>NC_059203.1:35127787-38087787 GCF_020615455.1 Coregonus clupeaformis | reverse complement strand
AAGCAAAAATAATAATATACAAATAAGGAATCAGACGCTTACGCCCATCCGCCATCCCTGTCCACAACGCCCTTGCAAAACCAAAACCTACTTGAAGGTAACAGAGCTCACTGTTGCCCCTAGTGGCTGGTTTCTACACCATCTTCTGACGTCCTCAGACATGGATGGACGTCAAATACTGACTTGTATCACGGGTGACCTGGCTGGATCTAGGGCGGTCAGATACACCAAATCTATCTCTGTGTGTGGTGGGTAAAGTACAATGTTTTGATACTAGAATGTTTTGTATATGAATACATTTGTTAATGGTTGATCATGTGTAAAATGTGTGATGTCTATTGTGGTGTTTTTATGTACTCTTATGCATTTAAGTTTATTTTTTGTGCCTTCCATTTATAAGTGAGAGCCATTGCCAACAGTCTCTATGTGTGTATGTGTTTGTGTCTTTCAGGGCAGGCTAAGCAGTTTTATCAAGGCGAAACATCACTCTGTTATGAGGATTAGATTCTGCTCATCCTCCCCTCTAGCTTTCTCCCTTTCCTCCCCTCTCTTGTAAAGGTGACAGATGACAGTTGAGCACTGGGTTATTGGAGAGCAAAGCAGCACATTCTACTAAACTCCTTCCTTTCACCCTATCAGTGCGCACAACATTTACAACATCTACTCTTTTCTTCATATACAGTATGTGTGTGTCAGTGGAGGCTGCTGAGGGGAGGACGGCTCATAATAATGGCTAGAACGAAGCGAATGGAATGGCATCAAACACATGGAAACCATGTGTTTGATGTATTTGATACCATTCCACTTATTCCGCTCCAACCATTACCATGAGCCTGTCCTCCCCAATTAAGGTACCACCAACCTCCTGTGGTGTGTGTGTATGTGTGTGTGTGTGTTGTGTCATCATTAATTTGGCTAGCAGTAATTCCAGTGTGTGAGAACAACTCTGTTCATGGACTTGGTTCAAGCTCACCAGACGAAGCAGTCATAAACGAAGGCCTGTTGTGGAGTTTGTGGTTGGAGATACACTGCAAGCCTAAGCAATTGATTTGAGAAGGTGTTACTCGATGTTACTGACCAATTACACAACAAAACAAACCTCTACTTCCACCGCACCTCTCCCCTCTTCCACTCAACCCACCTGCCACCTCTGTGAATGCAGAGAGAGCAATAGAAACAGAGAAAGAAGGAGAGTGAGGCTAGCCACATGGCGTCCCTGTCTTCTCCTTCACTCCCTCCCTCCCCCACCCCCTCTACTCACCACATCAGGATACACTTGTTCTGGTGGGATCCGGTTTCTAACGGAATTCTGCCTTGCTCTGGTTTGCCGCAGGCCTGGTATTATTAGCAGACACATCCCGTCCCCTCTCAGTGGGCTGGTGGTCAGGGAGGGGCATCCCTAACGGACGCTTAATCCCCCACCACCTTACTAACACCCCCACCCACCCTCCCGACACACAACACACTCACATTCCCTCCCACCACAAAGTCACTCACCTCACCTTGCTTGCGGCCCAGAGTGCATTCCATCCCTTCATAGGGATCTTTACACAGTATAGATCTTAAAGGGAAAAAGAGAAACTGCTGCTTTTCACATACTGAGCTCTCTTTTCACTTTTCTCTTTATCCCCTTTTCCAATCTCCTCTTCTGCCCCTGTAGCTGAGAGCCAAGGCTTTACGTCTCAGCTTAGGACAATAAGGACCTGAGGCCCAGGGACTCTGAATCACGTGACCACTCTCTCTTACCATCTCCTCACTCTATGTGCACCTAATGACCCTTAGGCCAGGGTCTAGTGCCCCAAGTGTTGAGATGAGGTTAGTAGAAGCTTAGCTCTAGTCTAAACTCTAGTTCTACAGGAGTGGATGTGGGAATGCCAACCTCAGCTATTATCATATAACTTTCATATGGCTATTCAATATTCATAAATGTACATACTTTCAACAATTCTTAAAGATCACATTAGGATCCACTGGTGTGTCGTGGTTGAACTACATTCTGGCATACAGATTATTTCGAGGGTCACAAGAATATTGGGTGAGTCACTCCCAGCACTAAAAGGTTTGGAAACTACTTTCCCCACATATTCTTCATATCTCTGTACAATAGCTATAGGATGGTATCATACTAAGCTGATCCTCCACTGTAGGCTATGATACACCCAGAGAACCATGAGGATAGAGTTCTCACGATGTCAAAACCCAGTGTGGTGGGAACGGCCTCTTATTCCCATAGAGAGGCACTGATCATGTCCCCTGTCGCCCTCCGCTCTGCTCCGCCACAATGTGTTTCTTATACACACTGCCTTTTTGTGTGTGCACTGTATGTTCCCTTACTGTTTATTTCCCTACGAAATACAATTTCTATTGTCTAGTGACGGAGAACTTTCTTACACATTGTGCCTATGCACGTAGCTGCACCGTGCCCCTGTGTATTCACATGTGAACCTTTTAGGCCTTTTGGCTAGTTTGTTCCCAGATGAACTTTTTAGTACAAGTCAGAAAGAGAGAAAAAATACCTTCTCTTGACTTCAAGCCTCATCCCTAAGCAACGCTGCCATCTTGTGTTGAGATCTGCTCTTGGGGGGGTTAATGTGTTCAGACCTGCTGAGTGTGTCAGAATACAGCTCCATGGAAAGCTCGATTTATAATCATGCTCCAAATCCAGGCCCAAGCCTTCATTGGGCCTGTTTGGGTCAGGATGAGTTTCATTGTATTGGGTCTCTTTGTATAACATTCTTTCTATTTTACAGTATTTCAGTATGTATTGGACTTTACACAACTAAACAGGCCAACTGAAAGTAGGCTTCTATCACGTGTACCCAAAAGGTTGTATCTAATACGAGAAAAGCAGAAAAAGAGTAACACTGAGTCCCTCTTGATCATATATTGCTCTTGAACATCACCAGTAGTGCTTTGAGGTTGCCATGTTAATGTTGGCACAGAACCAGAGGAGAGTGGGTTGTGAAAGCGCCTGTCTGCTGACTCTCATGGTCACTGTAGCCCAATGTCTATCTAGTACCAGTGCTGAAGTGAGGTGAGGCAGGTTGTTGTTTGTAACACTGTGTACTCTGTGCTCCAGGGCTGTTGAAACGGTGCGGGTCACATGTGCCACATCCCCCAGGGGCATATGGCGGTTCTCAGGGGGGATGTTGCTGGCTAACCGCTGCCCAGGCTGGGCTTCCGGCCTTTGGGAAGCTCAGCCCGCAGGTGCCCCTCTCGCCCTCCAGGACCCCCACTATCATCCCACTCCAGACACCATGCCAGGATACTGTGGTGACACAGCCCTGGGCCCTTGGTTCCTCCCATGTCAACAAGACTGAATATGGGAAATTGGCTCCAATTCCATTAATATGATTAAAATACTATATGCCAATCCCTCAGCCATAGTTATAACAGGCAATATCTGCTCTGCTCTGTTCAGAATCATTAGAAGCAGCAGACACGGCGATCCGATTCCTCCTTTACTATTTTTATTATCCATGGAACCCTTGGCCCAGACAATTTGTCAATCAAAGGAAATAACACACATTTCCCTTAAATCTACTGATCATTTCATCTCATTATACGCTGACGATATTTTGCTATATCTAGGCAATGTATCTCAATTTCTCCCAAACACATTGAAGATCATAGATAAATTCAGATTCATCTCAAGTTGTAAAATGAATCTAACCAAATTATCTCTACTTATGGAATACCAATCATTTCGTTTAAATATTTGGGAGTAGATTTATTTCCTTCCTTAGATAAAACCATTGCCAGAAACTTTAACAGAACGCTCAAATCAATACAATCCGACCTCAGTAGATGGATAAACATTCCAGTTCCTTTAACCGGCAGAATATCTATTGTCAAAATGAATATATTATATAATATCCAGGCTCTGTCGTAGCCGGCCGGCTGCGACCGGGAGACCCATGGGGCGGCGCACAATTGGACAAGCGTCGTCCAGGGTAGGGGAGGGAATGGCCGGCAGGGGATGTAGCTCAGTTGGTAGAGCATGGCGTTTGCAACGCCAGGGTTGTGGGTTCGATAAAATAATGTAAGCGCTAACTGTAAGTCGCTCTGGATAAGAGCGTCTGCTAAATGACTAAAATGTAATGTAAATGTAATATATTGCCATGGCTGAATTTCTGCAGTTCAGTTCTTCCCATGTCGCCCCCTTCTGGCTATTGAGAAAAAATATATAACTGAGAAAACATAATTTAGGAAAATATGAAACATAATTTGGGATAAATCACAGATTCTACAGGGCCCCCCTTAGAGTTGTTTATGAACCATTATTTTACCAGGTACAGTGCATTCAGAAAATATTCAGACCCCTTGACTTTTTCCACATTTTGTTACGTTACAGCCTTTTTCTAAAATTGATGAAATCGTTTCCTCCCCCCTCATCACCCTCATCACACAATACCCCATAATGACAAAGCAAAAACAGGTTTTTAGAAATGTTTGCAAATAGAAAAATAAAAAAAAACTGAAATATCACACAATAATGCCTTGCATCCCCCCAATGGTCCAAATGTGTAATCCGTACCCTTGGCAATATCAGAACATTCACAAGATTTGAAAGACACAAACATTACCAGGCAACTACTTTTAAAAAATATATATATTTACAACTTAGGTCAGCTATGCTGGTCTATGGAGTCCCTTGGAAAACCCAACTACCAAACCATCCAATGATGGGATTTATAAACAAATTAAAAACATTGCCCTTGAACATTACTGTAACTCCATTATACTACATTTCTCTTGACATCATGTAATGTTGATTGTACCAGTGACAGTGAACTTGTCAGGTTTTGATCCTAACTAAAGATTTTCAGATCTGAGTTTGTCAGCACTAATAGCTAATGAACCTCATAGAGGACAATATGCCTGGTTTGGTTTTACTCTTTCTAACTCAACCCAGGTATCAGTAATTAACAGTTCTCTCTTTACATCTCCAACCACAAGGAGGCAGATTGTCTCTTATTCCACATCAAGTTACATTAAAGCCAGAACTGTCAATCAATGACATGGCAAAAGAGACATCACAGGAGTGTGTGTGTGTGTGTGTGTGTGTGTGTGTGTGTGTGTGTGTGTGTGTGTGTGTGTGTGTGTGTGTGTGTGTGTGTGAAGAGAGAGAGAGAGAGAGAGAGAGAGAGAGAGAGAGAGAGAGAGAGAGAGAGAGAGAGAGAGAGAGACAGATAATGATGACTGAGGCGGTATGATCAAACCATGTCTGTGAGGGGAGAAGCCAGCTTGAAGCCTTTTCATCTCTAATAGAGGCTTGTTTTTATTGCTAAGCACATCATGCACCTCCCATTCGTGTGTGTGCATGCATGCGTGTGTGCATGAGCATGAATGTGTGTGTGCTTTTCTGGTAGTAGTGTTTATGCATAAGTACTGTGTGTTCAAGTTTGCGTATATGAGAACTGCACCGCATATAGTGTCTGCTATGCTGAGGTCAGTGTGTGTTTGCTTTGCTGCAGGCAGTATGTGTTTGGCTTGTCGGTTTGTGTGTATAAGTAGTGTGTGTGAAATACTGTGGCTGGTTGAGTGTCTGCCTGCCTGCTGTATGTCCGTCTGTCTAACCCCAACGCCCCCCCCCGGGTGTTATTATTAGCCACTCAGAGCTTGTTGGACAGACTGACAGCTCGTCACGAACACTGCTAAAACGGACACAGCAGTTTACACACCCCCTCATCCACCACCCCAACATAGCCTCACCATCCCCCATGCACACACTCACACCCCGCACACACCCTGTACAACCGCCCCCCCCTACACACAAACACACCGTTCACACACTCTAAACTCCCAAAAAAGCTCTGTGAACCACAGCCAGAGGGAGCCACACGTCTGACGCCAACTCCAAAGGACAACCGGGGGTCAGTGTGTGTGTGTGTGTGTGTGTGTGTGTGTGTGTGTGTGTGTGTGTGTGTGTGTGCGTGCACGCATGTGTTTGTGTACATGAGTGTGTATGTGAGTGCATACATTTGCGTGTGTGTCTCTTTCTCTCTATGTGTGTCAGAGAGTGAGTGAGCTACCAAGGTAGGCATCATCGTACCGCCAATGCCATCATTGTGTGGGACTTTGGTATGGGACAGTGTGAAAGCTGTTACAGGTTATTTGTGGTAGGAGAAGGAGAGGCCCTTTACCAAAACTGAGCTCTTCTCTGTTGACTGTCATAGCATCATTTCAAAAGAAATTACAGTTTGGGTTTGGCTGAGCAATCCCACAGCTGGAGTCAGAACACAGGGGCCTGGAGACCTGTGGGTAGAGAGCGCTGAGTTGGCTGTTGGCTGCCCCTCTGTTGTACGTTAACACGTTAGCATGTTATCGGGCCATGGCTTTGTGGGGTCTGAGTATCACCCAACTGATAACTGACCCCCCTCTGCATGAACCTGGCACCAGCTGACCCTATAGCCAGGGGGGAAGAAACGAGAGAAGCAGCCACCATGTAACTCTGACTGTCTAAGTTTCATAGTGTAACTTAGAATTTTTTTTGACACTACAGACCTTGTTCACCTAAAAGTACAAATGAAAAATGAAGAGGTGCTTTGCTCAAGTACTGTCACATACAGTGAGGGAAAAAAGTATTTGATCCCCTGCTGATTTTGTACGTTTTCCCACTGGCAAAGACATGATCAGTCTATAATTTTAATGGTAGGTTTATTTGAACAGTGAGAGACAGAATAACAACAACAAAAATCCAGAAAAACGCATGTCAAAAATGTTATAAATTGATTTGCATTTTAATGAGGGAAATAAGTATTTGACCCCTCTGCAAAACATGACTTAGTACTTGTTGGCAATCACAGAGGTCAGATGTTTCTTGTAGTTGGCCACCAGGTTTGCACACATCTCAGGAGGGATTTTGTCCCACTCCTCTTTGCAGATCTTCTCCAAGTCATTAAGGTTTCGAGGCTGACGTTTGGCAACTCGAACCTTCAGCTCCCCTCCACAGATTTTCTATGGGATTAAGGTCTGGAGACTGGCTAGGCCACTCCAGGACCTTAATGTGCTTCTTCTTGAGCCACTCCTTTGTTGCCTTGGCCGTGTGTTTTGGGTCATTGTCATGCTGGAATACCCATCCACGACCCATTTTCAATGCCCTGGCTGAGGGAAGGAGGTTCTCACCCAAGATTTGACGGTACATGGCTCCGTCCATCGTCCCCTTTGATGCGGTGAAGTTGTCCTGTCCCCTTAGCAGAAAAACACCCCCAAAGCATAATGTTTCCACCTCCATGTTTGACGGTGGGGATGGTGTTCTTGGGGTCATAGGCAGCATTCCTCCTCCTCCAAACACAGCGAGTTGAGTTGATGCCAAAGAGCTCCATTTTGGTCTCATCTGACCACAACACTTTCACCCAGTTCTCCTCTGAATCATTCAGATGTTCATTGGCAAACTTCAGACGGCCCTGTATATGCGCTTTCTTGAGCAGGGGGACCTTGCGGGCGCTGCAGGATTTCAGTCCTTCACGGCGTAGTGTGTTACCAATTGTTTTCTTGGTGACTATGGTCCCAGCTGCCTTGAGATCATTGACAAGATCCAGTTCTGGGCTGATTCCTCACCATTCTCATGATCATTGCAACTCCACAAGGTGAGATCTTGCATGGAGCCCCAGGCCGAGGGAGATTGACAGTTCTTTTGTGTTTCTTCCATTTGCAAATAATCACACCAACTGTTGTCACCTTCTCACCAAGCTGCTTGGCGATGGTCTTGTAGCCCATTCCAGCCTTGTGTAGGTCTACAATCTTGTCCCTGACATCCTTGGAGAACTCTTTGGTCTTGGCCATGGTGGAGAGTTTGGAATCTGATTGATTGATTGCTTCTGTGGACAGGTGTCTTTTATACAGGTAACAAACTGAGATTAGGAGCACTCCCTTTAAGAGTGTGCTCCTAATCTCAGCTCGTTACCTGTATAAAAGACACCCGGGAGCCAGAAATCTTTCTGATTGAGAGGGGGTCAAATACTTATTTCCCTCATTAAAATGCAAATCAATTTATAACATTTTCGACATTAGTTTTTGTTGTTAATCTGTCTATCACTGTTCAAATAAACCTACCATTAAAATGATAGACTGATAATTTCTTTGTCAGTGGGCAAACGTACAAAATCAGCAGGGGGTCAAATACTTTTTATCCCTCACTGTACTCTGTAAAATGTCATTTTCTACATGATGCAGGGTATTTCCTTAGTTTTCCTTATCAATTCACATGGTCAGCTAATGCTCCATGGTTTGGATCTATTGACACAACTCCTGCTGAGACTGAGGCATTCCTAATATGGACACCGTAAAAGATTATCTGAGAGAGAGAGAGAGAGAGAGAGAGAGAGAGCGAGAGCGAGAGAGAGAGCGAGAGCGAGAGAGAGAGCGAGAGCGAGAGAGAGAGCGAGAGCGAGAGAGAGAGCGAGAGCGAGAGAGAGAGAGAGCAGGAGGGAGAGAGAGAGAGAGTTTGGATGGTTGAAACGAATATGGTTGTTTGGGTGATTGAATAAAACCTGTGTAGAATGTCATACATATACACCTAACAGGACACCTGGGTGTCAAGTACCTTTCTTACTTAACTTCAAACAGATTTTCAGGCAGAATCTGTTAATCTTTGATGTTTTTATATGTTGACATATCTTATTTACCCAAAATAATACTGATAAAGCATATTCAGAGACACAATAACTCAGTCATTGGTTAGAAATGTTATAGAAATGAATTTCAAGAATAATTTCTCTATACTAAAGCCATGATTGTCAATGTACATGTCTACATTTCATTTTTTGTGGAAATATTTACATAACATACTGTATGTATGAAAACTTTACTGTTGTTTAAATATCACAACAAAAAAAGATGCGGAGTGGTATATGGCTCGAATTATGGAGAATAAAAATGAAGCAGGCGTGAGGAACCCATGAGCCTTTAGGGTCACAGATTTTGCTGGTTAATGGTGTAATTCAACTTCTTCAACACATACTTGAATTATAAATAAGGATAGAGACATCTAACCACTTTTCCATTTAGCACTATATTTACACCTGGAAGAACTGATTTAGTGTCTCACTATCCCAACATTATCCAGTCATCAGCTGATTAACAATAACCTTCACACACTCTGCAAGCAGATTAGGGTTTCCCTAGCTGGGGCACATCACAAACAGATCTGGGACCAGGCTAGGGT
The DNA here is from genome assembly GCF_020615455.1 of Coregonus clupeaformis. Classification (NCBI taxonomy): domain Eukaryota; kingdom Metazoa; phylum Chordata; class Actinopteri; order Salmoniformes; family Salmonidae; genus Coregonus; species Coregonus clupeaformis. The sequence goes on along the minus strand of NC_059203.1, from coordinate 38,078,618 downwards.
TCCCACCCTAGATTTACATATACAGAACCTGGCTCAGAGTATGGAGTAGTAGGCCTACATTTTACAGATTGCTACTTCACATCAACTGTCCCATTTCAATCTGCTCCCAAGTCATCTTCTTTATTAGAAGTTGCGTGGGCGTGTCTTCATCTCCACACTCTTAAAGGAGTAGCGCTCTCCACTGCGGCTGTCTGTCAGGATGTACCAGGTGCCCCAGTAAATGCCGTTGGTCAGCCCGCTGTAACGCCCGCGGTAGTACCGTCCATTCGGGTTAGCCGCCAGGCAGGCGTCGAACCACCAGCCCGCACCGTAGTACTGTGCACAGTTCCCCGAGGTGTAGCGGTCGTGGTCACGGTCGTTGGTGCTGAACGCTCGGCCGTCGTGGTTGTAGCGTTTGCTGTAGCTCAGGGCATTGCCCGCGTCACCAGAGTACTCCCGTGCTGTCAGACGGTACCTGGGAGAAGGAGAGACAGCATTTACCCAGCGTTCATAACCAAGTGGGAAGGTGGTATTTACCACATATGACTAGGACAAATCCACTTGAACGCCCTTCTAACTGGTAATTACTAGTGGGACACTCATCTATCATCCCTGATCTCCGACTTCTCCCACATACTGACCTCTGACGTCACCTACTAAGGAAATGACCTCGATAACAGGATTTTCGGCAGTTAAATTCAACAACAAAATATTATTTATAAAAATCTATTAAAAGTGTTTTTGAACACTATAATTTGTTTGCGAGCACGATAGCTGTACTTTTAGTTTATGGTTGACGCAACTTGTTTGCCATTAGCCAATCGGCTTATCTCAATGAGTTCAAAGCACATGAATGCATCAAACTCATATTTACTACTTCACAACTGGAAATCGCCACCTTCCCACTTGGTTATGAACACAGCATAACACCATGAGTAGTGAGTGATAGTGTACTATGTTGTTAAAGAGATATTATGTTCACTCCAAAATCAAAGTTTGTCCTATGTTTTTTGATGTCAAAAGAGGTCTAATGTTGAGATGAGTCCACGTCATACTCCACCAGTTGTGTAGATCCAGATACATGCCTTAATTCCAAATGAATGGGAAAGATAGTCAACGTCTAATTTCAGGCTGTGCCTATCCTCCCATTCAGATGCCGTGGGACCTGAACTGATCTCGACATTATACCACTTTTGTAAAAAAATATATATATATTTGACAATCTTTGATTTTGAGGTGAACAATCTCTTTAATTTGTGTATAATATACACTGTATATCTTAGTCTTCCTATCTGTCTGTGTGTTTGTATGTTTCCATTACTTCTGTGCCTCTGCTGCCACTCTAAATGTGTTGTAGGTGGCTTGGCGTTTCTGCTTGTGCCAGTCCTCCAGTTGAATACGCAGCAGGTGTTGACCAGTGTTGGTAAGAGCATGCAGCTCTGCGTTCCCCAGCCAGTGTTCTCCCTGTGGGGAACCAAAACCCTCACGGTACTCCTGCCACGTCCGATTGAAGTCCACAGAGCCATCTCTCCGTCGCTGGAACATCGTCCACCCTCCGCCTGCCGTCTCCATGTCACACTCTGCCTGGGGAGGGGCAAAGGTCACAACTCTTGGACATCCGACACAATAATGATGAGGTTTCCTTGACCATTGCCAATAGTAGAGAGGATATAGGGGGTGATTATTGAGATACAGTATGTAACGCATTGAGACATTTTACTGTAATCAGTGGCCTTGTGGTTTGAGTGTTCGCCCTGAGATTGGAAGGTTCGGAGTTCCATCCCCAGCCGAGTCATACCAAAGACTGTAAAAATGGAACCCGGTGCGTCTCTGCTTGGCACTCAGCATTAAGGAGATAGATTTGGGCTAAGGCCCTGCGATAGACTAGCGTCCTGTCCAGGGAAGCTGCCTCACGCTACAGAAACAGGAGATAGGCTCCTGCTCCTATGAGCCATTCTGGCTTGCACAAGCAAGGCTACTTTACTACTGTAATCTGTAACATCAGCTCCCTCCTTGTCTGTTTTTTCTCTCCCCTCCAAGCTCTACAGATGGTGCATAACACACATACTGTAAACAGGTTGTTTGCATTTTGTGTGTGTAAGTATTAGGAGGTACCTCGACTGCAGGTCTGCGTGGGTCAGGCTGGATGGTGAAGATTCCGTTCTCTTTGATCCCCAAACGATAGATCTCAGCACAGTCCTGAGGATGCAGCCTCGCTGAGGGGGCCACTGCAACACACACACACACTTGCGCTCTTACATCTGTATATTCTGTACGCACATGCGCACACATGCACTCAAGTACACACAAGCATACATACACAAACACAGAGTACACAACACAGAGTACACACACTGCTCTCACCTGTTGGAGGGTGTTGTGTGATGCTTCTCAATAGTAGTAGCAGGTCTTTCACTCCCTCTCTCCCAACCGCTGCCCCCTCTAAACACATAAAAAAAAGAAGAGGTTGTGTGAGATTGAGGACCCATCCCACTGTAGTTATATATAGCAGTTATCTTCTGATCTGCTGTAGTAGTTATATGGTGGTTTTGTGAAGGTTCAAGAGTTGTGCACTGGGTTGTGATATACCGCTGAGCTTTCTATCGGCCTTACTCATCCCAAACAGAGCCTTGCATTCCTGTGCACTCACCTCTGACCGACACAGAGCAGGCCTCACTAAGGCTTTGTTTACTGTGTGTGTGTGTGGCCCTCTTAAGAGATAGCAGAGACACCGTCATTGTGTGGGTGTTGAGTGTTTGTGTAGAGAGAGATCAAGAGATTGAACAGGAGGATACACAGAAAGAGAGAAGATAAGTAGTAACAATGTGTGCATCAGTGTGTATGTGTGTGTATATGTGTGTGTGTGTTCGCCATGCTCCTCACCCAGTCGTCTGGCCATAGCCCTGAGGGCCTGGCTGTGACAGTGGAGGTCACACTCTGTCAGCACTGCAGCCATCAGAGCCAGAATGGCCCCCAGCGTGTCCCCTCCCTGGCCCCTGGGGGCCCCCGTCTCCTGGAGGGAATGCAAACAGCGCTGCAACTGGACCAGACGCTCCGACACATCCCATGCCTGCAGAGACCACACACAGCATTACAGTCATGACATGACACACACACACAAGCACGTACCAGCATTTACAGTCACATCACACAAACACAAACTGACACTAAGGCATGCAAAGTAGATGACTGCCACAGACTCAATCACTCAGTCACACTTACATTCCTCCTAGCCATGTCAGTGAAACACCTGTCATTGCATGAGCTCAGCAAAGCCATATGATGAGGACATTTATAAACCCAACCCTAATTTTACTCCCTTTGATTGTTATCCCTGGAAAGCGTCTGTCAAGTGGTACAAAGTGGAGAGTGCCCCTTATCCCCAGAGTAGGGACCTGTTGCCCACTCTCCACATACTATACCACTGACACTAATGCTTAAGACACCAGACACTACCCACTGGGCACAGACGTCAGTTCAATGTCTATTTCACATTGGTTCAACATAATTTCATTGAAATTACGTGGAAACGTTGACTCAACCAGTGAGTACCCAGTAGGTATCTATGCCACTATGCTACAGAGTTGGGCTCAATTCCATTTCAATTGGCTGAGTGACATTATGTCCATAGTCACTGTTTCAGCAGCCTAAACTTTACCACCCGCCACAGAAACCAGAGGGACATGGTGTGTCAGACTCAGATACTCTTCCCCCCGCATTATCTAATCACCCATACAGAACAAACATTGTCCAGGCCTTCCTCTGTACCACCCAGCTCAGAATGATCATTGTTTGGTGTGTACAATACCTGAGTCAGTTATATCAATACATCACTCATTCTATTGGGAAAAGCACAGGAAATGACCTCAGATTGACCTGGTGATGTCACTCACCTCGAGCTGGACCTGTCGGACTTCTTGTCTGTGTTCCTCCCTCAGAGGGGGGTTGGAGGCAGCCAGGGGGGCGACCACTACCCTGCAGCCTGCCGTCCCGGGGCTCCCCTCACACCCCCCTGACCCTGTCCTCGCAGGCGGAGCGGCCACCAGATTGTCCCTGCAAGGGGGGTGGGAACAGGCGGGGGGTGCATCCGGGGGGGACAACACGGCCCCCACACACAGGGACAGCAGTGGGAGCATGCCGAGAGAGCCCAGTGGAATCATGGGAAAACTCCTAAAATAATTTGAAAAGCTGGCAGAATTCAGTCTCTCAGACACCTCTGTGTTTCGTTGTTTACTGTCCCTCCTGACACCGGTTTTCACCTTAAAGCTGTTCCGCCTTGCCAGCCTCTTGGACTTGGGTGCCCACACGTCTTAAGTGCCACTTGTCCTCTTTTTTTTGTCTTTTTTGTTGTACTTGATGGGTCTCTGCTCCACTCCTGAGTCCGTCGGCTTGATGCTTTGTTTGAAGCCTTGGATGGTGTCACTCCACGCTCTGCCCATATAACCTTCTTCTATTTCTGTGTGAACTTCTTCATCTTTTTTTGTCTCTCCATCTCTTTTTTTAATCTAATCTTCCTGTAATCCTGATCTCTGTGGCTGTCTCTTTCTATCTGTGTTTCTATCTATATACCGATTTCATCCTCTCCACTTCTCTCTCCCTCTGTTTCTCTTTCTCTCTCTCTTTCTGTTAGTGAGGTTCCTTTGGTTCCACCTTTGGTTCCACCCCCTCCTACCTCTCTCTCTCTTGTTCTCTCTCTCTCTCTCTCTCTCTCTCTCTCTCTCTCTCTCTCTCCCTACCTCTCTCTCCCTACCTCTCTCTCCCTACCTCTCTCTCTCTACCTCTCTCTCTCTCTCTCTCTCTCTCTCTCTCTCTCTCTCTCTCTCTCTCTCTCTCTCTCTCTCTCTCTCTCTCTCTCTCTCTCTCTCTCTCTCTCTCTCTCTCTCTCTCTCTCTCTCTCTCTCTCTCTCTCTCTCTCTCTCTCTCTCTCTCTCTCTCTCTCCCTCTCTCTCTCTCTCTCTCTCTCTCTCTCTCTCTCTCTCTCTCTCTCTCTCTCTCTCTCTCTCTCTCTCTCTCTCTCTCTCTCTCTTTCCCTCTGACAGTCAGTGCCTGTCTTTAACTCTCCCCTGTTAATGTGTGTCTGTGTGACAAAATGTGTATGTGTATTTGTGACGCTTTTCCTCCAAGAGGCCAAATCTTTTCTAGCACTACCGTCTCTTGTATACCCCCACCTTTCTCACCCCATACCTTTAGTTTATTGGTGGATGTGTTCACCAACTGAGTTCCTACCAGGTCTTAAAGACTAGGCACTCAATAGGGGAGAGCAGTCAGGAATTCGTCCATTAACACTAGGGTCATCCCTACTCATTAGGATGTGCCAAATGGACACACTAACAGAATACACACCCACGGACACACAGTCTGCCCACAGCAAAGGGGCAAAGACACTTCCAGTGAACTGACCCCCATTCCCTTTGGCCTGTCAGACAGTTTGCATACTTCAGCCACGTCCTCCCAGTATGTGTTCAGTCAGTCAGGAATGGAGAGCAGTCCATCATCCCTGTCCCAGTGTCCCTTCTTTGGACAAGCATGAAGGACTGAATGACTTCAGGGAGCTCAGAATCTCAGGAAATATCAGGGTAAGATCGGACACAACAGCACTTTGATGATGAAGTATAGAGCTGAGCAGCTGCATTCTAGATCAAAAACCAGACGCAGAACAGAACCTTGAGTTAGAATCACAAAGTTCTATTATGGAGCCTTGAATCAATATAAATTGTATATTTTACTTATGAGATTCATTATACAAATCATTCAGCTACAGACAGTAGAGACAACAGAGAGTAGCTCCTCAACATCTGTGGTGATGATTATGCTCAGGCAAGATAGTGTTCAGAGCCTCTGCCAGAAATGAACGAAGACTGCCCTCTAGTGGTACTCATATTTGCTGTCTCCATCAAAGAAATGTAATAATAACCAATAGCGCTCCTAAACTACATTTTCAGCCCTACATGAAAAACAAAATAGGCTACTCTTCCAGATATTAGGCAGGGGCTATATTATGCTATGTGCTATAGACTACAAATGTGTGGTATGTTTCGAGCCAGTCTGCTTTGGGTAACATAATACGCCAACGTTTTATGGAGCATAGTGTAGCTCAGTTGGTAGAGCATGGCGCTTGCAACGCCAGGGTTGTGGGTTCGATTCCCACGGGTGCCAGTATGGAAGAAAAAAAAAAATTATATATATATATGCTCTCACTAACTGTAAGTCGCTCTGGAAAAAGAGCGTCTGCTAAATGACAAAAAAATAAAAAAAGCCATATACGCTGTTCATTTATACGCTGCTCCTACTGCTCATGGTGTTCTTTAGCCTGGCATGTTATATCAGAGCAAATGTGCTATTGCAATTTGGAGAACTTTTAAGAATAGATTAATTTACATCTGGACAGTAAAAAACAAAAGCCAAGGTATTTACAAACTTATTAAAGATCAATTTCTGGTGCAGTAAGTGGGCGTGGTGTATCATGTTTGTGCGTGATTACGTTACAGCGCGGTGATGCAAGACTAGTTGTTTTGGAGGAAGTGAGAGAAAAAAATCAGTCGCGAAAAGAAACCAGGGCAAAAGACAAGACAACAAAATCTGAACTAAAATTATATAGCTAGATATTTGTATTTACACTAATGTGAAGGGAGTCTGAAAATAGTCATCGGGGAAGCTGAATATCAAAGAGAGATAAGCATCGCAAGCTACAGGCACCAACTCGATACATTAACGCATTACGTTAGCTAGCTATCTGTTTTGCCCGTGACAGTTATTCAAATCCAGCAAGAGGCTGACCTGAGACAATACAGCAGGTCGAAAACAGCGGTCTGGTGTGTTGGAAGTCGAAGGTAAGCTCTAAGATATAATTAACTAGCTAATGACTGCGACATACTATAACATTATTTCATACGAAAAGCTTTTGTTCATGGTCTAACGTTACCGACGCGACGGGGGGAATGCAAGACATGGGTGACGGTCACAGTGGGGCGGCCTCTTGCAGACGAATTGAGCAATAGGTCGAGGACGTGTAACCGTGGGCCTCCTGTCCTGTCAGCTCCGACAGAGTGAACATTGCGTTCTAATGTGGACATGTTTTCCATTAACAACTTGGAATGGAGAGTTTGAACAACAACGACGCCGCAAATTGAAGAGGTTCAGGACCTTTCAAATAGCTAAGCTTCCATGTTTAAAAACCACAAATATTTTATGGAACATTACATATCATTTCTTTGTACAAAAGATTGATTCACGCATTGTTTGTTAGATATGTCACACGTAGGATCCCAGTGAGTCGATTGTAAAACAAACGTCTTATTGGTCCTGAGCTTGGGGAAATCTTTCTCCCATGTGATCCGACTTCTATAATGCAGTGTCATGGGTTGCAGATTAGGCGAAGACTGGGGTTGTTAAAGTAACAACTAACTTTACAGTAGGATTCCTATAAATCCCATTTAACAGTTATACTAGTTTATATTATGACAACTATTCATTAGTATTTTGGTTATATTCAGTTGGAGTGTTGGTTATAAACTCAGCAAAAAAAGAAACGTCCTTTCACTGTCAACTGCGTTTATTTTCAGCAAACTTAACATATGTAAATATTTGTATGAACATAACAAGATTCAACAACTGAGACATATACTGAACAAGTTCCACAGACATGTGACTAACAGAAATTGAATAATGTGTCCCTGAACAAAGGGGGGGTCAAAATCAAAAGTAATAGTCAGTATCTGGTGTGGCCACCAGCTGCATTAAGTACTGCAGTGCATCTCCTCCTCATAGACTGCACCAGATTTGCCAGTTCTTGCTGTGAGATGTTACCCCACTCTTCCACCAAGACACCTGCAAGTTCCCAGACATTTCTGAGGGGAATGGCCCTAGCCCACACCCTCCGATCCAACAGGTCCCAGACGTGCTCAATGGGATTGAGATCCGGGCTCTTCGCTGGCCATGGCAGAACACTGACATTCCTGTCTTGCAGGAAATCACGCACAGAACTAGCAGTATGGCTGGTGGCATTGTCATGCTGGAGGGTCATGTCAGGATGAGCCTGTAGGAAGGGTACCACATGAGGGAGGAGGATGTCTTCCCTGTAACGCACAGTGTTGAGATTGCCTGCAATGACAACAAGCTCAGTCCGATGATGCTCTGACACACCGCTGCAGACCATGACGGACCCTCCACCTCCAAATTGATCATGCTCCAGAGTACAGGCCTCGGTATAACGTTAATTCCTTCGACAATAAACGTGAATCCGACCATCACCCCTGGTGAGACAATACCGCGACTCGTCAGTGAAGAGCACCTTTTTCCAGTCCTGTCTGGTCCAGCGACGGTGGGTTTGTGCCCATATGCGACGTTGCTGCTGGTGATGTCTGGTGAGGACCTGCCTTACAACAGGCCTACAAGCCCTCAGTCCAGCCTCTCTCAGCCTGTTGCGGACAGTCTGAGCATTGATGGCGGGATTGTGCGTTCCTGGTGTAACTCGGGCAGTTGTTGTTGCCATCCTGTACCTGTCCCGCAGGTGTGATGTTCGGATGTACCGATCCTGTGCAGATGTTGTTACAAGTGGTCTGCCACTGCGGGGACGATCAGCTGTCCGTCCTGTCTCCCTGTAGTGCTGTCTTAGTCGTCTCACAGTACGGACATTGCAATTTATTGCCCTGGCCACATCTGCAGTCCTCATGCCTCCTTGCAGTATGGCTAAGGCACGTTCACGTAGATGAGCAGGGACCCTGGGCATCTTTCTTTTGGTGTTTTTCTGAGTCAGTAGAAAGGCCTCTTTAGTGTCCTAAGTTTTCATAACTGTGACCTTAATTGCCTACCGTCTGTAAGATGTTAGTGTCTTAACGACCATTCCACAGGTGCATGTTCATTAATTGTTTATGGTTTATTGAACAAGCATGGGAAACAGTGTTTAAACCCTTTACAATGAAGATCTGTGAAGTTATTTGGATTTTTACGAATTATCTTTGAAAGACAGGGTCCTGAAAAAGGGACGTTTCTTTTTTTGCTGAGTTTAGTTCCACTACAACCTAGGCATAATACTGTGCTTTCCAGCTAGGCATTTCATCAGCATAGAGATGACTCAGTGCCCTTTCCCCTCGTTAGAGCATCAGTGTCAAACTCACAGTATCTCCAGCTGCGGGAGTCAAACTAGCAGGGACTCAGGTGCTGCTGTCAACCTGGTAGCGTTGAGGGTGTTAAGTATGTGACATGTTTGGAAATGAGTTAATCTCATCAGGGTTATTTATGCACAACACATCTAGCCTATATTTAGAGTTTGTGTCTGAATGTGCCACTGTATCTGTGGGTGTATGTGCATACAAATCATTGAAGTGACTGGTCCCAGCTGCCTCTCCACCTCTCCCTCCCTGTGCAGTGTTCAGAATCCAACATCATTGACAGAGGAGACGGAGGGCAGAGGGCATCAGACCATAACCAAAGAACACTGTTTGGGATTTGCTGGAGTCATCGTGTTATGCATGATGTCATGCTACTCCCACAAGAGAACAATGCCTACTATATTAATGACCATGAAATGTGAAATACAACCATGAATCACTGCCTACTCTAGCGAGCACAGTCAGACGATCAACCCGGTATTCTAGGAATCCGTTCTTCAAGTTATGGAGAACCTCTATAAATACTGGAACTCAAGACTACCTGACCCCTAGCCTCTCTGAGTTGGAGGTCAAAGGTCAGTAGTCTTCTCTGTAGTCATGTACGAGACTGTGGTGTTGGCATGCCCAGTGGGCCATCCTGAAGGGCTGTTCTCCACGCTCCAGAGTCAATACACTGGCCCTGTTCGAATGCTTTAAAAGTTTGCCCTTTATTCCTTGTTTCCTTTGGGTAAACACAGGTCATAAGTGTTGGGAAGCCAATGAGTTCTTCAAAGAAGCGAGAAAGCGAGGATTTTCAAAGTATTCAACAATGGCCCCTACCTCACTACACTTCACTAGTCAATGGAGAGCAGAGCAGGAGGACTGAAGGGGTTCTTGTACTCAGAGGAAAACTAGAGTGTTTGGCCAACTCTGGTGTCTGTGCAGTGCCTTAAATTAGACTGTTTGTAAATATAGCCGTCATTATCATATCAATGTTGGATTTATGATTATGGCTAAACAATCTTTAAAAGTCTCACAGGTGGAGCAGTTGTCTGTAGTTAGATGTCTGCTGGCGGTCGCCTATGGGTTGTATTATGAGTACAGATCCAGAGGCCTAGTTAGTATTTTGTCAATAGAAAGACAGGGCTTGTTAATGGGCTATGACTTGTTCACAGAGCGAGACAGAGTGGATCACAAGGTCTGGACGCGAAGGGTCACTGACCCCACAGAGCCACAGCTGGGACAACTGAGAGAGAGAGAGAGAGAAAGAGAGAGTGACATCTATCCAGGTGTTGTGTAAGTGTTGTTATTTTGGAACCTTTTTTACAAGTGTCTGCTCTGAAAATGGAGAGAAGTGTCAGGCTTTGGCCAGATGGGACATCCCTGTGTTTCACTTAATTAAGGGAGAGTGGAGACTGGAGAGAGTGCTGTGGATGGATGGGAGGCTTGGGCAGTGTATACTGGGGTATTTGGAAATAGCCAGGGGATAATTATTCAATAAACTATTTATTTTGACGTTTTTTAATACTACATTTGAATATTTGTAGCTACTTTTCAAGTGTATACATGTAGTCAACTTGTGCAATACGTTAGGAGATAAAATGCTTTCTTAATTTCACCACATTATTTTCCATTATGAAGCTTAGCATTAGGCCCCAGTCACATGGTGTTTGTTTACAAGTACACAACAACGAGAGACTGGAGCCTTGTGAGTCACCCACTGTTGTGCAGCACACGCCAGGTGATCTAGTTACTCTATGGAATTCACAACTAAATGTTTGGCAGCTAGATATCTTATAACTATTAAGTTAACTGTCTAAAATGTGCTAAATGCTCTGCAGTTGTGCATTTGGTTTGCTAATTTAGTAGCAAGTTATCTAGCGAAGTAGTTAGCTTCTTGCAAAATCAAGCTTCTCTTGGTAACAGCAGAGAATTCCCTCCTGGCTCAAGAGCCTTGCTGTTTAATATTTGTTTTGTGCGTGCTGCAAACTGTCAGTAGCATTTCTGAGTTACTTGTATAACTTTGAGCTGGGATGTCTGTCCTGCAAATAGGGATGGGCATTTGCAATTTTTTGACTGTTTGAGTACTCGCAACAGATCGCAACAATGCCTAATTTATCATAACCATTATTGTTGTGTGCTTGTATCCCACAAGACATGCCACCAGAGTTCTCTTCACAGTCCCCAAGTCCAGAACAGACTATGGGAGGAGCACAGTACTACATAGAGCCATGACTACATGGAACTCTATTCCACATCAGGTAACTGATGCAAGCAGTAGAATCTGATTTTTTTTTTAAACAGGTAAAAATACACCTTATGGAACAACAGGGACTGTGAAGAGACACACACAAATCAAATCAAATCAAATTTTATTGGTCACATGCGCCGAATACAACAGGTGCAGACATTACAGTGAAATGCTTACTTACAGCCCTTAACCAACAGTGCATTTATTTTAAACAAAAAAGTAAGAATAAAACAACAACAAAAAAGTGTTGAGAAAAAAGAGCAGAAGTAAAATAAAGTGACAGTAGGGAGGCTATATATACAGTAAAATAAAGTGACAGTAGGGAGGCTATATATACAGGGGGGTACCGTTGCATAGTCAATGTGCGGGGGGCACCGGCTAGTTGAGGTAGTTGAGGTAATATGTACATGTGGGTAGAGTTAAAGTGACTATGCATAAATACTTAACAGAGTAGCAGCAGCGTAAAAAGGATGGGGTGGGGGGGCAGTGCAAATAGTCCGGGTAGCCATGATTAGCTGTTCAGGAGTCTTATGGCTTGGGGGTAGACGCTGTTGAGAAGTCTTTTGGACCTAGACTTGGCACTCCGGTACCGCTTGCCGTGCGGTAGCAGAGAGAACAGTCTATGACTAGGGTGGCTGGAGTCTTTGACAATTTTGAGGGCCTTCCTCTGACACCGCCTGGTATAGAGGTCCTGGATGGCAGGGAGCTTTGCCCCAGTGATGTACTGGGCCGTACGCACTACCCTCTGTAGTGCCTTGCGGTCAGAGGCCAAGCAGTTGCCATACCAGGCGGTGATGCAACCAGTCAGGATGCTCTCGATGGTGCAGCTGTAGAATTTTTTGAGGATCTGAGGACCCATGCCAAATCTTTTTAGTCTCCTGAGGGGAATAGGCTTTGTCGTGCCCTCTTCACGACTGTCTTGGTGTGTTTGGACCATGATAGTTCGTTGGTGATGTGGACACCAAGGAACTTGAAGCTCTCAACCTGTTCCACTACAGCCCCGTCGATGAGAATGGGGGCGTGCTCAGTCCTCTTTTTTTTTCCTGTAGTCCACAATCATCTCCTTTGTCTTGGTCACGTTGAGGGAGAGGTTGTTGTCCTGGCACCACACGGCCAGATCTCTGACCTCCTCCCTATAGGCTGTCTCATCGTTGTCGGTGATCAGGCCTACCACTGTTGTGTCATCGGCAAACTTAATGATGGTGTTGGAGTCGTGCCTGGCCATGCAGTCATGGGTGAACAGAGAGTACAGGAGGGGACTGAGCACGCACCCCTGAGGGGCCCCCGTGTTGAGGATCAGTGTGGCAGATGTGTTGTTACCTACCCTTACCACCTGGGGGCGGCCCGTCAGGAAGTCCAGGATCCAGTTGCAGAGGGAGGTGTTTAGTCCCAGGATCCTTAGCTTAGTGATGAGCTTAGAGGGCACTATGGTGTTGAATGCTGAGCTGTAGTCAATGAATAGCATTCTCACGTAGGTGTTCCTCTTGTCCAGGTGGGAAAGGGCAGTGTGGAGTGCGATAGAGATTGCATCATCTGTGGATCTGTTGGGGCGGTATGCAAATTGGAGTGGGTCTAGGGTTTCTGGGATTATGCTGTTGATGTGAGCCATGACCAGTCTTTCAAAGCACTTCATGGCTACAGACGTCAGTGCTACGGGTCGGTAGTCATTTAGGCAGGTTATCTTAGAGTTCTTGGGCACGGGGACTATGGTGGTCTGCTTGAAACATGTTGGTATTACAGACTCAGTCAGGGACATGTTGAAAATGTCAGTGAAGACACTTGCCAGTTGGTCAGCACATGCTCGGAGTACACGTCCTGGTAATCCGTCTGGCCCTGCGGCCTTGTGAATGTTGACCTGCTTAAAAGTCTTACTCACATCGGCTACGGAGAGCGTGATCACATAGTCGTCCGGAACAGCTGGTGCTCTCATGCATGCTTCAGTGTTGCTTGCCTCGACGCGAGCATAGAAGTGGTTTAGCTCGTCTGGTAGGCTTGTGTCACTGGGCAGCTCGCGGCTGTGCTTCCCTTTGTAGTCTGTAATAGTTTTCAAGCCCTGCCACATCCGACGAGCGTCAGAGCCAGTGTAGTATGATTCAATCTTAGACCTGTATTGACTCTTTGCCTGTTTGATGGTTCGTCGGAGGTCATAGCGGGATTTCTTATAAGCGTCCGGGTTAGAGTCCCGTTCCTTGAAAGCGGCAGCTCTACCCTTTAGCTCAGTGCGGATGTTTCCTGTAATCCATGGCTTCTGGTTGGGGTATGTACGTACGGTCACTGTGGGGACGACATCATCGATGCACTTATTGATGAAGCCAGTGACTGATGTGGTGTACTCCTCAATGCTGTCTGAAGAATCCCGGAACATGTTCCAGTCTGTGCTAGCAAAACAGTCCTGTAGCTTAGCATCTGCGTCATCTGACCACTTTTTTATTAGCCGAATCACTGGTGCTTCCTGCTTCAGTTTTTGCTTATAAGCAGGAATCAGGAGGATAGAGTTATGGTCAGATTTGCCAAATGGAGGGCGAGGGAGAGCTTTGTATGCGTCTCTGTGTGTGGAGTAAAGGTGGTCTAGAGTTTTTTCCCCTCTGGTTGCACATTTAACATGCTGGTAGAAATGAGGTAGAACGGATTTAAGTTTCCCTGCATTAAAGTCCCCGGCTACTAGGAGCGCTGCATCTGGATGAGCGTTTTCCTGTTGATTAATGGCCTTGTACAACTCATTCAGTGCAATCTTAATGCCAGCATTGGTTTGTGGTGGTAAATAGACAGCTATGAAAAATATAGATGAAAACTCTCTTGGTAAATAGTGTGGTCTACAGCTTATCATAAGATACTCTACCTCAGGCGAGCAAAACCTTGAGACTTCCTTAGTATTTGATTTTGTGCACCAGCTGTTGTTTACAAATATACACAGACCGCCGCCCCTTGTCTTACCAGAGTCTGCCGTTCTGTCCTGCCGATGTAGCGTATAGCCTGCTAGCTGAATGTTGTCATTGTTGTCGTTCAGCCACGACTCCGTGAAACATAAGATATTACAGTTTTTAATGTCCCGTTGGTAGGATAACCGTAATCTTAAATCGTCCATTTTATTCTCAAAAGCTTGAACGTTGGCTAATAGGATTGATGGGAGAGGCAGTTTACTCGTTCGCCGTCGGATCCTTACAAGGCACCCGGATCTGCGTCCACGATATCTCCGTCTCTTCCTCACGCGAATGACGGGGATCTGGGCCTTGTTGGGTGTCTGTAGAATATCCTTCGCGAACGCCTCGTTGAAGAAAAAGTGTTCGTCCAATACGAGGTGAGTAATCGCTGTCCTGATATCCAGAAGCTCTCTTTGGTTATAAGAGACGATGGCAGAAACATTATGTACAAAATAAATTACAAATAACGCGGAAAAACACACATAATAGTACAATTGGTTAGAGGGCTGTAAAACGGCAGCCATCTTCTTCCGGCGCTGTGTGCATACACACACACACTGTGATATTGTTGTATGGCGGTATTAAACATTTTGTATTGTAGATAGGTAGTGGTGTAATAATGTTAAATGATGTACTGTTTTATATTTTGTTTTATAAGTAATGTAAGTGTTTTAATATGTTTGGACCCCAGGAAGAGTAGCTGCTGCCTTGGCAGCAGCTAATGGGGATCCATAATAAATACAATACAAATAAAAAATCCTAATTGCTAAGTTGCTACATGACCAAAAGTATGTGGACACTGATATGGAGTTGGTCCTCCCCTTTGCTGCTATAACAGCTTCCACTCTTTTGGAAAGGCTTTCCACTAGATGTTGGAACATTGCTGCAGGGACTTGCTTCCATTCAGCCATGAGCATTAGTGAGGTGGGGCACTGATGTTGGGCAATTAGGCCTGGCTCGCAGTCGGCGTTCCAATTCATCACAAAGGTGTTCGATGGGGTTGAGGTCCATGTTCCCTCTAAGCTGTGCGCGTGCGTGACTGCGCACCTCCTCCAGGACTGCCGCGCAGAAGAAATGCCAAGCTGCGCAGAGGCTCAAGAGACTGAACTTCACTGAGTTCACCCCATTAGCTTACACTATATAGCCAGAGCGCAACAGAGTAGAATTCGGGCAGGTAGCCCACAAGGGGTCTTTCAATCACCTGCGAGTGAATGAATGCACTTTTCAGATTAGTTCAGAGCTGTGCGTGTGAACATTTGTTGATATTCTTTGCTAGTTAGCGAGTTATTAGCACAGTTATAGATACGTATAGGTCAGCAATGGGGAGTTACTGCTTCCTTCAAGAGCACAAAACGTGTAGGCTACATTTCAAGATGTCTTTGAAAAGCGAGTCATGTAAACAGCTTATGTCTTAATTAAAGAGGCAGTGTTGTATTTTGAGACAGTCTTGAATATGCAAATAATTCAAGGGTGTCTAATTCTCTGTATTGTAATAATAATATTTAATTGTATTTTGTAAAGTGGTTTCTTGCATCATACAACACAATACAATGCAATTTACAGTCACCTTTTTGGCCCATGGTGTTACAGACTAAGTACAAAATCATAAATTAATGTCTTGACCTTAAAAAGAAAGTCTCATGCAATGTAGGCCTGTATTGAACACCACATATAGGCTACAACATAGAAATCAAAAGCTATTTCCACGTGAAAATGTTATGGGATTTGCTCCATTGGTTCTGTTGGTAGGCCTACATTATGCTCAAATAGCCACAATAGGCTATTGGCTACTGTATAAAACTCTAAGGTTACAGCCTCAGTGTTCACTGTAAATGCGAGCCGGAAGTTGCACAGAATTCTCACAAAGTTCAAGTTTGGTCAGTGCCCAACATTTTTTTAGGGAACATCGGTTGAGGTCAGGGCTCTGTGCAGGCCAGTCAAGTTCTTCCACACTGATCTCGACAAACCATTTCTTTACAGACCTCGCTTTGTGCACAGGGGCATTGTCATGCTGAAACAGGAAAGGGCCTTCCCCAAACTGTTGCCACAAAATTGGAAGCACAGAATCGTCTAGATTGTCATTGTATGCTGTAGCGTTAAGATTTCCCTTCACCGGAACTAAGGGGTCTAGCCCGAACGATGAAAAACAGCCCCAGACCATTATTCCACCTCCACCAAACCTTACAGTTGGCACTATGCATTGAGGAAGGTAGCGTTCTCCTGGCATCCGCCAAACCCAGATTCGTCCGCCGGACTGCCAGATGGTAAAAAATAGCCGAATCCACTAATTTGAAGGGGTGTCCACATACCTTTGTATATATAGTGTATATACAGCACCAGTCAAAAGTTTGGACACACTTACTCATTCCAGGGTTTTTCTTTATTTTTACAATTTTCTACATTGTAGAATAATAGTGAGGACATCAAAACTATGAAATAACACATATGGAATCATCTAGTAACCAAAAAAGTGTTAAACAAATAATATATATATGTTATATTTGAGATTCT
Organism: Coregonus clupeaformis; assembly: GCF_020615455.1. Lineage (NCBI taxonomy): Eukaryota > Metazoa > Chordata > Actinopteri > Salmoniformes > Salmonidae > Coregonus > Coregonus clupeaformis. Next base: position 38,061,867 of record NC_059203.1, on the reverse strand, counting down.
TCAAATAGCCACCTTTTGCCTTGAAGACAGCTGTGCACACTCTTGGCATTCTCTCAACCAGCTTCATGAGGTAGTCACCTGGAATGCTTTTCCAACAGTCTTGATGGAGTTCCCACATATGCTTAGCACTTGTTGGCTGCTTTTCCTTCACTCTGCGGTCCAACTCATCCCAAACCATCTCAATTGGGTTGAGGTCGGGTGATTGTGGAGGCCAGGTCATCTGATGCAGCACTCCATCACTCTCCTTCTGGGGCTCCACGCAAGATCTCACCCCGTGGGGTCAAAATGATCACAAGAACGGTGAGCAAAAATCCCAGAACCACACGGGGGGACCTAGTGAATGACCTGCAGAGAGCTGGGACCAAAGTAACAAAGCCTACCATCAGTAACACACTACGCCGCCAGGGACTCAAATCCTGCAGTGCGAGACGTGTGCCCCTGCTTAAGCCAGTACATGTCCAGGCCCGTCTGAAGTTTGCTAGAGTGCATTTGGATGATCCAGAAGAGGATTGGGAGAATGTCATATGGCCAGATGAAACCAAAATAGAACTTTTTGGTAAGAACTCAACTCGTCGTGTTTGGAGGACAAAGAATGCTGAGTTGCATCCAAAGAACACCATACCTACTGTGAAGCATGGGGGTGGAAACATCATGCTTTGGGGCTGTTTTTCTGCAAAGGGACCAGGACGACTGATCCGTGTAAAGGAAAGAATGAATGGGGCCATGTATCGTGAGATTTTGAGTGAAAACCTCCTTCCATCAGCAAGGGCATTGAAGATGAAACGTGGCTGGGTCTTTCAGCATGACAGTGATCCCAAACACACCGCCCGGGCAATGAAGGAGTGGCTTCGTAAGAAGCATTTCAAGGTCCTGGAGTGGCCTAGCCAGTCTCCAGATCTCAACCCCATAGAAAATCTTTGGAGGGAGTTGAAAGTCCGTGTTGCCCAGCGACAGCCCCAAAACATCACTGCTCTAGAGGAGATCTGCATGGAGGAATGGGCCAAAATACCAGCAACAGTGTGTGAAAACCTTGTGAAGATTTACAGAAAACGTTTGACCTGTGTCATTGCCAACAAAGGGTATATAACAAATTATTGAGAAACTTTTGTTATTGACCAAATACTTATTTTCCACCATAATTTGCAAATAAATTCATTAAAAATCCTACAATGTGATTTTCTGGAGAAAAAAATTCTCAATTTGTCTGTCATAGTTGACGTGTACCTATGATGAAAATTACAGGCCTCTCTCATCTTTTTAAGTGGGAGAACTTGCACAATTGGTGGCTGACTAAATACTTTTTTTCCCCACTGTAGGTACAGCAAATCCCCTTATTGTATGTGACACCTTTAAATGTGCCTTTAGAGGCCATGCAATTCAGTACTCATCTCGAAAACAAAAGCAATTTAGGTCAAAAGAGTTTATACTAACAAAGGAAATAGAAAGTCTAACAGAACAGATAGATGGCAATAAAAACTGTAACAGAATAAATTACAGGAAAAACAAAAATAAATGGAGAAACTTATTCAAGAAAGATCAAGTGTAATATATTATAAAAAATAAAGCAAACTGAATGGAATATGGGGAAAAATGCACCAAATTATTTTTTTATCTTCAACATAGGAATGCTACCAAAAATAATTTAATGAAACTGGTTACAATTGACAGAGTAACCCATGATTCACCAAATGATATTTTGAAGGAGGAAACAAAGTACTTTAAGCATATGTTTTCGTTTCAGTCGCCTCCATCTCCTCTAACTGAAGCTAATTGTAGATCTTTTTTTTCTATTGATAATGTAAAATTAACAGCCATACAGAAAGACTCATGTGAAGGTGAAATTACAGAGGAGGAACTTCTAGATGCAATTAAAGACTTTAAGTCCGGGAAAACTCCAGGGTTGGATGGCATACCAGTCGAGGTATACCAAACCTTTTTTGATATACTAAGAGGACCGTTATTAGCATGTTTTAACTACTCCTATGTAAATGGTAGATTATCTGACACTCAAGAAGAAGGTCTGATCTCATTATTACTGAAACAGGATACAAGTGGAAAATATAAAGATCCAGTCCATTAAAAAAATTGGAGGTCCCTTACACTTCAGTGTTGTGATGCAACAATTCTAGCAAAATGTATAGCGCATAGAATTAAAAAGGTATTGTCGGATATTATTCATTCTAATCAGACAGGTTTTTTACATGGAAGATACAGTGGGGAAAAAAAGTATTTAGTCAGCCACCAATTGTGCAAGTTCTCCCACTTAAAAAGATGAGAGAGGCCTGTAATTTTCATCATAGGTACACGTCAACTATGACAGACAAAATGAGAAAAAAAAAATCCAGAAAATCACATTGTATGATTTTTAATGAATTTATTTGCAAATTATGGTGGAAAATAAGTATTTGGTCAATAACAAAAGTTTCTCAATACTTTGTTATATACCCTTTGTTGGCAATGACACAGGTCAAAGCGTTTTATGTAAGTCTTCACAAGGTTTTCACACACTGTTGCTGGTATTTTGGCCCATTCCTCCATGCAGATCTCCTCTAGAGCAGTGATGTTTTGGGGCTGTCGCTGGGCAACACAGACTTTCAACTCCCTCCAAAGATTTTCTATGGGGTTGAGATCTGGAGACTGGCTAGGCCACTCCAGGACCTTGAAATGCTTCTTACGAAGCCACTCCTTCGTTGCCGGGCGGTGTGTTTGGGATCATTGTCATGCTGAAAGACCCAGCCACGTTTCATCTTCAATGCCCTTGCTGATGGAAGGAGGTTTTCACTCAAAATCTCACGATACATGGCCCCATTCATTCTTTCCTTTACACGGATCAGTCGTCCTGGTCCCTTTGCAGAAAAAACAGCCTCAAAGCATGATGTTTCCACCCCCATGCTTCACAGTAGGTATGGTGTTCTTTGGATGCAACTCAGCATTCTTTGTCCTCCAAACACGACGAGTTGAGTTTTTACCAAAAAGTTCTATTTTGGTTTCATCTGACCATATGACATTCTCCCAATCCTCTTCTGGATCATCCAAATGCACTCTAGCAAACTTCAGACGGGCCTGGACATGTACTGGCTTAAGCAGGGGGACACGTCTGTCACTGCAGGATTTGAGTCCCTGGCGGCGTAGTGTGTTACTGATGGTAGGCTTTGTTACTTTGGTCCCAGCTCTCTGCAGGTCATTCACTAGGTCCCCCCGTGTGGTTCTGGGATTTTTGCTCACCGTTCTTGTGATCATTTTGACCCCACGGGGTGAGATCTTGCGTGGAGCCCCAGATCGAGGGAGATTATCAGTGGTCTTGTATGTCTTCCATTTCCTAATAATTGCTCCCACAGTTGATTTCTTCAAACCAAGCTGCTTACCTATTGCAGATTCAGTCTTCCCAGCCTGGTGCAGGTCTACAATTTTGTTTCTGGTGTCCTTTGACAGCTCTTTGGTCTTGGCCATAGTGGAGTTTGGAGTGTGACTGTTTGAGGTTGTGGACAGGTGTCTTTTATACTGATAACAAGTTAAAACAGGTGCCATTAATACAGGTAACGAGTGGAGGACAGAGGAGCCTCTTAAAGAAGAAGTTACAGGTCTGTGAGAGCCAGAAATCTTGCTTGTTTGTAGGTGACCAAATACTTATTTTCCACCATAATTTGCAAATAAATTCATAAAAAATCCTACAATGTGATTTTCTGGATTTTCTTTTCTCAATTTGTTTGTCATAGTTGACGTGTACCTATGATGAAAATTACAGGCCTCTCTCATCTTTTTAAGTTGGAGAACTTGCACAATTGGTGGCTGACTAAATACTTTTTTTCCCCACTGTACATTGGAGATAATATCAGGCAAGTATTGGAAACAATGGAACACTATTGAAAATCTGGGAAACCAGGCCTGCTATTCATAGCAGACTTCGAAAAGGCATTTGATAAAGTACGACTGGGGTATATATATAAATGCCTGGAGCATTTCAATTTTGGAGAATCTCTTTATAAAATGGGTCAAAATCATGTATAGTAACCCTAGGTGTAAAATAGTAAATAATGGCTATTTCTCAGAAAGTGTTAAACTGTTAAGAGGAGTGAAACAAGGTTGTCCACTATCGGCATATCTATTTATTGTGGCCATCGAGATGTTAGCTATTAAAATCAGATCCAACAATAATATCCGGGGATTAGAAATCCAGGGCTTAAAAACAAAGGTGTCATTGTACGCTGATGATTCATGTTTTCTTTTAAATACACAACTAGAATCCCTCCACAGCCTCATCGAGGATCTAGATACATTTTCTAACCTCTCTGGATTACAACCAAATTATGACAAATGTACTATATTACATATTGGATCACTAAAAAATAAAAAATTTACATTACCATGTAGTTTACCAATAAAATGGTCTGATGGTGATGTGGATATACTCGGAATACATATCCCAAAGGAAATAAATGATCTCACTTCAATACATTTTTTAATAGAAAGTTAGCAAAAATAGATAAGATCTTGCTACCATGGAAAGGGAAATACCTTTCATTTTGTGGAAAAATCACCCTGATTAACTCTTTAGTATTATCCCAGTGTACCTATTTGTTTATGGTCTTGCCTACGCCTAGCGAACAGTTTTTTAAAAATTATATGAGAAAGAAATATTCCATTTTATTTGGAACGGCAAGCCAGACAAAATTAAACGGGCCTATTTATATAATGAATATGAATTCAGAGGACAGAAATGATTAAATATTAAAGCATTAGACCTATCACTAAAAGCTTCAGTCATACAATAGTTATACTTAAATCCGAACTGGTTCTCTAGCAAATTAGTAAGATTGTCTCACCCAATGTTCAAGAATGGCCTTTTTCCCTTTATTCAGATTACAACCACTCACTTTCAGTTATTTGAAAAGGAGATCATCTCCCAAATATCACTATTTCTAAAACAAGCCATAGAAAGTTGGTTGCAATTTCAATTTAATCCTCCAGAAACGACAGAACAAATAATGCAACAAATATTGTGGTTAAACTCAAATATACTAATTGACCAAAAACTTGTTTTTTTGACAAAATGTTTAAAAAAGGTATAATCTTCGTAAATGATATTATCGGTAGGACTGGTGGAGTTATGTCGCACATGCAGCTAACAAAAACATATGCAAATGTCTGCTCTACCCAAAATTACAACCAAATAATTGCAGCCTTACCGCAAAAATGGAAGAGGAAAGTGGAAGGGGGAGAAAGTAAGGAACTTGTCTGTCGGCCTTGCATTAAAGAATATAATTGGTTAAGGAAAACTGTGATAAATAAAAAAGTATATCAGTTTCATTTAAGGACCAAAGGATTGACAGCCGTCCCATATAGATTGCAAAATAATTGGGAAGAGATTTTTGACGTACCGATCCCATGGCATAGTGTTTATGAACTGATACGCAAAACGACACCGGATTCAAAACTTAGAATCTTTCAATTTTAAATTATTATATAAAATTCTTGCTACCAATATAATGTTATTTATATGAGGGATACAATCTTCCCAGCTCTGCAGATTTTGCTGCGAAGAGACAGAATCATTAGATCATTTGTTTTGGTACTGTCCATTTGTAGCTTGTTTTTGGACACAGGTCCAGGAATGGATAAAGGATTGCAATATTTACCTGGAGCTAACCTTGCAGATAGCATTACTGGGTGATCTGAAAAGTCATAGTCAATCGATCAATAACATAATAATACTTTTAGCAAAAATGTTTATTTTCAATGCACAATCTGTAGAAACAATGAGAATAGAAAGGTTCAGAACTTTTGTAAGACATCACAGTACAGTTGAAATATATATGGCAAATAGAAATCCTATATGGATGGTGTTAAAAGATAGATGGGAGGTGTTGAATGGAATTGAAGGATGGGACTAATAACAACTAACAACAAATAATAACAAGATAACTAATAATGTAAGCATACTGTGTCCATAATAAGTATATACAGTGGGGAAAAAAAGTATTTAGTCAGCCACCAATTGTGCAAGTTCTCCCACTTAAAAAGATGAGAGAGGCCTGTAATTTTCATCATAGGTACACGTCAACTATGACAGACAAAATGAGGAAAAAAAATCCAGAAAATCACATTGTAGGATTTTTAATGAATTTATTTGCAAATTATGGTGGAAAATAAGTATTTGGTCACCTACAAACAAGCAAGATTTCTGGCTCTCACAGACCTGTAACTTCTTCTTTAAGAGGCTCCTCTGTCCTCCACTCGTTACCTGTATTAATGGCACCTGTTTGAACTTGTTATCAGTATAAAAGACACCTGTCCACAACCTCAAACAGTCACACTCCAAACTCCACTATGGCCAAGACCAAAGAGCTGTCAAAGGACACCAGAAACAAAATTGTAGACCTGCACCAGGCTGGGAAGACTGAATCTGCAATAGGTAAGCAGCTTGGTTTGAAGAAATCAACTGTGGGAGCAATTATTAGGAAATGGAAGACATACAAGACCACTGATAATCTCCCTCGATCTGGGGCTCCACGGAAGATCTCACCCTGTGGGGTCAAAATGATCACAAGAACGGTGAGCAAAAATCCCAGAACCACACGGGGGGACCTAGTGAATGACCTGCAGAGAGCTGGGACCAAAGTAACAAAGCCTACCATCAGTAACACACTACGCTGCCAGGGACTCAAATCCTGCAGTACAGACGTGTCCCCCTGCTTAAGCCAGTACATGTCCAGGCCCGTCTGAAGTTTGCTAGAGTGCATTTGGATGATCCAGAAGAGGATTGGGAGAATGTCAGATGAAACCAAAATATAACTTTTTGGTAAAAACTCAACTCGTCGTGTTTGGAGGACAAAGAATGCTGAATTGCATCCAAAGAACACCATACCTACTGTGAAGCATGGGGGTGGAAACATCATGCTTTGGGGCTGTTTTCTGCAAAGGGACCAGGACGACTGATCCGTGTAAAGGAAAGAATGAATGGGGCCATGTATCATGAGATTTTGAGTGAAAACCTCCTTCCATCAGCAAGGGCATTGAAGATGAAACGTGGCTGGGTCTTTCAGCATGACAATGATCCCAAACACACCGCCCGGGCAACAAGGAGTGGCTTCGTAAGAAGCATTTCAAGGTCCTGGAGTGGCCTAGCCAGTCTCCAGATCTCAACCCCATAGAAAATCTTTGGCGGGAGTTGAAAGTCCGTATTGCCCAGCGACAGCCCCAAAACATCACTGCTCTAGAGGAGATCTGCATGGAGGAATGGGCCAAAATACCAGCAACAGTGTGTGAAAACCTTGTGAAGACTTACAGAAAACGTTTGACCTGTGCCATTGCCAACAAAGGGTATATAACAAAGTATTAAGAAACTTTTGTTATTGACCAAATACTTATTTTCCACCATAATTTGCAAATAAATTCATTAAAAATCCTACAATGTGATTTTCTGGATTTTTTTTCCTCATTTTCTCTGTCATAGTTGACGTGTACCTATGATGAAAATTACAGGCCTCTCTCATCTTTTTAAGTGGGAGAACTTGCACAATTGGTGGCTGACTAAATACTTTTTTCCCCACTGTAGATAGTAGGTATAAACTGGAAGTAGAGGCCTAAGCATTGTTGTTCACTAGTTTACTCCAAGTAGGTAAAGGGTGGTGGGGTTGGAAAGTAATAAAGGGGAATATATACAGTGGGGAGAACAAGTATTTGATACACTGCCGATTTTGCAGGTTTTCCTACTTACAAAGCATGTAGAGGTCTGTAATTTTTATCATAGGTACACTTCAACTGTGAGAGACGGAATCTAAAACAAAAACCCAGAAAATCACATTGTATGATTTTTAAGTAATTAATTTGCATTTTATTGCATGACATAAGTATTTGATCACCTACCAACCAGTAAGAATTCCTCTTCTCACAGACCTGTTTAGTTTTTGTTTAAGAAGCCCTCCTGTTCTCCACTCATTACCTGTATTAACTGCACCTGTTTGAACTCGTTACCTGTATAAAAGACACCTGTCCCCCTGCTCAAGCCAGCGCATGTCCAGGCCCGTCTGAAGTTTGCCAATGACCATCTGGATGATCCAGAGGAGGAATGGGAGAAGGTCATGTGGTCTGATGAGACAAAAATAGAGCTTTTTGGTCTAAACTCCACTCCACTAAACAGGTCTGTGAGAGCCGGAATTCTTACTGGTTGGTAGGTGATCAAATACTTATGTCATGCAATAAAATGCAAATTAATTACTTAAAAATCATACAATGTGATTTTCTGGGTTTTTGTTTTAGATTCCGTCTCTCACAGTTGAAGTGTACCTATGATAAAAATTACAGACCTCTACATGCTTTGTAAGTAGGAAAACCTGCAAAATCGGCAGTGTATCAAATACTTGTTCTCCCCACTGTATATATTCCCCTTTATTACTTTCCAACCCCACCACCCTTTACCTACTTGGAGTAAACTAGTGAACAACAATGCTTAGGCCTCTACTTCCAGTTTATACCTACTATCTACAGTGGGGAAAAAAGTATTTAGTCAGCCACCAATTGTGCAAGTTCTCCCACTTAAAAAGATGAGAGAGGCCTGTAATTTTCATCATAGGTACACGTCAACTATGACAGACAAAATGAGAAAAATAAATCCAGAAAATCACATTGTAGGATTCTTAATGAATTTATTTGCAAATTATGGTGGAAAATAAGTATTTGGCCAATAACAAAAGTTTCTCAATACTTTGTTATATACCCTTTGTTGGCAATGACACAGGTCAAACGTTTTCTGTAAGTCTTCACAAGGTTTTCACACACTGTTGCTGGTATTTTGGCCCATTCCTCCATGCAGATCTCCTCTAGAGCAGTGATGTTTTGGGGGCTGTCGCTGGGCAACACGGACTTTCAACTCCTCCAAAGATTTTCTATGGGGTTGAGATCTGGAGACTGGCTAGCCACTCCAGGACCTTGAACTGCTTCTTACGAAGCCACTCCTTGGTGCCCGGCGGGTGTGTTTGGGATCATTGTCATGCTGAAAGACCCAGCCACGTTTCATCTTCAATGCCCTTGCTGATGGAAGGAGGTTTTCACTCAAAATCTCACGATACATGGCCCCATTCATTCTTTCCTTTACACGGATCAGTCGTCCTGGTCCCTTTGCAGAAAAACAGCCCCAAAGCATGATGTTTCCACCCCCATGCTTCACAGTAGGTATGGTGTTCTTTGGATGCAACTCAGCATTCTTTGTCCTCCAAACACGACTTAGTTTAGTTTTTACCAAAAAGTTCTATTTTGGTTTCATCTGACCATATGACATTCTCCCAATCCTCTTCTGGATCATCCAAATGCACTCTAGCAAACTTCAGACGGGCCTGGACATGTACTGGCTTAAGCAGGGGGACACGTCTGTCACTGCAGGATTTGAGTCCCTGGCGGCGTAGTGTGTTACTGATGGTAGGCTTTGTTACTTTGGTCCCAGCTCTCTGCAGGTCATTGACTAGGTCCCCCCATGTGGTTCTGGGATTTTTGCTCACCGTTCTTGTGATCATTTTGACCCCACTGGGTGAGATCTTGCGTGGAGCCCCAGATCGAGGGAGATTATCAGTGGTCTTGTATGTCTTCCATTTCCTAATAATTGCTCCCACAGTTGATTTCTTCAAACCAAGCTGCTTACCTATTGCAGATTCAGTCTTCCCAGCCTGGTGCAGGTCTACAATTTTGTTTCTGGTGTCCTTTGACAGCTCTTTGGTCTTGGCCATAGTGGAGTTTGGAGTGTGCTGTTTGAGGTTGTGGACAGGTGTCTTTTATACTGATAACAAGTTCAAACAGGTGCCATTAATACAGGTAACGAGTGGAGGACAGAGGAGCCTCTTAAAGAAGAAGTTACAGGTCTGTGAGAGCCAGAAATCTTGCTTGTTTGTAGGTGACCAAATACTTATTTTCCACCATAATTTGCAAATAAATTCATTAAAAATTCTTACAATGTGATTTTCTGGATTTTTTTTCTCAATTTGTCTGTCATAGTTGACGTGTACCTATGATGAAAATTACAGGCCTCTCTCATCTTTTTAAGTGGGAGAACTTGCACAATTGGTGGCTGACTAAATACTTTTTTCCCCACTGTAGATAGTAGGTATAAACTGGAAGTAGAGGCCTAAGCATTGTTGTTCACTAGTTTACTCCAAGTAGGTAAAGGGTGGTGGGGTTGGAAAGTAATAAAGGGGAATATATACAGTGGGGAGAACAAGTATTTGATACACTGCCGATTTTGCAGGTTTTCCTACTTACAAAGCATGTAGAGGTCTGTAATTTTTATCATAGGTACACTTCAACTGTGAGAGACGGAATCTAAAACAAAAATCCAGAAAATCACATTGTATGATTTTTAAGTAATTCATTTGCATTTTATTGCATGACATAAGTATTTGATCACCTACCAACCAGTAAGAATTCCTCTTCTCACAGACCTGTTTAGTTTTTGTTTAAGAAGCCCTCCTGTTCTCCACTCATTACCTGTATTAACTGCACCTGTTTGAACTCGTTACCTGTATAAAAGACACCTGTCCCCCTGCTCAAGCCAGCGCATGTCCAGGCCCGTCTGAAGTTTGCCAATGACCATCTGGATGATCCAGAGGAGGAATGGGAGAAGGTCATGTGGTCTGATGAGACAAAAATAGAGCTTTTTGGTCTAAACTCCACTCCACTAAACAGGTCTGTGAGAGCCGGAATTCTTACTGGTTGGTAGGTGATCAAATACTTATGTCATGCAATAAAATGCAAATTAATTACTTAAAAATCATACAATGTGATTTTCTGGGTTTTTGTTTTAGATTCCGTCTCTCACAGTTGAAGTGTACCTATGATAAAAATTCCAGACCTCTACATGCTTTGTAAGTAGGAAAACCTGCAAAATCGGCAGTGTATCAAATACTTGTTCTCCCCACTGTGTATCTCCATGGTAATAGGCCGGACAAAGGCTGTTGTACTCATTAATCTGACTGTTGGCCTGGCTGTTACATTGTTGTTTCCCATGATAAACACAAGATGGATTTGAATGGGTCTCACTCATCATTGTTTCAGTATAACATTGGGGGGCTTTTCTATTATCCCTTATCTCAGGCAGTGCCTGATAGGATTGGGATGGGTTCTTTCCCATGACACTGCACCAGGTGTGTGTGCCTTTGTGAGAGATCTCACCTAGATTGCTCCATTGAGTGAATGTGCCCTCAAAGTTAGAATGTCTGCCAGTAGTATTGAAGCATAATCACTTATTAAAACTGCAGTTTGGGAACGGCCACCCTGGAAGTGATTGGGAAAGAGTAGAGTTTTATGGTTGGGTCGTTCTCTCGCCTCTGGCGGGAAACATGATCTAGTGCTCAGACTCACTTTGTGTGTGTGTGAGAGAGATTAGGGAACACATGACTGGAATGAATGGAGTTCAAGTCTGATTGGCCCAGTGTATCTTAGTCCATGCCGCTCTGTCATTGCTCGTCCATATGTATATATTCTTAATTCCATTCCTTACTTAGATTTGTGTGTATTGGGTATATGTTGTGAAATTGTTAGATATTACTTGTTAGATAATACTGCACTGTCGGAGCTAGAAGCACAAGCATTTCGCTACACCCGCAATAACATCTGCTAAACACATGTATGTGACAAATAACATTTGATTTGATTTTTTATTTGAATAGCACTGGCTCTACACACAGTGCTAAATCACACACATTATAGCATTTTTCTGACACTCATTGTGCAGAGCTATGGATTTCAACCCCAGCGATCAGTTTGAAACTATTTGAAAAATATAAAATGTCTAGAGAAATCAGGTCAATATGCTTGCAATAACAATTTTTTTCCAGGTGTGTGCACATTTTTGTGTTTAGGTAGGGCAGGGGTGTCAAACTAATTTTGCCCTGGGGGTCCGTTCGGTCTTCACCATGGTCTGGACCCCAGTAGGGCCACACTGAAAATGTGTTATATTTCCTCGCCATCAAAATGTGCAAATAATGGTCCTCTATCCATCGTTTTTGGAATTTCGGATGATTCCTTACTGTCTAGCTTTCGTTTTGATGATTGTTAGCGAGTTGGACACATTGAAGAGACTGTCAGGGAAGATACATTATAATGTCTACACAGTTTCGATTTGGTTTTAGTCATTTGGAGGAAAGAAATCTACAAAAAATGCATTGTTTTTTTTTACTAAGACATCATGGCGTGCCATATTAAATCGTCTCGTGTGCGTGCGTGCATAGTCCAAATCCTTGGTTTCATCCAAATAATCTCCTTTCTTCCAAAGTATGGATTTGAAAGGAAATTAATGGTAAATGGAAACTCCCTCTTGGCCTACACCAATACAATGCTTTTAAATGTGTAGGGAGTAGTGAACGAGTGCACACTTCAGGAGGAAGGAGAGATTATTGGGACGCAACCCTGATTTTGTGTGTGTGGTCTCTCCTCAGACACGACAGAATGACATCCAGGAAGAAAGTGCTCCTGAAAGTCATCATCCTTGGGGATTCTGGGTAAGTCACCGAATATTTGTGTTCTCTTCCTGTTTGACCACAGTGTTTCGTCTTCCACTTTGATCAGAGACTGCTGTTTGGGTATTCCAGATTCATTAGAAACTACAGTCTACCACAGTCTTCCTGTACAACCAGACTGCTGTTGGTTGGTTGTCCCACACATTTACAGGTAACTGCTTAAATAAAGGAAACACTCGAGTAAATGAGGGGTACAAAGTATATTGAAAGCAGGTGCTTCCACACAGGTGTGGTTCCTGAGTTAATTAAGCAATTAAAACATCCCGTCATGCTTATGTATACTGGTCATGTATACAAATGCCCAGTTGCCCATTATTTTGGCTACCATGGCTAGAAGAAGAGATCTCAGTGACTTTGAAAGCGGGGTCTCAAAGGAGCATAGGGGGTTTAAAGGGTGTGTGTGTGTGTGTGTGTGTGTGTGTGTGTGTCTCTGTCTCAGTCACCAGATCCCAACCCAATTGAACACTTATGGGACATTCTGGAGCGGCGCCTGAGACCGCATTTTCCACCACCATCAACAAAACACCAAATTATGGAATTTCTTGTGGAAGAATGGTGTCGCATCCCTCCAATTGAGTTCCAGACACTTGTAGAATATATGCCCAGGTGCGTTGAAGCTTTTCTGGTGCCTCATGGTGGCCGAACGCCCTATTAAGACCCTTTATTTTGCTGTTTCCTTTATTTTGGCAGTTACCTGTATGTCTCCATTTGATTTATGACAGTGTACTTTCTATTTCACTTTCCCTCCACTCCCCTCTCACACTGTGTAATCTGATGCTGCTCTATTCTCATTGTGTCACTGCATGCTCAGCACTGCAGAGGAGAACTAGAGAGCGTGAGTGTCCACAGTATTGCATCAGAGCACCTCTGATGGGGTTTTAATGGTATCTGATCTCTCATACATCATCAGAGTTCGCAGCTGAACATTGTATGCTGGAAAACACTCGGTTTGTTATTTTTGATTAAAACAATAACGCTATTCATAAATACGAATACAGAACTTGTTTTTGCTTGGATTCCACAACGCGGTTAGCTTTTAACATCTAGGACCGCTATTTCTTGTCCCGGAATCCCGCTTAAGAGACAGGTTGAAGCCTGCTTGACAGAGAGGCTAAGCTGCTAGCCATCAAGCTAACAAAGTTGGTACCACATGTGTTTTGCAATGGAGCCCTCTTTGTCTGGAGAACTAAATGAACGGTTCCAGCGCTGTAGGAGCTGTATCTATTACGCTTCGCTTCGGGACAAACCAGATCACTTGGAGTTCCAATGCGGCAATTGTTTACTTGCCCAGGATTATAGGCTTGAGGTGGCCAGCCTACGTAAGAAACTGGGGAAAACGCAGAGTGGAATGTTTACATTTTCTACGCCGGTGGCTGGACGGCGTTCGCGCTTGTTGGATGCATCTCCGCTTTGTCGTTTGTCATTATCCAACTGGCCGGTGTTGCCTGGAGCGCCCCCATCTGATAGCGCCGTCGAAGGAGCACAGCATGAGGAGAAAGGCAATCAACGATGGTCGCATGTTACGAGCCGTGGAAGGCGAAGACAGCGACCTCCCGCAAAGCAAGCCCAGCTCAGCTAATCCCTACCATTGTGACGCAGAGTTGTCAAAATGCTTCAGAAAATGTACATTACACCAGGGGCGTCGGTAGACACAATATAAGTAACCTAATTTATGTCCCTCTAACTGCCCTGAATGCCTCTGCTGATCCTACAGCTATTGTATGCAGCAATCATGTGCCAAAGAACCAGATTTATATTGTTAGCACTGAGCCTGTGTGCCCTAGGAGGAAGTACACTGTGTGCAGCTCACGCTGCACTAACATAAAGAACATGAGCACATCTACTGCTGCTAAGCTTCCCAGTAAAGCAATAAAAACAAGTAAGCATCGCAGAAGAAAAGTGCTCAAAATAGCCCACATTAACATATGTAGCTTAAGAAACAAGGTTCATGAAATCAATAACAGATTACATTCATATTCTGACTATCTCTGAAACTCACTTAGATAATACATTTGATGATACAGTGTTAGCAATACAAGGTTATAACATTTACAGAAAATATAGAAATGCCAATGGTGGAGGTGTTGCTGTTTATTTTCAGAAACACGTTCCTGTGAAGATTAGAGAGGATCTCATGTTAAATACTGTTTAAGTAATATGGCTACAGGTTCATCTGCCTCACCTAAAGCCCATTCTGGTGGGAAGCTGCTATAGACCACCAAGTGCTAACAGTCAGTATCTGGATAATGTGTGAAATGCTTGATAATGTACAGTTGAAGTCGGAAGCTTACATACACCTTAGCCAAATACATTTAAACTCAGTTTTTTCCACAATTCCTGACATTTAATCCTAGTAAAAATTCCCTGTCTGAGGTCAGTTAGGATCACCACTTTATTTTAAGAATGTGAAATGTCAGAATAATAGTAGAGAGAATTATTTATTTCAGCTTTTTATTTATTTAATCACATTCCCAGTGGGTCAGAAGTTTACATACACTCAATTAGTATTTGGTAGCATTGCCTTTAAATTGTTTAACTTGGGTCAAACATTTCGGGTAGCCTTCCACAAGCTTCACACAATAAGTTGGTTGAATTTTGGCCCATTCCTCCTGACAGCGCTGGTGTAACTGAGTCAGGTTTGTAAGTCTCCTTGCTCGCACACGCTTTTTCAGTTCTGCTCACACATTTTCTATAGGATTGAGGTCAGGGCTTTGTGATGGCCACTCCCAATACCTTGACTTTGTAGTCCTTAAGCCATTTTGCCCCAACTTTGGAAGTATGCTTGGGGTCATTGTCCATTTGGAAGACCCATTTGCGACCAAGCTTTAACTTCCTGACTGATGTCTTGAGATGTTGCTTCAATATATCCACATCATTTTTCTTCCTCATGATGCCATCTATTTTGCACCAGTCCCTCCTGCAGCAAAGCACCCCCACAGCATGATGCTGCCACCCCCGGGCTTCACGGTTGGGATGGTGTTATTTGGCTTGCAAGCCACCCCCCTTTTCCTCCAAACATGACGATGGTCATTATGGCCAAACAGTTCTATTTTTTTTTCATCAGACCAGAGGACATTTCTCCAAAAAGTACGATCTTTGTCCCCATGTGCAGTTGCAAACCATAGTCTGGCTTTTTTATGGCGGTTTTGGAGCAGTGGCTTCTTCCTTGCTGAGCGGCCTTTCAGGTTATATCGATATAGGACTCGTTTTACTGTGGATATAGATACTTTTGTACCCGTTTCCTCCAGAATGGATTGATTTGCACTTTTCGCACCAAAGTACGTTCATCTCTAGGAGACAGAACGCGTCTCCTTCCTGAGCGGTATGATGGCTGCATGGTCCCATGGTGTTTATACTTGCATACTATTGTTTGTACAGATTAACGTGGTACCTTCAGGCGTTTGAAAATTGCTCCCAAGGATGAACCAGACTTGTGGCAATAAGTGCATCGATGACGTCGTCCCTACAGTGACCGTACGTACATACCCCAACCAGAAACCATGGATTACAGGCAACATCTGCACTGAGCTAAAGGGTAGAGCTGGCGCTTTCAAGGAGCGGGACTCTAACCCAGACGCTTATAAGAAATCCCGCTATGCCCTCCGACGAACCATCAAGCAGGCAAAGAGTCAATACAGGACTAAGATTGAATCGTACTACACCGGCTCTGATGCTCGTCGGATGTGGCAGGGCTTGAAAACTATTACAGACTACAAAGGGAAGCACAGCCGTGAGCTGCCCAGTGACACAAGCCTACCAGACGAGCTAAACCACTTCTATGCTCGCTTTGAGGCAAGCAACACTGAAGCATGCATGAGAGCACCAGCTGTTCCGGATGACTATGTGATCACGCTCTCCGTAGCCGATGTGAGTAAGACTTTTAAGCAGGTCAACATTCACAAGGCCGCAGGGCCAGACGGATTACCAGGATGTGTACTCCGAGCATGTGCTGACCAACTGGCAAGTGTCTTCACTGACATTTTCAACATGTCCCTGACTTAGTCTGTAATACCAACATGTTTCAAGAAGACAACCATAGTCCCCGTGCCCAAGGACACTAAGATAACCTGCCTAAATGACTACCGACCCGTAGCACTGACATCTGTAGCCATGAAGTGCTTTGAAAGGCTGGTCATGGCTCATATCAACACCATTATCCCAGAAACCCTAGACCCACTCCAAATTGCATACCGCCCCAACAGATCCACAGATGATGTAATCTCTATTGCACTCCACACTGCCCTTTCCAACCTGGACAAGAGGAACACCTACGTGAGAATGCTATTCATTGACTACAGCTAAGCGTTCAACACCATAGTGCCCTCAAAACTCATCACTAAGCTAAGGATCCTGGGACTAAACACCTCCCTCTTTGCAACTGGATCCTGGACTTCCTGACGGGCCACCCCCAGGTGGTAAGGGTAGGTAACAACACATCTGCCCCGCTGATCCTCAACACGGGGGCCCCTCAGGGGTGCGTGCTCAGTCCCCTCCTGTACTCCCTGTTCACCCATGACTGCATGGCCAGGCATGACTCCAACACCATCATTAAGTTTGCTGACGACACAACAGTGGTAGGCCTGATAACCGACAACGATGAGACAGCCTATAGGGAGGAGGTCAGAGACCTGGCCGTGTGGTGCCAGGATAACAACCTCTCCCTCAACGTGACCAAGACAAAGGAGATGATTGTGGACTACAGGAACAAAAAGAGGACTGAGCACGCCCCTGTTCTCATTGACGGGGCTGTAGTGGAACAGGTTGAGAGCTTCAGGTTCCTTGGTGTCCACATCACCAACAAACTATCATGGTCCAAACACACCAAGACAGTCGTGAAGAGGGCACGACAAAGCCTATTCCCCCTCAGGAGACTGAAAAGATTTGGCATGAGTCCTCAGATCCTCAAAAAGTTATACAGCTGCACCATCGAGAGCATCCTGACTGGTTGCATCACCGCCTGGTATGGCAACTGCTCGGCCTCCGACCGCAAGGCACTACAGAGGGTAGTGCGTACGGCCCAGTACATCACTGGGGCCAGGACCTCTATACCAGGCTGTGTCAGAGGAAGGCCCTCAAAATTGTCAAACTCCAGCCACCATAGACTGTTCTCTCTGCTACCGCACGGCAAGCGGTACCGGAGCGCCAAGTCTAGGTCCAAAAGGCTTCTCAACAGCTTCTACCCCCAAGCTATAAGACTCCTGAACAGCTAATCATGGCTACCCAGACTATTTGCACTGCCCCCCCCACCCCATCTTTTTACGCTGCTGCTACTCTGTTAATTATTCATGCATAGTCACTTTAACTCTACCCACATGTACATATTACCTCAACTACCTCAACTAGCCGGTGCCCCCGCAAATTGACTCTGCACCGGTACTGTTATTTTATTTTACTTCTGTTCTTTGTTTCTCAACACTTTTTTGTTGTTGTTTTTTTATTTTACTTTTTTATTAAAAAATAAATGCATTGTTGGTTAAGGGCTGTAAGTAAGCAGTTCACGGTAATGTCTACACCTGTTGTATTCGGCGCATGTGGCAAATAAAAATTGATTTGATTTACAAAAAAGAATTGGATTTCTTTTGATTTTCCCATGATGTCAAGCAAAGAGGCAGTGAGTTTGAAGGTAGGCCTTGAAATACATCCACAGGTACACCTCCAATTGACTCAAATGATGTCAATTAGCCTATCAGAAGCTTCTAAAGCCATGACATCATTTTCTGGAATTTTCCAAGCTGTTTAAAGGCACGGTCAACTTAGTGGATGTTAACTTCTGACCCACTGGAATTGTGATACAGTGAATTATAAGTGAAATAATCTGTCTGTAAACAATTGTTGGAAAAATTACTTGTGTCATGCACAAAGTAGATGTCCTAACCGACTTGCCAAAACTATAGTTTGTTAACAAGAAATGTGTGGAGTGGTTGAAAAACTAGTTTTAATGACCTAAGTGTATGTAAACCTCCGACTTCAACTGTATGTGATATCAATAGAGAGGTTTACTTTCTGGGTGATTTTAAATATTGACTGGCTTTCATCAGGCTGCCCACTCAAGAGAAAGCTTCAAACTGTAACCAGTGCCTGCAACCTGGTTCAGGTTATCAGTCAACCTACCAGGGTAGTTACAAACAGTACAGGAATTAAATAATCAACATGTATTGATCATATCTTTACTAATTCTGCAGAGATTTGTTTGAAAGCAGTATCCAAATCCATTGGATGTAGTGATCACAATATAGTAGCCATATCTAGGAAAACCAAAGTTCCAAAGGCTGGGCCTAATATTGTGTATAAGTCATACAATTAGTTTTGTAGTGATTCCTATATTGTTGATGTAAAGAATATATGTTGGTCCGTGGTGTGTAATGAGAAGCAAACAGACACTGCACTTGACACATTTATGAAATTGTTTATTCAAGTTACTAATAAGCATGCACCCATTAAGAAAATGACTGTAAAAACTGTTAAATCCCAGTGGATTGATGAGGAATTGAAAAATTGTATGGTTGAGAGGGATGAGGCAAAGGGAATGGCAAATAAGTCTGGCTGCACAACAGATTGGCAAACATATTGCAAATTGAGAAATCATGTGACTAAACTGAATAAAAAGAAGAAGAAACTACACTATGAAACAAAGATAAATGACATAAAGAATGATAGTAAAAAGCATTCGAGCACCATAAATGACATTTTGGGGAAAAAAGGCAAACTCAGCTCCATCATTCATTGAATCAGATGGCTCATTCATCACAAAACCAACTGATATTGCCAACTACTTTAATTATGTTTTCATTGGCAAGATTAGCAAACTTAGGCATGACATGCCAGCAACAATTGCTTACACTACACATCGAAGTATATCTGACCAAATTATGAAAGACAAGCATTGTAATTTTGAATTCCGTAAAGTGAGTGTGGAAGAGGTGAAAAAGGTATTGTTGTCTATCAACAATGACAAGCCACCGGGGTCTGACAACTTGGATGGAAAATTACTGATGATAATAGCGGACGATATTGCCACTCCTATTTGCCATATTTTCAATTTAAGCCTAATAGGCTTGGAGGGAAGCAAAAGTCATTCCGCTACCTAAGAATAGTAAAGCCCCCTTTACTGGCTCAATTAGCTGACCAATTAGCCTGTTACCAACCCTTAGTAAACTTTTGGAAAAAATTGTGTTTGACCAGATACAATGCTATTTTACAGTAAACAAATTGACAACAAACTTTCAGCATGCTTATAGAGAAGGACATTCAACAAGCACAGCACTAACACAAATGACTGATGATTGACTGAGAGAAATTGATAATAAAAAGATTGTGGGGGCTGTTTTGTTAGACTTCAGTGTGGCTTTTGACATTATCGATCATAGTCTGCTGCTGGAAAAACGTATGTGTTATGGCTTTACTCCACCTGCTATATTGTGGATACAGAGTTACCTGTCTAACAGAACACAGAGGGTGTTCTTTAATGGAAGCCTCTCCAACATCATCCAGGTAGAATCAGGAATTCCCCAGGGCAGCTGTCTAGGCCCATTACTTTTTTCAATCTTTACTAATGACATGCCACTGGCTTTGAGTAAAGCCAGAGTGTCTATGTATGCGGATGAGTCAACACTATACATGTCAGCAACTACAGCAACTGAAATGACTGCAACACTTAACAAAGAGTTGCAGTTAGTTTCAGAGTGGGTGGCAAGGAATAAGTTAGTCCTAAATATTTCTAAAACTATAAAAGCATTGTATTTGGGACAAATCATTCACTAAACCCTAAACCTCAACTAAATCTTGTAATAAATAATGTGGAAATTGAGCAAGTTGAGGTGACTAAACTGCTTGGAGTAACCTTGGATTGTAAACTGTCATGGTCAAATCATATTGATACAACAGTAGCTAAGATGGGGTGAAGTATGTCCATAATAAAGCACTGCTCTACCTTCTTAACAGCACTATCAACAAGGCAGCTCCTACAGGCCCTAGTTTTGTCAAACCTGGACGACTGTTCAGTCGTGTGGCCAGGTGCCACAGAAAAGGACTTAGGAAAATTGCAGTTGGCTCAAAACAGGGCAGCACGGCTGGCCCTTGGATGTACACAGAGAGCTAATATTAATAATATGCATGTCAATCTCTCCTGGCTCAAAGTGGAGGAGAGATTGACTTCATCACTACTTGTATTTATGAGAGGTATTGACATGTTGAATGAACCAAGCTGTCTGTTTGAACTACTGGCGCACAGCTCGGTCACCCATGCATGCCCCACAAGACATACCACCAGAGGTCTCTTCACAGTCCCCAAGTCCAGAACAGACTATGGGAGGCGCACAGTACTACATAGAGCCATGACTACATGGAACTCTATTCCACATCAGGTAACTGATGCAAGTAGTAAAATTAGATTAAAAAATAAAAACAGATTAAAAAACACCTTATGGAACAGCGGGACTGTGAAGCAACACAAACATAGGTGCAGACACATGCATACACACGATAACATACGCACTATACACACACGTACACATGGATTTTTGTACTGTAGATATGTGGTAGTGGTGTAGTAGGGGCCTGAGGGCACACAGTGTGTTGTGAAATCTGTGAATGTATTGTCATGTTTTTAAAAGGCAGCAGCTAATGTGGATCCGTAATAAATACAAATACATTGAGTTTGGCTCATGAGCCATCGGCCATAGTTCCTCTTTCACCATTAGGACTGAATGGAATAATGCAGTCATGTCGAATACCAGCTATTAATCTATCTTTAACACCTTTCTCTCCCCTGTTTGTTGTCCACCTCCCTTTCTCTCCCTTCATATCTCTCTCCTTCTCAGTGTTGGGAAGACCTCCCTGATGAACCAGTATGTGAATAGGAAGTTCAGTAACCAGTACAAAGCCACAATAGGAGCTGATTTCCTGACCAAGGAGGTGATGGTGGACGATCGGCTCGTCACAATGCAGGTACAGCAACATGGCCACAGCACCACCATCACAGCAACAATATCCAATAATAAAGATGGTGCCGATAGACATGGCCACCTTGTTTCAGGCTGCTAAACAACTTTGCAGTACTTAAAAAAAAAAAAAAAATATTTCTCACGTTATTAGCCCAAAACGTTCTTTGCATTATTACATACAGCTGGAAATAACTTTTGGATATCAGAGAGGCAGTAACTCACCAGCATTTCGACTTTCCTGAATTGGATCCTTTGTTCGTACCTTCCAAGGGGATGTTGTACCCATTGTGACGATTAAAACCTATCCAAACCAAAAACCGTGGATAGGTGGCAGTATTCTCGATAACTGAAAGCGCATACGCATTTAACTACGGCAAGGTGACTGGGAATATGATCGAATACAAACAGTCCAGTTATGCCCTCTGTAAGGCAATCAAACAAGCAAAACGTCAGTACAGAAAGAAAGTGGAGTATAAGTTCAACAGCTCAGACACGAGACATACAGTGCCTTGCAAAAGTATTCATCCCCCTTGGCGTTTTTCCTATTTTGTTGCATTACAACCTGTAATTTAAATGGATTTTTATTTGGATTTCATGTAATGGACATACACAAAATAGTCCAAATTGGTGAAGTGAAATTAAAAAAATAACTTGTTTCAAAAAATTCTAACCAATAAATAACGGAAAAGTGGTGCGTGCATATGTATTCACCCCCTTTGCTATGAAGCCCCTAAATAAGATCTGGTGCAACCAATTACCTTCAGAAGTCACATAATTAGTTAAATAAAGTCCACCTGTGTGCAATCTAAGTGTCACATGATCTCAGTATATATATATATACACCTGTTCTGAAAGGCCCCAGAGTCTGCAACACCACTAAGCAAGGGGCACCACCAAGCAAGCGGCACCATGAAGACTAAGGAGCTCTCCAAACAGGTCAGGGACCAAGTTGTGGAGAAGTACAGATCAGGGTTGGGTTATAAAAAAATATCAGAAACTTTGAACATCTCACGGAGCACCATTAAATTATTATAAAAAAATTGAAATAATATGGCACCACAACAAACCTGCCAAGAGAGGGCCGCCCACCAAAACTCACGGACCAGGCAAGGAGGGTATTAATCAGAGAGGCAACAAAGAGACCAAAGATAACCGTGAAGGAGCTGCAAAGCTCCACAGCGGAGATTGGAGTGTCTGTCCATAGGACCACTTTAAGCTGTACACTCCACAGAGCTGGGCTTTACGGAAGAGTGGCCAGAAAAAAGCCTTTGCTTTAAGAAAAAAATAAGCAAACACTTTTGGTGTTCACCAAAAGGCATGTGGGAGACTCCCCAAACATATGGAAGAAGGTACTCTGGTCAGATGAGACTAAAATTGAGAAATCAAGGAAAACGCTATGTCTGGCGTAAACCCAAAACCTCTCATCACACCGAGAACACCATCCCCACAGTGAAGCATGGTGGTGGTGGCAGCATCATGCTGTGGGGATGTTTTTCATTGTCAGGGACTGGGAAACTGGTCAGAATTGAAGGAATGATTGATGGCGCTAAATACAGGGAAATTCTTGAGGGAAACCTGTTTCAGTCTTCCAGAGATTTGAGACTGGGACAGAGGTTCACCTTCCAGCAGGACAATGACCCTAAGCATAATGCTAAAGCAACACTTGAGTGGTTTAAGGGGAAACATTTAAATGTCTTGGGTGGCCTAGTCAAAGCCCAGACCTCAATCCAATTGAGAATCTGTGGGATGACTTAAAGATTGCTGTACACCAGCGGAACCCATCCAACTTGAAGGAGCTGGAGCAGTTTTGCCTTGAAGAATGGGCAAAAATCCCAGTGGCTAGATGTGCCAAGCTTATAGAGACTTGCAGCTGTAATTGCTGCAAAAGGTGGCTCTACAAAGTATTGACTTTGGGTGGGGGTGGGGGTGGGGGGGAATAGTTGTGCACGCTCAAGTTTTCTGTTTTTTTGTCTTATTTCTTGTTTGTTTCACAATAAAAAATATTTTGCATCTTCAAAGTGGTAGGCATGTTGTGTAAATCAAACCATAATACATACAAACCAAAAATCAATTTTAATTCCAGGTTGTAAGGCAACAAAATAGGAAAAATGCCAAGGGGGGTGAATACTTTCGCAAGCCACTGTACAGTGGGGGAAAAAAGTATTTAGTCAGCCACCAATTGTGCAAGTTCTCCCACTTAAAAAGATGAGAGAGGCCTGTAATTTTCATCATAGGTACACGTCAACTATGACAGACAAATTGAGAAAAAAAATCCAGAAAATCACATTGTAGGATCTTAAATGAATTTATTTGCAAATTATGGTGGAAAATAAGTATTTGGTCACCTACAAACAAGCAAGATTTCTGGCTCTCACAGACCTGTAACTTCTTCTTTAAGAGGCTCCTCTGTCCTCCAGTCGTTACCTGTATTAATGGCACCTGTTTGAACTTGTTATCAGTATAAAATACACCTGTCCACAACCTCAAACAGTCACACTCCAAACTCCACTATGGCCAAGACCAAAGAGCTGTCAAAGGACACCAGAAACAAAATTGTAGACCTGCGCCAGGCTGGGAAGACTGAATCTGCAATAGGTAAGCAGCTTGGTTTGAAGAAATCAACTGTGGGAGCAATTATTAGGAAATGGAAGACATACAAGACCACTGATAATCTCCCTCGATCTGGGGCTCCACGCAAGATCTCACCCCGTGGGGTCAAAATGATCACAAGAATGGTGAGCAAAAATCCCAGAACCACACGGGGGGACCTAGTGAATGACCTGCAGAGAGCTGGGACCAAAGTAACAAAGCCTACCATCAGTAACACACTACGCCGCCAGGGACTCAAATCCTGCAATGCCAGACGTGTCCCCGTGCTTAAGCCAGTACATGTCCAGGCCCGTCTGAAGTTTGCTAGAGTACATCCAGAAGAGGATTGGGAGAATGTCATATGGTCAGATGAAACCAAAATAGAACTTTTTGGTAAAAACTCCTCAACTCGTCGTGTTTGGAGGACAAAGAATGCTGAGTTGCATCCAAAGAACACCATACCTACTGTGAAGCATGGGGGTGGAAACATCATGCTTTGGGGCTGTTTTTCTGCAAAGGGACCAGGACGACTGATCCGTGTAAAGGAAAGAATGAATGGGGCCATGTATCGTGAGATTTTGAGTGAAAACCTCCTTCCATCAGCAAGGGCATTGAAGATGAAACGTGGCTGGGTCTTTCAGCATGACAATGATCCCAAACACACCGCCCGGGCAACGAAGGAGTGGCTTCGTAAGAAGCATTTCAAGGTCCTGGAGTGGCCTAGCCAGTCTCCAGATCTCAACCCCATAGAAAATGTTTGGAAGGAGTTGAAAGTCCGTGTTGCCCAGCGACAGCCCCAAAACATCACTGCTCTAGAGGAGATCTGCATGGAGGAATGGGCCAAAATACCAGCAACAGTGTGTGAAAACCTTGTGAAGACTTACAGAAAACGTTTGACCTGTGTCATTGCCAACAAAGGGTATATAAAAGTATTGAGAAACTTTTGTTATTGACCAAATACTTATTTTCCACCATAATATGCAAATAAATTCATAAAAAATCCTACAATGTGATTTTCTGGATTTCTTTTCCTCATTTTGTCTGTCATAGTTGACGTGTACCTATGATGAAAATTACAGGCCTCTCTCATCTTTTTAAGTGGGAGAACTTGCACAATTGGTGGCTGACTAAATAATTTTTTCCCCCACTGTATGTGGCAGAGACCCCAGACAATCACAGATTATAAAGGGAAAACCAGCCACGTCGCGGACACCGACATAATGCTCCCGGACAAGCTAGCCTTCTTCGCCCGCTTTGAGGATAACATAGTGCCGCCGACATGGGCCGCTACCAAGGACTGTGAGCTCTCGTTCTCCGTGGCCGACGTGAGTAAGACATTTAAGCGTGTTCACCCTTGCAAGGCTGCCGCCCAGGCGTCCTCAGAGCATGCACAGACCAGCTGGCTGGAGTGTTTATGGACATATTCAATCTCTCCCTATCTCAGTCCCCACTTGCTTCAAGATGTCCACCATTGTTCCTGTACCCAATAAAGTGAAGGTAACTGAATTAAATGACTATCGCCCGCTAGCACTCACTTCAAAGCACTGTCATCATGAAGTGCTTTGAGAGGCTAGTTAAGGAGCATATCACCTCCACCTTACCCGATACCCTAGACCCACTGCAATTTGCATACCGCCCCAATATATCCACGGATGATGCAATCGCCATCGTACTGCACACTGGCCTATCCCATCTGGACAAGAGGAATACATATGTAAGAATGCTGTTCATTAACTACAGCTCAGCCTTCAACACCGTAGTACCCTCCAAGCTCATCATTAAGTTGAGGGCCCTGGGTCTGAACCCCGTCCTGTGTAACTGGGTCCTGGACTTCCTGACTGGCCGCCCCCAGGTGGTGAAGGTAGGCAACAACACCTCCACTACGCTGAACACTGGGACCCCATAAGGGTGCGTGCTCAGCCCCCTCCTGTACTCCTGGTTTACCCATGACTGCATGGCCACGCACGCCTCCAACTCAATCATCAAGTTTGCAGACGATACCACAGTGGTAGGCCTGATTTACCAACAATGACGAGACAGCCTACAGGGAGGAGGTCAGGGCCCTGGCGGAGTGGTGCCAGGAAAACAACCTCTCCCTCAACATCAACAAAACGAAGGAGCTGATACTGGACTTCAGGAGACAGCAGAGGGAGCACACCCCCATCCACATCGACATGGCCGCAGTGGAGAAGGTGAAAAGCTTAAAGTTCCTCAGCATACACATCACTGACAATCTGAAATGGTCCTCCCACACAGTGTGGTGAAGAAGGTGCAACAGCTCCTCTTCAACCTCAGGAGGCTGAAGAAATGTGGCTTGGTCCCTAACACCCTCACCAACTTTTACATATGCACCATTAAGAGCATCCTGTAAGGCTGTATCACCGCCTGGTATGGCAACTTCACCGTCCGCAACCGCAGGGCTCTACAGAGGGTGGTACGGTCAGCCCAACGCATCACTGAGAGCACACTGCCTGCCCTTCAGGACAACTAAATCACCCGGTGTCACAGGAAGGCCAAGAAGATCATCAAGGACCTCAGCCACCCGAGCCACGGCCTATTCGCCCCGCTATCATCCAGAATGCGAGGTCAGTACAGGTGCATCAAAGCTGGGACCGAGGGACTGAAAAACAGCTTCTATCTCAAGACCATCAGACTGTTAAATAGCCATCACTAGCGGGCCTCCACCCAGTACCCTGGCCTGAACTTAGTCGCTGTCACTAGCCGGCTACCACCCGGTTACTCATCCCTGCACCATAGAGGCTGCTGCCCTATGTACATAGACATGGAACACTGGTCACTTTAATAATGTTTACAAAGTGTTTTACCCATTTCATATGTATATACTGTATTCTAGTCAAGGCCATCCTATTCAACTATTGCTGTACATACATTGCATTCGGAAAGTATTCAGACCCGTTGACTTTTTACATATTGTGATACGTTAAGTCTTATTCTAAAATTGATTAATTGTTTCTTTCCCCCTCATCAATCTACACACTACCACATAATGATAAAGCAAAAACAGGTTTTTAGAAATGTTTACACATGTATAAAAAAATAAATAACTGATATTACATTTACATAAGTATTCAGACCCTTTACTCAGTACTTTGTTGAAGCACCTTTGGCAGCGATTATAGTCTCAAGTCTTCTTGGGTATGATGCTACAAGCTTGGCACACCTGTATTTGGGGAGTTTCTACCATTCTTCTCTGCAGATCCTCTCAAGCTCTGTCAGGTTGGATGGGGAGCGTCGCTGCACAGTTATTTTCAGGTCTCTTCAGAGATGTTCGTTCAGGTTCAAGTCCGGGCTCTGGCTGGGCCACTCAAAGACATTCAGAGACTTGTAATGAAGCCACTCCTGCGTTGTCTTGGCTGTGTGCTTAGGGTCGTTGTCCTGTTGGAAGGTGAACATTTGCCCCAGTCTGAGGTCCTGAGTGCTCTGGAGCAGGTTTTCATTAAGGTTCTCTCTGTACTTTGCTCCGTTCATCTTTCTCTCGATCCTGACTAGTCTCCCAGTCCCTGCCACTGAAAAACATGATGCTGCCACCACCATGCTTCACCGTAGGGATGGTGCCAGGTTTCCTCCAGATATGACGCTTGTCATTCAGGCCAAAGAGTTCAATCTTTGTTTCATCAGACCAGAGAATCTTGTTTCTCATGGTATGAGAGTCTTGAGGTGCCTTTTGGCAAACTCCAAGTGGGCTGTCATGTGCCTTTTACTGAGGAGTGGCTTCCGTCTGGCTACTCTACGATAAAGGCCTGATTGTTGGAGTGCTGCAGAGATGGTTGTCCTTCTGGAAGGTTCTCCCATCTCCACAGAGGAACTCTGGAGCTCTGTTAGTGACCATCGGGTTCTTTGTCACCTCCCTGACTAACGCCCTTATTCCCCCGATTGCTCCGTTTGGCCGGGTGGCCAGCTCTAGGAAGAGTCTTGGTGGTTCCAAACTTCTACCATTTAAGAATTATGGAGGCCACTTGGGGACCTTCAATGCTGCAGAAATGTTTTGGTACCCTTGCCCAGATCTGTGCCTCGACACAATCCTGAGCTCAATTTAGAGTCTCATAGCAAAGAGTCTGAATACTTATGTAAATAAGGTATTTCTGTTTTTTATTTTTAATACATTTAATAAAAAACAGTTTTCGTTTTGTCATTATGGGGTATTGTGTGTAGATTGAGGACATTTGTTTATTTAATCAATTTTAGAATAAGGCTGTAATGTAACAAAATGTGGGAAAAGGGAAGGGGTCTGAATACTTTCCGAATGCACTGTATACTATTCTATCCACATATTCTTCAGATATGCTATATATTCTATCCATATACTGTCCATAATGTCTATACATCCCATCCCATATGTATATACATACATACATACATACATACATACATACATACATACATACATACATACACTACCAGTAAAACATTTGGACACACCTACTCATTCAAGGGTTTTTCTTTATTTTTACTATTTTCTACATAGTAGAATGATAGTGAAGACATCAAAACTATGAAATAACACATATGGAATCATGAAGTATCCATAAAATTGTTAAACAAATCAAAATATATTTTATATTTGAGATTCTTCAAATAGCCACCCTTTGCCTTGATGACAGCTTTGCACACTCTTGGCATTCTCTCAACCAGCTTCACCTGGAATGCTTTTCCAACAGTCTTGAAGGAGTCCCCACAGATGCTTAGCACTTGTTGGCTGCTTTTCCTTCACTCTGCTGTCCGACTCATCCCAAACAATCTCAATTGAGTTGAGGTCATGGGATTGTGGAGGCCAGGTCATCTGATGCAGCACTCCATCACTCTCCTTCTTGGTAAAATAGCCCTTACTCAGCCTCAAGGTGTGTTGGGTCATTGTCCTGTTGAAAAACAAATGATATTCCCACTAAGCGCAAACCAGATGGGATGGTGTATCGCTGCAGAATGCTGTGGTAGCCATGCTGGTTAAGTGTGCCTTGAATTATAAATAAATCACTGAGAGTGTCACCAGCAAAGCACCCCCACACCATAACAACTCCTCCTCCATGCTTTACGGTGGGAACTACACATGCGGAGATCATCCGTTCACTCACACCGCGTCTCACAAAGACACGGCGGTTGGAACCAAAAATCTCCAATTTGGACTCCAGATTTCCACCAGTCTAATGTCCATTTCTCGTCTTTCTTGGCCCAAGCAGGTCTCTTCTTCTTATTGGTGTCCTTTAGTAGTGGTTTCTTTGCAGCACTTTGACCATGAAGGCCTGATTCACACAGTCCCCTCTGAACAGTTGATGTTGAGATGTGTCTGTGACTTGAACTCTGAAGCATTTATTTGGGCTGCAATTTTTGAGGCTGGTAACTCTAATGAACTTATCCTCTGCAGCAGAGGTAACTCTGGGTCTTCCATTCCTGTGGCAGTCCTCATGAGAGCCAGTTTTATCATAGCGCTTGATGGTTATTGCAACTGCACTTGAAGAAACTATCAAAGTTCTTGACATTTTCCGGATTGACTGACCTTCATGTCTTAAAGTAATGATGCACTGTCTTTTTCTTTGCTTATTTGAGCTGTTCTTGCCATAATATTGACTTTGTCTTTTACCAAATAGGGCTATCTTCTGTATACCTTGTCACAACACAACTGATTGGCTCAAATGCATTAAGAAGGAAAGAAATTCCACAAATAACTTTTAAGAAGGTACACCTGTTAATTGAAATGCATTCCAGATGACTACCTCATGAAGCTGGTTGAGAGAATGCCAAGAGTGTGCAAAGCTGGTAGAGCACGGCGCTTGTAATGCCAGGGTAGTGGGTTCGATCCCCGGGACCACCCATACACACAAAAAAATATGCACGCATGACTGTAAGTCGCTTTGGATAAAAGCGTCTGCTAAATGGCATATTATTATTATTATTATTATTATTAAGGCTAAGTGTGGCTATTTGAAGAATCTCAAATATAACAAATATTTTGATTTGTTTAACACTTTTTTGGTTAATATATGATTCCATATGTGTTATTTCATAGTTTGGATGTCTTCACTATTATTCTACAATGTAGAAATTGTAAAAATTAAGAAAAACCCAGGAATTAGTAGGTGTCCAAACTTTTGACTGGTACTGTAGACCTAATTAAATAGGGGTTTCCTCTCCTCAATTTTCTTAGACAATTAGGCTGAGGCATTTTTATTTTTTAATTGCTACTGCTCGACTAAAGGAATCTCAGTCGACCAACAGCCTATTGACCAAACAATCGAACAGTCGACTAAATTAGGTCAGCCCTAAAAAACAGTATATCATTGGAGCACATTTTTTATTTATATATCACCTTTATTTTTACAGGGAGTAATGTTGAGACCAAGGTCTCTTTACAAATGAGCCCTGTAATTACAAAGATACACACAATTTTAAGGCTGAGAAAAGCCTTTGAAGACTGGGGAAGTGATATGATGTGGCTACATCAGTAGTGCCAAACAGGTACACTGCTGAATGTACAATATGATAATAGATTTTAAGGAAGTCTGAAGTATGGTCTATGATTTACATACATTTTAGTCATTTAGCAGACGCTATTATCCAGAGCGACTTACAGGAGCAATTAGGGTTAAATGCCTTGCCAGCTCGGGGATTCGAACCAGCGACCTTTCGTTTACTGGCCCAACACTCTTAACCTTTAGGCTACATACTAAGGAAAGGCAAACAACTTGTCATACCAATGGGTGATCAGCATGAATTGATCAACAGTTAATTATAAAGTACTCTTTTGGTAGCACTGATGCAAACTTCAAGTGGCAACCAGACAAGTCTGATTACATGACACTGTGAGTGTGATTAGTTTAAGATCTTAATTCAGAAGAAAACATGTTGCCCAACAATAGTTAATCCTCTTGTCTTCTGTCACGGTTTCCCTCCCTCCTTTCTTCCCTCCGTCGCTCCCTCGACCTGTCCTCATGGTCAGATCTGGGACACGGCAGGGCAGGAGAGGTTCCAGTCTCTGGGTGTTGCGTTCTACCGCGGGGCAGACTGCTGTGTGCTGGTGTTTGATGTGACTGCCCCCAACACCTTCAAAACTCTAGACAGCTGGAGGGACGAGTTCCTCATCCAGGCCAGCCCCAGAGACCCCGAGAACTTCCCCTTTGTGGTGCTAGGCAACAAGATCGACCTGGAGAACAGACAGGTGGGTGACAGATGACTATAGACGTTACCACATCTAATGTTAGTTACTGGACCTAATGCTACTTGGTTAAAGATGGTAATGTTACCACTTCTAGTACTACAGTCACTGGCCCTAATGCTACTGTTGCTAATGTCATCTCCAATGGAGTTTCCATACATATGATTCAAAGTTTCTCAGTAGCAGGGTATGCTCTAATGTAAACTCAGCAAAAAAAGAAACGTCCTCTCACTGTCAACTGCGTTTATTTTCAGCAAACTTAACATGTGTAAATATTTGTATGAACATAACAAGATTCAACAACTGAGACATAAACTGAACAAGTACCACAGACATGTGACTAACAGAAATTGAATAATGTGTCCCGGAACAAAGGGGGGGTCAAAATCAAAAGTAACAGTCAGTATCTGGTGTGGCCACCAGCTGCATTAAGTACTGCAGTGCATCTCCTCCTCATGGACTGCACCAGATTTGCCAGTTCTTGCTGTGAGATGTTACCCCACTCTTCCACCAAGACACCTGCAAGTTCCCGGACATTTCTGGGGGGAATGGCCCTAGCCCACACCCTCCGATCCAACAGGTCCCAGACGTGCTCAATGGGATTGAGATCCGGGGTCTTCGCTGGCCATGGCAGAACACTTGACATTCCTGTCTTGCAGGAAATCACGCACAGAAAGACCAGTATGGCTGGTGGCATTGTCATGCTGGAGGGTCATGTCAGGATGAGCCTGCAGGAAGGGTAACACATGAGGGAGGAGGATGTCTTCCCTGTAACGCACAGTGTTGAGATTGCCTGCAATGATAACAAGCTCAGTCCAATGATGCTGTGACACACCGCCCCAGACCATGACAGACCCTCCACCTCCAAATTGATCCCGCTCCAGAGTACAGGCCTCGGTGTAACACTCATTCCTTCAACGATAAACGCGAATCCGACCATCACCCCTGGTGAGACAAAACCGTGACTCGTCAGTGAAGAGCACTTTTTGCCAGTCCTGTCTGGTCCAGCGACGGTGGGTTTGTGCCCATAGGCAACAATGATGTCTGGTGAGGACCTGCTTTACAACAGGCCTACAAGCCCTCAGTCCAGCCTCTCTGTCTATTGCGGACAGTCTGAGCACTGATGGAGGGATTGTGCATTCCTGGTGTAACTCGGGCAGTTGTTGTTGCCATCCTGTACCTGTCCCGCAGGTGTGATGTTTGGATGTACCGATCCTGTGCAGGTGTTGTTACACGTGGTCTGCCACTGCGAGGACGATCAGCTGTCCGTCCTGTCTCCCTGTAGCGCTGTCTTAGGCGTCTCATAGTACGGACATTGCAATTTATTGCCCTGGCCACATCTGCAGTCCTCATGCCTCCTTGCAGCATGCCTAAGGCACATTCACGCAGATGAGCAGGGACCCTTGGTGTTTTTCAGAGTCAGTAGAAAGGCCTCTTTAGTGTCCTAAGTTTTCATAACTGTGACCTTAATTGCCTACCGTCTGTAAGTTGTTAGTGTCTTAACGACCGTTCCACAGGTGCATGTTCATTAATTGTTTATGGTTTATTGAACAAGCATGGGAAACAGTGTTTAAACCCTTTACAATGAAGATCTGTGAAGTTATTTGGATTTTTACTAATTATCTTTGAAAGACAGGGTCCTGAAAAAGGGACGTTTCTTTTTTTGCTGAGTTTATGTGTTTCACCAATATTGGGGTCTCATAGATCTCATCTGATGTTTGTGAATGTCTTTCCATCCACACCCAGGTGACGACCAAGCGGGCTCAGGCATGGTGTCAGAGTAAGAACAACATCCCCTACTTTGAGACCAGTGCCAAGGAGGCCATCAACGTAGAGCAGGCCTTCCAGACCATCGCACGCAACGCCCTAAAACAGGTGGGTGGGGCCAGGATCATCATGGCAGCTCACAGGAGGGAATTGGGGGTTTTGTTGAAAGAAATACATTTTATTTTCGTGTCAAATCGCCAGTTGACAACCCATCCCTTATGGGATTAGTTGACACATAAACAAACATGACAATAATTCACTGTGATAATTCAGTGTGCATCGCATAAAGAGTAAAAATATATATCAATACATAATAGTAAATAAGGTCATCCAAACAATAATTATATCCCTAGAGCAGCAAAAATATATACAGTGGGGGAAAAAAAGTATTTAGTCAGCCACCAATTGTGCATGTTATCTCACTTAAAAAGATGAGAGAGGCCTGTAATTTTCATCACAGGTACACGACAACTACGACAGACAAAATGAGAAAAAAAAATCCAGAAAATCACATTGTAGGATCTTTAGTGAATTTATTAGCAAATTGTGGTGGAAATTAAGTATTTGGTCAATAACAAAAGTTTCTCAATACTTTGTTATATACCCTTTGTTGGCAATGACACAGGTCAAACGTTTTCTGTAAGTCTTCACAAGGTTTTC
Organism: Coregonus clupeaformis; assembly: GCF_020615455.1. Classification (NCBI taxonomy): domain Eukaryota; kingdom Metazoa; phylum Chordata; class Actinopteri; order Salmoniformes; family Salmonidae; genus Coregonus; species Coregonus clupeaformis. The sequence continues at coordinate 38,028,238 of NC_059203.1, read as the reverse complement.
ACACACTGTTGCTGGTATTTTGGCCCATTCCTCCATGCAGATCTCCTCTAGAGCAGTGATGTTTTGGGGCTGTCGCTGGGCAACACGGACTTTCAACTCCTTCCAAACATTTTCTATGGGGTTGAGATCTGGAGACTGGCTAGGCCACACCAGGACCTTGAAATGCTTCTTACGAAGCCACTCCTTCGTTGCCCGGGCGGTGTGTTTGGGATCATTGTCATGCTGAAAGACCCAGCCACGTTTCATCTTCAATGCCCTTGCTGATGGAAGGAGGTTTTCACTCAAAATCTCACGATACATGGCCCCATTCATTCTTTCCTTTACACGGATCAGTCGTCCTGGTCCCTTTGCAGAAAAACAGCCCCAAAGCATGATGTTTCCACCCCCATGCTTCACAGTAGGTATGGTGTTCTTTGGATGCAACTCAGCATTCTTTGTCCTCCAAACACGAGCGAGTTTAGTTTTTACCAAAAAGTTCTATTTTGGTTTCATCTGGCCATATGACATTCTCCCAATCCTCTTCTGGATCATCCAAATGCACTCTAGCAAACTTCAGACGGGCCTGGACATGTACTGGCTTAAGCAGGGGGACACGTCTGGCACTGCAGGATTTGAGTCCCTGGCGGCGTAGTGTGTTACTGATGGTAGGCTTTGTTACTTTGGTCCCAGCTCTCTGCAGGTCATTCACTAGGTCCCCCCGTGTGGTTCTGGGATTTTTGCTCACCGTTCTTGTGATCATTTTGACCCCACGGGGTGAGATCTTGCGTGGAGCCCCAGATCGAGGGAGATTATCAGTGGTCTTGTATGTCTTCCATTTCCTAATAATTGCTCCCACAGTTGATTTCTTTAAACCAAGCTGCTTACCTATCGCAGATTCAGTCTTCCCAGCCTGGTGCAGGTCTACAATTTTGTTTCTGGTGTCCTTTGACAGCTCTTTGGTCTTGGCCATAGTGGAGTTTGGAGTGTGACTGTTTGAGGTTGCGGACAGGTGTCTTTCATACTGATAACAAGTTCAAACGGGTGCCATTAATACAGGTAACGAGTGGAGGACAGAGGAGCCTCTTAAAGAAGTTGTTACAGGTCTGTGAGAGCCAGAAATCTTGCTTGTTTGTAGGTGACCAAATACTTATTTTCCACCATAATTTGTAAATAAATTCATAAAAAATCCTACAATGTGATTTTCTGGATTTTTTTTCTCAATTTGTCTGTCATAGTTGACGTGTACCTATGATGAAAATTACAGGCCTCTCTCATCTTTTTAAGTGGGAGAACTTGCACAATTGGTGGCTGACTAAATACTTTTTCCCCCACTGTATATACATATACAGATAAATACAGGAAAATGAAATCGAAGGCATTTGAACACAGTCTGGCACAAAGAGAAGATTAAAGTGGGAGACAGGCCTTGGTTTTGTTGACTGTTCTTTCAGAGGACTACTTAGATTCCAGTTTCTCCCTCCCTCTTTTATTTTAATCAGGAGACGGAGGTGGAGCTGTATAATGAATTCCCGGAACCCATCAAGCTGGACAGGAATGACAGAGCAAAGCCTTCAGCAGAGGCCTGCAGCTGCTGAGGGGCAACATGGACTATCTTCTGTCTGGCTTTCAGGAACAACCCTCTTCTCTCTCGACACCTGCTCCCCCCTAGGGAAAGGACTGCCCCTCTGGTTTCTGCATGCACCCATGTCACATCCCCCTCCCAGCCAGAATCCCACCGAGTTTCCAGTTACTTACACGTACTGCACATGATGGGTGTATACATACACCTCCAACACACATTCATTCACTCCCACACATACACATCTTGATGAATCCAATGCCCAAAGATCACGTGAGAGAAGAATTGGTACACCCCTGTAGACTCCACTATGCCTGCCCGTTCCTGAATCCATATCATGAGTGAACCCACAACCTGGCCCACCCTGTCTGACTGTGTCCCCTCTCTGTCTCACATTGGGGGGGGGCAGATGGAGCCATGTCCTAAGAGTGCAGTAGAGAACTCTAAAGTGATGGCTGAAGCTTTTTGACATGAGATTATGATGATATCTTTGTGTCATTGTCCTGAGACATCTAATCCTCTGTATTTTCTGTTCTTCCGAAATATGTTTTGTTTTGACTTGAAGTTCTATATTGCCTACCTTACTGTTGACAAATAATCAGCTGTACTATAATTTTTTGTTCGTATTGGCTGTCGATGTTAAGTCTTAAGCCAATCGGAAGCTTATACTTGTTTTTGCACTTTGTTGTTTTACTGATATTTTTTTGTTATAAACTCTTATTTGGGCTAGACTGACGACAAGCCACGAACAACACTGCTCCCATCATCCTTCCCCAGGAAGCCTGTTGATGCTCTAAAAAAAATGCACAGGAGGCTGTCAACGCCCTTTTGTAGGGAGTGCGCATTGGTTGGTTTAGTAGCCTCACGTTGCAGGGGAAATATTCATAAGTAGGCAATGACGAGAAAAGCTGACGACACAAATACAATGAAAGACATGGAGAAAGTACTTATTAAGAGAGTAATACTATTTGGTACTTAATAATACTAGAGCTACTGCTACTACTGTTCTATATGTCATTTCCATTGTCAGCCAACTTGTTTCAACACTAGAATTACAGCTCTGTCCCTATTTACATCTGTCCACTGTTATGTCGGTATTGTCTCTACTGTATCTCTCTCTCTGCTGGTAGCTCAGGTTGGCAAGAGTTTGTTAATAAGTGCTTAATATTACTTTTTAACAGATTGTGTACTACTATTGCGTGTGGATATAACAGGAACAGTCGGAAAAAGATGAGAGATGAAACAATTAGATGTTATTTCTATCAATCACAAAGAAACAGTCCAAGGATTTGCCCTGGTATTACTCCTCTTAATGAAATAATCAGTGCTATGCCAATTCAGTTGTTGAGTATTGGGATTTCAAAAGTAATGCTAATAAAAAATTATTCAATATAAACATTGTTTCTGATTGTCTTATTGACATGTGTTTTAAAATGCTGGTGAGTGAGTAAAATCACTGAGGAAGCCAAGCCAGTAAAAAAATCCCTATTACAAACTACTGCATGTTGTGATAATTGCATTGTTTGCTCTATAACCCATTAGTTCATATGCCAGCGTGATATACAATAAGGCCGTGACAACAAAAAGACAACAGTCACACAGTGGCGGAATAAATTAAACTACACACATATGAAAAATGTATGCACTCACTAACTGTAAGTTGCTCTGGATAAGAGCGTCTGCTAAATGACTAAAATGTAAAATGTAAATTTGTTTCATCACAAAACCGGAGAGCAACATCTGTCCGGTGAAGTCTACAAAGCAAATATTGCATGTAACAAACAGTTATGACCTGCAACATGGTCAAGGAAGTTAATGTTTTAGACAATTTACTAAACAACTACTGATTTAGAACCACGCAAGTCAGCACAAAGACAACAGGAGCACTGCCTCTGCTATTTCAGCACCATTTCAACTTCAACATCAAATCAATGTTGCTAAATATCATGTGGCTGTCCATGGGACTGATTCTGTGCGTAAGTAAAACATTTGGACTCACCCTACTTGTAGACTAGTTGAACGTCAATGCCATCCTCCTCTCTTTCATGTTGGCAAAACAGTCTATGGCTCTGTCATTGAAGATGAAACGTGGCTGGGTCATTCAGCATGACAATGATCCCAAACACACCGCCCGGGCAACGAAGGAGTGGCTTCGTAAGAAGCATTTCAAGGTCCTGGAGTGGCCTAGCCAGTCTCCAGATCTCAACCCCATAGAAAATCTTTGGAGGGAGTTGAAAGTCCGTGTTGCCCAGCGACAGCCCCAAAACATCACTGCTCTAGAGGAGATCTGCATGGAGGAATGGGCCAAAATACCAGCAACAGTGTGTGAAAATCTTGTGAAGACTTACAGAAAACTTTTGACCTGTGTCATTGCCAACAAAGGGTATATAACAGGGTTCTTCAATTCCGGTCCTGGAGGGCAGAAACACCTCTGTTTTTCATCCTCTCCTTCTAATCAGGGGCTAATTCAGACCTGGTACACCAGGTGAGTGCAATTAACTACCAGGTAGAAATAAAAAACAGAAGTGTTTAAGCCCTCCAGGACCGGAATTGAAGAACCCTGGTATATAACAAAGTATTGAGAAACTTTTGTTATTGACCAAATACTTATTTTCCACCATAATTTGCAAATAAATTCATTAAAATTATTTTATAATTTTTGCTTGCTGACATCAATCAAATGCTACAGTCGCAACGTCAAACTGTTTTGGTCCAGACAGCATCAGATACATGGGCTACACATACTGAGACAGAGGGGCGCTGTTTCTCTCACTCTGATGATTTTTCTGGTGAGATTCAGCCACAGAGAGACAAAATATAAATTATTTTATAATGTTTTTGGGGTCAAATATTTTGGGAAGCCTGTCTTCCCTTGGCATCCATGAATACACTACACTGGAGTTGAAAGGTTGATGGGATAGATTTATTAAGAATATGTCATCATGATGTTACATAGGGAGCATGTTTTATTTTATTCACTTGTGAAGAGTAAATGTAGCCATTTCCATTTTGCTACTCAAATAAAGTTGAATTGGGGAGACAGAAATAATTCAAAGAGGAGCAGTGTAGGCAACGTGGCTTGAATAGCTGATCGCATGTTTTAAACACTCTTAAAAGTACTCTTTTAAAATCCCCAGTCATCCCCTCCGTATTTTATAGGCCTACAATAATTTATGTAATGGCTACTTTCTTGCCAACTCCCCAATGCTACAAGTTGTATGATTGGAAGTTGGAATCACATATTTTCCTTAAAGTATTTCGCTTAATTGTGTGCATTAACTAAGTTTGTAAGGAATGTCTGAGAATTCTAATCTAATAGTATCGGGGCCGCACGTGATGAGGCACAATACGGTCTGATTTGTTAATAGGCTGCCACGCTAGGGCATTTGCTGTGTTAGTTTACATTAATTAAACGTTTTGTATTGCAGTGGTAGTTCATTTAATAGGAAAAGCATTGGTCAATTTCGATTGGCTATACTCTACACTGTTATTTTGTCAAATAATTTACAGTTTTCAAGTATGTTGCTCCTGAAGTGGGTGCGCAAATCTCTCTCGAACAAGGTAACTTTTTTTCCTCCTGTAATTTCCCACAAAAAATGAAACGCTAATTAGCCGCTAATGTGGCTATCATACAGAACTACACATCCTGTCGCAAGCTTTGACGTCATCACTCAAGGCAATGTTGCAGGGTGTGAAAAACCTCAACATTTCTCCATGCAAACTTTCAGCAACAAGTAGCAAGGAACCTAGCAAGTAAAGTCAAATAGAATAACTAGTAGATATTTTAGCCTTTTTGTAGTTTCTTGTTTAAATCATTGATATTGTGTATTTCTCGTGTGTATTGTTTAGCATCTTTCCAATCACCTACCTTGGTATTTTTAAATAACTATAATTGTTTTTAATTACCCTGGCCTTTGTAGCTAACTAGCTAGCTAACCTTAGGTCTCTCTGTCGATCAGAAACAAGGATGGTTCTATGCCATGTCCCAGATTGTAACCACTACTACGATAAGCACGCATGCATTTGATCATTTCCCGACCTCTGTAATCCATGTGATAAGGTAAACCCTGTTTGTTAGCTGCTAACAAGCTGTTTTGGTTAGGTCAAAGATCTGTGGTTAGCTAGGTGCTAATGAAAATGAGCTAGATGACCACTGACTGTAGTTACGTGTACAACGCACGTTACAATAAAACCAGTAAATCAAATTGTATTGGACACATACACATATTTAGCAGATGTCATTGTGGGTGTAGCAAAATGCTTGTGTTCCTAGCTCCAACAGTGCAGTAATATCTAACAATACAAACATCTAAAAGTAAAAGTATGGAATTAAGAAATATTAGGACGAGCAATGTCGGAGTATATATATTCAGTACCAGTCAAAAGTTTGGACACCTATTCAAATTCAAGGGTTTTTCTTTATTTTTACAATATTCTACATTGTAGAATAATAGTGAAGACATCAAAACTATGAAGTAACACATGGAATCATGTAGTAACCAAAAAAGTGTTAAACAAATCAAAATATATTTTATATTTGAGGTTCTTCAAATAGCCACCCTTTGCCTTGATGACAGCTTTGCACACTCTTGGCATTCTCTCAACCAGCTTCACCTGGAATGCTTTTCCAACAGTCTTGAAGGAGTTCCCACATATGCTGAGCACTTGTTGGCTGCTTTTCCTTCACTCTGCCGTCCGACTCATCCCAAACCATCTCAATTTACACTGCTGCTACTCGCTGTTTATTATCTATGCATAGTCACTTTACCCCTACCTACATGTACAAATTACTTCGACTAACCTGTACCCCCGCACATTGACTCAGTACCGGTACCCCCTGTATATAGCCTCGTTATTGTTACTTTTTATTTTATTTTTTACTTTATTTAGTAACAATTTTCTTAACTCTATTTCTTGAACTGCATTGTTGGTTAAGGGCTTGTAACTAAGCATTTCACGGTAAGGTCTACACCTGTTGTATTCAGCGCATGGGACAAATCAAATTTGATTTTGATTTGATTTATATACACGTGGTACCAGTACCGAGTCGATGTGTAGGGGTACGAGGTAATTGAAGAAGATATGTACATTTAACTATGAATAAAGTGACAGATAATAAACAGTAGCAGCAGTGTATGTGATGAGTCAAAAAAGTGAGTGCAAAAAGGGTCAATGCAGATAGTCCGGGTAGCTATTTGATTAACTATTTAACTAACTATTTAGCAGTCTTGTGTCTTGGGGGTAGAAGCTGTTCAGGGTCCTGTTGGTTCCAGACTTGGTGCATCTGTACTGCTTGCCGTGCGGTAGCAGAGAGAACAGTTTAAGACTTGGGTGGCTGGAGTCTTTGACAATTTCTACGGCCTTCTTATGACACCGCCTGGTATAGAGGTCCTGGATGGCAGGGAGCTCGGCCCCAGTGATGTACTGGGCTGTACTCACTACCCTCTATAGTGCCTTGCGGTTAGATGCCAAGTAGTTGCCATACCAAGCGGTGATGCAGCCAGTCAAGATTATCTCAGTGGTGCAGCTGTGGAACTTTTTGTGGATCTGAGGGCCCATGCCAAATCTTTTCAGCCTTCTGAGGGGGAAGAGGCCCTGTCATGCCCTTTTCACGACTGTGTTGGTGTGTGTGGACCATGATCGATCCTTAGTGATGTAGACACTGAGGAACTTGAAGCTCTCGACCCGCCCCACTACAGCCCCGTCGATGTGAATGGGTGGCTGCTCGGCCCACCGTTTCCTGTTGTTCATGATCAGCTCCTTTGTCTTGCTGACGTTGAGGGAGAGATTGTTGTCATGGCACCACACTGCCAGGTCTCTGACCTCCTTCCTATATGCTGTCTCATCGTCGTCGGTGATCAAGCCTACCACCGTCACGTCGTCGGCAAACTTAATGATGGTGTTGGAGTGAATTACACAACAGCATATCCATGTAATAAACATTATCTTTACAATTTAAGAGTGTTTAACGGTACAATCCTTTCCAAGATCATCATATGTAGTCTAGTCAATTTACACACATATGGCCTACACACACTGAAACAAATGAAAATATCTAATGGGGGGACTTTCTATGGGACAGAATCTGTCTCTGGAGCAAAAAGTTTCATGCTGCAGCTCTTTTAGGATCACAATTGAACTTTTTTGTTGAGTTTGAAAATTCTAAAATGTTAATAATAAAGAATCTGATAAATGTACCATAGGACCCACTGAGACTCTGGAAACAGACCTTTGTAAATTCCCCCCCTATTGGAAAAATAGTGGAGAGCTCCCTTTACCTTATAAGGAAGAAAACACCAGGCACACACATTTTGCATTAATAAGAATGATGAGACAAAATCACTATCATTCAGTTGAACAATTTCTAGATTGATTACGTTTCTCATATGAACAATGAGAACACCCAAAATAAGTCAGAATGTACTTTTTATATAAACATTTTGCAACTGTAAAGGATATCGTCAACATGTTCTCATCCTTATAAATTGGGAAATTATGTAACCAAAGAATGAAAACCACCTATTTAACAATATGACACTTTTAAATAAGAAAATGAATGTATTCAATGTTCGTGTCTGCTACATACAATCCATTACTTGTAAAGAAACATATTTGTCCAAACGATATAGGCTCCCCTATAAAGTGTTGTACATGGTGTGTTCCGGTTTGCGCATAGGGTCACGGAAAAGCCATGGCAAGTGTACTACTTCCGTCTTCTCCCCCCAGCGGATACAGAGAAATGGTAAGAGAATTTATGGTGTTTACTATGAAAATAAAGACATTTCGACGTCATTTCAACATCAGTCATACGATGAGCAGTATATTGAATATGACATTATTCGTGGTTTACGCGAGGCTTGCGTTAATCCGTATGTTTATCGCTAGATTTGGTTTGGTAGCTAGCAAGCTAGTTAGCTAACGTTAGCATCCCCACCCAAAATGTGAAATCATCTGTTTTTAGCTAGTGATGTAGCTATAAGGTAAGTTTGCTAGTTTGGAAGCTAGTACCAAATACTGTAAAGTAAAGTATCCTTTCAAATGTATGCATAAATATAAACATACATTTTCGGGTAACTAGCTAAGTAAGTTAGTTATCTGTAATAGTGCATCAGGTTCTTTGATGTCACTATGAAGCAGGTAAATAAAAAATGAATACCATGAGTAAAGATCCGCATGCCACATTGAAAATATACCGAACACTAGCTGGTAGAAGAGGGTAGCTAGTTAGCTAGCAACATGGAAATATTGCAAGTCAGGCAGCCAGCCTAGGTATTTAAGACAGCAAATGTTGTCTGTCACATTTGCTGTCATTTGTCCTCACCAGCTAGCTGGATCATTCCTATGATGCGGTGCCCTTTCTGTCCCCAGGAAATATCAGTTCTTATTTACTGTAAAATGTGGATTCCAAAAGGCTTTAAATATATCCTTTACCTTAAACACCAACATATGGACCTTGAAAGGGAATTTTATGCATTTTAAACACTTTTTGTAAGTGGATGTAGGCGTTTTTGCCATGTCCCCAGGTGTTATTTATCAACTTCCACAAGAAATATAAGCAAAAGATGTTTCAAATCTTTCTTCATTCTTTTATATTCTAGTTAGTCTGTTTCATCAATAAAGTTTTTTAAATGATTATTGTATTTATGATTTTATTTAGGTTTTCCTGTGTGTCCCTGATCACGTTCCACCCTGTTAGTTTGTTGTAATTCTCCATTTAAGAAAACAACCCCTTCCTACAATGACACCACATTCAGGAAGTGTCATGATTTCTTTGGTGGGAAAACAATGGTGCAAAGCTAAATAAATATAAACACTCAGTTGTGTCTATTTGTTCATGTTGTTAGTCTGTATGTCCCACTCATACATTTCCACCCTGTTATGCTAAATTATATAGAAAAATGAAAATGTTAAAATGTTTGATAGAGAAGTTAAAATCCTGTTCAAGTGTTCACCGTTATGCTAGCTCAATCTTGCTCAATCACAGAGCTATGGCTAATTTAGGCTCAACATTTCTACCCTGTTAGGATTATGCACCTAACACATTGGAAAATAAACCCAAAAATGTAAGTGCCTGAGCTTGACCAATTTGTTTTTCTGAAAGGCAAACCAGTCCTTTTTCTGATATATGTATGTGTGTGTGTGTGTGTGTGTGTGTGTGTGTGTTCTCCTAAAGTTGAGGTGCAAATGGCAGCGCATAGTAGGAATGACCCAGCTAACTATGCACTAGCCCCTGATCATGACTCTAGGTTCCATTACATTATACATAAGAGTCATTGGACGAAGGCATCTTCTGTATGGGGGACTTTTGGTTAGAGCCCTAACGCTCTGTCTGAACTAGCCCAAAGGCCGGCAGATGGCGATATTGATCTGGTATTGAGGGTTTCATCTTACCGTCCAAACGCATTGTATGCAGCTGGTAATACACTCGTATCCCCCGTGGACCGGTTCGTACCGAAAACATTCTCCATTCAGGCTGTAAAGACATCAATTTCCTCCTTAACTATATGTATTAATGGCGAGAAGGTGGGGGGGAAAATATGCGTACTTTCTTTATGAAACACAATGTTTTCACCACCATGCTAGTGGCTAATGCTACTTCTTGATGTTGCGCCCTGCGTTCAATTAGGGGTAAACAGACTGCTGCAACCTGTTTGGCTGACCGCGATACGCAACATCCAGGACTAGCATTCCTAAGCGTTAGCCACTTCAGCATAGTGGTGGAAAAATAGTGTTTCGTAAAGGAAGTATGCATATTCCCCCAAAAAATCATTCTACTGCTGTAAGGCCTGAGCCAATGTGTACACACTGTCCTTATCTATTATAGTGATTATTCAGTGTGAAACAGTGGTGGTGTACAGTACATTGGTATGGTGAACTGTGAATTTAATGGTGCAATTGTTCAGACCCATGTATGGCCATGAAAGGCTTCAGTGTGACTAGGCCTAGGCTATATTCTAGGGGTTTCAGTATGTACTCATGCGGTCAATATATTTCCTCTTTTTACATTTGAGTCACTCAGGGTGTATCAACTTAAGCAGTCAACAATTCTTTTAATTTTTTTGCACAAGGTTAGGCCTATTTGAACTTTTACTGACTGTGTTGGTGAGTTTCTGTGATGGTGAAATCAGTGTTGAGCTGTTAGAAACCACAGTGTCAAATCTGACTTATTATTATTATCTGCACTGCAGCCTCAGCCATGAGCCATTGCTATGGAAGAAACATTATGCCAAGAATTCTAGCTGCAAGTCTAGGCCTGCATGCTTGACAGTACTTTTGCCTTCAGTTCGTAAGGAGGGGTGGTGGTGTGGGAATAAGGGTAAGGGCCGTTTAGCTAATAGTTTGAGGATAGTAGGGTGGCGCGAGGCAGTATTTGGTGGGCATGGGAAAGAGAGACGGAGGCTTCCCTCTTTCTCATCTTCTAACGTTTCTTTCTCCTATCCCTTTCTTCTCTCCCTCAGACAGCGACTCTGCGCCCGTACCTCAATGCTGTGCGTGCCACGCTGCAGGCCGCCCTCTGTCTGGAGAACTTCTCCTCTCAGGTTGTGGAGCGCCACAACAAGCCAGAGGTGGAGGTCCGGTGAGTGTCTCTGTCTTTGTTTGTGTGTATGTGCGTGAGAGTGTGTTTGACCTTGCATGTGTATGCTATCCCCCTCAGGAGCAGTAAAGAGTTGCTGCTGCAGCCAGTCATCATCAGTCGTAATGACAAGGAGAAGGTTCTTATCGAGGGCTCCATCAACTCAGTCCGAGTCAGCATCGCTGTCAAGCAGGTCAGGGATATTATTTATTCCAATGTGTATAGTCTATAACCTGTCCTTTACTGGTGCAGTTGACAGGCTTGATTTTGGTGACATTCATGCTTTATTTAAGCAATAAGGCCAGAGGTGGTGGGGTGTATATGGCCAATATACCACGGCTAAGGGCGTGGATACAGCCCTTAGCAGTGGTACATTGGCCATATACCACAAACCCTCGAGGTGCCTTATTGCTATTATACAAGGGTTACCAACATAATTAGAACAGTAAGCAATATGTTTTGTGTCATACCTGTGGTATACTGTCTGATATACCACAGCTTTCAACCAATAAGCATCCAGGAGCCAAACTACCCGGTTTATAATTAAGCAATAAGGCACTAGGAGGTGTGGTATATGGCCAATGTTCCACGGCTAAGGACTGTTCTTATGCACGACGCAACGCAGAGTGCCTGGATACAGCCCTTAGCCGTGGTATATTGGCCGTATACCACAAACCCCTGACGTGCCTTATTGCTATTATAAATGGGTTACCAACGTAATTAGCAGTAAAAATACATGTTTTGTCATACCTGTGGTATACGGTCTGATATACCACGGCTGTCAGCCAATCAGCATTCAGGGCTCGAACCACCCAGTTTATAATAATACTTTGGGAACACCTATCTTTTTGTCATTGTCGTAACCCAAACAGAAGTGCATAGATGGAAGCGCAGCGGTTCCCTTTTTTCTCTGTTCTGTGAGGCTGATTGTGTGTTGGTTTGTCATAGACATGAAATGTACTACTGTGATTCGTTTTTTTACGACCTGGTGATGATTGGTTACTATCAGAGCTGCTGTCCTGTGATTGGTGGGTGCTGAGTCTGACTGCTGTGTGATTGGTGTGTCCATGCAGGCGGATGAGATTGAGAAGATCCTGTGCCATAAATTCATGCGCTTCATGATGATGAGAGCTGAGAACTTTTTCATCCTGAGGAGGAAACCAGTGGAGGTAAGAGGAGAGGACTGGTGGTACAACCAACATTATATATGTTTTAGTTGGAAGATCTCAAACTTTTCACATTAAGAGAATTACCTGAAGTCTGTTCTCCTCTTAGAGGTGGTCATATTTTCACTCAGACAAAATATTCTGTAAGAATTGGGATTACAAAGAGCATAATGGTCCGCTCATTCCCCCCTCCTTTATCTCTCCCTCATTCGTGGTCCTCTGTAGCTCAGCTGGTAGAGCAAGGCGCTTGTAACGCCAAGGTAGTGGGTTCGATCCCCGGGACCACCCATACACAAAACATTTATGCACGCATGACTGTAAGTCGCTTTGGATAAAAGCGTCTGCTAAATGGCATATTATTATTATTATTCGTCCGCAGGGTTATGACATCAGTTTCCTCATCACCAACTTCCACACGGAGCAGATGTACAAGCACAAGCTGGTGGACTTCGTCATCCACTTCATGGAGGAGATCGACAAGGAGATCAGCGAGATGAAGTTGTCTGTCAACGCCAGGGCCCGTATCGTTGCAGAGGAGTTCCTAAAAAATGTGAGTCTGTCTCCATATCTGTCAGTCTTTTCACCTAGAAGTTGCAGTTTTATCTGACATCCATGTTTTTGACTTACGCAGTTCTAAGAAAATTCCCAAACATTCCTTACGCTGATCACGACCGTCACCATGGTTTCTCTGAGGGTGCGCATCACAGGACGGAGAGAGGGAGGGGCAAAAATTGTGACCAGTCATTCACAATGGAAAAAAAGATGCATCAGACCAATGGGGTGTTGCCCTACATCATTGAGGTATACCTGTGCTCAGAAATATTGATGTTTGTACATAATGAATATTCACAGCCTCGTTTAATTTCTGCCTTTTAGAAGAAAGCATTAAATCAGGGCGGGTCCTTAAAATAATACCCTAATCAATATTAATGAGCACAGGGAAATGCATGGAGATTTCTGATAATTGAAACTATTTGTTTTTTTATATAAATATTATATTCACAGAATGTTTTGCTAAGTTTTTGTTACGACACACCTTCAACCCTGAGGAAAAATGTATTGGTGAATATGTTGTCTTAATACACACAGAGCAGACCCTATCATTGATGGAAATGATTGTGATGATAATAGTGCTGGCGGTGATGATGAATAAATCCCTTTATCGTTTGTTTGTATTTTGGTGTGTTATTTTACCATACTAATATATTGCACCGTGTGTATTGCTTGGATCTGGTCTTTGTCTTTATGAAGAAATATTTGACATTGCACAACTATTTACATACTATAGAAATGTGGGTACATTTGTTGGGACCTGTCAGATGACATGTTTGTTTCTGCATAACATGCCATAGTAGATATATCACAACTGTATGATCAAACATGGTATAAGTCTATGGGAAATGATGCATGAGAAATTGGGAATGCCACCTTGTTAGCTACTACATCATGATTAGCATAAATAAATATGCTCAACTATCTAATAGGCATCGGTTCGAATTCATATCGTTCTTTTATAATCCTGTATGGCTCAGTTGGTAGACCATGGCATTTGCAACGCCAGGATAGTGGGTTCGATTCCCAGGGTCACTGTAAAATGTATGCACGCATGACTCAAAGTCGCTACTAAATTAGCAGTGTATATAATTGGAAATTAAGGTAACATTTTATTTGGATAGACTATCTATTAACCCTAGCTATAACCCTAATTCTAAACCTAACCCTAAAGGTAACCTTGGCAAGCAGTTGCTTATCAACAGATAGTTTGTTGATAGTAAGACAGATAGGAAATCCAGACTATCCAAATAAAGTGTGACCATTTGCTTTCTGGACCGACTGCTGGTGGCAGCGTCATGCTATGGGTATGCTTGTCACCGGCAGTGACTGGGATGTTTGTTAGGATCCAAATAAATATGAAAGGAGCAACACCCAGGTAAAAAGTTAGAGGAAAACCTGCTGTAGTATTCTGAAAACCTAACCCCGGGATAGTTACATTTTTCAGCGGCACAATTGCACAAATTATAATGCCAAAGACACCTGAATGTCTTTCCAAGTGGTGTTGTTGAGTGGTCCAGTCCTGACTTAAAATTGCTCGAAGATCAGCATTATAGCCTGATTGGAATTTAGGGCTGGGTTCAATCTGTAGCTTCGAAGGTCTGCTTTGTAGCGCAAGTGAAATTTAAAGGTCATTTTCAATTGAGCTCACATATGCATCATTTACTGTGAATGCAGTCTCCTCGAGTCCGGAAACATTGTCTTTAAATTCGAATCAGGCTATAACGCTGATATTCGGTTACTGATTGAATACAGCCCTTAAAGACAATGTTTTTGAGTTCGTGGAGACTGCATTCTAGGGCTGACCTCATTTAGTGGACTGGTCGATTGTTTGGTCGATAGGCTGTTGGTCAACCGAGATTTCTTTAGTCGAGCAGTCACAATAAAAAAAAAAGAAATGTATGGCGCACAAGACACCTGTCTGATTCGCACCTGTCTCAGTGGACTAATCCATTGTGGAGGCCACGGGGATGGCACAGTCCATCACTCTAAGATGTGATACTGAAATTGTATATGGTTATATTATGTAAAAAGAATGGTGCAACACTAATACATCTATTTTATAACAAATGCGCTTTCTCCCGCGTTGGATACGGTCGCTGTCCGTGGTTCTGAAACAATCTTCAGTGCGCCGTAGAATTGGCGCCTTTCCCTATGTTGCTATGTGCATAATAGCAAAGTTAACCATCAAATATGGATTGAGAACAATGCGGCGGAGGCAGCAAGCAGCAGAGAAGAGGAAACAGCCCTTGCCTTACCCTAATTGTCTAAGAAAATTGAGGAGAGAGGAAACCCCAATTTAATTAGGTCTATAATAATATAATAGCCTAACTGTTAAATGTGCCTGGCTTTATAAATAATCCATATATATATACGGAAATAAAACAGATCTTGCTTCTGTTGCCTGTTTGAGTGTTTGTTTAATAGCCTACAGATTCCGTGAGCACCAAGCCTCATGCAACGGCAAAATGTTGGATAAAGCAATTTCACAGATTTGGCTGTTTTTAATCTTTGCTATGCTGTAATAAAGGATTTACTTTTTTTCTTGTTAGAACAGACTAGTATTACAAATGTATTTAGTGTTGTTTACACTGTTCCATACAGGCAGAAAAATTATATTGTAATCTAACAGCACCTGTTTGTGACACACAATATGCACGTAGCTCTTGCTCCTATACCCTCCTTTTTCTTGATCTCCTCCTTATTGTTATTATTACAATTATGATCATTATAATAAGTATTGTCATTATCATTAGTAGGCTTTGTATAGTAAGTAGCCTTGTATAACTACCATCGAGCTGTAGGCCTAAGAGCGTGTCCTGTTTAGTCTTAATACCATAACTTACTTAGGCCTATATTTCAATATATAGGCTACTGTATCAATTAATCATTAATTCGTTCATGCCATCACACAGCATAGGAGACATTCATGCTTTGAAATGCAATTAAGCATTTTAGTTTTACAATTAAATAACAAAGGGAGCTTTGAATAATTAGTCTAAACATGAAATAAATCGCAATTCATGAATGCAGGCAACTGTTTTTAGTCTGCTGTAATAAAGGCTTTCTATATTTTCCCCGTTAGAACAGACTATGGTACACTTATTTATTTAGTGTTGTTTACACTGTTCCAAATGGTAAGAAAAAAGTATAATATTGCAATCTATCAGAAACTGTTTGGCACACATAATACTCAGACAACACTTGCTCCTATACCCTCCTTTTTATTCATCTCCAGTAGCTTCCACAACTAAGTCAAATGTCTTTCCCTTTCCCTCCTGAGAAACCAGTAAACATTTGCCCGTTTCAAGTAAATTTTTCATGTCTTCCGCATCCATTTTGCTGTCGACATTACTGTGTTCAGAGTTAGTTATAACCAATTTATTGATGTGATTATGTTAGGCTATATGTCAGGCCCTATTGGTCACATGCATGCTTACACTTTTTGAACACAGTGTGACAATTGGGCTATTTCTTGAGTCATTTGTGTCTTATTTATTTAATCAAACCGTGTGCTTAAAGCATCAGACAAGCTCAGTGCATATGAAGTTGATTGTATTCAAACACATAGGGTGTGTCTGTTTATATATGGAAAAATACATTTAAACATTTTGACCAATCGATTGGTCGAAATAACATTTATTTTTGTCGGGGACAGCCCAACTGCATTCAGGGTAAACGCTGCATATGTCGGCTCAATCGAAAATGACCTTTACATTTAAACCGCACTACAATGCAAATCTTCGGCGCTATAGATGGAATCCAACCCAAGGTTTGAATATTGCTGTCCATCAATAATTCCCAACCAAATGTACTGAGCTTGAGCAATTTAGACAAAAACAATGGATATATGTTGCCCTAAGAGTTGTGCAAAGTTGGTAGAATCTTATTCAAAATGTAATGGCTGCCAAAGGTGCTTCCACCATTTATTAACTCTGCGGTGTGAAGACATACGCAATAAATAAAAAATATTAATTCTGAAAATTTCCTAAAAATTTTCACTTTCAAAATGTGGAAAGGTTTTGTCGAAAAAAAAGGGGGCTAAACGCACTGATTTTTCTACTTGGTCATTAAGAAATGCAGCACCATGACTGAAGCCTAACGAGAGTTGTCTTGGGGGAGGGGTGTTTTAATGTGGGTATTCGCACATGGCAAGCATTTGCACATACATTCACTCTGCCAAAAAAGTACACAGTTACAGTCACTCACCCTTCTAGATAACTTGAAACCGTCTAACCAGGGCCCGGTTTCCCAAAAGCATCTTAAGGCTAAGTTCATCATTAGAACTTAGCCTAACGATGAACTTAGCCTTAAGATGCTTATGGGAAACCGGGCCCAGGTCTTGAAGTCGCATAGGCTAGCTAGTGCTAGCCAACTTCTTTCACCAATTAGCTTCAGCTGACTGGTGTGTGACCATGGTTTTACATTGGATAGCCTATCTCTGGGGCTACTTAGGGACCATCAATAAATTACACAATGTAAATGGGACAATATTTTAATGTTGCAAATCGTTTAGTTGTTTCATTAAATGCGTTCAATATTTGTATATGAATTTCTAAAATGTATAGTTGGTTTGAGGTCATTGAAGTTTGGAGCTATTGACCGTTTAAAATATTGTCCCATGTACATTGTGTAATTTACTGATGGTCCCTAACTAGCCCCATAGGGTAATCTAATGTCAAACCAAATTGATCATGGGCAATAAGATCAGGTCAGGTCCAGCTGCGCTCTGAATTGATTACTTGGGTGCTGCCAGCGGTGGGCATGATTGAAATAAACCCAACCCATGGAAAACAGTTTTTTCTATCATGTTTCAGACAAGACTGACTTTATGACCAAAATGATCCTATTTACAATTTGTAGTCAATTTTGACACTAGACTAAATGTTTGAGTCATATCAATGCCACATAGGGTGTTTTCAAAACAAGATGTTGCTTTTTAGGGACAGTTGCTCTTTAAGGCAGCAAAATGTGAAGACTACACAAAACACTTCAAGAAGTCTTTTTGAGCAGAAGACTACAGCAAGAGACTTAACTCAAAATATTTATTACATTTGGATGATGTAGATATTTACATTGAAAGAATCATATTCTTGACACGTTGACAGACAAGTTAAAATGAACAAACAAGACATGGTGAACATGCTGAAAACTATATAAAACCAGTGAGCGATTTAATGAAATTTAAAGCATTACGGACAACTGATTATGGTGATCATTACTTATACGCGTATACACAGGCATTAGAAGTCATTTCAATTTCCATTGATTTGTTACGATATCACAGATGTCAACAACTATTCCTGTGCTCCTGAACTACAGCAGCATTTTAGATATCAAAGTATCCTTCACTTGTAGACATTAAACAAGAGAGCCAAACACATTCTAGATATAGCAGATCATGGAAAAAAAAACGTGTAAATCTTTTTAGATTTTAACTAGATGAAGGTGAACTTAATTGAAGATGATAGATGTGCAAAACCGCCTTTATAGGAACAGCCTGATTTTATACCAGACATATTAGAAATACTAGCTACAATTTCTGTCCCCGCTTAGAGTCTGCATATCACAGCCTCTGCAACGTGTAATGCAATAGTTGGTTTAATAGGAAATTCAACAAATGGGATGGACAAACACTAAAATACTAACAAGAAATATAAAATGTCACCATAAATTGTTCTTAGACTGTGTTTACACAGTCAGCCCAATTCTGATCTTTTGCCAAATTATTGGCAAAAGAGTTTCTGATTGGTCAACAGACCAATTAGTAGAAAAATATCAGAATTGGGCTGCCTGTGTAATTGCAGTCATAGTGACAGATACGATTTCAGAAAAGCTAAACTCTACAATTAGTTGAAAATCCATATGTATTGTATTTAAAATAAGTTTCACACCAGATTGTCCTTACCGTGATCATATACACTCACACACATACAAAACACACTCACATGCACACGCACTCACACATACCCCGATAGTGGGGCGAATCACCATTGAACTGGATTCCAGTTGTCTAGACTTTCATTGTTCAGAAGGAAAGAGAAAGATCAGGTGAACAAACCAAGATTACATTTTTGGGGGGGGGGAACCTGAAAGAGGAATATGTCCAATGAAAGATCCGGATGTGCTCTTTTCCAATCCCACTGCAAGGAAAAAATTAAAAGAGGAATTTGGATTGATTGCTGATTGAGTAGAGGAAGTGGCCATGGTGAGTGATGTCACTCTGGAGTCTTGGGCGCTGTCATTAATCACTGGTGGGCGGGGACTGTGAACAGGGCTTCCTCCGGCATCCGTGAAGTGTCTACATTCTGTACAATGAAAAGAGATAGAGCGATCAGTCAGCACTAGGACACATAAGGTTAGTCCAATTGAACCTGAACCTCTTTCTCGCTCTGTTTTAGAGTACAAGTCCAGTGAGGGTGCTTGTCTGGGGTACCTACCTCTGGCCTGTCCCTGTGGGTGTTCACAGCTTCCACGTTCAAAAAGACAGACTCTACTTTACAGCCTACAGGGACAGGATAGGATGAGAAGAAAACCAAACAATAGTTCAAGACAGAAATAGAAAGGGAAGAGATTGAGGGCAAATGTGTTTTTAAGTTTCTAAACTAGAGGGCAGCAGCAGTACACTGTGTTTAATACACAGACTAAGGCCAGCGTTCAATTAGATCAGCGTTAACCCACGGTAACCAACAATCGCAGGTTTAACTGCGCTGGAGCTGTCAAATTAGTGAGCGGCTGTTCTTGTGTTCATTGTCACGAAGCCACACCCTATCCCACCCACGTTAGAAGTTAAGAATGAGAAAGTGTAGGCTATATAAAAAGAATTACACTCAAATTGAATATAATTAAATAATAACAATTTATATCAGCCTAATGGAGGAGTAGATTACATCACACATTTCAGTGTTTCAACTTGTAACACGGCTGCATGAGATTTCTACTAATGTGACTCTGTGCATCCAATAGCAATGTCCGCGATAGGTATAACGCCAGGAGCTGTTTGTGGATTTGACAGCTCCTACATCGCCTACACAAAAACAATGCCGGTTACCACAGGTTAACGCTGATCTGATTGAATCCTGGCATAACACTACTACTGTACATTTAAATAGTGCTCGTAGACTTGACTGAACTGGATTACATGTATCCAGGTGATTCGAATCAAAAGGATGAATACATGTCATTGGAGTAAATACAGTGAGGGAAAAAAGTATTTGATCCCCTGCTGATTTAGTAAGTTTGCCCACTGACAAAGAAATGATCAGTCTATAAGTTTAATGGTAGGTTTATTTGAACAGTGAGAGACAGAATAACAACAAAAAACTCCAGAAAAACGCATGTCAAAAATGTTATAAATTGATTTGCATTTTAATGAAGGGAAATAAGTATTTGACCCCCTCGCAATCAGAAAGATTTCTGGCTCCCAGGTGTCTTTGGAGTGCTCCTAATCTCAGCTTGTTACCTGTATAAAAGACACCTGTCCACAGAAGCAATCAATCAATCAGATTCCAAACTCTCCACCATGGCCAAGACCAAAGAGCTCTCCAAGGATGTCAGGGACAAGATTGTAGACCTACACAAGGCTGGAATGGGCTATAAGACCATCGTCAAGCAGCTTGGTGAGAAGGTGACAACAGTTGGTGCGATTATTCGCAAATGGAAGAAACACAAAATAACTGTCAATCTCCCTCAGCTTGGGGCTCCATGCAAGATCTCACCTCGTGGAGTTGCAATGATCACGAGAACGGTGAGGAATCAGGCCAGAACTACACGGGAGGATCTTGTCAATGATCTCAAGGCAGCTGGGACCATAGTCACCAAGAAAACAATTGGTAACACACTACGCCGTGAAGGACTGAAATCCTGCAGCGCCCGCAAGGTCCCCCTGCTCAAGAAAGCACATATACATGCCCGTCTCAAGTTTGCCAATGAACATCTGAATGATTCAGAGGAGAACTGGGTGAAAGTGTTGTGGTCAGATGAGACCAAAATCGAGCTCTTTGGCATCAACTCAACTCGCCGTGTTTGGAGGAGGAGGAATGCTGCCTATGACCCCAAGAACACCATCCCTACCGTCAAACATGGAGGTGGAAACATTATGCTTTGGGGGTGTTTTTCTGCTAAGGGGACAGGACAACTTCACCGCATCAAAGGGACGATGGACGTGGCCATGTACCGTCAAATCTTGGGTGAGAACCTCCTTCCCTCAGCCAGGGCATTGAAAATGGGTCGTGGATGGGTATTCCAGCATGACAATGACCCAAAACACACGTCCAAGGCAACAAAGGAGTGGCTCAAGAAGAAGCACATTAAGGTCCTGGAGTGGCCTAGCCAGTCTCCAGACCTTAATCCCATAGAAAATCTGTGGAGGGAACTGAAGGTTCGAGTTGCCAAACGTCAGCCTCGAAACCTTAATGACTTGGAGAAGATCTGCAAAAAGGAGTGGGACAAAATCCCTCCTGAGATGTGTGCAAACCTGGTGGCCAACTACAAGAAACGTCTGACCTCTGTGATTGCCAACAAGGGTTTTGCCACCAAGTACTAAGTCATGTTTTTCAAATACTTATTTCCCTCATTAAAATGCAAATCAATTTATAACATTTTTGACATGCGTTTTTCTGGATTTTTTTGTTGTTATTCGGTCTCTCACTGTTCAAATAAACCTACCATTAAAATTATAGACTGATAATTTCTTTGTCAGTGGGCAAACGTACAAAATCAGCAGGAGATCAAATACTTTTTCCCCCTCACTGTATGCATAGAATAAAGCATGTAATTGAAACCTTTATCCTGTGTTACTAATACACTTTTAATGCAGTTATTGATAATAGTGTACTCACCATAAGCCACAGGTGTCAGCTTCAGTACAGTGTGCAAAGGGCACATCAGGTAAGGCAGCTCCTCTGAAGAACAAAAACAGAACAACGTAGATGATGCCTAAATGGATTCAATTTAGTTGTATTAGAGCTAATGCATTCCTATACCAATGCTTATCTGATCATGACAGGTGAACACCCTCTCCTATATGCTCAGTTTGTTTTATAGTATAAATTAAGCTGTAATACTGGGGTGTATTACCTGGCATGATGACTCCTGGCTGTCCCCAGTCCACCTGTTCATGCTGCTGCAGTTTCAACTGTTCTGCGGCTATGGAACCTTGACCTGTTCACCAGACGTGCTACTCTGTGTGTCTCTCTGTGCGTGTCTCTCTCTGTGTGTGTGTGTGTGTGTGTGTGTCGCTCTCTCACTCTCTGTGTGTGTGTCTCTCTCTCTCTCACTCTCTGTGTGTGTGTGTGTGTGTGTATGTATGTCTCTCTCTCACTCTCTGTGTGTGTGTGTGTGTGTGTCTCTCTCTCACTCTCTGTGTGTGTGTGTGTCTCTCTCGCTCTGTGTGTCTCTCTCTCACTCTGTGTGTGTGTGTCTCTCTCTCACTCTGTGTGTGTGTGTCTCTCTCTCACTCTGTGTGTGTGTGTCTCTCTCTCACTCTGTGTGTGTGTGTCTCTCTCACTCTCTGTGTGTGTGTGTCTCTCTCACTCTCTGTGTGTGTGTGTCTCTCTCACTCTCTGTGTGTGTGTGTCTCTCTCACTCTCTGTGTGTGTCTCTCTCTCACTCTCTGTGTGTGTGTCTCTCGACCTCTCCCTCGACCTCTCCCTCGACCTCTCCCTCGACCTCTCCCTCGACCTCTCCCTCGACCTCTCCCTCGACCTCTCCCTCGACCTCTCCCTCGACCTCTGAATGCTCGGCTATGAAAAGCCAACTGACATTTACTCCTGAGGTACTGACCTGTTGCACCCTCTACAACTGATTATTATTCGACCCTTCTGGTCAACTATGAATGTTTGAACATCTTGAAGAACAATCTGGCCTTAATGGCCATGTACTCATAATCTCCACTGGGCACAGCCAGAAGAGGACTGGCCACCCCTCAGATCCTGGTTCCTCTCTAGGTTTCTTCCTAGGTTCCTGCCGTTCTAGGGAGTTTTTCCTTAGCCACCGTGCTTCTACATCTGCATTGCTTGCTGTTTGAGGTTTTAGGCTGGGTTTCTGTATAAGCACTTTGTGACATCTGCCGATGTAAAAAGGGCTTTATAAATACATTTGATTTGAAGAGATATATGCTACCTGCGCTCTTATCCAGGAAGTAAGCGAGCAGGCAGCGCATGACAGCCTGGTGACAGATGACCAGGACGTTCTCCTGCCTTTCCAGCTCCATGATGACTGGCTCCAGACGCTGCACCAGGTCCTCATAGGACTGAGGGGACAAGCAGAGGCCTGTTAACACACACAGAGCGAGAGAGAGAGAGAGAAAGAGTGTTCGTTCTGTGATGGACTCACCTCGCCTTTAGGATAGCGGTAGCGGTATTTGTCCTGGTCTCTCAGAGCAAACTCCTGAGGGAAATGTCCCTGGATCTCCTCATACATCATCTCCTCACACACACCCTGGAAGAGGGAGAGAAACCAAAACAACAAGCCTGTTTAACAGCAAGCTTAGGAGACATGGTAACCGTCAATCACATTGACTGATGCAGAGCATAATCGTAGATAGAGTTATAGATAGATCTATTAAAGAATAAATACAAACAAAATATAATAACAATAGCCAAAATACAAACACACGTTTGCACACACATACACAAATGCACACATACAGCGTCTATCTCATTGAGAGCCTTCCACTGCTCGTAGGGCACAGCCACAGTCTCAGCTGTCTGGATGGTCCTCTTCATCTGGCTGGTCCACACCTTCAGATCCTTAATGTTCTGCTCCTGGATGAACTTCTCCAGACACTTTGCAAACTGACCAACAGGCAGGGAGAGAAATAATGACGTTACATACAGTTTATATTTCTATTACCAATAGATGGACAGACACACACAAAGAAACACACCTCCTTGCCCCTGCCAGACAGGCCAGAGTCTCCTCCGATGCGTCCCTTGACGTTGTGGTCACTCTCTCCATGGCGACACAGGTAGATGGAGCGTGGTGTGATGTGGATGTTCATCAGGTAGTAGACGATGCGGCTCTGGATGTGGTCCTGGACCTGGTTCACCAGGTACCTCCGGCCCACGTCCATTATCTTGATGTAGGACAGATCCCTGGGGGGGACATGGAGTATGAGTGACTATTAGCAGTGTGAGGCAGTTAAATGACTGCTGACCTTGTCCATGTGTATTCTGTGTGTGTGTGTATTCTCACCTGTCCAGTATATTGTCAGAGCATATTTTGAAACCACTAGTGTGTGTGTTCACCTGTCTAGAACCTCATCCAGTGGCTGGTAGGAGTTCTCATAGCACTTGATCCTCTTCATGAAGTCCTCGATGACCTCTTCTGTATTACAGTCTATGTAGTCAGGACTACCCAGCTTCACTTGCTGCACGGACAGACAGGAAATACAAACAGGAATAGGAAATGAGTCGAGAGAAAAAGAGAAAGAGCATGCTAAAAGCATGCTTTCAGAACCGAAAAACATCTATCTCGCTTCATTGCTGAAAGTCTGCCAGGGCATATCAACACAAAGATGGTAGAAATTATTCATCAAGAGGCCTATCTTACAGGAATATCAAATATTAAAGCAGAAGTCTTGAATTTCATGCGCAATCATGCTTAATCATGTCTGATCTTTTACATAACCAGTGGCCTACGTAAAATGCTGAAAGATAGCAGAGATATCACTCACCACTATGTTCTCCGCAATGACATCAGGGTCTTCACACACAGACTCCACAAAGAACACCTGGGAGGTTAAAAATGAAGATTCAGTATAAAATACTGTAAAATATACTGTACCCTGTAAGAAAAGTAGTGAATCCCATGAATCAACAATAACTTCAGATACTAATGCCAGACCCTGGGGTTCCATACCTTAAAGCCGTTCTGCTCTGCAAACCTGGTGATGGTCCCTCTCCTCTGCCTGGTGGTGTTAGTGGCATCAAACACCTGAGGCAATGAAGGGCAAACTCCAGTCAGTCACAACATCCTCATTACACTCAGGTTAGGAGTCCTGGGAGCACCAAGCAAAACATAAACATGTATATGAGTTGCGGTGCATACCCAAACAAGTACTGTAGACTGAAGATCAATAGTGGGAAAAGGGTGCACAAGGTTATTTCTTGCAAAGTAGCCTACATGAATTACATTTATTGTGCACCCTTTCCCCCCTATTCATCAACATCCTCATTCACAAACTGATCATGAGCCACACTTAAGTCACTGTGGATCTAACCTGGGTCCAGTCTGTTTATCTAACATTCCACCCCAAGTACTCCGTGTCATATGTTTATCATGACAAGGAGTGGCATGATAGCTAAACAGACTGGTAGCCATACTAGGTCTGCTCTGCTCTGCTCTACTCACCGCCACCTGGCCCCCCTCCACACTCAGGTACTGGCGCACATCATTCAGCGCTGTCAGTGCACACTGCCTATTGGTGGACACACACAACAGAATCAGAAAGACGACCAGAAACACCTTAAAGTGACACTGTAGGTAAAGACCTATGAGAATGAACTGAATTCAAACTTTGCTAATATAAAGCAACTGGTCAAAATGCACTCCGTAGATATTAATGTAAATACAACTTTGTTCTTTCAACGGTCTCTGCCTATTAAAAAGCCCAATAAAGAGTGCATTCCCTGTAACTTTGGTCTGTAATGAGAGATTAGTGAATAGAGTGGTGGGTTAGGCCTAACTTGACCTGTTCAGCTCATTCCAACAGCCCGTCTCCAGCCTCACCTCCTGATCTTCAGCCCCTCTTCATTGTCTGGACGGAAAAACTCAAAGGACTTGTAGATCTTCACACACTCTCTCCTGTACTGACCCACGTTGAACTCTAAACAACACAGACATACTGTCAGTCAACCCTATTTCCTGTGTGTGTGAGTGAGTGAGTGAGTGAGTGAGTGAGTGAGTGAGTGAGATAGACCTCAAAAGAGACTGTTAGATAATGAGAGAGCTTGAGCTGGTACCTTTGGTTGGCACACCAATCCAGTTGAGATAGCGGGTCAGCTTCTTGGAGATGTAGGTCTTACCTCTGGCTGGGAGGCCAACCGTCACAATAAGTGTGGGACAGTTGGTCATACATACTAAGAGAGACAGAGAGGAGAAACAGAAAAATAGGGGGGAAAAAAATAGGACGAGAGAGACAGAAAGTTTAATGACTGTCCCTATTGTACACAGACACAGTGAATGTCAGTGGATGGTACAGTCTGTCATTGAATCAAATGGGACCTTGCCCATTAATGCAGAATCTAAAATCAACAACTCAGGCCTTAATTAAGGCGTAGACTGGATGGAGCAGTTTTGGTGGATCATTTGAGTAAAAGTGAAGCAGATGCAAACAGATGTGTATACACTTGGGTGATTCGTTAATGAAACAAACAACAAAAAAATAGCATGATTTATCCATAGAAGGGTCCTTTGGAGGAAATATTGTTGACATATATTTGACATTTGTATCTTAAAGCATAATTGAGAAATAATTAATTGAATTTGGAACATTTGTGACATTTTGGCCTCTTAAAATTCGATGATGTTTTATCTGTAGGTGCTAAGAAGCTCAAGTTGGTGTCAAATGAAGCTTTACCGCTTGCTCTGTAATATGAGTAGCATTTTCTTACATAAATGTATGAATATTGAAAATATGAAGATTAGATTGATTTAGCACATTTTGTAATATATTGAACATAATATACTCTACAGCATTTCAAAGTGGGATCTCTGCTACTTTTAGAGTTACGATCCAATTTGTAAGCGTTACCAACAGAGTGAATGTGAAAATGGATTCAAAATGGTCACCCTCTGCTGGTGATTTGCAGGATATGCAATGATGCAAGTTAAAATGAGAACAACTGGTTACATTGCCTACTATGCCAATTTCTCTGTATAAAGTGGTCCATAACTTTAAAAAGAGACTGCCTTTAAAAAGCAACAAATCCCTTTGAAAACAGTCTATGGAATCAATATGAGTCAAAATTGACTACAATTGTAAATAGGATAATTTTGTTTACATAAGACAACACGTTGAGCATTTTTTAAACTTGAGAAATACTGGACCAAACACCTTAGTTAGATGTAAAATTGCACAACTAAAACATCCTCAGCAAAAACGTCAAAATATATTATAGATTTCTTGAGTTATCTTAGATTCATTCTGGGGATTTTGAGGAAGTAAAATATGCTTCCACATCTAGTGTCTCATGGGGAATAAATATCATTAACCAAACGCGGAATCAGTCAGGAAACACAACTCCAAGAATAGAATCTAATTTTTCGAACAGAAAAACACGTGCCAATCGGCATGTTCAGTGGCTCTTTAAAACTAGCAGAGATCCCACTCTGGAACTTTGATATGCCCATAGAGTATATTATGTTCAACAATATATTGAACAATTTGCCAAATCTAAAGATATATTATTTATATATTTCATGTTCAGTTTCAATATCCAACTTATATTAATAATTTCTCAATTATGCTTTAAAGGGATATGTTGGGATTTGGGCATTTAGCAGATAGCGCAATGACTGGAAGTTTATGGGTAACACTAGTTAGCATTGGCTCGCGAAACTACCTTTAACTTCTTTCACACTGGACACAGTGACATAAAAATGGTATCCCCGAGTTCATCTGACTCTGGGGAAGTATATAAAGGGCCTCATTGCCAAAATCTCGAAGTATCCCTTTAAGATACAAATGTCACATGCCAACAATCCAAAGGACCCCCCCACCGTAAAAAAAGGACCCTTCTATGGATTACATTGTGAAAATCCCCAAAAATCATTAGAGATGCTGTGTCATGAACATTGGCAAACACTTAAGGACTGACTTGAGATCAGCCACTCCATAACAGCCATGACCTGGTAGATACCAGAGTCTGGAGAAGCAGGTGGAAAGAAGGACGAATTGGCCAAATGAGGAAAGAGGAGAAAGTAGAGCAGAAAGAGGAGCAGTAGGCATGAATAAGCCTTTTGTGTTGTTGACAGAGGGAATCTAGGAAAATCGCTCCCATATCTAAGAGCAAGTCAAGCAGACAATGTCTTTGGAAGAGCTGGTGAAGCTGTGACACACACACACACACACACACACGTTTCCAGATCTAATTAAAGCTGTAATATGTAACTTTATGGGCAACCTGACCAAATTCACATAGAAATGTGACTTATAGAGCTGTCATTCTCATTGAAAGCAAGTCTAAGAAGCAGTAGATCTGTTCTATGTGTGCCATTTCCCATTCTTAAGTTTAGTTTTTGTGTCTTCTACTTTCTGTTTTTTTATACCAGCTTCAAAAAGCTGAAAATACAATATTTTTGGTTATTGAAAATATATTTCACAGTGGTTTAGATGGTACAATGATTCTCTTGCTTGTTTTGTCACATAAATTGAAATTAGGTGAACTATTAGAATTTTAGCAACCACAAAATTGCAGAGCGATTTCTGCATATTGCACCTTTAAACTAGGGTAAATAGCAAGAAGACCTGCTGCTGCTCAACGTGATCCAGACTGCACATAGGCATACTATCTGGTGATCTCAGAATAACCAAGTTTCAGTGTTCAACTGGTTAGGCATAAGTGAAACAGTCAACCAAAGTTCAAATAGAGTGACACAGCATAAAACACTGACCAACTGCTCCACTACTGACCTAGTTTGGTAAAGTAATCCTGTGGCCCCCTTCAAAACGGAGGGAGAAGTAGTCTACTGTCCTACAAACTCCGGCTGCTAACTGGCTAACCCTCCTCCTTAACCATTGTAATCCCCTCCAGTGGCCCTATTGGCTAGGATTGGGGGGCTGGATTAGTGAAATCACACAAAGCCTGGCATGGTTCTTTGTTCTCCTTTCTACTTTCTCATTACTGTGCCAAATGTACGAGCCAAAGGGGGAGAAAACCACCTCTGAAATCTGCAATGTCTGCACCTGAAAGAGGAAGAGAGTCGAGCTCAGCACAAGGGAGCATCTGGAATAGTTCAGAGGGAGACAGTGTAGTTTTTTTAGGGTGAGGACCACTGAGGTATAATAAGAACAGGGAACAAATCAACCCTAAAAGTCTACAGATCCCAAGCACGGCTGACTGAACACTTGGTTAACTAAGCGAAAAGTAGACAGAGTTCCACAGGAAGAGAGGCAAACCAAGTCTGCAGAGTAATCATCTGCTGCCTACCTACCACACAGGGCACTACCATCATCACCACGGAAAACGGACGCATTGTCAATGGGGTTGTCATCTTCAATACAGAGATTCCTTACCAGTTCGATACCGTAGTAGGCCATGCGTAATTGCATCATTGGCTTAATAAACAACGTTTTAAAATTGTAACATCAAGAAAAACACACCTTAAAGTCTAATAATTTGAGACGAAATCGAAATGATGCAACGTTGCACCCTTGGAGAAAATGTTGAGCGCACAGAACCTTGTCAGGTTGCGCAACGCCGCAGTGTGTACATAAAAATGTGAATATCTAAGTTCCATGAGGTAGGCCTACAAAATATAAAAATGTACTTAAAATAATCTGTATCTGGCATACGCCTACGTTGCACCCATTGTGCGCTGTTGGCACGAGCCAGCCAAGGCAACTTACCCCTTCTTTGCGAAATGTGCTTTTCAGGCAGCCCGTTTTTACATGGCATCCATATTTTCTTCAGCGGGTTCTGAGTAAGCTCGCGGGGTGATGTTGCCATTATAACCTCTTCGTTGGAAGTCATCTTGGTTGCCGCACCATGCCCCGTTTCTAAGCGACAGAAGTGGTACGTGATGAGGGCTGGTCTGACAACTGCGCTGCGAGGGAATGGATGTCATATCGGCTGAGGAACATCAAACGTATATCATTACCGTAATGTCACTACGCTGAGCGCATCAAATGGTGTGAAATATTCATAATTCCGGACAACACGGTGTTTCGTGCGAGCAGCACTGACTACACCTTTAGATGATCAGATTTCAAGAGTTGTCTTCATTTATAGCCTGAGGGCCAGTCTGTTTGTGCGATCATGCCAGCTCATTGTGACTCATTTTCATGCCAAACATGTTTGTCTTATCAAGGACAGCAATGGAGTAGGCAAGGACACAATAGATTTGGGACCAGGCTAGTAGGCTACATGTATGACCATTCAATAAAGTTAAACAAAACGCTGTTATTTATTTTCTGTTTATTAACATTCCTATGAAAATGAGCTGCAATTAACAGAGCATCTAAGTGAGTATGTGTATTCTTATTTTCTTGTCCAAGGCTCACTTGAAAAAGGGATGCCAATGTTAATGTTACTTCCCTGGTTTAGCCTACAGGCCTAGGCTTAAATGATACATTAATATCAAAAAGTAATCTTATATAGGAAGACTATAAATGCTCCAAATACTGCCAGAGTTCAGCAAATATATATAGCCCGTTTGTTTTTACATGCTTCAAAATGTTTTGTTCCCCCTTTAACAATGTAGCTACTGCATGCTACAATGTAACAATGAACTGTACTTGTACCGTAATAGAGTAGAACAGTGCACCCTGAAAAGTGCATCTGGCAGCATATTATGCCAAAAAGGGGGCGCACTCAGCAAGGGAAGAGAAACATAACTGAAAAACAAGTCTTCTGCTGTTCACATGCAACGCACATGGGACAACACAACACATCATGCATAGCATACTGTAGATTCACTGGTTATTTACAGCATTCAGTCAGCTTTTAATCAACTGTTTCAATGACAATTTCTGAGTAGGGAAACTCAAAATCACCCGGGTTGGCCACAAAGATAGTGGATAAAGTTAATTAAAATACGTTTATTATGCAACTATATAACAGTCGGTCTGTGTTTTGAATTGTAGCAATAGGATAAAAACAGCTTTTAACCAGTGTTGTGGTTTTATTGGCCAAATCGACATAAAGTTATACAGACGGAAAGTTGACAGAATGTAGCATCATATTGTATGTAGCTACAGTTTCCCAAGTTGGGTACTCACTTTTAGAGCAGAGGATCATAGCGCCCCCTTGTGTCATTTTTTAGCGGCAAACTGTACTTTCTAAAAACACTAGGTGGGGTTGTCTACCTACTTATTCCCCCAGAGCCATCCAGGAACATTTACTATATGGAAGCATTTAGCTGCCGAAACTCAATTGCAGATGCAAATGAGCAAATGATAAATCAATATCATGTTTGAATTTCCTTTTCCTAAATGGGTATGCATTTATGTGACAAAATTCAAATTGAAATGCAAAAAAAATATATTGCATTATAATTTTCATGATTTAGTATGCTTGTCTGCCAATTTGAAAAATAAATACAGAAGTGTGTTGATATTTCATTTCCATGGTACTATACAGTACAACACTGACACATTTAAAAATCAAAATGACAAATAATTTATCATGTTTGCCATTTCATTTCCTTGTGATAGCATGAATTGTGACGACCCAAAAATAAAATGAATTCTCAATTGGCAATGCTTTTCTATACTCTGTGTGGTTTAAGACTGTCAAAATTCAAATGATCAATCAAATTAGATAAATCAGTCACAATGCTTAATTTTGCTATTTCGTTTCCTCGTTTGCATGATCGTTTTCGACTTGTGTTGATTGTCAATCAAAAACTGTGGGCGGGGTTTCGGTCACTTGAGGCGTTAGAGGTTGCCTTAGCTTGCTTGCAACAGTCAAGTTCGGGTATAGCTGTATCAATGTGGTGTGTTTTCAAATCAAATCAAATTTGATTGGCCACATGCGCCGAATTCAACAGGTGCAGACATTACAGTGAAATGCTTACTTACAGCCCTTAACCAACAGTGCAAAATAAAACAACAACAAAAAAGTGTTGAGAAAAAAAGAGCACAAGTAAAATAAAATAACAGTAGGGAGGCTATATACAGTGGGGAAAACAAGTATTTGATACACTGCCGATTTTGCAGGTTTTCCTACTTACAAAGCATGTAGAGGTCTGTCATTTTTATCATAGGTACACTTCAACTGTGAGAGACGGAATCTAAAACAAAAATCCAGAAAATCACATTGTATGATTTTTAAGTAATTAATTTGCATTTTATTGCATGACATAAGTATTTGATACATCAGAAAAGCAGAACTTAATATTTGGTACAGAAACCTTTGTTTGCAATTACAGAGATCATATGTTTCCTGTAGGTCTTGACCAGGTTTGCACACACTGCAGCAGGAATTTTGGCCCACTCCTCCATACAGACCTTCTCCAGATCCTTCAGGTTTCGGGGCTGTCGCTGGGCAATACGGACTTTCAGCTCCCTCCAAAGATTTGGGGGGGGGGGGCAGTGCAAATAGTCTGGGTAGCCATGATTAGCTGTTCAGGAGTCTTATGGCTTGGGGGTAGAAGCTGTTGAGAAGTATTTTGGACCTAGACTTGGCACTCCGGTACCGCTTGTCGTGCGGTAGCAGAGAGAACAGTCTATGACTAGGGTGGCTGGAGTCTTTGACAATTTTGAGGGCCTTCCTCTGACACCGCCTGGTATAGAGGTCCTGGATGGCAGGAAGCTTGGCCCCAGTGATGTACTGGGCTGTATGCACTACCCTCTGTAGTGCCTTGCGGTCGGAGGCCGAGCAGTTGCCATACCGGGCGGTGATGCAACCAGTCAGGATGCTCTCGATGGTGCAGCTGTATAACTTTTTGCGGATCTGAGGACCCATGCCAAATCTTTTCAGTCTACTGAGGGGGAATTGGCTTTGTCAAAGTGTTGTTTGCTCTTGGTATAAAATGAATATGTACTTTATCTGCCTTCCTAAGTAAAACTAGTCAAATTCTAACATATACTTTATAGAAAATACGTGATGTATGTTTCTGAACGATGAACCATGCTGTCTTGTTGACAATATGACCTGGCTGCGCAGATTACTGTTAGATTTGAGCAGGGTGCTCCTCCCTCACCGCTTTCGCCCATTCACGTCATGGGCCATAGCCCTGTCACCCCAGCTGGAGGGGCACCAAAATGGCTGAAAGATGCCCTGATTTCCCCCCCCCCCCCCTTTTTGCATTTGTTCTCCTTTTTCACAGGAAGTTCTGGCTGGTGACCTGTCTCCATAGCTGATAGATACCGAGAACGAATATCGTCCCCAATGATACCACTAATATTTCTAACTTTACTGATGAGGAAGAGGGCAGACTTGCTTTAAGTGTTCAGTCAAAATTAGTGCCACTTTTACCACTAGTCACATGTTCAAGAAGATGTTCTGCAAAAATAACAATACAGAAATGTTCTTGCTTTCAAATGATGGTTCTGCCAATCATATGTTGGAAACAATTATCAAGGAAACCTACAGTAGTTGAACACTTTGTGTAGATAGAATCACTGGTGTTCAACAAACAGGTTACTAAGAATAAGAAAAAGTGTTATCTGTAGGACAATGTCTCATAATAATAATAATAATAATAATAATAATAATAATAATAATAATAATAATAATAATATGCCATTTAGCAGACGCTTTTATCCAAAGCGACTTACAGTCATGCGTGCATAATTTTTTTTTTGTGTATGGGTGGTCCCGGGGATCGAACCCACTACCTTGGCGTTACAAGCGCCGTGCTCTACCAGCTGAGCTACAGAGGACCACATCACAGGTCACCAAGGGTACAGTAAGGAATATCCTTAATAAAATAATTTGTGATGGTTAGTTGTGCATGCCTCATTTTCCAGTCAACATGTAACAACTTAATATGCAATATACACTGAGTGTACAACACATTCAAAACACCTTCCTAATAGAGTTGCAACCCCCTTTTGCCCTCAGAACAGCCTCAATTAATCAGGGCATGGACTCTACAAGGTGTCGAACACGTTCCACAAGGATGCTGGCCCATGTGGACTCCAGTGCTTCCCACAGTTGTCAAGTTGGCTGGATGTCCTTTGGGTGGTGGACCATTCTTGATACACACGAGAAACTGTTGAGTGTGAAAAACCCAGCAGCGATGCAGTTCTTGTCACACTCAAACATTATCTTGCCCATTCACCCTCTGAATGGCACACACACAATCCATGTCTCAATTGTCTCAAGGCTTAAAAATCATTTAACCTGTCTCCTCCCCTTTATCTACACTGACTGAAGTGGATTTAAGTGACTTCAATAAGAGATCATAGCTTTCACCTGGTCAGTCTGTCATGGTAAGAGCAGGTGTTCTTAATGTTTTGTACACTCAGTGTAGTTATACCTATGGCTTGCATAACCAACTCAGTGCCCTTGTAAGTGTCTTCCCTGAGATTTTAAAGGTTGGACAGTTCGATCCCTGGCCGAGTCATACCAGAGACTGTAAAAATGGGACGCGATGAGTCTGCTTGGCACTCAAGATAGAGATAGATTGGGGTAAGGCCCTGCGACAGACTAGTGTCCTGTCCAGGAAGTGTACTTGTACATCTAGCTGCCTCACACTACAGAAACAGGAGTTAAACTCCTGCTCCTATGAGCCGTTGTGGCTCGCACAAGCCAAGGCTTGTGCAAAGCTACCTTCTTACTTACTTTGGCTTGCAGCTTTAACAGTACTGACTCAAGACACAGCTTTACTGCTCAAGAAAACATGGTGTCAGTACCTAAGGGGCAGAGCAGGCCGGTGGGCTTCCTATCTCTTGTGGGGATACCCTGATGGTGCCATGACGTAGACTACATAACCAAAAGTATGTGGACACCTGCTTGTCGAACATCTCATTCCAAAATCATGGGCATTAATATGGAGTTGGTCCCCCCTTTGCTGCTATAACAGCCTCCACTCTTCTGGGAAGGCGTTCCACTACATGTTGGAACATTGCTGCGGGGACTTACTTCGATTCCGCCACGAGCATTAGTGAGGTCGGGCACTGATGTTGGACGATTAGGCCTGGCTCGCAGTCGGTGTTCCAATTCATCCCAAAGGTGTTCGATGGGGTTGAGGTCAGGGCTCTGTGCAGGCCAGTCAAGTTCTTCCACACTGATCTCGACAAACCATTTCTGTATGGATCTCGCTTTGTGCTAGGGGACATTGTCATGCTGAAACAGGAAAGGGCCTCCCCTAAACTGTTGCCACAAAGTTGGAGGCACAGAATCGTCTAGAATGTCATATGCTGTAGCGTTAAGATTTCCCTTCACTGGAACTAAGGGGCATAGCCAGAACCATGAAAAACAGCCCCAGACCATTATTTCTCCTCCACCAAACTTAACAGTTGGCACTATGCATTTTGGCAGGTAGCGTTCTCCTGGCATCCGCCAAACCCAGATTCGTCCGTTGGCCTGCCAGATGGTGAAATGTGATTCATCACTCCAGAGAACGCGTTTCCACTGCTCCAGAGTCCAATGGTGGCAAGCTTTACACCACTCCAGCCGACGCTTGGCATTGCGCATGGTGATCTTATGCTTGTGTGCGGCTGCTCGGCCATGGAAACCTATTTCATGAAGTTCCTGATGAACAGTTCTTGTGCTGACGTTGCTTCCAGAGGTAGTTTGGGACTCGGTAGTGAGTGTTGCAACCGAGGACAGGTGATTTTTACACGCTTCAGCACTCGGAGGTCCCATTGTGTGAGCTTGTGTGGCCTATCACTTTGCGGCTGAGCCATTGTTGCTCCTAGATGTTTCCACTTCGGTTACAGTTGACCAGTGCAGCTCTAGCAGGGCAGAAGTTTGACGAACTGACTTGTTGGAAAGGTTGAAAGAGACAAATCCACTAATTTGAAGGGGTGTATGACAACCGGCAGTTTTTGTAAATACTGTCCCACCAAGGACTAACTCAAAGACTCTCTCACACACAGTCAGTGTCAAAAAAATTATATGTATATACAGTACCAGTCAAAAGTTTGGACACACCTACTCATTCCAGGGTTTTTCTTTATTTTTACTATTTTCTACATTGTAGAATAATAGTGAAGACATCAAAACTATGAAATAACACATGGAATCATGTACAGTGAGGGAAAAAAGTATTTGATCCCCTGCTGATTTTGTACGTTTGCCCACTGACAAAGAAATGATCAGTCTATAATTTTAATGGTAGGTTTATTTGAACAGTGAGAGACAGAATAACAACAACAAAATCCAGAAAAACGCATGTCAAAAATTTTATAAATTGATTTGCATTTTAATGAGGGAAATACGTATTTGACCCCTCTGCAAAACATTACTTAGTACTTGGTGGCAAAACCCTTGTTGGCAATCACAGAGGTCAGACGTTTCTTGTAGTTGGCCACCAGGTTTGCACACATCTCAGGAGGGATTTGTCCCACTCCTCTTTGCAGATCATCTCCAAGTCATTAAGGTTTCGAAGCTGATGTTTGGCAACTCGAACCTTCAGCTCCCTCCACAGATGTTCTATGTGATTAAGGTCTGGAGACTGGCTAGGCCACTCCAGGACCTTAATGTGCTTCTTCTTGAGCCACTCCTTTGTTGCCTTGGCCGTGTGTTGTTGGTCATTGTCATGCTGGAATACCCATCCACGACCCATTTTCAATGCCCTGGCTGAGAGAAGGAGGTTCTCACCCAAGATTTGACGGTATATGGCCCCGTCCATCGTCCCTTTGATGGGGTGAAGTTGTCCTGTCCCCTTAGCAGAAAAACACCCCCAAAGCATAATTTTTACTTGGAGGAATAACCGTATATCACAGGCAGAGTATGTACAGATCTATGGGTTGATCACTAGGAAGGCCACTGATCCATAACTATGTGTGTGGAAGAGTGAATGTGTGGTTTTTCTATGAGAGAGCAGGATACAAAGTGCCATTAATATCAGGATAACATTCATAGAAATACAATGACATTATATGACACCACTTACAATATAAACTATAAAGGCATCACTTTGACAATATTACTACATTTAAAGGGCTTAAACTAAAGCACCACTAGGTGGCAGTAGTAACACAATGACTAGGGCATTAAAAATGACTGAATGGATGGAATATGACTAATTCCTATAAAGTCCCAGGAAAGGGTGGGACCTAATTCAATTTCCAACGTAACATGCTCTGAATACCACGGACATGTTACAAACCCACTGCAGTAATAACCAAACAAAACCATGTGTACGTGTTTACTAAAGGAATTATGCGTCACACCTAGAGTGAGCACATCTCGAGAGGCAACCTTTCGTACAAACCCACCGTGTGACTTATTTACCGACCTGTGTCTGTCCCTGTTTTGCTACGCTTTTACCATGTCGTAGGGTATATCCGTGGTCAGTGGACGGTTCTGAAAAGAAATGCGTTGTTTGCATCACGGAGCGGTGGCCAGGAAAGAAGTAAATCCAAATTGTTAGATGCTAACACCCCCCTTCAAATCAAAACGAAACATGATGTCAATGTTTGCGAGCACACGCTCCATTCTACTTCCTGTCTGCGGCAGCTTATAAATAAGTTGCACGACGGGTTACTATTATACTGCTAGACCGAGATACAAAATCTCGGTCTAGAAGCTGGGCTAAATAACATTCAAGATATAGCACAATGAATTGTGACGTTTAGTTAACAACTGAATCTGATTTGTTCGGTGCTGTTCCGACTGACAGTTTTTATATCAAGTTTTAGATAAAAAAAAGAAAGAAAGGTTACCTGTCTGAGAAGTGTTCGTTTTTTGAGGAGGGGTACGACTGGCAGTCGAAGTTGGAGAGAAAGCAGCCAATGGTCAGACATAGGAGGGAGGGGGGGGTTGGGGTCGAGTCGAGTGGGCTGGTTGTTGGGCAATTGGACGTCACTAGACACAGGATATCGTCTGGAGGAAGAGAAGAGAACCAGTAACAGGATGAGGAGAAGGTAGATCAATTTTCAATCAATTTTATTTTATATAGCCCTTCTTACATCAGCTAATATCTCGAAGTGCTGTACAGAAACCCAGCCTAAAACCCCAAACAGCTAGTAATGCAGGTGTAGAAGCACGGTGGCTAGGAAAAACTCCCTAGAAAGGCGAAAGCCTAGGAAGAAACCTAGAGAGGAACCAGGCTATGAGGGGTGGCCAGTCCTCTTCTGGCTGTGCCGGGTGGAGATTATAACAGAACCATGCCAAGATGTTCAAAAATGTTCATAAGTGACAAGCATGGTCAAATAATAATCAGGAATAAATCTCAGTTGGCTTTTCATAGCCGATCATTAAGAGTTGAAAACAGCAGGTCTGGGACAGGTAGGGGTTCCATAACCGCAGGCAGAACAGTTGAAACTGGAATAGCAGCAAGGCCAGGCGGACTGGGGACAGCAAGGAGTCACCACGGCCGGTAGTCCCGACGTATGGTCCTAGGGCTCAGGTCTCTCAGTTGGCTTTTCATAGCCGATCATTAAAGAGTTGAAAACAGCAGGTCTGGGACAGGTAGGGGTTTCGTAGCCGCAGGCAGAACAGTTGAAACTGGAATAGCAGCAAGGCCAGGCGGACTGGGGACAGCAAGGTGTCATCATGCCCGGTAGTCCTGACGTATGGTCCTAGGGCTCAGGTTCTCAGAGAGAAAGAGAGAACGAGAGAATTAGAGAGAGCATACTTAAATTCACACAGGACACTGGATAAGACAGGAGAAGTACTCCAGGTATAACCAACTAACCCCAGCCCCCGACACATAAACTACTGCAGCATAAATACTGGAGGCTGAGACAGGAGCGGTCCGGAGACACTGTGGCCCCATCCGAAGAAACCCCGGACAGGGCCAAACAGGAAGGATATAACCCCACCCACTCCGCCAAAGCACAGCCCCCGCACCACTAGAGGGATATCCCCAACCACCAACTTACAATCCTGAGACAAGGCCGAGTATAGCCCACAGAGGTCTCCACCACAGCACAAACCAAGGGGGGCGCCAACCCAGACAGGAAGATCACGTCAGTAACTCAACCCACTCAAGTGACGCACCCCTCCCAGGGACGGCATGAAAGAGCACCAGCAAGTCAGTGACTCAGCCCCTGCAACAGGGTTAGAGGCAGAGAACCCCAGTGGAGAGGGGAACCGGCCCGGCAGAGACAGCAAGGGCTGTTCGTTGCTCCAGCCTTTCCGTTCACCTTCACACTCCTGGGCCAGACTACACTCAATCATATGACCTACTGAAGAGATAAGTCTTCAGTAAAGACTTAAAGGTTGAGACCGAGTCTGCGTCTCTCACATGGGTAGGCAAACTGTTCCATAAAAATGGAGATCTATAGGAGAAAGCCCTGCCTCCCGCTGTTTGCTTAGAAATTCTAGGGACAATTAGGAGGCCTGCGTCTTGTGACCGTAGCGTACGTATTGGTATGTACGGCAGGACCAACTCGGAAAGATAGGTAGGAGCAAGCCCATGTAACGCTTTATAGGTTAACAGTAAAACCTTGAAATCAGCCCTTGCCTTAACAGGAAGCCAGTGTAGGGAAGCTAGCACTGGAGTAATATGATCAAATTTCTTGGTTCTAGTCAGGATTCTAGAGGCAGAATCAGGAGGGAGAAAGATTCAAACAGAAGGGAGAGTTGATAGGTTTTACATCATCCAGATATTATTCATTAGTGCAGATTAAGAAGACACAGGGAGAGAATGTCCTTTGGACTATTGAGATGTTCCATTTGTTTGTTTGTCACTCACCGTTTGCTGATTGACATGGTTGAAGTTTCACTCGCTGCAGTGATGGTAGGGATTCCAGAGGAATGGAGCTTTAAAAAACAAGGGCAACATCCTGCTTGTAATTGAGATATTATGCTATTTTTGTATTTATTAATTGTGCAATGTAAACATGGAAAATATCTGGTTCTCTTGCCTCCTGATGTGATTTTTGAAAGCTCAGCACGCATTTCTGTTGTTGCTGGGAGGAAGTTGTTTGACAGAGGCCCACACCATGGCAACCTATCATGAATGTAGTAATTCAGCAAGAAATCAGTTCATTTACACACACACACACACACTGATATTCAATGGGTACTGTTATTGCTCCTGAGTGGCGCAGTGGTCTAAGGCACTGCATCGCAGTGCTAACTGTGCCACTAGAGATCCTGGTTTGAATCCAGGCTCTGTCGCAGCCGGCCGCGACCGGGAGACTCATGGGCGGCGCACAATTGGCCCAGCGTCGTCCAGGGTAGGGGAGGGAATGGCCGGCAGGGATGTAGCTCAGTTGATAGAGCATGGCGTTTGCAACGCCAGGGTTGTGGGTTTGATTCCCACGGGGGGCCAGTATAAAACAAATATATATATATATATATGTATTCACTAACTGTAAGTCGCTCTGGATAAGAGCGTCTGCTAAATGACTAAAAATTTAAATGTAAAATTGCTAAAATAACCTCACTGCAACAGGGTTTCCTATGATCTACTAATACAATACAGGTCTTTCCCCTTATGCATTTCCCTGACTAGGCCTATAGTCTGAAACCAGCCTCTCTAATGGTAGACCCAGGTACAATCTGATCACTCATGATGACCAGAAGATTAATTAATGCAGTTCACCTTTTTCCCATTACATTTTACAGCTGATATAGCACTTGTCATAGGCTACTCAGTATAAGAGATAGCTATTTAAAAGCAACTGAATTTCTACAAAACACAAATAATACAATACAAAACAAAGCTTAGCTAGCTAGCTAACTAAAGAGATTAGGAAAAGTGGTCTTACCTCACAGTAGTGTTTGCATCCATCATTTGCAGTATCCATGCTTGCTTGCAGCACGCTCATGCTAACAGGTCTAACAGCGCCGGAAGAAGATGGCTGCCGTTTTACAGCCCTCTAACCAATTGTACTATTATGTGTGTTTTTCCGCGTTATTTGTAATTTATTTTGTACATAATGTTTCTGCCATCGTCTCTTATAACCAAAGAGAGCTTCTGGATATCAGGACAGCGATTACTCACCTCGTATTGGACGAAGACTTTTTCTTCAACGAGGCGTTCGCGAAGGATATTCTACAGACACCCAACAAGGCCCAGATCCCCGTCATTCGCGTGAGGAAGAGACGGAGATATCGTGGACGCAGATCCGGTGCCTTGTAAGGATCCGACGGCGAACGAGTAAACTGCCTCTCCCATCAATCCTATTAGCCAACGTTCAAGCTTTTGAGAATAAAATGGACGATTTAAGATTACGGTTATCCTACCAACGGGACATTAAAAACTGTAATATCTTATGTTTCACGGAGTCGTGGCTGAACGACAACAATGACAACATTCAGCTAGCAGGCTATACGCTACATCGGCAGGACAGAACGGCAGACTCTGGTAAGACAAGGGGCGGCGGTCTGTGTATATTTGTAAACAACAGCTGGTGCACAAAATCAAATACTAAGGAAGTCTCAAGGTTTTGCTCGCCTGAGGTAGAGTATCTTATGATAAGCTGTAGACCACACTATTTACCAAGAGAGTTTTCATCTATATTTTTCATAGCTGTCTATTTACCACCACAAACCAATGCTGGCATTAAGATTGCACTGAATGAGTTGTACAAGGCCATTAAATCAACAGGAAAACGCTCATCCAGATGCAGCGCTCCTAGTAGCCGGGGACTTTAATGCAGGGAAACTTAAATCCGTTCTACCTCATTTCTACCAGCATGTTAAATGTGCAACCAGAGGGGAAAAAACTCTAGACCACCTTTACTCCACACACAGAGACGCATACAAAGCTCTCCCTCGCCCTCCATTTGGCAAATCTGACCATAACTCTATCCTCCTGATTCCTGCTTATAAGCAAAAACTGAAGCAGGAAGCACCAGTGATTCGGCTAATAAAAAAGTGGTCAGATGACGCAGATGCTAAGCTACAGGACTGTTTTGCTAGCACAGACTGGAACATGTTCCGGGATTCTTCAGACAGCATTGAGGAGTACACCACATCAGTCACTGGCTTCATCAATAAGTGCATCGATGATGTCGTCCCCACAGTGACCGTACGTACATACCCCAACCAGAAGCCATGGATTACAGGAAACATCCGCACTGAGCTAAAGGGTAGAGCTGCCGCTTTCAAGGAACGGGACTCTAACCCGGACGCTTATAAGAAATCCCGCTATGACCTCCGACGAACCATCAAACAGGCAAAGAGTCAATACAGGTCTAAGATTGAATCATACTACACTGGCTCTGACGCTCGTCGGATGTGGCAGGGCTTGAAAACTATTACAGACTACAAAGGGAAGCACAGCCGCGAGCTGCCCAGTGACACAAGCCTACCAGACGAGCTAAACCACTTCTATGCTCGCTTCGAGGCAAGCAACACTGAAGCATGCATGAGAGCACCAGCTGTTCCGGACGACTATGTGATCACGCTCTCCGTAGCCGATGTGAGTAAGACTTTTAAGCAGGTCAACATTCACAAGGCCGCAGGGCCAGACGGATTACCAGGACGTGTACTCCGAGCATGTGCTGACCAACTGGCAAGTGTCTTCACTGACATTTTCAACATGTCCCTGACTGAGTCTGTAATACCAACATGTTTCAAGCAGACCACCATAGTCCCCGTGCCCAAGAACTCTAAGATAACCTGCCTAAATGACTACCGACCCGTAGCACTGACGTCTGTAGCCATGAAGTGCTTTGAAAGACTGGTCATGGCTCACATCAACAGCATAATCCCAGAAACCCTAGACCCACTCCAATTTGCATACCGCCCCAACAGATCCACAGATGATGCAATCTCTATCGCACTCCACACTGCCCTTTCCCACCTGGACAAGAGGAACACCTACGTGAGAATGCTATTCATTGACTACAGCTCAGCATTCAACACCATAGTGCCCTCTAAGCTCATCACTAAGCTAAGGATCCTGGGACTAAACACCTCCCTCTGCAACTGGATCCTGGACTTCCTGACGGGCCGCCCCCAGGTGGTAAGGGTAGGTAACAACACATCTGCCACACTGATCCTCAACACGGGGGCCCCTCAGGGGTGCGTGCTCAGTCCCCTCCTGTACTCTCTGTTCACCCATGACTGCATGGCCAGGCACGACTCCAACACCATCATTAAGTTTGCCGACGACACAACAGTGGTAGGCCTGATCACCGACAACGATGAGACAGCCTATAGGGAGGAGGTCAGAGATCTGGCCGTGTGGTGCCAGGACAACAACCTCTCCCTCAACGTGACCAAGACAAAGGAGATGATTGTGGACTACAGGAAAAAAAAGAGGACTGAGCACGCCCCCATTCTCATCGACGGGGCTGTAGTGGAACAGGTTGAGAGCTTCAAGTTCCTTGGTGTCCACATCACCAACGAACTATCATGGTCCAAACACACCAAGACAGTCGTGAAGAGGGCACGACAAAGCCTATTCCCCCTCAGGAGACTAAAAAGATTTGGCATGGGTCCTCAGATCCTCAAAAAATTCTACAGCTGCACCATCGAGAGCATCCTGACTGGTTGCATCACCGCCTGGTATGGCAACTGCTTGGCCTCTGACCGCAAGGCACTACAGAGGGTAGTGCGTACGGCCCAGTACATCACTGGGGCAAAGCTCCCTGCCATCCAGGACCTCTATACCAGGCGGTGTCAGAGGAAGGCCCTCAAAATTGTCAAAGACTCCAGCCACCCTAGTCATAGACTGTTCTCTCTGCTACCGCACGGCAAGCGGTACCGGAGTGCCAAGTCTAGGTCCAAAAGACTTCTCAACAGCTTCTACCCCCAAGCCATAAGACTCCTGAACAGCTAATCATGGCTACCCGGACTATTTGCACTGCCCCCCACCCCATCCTTTTTACGCTGCTGCTACTCTGTTAAGTATTTATGCATAGTCACTTTAACTCTACCCACATGTACATATTACCTCAACTACCTCAACTAGCCGGTGCCCCCGCACATTGACTATGCAACGGTACCCCGCTGTATATATAGCCTCCCTACTGTCACTTTATTTTACTGTATATATAGCCTCCCTACTGTCACTTTATTTTACTTCTGCTCTTTTTTTCTCAACACTTTTTTGTTGTTGTTTTATTCTTACTTTTTTGTTTAAAATAAATGCACTGTTGGTTAAGGGCTGTAAGTAAGCATTTCACTGTAATGTCTGCACCTGTTGTATTCGGCGCATGTGACCAATAAAATTTGATTTGATTTGATTTGATAGCTAAATCAAGTTTTGCAAGCAAGTAAACGTCAATGACCATGCATGGATCATGTTTTGTACTTTATCCACTAATAAATCAGTGAGATTTAAAGCTAAAAAAATATCGTAAATAAACTATTACAATGATCGCATTTTCCCCTGTGTTTTGACTGCACGCACCTCAGAACAATCAGAACATAACAACCAGCATAACAACGAACGCTATCGATTTTTTTCTTTCATTACGTAGACTGGGCAGAATTTGGCATGTTCTAGCAATGGCCCTAGCAACAGATGCTAATAGCACAGATAGAACAATGAGACAGATATTTCACCGGATGTATAAATGTGAAGCATCCGCTTGGCGT
Organism: Coregonus clupeaformis; assembly: GCF_020615455.1. NCBI lineage: Eukaryota > Metazoa > Chordata > Actinopteri > Salmoniformes > Salmonidae > Coregonus > Coregonus clupeaformis. The sequence continues at coordinate 37,984,102 of NC_059203.1, read as the reverse complement.
TTCCACTCACTACCAAATATGGCAGTGGGAGAAGATGGAACGACATTCTGCTACTTTTCTCATCGATTAAACATTTGATCTCAATACAGTTTTCTGTTCCCAAAACCACAATCTGTTACGAACAGAGTGGACAAAGTATTGTAGACTTTACCTTTTGCCAAAGTAAAAAAAAAAAGAAAAAAAGGCATTGTTTAGAAGGAGTGCAAAGGCGAATTGAGTTATTGCACACGTGCACTTCAGAGTAGGCATTCCCTAACGGAAATAGGCAAACGTGTGCTAGAACGCGCCAATAGGATCTCGCTAGCTCGTGCTTGGCTCTGCCCACCTCCTTGCTTGTTCTGCCCACTATGACTAATTTGTTCCCATTTGAAACGACAGACTATAGCCTATCTTGTTTTAGTTATAAAAAACGTTGCTAATTGCTTATCGAATCCCATTGTGGAGGAGGGAGGGTGACACTATTTGGCATGACAGGCCCATTCCAAATATGTTCAGCCTCCTGAAGGGGAGAAGGCATTGATGTGCCTGCATGACTGTTTTGCTGTGTGTGGACCATGTTATTCCTTAGTGATGTGGACACAGAGGAACTTGAAGCTCTCAACCCTCTCCACTACAGCCCTGTCGATGTGGATGGGGGCGTGCTCGGCCCTCCGTTTCCTGTAGTCCACGATCAGCTCCGTTGTCTGCCCCTTAATAAAATGAATGTCTATACGGTGGTGACCTGGTCCACATACGACGACCACACACACACAGAAAATCTTAGGCTATGTTAAACTGAGGAGTGGTCAACTGACCCTCTCCACCCCTTGCCTATATTAGGGTGACAGTGACAGCATGGTCAAGGATGTCCCAGTCCCAGACTAGTCAACAGGTCAGCAGGACTAATCTCATCAGCCAGTAGGTGGACACCTGCTGTACACACTTACTGGTAGGCATAATCATCTTACTCTCACTGACACACACACACACACACACACACACGAGTCCCTGGACTTGAGGTAGTTACTTACAGACAATTCCTGGCCCTGTTGCATGTTAATTCAATGTTTTTCATTTGGAAGCGTCATTATCTAACCTCCTTTTTTTCTCTGGCTGAGAGAGAGCATCAATGGTTTCTGGAGGATGAGAAAATATGAGAAAGGAGGATTAATGCTTGCCTGATGACTCATTCTGAATTTAATTCCGCTTCTCAATCGACCGCGCCATACATTGTCTGAAACTGCCATCCTAGAAGTTGTTGTGCTGACGTTAAAATGAGGGGCATTGTACGAAACAAATTAATCAGCGATTGGATGTTCTCTAATCAATCAGAGTATCAAAGTTGATAACGTCATCATATAGGCCGGGTCTGGTCCAACCCACCGGTTTCTGGGACCAATCAGATCGTTCAGAATGTGTTTGCATTCTAGAAGACGTCAGGATGGGAAGCAAATCCAGACTCATCGTGGAGAAGAAATACTAGTGGGCGTGGCGTTTGGCCAGAGCAATGTGGATGGGTAGTCAGGCTAGATTAATGCCGTCTTCAGGCAGACAAAAAAAGGAATCATAAATCCAGCACTGGATTGAACTGGCATCATGTCTCTTTCTCCCTTTCCCATTTCCTCTCCACCTCTCACTTTCTCTTGCTCACCCTTTCTCCCTCTCGCTACCTCTGGCTCTGATGACGTACAGACTCAGTTCTGGTCAGTGGACAAGCCTGCCCTCACTCATCCACAAAGACAGACAGACGTGTCATCATCACCTCCCGAGAGAGAGAGAGAGAGAGAGAGAGCGAGAGCGCGAGCGAGCGAGAGCGAGCGAGCGAGCGAATTCTCCATTAGCGCTATAGATATACAACGTAAAACACCAAATAATGCATGCAGAGCAGAATTAGGCCGATACCGGCTAATTATCAAAATCCAGAAAAGAGCCATTAAATTCTACAACCAGCTAAAAGGAAGCGATTCCCAAACCTTCCATAACAAAGCAATCACCAACAGAGAGATGAACCTGGAGAAGAGTCCCCTTAGCAAGCTGGACCTGGCACTCTGTTCACAAACACAAACAGACCCCACAGAGCCCCAGGACAGCAACACAATTAGACCCAACCAAATAATAAAAAAAAAAAAAAAAAGAGAATTACTTGACACATTGGAAAGAATTCTGAATGCTGTTTGGCCCTAAACAGATAGTCAAAACGTTCAGGTATTCCGCCACTGTGTACTATGTACAGACTCAGTGAGCATAGCCTTGCTATTGAGAAAGGTCACCGTAGGCAGACCTGGCTCTCAAGAGAAGACAGGCTATGTGCACACTGCCCACAAAATGAGGTGGAAACTGAGCTGCACTTCCTAACCTCCTGCCAAATATATGACCATATTAGAGACACATATTTCCCTCAGATTACACAGACCCACAAAGAATTCGAAAACAAATCCAATTTTGATAAACTCCCATAGATGTTTGGTGAAATACCACAGTGTGCAATCACAGCAGCAAGATTTGTGACCTGTTGACACAAGAAAAGGGCAACCAGTGAAGAACAAACACCATTGTAAATACAACCCATATTTATGTTTATTTATTTTCCCTTTTTTACTTTAACTATTTGCTCATTGTTACAACAATGTATATAGACATAATGACATTTGAAATGTCTTTATTCTTTTGGAATTTGTGTGAGTGTAATATTTACTGTTTATTTCACTTTTTTTTATCTATTTCACTTGCTTTGGCAATGTAAACATACAGTCGTGGTCAAAAGTTGAGAATGACACAAATACTAAATTTTCACAAAGTCTGCTGCCTCCGTTTTGATGATGGCAATTTGCATATACTCCAGAATGTCATGAAGAGTGATCAGATGAATTGCAATTAATTGCAAAGTCCCTCTTTGCCATGTAAATTAACTTAATCCCAAAAAAACATTTCCACTGCATTTCAACCCTGCCACAAGGCTGGAGATCAATCTGTCATGCTGATTGAGTTTGAATAACAGACTGGAAGCTTTAAAAGGAGGGTGGTGCTTGAAATCATTGTTCTTCCTCTGTTAACCATGGTTACCTGCAAGGAAACACGTGCCGTCATCATTGCTTTGCACAAAAAGGGCTTCACAGGCAAGGATATTGCTGCTAGTAAGATTGCACCTAAATCAACCATTTATCGGATCATCAAGAACTTCAAGGAGAGACGTTCAATTGTTGTGAAGAAGGCATCAGGGCGCCCAAGAAAGTCCAGCAAGCGCCAGGACCGTCTCCTAAAGTTGATTCAGCTGCGGGATCGGGGCACCACCAGTGCAGAGCTTGCTCAGGAATGGCAGCAGGCAGGTGTGGGTGCATCTGCACGCACAGTGAGACTTTTGGAGGATGGCCTGGTGTCAAGAAGGGCAGCAAAGAAGCCACTTCTCTCCAGGAAAAACATCAGGGACAGACTGATATTCTGCAAAAGGTACAGGGATTGGCCTGCTGAGGACTGGGGTAAAGTCATTTTCTCTGATGAATCCCCTTTCCGATTGTTTGGGGCATCCGGAAAACACCTTGTCCGGAGTAGACAAGGTGAGCGCTACCATCAGTCCTGTGTCATGCCAACAGTAAAGCATCCTGAGACTATTCATGTGTGGGGTTGCTTCTCAGCCAAGGGAGTGGGCTCACTCACAATTTTGCCTAAGAACACAGCCATGAATAAAGAATGGTACCAACACATCCTCAGAGAGCAACTTCTCCCAACCATCCAAGAACAGTTTGGTGACGACCAATGCCTTTTCAAGCATGATGGAGCACCTTGCCATAAGGCAAAAGTGATAACTAAGTGGCTCTGGGAACAAAACATCGACATTTTGGGTCCATGGCCAGGAAACTCCCCAGACCTTAATCCCATTGAGAACTTGTGGTCGATCCTCAAGAGGCAGGTGGACAAACAAAAACCCACAAATTCTGACAAACTCCAAGCATTGATTATGCAAGAATGGGCTGCCATCAGTCAGGATGTGGCCCAGAAGTTAATTGACAGCATTACATTTTACATTTTAGCATGCCAGGGCGGATTGAAGAAGTCTTGAAAAAGAAGGGTCAACACTGCAAATATTGACTCTTTGCATAAACTTAATGTAATTGTCAATAAAAGCCTTTGACACTTATGGAATGCTTGTAATTATACTTCAGTATACCATAGTAACATCTGACAAAAATATCTCATAACATTGAAGCAGTGAACTTTGTGAAGACCAATACTTGTGTCATTCTCAAAACTTTTGACCACGACTGTACAATGTTGGGGTCAAATCAATTTCTTTGTCCATTAAAATAACATAAAATTGATCAGAAATACAGTGTAGACATTGTTAATGTTGTAAATGGCTATTGTAGCTGGAAACAGCTGATTTTTTATGGAATATCTACATAGGCGTACAGAGGCCCATTATCAGCAACCATCAGTCCTGTGTTCCAATGGCATGTTGCGTTTGCTAATCCAAGTTTATCATTATAAAAGGCTAATTGATCATTAGAAAACCCTTTTTCAATTATGTTAGAACAGCTGAAAACTGTTGTGCTGATTAAAGAAGCAATAAAACTGGCCTTCTTGAGACTAGTTGATTATCTGGAGCATCAGCAATTGTGGGTTCGATTACAGGCTCCAAATGGCCAGAAACAAAGAACTTTCTTCTGAAACTCGTCAGTCTATTCTTGTTCTGAGAAATGAAGGCTATTCTATGCGAGAAATTGCCAAGAAACTGAAGATCTCGTACAACGCTGTGTACTACTCCCTTCACAGAACAGTGCAAACTGGCTCTAACCAGTTCTTTCTAAAACAATGACATTTCTAAGTGACCCCAAACTTTTGAACGGTAGTGTATGTTTCCCATGCCAATAAAGCCCCTTCAATTGAATTGAATTGAGAGAGAGAGATGGAGATAAAGAGATGCATGCTTATAGATGGGTTGGTTGTTTAGCAAGAAAACCGAAATGTGCGCAACTATGGGGAAAAACAGACGGGGTTGGCTAAGATTGTTGACAACATGTAAACTACGCTATATTTAATCTCCAATGTTAATTGATAACAAAAATAAATCTGCACAATGAGCACTTGTTGTCTCTCAAATAAATCATTACAGTTGTTGGTTAGCTAGCTAGCCAATTTTGGCCATATTAGCATATACATGACATCAGTCAAAACACCTCAAAACAGCCACCTATGATTCCCCACATGACAGCTTCTTGTCATTGTTGCTAGCTATCTGGCCATCCAGAATCACAACACATGGACTTCTGACCCATTGAAGCGCTTGCAAAACTGCGCTACACCAATGAATATAGCTCTACATCGTAAACCTACAACACAAACCAAACACACACACACACCCAATATCATCAGCCTCTCTCTGACCAAACTAATATTGATTCATGGAATAGTCAAAACAATTACCTCATGGTCCCGCTTTCATTAGACTAGAATCAATGAGAAAATGAAATAGGCCTATTTCATCAACGATAAAGGCTTAGAGCACAATATTTTTGCATGTTTGTAATAAAATACATTCAATGCATGCCACTCTTCCTCTTTGTTCATATTGCAGTGTACACTATGCTATTTAGGAAGCAAAGGCATTCTTATCTGGATGGAAAAGAAAAGGCTGAGCCCTATGACCTACACATACAAACACACAAACATGGATTCATGAACATGAACATGCTCTTGAACACACAACAACATATCATAGACAGATGAACATGCATGCAGACACTCAGTAGTAGATAAATCCCTCCCTGGAGCCTTTAATGGGATTTTGAGAGTGTGGGTTGAACTTTCACACAGATAGAGAGAGGCAGTGTAGAGAGAATGAGGCAGAGGATAAGGATGAGGGAGAAAAAGTAAGGAAGAAAGTGAGGGGGAGAGAGAAAAAAAGGATAGAGGGAGATTTACAAGCACTTATAGACCTGGAGGCTGGAGAGAGGAGGGTCTGTTGTTGGCAGAGCAGCAGCCCAGAGAGATGAATGTGCCCTGTGGCATACAGTCACAGTGAACACATTACTGGCCTGATCCTACCAATTCAGTCCTGTCCTTACCACAGCTCTGTGCAAAGCACAGACCTCCAAAACACCGCCTTCTGTATGTACCTGACATAGAAACAGATGGACCCCTAATCTTTTAACACACACACTGACATTACCCCCTCATCTTAAGAGTGTTTTTGAGGTTAACAGCCTCCCGTCACTCTGACCTCGTAGCTAGGCTATTTAGTGTCTGAGACGGTGATGGAAATTAAGCTAGCGCACTAGCCCAAGGCTAGTTAGTACTTTTCAGACAGGGCTAGTAGAAATTGTGCCAAAGTAGCCCGGGATGCAGGTGAATTTTTGTATTTTCCATTATTGCATAGCAGATTTTGGACCAGGGCTAGTAGAAATGTTGGTATACTAGCCTGGCTGGCTAGTGCCCAAAATCCTTAAATTCCATCACTGGTCTGAGACATTATTCAGATGATTCTTTGGCTCTACATCCGAGACGGTGCAAATATTTTGGTGGCCCACAATGTCTAAAAACTATGTCAATGTTTAAAACAATGTTTAAATTACTAATAGGGAATTGACAAATGTTTACAACTAGGCTACCTCCCTCTGTGTGGTCTGATTGATGCTTGCAGTCACTAATCAGCTTTTTATTGCATCTGTACTTCTCTGTAGCGTTTTGTGATCTCACGCACCACTGTGAAGGGCACTGTACATTACTCAAAGAAGAATACAATTAGACTCAGTGGATCGACATGGGCCATAAGTAGAGCCAGGAGTTTTTTCTGCCCATATGACCTGGGCCCTGGAGTTTTCCCTGGGGAGCGCTTTCAGCAGGACGTTTTGGAACATTCAGATAGAAATAAGTAATGTAGGACAAACATGCCTCTCCAACATATTCATGGCATTTCTATCTGCAAGGCTCGACAACGTTTGGCAACTGAACATGGACCATGTCAGGTCACGTGGTCCAGCCTGACTTGGATCAATTCTGAAGAAAAGTAGCAACTGTCATCTAAATTGTTAAAACTTTTAAAAACAATTATAATAAATGCAACAGTTGGACAATGGATGAAGATACCCCCCCCCAAAAAAAAATAATTTCACATTTTTTTTCTTAGAATGCACTCATACATGCATTTTCTTATTGTATCAAGTATTTCAAAAATATTTTGTGCTAAAATAAATAAAATAATATGTGCCTAATTTGCATAAATACAGCATGTGTATTTGTATATGGATAAATTAACATAAAGGGGTGGGACAGGGCTGCAACCACCAAACATATGCTCTGTCTAAAGTACCTGCACTGTCTAGACTGCCTCATTAATTACTGCTGTTGTCACGTTCTCGTGCAGAAGTGTGTCAATAGCAGGCTACCCTCGGATTAAAAATCAACACGCTTGGCACAAGCATTTCGCTACACCCGCTATAACATCTGCTAAACACGTGTATGTGACAAATCAAATTTGATTTGACTAGATTACGCATATCTAAACATACTTTACATTTTTGCGAGATCAAACATAATATCACTATAATCCAAGTGTTCAAATTCGGAAGTTGCCTTCATTTCAGCGCATCTAATTTGTAAACATTTCAACTGTATTAAATTATTACTTTTTCCAATTCCACAAAAAATGTACATCCATCAAAATAAAATCACCTTTCTTCTCTTTCTTGTGATGTAATTATTGAGACGGTGCGTTAAATCCCTGAAGAAGCTTTAGTTCTTATAGATTCAATACAAAGACAATGTATTCCATTGAGCCCATTTTGTCGTAACGTTAAAAGGGAAAACTACAGTATGAAAAAGTCGCAGGAGTGAAATGGAAGCAATCAACCAGCGAGATTTAAGTGACAAATGGATTTTGCACCCCTCAAACACAGGAAATAGATGGCTGAAAAAGACAGATCTTCAGGTGGGCGGAGATGATGTTACTGCTGCTGATGTCATCATTGGAAGCCTTCAGGCTCCATATCCCAGAACAGGGGTCTTGCATAATAGTGCAGTGTCGTAATGGCTGAGTCATGGGATAACACAGCATCAGATGTTTAAATATGGAGATAGTACTACATGTTATACTGTGTAGTCTGACAACTGCAGAAGACAATATACCTATTCAACTGCAAACATTTGTTTTTCCATTGGTGGACACTCAGTGAAAAAGCACTGTTTGTGCACTCATACCCCAGCCTATGTGGCTAGTCTGAAATTGTAATATAGGCTATATTCAGGGTCAAATTCATGATGCGCCTTTATATGGGACAAGGCATTGATTGTTCATAGAGAAAGCAGCCAAACTTTCTGCTGGCATAGTCTGACAATCCCACATATGGAAGAAACAGACCTAGCGTTCTCGTAACAGGAAACAGTGTCAGTAAATGAAACTGAAGGTGTAGCTGTATAGGCTAGTAGCCTAGCGGTTAGAGCGTTGGGCCACTAACTGAACGTTCGCTGGTTTGAATACCTGAGCCGCCAAGGTAAAAACATCTGTTGATGTGCCCTTGAGCAAGGCACTTTACCCTAATTTGCTCCAGGGGCACCGTTCTACTATGTCTGACCCTGTAAAACAACACATTTCACTGCGCCTATTCAGTGTATGTGACAGTAAAACACTTTCCCCCCTTATTTTTTTGGTATTAACAGAGAAAGAGCAGTTTTTTTGTCAGGCCACAGACAGACTACAGTTCACCAAGTATTTTAGAATCCCATAGAACAGCAGATATGTGCAGCACTGAAATGCTTACATCTGACATACAGGAGGACCATGGTTTATAGTGACACACGGTTCAATCAATATAGTAACAATCACAGCATTCTATGACAAGGATTGGGATTTAAGCAACCACATTTAAATCCCATTTTAAACAACTTAGACAAGACGTTTCCAAGGGCAACCCCCTACATACATTTTACATCATCAACAAGCAGCTTGTTTACAGCTGACCACTACTATGGTAAACATTCCATAAGCTCCACTTCTCCAGTCCTGCAAATGAGCTGCCCAATCAAAGCTTCATTCCGTTCATGGCAATGACTGAGCAACAACAATCCGTGATAGGCTATTTGTGGATCAAATAAGAAATGTATTACATTTACTAACAAATAACATCTCACATAGCATTATCATTGAACCAAATTTCAACATAAATGCATTTTTATCAAATAGCCTACCAGCTGGCACAGTCACGATTCTGCTGATAAAAATACAACATATATGCTACCCTAAAATATGTAATGGACAGTTAATGTTCCACTAGCTAAATCGGATTGTGATGCTAGCAGAGAGGCACTATCAACAACAGTCTTTGCGAACGCTAAACTTGTATATTAATGACAAATATTCGCCTCTTGCCTTCTAAAAAAAAAGAGGCAATATGGCTCTGTTGTTGGAGACCTAGCCCTAGCCTACCTGAGGAGCTTGTTTACTTCCTCCGCTAGTTAGCCAACGCAACGCACTAGGGGCTGCAGCACACATCGTTGAAACTCCGTCATTGCATCCAGCATGAAATGACAAGTGCTACGACTCCATCGGCATTGAACCCTTACCTTCCCTGTCTCGCGTTGATCGTGGGCGGCAGGAAACTCTCATTGTCCAGGTTTGAAGGAGAGTAGTTGCTCGTTGCCAGCGTAGTTTCGTTTAATGTGCGTCTCTCAGCGGCGCTCAATGAAACTGAACGTAGATGGTGGAGAGGATTTCAGAGCGCGCAAATGCAGCAGCAGCAGATGCGCTACAACGGTTGCGTTTTAAGCACAGGCACGGGGTTAGGCTATGTGAGCCACTAGCTAGATTGTGTTTTACACTACCAGAAATTAATGATATTTTAAAATACAAATGTCGCTGTTTTTTTTTAACTAAGGTTGCTTTCAGATGAATCAAATCGGCAATGAGATCAGGGGTCACCACAAGAGTTCAGGGGTCACCACAAGAGTTGAGTGGTGATGAGGTCAGCAAGATTGAGAACGTTTGTATTTGTACACACACAATTCATGGGAAGTTTTAGTCAGAGTTAGATGGAGAATTGTACAGATTTTATTTTAGAAAGGGCTTGATTGAGCATTGCATTCTTCACTAAAACACCACTTTTTCAATGATGCATCATTATTTAACAATGAATTAATTCAAAAGCAAAGACAAACGTGAAGACTTCAAATAACAACATGCTTGTGAAAGCAGGAGGATATTTCTCCTCTCAAGCTGGTATCTCTACAGCCACTGCCCGCTGTAAGAATCCATCTCTGACTGGCTTGTGGTGTCATCTGCAGAGGAGAAGACAGACATGATGAGCTGCAGAACAGGCCTGACTTGACCCCAGGGTGAGCTGACATCACAGACTGTGGATGAGATGAGATGGAGAGAGAGATACAGTAGGCCTACCTTTATGATGCTGGAGGTGTTGACGTTTCTGAAATGTCTCCCTCTTTGCACTCAGGACCAGGTCAGACTCTACAGCAGAGGGTGAGCCCACCTATCATATGTGCACACACACACACCATTGTATCAACCACACATCGCCATACATTGGACATAGTCTACGACTTTGATTGACATGCCCCAGTCATTTTCTCTCACCGGTCTGAAACTGATGGTCTTTCTGATCCTCTCAGCGTGTGCACCTGCAGGAGGAGGGGGGGCGGGCATAGAGGGAGGTTGGGGGACCCAGGGTGGGAGAGGGCTCTTGGAGACATCTCGGGAGCTGACACTGCGTGTGAGGGGGGACGGGAGAGGAGGCAGAGGCCCCTTCCTCAGGGCCAGGGAGGTGGAGGTCCCTGTATATCTGTTGGGTAAGGTCTTAGAGGTTGGACCTGTGGCAGACACAAAAACAATTCTGTCCTGTGTTCTTCAAACCTGGCTCTGGAGACACACAGGGTGGGTGCACAGGCTTTTGTTCTAGCCTAGCACTAACACACCTGTTTCAACTAATCATCAAGGCAATGCAACAGATGATCCCTCCTAGCCAGCAGGGGGCCTACCTCTGTTGTACATGTCCCTGCTGACAGCTTCCAGGCCCCCCAGACTGTAGAAGAGGCTGCAGATGACTTTAGAGGTGTGTCTGGCCTCCTCCTCGTTTAGCCTCTCCATCCTGAGCTGCTTCCTCAGAGCAGGGTCCAGCTCACTAGTCTGCACACAAGTGAGGATGAGAATGCATGTGACATTACAATAGCATTGATGACTGTGATATAACAGATATAAATGTGCTATTAGAATTCTGTGAATTATTCTATGATGATCATAATACACTGTAGGATGAAAACCTTGTATTAAAAGCAGTAACTCTCATCAATGTACTCTGTACATTTCATGACTCTAGGACCAAGAAAATGTATTCAAAATAGCTTCTGAATTTCATAATTGTTAATTGGACATAAGAGGTTTTCATCCAACAGCGACATAATAATGGTTGTGTTATGGATGTGATAAAACAACAGTGGTGTCGGTGTTGTGCTCACACTGAGGCCTTGTTCTGGGTCCACTGCCACCTGGGACTCCTGTCTGTGGAGAAGAGAGAATATTAAATCAGTATTTATCTTTTACTCCATTCTAATGCAGCGTCATAAAATATCTCTAATAGTGAATTGTCTGAGTCTGTCTGAGCTCTAGTGTGCAGATGTACTATATTTCTCACTCTGACACATATGGAGATGGAGTGCTGATCTCAGATCTGCTCTGTTCCTGTTCACAGACACAGCCTGAGGAGGAGTCAGTACGGTTCAGCTGCACGCTAGCTCTGTCTGAGAGAGGGGGAGTAAGAGAAAGATTGGGGGGGTTCAGCAAAAGAGAGCAAAATATAAAATGTTATGGGGAGAAATAGAGTGAAAGAGGGAGACAGAGAGATTGGGAAGAGGGGACAAGGGAGAGTAAGAAAGAGAAGAGGACTGGCCTGCCTGAAGCTGAGAGAGCTTATTATAATGTAAATGTAATCTGACGTGTGTGTGTTTTTCTCTCCAAACCTGGGGCTTGTTGAATCTGTCTCTCCACGGCTGCACAGAACCTCTCTGCCTCTGCCTCATCTGCAAAGTTCAGGCCCGCCTGGCAGTCCTAAACAAACACACAGCCAGTGTGGAAGGTCATCAATGACCAGAACAATCACCCTTTCAGAGCTATGCTATTAGCCAAAGCCTTTTAAGAGCCAGTGATATTATGAACATGTTGCAGAACCAACCAACCAATGAACTCACATAACCCTGTAGGTCTAACCCTAACCCTAGCTCCACACCCTGGCTCAACCCTAACCCTAGCCATTAACCTAATCCCAACCCTAGCATAACGCTAACACTAGCTTAATATCCACACACCGGCTCAACCCTCAGCCCTAACTTCATATCCACACCAGGCTCAACCCTAACCCTAGCTTCATGTCCACATCCTGGTTCAACTCTAACCCTCAACCCTAACCCATTTAATAGCAGAATGGTTAATATGCCCTTAAAAGCTGTTCCATGAGCTGTTTTGTTGCTTTGGTCATCAGGGTTGAAACAGAATTATAGAGTTCTGTTTGATATGGGAATAACTTAACTCTTTAGATGTGATTTCTGGGCATGTCACTTACATTTGCAGGGAAGGTGTGGAAGTAGGAGTGGGGTGCTGAGTATCGAAAAGGAACATACAGCTCCTGTTCCCACAGCAACTTAGATCTCTGGTAGGTTAAAGGAGAAAGAGAGGAGATTAGATAATTAAGTGTACATAAAGTTGATTAGAGGTGCACAAGACACACTCCCCACCTCTCATCATGAGCCGTCTGGCTGTTACCAAGAACCACATACCGGATTTTTAACAGGGTCGTTAGCAATTGAGTTTTCATAGTATTTTCTGCGGCTACCTAGCTCAAATTCTAGATGTTGGATTAAAACGAGACTATAGCATCCATAAAGTGACCATTGGATTTACATTTTTGTTGTATTGACTAAATGTGTAGGTGCAACAGTTTTTATTAAATGTATAATTTATCTCACGAGCACACTTCCGTCCATTAAGAAACAACAATGTGCTACCTTTTTGTAGTATTTCTGACAATGCTAACAGTTTTTAGCCAAAGCTCATAGTTCTACCAGTGTTGCCAACTTAGCGACTTTGTCGCTATATTTAGCGAGTATTCAGGCCCCTCTAGCGACACATTTTCAAAAAAACGACTAGCGACAAATCTAGCGACTTTTTCTGGTGTTATTGGAGACTTTTGGAGACTCTGACGTGAAAGCACGTATCGTTCTTACTCTTCTCAACGAGCAGCGGGTGCTGCCGTGGGCCCCACCCCCGTGGGCCCCACCCCCCTCCCAAAGCACTCACAGGCGGCCCAGTCCTCGCGCAGCAGTCAGCTGTGTGTGTGCCTCTGTGACATAAGCTAAACATCTAGCTGGCTAGCTCATCATCTCTCAGTCTAAACTCAAAAATACAGAAAGGAGTGGGAATCAAACCCTGAATTCAAAGGCTGGTTGAAGCCGTTTATTAGAGATGATACACAGGCATACTGCCTGTATTGAAAGGCTGATTTCTACACCAAACTTAGTGATGTAAAAAAACACATGACAACTCAAAAAACAAAGCCTTATAACAGTTCCACCCAAAACAAGCTGCCATTTATGGTTTAAAAAAATTGACTCTGCAAAAAAGGCTGAGGCCACCATGACATTAGCTATCGCTGAACACTGTTCCATGCTGGCATGTGATCGCATTGGAGAAGCATGTAGAGCTGCTTTCTCAGACTCCACTGCTGCTACCCACTTAAAAATGCACAGGACAAAGTGCACAGAAATTATTAATTGTGTTTTAGCACCATACTTTCTGAAAAGGTTGGTTGCAGATGTGGGTGACCAGCGTTTCAGCCTCCTCCTCGATGAGTCCACGGATGTAAGTGTTCCTAAGTACCTGGGGGTTGTGATAAGGTACTTTAGTGACACCAAGCAGACAATTGTATCAACATTTCTGGGGCTTGTTGAGTTGGAAGGAGGAGATGCCAAATCTATAGCCCATGCTGTTGTGGCTTTCCTCGAAGTGTTGTCTTAAAAAAGAGAAACTCCTGGGGATATGGACTGATAATGCCTCTGTTATGACGGGGATTAACAATGGGGTCGATAAAGTGCTGAAGGAGGAGTATGGCCTCAAAGATCTGGTTCTTATTCGCTGTGTGTGCCACTCTCTGGACTCTGGACTCTTTGGACCAGTGGGAGGAGCTTAGGCTGCATTTCGCAGTCACCAAGTCCAGTGAACACTGCTACATGGCTGAGGTTTTATACTCCATGTACAGTGATCCTGAAAACATATTGTATCTGACTTTTATAAGTCAGTGCTGGGTGAGGTACAGTTGGCCATCAAGGCTTTTGAGGGAGAGCAAGTAGATCCTCTTAAGCTACTTGACAGCTTGGTTAGCCTGATCAAGTCTGTGAGCAGCAGGGTGCTGAATCCACTGGCAAATGTTGATGTACTCAAAGGGCCAATAGATGGATACATCAGTCCCAAACCGTACCTTGGTTACCTTTTTGAGTCAAAGGCAGCTGAGCTCCACCTTGCGCTTGAGGATGAAAACAATGTCTGAAAGCGGTGTGTAGCCTTCACCATCTCCCTCACTAATGAGTTGAGGGTGAGACTGCCGGACAACATTGAAGCATATTCGTAACATATCATACGAATTGTAATTTGTAACATATCATGCAAAATCGATGATGGACATCCACAAATTAAAACATACCGTATGAAACCTAGCATCAAGCTAAGTGGTTATGTCTCAGATTTACGTACAGAATAATACTAAATGCTATGAGATCAGGTTGCAACAGCGTGCAGTCAAAAGAAAATGAAATACTTGCTAACTTGGTTAACAACATGATTAAATGAGTCTGTTTTCAACAAATCAACTGTTTTAGACTATTGTATTGTAATCAAGCAAGATAAATAAATGTGCAATGACTACTGAGTGAAGGAACAAAATCATTTTGGAAGAACGCTTCCAGCCATTTAAATGGTCTGTCTAAGCATTTCACTACACCACAAGCATTTCGCTACACCCGCAATAACATCTGCTAAATATGTGTATGGGACCAATACAATTGGATTTGATTTGATAAGTCAATGAGTTGAGAACAGGATTCAAAGTATAATGGATAGAGTTAACACCTGTCGATCATAACATTGCGGGTTGGCCTCCGGAGGAGATATTTTGACCATTTTTTCATTTATAGTTTTGACAGCCCGCTCCTGACACACACACACTTATTTTAATTTATTAGGTGGCTCTTAAAAGAGCCTTTGGGTTCGTGGAGAGGCAGGCAAGTGCCAGTGAGTGTGGTGGTCAGTAGAGGCTCCTCAGAGGAGGAAGGGGAGGACCATCCTCCTCAGTGAATTTCATACAAATCTAAATAGTGAAACATTAAAAAAAGTTATAATTTTTAGATAAAACTATACTAAATATATTCACGTCACCAAATAATTGATTAAAACACACTGTTTTGCAATGAAGGTCTACAGTAGCCTCAGCAGCACTCTGTAGGATAGCACCATGGTGTAGCCGGAGGACAGCTAGCTTCTGTCCTCCTCTGGGTACTTTGACTTCAATACAAAACCTAGGAGGGTCATGGTTCTCACCCCCTTCCATAGACTTACACAGTATTTATGACAACTTCCGAAGGACGTCCTCCAACCTATCAGCGCTCTTGCAGCATGAACTGACATGTTGTCCACCCAATCAAAAGATCAGAGAATTCTAGTTCTGAAAGCATAAGCTACAGCTAGCTAGCACTGCAGTGCATAAAATGCAGTGAGTTGACTCAAAGAGAGAGAGAAAGACAATAGTTGAAGAGTTTTGAATAAATTAATTTCTTCCAAAATGAAGGAGAAGCGAGAGAGAGAGCGAGAGACTCGGTTAGCCTACCATTTGAAGTATTTCATTAGCACCTACGTGGTCTAAAAAGGAAGGAAAATACAATCATGAGGATTTTTTAAATGTTCACTTTCACTAGAAGCTAGTTACTTTAGCCTACTCAAACAACCGGCTCAAACAGAGAGGGATGCTATGTTAGCTTGCTGGCTATGGCTATCCAACACTGGAACTCAAATAAAATAAAATAAATTGTATTTGTCACATGCGCCGAATACAACAGGTGTAGACCTTACCGTGAAATGCTTACTTACAAGCCCTTAACCAACAATGCAGTTCAAGAAATAGAGTTAAGAAAATATTTACTAAATAAACAAAAGTAAAAAATAAAATAAAAAGTATCACAATAAAATAACAATAACGAGGCTATATACAGGGGGTACCAGTACCGAGTCAATGTGCGGGGGTACAGGTTAGTTGAGGTAATTTGTACATGTAGGTAGGGGTAAAGTGACTATGCATACATAATAAACAGCGAGTAGCAGCAGTGTAAAAACAAAGGGGGAGGGGTGTCAATGTAAATAGTCCGGGTGGCCATTTGATTAATTGTTCAGCAGTCTTATGGCTTGGGGGTAGAAGCTGTTAAGGAGCCTTTTGGACCTAGACTTGGCGCTCCGGAACCGCTTGCCGTGCAGTAGCAGAGAGAACAGTCTATGACTTGGGTGACTGGAGTTTTTGACAATTTTTTGGGCCTTCCTCTGACACCTCCTAGTATATAGGTCCTGGATGGCAGGAAGCTTGGCCCTAGTGATGTACTGGGCCGTATGCACTACCCTCTGTAGCGCCTTACGGTCGGATGCCGAGCTGTTGCCATACCAGGCGGTGATGCAACTGGTCAGGATGCTCTCGATGGTGCAGCTGTATAACTTTTTGAGGATCTGGGGACCCATGCCAAATCTTTTCAGTCTCCTGAGGGGGAAAAGGTGTTGTCGTGTCCTCTTCACGACTGTCTTGGTGTGTTGGGGACCATGATAGTTTGTTGGTGATGTGGACACCAAGGAACTTGAAACTCTCGACCCGCTCCACTACAGCGCGGTCGATGTTAATGGGGGCATGTTCGGCCCTCCTTTTCCTGTAGTCCACGATCAGCTCCTTTGTCTTGCTCACATTGAGGGAGAGGTTGTTGTCTCTGACCTCCTCCCTATAGGCTGTCTCATTGTCGGTGATCAGGCCTACCACTGTTGTGTCATCAGCAAACTTAATGATGGTGTTGGAGTCGTCCTTGGCCACGCAGTTGTGGGTGAAAAGGGAGTACAGGAGGGGACTAAGCATGCACCCCTGAGGGGCCCGTGTGTTGAGGATCAGCGTGGCAGATGTGTTGTTGCCTACCCTTACCACCTGGGGGCGGCCCGTCAGGAAGTCCAGGATCCAGTTGCAGAGGGAGGTGTTTAGTCCCAGGGTCCTTAACTCTTCCATGTCAAGGTAAGCTTTTGGTTTTATTAATTTATTGCCACCGGGGCAATAAACAGCTTTTTGACTGTACTGCATGATTGTAGCGGGTTTACTAACATGTTAGTTCTAGTATGTTGACCATGACATGACAAAGATGTAGGCTGTGTGTAGCGGTTAGCGGTCATGATATGAAGGTTTGGCTTAGAAAGGTTTTTCTCCTGGTCACAGACAGTTGATGTGTTGTGCACTGAAGTCCACAAGCGAAGGGAAAAGGTGAGAGGAGGAGAGCGGTTGTGAGTTGTGAGGCCGGTTGGACGTACTGCCAAATTCTCTAAAACAACGTTGGAGGAGGCTTATGCTAGAGAAATTAACATTCGATTCTCTGGCAACAGCTCTGGTGGACATGCCGATTGCACGCTCCCTCAAAACTTGAGACATCTGTGGCATTGTGTTGTGTGACAAAACTGCACATTTTAGAGTGGACTTTTATTGTCCCCAGCACAAGGTGCACCGGTGTAAAAATCATGGATATGAAAAACAAAAATGTTTTAAGTGAGAAGTAGGCATTGGCCTGAAGCCGAAAAATAAAGGACATTCACATGAGCACCACAATGCCTACTCCACCCATGCTCTACCAAGGTTTTCCAGCACACAGCTTTGCCCTACTACAGTAGCTATGTTGGTATTGTACTTCAAACTATATGTAGGCAGGTTGCTTAGGATTCAAACCTTCTCAAACAGCCTAATTCATACTCTTCATATATTATATATATCATTTGGCTGTATGTATTTTTAGATATAGGTGTAGAAGCCAAATAGGTCATATTGTATATTTGCATGTTTCCAATTCATGATACATTTCTGTTGCATGTGTGTTTGCCATTAATCCCGTCAAGTGTGTGTGCCCCCTCTACAGGCCAATGGAGTATACACTTAAAAGGAAACAGAGACCGTGGAGCATGTATTGCTACAATGTGGGCAGTATCAGAGGGAAAGCGAGAGGATGAGATCTAGGATGAGGGAGAAGGGGATACAGGAAATTAGTTTAACGAGTATATTGAGTAGAACGTCATTTGATATAGTCTCAAATATTTTGCTATCTTTTTTTTAGCGCAACGGCAGCTGGCACCTAGGGTTTAGTTTCTCCCTATCTCTGGCCCACACTCCAGTATAGTAGGTGGCGGTAATGCACCATAACGTTGGATGCCAAACGCCGATAAACCCCACTGAAGAAGAAGAAGAAGAAGACTGGAATGGCAGCACACAGTCTTTTGACCATACCAGACCATGTTACCATGCTGTTTGTTTCTTTAGTTTAATGATCACAATTCATTTTGGTAGAATGTTATACATTTTTGTATCCAGAAAAATGACACATAAATGTATTATTATTTTTCAACTTGAATCAAACTCTGGACATTGGATTTGTATGTGTCAAGACTAACATTTCACCACTCTCCATTGTGGCTAAAGGATTAGAATGGAAATTGTATTGGGACAATTATATTGGACAATTTAGCCACTACATTTAGTCAAAAGACGCACTTGGGTATGTAAAGTAGCCTAACAAGCGCACAAACTTTTGGATTGATTAATGGTACATTTGAGTGTATGGCTACACTTATAATGCATTCAAAGTATGGAAAGTTTGCTATTGGAGTGACTTATTTGGAAAATGGCTTGTGAATGCATAGAATCCGATTTCCAATCTCCGCTGCCTAATTCATTGAAGTGTGAAGATTAATGATGTATTGACACTGTTAAAGGAGCGCAGCGCATCGGAGCGCTTATTGATCTATGTTCATGGTTGCATATCGAAATATATATTATTGTGATAGCCTATTGAGGGAATATGGCTGAAGAGAATTATACCACTGCAGATAGCGTTGTGTATGGGGGCGACATGGCGCTAGTGGAGGAGCCTTTATCAGAAAAGGTCTTGAAGGAGAAAGTTTCCCAAATGCGCAAATCCAGAAGGGGTAAACTGGGAAAACTGACTCACGAAATGAACATTGTTACTGATCTAATGACTGACAATACGAATATTGAAGTTGTAAAAAACAAACATGCTCCAGTTAAATGAAATTTGATTAATTGATTCCTGTCATCACATGATACCTGAGGATGAAATAAAAAATATGTTGAATTGGTATGAACCCAAATGGCAGCATATTAAGGCATTTCTTCTTACTGTGTCCCAATGGATCTCAGGTGTAGCCCCAGCACCAGAGAAAGCTGATGAATGCACTGATGAGAAAGATGACGTTAAACCTACTGACAGTGTGTCCAAAACCTCCAGCCGCAGGTCTAACAGGAGTTCACGCTCTGGTGTATCCTCCACATCCTCAGCCTGCATTCGAGCAGAGGCTGAAAGAGCAGCATTAATAACAAAGGCTGCTGCTCTCAAGTTCAAACACCATCTAGAGGGTAAGGAGGAGGAATTGAACCAAGAAAAGATGGAACTGAGGGAAAGAAGGGAGACTCTTGAGCTGCAAACTGAAATAGCAGCTGCCTCAGCAAAACTCACGGTTTTGACATCTGCAGGGGAAGAAAGAAAGGCCAACTCAACAACAATAGATGGCATGAATGGCTACTTTGAGGAAATGGTGGGGATATACAGGATCTCAGACCATGAATTTCACACAGGGCAGAGGGGCACTTCTGCCAGACATGCACCAAGTGTGCGTCCCAAAGAAGGATCCCAATTCATTGAGCACATTGACAGTTAATCAGCCCAGGCTCACAGTGTTTCAGCTCAATCAGAACAGTCAGGACACAGTGGGATTCAGACAGCAGCTCATGGAGAGCACACTGCTGCACAAGACTCTAACCCAAGTCTGTAGGCCTATACAGGACAAGGATCGTTGCTGACCAACTCACATAGAGGGCCACGGGGAGAACAGACAAGACTTCCCAATTCACAGGAAGGTGCTGAGGACATTTCACAGGAAAACAACATAGAAAACCCTCTCATCACCATTCTCCAAAGACAGAATTAAGTTACTGCTATGTTAGCCAAAAAGCAACATCATTCCTTTCTGCCACCCAAAGACATTACTGTTTTTGATGGTGACATTTTACAGTACAGGTCCTTCATTCAGTCATTTGAACATGGTATAGAGAATAGAGCCCAAACTAGCCACGACAAACTGCACTTCCTCGAACAGTACACCAGAGGGCAGGCTCGAGAGCTAGTTAGGAGCTGCCAACATACAGCTCCAGATAGGGGCTATCACAAAGCCAAGTGCTTATTAAAGGAGCGCTACGATAATGAATACAAGATTGCCAATGCATACATGGAGAAGGCTTTTAGCTGGCCTAGCATCAAATCTGAAGACCCCAAGGCATTACAGGCTCATGTATTATACCTCAGAGGTTGTTGTAATGCAATGGAAGATATGGACAAGATGGATCTGGCCTGCTTAAAGAACATCATCCTGAAACTACCCTACAAACTCAGGGAGAGGTGGAGGTCAGTTGCCTGTGATTTACAGGAGCAGCACCATGACAGGCGTGCTAGACTCCTTGATCTCATCCTGTTAATTGAAAAACAAGTGAGAATAGCCATACATCCAGTGTTCGATGATATTCAAGATCCTACAGAAACCAGTAGCAAGACTCAAAGGCCACACTCAAGGCTCATTCACACGTCTATTCACAAATCCACAGGGAGCAGCTTTGCTACCAGCGTGTCATCACCACAGCAAACCCCCCAAACCCAATACATCAGATGGCTGTTCTGTAACGGCGGTCACAAATTGGAGCTGTGTCCACAACTTAGGAAAAGGAGCCACAGGGAGAAGATTGGTATCCTAAAGGAAAAGGGAATTTGTTTTGGTTGCTTGTCAAGTGGACACATGTCAAGAGACTGCAATAGGCGTCTCAAATGCAGAGTATATAACCAAACTCACCCAAGTGTGCTTCATATTGATCAGAGAGACAGAGGAACAGCAGAGCAGTCATCAGAAGCACCAGTGAGCAGTGCACTGGTTTCTCTGAACATATATGGGCATACTGGGGCCGGGGACCAGGAATGTGTACTTGCTATTGTACCAGTAAAGGTCAAACACAGTAAAGGCAACAGGGTTATCCAGACATACGCCTTCCTAGACCCAGGAAGCACAGCCACATAATGCATAGAGAGACTGATGACACAGCTTGGCATCACAGGAAAAGGAGCCAAAATTGTTTCCAAGTTGAAGAAAAACAACTTAATCAAATTACCTGATGTCTACACTCAGAACAACATGCCAGTGAGTACAGAAAATATCCCCACAGAGAAAGACCTGTCCAAGTGGCCTTACCTGAGTAATGTAAAGATTCCTGAAATTAATGCAGAAGTGGAGATGTTGATAGGAACCAACGCTCCCAAGCTCATGGAACCATGGGAGGTGGTTAACAGCTGCGAAAATGGACCATATGCTGTGAGGACCCTACTGGGGTGGGTTGTCAATGGTCCCTTTCGAAGCCATAATAATGAGGACAAGAGTCGCTGTCCTACTGTTACAGCTAACAGAATCTCCGTTTCGAATCTGGAAGAGATGTTGATAAGTCAATACAACACAGATTTCAATGAGAAGTCCTACGAGGAGAAAAAATAAATGTCAGTGGAAGACAAAAGGTTTATGAAGATAATTAATTATTCTGTCAAGTTACAGGAGGGCCATTACAGCCTGAGGTTACCTTTTCAGGAAGGATGATGTCACCTTACCCGACAAGTGTCATGTTGCTGAACAGCACCTCCTAAACTTGAAATGCAAGTTCAAAAGAAATGAACACTTCCTTAAGGAATACAAAGGTTTCCTCTCTGATGTCATTGACAAGGGGTACGCTGAGAGAGTGCCAGAAGAGCAACTAGAGCGTACAGATGGTAAAGTTTGGTATATTCCTGAGTGGCGCAGTGGTCTAAGGCACTGCATCGCAGTGCTAACTGTGCCACTAGAGATCCTGGTTCGAATCCAGGCTCTGTCGCAGCCGGCCGCGACCGGGAGACTCATGGGCGGCGCACAATTGGCCCAGCGTCGTCCAGGGTAGGGGAGGGAATGGCCGGCAGGGATGTAGCTCAGTTGATAGAGCATGGCGTTTGCAACGCCAGGGTTGTGGGTTCGATTCCCACGGGGGGCCAGTATAAAAATATATGTATTCACTAACTGTAAGTCGCTCTGGATAAGAGCATCTGCTAAATGACTAAAATGTAAATGTATATTCTACACCATGGGGTATATCACCCAAAGAAGGGGACAATCAGAGTTGTTTTTGACTGTGCTGCTACATACAAGGGCACATCACTGAACTCAGAGCTTCTTCAAGGCCCAGATCTGACTAACAGTCTTGTAGGTGTGCCAGGAGCCTGTAACAATGATGTCTGACGTACAAGCAATGTTTCACCAGGTAAAGGTATCACACAGTGATGTTGATTTCCTGAGGTTCCTGTGGTGGCCTGGAGGTGACACTAACCTCTCACCTGTTGAGTATCGCATGACTGTACATTTGTTTGGAGCTGCCTCATCACCGAGCTGTGCAAGCTATGCATTAAAGAAGACTGCAGAGGAATGTTGTCATCTGGAGGTGGTTGACACAATCAGAAATACGTTTTATGTTGATGACTGCCTGAAATCAGTGTCCGCTGAAGAGGAGGCAGTGCAATATGCCAAGGATAGCACAGCTACTTGTCATAAAGGAGGATTCCATCTCTCCAAGTGGGTGAGCAATAGCCAAACTGTACTAGCCTCCATCTCAGAAGCTGACAGAGCTAAAGAGGTGAAACAGTTGAATTTGGACAGAGACAAACATCCCATTGAAAGAGCATTGGGAGTACAATGGTGTGTGGAGAGCGACACATTTAACTTTAATGTTACCATAAAAGACCAACCCCACACACGTAGTGGAATTCTATCCATGGTGAGTTCTATCTATGATCCCCTGGGCTTCCTCGCTCCCTTCACCCTGCCTGCCAAACTGCTGTTACAGGAGCTGTGTAGGAGAAGCTGTGGCTGGGATAAGAATATCCCCACGTGTTTGTCTGAAAAGTAATTTAAATGGACAAGCAATCTTGAAAAAAAATTAAACTTTAAGATTGAAAGGTGTATTAAGCCAACTAACTTTGGCCCACTCACTCAAGCTCAACTGCACCATTTCTCAGATGCCAGTGAGCTAGGTTATGGAACAGTAAGCTATGTGAGACTGATGAATCAAAGGGGTGATGTTCATGTATATCTTGTCATGGCGAAGGCCAGAGTTGCACCTCTGAAGCAGATAACCATCCCTCGCATGGAGCTGGCAGCTACAGTACTGAGTGTAAAGGTGGACAAGATGCTGCGTACAGAGCTACAGCTGAAGCTGGATGACTCGGTTTTCTGGACAGATAGTCAGTCAGTGCTCAAGTACATAGCCAATGAGCGTACAAGGTTTCAAATATTTGTGGCCAATAGGATCTCTGTTATCAGAGAGAACGCATCCGTATCACAGTGGAGTTCCTGCTGATGATGCCTCAAGAGGACTAAGTGGAAACAAGTTTCTGGAGTGAAAAAGGTGGATCCATGGCCCAATGTTTCTATGGAAACCAGAAGTGCAGTGAGCCCTGGAACACATGAACTCAGTCAAATAGTGTTGTTGTGTGCAGTGCTACTGTCAATTCAATCAATCAATCAATGAAATGTATTTATAAAGCCCTTTTTACATCAGCAGATGTCGCAAAGTGCTATACAGAAACCCATCCTAAAACCCCAAACAGCAAGCAATGCAGATGTAGAAGCACGGTGGCTAGGAAAAACTCCATAGGATGAAACCTAGAGAGGAACCAGGCTCTGAGGGGTGGCCAGTCCCCTTCTGGCTGTGCCGGGTGGAGATTATCACAGTACATTCTCTAAGATGTTCAAACGTTCATAGATGACCAGCAGGGTCAAGTAATAATCACAGTGGTTGTAGAGGTTGCATGGAAAGCACCAGTAAGCAAGTGACTCAGCCCCCGTAATAGGGTCAGAGGCAGAGAATCCCAATGGAGAGACAGGAACTGGCCAGGCAGAGACAGCAAGGGTGGTTTGTCGCTCCAAGATTAATTGTCAGATCCAACAAAAAATCTCTTTGTTTCTTAGGACCTAGAACTAGCATCTCTGTTTTGTCCGAGTTTAAAAGTAAAAAATGTGCTGCCATCCACTTCCTTATGTGTGAAACACATGTTTCCAGGGTAGGACATTTTGGGGCTTCACCATGTTTCATCAAAATGTAGAGCTGTGTGTCGTCCGCATAGCAATGAAAGTTAACATTGTGTTTCCGAATGACATCACCAAGAGGTAAAATATATAGTGAAAACAATAGTGGTCCTAAAACGGAACCTTGTGGAACACCGAAACGTACAATTGATTTGTCAGAGGACAAACCATCCACAGAGACTAACTGATATCTTTCCGACAGATAAGATCTAAACCAGGCAAGAACTTGTCCGTGTAGACCAGGGGTGTCAAACGTCCGGCCCGCGGGCCGGATCAGGCCCGCAAACGGGTTTAATCCGGGCCCGCGAGATGATTTTGTAAAGTATAAAAATGAGCTGCAATTTTTCAATAAAATAAACTGCTGTTCCAATTGCGTCCACTGGATGGCGCAATAGCAATTGTGTTAAGCAAGCAAACTGTTTATACCGGGGCAGAGCAAGTAGGTCAAGCAAGTGCAGCCAGTCCGGATGAGCTACTTTGTTTTGCCCGCTATATTTATTACGGCTTCTACTTTTAACATTATGTGCTTTGGCACCCTCATTGCCCCAATATGTCTCTGTCAAAAAAAGAGAAAAGTGGACGCAGAGTGCAGAGTGTTCCAAGAAAAATGGTCATCCTCCTATTTATTCACAGAATTGAATGGGAAAGCTGTATGTTTGGTGTGTTCACAGCATGTTGCAGTGCTGAAAGAATATAACCTTCGTCGCCACTATGTGAGTCTTCATGCCGACAAATATGACAACTTTCAAGGACAGCGGAGAAGAGAGAAGGTGAATGAACTGTTGGCGGGTCTGAAGAAACAGCAGTCTGTGTTTACTCACAGCCGAGACATCAGTGACGCTGCAGTGAAAGCTAGCTACCTCATTGCTAATGAAATCGCAGTGGCTTCAAAACCATTTAGTGAGGGTGAATTTGTAAAAACATGCATGATGAAGGCAGCGGAGATTGTGTGCCCTGAAAAGCGCCAGGCTTTTGCAAATATCAGCCTGACAAGAAACACAGTTGCAGACAGGATTTCCGATCTTTCAGTGGATTTGGACAGCCAGTTGAAGCAAAAAGTAAAGTCCTTTATTGCGTTTTCGGTTGCAATTGATGAAAGCACGGACATTACAGATGTTGCACAACTGGCCATTTCCATCTGCGGAGTTGATGACACATTGACCATCACCGAGGAGTTCGTGGAGTTGGTGCCGATGACAGATACAACGACAGCAGCTGATATTTTCACCGCACTCGTAGGCGCGCTGGACAGGGTCGGAGTGGACTGGTCCCGCGCTGTCAGCCTGGCTACAGATGGTGCGCCCTCAATGATCGGGAAAAAAGCAGGCGTTGTGACAAAGTTCAGAGAGAAAGTGCAATCTGCAAATGGAGGACGTGATTTTTGGACTTTTCACTGTATTTTGCACCAGGAGGCTTTGTGTTGCAAGTCATTAAAAATGGATAACGTCATGAAGGTGGTCATCCAAACTGTTAATTTCATCCGATCCAGAAGCCTGAATCACCGTCAGTTTGACAGCCTTCTCAGAGAGAAAGACCACATCTATGGCCTGCCATACCACACTGAGGTAAGATGGTTAAGCCGAGGTGCTGTGCTGAGGCGTTTCTTTGATTTACGAGAAGAAATTGAACAGTTCATGGAAGAAAAGGGCAAACCAGTGTTAGAATTTCATTCCGCAGAATGGATGCAGGACCTTGCATTTATGGTGGATGTTACAGAGCACCTGAATAACTTGAACAAACAGCTGCAAGGGCGCAACAAAGTTGTCACGCAGTATTATAACAGCATACGTTCTTTCAAGTTGAATCTGTCATTGTAGGAGACACAACTCGCCGGTGGTGATGGAGCTCACTTCCCCTGTCTGAAAAATGTGTGCGCGACCCAACATGTGGCAGACATGAAGCGGTTCAAAGATAAAATAACGGGACTGTTACGGGAGTATTTTGGTGAACTGGAGAAAGACTTCAACGTTTTTTGCTCGCCATTCACCGTGAATCCCTCTGATCTGCCCGTCAGCATCCAACTTGAAATAATAGACTTGCAGTGTGACTCGGATTTGAAGGGCAAATTTGCCGCAGCTGGCTTGGACACATTTTATCAGAATCTCTTGCCAGGTTACCCCAACTTGACAGCCCTCGCTGCAAAACTGTTGTGCATGTTTGGAACCACATATCTTTGTGAGCAAGTTTTCTCTGTAATGAGGATAAATAAAACAAAGCTGCGCTCAAGGCTCACGCATAAGCACTTGAATCACATCCTGAAGTTGGCTGCCACTCAGGATGTGACGCCTGATATTGATGCGCTGGTGAAAGCTAAAACATGCCAGGTATCAGGAGACAAATAAACTATGCAACCCCACTTAAAGTGCTGCATGAGACACCCTGATATAGTTCTGTGATCTGTGATATACTTCTGTGAATCACTGAGGCATTGTGTGTTTGTGAGTTCTTTATCCTCAACATTTTCAAATAACTTGAGGTGTTTTATGATTAATAGTGATGTTGTGCTTTTGGACACACTGTCCTCAGGCTCCAGCTTTATGTTTACAGTGGGGGGAAAAGTATTTAGTCAGCCACCAATTGTGCAAGTTCTCTCAATTAAAAAGATGAGAGAGGCCTGTAATTTTCATCATAGGTACACGTCAACTATGACAGACAAATTGAGATTTTTTTTCTCTCCAGAAAATCACATTGTAGGATTTTTTATGAATTTATTTGCAAATTATGGTGGAAAATAAGTATTTGGTCACCTACAAACAAGCAAGATGTCTGGCTCTCACAGACCTGTAACTTCTTCTTTAAGAGGCTCCTCTGTCCTCCACTCGTTACCTGTATTAATGGCACCTGTTTGAACTTGTTATCAGTATAAAAGACACCTGTCCACAACCTCAAACAGTCACACTCCAAACTCCACTATGGCCAAGACCAAAGAGCTGTCAAAGGACACCAGAAACAAAATTGTAGACCTGCACCAGGCTGGGAAGACTGAATCTGCAATAGGTAAGCAGCTTGGTTTGAAGAAATCAACTGTGGGAGCAATTATTAGGAAATGGAAGACATACAAGACCACTGATAATCTCCCTCGATCTGGGGCTCCATGCAAGATCTCACCCCGTGGGGTCAAAATGATCACAAGAACGGTGAGCAAAAATCCCAGAACCACACGGGGGGACCTAGTGAATGACCTGCAGAGAGCTGGGACCAAAGTAACAAAGCCTACCATCAGTAACACACTACGCCGCCAGGGACTCAAATCCTGCAGTGCCAGACGTGTCGCCCTGCTTAAGCCAGTACATGTCCAGGCCCGTCTGAAGTTTGCTAGAGTGCATTTGGATGATCCAGAAGAGGATTGGGAGAATGTCATATGGTCAGATGAAACCAAAATAGAACTTTTTGGTAAAAACTCAACTCGTCGTGTTTGGAGGACAAAGAATGCTGAGTTGCATCCAAAGAACACCATACCTACTGTGAAGCATGGGGGTGGAAACATCATGCTTTGGGGCTGTTTTTCTGCAAAGGGACCAGGACAACTGATCCGTGTAAAGGAAAGAATGAATGGGGCCATGTATCGTGAGATTTTGAGTGAAAACCTCCTTCCATCAGCAAGGGTATTGAAGATGAAACGTGGCTGGGTCTTTCAGCATGACAATGATCCCAAACACACCGCCCGGGCAACGAAGGAGTGGCTTCGTAAGAAGCATTTCAAGGTCCTGGAGTGGCCTAGCCAGTCTCCAGATCTCAACCCCATAGAAAATCTTTGGAGGGAGTTGAAAGTCCATGTTGCCCAGCGACAGCCCCAAAACATCACTGCTCTAGAGGAGATCTGCATGGAGGAATGGGCCGAAATACCAGCAACAGTGTGTGAAAACCTTGTGAAGACTTACAGAAAACGTTTGACCTGTGTCATTGCCAACAAAGGGTATATAACAAAGTATTGAGAAACTTTTGTTATTGACCAAATACTTATTTTCCACCATCATTTGCAAATAAATTCATAAAAAATCCTACAATGTGATTTTCTGGATTTTTTTTTCTCATTTTGTCTGTCATAGTTGACGTGTACCTATGATGAAAATTACAGGCCTCTCTCATCTTTTTAAGTGGGAGAACTTGCACAATTGGTGGCTGACAAAATACTTTTTTTCCCCACTGTATATGTTTTTATGTTGATGTGCTATTGTTTTTTCAATTGATTTTATTTTATTTGTATATTAAACCTATTCTTGACTCTGTGGTTCTTGCACTTGTTTGGGGAACAGGATTTCATTATTTTTATCTACATTTCTGCCAGAGAAATGACACCCTGATATAGTTCTGTGATCTGTGAAACAGTTCTGTGAATCACTGAGGCATTGTGTGTTTGTGTGTTCTTTTTCTTTAGAATTTTCAAATAAACTTGAGGTGTTTTATGATTTAATAGTGATGTTGTGCTTGTACTATTTTGGACACACAGTCCTCAGGCTCCAGCTTTATGTTTTATGTTGATCGTATTAAAACAAAGAAAACAATCTGAAGTTGTTGTTTTTAAGTTATATATACCATGATTTTACCGGTCCGGCCCACTTGGGAATAGATTTTCCTCCATGTGGCCCCTGAGGTAAAATGAGTTTGACACCCCTGGTCTTGTAAGTATAAAAGCAAAGCTTGCTTTCATTTAATAAAAAAAAGCTTGAAAAGGGCTTAATGGGATAATGTCATACTGGTGTGTAAAGAATCCAATACTTGACCTTGTATGCGGTACAAATCACATTATTGTGGTAGCACCTCCTCTAAGAGTATGAATTAGGCTGTTTGAGAAGGTTTGAATCCTAAGTAACCTGCCTACACATTGTTTGAAGTACAATACCAACATAGCCACTGTAGTAGCTCAAAGCTGTGTGCTGGAAAACCTTGGTAGAGCATGGGTGGAGTAGGCATTGTGGTGCTCATGTGGATTTCCTTTATTTTTCGGCTTCAGACCAATGCCTACTTCTCATTTAAAACTTTGTTTTTGTTTTTAATAAAAAAGCAGTTGAGTCATCAGTAATATACAAAGGAAAAACACATCCAAACACCCTTTAACACAAAGCCTATTGTTTTTTAAGGAACCTGTGTGCTCATGGTGACTGGTAAAGACATGAGAAAACTGTCACAGCCAAAAAACACATGCACGGAGAGAGAGAGAGAGAGAGAGAGAGAGAGAGAGAGAGAGATAAAGAGATTCCAATGAGGCCTGCTCTATGGAGACTGAATAAACAGGTCAACCTGGCATCTTGCCAGAGGTCAGAATCACTTCCTGCTTTTAGTTTTAAACCAGAGACATTGAATGACAACAGCCGTGACAACTTAACCGCCATAAAAATAATAAAAAATAAAATAAAATATATTTATGCACACTATATGGTCTCATACTATTCTGATTACTGATAAAAAATCTGTAAATAGTATAAGTATTGAGAGACAGAGAGAGGTAACTCCTCTGAAGGTCTGAGTGACTGGTGCAGCGGGTGTTATGACTCGTTTGGTGATGGTTCCTCTGACCTTGACGCAATAGAGACGCAGGAAGTAGGAGTGTTGTGAGGGGTCTTTGACCAGACACACTACCCCACAGCCCTCACGCCGCCACACCGGATGCCCAGGGAGTGACACATACACCTGGGCTACTGCTGAGGCCACCGCCTGAAACGCGCACACACAGACACACACACATAATTAGTAACAGGTTAGAGATTAGGTTCACTATTTAACACACTAGCTCTCACAGCCTCATGACAGAATTAGATGGTTAAGTTTAGGCATTAACTCAGAAGTCTTAAGGTTAGGCATTAACTCCAAATGGTTAAGGTAAGGGTTAAGGTTTGGGATTGTCACGATCGTTGACACATGATGAAGCGGACCAAGGCGCAGCGTTGAAGGTGAACATATTATTTATTTAGAATGATCACACGATCAAAACAACAACGATAACGTGACGTCTACGGTATAAAACAAACCAAATCAGAACAAGATCCCACAAAGAATAGCTGAAAACAGCCTACCTAAGTATGGCTCCCAATCAGAGACAACGAGCAACAGCTGCCTCTGATTGGGAACCACCCTGACCAACATAGATCTATATGATCTAGAACAAAACCCAAAACATAGAAAACACAACATAGAAGCTACCCCGTGAAACTAAACATAGAAAATCCACACCCTGGCTCAACATTTCAGAGTCCCCAGAGCCAGGGCGTGACAGGGATAGGCTTAAATGAAAAATCTCAAAACAATTTTCTATCGCTGGATTCAAACTTGCAACCTTTGGAATCAGATGCTTAACCGAAAACTACTTGAAGGTAACAGTGCTCACTGTTGCCCCTAGTGGCCGGTTTCTACGTCAACTCCCAACATCCTTAGACATGGATGGAAGTCCAATACTGACTTGTATCAAGGGTGACCTGGCTGCACAATCTACAGTGCCTTGCAAAAGTATTCATCCCCCTTGGCGTTTTTCCTATTTTGTTGCATTACAACCTGTAATTTAAATTGATTTTTATTTGGATTTCATGTAATGGACATACACAAAATAGTCCAAAATGGTGAAGTGAAATGAAAAAAATAACCTTTCCAAAAATTTGTATATGTATTCACCCCCTTTGCTATGAAGCCCCTAAATAGGATCTGGTGCAACCAATTACCTTCAGAAGTCACATAATTAGTTAAATAAAGTCCACCTGTGTGCAATCTAAGTGTCACATGATCTGTCACATGATCTCAGTATATATACACACCTGTTCTGAAAGGCCCCAGAGTCTGCAACACCACTAAGCAAGGGGCACCACCAAGCAAGCGGCACCATGAAGACCAAGGAGCTCTCCAAACAGGTCAGGGACAAAGTTGTGGAGAAGTACAGCTCAGGGTTAGGTTATAAAAAAATATCTGAAACTTTGAACATCCCACGGAGCACCATTAAATCCATTATAAAAAAATGGAAAGAATATTGCACCACAACAAACCTGCCAAGAGAGGGCCGCCCACCAAATCAGAGAGGCAACAAAGAGACCAAAGATAACCCTGAAGGAGCTGCAAAGCTCCACAGCGGAGATTGGAGTATCTGTCCATAGGACCACTTTAAGCCGTACACTCCACAGAGCTTGGCTTTACGGAAAAAAATAACGTTTGGTGTTTGACAAAAGGCATGTGGGAGACTCCCCAAACATATGGAAGAAGGTACTCTGGTCAGTTGAGAGTAAAATTGAGCTTTTTGGCCATCAAGGAAAATGCTATGTCTAGTGCAAACCCAACACCTCTCATCACCCTGAGAACACCATCCCCACAGTGAAGCATGGTGGTGGCAGCATCATGCTGTGGGGATGTTTTTCATCGGCAGGGACTGGGAAACTGGTCAGAATTGAAGGAATGATGGATGGCGCTAAATACAGGGAAATTCTTGAGGGAAACCTGTTTCAGTCTTCCAGAGATTTGAGACTGGGACGGAGGTTCAACTTCCAGCAGGACAATGACCCTAAGCATACTGCTAAAGCAACACTCTAGTGGTTTAAGGGGAAACATTTAAATGTCTTGGAATGGCCTAGTCAAAGCCCAGACCTCTATCAAATTGAGAATCTGTGGTATGACTTAAAGATTGCTGTACACCAGTGGAACCCATCCAACTTGAAGGAGCTGGAGCAGTTTTGCCTTGAAGAATGGGCAAAAATCCCAGTGGCTAGATGTGCCAAGCTTATAGAGACATACCCCAAGAGACTTGCAGTTGTAATTGCTGCAAAAGGTGGCTCTACAAAGTATTGACTTTGGGGGGGTGAATAGTTATGCACGCTCAAGTTTTCTGTTTTTTTGTCTTATTTCTTGTTTGTTTCACAATGTTTTTTATTTTGCATCTTCAAAGTGGTAGGCATGTTGTGTAAATCAAATGATACAACCCCCCAAAAGGCAACAAAATAGGAAAAATGCCAAGGTGGGTGAATACTTGTTACTTACTACTAGGTCGTGGTATTCAAAATAGATGGTATTTGTATCAGCCACAACCAAATGATCCCCTCTGCCCTCACACACAGCCCTTTCACCTGCAGGGCTTCACGTGTGATTCACTAGGACTGATAACACTGGAAAGTACCTCAGGACTTTCAAAGATCATCACTGACTGGATACTATATATTATTGTTGGATATTGTTATTTAATCCAAAAATTCTGTCTGCAAAGTTTTTAAAACCAAGGCAATGAAGCTAAAACTTTTAATTTGGCTCTATACTACAGCATTTTCGATTTACATGTACATTTAGTCATTTACATTTACATTTTAGTCATTTAGCAGATGCTCTTATCCAGAGCGACTTACAGTTAGTGAATACATATATATATATATATATTTTAAAAAATTATACTGCCCCCCCGTGGGATTCAAACCCACAACCCTGGCGTTGCAAACGCCATGCTCTATCAACTGAGCTACATCCCTGCCGGCCATTCCCTCCCCTACCCTGGACGACGCTGGGCGAGATCCTGGTTCGAATCCAGGCTCGGTCGTCGCGACCGGGAGACACATGGGGCGGCACACAATTGGTCCAGGGTAGGGGAGGGAATGGCCGGCAGGGATGTAGCTCAGTTGGTAGAGCATGGCGTTTGCAACGCCAGGGTTGTGGGTTCGATTCCCACGGGGGTATAAAAAATTATGTATGCACTCACTAACTGTAAATCGCTCTGGATTAGAGTGTCTGCTAAAGGACTAAAATGTAAATGTAATAATCACACAATACATTATTAACCATTCATTTCTATTGGGCACAACATAATACGAAACACAACCAAAACAAACTGCAAATGCATCCAACAAGTTTGTAGAGTCACAATCCTTATGTAGTCATTGCGTGCTAGGACTATGGGACCAAACAGTAAACATTTGACTGAATTTAATACACTATAAGTGAATTTGTCCAATTATGACACCTTCAAATGGGGGGACTAGATACAAGTGCTTTCATTTCTAAACGATAAAACATATGTATGAAAATACCTTCAAATAAAAGGTGACATTCGGTACTGTTGCTTCATATAAAACATTTCATCTCAAATCTAGAGCCAAATTAAAAGTTGTATCTTCACAAATAAATACTTAGTGGAGTGTACGTGTGGCAACAATGGGGTTGGGTGGAGAACAATGGGGAAATTAGTGAGTCCTCACTGGCCATTAAGATACATGAGAGAATGAGGATAAATACAGAGGGATAACCAGCAACAGAAAGTGTGAACAAACAGAGAAAGAGGGTAGAATGTTACAGATGCCTCTCTATGAGTTAGACTGACCTTACACTGGACTCCCAGGAGATTGAAGAGCAAGGCGTTCTCGCGGACCGTCAAGTGGTTGCTGAAAACTGGACATCCCACACTGCACGCCATCCCTCTCCTTCTCTCTTTCTTCTATCTCTCTCTCTCTCTCTCTCTCTCTCTCTCTCTCTCTCTCTCTCTCTCTCTCTCTAATTGTATTTATTTATCAGCAATTCACTGACACTTTCTGTCTATCCAAGCTGTCCAAATACATTTACAGTGCACAAAATGTGATTACGCTTACCGTCCAGTACATTCATTTAGTACTTCCTCATGCAAATGTCTGTATGGTTATGCATGGTGTTTGAGTGACTGATGCGTAAGTTAGATAAAATTATACAAGCATAGTACTGTTTTTCTCTGACACACACATCAGTCACTTAAACAGCCATACAGACATTTGCATGAGGAAGTACTAAGTGAATGTACTGGACGGTAAGCGTAAAGTCACCATTGGCCTCCTGGTGAAATTCCTCTCCGGCAACTGAGTTAGGAAGGACGCTTGTATCTTTGTAGTGACTGGGTGTATTGATACATCACCCAAAGTATAATTAATAATTTCACCATGCTCAAAGGGATATTCAATGTCTGCTCTTAAAAAAGAATAATAATCCCATCTACCAATAGGTGCAAGGCATTGGAAAACATCCCTTTTTTTGTGGTTGAATCTGTTTGAAATTCACTGCTTGACTGAGGGACCTTACAGATAATTGTATGTGTGGGGTACAGAGATGAGGTAGACATCCAAAAATAATGTTAAACACTATTATTGCACACAGAGGGAGTCAATGCAACTTATTATATGACTTGTTAAGCACATTTTTACTCGTGAATTTATTTAGGCTTGCCATAACAAAGGGGTTGAATACATTTTGACTCAAGACATTTCATATTTATTTTCTAAAAACATTATTCCACTTTGACATTATGGGGTATTGTGTGTAGGCAAGTGAGAAAAAAATATAAATTAAATCAATTTTCAGTTCATGCAGTAACACAACAAAATGTGGAAAAAGTCAAGGGGTGTGAATACTTTCTGAAGGCACTGTATATCTGAGAGAAAAAAACACTTTTCAACCCATATGACCTAGTACACAGTAAAGGTATAATAAAACATATGCAAATATGATGATATGATAGTGAATCCATGACATGTAAAAGAAGAAGCCTTATAATATGTCCATACAGGGCCGGCTCTACTGGGTGGCAAAGCCAGGCATGGACCCCCCCAGATAGAATTTGTGCCCCCCCAGTTTTGTTTTGTTTAGGAAGCTCATTGGATCCCAGGTAGTATGCCACTACCAAGTTTTGGTAGTGGCATACTGAATAATTATATCTAGTTGGCTAAGGTTTGATCAGCATGGATATCCAAAAATGGCTGGGCACTGCCAAGAGCAAAAACTGAGGACCAGCATGTCGAGACCGATGCCGAGCTCACCGAGCAGCCTGCTAGCCCGACCACGAGGTTGAGGGGTCTAGCAGCAAATGCAATATCCGCCCATCCCCTAAGCCGCCTGCTGCCCAACGAGACCAACAAGAGCCATGGCCTAGCACCAGCAGCATGAGGGTAACAGCATGAGGGTAACAACAAGCACCTGCACCTCCATTACTCCATCCACTAGTACTTGACGACCTCGGTGATAATGGCCAGTGCAGGTTTGTCTTACCCAAGCTGCATTTTCTGTGGAAGAAAGCGGGCCTTTTGAAGCGCCTGGTTCAAGGTCTGCATTTGGTTGTGGTGCACACTATGTCGTCTGAGGAGGCAATAGAGGACTTTTTCAATGTTTATAGCTCCCTGTACAATTTCTTTAGGAAACCCACGATGGCCACACAGTACAATGGGGGAAAACAGAAACTACTTCTTGATCAGAGATGGACTGGCAACCTCGCCACTGTGTCAGTCATTTTGAAATCAAGTGACAACATCACAGAGATGTTCAGTTGAATCGAATCTACTCGCGCATATGGCACAGATGTGAGATTTACATTTACATTTAAGTAATTTAGCAGACGCTCTTATCCAGAGCGACTTACAAATTGGTGCATTCAACTTAGGATAGCCAGTGGGACAACCACCTTTTTTTATGGGGGGGGTGGGGGAGGGGGTTGGGTTAGAAGGATTACTGTTATACTATTCCAGGTATTCCTTAAAGAGGTAGGGTTTCAAGTGTCTCCGGAAGGTGGTCAGTGACTCCGCTGTCCTGGCGTCGCGGGGGAGCTTGTTCCATCATTGGGGTGCCAGAGCAGCGAATAGCTTTGACTGGGCTGAGCCGGAACTGTGCTTCCGTAGAGGTAGGGGGGCTAGCAGGCCAGAGGTGGATGAACGTAGTGCCCTCGTTTGGGTGTAGGGTCTGATCAGAGCCTGAAGGTAAGGAGGTGCCGTTCCCCTCACAGCTCGTAGGCAAGCACCATGGTCTTGTAGTAGATGCAAGCCTCAACTGGAAGCCAGTGGAGTGTGCGGAGGAGCGGGGTGACATGAGAGAACTTGGGAAGGTTGAACACCAGACGGGCTGCAGCGTTCTGGATAAGTTGTAGGGGTTTAATGGCACAGGCAGGGAGCCCAGCCAACAGCGAGTTGCAGTAATCCAGACGGGAGATGACAAGTGCCTGGATTAGGACCTGTGCCGCTTCCTGTGTAAGGCAGGGTCGTACTCTCCGAATGTTGTAGAGCATGAACCTACAGGATCGGGTCACTGCCTTGATGTTAGCGGAGAACGACAGGGTGTTGTCCAGGGTCACGCCAAGGTTCCTTGCACTCTAGGAGGAGGACACAATTGAGTTGTCAACCGTGATGGCGAGACCATGGAGCGGGCAGTCCTTCCCCGTGAGGAAAAACAGCTCCGTCTTGCTGAGGTTCAGCTTGAGGTGGTGATCTGACATCCACACTGATATGTCCGCCAGACATGCAAAGATGCGATTCGGCACCTGGTTATCAGAAGGGGGAAAGGAGAAAATTAATTGTGTGTCGTCTGCGTAGCAATGATAGGAGAGACCATGTGAGGATATGACAGAGCCAAGTGACTTGGTGTATAGAGAGAATAGGAGAAGGCCTAGAACTGAGCCCTGGGGGACTCCAGTGGTGAGAGCATGTGGTGCGGAGACAGATTCTTGCCACGCCACCTGGTAGGAGTGACCTGTCAGGTAGGACGTAATCCAAGAGTGAGCAGCGCCGGAGATGCCCAACTCGGAGAGGGTGGAGAGGAGGATCTGATGGTTCACAGTATCAAAGGCAGCAGATAGGTCTAGAAGGATAAGAGCAGAGGAGAGAGAGTTAGCTTTAGCAGTGCGGAGAGCCTCCGTGACACAGAGAAGAGCAGTCACAGTTGAATGACCAGTCTTGCAACCTGACTGGTTTGGATCAAGAAGGTCATTCTGAGAGAGATAGCAGGAGAGTTGGCTAGAGACGGAACGCTCAAGAGTTTTGGAGATTTTTTTTCATTTCCGCTCGGCTGTCCGGAGCCCTGTTCTGTGAGCTTGCAATGAGTCGTCAAGCCACGGAGCAGGAGGGGAGGACCGAGCCGGCCGGGAGGATAGGGGGGTTGAGGAGGCAGAATCAGGAGACCGGAGGGAGAAGGATTTAGCAGAGGGAAGAGATGATAGGATGGAAGAGGAGAGAGTAGCGGGAGAGAGAGAGCGAAGGTTGCGACGGCACATTACCATCTGAGTAGGGACAGAGTAAGTAGTGTTGGAGGAGAGCGAGATAAAAGGATACAAAGTAGTGGTCGGAGACTTGGAGGGGAGTTGCAGTGAGATTAGTAGAAGAACAGCATCTAGTAAAGATGAGGTCAAGCGTATTGCCTGCCTTGTGAGTAGGGGTGAGGTCAAAAGAGGAAAGGAGTGGAAAGAAGGAGGAAGAGAGAAATGAGTCAAAGGCAGACGTAGGGAGGTTAAACTCACCCAGAACTGTGAGGGGTGAGCCATCCTCAGGAAAGGAACTTATCAAGGCGTCAAGCTCATTGATGAACTCTCCAAGGGAACCTGGAGGGCGATAAATGATAAGGATATTAAGCTTGAATGGGCTAGTGACTGTGACAGCATGGAATTCAAATGAGGAGAGAAACAGATGGGTCAGGGGGAAAAGAGAGAATGTCTACTTGGGAGAGATAAGGATTCCTGTGTCACCGCCGCGCTGACCAGATGCTCTCGGGGTATGCGAGAACACATGATCAGACGAGGAAAGAGCAGTAGGAGTAGCAGTGTTTTCTGTGGTAATCCATGTTTCCGTCAGCGCCAAGAAGTCGAGGGACTGGAGAGTAGCATAGGCTGAGATGAACTCTGCCTTGATGGCCGCAGAACGGCAGTTCTAGAGGCTGCCGGAGACCTGGAACTCCACGTGGGTCGTGTGCGCAGGGACCACCAGATTAGACTGGCAGCAGCCACGCGGTGTGAAGCGTTTGTATGGCCTGTGCAGAGAGGAGAGAACAGGGATAGACAGACACATAGTTGACAGGCTACAGAAAAGGCTACAATAATGCAAAAGAGATCAGAATAAAATTAACTAAACATCTGGGGAAGCGAGAGAGTGGGCCTCCCTCACTTACCTTTCACTGAAACACTCAAATATAACTCTCCCAACTTCCACTTTAGAAATTACAATTGTTGTAAACTACAGCGGTTCAATGTTTTCTAGGAATAGACTATAACTTAGTTTATTCAGCTAGCTAACTTGGTACAGTATTCTTCTGTGAAAACTGCCCAGGGCACCGTATCCTATGACGCCATAGCTAGCTAGCATGCTAGCATCCAATAACACACGGTTTAGCACCAATACTTGGTTACAACAAACTACCAATAGTGTGTTAACACACTAAACAGATCATTCATGTCCGTGTCTAGTTCCTTTCATAACGTATAAATAATTAAACGTTGGCTAGCTAGCACAAAGTCAGTCATGCTAGCTACACAAGTGGACTACACATCTCGAATGTTCAGAAAGTGAAGCTTTACATTGCAAAATTCTTATTGACTAAAATGATATTGTATTTAGTTGCTACAGTATTGCTAGCTGGTAGTGTTGGCTAGCTAGCAATGGCTGCGGTGTTGTCTTTGTTTGAAAAACGGTGTCGCTGCGAACGAATATAGTTGGCTAAAATGATATTGTATTTAGTTGCTACAGTACTGCTAGCTGGTAGTGTTGGCTAGCTAGCAATGGCTGCGGTGTTGACTTTGTTTGAAAAACGTTGTCGCTGCGAACGAATGTAGCTGCCTAGCTAACCTCGATAGTTTCTCTATACTACACCTTTATCTCTGATACAAAAACAACTATGTAGCTGTCCAACATTACACTAATCAAATCATTCCATTGTAATGTAATGTGTGTCATATTACCTGCGGAGCGAAGTACAGCATGACTACTCACTCCAACTCCAACTCCACAGACTTATTGAAAGTGACAGAGCCGAGCTTTAAGTTTATTGCTAACATGACTCACAAAATCCTGGGGCTCCTCTACCCTCCTAAGAAGTTAATGCAGTCTGAAGCTACTGATCCACACACCGGTATGAAACTTGTTCGCAGTACGTATGGGTGCGTTGAAAAACTGCGATGTGATGCTAAATTTGAAAAGCTTTGGGAGGCATGCCAGGAGGGCACGAGCACACCAGCTCCAAGCAAACGACGGAGACTCATGAGTAAAACTCTGCAAGAGTATGTAGTTGAAAGCACAGTGGGTCAGCATGATGATGGAGACAATTTTCAGCACTTTGGATGCTGTGCTGGGGGAAATGTCATCACGATTTAGCGAAGGAAATATTCAACTGGTGGAAGCTCTGTGTGCCATGGATCCCGAGAGCCCAGAATTTTTGGATGTGAACAAGGTCAAGCCATTGTTGGATTTAACCAAAACTGAACCAGTGGAAGCTGAGTTTATTGTGGCTCGCACATTCTTGAAAAGTGAAATCGCAACCACAGCCAGCAACAACAAATGGACCCCACTCAGTGTTCTTCAAAGATACGGTGGGCCTTTGTCAGCAATGCCGACTGTGCTGTTGGCACTGAAACATGGATTAACATTTGGGGCATCTACAAAAATTCCTTCTCCACCCTGAAGAACGTATTCAGTGAACACAGACAGACCATGTTACATCAACGAAAAGCCCAGCTTGTCCAGCTGGCATTTGAGAGGGACCTGAAAAGTAAATTTTGCCAGGAAGGAGAATGGAATCAGAAACTTCTCATGAGGTTCAGCACGTCATCAAGGAGGCTGCAGCTCTTCCTTGGTTTTCCCTCATGTAACCCTGGTTGTTTGGCTTAATGTATAGTTACTTTAGACCTTTGCTTCTTACTTCCATGCATGTTAAATTGATTTGGGATTCTTAAGGTCATTGCTTGCTTTTGCGGGTCTAATTGCTATTGATAGATATACAGCTTTGCATTATGTTATGGTATAGGGACAATAACCAATGTAACCTATTGGTTGTGCTCTGAGGTGAGGCCTAGTGCAGTGCTCCTATTGTCCTAGCTGTCCACTTTAGTGGGGCTGAAATTGGCAGAGCATCCTTTCATCGTGCTGACTGGCGGTAGCCTTCTGTCCATGGTCCTGAATCGATGGTTACGGTGTGTGCTGTTTTAATGAGTGCATCTTGGGCTACCAGTCTCTATGGGGCTTCTCTTCAACATCCCGTGCTTTCTTGTGTGCAAAATGACAGTTGTTGTGTATATGACTGCATTTCAGATAGGCCTACATTTTGTGTGTCGCAGTAGTATAGGACCATTTAGTTTGCTTTTCTGAAACTCTCCCACAGAACATATTGCGCGCCTGGAGAAGTGGCGGCTTGGCTTACTGTACGTTACGCTCATTGCATAGTGTCACAAATTAGACAGAAATGTAGCATATACAGTGGCGACTTTAGCATATAAATCTTGGTGGGGCAAAAAAAATTATGCATGCCAGCAAAGCCACTACACAACACAACACTAAACAAAACATTTATTACACTATAATGGTGACAAACAGTGCCCACAAACTGTTAGGGCCTACATAAAGCTGTACCAACAGCAGAGCTTTCCTTTCAGCACCATGGAGTGAATCCTTACCACCGCTACACCTGGCTATCAGCGGTGCCTTGTCTGGCAGCAAAACATAGCTGATATGGCTGACTTGCTTAAATAAATGTGGTTACTACTGACTCCTTGTGGATTTGTGTAAGTGGATAAGAACCGCATTCTCCTTCAATAATAACGAACGGCAAAATGAGTTTTGAGTTTTGAACCATACACAAACATTATTACATTTATTTTCCGTAAATTCATAATGTTTATTCTCATATCATTAACACTTAGATCTAAGTATAAGTAAGTGCAAGCAAAGGAGCTGTGATGAGGTAGGCCTATTCGTTCAGCACTTTCAAAATGGACACCAACAGAAATTCAGATAAATGTTAGTTCAGATAAATTCAGCAAGATGTTGAGGCCTTAACTTTACTTAGGGTCGTTGTCCTGTTGGAAGGTGAACCTTTGCCCCAGTCTGAGGTCCTGAGTGCTCTGGAACAGGTCTTCATCAAGTATCTCTCTGTACTTTGCTCCGTTCATCTTTCCCTCGATCCTGA
Organism: Coregonus clupeaformis; assembly: GCF_020615455.1. Classification (NCBI taxonomy): domain Eukaryota; kingdom Metazoa; phylum Chordata; class Actinopteri; order Salmoniformes; family Salmonidae; genus Coregonus; species Coregonus clupeaformis. The sequence goes on along the minus strand of NC_059203.1, from coordinate 37,942,800 downwards.
CTAGTCTCCCAGTCCCTGCTGCTGAAAAAACATCCCCACAGCATGATGGTGCCACCACCATGCTTCACAGTAGGGATGGTGCCAGGTTTCCTCCAGACGTGACGCTTGGCATTCGGGCCAAAGAGTTCAATCTTGGTTTCATCAGACCAGAGAACCTTGTTTCTCATGGTCTGAGAGTCTTTAGGTGTCTTTTGGCAAACTCCAAGCAGGCTGTCAGGTGCCTTTTACTGAGGAGTGGCTTCCGTCTGGCCACTCTGCCATAAAAGCCTGATTGGTGGAGTGCTGCAGAGATGGTTGTCCTTCTGATAGGTTCTCCCATCTCCACAGAGGAACTCTGAAGCTCTGTCAGAGTGACCATCGGGTTCTTGGTCACCTCCCTGCCCAAGGCCCTTCTCCCTCGATTGCTGAGTTTGGCCGGGCGGCCAGCTCTAGGAAGAGTCTTGGTGGTTCCAAACTTCTTCCATTTAAGAAAAATGTTTGGTACCCTTCCCCAGATCTGTGCCTCGACACAATCCTGTCTCAGAGCTCTACAGACAATTCCTTCGACCTCATGGCTTGGTTTTTGCTCTGACATGCACTAACTGTGGGACCTTATAGAGACAGGTGTGTGCCTTTCCAAATCATGTCCAATCAGTTGATTTTACCACAGGTGGACTCCATTCGAGTTGTAGAATTATCTCAAGGATGATCAATGGAAACAGGATGCACCTGACCTCAATTTTCGAGTCTCATCGCAAAGGTTCTGAATACTTATGTAAATAAGGTATTTCTGTGTTTTATTTTTAATACATTTGCAATAAAAAAAAGTACCTGTTTTTGCTTTGTCATTATGGGGTATTGTGTGTAGATTTATGAGAATTTAATTTTATTTTAATCCATTTTAGAATAAGGCTGTAACGTAACCAAATGTGGAAACAGTCAACGGGTCTGAATATTTTCCGAATGCACTGTACATCATTTATGCAGCAGCATACAATGCATTTTGGACTCACTGTTGTTGTGCTGTCCTCACTTGAACAGGAAGGTGGTGAGGTGGTCCTTCTTGTGGGCAAATTTTGTCATCAAATTTTGTCATCAAGTCTTGCATTCTCTGGATTTATGGTGCTTTCAAGACAACTGGGAACTTGGAAAAAAAAACAAGGTAGAATCATGACATCATTGCTCTTCAGGTCGGAGCTCTAGAAAGAGGCCTGAGTTCCCGACTTGGAATTCCGAGTTGGATGACCGTTCAAAACGTTTTTTTCAGAGGTCTTGAACTTGAACAGAGGTCTTGAACTCACTGAAGTCTGAGATTTCAGAGTTTCCAGTTGTTTTGAATAAAATAAAATAAAATCAACGTGACAGAAGTCATGCTGGATTGACAGCATGGCCAACGTATTCAACCTTTTCTGGCCCATGTTGTTGCGTGTGAATGTGTATCCTTTTAAGCTGGGAAAGAGACCCTTTCAGACAGATGTTTTAAATCCTTAAACCCAGTCTTCACACCCTCTCCACCGAATAGCAGGCAGGGGAAGCAAAATAGTGATTGCTTTGCAACGCTTGCAGTTAGCCACTGATTCCTTCCAAACCACTCATTGTTAAATTTGCGATTTCTGACTTGTTGTGCAATGTTTATGCCCAATGGCCGATGAGCACCGATACGTTGTATCTATAATTTCTCTTCATATGACAAGGATTGAAAAGGGTTTGCCAGTAAATTGTCAACGTGATTCATGATGATGACTGCTTGTCTAGCTTGCTAGCTAAGATTTTGAAAGTATGATGTTGACATGTTCAGTCCAATCAAAGCTACGGTAGATACTGTATAACGTGATTTGACGTCATTTTATCTGTGGCCAATGACTTGAGCCTTCTTGGATGGGCACTTCTAATGTTAATCTATGGCAGCATCCAATGGAGCTTGAACTGCCTAGCTCTCCCTGTAGATTCTGCGGTGACGTAGTGTCCCCATGAGTGACAGAACACTTAGCCAATCACGGTGGAACTAGAGAAGATTACCAACACCTAAACTCTGTATTTTCCACTGGCTGCCCCTCCACCACAGAAAGCACTGTGCTAGGCTGAAACACCTCCATTTTGGAGCTGCCTTACTCAAGAAAGCAAGAAAGAGACCATGTTTGTATGCAGCGTTATTCACTCAATATATTTGTTTTTACATTGTTTGCAAACGGATATGTCACGAATTAATGCCAAAATAACATGCAAAACAGGTTCTGCCCCACCTGCCCTGAATGACGGGTCGCCACTGAGCCTACAGTTCTAATTATTGAAGTTTAAGCTATGAAGCCTGTAAGAATCTTTAATAGCCTAGTAGTGCTCATCCTGTCCATCTGATCTGTGCATGTTGGTAGGCGCAAATTATGTGTAGCACACTTAAGTAGTAGTGGGGCGCATATCTTGTGTTATTAAATAAAACAACGATTGTTGATTTGTAAGTCGCTCTGGATAAGAGCGTCTGCTAAATGACTTAAATGTTAAATGTACGGCTACATTTCAGATACATTTTTGTACATTTGAACAGCAGTAGGACCAATCTACCTTATTTTATTAGGGCTCTAAAGCAATACTAGTTGTGCCCCCCATGGATTTAAAATGCCCCCTCAGGCATGTCATCCTGGAGCCGTGCCTGTGTCCATACATAGTTACAATTAGTTTTAGAAACATCTACCCAATATATTTCATCTTCTTTATTACTATAACAAACATATCATAACATTAGTGATAGTCAAAATGTGTTACATTTGTGAACGTCTAAATAAATGTTGGCCATTTAAACAGCATGCGTCCTCCGTATCGACAAGGGGAGAAGGGCTGCAAAAATAGCTATTTTTCTTCGTTCTGTGCCATGTTTCTGCCTCTGACGTAAAACAATTTTTTTGGGGGGGGCTTTCACACAAAATTACTTCTTTACTTATTATAGGTTTAAGGAAGTCTGGGTCTCATTCTTTATCGCAGCCCATGAGCAGGTATTTTCTAAGCACCGCCCATTTGAGAATTCTGTTCGGTAACGTCATTTTAGAGGGTGTAATGACGAAGCCGACCACCTGAGGGAGACAACATTACATTTATTCAACAGAAGGGCTTTATTCAACAGAAGGGCTTTATAAACATAATATCAGTAGCCTACAGGTTTTAATAAAACATCCCCTCCTCCCTCTCCTTTCCCCTCAGACTTTCACTGGCTGTTGCAAACAGTTGTGCCTCCTCCTCCTAATCCCCCACCACCTCCCCCTCCTAATCCCCCACCACCTCCCCCTCCTCCCTCCTCTCCCTCGGCTGCCCCAGCAGCAGGTCTCTTGCGTCGCTTGTTGAGCAGTGGGTTATTGGACGTGTCCAGATCTTTGATCTTCACCTGGTCATAGTCCACACGCATGGTGGCCAGAGCACTGGTCATCTCCTCCTGGATCCAGACAGTACAGATACAGTGCCTTCAGAAAGTAATCATATCCCTTGACTTATTCCACATTTTGTTGTGTTACAGCCTGAATCCAAAATGGATTAAATAAATAAAAAATCTCACCCATCTACACACAGTAGCCCATAATGACAGTGAAAATATGTTTTTAGAAATGTGTGCAAATTTCTTGAAAATGAAATACAGAAATATCTAATTTACATACCGTACCAGTCAAAAGTTTAGACACACTCATTCCAGGGTTTTTCTTTATTTTTACTATTTTCTACATTGTAGAATAATAGTGAAGACATCAAAACTATGAAATACCACATATGGAATCATGTAGTAACCTAAAAAGTGTTAAACAAATAAAAATATATTTTAGATTCTTCAAAGTAGCCACCCTTTGCCTTGATGACAGCTTTGCACACTCTTGGCATTCCCTCAACCAGCTTCATGAGGTAGTCACCTGGAATGCATTTCAATTAACAGGTGTGCCTTGTTAAAAGATAATTTGTGAAATTAGAAGATAGCCCTATTTGGTAAAATACCAAGTCCATATTATGGCAAGAACAGCTCAAATAAGCAAAGAGAAACGACAGTCCATCATTACTTTAAAGACATGAAGGTCAGTCAATACGGAACATTTCAATAACTTTGAACGATTCTTCAAGTGCAGTCACAAAAACCGTCAAGCGCTATGATGAAATTGGCTCTCATGGAGGAAGACCCAGAGTCACCTCTGCTGCAGAGGATAAGTTCATTAGAGTTACCAGCCTCAGAAATTGCAGCCCAAATAAATGCTTCACAGAGTTCAAGAAACAGACACATCTCAAAATCAACTGTTCAAAGGAGACTGCGTGAATCAGGCCTTCATGGTCAAATTACTCCAAAGAAACCACTACTAAAGGACACCAATAATAAGAAACTTGCTTGGGCCAAGAAACACGAACAATGGACATTAGACCGGTAGAAATCTGTCCTTTTGAGATGGTTTGGGATGAGTTGGACTGCAGATTGAAGGGAAAGCAGCCAACAAGTGCTCAGCATATGTGGGAACTCCTTCAAGACTGTTGGAAAATCATTCCAGGTGAAGCTGGTTGAGAGAATGCCAAGTGAGCAAAGCTGTCATCAAGGCAAAGGGTGGCTACTTTGAAGAATCTCAAATATAAAATATATTTTGATTTGTTTAACACTTTTTTGGTTACTACATGATTCCATATGGGTTATTTCATAGTTTTGATGTCTTCACTATTATTCTACAATGTAGAAAATAGTAAAAAGAAAGAAAAACCCTTGAATGAGTAGGCGTGTCCAAACTTTTGACTGGTACTGTAAGTATTCACACCCCTGAGTCAATACTTTGTAGAAGCACCTTTGGCGGGGATTACAGCTTTAAAGCGTCATTTCTGAATGAAAAAGGTAGAGGAAAATAATTAGGCAATTAGTAGGGAATTTCCCTTTAAGTCGACTTGGGTATGTCTATCAGTTTTGCACATCTGGATTTGGAGATTTTCTCCCATTCTTCCTTGCAGATTTTCTCAAGCTCTGTTAAGTTAGATAGGGAGCGGCAAACAGCAATATTCAAGTCTTTCCACAGATTTTCAATGGGATTCAAGTCTAGGCTTTGGCTGGGCCACTCAATGACTTTCCCATTCTTGTTCTGAAGCCATTCCAGCGTTGCTTTGGCTGTATGCTTGGGGTCATTGTCCTGTTGGAACGTAAATCTTCACCCCAATCTAAGATCGTTTGTACTATGAAGCAGGTTCTCATCAAGGATTTGCCTGTACTTGGCTCCATTCATTGTTCCCTCTATTCTTACTTTTCTCCCTGCCGCTGAAAAGCATCCCCATATTATGATGCTGCCACCACCATGCTCCAGGCGTGCTGTCATGTGCCTTTTTCTCAGGAGTGGCTTCCGTCTGGCCCCTCTCCCATAAATCCCAGATTGGTGAAGTGCTGTAGAGACTGATGTCCTTCTGGCAGGTACTCCCATCTCAGCCAAGGGACTCTGTAGTTCTGTCAGAGTGGTCATTGGGTTCTTGGTCACCTCCTTAACCAAGGTCCTTCTTGCCTGGTTACTCAGTTTGGTCAGACAGCCAGCTCTAGGCAGAGTCTTGGTAGTTCCATGTTTTTTCTATTTCCCAATGATGGAGACCAGAAACATTCAACACTCTAGAAATTGTTTTATACCCTTCCCCAGATATATGCCTCATCACAATTATATCTCGGAGATCTACAGACAGTTCCTTGGACTTCATAATATAGTTTCTGTGGGACCTTATATAGACAGATGGGTTTCTTTCTAAATCATGTCCAAACAATTGGCCACAGGTGGACTCCAATCAAGTTGTAGCGACATCTCAAGGATGATCAAAGGAAATTGGATGCACCTGAGCTCAATTTTGAGTGTCATAGAAAAGATGTGTGAATACCTATGTAAATTAGGTATTTCTGTATTTCATTTTCAATATATTTGCCAAATGTTTCTAAAAACATGTTTTCACTTTGTCATTATGGGGTATTGAATCAATTTTGAATTCAGGCAGTAACACAACAAAATGAATTACATTTGGAATATGTCAAGGGGTTTGAGAATTTTCTAAAGGCACTGTAGATAGTTGCAGTATGGATCTTACAAATCTACTGTTTTAGCACCATCTAGTGGTTAATTTTTTCATACCACAGTGTCAGTGTTTTACAGCTCTCTAGTCTCACCTTGACATTGTCCCACAGATCTCTGTCCTCTGTCAGAACACGGGATGTGTGCAGAGGAGTCGGAGGAACCACCATCGACTGCTGTAATGTCAACAAACACACACACACACACAGTGTGAATGAGAGTCTCATATTATCCAACGCACTCAGACAGTGTTCTCAGACATGCAGTAGTAATACTCACATTGATCCAAGGGTGGTTCATGAACTGCCCGATGGTCATCCTCTCGTTTGGGTCTGTCTTCAGCAGCTGGTTGATCAGCTGTTTGGCTACAGAGGGTATGGTCATAGGTCAACAAGCATATCAAATAAAACATGAACATCAGGTAAACTAGACAAGATGTTTGTCAAAGGACCTACAAATCACAACCGTAGACGAATCCGTCCAAAATATTTTGAAATTAGCAGAACATAGTTTGTATTGCAGTGAAGCCTCTACCTCTAGTATAGGCCATTCAAACCCACAGTATTCAATTGTCTCTAGTCTGACCTTCCTCCGACACTTCAGCCCACTCAGGGTTAGGGAAGTTGTACTGGCCCATCCTGATCCTCTGCTTCATCCCTGGGGAGATGTCCTGGCCCGTATTAGAGTTGAACGGAGGGAACCCACACAGCCTGGGGATACTCTATATACTTTACCATGAGTACAGAGCAACTACAGCTACTGTATGCACTACAACTGGACACTCATTCAACAGCAATTTAACAGTCATTTAACAGTCATTCATTCATTCAGAAAGCAAGTGGTGGACCATGAGGAGCCGAGTGTTGAAAGAGAGGGAGAGGAGAACCAGGAAGTGCAGAAAAGGGAGTGTAGGAATGAGGCCCAGGAGGGAACAGTAGGCAGAGTGAGAGTGAATAAGAAGCCTGTGACTTGATTCTCACATACTCACAGACACACTTATAGCACAAAGACACACTAGGTACTCACAGGATGTACATGATCACGCCCAGAGACCACATGTCACATGACTTGTCATACTTCTCTGGACCGAGCACCTCGGGGGCTGATGGACAGACAGACACACAGACATAAATAGAGACCAAGAGACAACTAGTCAGGCAGACAGACAGGCAGAGACAGGGACAATATGTGGGGAAAAGTAAACCATAAAACGTTATAGCCTATAGTCACATCTAAATAGTATACTATACCACTACTTGTGTAACAGACCCAACCACTCACCAACATAGTAAGGGGTGTAACAGGGTGTCTGGAGGGAGTTGTGGAGGGTGGTCTCCTTGGCAAAGCCAAAGTCAGTCAGTTTCAGCACACCATTGCTCTCCTTGGTGGTGTAGAGCAGATTTTCAGGCTGTTGTGTGTTTGTGTGTGTGTGTGGAGTGGGGTGTAAAAAAGACGAAAGCAATAAGTACATCATCACTAAAACCACCAGCGGTAAAGACATCTGTCAGCGAGTGTCAGATGAAAGAGATACAGGGGTGTACATGTCTGTGAGTGATGTGTGTCTAGGAGTATAGTCCCACCTTGACATCTCTGTGAGCTATGTCCTTGTGGTGGAGGTACTCGATTGCCACGCCTATGTCCCTCATGATCTCTGAAGCCTCTGATTAAAAGCCATGACATAAATCTGATTAACATAGAGCATACGGGGCACCGTAAATCACAGAGCACTGTAAATGACACAACACAGTTCCCCGTCATAACTCACCTCTCTCTGTGAACGCCTGGTCCCCTCTGGCCTGAATGCGACTGAACAGCTCCCCTCCCTCCATACTGAGACAGGAAGAAAAACAAGAGACACAGATCAGAGCTTCTCAACAAGACAACAAAGCTATTCCACTAAACAAGGCAAGCATTGTCCCTTAGTAGTTACTAGTTAATTACTGAGCCCAATCTACAGAGCCCAAACACAATGACCAAGGAGGAGAGCGGGAACATAATTTGATGTTTGTGTAGACTTTCATTAGGGCCAGGAGTTTTTTTCTGACCACGTGACCTGACCAGGAAAAACTCCTGGCCCTACTCATTAGCAATGTTTTTAAAGTCTAGAGACATGCTAGATAAGCTAAGAGAGAAGACATGCATCATACACAATGCATTCTGGTTTATGTAGTCTGTGTGGTCCTTACCACTCCATGATGATAACCAGGCATTTCTTCCCCTGGTGCATGTTCTCATACAGGCTGAGGATGCGAACGATGTATGGACCCCCCGACACTCTCCAATGAAGCTCCACCTCCCGCCGCGCCTTAGGACTATCATACAGAATCTGCCCCCACAGAGGAAGGTGGGGATAGAAACACAGAGAAAGAAGGGGAGAGAATAATGTGCAGGTTTCAGAAGCATACAGTATTTACAATGACAAGTTATGATGATGGGTGCAGCATGTATCTGTATTGGAACGTCAGTGTGTATCTATACAACATGTATGTGCTGTGAGTGTGTTTTTGTGTGCATGTGTCCATGTTGTCTATAGCCACTCACAGGTCTTGGAGGAATTGATCAAGGGCATAATAACAGCTTCAATCAGGTTAAAAGCCCTGTGACCAATCTTAGTCCCACAGCTCTCTCTCTCTCGCGCTCTCTCACCTCTCTTTCTCTCACTCTTTCACTCTTGCTCTCTCTCACTCTTACACACACACACCCGTACACAGTCTCTCCATACTCTCACATCAGTGATTCCATCATCCGAAATACAATCCGGACCATTCATTCATATTACAGTTTTTGTTCAATCAATTTGGCACATTTTTCAGATGTAAGTGGTATATTTTCTAAACTCTAAGTACAAAACTCTAAACTGATAACACTTGTAATGCCGCTTATTTTATGTTCAGAACCTTTGATTTTGCATTCATTGGGGTTTCACACATCTTTCGTCCCTGAGTCAGTCATGCAAAATCTAAGTTTTCCATAAAATATCATGAGAACATTTTGTTTACCAATACATCAGATCAGGCTTACCATTTAGTCATTTTTAACTACCCTTTATTCCAATAGCAAAAAATTTAATATACACATTTCAAAACTGTTCTTTTCGTAGTGCTGAATAGAAAGAATAGTAGATGGTAAATATCATTTTTCATTTGATAATAATGTAACTTGACAAGCACAATTCTTTTTATAATGTGTATCCAATGGCAGGTTGTGGGTAATGTTGAGAAGTATGTCATTCTTACAGTTTCATTATCCTTAGAGAGTACATATGTAGGACAAATTGTAAGAAATAGAGGTATTTTAAAGCAGTTGGCTATTGTAAAAAAGGAGCACGGTGTTGTATTCCATTTCTGCCCCATTCAACATTGTACAAGATCACCTTTTCTACGTGACTTGTCAACTGATACAGTATCGCCTGTCTCTCTGCTTGAAATCTATCAGCTTACAGTGTATAATTGAAATTCAGATCATGAGTGGAATATATTGTTATATACAGTACAACCCAGGTATTTCAGTAGTGCATTGTACACTACACTACAGTATAATTCCAAATGGTAGCACATACAGGGCCGGATTAAGAAATCATAGGTCCCATGGGTATTTGTTGTACTCAGTATATTGGAAATGTGCTTTGAATTTTGAAACATGAGCCATTTTGATGATCTGTTTAGATTTTTGTGCTTAGAGTTTTGAATATGTAAGACATACTTGTTAAAATTGCACCAAAGTAATTGATAAAAACTGTAATTTACTTGGCAGGAGGATTCCATGCAGAACTTTGAGTGCATTCAAAATGTACCGATAATAACAACCTTGCAAAGGGATTGGATGTAAGGTTGGAAGGGATCCCATATCCCCAGACACCACAGTCAGAGAAACTAGCCTCTCCTCTGTCTATGACAGGAACCAGTGCATTGTGGGACAGGAAGGAGAGGGCAGGTTGAGATTAAACTGTTTATAGAGGAGGAACCTAATACTCAGCCTAAACATTGTCCATAACACAAACACTGACAGAACAGAACATAAGCATGTATTCACATGCGCCAGTATAACTGATCCTCCTCATCATCACATTTCATCCATCTATCTTTGGTGTCCCTGGAAAAAAAAAAATGTGGAACTATTTTGGAGATTGAGACTGATCCAATGAAAACATACCAAGAGGCTCATGGGGTTTCAGTTCTTGTTTTTTGTGGTTGCACTTTTTCCAGTTTTTTAAGAAAACTCCTGGTGACTGGTGGACATGCTAACTAACTGACTTTGCAGGTTTAGAAAGACTCTGTACACTTCGCCTTGTTTGTTGATACAGTAAATATATCAGAGGCCGGAAGTAGGCGAGACTCAGGTGACAGTAACTTCCCTGCACAAATGTCAACTTCTGCACATCAGACATGGTATACTGCAAGCATGTACACCGACGCCCATGTATGTAAATTATTGAGGATGTGACTGGCAAGCGTATGTTTTTAGCATTATATCCAAGGTGGGCGTATGTCCTTCATACAACCCCAACCGAAATCAGACAAAGGATGTGATTCCAAATAAAGGAGTGGTTCCATTGGTACTATCAAACAATTAAGAAATATGCAAGAGACTGAGCTGGAGACTGTCTGAGATGGAGGAATAGTGAATAATTGATTACTATTCTACCCCTTACCATCACCACTGCAAAGATATCCTCAAGTGCCCTGTCATTTACATCAGTATGTAAGGAAAGAAAGCAAGCAAGACCTAAAATACTTGGTGCCACTTGGGTCTGATGACCGATGGTCTCTCTCTCTCTCTCTCTCTCTCTCTCTCTCTCTCTCTCTCTCTCTCTCTCTCTCACACACACACACACACCTTGAGCGCACATTTATCCCCTGTCTTCTTGCAGTAGCATTGCATTCCAGCACTTTCCCGTTCATACCCAGTCCTAGTACTTGAGTTGTTATTTTGTAGTCCTCTGTGACTGCGTTGCGTTTGAACTCCAGTTGGGAATGAGCGGGCAGTTGGAAGAGTGTGGGACTGCTTAGGGTGTCATTGCCTGGGATGTGTGGTCCGCTGAAACCAGTCGTCCCCTGGAGCTGAGATTCGGATTGGTTCGCCGACTGCCTCTCCTCCCCATTACCATTATGTTGCATGCTTTGTCTCTTTCCGTTCAAGTCCCCCTCCGTGCTCTCCAGAGGAACAGAGAGTGCAAGAAGAGGCAGTGGTGTCCTGGGGAATATGTCCCTCTTCCCCTCCCGTCCAATGTCCGGCCGCAGCCTCACTCCCCCTCCCTCTCTCTGAGACTAAATTAGATTTTTTTCAGATTCCTTCGTCGTCCTTCGATTTTACTTTAGATTATGGCGCGAAAATAGGCGAATTAATCCTCAGTAGTCTTATTTTTTCCGAGGAATAGCTACTATATACAATAATATTGGCACATTGACAGAATAATACGTTTTCAGATTGTATAGTTCTATGAAGCATTTTGAACTTCACTCTAAAGGACATTCTAATTTGTGGTATAGTTTACAATCGATTATGTAAAATATTATGTTGTATCAAAATAAATGGGACACAGGTCATTGTACCCCAGCAAATACATCTGTACCGGATGTCTAGTTTAGTTAATCAAAATGCGCAGAACATTTCCTGCAAAACCATATAAAAACCAAATAAAACCAGGATAACAGTCCTTATTCTCTTCGTTATTCTCCTCTCCTGTACCCTCTGGGGCTAAACCAAACTCTCCAAATCCCTTACGTCAGCGCAGCACTGCTCAAATTCATTCACACTGCGTTTATTTTAAAGGAGCCGCCACGCGTAAAGAAGCGCTGACAGTTTGTAACAAACAGGAAGAGGCGAAGCGAGAGGTTTCACTCTCGCCAAAATCTTTCCAAAATAAACCCAATGCGTTTCTATGGGCTTATTTTGGACCTAAACTTGTCGCCTGTTTTCCCGCCGTTGGGACAACTATTCCCATTGTTAGGGCAGAGACATGAGCATCTCGTCATTATATACGGATCTCTGTTTATAGGAACTCGTCAGGTATTACTAACCAATCACTAACATCCAATTCTTATCCTTAAATTTAAACAAAAAGTTGAAAAGGACAAAAATGCTGGTCAGTCAGTGGTAGTCTTTATTACCTTCACAGATAAAATAATGTCAATCGACAATAGCCCAGTGAACTGAAGAGGAGACCCTTGGACTGTAACCATATTCCAACAGCAAAAAAGTATTTGAACTACCCCATGCAAGTACAATATTATATCTGGAGCATAGAGTAGAGAGCTCTATAGGGTGTAGGCCTTGAGTCCATCTATATCTTCAGAGGTGGAGTAGCCCCTGTCGTTGACAGGCCAGTTGCCGGGGCTGGGGGCGGGGGAGTGGACGATGTGCTCAAAGAGGACCCCCTCAGGAGACAGGCCCACTCTGGGCAGGTACAGTCTTACGTGGTTGTCCTGACCAGGCCAGAATGAGTTAGGGTTGGCTCTACGGCTGGACGGCTCCCTCATGTTGCTCCAAACAAACAGCACATACACATTACACATGTAAAACAATACACATTGTTGTTGCTGTGGCTACTATTAGTGTGGCGGCTTGCCATAATAACACTGATGTCACTTCCTCCTCACCTTTTAATGTGGGCGTACTCCTCCCTGGTCAGCCAGCATTCTGTCTTGTGTCTGACCTCAGCACGACCTGTGGACAGAGTCATCATCTTGGACCTCCGACGCACAGACCTACGGGAGGGGTACAGAGCCCTGGGGGAGGAGGCAGAAAACATAACAGGTAATATCAGAGCTGTAGACTTCTCCCTCACTGTCAGAACTGCATATGGTATAATACAAACATATATCTCTATTCTCTGCCTGATGTGACTGTTACTGTGTGGTCAATTTGATAATCTATCTGCGGTTGATGACACCAACACTCACGTCTCCTTGTGGACTTTGTGTGGAGTGGTCTCTTTCTCCAGGCCATGCTCCTCTTCCTCCTTCTCCTCGACCCCCCGGGGGGTACTACTGCTGTAGCAGATCCAGGCCCTCAGACGGCCACCACGCCCCGGCACAGCGTTGGACCCTGCCTGCCTCAGCACGGGACACTTCGGACCCCCCAAGACATGGTCCCCTGGATGCAGCAGAACTGAGGAGGAGTAGGACACACACACGCATGCATGGACATACACACACAGATAGATTTAGTGCTGGACAGCATACTCCAGCACTATGGCTGGTGCTTTAAAGTGCTATTACTGGTGCTTTTAAGTGCAATCAAGGTCTTTAAAGTGCTATTACTCAGTAATGAAGGGTACTTGTGTGACATGAGGTTATGTGATTAGAATAGAAAAGGGGTCAACATCATCTGGAATTGTTTGGGTGTGTATAGCCAAAGGGGTATATGTGTGTGCTTTACCTAATGCCTACCTCAAGGTGTTTTCTTGTGTGTTTGTGTACTGTACTGTGTGTGTGAGTATATTTTCTGTATGTGTGTGTGTGTTTTCCTATGGTTCTCACCTCTCTCCAGTGTGGCCTGGTTGACTGTGACCCGCTTTGTGTGACACTGGTCCAGTGAGTCCAGGTACTCCCCCAGACACTGTCTCCTGAACCTGTCCACCGCTCGGGCCGTGTCTCCTCCCAGAGAGGACGGGTGGGAGTGGGTGTCCTGGGTGGGGTTCCCTATACACACCGTCCTCATGATGGCCAGCACCTCCTTATCCTGCATGCCCTAGTGCCGACAAGGTTAGAGGGCAGAGGTTAGGTCATGATAGGGCCAATGGAAAGAGAGAGTGGCCGTAGGAGCCTCTGTTGGATTTGATTGTAATGGTCCTGCCCTCACCTTGATTCTGTTGCGGCGGTGCTGCTGGATGAAGGCTTGATCCTGCTGCTCCTCCGGAGACAGGGGAGTCTGCAGACACAGCTCAGGGCTGGGGAGGGACAGGAGCTGAGCACCATGTCTCCCCAACCCCTGCTTGAGACCACGGCTCCACATTGGCCTCCGCGCTGAGAGGAGGGGAGGGAGGGGAGAGGAGAGTGGAGGGGAGGATAGGACTGCAGAGGAGAGGAGGGGGGAGACAATGGCAGGTATTTCTAGCACTGTATTTGTAGCCATTCAATCACATCATACAACCTAACACAATGCTACACAATGCTCTTTGGGTGATGAGCTGAGAGGATCATGTCTCCATCTTTACTAACCTAGGGGGCTCAGGGCCTGCTGCTCCCTGCCCCTCACTCGCTCTATGTCCCTGTTGCCCCCCTTCTCCAGCTCCAGGGGTGGTCCTAGCTCCCCTCTCTATGGCAGGCTCCTGTGGCCCCAGCTGGCCCTCTCTTCCCTCTCCCTCTCCTGGCTCCAGGACTTGATGCCCTCCGCCAGATCCTTCACTGTCACTGTGCCCCCCTCCATGCTGCTTGGACTGGACACCAGGTCATCCAGACGCTCTGGCACCACAGGGATGCCCTCCTGATGGGGTTGCATCGATGTTAATAAACACACATAGGCCTACACTCAGTCAGATAATGATTGCCATGATATTATTGATAGGATCACTACCTTCTCAAACACAGCTAGGGGGTCATTCTGACTGATGCATGGCTTGCCATGTTTGTCAAGCCATTTGGCCACTTCAGAGAGTCTGAGATCATGAGTGCAGAGGTACCTGTTTACCTCGCGCTGTGTTGACCAGACTGCGTGTGCACGAGGTACATAAGCCCGTCGAGAAGGATGGGTCAGGCTGGCACGTGTTCTGGACTGGAGAAGAGACAGAGAACAGTGATTCATATACTTTATATAATGGGGTCTATGAGCCATGGCAGCATCACTCATTGGTGATTTACCTTATAAGCCTAAAAGGGTGTCAAAGTAACACGCGGGACAAGTGAGGGAGTTCTCTGAATCTTTTTCTCTCTCTCCACAACCAACATCTCCAGCTCGGTCACCGTCGGCTTACTCTTAACCCACTTCGACAAATCTCAGAAACTATCGAACTCTTGACGAAAGGACCTCCTTTGGTTAACCCAGTCTTGGTGCTTGGCGTCATTAAAATCCAAAGGCATCTCTGGAGCAACACTGTCTCTGTCCCCTGCTCCTGATGCCATGGCCGCCACCGCCACTGACCTATGTCGACTTTTTGTCGGCACTTGGCTCGCAGGTTTAGGCATGCACACGGGCGGTTTGGGCATCCGTGGCGCGATGAAAACCCTGTCCCTTGTTTTAGCGGGACCGAACACTCTGCTTGCCATTTTGTAGAAATATGTCTGCACTAAATCTCTCTTTTTAATCCGCACCAGTTGTTCGTCTATTTCCAAATCATCCATTTTTATGCTTTTGAGATTATAGACCTACTGAAATGAAACGGTTTTAGATGTATATTTTCCTTCTATAATGTACTTATATTGTAAATGGAGAAAGACCGACAGCAGTTTTGGTTTCAACATTTTGGTGACTTCTCATGGCCGTCGACTGTTGGGGAGCGCAGCTGGTTCCACTCGTGCATGTTTATGCATGGTAACCATGGAACCTTTTGTTGCATTGCGCAGTGGGCACTCCATGAGCGCGGGTTGTCACCAGTGGTTAAGTGGAGTCATCCTGGTCTCATAGACTAGACGTAACATAGCAAATGAAAATCCGGGACACTCAAATTATTAGGATGATATGTAAGTTTGGTATTGTTACATAAAACAGGTGGTTACTTAAGGCAAAAACGAAAGTAGGATGGTTGGTCAGGGTGGGGGTATAACGCGAATGTCAAGCAATCTCATCAAGGACAACTTTAGCATTTTAGCTAATTTGCAACTTTTCAAGTATTTACTACATTTTAGTCATTTAGCAGACACTCTTATCCAGAGCAACTTACAGTTAGTGAGTGCATACATTTTCATACTGCCCACCCCATGGGAAACGAACCCACAACCCTGGCGTTGCAAGCGCCATGCTCTACCAACTGAGCTACTACTTTTTAGCTACTTTGCATCTAAATTACTTAGCATGTTAGCTAACCCTAACCTTAACCCTTTAAGCTAACCCTTCCCCTAACCTTAACCCTTTTAGCTAACCCTTTCCCTAACCCCAGCCTTAATAACCCCTTAACCATTTAACCTAACTCCTAAACTTAACCCTAATGTCTAGCAACCCAAAGGTTGGGAGTAGCATTTGAGCTAATTAGCAAGTTTTCAAGTACTACTACTTTTTAGCTACTTTGTAGGGCGTGTTTAAACCTAGTTTTCTTTAGCCAATGTCATTAAGAATCACATACAATTAATCATTAGATTGTTCTCTACAATATTGCAACCTTAATATGCTTGTACTTAACAGAGTTGATTAAATAAAAACGTTAGTTAGTTGTGACCGTTGCTAGTTAAGACCGGGCAGCTCTTGGTTGTATCTCTTCCATATTTCGGGGGTTGGGAGGTGGTAACATTAGGAGGCGTTTCCGCACTTTGGACCAATGACAATCAACTTGATACACTTCTCATTTTTATCTCCAGATCCCTGGGTTTCTATTCCTCTAACCCTGCTCAATCAATGCTGAGATGGGCTGTTTCTATCGCAATTTAAAGGGGAAGACTCAGTAATTCACAATGAAAACAGGAACTGATTTTTTGGGGGGAGGGTAGATATATATATATATATATATATATATATATATATATATACACAGCGCATTCGGAAAGTATTCAGACCCCTTGACTTTTTCCACATTGCAGGGATAAGGTGCCAGGGAGTTATACAGTGCATTCAGAAAGTATTCAGACCCCTTGACTTTCTCCACATTGCAGGGATAAGGTGCCAGGGAGTTATACAGCTAATTCGGAAAGTATTCAGACCCCTTGACTTTCTCCACATTGTTTTTACATTACAGCCTTATTCTAAAATGGATGAAATTCCCCTCATCAATCTACACACAATACACCATAATGACAAAGCAAAAACAGGTTTTTAGACATTTTTGCTAATAAAAAAAATAAAAAAAGGAAATATCACATTTACATAAGTATTCAGACCCTTTACTCAGTACTTTGTTGAAGCACCTTTGGCAGCGATTACAGCCTCGAGTCTTCTTGGGTATGATGCTACAAGCGTTATTTCTTTTTTAGAATTTTTTGAAACAAGTTATTTTTTTCATTTCACTTCCCCAATTTGGACTATTTCGTGTATGTCCATTACATGAAATCCAAATCCATTTAAATTACAGGTTGTAATGCAACAAAATAGGAAAAACGCCAAGGGGGGTGAATACTTTTGCAAGGCACTGTATATGATAGAGACATAGAGTTTAGACTATTGTTTTTCTGATTGAGTTCTCTATTGAATGAACATATTTTCACAAGCATTGAATGAAATAATAATTTAATGGGTGAACACCCTATACCAGGGGTATTCAAATACAATTTGAGAAGGTCCAGTCACACACATTTCCTAAGTGGGAAAGGTCCTGATAGAATAGATATTGTCATTTATCGGTGCTCTAGTACAGCATAGTAACAAACATACCATTGTCCATATTATGATTTGGTATACATGGTTTTATATGAAATGTTTTCAGGACTACTATTAAATACATTAAATGAGACCAATCAGATACATTTTAATGAATTACAAACAACTTTTTTATTTTGACTGTGAAAATGTGCATTGTACAGGCTGTGCTGTAGTAGTAAGTAGGCTATTACTATTTGTCATGCTGCTTCAAATACATTTAAGAAATTAGTACAACAAAAAGTATTTAAAAAATGAATGGTTTCTCTCTTTACAAAAATATAATAAAGTTCACATTTGAGACAACATTGCTGAAAAACAAAAGTGGTTGCATAGTAATCTGTATGCAAAAAAGTCACTGAGCCAATGTACATGGGCCTTTTCTTAATTAATAAATAATATAACAAAGTGCACATTTTATGGAGAACAAAGGGGAGTCCAATAGAAAATAACATCTGAGTGTACAGACTGTGTTCCATGCATGCACAAGTCACTCTGGGCCTTGCATCACAGACTGTGTTCCATGCATGCACAAGTCACTCTGGGCCTTGCATCACAGACTGTGTTCCATGCATGCACAAGTCACGCTGGGCCTTGCATTACAGACTGTGTTCCATGCATGCACAAGTCACGCTGAGCCTTGCGTCATTGACTAATGAGAGAAATGACAGTTTTATTCTCCTGCCAATACTTTGAACGTTGGCAAATATGGTGTGAGTGCAATTCTAAGACACTGGTGCAGGTGTTCATTGGTGAGCCTGGTGCGGTATTTGGTTTTAATAATATTCATTGTGGAGAAGGCTGACTCACAGCAATATGTGGAACAAAACATGGTCAGGATGTGTAGTGCCATTTTGTTTAGAACAGGGAAACCAGCTGCAGGCACAATCTTTCCCCAGAAACTGACAGGGTCACAAACACCAACCTGCTATTTCAAGGCCACATTTTCTTGCAGTTCAATCAACTAAATTTGTAGTGATGCAACATTTACCCATCTGAAGGTCTGTTTTGCTTCCTCTGAAAACTTTGTGACATTTGTGACTAAGAAGAGGTTCTGTATGAACAGCAGCAGTTGTCTTCCAAGAGCAAAGTCATCAATGTGAGCCTTGAAGTTATCCATCAGGTTCTGTATGAAATCATCATGGTGGGGCACATCTTTCTCTCCCTGGGTTTGCTCCAAAAGTTTTGGGAAGTGGACAAGTTCTCCCTGGAGATCAGTCTTGAAAATCTCAAATTTCCTCTGGAAAGCCCGGACTGCTGTTATCAAATGTTCTGTCCCTGCAGCTTAACATTGAGCTCATCTTCCAAAAACTCTGTAAACTGAGTTGTCTTTTCCCTCTTTTGCTCTGATAGGAAAGATTTGATTTCCTCCTGAATGGCCCAAAAGCTCTCCAAAACCCTGCCTTTGCTGAGCCATCTGACATTGTTGTGCAGTAGTAAGTCATCATAGCTGGCATTAACCTCTGTCAGAAAGCCTCTTAGCAGATTGGTGGATGATGCAGTGGTAAGATGTCAGGTCAGGGTGGTCCTCTTTCAAATGTGCAACCAGTCCCCTCCCTCTTCCTATCATAGCTGGAGCTCCATCTATGGTGATGGAGACCACCGACTTCAGATCTATCCCCCTTTTTACATTTTAGTCATTTAGCAGATGCTCTTATCCAGAGCGACTTACAGTTAGTGAGTGCATACATTATTTTTTTATTTTTTCATACTGGCCCCCCATGGGAATCGAACCCACAACCCTGGTGTTGCAAACGCCATGCTCTACCAACTGAGCTACATCCCTGCCGGCCATTCCCTCCCCTACACTGGACGGCTCTGGGCCAATTGTGAGCCGCCCCATGGGTCTCCCGGTCGCGGCCGGCTACGACAGAGCCTGGATTCGAACCAGGATCTCTAGTGGCACAGCTTAGACCACTGCGCCACTCGGGAGTACAGTGTAGTCAGCATCCCTTTGATGGCCTCATGAATGTCCTCTCCTCGTGTGTGTGTTTCAAGAGTTGTTAAACCCAACAGGTCCTCACAGAATTCCTTTTTTGTTTCGTCATAAAATCTCACAAATACCAGAAGCTGGGCATTATCGGTGGTATCTGTTGATTCATCCACAGCTAATGAAATGCATGGTGCATTCTGAATGGCCTCATCAAGTTGTGAAATCACATCTTCAGCTAATATTTCAGTTCTTCTCATTGCTGTGGAATCTGACAGTGGGATCTGTTGGATATTTTCCTTCAGCTCATCTTTTTGTTTACCATCAAGTTCTGATAAAAGTATATGTTGTAGACCTATGCCAATTTTGTGCAAGTTGGTGTCCCAATATTATGAGAAAAGGATGTCAACATCATTCACCTACATTAGCATTTTATTCTAAGGTTTAAATTACAAATAAAAACCCTTAATAAATGACTCATTATCGACTTTTACAAGTAAATAGTACACATAGTTCATACTAAGACATGTACATATAAGAACACCATGTTAACTCACTGTTTTCAATTGATGATGGGCAATAAGACTTTTGGATATATATGACAAACATGATAAAGTGATCATCTTAGTTCTGCTGCTAATTCAGGACAATGTGGTATGGTGGATGGTGGTGTGGATTGACACAATGAATACTCTGTGTGCATCCTTGATCATGCTACTCTCTGTGACTAGCTGATTGACATTAGCTAGCTGTGTTGTGTTGTTGAGCTGTGTGCTGGTCTAGCCCTGCAGGGCCCTGTCTAACACATGTTCGTCCTGCACAGGGTAGGGCATAGTGACTCGAAGCTGCCTCTGCTCCTCCATGGTACGCTGGATGGTCTCATAGGCGTTGGAGTTCCCTGACCAGCACCGACGAGCCACCTGCAGGGATAAGGTGCCAGGGAGTTATACAGTGCATTCGGAAAGTATTCAGACCCCTTGACTTTTTGCAAAAAAAATTTAACATTACAGCCTTATTCTAAAATGGATGAAATTGTTTTTTCCCCCCTCATCAATCTACAAATGTTTGATAATTTATTACAAATAAAAAACAGAAATACCTTTACATAAGTATTCAGACCCTTTACTCAGTACTTTGTTGAAGCACCTTTGGCAGCGATTACAACCTCAAGTCTTCTTGGGTATGACGCTACAAGCTTGGCACACCTGTATTTGGGGAGTTTCTCCCATTCTTCTCTGCAGATCCTCTCAAGCTCTGTCAGGTTGGATGGGGAGCATCGCTGCACAGCTATTTTCAGGTCTCTCCAGAGATGTTCGATTGGGTTCAAGTCAGAGCTCTGGATGGGCCATTCAAGGACATTCAGAGACTTGTCCCGAAGCCACTCCTGCGTTGTCTTGGCTGTGTGCTTAGGGTCTTTGTCCTGTTGGAAGGTGAACCTTCGCCCCAGTCTGAGGTCCTGAGCATTCTGGAGCAGATTTTCATCAAGGATCTCTCTGTACTTTGCTCCGTTCATCTTTCCCTCGATCCTGACTAGTCTCCCAGTCCCTGCCGCTGAAAAATATCCCAACAGCATCATGCTGCCACCACCATGCTTCACCGTAGAGATAGTGCCAGGTTTCCTCCAGACGTGACACTTGGCATTCAGTGGTGTCTCTCTATCACGTGAAGGATCTTTTAAATGAAGAAAAATAGTTCTACAAGCAGTTGTTACAACAACAAGAAAATAGCTTCAATTGCTTTGTCCAAATACTAGTGGATTCTACTAAAAAAAGAATGGACGACCTGAACGAAGAGGTCAAGGACCTAAAGAACAGTTTGCAGTTCTCCCAGGGTCAGCTCGATGAGTTGAAACAGGAGAACGGCAAGATTACAGCAATCTGTAAGTCATTGAGAGAGGACATCAGTTCTGTGTGTGAATCCATGATAATGACGGATACATCAGATTATCTTGAGGGACAATCAAGGCGTAACATCATGGTTGTGGATGGAATTGCAGAATCTCCACATGAGACCTGGACGTAGTCTGAGGACAAAGTGAGGGTAATGATCTCTGAGAAATTGAAGATGGACCACAGGAAGATTGAGGTGGAGCGCACCCACAGGAGTGGAAAACCCACCACCGGCCCAGGTGACACGCCCAGGCCGATAGTGGTCAAGTTCCTGAGGTTCAAGGACAAGGTAGCTGTTCTGGAAAGAGCCAAGAACGTGAGGGTAACGTATATCTTTCTCAACAAGGACAATCCTGAAGCTGTGCGCCAGAAGAGGAAAGAACTTATCCCAGCGATGAAAGCTGCCAGAGCGCGTGGGGACATTGCTTACATCCGCTATGACAGGCTCATTGTCCACCATCCCTCCCAGAAGCCTGGAGAGAGCCAAGCCTATGGGTTCGTAGCTTCAACCCAGCAGGACACACACACACCAATTGATTAATGGACTGCTGAATGTATATTGTTTTCTCTTGCTTTGTTTGCTCTTTTCAGTATTATGTCTATCTCTGATAAGCTACCCAGGAAAGGGCTGAAAATAGCCCATATTAATATATGTAGCCTTAGAAATAAGGTTCATGAAATCAATAACTTGCTAACATCAGAGTTCATTCATATATTAGCCATTTCTGAGACTCACTTAGATAATTCATTTGATGATACAACAGTAGCAATACAAGAATATGACATCTATAGAAGAAACAGAAATGCTTATAGGGGAGGTGTTGCTGTATATATTCAGAGCCATATCCCTGTAATGCTTAGAGAAGGGTTATTGAAGTGTTGTGGTTCCAGGTTCACTTGCCACATCTAAAGGATTTTATTTTGGGGTGTTGCTATAGGCCACCAAGTGCGAACAGTCACTATCTAAATAACATGAGTGAAATGCTTGATAGTGTATGTGATGTAAACAGAGAGGTCTACTTTCTTGGGAACCTGAATATTGACTGGTTTTCATCAAGCTGTCCACTCAAGGGGAAGCTTCTTACTGTAACCAGTGCCTGTAATCTGGTTCAGGTTATTAATCAACCTACCAGGGTGTTTACAAACACTACAGGAACAAGATCATCCACATGTATCGATCCCATTTTTACTAATACTGTAGAACTTTGTTCTAAAGCTGTATCCGTACCCATTGGATGCAGTGATCACAATATAGTGGCTATATCCAGGAAAGCCAAAGTTCCAACAGTTGGGCCTAAAATAGTGTATAAGAGATCATACAAAAGATTTTGCTGTGACTCATATGTGGATGATGTAAAACATATTTGTTGGTCTGATGTGATTAATAAGGAGCATCCAGACGCAGCACTTGATGAATTTATGAAATTGCTTCTTCCAATTATTGAGAAACATGCACCTGTTAGGAAACTGACTGTTAGAACTGTTAAGACTCCATGGATTGATGAGGAATTGAAAAACTGTATGGTTGAAAGAGATGGGGCAAAAGGAGTGGCTAATAAGTCTGGCTGCACATCTGACTGGTTGACTTACTGTAAATTGAGAAATTATGTGACTAACCTAAAAAAAAAGAAGAAGAAACTGTATTATGAAGCCAAGATCAATGATATAAAGAATGATGGAAAAAAACTTTGGAGTACTTTAAATGAAATTATGGGCAGAAAGACATTCAACTCCATCTTTCATCGAATCAGATGGCTTATTCATCACAAAACCATTTGATGTTGCCAATTATTGTAATGATTACTTCATTGGCAAAGTGGGCAAACTTAGGCAGGAAATGCCAACAATGAACAGTGAGCCATCGTATTCATGCATAAAAAAACAAATAATGAAAGAAAAGCATTGCAAGTTAGAATTTTGTAAAGTTAGTGTGGGAGAGGTGGAAAAATTATTGTTATCGATCAATAATGGCAAACCTCCTGGCATTGACAACTTAGATGGAAAGCTACTGAGGATGGTAGCTGACTCTATAGCCACTCCTATCTGTCATATGTTTAATCTGAGCCTAGAGGAAAGTCTTTGTCCTCAGGCCTGGAGGCAAGCCAAAGTCATTCCGCTACCCAAGAATGGTAAAGCATCCTTTACTGGTTCTAACAGCAGACCTATAAGCTTGTTGCCAGCTCTTAGCAAACTGTTGGAAAAAATAGTGTTTGACCAAATACAATGCTATTTCTCTGTAAACAAATTAACAACAGACTTTCAGCATGTGTAACGATCCCGGCAGTCTGAGTCGGGTCCTGTCTGTGTACTAGTTTTTCTGCTCGTGATCTCCAGTTTCCCGAGGGTTCTGGAACGCTCCCTGCCTGGTTGCCGGGCAACGTTGCTAGGCGGGAGCTCTCTTGATTTCCGCACCTGCATCCCATCAGCAATCGGCACACCTGGTCCTGATCATCACCCTTCTTAGGCTCTGGCCTAACATCCATTCCCTGCCGGATCGTTAGCCATGAACAGTATGTTTATCAGCGGATCAGTCTTAGAGCTTAGAGCATTAGTTTTGTTGTTTTGCACCTTGTTTGCTTGTTGTATGCTTACCTCCGTTTTGTTCTCCCTGCAGTCACTCGTCCGGAACCTTCACCCAACCTCTGCCTGATGGTCGGCGGCTGCCGAGCCATCATTGGACCAACTACTGCACCCTCAACAACTCATCCACGCCGCCCGCTCTGTTCCCTGGATTATTCAGCAGCACTCGTGGATCAGTTAAATAAACACTCACCTTTGACACCACTTACCTTGTCCTGGTCTGCTTCTGGGTTCTGGCTTAGTAAACCGTGACAGAACGATCCGGCCCCGTAATGAACCCAGCGGACCTGGACTCTGTTCGCCATGCCATTACCCATCAGGAGAAGATGTTGGGCCATCATAGCACGGTACTACAGGAGATCGCGTTGTCAGTTCGGAACCTTTCTACCGGTCTGACGGAGGTCCAGAACCAGCGCAAGTTTCCGGTGGAGGATCCACTACCGGTTTCACCCATCTCGCCTGCCGCTTCTGGAGCTGTGTCCTTCCGTGAGCCCAAGGTTCCGACGCCGGATAAATATGAGGGGGAGCTGGGAAGATGCCGTTCCTTCCTTATGCAGTGTGGATTAGTGTTCGATCTACAGCCCTACTCTTATGCCACAGACAAAGCTAGGATAGCCTTTGTGATTGAGTTGCTGCGTGGTCGAGCGCTGGAGTGGGCTTCAGCCGTTTGGGAACGACAGGATCCCTGCATGGCTTCATACCAGGGGTTCACGGCCGAAATGAGGAGTCTCTGCAAGCGGCCTTTTACCAGGGTCTGTCGGAGCAGCTCAAGGATGAGTTGATCTCCTATCCGGAGCCTAGTGACCTGGACAGCTTGGTAGCCTTGTCTATTCGGGTGGATAATCGAGTCCGAGAGCGAAGGAGGGAGAAGCAATGGGTCCCGTCCAACCGGTCAGCTTCTCAGGTTCCAGTCGGGTCGGGGATTGGACCAGAATACGTCGATCATCGTCCACCACACAGGATTAGTGGAGAGGTCCTGTCTCCCGATTCTGAACCCATGCAAGTGGGGCGGCACGGGTTAACCAAGGAGGAGCGCCAACACAGACGTAGGGACTAACTGTTGCCTCTACTGTGGTGGTTCGGGACATTACCTCGCCACTGGTTCCCGGCGGTCGTCAAACTGCGCGGCTCGCTAAAGTTGGGAGGACTTTTAGCGAGCCAGTTTCGACCTCTCAATACCTCTGTCAGACCCCGTTTCCCGGCTACCCTTATGAACAGGAATCAGAGCTTAGCGATTAACGCTTTTATCGATTCAGGCGCCGATGGAAGCTTTCTTGATGCCGAGTTGGTGGAACAGCAGGGGCTTTCCAAGGAGCAATTGCCGGAAGCCATTGAAGCTACCACTCTGGACGGCAGTAGTCTGGCACGTATCACGATGAGGACTGAACCGGTTAAGATGCTGTTGTCGGGGAATCATTCTGAGATGATTTCATTCTTCATTCTGCCGTCTTCCCATGTTCCTCTGGTCCTTGGATACCCCTGGCTGAAGGAACACAATCCCACGTTCGATTGGGTGACGGGCAAGGTAACGAGTTGGAGCCTTGATTGTCATGCTAACTGTCTCAAGACTGCCTGTCCCCATTCGGTTCCCAGTCAGGTGATTGAGGCTAAACCCCCCAGATTTGTCCCTGGTTCCCGAGACATATCACGATTTGGGGGAAGTGTTCAGTAAGCAGAAGGCTCTGTCACTCCCTCCCCACCGACCATATGATTGTGCCATCAACCTGTTCCCTGGTGCTGTCTACCCCAAGGGAAGGTTATACAGTATCTCCCGACCTGAACGTGAGGCTTTGGAGACCTACATCAAGGAGTCCCTAGCTGCTGGTCTCGTTCGTCCCTCGTCATCACCCCTGGGGGCAGGATTCTTCTTTGTGGGTAAGAAGGATGGCTCTCTTCGACCGTGTATTGATTATCGGGGGTTGAATGACATCACGGTCAAGAACAAGTATCCCCTGCCCTTGATGAGTTCTGCCTTCGACTCCTTACAGGGTGCTACGGTGTTCACCAAGCTAGACCTACGCAATGCGTATCACATGGTCCGGATCAGAGAGGGGGACGAGTGGTTGACGGGTTTCAATACACCGATGGGTCACTTCGAGTATCAGGTGATGCCGTTTGGACTGACCAATGCTCCAGCGGTATTCCAGAGTATGGTGAACGACGTCCTGAGAGATATGATCGGTCTCTTTGTGTTTGTTTACCTGGATGACATTCTGATCTTCTCGAAGGAACCTTCCGACCACGTCCAGCATGTCCGGCAGGTTCTGCAGCGATTGTTGGAGAATCGCCTGTTCGTGAAGGCCGAGAAGTGCGAGTTTCACGCCCACACGACATCCTTTCTCGGGTACATCATCTCCAGGGGAGAGATTAGGATGGACCAGGAGAAGGTTAGAGCGGTTCTGGAATGGGCCCAGCCCGGTACGAGATTGCAGCTCCAGAGATTTTTGGGGGTTTGCGAATTTCTACCGCAGATTCATCCGGGATTACAGCCGTGTGGCCGCTCCGTTAACTGCCTTGACTTCCAGTATCAGGACCTTCAAGTGGAATCCGGAGGCGGATCGAGCGTTTCTGGATTTGAAGAGGCGATTCACCAACGCACCGATTCTCTCTCAACCGGACACGGCCCGTCAGTTCGTCGTTGAAGTGGACGCGTCTGATGTGGGAGTTGGCGCCATCCTGTCGCAGCGATGCTCCACGGACAGTAAACTCCATCCCTGCGCCTACTACTCGTCGCCTTTCGCCTGCGGAGAGGAATTACGATGTGGGTAACCGGGAGCTTCTCGCGGTGAAACTTGCCTTGGAGGAGTGGCGCCACTGGTTGGAGGGGGGCGGAGCAACCGTTTATTGTCTGGACTGACCACAAGAATCTTGCTTACGTGCAATCGGCTAGACGTCTCAACTCCCGTTCAGGCCAGGTGGGCGTTGTTTTTCGGACGATTCAATTTTTTCCCTGACGTTCCGACCTGGATCTAAGAACGGCAAGGCGGGACGCCTTGTCCCGGATGTTCTCCAAGACGGAAGAGAGTGGGTCCAAGACCGAGACAATTCTCCCCCGGAACTGCGTCGTGGGAGCAGTTATGTGGAAGATTGAGGAGGAGGTGATGGCGGCCCTTCGGACGCAGCCCGGTCCCGGTAACGGTCCACCCGGTCGGTTGTTTGTGCCTGAGTCGGTTCGTCCTGCTGTCCTCAAATGGTCCCACGCCAGCAAGATGGCTTGTCACCCTGGCGTGGCTCGGACGATGGCGTTTCTTCGCAGACGTTTTTGGTGGCCTGCCATGGCCGAGGATACTCGGGGTTTTGTTGCTGCCTGTCCAGTGTGTGCGCAGAATAAGAGTACCAATCGGCCCAGCTCTGGACTACTTCACCCCCTTCCTATTCCCCGCGACCATGGTCGCATCTGGCCCTGGACTTTGTCACTGGGTTGCCCGCTTCTGAGGGGAACACGGTCGTTCTGACTATCGTGGACAGATTCAGCAAGTTCGCCCACTTTGTGCCAATTGCCAAGCTTCCCTCTGCCTCGGAGACGTCCGAGATCCTGGTTAGGGAGGTTTTCAGGGTCCACGGTTTGCCCAGTGATATCGTTTCCGACCGTGGCCCTCAGTTTACCTCTGCTGTCTGGAAGTCCTTCTGTTTGGCCATTGGAGCTACAGTCAGTCTCACATCTGGTTTTCACCCCCAATCTAATGGTCAGGCGGAGAGAGCCAACCAGAAGATGGAATCCACGCTACGCTGCCTGGTCTCTTCCAACCCCACCTCCTGGGTCTCTCAGTTGCCTTGGGTTGAGTATGCCCACAATACTCTCCCTACATCTGCCACTGGGATGTCTCCCTTCCAGTGCCTGTATGGCTACCAACCTCCCTTGTTCCCTTCTCAGGAGAGGGAGCTCTCAGTGCCTTCTGTTCAGGCCCATATTCGTCGTTGCCACCGGACCTGGCATCGGGCCAGAAAGGCACTCCTTAGAGTTTCGGACCGGTATCAGCTCCAGGCGAATCGTCGCCGGATCCCCGCTCCCACCTATACCATCGGAGATAGGGTCTGGTTGGCCACACGGGATCTTCCTTTACGGACTGAGTCTAGGAAGTTGTTACCGAAGTTCATTGGTCCGTTTGTGGTGGAGAAGGTGATCAATCCGGTGGCAGTTCGACTCAAACTACCGAGGACGCTCAGAGTCCATCCCACCTTTCATGTCTCCTGCCTCAAGCCTGTTTTCCTCAGTCCTCTGTTGCCTCCTCCGCCTCCTCCTCCTCCTCCTCGGATGATCGGAGGTGGTCCTGCCTACACGGTGCGACGCATCATGGATTCCAGACGGCGGGGCCGGGGTTTCCAGTATCTCGTGGACTGGGAGGGGTATGGTCCTGAAGAGAGGAGTTGGATTCCGCGGCGACAGATCCTAGATGCTGACCTCATTCGTGACTTCTACCGCCTCCATCCTGGCGCTCCGGGAGTCCGCCCGGTGGCGTTTCGTCGGAGGGGGGTACTGTAACGATCCCGGCAGTCTGAGTCGGGTCCTGTCTGTGTACTAGTTTTTCTGCTCGTGATCTCCAGTTTCCCGAGGGTTCTGGAACGCTCCCCTGCCTGGTTGCCGGGCAACGTTGCTAGGCGGGAGCTCTCTTGATTTCCGCACCTGCATCCCATCAGCAATCGGCACACCTGGTCCTGATCATCACCCTTCTTAGGCTCTGGCCTAACATCCATTCCCTGCCGGATCGTTAGCCATGAACAGTATGTTTATCAGCGGATCAGTCTTAGAGCTTAGAGCATTAGTTTTGTTGTTTTGCACCTTGTTTGCTTGTTGTATGCTTACCTCCGTTTTGTTCTCCCTGCAGTCACTCGTCCGGAACCTTCACCCAACCTCTGCCTGATGGTCGGCGGCTGCCGAGCCATCATTGGACCAACTACTGCACCCTCAACAACTCATCCACGCCGCCCGCTCTGTTCCCTGGATTATTCAGCAGCACTCGTGGATCAGTTAAATAAACACTCACCTTTGACACCACTTACCTTGTCCTGGTCTGCTTCTGGGTTCTGGCTTAGTAAACCGTGACAGCATGCTTATAGGGAAGGGCACTCAACATGCGCTGCGCTGAAACAAATGACTGATGAATGGTTGAAAGAAATTGATAATAAGAAGATTGTGGGAGCTGCACTGTTAGATTTCAGTGCAGCCTTTGATATTATTGACCATAACCTGTTGTTGAAAAAAACGTATATGTTATGGCTTTTCAACCTCTGCCATATCGTGGATTCAGAGCTATCTATCTAATAGAACTCAAAGGGTTTTCTTTAATGGAAGCTTCTCTAATGTCAAACATGTAAAGTGTGGTGTACCACAGGGCAGCTCTCTAGGCCCTCTACTCTTTTATATGTTTACCAATGACCTGCCACTGGCATTAAACAAAGCATGTGTGTCCATGTATGCTGATGATTAAATCACATACGCATCTGCAAACACAGCTAATGAAGTCACTGAAACCCTTAAAAAAGAGTTGCAGTGTGTTTTGGAATGGGTGGCCACTAATAGACTGGTCCTGAACATCTCTAAAACTAAGAGCATTGTATTTGGTACAAATCATTCCCTAAGTTCTAGACCTCAGCTGAATCTGGTAATGAATGGTGTGGCTGTTGAACAAGTTGAGGAGACTAAATTACTTGGCGTTATCTTAGATTGTAAACTATCATGGTCAAAACATATAGATTCAATGGTTGTAAAGATGGGGAGAGGTATGTCCGTAATAAAGAGATGCTCTGCTTTTTTGACACCACATTTCAAAAAGCAAGTTCTGCAGGCTATAGTTTTGTCTAATCTTGATTATTGTCCAGTCGTGTGGTCCAGTGCTGCAAGGAAAGACCTAGTTAAGCTGCAGCTGGCCCAAAACAGAGCAGCACGTCTTGCACTTCATTGTAATCAGAGGGCTGATATAAATACTATGCATGCCAGTCTCTCTTGGCTAAGAGTTGAGGAGAGACTGACTGCATCACTTCTTTTTATAAGAAACATTAAAGTGTTGAAAATCCCAAATTGATTGCATAGTCAGCTTATACACAGCTCTGACACACACACTTAACCCACCAGACATGCCACCAGGGGTCTTTTCACAGTCCCCAAATCCAGAACAAATTCAACAAAGCGTCCAGTATTATATAAAGCCAATATTGCATGGAACTCCGTTCCATCTCATATTGCTCAAATAAACAGCAAACCTGGTTTTTAAAAAGAGATAAAGCAACACTTCACAGCACAACGCCTCTCCCCTATTTGACCTAGATAGTTTGTGTGTATGTATTGATATGTAGGCTACATGTGCCTTGAATTTTTTTTTAATGTAGTTCTGTCCTTGAGCTGTTCTTGTCTATTAATGTTCTGTATTATGTCATGGTTCATGTTTTGTGTGGACCCCAGGAAGAGTAGCTGCTGCTTTTGCAACAGCTAATGGTGATCCTAATAAAATACCAAATACCAAATGCTGCAGACATTTTTTGGTACCCTTCCCCAG
This sequence comes from Coregonus clupeaformis, assembly GCF_020615455.1. Lineage (NCBI taxonomy): Eukaryota > Metazoa > Chordata > Actinopteri > Salmoniformes > Salmonidae > Coregonus > Coregonus clupeaformis. The sequence goes on along the minus strand of NC_059203.1, from coordinate 37,912,445 downwards.
ATCTGTGCCTCGACACAATCCTGTCTCGGAGCTCTACGGACAATTCCTTCGACATCATGGCTTGGTTTTTGCTCTGACATGCACTGTCAACTGTGGGACCTTATAGAAAGTGTGCCTTTCCAAATCATGTCCAATCAATTGAATTTACCACAGGTGGACTCCAATCCAGTTGTAGAAACATCAAGGATGATCATTGGAAACAGGATGCACCTGAGCTCAATTTCGAGTCTCATAGCAAAGGGTTTGAATACTTATGTAAATAAGGTATTTCTGTTGTGAATTTAAAAAAAACTATTTTCACTTCGTCATTATGGGGTATTGTGTGTAGATTGATGAGGATTTTTATTTAATTTAATTGATTTTAGAAGAAGGCTGTAACTTAACAAAATGTGGAAAAAGTCAAGGGGTCTGAATACTTTCGAATGCACTGTATGTCACTCAAGTATATAACATTAATCCTTTGTTAATAGGATCTGTCACACAATGGAATTGATATTACATGCACCCTTTCAACCTATTCTGTCGTAATAATTATATTAACAGTATTTAAGAATACATTCCAAGACAGCTTCCCCCTCCAGTACCCATCATCGCCCTTCTCTCACCCCGTTAGAGACGTCCCAGTTGAGCATCAGACTGGCTCTCTTTGCTGCCTCCTCCGTCCCGTCCAGGAGCAGACCAAACCCTCCGTTCATCACCTCACCCCTGGAGAGAGACAAGAGACAGAGAACACAGTCTGACTGAGGGGAGGAGGGGACATGACTGGGGCTCTAAACTGTGGTTCCATGTTCAGATTAGGTAACTGTATTTGACCTTCGGGGAGAAACAAAGACGTTGAAAGATTGTCCATCCATGAGGAAGACTCCAACATTTTGGTTATCAGGGGCACAATGTTTCCTAGTTAGTAATTGTCTCATAAGTTTTGGTCTCATTGATTTTTGTGTGCTATCCTATCCCTCTTTCTTCCATCCATCCTTCCCATCCCTAGTTTGAAGGGTGAAACTCAGATCTTACCAGCCGACCCCTCCACCGTTGTGCAGGGACACCCAGGTGGCCCCTCTGAATGCATCACCTACAAAGTTCTGGACCGCCATGTCTGTCAGGGGGCAAGACAGGCACACAGTGACAAAGTCACACTTTCACATACATGAGTTCAGTCAAAGTGGATGATTTCTAGCCATCTAGACTAACATACTGACTAATAATGTCTGTCCAAATGATGAGTGTGCTCTAGTGTACCTGCACAGAAGGCAGAGCCGTCGTACACGTTGGAGGTCTCTCTGAAGGGACTGTCTGTTCCACTGACGTCATGGTGGTCTCTACTGATGACCACAGGAGCCTGGACAGAAAACACACACAGTGTCAGTGGGTCTATTTGCCTACTGCTAGCTTCCTGCTGGTCTCCGGGACCTGGAGGAGAGGGTAGGCTAAGTGGTGAACACACACACACACTCTCACACAGTCTCTCTCTCACACACACGCACCACACACACACACACACACACACACACACTCTATCATCATAGATTTACCTACCCACTGACTGGACACTACAACAGAAACATCTAACTTTATTTAACATACAAACAACCATAACATAGAGATGGGTAACTAAGACTTACCGAAACTCTCCCATCTGCAATAGCTTGATTGATGGCCAAGGCAATACACACACGGCCTTTCTGGTCTGAGTAGAGGATTCTGGCTTGGGAGCCCACCACCTACACACAGAGAACATTCAGAAATAGCATTGGCAGTTGTATAATACATTTCTTATTTATCTAGAATGGGGATGTTAATGGTTAACATTGTGTCCTATATGTGTCATATTAATTAGTACCATGTTGTGTTTTCCCGCCTCACGGATCCAGCGGATGTTATCGTTATACTGCTGTCGCACACGCTCAGTCACATTGGCGCTGATCTCCTCCAGGACTGTGGCGGCGATGTCATCAGTCAGTGCCAGGTCACAGGGGTCACCAGAGGTGCAGACCCAGCGGAACGGTCCGAAGCCCAGGGAAAAGATGTCTCTGCAGAGGGGAGGGGTCAAGGGTTAGGGCCAGGAGTTTGACCTGATAATGTGACCTGATCAGAAAACCCACCCTGTCACTCACCCCATGATGTGTTGGACGTAGGACGGGTAGCGGAACTCTGTCGCTCCGCCTCCCTCCTTCTCTACCTCCGCTCCTGAAGAAAGAGAGATGAACACAAACCTAGATGTTATCAAACTGGAGATGACTCTGCTGACATCACTAGACATGCTGTGATCAGTCTATACTTCAGCATGTGTATCGGGACCTTAACGTTTTCCCTTAGCATTAACCACAGATCTTGGATCACATTACCCTACTCCCAATCCTAATCTTAACCATTAGGGGGGTGATATAATATCTGACCCTGTGTCAGTGACTCAGTGTCGTGGTGGTGGTGTTTTAACTGTAGGACTCACCTGCTCTCTGGGCCTCCAGGAGGAAGGCGTTGCCATAGTCCCAGAAGAACATCCCTGCCTCAGATAGCTTGTTGATGGCAGCTACCTGTCTACAGAGGCTGGGGGAGAGGATGGGAAGATCACCACAGGTTAGAGAACAACCCCCTCAACCTTAACCACAATCAGATCAGGGGTCTCCAACTCAATCATGGTCGTTCTTGATGAATAGATGATTTGCTGAATCAGTTGTGTGATGTGTGACTGGGATGGAACCATAGCCGGCATACCCAGTAGCTCTGCAGGACCAGAGTTGGAGGAGAACCCTGAATTAGACCAACTGCCTTCAAAAAAGGTACAGCATCAAGCTCTAACCTCTCATGGACCATGGTTTTGAAGCGTGCTGGGTCTGTAGCCATAAGCTGTTTGGCCTGGTGGAGGCTGAGCTGAGCTGGGTAGTACCCTCCGCTGAAGGGGTTGTGGAGTGAGGTCTGGTCTGAGCCCAGGTCCACCAGCAGCTCTCCTGTCCTCTCATACTCTGTCAACAGACGCTCCCTGTCAGAGAGGGAAACAAGGGATCCCAAAGGTATTTACACTAATAGTGACTGAGGTATAGAGTAGTAGTACATGGTACTACTACATGGTACTACTTAAGTCCAGCCCTTGGTTGACATCCCACACTTACCATAAGTCCACAATGTTGCCATGGTAACCCAAGCTGAGAGGAGTCTTGGATCTCTTGGCCTCTCTGTAGAATACAACATCAGAGGGACGATCTGATTAAGCACATAAGGTGCTAAAGTCATGACGTGTGCCCTGTGTGTGTGTGTGTGTGTCTTTATCTGCTATTACCTAATGCGTTGGATGCAGTGTTCTATGTCACTGGTGACCTCCATTAACCAACCCTGCTCATGTCTCTTTCTCAGGGGCACCTCATCCACCTGAACAGGATCCATGCAAAACACAATCACATATCACATTAACACACACCCCAAAGCTCTCCATCACACAAAAACTAAACAGACATCGCTACCATCACATAGGTACCTCACAAAAATGTACTGCAGGGAGGATGTTATTGGCCAATAACAAAGTAAACACACTGACCTCGGCAATGACCCCCACACAGCCAGCGATGACAGCAGCCTTGGCCTGTGCCCCGCTCATGCCCCCCAGCCCCGATGTCACCAACACCCGGCCCCTCAGGTCATCAGACCCCAGATACCTCCGCCCTGCATTCAACACTGTCAGCTACAGAAGGAGGGAGAGAGAGCGAGACAGGAAGGAGAGGAAAGAGAGACAGACACATTGTTAAGACAACATCAATGTGAGTTTCAAAGGGGATAGTGCCCTCTACTGTTGACTGTGAGGACGTACCATGGTGCCATGGACAATGCCCTGAGGCCCAATGTAGCAGTAGCTACCAGCGGTCATCTGACCATACCTAGGAAAACAAAAACAAAAAATATTTTGGGGGTTAAAAAAACTATGAATGGGTTAAAAAACGAAACAAATTAATTACTGGGTTACATTTGTTACTTACATTGATACACCCAAAGCAAACATTTTCTCATACTGCTCTCTGGAGGAGTAGTTTGGAATGACCTGAGAGAGAGAGAGAGAGAGAGAGAGAGAGAGAGAGAGAGAGAGAGAGAGAGAGAGAGAGAGAGAGAGAGAGAGAGAGAGAGAGAGAGAGAGAGAGAGAGAGAGAGAGAGAGAGAGAGAGAGAGAGAGAGAGAGAGAGAGAGAGAGAGAGAGAGAGAGAGAGAGAGAGAGAGAGAGAGAGAGAGAGAGAGAGAGAGAGAGGGGATGATGTCAGAGGGAAGGAGGGAGATAAGCTCAAATCAAACTGAGAAAACCTAAATGGTATGGCCAAATCAGCATCTAACTGAAATGCTGTAGAGTACACTCTTAGAAAAAAAGGTGCTATCTAGAATCTAAAAGGGTTCTTCGGCTGTCCCCATAAGAGAACCCTTTGAAGAACCCTTTTTGGGTCCAGATATAACCCATTTGGTTCCAGGTAGAACCCTTTTGGGTTCTATGTAGAATCCTTTCCACAGAGGGTTCTACATGGAACCAAAAAGGGTTCTACCTGGAACCAAAAAGCATTCTACTGTGGGGACAGCTGAAGAACCCTTTTGGAACCCTTTTTTCTAAGAGTGTAGTAAGGAGAGGCGGAGGGAGGAATGTGTGGTTACCATGCCATTGGTAATGATGGCGCGGGGGGAGGAGGGCAGGCTGGGGAACAGCCCCGCTGGATGACCACTGTACATGACCAGAGTCTGCTCCTCTGTCATCTCACTCAGGTAGTGCATCACCAGACAGAACTACACACACACACGCAAAGATATATAGCGATTAATTAAATTCTGCAAATAAAATTACACACACTTTATCACACACAGATATCTACATAATGCCATCATAATCGCATCTGTGCTTACCTGGGCCCAGTTACTGAACACCTGTCCATTCCCCCCATAGGTAACCAGCTCCTGGGGAAACTGGAGAGCAGAGCAAGGGGAAGATGATAAAGCAGCCATAGACAGAGTGACTTAGGTGGATTAATACATTGTTTTAGTTAAATTAAAATATAGTGAGCTGTTGTGTGCAGTGTACAGTATGTGAGAGTGGTGGTTACCTGGGCAACTGTATGGTCCAGGTTGTTCATGATCATGAGCATGATGGAGGCAGCTTGGCGTGTACGACAGGGGTACTGATCTATAGGATAGGCCCTGATGACGCACACACACACACACACACACACACACACACACACACACACACACACACACACACACACACACACACACACACACACACACACACACACACACACACACACACACACACACACACAGGGACTGATCAGGGTGTGGTAGACCATATCATGGCATCAACAGAGAAAGAGGAATACGACAGATGGGGAGATGAGAGGTGGTGTTAGGTGATTATACTGTACGTACCTCATATGTATGAGGGGGCAGAAACGGTACATGTAGATGTGTCCATACTGCCTGAGCTCCTGGGCAAATTCAGCAGCAAGGATGCTGTGGTGGGAGGGGGGAAAGTAGCGCAGGGCATTCCTCAGGGCCAGCTAGAGAGGGGGAGGAGGTGAGGGGGTGAGATAGGAGGTCAGAATGGGGTGGCCCTCTTCTACTTTTGCATCCTCTCTTTCCTAACTTTCTGGTCCTTCGTGTTTCGCTCCCCCTCTCTAGCCATGAAAGCACTCACTCTTATCTCTCTTAATCATTGACAGTGCCCTTTGCTCCCAGTCCTGGCAAACATTAGTGAAGCTGATAGAAGGTTCTGAGGAGATGAACCAACACTGTCTCCTACCCTTAAGCCAAAAAATTCCACTGTGCTGAGCATGACATAATGACATTATGGACTCCCAATATCTTTAATAAAACAATTCACATGCACTGTGCTTTGTTATGTTCTTTGTCCCCAACTTTCTCCAACAATATTTGGATACAAATTTCACAAGCTTGAGTCTCACCCCCTTTCACTTTAAAGAGTCACTCTCACTGAGTAATATAACAGTCGGTATTATTTGACACATTAACTGCCAATTCCTATCTTTATTACATTCATAATCACTCTACCTCCGTCTGGATCAGGTAAGACAAGCTAATGCCTTTTTATAGTGCCAAAAAGCAATCTACAAAAAAGATGTGGGGATTTACGCTGAGTATACAAAACATTAATAACACCTGCTCTTTCCACGACAGACTGACTAGGTGAATCCAGGTGAAAGCTATGATCCCTTATTGATGTCACTTGTTAAATCCACTTCAATCAGTGTAGATGAAGGGGAGGAGAAAGATTAAAGAAGGATTTTAAACCTTGAGACAATTGAGACATGGATTGTGTATGTGTGCCATTCAGAGGGTGAATGGGCAAGAAAAAAGATTTAAGTGCATTTGAACTGGGTATGGTAGTAGGTGCCAGGCACACCGGTTTGTGTCAAGAACTGCAACGCTGCTGGGTTTTTCACGCTCAACAGTTTCCTGTGTGTATCAAGAATGGTCCACCACCCAAAGGATCTCTACCCAACTTGACACAGCTGTGCGAAGTATTGGCGTAAACATAGGCCAGCATCCCTGTGGAACGCTTTTGACACCTTGTAGAGTCCATGCCCGACGAATTGAGACTGTTCTGAGGGCAAAAGGGCGGGGGTTTGGTATACTCAGTGTAGATGTATAATCATCTTGTGAAGATATGCGTCTTTGGTCTAGTTTACTACTAACATACCACATTAAAAGCATTATGGTTTCACTCACAGATAAACAGAGAAGCCTTAAAAGCAAAAGTGCTTATCAATATTGCAATACTCAATCTGCAGGTAAATCCCTGAGTGTGACGTCAATGTTCGTTGACACATTCTGCATTCAGAGATGTGACAGTATGTCGGTGTACTCACCCTCTCCTCCTCTGGAGTGAGGTTGGGCGTCCTGACGGGTGCATGTGGCACACTGGGATCCCGGCCCCGATTGGGTGGCATGGGGTCCAGGGGCAGGCCGCTACACAGCTCTTTCAGGTTCGACATCCTGTCCACTGTGTCCTGTCACACTATGGGGGATTTAAGCAGGATCAGAGGAGAGACAAACCCAAAGAGAGACACACAATGTCTGGGAACACAGTGAAAATGGGCAGGCAGCTCTGTAGCTCACTGCTGACCACTGTTTATCAGAGTAAAGGGTCTGTAGTCTGTGGGACAGCTACCTGTGTAAGGTTGAGATGAGGGTCACCCTCCTCTCGCCACTCCCATTGGCTATCTGGCCTCTTTCCCCTCCTCACCCCACCAATAGCAGGGCAGAGCCAGATAAGGGTGTGTGGTAATCATTTATCTTCTAGTGAACATGATGTGGCACACGCTTCAGTCGACAAACACAGGAGCTGTATCCCAAAAGGCACCCTATTCCCTAAGTAGTGCATGACTTTTGACTAGAGTGCACTACTTAGGGAATAGGGTTCCATTTAGGATGCAAACTGGCACTGAGCTCTGACCTCTCAGCTAAAACATGTAACTCAGTTACACAAAAGAAAAACACACTCACATATGCATCTCAGAACCTTTGGCCAGGCCATGTTCACCACACAAACACACCTTAATAAGGAAAATACAGTGGAACAACCTATAATAATAACTAAGTGTTAACCACCAAAAATAGGTAGTTTGAGAATTAATAAGGGTAGGAAGCAATTATGTCCGGGATGCAATCAACTTAAAAACATTTTCTCCTTCATTTTACACCCCAAAAAAATGTCATGGTCACCTGTCTTCATTTAGCCTGCACATGCTCAGAACTGACAGGGTTCCTTTCTGTAGAAGTAGATAGTTCACGGTCACACACTGCTGATCCAGAGTCTATTGACGCACCCATGCGTCAATCTAAGTAACATAATCAAAATAATCCCAATCAAAATCTGTCAGTTTAAGCTAGAGATATCCGTTTTTTTGTATGGGCTCCGTCTCAATCCACCACATCCGCCTATGTCGGCCTTCAGCATCTGCAATGGAAGGTGGCCGAGCTACAGCGCTGTTTGTCAGACCATGAGACAGGGGAGACTCTCACGAACACGATGGTGTTCTCCGTTTTGCTCTACGACCCCCACAAGTGTCACTGGACTCGTCTGAAGTCGGTAACACTGATGCGCAAACTTCTGTCTGTAGCGTCCTAACCGTTTGAGCTACAAACTAATATGACCCCACTATGGAAAGGAGATACTCTCACGAACACGATGTACTCCGTTTCGCTCTATGACCCCCACAAGTGTCACGGGACTCGTCTGAAGGTTTTTGGGGCACAAAACTACCTCCATTTGTTTGTATGGGTATGGGTATACAAACAAATGGAAGTATGGAGGTAGTTTTGTGCCTAAAAAATATGGGTTTAAATATGTGTGTCCCCAACGGCTTAGACTTTTAGAAGTTAATGACTGTGAATCGTGGTCATGTTCAGTTTTGCAATTCTAGGCTCATTGTCATGTAATGCTGTGACCTTGTTTTGAGCGACTTAAGATAGCTAGGTGAGACAACCACTTATCACAGTCGTAAGTACAGCAGAGTCAGTGCTAGTAGGAAAGTGCAGTTAATATAAAATTCAACAAAAACATTTTTTTGGGGGGGGGATAAATGACCTGAAAAGGAGACTGGAGTAGGACTTTAAATAATGTACACTGCTCAACAAAAATAAAGGGAACACTAAAATAACACATCCTAGACCTGAATGAATGAAATAATCTTATTAAATACTTTTTTCTTTACATAGTTGAATGTGCTGACAACAAAATCACACAAAAATTATCAATGGAAATCTAATTTATCAACCCATGGAGGTCTGGATTTGGAGTCACCCTCAAAATTAAAGTGGAAAACCACACTACAGGCTGATCCAACTTTGATGTAATGTCCTTAAAACAAGTCAAAATGAGGCTCAGTAGTGTGTGTGGCCTCCATGTGCCTGTATGACCTCCCTACAACGCCTGGGCATGCTCCTGATGAGGTGGCGGATGGTATCCTGAGGGATCTCCTCCCAGACCTGGACTAAAGCATCCGCCAACTCCTGGACAGTCTGTGGTGCAACGTGGCGTTGGTGGATGGAGCGAGACATGATGTCCCAGATGTGCTCAATTGGATTCAGGTCTGGGGAACGGGCGGGCCAGTCCATAGCATCAATACCTTCCTCTTGCAGGAACTGCTGACACACTCCAGCCACATGAGGTCTAGCATTGTCTTGCATTAGGAGGAACCCAGAGCCAACCACACCAGCATATGATCTCACAAGGGGCCTGAGGATCTCATCTCGGTACCTAATGGCAGTCAGGCTACCTCTGGCGAGCACATGGAGGGCTGTGCGGCGCCCCAAAGAAATGCCACCCCACACCATGACTGACCCACCGCCAAACCGGTCATGCTGGAGGATGTTGCAGCAGAACGTTCTCCACGGCGTCTCCAGACTCTGTCACGTCTGTCACGTGCTCAGTGTGAACCTGCTTTCATCTGTGAAGAGCACAGGGTGCCAGTGGCGAATTTGCCAATCTTGGTGTTCTCTGGCAAATGCCAAACATCCTGCACGGTGTTGGGCTGTAAGCACAACCCCAACCTGTGGACATCAGGCCCTCATACCACCTTCATGGAGTCTGTTTCTGACCGTTTGAGCAGACACATGCACATTTGTGGCCTGCTGGAGGTCATTTTGCAGGGCTCTGGCAGTGCTCCTCCTGCTCCTCCTTGCACAAAGGCGGAGGTAGCAGTCCTGCTGCTGGGTTGTTGCCCTCCTACGGCCTCCTCCACGTCTCCTGATGTACTGGCCTGTCTCCTGGTAGCGCCTCCATGCTCTGAACACTACGCTGACAGACACAGCAAACCTTCTTGCCACAGCTCGCATTGATGTGCCATCCTGGATGAGCTGCACTACCTGAGCCACTTGTGTGGGTTGTAGACTCCGTCTAATGCTACCACTAGAGTGAAAGCACCGCCAGCATTCAAAAGTGACCAAAACATCAGCCAGGAAGCATAGGAACTGAGAAGTGGTCTGTGGTCACCACCTGCAAAACCAGTCCTTTATTGGGGGTGTCTTGCTAATTGCCTATAATTTCCACCTGTTGTCTATTCCATTTGCACAACAGCATGTGAAATGTATTGTCAATCAGTGTTGCTTCCTAAGTGGACAGTTTGATTTCACAGAAGTGTGATTGACTTGGAGTTACATTGTGTTGTTTAAGTGTTCCCTTTATTTTTTTGAGCAGTGTATATAAAAAGGATCACCTTGACACATCCATAAATATAAGTACTTGTACTGACAACAGCTTTTGCTTCCATACTTCCACAGAAAGGGCTAGTGGTGAATCACTCAGCTTGATGCTGAGCTGTCTGAGGGGTGTGGTGGTGGTGTGTCAGCAGGGGTGGAGGATAAGGGGGAGGGGCTAGAGTCTTGGACAGGGGCTGCAGGTCTAGGGGTTGGTTCAGCGGCAGAGTCGTGGTTGAAGGACTCCATTTCAGACGGCCACTCTGGGTCTCCTTGTCATCCTCCTGGGGGTAGAGTTCTGGGTACCTCTGCATACACTCCTGCATGCCCCTGCACTGCTCCAGGCACTCCGAGCCCCTCACCTCCTCCTTGCTGTAGTGGAAACAGGAGAAGACCTCCTTGAATAATGCTCCACAGGGACCGCTGGCCATCCCTCCTAAACATGGGCAGTTCCAGTTGATCTCCCCATTGGGCAGGCTCAGAGAGAAAGAGAGAGAAAGAGAGAGAGGGAGAGAGAGCCCACAAAATGAGGTGGAAACTGAGCTGCACTTCCTAACCTCCTGCCAAATGTATGACCATATTAGAGACACATATTTCCCTCAGATTACAGAGATCAACAAAGAATTCGAAAACAAACCCAATTTTGATAAACTCCCTTATCTACTGGGTGAAAAACCACAGTGTGCCATCACAGCAGCAAGATTTGTGACCTGTTGCCACAAGAAAAGGGCAACCAGTGAAGAATAAACACCATTGTAAATACAACCCATATTTATGTTTATTTATTTTCCCATTTGTACTTTAACTATTTGCACATCGTTACAACGCTGTAAATAGACATAATATGACGTTTGAAATGTCTTTATTCTTTTGGAACTTCTGAGTGTAATGTTTACTGTTAATATTTATTGTTTATTTCACTTTTGTTTATTATCTATTTCACTTGCTTTGGCAATGTTAACATATGTTCCCCATGCCAATAAAGCCCTTAAATTGAATTGAATTGAAATTGAGAGAGAGAGAGAGAGAGAGAGAGAGAGAGAGAGAGAGAGAGAGAGAGAGAGAGAGAGAGAGAGCGAGAGAGAGAGAGAGAGAGAGAGAGAAAACGGTTAACGGACTTACACGGACTGACTTACATATATATTTCCCCCATTGCACATAATGCTGTAAAAACATCTCTACATGCATAGTTATAATGTAGTTTATTGTGTTTATAGTGTAGACTGTAGTTTTTTAGCTAATACCAGAAAGAAGTGCAAATCTATGATTTTACTGGGTATAGCAGAGGTCAGCAAGTCTGGCCAATGTTACAACAGATCAATGAAAACATGTAAGGCAGTGGGACATTAGGCTTTGTCCTCATGTCAATCTAGTAAGTAATTGAGATAATCTGGGCCTAATCTAATCTAATTGAGCTGCATTACTCCTCTCTGCCCCTCTCCACTCACCTCGTTCTTCATAGGGGTCATCAGGATCCTCCTCCACCAGCTCAGCGTTGCTCGGTGTTCATGTTCCTCCGTAGTCACAAAGATGACACGGTTCTTACCTGGTGTGGAGAGGAAAGAGGCAGAGGTCAGTGAGTTTACAGTCCCCACTGACTCAAGTGGCATGAATAGGATTGTGGACTGGAGTTTGTCAACTCTAATATGTCCAATAAAATTACTATTCATTTATACAGTGTGGTCAAAAGTTTTGAGAATGACACAAATACTAATTTTCACAAAGTCTGCTGCCTCAGTTTTGATGATGGCAATTTGCATATACTCCAGAATGTCATGAAGAGTGATCAGATGAATTGCAATTAGTTTCCATGAGTTTCCTGGAGATAATTTTGGTATGGTATAGCTGTTTCACAACTAGGTAGCTAACAAAGGAGGTTTGTGTGCAACTCAATTGGGGAGAACGGGCTCGTGGTAATGGCTGGAGCGGAATGAGTGGAATGGTATCAAATACATAAAACACATGGTCAATTGCCATTCCATTTGCTCCGTTCCAGCCATTATTATGAGCCGTCCTCCCCTCAGCAGCCTCCACTGGTAGCTAGCTCCTTCATATACACTGCTCAAAAAAATAAAGGGAACACTTAAACAACACAATGTAACTCCAAGTCAATCACACTTCTGTGAAATCAAACTGTCCACTTAGGAAGCAACACTGATGGACAATAAATGTCACATGCTGTTGTGCAAATGGAATAGACAACAGGTGGAAATTATAGGCAATTAGCAAGACACCCCCAATAAAGGACTGGTTTTGCAGGTGGTGACCACAGACCACTTCTCAGTTCCTATGCTTCCTGGCTGATGTTTTGGTCACTTTTGAATGCTAGCGGTGCTTTCACTCTAGTGGTAGCATGAGACGGAGTCTACAATCCACACAAGTGGCTCAGGTAGTGCAGCTCATCCAGGATGGCACATCAATGCGAGCTGTGGCAAGAAGGTTTGCTGTGTCTGTCAGCGTAGTGTCCAGAGCCTGGAGGCGCTACCAGGAGACAGGCCAGTACATCAGGAGATGTGGAGGAGGCCGTAGGAGGGCAACAACCCAGCAGCAGGACTGCTACCTCCGCCTTTGTGCAAGGAGGAGCAGGAGGAGCACTGCCAGAGCCCTACAAAATGACCTCCAGCAGGCCACTAATGTGCATGTGTCTGCTCAAACGGTCAGAAACAGACTCCATGAGGGTGGTATGAGGGCCCGACGTCCACAGGTGGGGGGTTGTGCTTACAGCCCAACACCGTGCAGGACGTTTGGCATTTGCCAGAGAACACCAAGATTGGCAAATTCGCCACTGGCGCCCTGTGCTCTTCACAGATGAAAGCAGGTTCTCACTGAGCACATGTGACAGACGTGACAGAGTGTGGAGACGCCGTGGAGAACATTCTGCTGCCTGCAACATCCTCCAGCATGACCGGTTTGGCGGTGGGTCAGTCATGGTGTGGGGTGGCATTTCTTTGGGGGGCCGCACAGCCCTCCATGTGCTCGCCAGAGGTAGCCTGACTGCCATTAGGTACCGAGATGAGATCCTCAGACCCCTTGTGAGACCATATGCTGGTGCGGTTGGCCCTGGGTTCCTCCTAATGCAAGACAATGCTAGACCTCATGTGGCTGGAGTGTGTCAGCAGTTCCTGCAAGAGGAAGGCATTGATGCTATGGACTGGCCCGCCCGTTCCCCAGACCTGAATCCAATTGAGCACATCTGGGACATCATGTCTCGCTCCATCCACCAACACCACGTTGCACCACAGGCTGTCCAGGAGTTGGCGGATGCTTTAGTCCAGGTCTGGGAGAAGATCCCTCAGGAGACCATTCGCCACCTCATCAGGAGCATGCCCAGGCGTTGTAGGGAGGTCATACAGGCACGTGGAGGCCACACACACTACTGAGCCTCATTTTGACTAGTTTTAAGGATATTACATCAAAGTTGGATCAGCCTGTAGTGTGGTTTTCCACTTTAATTTTGAGGGTGACTCCAAATCCAGACCTCCATGGGTTGATAAATTTGATTTCCATTGATAATTTTTGTGTGATTTTGTTGTCAGCACATTCAACTATGTAAAGAAAAAAAGTATTTAATGAGATTATTTCATTCATTCAGATCTAGGATGTGTTATTTTAGTGTTCCCTTTATTTTTTTGAGCAGTGTAGTTCTGACTACAGGGAGTACAGCGATGACCTGAAGTGACTTTTTCATGGCAGGTTAGGATAATTTATGCAGTAGGTTAGGATAATTAACGTGGCAGGTTAGGAGACTTAGGTCAAGGTTAGGAAAAGGGTTAGGGTACATGTCTTTTGCCTCAGAGTGCATCTGATGACGGCAGCACAGAGTTTCTAAACCCAGAGGCGCAACATCGCAAGATCCTTGCGAAAAAACCAAGCAGACCAGGACGGGTTTGAGAAGGCAATGAGAGAAGTGAAAAAGTATTCCTTAGTTGCACATTTTCTCGAAATCTAAAGGCACAACCTAGATTCAAGCCAATGTCTTAAGTTGTTGAACATGTTATTACTCCAACCTCGTGAAAGTGACAAACTGACACGTTTTCATTTCTGTAAAGTATACTACTTTATATCAAAGGAGTGCCTTTGATTTGACGACATGCACGTGCGCAGTTTGGCGCAAGACGACCATTAGACGAGTCCTCTCGTGCCGACGTGTTTCTGCGCATGAGCTCAGCTAGCCAACGTTGCCATGACATCGCCTACAAGTGTGATCGGCGATTTCTATTGGAGAAGCAGTTTCTGCCTATCTTGTACTGTCACAGATAGAACAATGAGCCACATATTTCACCTTTGTAATCCTCCTGAGACCCAGCCCATTGACTTATGTCCACTGTAGTGGACATTTGAGTTTCATCCCTCTTCTTGGAATCTTTTGTGCAAGTCTCTTAATTCCTGATGTACTGTACAGAGGACATCCTGGGCTTTTCAGTGATATGTCATTTGATTGGCTGGGAGGCCGGGAACCGCCTCTATCTTTCCTTTCAAAATGGACGGCATAGGAACAAGCACATTTTATGGAAAGATGAGAGGTAAGTCAAATATTGTTTGTCTATGGTTTTGTTACTATGATAATCATATATTTTCTTGTTCATGAAGGTGTTAGGAATCATATATTTAGTTCTGATAGCAACTAAATTATGTATCTTTTGAAAGATTTGCCATTTTATGAATGTCAATTATAGTGGACATCAGGACTATCTTCATGTAAATAATGACTCCACATTGTCGTAGGAAACAGAACTGAAGCAGAAAGAATTCTTTACCGAATAGTCGAGGGAGATTCAGATTTGGAGTTGTCAGATGATGAGAGAGATGAGGATAAGTTTCAACCAGTGATACAAAACGGTGATGAAGAAGAGGAAGACAATGCAGAAGGCTCAGTTGAAGGGACAGATGCAGACACAGACACAGATACAGACAGGGATGAACAGGAAACTCGTCGCCCTCTGTGGGCCAGGAGTAACATGTATGTTTGATGCAGTTCCACAATTTTAAATTCAGCTGCATTGAGTATTTAAACTGTTATTACTTATCATTTATTATTCTTTTTTCCTTCATATCAGATTTGCACCTGTGTTACCTGGGCTTCCTGTGTGTCAAGATGACCCTACAACACGTGCAGACTGGAGTCCAATTGAATACTTTTCACAGTACATGAAGATTTGGCAACATACACAAATCAAAGAGAGCTGCAAATCAAAGGAGTGTGCATGAACACCACGCCACAAGAAATAAAAATCTTCTTGGGCATTTCAGTCCACATGGCCTGCCTTGGCTATCCCAGAATTAAAATGTTTTGGGCCAACAAAACTAAAGTGCCAGTCATAAGTAGCAAAATGACTAGGGATAGATTCTTCAGGATAAGAAATTCCCTCAAGATTGTCAATGACCTGGCTGTAACAGAGGAAACAAAGAAGGCAGATATTCTTTGGAAAGTCAGGCCAATACTCGATCGTGTGCGCCAAGGCTGTCTCAGCCTTGCAAAGCCAGAAAGGGTCTGCATTGATGAGCAAATCATCCCATTCACAGGCCGTTGTCCAGTCAGGCAATATGTTCCCGGCAAGCCAAACCCTACTGGCCTAAAGGTCTTTGTCCTTGCATCCCCAAATGGTCTGATGCTTGATTTTGAAGTCTACCAAGGGAAGAATACCTTTACAGTCCAAAGGTTAGGAGTTGGAGCTGCAGCAGTTCTACGCATGGTTGAATCTGTTCCAACAGGAAGCCACATATTCTTTGACAGGTACTTCACAACCATAGATATATTGGATGCATTGCTGGCAAAGGGCCTTCCTGCAACTGGAACTATAATGAAGAACCGTGTCCCAAAGCTGTGCCAGCTGCCAGTAGACAAACAGTTGAAAAAAGAGGGGAGAGGAACATCAGTGTCAGTGGCCAGAAAGAGTCCTGAGCTGGCCATCACAAAATGGTTCGACAACAAACCAGTGCTCATGGCATCCACTGTACATGGGAAAGACCCAGAAGACATCTGTACCAGATGGTCCCAGAAAGAAAAGCACCTGGTCCAGGTTAAAAGACCAGCAGTAATTAAGCAGTATAATGATAACATGGGTGGCGTAGATCTTTGTGATCGCATGCTTAGCTTCTATCGTATGTCAAGCAGGACCAAGAAGTGGACATCGCGCGTGATCAGTCACTTCTTTGATGTTGCCATCACCAACTCCTGGATACAATACCAGTCTGACAGCAAAGCTCTGCACAGACCATCCAAGAACACACATCAGTACCTGGACTTCAAACTACTCCTAGCTGAGGAGCTGTTGGAGAGTCCGGAACTGGAAAACAGCTGTGAAGAGAGTGAGGATGAGTATGAGCCACCATCTAAAATGAGGATCCCACAACCAGAGCCATCTGTGCGCAGACTAGGAGCCATGCACATGCCTGAGATTATGGATACCAAGCATGCAGAAAGATGCAGAAATAAGGGCTGCAAGAGCAAGACGTACATGAGATGTACCAAATGCAAGATGTTCCTCTGCATTACCAAAAAGAGAAATTGCTTCCAGGACTTTCACCACTAACAAAGAAAATACTAAGAACAAAATGAAGAGTGAAGGAAAAAGCTAGATTGGATTCAGTTTGACAGAAGGAAAAAATCCAAAATAAATCTGTTACACATTAGTTATATGTTCATTGTTCAAATAACACTGAAAGGATTCAAGGGGACCAATCAAAGGATATGGACATAACAAAGTGTTAAGCTTTAATAGTAAAGCTATCCTTGCGAAATGTAAGGAAAAGGATTCAAGAATGATTAATGTGTATTGTATAATCAAAATGTCTGTATTCTTGGATAATAATCAATCTACAGCCCAAAATGTATGTATTCTTAGTTCATAAAAACTCTGTAATCTGTAAGAACTCTGTAAAAATTTGTATCTACCAAATGTGTCTCTTTTCGTACTCAAATGATCCTGTTGTCCACTACAGTGGACATGCTGTAAAATAAAAAATAAAAAATAAAATTAAAATGTGGAAATTGTAGGATGCTTTTTTAAACCCTAAACAGTTATTGAATCACAAAAAATATGATTAGGAAAAACAATATTTTCCTTGGTTCTCAGGAATATAAATGCGAAGAATCCGGTTGGCGTTTCCACTCAATATCAAATATGGTGATGAGAGGAAGCCAGTGGCCGGCAGTGGAAGAAGATGGAGCTAAATGGATTTTGGCCGATATTCCGTACATTTTCTCATCGATTAAACATTTGATCTCAATACAGTTTTCTGTTTCCAAAACTAGAATCTGTTACGAACAGAGTGGACTAAGTTTCGTAGACTTTACCTTTTGCCAAAGTTGTACAAATTGCGTTCTTTAGGAGTGCAAGGGCAAATTGAAGGGCAAATTGAATTAGTGCACACGCGCACTTCACTGAGTAGGCGTTCCCTAACGGAAATATGCAACTATATGCAAGAACGCGCCAATAACGTCTCGTTAGCTCGTGCTTGGCTCTGCCTGCTCTTGTCTGCCCACAATGATTAATTTGCTCCCATTGGAAACGACAGGCCGTGGTCTATCTTGGGTTAGTTATAAGCATCTTTGACGGCAGGACATTACATTTACATTTTAGTCATTTAGCAGACGCTCTTATCCAGAGCGACTTACAGTTAGTGAGTGCATACATTATTTTATTTTTTAATACTGTCCCCCCGTGGGAATCGAATCCACAACCCTGGCGTTGCAAATTGCCATGCTCTACCAACTGAGCTACATCCCTGCCGGCCATTCCCTCCCCTACCCTGAGTACGAAGGACCCCTTTTAGCTGCCCCTCTTAGTTCCTGATGTAATTCATAGTGAACTGTCACACTGATTGAGAAGGGGGTAGCTGCATCCCAATATGGCGACCAGAGAATGAAATGAAATGAAATCTAATTTTATTGCTCACATACACATTTAGCAGATGTTATTGCGGGTGTAGCGAAATGCTTGTGTTCCTAGCTTCAACAGTGCAGTAGTATCTAACAATTCACAACAATACACAGAAATCTAAAAGTTAAAGAATGGAATTAAGAAATCTATAAATATTAGGAGGAGCAATGTTGGAGTGACTAAAATACATAAGAATACATTATATACATATGAAATGAGTAAAACAGTATGTAAACATTAAAGTGACTAGTGTTCCATTATTAAAGTGACCAGTGATTCCATGTCAATGTACATAGGGCAGCAGCCTCTAAGGTGCAGGATTGAGTAACAAGGTGGTAGCCGGCTAATGATGGTCCCAGCTTTGATGCACCTGTACTGACCTCGCCTTCTGGATGATAGCGGGGTGAACAGGCCGTGGCTCAAGTGGTTGATGTCCTTGATTATCTTTTTGGCCTTCCTGTGACATCGGGTGCTGTAGGTGTCCTGGAGGGCAGGCAGTGTGCCCCTGGCGATGCGTTGGGGAGACCGGACCACCCTCTGGAGAGCCCTGCGGTTGCGGGCGGTGCAGTTGCCGTACCAGGCGGTGATACAGACCGACAGGATGCTCTCAATTGTGCATCTGTAAAAGTTTGTGAGGGTCTTAGGGGCCAAGCCGAATTTCTTCAGCCTCCTGAGGTTGACGAGGCGCTGTTGCGCCTTCTTCACCACACTGTCTGTGTGTGTGGACCATTTCAGATTGTCATTGATGTATACACCGAGGAACTTGAAGCTTTTCACCTTCTCCACTGCAGTCCCGTCGATGTGGATAGGGGTGGGCTCCTTCTGCTGTCTCCTGAAGTCCACGATCAGCTCCTTCGGTTTATTGACGTTGAGGGAGAGGTTATTTTCCTGGCACCACTCCGCCAGGGCCCTCACCTCCTCCCTGTAGGCTATCTCGTCATTGTTGGTAATCAGGCCAACTACTGTTGTGTCGTCTTGATGATTGAGTTGGAGGCGTGCGTGGCCACGCAGTCATGGGTGAACAGGGAGTACAGGAGGGGGCTGAGCACACACCCTTGTGGGGCCCCTGTGTTGAGGATCAGCGTAGTGGAGGTGTTGTTTCCTACCTTCACCACCTGGGGTTGGCCCGTCAGGAAGTCCAGGACCCAGTTGCACAGAGCGGGGTTCAGACCCAGGGCCCCGAGCTTAATGATGGGCTTGGAGGGTACTATGGTGTTGAAAGCTGAGCTATAGTCAATGAACAGCATTCTTAGATAGGTTTTCCTCTTGTCCAGATGGGATAGGGCAGTGTGCAGTGCAATGGCGATTGCATTGTCTGTGGATTTAGTATGGGGCGGGTAGGTATGTCGAAAGGAATGTAGTGGGCGTGTGGAAAGGAGTGGGCGTGTGGAAAGGAGTGGGTGTGTCGAAAGGCGTTAAGACGGTTTTGATTGAGCTGTTTTTTTTCTTCCGTATCTTACCGTGCAACTACCGTACATTGAGCTACCGTACCGCTGTGTCCCGATGTTGCTGTTCATGCCCTCCCCATTGAGTAGTAGACGCAAAATGGTCGAGTGGCAACAAATCTGCTCAATTGGCTAATTCAATTTCCATACACCCACTCGCCCATACTCCGGTCGCCACACATACTTGCACTGATACAGTAAGAGGTCACGAGTAATAATCTTGACTGGAGTAGCTAGACACATAAAAGCAAGTTGGTGTACACTTACAGATATTGGAAAGCTTTTTTTATCATATGACACAAAAATACTTTGCTTGAAGTGTGTGATGAATTTATCCAGACAATAATTAAAGTTATCAGTAGTCTTCACCCAAAGAAAAAACTAACCTTTCCCCAAAATGAGTTTTTATTGAGAATGATCTTTTTTATTCTCAGAATACATTTGTTCGGAACAGCATTTTTACATATTCTAAAAAACTGTTATTTTACACTGTAGATTAATTCAATGCATGGTATATATATATACAGAAAACCAAAATTCACGATGTGTGAAAGTGTTTAATACAGTCCTGCTCAAAGCAGACAATGAAAAAAAAAATATATCTTTCCTCACCCAACAAAATGGGCAACAGGTATGAACGTGGCATACAAGTACGATTACATCTCCCTAAATGTACGCCACTTCCCTTCAGCCCAGTTTCAACAGAGAGGACCTCCTGCTATGAGTGGTTAACTTGATAACTCTTCCAATGCACACTTTCACAAAAATAAAAAGCAAACATTTGACAAATCTGCACCACATTCTAAGAGCCCTACGCTCAACTTCCTGACCCTACAGTATATTGGAACACGGCTTTAAACAGTCACGTCTGGCGGACAAACATGGTTATATTCTGAAAAATTCTGAGAGTCTTGACCAAACCTTTCCTTGCTACTCAATTAGTGAAATGAGTGGCCATTAAGTCAAAACCTGATGGCCACTCAAAAGATTGTACCAAAGAGCCCAGTTGTAAAGGTATACTGTACACTCATGCCTATATCCTCCAGGTAATCGAGGTGATGGAATTTAAGCAGAAAACCAAAGCGTTCCTATGTATACTGTGTTGGGTTGTATGAAATAAGTCCAGTAAGAGAGGGACTGCCCTCATCCCAGTGCAGTATACATGCTTGCATACCACAGAGCTGTTGTCTCAGTCTGAAAAGGGCCATCTGTTGATCTGTGTGTTGTGAGTGTCAGGATGTAGTCAGTCCCACCACTTCACTACACAAACCATTCTGTTTGGGCTGAACCTCCTATAGGCCATGTCATGGGGAGATGCCAGAAAGCATCCGGAAAATGACACAGGAGAGAACAGATTCATTGTGCAGATTTAAAAAATCTAAATGGACATAAAATAATGTGAATAATAAGAGGTTGGTAGGACTTGGTCTGATCTGGGGCATGTCCATGTGCATTAAGAGGGTGGTTACATAGCAGGTATTGTAGCCAGGTGTCTGTCTAGAAGAGCAGGGCTCCCATGCTGCCCACTTCACTCTGCTCCTTGACAAAGATCTCAAAGTACTGGTAGATGATGGTGACGGCCAGCAGGATACCTGTGCCCGAGCCGATAGCACCCAGGAAGTCCGCCATGACAGAAAGGCCACCGATACAGAGACCACCAAAGGCCGCCGCTGTGGGGATGTACCTGGAACACACAGAGGCAAGATTTCAGCTTGATACAGAAGGCAAACTCAAGTAGTAGTGCACCAATCATTACCTGAATAAAGTTTATTTGGAAAAGTGTCATCAAACCCTGTTAAAGCTACGATGACAAGGATTGTTATGGCTAAAGGTTAGAGTGATGGCTAAGATTGTTTACCTGTTGAGTTCATGAACCATGGAGGTCTCTCTGTGTCCCCTCATCACCATCTGCTGCTCCTTTAGCTGCTTAGCCACCTGGGAGAGCAAACACACACTCATGGTTTACATTACACATATACAGTTCCTCTGAAACCTGCTACTCTCAAAAGCCATAGAAATGTTTAGTTAAGGAGATTTCTACATCAAAATTATAAATGTATAATTACATAGTTTAACAAATGTACAGCACATGTGGTAGAAGGACTTACATCTTTGGCAGAGGAGCCAGACACCTCGATCCAGGTCTTGGAGAAAAATGCACAGGAGCCCAGCATGAAGCAGATGTAGATGGCAGCGTGGATGGGGTCATCTAGGACCGAACCAAACGACTCCGGGGGAGAGAAGTAGTAACAGAGCCCACCCACTGGGTAGGCACGAGCTGGACCGCCTGACGATGTGTCCTACAAAACACACAAGTCTGGTCAGCTCATACATTATGTGTTGCTGGATATGTTCAAATCGAATCAAATTTGATTGGTCGTGTAGACATATTTTGCAGATGTTATCACGGGTGTATGTTCCTAGCTCCAACAATGCAGTAATACCTAACAATACACGCAAATCCCAAAAATAATGTCAGAGTAATGTCAGAGTCCGGAATATAAATATATACTGTATGTATATGATGGTGTGTATAGACATTATGGACAGTATATCAATATAAAAAGTTGTGTAAAGCAGTAGTTATATAGGATGAGCCTTGACTAGAATACATTATATACATATGAAGTGGGTAAAACAGTATTTAAACATTATTAAAGTGACCAGTGGTCAATGACTATGTAGATAGGGCAGCAGTCTAAGGTGCAGGGTTGAATACTGGGTGGTAGCCGGCTAGTAACAGTGACTTAAGTTCAGGGCAGGGTATGTGCTGATGTTAATGTGACAAACCTGCCAAATGTAGTTAACTTGAGTTTAGAGTTCAGACATGGTAGTTCAGGGAAATTGTTTAAAATGGTGTGTACTTACAGACCAGGTACCCAGCAGGTTAACCAGGAAGTTGCCACTGAAGCGAGTGGAGAGCATCTGAGAGATGACGTACAGGTTGGACACGAGGGCAGACTGGAGGATGATGGGAATGTTGGAGGTGTAGAAGAGCTTGATGGGATAAGTGTTGTACTGGCCACGGTAACGGGCAGACTTGATGGGCAGGTCCACCCTGAAGCCCTATAGAGAGACGGGAGGAAGAGACAGACGTGAGAGAGGGTAGAACATACCCATATTATAAATATATAAAGTCTAATTGGTCATTACTAAAAAGGTAAAGAAAGAAATTACTGCATTGTTGTTTTTCAGGGGACCAATTCTCTGACAATAACAAAATGTGTTCAACTCCTTTAACAGGTTTTAAAGAAGACAGTAACTAACCTGGAAGTATATGACTACACCAAAGACGAAGACGGTAGCGAGGAGGTTCAAAAGATTGGGCAGGTTCTGGCGGTAGAAGGCCTCTCTCAGGGCGCGCACCTTGTCTGTCCGTGTGGCCAGCAGATGGAAGAGGGCAATGATGGCTCCTTCAAACTCTGTGCCTAAACACAAGAGACTCAAACATCAGCCTCACATCTAGAGACCACCTGACCTAACCTTGACCCCTGGGGTTTTCAAGGCCAAGACGATCTATAGGAGCCATCTATAGGATTACCACTTGCATATAACCAGGTATGTTTATCTCTGATAGTGGAAATTAGTAAGTCTGTCCTAAATGTACAGCCAGACAGGGCACATCAGTTTCAGTGCCCCAGTTTAGCCCCTGTGAGTCCTGCTGTCCTTCTCCCACAGCCATATGGACTGGTGTCTTACCTCTGCCAGTGTTGACAGTCGTGGGGCTGAAGGCCTTCCAGACAATGGTCTCACAGATGTTGGTGGCGATGAACAGGGAGATACCAGAGCCCAGACCATAACCCTTCTGCAGCAGCTCATCCAGCAGCAGCACGATCAGACCTGCCACAAACAGCTGGAGGGGGAAAACAGGTGGGTTAGAGACACAGAGACAAACCACTCACACTGGAGCCCTGTTTGACTTCCTTTAAAAATACCCTTTATTCATACATTCATTGAAGTAAATCGGAGAGGAATGGATTGGTAAAAAATTAGGATGTGAACCTCGCTTTAAATTATCCAATCACTTACAGATTCATATATATAACCTCTGAAAAGGTAGCAAGAAAGGAGTGTTTTGGAGGGGGGGGGCTCACCTGGATGATGATGAGCAGACAGATCCCAGCGCCCATATCGGAGGGATCTCCATACATTCCAGTCATCACATACACAATGGCCTGACCAATGGTGATGATCATACCAAACACTGTAGGAGATAGCAAGGGGTTAGAAATTATATGGCCTCATTCACACTAATGCTTAAACTTGACAGAATTAAGTCAAACTAAGATCAAGAAGTGGGGCTTGTGGTCTTACATTTCTGTGCTCCGTTGAAGAGGGCCCTGTCTTTGGGGGTGTCTCCCACCTCAATGATCTTAGCCCCGGCCAGGAGCTGCATGATTAGGCCAGAGGTGACTATGGGAGAGATACCCAGCTCCATCAGGGTACCTGGATGGACAGGAGAGACCCAGGGGATGTTAACAGGAGAGCAGAGGTATACAGATGTTCAGCCATTCAATCGGAAATAATACCAATCACCCATTTAAGTCAGAGATAAAGTTATCACTCCTATTGATTAACTCAGCATTCACTCAACACTTTATCAATTCACACACTCAGTTACTAATTGACTCATTCATTGCCATGTCCCTTGATTGATTTATGAGTTCACAGAGCCATTCATTTATTCACTTGTCTCTACATTGCAAAAGTGACAACCCACCTCTGTTGGAGGCCAGAATGACTCTCATCCAGTAGAAGGGATCTGCAGAGTCTGAGGACATGATGCCAAACAGGGGAATCTGGAAGATAGAGGTGACAGACATTCAGGTGTGAAAGTATTTATTATACCAGTTTCAAATGCTAGAAAAGAGAGTGTTGTGTGAACAAAATGGCAGATATTTACCTGGCAGCACACGAGGAAAATGAAGAGAGTGATGGCTGTCCATAGTACCTTCTCTCTGAACTGGATCTGTTGAACACAGCAATTACAGTGAGACATGGAAGCAGGAACAGAGGTTTATAAAGTTGAAAGTAAAACATACTTGTCTTCATAAAGTAAATACTGTACCTTTCTTTCAGGTTTCTGGATTTCAGGTAAGACGGCGCAGAATGGCTTTATTACCTCCAGGAATTTGACTGAAAAACAGGCAAAAGGAGGGATGTTATTCAATAGACTCGCCATAATAAACATCAATCAAGGCCAGTGAATGACATAACTATTTATAGGTGGACGTGGCATAACGGTACATTCATAGCGGATTGGATCTTTGGCTATAAACTAAGCGAATTCACTATGAAAACAGATCTTACTATACACAATTGTTAATCCAATTTAAAACATTTTCATACTAGCAAATGTGTTTCAGTAAACATTTACTGCTTATGATACGAGATATTTAAACCTGTGTGTCAAACACTGGCTGTTAGCTATGCGTCGTCATCACTAGTCTGGATGTGCCTGTATGCATCCAATATATAGCTAGCTATATTAGCTAGATAAGTACTGCATTCTAGCTAACTTGTAAAGTTATCAAGCTCCGAGATATCAATTACCATGTAACACTGGTTGATATGATATAGTTATCTATGTAACGTTAGCTGACTGTACATAATAAAAAGTAGTTAACACATCTGTACAGCTAACGTTAGCAAGCTTGCTAGCTAACTAGCAAGTTAGCAAGTTACACTGACAGCTAACGCGCTAGCTAGCTAGCTAGCTCGCACCTTTAAACGTCATATTCTTGACAACTGACAAAACTAGCCATTTTATTGCCGACATTGCTGTTAAAGACAGGAGTTAAACATATGCTTGAAACAAAGAGCACTTGTCGTCCAGCTAGCTAAAAGTTAGCTAGTTAGCTGTAGCTTCAATGAAAATGGCCTTCAGAGATCCAATCATTTAAAAATTACATCGCTTGCATCTCATTAATCAAAAGTTCCCTGATTATGTGAAATCGTCCTTTACTTTAGCTAGCTACTTTATTCTGGGGGATACTCACTGCCCATGATGATTTCCCAAGCGTTACGATCTTTGAGTGTGTGGTCCTTATGTGTCAATAGGTCTCTCCAGTTTTCGTTCTGACTACCGGCGAAAAAACTCTACTACAGCTGAGTAAGAAAGCGCTTTAGAGACACGTCAACACTACACAAGCGCTTCAACAGAGACGGAAGAGGAAGCGAGACACACACTCGCTGTTTTTCCCTGGTTCAATGAACTAAATATACCTGACCCAGTTACTATAGGCCCTTTTCACGATGACGTCATCTAACTTCCGCCTTTCCGCGTAGCAGGTTAACTTCACTTCCGTTCGCCCGTAACCTGAGACTTCTCAACGAAAATACAACTGTTGACCACTAACTAGCAAGCTAGCTACTTGAAGAAATTCCAAAAGGTACGTTTAAGTTAAATTAGTAAAGTTAAGAGTAATAATGTTTACGTATATGCAATGGTTTGTAACTTGCTAACGTTATTGTTAATTCATAATTGTTCACTGCCTTAGTTACTTAAAAGTGGGCTAACGTTAGCTAACAACAACTTAGTACCAGATACCGATAACGTTAAAGGTAGCGTTACATTGCTGCCTGGCTGTAATGTAACAAGTTTACTTAGCTAGCTATCTAACCCTTTGTTAGGCAGTTAGTTTATTCATGAATGTATAGTAACTCACCTATTCAAATACTGTTGTGCATGATAGCTAGATAAATATTGATTCCTGGTCAAAGCTGAATGTTAATTTAGCTGTTTCTTTTCTCTCGGTGTCTGTATCGCAACAGTATCCCATCCAACACCGAAGCATGGCACAATCTTCGAGAAGATGCTATTGCAGTGTACCATTTTGTTCAAACAACAAACAGAAATTCCCGTATCTGAGTTTTCACGATTTCCCTGTTGATGGAGAAATACGTGCCCGTTGGGTGAGGGCGATCAGGAGAGATGAGGGACCAAGTTTTAAGATTCTTCGTGGGAGCACCTTTGTTTGCAGTCAGCACTTTCCCCCTGAGGATAGATACACATCGGCCAGTGGACGGATCCGTATTAAACAGGGATCAGTGCCGTCTAGATTCCACTGGAATGATTGGGGTAAGGATAGGTAGACAGCGTTAAACGTAATACTACTGTAATCCAATAATATATTACTTGTACAAAATGTTTAATAATTTAATCCTGATGCAATATAGCTGCTACATTTTGTCATTTTAGGGACTGAAAAGTGATTACCAAAATGTATCATGACAAGCATATGGTTAATTTCACACATATAGGAGGCGGCTCACAAGCTCGGGAGTCAGTTTACCAGCGAGCAAGAAAGCGTCTTGGTGTTGCTGTCCTGGATGATTCTGATCATGAGATGCCTGACAGCACAGAGGGTGCTTTGCCTGCAGTGACAAACGATCACGACTATGCCTGCCGTCCTTCTCCTGGTTAGTATTACAAATAAGAGTAACCATGTATCTGTTTGGCAAAAAAAGTAAAAGTATATGGCAGTTAAGTAAAAAATACTATTTTATACTACGATTTGGAGTAACTGGTCTCTCTGTGAAAAGACTTGGCGTTTTAAACCTCATCCATCTTAGAAGCTTCTTCAGTTTTATTTATTGAAAATGGGATGGGATAGATGAGTAATAACTAACCTACCAACATGTATGCTTTTTCTTCCCCTTAAGGTAAACTGGACAGTGCTACTCAAAGAATTCGAGAGTTGGAGCTGCAAGTGTTGTCCCTAGAAATTGAGATCCAGCACCTGACAGTTAAGAAGCAGCATCCACTCCTTTTAATTTTTGTGTCACAGATGAGGACTATCGCTACTACACACGATTCAGCTCAAAGGAGGTCTTCACCGTGTTTTGGGATTCTGTTTATCCCTCTGCTTCACGGCTTGTATACTGGTCTAAGGCACAGCAAAACGGCACATGTGACACCTAGCCCTCACCGAAAACTTCCACTTATTGATGAACTATTTATGTTTCTGTGTCGTGTTGCAGCTGGGCTTCAGGAGAAAACCTTGTCTACCATCTTTGAGGTCAGCCTGTCCACAGTTAGCCGCATCATTTTAACATGGACTAGCTACCTTTACCAGGTTCTTGGCTCACTGCCGGTGTGGATGACAAGAGAGCAGGTGCAGGCCACAATGCCTGATAAGTTCAAGCTCTACTGCCCTCAGGTGAGAGTTATAGTAGACTGCACCGAGATCCGCTGTGAAACACCATCCTCCCTCTCACTACAGTCAGAAACCTTTTCGAGCTACAAAAATCACACCACCTTTAAAGGGCTGATTGGTGTAGCTCCATGTGGTGTTATCACATTTGTATCAAAGCTCTACACAGGCTCCATCTCCGACATGGAAATAACACGGAAATGTCAGATCTTGCATTTACTTCAGCCCGGAGATGAATTAATGGCGGACAAGGGTTTCCTGATCGAGAGGATGTTGTCAGAAGTGGGGGGCAACACTCGTCATCCCTCCACTGAAAAAATCTCCTCAGCTCAGCAGGGAGGACACTCTTAAGACCCAGGCCATCGCCCGGCTGAGGATTTTAGTCGAGAGGGCCATACGGAGGGTGAAGGAGTACCATATCTGGGATGGGCTTGTTCCTCTTTCCACAGTGGGTTCAGTGAATCAGCTGTGGGCCATCTGCTGCCTCATGTCGAACTATCAGGGACCTCTTGACATTAAAGGAGACAAACCAGTCTGATGTTTTTGTCAACTGGAAGTTGTATATTTCCTGAGTAAGCTAGATGGGCTGTAAATAGAAGTACTTTTATATTACTGTATTGTATGTACAAAAAAATGTAAATATGAATTAACTTTGTTGGTAATTTAATTGATCTAATGTTATACTGTATGTTTTTGTTAAGGGTAATAACTTTTTCATAGCTATTAATGAACCTAATGTGATATATTGTAAAAATATCCAACTATTAACCATGTTATGTGCTTATGTGTCATGGCACTGATGGAACTATTAAATATATGTTTGCAAGCAACTGCTTCCAATCCTTTTTGATTTTGGTAAGAGCATTTACAACATCGCAATCCTTTTCAAAATTTGTATTTCAATACATAGATATACAGTATATAACACAATGAAGTTCATTTGCAGTTAAAGAAAAACATGTCGACATTTACATCACAATCCTTTTCAAAATGTGTGTTTCAGTACATAGGAGATATACAGTATATGACAAGTTAATTTGCAGTTAAAGAAAAAAATGTCAAAGGTTCACCTTCCACATTTACCTTAACACTATTTACACATAAAATTCTGCCTTATGTTTTATAACTTAAGAAGACATCCATGTAGATGTTATAATAGAAATGATCAAGCTTCTGTCGCATTGAGTGGATAATCTCCTCATCCCTAAAGATTCTCTCAACTGTGAAGTCAGTGCGGGTATCTGTAATGAAGTCACACCACTGAAGTCCGCTTAAGGCGAGTTGGCCTTGAACCTGATAGTAGTATTTGTGGCTCTTCTTAAGGCAGGCCTGGCCTTTAACTGTTGTGACGTCACGAGAGGCTACACAGCTTTCAGCGGGATTGCTCAAGTAGTGCAAGGAGACAAGGTTCAAACAAAACAAGGATTTTATTATAGGTCTTGGGAAATTAACGAAAATATAACAAAATTCTGTTCTCTTGTGGCTCTTTAAGGGTTAACAGTTCAGGGATGTCTCTTCCACATCCAGAATCATAATTCTCACTCGCTCAGATAACTTTTCCCCAGCCTTACTGTAGTCCACGTTGCAGCTAGTGGCCAACCCAGCAAAAAGTCCTTCCAAATGTCTCTCACGTATTTCCACAGGTGCATATATCCAAAGGTGAGTATTTCCCAAAGGTAAGTATCTCCAAATCCTTATATTCCTCATGGAAGTGGACGTGCAGCACTCTTGTCCTCCAGAGAGCCCAGGTTGGAGACTGTGTCTCTTCACCCCCCACACACTCCCTCAGTGTGTCTCTTCCCTTCCCAAACCTTCAGCTCATCAGCTCCTCATTTGTTTCAGCTGCGTGGGAAGATTGGCCATAGAGGGGTGGAGTTCCCGACCATACCAGCAGATGGAGCCATAGCTGTCTGGGTTTGCAGCCACCTCAGGGGGATGTAACGTCCCTCCAGGACACAGCCTCTCGTGACATCACACTGTGATCAGGTGTTTAACTTGGGTAACATTTTCAACATCGCAACTCTTAACCTCAGCAAGACCAAATGGTGGTGCTTCTGTTGGACAGAAGACTTTAGCATCCGGGCTGGCTGCAAGGTGAGGTGAATCAGGGTGGATGATGACCCCGCATTGTTTCAGAGAGACATCACAAAAATCAGAATATTGCCTCAGTATCTCAGGTTCCAGATCCAACCCTCTTCTCATAGCAGCTGTCTGAGGAGTTCCTCTCAGAATGCGGGTTGCCAAAGCCTTGGCAGACAACTCCCCACGAACATGGCATATTTCACGGAATCTGCTGGCTGTCAGTCGGGGTTTGCGTACCTGGCTCCACAGCTGGCATTCTGACTGCATTCTTGTTTCTGCTTCAATAGCAGCAGACATCTCCTCTGACACAATCAGGCTGTCCAAATGACATTGTTGTATGTAGTTGGGCTCAAAATCAATGGGAAATTTAAAGTTGTAACCTTCAATAGGCAACTGAGGAAACTCACTGGCACCAGGGTGTTTAATAATATCTCTACTTAATTCTAGAGGGCACTGGTAAGAAAGCACAGACCCAAATGGCACAGGGCCAAATTTAGAGTCCACCAAATTAAGGCCCTCAAGCCCGTGCAGCAATTTGCAAATCCCTGGTTGTGGACGGATGTCTTTCAGTTTCTCAGCACTGGCCATGACGTGAGGATCCGGAATAGGCCCTGGCATGAAAGTGAGATATGTCAAGTTTAGATTTCATTAAATGCCACCTTATCTTTTTCACTAAAAAAGACAACCACACTCATCCAGTCTCGTACATGCTTCTAATACAAATAAAAAAATATCCACTGAAAGTCTATATAAAAAGTAACAAATAATAATCACTTTTATGTTTGTATTATTTTAGAAATGCACTAAAGTCTTTGTGCTCTAGTACAGGCGGGGGCTCATTCAGACTCACCATCATAGGCTCGGTACAGTGTGCACTTCACACCAGCTCTGACACTTGTTTTTTTCTTAGCCGCTGGTTTACACACCGCCATATCATTGGTGGCCTCTGGTACAATTCCCTGTGATATAATAATGATGAACAATACATTGTCAAAAGTCAATACAAACTGCAAAGTTCTGCATCAGTGTAACAAATAATGTCTGACCTGTGTCCTAGGCCGGTGCCAGGTCTGCAGTGCGCTGGTGCATGACAGAGGCAATGGCACTGTCTTAAAGCCCATGGTAACATAGTGAGCACTTTGAAAAAGAAGTGCTACTATGTGATTACATAGTGCTTTCCCAGCAGAGCAGGAACATGACATGTGATTGAGTACCACAGGAACCTCTGCAGAGTCTAGTGTAACCTGTTCATAGAGACATAACAATTAGTGCTGTACTTACAAAACATTTTTTCTGCGTTTCATTATAAACTACTGTACACAATTTTCAAAACCCAATTTCTTTTTTTAATTAAGAAAAATTGGCTGTTCTGAAACCTTTGACAAGTAGTGCCAACACTTATCGAAAATTTGAACATTTTGAGTTATCACAGAATCTTTCCCAGTCTTTATTGCCGTCAACAACCCACATCGGTTTGTAAGAATTTCGTTGTGTATTAAGTTTAATGATACAAAATCAGAGCTCAGACTGAGAAACAAACTGATCCACAGTGGAACTTTGTGGAATCATTCTTATTAAATCTGCAACCGCAGCAAAACACAACAAAAAGAAAACTTATCTATCTTAACCTATCTTATCATAATGTTAGAGAACTGTTTATCTGAGAAACCTGAAGCCGATGAGCCTCCTCATTTTTCTTCATGGACCTGTAACATCGCCCTCTCACTGTCACCTCACCGTTAACTACACTTGAGACTGTTTCAATACAGTGATTGGGAGAAAGGGCGCAGCATTAGCCATTAATACATTACTGACTCTTATTTTACGGTCGATACAAACAGCAGTAATATTAAAAAGAGGCTGCAAAACAGAAACTCGTCAGCTCATAACCTTCGCTAGCATAGGGCTAATTTAAGCTAAATAAAGATAAACACGTACCTTCATAATCAAACAGGTAACCTTCAACGAAGAACTTGTAGCCTTTATCAAGCTTCGATCTTGAAGTAAGGGACCACTTGTCAGCAAGTCGTTCTACGTCGTTAAGTCGTATTGGTGGCAGATGTGAAAGGGACTGGGTGAACTCCATAATGATGTGCTACTAGCTAAGCGTTCCTAAGCGACACCGGATGTAAACATAACCTGCATCGCGGCAGAACGGAAGTTGTCTGACGTCACGTGAAAAGGGCCTATTGCATTGGTGTCACACCCAGTTAAGTAGACCGGAACTTACCTTTTTTATCCAACGGTAAACGGTGGTTGGCAATCAATAAATGTTGCATTACTGCCACCTACTAAACTGGAGTATAACTCCCCTTTTTAAAAATTATATATAAGCAAATAAATCAATAAATACCCTACCATCTAACCCTACACTCATTAAAAACCCACCACCCTACTCCACTATTTAAATGTATCTAGTCCTACCTCAGGCCTACAGCCTGAAAGGACAGGACACCACCACTCAACACACCCTGTAACTCTTCGGACGTCAAGTCTTGTATATCCAAATACTTCTCTGCAGCTGCCACCACAACCTCAATTTTCTGTGACTTACATTCCATCCCTGCAGTACAGTTGATAACCATTGCTATAAATCCAAAAAATCCAATCTTACTGAAGCATATATCACTTGTTACCCTATCCCTCTGTACTGGTACAGATCTACTACTCACACCACTCCTCTCAGGATCCCTCCACCTTGACCTATCTTCCTCTAATTTCGTCACTGCCTCAGCAAACGACAACTTCTGCTCTACTCTAACCCTGGAAACCTCAACCTGCCTCTCTTGCACTGGACATTTCTGATCCCCAGCCCCATGGGCACCCCTACAATTAACACATACCACTACTTTCCCCAATGCGACACATTCCTTTGTCTCATGCCCTTCTGCACACTTCTCACTCCTAGGAACCTCCCTCCTACACACTGCTGCCACATGCCCATAAGTTTGACACCCGTAACAACGTAATGTATTTGGCACAAAAGCTCGTAAGGGAGAACTTCACCACACCTACCACCTCCGATAATTCACCCTCACTCACTTCCATTTCTCCTCCTGTCTTCAATCCAGTGTACAGCTCACTCTGCTTACACTTTCTACCATTCTTCTTTAACAAACCATCTCCCTTTTTCCGACCATTTTTAAGTTCACCCTCTTCGTCCCTCTCTCTCTTCGACCTCCTCTGCCTCTCTTTTTCACTCCATTCCAAGTATACGTCTCCTTACGATAACATTGTACTTCCCAGAACATACATCTCGTTCTTGGCCTCTCAAGGGACGCCATTCCCCTCGCTACCTGGGAACCCCCTGATAGCAAAGTTAAATAATCTCCTGGTAGAATATTTGTTGATAAACTTTGGAGCCCTTTCAAAAGAACCGTGCGTCCACCATCGACCTGCCACGTCTCTTCGCCGGCCCGCCTAAATGGCTAAACGAGTGAATTATCTTCATTTATCCACCATCTTTGGCTTCAACAAGTCAGTTCAACAGAAATGGGGTGTATCTTTAGTTTCTAGAGTGAAAAGTGAATTGAAAACGATGCAGTAGGTACAATATTTTTATTCTGTTCCCCCTGGTCTTTTTAGCACTGCACTGGCCCTTTATGCGTTGACCAGACAGGTGTGTACTGTAGCCTACAGTATAGTACAGTGCAGGTCAGTTTTTTTCATCATCTCACTGAAATCTCACTGTCTCAATGAAAAATGTGACGTCTTTGATGGATATTATTATTATTATTATTATTATTATAATTATTATTATAATATAGAGACATACAATAAAAACATGGACATGTCGTTGGCATTAAACAATAATAGATGACTTCCTGCAAAAAAATAAATGTGAATAACTGTATTTCAGTGAAGCACCCGTCATGGGACTAAAATTAAACTGTTCTGTTTATTCTAGTGTACAGTCGTGGTCAAAAGTTTTGAGAATGACACAAATAATAATTTTCACAAAGTCTGCTGCCTCAGTTTTTATGATGGCAATTTGCATATACTCCAGAATGTTATGAAGAGTGATCAGATGAATTGCAATTAATTGCAAAGTCCCTCTTTGCCATGAAAATGAACTTAATCCCCCCAAAACATTTCCACTGCATTTCAGCCCTGCCACAAAAGGACCAGCTGACATCATGTCAGTGATTCTCTCGTTAACACAGGTGAGAGTGTTGACGAGGACAAGGCTGGAGATCACTCTGTCATACTGATTGAGATAGAATAACAGACTGGAAGCTTTAAAAGGAGGGTGGTGCTTGAAATCATTGTTCTTTCTCTGTTAACCATGGTTACCTGCAAGGAAACACGTGCCGTCATCATTGCTTTGCACAAAAAGGGCTTCACAGGCAAGGATATTGCTGCTGGTAAGATTGCACCTAAATCAACCATTTATCGGATCATCAAGAACTTCAAGGAGAGAGGTTCAATTGTTGTGAAGAAGGCTTCAGGGCACCAAAGAAAGTCCAGCAAGCGCCAGGACCGTCTCCTAAAGTTGATTCAGCTGTGGGATCAGGGCACCACCAGTGCAGAGCTTGCTCAGGAATGGCAGCAGGCAGGTGTGAGTGCATCTGCACGCACAGTGAGGCAAATACTTTTGGAGGATGGCCTGGTGTCGAGAAGGGCAGCAAAGAAGCCACTTCTCTCCAGGAAAAACATCAGGGACAGACTGATATTCTTCAAAAGGTACAGAAATTGGACTGCTGAGGACTGGGGTAAAGCATTTTCTCTGATGAATCCCCTTTCCGATTGTTTGGGGCATCCGGAAAAAAGCTTGTCCGGAGAAGACAAGGTGAGCGCTACCATCAGTCCTGTGTCATGCCAACAGTAAAGCATCCTGAGACCATTCATGTTTGGGGTTGCTTCTCAGCCAAGGTAGTGGGCTCACTCACAATTTTGCCTAAGAACACAGCCATGAATAAAGAATGGTATCAACACATCCTCCGTGAGCAACTTCTCTCAACCATCCAAGAACAGTTTGGTGACGAAAAATGCCTTTTCCAGCATGATGGAGCACCTTGCCATAAGGCAAAAGTGATAACTAAGTGGCTCGGGGAACAAAACATCAACATTTTGGGTCCATGGCCAGGAAACTCCCCAGACCTTAATCCCATTGAGAACTTGTGGTCAATCCTCAAGAGGCGGGTGGACAAACAAAACCCCACAAATTCTGACAGACTCCAAGCATTGATTATGCAAGAATGGGCTGCCATCAGTCAGGATGTGGCCCAGAAGTTAATTGACAGCATGCCAGGGCAGATTGCAGAGGTCTTGAAAAAGAAGGGTCAACACTGCAAATATTGACTCTTTGCATAAACTTAATGTAATTGTCAATAAAAGCCTTTGACACTTATGGAACGCTTGTAATTATACTTCAGTATACCATAGTAACATCTGACAAAAATATCTAAAAACACTGAAGCAGCAAACTTTGTGAAGACCAATACTTGTGTCATTCTCAAAACTTTTGACCACGACTGTACTTAAGCAAACTTGTTTTGTCTGGCAACATTCAGCTGTGGGTTTGTCTGAGAGCCTCAGATAATGTCATCAAAGTCGCCAACAGGCAACAGCACCACACTTGTAACCCCATTATTACAGCAGTACATCTACCAGATTCTAACCAATCAGTCTTTCAGTGGATAGGCCATCTGGCAGATTTAGGTTCAGTGTTTGAAATACTTAATGAATAATGTGTATATGATTATGGGCTAACCATTACATTACTGATGTTACTGATGTTACTAAAACATGAACAAATATGCCTAATAATGCTTACAAACAATAATGTATTAATGGACAAGGAGTAGTTTAAAAGCAGACTATCAATGTTACTCCAAAAGTGTAATTTATTTCCATACAACTGTATTCCTTATTGAAATCAATGAAGGACATCAGCAGTCCACATGTTTTCTGTCACCAGCAGGTGTCCCCATCACTCTATAATGCAAAGGGGTTGCGCTGTCAAATAGTACTAAATATATCAAACAAGGGGCAGATTAAGTATGTAATGCAGGGGACTTCAACATTTTCTTGCCCAGGTACCCCCTTCCAGGCAAACCGGCGACCCAGGGACCCCCATCAAACATTAGCAAAAAATGATATCAGGTGAATGAATATGGAAAGGAGAAGTAATCAACTTAGAGTTTACAGAGTAAGTGTGAACTCTAACGTAGCCTATTAGCTAGAAGGTAACTCCAAACACATTTTCGCTAAGAACAGCTGTTTGACTGGTTAAACAAAGGTTAGCCATGTGTTGACAAAAATGTATGCCCAAGTCAAGAAAGCCTACCAGCAGCCTTCGGCACTTGCCACACTGGTAGCCTATTCGCGGGTGCTTTATCAAAGCCTATGTCAGATACTCCAGTGCAGGGGCTTCCAACAGGTAGATCACTAGCTACCAGTAGCTCGCAGCCCACCTATGAGTAGCTCGCCAATCAATTCTGAAAGTATGCATTTTAAAACATAAAGCTCCCGGCTACTATACAATGAAAGCCACATTGACATTATCCCACCTCTGGTTTTCCAATATTGCCATAAAAAGCCAAATGTTACACAAAATCTGCCAATTAATTTATATGAATTGCCCCTGTCTGCATAGCCGCAGGAAGTAAGGGTGCTCAGGGTGAAGAAGAAAAAAACAATATATAAAATAGGTTGAAGACCCCTGCTTCAGTGTAATTGGCTACAAAGAGTGTAATTTGCTCAATATTAGGAGTTATGACGTTTACATCTTTAGAAATAAGATATTCTCCTCTAGGTATGTTATTCAAAATGTGTTAAGTATGTTGTTGCTCGCGATATTCATACAAATATTGAACAAAAAAAATAAGTTATTATTTGTCTTAGAAAAAAACATACGCAGACCCCCAGTTGAATTTCCCTGCTGTAATGTAATATTGTGGATCAGGAAGCACAAACAGTTGTGAAATAGGAATATGTGAAATGTGGAAATGTGTATGTAAATGTGAAATAGGCACTATCACCAAATGACACAAACAGTTGTGTGATTATTTCCTGGAATTACTTGTGATATTCAAACTTGACAGGATATTTTAGTCGAACACACACACACACTTCCTTTTTCATCCTCCTTGCCTTTCTTTATTTGTCTATAGGGGACATTCCAGCACCTTGCTGCTGATGCAGGTGATTCTTTCATTCTGTTTCTCCACAGATCAGCTAGTCTGTCCTCCGTCTAAACTAGGTCATAAAGCACACGCCTATGTTACGGTCCACTGTACATTACCTCTTTCATGCATTTCACACCCTTCCTGTCATTCATGGTGTGCTACAGTACAGTATTTCAGGCCTTCAGTGTAATACAATTTTGTTTTCAATGCCTGAAGGAATTATTGGAATAGATTATCGTTCTACAGAATGAAACATTGGACTACAATAAATATATTGGTTTTACTACAATGTTTTATCTGTACTGATTTTGTTTATCTTCCTTGCCGTCTTCCTGGCTGGGCTGATTGAGGGTTTGTTTGGCTTGTTCTTGTTGTGTTTGTTCTCAGACAGCCACCGTTTAAACCAGGAAGTGAAAGTGGGGGTTAATGAGGACAGTATGAGGCATGTGGCTGAGAAACAGAGGAAGTCAAGGGGAGAATTTAAATGGCATACTCCTCGCGTCCTCTCTCCTTCTCAAAACCCATTGGATGAGAAAGCTACCTTCTCTTCCAATGGGTTTTGAGAAGGAGGCGAGGAGAGAGGACGCGAGGAGTATGCAATTGAGATTCTCTCAAGGCAAGGCATTAGGGGGTTGTGGTAGGGACAGGTGCAGTGAAGGTTAGATAATGAGAGTATGGGGTATATTTCATTTCATACACAGATGCAGTCACGCAGACGCACGCACACACAGTATACCACACCACGCTGTATTTCTGCACCGGTAGAAGTCTCTCTGTGTGTGTGTGTGTGTGTGACTAGTGGGAGTAGAGATCACAAGACCACCACGGGACTGAGCAGTGAGTCACTCCTCCCTGCTCTACTCTGCTGTTTTATCCTCCTGTAACGACCACAGGTTCTAGGGTAGGGCAGGGTCAATAGAGACCTACTGGGTACCGGTATCAAATACACACACATATGATTATAGAAATATCACTTTTATAACAATGAGCTAAGGTTAAAATAGCACAACAGGGCTGTTGTGGGTGGGCTTGGAAAAGAGCACAAAGGTCATTTACAGTGAATCTCAAGTCTTCAATACAAATGCAATAATTCAGTGTTTACATGCAATGTTCTGTTCTTAAATAATCAACGCATCTCAAAAGACACAGCAAATCTCCAAAGTAGACAGGGCAAACTTCACACACAATACTTAAAGTAGGGATAAATAATCAAAGACTGCTCTTGCAATAAATAAGGCCGTTGTACAAATACACAGTAAAACACAAGCAATACCTTTGCTGGCTGTCTCCAAGTCCCACACAGCCACCAAACAAGTTGTACTCAGAAAGAATATTTACAATTAGCACTTTCAAATACAGATGGACTGAAAAAGGACTGTCAACAGCAAACTGGAAATGTAGATTTGCAGACTATGGCCATGTTCCCCTGCTCAGACATTACATGCATCAACCAATGGTTGCGTGCCACATCATCGTCTGTGCCGTCAGGCACCAGATTTCTATAACATATTATGTGGTTAGCTGGTACGTAAAATACTTATCTAGGCGGTGTAAGATCTGGCATGCGCCAGCAACGTCTGAGCAGAGGAACACGTCCTACGGCTGGTGCAGCCTTGCAAGGACTTGGAGACATTCCCTGTCCTTTCCCTTTCCCTGGCTCGTCTTCTTCTTCTTCTTCTTCTTCTTCTTCTTCTTCTTCTTCTTCTTCTTCTTCTTCTTCTTCTTCTTCTTCTTCTTCTTCTTCTTCTTCTTCTTCTTCTTCTTCTCTGAGGTTTATTGGCAGACTACACTCATAAGGTGTATTGCCACCACCTACTGTACGGGGTAGTAAAAAATACCCCAAAAACAAACAAATGTGTTGGATGAACAAATCATACTAATAAAATAAAATAAAATAAAATATTAACACAAACCAAATTCACGCCACTACCCTGAATTTCAAACAAAAACTGTACTATTCAGATCCCTACACAGGCTCAAGAACCTGGGAGGGGGGAACCTCTTCATTCAGTACTCCCTGTAACATTTTGTCTGTAAAGTCCTGGAGATCCAGAAATATATTTGCTGCCTTCACAATGATGAGCTTCTTAGATTTTTTATTAGTTAGACTAGTGCAATTTATCACTTGCGCTATAAACGCAACAAAGTCCACCTTCTTCATTATTAGTATGTCGGGATTCTTCTCCTGCATGGCATGCACTGCAGACTGTGGGACATCCACTACCATCTCCTCTCTACTCACTCCTTCAACTATTTTCACTGCCTCCACATAGGGGACCGGCTGGATGGCCCTGATCCTAGCTACTGCAACCTCCTTCATCCTTACAGGGCACTCCGGAAACTCGGGAACGTGATTCCCATCACAATT
Source organism: Coregonus clupeaformis (assembly GCF_020615455.1). Lineage (NCBI taxonomy): Eukaryota > Metazoa > Chordata > Actinopteri > Salmoniformes > Salmonidae > Coregonus > Coregonus clupeaformis. The sequence continues at coordinate 37,873,199 of NC_059203.1, read as the reverse complement.
ACAACAACATGCTTCATCTGACTCTTCAACTACTACATATTTATTCCTTCGACAAACACTTGCCACGTGTCCAAACTTAAATCGACGTGTGTCTACCACTCCTGGAATGTTATCCCTAAACCACACAGCCTCTATGTCCAACGAAACACAAGAGATAACACCTTTAACCGGTGCCCTACTCTGAAAGTCATAGCTTTCCACATCATACGTCAACATCTTGTTGAGCCACAGAGCTTTCTCCTTTTGCGCTGTTGACACACACGAAATCAGCATCATACTACTCTTGGTCACTCTAACCGATTTCATTTTACCCAAATCGTCCTTCACCATCTTTGAGACCGCAAACGGGTCACCCAAAAAAACATCCTTGCTCGTGAATCACACTCCAACCATAAACTGCTGTTCATTTCCAACTTTAGCCCTTTTCACTCTACTCTTCTTCACCATCGTCCACTCATTCTCACCAAATGTACTTGCACCAAGAGAATTGCACAATACTTCCGCTTCCACCATTGCTCCTCCAGTCATCCCCCGGACTCCCTCGCTCTTTGCTGTGAAAGATGCGAGAGTTTGTGTTCTCGAAGTAGCACCCATATTGTTCGCACTCCAGCACAGCTGTTGCTTCACCAACTTTTTCTCCATTTCCTCCATTTCGTCTGCACTACTCGCCGCCATTTCCCTTCCTGACTTCCCTCTCCAAGCCTCTTAGCTCATCACCAACCAAGCTAGCTAACCATCTAGGCCCTTTCCCTGGCTCCAGGAAATGCAGCCATTTTAAGATAACAGGTGGAGATGCTGGTCACAATCACACCTGCAATCAATTAACACAAACACAACCAATTACTTCAAATAAACCGATAGTAAGCTCACAGTTCACAATCTCATGACTACCATATTTCTCTCATCTAATAGAGGCACCTCCTCCTCCTCTTCCTCCTCCTCTTCCTCCTCCATCTGTCTGATGGCTAACTGGAACACACCAGGAACAATGAAACAATGAAACAGCCCAGGACATGACCCTACTCAAATGACTTTCTCTCTTCTCCTTTTCTCTCCCTACCTCTCTCTCTCTCTGACTAACTAACTCTATTCTCCCCGTCTTTCTCCCTACCGCTCTCTCTCTCTAACTAACTCTATTCTCCCTGTCTTTCTCCCTACCTCTCTCTCTCTCTAACTAACTATATTCTCCCTGTCTTTCTCCCTACCTCTCTCTCTCTCTGACTAACTAACTCTATTCTCCCTGTCTTTCTCCCTACCTCTCTCTCTCTCTCTAACTAACTCTATTCTCCCTGTCTTTCTCCCTACCTCTCTCTCTCTCTCTGACTAACTAACTCTATTCTCCCTGTCTTTCTCCCTACCTCTCTCTCTCTCTCTGACTAACTAACTATATTCTCCCTGTCTTTCTCCCTACCTCTCTCTCTCTCTGACTAACTAACTCTATTCTCCCTGTCTTTCTCCCTACCTCTCTCTCTCTCTGACTAACTAACTCTATTCTCCCTGTCTTTCTCCCTACCTCTCTCTCTCTCTGACTAACTAACTATATTCTCCCTGTCTTTCTCCCTACCTCTCTCTCTCTCTGACTAACTAACTCTATTCTCCCTGTCTTTCTCCCTACCTCTCTCTCTCTCTAACTAACTCTATTCTCCCTGTCTTTCTCCCTACCTCTCTCTCTCTCTGACTAACTAACTCTATTCTCCCTGTCTTTCTCCCTACCTCTCTCTCTCTCTCTAACTAACTCTATTCTCCCTGTCTTTCTCCCTACCTCTCTCTCTCTCTGACTAACTAACTCTATTCTCCCTGTCTTTCTCCCTACCTCTCTCTCTCTCTGACTAACTAACTCTATTCTCCCTGTCTTTCTCCCTACCTCTCTCTCTCTCTCTGACTAACTAACTCTATTCTCCCTGTCTTTCTCCCTACCTCTCTCTCTCTCTCTGACTAACTAACTCTATTCTCCCTGTCTTTCTCCCTTTTCTCAATTGTCCCTTTCTCTCTGCCCTCTCTCTGACTGCTCTTTTGTCTGACAGTAATAACACCAGAGATAACGATATCTTATTATTGTCACCCTAGTCTGTTCTTATCGGAATTATATTATATTATGTACGTTGAAATCATTAGCCCAATCAAGCAGTGTTCTTTTCTATTATTAGGTAATATAATATCCCCTGTTGCTGGGTCAAACATATTTATATTTTCTGTATTACAACATCTAACTCATAACAGATTATCTCTGTTCTATTCTTGGCTTTGGTTATTACTTTTGCATGCAGACTGAAAGACAGAGACTTCTCTGATTGACTGTGTACTGTACAGTATAGGAGGAATGATAGGTTGCTCTAGTGTATTGTGTGTACTGACTAGGGTTTGCTGCTCTATGATTGGTTAGCCCCTGCATAAAGCCTTTGGACCCTGCTGTCTGTTTTACCCCTGGGAGCTTTCAGGGGAACATACACTACATGACCAAAAGTATGTGGACACCTGCTCGGCAAACATCTCATGGGCATTAACATGGAGTTGGTCCACCCTTTGCTGCCATAACAGGCTCCACTCTTCTGGGAAGGCTTTCCACTAGATGTTGGAACATTGCTGCGGGGATTTGCATTAGTGGCCTGGCTCGCAGTCGGCGTTCCAATTCATCTCAAAGGTGTTCGATGGGGTTGAGGTCAGGGCTCTGTGCAGGCCAGTCTAGTTCTTCCACACCGATCTCGACAAACCATTTCTGTATGGACCTCGCTTTGCGCATGGGGGCATTGTCATGCTGAAACAGGAAAGGGCCTTCCCCAAACTGTTGCCACAAAGTTGGAAGCATAGAATCGTCTACAATGTCATTTCTGTAGCTTTAAGATTTCCCTCCGCTGGAACTAAGGGGCCTAGCCCGAACCATGAAAAACAGCTCCAGACCATTATTCCTCCTCCACCAAACTTTACAGTTGGCACTATGCATTCGGGCAGGTAGCGTTCTCCTGGCATCCGCCAAACCCAGATTTGTCTGTCGGACTGCCAGATGGTGAAGCGTGATTCATCACTCCAGAGAACGAGTTTCCACTGCTCCAGAGTCCAATGGCAGCGAGCTTTACACCACTTCAGCTGACGTTTGGCATTGCGCATGGTGATCTTAGGCTTGTGTGTGGCTGCTCGGCCATGGAAACCCATTTCATGAAGCTCCCGACGAACAGTTGTTGTGCTGACATTGCTTCCAGAGGCAGTTTGGACCTGGGTAGTAAGTGTTGCAACTGAGGACAGATTATATTTACGCCCTTCAGCACTCGGAGGTCCCGTTCTGTGAGCTTGTGTGGCCTACCACTTTGTGGCTGAGCCGTTGTTGCTCCTAGACGTTTCCACTTCACAATAACTGCAATTACAGTTGACCGGGGCAGCTCTAGCAGGGCAGAAATCTGATGAACTGACTTGTTGGAAAGGTGGCATCCTATGTCGGTGTCACGTTGAAAGTCACTGAACTCTTCAGTAAGGCCATTCTACTGCCAATGTGTGCTCTGGCTGTGTGCTCAATTTTATACACCTGTCAGCAACGGGTGTGGCTGAAATAGCCGAATACACTCATTTGAAGGGGTGTCCACATTCTATTGTATATAGTGTACGTCAAGTAAACAGCCCCCATGATCTTCCTGGTAACCCGCAGAGACGAGATGTGTCCCATATATGATCAGCTGTCTGTCAGTCAGACCACAGTCAGCCCAGTCTGCCAGTCAGACCACAGAGGTCAAGGCCAGAGTGATTCACTTCAATGGGCTTAATCTGTCCAATAATCCTCGGCAGCAGTGGTCAGTCAGACAGAGGAACATTGTGTCCCTGACCAGCTGACCTCACGTCCCTGGGGTTATGTAAACATCTTAGAGATCAACAATCCCTCCCATCTGCTTTCTGTCTGTCCCTTTCTTTTTCCTGCTAGCATTACTATTAATGAAGAACATTGTGTTCCTTTGACGGACTGCAGTGTGTGTTTTTATTTTGTTTATTTATTATTATTATTATTATTATTATTATTGTTATTATTTTTAGGGTGTAGATCAGCTTTAATATTGCAGATAGATTGTAACTTCCATCAATGTAATTGTCTGCATCACTTCCAATCCCCCATATATGTTTTTTCTCACGCATATATATATATATATATGTATATATATATATATATATATATATATATATATACACACACCTACATACATACACATACATACATATATACACATACATATACATATCCTTTAAAAATATATATTTCCCTTTATTACTTTCCAACCCCACCACCCCTTCCCTAATTGGAGTAAACTAGTGAACAACAATGCTTAGGCCTCTACTTCCAGCTTATACAGTGCTATGAAAAAGTATTTGCCCCCTTTCTAATTTTCTCTACTTTTGCATATTTGTGATACTGAATGTTATCAGATCTTCAACCAAAACCTAATATTAGATAAACAAATAACACAACAATTACATATTTATTTAATAAACAAAGTTATGCAACACCCAATTCCCCTGTGTGAAAAAGTAATTGCCCCCTTACACTCAATAACTGGTTGCACCACCTTTAGCTGCAATGACTCCAACCAAATGCTTCCTGTAGTTGTTGATCAGTCTCTCACGTCACTGTGGAGGAATTTTGGCCCACTCTTCCATGCAGAACTGCTTTAACTCAGTGACGTGTGGGTTTTCAAGCATGAACTGCTCGTTTCAAGTCCTACCACAACATCTCAATTGGGATTAGGTCTGGACTTTGACTAGGCCATTCCAAAACTTCAAATTTGTTGCTTTTTAGCCATTTTCATGTAGACTTGATTGTGTGTTTTGGATCATTGTCTTGCTGCATGACTTCAGCTTCAGTTCACAGACGGATGGTCTGACATTCTCCTGTAGAATTCTCTGATACAGAGCAGAATTCATGGTTCCTTCTATTAAGGCAAGTCATCCAGGTCCTGAGGCAGCAAAGCTTCCCCAAACCATCACACCACCACCACCATGCTTGACCTTTGGTATGATGTTATTACTGTGGAATGCAGAGTTTGGTTTTCGCCAGGCTTTACTGTAATCATGTCGCCTGTTTAATTTTGTCTGGCTTGCCATTCCAAATAAAATGGAATCTTTTTTTCTCATATAATTTAAAAAACTGTTTGCTAGGCGTAGGCAAGACCATAAGCAAATAGGTAAACTGGGATAATACTAAAGAGTTAATCAGGGTGATTTTTCCACAAATTGACAGGTACAGTGAGGGAAAAAAGTATTTGATCCCCTGCTGATTTTGTACGTTTGCCCACTGACAAAGAAATTATCAGTCTATAATTGTAATGGCAGGTTTATTTGAACAGTGAGAGACAGAATAACAACAACAAAATCCAGAAAAACACACGTCAAAAATGTTATAAATTGATTTGCATTTTAATGAGGGAAATAAGTATTTGACCCCCTCTCAATCAGAAAGATTTCTGGCTCCCAGGTATCTTTTATACAGGTAACGAGCTGAGATTAGGAGCACACTCTTAAAGGGAGTGCTCCTAATCTCAGTTTGTTACCTGTATAAACGACACCTGTCCACAGAAGCAATCAATCAATCAGATTCCAAACGCTCCACCATGGTCAAGACCAAAGAGCTCTCCAAGGATGTCAGGGACAAGATTGTAGACCTACACAAGTCTGGAATGGGCTACAAGACCATTGCCAAGCAGCTTGGTGAGAAGGTGACAACAGTTGGTGCGATTATTCGCAAATGGAAGAAACACAAAATAACTGTCAATCTCCCTCGACCTGGGGCTCCATGCAAGATCTCACCTCGTGGAGTTGCAATGATCATGAGAACGGTGAGGAATCAGCCCAGAGCTACACGGGAGGATCTTGTCAATGATCTCAAGGCAGCTGGGACCATAGTCACCAAGAAAACAATTGGTAACACACTATGCCGTGAATGACTGAAATCCTGCAGCGCCCGCAAGGTCCCCCTGCTCAAGATACATATACAAGCACATATACAGGCCCGTCTGAAGTTTGCCAATGAACATCTGAATGATTTAGAGGAGAACTGGGTGAAAGTGTTGTGGTCAGATGAGACCAAAATCGAGCTCTTTGGCATCAACTCAACTCACCGTGTTAGGAGGAGGAGGAATGCTGCCTATGACCCCAAGAACACCATCCCCACCGTCAAACATGGAGGTGGAAACATTATGCTTTGGGGATGTTTTTCTGCTAAGGGGACAGGACAACTTCACCGCATCAAAGGGACGATGGACGGCACCATGTACCGTCAAATCTTGGGTGAGAACCTCCTTCCCTCAGCCAGGGCATTGAAAATGGGTCGTGGATGGGTATTCCAGCATGACAATGACCCAGAGCACACGGCCAAGGCAACAAAGGAGTGGCTCAAGAAGAAGCACATTAAGGTCCTGGAGTGGCCTAGCCAGTCTCCAGACCTTAATCCCATAGAAAATCTGTGGAGGGAGCTGAAGGTTCGAGTTGCCAAACGTGATTCAAGTTGCGGATTTAAAAGAAAACATTAATCATCAGCGTACAATGACACCTTTGTTTTTAAGCCCTGGATTTCTAATCCTTTGATATTATTGTTGGATATGATTTTAATAGCTAACATCTCGATGGCCATATTAAATAAATATGTCGATAGTGGACAACCTTGTTTCACTCCTCTTGACAGTTTAAAACTTTCGGAGAAATAGCCATTATTTACTATTTTACACCTAGGATTACTATACATGATTTTAACCCATTTTATAAGAGATTCTCCAAAATTGAAACGCTCCAGGCATGTATATATAAACCCCAGTCGTAATTCATGAAATGCCTTTTCGAAGTCTGCTATGAATAGCAGGCCTGGTTTCCCAGATTTTTCATAGTGTTCTATTGTTTCCAATACTTGCCTTATATTATCTCCCATGTATTTTCCATGTAAAAAACCTGTCTGATTAGAATGAATAATGCCCGACAATACCTTTTTAATTATATCCCCTATACATTTTGCTAGAATTTTTGCATCACAACACTGAAGTGTAAGGGGCCTCCAATTTTTTAAATGGACTGGATCTTTATATTTTCCACTTGTATCCTGTTTCAGTAATAATGAAATCAGACCTTCTTCTTGAGTGTCTGATAATCTACCATTTACTTAGGAGTGGTTAAAACATGCTAATAACGGTCCTCTGAGTATATCAAAAAAGGTTTGGTATACCTCGACTGGTATCCAACCCTGGAGTTTTCCCAGACTTAAAGTCTTTAATTGCATCCAGAAGTTCCTCCTCTGTAATTTCACCTTCACATGAGTCTTTCTGTATGGCTGTTAATTTTACATTATCAATAGAAAAAAATATCTCTACAATTAGCTTCAGTTAGAGGAGATGGAGGCGACTGAAACGATATCCTTCAAAATATCATTTGGTGAATCATGGGTGACTCCGTCATTTGTAACCAGTTTCAGTCAATTCTTTTTGGTAGTATTCTTATGTTGAAGATTAAAAAATAATTTGATGCATTTTTCCCCATATTCCATCCAGTTTGCTTTATTTTTATAATATATTACACCTGATCTTTCTTGAATAAGTTTCTCAATTTCTTTTGTTTTTCCTCTAATTTATTCTGAGCCTCTATGTTACAGTTTTTATTGCTATCGATCTGTTCTGTTAGACCTTCTATTTCCTTTGTTAGTATCGACTCTTTTGACCTAAATTGCTTTTGTCTTCGAGATGAGTACTGAATTGCATGGCCTCTAAAGGCACATTTAAAGGTGTCCCATACAATAAGGGGATTTGCTGTACCTATGTTATGTCAGAAAAAATCAGTTATAGATTCCTCTGTCCTAGTTAAAAATAAGTTATCATCCAATAGGCTTTGATTACATTTCCAATATCCTCGCCCACGTGGAAATTCAGTAAGAGTAATGTATATGCCAATTATATGATGGTCCGACCACATTCTGTCCCCTATCAACACTTTTTAAACTTTTGGTGCCAACGAGAATGATATAAGAAAGAAGTCAAGACGACTAGCTTGATTGAGTCTCCTCCATGTATACAGTGGGGAAAAAAAGTATTTAGTCAGCCACCAATTGTGCAAGTTCTCCCACTTAAAAAGATGAGACAGGCCTGTAATTTTCATCATAGGTACACATCAACTATGACAGACAAAATGAGAAAAAAAATCCAGAAAATCACATTGTAGGATTTTTTATGAATTTATTTGCAAATTATGGTGGAAAATAAGTATTTGGTCAATAACAAAAGTTTCTCAATACTTTGTTATATACCCTTTGTTGGCAATGACACAGGTCAAACGTTTTCTGTAAGGTTTTCACACACTGTTGCTGGTATTTTGGCCTATTCCTCCATGCAGATCTCCTCTAGAGCAGTGATGTTTTGGGGCTGTCGCTGGGGAACACAGACTTTCAACTCCCTCCAAAGTTTTTCTATGGGGTTGAGATCTGGAGACTGGCTAGGCCACTCCAGGACCTTGAAATGCTTCTTACGAAGCCACTCCTTCGTTGCCCGGGCGGTGTGTTTGGGATCATTGTCATGCTGAAAGACCCAGCCACATTTCATCATCAATGCCCTTTTTGATGGAAGGAGGTTTTCACTCAAAATCTCACGATACATGGCCCCATTCATTCTTTCCTTTACACGGATCAGTCGTCCTGGTCCCTTTGCAGAAAAACAGCCCCAAAGCATGATGTTTCTACCCCCATGCTTCACAGTAGGTATGGTGTTCTTTGGATGCAACTCAGCATTCTTTGTCCTCCAAACACGACGAGTTGAGTTTTTACCAGAAAGTTCTATTTTGGTTTCATCTGACCATATGACATTCTCCCAATCCTCTTCTGGATCATCCAAATGCACTCTAGCAAACTTCAGACGGGCCTGGACATGTACTGGCTTAAGCAGGGGGACACGTCTGGCACTGCAGGATTTGAGTCCCTGGCGGCGTAGTGTGTTACTGATGGTAGGCTTTGTTACTTTGGTCCCAGCTCTCTGCAGGTCATTCACTAGGACCCCCGTGTGGTTCTGGGATTTTTGCTCACCGTTCTTGTGATCATTTTGACCCCACGGGGGTGAGATCTTGCGTGGAGCCCCAGATCGAGGGAGATTATCAGTGGTCTTGTATGTCTTCCATTTCCTAATAATTGCTCCCACAGTTGATTTCTTCAAACCAAGCTGCTTACCTATTGCAGATTCAGTCTTCCCAGCCTGGTGCAGGTCTACAATTTTGTTTCTGGTGTCCTTTGACAGCTCTTTGGTCTTGGCCATAGTGGAGTTTGGAGTGTGACTGTTTGAGGTTGTGGACAGGTGTCTTTTATACTGATAACAAGTTCAAACCGGTGCCATTAATACAGGTAACGAGTGGAGGACAGAGGAGCCTCTTAAAGAAGACGTCTGTGAGAGCCAGAAATCTTGCTTGTTTGTAGGTGACCAAATACTTATTTTCCACCATAATTTGCAAATAAATTCATTAAAAGTCCTACAATGTGATTTTATGGATTTATTTTCCTCAATTTGTCTGTCATAGTTGACGTGTATCTATGATGAAAATTACAGGCCTCTCTCATCTTTTTAAGTGGGAGAACATGCACAATTGGTGGCTGACTAAATACTTTTTTCCCCCACTGTATCTCACTAGATCAGGATATTTAAGCCTCCATATATCTACTAGTTCTAATGTATCCATGACATTCACGATTTCCTTAAGAGCATGAGGGTGATTGTTTGTAGTGTGATTTCCTTTACGGTCCATTGAGCTATTTAAAACGGTATTATAATCTCCCACCATAATAATAGAGTCTTGAATTGCTTGCAGGGTTGATCATGGGAGAAGTATATTTCGTGGGAGAAGTATATTTCGCCCCCATTCCTTTTTCCACGCAACTTTATCGAGAATTGTTGAATGAGTTTCCTGTAAACAATAGATATTATATTCCTTCTCTTTGAGCCATGTAAATATTGTTCTTCTTTTGTTATTATCTGCTAAGCCATTACAATTATAACTGGCTATACTTATTTCACCAAAGTTTCAAATCTATTTATCATTATATATGTTTGTAAATTTACCCGAAGAAAAATACCATAGTGATTGAGTGTCCATATAGCTGTACCATGATATTTGCATTGCTACTAAGTAACCCTCCAATTGTTCTCCACTAATTCCCCCGCTAAAGCCCCTCCCCATCCCAAGTTGGGCCGTCATCCCAGTGATCGGCATACCACCCCCATCCCTCCGGATCCCTAGGGACCCGAGAGGCCAGGACCCATCCATCGAAAACAGCACACAGTGCCACCCACAAAACAGAAGCAGGTCAACTGCCAAAAGCATTTCCAATGCTCTCACCTCAATATATATTTATAGCTATTTAAAAATATATATCTATTCAAATATCTTGCATATCTTATTTTCCATCATTATCAATTAATATGCGTAATAATGTCGGCAGTTCATGCGTAGGATTTTAACCTATAACCCAGATTGCCATTGTATTACATTACATTTTTGACAAGCAATTATTCTTTTAGCAAACAATTATTGTGGTTCATCCTATATTCTCCCTAACATCCTTTCCCCCTTGCAACAGATGTGGGATAAACACACATGCACATACTCTAACACACTCAACCCCTTTCCTCCACAATCAACCATAAAATCAGATGCTCAACGGTTGTTACATACCAGAGCCCAACTCAAGAAAGGACCTGATTTACGAATGCATACACAAATGCATATACAGTTACAGCTGTTTGAGAAAGCATGCAAGGTTGAGCAAAAATTGACAACAATGTGAGATTTGATTAATCTATTTAATCTATGTCAAGTCCTAGGTGATGGAGATCAGATCCACCCTCTTCACCTGAGACACAAACACTATGGTCCTCCATTGTAACCATTTTCCCCAAGCATCTCTGTGCAGTCAGACCTTTGATTATTTTATGCCACCTGGGCCACAATGATAAGCCCCCTCTCTGATTGTCCGAGTGTGACCCCCTCCCCATGGGGTACTGTAGCCAGTGTTGCCAGCACTGCCATTACCTGGGTGGGGTTACCCCACCGGTATACCCACCGGCTAGGTACAAGGTCGTCAAGGTTCTCATTAGCAGCTTTGAGAATGTCCTTGTATATTATGCTCTCCCATCAGTGGGCTCTGGCTTTGTAGGACCAACCCTGCCAGGCAGGCTCAGAATATTGAGGGGGCGGTGCTGCTCAAGTAGGTCTCTGACCGCATTTATTTTTCTGTTGCATATCGGCAACTCACAGCAGGTCCATAAAACAGATAGGGACTTCTCTTTGGTGTATGGGTCGCTCAGGTGGGTGTCTAGGATATAGGGTTGGGGATCGTTCCATCATGATAGGACAATATTTTTATTTTTTTTATGTATACTATATTTTAAAATGTATATCCCTCATCTTCACAAAATTTTAAGGTCTCTCTCACAACCCCTGCTCACAGACACACGTTGGTTCTGGGATATGCAACCATTTCCTTTCTCACACACTCAACGCCACACTTATTCAAACACAAAAACACACACCACACCTTCCATCACAATTCATCCACACATACCCACATACTGTGCCTTCTATGTCTTCTGTTTGCTATGTTTTTATCTCCACTATGTTGATTGAGTACTTGTGTTCTAATTTAGTTGTATTTTAAGATGTATTATTTTGCTTGGTATCTTTTCTTGTAATACTGTCTTATCCCTTTATAAAAGACTATACCTACTATAAATGTGCTTTATTATTACAATCCCTACCATGGCTAGTATTGGGTGTTCTATTATACGACTCCTCTATTAGAACTTTCAGAATAGCCATGGAGTAGTCTTTGTGTCGCGGAACATTTGGTTGTAAATATACAGTTTATCGACAACAAGAGCAACACGCTTCCCTTTTAATCTATTTTCCTTGAAGATTTGGTACAGAACTTTGCGCCGTTCTCCCTCGGGAACTGATCATTCATGCCTATTTTCGTGCCAGCAAGTCTTCTACCTTTTAACCATTACTTTATCCTTAAAAAACGATTGTACGCTCATATCTCTGTCCTCTTTGTCCCAAACGGTGTACACGTTCGAGTTGAATTTTGTCGACAACCTCGAGTGGAATTTGAAGTGCTGTAAGAAAGAAGTCCTTCACAATTTTTTCTGTAATCTCTCCCTCTTTTTCCTGGATACCCGTAAGTACTAGATTTTCTCTCATCGATCTAGTTTGTATGTCTAGTAAGGCTTCTCTCAGAAAGTTGTTCTCCTTTTAAGTTCCTTAACGTCCGTTTCCATCATAGAGACTGTCCTTTTTAGTTTTTTTGTATCGCTCTCCATTATCGCAGCTTTTCCGTCACTCATTTCAAGACTCGCCTTCAACTCTTTTACATCATTACTGACCAACTCTAGTATGCCCAGTTTGTCATTTATCGACTTCAACAGGTCGCTTTCCACACTTACCAGTCCCAGTGGTGAAAAGCATAAATCATCTGTATCAGTCGAGGAGTCGCGTTTTCTCTTGGAGATTGATTCTCCTCGTTTATCTTCCGTCATGTTTGGGTGTTGCGTGTTGTTGTAATATTTGTCGATAAATTTCTCTAGCCTTATAATTTGTTTTGTGTTATTATCCAGATTGAATGTTATTACCCTCAAATATATTAAATGTTAATATTTAGTCTAACTTACTAATATTGAATATTATGTTTTATCTTGAGGTGATTTGTACCGCTGTGTATTCAATACGCCATCTTGTATACCTCTGCAGTGTGTGTATATCTCTCTGGGTTTGTTTGTGTGCATAGGTCTATGTGTGATAGAAGATATTGTGAGCAAGATAGGAAGGACGATATTTGTCAGAGAGATGGGGATTGGACTAAGCTTGGTTGATATCACGTCAGTCACAGGGGATGGAAAGGGATGGAAAGGGATGGGCGGTTGTTTGTGTTTTCGTCCTGTTCTGGTCGATCAGAGAGTGCATCACTAACTGTAATCAGTGTTATGTCTTGTGTAAAACCATCCTATCACTGCTGCTCTTTGTATAAACACAGGATATAGCGGTAATAAAAGAGGGATGTTCCCCTTGGTAATAGTCTTTGCCAAATCATGGTTATATTTAGAAAGCAGATGAACATGATTATCCTAATTGAATTACTATTGGTTATAGGGGACAGTGCTATTGTTTGTTAAATGCTGGTCCCAACTAGGTTTCAGAAACAGAGTGCTCATTGCCACTCACAACCTCAAGCGTTGTGTAACTTGCAGGAAACTTATTGATGAAATACCCACGCTCAAACACTCTCACTTACACTTGTAGCTGAGCTGCTGTTCTCTGACCTGTAGTAGGCCATGACGCAGACAGGAGGTACCCTTAAGCACTGACCGGGGATAAGTAGTACTATACAGTGGGGAAAAAAAGTATTTAGTCAGCCACCAATTGTGCAAGTTCTCCCACTTAAAAAGATGAGAGAGGCCTGTAATTTTCATCATAGTTACACGTCAACTATGACAGACAAAATGAGAAAAAAAAATCCAGAAAATCACATTGTAGGATTTTTAATGAATTTATTGGCATATGATGGTGGAAAATAAGTATTTGGTCAATAACAAAAGTTTCTCAATACTTTGTTATATACCCTTTGTTGGCAATGACACAGGTCAAACGTTTTCTGTAAGTCTTCACAAGGTTTTCACACACTGTTGCTGGTATTTTGGCCCATTCCTCCATGCAGATCTCCTCTAGAGCAGTGATGTTTTGGGGCTGTCGCTGGGCAACACAGACTTTCAACTCCCTCCAAAGATTTTCTATGGGGTTGAGATCTGGAGACTGGCTAGGCCACTCCAGGACCTTGAAATGCTTCTTACGAAGCCACTCGCTTCGTTGCCCGGGCGGTGTGTTTGGGATCATTGTCATGCTGAAAGACCCAGCCACGTTTCATCTTCAATGCCCTTGCTGATGGAAGGAGGGTTTCACTCAAAATCTCACGATACATGGCCCCATTCATTCTTTCCTTTACACGGATCAGTCGTCCTGGTCCCTTTGCAGAAAAACAGCCCCAAAGCATGATGTTTCCAACCCCATGCTTCACAGTAGGTATGGTGTTCTTTGGATGCAACTCAGCATTCTTTGTCCTCCAAACATGACGAGTTGAGTTTTTACCAAAAAGTTATATTTTGGTTTCATCTGACCATATGACATTCTCCCAATCCTCTTCTGGATCATCCAAATGCACTTCAGACGGGCCTGGACATGTACTGGCTTAAGCAGGGGGACACGTCTCGCACTGCAGGATTTGAGTCCCTGGCGGCGTAGTGTGTTACTGATGGTTGGCTTTGTTACTTTGGTCCCAGCTCTCTGCAGGTCATTCACTAGGTCCCCCGTGTGGTTCTGGGATTTTTGCTCACCGTTCTTGTGATCATTTTGACCCCACGGGGTGAGATCTTGCGTGGAGCCCCAGATCGAGGGAGATTATCAGTGGTCTTGTATGTCTTCCATTTCCTAATAATTGCTCCCACAGTTGATTTCTTCAAACCAAGCTGCTTACCTATTGCAGATTCAGTCTTCCCAGCCTGGTGCAGGTCTACAATTTAGTTTTTGGTGTCCTTTGACAGCTCTTTGGTCTTGGCCATTGTGAAGTTTGGAGTGTGACTGTTTGAGGTTGTGGACAGGTGTATTTTATCTGATAACAAGTTCAAACAGGTGCCATTAATACAGGTAACGAGTGGAGGACAGAGGAGCCTCTGAAAGAAGTTGTTACAGGTCTGTGAGAGCCAGAAATCTTGCTTGTTTGTAGGTGACCAAATACTTATTTTCCACCATAATTTGCAAATAAATTCATTAAAAATCCTACAATGGGATTTTCTGGATTTTTTTTCCTCAATTTGTCTGTCATAGTTGACGTGTACCTATGATGAAAATTACAGGCCTCTCTCATCTTTTTAAGTGGGAGAACTTGCACAATTGGTGGCTGACTAAATACTTTTTTTCCCCACTGTATGTGGGTGTTATTTATAGACATATTGTCCAGTCAAAAATTCCCTCTCACCACCATACTGTTACTGTATAAACAGTACAGCAATGGAGAACTCTTACTCTACTACCTTAATATCTTCCGTTTGCCTTCACTCATGAACTCACTCACAATCATTAAAGGTCCTGAACAGCCATTCTGGAAAGTACTTTTTCTCTCATGCCTAACTACCAGGAAGTTTGAAAGACAGGCTGAGTGGGCGGGGAGCTTATATTAATGAGCTCGCCTTGACTGACAGCTCTTTGAAACATCTATGTCAAGTAACTTGGATGCAGTGAGCAGTGTTGCAGTAAAATCCTCTCAAGCAAATTTGGTGATACGCAAAGCAACTCAAACAATGTTGAAATTGCATCAATGATATCATTTTTTTTATACATCTCCCATTTGGCATGTCTATTGTGATGCAGTTCACAGCAGCACTGACGGATGTGTTGAGTTGACAACTATGTCTGAGTTTTGAACGACCCTCCCCCCTTTTGTTCCATCCTGGCTGAAGACCTAGCTAGCCAGTAACTAGCTAACACCAGACACAGATTAAAGGGGAAACAAACAGTATAACTATCTTTGCCATAGATGAATAGGGTCAACTTTTAATTATACTGTTTTGCAGACACCCTATAGTAAAATGCTGGCACCAGTAGAGTGTGTTGGTTACAAGAGAATATCATGTTACCATTGGTGTATTCAAACGAGAGTTAAGGTGTTGTCACCTTGTCCCCTTAATAATCAATCCAAGTGTTTGACTCCACCAATGGAGCTGGAGGGGATGGCTGCCGTTTTACAGGCTCCTAACCAATTGTGCTATTTTGTGTGTTTTTTTGCATTGTTTGTAACTTATTTTGTACATAATGTCGATGCTACCGTCTCTTATGACCGAAAAGAGCTTCTGGATATCAGAACAGCAATTACTCACCTCAAACTGGACAACGATTTTTTATTTAATGAATCGGACGCGAAGGATATAATGTTGCTCCCAGACAAGGCCCAAATCCCCGTCAAGAAAGAAGGAAATACAGGGGGCGGAGATCAGGGTGCCTTATGAGAATTTGTCGGCGAGTGGGTAACCCGCCTCTACCATCTGTTATATTAGCCAACGTGCAATCGAGACTATCCTACCAACGGGACATAGAAAACTGTAATATCTTATGTTTCACCGAGTCGTGGCTGAACGATGCCGCGGATAATATACAGTTGGCTGGGTTTTCCGTGCATCAGCAGGACAGAACAGCTACGTCTGGTAAGACGAGGGGTTGGGGTTTGTGTCTATTTGTCAATAACAGCTGGTGCGCAATGTCTAATATAAAAGGTAGTCTCGAGGTATTGCTTGCCTGAGGTAGAGTACCTCATGATAAGCTGTAGACCACACTATCTACCAATATTTTTCGTAGCCGTCTATTTACCACCACAAACCGACGCTGGCACTAAGACCGCACTCAATGAGCCTATAAGGCCATAAGCAAACAAGAAAATGCTAATCCAGAAGCTGAACTCCTAGTGGCCGGGGACTTTAATGCAGGAAAACTTAAATCCATTTTACCTAATTTCTACCAGCATGTCGCATGTGCAACCAGAGGAAAATAAACTCTAGACCACCATTACTCCACACACAGAGACGCGTACAAAGCTCTCCCTTGCGCTCCATTTGGAAAATCGGACCATAATTATATCCTCCTGATTCCTGCTTACAAGCAAAAACTAAAGCAGGAAATACCAGTGACTCGCTCAATACGGAAGTGGTCAGATGACGCGGATGCTACGCTACAGGACTGTTTTGCTAGCACAGACTGGAATATGTTCCGGGATTCATCCATTGGCATTGAGGAGTATACCACCTCAGTCACCGGTTTCATCAATAAGTGCATCAACGACGTCGTCCCCACAGTGACCGTACGTACATATCCCAACCAGAAGCCATGGATTACAGGCAACATCCACACCGAGCTAATCCGGACACTTATAAAGAAATCACGCTATGCCCTCAGATGAACCATTAAACAAGCAAAGTGTCAATACAGGACTAAGATTTAATTGTACTACACCGGCTCTGACGCTCGTCGGATGTGGCAGGGCTTGCAAACTATTACGGACTACAAAGGGAAACCCAGCTGTGAGCTGCCTAGCGACGCGAGCCTACCAGACGAGCTAAATTCCTTTTATGCTCGTTTCGAAGCAAGCAACACTGAAGCATGCTTGAGAGCACCAGCTGTTCCAGACGACTTTGTGATCACACTCTCCGTAGCCTGTGTGCAATCTAAGTGTCACATGATCTGTCACATGATCTCAGTATATATACACACCTGTTCTGAAAGGACCCAGAGTCTGCAACACCACTAAGCAAGGGCCACCACCAAGCAAGCGGCACCATGAAGACCAAGGAGCTCTCCAAACAGGTCAGGGACAAAGTTGTGGAGAACTACAGATCAGGGTTGGGTTATAAAAAAATATCAGAAACGTTGAACATCCCACGGAGCACCATTATTAAAAAATGGAAAGAATATGGCACCACAACAAACCTGCCAAGAGAGGGCTGCCCACCAAATCTCACGGACCAGGCAAGGAGGGCATTAATCAGAGAGGCAACAAAAATACCAAAGATAACCCTGAAGGAGCTGCAAAGCTCCACAGCGGAGATTGGAGTATCTGTCCATAGGACCACTTTAAGCCGTACACTCCACAGAGCTGGGCTTTACGGAAGAGTGGCCAGAAAAAAGCCATTGCATAAAGAAAAAAATAAGCAAACACGTTTGATGTTCGCCAAAAGGCATGTGGGAGACTCCCCAAACATATGGAAGAAGGTAATCTGGCCATCAAGGAAAACGCTATGTCTGGCGCAAACCCAACACCTCTCATCACCCCGAGAATACCATCCCTTTGGGGGGGTGAATAGTTATGCACGCTGTTTGTTTCACAAGAAAAAATATTTTGCACCTTCAAAGTGGTAGGCATGTTGTGTAAATCAAATGATACAAACCCCCCAAAAATCAATTTTAATTCCAGGTTGTAAGGCAACAAGATAGGAAAAATGCCAAGGGGGGTGAATACTTTCGCAAGCCACTGTTCCATTAGCAGGAAAACACCATTCTCAAAAGTGACCACAAATGCGATTATGCATGTAATGCTTTTATTACAAAGGTGCATTTTTATGGTGAATATTTTCTTCCCCAAACTTGAAACTCACGCGCTGCGTATGTATGCCAGTTAGGCTCTACACCCGTTGTAAAGCGTATGAATGTGCTTAATTTTACAAATGTATTTGGCCATTTATTTGGCCTATGGGCTAGGCTACATGAGGTGTGCGACTATGATTTGAAAAAGTCACACAAAAAATATGTGCTGTTTGCTTTAAACTGGGCATCATTCACAAGTGATAGGCTAATATTGTCGCCCATCACACGATTCTTGATTTAATCTTGTCTTTACATACACTAAATCATATATGTGTGAAATTTGTTTTGATTTAGAATGGACCATTATCAACTTAAATAGCGAATGGAGGACTTTTTTCCATGGTTCATTTTCATGCCAGCCAGGTAGGCTATACTCCTGTTTTAAAAAGAGAAGCAATGTGCTTCATATTAGGAAAGCTGAGAAATAAATATAGTAAGCCTATAGAAAGCTGATGGGATTCTCCTCTTTTCAATGGAGATAGTTTTCTCATGCAATTGCATAGCCTATAGAAATGTTGCGCAACATCAGGTCATCGGCTCTCATGAAGTGATTTTTGATTACATTTGCATTGATGTCAGAGTGATTAGAGGGACAGTAGAGTGTGCGGTACCATGCAGTTAGCAAGTTTGGTAAGCTACTAATGACCATCAGCAGCATCAGAGCTTGGAGAAGCCTAATTACAGTGACTAAACGGCCATGTGGAATTTGACTGCCATCATGACTCGTGACCTCAATACGGTCACCGTAACAGCCCTAGTTACATGTTCAGTGAATTAATCAAAAGGGCTTCCCGTGTTTTGTGAATGGAAGCGAGATTACATTGGCCAGAGCCTGAGCTGTACAGTAACGGTTGACAGTGTGGCCTGGTACTGTGGTACTGGGTGGATTGGAGTTAAATGAAAGACATAGCTCTGTTTGGCGTGTTTGTGAAATCAGTCTGTGGTGTACATGTAGTGGCTTTTTAGTGTGAATTATGTAAATGTTAGAAAGATTGATGTAAAAATGTGTGATGGTGTGTTTACAGTGGATCCAGTGTGTTCTTGGTGTTATAGAGACACCAAGAACAGGAGTCACTAGAGCGCGGTTATTATAGTTTTGTGTCTTAATATTCATTTTTTTATTTAATTCGTTTTAAGAAATAAAAAAGTTTAGTTTCAATTCGTTTTCAGGTCCACTTTACTCATTTTTGTTTCATTTAAGTTTAATAATATTTTGCAGGCCAAACCGTTCGGGTGCTACATAGGTTTCCGTGAGAAGACCGATTTTCGGGATGTCTCATGGTCTGACAAGCATCCTGTAGCATCCTGTAGAACTGCCACCTTTCACCGTAGACGCGGAAGGGTGACATCGGCGGATGCGGTGGATTGAGACGCATCCAATAATAATAAAAAATATATCTCTAGCTTAAACAGACAGATTTGATGGGGACTTCTTATTATGCTAATTAGAATTCAGAGGTGCTAGGGTGTTAAAGGTAGACTCGGCCTCCTGAGTGGCGCAGTGGTCTAAGGCACTGCAGTGCTTAAGACGTCACTACAGATCCAGGTTCGATCCCGGGCTGTGTCGCAGCCGGCCGCGACCGGGAGACCCATGAGGTGACGCACAATTGGCCCAGCGTCGTCCGGGTTAGGGGAGGGTTTGGCCGGCCGGGATGTCCTTGTCCCATCAAGCTCTTTCGACTCCTGTGGCGGGTGCATGCATGCTGACACGGTCGCCAGTTGTACGATGTTTCCTCCGACACATTGGTGAGGCTGGCTTCCAGGTTAAGCGAGCAGTGTGTCAAGAAGCAGTGCGACTTGGCAGGGTCGTGTTTCGGAGGACGCATGGCTTTCGACCTTCGCCTCTCCCGTATCCGTACGGGAGTTGCAGCGATGGGACAAGACTGTAACTACCAATTGGGGAGAAACATTTGTTAAAAAATCAAATGAATACAAAAATAAAAAGTTGACTCAGCGAGATGACTTAGATGCACGAAGTAAACAGTAATAGTGAGTAAATGTCCGCAACAACCAGGAGCATTGAAGCGCAAAGCTACATTTCTCCACTGTTTTGGTCCACTAGCTACCATGGTTTAGCAGTGTGAAGCAGAACCGTGCACATGTGCAGATACTCTGAGAGCAAAGTCTTTCATCGTACTCGTCTGAATGGATGCGTTCGAGCAGATCACTTTTGTCAAGTCTTAAAGTGTGTTGCACTCTGGTTGATCAAAAATTGTCCGACTTGCGCCTACATGTCGACTGCATGAACTTAAAAAAATTATGTATTCAAAGGTCATCAAGTTTTGACTGCAAGTTTTGACTGCAAGTTTCCACAGTTGCTCCTTCTATTACATTTTTGAGGGCCAGATTGGGAATTTAGCCAGGACACCGGGGTTAACACCCCTACTCTTACGATAAGTGCCATGGGATCTTTAGTGACCACAGAGCGTCAGGACACCTGTTTAACATCCCATCCTCACTGACTTCATTCATTCTGCAGCCATCGCCTGCATTGTGGGTGGCTCTATTGTCAACCAATCATTAGGGTGTTTTTGATCGACCCACGCAAACGTGACCAAAGACATGACTGAAACAGGAAATAATTTACCTTGATATTATGTATACAGTATATAC
This sequence comes from Coregonus clupeaformis, assembly GCF_020615455.1. Lineage (NCBI taxonomy): Eukaryota > Metazoa > Chordata > Actinopteri > Salmoniformes > Salmonidae > Coregonus > Coregonus clupeaformis. The sequence continues at coordinate 37,852,424 of NC_059203.1, read as the reverse complement.
TGTCTATATCACGTTTCAGGATAAGACCCAGATACAGACAGTGTCGAAGTAACAAAAGTTTTTACAAAAACAGGGGACAGGCAAACGACAGGTCAAGGGCAGAGGTCAGTATCCAGATCAGAGTCCAAAAGGTACAGAATGGCAGGCAGTCTCAGGGTTAGGGCAGGCAGAGGTCAATAATCCAGGGTGGTGTGACAAGGTACAGAACGGCAGGCAGGCTCAGGGTCAGGGCAGGCAGAATGGTCAAAACTGGGAAAACTAGAAAACAGGAACTTGAAAAAGACAGGAGCAAGGGGAAAACCACTGGTAGACTTGACGAAACAAAACGAACTGGCAACAGACAAACAGAGAACACAGGTATAAATACACTTGGGATAATGGGGAAGATGGGCAACACCTGGAGAGGGGTGGAGATAATCACAAAGACAGGTGAAACAGATCAGGGTGTGACAGTATATACAAATAAAAGTGATATTTGAGGTTCTCTCTCACTGATTGAGTGTACAATGTGTACATACATAATATTATATCATGATGTCAATTTGTGAGTGTTATGATTTAACTGGATAGAACCCAAATGCAGACAAGTACACCAAGCCAGAGAAGGTTTAACAGGTTTATTTACAATGTTCAATAGTCCAGGTTTCCAATAATAGGGGAAGAGCAAGTCCAGGTTACAGGGAGGGTAACAGATCCAGGTCAGGGCAGGTGTGGTACCGTAATGGCCTAGTGTCCGTGGTGTGTCCAAAAGAGAGGTCCGGTAGTGGAGAGAAGGATGGTGGTGGCAGGAGTGAAGCGGAGGCAGGAGTCAGGTTCCTAATATATGGTCGTCTTGACTATGATCTGACGATGAGTGGTAAGTTTGACCGGGTCTTAAAGGCTGAGGTGATTATGGTGAATGAGCTGCAGCTGGAACCCTGACTCCCGCACACCAGACTTCACTCCTGCAATCAAGGACAGACAGAGGGGAGGGAGAGAGCAGAGAGAGAGCTACCTAGCAGCAGTAGGCCTAACAGTACCCCCCTCTCACGGACGCCACCTGGCGGCCCGACGGGGTTTATCGGGATGTAACCTATGAAACTCTCGGACCAGAGCAGGATCCACAATGAAGCTCCTGGGCACCCAGGAACGTTCCTCAGGACCATAACCCTCCCAATCCACCAGGTACTGGAAACCACGACCCGGCGGCGAACATCCAGAAGTCGCCGGACAGTGTAGACCGGACCCCCACCCACGATCCTGGGCGGAGGAGGGGGACGAGAGGGCGGGCACAGAGGGCTAACCGACACAGGCTTAATCTGGGAAACATGAAAGGTGGAATGAACCCGTAGGGAGGCAGGAAGCTGTAGCTTAACCGCGCAGGGGGTTAACAATAGACAGTATCTTGAACGGTCCTATAAAAACGAGGCGCCATCTTCTTAGACTCCACCTTCAATGGAAGGTCCCGTGACTTCAGCCATACCTCTTGACCAGGAGAGTAACCGGGAGCCTGGGACCGGTGACGGTTGGCTTGCCTCTGCATATGCGCCGAAGCTCGGGACAGAGCTACCCTGGCCTTCCTCCAGACCTTGAAGCAGCGGCGCATGTGGGACTGCACCGAGGGTACCGCCAGTTCCCTCTCTTGAGAAGGGAACAGGGGAGGTTGATAACCCAGAGCACACAGAAAAGGAGACAAACCAGAGGAAGCGTTAGTCAAGGTGTTATGAGCATATTCCACCCAGGGGAGCATGGAGCTCCATGACCCAGGGTTAGACCCTGTGACACAGCGAAGAGCGGTCTCCATCTCCTGGTTCGCTCTCTCGGCTTGCCCGTTGGTCTGGGGGTGATATCCAGAGGACAGGCTGGATGTAATGCCCAAAGCTTTACAGAAAGCTTTCCACACCTGGGAGACAAACTGGGGACCCCTGTCAGAGACAATATCCGTGGGTAGACCATGAGAGCGGAACACATGTTCAACCAAAATATCAGCCGTCTCTCTGGCAGTGGGCAGTTTAGGTAGGGCCAAAAAATGAGCGAACTTAGAAAACGATCAATCACCGTAAGAATGACAGTCTTTCCAGACGAGGGGGAAGTCCAGTGACAAAATCCATAGCGATATGTGACCAGGGCCGGCTGGGTATAGGTAGAGGTCGTAGATGACCAGCGCTGGCCTGGGTGGAGTTCTTACTTCGTGCACATACCGTACAAGCAGCAATGAAGGCTCGAGTGTCCGCCTCCATCGTGGCCCACCAGAACTTCCGTCGCACAAAGTCAAGGGTCCGCGAAACTCCAGGGTGACAGGTAAGGGGAGACGAGTGAGCCCACTGAAGTACCTGGGAGCGAGCAGACTCAGGGACAAACATCCGGTTAGGAGGACCCCTCCCAGGGTCAGCTTGATGATGTTGAGCCTGTCTAACAATCCCCTCGATGTCACATGTGATGACCGCAATACTGCAGGTAGGAGGCAAAATGGGTTCAGGGTTACTACCAGTATCAACAGCCGAATGAACACGAGACAGAGCGTCAGGCTTGACGTTGCGTGACCCAGGACGGTAAGACAGAGAAAAATTGAATCTCCCAAAAAAATAGTGCCCACCTGGCTTGACGGGGGTTGAGCTGCTTCGCTGACTGGAGGTAAGCCAGATTCTTATGATCCGTCCAAACGATGAAGGGTTGTTCCGCCCCTCCAACCAATGTCGCCACTCCTCGAGAGCCAGCTTAACGGCCGAGCAGTTCACGATTGCCAACATCATAATTCCTCTCTGCCTGAGAAAGTTTCCTAGAGAGAAAAGCACAGGGATGCAGTTTGTTATCTCCAGGAGAACGTTGTGACAACACCGCACCTACCCCAGTGTCGGATGCATCCACCTCCACGACAAACTGGCGGTCGGGGGTCCGGCTGCATCAGAATGGGAGCCGAGGCGAAGCGATGTTTCAGTTCTTCGAACGCTGATTCGGCCCCTTCATTCCAAGCGAACGGTCGTGAGATGGAGGTGAGAGCGGTGAGTGGCGCCGCAATGCGGCTGTAGTCCTTGATGAACCTCCTATAGAAGTTCGCAAAACCCCAGGAATCGTTGAAGTTGTTTGCGGGTAGAGGGGGCTGGCCAGTCCGTGACAGCAGAGATCTTAGCTGGGTCCATCCGCAACTCCCCCTGAGCTATGATGTAACCCAAAAAGAGGTCTCAGACACATGAAATTCACATTTCTCCATCTTCACAAACAGTTTGTTCTCCAACAACCTTTGCAACACCTGGCGCACATGCAGTTCATGTTCCTGGGAGGACTCTGAGAAAATCAAGATATCATCCAGATAGACAAAAACAAACCGATTCAACATGTCCCCGAAGGACATCATTGACTAGTGCCTGAAAAACAGCAGGGGCATTGGACAACCCAAAAGGCATAACCAGATACTCAAAATGTCCCAAGGGTGTGTTGAAGGCAGTCTTCCATTCATCACCCTTACGAATGCGCACCAGGTGATACGCATTTCGTAGATCCAGTTTCGTAAAGATGGTAGCACCATGAAGGAGGGGGAAAAGCAGAATTAATCAAAGGCAGAGAATACTTGTTCTTAATGGTGATGTTGTTAAGTCCACGGTAATCAATACAGGGTCTGAGGGTCTTATCCTTCTTAGCAACAAAAAGAATCCCGCTCCTACAGGTGACGAGGAAGGACGCATAATACCTGCCGCCAAGGAGTCCCGAATGTAGTTCTCCATAGCCTCCGTCTCCGGCCGGGAGAGATTGTACAGGCGACTGCTGGGGGGCGGGGGCTCCTGGCTGGAGGTCAATGGCGCAGTCGTAAGGCCGGTGAGGAGGAAGAGAAGTAGCTCTGTGTTTGCAGAAAACGGATGCCAGGTCATGATACACGTCAGGAACAGCAGAAAGATCAATGGACTCCAGTGGAGGTTGAGGCACAGTACTGGCAGGAGTCTGAGCAGAACACAAACAATTCACATGACAAAATGTGCTCCATGAAACAATTCTACCTGTCACCCAATCAATGTGTGGATTGTGTCTTATGAGCCAGGGGATACCAAGGACCAGGGGGGTCTGTGGGCAGTCGATAATATGGAATTGAATGTTCTCCTGATGATTTCCCGACACTCTAAGACAAACAGGAACAGTCTGATGGGTAATACGGGTCAACAATTGTCCATTTAGACCCTTAGCCTGCAGCGGACAGTCCATAGGAACAGTCTCCAAATCCATTTGTTGAGCCCACTCTCTATCCAAAAAGCTTTCGTCGGCACCAGAGTCAATCAGCGCACTAACCGAGAAATTCTGGGACTGCCACTGGAGGGATGCCTGGAGCAGAATGCGGGGAGAAGAGGAAGAATCCGCTGCTCGGCTCACCAAAACTTCTCCCATTAATGATGAGCCGGCCCTTTTCCTGGACGAACTGGGCAGGAAGGAACGAAATGACCAGCTTCTCCACAATACAGGCAGACCCGAGCCTGAATACGACGTGCACGCTCCTCTGAGGACAACTGTGCACGACCCCCCTCCATGGCTTCGGGTTCAGTGCTCCTCGTATCGCCTCGGGAAGACACGGCTTTCTCAGTAGGGAAGATGCGGGGAGGAGTTTGTTGATGACAGACAGGTTGCTTGGAGCTAACACTCCTCTCCCGGCGGCGCTCCCGAATCCGATTATCCAACCTGATGGTGAGTGAAATAAGATTATCCAGCGTAGGCGATTCATCATATGACACCAATTCATCTTTTAAAGTCTCAGACAAAGCATTGATGAACACTCCTTGTAATGCCTCGTCATTCCAACCACTCACTGCTGCTAAAGTCCGAAACTCCACTGCCATCTCCGCCACACTGCGAACCCCCTGCCGAAGAGAAAACAACCGTTTCGCAGCCTCCTTGCCTCGTGCGGGGTGGTCAAAAACCTTCCTCATCTCAGTGGTGAAGGCAACGTAAGCGTTGCAAATGTCCGACTGACTCTCCCAGACCGCGGATCCCCAGGCACGAGCGGAACCGCTAGTAGAGTTGATAAGGTAGGCAATACGGGCTCTTTCTGAGGCGTAGGTGAGGGGCTGTTGTTCAAACACTAACGAGCATTGAGTCAAAAAATCGCCACAGGTTCCCATGTTCCCATCATAGCGCTCTGGAGCAGGAACAAAAGGCTCTCTGATCTGGCCTGAAGGGGTAGTAAGGGCAGACACTTGATTAAGCAGCACCTGACTGTCCTCAGCAATCGTCTTAAACAGGGTATCATGTTGGCCAAGTAAAATGCCCTGATTGGCTATGGCAGTCCAAATTTGAGTGCACTCTGGGGTGGTATCCGAGCTACTGTCTGCTGGGTTCATGTTGGTCAGATCATACTGTTATGATTTAACTGGATAGAACCCAAATGCAGACAAGTACACCAAGCCAGAGAAGGTTTAACAGGTTTATTTACAATGTTCAATAGTCCAGGTTTCCAATAATAGGGGAAGAGCAAGTCCAGGTTACAGGGAGGGTAACAGATCCAGGTCAGGGCAGGTGTGGTACCGTAATGGCCTAGTGTCCGTGGTGTGTCCAAAAGAGAGGTCCGGTAGTGGAGAGAAGGATGGTGGTGGCAGGAGTGAAGCGGAGGCAGGAGTCAGGTTCCTAATATATGGTCGTCTTGACTATGATCTGACGATGAGTGGTAAGTTTGACCGGGTCTTAAAGGCTGAGGTGATTATGGTGAATGAGCTGCAGCTGGAACCCTGACTCCCGCACACCAGACTTCACTCCTGCAATCAAGGACAGACAGAGGGGAGGGAGAGAGCAGAGAGAGAGCTACCTAGCAGTAGTAGGCCTAACAGTGAGTGTGTGATATGGGAGTTGGAGACATTATAAAGAAAACCTTTTATAAACAATGGCAACACTGCCATGTTGATCTGAGCCTTGCTATTAAAAAAACACATTAGTGTGTTCTCTTTCGGCTGTCGCCTACACTCCTTGACTTTCGTCTACATTTACATTTACATCATTTAGCAGACGCTCTTATCCAGAGCGACTTACAAATTGGTGCATTCAACTTATGATAGTGTTAAGTTGCGTCAATTCAAATCTGGTATTAGGAACAAAAGAGGTCAACACAGTACCCAAGTTAGTCTAGTATTTATTAATGCAAATGCTTCAATGGTAAATATGATGTTCGTATATACGGGTCCACTGAAATACCACGCAGGGCACTCAGAGAACTAAGCCATTGTTATGAGTTCTTCTTAAAATACTCTGACAGAGATAGTTCCCGCTCCCTGCTGGCCAATCAGAGTAGAGACTGAGCGTGGTTTAGACTTACTCAGCCAATCCGTTTGCGCACAGGCTGGTCCCAGCCCCTTGGCGCTCCACTGTTGCACACTGTTGCCAGGCATCTAGTTGTTTTGCAACTTATCCAGAAAGTCAGCACTTTTTTGCAGTACCCATGTCCTTGGACGGTTCACAGATCACAATAGAGGCAGTGTTCGTGTCTGTGAGAAATACAAGTCTTATCTCATCCTACCCCCTAATGTTCCTCACATGAATCACAGCTTGTTATGTGAAACAATTTATATCAGTACAGTACAAACCTTTTATGCTTAATCATTAATGCATTCTTTCTAAGCTAGTCATCACATCTAGATCCCCACAATCCCCCTTTTCACACCCACTGGGTGTGAACCCAAAATAAGAAAACACAGGGTGTCACTCATTAAAATACAATACAAACAAAAATAATCACACTTTTATTAATAGGCAATATTGATAATAAAAAGGCCTTCAGTCCTTCCATCTACACCCAACTTGTAAACGGTTGGCTACCAGCCACCCAGGAACTTCAAACCTTCACATAAGGAAAGACAAACATTCACAATGGTTAACTTGATTAATAAAGCATAAAACACAGGATTAATAGAACACAAAACACAAGATTATTAAAACATAAAACACAAACAGGGAAGTAAATTTTGGCCCCCTTTAGACACCCTCTAGGGTGTCACTCCACCTAGCCTGGTAGGTCATATCCTTCATTCCTTAGGTCGGAGTCCAGGATTGGGCCGTATCTCACCATCTGTTGGGAAACCGCCAGCTCCATCTCCTTTCTCACCAACCCTCAGACACAGGGAATAAGACAACATCCACAAAGAACATGTATACCCATAGAAGCTATAACTTCAGCCAGAATAGTTACAACAACAGTTTTCCATTTACCAAATATGTTATCAAACCAACCGTTTAGGGAACTATCAATACCAGAGTTCTCAGCCAGTTCGTTCGCCAGCGTGGTGAGTCCCTGAAGCGCTTTGGTCACGGACCCGTCCGGTGCTGTATTGTTGGAGATGAAAGTACAGCACATAGATCCAAACAGAACACAAACTCCGCCCCGCTCAGCCAAAAGCATATCTAAAGCTATTCTATTCTGCCATGCCATTAAGCTAGTTGCCGCTGTCTGCTCAGCTAATCCCTTTATTGCATCACAAGTGTGGTTTATAAATCTTTGCTGGTTATAGTAATATTATTTATCCAATCTGCGTTTTTATAAATTGTTGACCACCAGAAAAGACTTGATTCAAACCCAGCTGCGATCTGATTCCTAGCTTTGAATTATTCTGGAACCCCTCGAGGTACTCCTATCCCATCAATATATATCCTTTCATCAAAGGATCCCGGTAGGAGGTCCCACTTTCTACGTGACAACTCACCAGTCTCTGACACGTTTGATTGTTTGCGTATGTAGGTGAGTTCACAATCTGTTATCACCACACAACCATCAGATGTCAGCATGGGCCTGGTTTTGTGTCCTAAAATCCTCTGGCTGCAACAAAGAGGAGAGATTAGTCATGGTCTCTTTAGTTGTGACATTCTCTGTGTGGGAGCAGGAGCTAAGATGCCCTACCCTGTATCCTTCTTACTAGTCCTAGAAAAACAATAAGAATCCCCTGAGACTTCAAACGGAGGCAACCTAGGTCGGGGTGACAGTGCAAGTTACTACAAGACTCCTTCACCACATTCCCAGGTGGCTTGAACAATTTAATCATGGAGGATAAACCTGACAGAGAGTTAAAGCCTGTCAAGGGGAACGGAGTAGTTGTTAACCTTGGTTTGGCTGTCCCACAGGCATAACAGTCCTCTTTAGACATAGTTCTTGCCGTATACTGAATCCATTCCAACCACAGGTTAAGATCTCTATACCCCGTCTCCACCTGTACTACTTCCTTCAGGTCTATAGTTTGCACTATCTTCACCACAGCCCCGGTCTCACTACCTCCTTCAGTGAGGTTTACTCTATAGGGTGCCCCAGTTGAAGAGGATATCTCACTTGTCAGGTCTGTAACCTGTTTTAGCATAATTCAGACTTTCAGACAGTACCTACCCTTATATGGGTCGCACTGCCTTTTCTGGTAATTCCCTACTTTCACAATACTACACCTGTCCTTAAACTGTGTATGGAGATTGACATATCCCCCCCCCCCCGCTTGGTATGAGCAACTACATAGTCCCAGGATGTACATGGTGACATACATATGGTGATGTCCTTCCCTACAGTCCCTAGTACTTCCCATTTCCCTACGTCTAGCTGTCTCCTATGCCTTTGTAGACTGTGCTCAGGTATTATTTTATCAACTTGTGTTAGGTTAACTACTACTTCTGGCGGATCAGGAGGGTTTGAGTGTGTTAGGAATATGGCCCCCACAATCAGACAGCTACCTACCGTCAGGAGACCTGTGAATCCCCACCCTCGCCCTGAGAACATGTCAGACGCCAGAGGCCAACCCATTGCTTTACCTTCTATCGAACTCACACAGGGATGATCAGACAGGGTAAGGGAATCTTCGTTAAGGAGCCAACCCCCGAGCCCTAGTGGTGATCGGTTCTTTCTCCTAACTCTGTGTTTGTTCGTTAGGTGTAGCTGGGTTTACCTTTTTGCAGTGTGTGACATGCACCCAGGTGGATCTCTCAGCTATTCCAATGGCAAAGGCAGTGACCAATAGGACTTGGTAGGGCCCTTCCCAACAGGCCTGCTTCCAGTTTTTCTTCTTTAGGGACTGGATGCTCACCAGTCACCTGGTTAGATAGAGTGGGTCACCTTCTCCTTTAGTTCACCTGTGGGGCACAAAACCTCTGACATACGGGTGTGGTTAATAAACTATCTTCACACATACATGTTCAGCTCTCAATTTCTATTCTTGTTGTTTTTTTGAATTTTTTAAAAAGTATTTTGTCCTCTCCTTCGTATATATTTATTATTTAATCCTACCATCTCCTACCATCCCCCTTTTGACACACGATTTGCCCATGTGTCAATATTACCACCTACCTAAACAATCACTTAGGTAATATTGGTAATTCATTATCCAATTGCCATCCCTCCACTCTCTCTTCTGTTATTTTATGGTTCAAATCATATATATTATTACCAAATTATAATCTTCTTCACACTTTTCACAGTATTATAAATTACCCTCAACTTAGTAAAATAAACTATCTTAAAGTCCTCCTCTCATGCCTTTAGAATTTACTAGTGTGGATGATTAATTAACACCAGAAGATTAAAATAGATTTCAGATGCCATTTAAATCATTCAACGAACTTTTCCATCCCATAGTATACTAAACAATACCATTATTCTAAATATTTCATAAATGTTAGTTATCCCACGTGTTCATTAAGTCCTCATGACATTCATTCTCATAAGAAATCATACATACCCCAAACTCAGCCAAAACCGAAAAACTCCATAAAATTCACTGTGCGTTCTCATCCAAGACCTATCACCCTTTACCTGCTGAAAACCCCCCAAAATTGAAACAACAAGGCTTTATAAACATCATACTAGGTGTGTTGTTTTTTTGTTTGAAAAACCCAATTTGAAAAACAACAACCACAAATAGCCAGGCCTCACTTAATTTGGTAGCTCACTTTTATGACCTAAATACTGCCTAACTTCACTACTGCTCCCCCTAGCCCTGGGCAACATTCCAATGAGATGAGCTAATCTCTTTCTCCTGGTTATAATCTAAAGATGGTAGTACACACAAAACATCATACAGAAATCCCCAGTCCTAACCCATCAATAATTGTTTGTATCAATCTAATTCCTCATAACTAATCCATAAAACCACTCAAAATTCCTTGAGTATACAATGATTATTTAATTGATTACCCTAAATCTGCTACATGTGATCTCATCTCAAAAGATCCATTATCAATTATTTGTTCAACCCCCTAGGAAAATCTGTCTCCCCTTCTATTGTTCCTGTCCCCCTTGTAAATGTCATATTTCAGTTTTTAGCCAATACAATCACGGTTACATCAAATGTTCCCTCAGTTAATGGTATTTTCTCCCTAATATTTCATACTCTTCTGCTTTCCCTAAATGAGATTTAATCCCTTGCCTTTCCTCTACTATCCTTCTATCATTACTGAATCAATGATAATACCTGTAATAACTATTAATAATAATTGTAATAACTATTACACATTATATTGTGCCCTTTTTCTGATAATGTTATAATTGTAGCCTATTCCATCACTTTAGTTTAAAATATAAGTTTGTTTATTTAACAAATCCAGAACCCACACAGGCTAGCGCTATTCCCCCAGCACAACAGCCAATGCCACTTGCATCCCCTGTTCCCCTTAACGAAAATAAATTATCGTTCTAAAATTTGTATACACCACTGGCGTCAAGCAACCCATCGAATAAAGTAATAACAATTAGAATTTATCAAAGCACTGTCTTCCAGTCAAGCATTCAGACCTCCACTTGAAATCCCACAGCTCCACCCAACTCGCTTGACTGTCTCTATTATTATTATTTTTCTCCCACTAACCAGAGCCATAAATTACTCTCCTTTGTTCTCAACTCAATTTTCACAGCTCTATCGCCATTTCAGTTCGGTTCGCTATTCAATTTCTTTAACTGTTCTCTCTGATTAGGCCCTAATTAATAAAACAAATACTTGTTATCGTTGATAAGCATACATTTAATGATATTCCTAACATTTGAACTCTCTCACCCCTCCCCTTGCTACTTTCTATCCAACGGGGAAGGGGCGGGGACCTAGTAACATATTTTCATAGACCTTTCTAGAATACTTCTATTTAAGCTATCTAATTCAACCTTTCACATTTCTCAATCCACGTAATAATCTAGGTCTATAGCCCCAATGCGAAAGCTTTACCTACTGTCCCTACCTGTGTTCGAACCAGGGACCCTCTCCATACATCGCCAGTCACTCCACACATTCCGCGATGCTTTCAAAGTAAATACTTCCAGTTCATAGAGCAAGTGACGTCACCAAATGAAAACTGCACTAGCTTTCACCTCATTCAGCAACACAAAGTAATGCTCTCTCTCCCTTCACCCATTCCCTATTGAATAAGTGAGTTTTTCTATTTAACCCCAAAACACGCTACAAATCGTCCATTCAACATTACCAAACCAAATACTCAGTAGCATCCGGTCACCACCCACACCAGCCGTTGAATTCACTCATACACACAGACTTCACCGAAATGCCACCGAAATGCCCAACAAAACATAATAGTTCAATGGAGCCCCCTATTGGCTCTCCACTATTTATACATTACTTCTATAACCACATTAGTTATGGTCCGATTACCCATTAAACCTTATCACATGATCAAACAACGGCACAACCTTAAACTCATATGAGGCGGCAGGCAGCTTAGTGACCAATAGCGCCGCGCCAACAACCGAGAGGTCGCCGGTTCCAATCCCCGAGCTGACCAGGCGAAAAATGTGCCGATGTGCCCTCGAGCAAGGCACCCAACCCCAATTGCTCCTGCAAGTCGCTCTGGACAAGAGCGTCTGCTAAATGACCAAAAATGCAAATGTAAATATTCTCTACTTTCTCACCCATGATGTACGTCTACGTTCGGGTGAGCAAGTTCATATGTATATATCGTCAGAAACCCACAGGCACCTCTCAAACAATCGCCCGTGGTGTTCCCAGCCAACTCCCAGTCTTTCCTGACTCCAAAAGCCACACTCTCGCTGTCTCCAGCCCCTCCCCTCACAACTCTCCCTTCTGTGTCCAGTCGGAACAGGCTTTGTCTGTTTTTCGTTTTAGCGTTTCCAATATTCTGCCGTTATTTAAAGTACGTTAGTCTTTAATTCTTTAATTATTTAACCAGTATTTTGCAGGGTCAAACATCAACCGTTAAATCAAATAATAAACCAAATTGCCTCAACATAATTATCTAAAACCAGTATTATGCTATGTTAAACATCAAACGTTAAATCAAATACTAAACCAAATTGCTTCAACATAATTATTTAAAACCAGTATTATGTTATTTCAAACACCAACGTTACAGTTCAGTTATAACAGTTCAAACGTTTCAGTTTAGTCATACTAGTTATTCATTATCTTTACCTTTACATTGTCAAATTCAACATCGCCTACTATCCTCCTCCCTATCTAAAAAATACTCTGCTGAACCTAGCCGTACCCTCAAAGTTACGGACCTTGCCAGTCGCTAGTATTTATCTAAAATTTCCCGAACCTAGCCGTACCCTCGTAGTTACGGACCTTGCCGGTGTAATTCTTCTAACCTAGCCGTACCCTCGTAGTTACAGACCTTGCCGATAGCAATTACTAAGTCAATTATTCCCTGTATCTTCGAACCTAGCCATACCCTCGCAGTTACGGACCTTGCCGATAGATGTCAGTATTTTCTCCGAACCTAGCCGTATCCCGCAGTTACGGACCTAACCGGTAGAACAAATACTCTCTGGTACCATGGTTTAACATCACATTCACCAAAGGTTTGCATGTCACAATATTGTGCTTATCTACACATAATAGTTTCATAATTTAGTTCACTTACATCAGACAGGTGTTTCACAAAATTAATTTGGATAAAGCCAATGTGCAGAACTTTAGTTATATAACAATAGGTGTCTGCTTACCTGTTTTTAGTAGTCCGGACTCTTTGTGAAACACACCGTCCAATGACAGAGATGTCCAATGGGCCGGACAATACCCAGCGAAGTCCCTTCTACCAGATCACAGTCGGTGGTCACCAATTGTTAAGTTGCGTCAATTCAAATCTGGTATTAGGAACAAAAAAGGTCAACACAGTATCCAAGTTAGTCTAGTATTTATTAATGCAAATGCTTCAATGGTAAATATTATGTTCGTATATACGGGTCCACTGAAATACCACGCAGGGCACTCAGAGAACTAAGCCATTGTTATGAGTTCTTCTTAAAATACCCTGACAGAGATAGTTCCCGCTCCCTGCTGGCCAATCAGAGTAGAGACTGAGCGTGGTTTAGACTTACTCAGCCAATCCGTTTGCGCACAGGCTGGTCCCAGTCCCTTGGCGCTCCATTGTTACACACTGTTGCCAGGCATCTAGTTGTTTTGCAACTTATCCAGAAAGTCAGCACTTTTTTGCAGTACCTATGTCCTTGGACGGTTCACAGATCACAATAGAGGCAGTGTTCGTGTCTGTGAGAAATACAAGTCTTATCTCATCCTACCCCCTAACGTTCTTCACATGAATCACAGCTTGTTATGTGAAACAATTTATATCAGTACAGTACAAACCTTTTATGCTTAATCATTAATGCATTCTTTCTAAGCTAGTCATCACATCTAGATCCCCACAATAGCAAGTGGGACAACCACTTTTTTTCTTCTTTTTTTATGGGGGGGTGGGGGAGGGGGGGTAGAAGGATTACTTTATCCTATTACAGGTATTCCTTAAAGAGGTAGGGTTTCAAGTGTCTCCGGAAGGTGGTCAGTGACTCCGCTGTCCTGGCGTCGTGGGGGAGCTTGTTCCACCATTGGGGTGCCAGAGCAGCAAATAGCTTTGACTGGGCTGAGCGGGAACTGTGCTTCTGTAGAGGTAGGGGAGCTAGCAGGCCAGAGGTGGATGAACGTAGTGCCCTCGTTTGGGTGTAGGGTCTGATCAGAGCCTGAAGGTAAGGAGGTGCCGTTCCCCTCACAGCTCCGTAGGCAAGCACCATGGTCTTGTAGTAGATGCAAGCTTCAACTGGAAGCCAGTGGAGTGTGCGGAGGAGCGGGGTGACATGAGAGAACTTGGGAAGGTCGAACACCAGACGGGCTGCGGCGTTCTGGGTAAATTGTAGGGGTTTAATGGCACAGGCAGGGAGCCCAGCCAACAGCGAGTTGCAGTAATCCAGACGGGAGATGACAAGTGCCTGGATTAGGACCTGTGCCGCTTTCTGTGTAAGGTAGGGTCGTACTCTGCGAATGTTGTAGAGCATGGACCTGCAGGATCGGGTCACCGCTTTGATGTTAGCAGAGAACGACAGGGTGTTGTCCAGGGTCACGCCAAGGCTCTTTGCACTCTGGGAGGTGGACACAATGGAGTTGTCAACCGTGATGGCGAGATCATGGAGCAGGCAGTCCTTCCCAGGGAGGAAGAGCAGCTCCGTCTTGCCGAGGTTCAGCTTGAGGTGGTGATCCGACATCCACACTGATATGTCTGCCATGCAGAGATGCGATTCGCCACCTGGTTATCAGAAGTGGGAAAGGAGAAAATTAATTGTGTGTCATCTGCGTAGCAATGATAGGAGAGACCATGTGAGGATATGACAGAGCCAAGTGACTTGGTGTATAGAGAGAATAGGAGAGGGCCTAGAACTGAGCCCTGGGGGACACCAGTGGTGAGAGCACGTGGTGTGGAGACAGATTCTCGCCACGCCACCTGGTAGGAGCGACCTGTCAGGTAGGACGCAATCCAAGAGTGAGCAACGCCGGAGATGCCCAACTCGGAGAGGGTGGAGAGGAGGATCTGATGGTTCACAGTATCAAAGGCAGCGGATAGGTCTAGAAGGATAAGAGCAGAGGAGAGAGAGTTAGCTTTAGCAGTGCGGAGAGCCTCCGTGACACAGAGAAGAGCATTCTCAGTTGAATGACCAGTCTTGAAACCTGACTGGTTTGGATCAAGAAGGTCATTCTGAGAGAGATAGCAGCAGAGTTGGCTAGAGAGTTTTGGAGAGAAAAGAAAGAAGGGATACTGGTCTGTAGTTGTTGACATCGGAGGGATCGAGTGTAGGTTTTTTGAGGAGGGGTGCAACTCTCGCTCTCTTGAAGATGGAAGGGACATGGCCAGCGGTCAAGGATGAGTTGATGAGCGAGGTGAGGTAAGGGAGAAGGTCTCCGGAAATGGTCTGGAGAAGAGAGGAGGGGATAGGGTCAAGCGGGCAGGTTGTTGGGCGGCCGGCCGTCACAAGTCGCAAGATTTCATCTGGAGAGAGTCGGTTGCTTTAGCCTTACCATTCAAATGTGCCCAATATCTACGGTGCTGCTAATGGAAATGTCATCTCGTTGAGTCTACCTTTAAATTGAAAGTCAATCTCAATGTGACCCGCCAGACTCAGAAGCTTGAAAACCCCATTAGAAAAAAAAGCTTGTAAACCCCATTCAATTTATTCCCTGCCCAAAATCTAAAACAGAACATAATTCATGATGTTTTTTATTTTATTTTAGTTCGTTTTAGAGTCTAAGATAATAGTTTCAGAATAGTTGTAGTTTTTCAAAACAAATTTGTTAATTATTTTATTTCAGTTTACTAAATTGTTTTTTCATGATTAGTTCTCGTTTTCGTTTCAGTTTTCGTTTTATTACAGTAACCTTGGTATTGTTGGGCTATTTCAGCTCTATAAAGGCGATATTGTGTTCCATACCAGTAGAACAGAGCTCATCCTGTCCATCCCTATCAGATCGCCCTTCAACCTTTGACCCCTCACTCTGAGAGCTGCAGAACAGGGAAAAATCTCTAAGGCATAATATTATTTAAGCAATAAAGCCTGAGGGTGTGTGGTATATGGTCAACATACCATAGCCGTCGTATATTGGCAATATACCATAAACCCCCGAGGTGCTGTATTACTATTATAAACTGGTTACCAACGTAATTAGAGCAGTACAAATAAATGTTTTAATACCCGTGATATACGGTCTGATATGCCACGGCTGTCAGCCAATCAGCATTCATGGCTCGAACCACCCAGTTTATAATTCACAAGAACTCCTTTGTTCAAATGAACATGATGCAATCTGAAGACATAAATGAGATTGTCAAATATATTCCACCACAATAACTCATGAGAAACCACCACAAGTTACCTTGTTCAGGTGAAATTACCTAATCACTGTCCTTGATAAGGAACTACTTAGCCAAACACAATTACAAATGCATCAATCATATGCAAAATAAAATACACTATATACACAAAAGTATGTGGACACCCCTTCAAATTTGTGGATTCGGCTATTTCAGCCACACCTGTTGCTAACGGGTGTATAAAATCGAGCACACAGCCATGCAATCTCCATAGACAGACATTGGCAGTAGAATGGCCTTAGTGAAGAGGTCAGTGACTTTCAACATGGCACTGACATAGAATGCCACCTTTCCAACAAGTCAGTTCGTCAAATTTCTGCCCTGCTAGAGCTGCCCCGGTCAACTGTAAGTGCTGTTATTGTGAAGTGGAAACATCTAGGAGCAACAACGGCTCAGCCGCGAAGTGGTAGACCACACAAGCTCACAGAACGGGACCGGTGAGTGCTGAAGCGTGTAGCGCGTAAAAATCTGTCCTCAGTGGCAACACTCACTACCGAGTTCCAAACTGCTTCTGGAAGCAACATCAGCACAAGAACTGTTCGTCGGGAGCTTCATGAAATGGGTTTCCATGGCTGAGCAGCCGCACACAAACCTAAGATCACCATGAACAATGCCAAGCGTCGGCTGGAGTGGTGTAAGGCTCGCCGCCATTGGACTCTGGAGCAGTGGAAACGCATTCTCTAGAGTGATGAATCACGCTTCGCCATCTGGCAGTCCGACAGACAAATCTGGGTTTGGCGGATGCCAGGAGAACGCTACCTGCCCGAATGCATAGTGCCAACTGTGAAGTTTGGTGGAGGAAGTATAATGGTCTGGGTCTGTTTTTCATGGTTCGGGCTAGGCCCCTTAGTTCCAGTAAGGGGAAATCTTAATGCTACAGCATACAATGACATTCTAGACGATTCTGTGCTTCCAACTTTGTGGCAACAGTTTGAGGAAGGCACTTTCCTGTTTCAGCACGACGATGCCTCGTGTGGAAGAACTTGACTGGCCTGCACAGAGCCCTGACCTCAACCCCATCGAACACCTATGGGATGAATTGGAACGCAGACTGTGAGCCAGGCCTAATCGCCCAACATCATTGCCCGACCTCACTAATGCTCTTGTGGCTGAATGGAAGCAAGTCCCCGCAGCAATGTTCCAACATCTAGTGGAACAACTTCCCAGAAGAGTGGAGGATGTTATAGCAGCAAAGGGGGGACAAACTCCATATTAATGCCCATGATTATGGAATGAGATGTTCGACGAGCAGGTGTCCACATACTTTTGGTCATGCAGTGTACCAATTCAGCT
Source organism: Coregonus clupeaformis (assembly GCF_020615455.1). Classification (NCBI taxonomy): domain Eukaryota; kingdom Metazoa; phylum Chordata; class Actinopteri; order Salmoniformes; family Salmonidae; genus Coregonus; species Coregonus clupeaformis. The sequence continues at coordinate 37,835,057 of NC_059203.1, read as the reverse complement.
CTGATCTCTGGTATTGTCTGTCAATGATTGGAGTGTCCTCTTACTAACCTTACTACTGTTTTCTCACACAGAAACAGTCAGCAGCCTATTTGATTGTTATACTGATGTTGTATCATGGGTTTTAATGGTCAGGTGTGATTATCCTCAAAACACAGTTTTGAATTTTGAATATATAACACCTGTCAGATCAGCTATTCCATTCTAAATCTATGACTGCAGCAAAGGGGCAAAGTCATAAGACCTAATATTGAAGTGGGCCAGGGGCAATAGGGGCAGATGGCAGTGTGTACAGCTCCAGAACAGGTGTCATATAGCCCACATTCACACAGAGCGATCGATAGAAGGCCAGATCTCAGTTGATCTCCAGTGCCCATTGGACCCACTGGACCCATTACCGGAGGTTGTGTAGCGGTATTATTAGAGCCTTGATCGGGGTGGTTTGTATAACAGGCTGTGATATCATTCTAAGGTAATATAAGCACCTGTTCAGATACACCACAGTGCTCACGTCTTACATTCTCCAACACAACACCTTTGGTTGTCTCTCAGCTATAGGTACCTCTATGGTTCATACTGATTACATCAACAACCCTGATGCAGGCATACCTGTGCTGTACATGGTGCTTTCAATGTGATGTGATTTGTTTCATGTGTGCATGGCCTTTGTACTCTGTGCGTCACGTCTTGCCAGTGTTAAAGGTCACTCTGCTGAATGTCCTGTTCCTACATCTCATCTAAAACATTCACAGTTTCCGACAAGCACGGCCTTGGTTTATTAAAGCGGGTGCTCCTCTCTCTTACACATTCATACGTGTGTGAACACAAGCACACAAACAAAGCACAATGCTGATGGTACAAGTCTGAATGGTAAAGATTCTAGACGATAAAGGGCGGCCTGAGGTGAATGACATCAGCCCAGACAAAAAGTTAAATCATGTACCATGTTAAATACTGAGACTTACACTGGCAGCTTTAGCCAAATCCCCCATATCGCTTGGTGCCAGGTCTTAATAAGCAGCATTATTAATGTTATCAGTAGCCAACATCATGAAAGGCCTAATACAATTATAATTCTCAGTAGAGCCTGGCAAAGCTCTTAAAACCTGGTGGACTGCAGGTGAGATTGTGACAAGTCAACGTTTCTAGCCAACCTGGACAGCATTATACAGTAGTTAGACCAAGAGGCAGCTTACCGGGGTCAGCCCAACTGTCAGGCCAAGTGTTGCTTTTGTAGTATTCTCTCCCGAGTGGCGCAGTGGTCTAAGGCACTGCATTGCAGTGCTAGCTGTGCCACTAGAGATCCTGGTTCAAATCCAGGCTCTGTTGTAGCCGGCCACGACTGGGAGACCCATGGGGTGGCGCACAATTGGTCCAGGGTAGGGGAGGGAATGGCTGGCAGGGATGTAGCTCAGTTGGTAGAGCACGGCGTTTGCAACACCAGGGTTGTGGGTTTGATTCCCACAGGGGGCCAGTATAAAAAATTATGTATGCACTCACTAACTGTAAGTCACTCTGGATAAGAGCGTCTGCTAAATGACTAAAATGTAAATGTAGTATGATCAAGGGCAAGCCCATCATATGTCTAGAAAAGCTATAAGAAAATAATATGCAAGAGAAGGAGGATGGCATGAGATCAAGATCAGATTTGTGGAATTGAAGTTCTGAAGTGAAATCTCATCTCTTTTCTGTTCTGTCCTTTTTCAAGGTCTTTCCTGAAAATGCAAAAATATTTGGTTCTCTGCAACACACCACCCTCTCTCTGCCTTTGGGCTGCAACACTGGTGCTGTTATTACAGAACTCATTCAGATACCATGGCAACCTGATAATTCCCAAAATGTGGGAAGGTGAGGCATACACACACGCACACACACACGCGCACACGCGCACACACACACACGCACGCACGCACGCGCGCGCACACACACACACACACACACACACGCATGCACATTAAAATGGTACAGGAAAAAAAATCTCCAATACACATCATGTCAGTCAGTCATCAAAGCCAGAGCTCATGGTACGAGCAGGGATTGCAGATTTATGGAATATATTTTTTAGATATGCGAGAAACAGATTATCATCCCTGGTGCTGATTTACTGAACAAAAATATAAATGCAACATGCAACAATTTCAACGGTTTTACTGCGTTACAGTTCATATAAGGAAATCAGTCAATTGAAATAAATAAATTAGGCCCACAAAAGGGCTTTATTACAGACAGAAATACACCTCAGTTTCATCAGCTGTCCGGGTGTCGGGTCTCAGACGATCCTGCAGGTGAAGAAGCCGGATGTGGAGGTCCTGGGCTGGCGTGGTTACACGTGGTCTGCGGTTGTGAGGCCAGTTGGACGTACTGCCAAATTCTCTAAAACAACGTTGAAGACGGCTTATGGTAGAGAAATTAACATTAAATTATCAGGCAACATCTCTGGTGGACATTCCTGCAGTGAGCATGCCAATTGCACGCTCCCTCAAAACTTGAGACATCTGTGGCATTGTGTTGTGTGACAAAACTGCACATTTTAGAGTGGCCTTTTATTGTCCCCAGTACAAGGTGCACCTGTGTAATGATCATGCTGTTTAATCAGCTACTTGATATGCCACACCTGTCAGGTGGATGGATTATCTTGGCAAAGGAAAAATGCTCACTAACAGGGATGTAAAGACATTTTTGCACAACATTTGAGAGAAATAAGCTTTTTGTGCATTTGGAAAATTTCTGGGATCTTTTATTTCAGCTCATGAATCATGGGACCAACACTTTACATGTTGCGTTTATATTTTTGTTCAGTATATATTCATATTTATTATACTTTTAATCCCTCCCTGTCCATCTCTAATTACTCTCTCCATATTTTCCCTTGATTGAACACAGTGTCCTCAGATCACAGTTGCAGAGTGGGCAAATGCACCCACCAACACAGTCACCCGCACTTATACACCCATACCCCTCCGTCCCCACACATAGCAAAAAAGCACACACCAAAATCCCAGTCAGTAAGAGAGAGAAAGACAAAGAGAGTTTCTGGAGAGGTTTCTGAAAGGGCCTATAATTACAGAGCACCTTAATCAGTAGCTGGAAGAAGGCCAAAGAATTAGAAATGACTGCTTGAGGTTCAAAGAGGCAGAGCATTGCAGGGCTTTAAACTGCAAGCCTGGATGACTGATAAGTGATTAACGAGGGTCAAGTTCAGTTATATGTGGACCTTGATAACGATAATGAATTAGACCATTTCCATAGGGAGGGAAGGTATGTGATCCCTGCCTTTCTCATGATTTTATATCGGTTTATAACTGGTGTTGGTGTTGGTCCAATATCCATCACAATGTATGGTAGGGTGATGAGTTGTTAGTTTGATGCTTGGTATTGAAGATGAATGTAAGGTGTTTACAGTAAGTAGATTAGATTCTTGTTGAGGCATTGACTCGTCAGTTCTAGCTGACATCAGTTATTAAGACTGTCCTTGAATGCAATGTGGCTTCATTACTCTAAGTTGTGACTTAATAGGCAGTGCTGACAATTTGATTACCACCTTACATGGCTAGTGTCCTGCAGGAAATCTGTGGTACAATAATGGATTCTGTAGCTTCCCCCTTCCAATCCTTGACTTTGAGTCTTACTGTTAGCAGATACGAGTGCACGGCTTGGTACAATAAATCAATCAAATGTATTTATAAAGCCCTTTTTACATCAACAGATGTCACAAAGTGCTTATACAGAAACCCAGCCTAAAACCCCAAACAGCAAGCAATGCAGATATAAAAGCACGGTGACTAGGAAAAACTCCCTAAAAAGTCCTGTGTAGCTCAGTTGGTAGAGCATGGCGCTTGCAACGCCAGGGTTGTGGGTTCGATTCCCACGGGGGACCAGTATGAAGAAAAAAAAAATTATGCACTCACTAACTGTAAATTGCTCTGGATAAGAGCGTTTGCTAAATGACTAAAATGTACAGGTAGGAACCTAGGAAACAACCTAGAGAGGAACCAGGCTCTGAGGGGTGGCCAGTCCTCTTCTGGCTGTGCCGGATGGAGATTATAAGAGTACATGGCCATTAAGGCCAGATTGTTCTTCAAGATGTTCAAACGTTCATAGATGACCAGCAGGGTCAAATAATACAGTACCATAAAGGACCTAGCATCAGTGGATCATGGATGAATCAATGGATGGTGCACACACATTGTCTACGCATGTAGGTCATCTGACTGCAGGCCATGAGTCGCTCAGCTCAAACCGGTTGAGACCGGACTGTGGTGGACGTAGGGGTGGGGATGGCAGGAGTCACATGACTTTCCCCCAGGCGCCGTGTGCCCTCCATGGGGCATCATCGAGCCGCTCTCCACAGCCTAGGCCTCCATCAGCCCAGTAAACATCACACCCGCAAATCAGGTTCCACAGACGTCATTGGCCCATCTAAACCTCAGCACTCTCTCTCTCAGCCTCCATGTGTCCACATTCATTAGATCTTCAACATGGACCTCAATCTGCCCCTTGATAATGGATGAAGTCTACTGTCTCTCTCTCTCAGCCTCCATCATTCAACTGTACTACCGCCACTATCTATCCCTCTAAATACCTCATATTGAGCCCATCATCAGCCTCTCAGTCAAGTACAAAGAATATCTGGTGTCTCTAAACCACTTTTGCAAGCTGTCACTGCTCAGTTTACAGCTCCACTACCGATAAAGGCCTCTAAGTCTATCTATATACAGTGGGGGGAAAAAAGTATTTAGTCAGCCATCAATTGTGCAAGTTCTCCCACTTAAAAAGACGAGAGAGGCCTGTAATTTTCATCATAGGTACACGTCAACTATGACAGACAAAATGAGAAAAAAAAATCCTGAAAATCACATTGTAGGATTTTTAATGAATTGATTTGCAAATTATGGTGGAAAATAAGTATTTGGTCAATAACAAAAGTTTCTCAATACTTTGTTATATACCCTTTGTTGGCAATGACACGGTCAAACGTTTTCTGTAAGTCTTCACAAGGTTTTTACACACTGTTGCTGGTATTTTGGCCCCATTCCTCCATGCAGATCTCCTCTAGAGCAGTGATGTTTTGGGGCTGTCGCTGGGCAACACGGACTTTCAGCTCCCTCCAAAGATTTTCTATGGGGGTTGAGATCTGGAGACTGGCTAGGCCACTCCAGGACCTTGAAATGCTTCTTACGAAGCCACTCCTTCGTTGCCCGGGCGGTGTGTTTGGGATCATTGTCATGCTGAAAGACCCAGCCACGTTTCATCTTCAATGCCCTTGCTGATGGAAGGAGGTTTTCACTCAAAATCTCACGATACATGGCCCCATTCATTCTTTCCTTTACACGGATCAGTCGTCCTGGTCCCTTTGCAGAAAAACAGCCCCAAAGCATGATGTTTCCACCCCCATGCTTCACAGTAGGTATGGTGTTCTGTGGATGCAACTCAGCATTCTTTGTCCTCCAAACACGACGAGTTGAGTTTTTACCTAAAAGTTCTATTTTGGTTTCATCTGACCATATGACATTCTCCCAATCCTCTTCTGGATCATCCAAATGCACTCTAGCAAACTTCAGACGGGCCTGGACATGTACTGGCTTAAGCAGGGGGACACATCTGGCACTGCAGGATTTGAGTCCCTGGCGGCGTAGTGTGTTACTGATGGTAGGCTTTGTTACTTTTGTCCCAGCTCTCTGCAGGTCATTCACTAGGTCCCCCCGTGTGGTTCTGGGATTTTTGCTCACCGTTCTTGTGATCATTTTGACCCCATGGGGTGAGATCTTGCGTGGAGCCCCAGATCGAGGGAGATTATCAGTGGTCTTGTATGTCTTCCATTTCCCTAATAATTGCTCCCACAGTTGATTTCTTCAAACCAAGCTGCTTACCTATTGCAGATTCAGTCTTCCCAGCCTGGTGCAGGTCTACAATTTTGTTTCTGGTGTCCTTTGACAGCTCTTTGGTCTTGGCCATAGTGGAGTTTGGAGTGTGACTGTTTGAGGTTGTGGACAGGTGTCTTTTATACTGATAACAAGTTCAAACAGGTGCCATTAATACAGGTAACGAGTGGAGGACAGAGGAGCCTCTTAAAGAAGAAGTTACAGGTCTGTGAGAGCCAGAAATCTTGCTTGTTTGTAGGTGACCAAATACTTATTTTCCACCATAATTTGCTAATAAATTCATTAAAAATCCTACAATGTGATTTTCTGGAGAAAAAAAATGCTCAATTTGTCTGTCATAGTTGACGTGTACCTATGATGAAAATTACAGGCCTCTCTCATCTTTTTAAGTGGGAGAACTTGCACAATTGGTGGCTGACTAAATACTTTTTTCCCCACTGTATCCTGTTACTTCCCTCCTTTCAAATATCTCACACATTCAACTAACCTTAGCCTATTTATCCATCGCTAATAATATGTATCTGTTGCCACCCACCTACTCTTTGTATAAACCCACTGGGCACACCACGTCATTTCAACGTGGATAATTGGGTAATAATTGGTTGAGATGTTGATCAATGAGATTACAACCTATACAGTATTCACCACCTCAAAAAGCCAGCCAAAAATTGGTTGAATTTCCAATGTGTTATCACTATGCTTTCAACCATCTAAAAGCACCACCAAATTCCAATGGAAAAACAATGTCTGATTTTTGGTTTAGTTGTCACCCAAATGTCTATGACTGCGCTTTCAACCATTTAAAAGCACAGCAAAGTTCAAATGGGTATACAATGTCAGATATTTTGTTTATTTATACAACAGATGAATGTGTTATAACTGTGCTCCATCTAATAGCAGAACCAAATGACCTGGATTGCAGCTGAGATTACATTAAAAGTACATGGTGCAAGTGATCAATGCCGTTCGAGATTCTTTCGCAGATTATTACAGCAATTGTGAAGATCTCCACAGACCTGTGATGATCTATGCATGCTATCTTGAACATGCACGTTTTATATGATTACATAAGAAGACATTTATAGTTACAGTAACCTCAAAATGTGGCCATGGATGTGTTACTAATTTTAAGGTTGAATTTTACATTAGTTTGTAAGATAGCCTTAACTTTAGGCTGTTTACTGTATTACAAAAGTATTATTGAATTGTGTTAGTTTGACAATGAAACCATTTAAAGGAGATGTATCTACTACTGAGCCACTGGCTTAATCCCATTCTTTACATTTTATTTCTGGTTTAGTTGGAGATGTGAATCCAACATATCATTTGTTAACTTGTCAACAAGTTAATAGGCTATTTTCTGTATTGAAAAAGTGATGTTGAATTGTGTTTGGTTGTCAATGCAACCAAATATCAACATTTGAAGGAGATGTATCTTCTGCTTGGATAGTTCCATCTGTGCCACTGATTTAGTCTGGCTTTAGTTCCAGTTTGTCTACAAATTAATAATTTATATGTTGGATTCACGTCTCCATCTCAACCAAAAATCTAAGTTAAAGAGTAGGACTAAATCAAATCAAACTTTAAATGCACTTTAAAAAAAGTTTGATTTGATCATATTCTTTAACTTAGATTTTTGGTTGAGCTGGAGAAGTGAATCCAACACATCAATTATTAAATTGTAGATAAACTGGAATTAAAGCCAGACTAAATCAGTGGCACTGTCACGATTGTCGTAGGGAACAGACCAAGGCGCAGCGTGATGAACGAACATGTTTAAACTTTATTATCTTTAGTGATAATAGACAACAATAAACAAAACAAGAAACGACTCGTGAAGTCCACGGTAACAATGACCAACACGGAACAAGATCCCACAAACACAAAGGGAAAACAGATAGTTTAAATATGGCTCCCAATCAGAGACAACCAACGACAGCTGACACTCGTTGCCTCTGATTGGGAGTCACTCTGGCCAACATAGAAATAAACACAACAGAAAGAACACACCCTGGCTCAACATATAGAGTCCCAGAGCCAGGGTGTGACAGTACCCCCTAAAGGCGCCGGACTGCGACCACGCCTCAACTTGAACAAAACAGGGAGGGCTGGGTGGGCATTCCTCCTCGGCGGCGGTTCTGGCTCCGGCCTTGCCCACCACCCTCCAATAAACCCCCCATAGCGCCCCTGGTCCAGTCTGGCCCCGCTGGCTGGAGCGGAACTGGACGCAGCAGGAGCGGTTAGCTTCAGCTCCGTAGTGGAGCAGTGGACCGGTACCTTACCAGGCACCGGTGACCCAGGCACGGGTTGTGCTGGACTGACGACGCGCACCCCTGGCTTGGTGCGTGGAGGAGGAACGGGCCTTACCAGGCTGACGACGCGCACCCCTGGCTTAGTGCGAGTAGCAGGAACAGGCCGGGCCGGGCTGGCGACGCGCACCCCTGGCTTGGTGCGTGGAGCCGGAACAGGCCGGGCCGGGCTGGCGACGCGCACCCCTGGCTTGGTGCGTGGAGCCGGAACGGGCTGACGATGCGCACCCATGGCTTGGTGCGTGGAGTAGGAACAGGCCGGACCGGGCTGACGACTTCGCACCCCTGGCTTGGTGCGTGGAGTAGGGACAGGCCGGACCGGGCTGGCGACGCTACACCGTAGGCTTGGTGCGTGGAGCAGGGACAGGCCGGACCGGGCTGGCGACGCACACCGTAGGCTTGGTGCGTGGAGCAGGGACAGGCCGGACCGGGCTGGCGACGCACACCGTAGGCTTGGTGCGAGGAGCAGGGACAGGCCGGACCGGGCTGGCGACGCACACCGTAGGCTTGGTGCGTGGAGCAGGGACAGGCCGGACCGGGCTGGCGACGCACACCGTAGGCTTGGTGCGTGGAGCAGGGACAGGCCGGACCGGGCTGGCGACGCACACCGTAGGCTTGGTGCGTGGAGCAGGGACAGGCCGGACCGGGCTGTGGAGACGGATAGGAGACCTGGAGTGAAGAGCGGCCACCACCGTCCTGGCTGAATGCCTACCCTCACACACTCTGTGTGAGGCATCCGCACAGGACGTACAGGGCTGTGTACCCGTACTGGCATAACAGCACGTGACACTGGAGCAGGATATCCGGGACCGCGGAGAGGCATTGGAGACCACGAGCGTTGAGCCGGGCACACTCCGTCCTGGCTGCATACCCCCCTCGCACGACACGTGCGGGGTGCTCGCACAGGACGTACAGGACTATGCCGGACCACTTTCGTGGCACAGTACGCCGCTCCGCATACCGCGAACCTGCCCCGTCCCATGCTGCCATGCCTGAGTACGGGAAGTTGGTTCCGCTCTCCATCCAGGCTCCGCCAACCTGCCTTCTGCCCCCCTAACCCGGTGGCCTCCTCTCCAAATCGCCCTGTGGCAGCCTCCTGCTGCCCAGCCGCCCATGCCGTGTGCCCCCCCCTAAAAATTTTTTGGGGTTGCCTCTCGTCCGTCCGACGATGACACTGCTGACGCCGCTGCTCCTCTCTCGCCAGGGCCTTAATCCTAGCCCAAGGTCCCTTGCCCCCGAGCATGTCCTCCCAGGACCACGATTTGCCCACCTGGGCCATCGCCAACCTCTCCATCTCCTTTCCCGCGCTTCCTCCCATGTCCAGTCCAAGATCTGCCCCTGGACACGCTGCTTGGTCCTTTTATGGTGGGTTCTTCTGTCACGATCGTCGTAGGGAACAGACCAAGGCGCAGCGTGATGAACGAACATGTTTAAACTTTATTATCTTTAGTGATAATAGACAACAATAAACAAAACAAGAAACGACTCGTGAAGTCCACGGTAACAATGACCAACACGGAACAAGAACCTACAAACACAAAGGGAAAACAGATAGTTTAAATATGGCTCCCAATCAGAGACAACCAACGACAGCTGACACTCGTTGCCTCTGATTGGGAGTCACTCTGGCCAACATAGAAATAAACACAACAGAAAGAACACACCCTGGCTCAACATATAGAGTCCCAGAGCCAGGGTGTGACAGGCACAGATGGAACAATCCAAGCAGAAGATACATTTCCTTCAAATGTTGATATTTGCTTGCATTGACAGCCAAACACAATTCAATATCACTAAACATCATTACATTTTAAATCTAGGCCTATTATTATGTCTATTTTTGGTTGAATTCTGTGTTGAATTGAAACAATAGCTGTTGATGACATTGCAAAATGCCATATAGGCCTAAATAGCATCATTGATGATATATGAGTGATAAAGTATGGTCACATTTCATTTGCTCTGTTAAACCTACACTTTGGAATGACTTCGATAGCAACAGTGAATATATTTAGTTTTTACGTGAAGACCACTCAACCATCATTCTCATGATAGCATTTGGTTTCAATGATGACATAATCCTGTGGTTGAAATTTCACCCTCAAAACAATGTATTTTCCACATAGATTCCACCAGTGGTGTGCATTCATTGATGCCAAGGGAAGCCAGGCAAAAACGGATAAATACAAAAATACAAAAAATACAAAAACATCAAATAATTTATCTTTCGTCTCTCTGTGTTTCATAATTTTCCTTCAATTCGCAAGAGGCTGAATGCATCTCACAGGAGAAAGCATCCAAGCGAGCAAAAAAGAGCCCTGCTGTCTCTTTACGTGTAGCCCATCTATCTGATGCTGTCTGGTCCAAACGAGTTTCACATTGTTGCCACCCGTAGCATTGAAGGCAAGGGAAGCCAGCGAGCATTTGGCCTCCCTTGATAAAAAAAGTAGAAAACTGGGAATGGTCCTGGCACACCAAAAAAAAGTGTCAAGGGAAGCCAGCTTGGATTTTGGCGTCACTCCTATCAAATCCCATTGAGAGCATACGTCATTGACAGAAAAACTTGAATTGTTACATCTCTTTGTGTTGTTAGCTAAAATTGTCCCTTTCCTAAATTAGCTATGGATGGAGATAGGGATTCATACATTGTTGTACCCCTGGCCTGAGAGGATGGAACTTCAATATGTACAGTTGAAGTCAGAAGTTTACATACACCTTCGCCAAATACATTTAAACTAAGTTTTTCACAATTCCTGACATTTAATCCTAGTAACAATTCACTGTCTTACGTCAGTTAGGATCACCACTTTATTTTAAGAATGTGAAATGTCAGAATAATATAGAGAGAATGATTTATTTCAGCTTTTATTTATTTCATCACATTCCCAGTGGGTCAAAAGTTTACATACACTCAATTAGTATTTGGTAGCATTGCCTTTAAGTTGTTTAACTTGGGTCAAACGTTTCGGGTAGCCTTCCACAAGCTTCCCACAATAAGTTGGGTGAATTTTGGCCCATTCCTCTTGACAGAGCTGGTGTAACTAAGTCAGGTTTGTAGGCCTCCTTGCTCGCACACGCTTTTTCAGTTCTGCCCACAAATTTTCTATAGGATTGAGGTCAGGGCTTTCTGATGGCCATTCCAATACCTTGACTTTGTTGTCCTTAAGCCATTTTGCCACAACTTTTGAAGTATGCTTGGGGTCATTGTCCATTTGGAAGACCCATTTGCAACCAAGCTTTAACTTCCTGACTGATGTCTTGAGATGTTGCTTCAATATATCCACATAATTGTCCTTCCTCATGATGCCATCTATTTTGTCAAGTGCACTAGTCCCTCCTGCAGCAAAGCACCCCCACAGCATGATGCTGCCACCCCCGTGCTTCACGGTTGGGATGGTGTTCTTCGGCTTGCAAGCATCCCCCGTTTTTCCTCCAAACATAAAGATGGTCATTATGGCCAAACAGTTCTATTTTTGTTTCATCAGACCAGAGGACATTTCTCCAAAAAGTACAATCTTTGTCCCCATGTGCAGTTGCAAACCGTAGTCTGGCTTTTTTATGGCGGTTTTGGAACAGTGGCTTCTTCCTTGCTGAGCGGCCTTTCAGGTTATGTCGATATAGGACTCGTTTTACTGTGGATATAGATACTTTTGTACCTGTTTCCTCCAGCATCTTCACAAAGTCCTTTGCTGTTGTTCTGGGATTGATTTGCACTTTTCGCACCAATGTACGTTCATCTCTAGGAGACAGAACGCGTCTCCTTCCTGAGCGGTATGACGGCTGCGTGGTCCCATGGTGTTTATACTTGCGAACTATGGGGGGGGGGGGGGCTTGGCTTCCCCAGTGATTTGCTACTGGATTTCACATCACAATACGTTGACAAATTATATTGATTCAACCAGTTTGTGCAGTGGGAAGTCTCTCTTGTTTCACAGGCCTTTCAGTGGTGACCCCACCCATCCCTCTTGTTTCTATGGGCAAGCAGCAGGCTGAGCCATGCCAGTAATGTGAAGCAGCATTCCTCACATACTTTCCACATCATCAAGCCTTCTGTGGTTTTACCCTACCCACCTCAGCATTTTCACATCCCGGAAAGTAGATTTGGATATGGAACAAAGGCTCTGCTGCCACTCGGAAATAACGGCTCCCAATTCGAGGGTCAGAGGGCACATGTAAGCCCAAGAGGTTTCTTAGGGAGATTCCCATGGCAACTACTTGCATCAGCCAACATCACACACCACTCCCTGGTTCTACCAGACTACTGCTTTACATAATGCCAAATGTTTTCCTCTCTTGTCGTTTTCCAAGATTGGGGAGAATAATCGAGTGTGGGGGGGCCCTAATGCGAAGATCATAAACGTGCTAGAACACGCGTGGGAGTCACAGACGTCTCAGTCGGGCAGAAAATAGACAAACCAAAACACCTAAACTGCATAATAGGATGAACTCTTAAAGGGTGTGACGCATGTAATGAAAAGTGTTGTTCTTATTTTCCCTGTGTGCACTCTTAGACCCCAAGACGAGTGCATTGACAGGTAAAGGGACATTCTCTATAAGATAATGGTGAGGTGACTGTCTGTGAGAGGTGTAGCTGGGTGGACAGGATGTAGGAATGACTTCAGATTAAGTCCTGTTCATTCTCTCCATCATCCACACCTGTATAGAAGTGAGACATTTTCCCACAGGTTGGCTTATTTAAACTGATTTACTGCAGGTGTGGTGTGCCATGGTGACAACAGTATTTCAGAGGTCATTTTAACAGCCCATTCACTTTCATTTACCGTCTTTCATCCCACCAACCAATGTTCCCTCTAAACTGCGCTGCTGCGCAGCTCCCCGAACTGCCTCGCAGAGCGCAGAATATCAATTCATGGAGAGAAGCACCAGATTGAATTTCAACTTTCTAGAGTTTTCCCTGTTACTCAGCCCATACTCTACACAGACCGATGCGGCATAACCAATCAGAGCTGCAGTAGGTCTATATGCAAATAGACCATTGCCATATATGGATCTGTGCCATTTACTTTTACAGTCCAGTTCAAAGTAAATGGCACAGTATCCACATATGGCAATGGTCTATTTGCATATAGGCCTACTGCAGCTCTGATTGGTTATACCGCACCGGTCTGTGTAGAGTTTGCCTGAGTCGTGCATGTCAATGCAATAGAATCCTACTCTGATGTGTTCTTCCTACAACAAAATCTCTTGCATAGTTCGTTTTGTTTCTGTATGTTGCATTGAAAGTGGCTAATATTGCGTTGATTCGATCACAATTGCCACAGTAAAGGGAAACGTTGATAGTGTTAACTGGGGAAACTATAGAAAGTTGAGTGAAGTTCAATCCCGTGCTTCTCTCTGTGGGCTGATATTTCTTCTGCGCTTGCCAGGTAGTCCCGTGGAGCTGTGTGGCAGTCTCAGGGCTGCTGCACACAGTTTAGAGATGAACATTGGTCGTGACTAGATGCACTTGTTTAGAGATCAAAGCAAGATCTTCATGTAGCCACTTGTGCACATTTTGTTAATATCCTTTGCTAGTTGGTGAGATTAGCCCAGTTATAGATCATTTGTAGTCAGCAATAAGGGAGTGATTGCTTCCTACAACAGCACAAAACGTGTGCATTTATAGACATCTTTGAAAAGCAAGTCAGGTAAAGAGCTTTTTTTTTGTCTGAAAGGGGCAGTGTTGTATTTTGAGACAGGCTTGAATAAACTAAGTAGCCAATAGGCAGAGGTTAGCATAATGTCTGATTCTCTGTAGAATGGTATGGGAATTTACATTTTATTTAGTGAAGTGGTTTCTTCCATCAAACAACAAACATGTTCAGTCACCTCCTTGTCTGAAGGACAAGTGGATAAACAGGTTAATGTCAAGCCCTGCATGTAGGGCTTGACATTAATGGAATGTAGGCCTACACTGACCACCACACATTGTCTTCTACTGTATGCTGAATGATAGAACAGCTATTTCCATGTTAAAATGTTATGGGATGTATTTTCTCCATTGTTTTTGATGGTAGACCACTCTGGTAAGCTAAGATCAAATAACCACAGTAGCCTACTTGGCTACTTAAAACGGTAACTTAAAGCGGGTACAGCCTCAGTGTTCACAGTAAACGCACGCTGGAAGTTGCACAGAATTTTCACAATGTTCAAGTTTGCGCTCAGCAGAGCTGAAATTTGCTCAGTGCTGAAAAAAATGAGGGAACATTGCCACCAACCCCCCTTATTTTCCACCACCCTGTGCCCCCACCCATCCCTTTCCTAGAAGTACTATGCACTCAATGACTGACAGAAAAGTGCTTTTACCACAAGAAATGTCTTTATTTTTCTTCCAACATACTGTTGACACACAGGTATACAAGAGAGGTATCTTGCAAAAAAACAATATTCACTAATGTCATTATCAGAACAAAACATTTAGAACAGTAATATGGAATGTTGTCATCATTGTCTCCATTTTGTTTGTCATTTTTTTGTTTTGTTTATTTTTAAGAAATATGTCAAATAAATAAAGTCTCTATAGTCTTTGTATTTATTGTCCTTATCAATATATTCTGTTCTTCAGTCACCATTTCAGGAATGAAGAGGAGCAAATCAGACAAACACTAAGAAAGTGACAAAGTAATGATGTTATTCCCTTATAAACCCCCACTTTAAATGTCTTTGATTTAGAGACTAAACAGTACGGGGGTGGAATTGTTGACAAAAGGTAGAAATCCATTCTTCTTCACCAACATGTTATTCTCCTTCCATGCATCGTTGTTGTAAATCCAGACGGCCAAAAGTATAACAAAAGTTTGTTTGTTGCTGATCTCTGCAGAAACACCAGAAGAAATACAAAATAAATCGGCCATAGGAGAGTGAGGAGTTGCCAGCTGACCGAGCGACCTGCCTAGCCCGTTCAGTCTGTACAGAAGCAACCCCCACTCGTGTGTTGCTGTGCTGTTGGGGGAACAGCAGTCCAAATGTCATCCACAAACACTTCACGTCACCATACAGTTTAAAAGCATCAAGTACAACCTCCAGAACTACACAAGCTTTTGGTCCCTCTCTCAGAGTGACCATACAGTAAAGAAAACAGTAACAGAGGAGCAGAGAGGAGGAAAGGAGGACAGGATGCTACATGAGTCCCTGAGCCTGTTAATAGACCAGAGTCTCAGACACTATCTCTCCCACTACACAGAAAATAAAGAGATGAAGAAAGAGAGGAAGAACAGTCACAGAGACAAGGTGCAAACGAGTGCACAAGCAGTCCTATCCCGTGTTGGTGAGGTGACTGGCTGTGAGAGCTGTAGCTGGACCGACCTCAGCACCAACCCAGAAGCTCCCTGTTTCTCCCCTACAGTAGGTGGGGGGTCAGACCCCCGGCCGTTTCGTGGCCATTAGAACCAGGCCAGTTGCGGAGGAGGGCAGAGCAGGGCTACAGCTGCAGCTCAGTGCTGTTATTCCCAGGTTAGGTTAGTTTTCCAGAGTGGAGGCTCAGCCTTTAGTCGGCGCTGTGCTCCTCCAGCTGCGAGATGATGGTGATGAGGTTCTGCAGGCCGAAGATGTAGCCGCTGTCCTGACCCTCATGCACCACACTGTCCTCCCCGTAATGGCGGCACGTCGTGTGGGCAAAGTCTATCATCCTCACATCCACCGCCGGACTGCTGGCCTCCACTGCTCCGCCGCGGGACGAGCGACCGGCGCTACCCTTACTGCTACCGTTACTGCTCCCACCAGCACTGCTGACAGCTGCCGAGCCACGGGGGAACCCAAACGCACCTTCTTTCTCTTCCTCATCCTCTTCCTCATCTGAGGGCTCGTCATCGTCACCCTCCTCTCCTCCGCGGTGGCGTGGTCTGGTGGGGGCGCAGGCGCGGGGGGGCTCCCCATCATAGATGATGAGGAGGGAGGAGGAGTAGAAGCGGTAAGACTCGCAGGACTCCAGGGTTTCCTGCATCTCCCTGAGCTTCCACAGCACCGGGGAGAGCAGCTCGCGCCGCAGACGCTGCCCATCGTGGAAGAACTGGAACAGGGCCTCCTTGAAGCCCGGCAGGCTCAGCTTACGCCCGTGGTACTTGTTCATGAACATCAGCTGGCCTGAGTCTGACTGGTACACCTGCATGCCACAAAGGCGAACACCGATGGAGGCGGAGGTGCTCTGTTGACATTTGCGGATCTGGTTGGCTTTCTTCTCCTCCGACGCATCGTCACCGTGCTGCCGCGTGCCCATCTTCAGGTCCAGCACGCACGGAACCGTGTGACGCCATGTCAGGTTCTCCAACAGGATGAATTTGTATTGGTTGCGGTGTTTGGAGTTCTCCTTCATCCTCTGGAGGTGCTGCTGGTGGCATTTCAGACTCCAGGGGTTGTGTTTAATCTGCTTCTGATCCAGGCTGTAGCAGAGAACCTCAGCCTGCTGCTGCGCCTCTGCACCGTTATAACTACACACAGAGAGAGAGAGAGGGAAAAGAGGTTAGATATCTACCCCTCACCATACATCTTTGCTGCATGTTGGCGTTTGGACATATTTGTGTGTATATACAGTATATGTATGGATGTAACAGTGTATGAGCTCACCTTTTGCTCTTGTTCTCTTTAGTGCTCTGTCTGGCCCAGTCTATGCTGTAGTTGTCATTCTCCAGCAGTAGGGACGAGGTCTTCTTGTTACCCCATTTGATCATCTTGCTCTTGGGCTCGCAGTCAGCTGAGGGGTCCTTGTTTTCCAGGTTCTCTGGTTCATTGTGGAGGGGGTAGGCAATGAGGCACAGGTTGCCCTCTTCGTCTTCCTCAAAGCTGACTGACACCACACCTGAGAGAGGGAGAGATGGAGGGAAGCAGGAGAGAGAAGGATAGGAAGGCAGTTAGTACCGGCATTGGATTTTATATTTTATAACGCTATGATGAAGCCAAGACCTCCCCGTAACTGGGTTGTCACAGGCAGCTCTTACCAACTAGGTCCTGCTTCCAGCCAAATACACTCTGTAAAGAGAGATGCAAACACAAACACAGGCATTCCTATGGATGCAGCAGAGAGAGAGAGCAGGTTGGGGGGCAAGGACGCAGCAGAGAGATAGAGCAGGTTGGGGGGCAAGGACGCAGCAGAGAGAGAGAGCAGGTTGGGGGGCAAGGATGCAGCAGAGAGAGAGAGCAGGTTGGGGGGCAAGGACGCAGCAGAGAGAGAGAGCAGGTTGGGGGGCAAGGACGCAGCAGAGAGAGAGAGCAGGTTGGGGGGCAAGGACGCAGCAGAGAGAGAGAGCAGGTTGGGGGGCAAGGACGCAGCAGAGAGAGAGAGCAGGTTGGGGGGCAAGGATGCAGCAGAGAGAGAGAGCAGGTTGGGGGGCAAGGACGCAGCAGAGAGAGAGAGCAATGAGTGGCAACAACAACAGATGTATCTTTCTAAGTACTTCAAATGTATGTGAGAATGAACCCAAGAAGCAAAGAGATACACAAACACCACAGGAGGCTCGAATGTATGACACTCAGTCCAACCTTTATTGAGCAACTACCAAACCCACCCAGAACCACAAATAAACTGAAACGCACACAGTGTTACAACATTTCAAGGCAACCCAAAAGAAATCACAGCAAAGATACACCGTATAAACTCAAATACAACCATGACAACAACACACCAGAAATGCAGACATATTCACCCAACAGTGCAATATTCTATTTCATAGAGATACAAAAGTTCCATCAAGTCAGGCACTTTGCGTACACTGCCTCTCTGACCAGTCCTTGTTTTAAGAGTCCATTCAGGTCTGACTTGCCTTTTTATACAGTTCAATTGAAGGCAATAATCCAAACACACTAACAAATGAAAAAGGGAAGGGATGGACAGAGTGGTGGGGAGGAGGGTGGTGGGATGGACAGAGTGGTGGGGGTGACATAGAGGTGTATGGACAGAGGGGGGGGATGGACAGAGTTAGATTGATGGACGAGTGGTGGGGAGGAGGGTGGTGGGATGGACAGAGTGGTGGGGGGATGGACAGAGTGTGGGGAGGAGGTGTGTACAGATGGTGGGGAGGAGGGTGGTGGGATGGACAGAGTGGTGACAGAGTGGTGGGGAGGAGGGTGGTGATGGACAGAGTGGTGGGGATGGAAAGAGAGGGTGGTGGGATGGACAGAGTGGTGGGGAGGAGGGTGGTGGGATGGACAGAGTGGTGGGGAGGAGGGTGGTGGGATGGACAGAGTGGTGGGGAGGAGGGTGGTGGGATGGACAGAGTAGTGGGGAAACACTTTTATAGAAAACTATACACACACTGTTTCTTAGTCCCGGGTGAATTTATGATGTGATCCCAAAACATGAACGCACCCCCTACCTCCCTAGACAAACAACCCCCATAAAAGGGCCTGTGTACTGCAGCTCTCACTGCAGACTGGTGGTTTCAAGACAGGAAGAGTAAAACATCACAACTGCAGGAGCTGACACATAAACCAGAGAGAGGGAGGAATGGAGGGATTGGAAGATGGAGCGAGATAGGGAAGGGGAGTGAGATGAATATACAGCATTCTATTGGATATAAACATGACAATACGACTGAGCACAAAACAAGAAAATCCCAGCCTTTTTGTAATATTTACACAACAAAAAACATCCCTGGTTGACACTGGAGGAAAGGTTATCTGAAGCATAAAGACAGATCCTTCATTAGGGCCTATGTGTATGAGATGATACTAGGTGGGTTGGCTAGTGACATGAAGGACAATGGGACCCAGCGCTTATCTCTCCTCTGCAGCACCTGCCCTGAGTGATGTCATGCAGAGTGATGTCACTACCCTGCAACAGTTTACCCTCTACTTCCCAGGCCAGTTCCAACTGTAAGAGCTGCACTGTCATCGGGCATGTGAGGATGAGTGTGTGAGTCCCTGTGACTAATGTACTTTGTGAGTATGTGAAAGTGAGTGTATATGGGCGGCCTAAATGAGTTTGTAAGAGTGTGAGAGTGTGTGTAAGAGTGTTGAGCAGAAGTGAATGTGTTTGTTTGGTGGAATATATCTCAGTGTCACCAGACGTCTGTGCTAATCTTTCTACATCTTCCTCTCCTATCCACTGTTCTTTTTATAGTCCCACAATGCATTGCTGCGCAGTCAAATACCATGCTAGCGCCTCAACTCTGTCACATAAGTGACGTGATAGAAAGTGTGTTTGTGTGTGGTGTGCGTGTTTATGCCTATCTGTGCGTGCAAGTGTCAGGAGTCAATGAGTGTAGCATCATGGTAAATGAAAAACTAAACAGAATGTGATATTCCAACCAAGGTGGTTGTGTGTGACAAATCAAATCAAATTGTATTTGTCACATACACGTGTTTAGCAGATGTTATAGCGGGTGTAGCGAAATGCTTGTGCTTCTAGCTCCGACAGTGCAGTAATATCTAACAATTTCACAACATATACCCAATACACACAAAACTAGTAAGGAATGGGATTTAAGAATATATACATATATGGACAAGCAATGTCAGAGCGGCCTGGACTAAGATACAGTAGAATATTATAGAATAGAATGCAGTATATAATATGAGATGAGTAGTGTAAACATTATTCAAGTGACTAGTGTTCCATTTCTTAAAGTGGCCAGTGATTTCAATAGGCAGCAGCAGCCTCTAATGTGCTAGTGATGGCTATTTAACAGTCTGATGGCCTTGAGATAGAAGCTGTTTTTCATTCTCTCGGTCCCAGCATTAATGCACCTGTACTGACCTCGCCTTCTGGATGATAGCGGGGTGAACAGGCAGTGGCTCGGGTGGTTGATGTCCTTGATGATCTTTTTGGCCTTCCTGTGACATCGGGTGTTGTATGTGTCTTGGAGGGCGGGTAGTTTGCCCCCGGTGGAGAGCCCTGCGGTTGTGGGCAGTGCAGTTGCCGTACCAGGCGGTGATACAGCCCGATAGGATGCTCTCAATTGGGCATCTGTAAAAGTTTGTGAGGGTTTTAGGTGCTAAGCCAAATTTCTTCAGCCTCCTGAGGTTGAAGAGGCTCTGTTGCGCCTTCTTCACAACACTGTCTGCATGGGTGGACCATTTCGGTTTGTCGGTGATGTGTACGCCACGGAACTTGAAGCTTTCCACCTTCTCCACTGCGGTCCCGTCGATGTGGATAAGGGGGTGCACCCTCTGCTGTTTCCTGAAGTCCACGATTATCTCCTTTTTGTTTTGTTGATGTTGAGTGAGAGGTTATTTTCCTGGCACCACACTCCCAGAGCCCTCACCTCCTCCCTATAGGCTGTCTCGTCATTGTTGGTAATCAAGACTACTACTGTTGTGTCGTCTGCACACTTGATGATTGAGTTGGAGGCGTGCTTGGCCACGCAGTCATGGGTGAACAGGGAGTACAGGAGGGGGCTGAGCACGCACCCTTGTGGGGCCCGAGTGTTGAGGATCGTTGAAGTGGAGATGTTGTTTCCTACCTTCACCACCTGGGGGCGGCCCGTTAGGAAGTCCAGGACCCAGTTGCACAGGGCGGGGTTCAGACCCAGGGCCTCGAGCTTAATGATGAGCCTGGAGGGTACTATGGTGTTGAATGCTGAGCTATAGTCAATTAACAGCATTCTTACATAGGTATTCCTCTTGTCCAGATGGGATAGGGCAGTGTGCAGTGTGATGGCGATTGCATCATCTGTGGATCTATTGGGGCGGTAAGCATATTGAAGTGGGTCTAGGGTGACAGGTAAGGTAGAGGTGATATGATCCTTGACTAGTCTCTCAAAGCACTTCATGATGACAGAGGTGAGTGCTACAGGGCGATAGTCATTTAGTTCAGTTACCTTTGCTTTCTTGGGTACAGGAACAATGGTGGCCATCTTGAAGCATGTGGGAACAGCAGACTGGGAAAGGGAAAGATTGAATATGTCCATAAACACACCAGCCAGCTGGTCTGCGCATGCTCTGAGGACCCAGCTAGGGATGCCGTCTGGGCCGGCAGCCTTGCGGGGGTTAACATGCTTAAATGTCTTAATCACGTGGCCATGGAGAAGGAGAGGCCACAGTCCTTGGTAGTGGGCCTCGTCAGTGGAACTGTGTTATCCTCAAAGCGGGCGAAGAAGGTGTTTAGCTTGTCTGGAAGCGAAACGTCTGTGTCGGTGACGGCGACGTGGCTGGTTTTCTTTTTGTAGTCCGTGATTGTCTGTAGACCCTGCCACATACGTCTCGTGTCTGAGCCGTTGAATTGCGACTCCACTTTGTCTCTATACTGATGTTTTGCCAGTTTAATTGCCTTGCGGAGTGAGTAGCTACACTGTTTGTATTCTGCCATATTCCCAGTCACCTTGCCATGGTTGAATGCGGTGGTTCGCGCTGTTAGATTTGCGCAAATGCTGCCGTCTATCCACGGTTTCTGGTTAGGGTAGGTTTTAATAGTCACAGTGGGCACAACATCACCTATACACTTCCTAATAAACTCAGTCACTGTTTCAGTGTTTTCGTCTAAATTATTTTCGGAAGCTACCCGGAGCATATCCCAGTCCGCGTGATCAAAACAATCTTGAAGCGTGGATTCCGATTGGTCAGACCAGCGTTGAATAGTCCTTAGCACGGGTACTTCCTGTTTGAGTTTCTGCCTATAGGAAGGGAGAAGCAAAATGGAGTCGTGGTCAGATTTGCCGAAAGGAGGGCGGGGGTGGGCCTTATAACCATCCCGGAAGTTTGAATAGCAATGGTCAAGGATTTTAGCAGCGCGAGTACAACAGTCGATATGTTGATAGAACTTCGGCAACCTAGTCCTCAAATTTGCCCCTGGCTACAATAAATGCAGCCTCAGGATATGTGGTTTCCAGTTTGCATAAAGTCCAGTGAAGTTCTTTGAGGGCCGTTGTGGTATCGGCTTGAGGGGAGATATACAGGCCGTGACTATAACCGAAGAAAATTCTCTTGGGAGATAATATGGTCGGCATTTGATTGTGAGATATTCTAGGTCGGGTGAACAAAAGGACTCGAGATCCTGTATGTTACTTCAATTACACCATGAGTCGTTAATCATGAAACACACACCTCCGCCCTTCTGCTTCCCGGAGAGATATTTATTTCTGTCTGTGCGATGAACTGAGAACCCATCTGGCTGGACCGATTTCGACAGAATATCCCAAGAGAGCCATGTTTTCGTGAAACAGAGTATGTTACAGGCCTTGATGTCTCTCTGGAAAGAAATCCTTGCCCGTAGTTCGTCGACTTTGTTAACCAAAGATTGAACATTAGAGAGTAGGATACTTGGAAGCGGTGGGTGGTGTGCGCATCTCCTAAGTCGAACCAGCAGGCCGCTCCGAGTGCCTCTCCTCCGCCGGCGATGTTTTGGGTCAGCTGCTGGAATCAGTTTCGTTGCCCTGGGGAGAGCAAACAAAGGATCTGCTTCGGGAAAGTCGTATTCCTGGTCGTAATGCTGGTGAGTTACCGCCACTCTGATATCCAATAGTTTTTCCCGGCTGTATGTAATGATGCAAAACACTTTCTGAGCTAATAATGTAAAAAATAATACATAAAAAAACAAAATACTTCAAAGTTTCCTAAGAGCTAGTCGCGAGGCCGCCATCTTCGTCGGCGCCAGGATATAAGGACAGTATGTGCATGTGTGTATTTGTTTTCCATGACAGGGTGATGTCCAGTCAGACACGGCCATCTCTCCCACTTCGTCTAATGCTAAATGCCCTGTCCTTTGGTAAAAGGGGTCACACCTATCCGTCAGGGGATAAAGATCCTGCCATACCCCTCTCCAGTCTCCACCATTACATTACCTGACACTGCAAAGTGAGCCGGCTCATTTGTCTCTCAAACGGCTCCTAGTTCAAAATGCTTCAAAATCAAACTAGAACCACGAAAAAATTGCTAATCTCTAATGTAAAGCCCAAAAGGTAGGCTACCATTTTTTTACGCAGTGGAAAAAATCAGCGTGGACCAGATTGATGCGCTCTCCCCATTATTTATTGTTTCTGCAGTGACGATTCACCCTCTTCAGATAATTATTTTGTAACTTCTCTGCAGAAAAACTTGTTTTGAGCTCAAAAAGCAGTAGTAGCAGTAGGCAATGCAAATCAGCCAAATTAACGGTTCTTTCACCAATGCGATTCGGTTCACCAAAAAGATCAGTTCAAAAAGAGCCGTTCGCGGAACGACCCCTCACTACTGCATAGCCCTGACGCATCATGCAGTCACATACTGTCTGTCCCCCACCTTCACTTAAGCCCCACCATAAAACAAATCATTTTGTGCCATGGTACTGCCATCTCCAGCAACCTGCTGTAATCCTAAATGCAGCCAATAATACACAACACACCAGCCGACCATATCAGTAGAGAACCAGGGAGAGAAAAAGAGAGATGGAGGGGTGGAGCTGGAGGTAGAGAAAGAGACAGAGAAGAAGGCTGCCTGGTCTCATAGACTAGACGTAACATAGTAAATGTAAATCCGGGCCATATGTTACGTTTGGTACGGTTACATAAGACAGATGGTTACTTAAGGCAAAACGAACGCAATGGTTGAGAGTTTAAATCTCATCACGGACAACTTTAGCATTTGAGCTAATTAGCAACGTTTCAACTACTTATTACTTAGCATGTTAGCTAACCCTTCCCTATCCCTAACACTTTTAGCTAACCCTTCCCCTATTCATAACCTTAACCCTTTTAGCTAACCCTTCCCCTAACCTTAACCTTAACTCTAATCCCTAGCCTAGCACATGTCAGCCAGCTAGCTAAAGTTAGTCACCTAGCCAGAATTCGTAACATAGCATACGTTTTTCCAAATTCTTAACATATAGTACATTTTGCAAATTCGTAACATATCATACGAATTGTAATTCGTAACATATCGTACGAAATGGGTGCTGGACATCCACAAATTAATAAAACCCATACGAAACGTAACATATCATACAAATGGAGTATTTCGGATTTACATAAAGAATAATACAAAATGATCTGATACCAGGTTGAAGAAGGAATTTGGGGAGATTAATACTGGGCAGTAGCAATAGCCACAAACACACAGCATAAAGGATGTTATTCCAATGACAGTGTTATATTGTAGGTTTAGGGTGTGGTAAGGGAATAAGCTTACCTCTGTACTGGGGGGTGAACTTCCTCATCTCGGGGGGCAGGCTCTTGTAGAACTGATGTTCTCGGGGGATAAGGGGCTTGCAGATGGTCTGGTCGCCGAAACGTAGCACGCAAGAGTGGCCCCCCACCTGGTGCACAAAAGGCTCAAGCATAACCCCTTTCCCGGGATAGGGGGGCGTCCCGTCTGCCTGCATGAGGGCTTCTAGAGCAGGACTCATCCTCACTCCGCATCGGACAGCTAAACTGGAGGGGCCCACGATGAGGCTGCCCGGGCTCCCTATTCTCTGGCTGTACCGCTCTGTTTCGCTGGGGGGCGCTAGTGGACACCTGCTAGGACAGCAGAGACCACAGTGAGAAAAACAAAGGGCACAGCAGGAAGGAGAAGAGAAGAGAAAAATCCTTTAGTTCCCTGTTCTTTCCTGGTCCAAAAGCAGAGTAATATAGTCCAAGCTTGGGTTAAGGTAATGTCCCTGTGTACACAGTGCTAGTAAATCGTTGTTTTAGACAGTTCCGGGGCTGTAGATTGTGTGTGAGAGCGAGCGCGGGTTGTTCACGACTCTCTCTGTCTGTCGCCGATACTGAACTGACGTATGTACTGAACTCAGAGCAAGGAAAGGATCAAAACATTTTCCTCAGCTCCTCCCTCCTACCCCGCTTCAGCCTATCAGAGCCCAGCAGCTGTTGTTGGGTGGGAACTAAGCACTGAGGAAGGAACAGGAACAAGCAAACAAAGAGGAACGAGATACAAGAGAAAGAGGGGGAGGGGAGAGAAGTGAGCATAGAAAACAGACAGAGACAAAAAATATCTACAGTATCTAGCACAGGAGGTTGGTGGCACCTTAATTGGGGAGAACAGACTCGTGTTAATGACTGGAGCGAAATAAGTGGAATGGTATCAAATACATCAAACACATGGTTTCCAGGTGTTTGTCACAATTACATTTGCTCTGTTCCGGCCATTATTATGAGCCTTTTGCCCCTCAGCAGCCTCCTGTGATATTTAGAGGGGTTTAAATAAATGTATGTTATTATCTGTTGAATTGGTAAATGCTTCTGCTAAATTTTACTTTGCATTCTGATGCCAATGCAGAAGATAATTTGAATCTGGGAGAGAGAGGAACACAGAGCGAAGGTCAATTGATTTTCTAAGCAGTTTCCCTTTCTGTTCACCTGTTTGGCTTGTTATTCTTATCAGCTGATACAGAGCAGAGAGAGGGAGAGGGAAATAGAAACTGACAGAAGGAAGGAGACAGGAACTGATAGTGAGGAGAAGGGCTCTGCGTTGTTGTCCTAAATTGGGCTTGTAGGAGCGCTAGACTGAATATAAAACAACAAGAATGGTCCCCCCTCTCACCAAAAACCATTACAGACCAGTGGTGTAGTGCAATTTTTTCTAGCTGAGGGAGCGGCATAAAAAAAAAAAAGACATCATAATTTCCCCAAAGTTTGTACCGACAGATGTAGCCAATTGAATAGCCTATCATTGAATATGCATGAAATGCATCCTCCAATTGCAACGTCTGCCTATTCCCACACATATTGTCTCAATAAAATGTTATATTTTTAATTCCCTCAAACACCAAGTTAGGCATAAGCTACCTCATTTCAAAATAGACCATCATCACTGCCACTGTGAATTAAAATTCTTTACGTTTTACTGGTGAAATGTCCAAACTGCATCTCCATGCCAATCATTTTATTGATCTCAATCAGTTTCATGGGAATATACATTTAGATCTTCTTGAATTACAGTTTTGTGAGCGAATTAGAGCAGATGGTGTACTGCGTTTCAATCAAAATATACTGAACGAAAATATAAAGGCAACAAGCAACAATTTCTAAGATTTTACTGAGTTACAGTTCACAGAAGGAAATCAGTCAATTGACATACATTTATTAGGCCCTAATCTATGGATTTCACATGAATGGGCAGGGGCGCAACCATGGGTGGGCCTGGGAGGGCATAGGCCCACCCACTTGAGAGCCAGGTCCACCCACTGGGGAGCCAGAATGAGTTTTTCCCCCAGAAAATTGCTTTATTACAGACATAAATACTCCTCAGCACCCCCCTCCCACTCCTCAGACGATCCCGCAGGTGAAGAAGCTAAATGTGGAAGTCCTGGGCAGGCATGATTACACATGGTCTGCGTTTGTGAGGCCGGTTGGATGTACCGCCAAATTCTCTAAAACGACATTGGAGTTAGCTTATGGTAGAGAAATTAACATTCAATTCTCTGGCAACAGCTCTGTTGGACATTCCTGCAGGCAGCATGCCAATTGCACGCTCCCTAAAAACTTGAGACATCTGCAGCATTGTGTTGTGTGACAAAACTGCACATTTTAGAGTGGCCTTTTATTGTCCCCAGCACAAGGTACACCTGTGTAATGATCATGCTATTTAATCAGCTTCTTGATATGCCACACCTGTCAGGTGGATGGATTATCGTGGCAAAGGAAATGCTCACAAACAGGGATGTTAACAAAATTGTCCACAACATTTTAGAGAAATCAGCTTTTTGTGCATATGGAACATTTCTGGGATCTTTTCTTTCAGCTCATGAAAAATGGGATCAACACTTTACATGTTGCGTTTATATTTTTGTTCAGTATATATGTGGTATAACTATTTGTAGGCTATAGCCTAATGTAAATACAAATACATATAGCTTAATATCATTTCACTGTTTGCGAAGAGAGTTTTATTGCGAGTAGGCATATCATTGTATTGTTTATCTTACACGCTGTATCATAAATAAACTTTCATTTGATTAGCTTGAACACATGGTTACAATATACCTATTACAGAATAAAGAAAACAGAGGTGAACTATCAATTCATATAATTTATTTGTATAGATTAAACATGCTATTAAATCAATTGACCAAGTAGTGAGCATAAATCGTTACTATGCAGAATTGCAGGAAATTCGTTTTAAAGCTGCCATTAAATCAAGCTTTTGGTGAGGTGTTGTAGCGGGTGATGATGGACGGAGTCAGAAGCAGGAGAGGAAATCCCAGAAAAAATTGTTTAATCAATAAACTGAGGTATGCAGCAATGCGTAATACACACCAGTGCGGACAAACGGCGCACTGTGGAAAATAAGGCACACGGGTGCAATAACCCAGCGATACACAACAAAAAGGATCTCCACCGAGCTATAATCTCCTCTACAATAAACAATCACACACAAAGACAAGGGGGCAGAGGGAACACTTATACAGGTACTGATGAGGGGATATTTATTTTTATTTAACCTTTATTTAACTAGGCAAGTCAGTTAAGAACAAATTCTTATTTACACTTGGGAGCCCATATGAACCAGGTATGTGTAATAAACAAGACAAAACAAATGGAATGAAGATATGAGGAGCGGCAGTGGCTAGAAGGCCGGTGACGACGAATGCCGAAGCCTGCCCGAACAAGAAGAGGAGGCAGCTTCGGAGGAAGTTGTGATAGTACCCCCCTTCACGCGCAGCTCCAGCAGCACGCTGACACCGGCCTCGGGGACGGCCAGGAGGACATGGAGCAGGGCGAGCCGGATGGCGACGGTGGAAATCCCGCAACAGGGAGGGATCAAGGATATCCCTCACCGGGACCCAGCACCGCTCCTTCGGACCGTACCCCTCCCACTCCACGAGGTACTGAAGGCCCCCCACCCGATGCCTCGAATCCAGGATGGAGTACGCCGGGACCCCCTCAATGTCCAGAGGGAGCGGAGGGACCTCCCGCACCTCAGACTCCTGGAGCGGACCAGCCACCACCGGCCTGAGGAGAGACACATGGAACGAGGGGTTAATATGGTAATCTGGAGAGAGTAGAAACCTATAGGTAACCTCGTTTATTCTCCTCAGGACTTTGAACGGCCCCACAAACCGCGGGCTCAGCTTCCAGAAGGGCAGGCGGAGGGGCAGATTCCGGGTTGAGAGCCAGACCCGATCACCCTGTACAAAGACCGGGGCCTCACTGCCGTGGCGGTCAGTGTTGGCCTTCTGGCGACGCAAGGTGCGCTGGGGTTGGAAGTGAGCAGCGTTCCACGTCTCCTCCGCGCGCCGAAGCCAGTCATCCACCATAGGTGCTTCGGTCTGGCTCTGATGCCATGGTGCCAGAACCGGCTGATAACTTAAAATACATTGGAATGGTGATAGGTTAGTGGAGGAGTGGCGGAGAGAGTTCTGAGCATATTCGGCCCATGGCAAGAACACCGACCACTCCCCCGGCCAGTCCTGGGAGTAGGACTGCAGGAACCTACCCACATCCTGATTCACCCGTTCCACCTGCTCATTACTCTCGGGGTGAAACCCAGAGGTCAGGCTGACCGAGACCCCCAGACGTTCCATGAACGCCTTCCAGACCCTGGATGTAAACTGGGGACCCCAGTCAGACACTATGTCCTCTGGCACCCCGTAGTGCCGGAAGACGTGAGTAAACAGGGCCTCCGCAGTCTGCAGGGCCGTGGGGAGACCGGGCAGAGGAAGGAGGCTGCAGGCTTTTGAAAAGCGGTCCACAACGACCAGGATGGTGGTGTTACCCTGAGAGAGGGGAAGATCAGTGAGGAAGTCAATACACAGGTATGACCATGGCTGTTGTGGAACTGGTAAGGGCTGTAACTTACCCGCTGGGAGGTGCCTAGGTGCCTTACTCTGGGCGCACACCGAGCAGGAGGAGACATACACCCTCACGTCCTTAGCCAAGGTAGGCCACCAGTACTTTCCAGTCAGGCAGTGCACTGTATGGCCGATACCTGGGTGACCAGAGGAGGGGGATGTGTGTGCCCAATAGATCAGACGGTCATGGACAAGAGATGGCACGTACCGCAACCCAGCTGGACACTGAGGTGGAGATGGCTCTGTGCGTAACGCCCGCTCTATGTCCGCGTCCATCGCTCACACTACCGGCGCCACAATGCAGGAGGCCGGGAGTATGGGGGTGTGGTCTATGGGCCTCTCCTGTGTTTCGTACAGCCGTGACAGTGAGTCTGCCTTCACTTTCTTAGTACCCAGTATGTAGGATAGTGTAAAATCAAACCGGGTGAAGAACAGGGCCCACCTGGCCTGGTGAGGGTTCAGCCTCCTCGCAGCACGGATATACTCCAGGTTACGGTGGTCAGTCCAGACAAGGAAAGGGTGTTTCGGCCCCTCGAGCCAGTGCCTCCACACAGTCAGGGTTCTGACAACAGCCAACAGCTCCCAATCACCAACGTCGTAGTTCTACTCCGCTGGGCTGAGCTTCTTGGAGAAGAAGGCACAGGGGCAGAGCTTGGGTGGCGTGCCCGAGCGTTGAGATAGGACAGCACCTATCCCTACCTCGGACGCATCCACCTCCACTACGAATGGTAGTGATGGATCGGGATGGGCCAGTACCGGGGCTGAGGTGAACAGAGTCCTCAGGTTACTGAAAGCCCTGTCAGCCTCAGCAGACCAGCAGAGCCGGGACGGCCCACCCTTCAACAGAGAGGTGATGGGAGCTGCGACCTTGCGAAAGCCCCGGATAAACCTCTGATAGTAATTGGCAAAGCCAATAAAGCGCTGCACCTCCTTGACCGTGGTTGTAGTCAGCCAATCACGCATGGCTGAAAAGCAGTCTCCCTCCATTTCCACACCTGAGGTGGTAATGCGGTATCCGAGGAAGGAGGCATAAAGGTCATTTTCCAACAGTCGGGACAGCATTTTGTGAACCAGGGACACATGCTCGGCGCATGTAGCGGAATATACCAGAATGTAATCGATGTAGACCACCACACTGCGACCAAGCATGTCCCGAAACACCTCGTTCACAAAGGCCTGGAAGACTGATGGAGCATTCACCAAACCGTACGGCATCACCAGGTATTCGTAATGCCCCGTGGTTGTGCTGAATGCTGTCTTCCACTCGTCCCCCTCTCAGACATGCACCAGGTTGTACGCAGATCTAATTTTGTGAAGAAGTGCGCCCCATGCATTGACTCGATCACAGATGGAATGAGGGCTAGAGGATAACTATAACAAATAGTCCCCTTGTTCAGTGCTCGGTAATCAATGCAAGGGCGCAGACCTCCGTCTTTCTTCTTCACAAAAAATAAACTTGAGGAGGCGGGTGAAGTGGAGGGACGTATATACCCCTGGCGCAGGGACTCGGAGATGTATGTCTCCATCGCCTCCATTTCAGCGTGCGACAGGGGATATACATGACTTCTGAGAGGCACAGCGTCTACCCGGAGGTTTATCGCGCAATCCCCCACCCGATGAGTTGGTAATTTGGTCGCCTGCCTGAATAACCCAGCGATACACAATAGAAACGAGCTCCACCGAGCTATAATCTCCTCTACAATAAACAATCACACAAAAAGACAAGGGGCAGAGGGAACACTTATACAGGTACTGATGAGGGGATATGAACCAGGTGTGTGTAATAAACAACACAAAACAAATGGAATGAAGATATGAGGAGCGGCAGTGGCTAGAAGGCCGGTGACGATGAACGCCGAAGCCTGCCCGAACAAGGACAGGAGGCAGCTTCGGAGGAAGTCGTGACAGGTGTTCATGCATCTCAATAAACTATAACCTAAATGCATTATTACCTCCAACTTGGCCCAATTAATTTTTCCAATTGTCCACCCTGACATACAAAGTTAGAACGGGCCCTGCGTCTCAACCAATAGCCAATATAGGCTAAATATACCAAGCAGGGCTACAGCAACTTCCAGAGGGTCAGGTCAAGGAGGGAGGGTCTTACCGCCTCCGTGAAGACCATCCTTACTGGCACCAGGTCCAAGGTCAGCTCCACATCACTGGAAGAGACACCTGCTTCTTTGTTATGTGGACCACCAAAGCCTCCATCACCATCCCATCCAACGTGACAGACTCATATTGCTCCTCCTGTCATTACCTGTTTTCAGGGAAGACAATTGTCCAAAAATATTCCAATTAGTTCATCCACACACACTAGGCTCCCAGAATAGGTCATATTACTTACAGGTTTTGCTGAAAGCAGCCAACTAAACTAATGTAGTTAACTTTATAATGGACACAGTGGGAATTGATATAAAATAAAATAAAATAAAATTGTATTGGTCATATACACATATTTAGCAGATGTTATTGTGAAATGCTTGTGTTCCTAGCTCCAACAGTGCAGTAGTATCTAAATCTAAAAGTAAAATGATGGAATTAAGAAATATATAAATATTAGGACGAGCAATGTCATAGTGGCGTTGACTAAAATACAGTAGAATAGAATACAGTATATACATATGAGATGAGTAAAGCAGTATATAAACATTATTAAAGTGACTAGTGATTCCATCTCTATGTATATAGGGCAGCAGCCTCTAAGGTGCAGGGTTGAGTAACTGGGTGGTAGCCGGCTAGTGATGGCTATTTAACAGTCTGATGGCCTTGAGATAGAAGCTGCTTTTCAGTCTCTCGGTCCCAGCTTTGATGCACCTGTACTGACCTCGCCTTCTGGATGAAACCGGGGTGAACAGGTCGTGGCTCGGATGGTTGATGTCCTTGATGATCGTTTTGGCCTTCCTGTGACATCGGGTGCTGAAGGTGCCCTGGAGGGCAGGCAGTGTGCCCCTGGTGATGCATTGAGCAGACCGCACCACCCTCTGGAGAGCCCTGCGGTTGCGGGAGGTGCAGTTGCCGTACCAGGCAGTGATACAGCCCGACAGGATGCTCTCAATTGTGCATCTGTAAAAGTTTGTGAGGGTCTTAGGGGCCAAGCCAAATTTCTTCAGCCTCCTGAGGTTGAGGAGGCGCTGTTGCGCCTTCTTCACCACACTGTCTGTGTATGTTGACCATTTGAGATTGTCAGTGATGTGTACGCCGAGGAACTTGAAGCTTTTCCACCTTCCCCACTGCGGTCCCGTCGATGTGGATAGGGGCGTGCTCCCTCTGTTGTTTCCTGTAGTCCACGATCAGCTCCTTCGTTTTATTGACGTTGAGGCAGAGGTTATTTTCCTGGCACCACTACACCAGGGCCCTCACCTCCTCTCTGTAGGCTGTCTCGTCATTGTTGGTAATCAGGTCTACTACTGTTGTGTCGTCTGCAAACTTGATGATTGAGTTGGAGGCGTGCGTGGCCATGCAGTCATGGGTGAACAGGGAGTACAGGAGGGGGCTGAGCATGTACATTTGTGAGGCCCCTATCTGTGATGTTCAAATTATTTCTTACCCACTGTGTCTTACTTGCTGGAGGCCCCAGTCATCCCTGCCTGTACCTGACATGTTGAAAAGGATTTGAACAATGAATAAAGATCATACACAAACAAAAGTCTCCTATAATAGGTTATATTACATTCAAGTTTTGCTCAAAGCAGCCAACTTAAGTAATGTAGTTAACGTTAGTTCAATCACAAAGGCTGGTCTGAGTGCATCTCCTCACTTTCATTCAGTAGTACAAAACAATTCACATTGCATTTTATCATGGGCACAGTGGGAATTTATATCTGTGAAGTTTAAATTATGTCTTACCCCAAGAGTGAGAGAGTGACAACATCACTTCCAGCAGATCTCCTTGCTGAGGGTGGCATTGATCATGCACTGCTTCTCGTGGGGTGAGCCTGATGGATAAAAGGGGTTATATAATCAAATCCCTGCTGACATGTATAACTGACTTCACAGGTCATGTGATTAGGGATGTACAACATATACACTCGTGGAACAAAACCATTTGTGTTTTGTATGGGAAAACATCGATCCCAAAAGTCCTTTGTGAGCTAGCTAGACAGCTAGTTAATGTTAGCTCACCGTTCGTGTGGTGACATGCTAGCTAATGTTAGCCCACCAGGGCACGGATATTTAGCTAACGTTTAGCTAGCTAGTTATGTTAGCTCATCGTTCGTTTAGTCAGACTTTTCCCCAGACCCCACAGGTGGTGACATGCTAGCTAGTCCACCGGGGCAGGGATATTTAACGTTAGCTAGTTAGTGCTAATCGCCAATGTCAGGCAGATTCGCTAGCATGTCACCGCCTGTCAAGAAAATTCAACTACACCATGATGAGATAATGTGCAAAGTTAGCTAGCTAACATTAGCTAATGTAGCCAACTAGCCAACCAAGGTGCCTAACTAGCCCACCAGTCGATATTGTGGTCCTCTGTAGCTCAGCTGGTAGAGCACGGCGCTTGTAACGCCAGGGTAGTGGGTTCGATCCCCGGGACCACCCATACACAAAAATGTATGCACGCATGACTGTAAGTCACTTTGGATAAAAGCGTCTGCTAAATGGCATGTTATTATTATTATTATTATTATATTTACCTAACTAGCTATATCCCTTCCCTGGTGGGCTAAAGTTAGCTAGCATGTCACCACGTGAAAAAGTATGACTACACAAACCGTGAGCTAACGTTAACTAGCTGGCTAGCTCACAAAGGACTTAATAATAAAAGGTGACAACAATCATTATGCTAGCCTGTGCTGGTTTTCTTTTTACTTGTAAAGGAAGGTAACATGTGTTTTATACGTATCTACAGTCTGTGATTATCTAGCTAATTTTCAAAAGCATCTAGGTAACCACAGATCTTTGACCGAACCTAAATAGCTTGTTAGCAGCTAGCAAACAGGGCTTACCTTAACACACAGCTCCAGCGATGCTTCTCGCTTACAGAGGTCGGAAAACTATAAAATGCACATGTGCTTATCAGAGTAGTGGTTACAATCCGGTACATAGCACAGAACCATCCTTTCTTCTGATCAACGAAGAGACCTAAGGTTAGCTAGTTAGCTACAAAGGCCAGGGTAATTAAAACAATTATAGTAATAAAAAAATACTAAAGTAACTAGCTAGGTAATTTGAAAAATGCTAAACAAGAATACACATGAGAAATAACAATTATTTACACAAGAAACTAAAAAGTTACTTGCTACTTGTCGATGAGTTTGCATGGAGAAATGTGCCTTGAGGGATGACGTCAAAGCTTGTGACAGGATGTGTAGTTCTGTATGATAGCCACATTAGCGGCTAATTAGCATTTCATTTTTGGGGGGTGATTACAGGTGAATATATTGATAAAAGTGACCTTGTCTGAGAGAGATTTGCGCGGTTTCAAAATGTCACGGCCAGGGTAAGCCTACACAAAACACAGACCTTATGTGAAATAGTTCTAAAATCCTGACGGAAAAATTGGAACCATTTCCGGGTTTTACCACTAGGTTTTATGGGTATTATGACTTATACTGTGGTACTCAATTTCTCAGATTGAAAAAGGTGAGGGCGTGCCGCTCCTCCGCACTCCGGCAGCGCTATACCTCTGTTACAGACAGTACACAGAGCCAGAATGCCACACAAACACACTGACAAACAAATGGTGCAGCAGCCACAAATAGCAGGCATTACCAAAGTGTCAGAGAGAGTG
This sequence comes from Coregonus clupeaformis, assembly GCF_020615455.1. Lineage (NCBI taxonomy): Eukaryota > Metazoa > Chordata > Actinopteri > Salmoniformes > Salmonidae > Coregonus > Coregonus clupeaformis. The sequence goes on along the minus strand of NC_059203.1, from coordinate 37,800,500 downwards.
AGAGATCGAGACAGAGAGTGAGAAAGAGAGAGGCTAACAGAGAGCTGCAATAACAATAATATTAAGCAACTTCACATAGCCTTCTAAGAAGAACAACAACATTTTCCACAGATAAACAATCAGGTCACAAGCAGCTTTATAGACCTCCATAAATACACCTCGAGACACACACAAACACCTGTCCTGTGTACTGTACGGATGTAAATAGGGTGACATTCTGGGACAGAGACAGGGAGAGGGTTACGTAAATGACAATTTATAGTCTAAATGGGTTACGTGTTGACTGTTGGCCCAATCAGCTCTGAGGCTAGCTGGGATGAGACAGTCCAGTACAGGGCAGGGCAGGGTGGGGTGGGAGGCCAAGGTTAGCATGGAGGAGCAGGCAGGGACTAATCACACATACACACGCTAATCCCCAATGTTCTACTTCCCAACTGGGATTAGGGATGGGAATAATGGATCCTACAGCGCTAGCCAGGGCCAGGTCCCAGTCCTAATGCAGAGAGATGGAGAGCTGAGGGTGGGGGCGGGTGGGGATTACGTGGTGTATTCTAGCCCAGGACATCCCCTCTTGTCTGGCCCTGACCTGCGAGGGACTCCCTACCGAGGGGGGCGAAGGGTGAAGGTTTAGGAGTTCTGAGTGAATATGTGTTCTTTGTGTGACTATGTGTTTTTTGTGTGTGTGTTCTTTGTGTTTGAGTGTGAGTATGAGTATGAGTATGAGTATGAGTATGAGTATGAGTGTGAGTGTGAGTGTGAGTGTGAGTGTGAGTGTGAGTGTGAGTGTGAGTGTGAGTGTGTGTGTGTGTGTGTGTGTGTGTGTGTGTGTGTGTGTGTGTGTGTGTGTGTGTGTGTGTGTGTGTGTGTGTGTGTGTGTGTGTGTGTGTGTGCGTGCAGGCTCCCGGTGCCTCTGATCCCAGGACCTACAGTACATCGGAGACATCGGTCTCACTCTAATCCAGCTTTCTGGAAGAGAGACCAGCAGGGAAATGGGCCAGCGGAAAAACACCCAATTTAACCAAACATCAAGTGCACTGGACTGTGTGTTAGTGTGCTGGTATGTGTATGTGTGTGTGCATAAGCGCTTGTGTTTTTGTGTGTGTCTGTTTGATTATGTGTGTACACCAGTGTGTGTATGTGAAAGTGTGTGTGTGTGTTTGTGAGTGTGTGTGTGTGTGTGTGTGCATGAATGAATAGGTGAGTTTCTGGCCTAGTCACCAGGCAGGCAGGGCTGATGGATGAGTCACTGTTATGTCAGGTTGGCCCGGGTTACTCCCCCATCACACGGGCCTGTACCCAGGGACAATGGACCCGGCCGCGCTACACTGCAGGCAGGGCCTTCAGCCCAGTTATGAAACACATTACTGGGCCAGGCAGGCTCTAACCTCCTCCACCATCAGCTGGGCACAGAGCAATGGTCTAACAGGGTCTAACTGACTCTAACATCCGTCCGGTAGGCACAGAGGGGTAGCCAGAAACATACCAACAATTAGGCATCTACTGTATGAGAAAACTGGTGCCACTGCCATTTCAACAGCAATGTTTTTCTTCACCGCTACCCTAATATCCAGCTGCTGATCATGGTATATCGCACATGACACACATCTCCAATAGCACATTTTACAGGGAGGGGGGTGGACCCAAAGGAGGGCTGGAACTAGAGAGAGAGAGAACTAAGGAGGTTCAGCAGAACTGTCAAGTGTCAATGTGCAGCGGTAGGACGGAGTCAGGCGCAGGACATAGAACTGAGTAAACAACGTACTTTACTTGAAAAATAAACAACAGTAATTTCCACGCAGGGAAAACACACCAGCTCACATAAGTCTCAGACACAAAACAAAGAACAAACACGCACAAAACCATGTGGGAACCAGAGGGTTAAATAGGGAAATAATATAATGTAATGGGAACCAGGTGTGTACAATCAAGACAAAACAAATGGAAAAAGAAACGTAGCTAGAAAGCCGGTGACGACGACCGCCGAACGCCGCCCGAACAAGGAGAGGCACCAACTTCGGCGGAAGTCGTGACAGTACCCCCCCCCCCTTGATGCGCGGCTCCAGCAGCGCACCGACACCGGCCTCGGGGACGACCCGGAGGACAAGGTGCAGGACGATCCGGGTGGAGACGGTGAAATTCCTGCAGTAAGGAAGGGTCCAGGCTGTCCTTCACCGGCACCCAGCATCTCTCCTCCGGACCGTACCCCTCCCACTCCACGAGGTACTGAAGGCCCCTCGCCCGACGCCTTGAGTCCATGATGGCTCGTACAGTATACGCCGGGACCCCTCGATGTCCAGAGGGGGTGGAGGAACCTCCCACACCTCAGACTGCTGGAGCGGACCTGCCACCACCGGCCTGAGGAGAGACACATGGAACGAGGGGTTAATACGGTAATCAGGGGGGAGCTGTAACCTATAGCATACCTCGTTCAGTCTCCTCAGGACTTTAAATGGCCCCACAAACCGCGGACCCAGCATCCGGCAGGACAGGCGAAGGGGCAGGTTTGAGGCCAGACCCGGCGTGTCCAGGCGATGGGCAGCATCCCATGTCTCCTCCGAGCGCTGAAACCATTCATCCACCGCAGGTGCCTCGATCTGGCTCTGATGCCACGGTGCCAGGACCGGCTGATAACCTAGTACACACTGAAACTGAGACATGTTAGTGGAGGAGTGGCGGAGGGGGTTTTGGGCCATCTCTGCCCAGGGGATGAAAGCCGCCCACTCCCCCGGCAGGTCCTGGCAATAGGACCGCAGAAACCTACTCACATCCTGGTTAACTCTCTCCACTTGCCCATTACTCTTGGGGTGAAAACCTGAGGTCAGGCTGACCGAGACCCCCAGACGTTCCATGAACGCCCTCCAGACCCTCAATGTGAACTGGGGACCCCGATCAGACACTATATCCTCATGCACCCCGTAGTGCCGGAAGACATGGGTAAACAGGGCCTAGGGTCGTAGGGAGACCGGGCAAAGGAAGGAGACGGCAGGACTTATAAAACCGATCCACAACGACCAGGATCGTGGTGTTACCTTGTGACGGAGGAAGATCCGTCACGAAGTCCACTGATAGGTGTGACCACGGCCGTTGTGGAACGGGTAGGGGTTGTAATTTCCCTCTGGGCAGGTGTCTAGGTGCCTTGCACTGAGCGCACACCGAGCAGGAGGAAACATAAACCCTCACATCCTTAGCTAAAGTGGGCCATCAGTACGTCCCACTAAGACAGCGCACTGTCCGACCAATGCCAGGATGACCAGAGGAGGGTGACGTGTGGGCCCAAAAATCAATCGATCGCAGACATCTGACGGAACGTACAGACGCCCAACTCGACACTGGGTGGGAGTGGGCTCCGTACGTATCGCCCGTTCGATGTCCGCGTCAACCTCCCATACCACCGGTGCCACCAGGCAAGAAGCCGGAAGTATGGGAGTGGGATCCGTGGACCACTCCTCTGTGTCATACATCCGGGACAGTGCATCTGCCTTAGCGTTCTGGGAATCTGGTCTGTAGGATAGGGTGAAAACAAAACGGGTGAAAAACATGGCCCACCTTGTCTGGCGAGGGTTCAGTCTCCTCGCCGTCCGGATGTACTCCAGATTGTGGTGGTCAGTCCAAATGAAGAAAGGGTGTTTAGTCCCCTCAAGCCAATGCCTCCATGCCTTCAGAGCCCTGACAACAGCTAACAGCTCCCGGTCCCCCACATCATAGTTTCGCTCCGCTGGGCTGAGCTTCTTCGAAAAGAAAGTACAGGGGCGGAGCTTTGGTGGCATACCCGAGCGCTGAAACAGCACAGCTCCTATCCCAGCCTCGGACGCGTCCACCTCTACTATGAATGCCAAGGAGGAATCAGGATGAGCCAGCACGGGAGCCGAGGTAAACATAGCCTTCAGGTGACCAAAAGCCCTGTCCGCCCCAGCTGACCACTGCAGTCGCACCGGTCCCCCCTTCAGCAAGTAGGTAATGGGAGCCGCTACCTGACCAAAGCCCCGGATAAACCTCCGGTAGTAGTTGGCAAACCCTAAGAACCGCTGCATCTCCTTTACCGTGGTTGGAGTCGGCCAATTACGCACGGCTGAAATGTGGTCATTCTCCATCTCCACCCCTAACGTGGACAGGCGGTACCCTAGGAAGGAGACGGACTGTTGGAAGAACAGACATTTCTCAGCCTTGACGTACAGGTCATGCGCCAACAGTCGACCAAGCACCTTGCGCACCAGGGACACATGCTCGGCGCGTGTAGCGGAGTATATTAGAATGTCATCTATTTACACCACTACACCCTGCCTGTGCAGGTCCCTGAAAATCGCGTCTACGAAGGATTGGAAGACTGATGAAGCATTCATCAACCCGTACGGCATTACGAGGTACTCATAGTGCCCAGAGGTGGTACTAAATGCCGTCTTCCACTCATCCCCCTCCCGGATACGCACCAGGTTGTAAGCGCTCCTGAGATCCAATTTGGTGAAGAAGCGCGCCCTGTGCAATGACTCTGTCACACTGGCTATGAGGTAACTGTACTTCACAGTGATCTGATTTAGACCTCGATAGTTAATGCACAGGCGTAAACCTCCATCCTTCCTCTTCACAAAAAATAAACTTGAGGAGGCAGGTGAAGTGGACGGCCGAATGTATCCCTGTCCCAGAGATTCGGAGACATATGTTTCCATAGCCGCCGTCTCCTCCTGAGACAAAGTATACATGTGACTCCTGGGAAGTGCTGCGCCTACCTGGAGATTTATCACACAATCCCCCTGTCGATGGGGTGGTAGTTGAGTCGCCTTCTTTTTACAGAAGGCGAGAGCCAAATCGGCATATTCGGGGGGAATGTGCATAGTGGAGACCTGGTTTGGACTCTCCACCGTAGTTGCACCTATGGAAACACCTACACACCTCCCTGAGCACTGACGTGACCATCCCTTGAGAGCCCTCTGTTGCCACGAAATAGTGGGGTCATGAGAGGCCAACCAGGGAAGCCCCAACACCACATGAAACACAGGAGAATTGATCAGGAAGAGACCAATTCTCTCCACATGACCCTCCTGCGTTTTCATACATAGTGGAGCTGTGACCTCCCTAATCAGGCCCGACCCTAAAGGACGACTTTCTAAGGCATGTACAGGGAAGGGCACATCAACAGGAACAATAGGGATCCCTAATCTAAGTGCAAATGAACGGTCAATAAAGTTCCCAGCTGTGCCTGAATCTACTAGCGCCTTATGCTGGGAATGCGGGGAAAACTCAGGAAATTCTATGCATACACATATGTGCGCAACAGGGAGCTCTGGGTGAGTCGGGTGCCTACTCACCTGGGATGATACACCAGTGCCCTGCCTGCTGCCTCGACTCCCTGGGGAACCTCCCCAGCACCGACCAGACTACACCGGTAATGGTCGATCAGGGCCCTCTCATTCCATCCCGCGCTGGCAGCCAAGGTCCTGAAGTCCAGTGCAAAGTCCTGTGCGCTCCTCTTCCCCTGTCTGAGCTGGAACAAGCGTTCCCCCTCCGCTCTCCCCTCAGGTGGATGATTGAAGACCGCCCGGAAGCGGCGGGTTAAATCCTCATAGCGAACCAACTCTGCGTCTATTCCTCCCCTTTCGGCGTTGGCCCACTCAAGCGTTCTCCCCGAAAAGACAGGAGATGAAGAGAAGAGTCCCCTCAGCCAGCTGGTACTGGGGCTCTGTTCACAAACACAAACAGACCCCACAGAGACCCAGAACAGCAACACAATCAGATCCAACCAAATTATGAGAAAGCAAAAAGATAACTGGAAAGAATCAACCAAGAAACAGCGCAGACTGGAATGCTATCTGGACCTAAACAGAGAATACACAGTAGCAGAATACCTAAACACTGTGACAGAGCCAAAATTAAGAAAATCCTTGACTATGTACAAACTCAGTGAAAGATAGGCTATGTGCCCACTGAGCTGCACTTCCTTACCTCCTGCCAAAGGTATGACCATATTAGAGACACTTACATCCCACAGATCACATAGACCACAAAGAATTAGAAAACAAATCAAACATTGATAAACTCCCATATCTGTTAGGAGAAATACCGCGATGTGCAATCACTGCAGCAAGATTTGTGACCTGTTGCCATCAAAACAGGGCAACCAGTGGAGTACAAACAACATTGTAAATACAACCTATATTTATCTGTTTACTTATCTTCCCCTACTATTCGTACTACAACTATTTGCACATTGTTAAAAACACTGTACATAGCTGATAATATAACATTTGAACATTTGAAACGTCTTTATCCTTTTGAAACCTTTATGAATGTTTACTGGACATTTTTGTTGATGTTTTTTGTTGTTGTTTTTTCGCACTTTTGTTTCTTGTTAATTTCACTTGTTTTGGCAATGTAAACATATGTCTCCCATACCCATCAAGCCCCTTTGAATTGAATTGAATTGAGAGAGAGAGTGTGTGTGGTGTGTGTTCGCGTGACAGAGATAAAGTGAATAGAACCGGGTTACCGAGATTGGGTTAAATAGAACCGGGTTACTGGTTAAATTTCAATCAATTATTTCTACGAACATCATGATGTCAAAAAGAACTGTTAAATTATATGCGATGTCTAAATATGGCTTCACGGCCTTCACTCTGCCAACTGCATGATCAATCATCAAAGCACAGGGTGGGGACAGACATTGCATCTTACTATGGAGTGCGGTTCACAATGCATGTATAATCTCATCATGGTAACTTTTTTTCTTGTGACAGTTAGGCCAACATTTGCTGCAGCGTAGCCTATGCTACTGTAATAGAAAGACTGAATGCTCGTCTAATTTACACATGTCCATCTGGCTTTCGGGGGTCACCTTATATTTTAATTGTAAAGATGTAGTTTTTTTTGCAGCTGCAAAGTTTTTAAAACAGCCTATCACTCGAATGTCGTTGCATTAAATCAGTGCACATGCGAGCACTCTCTTGCAGTCTTTCACTCTCTCCATCAATTCCATTCAAATTGTATCCAAAATAGATAATCCTGTTCAAGATTGATATATACACTACATGACCAAAAGTATGTGGACATCTGTTCGTCGAAAATCTCATTCCAAAATCATGGCCATTAACATGGAGTTGGTCCCCCCCTTGCTGCTATAACAGCCTCCACTCTTCTGGGAAGGCTTTCCACTAGATGTTGGAACATTGCTGCGGGGACTTGCTTCCATTCAGCTACAAGAGCATTAGTGAGGTCGGGCACTGATTTTGGGCGATTAGGCCTGGCTCGCAGTCGGCGTTCCAATTCATACTAACAGTGTTCTATGGGGTTGAGGTCAGGGCTCTGTGCAGGCCAGTCAAGTTCTTCCACACCGATCTCAACAAACCATTTCTGTATGGACCTCGCTTTGTGCATGGGGGCATTGTCATGCTGAAATAAGAAAAGGCCTTCCCCAAACTGGTCCCGTTCTGTGAGCTTGTGTGGCCTACCACTTCGCGGCTGACCCGTTGTTGCTCCTAGATGTTTCCACTTCACAATAACAGCACTTACAGTTGACCGGAGCAGCTCTAGCAGGGCAGAAATTTTACGAACTGACTTGTTGGAAAGGTGACATCCTATGACGGTGCCACGTTGAAAGTCACTGAGCTCTTCAGTAAGGCCATTCTACTGCCAATGTTTGTCTATGGCTGTGTGCTAGATTTTATACACCTGTCAGCAACGGGTGTCACTGAAATAGCTGAATCCACAAAGTTGAAGAGGTGTCCACATACTATTGTATATGTAGTGTATATACTGCATATGTCCTAGCCTACCTCTTTCAGGTAATACATTCAAGTGCGCCTGGCACTTACTACCATACCCCATTCAAAGGCACTTAAATATTTTGTCTTGCCCATTCACCCTCTGAATGGCACATATACACAATCCATGTCTAAATTGTCTTAAGGCTGAAACATTTATTCTTTAACCTGTCTCCTCCCCTCATCTACACTGATTGAAGTGAATTTAACATGTGACATCAATAAGGGATCATAGCTTTCACCTGGATTCACCTGGTCAGTCTATGACATGGAAATGTTTTGTATACTCAGTGTATATGGGCTTTTCTGTTTTTCTGTTTTGCGTATATCTGCAGTAGCCTATATATCATAGGCTATGTATTGGATAACTGCACAATCATTTGGTTTTTTGGGGGGCTTGGGCTCATAAAATGTATTTAATGTAGGGCTCATCAGTCTCAGGTAGCATCAGGCTTGAATTTGAATGCTGATCAAAGCTCTAATCAAATCCAGACCTCCTATATTTATATGATTTATATGCTTTAGAATTACACTTCCGGTTTGGGTGTGAAATACCAGGTTGAACATTTGTAAAATACCGGGAAAATATTAAACCCTAGCACTGAGCTTATGAGCATGCTCTACTAATCTCTCTCTCTCTCTCTCTCTCTCTCTCTCTCTCTCTCTCTCTCTCTCTCTCTCTCTCTCTCTCTCTCTCTCTCTCTCTCTCTCTCTCTCTCTCCTACCCTCTCTCTCTCCCGCTCTCTTTCCCTCTCTATCTCCCTTTCTCTCTCCCTCTCTCTCTCGCTCTCCCTCTCTCTCTCCCCCCATGCACATCGGTCTGTGTTTCTACTTCTCTCGACTGTCTGCAGCATGGAGAAACTGGGCCAAACAGACGTCATTCACTATGTATGACACGTACATACAACAGATACACGCACAAACAGTTCAACTTCAAGACAATCTGGTTTGACTGAGCTGAACATGGTTGCCAAACTAGCTCTCTAGACTAGTTTCTGACTCTGCATCACATCCCTGGCTGGAGCGGGGTTTCTGTGTGTAAGGCAAAGGGAATGCGTGCCCATGTGTGTGTACCAGTTATGGCTGCTGAGGGTAGGACGGTTTATAGTAATGGCTGGAACGGAGTCAATGGAATGGTATGGTATCAGCCACATGGAAACCGCATGTTTGATGCCATTCCATTGACTCCATTCCAGACATTATTATGAGCCGTCCTCCCCTCAGCAGCCTCCACTGGTGTGTACAGTATGTTCATGTGTGACACTCTGTGTGAGTACGTGTGTGTGCCTATGTAACGGTGTCTGTGCATTTGTGTGTGCCTGTGTGTGTGTGTGTGTGTGTGTGTGTGTGTGTATGTGTGTGTGCGTGCTCATGGCCTACAGTCATTCCTGTTCTTTAGTGTGTGTGTTGGTGTGTGTAGGGGTGTAGTATGAGACAAGAGGAGTGTGAGAGGTAGTAGAGGTCAGGTGTGTAATTGAGTGTTGATCTGTCACATGCCATGACATCTGCAGTGGCTCTGCTTCTATGACAAAACCCTGATGCCCTACTTTCCCCTCACTCAGGGGGTCCCCTCTTCTACCACACACACACACACACACACACACACACACACACACACACACACACACACACACACACACACACACACACACACACACACACACACACACACACACACACACACACACACACACACACACACACACACACACACACACACACACACACACACACACACACACACACACACACACACACACACACACACACACACACACACACACACACACATACACACACACACACACACACACACACACACACACACACACACACACACACACACACACACACACACACAAAGAGAGAGCCCAGATACACACACATACAAACACTCCCAGACTGCTGCAGTAAATAGAAATGTGTTGATAGTGACAGGCACACTGACAGACAGACACCCAATACCGATCAGGTGTGGTCAAGGACAAGTGTGTTTACCCCCGTCTTACCCCTCTATCTCTATCTCGCTCCTTCTCTCTAACACTCCTTCTCTGTGTTGGAAAGTAAGAGCTCATATTACAGTTTTTTCCAACTGCTTACACACATTTTCAAAACTATGTCTCCTTTTTTCAAAACTCTACACACAATTGACAAAACTGCACACACAAAATGCAAAATGCCTCACATCGCCTTCGAAATGTAACACTGCATTCAGAATGCCATAAACACATGTCAGAATGAAGCATTTGCATCAAATGGCAAACACTTATTTCATAATAGTAAATTTTTGGATATACCATGTAAACACTGTTGTTCTAAATCTAAAGCTCTTTGGTCTTTCATAGGCTTACATCTACATTTCAATACAATGTTCTACAGGGAAAGTAATCTGCTGAGAGGGGTAACAAGTACACTGTAAACACCAATGCAATGTAGAAACAGAAAATATTTATTAGGCCAAACAGTAGCATACAGTAGCATACAACAAAACCATAAACATATGTAAACCAAAAGTATATTCTTTAGAATACAGTAAAGAACACAATTGTCTGTGTGGGATCCCGGGGGGGCAGTCCAGGAATTGGTGGGGGGGGGGGCAATCACCAGTGCTAAGCTACGCTTCATCTCTTCTCCGGGCTGGGTCTGGCCACAATACTTCGTCCACATCACAAGATACGTTTTCTCTTGCCAAACATCAAGGGAAGTATCTCCTAGCATGGCGTATCCAACCTTGGACAGAGGCAACCTCTATGTCCCCACATGCGTCATCCATTGCCTGGAGAAGCGGCATGCGGGCATAGGGTTGGCAATCATACACTTTCCAGCGCCAGGCTGAGAAGAATTCCTCTATGGGATTTAGAAAAGGTGAATATGGGGGTAGGTGCAAAACTACAAATTGTGGATGGGTGGCAAACCAGTTTTGGACCAGAACAGCCCGGTGAAAACTAACACTGTCCCATATAACCACAAATCTAGCAGGCTCCTTATCTGGATCAGGGACAAGCATTGTGTAAATTGATCCAGAAAAGTGAGCATATGGCCGGTGTTGTACGGACCCAGTGTGGCATTGTGATGGAGGACCCCGTTTTGAGTGATGGCAACACACATAGTTATATTACCCCACGCTGTCCAGGGATATTGGTAATTGCCCTCAATCAATCAATCAATTTTATTTTATATAGCCCTTCTTACATCAGCTAATATCTCGAAGTGCTGTACAGAAACCCAGCCTAAAACCCCAAACAGCTAGTAATGCAGGTGTAGAAGCACGGTGGCTAGGAAAAACTCCCTAGAAAGGCAAAACCTAGGAAGAAACCTAGAGAGGAACCAGGCTATGAGGGGTGGCCAGTCCTCTTCTGGCTGTGCCGGGTGGAGATTATAACAGAACCATGCCAAGATGTTCAAAAATGTTCATAAGTGACAAGCATGGTCAAATAATAATCAGGAATAAATCTCAGTTGGCTTTTCATAGCCGATCATTAGAGTTTAAAACAGCAGGTCTGGGACAGGTAGGGGTTCCATAACCGCAGGCAGAACAGTTTAAACTGGAATAGCAGCAAGGCCAGGCGGACTGGGGACAGCAAGGAGTCACCACGGCCGGTAGTCCCGACGTATGGTCCTAGGGCTCAGGTCTCTCAGTTGGCTTTTCATAGCCGATCATTTAGAGTTGAAAACAGCAGGTCTGGGACAGGTAGGGGTTTCGTAGCCGCAGGCAGAACAGTTGAAACTGGAATAGCAGCAAGGCCAGGCGGACTGGGGACAGCAAGGTGTCATCATGCCCGGTAGTCCTGACGTATGGTCCTAGGGCTCAGGTTCTCAGAGAGAAAGAGAGAACGAGAGAATTAGAGAGAGCATACTTAAATTCACACAGGACACTGGATAAGACAGGAGAAGTACTCCAGGTATAACCAACTAACCCCAGCCCCCCGACACATAAACTACTGCAGCATAAATACTGGAGGCTGAGACAGGAGCGGTCCGGAGACACTGTGGCCCCATCCGAAGAAACCCCGGACAGGGCCAAACAGGAAGGATATAACCCCACCCACTCCGCCAAAGCACAGCCCCCGCACCACTAGAGGGATATCCCCAACCACCAACTTACAATCCTGAGACAAGGCCGAGTATAGCCCACAGAGGTCTCCACCACAGCACAAACCAAGGGGGGGGCGCCAACCCAGACAGGAAGATCACGTCAGTAACTCAACCCACTCAAGTGACGCACCCCTCCCAGGGACGGCATGAAAGAGCACCAGCAAGCCAGTGACTCAGCCCCTGCAACAGGGTTAGAGGCAGAGAACCCCAGTGGAGAGGGGAACCGGCCCGGCAGAGACAGCAAGGGCTGTTCGTTGCTCCAGCCTTTCCGTTCACCTTCACACTCCTGGGCCAGACTACACTCAATCATATGACCTACTGAAGAGATAAGTCTTCAGTAAAGACTTAAAGGTTGAGACCGAGTCTGCGTCTCTCACATGGGTAGGCAGACTGTTCCATAAAAATGGAGATCTATAGGAGAAAGCCCTGCCTCCCGCTGTTTGCTTAGAAATTCTAGGGACAATTAGGAGGCCTGCGTCTTGTGACCGTAGCGTACGTATTGGTATGTACGGCAGGACCAACTCGGAAAGATAGGTAGGAGCAAGCCCATGTAACGCTTTATAGGTTAACAGTAAAACCTTGAAATCAGCCCTTGCCTTAACAGGAAGCCAGTGTAGGGAAGCTAGCACTGGAGTAATATGATCAAATTTCTTGGTTCTAGTCAGGATTCTAGCAGCCGTATTTAGCACTAACTGAAGTTTATTTAGTGCTTTATCCGGGTAGACGGGAAAATAGAGCATTGCAGTAGTCTAATCTAGAAGTAACAAATGCATGGATTAATTTTTCTGCATCATTTTTGGACAGAAAATTTCTGATTTTTGCAATCTGTCCTATTACATTTCTTCCGCGGCGCCTGGTTTTGGTGAAGTTGAAGCCAACCTCATCCACATAAATAAATGAATGGCGAATTACATGGGCATCCATCTCCAATACTCTCTGTAACAGGCAAAATGATATACAGATGAGTAAATATGGTATGTCTGAAGTACTGGAAGTAGTGTTGCATACATACCTCTACAAAGTCATGTCGCAGATTCTTGACTGTCAGAGTTTCTCTCAAATGGCACCTTGTAAAGTTGTTTCATCGTCACTTGGTGCCGTTGGAGGATGCGTTGTATGGTCGACAGGTTTACAGCATTGATGTTGTTAAATATGGTGTCATTATTCAAGATATGCTCTCTTATCTCTCGAATCCTAATTGCATTGTTGGCCAAAACCATATTTATAGTTGCAGTCTCTTGTACATCTGTAAACAAGCGTCCTCGTCCTCCATGATGTCTTTGCCTTTCCACTCTGTACAGAATTCAAACACAGTATGTGTTCAGCATAGGAACTGTAAACAATGTACAAATAAATGTAGTACAGCATGATAACCAACCTCATTCATTCAATGCAGTGCAGTAAATTGATGGCTTTGAGTTACAAATGTTTATGCAATACTATGCAGTCATACGTGTTTTACAGTACATTACTGTAATGCTAAAATAGTCATTAGATAGTTGCATATCTGTTCTCATTTCTGAAGGTTTGGATTATGGACGCCACTGTAAATAGACTCTCAGTCCAGCCTCTCTCATGGTCAAACTGTGGTTGATCACATGATCAACAAGTGTTGCCCTATTTTTATCAGAGATGGCTCTCCTTCCTTCCCTTCTTTGCCCTCGTCCTCTTCTTCCTCTTCCTCTTCCTCTTCCTCTTCCTCTTCCTCTTCCTCCTCCTCCTCCTCCTCCTCCTCCTCCTCTTCCAACTCTTCGTCTTCAAAACAGGTAATCTGACCTTTGACCTATTTATAGGCCTATACTACAGTAAAGCAGTGATTGGTTAGTGATCAGTTAAGCAATTAGTGTTTGCAAATGTGAGGAGTGTGTGTGTGACCTGGTGAATAAGTGTAGCATTTTGATTGGTTGTGTTTGGAAAAGGAAAGCAAGTCACTTCCTGTTAGATTGTTGTGCTTTAGGTAGAGAATTGTGTGTAGTGTTTTGAAAAAAGTGTTTTATGCAATTGACAACTGAGTCAAAGGCTGAGAAATAGCTTATGGTTTTGGAGATTTGGTGTGTAGTTTTGCACTTTGAGTGAGAGGTTTCAAAAATCGTGTAACATGAAAAGATTTTGTGTGTAAGCAGTTGGAAAAAACTGTAAGACTATGTTTTTGTTATCCTCATATAGTGTTTCATCAGACAGATTCCCATCGCTGGTGAATGCCATCCTTAACTAACAATAACAGTCATAACACGTAATAATACAAAAAGAGGTACATGGCTGTTCCACGTTCAACAATGCATGCATACTTGGAGACTAACCCAATAATGTGACTGATAGCTATCTTCATGTCATACTTAAGAGGGATGATGAGACATTGACCTCATGGTTAACTGGTAGGCTTTCCTCGTGCAGGTTTGTGTTCAAACAAAGGCATGGACCTGAAAGTCTGCTTACAGAAAACACTGGAGCAGACTACTGCTACGTGCAGAGTGACCTAAACCTACTCCTCTGTTGTTGTTCTCTCCCCAGGGTTTACTAAGGTATCTTTATTATGACGGCTGATAAAGACTTGTTTTTGTCCTGAGAGGCCGAGGGAGAGGGGGGGAGGGGTTGTACCGTAGTCTATCCAAGGCAGAAAACACACACACACACACACACACACACACACACTCTCTCTCTCTCACACACACACACACACACACACACACAAGAGATAGGGGAACGTGAGTGCGTTAGCCCAGGCCAAGGAGAAAGAGAGAACCATCACTAACTAACAATAATGCCATCACTAACTAATGCCATCACTAACTAATGCCATCACTAACTTACAATAAAGCCATCACTAACTAATGCCATCACTAACTAATGCCATCACTAACCAACAATAACAGTAATACTCTGTTCATAACGCACGTATCACGTGCAATAATACACCAGGAGTACAGGTCACATACAAGCACAAATACAATCACAGTCTGAGGGGGCAGGAGGGGGACAGGGGGAGCAGATAACTGACTAGTGTTGGCTATACAGCAGCCTAATGGTCTGGGGGTAGAAGCTATTGGCCAATCTGATAATTTTAGCCATGATGCTCCTGCACTGCCCGCGTCTGAGTGATGGAAGCGGGGAGAACAGGCCGTGGCTTGGGTGACTGATGTCCCTGATGATCTTCTTGGCCTTCCTGCGACACCTGGTGTTGTGGGTGTCCTGAAGGGCAGGCAGTGTGCACCCAATGGTAAGTTCGGCTGCTGAGTGTACCACCCTCTGTAGTGCCTTGTGGTCAGTGGCGGTGGAGTTGCCGTACCAGGCTATGATGTAGCCTGACAGTATGCTCTCGATGGTGCTCCTGTAGAACCCTGTGAGGGCCCTCGGGGACAGGCCTAATTTCTTCAGCCTCCTGAGGTTAAAGAGTCGCTGTTGTGCCTTTTTCACCACGGTGTCCATGTGGTATTGACCATTTCAGCTCCTCTGAGATGTGTACGCAGAGGAACTTGACGTTTTTTACCTTCTCCACGGTGGCCCCGTTGATGAGGATGGGGGTGTGCCCAGCCTGGTTCCTCCTGAAGTCTACAATCAGCTCCTTTGTTTTTCTGACGTTGAGGGAGAGGTTGTTTACCTGGCACAACACCGTCAGAGTGCCTACTTCCTCCCTGTAGGCCATCTCGTTGTTGTTGGTAATCAGGCCTACTACTGTTGTGTCGTCAGCAAACTTGATGATGGAGTTGGATCTGTGTGAGGCCACGCAGTCGTAGGTATACAAGGAGTACAGGAGGGGACTGAGGACACACCCTTGTGGGGCCCCAGTGTTGTCATACTTATAAGGGATGATGAGACATTGACCTCATGGTTAACTGGTAGGCTTTCCTCGTGCAGGTTTGTGTTCAAACAAAGGCATGGGCCTGAAAGTCTGCTTACAGAAAACACTGGAGCAGACTACTGCTACGTGCAGAGTGACCTAAACCTACTCCTCTGTTGTTGTTCTCTCCCCAGGGTTTACTAAGGTACCTTTATTATGACGGCTGATAAAGATTTGTTTTTGTCCTGAGAGGCAGAGGAAGAGGGGGGGAGGGGTTGTACCATAGTCTATCCAAGGCAGAAAACACACACACACACACACACACACTTAGACATACACCATGCCTAAGGGTCAGAGGAGAAGGAGGGCCAACCCAATAAACTCAGCACTTCCTCTGGGTTAAAGGCAGCAAGAGACTTATAAATACAACCATTTACACACACACACACACGCACACGCGCGCACACACACACACACACACACACACTGGTGACTTTATAGGGCTGGCCAAGTGCACACCCAAAATCATTGACACATTTGCAACCAATAGAATACCTCTCCAGTCTCTAAGAGGCTGACCCACATTCTGCAACATGTATAATGCATACATTAACATTGGCCATATATGCAGCACATGTATGGGAGTGAAAGGTGAGAGCAGACAGAAAATGTACAACTACATCTACTGACACACAGTTGGCAAACATAACCCATGCCTTAGCAAGAAAACAGATGCTAGGAACACCCCAGCCCCCTAACGTGCCTACATACACGAGCATGCACACAGCTCCAGCTCTTTATAGAGATGATAGTGTGCTATCAGCCAGCTCCTTCAGATCAGCCTTACCACCACCATCACCACAACCGCCACTAGGCTAACTGGCCAGCCTGAGCCCTAACCTGTCCCATTTTAAATTGCTTCTCTGGGCCTGCATGGGAGTGTGTATGGGAGGAAGGATTCATATAAACGTGAAAGGAATGTCACATAAGTCAAATATACAATGCAATACAATACATACAGTGCATTCGGAAAGTATTCAGAACCCTTGACTTTTTCTACATTTTGTTACGTTATAGCCTTATTCTAAATTGTTTTTATATTTTTATTATGCTCTTCAATCTACACACAATAACCCATAATGACAAAGGAAAAACAGGTTTTGATAAATTTTTGCACATAAAATTAAACTGAAATATCACATTTACATAAGGATTCAGACCCTTTACTTAGTACTTTGTTGAAGCACCTTTGACAGTGATTACAGCCTTGAGTCTTCTTGGGTATGATGCTACAAGCTTGGCACACCTGTATTTGGGGAGTTTCTCACATTCTTCTCTACAGATCCTCTCAAGCTCTGTCAGGTTGGATGGGGAGCGTCGCTGCACAGCTATTTTCAGGTCTCTCCAGAGATGTTCGATCGGGTTCAAGTACGGGCTCTGGCTGGGCCACTCAAGGACATTCAGAGACTTGTCCCGAAGCCACTCCTGCGTTGTCTTGGCTGTGCGATTATGTTCGTTGTCCTGTTGGAAGGTGAACCTTTGCCCCAGTCTGAAGTCCTGAGCGCTCTGGAGCAGGTTTTCATCAAGGATCTCTCTGTACTTTGCTCCGTTCATCTTTCCCTCGATCTTGACCACTCTACCATAAAGGCCTGATTGTTGGAGTGCTGCAGAGATGGTTGTCCTTCTGGAAGGTCCTCCCATCTCCACAGAGGAACTCTGGAGCTCTGTTAGAGTGACTATCGGGTTCTTGGTCACCTCCCTGACCAAGGCCCTTCTCCCCCGATTGCTCAGTTTGGCCGGGCGGCCAGCTCTTGGTAGTTCCAAACTTCTTCCATTTAAGAATGATGGAGGCCACTGTGTTCTTGGGGACCTTCAATGCTGCAGACATTTTTTGGTACCCTTCCCCAAATCTGTGCCTCAACATAATCCTGTCTCTGAGCTCTTCAGACAATTCCTTCAACCTCATAGCTTGGTTTTTGCTCTGACATGCGCTGTCAACTGTGGGACGTTATATAGACAGGTGTGTGCCTTTCCCAAAAAAAATATTTAATCAATTTTAGAATAAGGCTGTAACGTAACAAAATGTGGAAAAAGTCAATGGGTCTGAATACTTTCCGAATTAACTGTAAGTGTTTGCCATTGAGAGTGTGTGTGTGTGTGTGTGTATGTGAGACGCACAAACGCTCACGTGTTTATTTTGTAGTAGTGGTATTTGTACGTGTGTGGGACTGTTTTGCCCCAATTTCTGAGCCCAGTGGATCACTGTCTTAGTTCTGTCCTGTTACAGCTCAATGAGAAAATTGTGTGTAAGGGGTGCAAGGTGTACAAGTAGAAAAGTATTATCTGTTATTACAGGAGCAGGATATAGTGACACTGCTATTACAGCCATTGTTCTGAGGACATCAATCTCCCTGACAATGCTGACAATATACTGATAATCTGACTTTGTCTCTGTCCAAAATGACACCCTATTCCCTATATAGCCTAGTGCATAACATTTGTCCAGAGCCCTATATAAAGGGAATAGGGTGCCATTTGGTCTCTCAGTCTTGCATCCTTTTAACTCCCCAGGTCTCTCTGCCTTTAATCTCATACTGTACATGTACACATACACACACAAATACAACTCTAGGTCCCATGGGCTATATATAAACCCCCAGGGGCCCCTGTCCACGTGACACACTTTCACAAACCTATGCCTTGCCAAGACCACCTAAGCCCACCCTAAACCACACGTGATGATTGCAATACAACCTGAATCCTTATTGATGAACACCCCAGCTGGGATGTGGGGCAGGGAGGTGGGGATCAGGGTGTGTGTGTGTTTTACACAAGGTTACACAATCAGGACCCCAGCTTTACAAGGAGTGGATGGGTTCGGACTCAGATTTGGATTTGGACCCCTTCGATACAGTACAACGCATACATACACACACCTCACCCCACACACACACAAACACACTCATACATCACCCTTCACGCAAGCACAGTTATATAAAAGCACACCTCGAGTCCTGTGCCCCGCCTACCTGCCCCACATCCCAGTTGGCCAGTCTTCTCTATCCACATCCTAATGGGTCAAAGGTAATGACGTATTCACAAGGCTCTCAGTTACAGGTGGGCAGAGAGATAAAATAGTGGGGCCATCTGTCTGGGAAGGGCTGACCATACATCATCCTAAAAGGGGGTAAAACGGGATGTTCCTTCCAACACTAATTTATCTCCAATACCACTACCCTCCATATGACCCTCTATCCATAGTCCTGTATCCCAGAGGTACTGCAGGGGGTCCGCGAAAATATATATACAAAAATAAAAAGGATACATACCTAGAGTAGAAAAGTGGGGAATATCTTATTTGATGTGAACTTTATTTCTCAACTCCTAATATTGAGCAAATTACACTCATTGTAGCTAATTACACTCACTGGAGTATCTGACATAGCTCCAGTCATGGCAAGTGACGTGGCTGCTGGCAAGCTTTTCTTGACTTGGACATACATTTTTGCCAACACATGGCTAACCTTTGTTTAACCAGCTAAACAGCTACTATTAGCGAACATGTGTTTGAAGTAGGGCTGGCACAATTATCGTATAATAATCATCATGTGATGAGGTGTGAATGACGGAGTCAGCCGCAGGAGGTAAAACACCGAAATCCAGAGTTTATTCAGTGTACATGAATAAAGTGCAGCAAGCGTCAAAACGAAACTAGCACAAGGGAAGAATCCACCTTGGCTACATACAAGGAAAGAGTAGCTCAACCAAGCTACTCTCTCTCACAATGAACAATCACTCACAAAGGACAAGGGGGCAGAGGGA
The DNA here is from genome assembly GCF_020615455.1 of Coregonus clupeaformis. Taxonomy (NCBI): domain Eukaryota; kingdom Metazoa; phylum Chordata; class Actinopteri; order Salmoniformes; family Salmonidae; genus Coregonus; species Coregonus clupeaformis. Next base: position 37,781,054 of record NC_059203.1, on the reverse strand, counting down.
ACACTTATACTCAGACTAATGAGGGCATGAGTACCAGGTGTGTGTGATTGACAAGACAAGACAAGACAAGACAAATGGAGTGATGAGAAATGGAGCGGTAGTGGCTAGTAAGCCGGTGACGACGAACGCCGAAACCTGCCCGAGCAAGGAGAAGGGGCAGCCTTGGCTGAATTTGTGACAGTACCCCAATTTTGACGAGCAGCTCCAGCAGCGCACCGACACCGGCCTTGGGGACGGCCAGGAGGACGCGGAGCAGGGCGAGTCGGATGGCAATGATGGAAGTCCCTCAACAGAGAGGGATCGAGGATATCCTTCACCGGGACCGTACCCTTCCCACTCCACGAGGTACTTAAGGCCCCCCACCCGGTGCCTCGAATCCAGTATGGAACGGATAGAGTACGCCGGCACCCCCTCGATGTCCAAAGGAGGTGGAGGGACCTCCCGCACCTCAGACTCCTAGAGCGGACCAGCCACCACCGGCCTGAGGAGAGACACATGAAACGAGGGGTTAATACGGTAATCAGGGGGGAGTAATAACCTATATGTGACCTCGTTGATTCTCCTCAGGACTTTGAACGGCCCTACAAACCGCGGGCCCAGCTTCCGGCAGGGCAGGCGGAGAGGCAGATTCCGGGTCGAGAGCCAGACCCGATCCCCTGGTACAAAGACGGTGGCCTCACTGCGGTGACGGTCAGCGTTGGCCTTCTGGCGACGCGTTGGAGGTGAACATGGGCAGCGTTCCACATCTCCTCCGCACGCCGAAACCAGTCATCCACTGCAGGAGCTTCGGTCTGGCTCTGGTGCCACGGTGCCAGAACCGGTTGATAACCTAAAACTCACTGAAACGGTGTTAGGTTCGTAGACCACTCCCCCGGCCGGTCCTGGCAATAGGACCTCAGGAACCTACCCACATCCTGATTTATCCATTCCACCTGCCCATTACTCTCAGGGTGGAACCCAGAGGTCAGGCTGACCGAGACTCCCAGACGTTCCATGAACGCCTTCCAGACTTTTGACGTGAACTGGGGACCTCGGACAGACACTATATCCTCTGGTACCCTGTAGTGCCGGAAGACGTGTGTAAACAGGGCCTCCGCAGTTTGTAGAGCCGTGGGGAGACCGGGCAGAGGAAGGAGGCGGCAGGCCTTCGAAAAGCGCTCCAAAACGACCAGGATGGTGGTGTTCCCTTGAGAGAGAGGCAGATTAGTTTAAAAAATCAACACTCAAATGAGACCATGGTCGTTGTGGAACTGGTAAAGGTTTTAACTTACCCGCTGGGAGGTGCCTAGGTGTCTTACTCTGGGCGCACACTGAGCAGGAGGAAACATACACCCTCACGTCCTCAGCCAAGGTAGGCCACCAGTACTTTTCAGTCAGGCAGCGCACTGTACGACCGATACCTGGTTGACCAGAGGAGGGTGACGTGTGTGCCCAGTAGATCAGACGATCACGGATAAGCTATATCCGCGTCCATCGCCCATACTACCGGCGCCACAATGCATGAGTCTGGCAGTATTGAAGTATTGTCTCTGGGCCTCTCCTCTGTATCATACAGCCGGGACAGTGCGTCTGCCTTCACGTTCTTCGTACCCAGAATGTATGACAGTGTGAAATCAAACCGGGTGAAGAATAGGGCCCACCTGGCCTGGCGAGGGTTCAGCCTCCTCGCTGCCCGGATGTACTCCAGGTTACGGTGGTCCGTCCAGACGAGGAATGGGTGTTTCGCCCCCTCGAGCCAATGTCTCCACACGGAGCTCGGACAACAGCCAACAGCTCCCGATCACCAACACCGTAGTTCTGCTCCGCTGGGCTGAGCTTCTTTGAGAAGAACGCACAGGGGCGGAGCTTGAGTGGCGTGCCTGAGTGTTGAGATAGGACAGTGCCTATCCCTACCTCGGACGCATCCACCTCCACTACGAATGGTAGTGATGGATCGGGGTGGGCCAGTACCGGGGCTGAGGTGAACAGACCCCTCAGGTTACAGAAGGCCCTGTCAGCCTCTGCAGACCAGCGGAGCTGGGACAGCCCACCCTTCAACAGAGATGTAATGGGAGCTGCGACCTTGCCAAAGCCCCGGATAAACCTCCGATAATAGTTGGCGAAGCCAAGGAAGCGCTACACCTCCTTTACCGTGGTTGGAGTCGCCCAATTACGCACGGCTGCAATGCGGTCACCCTCCATCTCCACACCTGTGGTAGAAATGCGGTATCCAAGGAAGGAGACGGACTGCTGGAAAAACATACACTTTTCTGCCTTAGCATAAAGGTCATTTTCCAACAGTCGGGCCAGTACTTTGCGAACCAGGGACACATGCTCGGCGCGCGTAGCGGAATACACCAAGATGTCATCGATGTAGACCACTACACCGCGACCAAGCATGTCCCGAAACACCTCGTTCACAAAGGACTGGAAGACTGAGGGAGCATTCATCAAACCATAGGGCATCACCAGGTATTCATAATGCCCCGTGGTTGTGCTGAATGCTATCTTTCACTCATCTCCCTCTCGGATACGCATCAGGTTGTACGCACTCCTGAGATCTAATTTAGTGAAGAAGCACGCTCCATGCAATGACTCAACCACTGACGGAATGAGGGGGAGAAGATAACTAAATCTAATTGTCTCCCTGTTCAGTGGTCGATAGTCAATGCACGGGCGCAGACCGCCGTCTTGCATCTTCACAAAAAAGAAACTTGAGGAGGCGGGTGAAGTGGAGGGACATTGTCACGATCGTCGACAGATGAAGCGGACCAAGGCGCAGCGTGATAAGCGTACATTCTTTATTCAGTAGTACACACACGAACCAAAACAATAAACCAAACGATACGTGAAGTCCTAGGTTATACACAAAACCCTACGGAACAAGATCCCACAAAACTAACATGCCAAAAGGCTGCCTAAGTATGGTCCCCAATCAGAGACAACGAGCTACAGCTGTCTCTGATTGGGAACCACCCTGGCCAACATAGATATAAACGATCTAGAACGAAACACATAGAAAACTAAACAATGAAAATCCACACCCTGGCTCAACATTTAAGAGTCCCGAGAGCCAGGGCGTGACAGACGTATGTAGCCTGGCGCAGGGACTCGGTGACGTATGTCTCCATAGCCTCCGTCTCTGCCTGCGACAGGGGATACACATGATTCCTGGGAGGTACAGTGTCTACCCAAAGGTTTATTGCGCAATCCCCCGCCCGATGAGGTGGCAATTTAGTTGCTTTATTCTTGGAGAAAACTTGTGCCAGATCATGGTATTCGGGGGGAATGCGCACGGTAGAGGCACCGTCTGGACTTTCCACCGTAGTTGCACCAACGGAAACACCCAGACACCTACCCTGACACTCTCGCGACCACCCCGTGAGAACCCTCTGCGGCCATGAGAAAGTGGGGTTGTGGAGTGCTAGCCACAGAATACCTAACACCACAGGGAAAGCAGGAGACTCAATGATGGAAAAAGTGACCTGCTCACAATGCGTCTGCTGTGTGATCATAGTGACTGGTACCGTGACTTCCTTTATCAACCCGGACCCTAATGGTCGACTACCAAGTGCTCTGATGGGGCGGGGAATGGATAGGGGAACTAATTAAATGCCTTGGCGGCGTGCAAAAGTTTTATCCATAAAGTTCCCAGCTGCGCCTGAATCTACTAGTGCCTTACACTTGGGAACTCTCATGTAATCAGGGAAGTATATGGGTATGGTACAGTGCGCAACAGAGGGCTCTGAACAAGTGTGGGTGCTCAATACCTGGGGTGATGCGAGAGTGCCCTGCCGGCCGCCTCCTGACCCAAAAGAGCGCTGACAACAACGTGTGGTGGAATGTCCCTTCGTGCCATCCGATTGGCACTGGCGCTGTCGTCTTCCGCTTTCTCGGTGCACGGTACCACCCAGCTCCATGAGCTCTGGATCCGCGTTGGTCGGGGCGGGAACGGGCAGACCTCCTCCAGGACGTCCTATGGTTGCCAGCAGGTTATCCAGACGAATGGCCATGTCCACCAGTTCGGTAAAAGATAAACTGATATAGATATATTACAGTATGCAGGTCTAGCCACTATATTTGTATGAATCTTAGCTTTCTCTAGCAGCCCCACTAATAAGCTCCATATGACCCAGAGCGCCAGAGAGAGGGAGTTATGAAAACAGTACAGTTCCTAGATGGCACGTGTATTACAGGATGTCACGTGGCGCTCACACACAATGGCTACTGCTGCCAAAAACCAAAGACCCTACAGTATTCAAAAACATTCAAATTTGAAAAGCACTTACATGCACACACACAGGTGCACAAACACATAGCTGTACATACACATACAGGCACACAAAACCCACAGAACCAGTCCAAAGAAAACAATGGAGAAAAAGAGAAACACTAGACAGAGACTTTAGGGAGTTCTATGATCCAGAGGCAAATCAGCTCACATGGAAATACTCAACTGCAGTACTCGAAGGCTGAGGCTGCATTAACACACACACAGCCAGGGCCAGGACATACATCATAGTGTCACGCCCTGGCTCTGGGGACTCTTAAATGTTGAGCCAGGGTGTGGATTTTCGTTGTTTAGTTTTCTATGTTTTTGTTCTAGATCGTGTTGATCTATGTTGGCCAGGGTGGTTCCCAATCAGAGACAGCTGTAGCTCGTTGTCTCTGATTGGGGACCATACTTAGGCAGCCTGTTGGCACCAGTTAGTTTGTGGGATCTTGATCCGTAAAGGTTTGGTGTGTGTAACCTCAGGACTTCACGTATCGTTGGTTTGTTGTTTTGGTTTTGTTCGTGTGTTAAGTACTAATTAAAGATGTACGCTTATCACGCTGCGCCTTGGTTCCACGAGTCATCAGTCAACGGATGTGACAGAAGATCCCACCTAAAGAGGACCAAGCAGCGTGTCCAGGAACAGACAGCCTGGACTTGGGAGGAGATCCTGGATGGGAAGGGATCCTGGACTTGGGAAGAGATTCAGGCCGGAATGGATCGCCGTCCTTGGGAGGAGACTGTGGAGGCCCGCTACAGAGAGGAGCAGCGGCAACGCAGAGGGTACCGGCCAAGGAGGAAGCCAGAGAGACAGCCCCAATAAAAAATTTTGGGGGGGCTAAAAGGGTGGTTGGCGAAGCCTAGAGTTAGAGCAGAGCCAACTCCCCGTACTCAGGCTAGGAAGCGTGAGACTGGGCAGGCTCCGTGTTATGTGGAGCCACGTACTGTGCCGTGAGTGTTCCGGCACAGTCCTGTACGTCCGGTGCTAGCACCACGCACGTGTCGTGCTAAGATGGGCATGCAGCCAGGACGGGGTGTGCCGGCTCAACGCTCGTGGCCTCCAGTACGCCTCCTCGGTCCCGTATATCCTGCGCCAGTGCCACGTGCTGTAGCGCCAGTACGAGTGCACAGCCCTGTACGTCCTGTGCTGATGCCTCACACATATTGTGTGGAAATAGGCATTCAGCCAGGACGGGTTGTGTCAGCTCTCCGCTCCAGACCTCCAGTCCGCCTCCACAGTCCGGCCCGACCCGTTCCGGCTCCCCGCACCAAGCCCGTGGTGCGTGTTCCCAGTCCAGCCCGGCCTGTTCCTGCTCCCCGCACCAAGCCAGTGGTGCGTGTTCCCAGTCCAGCCCGGCCTGTTCCTGTCCCTCGCACCAAGCCAGTGGTGCGCGTCGCCAGCCCGGTCCGGCCTGTTCCTGCCCCTCGCACCAAGCCAGTGGTGCGCGTCGCCAGCCCGGTCCGGCCTATTCCTGCTCCCCGCACCAAGCCTGTGGTGCGCGTCGCCAGCCCGGTCCGGCCTGTTCCTGCCCCTCGCACCAAGCCAGTGGTGCGCGTCGCCAGCCCGGTCCGGCCTGTTCCTGCTCCCGCACCAAGCCAGTGGTGCGGCGTCGTCAGCCGGTCCGGCCCGTTCCTGCTCCCCGCACCAAGCCAGTGGTGCGGCCGTCAGCAACCGGTCCGGCCTGTTCCTGCTCCCCGCACCAAGCCTGTGGTGTGCTTCGCCAGCCCGGTCCGGCCTGTTCCTGCTCCCCGCACCAAGCCAGTGGTGCGCGTCGTCAGCCCGGTCCGTTCCTGCTCCCCGCACCAAGCCAGTGGTGCGCGTCGCCAGTCCGGCACGGCCCGTGCCTGTTCCACCGTTGCCTGGACCGGCACCGGTCAGCTGCTCCACTCCGGAGCCGGTAAGGTTTGGTCCACCGTCGTCGGGTCCAGCTCCAGTCAGCGGGCCCAGACCAGACCAGGGGCGCAACGGGGAGGTGGAGAAAAGGTGGTGGTCACGCCCGGAGCCGGATCCGCCTCCGAGGCGGAATGCCCACCCGGCCCCTACCCTCTTGTGTTTGTGTGCGCGGGCGCAGTCCGCGCCTTTGGGGGGGGGTACTGTCACGCCCTGGCTCTGGGGACTCTTAAATGTTGAGCCAGGGTGTGGATTTTCATTGTTTAGTTTTCTATGTTTTTGTTCTAGATCGTGTTGATCTATGTTGGCCAGGGTGGTTCCCAATCAGAGACATTTACATTTACATTTACGTCATTTAGCAGACGCTCTTATCCAGAGCGACTTACAAATTGGTGCATTCACCTTATAGCCAGTGGGATAACCACTTTACAATGTGTTTTATTTATTTATTTATTTTTTTTTGGGGGGGTTGGGGTAAGGGAGGGTAGAAGGATTACTTTATCCTATCCCAGGTATTCCTTAAAGAGGTGGGGTTTCAAATGTCTCCGGAAGGTGGTGAGTGACTCCGCTGTCCTGGCGTCGTGAGGGAGCTTGTTCCACCATTGGGGTGCCAGAGCAGCGAACAGTTTTGACTGGGCTGAGGCGGGAACTATGCTTCCGCAGAGGAAGGGAGCCAGCAGGCCAGAGGTGGATGAACGCAATGCCCTCGTTTGGGTGTAGGGACTGATCAGAGCCTGAAGGTACGGAGGTGCCGTTCCCCTCACAGCTCCATAGGCAAGCACCATGGTCTTGTAACAGATGCGAGCTTCAACTGGAAGCCAGTGGAGTGTGCGGAGGAGGGGGGTGACGTGAGAGAACTTGGGAAGGTTGAACACCAGACGGGCTGCGGCATTCTGGATGAGTTGTAGGGGTTTAATGGCACAGGCAGGGAGCCCAGCCAACAGCGAGTTGCAGTAATCCAGACGGGAGATGACAAGTGCCTGGATTAGGACCTGTGCCGCTTCCTGTGTAAGGCAGGGTCGTACTCTCCGAATGTTGTAGAGCATGAACCTACAGGATCGGGTCACCGCCTTGATGTTAGCGGAGAACGACAGGGTGTTGTCCAGGGTCACTCCAAGGCTCTTTGCACTCTGGGATGAGGACACAACGGAGTTGTCAACCATGATGGCGAGATCATGGAACAGGCAGTCCTTCCCCGGGAGGAAGAGCAGCTCCGTCTTGCCAAGGTTCAGCTTGAGGTGGTGATCCGTCATCCATACTGATATGTCTGCCAGACATGCAGAGATGCGATTTGCCACCTGGTTATCAGAAGGGGGAAAGGAGAAGATTAATTGTGTGTCGTCAGCGTAGCAATGATAGGAGAGGCCATGTGAGGATATGACAGAGCCAAGTGACTTGGTGTATAGCGAGAATAGGAGAGGGCCTAGAACTGAGCCCTGGGGGACACCAGTGGTGAGAGCACGTGGTGCGGAGACAGCTTCTCGCCACGCCACTTGTTAGGAGCGACCGGTCAGCTAGGACGCAATCCAAGAGTGAGCCGCGCCGGAGATGCCCAGCTCGGAGAGGGTGGAGAGGAGGATCTGATGGTTCACAGTATCAAAGGCAGCAGACAGGTCTAGAAGGACAAGGAGGAGCAGAGTAGAGAGAGTTAGCTTTAGCAGTGCGGAGAGCCTCCGTGACACAGAGAAGAGCAGTCTCAGTTGAATGACCAGTCTTGAAACCTGACTGGTTTGGATCAAGAAGGTCATTCTGAGAGAGATAGCAAGAGAGTTGGCTAAAGACGGCACGCTCAATAGTTTTGGAGAGAAAAGAAAGAAGGGATACTGGTCTGTAGTTGTTGACATCAGAGGGATCGAGTGTTGGTTTTTTGAGAAGGGGTGCAACTACAGACAGCTGTAGCTCGTTGTCTCTGATTGGGGACTATACTTAGGCAGCCTGTTGGCACCAGTTAGTTTGTGGGATCTTGATCCGTAAAGGTTTGGTGTGTGTAACCTCAGGACTTCACGTATCGTTGGTTTGTTGTTTTGGTTTTGTTCGTGTGTTAAGTACTAATTAAAGATGTACGCTTATCACGCTACGCCTTGGTTCCACGAGTCATCAGTCAACGGACGTGACACATAGTCAGCATCACAGCCCTTGGAACCCCCTGTAGAATGTACACGTTAGCATGGTGTGAGTGTGTGTGTGTGTGTGTGTGTGTGTGTGTGTGTGTGTGTGTGTGTGTGTGTGTGTGCATGTGTGTGACTACCATACACTGTTTTGATGTGTTAAATTGGTGAACTGGATTCCCTGGAAAAGACGGGCTACACTGCCTCCTCTTCCTAGTATCCTGATGGCTAATGTCCAATCGCTGATTTGTTGTTGTTGTGTGAACTCAGAGCAAGGCTTCAATCGCAGAGGGAGATCAGGGAATACTGTGTCTTTGTTTTTGCAGAGACATGGCTTACAGACAATTCACTCAACTCTGCTATTCAACCAGACTGCTTTTCTATTTTCCATATGGATCGAACGGTGGCTTCTGGTAAGAGTATGGGGGGAGGTGTATGCTTCTTCATCAACAATTCCTAATGTACCAAAGTTTAAAACATCTCGAGCTCCTGTTCACCCGAGTGGAGTTTCTGATGCTAAAAGGCCGACCCCACTATATGCCTAGGGAATTCACTTGTGTTATTATCACAGCTGTGTACATACCGCCACAACCAAACATCAAGGCGGCACTCAGCGAACTGTACAAGAACATTAGCCAGCAAGAATCCTCTCACCCGGAAGCAGTCTTTAACCAAGCTAATTTAAAACAAATTCTTCCAAAGTATCACCAACATGTATCCTGCCCCAAGAAAGGAAACAACGTGCAGGATGTACACAAACATCCGTGACTTGTACAAAGACATCCCCCTCCCCCACTTCGGACAATCAGATCACGTCTCTGTGTTCCTACTCCCCGCCTAAAAGAAGCAACTCAAGAGGGAGCAAGCAACACAGAGAATAGTAATGTGCTGGACAGAGGAGGCACACTCAATGCTGCAGGACTGTTTTGAGAATACTGATTGGAATATGTTCAAAGATTCATCCACCCAGGACTCATCCATCAACATTGAGGAATATACATAATCAGTCGCTTCACTAGGAAATGTGTTGATGATGCTGTACCCACAATAACAATATGGACATACCCCAACCAAAAACCCTGGATGATCCGTACCATGCTGGGAGCCCATACTGCAGCATTCAATATCAGCAGAACTCAGTGGCACGCGACGCATACAAGCCAAGCAGGTACGAGCCCTGCAAATCCATTCGGACAACAAAAACTCAAAATTGAATCGATGTTCGACAACGCAGACTCGCGATGCAGGCTATCACGGACTACAAAGGCAAATCCAGCTGTGTGGTGAACACCAAAGCCTCCCTCCCAGACGAGCTTAACACATTCTATGCTTGCTTCAAGGCAGACAATACCGAGCCAACCAGGAAGGCTCTCGCTGCTCCAGATGACCAGGTACTGTCACTCTCCAAGGCTGACGTGAGGAAAACTCTCAAAAGAGTGAATAATCACAAAGCCTCCGGCCCAGATGGCATCCCTGGGCGCGTCGTCAGAGTGTGCGTTGACTAGCTGGCGGACGTTTTCTCTGACATCTTCAACCTGTCCCTGTCCCAGGCTGCAGTCTCCACGCTTCAAGGAGACCACCATCGTCGCAGTAACGACGATGAAAGAAAACCAAGGTGACATGCCCAAATGACTACACTATATGGCTAGAAGTATGTGGACACCCCTTCAAATTAGTGGATTCGGCTATTTCAGCCACACCCGTTGCTGACAGATGTATAAAATCGAGCACACTGCCATGCAATCTCCATAGACAAACATTGGCAGTAGAATGGCCTGTACTGAAGAGCTCAGTGACTTGCAATGTGGCACTGTCATATGATGCCACCTTTCCAACAAATTGGTTCGTCAAATTTCTGCCCTGCTAGAGCTGCCCCGGTCAACTCTAAGTGCTGTTATTGTGAAGTGAAACATCTAGGAGCAACAACGGCTCAGCCGCGAAGTGGTAGGTCACACAAGCTCATAAAACGGGACCGCTGAGTGCTGAAGGGCGTAAAAATCACCCCTTAGTTCCAGTGAAGCGAAATCTTAACGCTACAGTGTACAATGACATTCTAGACGATTCTGTGCTTCCAACATTGTGGTAACAGTTTGGGTATGGCCCTTCGCTGTTTCAACATGACAATGCCCCCGTGCACAAAGCGAGGTCCATACAGAAATGGTTTGTTGAGATTGGTGTGGAAGAACTTGACTGGCCTGCACAGAGCCCTGACCTCAACTCCATCGAACACCTTTGGGATGAATTAGAATGCCGACTGCGAGCCAGGCTTAATCACCCAACATACAGTGCATTCGGAAAGTATTCAGACCCCTTGACTTTTTCCACGTTTTGTTATGTTACAGCCTTTCATGCTGACCAGACCGCTCACGCGCGTGCGTCCTCGTGCGCCATCGCTCGCATGTTGATTTTGTCCACCCACACCAGACGCGATCAGGACACGCAGGTTGAAATATCAAAACGAACTCTGAACCAACTATATTATTTTGGGGACAGGTCGAAAAGCATTAAACATTTATGACAATTTAGCTAGCTAGCTAGCTTGCTGTTGCTATCTAATTTGTCCTGGGATATAAACATTGGGGTTGTTATTTTACCTAAAATGCACAAAGTCCTCTACTCTGACAATTAATCCACAGATAAAATGGTAAACCGAGTTCGTTTCTACTAATCTCTCCTCCTTCAGGCTTCTTCTTCTTCTTTGGACTTTATATGGCGGTTGGCAACCAACTTTAAGGTGCATTACCACCACCAACTGGACTGGAGTGTGGACCTCAGTTCATCTTTCAATCACCCACGTGTGTATATGCTCCTAAAAACCAATGAGGAGATGGGAGAGGCGGGAATTGCAGCGCGTCAAGCGTCACAAATAGAACCAAGTTCTATTTTAGCGCCTGGCTACGCAGATGCCCGTTGACGCGTGCGAGCAGTGTGGGTGCAATGATTGAATAATATGTATGTGTACATTTGCAACTTCTAAAGCAGATATTACTGCACTGTCGGGGCTAGAAGCACAAGCATTTTGCTACACCCGCAATAACATCTGCTAAACACGTGTATGTGACAAATAACATTTGATTTGATTTGATTTGATTTAAAGAATTTCCTTCAGTTCAACTGTTACCTCAGAACTTTGCTTTAGACTCCTACTCTGTTACTTCAGAATGTCTAATTTGTCATATTTAAATGGCTTAATAAGTCAAAACTAGGCTACTCTAATACGTAATACCCTCCCACACTGAAACATGCTTCTCTCTGCTTCAAACCATTGAGGACCTGACTGTGAGAGTAGTATGTTTTTGTGGAAATGGTGTAGTGTGCTTTGGTGGCAATGCGAGCAACTGTAGACTATATAGGTGTGTGCTTGTGTAGCTGCATGCTATCCCTGACTTAAGTGTACTCTATGTGAACCGACTAACTCACTCAATGTCATGGGGTTTAGTGGACGATTGGCTTCATTGGAGAATTGCATAGTTCAGGAGCACACACACACACACACACACACACTAATATGCGAGGGAACTTCAAGAACAGCTAAACACAACAACATGCTTCATATGCTTCTCTCCAGCCAACTACAGGGAGGAGTTCTGGCATTGACTGTGACTCTGACAGATGATGTTTACTCAATTTTCCTGGAGGCAGAACAGAAGAGTGTGTGTTTGTAAGAGGAAAAGAAAGTCATACAGAATGAGTGTGGAATTGAAAGAACAGAATACAGAATCAGGACACTCTGTGCTCTTGACCTTTGCACCCAAACAGGACTAGCTTGCACTTTTCACCAGTGACCAAGTTTCAATTTTCACATGTACAGGATACATATGGCATACACGTCCAATGAAATGCTTACTTACAGGTTCCTTCTCGGCAATGCAACAACAATAAGAAATAATAAAAGTGTATGTGTGTGTGTGTGTGTGTCTGTGTGTGTGTGTGTGTGTGTGTGTGTGTCGTTGAGGGAGAGGTTGTTGTCCTGGCACCACAATGCCAGTTCACTTACAGTTGAAGTCGGAAGTTTACATACGCCTTAACCAAATACATTTAAACTCAGTTTTTCACAATACCTGACATTTAATCCTAGTAAAAATTCCCTTTCTTAGTTCAGTTAGGATAACCACTTTATTTCAAGAATGTGAAATGTCAGAATAATAGTAGAGAGAATGATTTATTTCAGATTTGTATTTATTTCATCACATTCCCAGTGGTTCAGAAGTTTACATACACTCAATTCGTATTTGGTAGCATTGCCTTTAAATTGTTTAACTTGGGTCAAACGTTTTGGGTAGACTTCCACAAGCTTCCCACAATAAGTTGGGTGAATTTTGGCCCATTCCTCCTAACAGAGCTGGTGTAACTGAGTCAGGTTTGTAGGCCTCCTTGCTCGCACATGCTTTTTCAGTTCTGCCCACAAATGTTCTATAGGATTGAGGTCAGGGCTTTGTGATGGCCACTCCAATACCTTGACTTTGTTGTCCTTAAGCCATTTTGCCACAACTTTGGAAGTATGCTTGGGGTCATTGTCCATTTGGAAGACCCATTTGTGACCAAGCTTTAACTTCCTAACTGATGTCTTGAGATGTTGCTTCAATATATCCACATAATTTTCCTTCCTCATGATGCCATCTATTTTGTGAAGTGCACCAGTACCTCCTTCAGCAAAGCACCCCCAGAGCATGATGCTGCCATCCCCGTTCTTCACGGTTGGGATGGTGATCTTCGGCTTGCAGGCCTGCCCGTTTTTCCTCCAAACATAAAGATGGTCATTATGGGCAAACAGTTATATTTTTGTTTCATCAGACCAGAGGACATTTCTCCAAAAAGTACGATCTCTGTCCCCACGTGCAGTTGCAAACCGTAGTCTGGCTTTTTTTATGGCGGTTTTGGAGCAGTGGCTTCTTTCTTGCTGAGCGGCCTTTCAGGTTATGTCGATATAGGACTCGTTTTACTGTGGATATAGATACCTTTGTACCTGTTTCCTCCAGCATCTTCACAAGGTCCTTTGTTGTTGTTCTGGGATTGATTTGCACTTTTCGCACCAAAGTACGTTCATCTCTAGGAGACAGAACGCGTCTCCTTCCTGAGCGGTATGACGGCTGCGTGGTCCCATGGTGTTTATACAGGTGAGAGTGTTGACGAGGACAAGGCTGGAAATCACTCTGTCATGCTGATTGAGTTAGAATAACAGACTGGAAGCTTTAAAAGGTGGGTGGTGCTTGAAGTCATTGTTCTTCCTTTTGTGCACATGGGGACAAAGATCTTACTTTTTGGAGAAATGTCCTCTGGTGAAATAAAATAAATAAAAGCTGAAATAAATCATTCTCTCTACTTTTCACATTCTTAAAATAAAGTGGTGATCCAAACTGACCTAAAACAGGGAATTTACAGGATTAAATGTCAGGAATTGTGAGAAACTGAGTTTAAATGTATTTGGCTAAGGCGTATTTAAACTTCGACTTCAACTGTATGTATGTAATAGATATCATTTAATTACCAAAGCTATTGTTAAATGTTCTTGGCTAGCCAAGCAATGTTGCTTGCTTGCTAACTTAGCTAGCTTTAGTGAGGGTTGGGTGTCTCTGATAGAACTGGCTAGCTAGCTAGAATATTTATAGCAAGAAAATTACCCTATTTTTCCCTCCTGAGGCTCCTTCTGGTCTGGAGTCTCAGCTGCCTATTGACAGACCCCAGTCAATGGAAGTAGTATTTTGTATCATTTATGCATTATCCACAATTGTGAATCTGAAAATGGACACCGGAGTTGAAGGAATCTGCATACATTTGTTCAAATACATTATTTTCAAATACAGATGTTAAGTGCACAAGGTAATTTGTACATTAGATGTTGTGTTTCAGATGCGACCTTCCAGTGACTCCCCTGCCACAATTCAACAATGGACCAAGTTATTTTAGCAAAAATAACACTCTTTAAGTTCTCAGTCATGAGTCATTCATTCAAACTTTTCAAAGTATACCATAGCATGCTATTGTGATTTAGTGCTGAACGTTGTGTGTGTGTGTGTGTGTGAGAGAGAGAGAAGTCCTATGCAGGGAAGCCAGTAAAGGATTTCATTAATATTTCTATATTTTATTTTGGCAAACAAAGTGAGTGAATTCTCTAACCAATCAATGACTTCAGTTGACTGATAAAGCAGTGAGCATGTGTAGTGGAACTTTATAACAGCAGACAGACACTGCAGTCAATACAGTGTAGCTCCCTCTCAACTACATTAAAACCTCTTAAAAATCTGACCCTTTTTTTCAATTTTCGCCTAAAATGTCATACCCAAATCTAACTGCCTGTAGCTCAGGACCTGAAGCAAGGATATGCATATTCTTGATACCATTTGAAAGGAAACACTTTGAAGTTTGTGGAAATGTGAAATTAATGTAGGAGAATATAACACATTAGATCTGGTAAAAGATAATACAAACAAAAAAACATGCGTTGTCTATAATTTATTTTTGTTCCATCATCTTTGAAATGCAAGAGAAAGGCCACAATATAATATTGCAGTTTAGGCGCAATATCGCAGTGTGTGCAAAGTTTCAGATTGATCCAGTGAAGCATTGCAATACTGGACTATTTTGTATCAAGTCTGCCCAAATGTGCCGAATTGGTCAATTGATACATTTTCAAGTACATAACTATAGAGAACATACATAAATGATATGGTAATACAAAATGTAAGTTCACACACTCCCAGGAATGTCATACATGTTGGATCCTTAGTTTATACACTGACTTTCACTAATCTAGATGGCCGGGCGGGGTGGGTGTGGAGCCAGAGACAGCAGGGGTTCAAACTGTAGAACCCAGTTCCTACATTTGAATATAAAAACGGATTTGATCAAACATAATTATGCTACAATATATCTCTGGGACCCTTAGGATGACAAATCAGATCAAGTTTACTGAATGTAAGTACATTATTTACCTTCAGAGGTGAATGTATCAAACCAGCTGCCATGATACGTTTTTTTGTTGTTGTGCACTCTCCTCAAACAATAGTATGGTATTTTATAACTGTAATAGCTACTGTAAATTGGACAATGCAGTTAGATTAACAATAATTTAAGGTTTCTGCCCATATAAGACATGTCTATGTCCTGGAAAGTTTGCTGTTACTTACAACAGTCATGCTAATCACATTAGCGCACGTTAGCTCAACCGTCCTGTATACGGGACACCAATCCCGTAGAGGTTAATGACAGCAGGCAGGCAGCACACAGTTGATTCTGCATGGTAGTAGAGCTGAGTTCAGACCTGCAGGTTGTAGAGTGAGATAAGTGAAGCGCCATGCCTCCCAGGGTATGGAAGGAGAGGCGAAGCAGGGGGAAGACAAGGGATTTGTGAGACTTCTTAATACGTTTTCGTCAGCTTTTCTCAGACCTCCCAACTTGTTCCTCAGACCAAGGTCACAATCCTGACATTCCCCTGCTCTGAATTTCTTGGCGGACAGGAAAACCGACCTGGTGACTCGGCAGACCCCCTTATGGAAGGCATGCGAGTATATGAGTGAACAGGAGGGTAAAAATATCTGTGCAACTAAATATAGCTAGCCACCCCTTTACGCAGCACTTGACATAAATCTGAATGGAGTGCACTGAAGTGCTGGTGTGTGTGGCAATGTGTGCTACAGGCCAGGGCTAGGTCAACAAGACAACGTTCAGCAACTTCTGCCCTAAGAACCTGAGCAAGACAAGTCTGCAATTCACATGTTAGATTCCAGTGGTGGAAAAAGTACTCAATTTTCACACTTGAGTAAAAGTAAAGATACCTTAATAGAAAATGACTCAAGTAAAAGTGTAAAAGTATCTGGTTTTAAATGTACTTAAGTACAGTGGTGGAAAAAGTACTCAATTGTCATACTTGAGTAAAAGTACAAAGTAAAAGTAAATACTATACATAAAATTCCTTAATTAAGCAAACCAGACGGCACGATTTTCTTGTTTTTTTAATTTACAGTCAGCAAGGGGCACACTCCAACACTCAGACATAATTTACAAACACATTATTTGTGTTTAGTAAGTCCGCCAGATCAGAGGCAGTAGGGATGACAACGCGTTATAATGATAGGTGAGTGAATTGGACCATATTGCTGTCCTGCCGGACCATTTGAAATGTAACGAGTACTTTTTGGTGTCAGGGAAAATGTATGGAGTAAAAAGTACATTATTTTCTTTAGGAATGTAGTGAAGTAAAAGTAAAAGTAGTAAAGTAAAGTACAGATACCCCGAAAAACTACTTAAGTACTTTACACAACTGTTAGATTCTCTCCTCCAAAAGAGTGAGAGTGTGTGTGTGTGTCTGCAATGCAGTGTGCCAATCAGAAATGCAATGTGTTGTGTTGTGTGCGTGATTATGTGTATGTGTGTGCATGTATAATTGCTCTTGTGTATGGCCTGCAGATGAATGTCATTGCGATGTGCATCTCTGTCCCACTTGTCCGGAGTGTATCGATGTGACTGGTGATGAGTTTAGTCTGTGTGCTGGTGTCCATCCCTCACTGATAGGGTACTTGTGTGAGTGCTGGATTGTTATACCGGTAATTGCTTTGGTGTAATATTGCTTTATTGTATATGTATTACTGTCTACTAACATCAGTGACACGTGTTGTGCACAGTGGGCATATGCATGTGGGTGGTAGTTTGGAATACTTTCTGTAGCGAGTATGTGTCAGTGTGTTCTGTCTATAGGTGAGTAAGCATTCACCTCAGCAGGTGAGTATCAGATACATGAGATTTCAACCACATCACACAGTGTTTGCATGTGTTTATGGGTGTTTTCGAAGAATGTGTGTCAGTGAACCACTTTGTAAATATGCATGATTGTGATTTGTGAGTGGGTGCAGGGATGAGCTATGGTCCAGTGTGTGTGTGTGGTGTGGTGTGTGATGTGGTGTGTGGTGTGTGGTGTGTGGT
This sequence comes from Coregonus clupeaformis, assembly GCF_020615455.1. Classification (NCBI taxonomy): domain Eukaryota; kingdom Metazoa; phylum Chordata; class Actinopteri; order Salmoniformes; family Salmonidae; genus Coregonus; species Coregonus clupeaformis. Next base: position 37,763,884 of record NC_059203.1, on the reverse strand, counting down.
GTGTGGTGTGGTGTGTGGTGTGTGGTGTGGTGTGTGGTGTGTGGTGTGTGGTATGGTGTGGTCCCATGCAGTGGTAGTGGGATACTGCAGTTGTTCGCTTGTCCTCTGTGCACAGGAAGAGGTGTGCACATGTTTCTGCAGAGCTCAGTGAGAGAAAACAGCACCCTTCCTGCAGCCCCAAAACTACGCTCCTCCCTCTATCTCTTTCTTTCTATCCCTCCCTGGTTCTCTATCACACATTCACTCTTTTTATCCCTCTGCTTCCTCTCCCTCCTCCTTATCCATCTGTTTCTCTCTCATTCTCACACAGATTTCAGATCTCATCAGTCATCCGTCCAGATCCCGCAGTCATTCTCTACTCTTCTCCATCCCTCCTTTTCTCTTCATAGTATCATGTGACACATTCAGCTGCTCATCTTAGTTTCTTTCTAGATTCCTCTTACCCTTGTACACACACACACACACACACACACACACACACACACACACACACACACACACACACCCAAACCCCCATCAGCATTCAACGTATCATTGCCCTGCGTCACTAACGGTCAATATGTTCCTCTCAATGTGGTGACTAACTCAAACCTTATCACTTACTTCTTTCACACATACATTCTCTCATCCCCTCCCTCCCCTGCTCTCTTTCTCTCCAACACTCTCTCCATCATCACAAACACCCTCCTCCTCCTCTCTGACTCTCTCTGCTGCAGTATGGAAATTTCCAAGCAGAGCGCTGCAGTGTCTGGGCAGGGAATGAGGGAGGGACAGGAGGAGAGTGAGAGAGTGAGAGAGAGAGAGAGAGAGAGAGAGAGAGAGAGAGAGAGAGAGAGAGAGAGTGGGTGGGTGGATAAGGCTGCTACCTGACACAGAGCACGGCTAACCTAAGCTTCTCTAGTGAAGGACGCAGTCACGCAGCCAATGTCTCATCAGCTTCCCTAGCACACAGTGGAAAAATACAGACACAGAGGGAAAGAGAAATGGTACAGAAAGTCACCCTGTAGTACACACACAAACGCACACGCACACACACACACACACATGCACACAGACACACACACACGTCAGACATGTCCACAGAACTCGATAGCCACCATTTCTATAAACAGACCCAAACAGATATAGCATGCGTACACAGTGAAATTATACAATCTGAATTTACAACCAGAACTGAAATGGTAGCCACTAGAACAGGGGGTTCTCTATCATATAAATACCAAGGTCATGTATTCTAGGCCATGGTTCCCATTCACGGCCTTTACATTCTCTGACCCCTTATAATGCTTTGATAAGCCTGTGTAATAAGAGCTTTCCCGTATACAGACGTAGGATCTTAGTTTGAGCCAATTTGCTACAGAAGGAAAATAATCCTGCAGCAACAGTAAATGTGAATTATTATGTGGATTATATATAATTAATATACATTTTTGTAGGGGTTGATAGAGTTTTTGTTAGGGCAAATCAAGTCTGACATTTCAAAGTGGAAATTACAAACTTTAGAAGCCTTTTTAAAACTCAAATACACTACAAGTTTGCTGTGCAGGTAAATTCTCAGCAACAAAGGAGTAATGAAATGAAGATCCTACATCTGTATTGACACACAGAGTAAGGGACTCGTCTCTAGAAATACCTGGGAGCCAGAATAGAATGGAGAAGAATTTCTGCCTACATAACAGGGCTCTCCTCCCAACCCACAGGCTCATCCTCAGCCCCAAGCTCAGCCCCATGCCCAGCCTTACCCTCAGCCCCAGCCTCAGCCCTAGCCTTACCCTCAGCCCCAAGCTCAGCCCCAAGCTCAGCCCCATGCCCAGCCTTACCCTCAGCCCCATGCTCAGACCCAGCCTTACCCTCAGCCCCAGCCTCAGCCCCAGCCCCAGCCTTACCTTCAGCCCCAGCCTCAGCCCCAATCTTACTCTCAGCCCCAGGTTCAGACCCAGCCTTACCCTCAGCCCAAGCCTCAGCCCCAGCCTCAGCCCCAGCCCACATGTTCAGCACACAGTCTTAGCACACAGTCTCAGCCCCAGACTCATGGCTAGCCCTAGCCCACAACCCCAGCCCTAGTCTACAGACTCAGCCTACAGCCCCAGCCTCAGCCTCAGCCCCAGCCTCAGCCCACAGCCTCAGCCCACATCTAGCCTCAGCCCTCAGCCCCAGCCTCAGCTCCAGCCCTAGCCTCAGGCCCTAGCCAGGAAAACTGCAGTAAATCAATAGACAGGCTCGCATTTCAGATCAATAACATTACAACATAGGAGGGTGACTGGGGCTGGTTTTGCTGCAGCCCATAGGGACAAGGCAAAAGTTGTATAAGGACAAGTGTGTGTGAGAGGGAGAGAGCTGTGGGTCGATGGCCTGAGTCAGCGGTGGAGGAGGACACTGCAGAGGCTCCTGTGGCGCAGGACGAGTCTGACACACACTCTCTCCGCTGAATACGTCTCACACTCATCATACACACGCACACACACACGCATGCGCACACACAAGCCGTTTGATAACACTCAAACTCTCATACAGTTGCCCACACACAGTTTCACATTAGCATATCATTTACAGATGTAGGAAGTTAATTTGATCACTCTTTTGTTGCTGAGAATTTTCCTGCACAGCAGGAAATGCAAACTTGTAGTGTATTCAAGGTTTAAAAATGTCAGACTTAATTTGCCCCAACGAAAAATGTAGAAACTCCTACAAAAAATGTCCATTAATTATAATCCACATAACAATTCATATTTCCTGTAGCTGCAGGATTATTTTCCTGCTGTATCAAACTGGCTCAAATTAAGATCATACATCTGTACAATCCCATATACATTCCCTGGTCTCTTGTTAGGGTCTTCTACAAAAACGGATGAGCAACACGTGACTTTAGACCATTCATCTCTGTGCCACAGACATCAGATTTCACTAGTCTATGTGTGTTAAACAAAGTCCATGTAGGCTGGGTCTGCCCTGTTGACTGTGCTGTAACCCCCCCACAGAGCCACCCGGTCTGGGGCCTGTGACAAGGAGGGCGAGAGGTCGTTGAGGTTGGATAACCTGGCGGGGGGTAGTGGTGGTAGAGGATAGGTATCTGCGATGGTGATGTAAAAAGCAGTGGATGATGTGCATGGGAAAACCCCCAGTTTTTCGCCACCTGGCCACCTGTGTTGTCATATGTCCCAGTGTCACCCATCCACCCACCACTGTCCTAGAAAACACAAGGACACAAACAGGGTGACCCCCGGGCAGAGAGGGAGACAGTAGGTGGAAACCTCTAGAGAGACTCTGCAATGTATAGGTTGCAGTTGGGTAACAAGTTAGCTAAGCCACAGAGAGAGGGTCTGCAGTGCAAACACCATTGTATGTGTACCTGTGTGTGTGTGTGTGTGTGTGTGTGTGTGTGTGTGTGTGTGTGTGTGTGTGTGTGTGTGTGTGTGTGTGTGTGTGTGTGTGTGTGTTTGTTTGTTTGTCTTTCTCTGCCCGCCAATGTCTGTTATGTAAGGGTGACCATTGAGTCCCAACCAGACCATATAGGCTGAGAACTAGTCAAGCACAAGGCATATTTGAATAAACTATTCAGTCTCTGCATGCCCTCTATAGTTATAGCCTGTCTGACTATAAATGGCTGTTGGATTATGGCCATCTTACATAACTGTGACCTCTTAGGCTTTGCCCGCCACCACCACTACCACCACCAACACAACTTAATCCCTCAGATTAAGAGAGGGAGAAAACAAAAGGAGAGATGTGTAGGGAGAGGTTGTTTGGCTGCCAAGGAATAGCAGGCATTTGGCCCAGTCACTCTCTCAGAGAACACAGACCGGCTGAGAACAAAAGAGGACAGCAGACTGGGGACATGCCACCATAGAGGAGAGAGAAGGGCTTAGCTTCTTAACACATGCACACCTTTCTCAATGAGTGTTAGTGCACTATAGAGTTTGGCTTAGACAGTGCAACCGTGCAATGCCATAACAGTGGTGAGGCCCTGTGTAGCTCAGTTGGTAGAGCATTGCGCTTGCAACGCCAGGGTTGTGGGTTCATTTCCCACAGGGGGCCAGTATGAAAATGTATGCACTCACTAACTGTAAGTCGCTCTGGATAAGAGCGTCTGCTAAATCACTAAAATGTAAATGTGATGAGTCAAGTATTCAACTAACAAGTAGCTTTTGCAACAAAGTGAGATGAAACACTCTGCCATCCTCCACACTAGGCCTCTCCACATCCCCATACGTACACTCTGGAGGGACCTAGACAGAGATGGATGGAAAAGCATAAGAACTGGAACAGCCCTCTCCAGACACAGGGGAAAGGAACAGAGGAACTAGTAATGAGAATATAAAGGAGAAACCCTGAACCTTTGAAAGAGTATTGATGGAGGGTGGGAGGGAGGGAGGACTGGAACCTTCGGTTGGAGTGCTAAAAACAGCTTGAGTGTTTAATAGGAGAGAAAGAGAGTTAAATTAGAGGCAGTGCCAGATAATGAGAGGACATGCTGACTTGGAGAGGGCATCTTAAATATAGCCATGGCACTACCTTCACAGAGGCAGAGAGAAAGAGAGAAAGAGATGCAGAATAGGAGAGCACAGCTGTACTGCTGAAATAGTAAAGATCATTCTTATAGTTTCTGTATGTCATCCTCTGAACATCATCAGTGACAACCTCTCCTCCTTTCCAGTTACCACTCTCCAACAACAACCTCTTCTGGCCAGCCAACCTTCCCCTCCATCTCTCCCTGTATAGATGTCCCCCTCTTCTCTCTACTAATTATAGTCTAGACAGCATCAATGAGTTATGGTAGTGAGATTTCTCTAATCCTCTCTTCTTTCCCCTACGCTGCTCATCTAGCTCCCGCTCAGTTCCCACTCCCTCTATTGCCCTCCACCTACAGCCTGTGTCCAGCAGTGGTGGCGCCACTAGGAATGTGTTGTGTGTGTGTCTGTGTGTGTGTCTGTGTCTGTGTCTGTGTCTTTGTGTCTGTGTGTGTGTGTGGACAGAGCTGTAATGAGTGCTGTAATTGCATAGGGGTCACAGATTAATAATAACTGTCTCACATAGAGGCATTAGGTCTGAAGACCCAGACTGAGGGTGTGTAAGTGTCTGTGTGCCAATGTGTTTGTGTCTGAGAGTGTAGTGTATGCGGCCTCCCTAAGGTGTGTGCGTGTGTGTGTTTACAGGACGAAGGTGAAGTTAGGAGTGACAGCCAAGTCTCTAAGTAAGATCTCCTGACACAGTATCGAATAGAGATGAAGAGGGGTCAACAAGCAGTGGGCTGGGTCACTGAAAAGCTCAGATCTGATGTAACTGGCTGGACACATGACTCTCTCCCCTTTCCTCCCTATTTCCCTCGTTCTCACACTCTCTCTAATGGCCATGCTTGGAGCTCCTGAGGCTCTGGTTGCTAGATTCCCTTGACTCTCTCTTGCATAAGATGGAAGCGAGACTCAAGTGAGACATCTCACATTCTGTCATCACCCCCGAGATGCGCTAACACACATCCATGAACACATCACACTCAGGAATTGATACATAAACTACACACAAACAATCATATAAACAGCCATAGGTAAACATGCACACATTGGATGGGTGTGTGTAGAGTGAGTGTTAATGTGTCTGTGTGTCTATGTGTGTGTAGTGTGTGAATCAGAGTGTGTGCTTGGACATTCGTCTCCCGCTGCGGGCCGGTGTGTCAGCAGATCAGGTGGGTGACCCGGGACCCTGTGGAGTCTTGGACGGGGCCCCAAATGGCACCTTATTCCCTATGTAGTGCACTACTTTTGATCAGGGCCCATAAGGCTCTGGTCAGCCCTGGGCAAAAGTAGTGAACTATAAAGGGAATAGGGTGCCATTTGTGACACAACCTCATCATCACAGTGAGGAGAAAACATAAGCATAACTCCCTCTTCTCATTAATAGTAATAGTAGTTAGTGGCCTGGCTGGCCCAGCCTTACATAAGAGCCAGGGGAAAGAGATCTGTTTGAACTATACTGAACAAAAATATAAACGCAACATGTAAAGTGTTTATTTATCTAAAATTGTGTGCACAAATTTGTTTACATCCCTATTAGTGAGAATTTCTCTTTTGCCAAGATAATCCATCCACCTTACAGGTGTGGCATATCAAGAAGCTGATTAAACAGCATGATTACACAGGTGCACCTTGTGCTGGGAACAATAAAAGGCTACTCTAAAATGTGCAGTTTTGTCACAGAACACAATGCCACAGATGTCTTAAGTTTTGCGGGAGTGTGCAATTGGCATGCTGACTGCAGGAATGTCCCCCAGAGCTATTGCCAGAGAATTCAATGTGCATTTCTCTACCCTAAGCTGCCTCCAATGTTGTTTTAGAGAATTTTGCAGTATGTCCAACCGGCCACACAACCTCAGACCACATGTAACCACGCCAGCCCCAGGACCTCCACATCCAGTTTCTTCACCTGCGGGATGGTCTGAGATGAACCACCCGGACAACCGAAGAAGGGTCTTGACCTGACTGCAGTTTGGCGTTGTAACCTACTTCACTGGGCAAATGCTCACCTTCAATGGCCACTGGCATGCTGGAGAAGTGTGCTCTTCACGGTTTCAACTGTACCGGGCAGATGGCAGACAGCATGTATGGCGTCATGTGGGCCAGCGGTTTGCTGATGTCAACGTTGTGAATAGAGTGCCCCATGGTGGCGGTGGGGTTATGGTATGGGCAGGCATAAGCTATGGACAACGAACACAATTGCATTTTAATGATGGCAATTTGAATGCAGAGATATCATGACGAGATCCTGAGGCCCATTGTCGTGCCATTCACCTGCTGCCATCACCTCATGTTTCAGCATGATAATGCACGGCTCCATGTCGCAAGGATCTGTACACAATTCCTGGAAGCTGAAAATGTCCCAGTTCTTCCATTGCCTGCATACTCACCAGACATGTCACCCATTGAGCATGTTTGGGATGCTCTGGATCGCCGTGTACGACAGCGTGTTTCAGTTCCCGCCAATATCCAGCAACTTCGAACAGCCATTGAAGAGGAGTGCGACAACATTCCACAGGCCACAATCAACAGCCTGATCAACTTTATGCAAAGGAGATGTGTCGCGCTGCATGAGGCAAATAGTGGTCACACCAGATACTGTCTGGTTTTCTGATCCACTCCTCTACTTCCTTTTTAAGGTCCATACCTCCATACCATGCATGGTGATTATGGATAGGGCCAGGAGGTGTTCCTCACCAGCAAGCTCTAGCTATATACTAGCCTATATCTCACATAGACTCTCCTACACCTCACATAGACTAGTCTATACCTCACATAGACTAGCCGATACCTCACATAGACTAGCCGATACCTCACATAGACTAGCCGATACCTCACATAGACTAGCCGATACCTCACATAGACTAGCCTACACTCTTAGAAAAAAAGAGTCCCAAAAGGGTTGTTCAGCTGTCCACATAGGAGAACCCCTTTTGGTTCCAGGTAGCTCAATTGGTAGAGCATGGCACTTGCAATGCCAGGGTTGTGGGTTCGAGTCCCACGGGGGCCAGTATGAAAAATGTCTGCACTCACTAACTGTAAGTCGCTCTGGATAAGAGCGTCTGCTAAATGACTATAAAACAATTAAAAAAACGTTTGGTTCCATGTAGAACCCTCTGTGGAAAGTTCTAGATAGCACCTTTTTTTCGGAGCGTATGTGAGGGATGCCATTCCATTCTGGCGAGTGAAGCGAACACCACTGTTGAGGCAGTGGCTTAGCAGACATTCCAAGCTACCCTAACTTATTGTGGTGCAAATGAGAAAGGTATGACTAGTCGACTAATACTGTCCACAGCAGAGTAGTTCACAAGATTGCTGGTTCAAATTCCAGTTAGGGAACTGTCACGATCGTTCATCGACGGGTCAGACCAAGGCGCAGCGTGATATGCGTACATGTTTATTTTAATGAATAAACAACCGACAAAACAATAAACAAACGAAACGTGAAGTCCAAGGTAGAACACAAAACATACCTACACGTAACAAGATCCCACAACCCACTAGTGCCAATAGGCTGCCTAAGTATGGTCCCCAATCAGAGACAACGAGCGACAGCTGCCTCTGATTGGGAACCACACCGGCACACATAGATCTAGACATACTAGAACTACAACATAGAAATACACAACATAGAAACTACACACCCTGACTCAACATATACGAGTTCCCTGAGTCACGGTGTGACAGGAACTTAACTCTTGTTTTCTTGGACATGGCGTCTTGAACAATTGATCTGAATATCCTCAATCAAAATCTAAATGAATATATGGATCAAATGTAGGATGTTAATTGCACTGAAATCAGACTAGGTGCCTACTGCGCACTGCCTAACTACAATAGTGGTACATAAATAGGCTAGGGCTAGTTCATATCAAAGGTCATCATTGTCACTCTTTAAGTGGAAAGTACAGCTCAATGATAAACAACACAGCAGACCTGGGCAGAAAATAGTTGTATTTTGTAATTTCTTTGAAAATACCCACTTTTCAAATACTTGAGGTAGTCGAATATAGTTTATATAGAGTATCAACTAAAATCCAACTATTTTCTTTGATATTCAAGTACAGGTCTCAGAAAAACAAATAATATTTGAAAGTATTTTGAATACCTCTCAGAAAACCAAATAATATGAGTATATGCAAGTAATTTGAAAACTAAAACATATTTATTTGATTGCTGCCAAATATTTTCTGAAGAACCAAATACTACAACAGTTAGTTGAATTAGTCTAAATATATGACCATAAGCACATGGTTAGGAGGGCTGTTAGATATTAATCTTATTGTAGCCTATAGCCTATAATTAAATACATGAGGGACATGGAATCACCTCAACATTAGAGTAGACAATTTTTGCAGCTTCAAAATGACTAACAAAGATATTTTTTATAATGAGTGAGACATAAAGTAATACAGTAATGCTTGACATTAAGTTCTTATTATACATGTGTAGTAACTTTATGATTATTACAATAGCAACATTGTTGTAACATAGGACTTTGGACATTGCTTTAGAATTGCATAATTCTGTAATTCTGGAGTTATTACATAAGTGGAATAAGGAACTATTCCTCTTGTGTACAGTAGTTACAAAAACTCTCAGCTCATTGCTTTGCAATTAAAATGCAATTACCAAAGTATTATGTAGCAACATGCTAATAAAATGTTGCTCCAAATGTAATTATGGTTTTATTACACAGGCACAGTTTAATGTAAGTGTTACTGAGAATGCTAACAGTAACAAAATAAAACTAAATATCCCAAAACTTGAATCAACTACATCCAAGGTAGGGTGAAAAGCACATTAGTTTGTATTCTGAATAAACTATCCATTGTATATGGTATAGTGTGTATTTGAAACAAGAACACTTACCCTCAGATGGACAAAGAAGTTCAAAGTTGTTTTTGCTAAGCATCCAACTTGCCGTTTGCAATGTTTGGAAATGGTTTTGAATTACTCTGCAGTATTTTCAGGTATCGTAAAATTAATTGCAACTTTCAACCTTTTCAGTGGCATGTTGAAAGAGTCATACAGTAGTTGAACGTCACAACTTATTTATACGTCTCTTTACAAAATATCATTGGTTAATTGGTCTGACTTGACTATGTACACATGGGGCAATGGACATTCAGAAGAATGGACATTTACAAAATGTTCCGATAGAAATGTATTGTGTAGATCGAATATGACTGTCAGATAGATTGGAATGGTATAAGAGATTGTGTGTGCTCTATTCATTCTATCTCTATCTTCTACATGCAGTTCCAGATACAGCCCTGCCATTAGTTGATACAGTAGCAACCAATCCAATAGTTTTAGAAACATTTTAACTTCCTGAGATCTGTATTCAAATAGTTTTGAAAGGTAGTCACTTTCTGAGATCTGTATTTAAAGAGTTTTAAAAAGTAGTCATTTTTGGGGATCTGTATTCAAATAGTTGCAGTCACCTCGAAAGTAACTATTTGTTCCCTTGGGAAAGAAAGTTACTTTCCACAAAGCATAGTTAAAACTATAGTTATCCCAGGCCTGCAACACAAAGTAGCAATAAGTGATAGCAGAAAACTATGGTAAAATATCACTGGCATCAGCAGTGTTTCCACAAAAAAACAATTGTCCATTACACTACAAAACACCATATAACACAACTCCACAAAATGGTCACAAATAAATGTATGTTACAAAATGTACTCTGATAAAGAAAATCCTTAAACTTTTTTCGCTCCAGCCTATATCGAAAACATTAGCAACCATATGACCCAAGACAATCAACCACCCACCCACACTTCACAGAAACTCAAATACTGTAGAATGTCGTTTTTCACAATTGCAAAGAACTTAGGCCTACTCATAAACATCTCATTCACACCAGTATTGCAAGCTCTGATATCACTAAAATGTGGAATACAAACAGCATCAGGATATCTTAATGCATCTTGGAAATATAGACCTGTAAACACAGAGGTACAATACATGTCTTTTCAAGTTGTGGCTATTGTAAAACAAGTGGCCTCAGACACCAAAATTAAAAGTCGGAGCTTGTGATATTGGGTTACATTAACAGGAGGCACAGATAGAGGGTCTACCCAACCTTAACATGAGGCACAGAGAGGGGTCTGAATCCCTCCCTATCCTCTCAGGGTGACACTGTCTGTCTACACCGCAGCTGAGTGTGTCAGAGCTCTCCCTATCCCCTTCCTCAGCCCTATCCATCACACCATCCATTGGCATGGGTCATTGGTATCAGGATACTGCCTGGCGGTCACTCTATACCCACTGGTGAAACAAGACCCACAGCAGAGTCATTGTCCATTAGTTTCATATGACTGACCAAGAGAGAGAGAGAGCGAGAGAGAGAGAGAGAGAGAGCGAGAGAGAGAGACAGGACGGGAGACATGGAGAGAGAAGTCCAAGAACCTGAACAGGTCACACTCACCAACATATCCCTTTACCTGTCTGAGCTAATTTCGTTCACATTAGGCCTACAATTGGTTTTCAATAATAATGATATTGCTAGTTTATAAATGGTAGTTTAAAACCAGGATGAAGGTATTGAGACCAAACATTTGGTAAGAGTTTTATTATGATACACTGTCACGATGTCGGTGTATGCGGTAGACTGAAGTCAGGCGCAGGACACAGAACTCAAGGGAAAAAACGTAACTTTACTAAAGCTCGAAAAGAAACAAGAAGCCTCCACGCAGGGAGGAATATATCCGCTCACCAATGACATACGAGTACAAGCAACAAACATGCACAGAACACAATGGGAGCAACAGGGATAAATAGGGGCGGAGTAATCACAAGATGGGCAACAGGTGTGAAACAATCTGACACAACAGGTAGAACATAGAAACATAGAACATAGATCGGCAGCAGCTAGTACTCCGGTGACGACGAACGCCGAAACCTGCCCGAGCAAGGAGGAGGGGCAGCCTCGGCAGAATCTGTGACATACACATTCAATGGAATAAGATGGAAAGGAAGTTGCTGAGGGGCATATTGGGAATTGAATGGTGTGGAGAAGGGGAACATTAGGCCTTAGGGCTCTTGAAGACAGCCTGCTCAAACTTCTTATTTCCCCAGTGCAGTAGCCCAGGCTACAGTGAAACTATAACAACCACGTGTCATTTCAACAGAACCAGTCCACAAGAGAGGACTTGTAAAAATAAAAATCTAATGTGTAGCCACTAGCCTATTTGTGCAGTGGGCAAGATATCCACATATATTTGGGTATTATTAGCTACACAGAAGTTCAAATTTGAACTTCTTCTAAAATCAATCTACCGAGGAAAGTCAAAAGTTTTATCCAAAACGATCTAGTTTGTTGAGTTTGCTAACTAGAGCAAGACAGCAGCACGAGCTTTGGCCTTTGTATGGGAAATGCGGTGGTTAAATTGTAACAATAATTGGTTTACAAATGTTACATTAGACAACTTGCCACATTTGTTACAGATAATATTCCGATTCACATACCATTGTTTAATGCCGAACATCTCCCATGTGTGTGTCATGGGGAGTATCCAATGATTTATATATCAGTGGCGGTCAGTGCCGTTTAAGATGAGGGAGGACGATTCTTTTTTCATAAGCATGGTCTTATTTTTATTACAGCATATTGGATGACTTTCATTCATATTCCATTCACCCAGTTCAATTTAAAAGTTTAGGCTACTACATGATACTCACATTTTCCATATACCTATCATGAGGTTGCTACGACCTAGCCTATGAATTGCATTTTACAACGTAGGTGCACACAGTTCAAGAGACAAATTTGAGGTGACAGACAGTGACACATGGACAGACAGTGACATTCAATACTGCCTTGCACACTCTTGCCTGCATCGAGCTGATATAGGGTGTAAAATGAGTTGCAAACAAGGGTTTCTATTGGACAAATTCAGGTATGTTTATCCCCGTTTTGTTCTGTTTGCTTCCGTTTAAGAAATGTTTTTCAACAGAATCAGCAGAATGAATACACCCCTGATCACGCGTAAACACAGTTCACTTTCATAGCAGCCACGTTGTATACCTTCTCGCATCTATGCGCTCTCCTCCTCTCACCTCTTCCCTTTGCTTGTGGACTTCAATGCACAACACATCAGCTGTATGTGACCAGGCGAAAAAACCTTTCCAAGTGAAACCAGTGTTGTGTTGGATAGTCATAGCCAGCTAGCTAACATAGCATCCCTCTGTTTGAGCAGGGTGTTTCAGTAGACTAAACTAGCTAGCTGTATTTGCTAGCTAAGTAAGTGAAGCTGAAAGTTTAAAAAAAGGACAATCTCTCTCTCTCTCTATTTCTCTCTTGCTTCTCCTTCATTTTGGAAGAAATTAATTTGTTCAAAACTTTTTAACTTTTGTCTTTCTCTCTCTTTGAGTCAACTACTCACCACATTTTATGCACTGCAGTGCTAGCTGTAGCTTATGCTTTCAGTACTAGATTCATTCTCTGATCCTTTGATTGGGTGGACAACATGTCAGTTCATGCTGCAAGAGCTCTGATAGGTTGGAGGACGTCCTCCGGAAGTTGTCATAATTACTGTGTAAGTCTATGGAAGGGGGTGAGAACCATGAGCCTCCTAGGTTTTGTATTGAAGTCAGTGAGGGAAAAAAGTATTTGATCCCCTGCTGATTTTGTACGTTTGCCCACTGACAAAGACCTGATCAGTCTATAATTTTATTGGTAGGTTTATTTGAACAGTGAGAGACACAATAACAACAACAAAATCCAGAAAAACGCATGTCAAAAATGTTATAAATTGATTTGCATTTTAATGAGGGAAATAAGTATTTGACCCCCCCCTCAATCAGAAAGATTTCTGGCTCCCAGGTGTCTTTTATACAGGTAACGAGCTGAGATTAGGAGCACACTCTTAAAGGGAGTGCTCCTAATCTCAGCTTGTTACCTGTATAAAAGACACCTGTCCACAAAAGCAATCAATCAATCAGATTCCAAACTCTCCACCATGGCCAAGACCAAAGAGCTCTCCAAGGATGTCAGGGACAAGATTGTAGACCTACACAAGGCTGGAATGGGCTACAAGACCATCGCCAAGCAGCTTGGTGAAAAAGTGACAACAGTTGGTGAGATTATTCGCAAATGGAAGAAACACAAAAGAACTGTCAATCTCTCTCGGCCTGGGGCTCCATGCAAGATCTCACCTCGTGGAGTTGCAATGATCATGGGAATGGTGAGGAATCAGCCCAGAACTACGCGGGAGGATCTTGTCAATGATTTCAAGGCAGCTGGGACCATAGTCACCAAGAAAACAATTGGTAACACACTACGCCGTGAAGGACTGAAATCCTGCATCGCCCACAAGGTCCCCCTGCTCAAGAAAGCACATATACAGGCCCGTCTGAAGTTTGCCAATGAACATCTGAATGATTTAGAGGAGAACTGGGTGAAAGTGTTGTGGTCAGATGAGACCAAAATCGAGCTCTTTGCCATCAACTCAACTCACCGTGTTTAGAGGAGGAGGAATGCTGCCTATCACCCCAAGAACACCATCCCCACCGTCAAACATGGAGGTGGAAACGTTATGCTTTGGGGGTGTTTTTCTGCTAAGGGGACAAGACAACTTCACCGCATCCATGTACCGTCAAATCTTGGGTGAGAACCTCCTTCCGTCAGCCAGGGCATTGGATGGGTATTCCAGCATGACAATGACCCAAAACACACGGCCAAGGCAACAAAGGAGTGGCTCAAGAAGAAGCACATTAAGGTCCTGGAGTGGCCTAGCCAGTCTCCAGACCTTAATCCCATAGAAAATCTGTGGAGGGAGCTGAAGGTTCGAATTGCCAAACGTCAGCCTCGAAACCTTAATGACTTGGAGAAGATCTGCAAAGAGGAGTGGGACAAAATCCCTCCTGAGATGTGTGCAAACCTGGTGGCCAACTACAAGAAACGTCTGACCTCTGTGATTGCCAACAAGGGTTTTGCACCAAGTACTAAGTCATGTTTTGTAGAGGGGTCAAATACTTATTTCCCATTAAATGTGTAGACTGATCATGTCTTTGTCTGTGGGCAAATGTACAAAATCAGCAGGGGATCAAATATTTTTTTCCCTCACTGTACCTAGAGGATGACAGAAGCTAGCTGTCCTCCGGCCACACCATGGTGATACCCTACAGAGTGCTGTTGAGGATACTGTAGACCTTCTTTGAAAAATAGTGTGTTTTAATCAATTATTTGGTGGCATGTGATTATATTTAGTATAGTTTTATGTAAAAATGATAACTTTTTTCCTGTTTTACAATTTAAATTTTTATGAAATTCACTGAGGAGGATGGTCCTCCCCTTCCTCCTCTGAGGAGCCTCCACTGTTATATATGCATATATGTGAGTAACCAATGACCTGTCGCATGCTTCCCAGTATAAACAGTTCGCGCATATATTATGATGAAATATATTTAGGTTTTTGTTTGTTTTGGTGTTCGTGCACACAAAAGGCAAGTCGAACTTCAAGTCTATGCCCCCTTATTGGTGATTGGTAAAAAAAAAAAGTATTAATCCTAGTAGGACTGGGAACTATGGATGGGATTCTTCAATGAAGTGTTTGTTGTCATTCAACGAGAGACGATTAGTTTTCATGCACATTTTTTCACTTGAGAAATACTGCACCAAACATCTTAGTTAGATGTGAAATTGCGCGACCAAGACCTCCCCGGCAAAAACGTCAAATTCATTACAGATTTCTTAAATTAGAGTAGTTCTGATTATTTTGAAGAAGTGTCATAGCTATGTTGTTTCTATGGTGGCACAAGCGGGACAAGAAACAGTAACATTGTGTAACAGGCACCGGGCATGAGATCCCACTAGCTTACAAAAATATATACACTACCAGTCAAAGGTTTGGACACACCTACTCATTCAATGGTTTTTCTTTATTTTTACTATTTTTTAGATTGTAGAATAATAGTGAAGACATCAAAACTATGAAATAACACACAGGGAATCATGTAGTAACCAAAAAAGTGTTAAACAAATCAAAATATATTTTATATTTGAGATTCTTCAAATAGCCACCCTTTACCTTGATGACAGCTTTGCACACTCTTTTCCAACACAGTCTCACCCTCTCTCTCTCTCTCTCTCTCTCTCTCTCTCTCTCTCTCTCTCTCTCTCTCTCGCTCTCGCTCTCTCTCTCTCTCTCTCTCTCTCTCTCTCTCTGACTTTCTTTCCCCTGTTTATATTTCTGTTTCTCCTTCCCCATCTCCTGTGTGATCCTGGCTGAAGGATATTATGTCTCTGTGTAAACACAGCCCTGAGCCACTGAGTACACAGCATTAGGCCTACATAAACACCCCGTGGGACCAGGACAATGAGCAGGTCTCACCAGACCCGGATGCCTAGCTCACCTCAATTGCTATTTACCAAACCTCTCATCTGTAGACTATAGACTCACTGTCAAACACACACTAAATGTCACCTCACAAAGTCACTGTTACACGTTCACAAACTCTAATCCTTCTGGCCTTCTCAAAAATGACACCTCATCCTCGTGTCTGTGAGGTTTGGTGTGGTTGACGGTGGGATAGTTGTTTAAAGATGGTCTAGCTGCCATAGCCTCTATATTCTCTACCTCACTGTTACTATCTGGCCTTGGCACACCAGTTATTATCTGTCATCAGAGGACTTACTGGAGTGGACACTATGGTCACAAGGCCTCCCCACAGACCTTTAGGGGGGCTAATATGAGTTAGAGTTTCTGCTGATGTACACAGACAGTTGAAGTCGGAAGTTTACATACACTTAGGTTGGAGTCATTAAAACTTGTTTTGCAACCACTCCACACATTTCTTGTTAACAAACTATAGTTTTGGAAAGTCGGTTAGGACATCTACTTTGTGCATGACACAAGTCATTTTTCCAACAATTGTTTACAGACAGATTATTTCACTTATAATTGACTGTATCACAATTCCAGTGGGTCAGAAGTTTACACACACTAAGTTGACTGTGCCTTTAAACAGCTTGGAAATTTCCAGAAAATGATGTCATGGCTTTAGAAGCTTCTGATAGGCTAATTGACATCATTTGAGTCAATTGGAGGTGTACCTATGGATGTATTTCAAGGCCTACCTTCAAACTCAGTGCCTCTTAGCTTGACATCATGGGAAAATCTAAAGAAATCAGCCAAGACCTCAGAAAACAATTGTAGACCTCCACAAATCTAGTTCATCCTTGGGAGCAATTTTCAAATGCCTGAAGGTATCACGTTCATCTGTACAAACAATAGTGCGCAAGTATAAACACCATGGGACCACGCTGCCGTCATTCCGCTCAGGAAGGAGACGCACTCTGTCTCCTAGAGATGAACGTACTTTGGTGCGAAAAGTGCAAATCAATCCCAGAACAACAGCAAAGGACCTTGTGGAAGATGCTGGAAGAAACAGGTACAAAAGTATCTATATCCACAGTAAAACGAGTCCTATATCGACATAACCTGAAAGGCCACTCAGCAAGAAAGAAGCCACTGCTCCAAAACCGCCATAAAAAAAGCCAGACTACGGTTTGCAACTGCACGTGGGGACAGAGATCGTACTTTTTGGAGAAATGTCCTCTGGTCTGATGAAACAAAAATATAACTGTTTGCCCATAATGACCATCTTTATGTTTGGAGGAAAAACGGGCAGGCCTGCAAGCCGAAGATCACCATCCCAACCGTGAAGAACGGGGATGGCAGCATCATGCTCTGGGGGTGCTTTGCTGAAGGAGGTACTGGTGCACTTCACAAAATAGATGGCATCATGAGGAAGGAAAATTATGTGGATATATTGAAGCAACATCTCAAGACATCAGTCAGGAAGTTAAAGCTTGGTCTTCCAAATGGACAATGACCACAAGAATACTTCCAAAGTTGTGGCAAAATGTCTTAAGGACAACCAAGTCAAGGTCCAATTCACCCAACTTATTGTGGGAAGCTTGTGGAAGGCTACCCGAAACGTTTGACCCAAGTTAAACAATTTAAAGGCAATGCTACCAAATACTAATTGAGTGTATGTAAACTTCTGACCCACTGGGAATGTGATGAAATAAATAAAAGCTGAAATAAATAATTCTCTCTACTATTACTCTGACATTTCACATTCTTAAAATAAAATGGTGATCCTAACTGACCTAAAACAGGGAATTTTTACTAGGATTAAATGTCAGGAATTGTGAAAAACTGAGTTTAAATGTATTTGGCTAAGGTGTACATAAACTTCTGACTTCAACTGTACATGCACACACACACACACACACACACACACACACACACACACACACACACACACACACACACACACACACACACAAATAAACACATACACATACACATGTTGTAGGTACACACTTACAGTACCAGTCAAAGGTTTGGACACACTTACTCATTCAAGGGTTTTTATTTATTTATACTATTTTCTACATTGTAGAATAATAGTGAAGACATCAAAACAATGAAATGACACATGAAATCATGTAGTAAACAAAAAAGTGTTCAACAAATCAAAATATATTTTATATTTGAGATTCTTCAAATAGCCACCCTTTGCCTTGATGACAGCTTTGCACACTCTTTGCATTCTCTCGACCAGCTTCACCTAGAATGCTTTTCCAACAGTCTTGAAGGAGTTCCCACATATGCTGAGCACTTGTTGGCTGCTTTTCCTTCACTCTGCGGTCCGACTCATCCCAAACCATCTCAATTGGGTTGAGGTCAGGGGATGCTGGAGGCCAGGTCATCTGATGCAGCACTCCATCACTCTCCTTCTTTGTAAAATAGCCCTTACACAGCCTGGAGGTGTGTTGGGTCATTGTCCTGTTGAAAAACAAATGATAGTCCCACTAAGCCCAAACCAGATGGGATGGTGTATCGCTGTAGAATGCTGTGGTAGCCATGCTGGTTAAGTGTGCCTTGAATTCTAAATAAATTACAGACAGAGTCACCAGCAAAGCACCTCCACACCATAACACCTCCTCCTCCATGCTTTACGGTGGGAAATACACATGCGGAGATCATCCGTTCATCCACACCGCGTCTCACAAAGACACAGCGGTTAGAACCAAAAATTTCCAATTTGACTCCAGACCAAAGGACACATTTCCACTGGTCTAATGTCCATTGCTCGTGTTTCTTGGCCCAAGCAGGTCTCTTCTTCTTATTGGTGTCCTTTAATAGTGGTTTCTTTGCAGCAATTCGAACATGAAAGTCTGATTCACCTAGTCCCCTCTGAACAGTTGATGTTGAGATGTGTCTGTGACTTGAACTCTGTGAAGCATTTATTTGGGCTGCAATTTCTGAGGCTGGTAACTCTAATGAACTTATCCTCTGCAGCAGAGGTAACTCTGGGTCTTCCATTCCTGTGGTGGTGCTCATGAGAGCCAGTTTCTTCATAGCGCTTGATGGTTTTTGCGACTGCACTTGAAGAAACTTTCAACGTTTTTGATATTTTCCGTATTGACTGACCTACATGTCTTAAAGTAATGATGGACTGTCATTTCTCTTTGCTTATTTGAGCTGTTCTTGACATAATATGGACTTGGTCTTTTACCAAATAGGGCTAACTTCTGTAAACCCCCCCTATCTTGTCACAACACAACTAATTGGCTCAAACGTGTTAAGTATGAAAGAAATTCCACAAATTAACTTTTAAGAAGGCACAACTGTTCATTGAAATGCATTCCAGGTGACTACCACATGAAGCTGGTTGAGAGAATGCCAAGAGTGTGCAAAGCTGTCATCAAGGCAAATGGTGGCTATTTGAAGAATCTCAAATATAAAATAAATGTTGATTTGTTTAACACTTTTTTGGTTACTACATGATTCCATATGTGTTTTGATGTCTTCACTATTATTTTACAATGTAGAAAATAGTAAAAATAAAGAAAAACCCTGGAATGAGTAGGTGTGTCCAAACTTTTGACTGGTACTGTATGTATGAATGAACATACTTCACACACTTCCCCCTCTCCACGCCCTGTTCTGTGCCGTCTTCATTCCCCAGCCGACCAGGACACAGCTGCAGGAGGAATTATATAAACCAGAGGTCACAGCAACAGTAAACGCTGACGACATCCAGGAGTAGCCTCTTGTGCCTGTGCACACTGAAGATTCCTTCTGGCCATGTTATAAATACATGCAGGTTCCAACACAAGGTTCAATGGACAGACATACCACATTCATGGCCTGACCCTTGGTATTGGAAGCCCCTCTGAAGGAGAATTACAACCACCAAGTCATGCCACATAGCATCTCACATTACACCTCCCTACATCAACAGCGCAAAGCCCTTATAACATTAAAGGAAGGGTGATGAAGGACTCACATCTGCATTTAGAGTGTCACATTTCTGTGAGAAAAAAAAGCCTGCCAATCAAAATAACACTGCTTGGGTAGCTAAAACGGATGTGTGGTAGTGGTTTTGGCCATATAAATTGCCACATTAAAATGCTATCAAAGCAGCCTATGCTGTGGTGATGGGGGTAATTTAGGAATCCTTTGAACCTTTCAAGATTTATACCCTCCCCCCTGTTTTGGAACAAAACAACGATAGCAGCGACTCTCTATGAACACTGCACTGACAGCTTATCTGTCCATGTCAGAAGAGTCTGGTGGGAGGAGCTATAGGATGACGGGCTCATTGTAATGGCTGGAATGGAGTAAATGGAATGGAAACGTGGTTTCCATATGTTTGATGTGTTTGATACCGTTCCATTTATTCCATTCCAGCCATTGCAATGAGCCTGTCCTCCTATAGTTCCTCCTAGCAGCCTTCTCTGGTCCATGTTTCAAATATGTGCCAGACGGGTTTGGGCACTTTCTCCAATGACTCAACTCAAATGCTGACATAATGCAGATTACCAAACTGTATGGAAAACAGGATTGAAATGAGTTGCACATCGCTGATACGCCGCTGATGATGGGTGGATGGATTACAAAATGACACAATGCACCTCTGTGGACCGCTGGGAGTGTGTGGGAGTGTGTGTGGGTCAGATATGTTTCTCATGGAGCAGATCCGTTACACAATGGGATGATTTTTCTCTGTTGCAGACAAATAAGACATAACTCACATTCTGTTCTTTCTGCTGGTGGAAAGTTGTCTTGCTGCAGGGTGTGGAGGGACAAAGCACAAAGATCTCCATGGCACTGTGTACTGAGAACAGCTGTTAGCAAAACATAGCCATAAGGTGACCCAAGGACACATCAAGTCTAAAGGTCCAGATTAACACACACTGATTACCTAAATAAGAAAGGTTGACGCCAAGTTCAATGCACTGACTGATGCGCAACAAACAGCACAAAACAGAATGTGGCATCCCTCTACGTTGGGCAAGTAACGGAAAGGTTGCTGGTTCGAATCTCCGAAATCTGTCGATGTGCGCTTGAGCGAGAAACGTAACCTTAATTGCTCCTGCATGTTGCTATGGATAAGAGTGTCTGCTAAATCACTTAAGATTTCACTGAAATGATGATGATGGAGGTGATCTCAGATTTACTTGTAGTGGTGAACTGAATGAACACTCAGTGACTATTGTGCCACAGGCTTGCCCAGAGACACTGAATCAATTAAACCAACAGGGAACAATTCTGTATGTCTCTTCAAGATCATACCGTTTCAGTGCTAAAGCTAAATTCACTATTGAATACGTATTTGGTATACAGATCTTAATTTGATCACTCTTTTTTTGCTGAAAATGTTCCTGGACAGCAGGAACTGCAAACTTGTAGTGTATTCAAGGTTTAAATAGGCTTCAAAAGTTGATAATTTACACTTTAAAATGTCAGACTTGACTTGCCCTAACAAAATATTTATCAACCCCTAAAAAAAAGGCCCAATAATTATAATCAAGTAATAATTTACATTTCCTGTTGCTGCAGGAATATTTTCCTGCTGTAGCAAACTGGCTCAAATTAAGATCCTACATATCTGTATGTGGTATTTCAAAGTCCATTTCCATTGAGTGTGAAGTCTCAAACATGTCAGTGTTGGAAAATATGTCTTGGTGTCATTTTACCCTCCAACCCCCCTCTCTCTTAATTTTTTTCCCTCAACCCACCCCTGCCAAAACATGTTGAGAGAACTTCCAGGAATCCATTTTTTTGGTCTCTCTGCAAAAGAACATGTTGTACATCTGGCGTGTGATTGGCTAAAGTGACAGCTCAACTTGGCAGAGTTCACAGGCAGTGCACATACCTTTGTTTGGATGAGAGGGATTTCTGTTTTGGCTAGAAAACTTAACTAAATCATTGCTTGATGTAATCTAAGTTAATTGTTTACTGACTAGCTCTGCAGTATGTTGACATAAACCTCCTTTAGATGTTGTTGTTGTTGTGGATGTTTGTGTATTATGTGTTTTGTCATATTACCAGAAAATGTCGTTCCTGGAAGCAAAGTCAGTCTGTTGTGGTGTGGGTGTCTAGACCTGGTTTTGTGCAGCAGTCCTTGTGTCACCAGGGAGACAGACTGGCTTTTGTGTGTTTGTCATCAGGGACAGTGTGGGATTGGGACAGAGTGACTGGGAGGGCACCAGACACTTCTCTGAAGCGTGTGTGGGGCCTCCACTCATCTCACTTCAGTCTCTCAGTAGACCCATTCTCCCCAAGTAGACCCTCACCAGCCCCTGCTGATTTTGTATGTTTTCCCACTGACAAAGAAATGATCAGTCTATAATTTTAATGGTAGGTTTATTTGAACAGTGAGAGACAGAATAACAAAAAAAAATCCAGAAAAACGCATGCCAAAAATGTTATTAATTGATTTGCATTTTAATGAGGGAAATAAGTATTTGACCCCTCTGCAAAACATGACTTAGTACTTGGTGGCAAAACCCTTGTTGGCAATCACAGAGGTCAGATGTTTCTTGTAGTTGGCCACCAGGTTTGCACACATCTCAGGAGAGATTTTGTCCCACTCCTCTTTGCAGATCTTCTCCAAGTCATTAAGGTTTCGAGGCTGACGTTTGGCAACTCGAACCTTCAGCTCCCTCCACAGATTTTCTATGGGATTAAGGTCTGGAGACTGGCTAGGCCACTCCAGAACCTTAATGTGCTTATTCTTGAGCCACTCCTTTGTTGCCTTGGCCGTGTGTTTTGGGTCCTTGTCATGCTGGAATACCCATCCACGACCCATTTTCAATGCCCTGGCTGAGGGAAGGAGGTTCTCACCCAAGATTTGACGGTACATGGCCCCGTCCATCGTCCCTTTGATGCGGTGAAGTTGTCCTGTCCCCTTAGCAGAAAAACATCCCCAAAGCATAATGTTTCCTCCTCCATGTTTGACAGTGGGGATGGTGTTCTTGGGGTGATAGGCAGCATTCCTCCTCCTCCAAACACGGCGAGTTGAGTTGATGCCAAAGAGCTCGATTTTGGTCTCATCTGACCACAACACTTTCACCCAGTTCTCCTCTGAATCATTCAGATGTTCATTGGCAAACTTCAGACGGGTATGTATATGTGCTTTCTTGAGCAGGGGGACCTTGCGGGCGCTGCAGGATTTCAGTTCTTCACGGCGTAGTGTGCTACCAATTGTTTTCTTGGTGACTATGGTCCCAGCTGCCTTGAGATCATTGACAAGATCCTCCCGTGTAGTTCTGGGCTGATTCCTCACCATTCTCATGATCATTGCAACTCCACGAGGTGAGATCTTGCATGGAGCCCCAGGCCGAGGGAGATTGACAGTCCTTTTGTGTTTCTTCCATTTGCGAATAATCGCACCAACTGTTGTCACCTTCTCACCAAGCTGCTTGGCGATGGTCTTGTAGCCCATTCCAGCCTTGTGTAGGTCTACAATCTTGTCCCTGACAACCTTGGATAGCTCTTTAGTCTTGGCCATGGTGGAGAATTTGGAATCTGATTGATTGATTGCTTCTGTGGACAGTTGTCTTTTATACAGGTAACAAGCTGAGATTAGGAGCACTCCCTTTAAGAGTGTGCTCCTAATCTCAGCTCGTTACCTGTATAAAAGACACCTGGGAGCCAGAAATCTTTCTGATTGAGGGGGGGTCAAATACTTATTTCCCTCATTAAAATGCAAATCAATTTATAACATTTTTGACATGCGTTTTTCTGGATTTTGTTGTTGTTATTCTGTCACTCACTGTTCAAATAAACCTACCATTAAAATTATAGACTGATCATGTCTTTGTCAGTGGGCAAACGTACAAAATCAGCAGGGGATCAAATACTTTTTTCCCTCACTGTATGTTAATTTAATTTACAAGGTAATATAAACTGACCAAAATACACTGCTCAAAAAAATAAAGGGAACACTTAAACAACACATCCTAGATCTGAATGAATGAAATAATCTTATTAAATACTTTTTTCTTTACATAGTTGAATGTGCTGACAACAAAATCACACAAAAATTATCAATGGAAATCAAATTTATCAACCCATGGAGGTCTGGATTTGGAGTCACCCTCAAAATTAAAGTGGAAAACCACACTACAGGCTGATCCAACTTTGATGTAATGTCCTTAAAACAAGTCAAAATGAGGCTCAGTAGTGTGTGTGGCCTCCACGTGCCTGTATGACCTCCCTACAACGCCTGGGCATGCTCCTGATGAGGTGGCGGATGGTCTCCTGAGGGATCTCCTCCCAGACCTGGACTAAAGCATCCGCCAACTCCTGGACAGTCTGTGGTGCAACGTGGCGTTGGTGGATGGAGCGAGACATGATGTCCCAGATGTGCTCAATTGGATTCAGGTCTGGGGAACGGGCGGGCCAGTCCATAGCATCAATGCCTTCCTCTTGCAGGAACTGCTGACACGCTCCAGCCACATGAGGTCTAGCATCGTCGTGCATTAGGAGGAACCCAGGGCCAATCGCACCAGCATATGGTCTCATAAGGGGTCTGAGGATCTCATCTCGGTACCTAATGGCAGTCAGGCTACCTCTGGCGAGCACATGGAGGGCTGTGCGGCCCCCCAAAGAAATGCCACCCCACACCATGACTGACCTACCGCCAAACCGGTCATGCTGGAGGATGTTGCAGGCAGCAGAACGTTCTCCACGGCGTCTCCAGACTCTGTCACGTCTGTCACATGTGCTCAGTGTGAACCTGCTTTCATCTGTGAAGAGCACAGGGCGCCAGTGGCGAATTTGCCAATCTTGTTGTTCTCTGGCAAATGCCAAACGTCCTGCACGGTGTTGGGCTGTCAGCACAACCCCCACCTGTGGACGTCGGGCCCTCATACCACCCTCATGGAGTCTGTTTCTGACCGTTTGAGCAGACACATGCACATTTTGCAGGGCTCTGGCAGTGCTCCTCCTGCTCCTCCTTGCACAAAGGCGGAGGTAGCAGTCCTGCTGCTGGGTTATTGCCCTCCTACGGCCTCCTCCACGTCTCCTGATGTACTGGCCTGTCTCCTGGTAGCGCCTCCATGCTCTGGACACTACGCTGACAGACACAGCAAACCTTCTTGCCACAGCTCGCATTGATGTGCCATCCTGGATGAGCTGCACTACCTGAGCCACTTGTGTGGGTTGTAGACTCCGTCTCATGCTACCACTAGAGTGAAAGCACCGCCAGCATTCAAAAGTGACCAAAACATCAGCCAGGAAGCATAGGAACTGAGAAGTGGTCTGTGGTCACCACCTGCAGAACCACTTCTTTATTGGGGGTGTCTTGCTAATTGCCTATAATTTCCACCTATTGTCTATTCCATTTGCACAACAGCATGTGAAATTTATTGTCAATCAGTGTTGCTTCCTAAGTGGACAGTTTGATTTCACAGAAGTGTGATTGACTTGAAGTTACATTGTGTTGTTTAAGTGTTCCCTTAATTTTTTTGAGCAGTGTACTTAATTGGCAGTCTTTCTCCAATTTATAACATAATCCGTACTTTTCGTACATTAAGAGAGGAGTTGGAGCTTAAAAGCCCTAAAAAGGCATAGTGCCTCAAAGTACAAAGAAGTACTTTGCTTTATGTTTTTTGTGTATTTTATGTTAAATGTCTGCTCAGCCCACATGCTCACACTCTCTATATATGTACTGTATACAATAACTATGTATTCATACTATCACTCTTCCATTCCATGGAATGCCCACTGCCCTCATATGACATGTCTGCTAAAATGTTTTATCTGGTTCTTCAATGCTAGACGGAACAGACAAGGTTATCTTTGATTTTATACAAGTAAAGACCAATAAAATCCAACTTATTACATTTACCAGACGCTCTTATCCAGAGCGACTTACAGTTAGTGCATACATTATTCTTTTTTCATACTGGCCCCCCATGGGAATCGAACCCACAACCCTGGCGTTGCAAACGCCATGCTCTACCAACTGAGCTACCTCCCTGCCGGCCATTCCCTCCCCTACCCTGGACGAATTGTGCGCCGCCCCATTGGTCTCCCGGTTGCAGCCGGCTACAGCAGAGCCTGGATTCGAACCAGGATCTCTAGTGGCACAGCTAGCACTGCAATGCAGTGCCTTAGACCACTGCGCCACATGGAATGTGCATGGACTCCATGATGGGAAAAAAGCATATTGTTCTTGAACACTTAAAGAGATTGTCAGCAGATGTGGTTTTCCTACAAGAGTTACAGTACCTTTCAAAAAAGGAGAAATTGAATATTTAAAGAGGAGCTAGGTTGAAGAGGCCTATGCTGCCACCTACTCTAGTAACAGCATAGGTGTAGGCATCCTGATAAATAAGAATACACCATTTTCCCTTACATCCCAGAACACAGACCATGAAGGCCGTTTTCTAATGTTGAATTGTACCTTACATGGTGAAAAATGCACATTAATTTAATTGTATATCCCACCAGAGGCAAATCTGGTGTTTTTAGATAGACTTCAAGCTATTTTAGATCAAATCCAGACAGGAACTATTACTTTAGCAGACGACCTAAATCATTCATTTGATAAGATTGACAGACGTAGCAATAAAAAAGGCAAATTCAAGGAACCTCCAAAGAGGCTGAAAAATGTAATCTCTACAAATAATTTACAGGACACCTGGAGATTACTAGTGATACATTTGATACCGGAGCTCCGAGGCACGCATCGAAACCGCGAAGCAGTTTATTTTGAAGCAGTGTGCCGATGCTTGTATCGCTTTATCAGAAGCACGTGATCAATGATGTCCGAAGCTTTGTTTCATCGAACAACCACCTGATTGGTTTGGTAGAAGACTAAAAAGCAACACTGTGCACGCGCTACGGCGTGTGCAACGTCATATATAGTTATTTGTCTGTTCTAAATTATTTTGACCAGTAGGTGCCACTAGTGTACACTGTGTTGAGCAAAGCCTTGAGTAATGAACCTATTTTCGACACAATTGGTTGGAAATGCTCAATGCTTCAGGAAGAGACTACTATTCCCAACTTCAAAAGACAACCATTTTTTTTTCTCAAAGTAAGAAAAGCTATTCAATAATTGAATACATTTTTATTTCCAAAAATGTTCTCAACAATTTACTGGGTTAAAAAATCCATGACGTAGTGATATCGGATCATTCTCTGGTATCATGCGTAGCAGTCAAATGAACAAATCGCCCTCTAGTGGCCTCATGGGTGGAATGCTATTAATATTTTTCATAATTTCATAATTATTCTACATAAAAATCAAAAATAAAGAAACGCTGCAAATCCGGTGTTTCTACATCAAACGGTTTTGTTATATTTCAGTCTTCTGGGATGTTATATAAAGTGTAATATTGGAATGGAAACTCTTTTTTTAAAGACCATAACCATGTGTGTGAGGTGTATACTTTTGTTTCAAAGCAGATTTATTTAAGACTACCAAGAAACACTCTGTGCAACCCTGATTTAGCCTACTGCAGTATTAATTAAACCAACAGAAAATACACTTCGCAACAGAATATGGAGAATGAACAGAACGCACCTTCAAGACCCAAAATGTATTAAATATTTATATGAAAAAATAAATAACTTTACCATTACAAATTTAGACATAGAGGAAAGGCCCCTGATATCATTTGGGATGCTTTTAAGGTGTACATTAGGGGAATGGTAATCTGAGTTAGAAAGAAAAATGAAAGAAAAAAAAATTACTATTTTAGAAAAAGCCCATAAAAAACCTTTACAAGATAAAAAAAATAAAAAAAATAAAAAATCTGAACTTAAGCAGGAATATGATCTTTACCTTTTGAAGAGCGCCAACAACTACAAGTTAAACTCAAATAAAGCAAATAAACCTGGTAAACATCTCACAAAACGAATACATGCCAAACCAGTTATCATTTTAAAAGATAAAGATACACATACGTTAATTTGAAACAACAACGCGATTAAAGCTTCTATGAAAAACTATATAAATCAGAATTAAACAACAGTTGGACAGACCCTGCAGCCTTAGACTCAACAACTCTGAAGCAATTATCAGTACACAAAAAAATAATCTCTAAAAACAGAGATCACCCAAAAAGAAATATTAGACACTGTTAAAACATTAGCGTGGAGAAAAACACCAGGAATGGTAGGCTTTCCCATAGAATTCGATTTAACATTTTAGGACAAAGTAGCGCCCCTATTTACACAAATGACAACACACATGTGACTCAATTCAGTGCTTCCTAGTTCCATGTATCAAACAGTTATTTCAGTTATATTAAAACCAGGAAAATCTGGAGAGTCCCCTGCTGATTACAGACCCATACGTTTAATACATTGTGACAATAAAATAATAACAAAACTCATAAGCAATAGAATGGCAAAAGTCTTACCAGACTTGATACATATCAATCAAATAGGGTTATTTAAAATATACACACACAAATACAAGAACATGTTAAAAAACAAGATATAGATTGATCAATTATGGCTGTTGATGCCGAAAAGGCATTTGAACGCTCTTGAATGGCCTTTTCTATTCAAAACGTTGGAAGCTTCAAACTTTCCAGCTGAAATAATAAATGTAATAAAATATTATATAAATGTCCTAAAGCACAAATATACACAAATAATACATTATCTGCTGAAATTGCTTTAGAAAGGGGCACAAGACAGGGATGTCCTCTCTCCCGCTCCTGTTTGCACTGGCAATTGAACTGCTTGCAGAAAGAATTAGAAAGGACCCAAACGTAACAGATATCAGAATTGATAAACATGAATATAAACTAAACTTATTTGCCGATGATCTCCTGATATACAGTACCAGTCAAAGATTTGGCCCACCTACTCATTCAATAGTTTTTTATTTTATTTTTTACATTGTAGAATAATAGTGAAGACATCAAAACTATGAGATAATCCTGTAGTACCTCAAAAAGTGTTAAACAAATATATTATATTTGAGTTTCTTCAAATAGCCACCCTTTGCCTTGATGACAGCATTGCACACACTTGGCATTCTCTCAACCAGCTCCACCTGGAATGCTTTTCCAACAGTCTTGAAGGAGTTCCTACATATGCTGAGCACTTGTTGGCTGCTTTTCCTTCACTCTGCGGTCCAACTCATCCTAAACCATCTCATTTGGGTTGAGGTTGGGGGATTGAGGAGGCCAGGTAATCTGATGCAGCACTCCATCACTCTCCTTCTTGGTAAAATAGCTTTTACACAGCCTGGAGGTGTGTTGGATCATTGTCCTGTTGAAAAACAAATGATAGTCTCACTAAGCCCAAACCAGATGGGATGGCGTATCGCTGCAGAATGCTGTGGTAGCCATGCTGGTTCAGTGTGCCTTGAATTCTAAATAAATCACAGACAGAGTCACCAGCAAAGCACCCCCACACCATAACACCTCCTCCTCCATGCTTTACGGTGGGAACTATACATGCGGATATCATCTGTTCACCCACACCGCGTCTCACAAAGACACGGCGGTTGGAACAAAAAATCTCAAATTTGGACTCCAGACCAAAGGACACATTTCCACCGGTCTAATGCCCATTCCTCATGTTTCTTGGCCCAAGCAGGTCTCTTCTTCTTATTGGTGTCCTTTAGTAGTGGTTTCTTTGCAGCAATTCGACCATGAAGGCCTGATTCACACAGTCCCCTCTGAACAGTTGATGTTGAGATGTCTCTGTTACTTGAACTCTGTGAAGCATTTATTTGGGCTGAAATTTCTGAGGCTGGTAACTCTGCAGCAGAGGTAACTATGGGTCTTCCATTACTGTGGTGGTCCTCATGAGAGCCAGTTTCATCACAGCACTTGATGGTTTTTGCGACTGCTCTTGAAGAAACTTTCAATGTTCTTGAAATGTTCTGTATTGACTGACCTTCATGTCTTAAAGTAATGATGGACTGTCGTTTCTCTTTGCTTATTTGAGCTGTTCTTGCCATAATATGGACTTGGTCTTTTACCAAATAGGGCTATCTTCTGTATACCCCCCCTACCTTGTGACAACACAACTGATTGGCTCAAACACATTAAGAAGGAAATAAATTCCACAAAATAACTTTTAAGAAGGCTCACCTGTTTATTGAAATGCATTCTAGGTGACTACCTCATGAAGCTGGTTGAGAGAATGCCAAGAGTGGGTAAAGCTGTCATCAAGGCAAATGGTGGCTATTTGAAGAATCTCAAATGTAAAATATATTTTGATTTGTTTAACACTTTTTTGGTCACTACATGATTCCATATGTGTTATTTCATCGTTTTGATGTCTTCACTATTATTCTACAATGTAGAAAATAGTAAAAATAAATAAAAACCCTTGAATGAGTAGGTGTGTCCAAACTTTTGACCGGTAGTGTACCTGACCAATATTGAAAGCTCAATGACCCCCTAGCAAAAAATATTTTCAGAATACTCTAAAACACGTGTCAAACTCATTCCACGGAGGGCCGAGTGTCTGCAGGTTTTCGCTCCTCCCTGGTACTTGATTGATTAATTAAGGTGACTGATTAGTAAGGAACTCCTCTCACCTGGTTGTCTAGGTCTTAATTTAAAGGAAAAAACAAAAACCAGCAAACACTAGGCGCTCCATGGAATGAGTTTGACACCCTTGCTCTAAAATCTCAGGATGTATAATTAATGTGGAAAAAACTGAACTAATGGCAATAGGAAAAATAAAAGAATAACTAATGATCTACAGCAATCCTTTAAAAAATATATAAAATACTTAGGATGTTTAATAATTGACAACAACCAACAAATATACAAAGACAACTTTATCCCATTACTTAACAATATGAAAGCAGATCTAATTAAATGGAACAATCTTCACATAAATCTTATTGGTAGAAGAAACCTCTTCAGAATGGCTTCCAAAGTTTTTATACAGTGGGGAGAACAAGTATTTGATACACTGCCGATTTTGCAGGTTTTCCTACTTACAAAGCATGTAGAGGTCTGTAATTTTTATCATAGGTACACTTCAACTGTGAGAGACGGAATCTAAAACAAAAATCAAGAAAATCACATTGTATGATTTTTAAGTAATTAATTTGCATTTTATTGCATGACATAAGTATTTGCTCACCTACCAACCAGTAAGAATTCCGGCTCTCACAGACCTGTTAGTTTTTCTTTAAGAAGCCCTCCTGTTCTCCACTCATTACCTGTATTAACTGCACCTGTTTTAACTCGTTACCTGTATAAAAGACACCTGTCCACACACTCAATCAAACAGACTCCAACCTCTCCACAATGGCCAAGACCAGAGAGCTGTGTAAGGACATCAGAGATAAAATTAATTAATTAAGTAATTTTTATCATAGGTACACTTCAACTGTGAGAGACGGAATCTAAAACAAAAATCAAGAAAATCACATTGTATGATTTTAAAGTAATTAATTTGCATTTTATTGCATTACATAAGTATTTGATACATCAGACAAGCAATTTTTTGGTCCATTAAAAGAACATCAAATTGATAAGAAATACAGTGTAGACATTATTAATGTTGTAAATGTTGATAGTAGCTGGAAACGGCTGAATTTTAATGGAATATCTACATAGGCATACAGAGGCCCATTATCAGCAACCATCAGTCCTGTGTTCCAATGGCACGTTGTGTTTGCTAATCCAAGTTGATCATTTTAAAAGGCTAATTGATAATTAGAAAACCCTTTTGCAATTATGTTAGCACAGCTGAAAACGGTTGGCCTTCTTAAGACTAGTTGAGTATCTGGAGCATCAGCAACTGTGGGTTCGATTACAGGATCAAAATGGCCAGAAACAAATAACTTTATTCTGAAACTCGTCAGTCTATTCTTGTTCTGAGGTTCATACTTAATGATGGTGTTGGAGTCGTGCTTGGCCACATAGTCGTGGGTGAACACGGAGTACAGGAAGGGACTAAGCACCCACCCCTGAGGGGACCCCGTGTTGAGGATCAGTGTGGCAGATGTGTTGTTGCCTACCCTTACCAACTGGGGACAGCCCGTCAGGATCCAGTTGCAGAGGGAGGTGTTTAGTCCCAGGGTCCTTAGCTTAGTGATGAGCTTTGTGGGCACTATGATGTTGAACGCTGAGCTGTATTCAATGAACAGCATTCTCACATAGGTGTTCCTTTTGTCCAGGTGGGAAAGGGGAGTGTGGAGTGTGGTTGAGATTGCGTCATCTGTGGATCTGTTGGGGCGGTATGTGAATTGGAGTGGGTCTAGGGTTTCCGGGATGATGGTGTTGATGTGAGCCATGACCATCCTTTCAAAACACTTCATTGCTACCGACGTGAGTGCTACAGGGCGGTAGTCATTTAGGCAGGTTACCTTCGCTTTCTTGGGCACAGGGACTATGGTGGTCTGCTTGAAACATTTATGTATTACAGACTCGGTCAGGTAGAGTTTGAAAATGTCAGTGAAGACACTTGCCAGTTGGTCCACGCATGCTCTGAGAACACGTCCTGGTAATCCGTCTGGCCCCGCGGCCTTGTGAATGTTGACCTGTTTAAAGGTCTTGCTCACATCGGCTACAGAGAGCGTGATCACACAGTCGTCCGGAACAGCTGGTGCTCTCATGCATGCTTCAGTGTTGCTTGCCTCGAAGTGAGCATAAAAGGCATTTAGCTCATCTGATAGGCTCGTGTCACTGGGCAGCTCGTGGCTGGGTTTCCCTTTATAGTCCGTAATAGTTTGCAAGCCCTGCCACATCCGATGAGCGTCAGAGCCAGTGTAGTAGGATTAAATCTTAGTCCTGTACTGACGCTTTGCCTGTTTGATGGTTCGTCTGAGGGCATAGCGAGATTTCTTATACGTGTCCAGATTAGTGTCCTGCTCCTTGAAAGCGGCAGCTCTAGCCTTTAGCTCAGTGCGGATATTTCCTGTAATCCATGGCTTCTGGTTGGGATATGTATTTACGGTCCCAGTGGGGACGACGTCGTCGATGCACTTATTGATGAAGCCGGTGACTGAGGTGGTATACTCTTCAATGCCATTGGATGAATCCCAGAACATATTCCAGTCTGTGCTAGCAAAACAGTCCTGTAGCGTAGCATCCGTGTCATCTGACCACTTCCGTATTGAGCGAGTCACTGGTACTGCTTTAGTTTTTGCTTGTAAGCAGGAATCAGGAGGATAGAATTATGGTCAGATTTGCCAAATGGAGGGCGAGGGAGAGCTTTGTATGCGTCTCTGTGTGTGGAGTAAAGGTGGTCTAGGGTTTCTTTTCCTCTGGCTGCACATGTGACATGCTGGTAGAAATGAAGTAAAATGGATTTAAGTTTGCCTGCATTAAAGTCCCCGGACACTAGGAGCACCGCTTCTGGATGAGCATTTTATTTTTTG
The DNA here is from genome assembly GCF_020615455.1 of Coregonus clupeaformis. Lineage (NCBI taxonomy): Eukaryota > Metazoa > Chordata > Actinopteri > Salmoniformes > Salmonidae > Coregonus > Coregonus clupeaformis. Next base: position 37,730,741 of record NC_059203.1, on the reverse strand, counting down.
CTTATGGCCTTATACAGCTTGTTGAGTGCAGTCTTAGTGCCTTTATCTGTTTGGGGTGGTAAATAGACGGCTACAAAAAATATAGATGAAAACTCTCTTGGTAAATAGTGTGGTCTACAGCTTATTATGAGGTACTCTACCTCAGGCATGCAATACTTTGAGACTTCCTTAATTGTTGACATCGCACACTAGCTGTTATTGACAAATAGACACGCACCCCCACCACTCGTCTTACCAGACGTACCTGTTCTGTCCTGCCGATGCACAGAAAACCCAGCCAACTGTATATTATCCTTATCGTCGTTCAGCCACGACTTGGTGAAACATAAGATATTACAGTTTTTAATGTCCCATTGGTAGGATAGTCTCTCCAGTGATTGCACGTTGGCCAATAGAACGGATGGTAGAGGCGGGTTACCCACTCGCCGACGAATTCTCATAAGGCACCCTGAGCTCCGCCCCCTGTATTTCCATCTTTTCTCCACACGAATGACGGCGATTTGGGCCTGGTCTCGGAGAAGCAGTATATAGTTCGCGTCGGACTCATTAAATAAAACATTTTCATCCAGTTCAAGGTGAGTTATCGCTGTTCTGATATTCAGAAGCTCTTTTCGGTCATTAGAGACAGTAGCAGCAACATTATGTACAAAATAAGTTACAAACAATGCAAAAAAACACACAAAATAACACAGTTGGTTAGGAGCCCGTAAAACGGCAGCTATCCCCTCCGGCGCTACACAGCCATGCACACATAATCACAGAGGTTATGTTTGCATGGCTGTGTGTGTCTGTCTCTTCCTCTCTCTCCTGTCTAGGAATGTGATTAGCTGATACAGCTCAAACCATTTGACCTGCAGAAACCCCTCCAACAGCAAACCAGAAGTTACCTCAGCTCAGCAAACTGTCTAAGGCGACAGCCATCCTGTTTCCTCTTCTGCTCAAGTACAAGGGTGGCTTTACAGCACGTGCCATGTTTAGCCTCGCTAGTAGAATAGGGTCTACGCAAGTTCATTCTACCAGATCTATGATAGAGGAAGTGTATTCAGATATAGAGGGGGTTTATGAGGAAGTGGGCCTATTTGGGGCTTCTGCTGAAGGAAATGAAAGGTTCATCCGGTCCCCCTACCCGCTTCGCTGACTCAGCCACTCAGACCATTGTGTGACATTTAAATCCACTCATCTCTGAACATCTCTACACTACTTGACATTTAACAAATGGCTCTGTGGGCATGCAAAAACAGGGAGGTTCTGAGAGTGCATGATTAAAAAAGAAGATAGTATCTCTGATCAATCCTCCACGGAGCAATACAGAGGGTATACAGTAAGGACTGGTTACGCTAGCTGTGTGTGAGCTATTATCCTTGCTTACCAGGCTTACTATAAGACACACGGGACAGACTAAAAAGCTATTTCTACTGTTTGTGCTGAGTGACTGTGGAGAAGTGTAAATGTACACTCTGCTTCAGAGCTTAGGCAAGTGACACCGAATTTACATCTGTGCTGATGAGTCCTTATCCATCTCAGCCCTTTCACATTCAAACCGTCATAGCATTAGTGTATCCCCTCTCTAATCTCTCTAAGCCCCTCTCCCTGCCCACAGCAGGCTGCTGGCATTACTAGTGTTTCTGATGAGTTAAACACTGGAGTTGTACAGTACAGCCTAGCTACTGTAAACACCACCTCTATAGGATGAGTTATCGGCCAAACAAATGTTACATAAAGTGCTTTGGGAATCTACACACCTGTGGATAAAGGACCCCCAGCTGAGTCATCATGCTACTTACTGTACCTCTCCTAGAACTGAATGCTAACAGGTCTTCACATCATCAACTGGGCCCTCCAATAGTCCAGTATAATACATAGGGCATGTACACTAACAATCAATTCAAGAAAAAGTGTGTGTGTGAGAAACAGAAGACCACAAAACGGAAGTGAGCAATCATTCCCAGTCCTTTATCCTTCCAGCACAAACAAACCCTACCCTGAAATAAAGATTAAACAGACAGATATTGCTGGTCAAGATTTGTGTTTGTGCCATGGGAAATCACTCAATAACAAGGAGTGATACAGGATCTGGTCTTAAAGGCCCAGTACAGTCAAAATTCTGTTTTTCCTGGGTTTTATATAATATTGTTGTTTCTATGTCAAACAGTTTTGTTATATTTCAGTCTTCTGTGATGTATATCAGAATATTTCTCAACTCTATATCTGACATGGTACAGGTGTCATCTTATTTTTAAACCCATAACCATGTGTGTGAGGTGAATACTTTGTTTAAGACTACCAAGAATCACTCCGTGTGACCCTGATTTAGCCCATTGGACTAAAAGGTTAAAAAATGTGATCAGTGTTATTTCCTGATAGTTGCTGGTTGAAAATACAATATACACAGGACCTTCTAATCAGCAGGTTTGCATGGGTGGGAGTTTCGGCTTTCCATAGTGACATCACCATGCAGTGAATTGGTTAATAAACCAATAACAAATAGATTCCAAACCTCTTTACCAATAACAGCTACTTTTCAGTTTTCCCCTCCCCAATCAGACCACTCCCAGACAGTCCTAGCAAAAGTATTGCTTGAGAAAGCGTTTTTTGCTAAAAAGCCATTTTTGCCCATTATAATGGCAATCTATTACAGTAAGGTACTAAATTGTTACCCAGAAATGATTTGATATTGATATAAAAATGGCTGCATTGAGCCTTTAAGAAACAGGAACAACAGCAGCTAACAGAGTAATGACAGTTTAAACACATACTGACCGTGACCGTGGAGATCAACATTGCCACTGCCAGCAGGTGCTCTCAGGCCAGAGGTCATAGGTGAGAGGGTAAGGAGCAGGGTGTTCAGTTGCTTAGAACCGCATGTACTGTACACATACTGAGAAGAATAGCAGAAGGCGGTTTGAAACTTGGAATGAAAAAGTCTGGACAGTGAAAAATAGTGTGTTACGTGTTGGGGGAAGATGCCAACTTGAGACTTTCGCAACCGTGGTGTTGGACAGTGGTGGAGACTGTTACATAATAAGGCCCCAGTTATTGGAGGTCACGGATATGGAGTCATGCTTGCTTGGGTCATGACGAAGAGAGAATTTTACAGATCAGCCAGTCAGAGTGATTTTAAAGTAGAGCAACCAATCAAACTTCTCTTCACAGTCCACACTAACAGAACACATACATGACATCACATGATCTAAGCCTACATCAAACTATGCCCACAAGCGCATTCACAGACATTAAAAAACATGGATAAACATCTCTCCCTCTCTCCCTCCCACACACACACACACAGTCATACACACACACACACACTCATCATGTCTCACGTGTCAATTCTAGGGTACACTGGGTTCAGTCTCTTCTTGGAAAGTTATGTTTAATTATGTTTTCCTTAAGTAAACTAAGGGGAGGCTCCCTTACACACACTGATAAAGAGAGCAGTAAGGAGAGAATCAGGCCAGGGAAAGAGAGACAGACAAAGGGAGAAAAGTAAAGCAAGACAGAGAGAAGAGGGCTCAAGGGGGGAAAAGGGTGTGGAGTAAAGAACAGCATGTGAAAAGTGAGGAGAGGAATGAAGAGGGAATGCCAAAGGGAGAGTTGTGGATACGTTGGAAAGCTGACAGAAGAGGGGTGTGTGGTCTGGGGGTCTATGGGATGGTTGGGGGGTGGGATGGAGTAGGGAGGTCTGCAGTTGCTGTTATGTAACAGAGTTTGGTCAGTGTGGTTGTACTGCCATGTGCAAACTTTATGACCTAAAGGGTAGACCTTCACTTTACCTCATACAGTTACAGTGTATAGTCATAAAAAAAAACACACATGAACCTACACAGGGTTAAAAAAGACACACACGCACACACACACACACACACACACACACACACACACTACACCACAGTGAATTAACAACACATAAAGAGTTCAAACGTGGCATTTAAACATCACACAGCTTCATTCACTAGGGAAGCTACAGTATTTTCCTGGAAGAGCAGCACGTGTACATCCATACTGACACACTGACATAGACACAGCTATCTTTCTTTCAGTATGTGTGTGTGTCTGATATGTATGGTTCTACCCCTCTCTATATCTGTCACTACAGAGACGGTATACAGATAGTGCTTTAGGCCTGCACACGTGGCTGACTAACTGCTGGCAGCGCTTTCAGGACTTTATGATTTTAACACCAACATATGCAGGGCAAAGGGGTCATGAAAATGTACTTTGGAAATTACCGGCAAAGGTTGGGAAGACATATTTTGCATGATCTGAGTGAGTGTGTGTGTGTTTGTGGCTGTGTGAGATAGAGAGTGAGTGAGAGAAAGGAACATAAAATTTGACATACCAATTAGGATCTGGCTAAAAATACTTTAATCAGTTATAGAACCCATATTCCCCGTGCATCCCGCAAAGGCGGAGGTGTTGCTAACATTTACGATAGCAAATTTCAATTTACAAAAAAAAAAATGACGTTTTCATCTTTCGAGCTTCTAGTCATGAAATCTATGCAGCCTACTCAATCACTTTTTATAGCTACTGTTTACAGGCCTCCTGGGCCATATACAGCGTTCCTCTCTGAGTTTCCTGAATTCCTATCAGACCTTGTAGTCATAGCAGATCATATTCTAATTTTTGGTGATTTTAATATTCACATGGAGAAGTCCACAGACCCACTCCAAAAGTCTTTCGGAGCCATTATCGACTCAGTGGGTTTTGTCCAACATGTCTCTGGACCTACTCACTGCCACAGTCATACTCTGGACCTAGTTTTGTCCCATGGAATAAATGTTGTAGATCTTAATGTTTTTCCACAAAATCCTGGACTATCGGACCACCATTTTATTACGTTTGCAATCGCAACAAATAATCTGCTCAGACCCCAACCAAGGAGCATCAAAAGTCGTGCTATAAATTCTCAGACAACACAAAAATTCATTGATGCCCTTCCAGACTCCTTCTGCCTACCCAAGGACGTCAGAGGACAAAAATCAGTTAACCACTTAACTGAGGAACTCAATTTAACCTTGCGCAATACCCTAGATGCAGTTGCACCCCTAAAAACGAAAAACATTTGTCATAAGAAACTAGCTCCCTGGTATACAGAAAATACCCGAGCTTTGAAGCAAGCTTCCAGGAAATTGGAACGGAAATGGCGCCACTGTAACGATCCCGGCAGTCTGAGTCGGGTCCTGTCTGTGGACTAGTTGTTCTGCTCGTGATCTCCAGTTTCCCGAGGGTTCTGGAACGCTCCGGGGAGCTCTCTTGATTTCCGCACCTGCATCCCATCAGCAATCTGCACACCTGGTCCTGATCATCACCCTTCTTAGGCTCTGGCCTAACATCCATTCCCTGCCGGATCGTTAGCCATGAACAGTAGGTTTACCAGAGTATCAGTCTTAGAGCTTCTAGCGTTAGTTTTGTTGTTTTGCACCTTGTTGGTTTGTTGTTTACTTACCTCCGTTTTGTTCCATCTGCAGTCACTCGTCCGGAACCTTCATCCAACCTCTGCCTGGTGGTCGGCGGCTGCCGAGCCATGATCGGATCAACCACTGCACCCCCAACAACTAATCAACGCCGCCCGCTCTGTTCCCTGGATTACTCAGCATCACTCTTGAATTTGTAAATAAACACTCACCTTCGTTTCAACTTACCTTGTCCTGGTCTGCTTCTGGGTTCTGGCTTTGTAACTCGTGACAGCCACACCAAACTGGAAGTCTTCCGACTAGCTTGGAAAGACAGTACCGTGCAGTACCGAAGAGCCCTCACTGCTGCTCGATCATCCTACTTTTCCAAATTAATCGAGGAAAATAAGAACAATCCAAAATTTCTTTTTGATACTGTTGCAAAGCTAACTAAAAAGCAGCATTCCCCAAGAGAGGATGGTTTTCACTTCAGCAGTGATAAATTCATGAACTTCTTTGAGGAAAAGATCATGACCATTAGAAAGCAAATTACGGACTCCTCTTTGAATCTGCGTATTCCTCCAGGGCTTAGCTGTCCTGGATCTGCACAGATTCTCGAGGGCCTGGGATCGGGAGAGACACTTAAGTGTTTTAGTACTATATCTCTTGACACAATGATGAAAATAATCATGGCCTCTAAACCTTCAAGCTGCATACTGGATCCTATTCCTACTAAACTGCTGAAGGAGCTGCTTCCTGTGCTTGGCCCTCCTATGTTGAACATAATAAACAGCTCTCTATCCACCGGATGTGTACCAAACTCACTAAAAGTGGCAGTGATAAAGCCTCTCTTGAAAAAGCCAAACCTTGACCCGGAAAATATAAAAACTATCGGCCTATATCGAATCTTCCATTCCTCTCAAAAATTTTAGAAAAAGCTGTTGCGCAGCAACTCACTGCCTTTCTGAAGACAAACAATGTATACGAAATGCTTCAGTCTGGTTTTAGACCCCATCATAGCACTGAGACTGCACTTGTGAAGGTGGTAAATTACCTTTTAATGGCGTCAGACCGAGGCTCTGCATCTGTCCTCGTGCTACTAGACCTTAGTGCTGCCTTTGACACCATCGATCACCACATTCTTTTGGAGAGACTGGAAACCCAAATTGGTCTACACGGACAAGTTCTGGCCTGGTTTAGATCCTACCTGTCGGAAAGATATCAGTTTGTCTCTGTGAATGGTCTGTCCTCCGACAAATCAACTGTACATTTCGGTGTTCCTCAAGGTTCCGTTTTAGGACCACTATTGTTTTCACTATATATTTTACCTCTTGGGGATGTTATTCGAAAACATAATGTTAACTTTCACTGCTATGCGGATGACACACACAGCTGTACATTTCAATGAAGCATGGTGAAGCCCCAAAATTGCCCTCGCTAGAAGCCTGTGTTTCAGACATAAGGAAGTGGATGGCTGAAAACTTTTACTTTTAAACTCGGACAAAACAGAGATGCTTGTACTAGGTCCCAAGAAACAAAGAGATCTTCTGTTAAATCTGACAATTCATCTTGATGGTTGTAAAGTCGTCTCAAATAAAACTGTGAAGGACCTAGGCGTTACTCTTGACCCTGATCTCTCTTTTGACGAACATATCAAGACTGTTTCAAGGACAGCTTTTTTCCATCTACGTAACATTGCAAAAATCAGAAATTTTCTGTCCAAAAATGATGCAGAAAAAATTAATCCATGCATTTGTTACTTCTAGATTAGACTACTGCAATGCTCTATTTTCCGGCTACCCGGATAAAGCACTAAATAAACTTCAGTTAGTGCTAAATACGGCTGCTAGAATCCTGACTAGAACCAAGAAATTTGATCATATTACTCCAGTGCTAGCTTCCCTACACTGGCTTCCTGTTAAGGCAAGGGCTGATTTCAAGGTTTTACTGTTAACCTATAAAGCGTTACATGGGCTTGCTCCTACCTATCTTTCCGAGTTGGTCCTGCCGTACATACCAATACGTACGCTACGGTCACAAGACGCAGGCCTCCTAATTGTCCCTAGAATTTCTAAGCAAACAGCGGGAGGCAGGGCTTTCTCCTATAGATCTCCATTTTTATGGAACAGTCTGCCTACCCATGTGAGAGACGCAGACTCGGTCTCAACCTTTAAGTCTTTACTGAAGACTTATCTCTTCAGTAGGTCATATGATTGAGTGTAGTCTGGCCCAGGAGTGTGAAGGTGAACGGAAAGGCTGGAGCAACGAACAGCCCTTGCTGTCTCTGCCGGGCCGGTTCCCCTCTCCACTGGGGTTCTCTGCCTCTAACCCTGTTGCAGGGGCTGAGTCACTGGCTTGCTGGTGCTCTTTCATGCCGTCCCTGGGAGGGGTGCGTCACTTGAGTGGGTTGAGTTACTGACGTGATCTTCCTGTCTGGGTTGGCGCCCCCCCTTGGTTTGTGCTGTGGTGGAGACCTCTGTGGGCTATACTCGGCCTTGTCTCAGGATTGTAAGTTGGTGGTTGGGGATATCCCTCTAGTGGTGCGGGGCTGTGCTTTGGCGGAGTGGGTGGGGTTATATCCTTCCTGTTTGGCCCTGTCCGGGGGTTTCTTCGGATGGGGCCACAGTGTCTCCGGACCGCTCCTGTCTCAGCCTCCAGTATTTATGCTGCAGTAGTTTATGTGTCGGGGGGCTGGGGCTAGTTGGTTATACCTGGAGTACTTCTCCTGTCTTATCCAGTGTCCTGTGTGAATTTAAGTATGCTCTCTCTAATTCTCTCGTTCTCTCTTTCTCTCTGAGAACCTGAGCCCCTAGGACCATACGTCAGGACTACCGGGCATGATGACACCTTGCTGTCCCCAGTCCGCCTGGCCTTGCTGCTATTCCAGTTTCAACTGTTCTGCCTGCGGCTACGAAACCCCTACCTGTCCCAGACCTGCTGTTTTCAACTCTAAATGATCGGCTATGAAAAGCCAACTGAGAGACCTGAGCCCTAGGACCATACGTCGGGACTACCGGCCGTGGTGACTCCTTGCTGTCCCCAGTCCGCCTGGCCTTGCTGCTATTCCAGTTTAAACTGTTCTGCCTGCGGTTATGGAACCCCTACCTGTCCCAGACCTGCTGTTTTAAACTCTAATGATCGGCTATGAAAAGCCAACTGAGATTTATTCCTGATTATTATTTGACCATGCTTGTCACTTATGAACATTTTCTGAACATCTTGGCATGGTTCTGTTATAATCTCCACCCGGCACAGCCAGAAGAGGACTGGCCACCCCTCATAGCCTGGTTCCTCTCTAGGTTTCTTCCTAGGTTTTGCCTTTCTAGGGAGTTTTTCCTAGCCACCGTGCTTCTACACCTGCATTACTAGCTGTTTGGGGTTTTAGGCTGGGTTTCTGTACAGCACTTCGAGATATTAGCTGATGTAAGAAGGGCTATATAAAATAAAATTGATTGATTGATTGATTGATTGCCCTTTATGGTTGTGAGGTCTGGGGTCCGCTCACCAACCAAGAATTCACAAAATGGGACAAACATCAAAAAGAGACTCTGCATGCAGAATTCTGCAAAAATATCCTCAGTGTACAACGAAAAACACCAAATAATGCATGCAGAGCAGAATTAGGACGATACCCGCTAATTATCAAAATCCAGAAAAGAGCCATTAAATTCTATAACCACTTAAAAGGAAGCGATTCCCAAACCTTCCATAACAAAGCCATCACCTACAGAGAAATTAACTTGGAGAAGAGTCCCCTAAGCAAGCTGGTCCTGGGGCTCTGTTCACAAACACAAACAGACCCCACAGAGCCCCAGGACAACAACACATTTAGATCCAACCAAATCATGTGAAAACAAAAAGAGAATTACTTGACACATTGGAAAGAATTAACAAAAAAACAGAGCAAACTAAAATGCTATTTGGCCCTAAACAGAGAGTACATAGTGGCAGAATATCTGACCACTGTGATTGACCCAAACTTAAGGAAAGCTTTGACTATGTACAGACTCAGTGAGCATAGCCTTGCAAAGTATGAAAAAAATTAAATTTAAAAAAATGTATGCACTCACTATCTGTAAGTCGCTCTGGATAAGAGCGTCTGCTAAATGACTAAAATGTAAAAAGTAATTGAGAAAGGCCGCCGTAGGCAGACCTGGCTCTCAAGAGAAGACAGGCTATGTGCACACTGCCCACAAAATGAGGTGGAAACTGAGCTGCACTTCCTAACCTCCTGCCAAATGTATGACCATATTAGAGACACATATTTCCCTGACATTACACAGATCCACAAAGAATTAGAAAACAAACACAATTTTGTTTTCAGTGCGCCATCACAGCAGTAAGATTTGTGACCTGTTGCCACAAGAAAAGGGCAACCAGTGAAGAACAAACACCATTGTAAATACCCATATTTATGTTTATTTATTTTCCCATTTGGACTTAACTATTTGCACATTGTTACAACACTGTATATATACATAATATGACATTTGAAATGTCTTTATTCTTTTGGAACATCTGAGTGTAATGTTTACTGTTAATTTGTATTGTTTATTTCACGTTTGTTAACTAACTACTTCACTTGCTTTGGCAATGTTAACATACGTTTCCCATGCCAATAAAGCCCTTAAATTGAATTGAAATTGAGAGAGAAAGAAAGAGAGAGAGAGAGAGAGAGAAAGAGAGAGAGAGAGAGAGAGAGAGAGAGAGAGAGAGAGAGAGAGAGAGAGAGAGAGAGAGAGAGAGAGAGAGAGAGAGAATATCAGAGGTAAGTGGACACAGACGCAATGGAGAGATGATCCAACGTGATTCAGCTAAATCTCACATTAAGCCAGAATGAGTGAATGCCCAAAACTCACACACTGACAGACACTAGCACATTAACCCTCTCTAACACAATGAGCAGGTACAGAGGGTACAATCAAACCATGAAAGGCAAATATTTACGTAGGCCGACACCCAAAGAGGCAGTGTGTATATGTGTGTGTATGTGTGTGTGTGTGTGTCTGTGAGAGAGAGAGTCTGAACCCAGTGCACCCTAGAGACATGATGTGTGTGTGTGTGTGTGTGTGTGTGATAGCCTATATGCGTTATGAGAAACCGCCAACCTACAATCGTAAATTATTCATAAGTTAACCTGTCGTTAAGTAGGCGTAATATGAGTGTCTTCAAACGTGTGCTTAATATAAGTAGGCGTGATATGAGTGTCTTCAAACGTGTGCTTAATATAAATCAATCAATCAATCACATTTTATTTATAAAGCCCTTTTTACATCAGCAGATGTCACAAAGTGCTATACAGAAACCCAGCCTAAAACCCCAAACAGCAAGCAATGCAGATGTAGAAGCACAGTGGCTAGGAAAAACTCCCTAGAAAGGCAGAAACCTAGGAAGAAACCTAGAGGAACCAGGCTCTGAGGGGTGGCCAGTCCCCTTCTGGCTGTGCCGGGTGGAGATTATAACAGTACATGGCCATTAAGGCCAGATTTTTCTCCAAGATGTTCAAACGTTCATAGATGACCAGCAGGGTCAAATAATAATCACAGTGGTTGTAGAGGTTGCAACAGGTCAGTACATTAAGAGTAAACGTCACTTGGCTTTTCATAGCCGGGCATTTAGAGGTTGAAATAGCAGGTGCGGTAGAGAGAGAGAGTTGAAAACAGCAGGTCTGGGACAAGGTAGCACGTCCGGTGAACAGGTCAGGGTTCCATAGCCGCATATAAAGTCAGTATGCTGTATTTGATGGGGTACATATCGTACACTCAGAGTTGAATCTCAGAGGAGAGGTCTATGGAAGATATTGCAACTGGGCTGGCCTGTCCATTCATAACCTATTATACACATTTTTTGTCACTGGAATGTTCCTGCTCATGTTACAATGGTGCTTCAAATGACCATGCATATAAAACCCATATTAAACTGTCATCATCTGGGTTTAGTGATAAGAACCCAAGAGAGAAGGGGTCAAGCTACTTTACTTTGTTCTGTTTGTTCCAAACTGCTGTAATCTGTTTAACTCCAACCTCCTTGGATATCTTTTGTCCTAATAAAACAATGTTTTACTGTATTTGTGTGTACCGTGTTATCAACGTCTGATCTGTTCTATTGTAAAGTATAGATATCAGACAGCTGAACCCTCCTGTGAGTAGGGACATGGCATGGTCTGGCATTACACAGGCAACAGCCAAAGAGCAGCTTGAGCATAAACTAAGAGTACAGTAAATTAATAGGTCAACATCGCCCCCTGGTGAAATTCTGTAACATCATTATTGAGGCTGCTTTATTGCCAGTAGCCTACAGAAATTACAAGGGTATTCTGCTTGATTAATTACATGATAGAATGGCAACGTTATTACACCAAGGATTCAGGTACTAGGGTTGATCAAAAGTCCTACCAAATTAGCACCATTCGTTTACAATAACCTGAATTCTTGAAGAAGGGCTAAATTAAAAACCTGCTCAAAAACATATACTGAGGTGCACACAGTGCAAATGTCGATGTTTCCGAGTAATAAGAAAAATTAAGAAAGCAAGGCAAAAAGTGAGACCACAGATAGCTGCCGAAACCCGGGATCGAACCAGGGACCTTTAGATCTTCAGTCTAACGCTCTCCCAACTGAGCTATTTCGGCGCTCTACTCATATTGCCCACTCCATGGCTTATTTAGTTCACTCCTTCGTTTCCTTATGTAGTCTATCGTTTCCTTCGTTGAGTATACAAAATGTGAAATGGAGAATACCGTGGGGTTGCCACAGGGTGCTGCTCAAACTTCAACAAAAACATTGTTGTTCAGGGCAAGGAAGCACACTCGTATATAATACTACGTGCTATCGGCTTGACAACGGTGAGTCTATGACATTTTTGGTAGCGACACAACCCACTTGATCTGCCGTTCGCTAGCAAGACGCTACCAACATTTGCCATCACAAGCCAACCAGAGACGGCAACGCTAGCAAGATCTATCAATAATTGGCCAATGAGTACAGAGCTGTGGAATTGGCCAATGGAGATAGAACTAAGGCGGGACCTAGAAGAGGAGCGTCTCTCCACTCGACCTATAAATCGCACTGTACATTTAAAGGATTAATTGGGATGGTCCCTCACGGCGCAGTAACCTTTGTGTCGTCTCTCTATGAAGGTGCCATCAGCGATAAAGAGATTATGAAGCAGTCTGGCATTGTGGCTATCTTAAACCCATTAATATTTTTTAGAACTGCATAGTCCTTCAATGCACCTGCTTCCATTTCCAGCCCCCTTTTCATTAGTGGTGTTTGTCTTGTCCCTCTGATAATTCTTTCTGCAGGTTTTTCTGCTGTGCTTGTACCTCTAACATGGCTTACCTCCCAGAAATGTGAAGCAGTCACTCTCTCCTTCCTCAGTGAATGCCACTTGGGTGTTTCACTTTGGCATCTGGTTGCTTCCTCAATCAGGTGTGACTATGACAAAGTCACAGACAGAGAACTGAAGTGAAGCTTTTCTTGATCCGTCATGATCTCGTATGAACAGTCTGTTGGTTGTAAATGGTAACCGTCCAGTGGCACTTTTGGGAACGGTGGTGCATCCTCATGGATGACAACACTGTCAGGTGGAGGTGGTGGGTGTTGATATGACAGGATACTGCCAGTTTGTACCTTGCCAAAAATGGAGTCCACGAGTGGTTTGTCAGATGTGATGTTCATTCTGCAGATAAGTGGAAGAGAGTCTGGTTCCATGTCAGCATAGGCAGGTAGTGGGTTGAGGGTTGATGGGTCTGGTAGCTCACCGCTGTAGCCCTTGTAAAGTGTAGATCTGGAATAACAATATCAGGAAAAGTAAAGGGTTCACTAGGATATACACCAGAATCTAACAGCGATTAATAACATTTATTTCGCAACACATTGTAGTCTGCCTATTTAATTGGACTCTGCAGACCTAATTCCACTTGCCGGAGTAGCATCTGGTTTGGGCTTCACTACAACCATGGCATCCACAGGTCCTGGCTTCACTCCCTATTTATTTATGAGATGGTATTAGGAGAGATGCTAGTATGCATGTGACACAACTGTCTGGTATTGAAATGATACAAACCACTGTTCGTGGTTTATGCCACATCTGCTCTGTTTCAGTGCACGAAAGTACAGGAGAGACGACAGACATGCCACATTCAGAGTAATGGGCAGTCTGATATAGTAATGCAACCAAATGATTGCATATCCCACACCCAGCCACACAGGAACAGTAGCTTTTAACAAGCACAACTGGCTGTGAATCACGCAATGTCATCTAAAATACACAGAAGCATAATTTAATGGGTTTTGAAAGACAAGGGTCTACAGCAGCAGGAGTAGGAGCAAAACTTGTTCTTTCTACTTTTTACTGGTGTAAGCAACTTATCTACTGTCTCGTGTCACTTTTGTGCTTTCTGCATCACTTTCATTCTGTCTTGCACCACTTGGCTATACTGTCTCCCACCACTTACCTATTGTCTTGTGCCATTTACCTACCTTCAAACAGTATTGGCAGAGCATTAGGTGAGTGGTGCAACATTGTAGCCTAGTACCAATAACAACAGTAGAGTGAAGGTTTTGCTCCTAATTCCTCTTGAAAAGTAGAAACATCAAGAATAAAAGCAAGGAAGTTGGGGCATATGTTTATAAAGAAAGAAGTAAAGATGACAGGACAGTTTTGAGTAGAACATCAGCAGTTTGAAGAATAGCTGAGTGGAATATGTTACTGTCATTGCAGTCATCAAGTCAGGAAAAAGTAGCAATCTCATTATTGTTTACATTTCAAACCAAACTCCAATTTGTTTACAACAGACCCAACAACAAAGCATGGCAATTCCCACTCAGCTACCCTGGTCTGTATTAGGCTACCACTGTTTAGCTATCGTGAAAACCATAAAAGTTCTAAAGTGTTCTCTTAGCAATGGCAATCAAAGCTGTGGTAACATTAAACGAGTAAAACATGTGTTGAACGGAACCTTGAACAAGTTCAACAGAACTTTGAACGTGTCACTTAATCTAGTCCTACTCTCAGCTGGTGTGGTGGCTTTAGTTTCTTCATTGAGCGGTAGCAGTGGGCTCTCACAGAGATCTCATTTGTAGCCCTGTTTTTACCTGATACTTTCATAAAAGTACAAACACATGAAGTGAGAGGTATATACACATGATTCAACTTTATTTAAAGCATGATTAACCTGAAGCAGGACGGAGTCATGACTTAAAACACCAAAGCAAGGCTTCTAGCTCAGGCTAGCTAGCGTTAGCATATTACCTTCAAAGTTGCAAAGAAAAGAAGAAACGTAAAATTTGAAGCCTTTATCCAGTTTGCTATGTGGTGTCGTACTGGATGTCCGGACGACCCTCCGTATATCATTAACAGATACTTTAGGCAACTCCAGCAAACACCTTGTAAACTTCATCTCTGCCATCATAACGGTCTACTGTCACTGGCTAATGTTTTTTTCCGGTAACCGGAAATGCCCAAGCATCCTTACGCCAATGCAGAAGTGATGCGTGCATAGAGCCTATTGGTTACTCTTCAATTCAATTTAAGGGCTTTATTGGTATGGGAAACGTGTGTTAACATTGCCAAAGCAAGTGAAGTAGATAGTAAACAAAAGTTAAATAAACAATAAAAGTTAACAGTAAACATTACACTCAGAAGTTCCAAAAGGATAAAGACATTTCAAATGCCATATTATGTACAGTTGAAGTCGAAAGTTTACATACACCTTAGCCAAATACATTTAAACTCAGTTTTTAAAAATTCTTGACATTCAATCCTAGTAAAAATTCCTTGTCCTAGGTCAGTTAGGATCACCACTTTATTTTAAGAATGTGAAATGTCAGAATAATAGTAGAGAGAATGATTTATTTCAGCTTTTATTTCTTTCATCACATCCCAGTGGGTCAGAAGTTTACATACACTCAATTAGTATTTGGTAGCATTGCCTTTAAATTGTTTAACTTGGGTCAAACATTCCGGGTAGCCTTCCACAAGCTTCCCACAATAAGTTGGGTGAATTTTGGCCCATTCCTCCTGACAGAGCTGGTGTAACTGAGTCAGGTTTGTAGGCCTCCTTGCTCGCACACGCTTTTTCAGTTCTGCCCACAACTTTTCTATAGGATTGAGGTCAGGGCTTTGTGATTGCCACTCTAATACCTTGACTTTGTTGTCCTTAAGCCATTTTGCCACAACTTTGGAAGTGAGCTTGGGGTCATTGTCCATTTGGAAGACCCATTTGCGACCAAGCTTGACATGTTGCTTCAATATATCCACATAATTGTCCTTCCTCATGATGCCATCTATTTTGTGAAGTGCACCAGTCCCTCCTGCAGCAAAGCACCCCCAAAGCATAATGCTGCCACCCCGTGCTTCACGGTTGGGATGGTGTTCTTCGGCTTGCAAGTGTAACGATGGTCATTATGGGCAAAAAGTTCTATTTTTGTTTCATCAGACCAGAGGACATTTCTCCAAAAAGTACGATCTTTGTCCCCATGTGCAGTTGCAAACCGTAGTCTGGCTTTTTTATAGCGGTTTTGGAGCAGTGGCTTCTTCCTTGCTGAGCGGCCTTTCAGGTTATGTCGATATAGGACACGTTTTACTGTGGATATAGATACTTTTGTACCTGTTTCCTCCAGCATCTTCACAAGGTCCTTTGATGTTATTCTGGGATTGATGTGCACTTTTCGCACCAAAGTCGGTTCATCTCTAGGAGACAGAACACGTCTCCTTCCTGGGCGGTATGACCGCTGCGTGGTCCCATGGTGTTTATACTTGTGCACTATTGTTTGTACAGATGAACTTGGTACCTTCAGGTGTTTGGAAATTGCTACCAAGGATGAACCAGACTTGTGAAGGTCTACAATTAATTTTCTAAGGTCTTGGCTGATTTCTTTTGATTTTCCCATGATGTCAAGCAAAGAGGCACTGAGTTTGAAGGTAGGCCATGAAATACATCCACAGGTACACCTCCAATTGATTCAAATTATGTTAATTAGTAATTAGTATGAAAAATGTATGCACTCACTAACTGTAAGTCGCTCTGGATAAGAGCGTCTGCTAAATGAGTAAAATGTAAAAATGTAAATTAGCCTATCGGAAGCTTCTAAAGCCATGACATCATCTTTTGGAATTTTCCAAGCTGTTTAAAGGCACAGTCAACTTAGTGTATGTAAACTTCTGACCCACCGGAATTGTGATACAGTGAATTATAAGTGAAATAATCTGTCTGTAAACAATTGTTGGAAAAATTACTTGTGTCATGCACAAAGTAGATGTCCTAACCGACTTGCCAAAACTATAGTTTGTTAACAAGAAATTTGTGGAGTGGTTGAAAAACGAGTTTTAATGACTCCAACCTAAGTGTATGTAAACTTCCGACTTCAACTGTATATATACAGTGTTGTAACAATGTGCAAATAGTTAAAGTCCAAACATAAATATGGGTTGTATTTACAATGGTGTTTGTTGTTCACTGGTTGTCCTTTTCTTGTGGCAGCAGATCAAAAATCTTGCTGCTGTGATTGCACACTGTGGTATTTCACCCAGTAGATATGGGAGTTTATCAAAATTGGGTTTGTTTTCAAATTCTTTGTGGATCTGTGTAATCTGAGGGAAATATGTGTCTCTAATATGGTCATACATTTGGCAGGAGGTTAGGAAGTGCAGCTCAGTTTCCACCTCATTTTGTGGGCAGTGTGCACATAGCCTGTCTTCTCTTGAGAGCCAGGTCTGCCTACGGCGGCCTTTCTCAATAGCAGGCTATGCTCACTAAGTCTGTACATAGTCAAAGCTTTCCTTAAGTTTGGGTCAGTCACAGTGGTCAGGTATTCTGCCACTGTGTACTCTCTGTTTAGGGCCAAATAGCATTCTAGTTTGCTCTGTTTTTTTGTTAATTCTTTCCAATGTGTCAAGTAATTCTCTTTTTGTTTTCACATGATTTGGTTGGGTCTAAATGTGTTGTTGTCCTGGGGCTCTGTGGGGTCTGTTTGTGTTTGTGAACAGGGCCCCAGGACCAGCTTGCTTAGGGGACTCCTCTCCAAGTTAATCTCTCTGTAGGTGATGGCTTTGTTATGGAAGGTTTGGGAATCGCTTCCTTTTAAGTGGTAATAGAATTTAACAGCTCTTTTCTGGATTTTGATAATTAGCGGGTATCGGCCTAATTCTGCTCTGCATGCATTATTTGGTGTTTTCCGTTGTACACTGAGGATATTTTTTGCAGAATTCTGCATGCAGTCTGAATTTGGTGTTTGTCCCATTTTGTGAATTCTTGGTTGGTGAGTTGACACCAGACCTCACAACCATAAAGGGCAATGGGTTCTATAACTGATTAAAGTATTTTTAGCCAGATCCTAACTGGTATGTCAACTTCTATGTTCCTTGTGATAGCTTAGAAGCCCGGCCCGTTTAGGCCGAGGCATGTATAGTGTTTTGTGTGCTCTAGGGCAAAGGTGTCTAGATGGAATTTGTATTTGTGGTCCTGGCAACTGGACCTTTTTTGGAACACCATTATTTTTTGTCTTACTGAGATTTACTGTCATGGCCCAGGTCTGACAGAATCTGTGCAGATGATCTAGGTGCTGCTGTAGGCCCTCCTTGATTGGTGACAGAAGCACCAGATCATCAGCAAACAGTAGACATTTGACTTCAGATTCTAGTAGGGTGAGGCCGGGTGCTCCAGACTGTTCTAGTGCCCTCACCAATTCATTTATATATATTGAAGAGGGTGGGGCTTAAACTGCATCCCTGTCTCACCCCACGGCCCTGTAGAAAGAAATGTGTGTGTTTTTTTGCCAATTTTAACTGCACACTTGTTGTTTGTGTACATGGATTTTATAATGTTGTATGTTTTTCCCACAACACCACTTTCCATCCATTTGTATAGCAGACCCTCATGCCAGATTGAGTCAAAAGCTTTTTTGAAATCAACAAAGTATGAGAAGACTTTGCCTTTGTTTTGGTTTGTTTGTTTGTCAATTAGGGTGTGCAGGGTGAACACGTGGTCTGTCGTACCGTAATTTGGTAAAAAGCCAATTTGACATTTGCTCAGTACATTGTTTTCACTGAGGAAATGAACAAGTCTGCTGTTAATGATAATGCAGAGGATTTTCCCAAGGTTGCTGTTGACACATATCCCACGGTAGTTGTTGGGGTCAAATTTGTCTCCACTTTTGTGGATTGGGGTGATCCGTACTTGGTTCCAAATATTGGGGAAGATGCCAGAGCTAAGGATGATGTTAAAGAGTTTAAGTATAGCCAATTGGAATTTGTGGTCTGTATACAGTGAGGGAAAAAAGTATTTGATCCCCTGCTGATTTTGTACGTTTGCCCACTGACAAAGAAATGATCAGTCTATAATTTTAATGGTAGGTTTATTTGAACAGTGAGAGACAGAATAACAACAAAAAAATTCAGAAAAAAGCATGTCAAAAATGTTATAAATTGATTTGCATTTTAATGAGGGAAATAAGTATTTGACCCCCTCTCAATCAGAAAGATTTCTGGCTCCCAAGTGTCTTTTATACAGGTAACGAGCTGAGATTAGGAGCACACTCTTAAAGGGAGTGCTCCTAATCTCAGCTTGTTACCTGTATAAAAGACACCTGTCCACAGAAGCAATCAATCAATCAGATTCCAAACTCTCCACCATGGCCAAGACCAAAGAGCTCTCCAAGGATGTCAGGGACAAGATTGTAGACCTACACAAGGCTGGAATTGGCTACAAGACCATCGCCAAGCAGCTTGGTGAGAACAGTTGGTGCGATTATTCTCAAATGGAAGAAACACAAAAGACCTGTCAATCTCCCTCGGCCTGGGGCTCCATGCAAGATCTCACCTCGTGGAGTTGCAATGATCATGAGAACGGTGAGGAATCAGCCCAGAACTACACGGGAGGATCTTGTCAATGATCTCAAGGCAGCTGGGACCATAGTCACCAAGAAAACAATTGGTAACACACTACGCCGTGAAGGACTGAAATCCTGCAGTGCCCGCAAATTCCCCCTGCTCAAGAAAGCACATATACAGGCCCGTCTGAAGTTTGCCAATGAACATCTGAATGATTCAGAGGAGAACTGGGTGAAAGTGTTGTGGTCAGATGAGACCAAAATTGAGCTCTTTGGCATCATCTCAACTCGCCGTGTTTGGAGGAGGAGGAATGCTGCCTATGACCCCAAGAACACCATCCCCACCGTCAAACATGGAGGTGGAAACATTATGCTTTGGGGGTGTTTTTCTGCTAAGGGGACAGGACAACTTCACCGCATCAATGGGACGATGGACGGGGCCATGTACCATCAAATGGTGAGAACCTCCTTCCCTCAGCCAGGGCATTGAAAATGGGTCGTGGATGGGTATTCCAGCATGACAATGACCCAAAACACACGGCCAAGGCAACAAAGGAGTGGCTCAAGAAGAAGCACATTAAGGTCCTGGAGTGGCCTAGCCAGTCTCCAGACCTTAATCCCATAGTAAATCTGTGGAGGGAGCTGAAGGTTCGAGTTGCCAAACGTCAGCCTCGAAACCTTAATGACTTGGAGAAGATCTGCAAAGGGGAGTGGGACAAAATCCCTCCTGAGATGTGTGCAAACCTGGTGGCCAACAACAAGAAATGTCTGACCTCTGTGATTACACAGAAAGCGGCACAGGTCCTAATCCAGGCACTTGTCATCTCCCGTCTGGATTACTGCAACTTGCTGTTGACTGGGCTCCCTGCCTGTGCCATTAAACCCCTACAACTTATCCAGAACGCCGCAGCCCGTCTGGTGTTCGATCTTCCCAAGTTGTCTCATATCACCCCGCTCCTCCGCACACTCCACTGGCTTCCAGTTGAGGCTCGCATCTACTACAAGACCATGGTACTTGCCTACGGAGCTGTGAGGGGAACGGCACCTCCTTACCTTCAGGCTCTGATCAGACCCTACACCCAAACGAGGGCACTACGTTCATCCACCTCTGGCCTGCTAGCTCCCCTACCTCAATACCACAATTTCTTCCAGTTCTCTGCTGCCAATGACTGGAACAAATTGCAAAAATCTCTGAAGCTGGAGACACTTATCTCCCTCACTAACTTTAAGCATCAGTTGTCAGAGCACCTTACCGATCACTGCACCTGTACACAGCCCATCTGAAATTAGCCCGCCAAACTACCTCATCCCTATATTGTTATTTATTTTGCTCATTTGTACCCCAGTATCTCTATTTGCACATCATCTCTTGCACATCATTCCAGTGTTAATACTAAATTGTAATTATTTTGCACTATAGCCTATTTTATTGCCTTACCTCCATAACTTGCTAAATTTGCACACTGTATATTATATGTATTTCTGTTGTATTTTTGACTTTGTTTTGTTTTACCCCATATGTAACTCTGTGTTGTTGTTTTTATCGCACTGCTTTGCTTTATCTTGGCCAGGTCGCAGTTGTAAATGAGAACTTGTTCTCAACCTGGTTGTCCCACTGGCTATCATAACTTGAATGCACCAATTTGTAAGTCGCTCTGGATAAGAGCGTCTGCTAAATGATGTAAATGTTAATGTAAATTGCCAACACGGGTTTTGCCTCCAAGTACTAAGTAATGTTTTGCAGAGGGGTCAAATACTTATTTCCCTCATTAAAATGCAAATCAATTTATAACATTTTTGACATGCATTTTTCTGGATTTTTTTGTTGTTATTCTGTATCTCACTGTTCAAATAAACCTACCATTAAAATTATAGACTGATCATGTCTTTGTCAGTGGGCAAACTTACAAAATCAGCAGGGGATCAAATACTTTTTTCCCTCACTGTATTTTATCATTTCATTGAGGATACCATCAACACCACAGGCCTTTTTGGGTTGGAGGGTTTGTATATTGTCCTGTAGTCCATTCAATGTAGTTGGAGAATCTAGTGGGTTCTGGTAGTCTTTAATAGTTGATTCTAAGATTTGCATTTGATCATGTATATTTTGTTTCTGTTTGTTCTTTGTTATAGGGCCAAAAATATTGGAGAAGGGGTTTACCCATACATCTCCATTTTGTATAGATAGCTCTTTGTGTTGTTGTTTGTTTAGTGTTTTCCAATTGGTTAGATTCTATGGATTCTTCAATTACATTGAGCTGAAACAAACAAGAAATAAGACAAAGAACCGGAAAACTTAACGTGCATAACTATTCACCCCCCCCCAAAGTCAATACTTTGTAGAGCCACCTTTTGCAGCAATTACAGCTGCAAGTCTCTTGGAGTATGTCTCTATAAGCTTGGCACATCTAGCCACTGGGATTTTTGCACATTCTAAAAGGCAAAACTGCTCCACCTCCTTCAAGTTGGATGGGTTCCACTGGTGTACAGCAATCTTTAAGTCATACCACAGATTTTCAATTGGATTGCGGTCTGGGCTTCGACTAAGCCATTCAAATCAAATCAAATTTGATTTGTCACATACGCGTGTTTAGCAGATGTTATAGCGGGTGTAGCGAAATGCTTGTGCTTCTAGCTCCAACAGTGCAGTAATATCTAACAAGTAATATCTAACAATTTCACAACATATACCCAATACACACAAAACTAGTAAGGAATGGAATTTAAGAATATATACATATATGGACAAGCAATGACAGAGCGGCATGGACTAAGATACAGTAGAATATTATAGAATAGAATACAGTATATACATATGAGATGAGTAGTGCAAGATATGTAAACATTATTAAAGTGACTAGTGTTCCATTTCTTAAAGTGGCCAGTGATTTCAATAGGCAGCAGCAGCCTCTAATGTGCTAGTGATGGCTATTTAACAGTCTGATGGCCTTGAGATAGAAGCTGTTTTTCATTCTCTCGGTCCCAGCTTTGATGCACCTGTACTGACAAGCCTTCTGGATGATAGCGGGGTGAACAGGCAGTGGCTCGGGTGGTTGATGTCCTTGATGATCTTTTTGGCCTTCCTGTGACATTAGGTGCTGTAGGTGTCTTGGAGGGTGGGTAGTTTGCCCCCTGTAATGCGTTCGGCAGACCGCACCACCCTCTGGAGAGCCCTGCGTTTGCGGGCGGTGCAGTTGCCGTACCAGGCGGTGATACAGCCCGACAGGATGCTCTCAATTGTGCATCTGTAAAAGTATGTGAGGGTTTTAGGTGCCAAACCGAATTTCTTCAGCCTCCTGAGGTTGAAGAGGCTCTCTTGCGCCTTCTTCACCACACTGTCGGCGTGGGTGGACCATTTCAGTTTGTCGTGATGTGTACGCCATGGAACTTATGCTGAGCTATAGTCAATGAACAGCATTCTTACATAGGTATTCCTCTTGTGCAGATGGGATAGGGCAGTGTGCAGTGTGATGGCGATTGCATCGTCTGTGGATCTATTGGGGCGGTAAGCAAATTGAAGTGGGTCTAGGGTGACAGGTAAGGTAGAGGTGATATGATCCTTGACTAGTCTCTCAAAGCACTTCATGATGACAGAGGTGAGTGCTATGGGGCGATAGTCATTTAGTTCAGTTACCTTTGCTTTCTTGGGTACAGGAACAATGGTGGTCATCTTGAAGCATGTGGGAACAGCAGACTGGGAAAGGGAGAGATTGAATATGTCCGTAAACACACCAGCCAGCTGGTCTGCGCATGCTCTGAGGACACGGCTAGGGATGCCGTCTGGGCCGGCAGCCTTTCGGGGGTTAACATGCTTAAATGTCTTACTCACGTCGGCCATGGAGAAGGAGAGGCCACAGTCCTTGGTAGTGGGCCTCGTCGGTGGCACTGTGTTATCCTCAAAGCGGGCGAAGAAGGTGTTTAGCGTTGTCTGGTAGCGAGACGTCGGTGTCGGCGACGTGGCTGGTTTTCCTTTTGTAGTCCGTGATTGTCTGTAGACCCTGCCACATACGTCTCGTGTCTGAGCCGTTGAATTGCGACTCCACTTTGTCTCTATACTGATGTTTTGCCAGTTTAATTGCCTTGCGGAGTGAGTAGCTACACTGTTTGTATTCCAAGACAAACAAGTGTTGCTTTAGCATTATGCTTAGGGTCATTGTACTGCTGGAAGGTGAACCTCCATCCCAGTCTCAAATCTCTGGAAGACTGAAACAGGTTTCCCTCAATAATTTCCGTGTTTTAAGTGCCATCCATCATTCCTTCAATTCTGACCAGTTTCCCAGTCCCTGCCGATGAAAAACATCCCCACAGCATGATGCTGCCACCACCATGCTTCACTGTGGGGATGGTGTTCTCGGGGTGATGAGAGGTGTTGGGTTTGCGCCAGACATAGCGTTTTCCTTGATGGCCAGAAAGCTCAATTTTAGTCTCATCTGACCAGAGTACCTTCTTCCATATGTTTGGGGAGTCTCCCACATGCCTTTTGGCGAACAACAAACATGTTTGCTTATTTTTTTCTTTAAGCAATGGCTTTTTTCTGGCCATTCTTCCGTAAAGCCCAGCTCTGTGGAGTGTACGGCTTAAAATGGTCCTAGGGACAGATACTCCAATCTCCGCTGTGGATCTTTGCAGCTCCTTCAGGGTTATCTTCGGTCTCTTTGTTGCCTCTCTGATTAATGCCCTCCTTGCCTAGTCCGAGAATTTTGGTGGGCGGCCCTCTCTTGGCAGGTTTGTTGTGGTGCCATATTCTTTCCATTTTTTAATAATGGATTTAATGGTGCTCCGTGGGATGTTCAAAGTTTCAGATATTTTTTTATAACCTAACCCTGATCTGTACTTCTCCACAACTTTGTCCCTGACCTGTTTGGAGAGCTCCTTGGTCTTCATGGTGCCGCTTGCTTGGTGGTGCCCCTTGCTTAATGGTGTTGCAGACTCTGGGGCCTTTCAGAACAGGTGTGTATATATACTGAGATCATGTGACAGATCATGTGACACTTAGATTGCACACTGGTGGACTTTATTTAACTAATTATGTGACTTCTGAAGGTAATTGGTTGCACCAGATCTGATTTAGGGGCTTCATAGCAAAGGGGGTGAATACATATGCATGCACCACTTTTCCGTTATTTATTTATTTGAATTTTTTTAAACAAGTTATTTTTTTTCATTTCACTTCACCAATTTGGAATATTTTGTGTAAAAATGACATGGGGAATATTTAAAAAATATCCTAAAACTGAATCTTTACAATGAGCATTATGATGCATAAACATGACACTAGGTAAGGGATAATCAATGAGGGGCTATGCGTTCTATGGAAAATAATGAACAACATGGAGTGTTCCATGACGCTCTAGAGAAGTGGAACTGACCTTCCATGGAGTTGCATTATTTTCCAGAGAACACACAGAGCCCCGAGTTGATTATCCCTTTTATACCATAGCTATAATTTAACACATTTGCCACTAACAATGTGTTCATTTGTTGGTAGAAATGTGTTCAACATCCTCTGAAGTAGATAGCAAGTTTACATGATAGCTACAGTAGTTGCCGTGTAACCTAATAAACAGACTTGCTTGTTTAGCTAACCAAACCATCAATCCTAGCTTGCTATTATCTAAATCGAATTCAACAATACCAATACGGTTTTCAATTTGACTTTTACTTTCAAAAGTAGCTCAAACAAAACATTTAAAAATGAAATAGAGCCATTGAATTCTACCGTGTAAATATACCATGCGTTAGAGGGAAATAATGCACGCTCTAGAATGCCCTTCATGCCAATCAGAAAGGAGTATTCAACAATGCTATGTAAATGAATGTCTAGAATTAGAACAGTATTCCAAATTCTAAAAGTTGGCCTAACTCTCTAAATATATGGCTCTGGGCCCATCTCATCTTCCTGTTAAAACAACAATGAGTGCGGTTACATGCACACAATAATGCGATTATTGTGGATAGTTTTATTAATATAATAGTTTGTTTAAAACGTTTACATGCTTTGCATGAAGAACGATTTCCCTAATAATCCTGTTTACATCTGAAATCAGGCTACCTGTGTCACAAACGTTGACTGATGACTCGTGGAACCAAGGCGCAGCGTGATAAGCGTACATTTTATTTAGTACACAACACACGAACAAAACAACAAAACGAACGATACGTGAAGTCCTGAGGTTACAACAACACAAACCTTTACGGAACAAGATCCCACAAACTAACTGGTGCCAACAGGCTGCCTAAGTATGGTCCCCAATCAGAGACAACGAGCTACAGCTGCCTCTGATTGGGAACCACCCTGGCCAACATAGATCTAAACGATCTAGAACAAAAACCATAGAAAACGAAACATAGAAAAATCCACACCCTGGCTCAACATTTAAGAGTCTGTCACGGTTTCGGCCGAGGCTGCTCCTTCTCCTTGTTCGGGCAGGCTTCGGCGGTCGTCGTCTCCGGAGTACTAGCTGCCACCGTTCTATGTTTCTATGTTTGATTAGTTTTGTCTGATTGTTACACCTGTTCATTGTTAAGTGTTCATTATGCGTCCTATTTAGTTCTCTTGTGTTTGGTCAGGTGTTGTGTGTATTGTTCGATGTCACGTGTAGTAGTTGGTTCGCTGTTCTGTGCTCTCTGTATTTCGTTTTGTTTGAGAGAGTCCTGCACGTTGTGCGCATTTACTTTGGTTCTTACCAGTGTGCGTATGTTTCGCCTGTGGCCTGTTGCCGTGTTTGGCTTGTATTTTCGGACTTCACTAAAGACATCTGTTTCGAATCTCTGTGTGTCCTGCGTGTGATTCCACGTTACCTCTACACTCAACCCTGACAGAGTCCCCAGAGCCAGGGCGTGACAACCTGATGGCACTCTGATAAATGCAGAAAATCGGCAATCAAAATAATCGTTCTACCACAGAAAACATGTTATTTTTGGGAAGCATATTTGATTCTGAGTTCGGACATATAAAGTTTGTATGTGAAAACTACTTCTACGACACATACATTCAGTTGTTCTGAAAACACTCGCGCTAAAGAGGGAGGCTCGCTCGGCTGGTGCTAGCACTGTGTAGATCAAATACACAGCTGGAACACCGATTAAGTTATTAGAACAATATAAAACATTCTAAAAGTTTGCCTAACTCTCTATGGCTTTGATGTTGTTCCGTTCTGTGTCATAATCAATGTAATTACCAGATACATTCTATTCCATAAAAGGAAAATCCTGTAACCTGGTGATGTCATAAGTGGTCTACAAAACAATTTGAAACTATGTCAATTTGAACTATGCAGTTATGGGTCCTTCATTTTTTGTTTTTTAAAGGCAAGACAGTTGTAATCATATTTTCCCAAAATCAACCGGATACTTCATTCGTTGAAATTAGCAATGAACGGTGGGAAATCTATTAATTGTTAGTACCGATTTTTGTCCATATAATTATGCAATCAATGCACTGTACATCATGATTTCTTAGTTTAGTAGTTTATGCACTGTTAAAACTGTATTTTTACACATAGTCCTGTTTAAAGGCAGCTCTGTCAGGAAGCTACTGTATATTTACATTTAACATTTAAGTCATTTAGCAGACGCTCTTATCCAGAGTGACTTACAAATTGGTGCATTCAACTTAGGATAGCCAGTGGGACAACCCCCCCCTTTTTGGGGGGAGGAACTTGGGATGGTTGAACACCATAAATGGGCCATGCTGAAAATCTGAGACTGGGGGCTGGGGGCTGGGGGCTGGGGGCTGAGGGCTGGGCGAGGAAAAAATCACCACATCTGTCATTGTGATGGGTTTTCTGCTTTAAAGATATATTTTAGCATCCAATGCTGCCCTCACATAAATGATGCTCACTCCACTCTCTTTGCCTGCACTCTGTCTCCCCTGCCTCCCCACCCCTGGCCCATTTAGCTGGATAAGAGCGAGGTGACAACGTTGGGCCTGCCCCCCTCAGCCAGCCATGGAGCCTCTGACGCCTCTCACATCAGCGTAGATGGGGCAGGGGCTGTGGCCGAGGTGGGAGCTCTAGCCGGATGGGCTGAAGGGTCAGTGGTTGTCGAGGCCCAATGGACACGCACTGCTCTGGAGCAGCTACAGCAGAAGATCTTGAAGATCACTGAGCAGATTCGCATAGAACAGGAGGCACGAGATGACAACGTGGCCGAATACTTGAAGCTGGCCCACAATGCCAACAGGCATCAGGCTTTCCGTATCAAACAGGTGTTTGAGAAGAAGAACCAGAAGTTTGCACAGACCATCACCCACCTGCTCAAAAAGCTAGAGCACTACCACAAGAAGTTGAAGGAGATAGAGCAGGTGAGTGTGTGTGCAGGTGTGTGTCTGTGTGTGTGTGTGTGTGAGAGAGAGAGAGAGAGACAGACAGACAGACAGACAGACAGAGAGAGAGAGAGAGAGAGAGAGAGAGAGAGAGAGAGAGAGAGAGAGAGAGAGAGAGAGAGAGAGAGAGAGAGAGAGAGAGAGAGAGAGAGAGATGGGTCCTCTTTTAAGTTGACACCGTTTCCCCCTTTCTCCTTATAGCATGGTCTAGGCCAGCAGTATAAGGATGTGCTGGTGGAAATGCAGCAGGGGCTGAAGGATGTAGGAGCCAACGTACGAGCAGGGATCAGTGGCTTTGGTGGAGGTTTGGTGGAGGGGGTCAAAGGAGGGGCGTCAGAACTCACCCATACCGCTGTGGTATCTAAGCCAAGGGAGTTTGCCAGCTTGATCAAATTCGGCAGCACAGACACCATAGAGGACGGTGTAGAGGGGCATTCAGACAACGCACCCCTGAGTGGCTGCTTCACCTTGGCCTCCAGCCCCAAGTACGGCAGTGATGATGAGTGCTCCAGTGACGTCAGTGATGACGAGTGCTCCGGGGCCAGGGGAGGAGGGGGGATGTTGGGGCTGGGGCCGGGCAGGCTGGATGGGTACCACCATCATAGTTCCTGGGATGCCCAGCTGGTAGGCCTGCAGGAGATCAAGGCCAGCCAGGCCCACATGGAGGACGCCATCGAGGACATGAAGAGTCAGCTGCAGAGTGACTACTCCTATATGAAACAGTGCCTGCAGGAGGAGAGATACAGGTATGAGCAACTGGAAGAGCAGCTGAACGACCTGACAGAGCTGCACCAGAAGGAGATGTCCAACCTGAAACATGAGCTGGCCAGCATAGAGGAGAAAGTGGCCTACCAGTCTGATGAGATAACCAGAGACTCTCAGGTAAAGAGGAAGACACTGTGTATAATCAGCTGTGTAGTGGAGGGTAAACACATGTAAAAGCAGTTTATTCACCTTTTTTATTTTGAGTATTTACCCACCTTTTACAGAAAAATGCAATGAAAGTATAGAGAGCATTATTTTACTCACCGCAAACTGCGATCAGCGTTTACCCACCTATTTTTTAAAAACCATTAATTAACAGTAATTTCGATCCTAATGTGCAAATTGTCCAAATAGATACGCAAGGTAGATGGATTATTTTAAATATGTTATTGGACCATAAACAGATATGGCTCATTAACCTTTACGGACCAAATAATGATGATCCACACTTCTTTGACAATATATATATAATAAATGATCAACCCTGCAAGCAATTCAAGACTCTATTATTATGGTGGGAGATTATAATACTGTTTTAAATAGCTCAATGGACCGTAAAGGAAATCACTCTACAAACAATCACCCTCATGCTCTTAAGGAAATCGTGAATGTCATGGATACATTAGAACTAGTAGATATATGGAGGCTTAAATATCCTGATCTAGTGAGATATACATGGCGGAGAATAGAATTAAAAAGGTATTGTCGGACATTATTCATTCTAATCAGACAGGTTGGAAGATACATTGGAGATAATATAAGGCAAGTACTGGAAACAATAGAACACTATGAAAAATCTGGGAAACCAGGCCTGCTATTCATAGCAGACTTCGAAAAGGCATTTGATAAAGTATGACTGGGGTTTATATATAAATGCCTGGAGCATTTCAATTTTGGAGAATCTTTTATAAAATGGGTTAAAATCATGTATAGTAAACCTAGGTGTAAAATAGTAAATAATGGCTATTTCTCAGAAAGTTTTAAACTGTCAAGAGGAGTGAAACAAGGTTGTCCACTATTGGCATATCTATTTATTATGGCCATTGAGATGTTAGCTATTAAAATCAGATCCAACAATAATATCAAGGGATTAGAAATCCAGGGCTTAAAAACAAAGGTGTCATTGTACGCTGATGATTCATGTTTTCTTTTAAATCCACAACTTGAATCCCTCCACAGCCTCATAGAGGATCTAGATACATTTTCTAACCTCTCTGGATTACAACCAAATTATGATAAATATACTATATTACGTATTGGATCACTATAAAATACAATTTTTACATTACCATGTAGTTTACCAACACAATGGTCTGATGGTGATGTGGATATACTCGGAATACATATCCCAAATGAAATAAATGATCTCACTCCAATAAATGTCAATAGAAAGTTAGCAAAAATAGATAAGATCTTGCTACCATGGAAAGGTAAATACCTGTCAATTTGTAGAAAAATCACCCTGATTAACTCTTTAGTATTATTCCAGTTTACCTATTTGCTTATGGTCTTGCCTACACCTAGCGAACAGTTTTTTAAAATTATATGAGAAAAAAATATTCAATTTTATTTGGAACGGCAAGCCAGACAAAATTAAAAGGGCCTATTTCTATAATGAATATGAATTTGGAGGACAGAAATGATTAAATATTAAAGCATTAGACCTATCACTAAAAGCTTCAGTCATACAAAAGTTATACTTAAATCCGAACTGGTTCTCTAGCAAATTAGTAGGATTGTCTCACCCAATGTTCAAGAATGTTTTTTTCCCTTTATTCAGATTACAACCTCTCACTTTCAGTTATTTGAAAAGGAAATCATCTCCCAAATATCACTCTTTCTAAAACAAGCCATAGAAAGTTGGTTGCAATTTCAATTTAATCCTCCAGAAACGACAGAACAAATAATGCAACAAATATTGTGGTTAAACTCAAATATACTAATTGATAAAAAAACCTTTTTTTTTACAAAATGTTTAAAAAAGGTATAATCTTCGTAAATGATATCATCGGTAGGACTGGTGGAGTTATGTCGCACATGCAGCTAACAAAAACATATAGAAATGTCTGCTCTACCCAAAATTACAACCAAATAATTGTAGCATTACTGCAAAAATGGAAGAGGAAAGTGGAGGGGGGAAAAAGTAAGGAACTTGTCTGTCGGCCTTGCATTAAAGAACAAAGTTGGTTAAAGAAAACTGTGATAAATAAAAAAGTATACCAGTTTCATTTAAGGACCAAAGGGTTGACAGCCATCCCATATAGATTGCAAAATAGTTGGGAAGAGATTTTTTATGTATCGATCCCATGGCATAGTGTTTATGAACTGATACGCAAAACGACGGCGGATTCAAAGCTTAGAATTCTTCAATTTAAATTATTATATAAAATTCTTGCTACCAATATAATGTTATTTATATGGGTGATACAATCTTCCCAGCTCTGCAGATTTTGCTGCGAAGAGACTTGATCATTTGTTTTGGTACTGTCCATTTGTAGCTTGTTTTTGGACACATGTCCAGGAATGGCTAAAGGATTGCAATATTTACCTGGAGCTAACACTGCAGATAGCATTACTGGGTTATCTGAAAAGTCATAGTCAATCGATCAATAATATAATAATACTTTTAGCAAAAATGTTTATTTTCAATTTACAACCTGTAGTAACAATGAGAATAGAAAGGTTCAGAACTTTTGTAAAACATCACAGTACAGTTGAAAAATATATGGCAAATAGAAATCCAATATGGATGGTGTTAAGAGATAGATGGGTGGTGTTGAATGGAGTTGAAGGATGGGACTAATAACAACTAACAGCTAATAACAACAAGATAACTAATAATGTAAGCATACTGTGTCCATAATAAGTATATAGGTTATAGGTTGAGCGCTTTTGTGAAAGAGCACAGTTAGAAAGATATGGCATATAGAAGCAAACCCGATGGACATCATGAAAATGATCGGAGAGGTTGAGGGTAGAGGAAGTTCAGGAGTAAAAACAAACAAAATATAATTATTGTAAAATTGACTGTGTCCATAAAATGTATATAGTATGTATAAGCTTGAAGTAGAGGCCTAAGCATTGTTGTTCACTAGTTTACTCTAATTAGGGAAGGGGTGGTGGGGTTGGAATGTAATAAAGGGAAGTATATTTTTTTAAAGGATATGTATATGTATGTCTATATATATGTATGTATGTATCTATGTATATGTATGTATGTGTATATATATATATTTGCGAGAGAAAAAAAACATATGGGGGATTGGAAGTGATGCAGACAATTACATTGATGGAAGTTACAATCTATCTGCAATATTAAAGCTGATTAAAGCTTTGTACATGTAGGTAGGTGTAAAGTGACTATGCATAGATAATAAACAGCGAGGAGGGGGGGGGGGGGTCAATGTAAATAGCCCGGGTGGCAATTTGATTACTTGTTCAGCAGTCTTATGGCTTGGGGGTAGAAGCTGTTAAGGAGCCTTTTGGACCTAGACTTGGCGCTCCGGTACCGCTTGCTGTGCGGTAGCAGAGAAAAAAGTATATGACTTGGGTGACTGGAGTCTTTGACAATTTTCTGGGCCTTCCTCTGACACCGCCTTGTATATAGGTCCTGGATGTCAGGAAGCTTGGCCCCAGCGAAGTACTGGGCCGTACCCACTACCCTCTGTAGCGCCTTACGGTCGGATGCCGAGCTGTTGCCATACCAGGCGGTGATGCAACCAGTCAGGATGCTATCGATGGTGCAGCTGTATTACTTTTTGAGGATCTGGGGAACCATGGCAAATCTTTTTAGTCTCCTGAGGGGGAAAAGGCGTTGTCGTGCCCTCTTCACGACTGTCTTGGTGTGTTTGGACCATGATAGTTTGTTGGTGATGTGGACACCAAGGAACTTGAAACTCTCGACCCACTCCACTACAGCCCCGTCGATGTGAATGGGGACCTGTTCGGCCCTCATTTTCCTGTAGTCCACGATCAGCTCCTTTGTCTTGCTCACATTGAGGGAGAGGTTGTTGTCCTGTCACCACACCACCAGGTCTCTGACCTCCTCCCTATAGGCTGTCTCATCGTTGTCAGTGATCAGGCCTACCACTGTTGTGTCGTCAGCAAATGTAATGATGGTGTTGTAGTCATGCTTGGCCATGCAGTCGTGGGTGAACAGGGAGTACAGGAGGGGACTAAGCACGCACCCCTGATGGGCCCCAGTGTTGAGGATCAGCGTGGCAGATGAGTTGTTGCCTACCCATACCACCTGGGGTGGCCCATCAGGAAGTCCAGGATCCAGTTGCAGAGGGAGATGTTTAGTCCCAGGGTCATTAGCTTAATGATGAGCTTTGTAGGCAATATGGTGTTGAACGCTGAGCTGTAGTGAATGAACAGCATTCTCACATAAGAGTTCCTTTTGTCCAGGTGGGAAAGGGCAGTGTGGAGTGCGATTGAGATTGCGTCATCTGTGGATCTGTTGGGGTGGTATGCGAATTGGAGTGGGTCTAGGGTTTCCGGGATGATGGTATTGATATTAGCCATGACCAGCCTTTCAAGGCAGTTCATGGCTACCAACGTGAGTGCTACGGGGCGGTAGTCATTTAGGCAGGTTACCTTCATTTTCTTGGGCACAGGGACTATGGTGGTCTGCTTGAAACATGTAGGTATTACAGACTCGGTCAGGGAGAGGTTGAAAATATCAGTGAAGACACTTGCCAGTTGGTCTGCGCATGCTCTGAGAACACGTCCTGGTAATCCATCTGGCCCTGTGGCCTTGTGAATGTTGACCTGTTTAAAGGTCTTGCTGACATCGGCTACGGAGAGCGTGATCACACAGTCATCCGGAACAGCTGATGCTCTCATGCTTGCTTCAGTGTTGCTTGCCTCGAAGCGAGCATAAAAGGCATTTAGCTAATCTGGTGGGCTCGCGTCACTGGGCAGCTCGCAGATAGGTTTCCCTTTGTAGTCCGTAATAGTTTGCAAACCCTGCCACATCCGACGAGCGTCAGAGCCGGTGTAGTAGGATTCAATCTTAGTCCTGCATTGACACTTTGCCTGTTTGATGGTTCGTCTGAGGGCATAGCGGGATTTCTTATAAGTGTCCGAATTAGTGTCCCACTCCTTGAAAGTGGCAGCTCTAGCCTTTAGCTTGGTATGGATGTTGCCTGTAATCCATGGCTTCTGGTTGGGATATGTACGTACGGTCACTGTGGGGACGTCGTCGTCGTGCACTTATTGATGAAGCCGGTGACTGAGGTGGTATACTCTTCAATGCCATTGGATGAATCCCGGAACATATTCCAGTCTGTGCTAGCAAAACAGTCCTGTAGCGTAGAATCCGCATCATCTGATCAATTCCGTATTGAGCGAGTCACTGGTACTTCCTGCTTTAGTTTTTACTTGTAAGAAGGAATCAGGATGATAGAATTATGGTCAGATTTGCCAAATGGAGGGCGAAGAAGAGCTTTGTATGCGTCTCTGTGTGTGGAGTAAAGGTGGTCTAGAGTTTTTTTTTCCCTCTGGTTGCACATGTGACATGCTGATAGAAATTAGATTAAACTGATTTAAGTTTGCCTGCATTAATGTCCCCGGTCACTAGGAGCGACGCTTCTGGATGAGCATTTTCTTGTTTGCTTATGGCCTTATACAGCTTGTTGAGTGCGGCCTTAGTGCCAGCATCGGTTTGTGGTGGTAAATAGACGGCTATGAATAATATAGATGAAAACTCTCTTGGTAGATAGTGTGGTCTACAGCTTATCATTAGGTACTCTACCTCAGGCGAGCAATACCTCGAGACTTCTTTAACATTAGACTGCGCACCAGCTGTTATTGACAAATAGACACACACACCCACCCCTCGTCTTACTCGTCATACTTTTTTTTCCGTCTTACCAGACTTAGCTGCTCTGTCCTGCCGATGCACAGAAAACCCAGCCAGCTCTATATTATTTGTGTCATTGTTCAGCCACGACTCGGTAAAACATAAGATATTAGTTAGTAGGATAGTCTCGATCGTAGATCATCCAGTTTATTTTCCAGTGATTGCATGTTGGCCAATTGAACGGATGGTGGAGGCAGTTTACCCACTCGCCGACAAATTCTCACAAGGCACCCCTACCTCTGCCCCCTGTATTTCCGTCTTTTCTTCACGTGAATGACGGGGATTTGGGCCTGGTCTCGGGGAAGCAGTATATCCTTCGCGTTTGATTCATTAAAGAAAAAATCTTCGTCCAGTTCGAGGTGAGTAATCGCTGTTCTGATGTCCAGAAGCTGTTTTCGGCCATAAGAGACCGTAGCAGCAACATTATGTACAAAATAAGTTACTAACAATGTGAAATAACTAACAAATTAGCACAGTTGGTTAGGAGCCCGTAAATGGCAGCCATCCCCTCCGGCACCAATTATGTTATATGTTTTTGTACAGGAGGCGGTGGAGTCGTGCCTGACCCGCATCACTAAGTTGGAGCTGCAGCAGCAGCAGCAGCAGATGGTGCAGTTGAAGGGTGTGGAGAACGCCAACGCCCGCGCCCTGCTGGGCAAACTCATCAACATCATCCTGGCTGTCATGGCCGTAGTGCTAGTGTTCGTCTCCACCCCAGCCAACTTCATCACTCCGCTCATAAAGACCCAAGCTCGGGGGGCCGCCACCGTCCTACTGGCACTTTTTCTGTTCGTCCTTTGGAAGCACTGGGACTTCCTGGTGCTCTGGCTACTGCCAGGCTGAGCCCTCCACAGTCCAACACATTTACATTTTTACACTTTAGTCATTTAGCAGACGCTCTAATCCAGAGTGATTTACAGTTAGTGAGTGCATACATTTTTCACCTACACACACTGTTTAAACTTGACCTACCACCTATAAGATATAAAGAAATCTTGACACAAATTGTACCCCCATTTAACCGCAATATATTTAAACAATATACAGTATATAAAATGTTTTATTCATCTCATTAAATTGGGAAAATTTAAAAATGTAGGCCAAGGATAAGCCTACACTGCTGCCTGCAACATTGAACCACTCTAGAATACCTGACTCATTATTATGTTGCAGGCAGCTAATGATTTTTTTGTAATCAATTCAATTCAGCACTTAATCAGATCCACAAGGAGCCTAATGAATAATTCAGTGTCGTCCTCTGAGAACCTCCTGGGGTCAAAGACAAACACTTTTCTGACAGGCAGCTTGCTAGCTGCGTCACACGACCACCACAGTGCCGCGACGCGCCACGCAGCACACCTCAGCAAGAATAGAATCTGAACTTAATAGTTTCCTGCCCTACAGTAGCTGGCTTGAATTTAGCAATTAGACTATAGGCTGCTGCAGTGCAATATACTGTATATGATATCTAGAGGTGGTTGTGGTTTCAACACTATGGGCTAGTGTGGAACACAGTTGTGTAAATCTGTTCTTTGATTGTGGGTGTAAGTTGGGTGTAAATAGAAAGACAATAGGCCTACAAAGCAAGGCTAGGTGGAATTGGCCTGTCTGATCTACTTTTCTAGGCTACACGCTCTCCACAAGCAAATTCAAATGAAAATGGCCTGGCTGACAGTCTACCTTTCTAGTTTTTCCCACAGCCTGTGGTCGGTACGTGCGTAGGAGCATTGCCATGGCTAGGCTATATGCTGTTACAGGCGAGAGCTGCGGTAGTTGTGGGGGTGGTGGTTTAGCTCACAAATGCATCACTATGCATCTACATTCTCATCCAGTGTTGACTCTAACCATCAGTGTATATTCTATGTCTAAATTCATTAAAGGCCCAGTGCACTCAAAAACGTGATTTTCCTGTGTTTTATATACACTAAGTATACCAAACATTAGGAACACCTTCCTAATGTTGAGTTGCACTCTACAAGGTGTTGAAAGCGTTCTGCAGGAATGCTGGCCTATGTTGACTCCAATGCTTCCCACAGTTCTGTCAAGTTGGCTGGGCGTCCTTTGGGACATTCTTGATACACACAGGAAACTGTTGAGCGTGAAAAACCCAGCAGCATTGCAGTTCTTAACACAAACCGATGCGCCTGGCACCTACTACCATACCCCGTTCAAAGGCACTTAGATTTTTTGTCTTGCCCATTCACCCTCTGAATGGCACACATACGCAATCCATGTCTCAATTGTCTCAAGGCTTAAAAATCCTTTAACCTGTCTCGTCCCCTTCATCTACACTGATTGAAGTAGATTTAACAAGTGACATCAATGATGGATCATAGCTTTCGCCTGGATTCACCTGGTCAGTCTATGTCATGGAAAGAGTGTTCTTAATGTTTTGTATACTCAGTATATATTTCCACACTATGAGGTTGGAATAATACTGTGAAATTATGATAATTTTTTGTGTAAGAGCGGTTTGAAAAGATTGCCTGAAATGTCAATCTGTTTAGGTGGGATGAAGTTTTGGCCTGCCTGCTGACATCACCAGGTAGTAAATTAATTAATAGACCAATAAGAAAGAGAGTTCCAAACCTCTCTGCCAATAACAGCTATTTTTCACTTTTCCCCTCCCCACTCAGACCACTCCCAGACAGTCCTAGCAAAATCCTTGCTTGAGATTTTTGTATATTTTTGACCCTTTTAATTGAAAACATTCACAGTAAGGTACTTAATTGTTACCCAGAAATGATTTGATATTGTGATGAAAATGGCTGCATTGGACCTTTAAAGCAGAGACTTGTGTTTCTAATGGAGGGGGCTATGCAGTGCTTTCTCTCGGTTACTCACTGTGTCCTGTTCCTCTCTCTCCCTTTATCCTCCTCTCTCCCTCCCCTCCAGTCTTCTTGCCTTTCCCACTAATCCCACTTTCCCCTCCTATTTTCTATTTCTTTGCATCTGCGCTCCCCACTCCTCCCTCTCTCTTTTTCTCTCCTGCTTCTATTCTTGCCAGTCTCTCTCTCTCTCTCTCTCTCTCTCTCTCTCTCTCTAACACACACTCTCTCTACTGTTTCTCTCCCTCTCTTTCTACCTCTCCCGTTTCTCTCTCCCCCAAGGTGACTTTCCTTCCTATACAGGCACTGCAGATGTTTTCCCTTTGTTCTGGAAGGCATAAGCGATGAGAGAGATGGGGAACAAAGACTGAGGGGGGAAAGAGAAGGAAAGGGATGAGATGAAGGACAGAGTTAGGTATAGAGAAGGGAACTAAAAGGATTAACAGAGGAGTAAAAATCTATATTGTTATTTGTCGCGTAACCATATCAGTATGGTGCACACACATGCACACCCACACACATACAAAACAACAACATACTGGACGTTAACAATCTGGCTTAATAAGGTTAGGAGGGTGTTAAGAGGAGAGGTGAGTTGCAGTGTAAAGTAGTGGAAGGTGTTGGTAGAGGACAAGTTTACCTGAACACACCAGTATTCATCTTCATTAGCTTCCTGTTGTCACAGCATTGGAGAGAGGGAGGAAGGGATGACATATTATTATTAAAGAAGAGCAGAGTGGCTGCAGTCAGCAGTAAATACTGTAAGAATCTAGGACAGAGATGCTAAATTTAGGGATCAGAGAAAGAACAGCGAGTGGGGTAGCAGGGGATGTAGAATGGAGAAGGGCTATTGTAGGAGGATAACTTATATTCCATCTATATGGATATATGATCTCTG
Source organism: Coregonus clupeaformis (assembly GCF_020615455.1). Taxonomy (NCBI): domain Eukaryota; kingdom Metazoa; phylum Chordata; class Actinopteri; order Salmoniformes; family Salmonidae; genus Coregonus; species Coregonus clupeaformis. Next base: position 37,692,833 of record NC_059203.1, on the reverse strand, counting down.
TGGTAACTTCTATCTGCACAGGGTGAACTTTAAATTACTCTATGCAAAGGAATGTTATTGTCCTCTCAGGAATTCTGTCTTATTAACATTGTTCTCATCCCCCACACAAGCCTTTAGATGCTGTGACATCCTGTGGAGATTGGGCCTGGGTGGTCAGGTTACTGTAAACTTGGTATCGTTTGATTGGTCAATGGTGGTTGGTTTTGGTTTGAAACAGTTACATCTTCAAAAGTAATGAAATCCCTTTGTTCTGTCTCTTAACCTGTAGCCTGTCCATGGATGGAGGTTGTATGATCAATTCTAATTTCCTAGGCTTCTAGGCATCTCTTTGTTCATGCTTTGTCTTGTAAGTTAACCTAAGGATCTACAGTGGCTTGCGAAAGTATTCACCCCCCTTGGCATTTTTCCTATTTTGTTGCCTTACAACCTGGAATTAAAATTGATTTTTGGGGGGTTTGTATCATTTGATTTACACAACATGCCTATCACTTTGAAGATGCAAAATATTTTTCATTGTGAAACAAACAAGAAATAAGACAAGAAAAAAGAAAACTTGAGCGTGCATAACTATTCACCCCCCTAAAGTCAATACTTTGTAGAGCCACCTTTTGCAGCAATTACAGCTGCAAGTCTCTTGGGGTATGTCTCTATAAGTGTCACGCCCTGACTCAGGGGACTCTTATATGTTGAGTCAGGGTGTGTATATTCTTTGTGGTGTTTTCTATGTTTTGATTCTAGTATGTGTATTTCTATGTTGGCCGGTGTGGTTCCCAATCAGAGGCAGCTGTCGCTCGTTGTCTCTGATTGGGGACCATACTTAAGCAGCCTATTGGCACTGTCTAGTTGTGGGATCTTGTTCCGTGTAAAGTATGTTGTGTGTGCTACCTTGGACTTCACGTTTCGTTTCATCGAGTGTTTATTGATTTAATAAACATGTACGTATATCACGCTGCGCCTTGGTCTGACCCGTCATTCAACGAACATGACAATAAGCTTGGCACATCTAGCCACTGGGATTTTTGCCCATTCTTCAAGGCAAAACTGCTCCTTTAAGTTGGATGGGTTCCGCTGTTGTACAGCAATCTTTAAGTCATACCACAGATTCTCAATTGGATTGAGGTCTGGGCTTTGACTAGGCCATTCCAAGACATTTAAATGTTTCCCCTTAAACCACTCAAGTGTTGCTTTAGCAGTATGTTTAGGGTCATTGTCCTGCTGGAAGGTGAACCTCCATCCCAGTCTCAAATCTCTGGAAGACTGAAACAGGTTTCCCTCAAGAATTTCCCTGTATTTAGCGCCATCCATCATTCCTTCAATTCTGACCAGTTTCCCAGTCCCTGCTGATGAAAAACATCCCCACAGCATGATGCTGCCACCACCATGCTTCACTGTGGGGATGGTGTTCTCGATGTGATGAGAGGTGTTGGGTTTGCGCCAGACATAGCGTTTTCCTTGATGGCCAAAAAGCTCAATTTTAGTCTCATCTGACCAGAGTACCTTCTTCCATATGTTTGGGGAGTCTCCCACATGCCTTTTGATGAACACCAAACGTGTTTGCTTATTTTTTTCTTTAAGCAATGGCTTTTTTCTGGCCACTCTTCTGTAAAGCCCAGCTCTGTGGAGTGTACGGCTTAAAGTGGTCCTATGGACAGATACTCCAATCTCCGCTGTGGAGCTTTGCAGCTCCTTCAGGGTTATCTTCGGTCTCTTTGTTGCCTCTCTGATTAATGCCCTCCTTGCCTGGTCCGTGAGTTTTGGTGGTGTGGCCCTCTCTTGGCAGGTTTGTTGTGGTGCCATATTCTTTCATTTTTTTTATAATGGATTTAATGGTGCTCCGTGGGATGTTCAAAGTTTCAGATATTTTTTTATAACCTAACCCTGACCTGTACTTCTCCACAACTTTGTCCCTGACCTGTTTGGAGAGCTCCTTGGTCTTCATGGTGCCGCTTGCTTGATGGTGTTGCAGACTCTGGGGCCTTTCAGAACAGGTGTATATATACTGCGATCATGTGACACTTAGATTGCACACAGGTGGACTTTATTTAACTAATTATGTGACTTCTGAAGGTAATTGGTTGCACCAGATCTTATTTAGGGGCTTCATAGCAAAAGGGGTGAATACATATGCACGCACCACTTTTCCGTTATTTATTTTTTAGAATTTTTTGAAACAAGTTATTTTTTTCATTTCACTTCACCAATTTGGACTATTTTGTGTATGTCCATTACATGAAATCCAAATAAAAATCCATTTAAATTACAGGTTGTAAATGAAAATGCCAAGGGGGATGAATACTTTTGCAAGGCACTGTATATGCCTAGAATTATGCTTAGTTAATGTCAGTATTGCCTTTTAACTTAAGCTTTATGCCTTGAATGTGAATCTATTCATTTTACAAAGTTATTAAATAATACTTGCTTTGATATTCACTTCCTTGATCTTAGTCAGCTATACCGATAATACTTGATTGCATATGGTTTTACTATAATATTTAATGGAATCAGAGGGCATAGGCCCACCCATGGCTGCACCCCTGCTCAGTCATGTGAAATCAATAAATTAGGGGCTAATTCTATGAACTGTAACATATTTGAAATTGTTGCATGTTGCGTTTATATTTTTGTTCAGTGTGTATGGCTTTGCAAGGAAAGTCAAACTCTCCACAAGGAGGGGGAGAAACCAACGTGTTGACCGTTATATGAGGGTGACACTGATTATGAAGTCAGATAGCAGGGCTACCTCATCACGAGGCTGTGAGCCTAACTCACGTCTGCTACATTAGCCTGCACAAAACATCGGTGACAAACTTGGGGACTTAATCAGACACATAATTTATACATTCACAGCTTATTTTGATTTGACTAAATGAAATGCTGTTTTCAAATGAAACAAAATACCTTGCTCTTGTTAAAGCTTTTAGAATGTATTTGTTTATTTGAGCATGTAGAGTGGTGTTACATCGATAGTCAATGACGTTTTTCTTTGTGTGTCGAACTCATTGCAATATTAATAGAAATTGCATGTCAATAGCTTGTTCATGATTAATATTGTCCCCATGTCGTCAAAATGGAAGAACCACTTTTCACAGAGTGCTGTCATAGATTTTAATCAACTAGATGAAAATTGTAAATGAGATTGGTCTTAAAGGAAATGTGATCAAGTCAATTAAATATTTTCTAACCTTATCTATCATGACATGCATCATACTGACTGCCTTTAGGTCCTATAAGAGCTCTTCACACTAACCATCAAACAGCACCAATTCCTGAATGCTCAGAGCCACAGTCAAGGCTAACTGAGCAGCGGTGTCGTGGGATTCATTTAAGATACTCTTTGAAGAGGTAGGATTTCAGACATTTTCAGAAGATGGGCAGGGACTCTGCTGTCTTAGCTTCAGGGGGAAGCTGGTTCCACCATTGGGGTTCCAGGACACAGAAGAGCTTTGACTGGGTTGAGCGGGTTGACCCCCCATATGGGTGAGATGGCCAAGAGACCAGAAGTGGCAGAACGGAGTGCTCGGGTTGGGGTGTAGGGTTTGAGCATAGCTTGAAGGTAGGGAGGAGCAGTTCCCCTTGCTGCACCGTAGGCAAGCATCATGGTCTTGTAGTGGGTGTGAGCCTCGACTGGAAGCCAGTGGAGTGTGCGGATGAGCGGGGTGACATGGGAGAACTTGGGAAGGTTGAACACCAGGTGGGCTGCAGCATTCTGGATAAATTGCAGGGGTTTGATGGTAGTCTAGACAGGAGATTACAATAGCCTGGATTAGAACCTGTGTGCTGTGCAGAGTTGATTGACAGGAAGACAGGTGCATGATGGGACTGGGAGTGCTCTCTCTCCAACACACACTTAAGCTCCTCCCTCACTCTCTCTGTAAACTACTCACTATGTAAATGAGAAAGCAGCTATGCACGTGGTAGCTCAGGAGCAGTGGTGAGTGAGAGTGTGTGCTACAGGGACAACCTAATAACTCTTTATGGACCCTTTTAATCTAATAGTGTGCGGTTAAAAATATAAACTGTTCTATTGGATATGAGGCAGTTGTTGAGAGTGTATGAATATAGTTCAATGTGTATATTTGTAAGGAATAAGTGAAGTTAGAAAAATCGACTCTTGAACACTTACATTGTCCTTTAAAAGGGTCCCTTCAAACAAATGATTGGCACAAAAGCATACATAGTCAATTTATTTAATACAGACTTTGTTCTTTTCTAATAAGAAATACAATACAATAACGCAATATAAATAATATACAATACTATCATCTCTCTATATACATGACCATAAATGTACAGCACGCATATACAGAAACACAAATACATTTAGATGTTTGATCTCTTCCATGTGTCTTCTCACCCTCTCACGTACCACGGCTGATATTTTGCCCAACAGATGACTGCTGCAACCCAAAACACTCCTTCCACTCAAACCCCTAAGAGCTAGATATTAGAGTATTTACATCCCTGATCATGAACATATATATAAATACACAGGAATCCATTCCTTCCGTCTGGCTCCAAAGTGAAGAAAGAGGGAACAGGGGGAGAGACAAATGACCTACATTATAGTACCCAACAAACAAGCCTCAAAAAGCTCCTTCACACTTGAGAGCCATACATTGTCTCCCCAAACTGTTGATCATATGTAGCCTACCTGCTTCATGGCTATAACTAAGCTAATACCTATCACAATAACTGAATGAGGGCTGGTGCAGGGGTGTAACTGATGTTCAACATGCTTCAGAGGGAGATTGATATAAAGCCCTGAGGAGGAGGGAGACATAGATAGAAAACAACCCCCAAGAGCTGCTCCAGGACCTGTCTAACTTTGGGGCCTGGTGTGGTTCACAGTGGTGTTCCACTCTGTTGACTTGTCCCATTGATAAACAGTTGTGGGGGTTACCAAATATTGCCCTTTGATTCCTAAAAGTCCTCTATAAAATTGAAGTGATGTTTCACTAGTAAATCAACACCATGTTATATTCACATAGTTACAGTTCTACATGGTTTGGTGGTTATCTTCGCAGGTATTACGTCAGGTGCTCCACCCATATCGCCATGGCAACAGGGCACTGCAGTCAATCAACAGGTGTCCCTCCCTCTTCTGTAGTCTAGCCCATGAGATCAAGCATGAGAACAATCCCACAATGCTTTGTTCACATCCTCAGGGAGGCCGAAGATGATCTATTATATTGAAAAGATAGTTGAGTGACCGCTCTCATGTGCCAAAATGCCACGTGCGTCCACTTATATTCGTAACAACCTAACCATTACGAAACTTTAATTTGATCAAATAAGCCTCATGTAGCAAATTAGCAATTACATTTTTTGTTGACCAAATTCGACACTCTCTCATTGACCTCAATACAAAAATTCCTCCCTTCATGGTCTTATTTTCGTGAACAAATTCTGGCCAGAGTAAACCCTCTCTCTTTTTCCTATCTGGGGAGGCTCAGCCACTACTGACTGTGCTTTATTGCACATGATCACACATACACACACACGCATGCGCACACACACAGACACACACACACACACACACATACACACACACACTACATTCTTGTAAACACAATACACATACAGTAAAACATTCAGAGCCATGGGAATCAATTAGGAACTGAATTAAGGCATGACCAATCAAATTATAAAATGTCACTGGATATTGACTCTCACTGAGATCTGTGTGCAGGTAGATATTGTGTGCTTACTTGCTCTACAGGTTGATCAATGTGCATGCATGTGTGGATTGTGTGGATTTTAGTTGTTTACCTGTACTGGAATGTATCTAAAGTAACTAAGACACACACAGACACAGACACAGACACACACAGACACAGACAGACATACACACACACACACACACACAGCCACACGCCCTCTCATTCTCTCACAGCCACTGTCAGACAGTTACTGGTGGCGTCACTGCCCTCCAGTCGAGGCTTGCGTCCCTTCCTCTGTCCTCCCCCCTCCACCCAGGAGTTATGAATAACAGTTCCCCCACTGGGTGCCGGGTCCACCTGCAGCAGGGACACCACCCTCTTCTTGACACGGGTCTTCAGCGCTTTACGCAGCTTCTGCCTGGTGAAGGCATAGAGCAGCGGGTGGAAGATGGTGGTGCCATAGGCCATGGCCAGGAAGCAGAGCCTCACACGTACCAGGCTGTCACTGGGGCCCAGGCACAGGATCAACACATTGACCATGGACAGAGGAGCCCAGCAGCCCAGGAAGGTGGAGATTATGATAAGGGACATCTTGAAGACTCTCCGCTGGCGTTCTCGCCGGTCCCGGTGACGCCTCACGGCCCGCCTCAAGGCGATGATGGCCGAAACAGAGGCCTGGACACCTGGACGGTCTGCCGCCGCCGGCGGGGGGGAAATGGCGTCGGTGGAGGTAGGGACCTGGGGGGCAGGGGTCGCTGGGGTGGTGGCGATGGGGGTGGTGGTGGCGGTGTTAGTGACCCCCGTGGCCCCGCTGTCAGAGATGACCAGGGGCATAGAGGAGAGGGGTGGGGGGGAGGTGGGGGTGGGGGTGGGGGATGGGATGAGGGGCGGGTGGGTGAGGTGCTGGTTCTGGCTGGAGGAACCTCCCCCCTCTGTGGCCAGACTCAGCCCCTTCCTCCTTCGTCTCCGCCTGCGGATCCTGCAGCCTGAGTCCTTATTGGAGGCCCGTGGGCCCCTCTTGATGTGGGTGCCGATGCGGATGTTGAGGGCCTGCAGGATGCGGGAGTATGTGAACAGCATGACGACCACGGCGATGAAGAAGCAGGGCACTTGCAGCAGAAGGTGGTAGTACATGGCCAGCCCCGTGTGGTAGCCCTGCCCCCCTACACACAGCAGTGTCCGGTTCTGCCACACTGGCGGCAGGTGGTGGGAATAGTAGGGAGTAGAGGGGGAGGAGGGGGTGGAGGGGGTGAGGGTCAGCCCAGTGGGGTTTAGCCCAGTGGGGGTCTCAGGGTCAGAGGTCAGATCCCCCATGTTCATCTCCCCCCCTCCTCTTCCTCCCTCGCTGTCCTCCACCTCCACCCCCGAGAAGAAGAAGTCCCCCTCCAGGAAGGGCAGGAAGAAGACGGCTAATGACATGGCCCAGACTGCGGCCAAGAGGAGTGCAGCGCGCCGCGGGGTCAACAGCCGCGTGGCCGGCCGGACGGAGATGTCGTAGCGGTCCAGGCTGATGACCAGCACGTTAATGGCCGTGGCCACACTGGTGAAGGTGACGCAGGCCTCATGGAAGCAGCACAGCGTAGCCAGGCTGCCCCCGCCACTACCGTCTGCTGGGAGCAGGATGACCGCCACAGTCAGTGGCAGACACAGCACACACACCATGATGTCCAGCACATGCAGGCTGACCGTGACCATGTTGCTGACCGAGTCGACCAGGTTGGACTGGGCGCAGTAGAGCACCAGCACGGTCAGGTTGCTGCTGAAGCCCAGCACCAGCTCCAGCATCAGCACACTGGTGAGGGACACCTGAAAGCCCAGGGGTAAGGGGGGGCTCCAGCCCTCCTCAGCCCCCGGCGAGTCCCCTCCCTCCAGAAGCCCCGTCCCCTGCCCATCGCTGGTCTCCAGAAGGTTGCTGTAGCCCTCGGTCTCCATGGACACCGCGAAACTCGCTCACGCATAGCAATGGCCACGCCAGCCCATTTCCCGCCCTCTCCCTTTCTCTTGGCTGTGACGGGACCCTGATGAGGGTGATTGAGTGGTCTGCAGCTCTCTGAAATTCTGTGGAGAGAGAGGGAGAGGGAATAGCTCAGTTTAGCTAGTATCACCTGCATTCAAATATAGCTCATCCTAAGCCTCCAACAACAAATGTGTGACAAACATGTTATTTTTCATGAAATAGGGTGCAGCAATGAGGAGAAACAACAGTAACAGTGTGATCAGTTTTCTTGGCAGCTGACTGTATAGACTATGCTAGAGGTATGATGTATGATCAGAGCTGAGACAACAACATGTGTCATGGAGGCAGTGGAAATAGTTCTGGGGGTGGAGGGTGGTGGGAGTACTTTTCTCTCTCCGAGGGTGGCAGGGAGTTAATAGGTGTGTGTGTGTGTGTGTGTGTGTATGTGTGTGTGTGTTTGTGCATGTGCATGTGTGTGAGTGTGTGCTGTGCAGTGAAGGGTGAGCAGATAGAGGTGACACAAACATCCCACAGCTTTTAAACAAGCCATCAGGGAGATATTGGCCTACAGAACTCCCTACCTTCTGTATTGTTCTACCTGGCTGTATCCCTGCACCAGTAAGGAGGAGCTACATAGCTCACTGCTCATACTCTGAGTGAGTGGGTGGGCGGTTCATCCTTACACAACATACATCCTCCATTAACTAGGTCAGATAACATACATACGTTATGAAAAAGCCTGCATTCATCAAAAAAATACTCATAAATACATCTCCTGATACAAGACAAGCACTTTTCCAATGATATCGGTGATGATTAATCTACATATGAGTACAGCCAGTCTTTCTCTGCCCACAGATGATTGTGATGCACAACCATGAGAAGGTGAAACACAATGAAACATTTTTACAAAACCATTAAACACCCTCTAAACCTTTCTTCACTAAATTTCACCACCCGCGTAAAACTGTGGATAGCTAACGAGAGGAGAGGTTTTCCATGGTGATGAGCAGGTTTCAGCATTCCTCGTTGGGCTGCGTGGGAGAGCTTGCAAGGCTTGTCAACCTAGCCCAGGCCCAACTGAGTGTGGCAGTTAATAGTTTTCAGTGAGACACGTAATGAAGACGAATGAGTCAATGATCCACAGACATGGCACATAAACAAGGCTAACAGGGATGGAGGACCCAGCAGCACCCTCCCCCCCCCTCCATCTCTTCCCTCCATCTCCTTTCTCTCTTCTATCTTTCTTCAGAGCCTTGCCCTGCCTCCTTCCATCTTATGTTGCCCTAGTTGGCACATATTACCTTTTAAGTTGGATTCTCTCACAGACATAAAGTTCTGGATTATGCTCAGAACCTTGTTGTAACCCAGTTGAATTAGTTAAACTAACTCAGCTTGAAATATCATCACCCACCCACACCATCCAATTGCTAGCTTTTAAGTGGCTGCTGTAGCTGGCTAAAGGTGTTTCGAAAAGGCTGTCACATGTTTACGAGACAAAGGACCAGAGATCTAGGGCTCTATTTTCGGCTGGCGCTAAGGAGGCGCAAGTGTCAAAAAAAGGTTAGTTTGCAATTTCGTCATGTGAAAACTGGCACACTCGCATGTCCCACCCTTTACGCCAGGTTCAGCAATTTATCTGTCTAACATCAGCTCGCTTGAGCTGAGGTGGGAGGGGTTGAAATACACTATAAATACAAAAGTATGTGGACACCCATTCAAATTAGTGGATTCAGCTATTTCAGCCACACCCGTTGCTGACAGGTGTATAAAATTGAGCTCACAGCCATGCAATCTCCATAGACAAATATTGGAAGTAGAATGGCCTTACTGAAGAGCTCAGTGACTGCCCCGGTCAACTGTAAGTGCTGTTATTGTGAAGTGGAAATGTCTAGGAGCAACAACGGCTCATACGCCGAAGTGGAAGGCCACACAAGCTCACAGAACGGGATCGCCGAGTGCTGAAGCGCGTAGCGCGTAAAAATCGTCTGTCCTCAATTGCAACTACCGGCTTCCAAACTGCCTCTGGAAGCAATGTCAGTACAATAATTGTTTGTCATTGTCATGAAATGGGTTTCCATGGCCGAGCAGCCGCACACAAGCCTAAGATTACCATGCTCAATGCCAAGCGTCGGCTGGAGTGGTGTAAAGCTCTACGCCATTGGACTCTGGAGCAGTGGAAACGCGTTCTCTGGAGTGATGAATCATGCTTCACCATCTGATGAATCTGGGTTCGGCAGATGCCAGGAGAACGCTACCTGCCCCAATGCATAGTGCCAACTGTAAAGTTTGGTGGAGGAGGAATAATGTCTGGGGCTGTTTGTCATGGTTCGGGCTAGGCCCCTTAGTTCCAGTGAAGGGAAATCTTAACGCTATAGCATACAATGACATTCTAGATGATTCCGTGGTTCCAACATTGTGGCAACAGTTTGGGGAAGGCCCTTTCCTGTTTCAGCATGACAATGCCCCTGTGCATGAAGCGAGGTTAATACAGAAATGGTTTGTCGAGATCGGTGTGGAAGAACTTGACTGGCCTGCACAGAGCCCTGACCTCAACCCCATCGAACAGCTTTGGGATGAATTGGAATGCCGACTGCGAGCCAGGCCTACTTGCCCAACATCAGTGCCTGACCTCACTAATGCTCTTGTGGCTGAATGGAAGCAAGTCCCCGCAGCAATGTTCCCAGAAGAGTGGAGGCTGTTATTGCAGCAAAGGGGGGGACCAACTCCATATTAATGCCCATGATTTTGGAATGAGATGTTCACATACTTTTGGTCATGTAGTCTATTTGAGGTGCGTCCTTAAAAACATGTGCTGATATGCCAATTTCAGTCGGCACAACTAGGGAAATGTAAGACCATCCAAAAACTGGTATTAGCAGTAACGCAATTGGTTATGACATTTTGCCAGTGGAGGTGCAAACAGAAGTCTTACGTACATCACCAATGTTCTATTAAAATATCACGAGCAGCAAAACAATCAACAAAAATTATTTTGTCCAAAAATGTATCTTCCACTCTCCTCTGTTGGACCTAACTGTCAACTAACTGAATATTTGGGAGCAGTATAGTGGTTAGTGGACATTTCCCCTTTCTCTTTATATTGCATCTTTTTCCAGCTCCTGTGAAAAGTTTGGATGTGCGTAAAACCCTCCATAGTCTATACAGTGGGGGAAAAAAGTATTTAGTCAGCCACCAATTGTGCAAGTTCTCCCACTTAAAAATATGAGCGAGGCCTGTAATTTTCATCATAGGTACACGTCAACTATGACAGACAGTCGTCCTGGTCCCTTTGCAGAAAAACAGCCCCAAAGCATGATGTTTCCACCCCCATGCTTCACAGTAGGTATGGTGTTCTTTGGATGCAACTCAGCATTCTTTGTCCTCCAAACACGATGAGTTGAGTTTTTACCAAAAAGTTCTATTTTGGTTTCATCTGACCATATGACATTCTCCCAATCCTCTTCTGGATCATCCAAATGCACTCTAGCAAACTTCAGACGGGCCTGGACATGTACTGGCTTAAGCAGGGGGACACATCTGGCAATGCAGGATTTCAGTCCCTGGCGGAGTAGTGTGTTACTGATGGTAGGCTTTGTTACTTTGGTCCCAGCTCTCTGCAGGTCATTCACTAGGTCCCCCGTGTGGTTCTGGGATTTTTGCTCACCGTTCTTGTGATCATTTTGACCCCCACGGGGTGAGATCTTGCGTGGAGCCCCAGATCGAGGGAGATTATCAGTGGTCTTGTATGTCTTCCATTTCCTAATAATTGCTCCCACAGTTGATTTCTTCAAACCAAGCTGCTTACCTATTGCAGATTCAGTCTTCCCAGCCTGGTGCAGGTCTACAATTTTGTTTCTGGTGTCCTTTGACCGCTCTTTGGTCTTGGTCATAGTGGAGTTTGGAGTGTGACTGTTTGAGGTTGTGGACAGGTGTCTTTTATACTGATAACAAGTTCAAACAGGTGCCATTAATACAGGTAACGAGTGGAGGACAGAGGAGCCTCTTAAAGAAGAAGTTACAGGTCTGTGAGAGCCAGAAATCTTGCTTGTTTGTAGGTGACCAAATACTTATTTTCCACCATAATTTGCTAATAAATTCATTAAAAATCCTACAATGTGATTTTCAGGATTTTTTTTCCTCGATTTGTCTGTCATAGTTGACGTGTACCTATGATGAAAATTACAGGCCTCTCTCATCTTTTTAAGTGGGAGAACTTGCACAATTGATGGCTGACTAAATACTTTTTTCCCCCACTGTATTGTCTTAATATTATATGCACACGGGGAGCAATTATGCTGCCTGTAAATGTATTTAGAAATAGCCTAGTTAAAACAAGCTGTTAGAATTATTAGAATTATTGACTATCTTTTTAGGTCTTATCAATAGTGAGTTTAATTTAGCTTATTGTCACGCTCTGGCTCCGGGACTTTGTGTGTTGAGCCAGGGTGTGTTCGCTTTCGTGGTGTTTTGTTTGGTTGGGTGGTTCTATGTGTTGTATTTCTTTGTTGGGTTTCAATGACTCCCAATCGGAGGTAACGAGTGTCAGCTGTCGGCTCGTTATCTCTGATTGGGAGCCATATTTATCTGTATGTTTTCCTGTGGGTGTTGTGGGTTTTTGTTCCGTATTCAGTATTTGTAACTGTGGACTTCACTAGCCGTCTTTGTTTATTGTTTTTGTCGTTCGTGTCTTTACTCTAATAAAGTCATGTTCACTCAACGCGCTGCGCTTTGGTCTGCTCCTTTTGAAGACGGTCGTGACAGAAAAACCCACCATAAAAGGACCAAGCAGCGTGTCCAGGAGCAAAGAGACTGGACATGGGAGGAGGCGCCTGGTAAGGAGATCGAGAGGCTGGCGATGGCCCAGGTGGGCAAATCGTGGTCCTGGGAGGACATGCTCGGGGCAAGGGACCTTGGGGGAAGATCAAGGCCCTGGCGAGAGAGGAGCAACGGCGTCAGCAGGGTCATCGTTGGAAGGACGAGAGGCAACCCCAAAAAGTTTTTTTGGGGGGCACATGGCTTAGGGGCTGGGCAGCAGGAGGCTGCCACAGGGAGACGTGGAGAGAAGGCTATCGGATTACGGGAGCCATTGGCGAGTAGAGGAAGGGAAGTTGTTGCGGCACGGCGTGAGAGACTGATGTGTGTTACCAGTCCGGTCCGGCCCGTTCCTGATCCCCAGTTAAAGCCAGTGGTGTGTGTTCCCAGTACGGACCGGCCTGTTCCTACTCCACGCATCAAGCCCACGGTGTGCGTCGCCAGTCCAGCCTGGCCTGTTCCTGCTCCACGCACAGAACCTACGGTGTGCGTCGCCAGCCCAGCCCGGCCTGTTCCTGCTCCACGCACAGAACCTACGGTGTGCGTCGCCAGCCCAGCCCGGCCTGTTCCTGCTCCACGCACAGAACCTACGGTGTGCGTCGCCAGCCCAGCCCGGCCTGTTCCTGCTCCACGCACAGAACCTACGGTGTGCGTCGCCAGCCCAGCCCGGCCTGTTCCTGCTCCACGCACAGAACCTAAGGTGTGCGTCGCCAGCCCAGCCCGGCCTGTTCCTGCTCCACGCACAGAACCTACGGTGTGCGTCGCCAGCCCAGCCCGGCCTGTTCCTGCTCCACGCACAGAACCTACGGTGTGCGTCGCCAGCCCAGCCCGGCCTGTTCCTGCTCCACGCACAGAACCTACGGTGTGCGTCGCCAGCCCAGCCCGGCCTGTTCCTGCTCCACGCACAGAACCTACGGTGTGCGTCGCCAGCCCAGCCCGGCCTGTTCCTGCCACTCGCACCAAACCTACGGTGCGCGCCGCCAGCCCGACCCGGCCTGTTCCTGCCACTCGCACCAAACCTACGGTGCGCTGTCGCCAGCCCGGTCCGGCCTGTTCCTGCCACCCGCACCAAGTCTACGGTGCGCGGTCGCCAGCCCGACCCGGCCTGTTCCTGCCACTGCGCACCAAACCTCACGGTGCGCGCCCGCCAGCCCGGTCCGGCCTGTTCCTTCTCCCCGCACTAGCCCTGAGATGCGTGTCCTCAGCCCGGTACCTCCAGTTCCGGCACCACGCACCAGGCCTACGGTGCGCCTCAGACGGCCAGAGTCTGCCGTCTGCCCAACGGCGCCTGAACTGCCCGTCTGCCCAACGGCGCTTGAACTGCCCGTCTGCCCAACGGCGCCTGAACTGCCTGTCTGCCCAACGCCGTCTGAACTGTCCGTCTGCCAAGCGCTGCATGAACTGCCCGTCTGTACGGAGCCTGCAAAGCCGCCCGTCTGCCATGAGCCTTCAGAGCCGTCCGCCAGACCGGGAGCCGCTAGAGCCTTCCGCCAGACAGGATCAGCCAGAGCCTTCCGCCAGACAGGATCAGCCAGAGCCTTCCGCCAGACAGGATCAACCAGAGCCTTCCGCCAGCCATGAGCAGCCAGATCCGTCAGCCGGCCATGAGCAGCCAGATCCGTCAGCCAGCCATGAGCAGCCAGATCCGGCCGGCCAGCCATGAGCAGCCAGATCCGTCGGCCAGCCATGAGCCGTCCAGCCAGGATCCGCCACCACGCACCAGGCCTACGGTGCGCCTCAGACGGCCAGAGTCTGCCGTCTGCCCAACGGGCGCCTGAACTGCCCCGTCTGCCCAACGGCGCTTGAACTGTTTTGTTTGGTTGGGTGGTTCTATGTGTTGTATTTCTTTGTTGGGTTCAATGACTCCCAATCGGAGGTAACGAGTGTCAGCTGTCGGCTCGTTATCTCTGATTGGGAGCCATATTTATCTGTATGTTTTCCTGTGGGTGTTGTGGGTTTTTGTTCCGTATTCAGTATTTGTAACTGTGGACTTCACTAGCCGTCTTTGTTTATTGTTTTTGTCGTTCGTGTCTTTACTCTAATAAAGTCATGTTCACTCAACGCGCTGCGCTTTGGTCTGCTCCTTTTGAAGACGGACGTGACACTTATTGACGTTTGGCATGTCCATGGCTCAGACGTAGGCCTAATGCATTTTACAGTAGGTCTATATCAGTGTGAATGATACATTAAACAATATATTTCCATATTGAAGTCATGCAATTACACTGAACAAAAATATAAATGCAACATGCAACAATTTCAAAGATTTTAATCAGTTACAGTTCAGATAAGGAAATCAGTCAATTGAAATAAATTCATTAGGCCCTAATCTATGGATGTCACATGACTGGGAATACAGATATGCATCTGTTGGTCACAAATATAAAACATTTAAAGTAGGGGCGTGGATCAGAAAACCAGTCAACATCTGGTGTGACCACCATTTGCCTCATGCAGCGCGACACATCTCCTTCGCATAGAGTTGATCAGGCTGTTGATTGTGGCCTGTGGAATGTTGTCCCACTCTTCAATGGCTGTGCGAAGTTGCTGGATATTGGCGGGAACTGGAACACGCTGCCGTACACATTGATCCAGAGCATCCCAAACATGCTCAATGGGTGACATGTCTGGTGAGTATGCAGGCCATGGAAGAACTGGGAAATGTTCAGCTTCCAGGAATACATATCCTTGCGACATGGGGCCGTGCATTATCATGCTGAAACATGAAGTGATGGCAGCGGATGAATGGCACAACAATGGGCCTCAGGATCTCGTCATGGTAACTCTGTGCATTCAAATTGCCATTGATCAAATGCAATTGTGTTCGTCTGTAGCTTATGCCTGCCCATACCATAACCCCACCGCCATCATGGGGCACTCTGTTCACAACATTGACATCAGCAAACCGCTCGCCCACACGCCATACACGCTGTCTGCCATCTGCCTGGTACAGTTGAAACCAGGATTCATCCATGAAGAGCACACGTCTCCAGCGTGCCAATGCCCAGTGAAGTCGGTTACGACGCCGAACTGCAGTCAGGTCAAGACCCTGGTGAGGACAACGAGCACGCAGATGAGCTTCCCTGAGACGGTTTCTGACAGTTTGTGCAGATATTCTTTGGTTGTGCAAACCCATAGTTTCATCAGCTGTCCGGATGGCTGGTCTCAGACGATCTCGCAGGTGAAGAACCGGATGTGGAGGTCCTGGGCTGGCGTGGTTACACGTGGTCTGCTGTTGTGAGGCTGGTTGGACGCACTGCCAAATTCTCTAAAATGACGTTGGAGGCGGCTTATGGTAGAGAAATTAACATTCAATTATCTGGCAACAGCTCTGGTGGACATTCCTGCAGTCAGCATGCCAATTTCACTCTCCCTCAAAACTTGAGACATCTGTGGCATTGTTTTGTGTAACAAAACTGCACATTTTAGAGTGGCATTTTATTGTCCCCAGCACTAGGTGCACCTGTGTAATGATAATGCTGTTTAATCAGCTTCCTGTCAGGTGGATGGATTATCTTGGCGAAGGAGAAATGCTCACTAACAGGGATGTAAACAAATGTATGCACAAAATTTGAGAGAAATAAATGTATTGTGCATATGGAACATTTCTGGGATCTTTTATTTCAGCTCATGAAACATGGGACCAACACTTTACATGTTGCGTTTATATTTTTGTTTAGTGTACTTAGAACAATGTGGACTGCAAACATGTTCAACATATTTAGCAAATATGGGATAGGCCTAGCTACATTTTGTTATTTTGTTACTGTAGGCTATTTAACAAACTAGGCTATAACGGACTAATGCTGCATTCGTAACCAAATGGGAGGTGGGAATTTACCCGTTGTGAAGTCATCTGCATTCAAATAAAATCAAATCAAATGTATTGATCACATACACATGGTTAGCAGATGTTATTGCGAGTGTAGCGAAATGCTTGTGCTTCTAGTTCCGACAGTGCAGCAATATCTAGCAAGTCATATCTAACAGTTCCACAACAAAAACCTAATACTCACAAATCTAAGTAAAGGAATGGAATAAGAATATATAAATATATGGATGAGCAACGTCATTATCAGAGTGGCATAGGCTAAGATGCAATAGATAGTTACTCTCCTCTGCTCTGCTCTCCTCTCTTCTCCTATCCTCTCCTCTGCTCTCCTCTCTTCTCCTCTGCTCTCCTCTGCTCTCCTCTCTTCTCCTATCCTCTCCTCTGCTCTGCTCTCCTCTGCTCTCCTCTCTTCTCCTATCCTCTCCTCTGCTCTTCTCTCTTCTCCTATGCTATCCTCTCTTCTCCTCTCCTCTCTTCTGCTCTCTTCTGCTCTCCTCTCCTCGGCTCTCCTCTCCCATCATGTCTCCAGTTTAAAGCTGCAGCCAGACATTCTGTGGAACCTTGTTCCTCTTAATCCAGTAATGGGATCCGTGGTGTTTGAGGTGTGGCTGGAACATCAATGTAAGGCATCATCGATCTGCCAATTTAACGGGCCTGAGACAAGAGAGAACACACACACACTCACTCCCCAGAACACCTGGAATGAAGTCGCTCTGTTGTGATACATCCTGTCACTGTGTAAGCTCTCTGGAGGTGATTTGTTGCAACCTTTAAAGTTGCCTGCAACTTGGGCTTAGTATTTATGTAGACACATTCTCTTCGAAAGGTTGTGACCATGGATCAAGGGAAGGGAGATGTAATGAAAAAGAAGATAAGTTGTGTATGGATGGTAAGATTATGAAAATGTATGACGTTTGAAAAGGACTTTGACATTCATAATAGACACATATATTCTGAGTCCTAAATGGCACCCTATTCCCTATTTGGGCTCTGGTCAAAAGTACTACACTACACTCTTAGAAAAAAGGGTTCCAAAAGGGTTCTTCGGTTGTTCACTTTTTGGTTTCAGGTAGAACCCTTTTGGGTTCCATGTAGAACCCTCTGTGGAAAGGGTTCTACATGGAACTCAAAAGGGTTCTACCTGGAACCAAAAATCATTTTTCAAAGGGTTCTAGATAGCAAAAAAATGTCTAAGTGTATATAGGGAATAGGGTGTCATTTGGGACGCACAGAGTGGCTTTAACAGTATAGTATGCTGTAACGTTTTCATATTAATAAAGCTTGGCCTATAGTATAGTGCTGAATGGGTGGCCTTGCCTGTCTAGACCAGTGTTTCCCAACTCCAGTCCTCGAGTGCCCCAACAGCACACATTTTTGATGGAGCCCTGACAAACTCAACCTGATTCAACTCATTGATGGCTTGATGATTAGTTGACAAGTTGAATCAGGTGTGCTTGTCCGGGGCTACACAAACATGTATGCTGTTGGGGCACTCGTGTTATGATTTACCAGTATTAGAACCCAAATGCAGACAAGTACACCAAGCCAGAGAAGGTTTAACAGGTTTATTTAAAATGTTCAATAGTCCAGGTTTCCAATAATAGGGGAAGAGCAAGTCCAGGTTACAGGGAGGGTAACAGATCCAGGTCAGGGCAGGTGTGGTACCGTAATGTCCTAGTGTCCGTGGTGAGTCCAAAAGAGAGGTCCGGTAGTGGAGAGCAGGATGGTGGTGGCAGGAGTGAAGCGGAGGCAGGAGTCAGGTTCCAAATATATGGTCGTCTTGACTATGATCTGACGATGAGTGGAAAGTTTGACCGGGTCTTAAAGGCTGAGGTGATTATGGTGAATGAGCTGCAGCTGGAACCCTGACTCCCGCACACCAGACTTCACTCCTGCAATCAAGGACAGACAGAGGGGAGGGAGAGAGCAGAGAGAGAGCTACCTAGCAGCAGTAGGCCTAACAGTACCCCCCCTCTACGGACGCCACCTGGCGGCCGACGGGGTTTATCGGGATGTAACCTATGAAACTCTCGGACCAGAGCAGGATCCACAATGAAGCTCCTGGGCACCCAGGAACGTTCCTCAGGACCATAACCCTCCCAATCCACCAGGTACTGGAAACCACGACCCCGGCGGCGAACATCCAGAAGTCGCCGGACAGTGTAGACCGGACCCCCACCCACGATCCTGGGCGGAGGAGGGGGACGAGAGGGCGGGCACAGAGGGCTAACCGACACAGGCTTAATCTGGGAAACATGAAAGGTGGAATGAACCCGTAGGGAGGCAGGAAGCTGTAGCTTAACCGCGCAGGGGTTAACAATAGACAGTATCTTGAACGGTCCTATAAAACGAGGCGCCATCTTCTTAGACTCCACCTTCAATGGAAGGTCCCGTGACTTCAGCCATACCTCTTGACCAGGAGAGTAACCGGGAGCCTGGGACCGGTGACGGTTGGCTTGCCTCTGCATGTACGCCGAAGCTCGGGACAGAGCTACCCTGGCCTTCCTCCAGACCTTGAAGCAGCGGCGCATGTGGGACTGCACCGAGGGTACCGCCAGTTCCCTCTCTTGAGAAGGGAACAGGGGAGGTTGATAACCCAGAGCACACAGAAAAGGAGACAAACCAGAGGAAGCGTTAGTCAAGGTGTTATGAGCATATTCCACCCAGGGGAGCATGGAGCTCCATGACCCAGGGTTAGACCCTGTGACACAGCGAAGAGCGGTCTCCATCTCCTGGTTCGCTCTCTCGGCTTGCCCGTTGGTCTGGGGGTGATATCCAGAGGACAGGCTGGATGTAATGCCCAAAGCTTTACAGAAAGCTTTCCACACCTGGGAGACAAACTGGGGACCCTGTCAGAGACAATATCCGTGGGTAGACCATGAGAGCGGAACACATGTTCAACCAAAATATCAGCCGTCTCTCTGGCAGTGGGCAGTTTAGGTAGGGCCAAAAAATGAGCGAACTTAGAAAAACGATCAATCACCGTAAGAATTACAGTCTTTCCAGACGAGGGGGAAGTCCAGTGACAAAATCCATAGCGATATGCGACCAGGGCCGGCTGGGTATAGGTAGAGGTCGTAGATGACCAGCGCTGGCCTGGGTGGAGTTCTTACTTCGTGCACATACCGTACAAGCAGCAATGAAGGCTCGAGTGTCCGCCTCCATCGTGGCCCACCAGAACTTCCGTCGCACAAAGTCAAGGGTCCGCGAAACTCCAGGGTGACAGGTAAGGGGAGACGAGTGAGCCCACTGAAGTACCTGGGAGCGAGCAGACTCAGGGACAAACATCCGGTTAGGAGGACCCCTCCCAGGGTCAGCTTGATGATGTTGAGCCTGTCTAACAATCCCCTCGATGTCACATGTGACGACCGCAATACTGCAGGTAGGAGGCAAAATGGGTTCAGGGTTACTACCAGTATCAACAGCCGAATGAACACGAGACAGGGCGTCAGGCTTGACGTTGCGTGACCCAGGACGGTAAGACAGAGAAAAATTGAATCTCCCAAAAAATAGTGCCCACCTGGCTTGACGGGGGGTTGAGCTGCTTCGCTGACTGGAGGTAAGCCAGATTCTTATGATCCGTCCAAACGATGAAGGGTTGTTCCGCCCCCTCCAACCAATGTCGCCACTCCTCGAGAGCCAACTTAACGGCAAGCAGTTCACGATTGCCAACATCATAATTCCTCTCTGCCTGAGAAAGTTTCCTTGAGAGAAAAGCACAGGGATGCAGTTTGTTATCTTCAGGAGAACGCTGTGACAACACCGCACCTACCCCAGTGTCGGATGCATCCACCTCCACGACAAACTGGCGGTCGGGGTCCGGCTGCATCAGAATGGGAGCCGAGGCGAAGCGATGTTTCAGTTCTTCGAACGCTGATTCGGCCCCTTCATTCCAAGCGAACGGTCGTGAGATGGAGGTGAGAGCGGTGAGTGGCGCCGCAATGCGGCTGTAGTCCTTGATGAACCTCCTATAGAAGTTCGCAAACCCCAGAAATCGTTGAAGTTGTTTGCGGGTAGAGGGGGCTGGCCAGTCCGTGACAGCAGAGATCTTAGCTGGGTCCATCCGCAACTCCCCCTGAGCGATGATGTAACCCAAAAAAGAGGTCTCAGACACATGAAATTCACATTTCTCCATCTTCACAAACAGTTTGTTCTCCAACAACCTTTGCAACACCTGGCGCACATGCAGTTCATGTTCCTGGGAGGACTCTGAGAAAATCAAGATATCATCCAGATAGACAAAAACAAACCGATTCAACATGTCCCGAAGGACATCATTGACTAGTGCCTGAAAAACAGCAGGGGCATTAGACAACCCAAAAGGCATAACCAGATACTCAAAATGTCCCAAGGGGTGTGTTGAAGGCAGTCTTCCATTCATCACCTTTGCGAATGCGCACCAGGTGATACGCATTTCGTAGATCCAGTTTCGTAAAGATGGTAGCACCATGAAGGAGGGGAAAAGCAGAATTAATCAAAGGCAGAGAATACTTGTTCTTAATGGTGATGTTGTTAAGTCCACGGTAATCAATACAGGGTCTGAGGGTCTTATCCTTCTTAGCAACAAAAAAGAATCCCGCTCCTACAGGTGACGAGGAAGGACGCATAATACCTGCCGCCAAGGAGTCCCGAATGTAGTTCTCCATAGCCTCCGTCTCCGGCCGGGAGAGATTGTACAGGCGACTGCTGGGGGAGCGGGGCTCCTGGCTGGAGGTCAATGGCACAGTCGTAAGGCCGGTGAGGAGGAAGAGAAGTAGCTCTGTGTTTGCAGAAAACGGATGCCAGGTCATGATACACGTCAGGAACATTAGAAAGATCCATGGACTCCAGTGGAGGTCGAGGCACAGTACTGGCAGGAGTCAGAGCAGAACACAAACAATTCACATGACAAAATGTGCTCCATGAAACAATTCTACCTGTCACCCAATCAATGTGTGGATTGTGTCTTATGAGCCAGGGGATACCAAGGACCAGAGGGGTCTGTGGGCAGTCGATAATATGGAATTGAATGTTCTCCTGATGATTTCCCGACACTCTAAGACAAACAGGAACAGTCTGATGGGTAATATGGGTCAACAATTGTCCATTCAGACCCTTAGCCTGCAGCGGACAGTCCATAGGAACAGTCTCCAAATCCATTTGTTGAGCCCACTCTCTATCCAAAAGCTTTCGTCTGCACCAGAGTCAATCAGCGCACTAACAGAGAGATTCTGGAACTGCCACTGGAGGGATGCCTGGAGCAGAATGCGGGGAGAAGAGGAAGAATCCGCTGCTCGGCTCACCAAAACTTCTCCCATTAATGATGAGCCGGCCCTTTTCCCCGGACGAACTGGGCAGGAAGGAAACGAAATGACCAGCTTCTCCACAATACAGGCAGACCCGAGCCTGAATGCGACGTGCACGCTCCTCTGAGGACAACCGTGCACGACCCACCTCCATGGCTTCGGGTTCAGTGCTCCTCGTATCGACTCGGGAAGACACGGCTTTCTCCGTAGGGAAGATGCGGGGAGGAGTTTGTTGATGACAGACAGGTTGCTTGGAACTACCACTCCTCTCCCGGCGGCGCTCCCGAATCCGATTATCCAACCTGATGGTGAGTGAAATAAGATTATCCAGCGTAGGCGATTCATCATATGACACCAATTCATCTTTTAAAGTCTCAGACAAAGCATTGATGAACACTCCTTGTAATGCCTCGTCATTCCAACCACTCACTGCTGCTAAAGTCCGAAACTCCACTGCCATCTCCGCCACACTGCGAGCCCCCTGCCGAAGAGAAAACAACCGTTTCGCAGCCTCCTTGCCTCGTACGGGGTGGTCAAAAACCTTCCTCATCTCAGTGGTGAAGGCAACGTAAGCGATGCAAATGTCCGACTGACTCTCCCAGACCGCGGATCCCCAGGCACGAGCGGAACCGCTAGTAGAGTTGATAAGGTAGGCAATACGGGCTCTTTCTGAGGCGTAGGTGAGGGGCTGTTGTTCAAACACTAACGAGCATTGAGTCAAAAAATCGCCACAGGTTCCCATGTTCCCGTCATAGCGCTCTGGAGCAGGAACAAAAGGCTCTCTGATCTGGGCTGAAGGGGTAGTAAGGGCAGACACTTGATTGGTGAGTAATTGAACCTGATTAAGCAGCACCTGACTGTCCTCAGCAATCGTCTTAAACAGGGTATCATGTTGGCCAAGTAAAATGCCCTGATTGGCTATGGCAGTCCAAATTTGAGTGCACTCTGGGGTGGTATCCAAGCTACTGTCTGCTGGGTTCATGATGGTCAGATCATACTGTTATGATTTACCAGTATTAGAACCCAAATGCAGACAAGTACACCAAGCCAGAGAAGGTTTAACAGGTTTATTTAAAATGTTCAATAGTCCAGGTTTCCAATAATAGGGGAAGAGCAAGTCCAGGTTACAGGGAGGGTAACAGATCCAGGTCAGGGCAGGTGTGGTACCGTAATGTCCTAGTGTCCGTGGTGAGTCCAAAAGAGAGGTCCGGTAGTGGAGAGCAGGATGGTGGTGGCAGGAGTGAAGCGGAGGCAGGAGTCAGGTTCCAAATATATGGTCGTCTTGACTATGATCTGACGATGAGTGGAAAGTTTGACCGGGTCTTAAAGGCTGAGGTGATTATGGTGAATGAGCTGCAGCTGGAACCCTGACTCCCGCACACCAGACTTCACTCCTGCAATCAAGGACAGACAGAGGGGAGGGAGAGAGCAGAGAGAGAGCTACCTAGCAGCAGTAGGCCTAACAACTCGAGGACTGGAGTTGGGAAACACTGGTTTAGACCATTATGTGAGCGGATGAGATATTGATTTGGTTGCAGAGGGACAATAAAAACATGACAAGAACAATTGTTTTCACACCCTATCACAGATACAAGGATATCTCAATGGTGGTTAAACAACAGCATTTACCATATGAGTCCTTCAAACTAATCTGCTGAAGGTCAACATTCCAGCTCACCTCTTGAAGAATAACAGAAAACTACATTGACCAATTATCTCAGAAACCCATTTTCTTCAGAGATAGTTAAGGTGATATGGAAAAATAAATTTTGTTGACAAACAAAATTAAATGACAAAAATAGATGTCACTTGTGATACTAAAGAAATAGCCTAAAATATATTTTAATCCTTATCCCTTCAAGTGACATTGAAATTACTTTGAACAATCCTCACATGAAGAAAATCAATACACAAATCTGACAGACGCATAACGTCACGGACAAAGGCCAAGAATGGATTGTTCCATGATCCAAGGGGAGGTAAAAGGGGTCATGGGTGAAATGTCATAAAGGTTGTAGATCTATATAATGGCCGCCATTGGAAACTAAGATAAGATATAGATGCCGTGAAGGCAATCAACAAATCATGTTAAATTAGGCTGGGGATGGACATATGCGTGTTAATCAATCATTTAAAGATTGATCACACAGAAATTGATTACACATACAAGAAGCACACTCTTTACTACGCAATTGATTTAACAGGCTTCTTGCGCAAGCTCTGTTAGTTAGAGCCACACTAAGTATTAGAGTTTTTCCCAATGTTCTTCAAACCTGGTCCTTGGGACCCACAGTGTGTGCAAGCTTTTGTTCCAGCCAAGTACTAACCCCCCTGATTCACCTATTCAAGGGCTTGATGATTAGTGAATTAGTTGAATCATGGGTTAGGAGTAGTAGTGGTAGTACTGGGTTGGAACGAAAGGTCCCCAGGACCAGGAATGAACAACGCTGTTTTGGACTATTTGTGAAACGCACACTCAACCCTCTAATTGGATCAGCAAACTGTCAATCAACACTGGTCGGCGAGCTGGCTAACAGATTGCTGATTTACTGTACAGCTATAGGATCGGGTGCAGCGCAAACGTAAATTGTAGGGAGAGAGAATTACCATGATATGCAGCTCCCCCCAAAAAATGCCGATCAAGAATATTCAGTGTTTACTTTGCAAGTTTACCAGCAATGGGGCATCAATCTACAATTTCTAGCATAGGCCTACTGGTCTTTTGGTATGTCAAAATCGCTTTAAATTGATCATTTACTTCTGAAGCTTGGATTTGGAATTTGTTGCTAAATTATTACTGTGGCGAAGACGCACCATAGACGCGTCTCTCCACTTGCACTGCCCAAACTCCCACATTGGAGAGCGCTTTGTTCTTGTTTAAATGTTTGCTTGTACTTTCACCCGTTTAAATGCATATGTGGTAAATCTATATGCCATCTAATCCTACAATAATTGCTAGCATTTCATAATTCCATCCCAATACTGTTTATTGCAACACTTGTTTAATGTTTGATAAGATACATTTTAATTTAGCCTTCCATTTATTACCCTCTGAGTGGGCGCAATGTTTATTGTGCACATGAATGTTCGCAAAACTCATGAGGTAGAAGTTCTGTTTATTTAATTCAATGTATGGTTTCCTTTGTTCATATTTTTCGGGCTATGTCGGAGTTCTGCGTGTTTGTGTCCTATGTCTGTCATTCTGGTTGTATGTAATAGAAGCGCGCGCAGAAATAAGCTACGTGGCCTGCGCGCCACACTTTGGAGTCAGTACGTTGAATAAGATAAAAGTATTGTTCCATGTATGAATGATGACTAAATATCATTAATAATCATTAAGTCTGATTTAACAATGGTTGTGTAAATTGCCTTTTACATTGTAGAACCAGTTTATTGTATGGCCCTGGGAGGGGCCAAGTACATATATGTAGGCTACCTGTTTGAGCTCCTGTTAGTTTCGATGTGGTTTCTCAAGGTGAGGCTGTGTAGTCTTGCCCTCTACCTGTGTCCATATTGCCTGCGTATATTTGGTAAATCTACTTTTGTATGATATGGCGCTTTCACAATTGGATCACCAAGACCTGTAAATAAATGAGCACTTCAACCTGCCTTCTGCTGATTTCATGCCCTTATGACTGCTACAAGGTCCATATTTTACAATTACATAATCAAAATGTGTTGTAGACAAAATAATGAAAAGGGCTGTCTGGTAACCTCAATAAATAGACAAAGAATTGTAGTTGAACAAGTCATTGCCTTAATTTTTTGTGTTTTTTTACTTGACTTGAAAAAACGTGATTTGACTTGTTCTTAGAATGCACGACTTGGACTTGACTGGAGACTCGACCTGTTCTGCTCGTGACTCGACTTGAGGCTTGGACCTTGTGACTTGAGACAAAAAGTGTTGCTTGGTCCCACCTCTGGTGGTGTCATCTGCAAACTTGAAAAGCCAAGTGACATTTACTCCTGATGTACTGACCTGTTGCAACCTCTACAACCACTGATTATTATTTGACCCTGCTGGTCATCTATGAACGTTTGAACATCTTGGAGAAAAATCTGTCCTTAAAGGCCATATACTGTTATAATCTCCACCCGGCACAGCCAGAAGGGGACTGGCCACCCCTCAGAGCCTGGTTCCTCTCTAGGTTTCTTCCTAGGTTTTTGCCTTTCTAGGGAGTTTTTCCTAGCCACCGTGCTTCTACATCTGCATTGCTTGCTGTTTGGGGTTTTAGTCTGGGTTTCTGTATAGCACTTTGTGACATCTGCTGATGTAAAAAGGCCTTTATAAATACATTTGATTGATTGATTGACTGATGCGTTGTTGGAGGTGCAGTCATTAGTGTAGTCTGAGTAGAGTAGAGGTGAGAGTAAGCATCCTTGCGGCGCTCTATGCTGAGGGATAAAGAGTTTGAAAGGTTTAACCAGCTTCACGTGTTGCGTCCTGTTGGTCAGGAAGTCAGTGATCCACTGACAGGTGGAGCTGGACACGTTCAGCTGGGAGAGTTTGTCTTGTAGCAGTTCTGGGATGATGGAATTGAATGCAGAGCTAAAGTCCGCAAACAATATCCTTGCATATGTCTTTGAATTATCGAGGTGTTTGATTATGTAGTGTAGGCCCATGTTGACTGTGTCGTCCACAGACCTGTTAGCTCTGTAGGCAAACTGCAGTGGGTCGAGGGAGGCGTCAGTGATGGTTTTGAGATTGAACAGTACCAGGCACTCAAAGGTTTTCATGATGAACGAGGTGAGCGCTACAGGTCTGTAGTCGTTCAGGCAGGACACTTCGTTTTTTTTGGACTGGAACAATGATGGAGGATTTGAAACAGGCAAGAACAGTGCATTGCTCTAGTGATTGGTTGAATATGTCAGTGAAAACAGGGGAGAGCTGGTCAGCGCAGTGCTTAAAGCTGCAATATGTAACTTTTTGGGCAACCCAACCAAATTCACATAGAAATGTGAGTTATAGATCTGTCAATCTTCATTAAAAGCAAGTCTAAGAAGTGGTAGATATTTTCTATGTGAGCTATTTCTATGCTTCCCGTTCTTAAGTTTAGTTTTTGCGTCTTTTACTTTTGGTTTTGTACACCAGCTTCAAACAGTTGAAAATACAATATTTTGGGTTATTGAAAATATTTTTCACAGTGGTTTAGATGGTACATAAACTGAAATTAGGCGAACTAATAGAATTTTAGCAACCAGGAAATGGCAGAACGATTTCTGCATATTGCACCTTCAAGTGTGGCTGGAGAAACCTTGTCCAGGCCAGCAGCCTTCCTGCTGTTGTTTCCTAAAGAGTCTGTTGACCTCCTGCTGTGTGATGACCAGGGGTGGGGGAAGGGGAAGGGCAGCCTGGGACAGGGTGGCGGGTTCCTGGGATGGCAGAGGCATAGAGTAGAGAGGAGTCTGGAGAGGTATGGGGAAGGGAGCGGTGGGGTAGATGGGTGAGAGGGGGAAGTGACATGGAGGGGGAGGTGGATGGGGTATTGTCCTGGTGATTGAGGGGACATTGTGAGTCAAATCTGCAGTAAAACTGGTTTAGTTTATTCGGCAGTGAGGGGTCGTCTGCCGTCGGAGAGCTTTTGGTTTGTAGTTGGTAATTTGTTTTAGTCCTTTCCAGACAAAAGAGCAGTCGTTGCTGGAGAACTGCTGCTGTAGCCTGACTTTGTACTGCTGTTTGGCTGCCTTAATTCCTGAGTGTAGCTTTTTCTTGGCCTCTCTATAGAGGTCCCTGGTCTTGCTCCTGTGGTCTTCCTCTCTGGCAGAGCAGAGAGCCCTGTGGGCTTCCACTTTGGCACTGCGGAGCTCACCAGTGAACCATGGCTTGTCGTTGCTGTGTGATAGAAAAATATTTGATGGGATACAGTTCTCCTCACATACACCAATGTAGGATGTGACCCTGTCTGTGTAGTCGTGTATGTTGGCATTGTTGTTCTTGAATATGTTCCAATCCGTGTACAAGACAAGAATGAGAGATTGGTGTTGACCCTATGTGACCCTATATATGTAATGATGGACATCAAAGCAGCTCCTGCAGGTTCATGCTCTCCAACATCCGTAGAGTACGACCCTACCTCACACAGGAAGCGGCGGAGGTCTTAATCCAGGCACATGTCATCTCCCATCTGGACTACTGCAACTCTCTGTTGGCTGGGCTCCCCGCTTGTGCCATCAAACCCCAGCAACTTATCCAGAATGCTGCAGCCCACCTTGTGTTCAACCTTCCCAAGTTCTCCACTGACTTCCAGTTGAAGCTCGCATCCACTACAAGACCATGGTACTTGCCTACGGAGCAGCAAGAGGAACTGCCCCTCTATACCTATGCTCAAACCCTACACCCCAACCGAGCACTCTGAGCACCCCCCCCCCAAAAAAAAAGGCTTTCGTAAACGAACACCCGTACTTGACTTTTTTCCCCCTTACTAGATCTGTCTTTGCTGATAGCTACTTTATTGAGGAAAAATGTACTTACTATGTCTGTGATATGTGGTTGTCCCTCCTAGCTATCTTAAGATGAATGCACTAACTGTAAGAGTGTGTGCTAAATGACAAAAATTTAATAATGTAAAAATGTAAGGCGAGGGAAACTGAAGTTATTCCTTTTGACAAGAGGCGAGAGGGTGAAGAGAGTACCAAGAGGCAGAGCCAGAGAGAGAGAGAGCTAGATAGTGTTGAGACATGGCAGGGAGAAAATGGAAGTAAAAGAGGTTGACAGAATGATAAGAGAAAGTAATAAGGTCTCTACACACGAGCAGTAAGAGGAGAAACCTGTAAGTGCAGTGCCAAACTGTTGCCCTGATCAACAACTTGTGTTTGCTACTTGTGTTAGTAACCATCTGTAATTACCATGTCGATCTGGCTCATTTGAGGTGGAACATCAACTCCCCAGCCGACCAGGGGCCAGAGATCTTTTTTTTCAGACAGGGAAACAAGCTGCCTCAGAAGTAGCACTGAAGTGAGACAATGCCTATCTGTCTCTGTCCACCTGTTCTAAACAGGGATTGGAACAGGTTCAGGGAACAGAACAGAAAACAGCAAAATAACATTTTTAAAGGAACAGAATCAGAACCGTGACCGAAAGGGAGCTATACTATTCCGGAACAGAACCGTCATTTTAAAAGCATGGGAACCGGTTAATAACATTCATTTACGTGTGTGTGAAGGCTACATACCCCTACCCCTCTGAAGCATAGGCTAGTGTAGCCTACTGATACAAGCGTGATTCAGAAATTAGGGAGAGAGATTTTTAAATAACTTTTTCAATACTAGTTAAGGATACTATAGTCATCACTTTTCACATTGGATTTATTAACTATAAAAAGGTAAGACGTGTTTTTATTTTAATTCTGCACACACAAGCTTGTTAGCTAGCTCTGGTCCAAAGTTAAGCTACTTCTCGGAACTGTCTGCCTTAGGAAGAAGCCCACTGTGGGCAGCCCACTCAGTACTATTGGCTCAAATGTAAATGTCACTGACATGTCTACCTCGGATCAGCCTCTCAGAATAGCTCTAAAAACAAACAAGCAACCCAGAAAATGACAAAAAATAGCACACTTAAACACACTTAGATAATTCATTTGATGATGCAGTAGTAGCTATACATGTTTATAGCATATACAGGAAAGATAGGAATGCAAATGGAGGAGGTGTAGCTATATATGTCCAGAGTAATATTCCTGTTAGGCTGAGAGAGGATCTCATGTCAGATGATGTGGAAGTAATATGGCTACAGGTTCATCTGCCTCACCTAAAGCCTATTCTCGTAGAAAGTTGCTATAGACCACTGAGTGCTTCAAGACAGTATTTGGACTATACAGAACGTGTTAAATGCTCGATAATGTATGTGATATCAACAGAGAGATGTATTTTACGTATTATATTTGTTGTGTTTTGTTTCCTGTTTGGACCCCAGGAAGAGTAGCCGCTGCCTTGGCAGCAGCTAATTGGGGATTCTAATAAAATACTAATACACTCGCCTGTGTGTGTAACTTGGCCAGCCAAGTACGCAGTAAACAGTGAACAATATAGCTGGAAGCAAGGTGATTGACAGTCCAGACAGAGTTAGAGGGGACAGGGGAGAACCAGGAGCAAAACACCTAACAAAACACAAGCAATCAATCAACTGATTTGGCCAAAGTCAAAGGAACCAATAAGATCCCAGTTGCCTAAAAGAGGCCCCTCATTACCCAATCAGAAGCTTCATTTGGACTCAGGAGGGTAACATCAGAGCCTTGTGTGTTCCTCTGTGACCTCTTCATTAGTTTGAATCTGTTGAGATCGATGTGTGACGGGTACAAAGTATTCAATGTCATCATTGTTCTCAAAAAGACAGCAAGTTCTACCACCTCACCTAGCAGGCAACCAATAGACCTTGCTTATGGCTAGTGAGCTCATGACGTTCAATTTGATCGAACTACTAGACTCAACCAGCAGATAGAAACATCGTTTTAGAACTTATAACAGAATTGAGTGCACACTGTCTTGCTGACAGATGTAACAAATAAACACAAAAAATGTATTGGTCCTAAGTAGAGGCGTGTCACTCTAACCAGAGAGAGAACTGTGCTCCATCTCCTACCGTTATGGGGCTCTGTTGCTATGGCATAGGTGAGAGTTGACTGACAGCTAGTCAAGCTGCTATTGTTCCACTGTCACAGGAAACAAATCTATAAACAGATCCGGCTGTCAATCTGACAGGTTCTCATTAAGACACACACACACACTCACACACACTAACAGCAGTGGCCTTGGAGACAGTGCCCCAGCAAACAAAATGGTGTGACATCTGTAAAAGGACAGAGACCATCACTAAATTGAGAGTGAAAATAGAGTGATAAAGTGTATTGACAGATGGGTACTGACAGAGAGAGGGAGCAAGGGGGAGGGACAGAGAGAGAGAGAGAGGGGGGGGTGGAGGAAGAGAGAGAGAGAGTGAGAGAGAGAGTGATAGGGAGAGAGAGAAAGAGAATAAGAGGACGAGAGAGAGAGAGAGAGAGAGAGAGAGAGAGAGTGAGAGAGAGATGGGAAGAGGGTGAAGAGACTGCTTACTCATGCCTGTCTTAGGTGTTTCTAATGTCCGCAGTGAGACAATCGATCAAAGGCTTAATTTTCCCACTCAATTCATCCCGCAGTGCTAACCGCTACCAGCCACCAGCTGGGCCAGCAGCCTCCCTGGCAGCCAACCAACAACTAGCAGAAAAAACAGCCTGTCCAAGCCCAACACAAAGCATGCTACTGCCAGCTCAATGCAAAGAAGCCAAATGAGAACAGAAATGTAGCTGCCCGGTTCACTCTATTTTCTCTGGACAGTCATCAATAGTAAATAGAAATATTCTTACTACGGCTATTTTGTTTAGCGCTGCTGGGATATGCTATTTAAAATGTGACAGTAAAATAATAGAATAGGCTCCACCTGTCATTTTCACTTCTGCTCAGTTCGCTTAATGCAATACCCCACCGCCCAAACATACACTGATATACACACTCACATGTACACACACACACACACTGCCTACTGTGTACTGCCTGAGGGATGGCTACGTCACACACAAACACACACACACCATATTGTGCCACCAACCCACCCACCCACACACACAGCCTATCCCACCACCCACTGCTTCAAACCCACACACAGGAACGCATCCTCTATCCCACACCACCACCACCAACCCACACAAACCCACTCCCCTCTGAAAATAGGTAACTTACATCTTGTGTGTTTAAAAGACTGCTGGATCCCATCCACCCCTGTGTGAGAGAGAGAGAGAGAGAGAGAGAGAGAGAGAGAGAGAGAGAGAGAGAGAGAGAGAGAGAGAGAGAGACTTCTCTCCTCTTTTCCATCCATCATGAATCCTCCTCTTCTCTCCTCTTTTCCATCCATCATGACTCCTCTTCTCTCCTCTTTTCCATCCATCATTACTCCTCTTCTCTCCTCTTTTCCATCCATCATGACTCCTCTTCTCTCCTCTTTTCCATCCATCATTACTCCTCTTCTCTCCTCTTTTCAATCCATCATGACTCCTCTTCTCTCCTCTTTTCCATCCATCATGACTCCTCTTCTCTCCTCTTTTCCATCCATCATTACTCCTCTTCTCTCCTCTTTTCCATCCATCATGACTCCTCTTCTCTCCTCTTTTCCATCCATCATTACTCCTCTTCTCTCCTCTTTTCAATCCATCATGACTCCTCTTCTCTCCTCTTTTCCATCCATCATGACTCCTCTTCTCTCCTCTTTTCCATCCATCATGACTCCTCCTCTTCTCTCCTCTTTTCCATCCATCATGACCTCCTCTTCTCTCCTATTTTCCATCCATCATGACTCCTCCTCTTCTCTCCTCTTTTCCATCATCATGACTCCTCCTCTTCTCTCCTCTTTTCCATCCATCATGACTCCTCCTCTCCCCTCCTCTCCTCTTTTCAATCCATCATGACTCCTCTTCTCTCCTCTTTTCCATCATCATGACTCCTCCTCTTCTCTCCTCTTTTCCATCCATCATGACTCCTCCTCTCCCCTCCTCTCCTCTTTTCCATCCATCATGACTCCTCCTCTCCTCTCCTCTTTTCCATCCATCATGACTCCTCCTCTTCTCTCTTTTCCATCCATCATGACTCCACCTTCTCTTGCTCGTTTTC
Source organism: Coregonus clupeaformis (assembly GCF_020615455.1). Lineage (NCBI taxonomy): Eukaryota > Metazoa > Chordata > Actinopteri > Salmoniformes > Salmonidae > Coregonus > Coregonus clupeaformis. The sequence goes on along the minus strand of NC_059203.1, from coordinate 37,660,649 downwards.
TCTCTCCATATTCTCAGGATCTCCTCATAATGTAAATGTTGAGACCTTTGAAACTATTTTTGTAACAGCTATAATACCAATTAAAAACATATTTCCAATGGAAATCTCTGTAAGGGGGCACACAATTGGCCCAGCGTCGTCCGGGTTTGGCCGGTGTAGGCCGTCATTGTAAATAAGAATTTGTTCTTAACTGACTTGCCTAGTTAAATAAAGGTAAAATAAAATAAATAAATAAAAAATCTCTGTAATTACAACTCTACTAATTTCCATCACCAACATTTTGTATTTCCGTATAAATACCAATACTTGCTCTTTAAAAGAGCCTTTGGTTCCTGCTCTCTCTCCCTGCCTTACTCACACAAACACAATCGGACACAGATGGCCTAACACCTACACAAAACAGCCCACAACACAACTCACCCACCCAGCAACACATCCACATGCCTGAGGTGAACCCAGATCCTGTCCAAAATGGCCCTGGTACAGTCAGGCATCAAGGCCACAGAGGAACCCCTGAGCATAGCTATAGATGAATAGGACCTTGATCTCCAGGTAACCCTGGGGTCCTGGGGCAGCGTCATCATTATCATGTGTCGGTTTATCAGATTGTTGTCAATGGAAGTTGCTTTAGCATCCGTTATAAAACCTTCTCACGCACATAACTATCCCCAGCCCCGAGAGCCGAAGTCTATCATTTAGCCATTAAAAGTACCAGCCCATCAATAAGGCCAATCAAGACCACAGCGCAATCAAGCCTCTTTAAAAGAGAGAATGAATCCAAATCAGGCACCACTGAGTCACTGTATAATCAAGCTATGACGGAGAGGGTTTAAGCATAGCAGGCCGCATGGAGAGAAATTATGATGCTGGTAGGTTGTGTATTCTAGCACAACGTGATATATAGTGCTGTTGAACAATAACTTAGTGGATTATAATTACATTCATTAGGATTCAAATTTTTCCCGTAATTACTCCCACATTACTTGAGGGGTTTTAAGTGCTAAGCGGTGCTAAGCCACGGTGGCGTCAGTTTGTGACGACCTTTCTGTCATGAGGAGTTAATGGATTCCCTGAGTTCCGTCTGGGGCACAAGTGGCCATTTTAGGTGAAAAAATGACTAAATGACAATCTCATAAATTGTGAGAACCAGCTTCACAGAAATTGCACTGTTTTCCAAGAAGAGCATTCAAATCCTATGTATTTTACTGACCTGGCCTGGGTTTCAAATACTTGAAAGCTTTGTTTGAGTCAGCCTGGAGTGCCAGATGGGCGGGTTTATAATTTTAGTAGGCTACTTTTGTTGGTTTATTAAGCCAGAAAAGCTCAAACAAGTATTTGAATCAAATTCACAAGTATTTGAAACCCAGGTGTGGTATTTTCCCCTTTGTTATTCCATGTTTTTACCCCCCACATGAGAACTAAAGTTTTCGCAGGGAGTTTGCCACTTTTAGGAAGTGTTTATGTACGAATTTGTCCCAGATAAGCAGGCTGCTGGTGTAGTTTTGTTTTTGTTACTCTCCCCTCCGGCCCTGCATCATCTATTTTATCTTCTCCCACTGTTCAGTGCTCCCTCCTAGTTCACTGTAATCCAATCAATCCTGTGTTTGTGTCTGTGCATGCCATGGATCAATTTCACCAGACGCCAGAGTCCTAAAGTAACATTACAGTTTAACATCTGCCTGAACAAGCCAAGCGAGGGAGAGAGGGGTAGAGGGAGAAGGAGAAGGAGAGAAAAACAGGAACAGAGGAACAGAGAGATGGGTAGATCAAGAGAGGTTAAAAACTTTAATTTTAGAGCAAAGGAAGAAAAAGAGAAAAGGACAGAGGACAGACACAGCAGCAGAAAGGCAAGAGAGAGAGAGACAGAGAGAGAGACAGACAGACAGACAGACAGAGAGAGATGAGAGATATGAGAGGCCTAAGCAGGGTTAAAGTGATGAAGTTATATCTCTCCAGAAGGCAATTAGAGCTCAATGAATCCCATCTATCTCCTGTACACAGGGCGTCATTTGGGCAGGAGGGGAGGACCACTACTGTCATCTCCCTCACTCCCTCTGCTAGGCTATCACACTGCAGTGATATACCTCAACAACGGAGGGAGAGGGAAACCAGCACCATACCGTCCTGCACGTGGCCTTGCCATACTACACATATACACATGCATGCAGGCACACACACACTCTCACACCCATGAACGGATGCACACAGGCACACATGGCACAGACACACACCCACATGCACCCACACACGGCACGCACACACACACACACACTCACGCATGTATGCACTCACACAGACACATGAATGGATACAAAAACACACATTTGTGTTTTATCTCCCCACTCTCACAGCTATCTCCCCCTCCTTGATGGCGTGTCTCTCTCTAGTGTCTCCCTCCACCTCACTGGCGATTTATCTTTCCATCTATCCATTTTGTCTGCTTTCATGTGTCCTTCCATCCCACCCCCTCTTTTATCCTATCTGGCTTTGGATCACGCAGATCTCTCTCACTTTCTCAATGTATTTCTTGTGCGGTGGAGAAATCTCCTCTCGTCACTCATTATCTTGGATCAGTGAATTAATTGCAATGTGCTTTTAATTTCACATAGCCACCTCACTGCTTTACTCAGGGGAAAAGTCTGCACAGCAGAACTGTGTAAAACTGAACCCACTTCATATTCATCTGTATTCATCCAAACCTGTTGAAACCCTCTGAGTCAGAGAGAGAAAAGATTAGAGATGGTTGTGGAGGTGCATGGAGCCCTGTGGTTCAAGGATTCATTTAAATGTCCGGCATTAAGAATAGGCAGAGGCTGCGGATCCGTAGGTAACCTCCCCTCCCCCCTGGATCTTTTTTCCACAGAGCTGAAAGTCTGATTCAAGTTCTGTGCATGTGTTATTTTACGCACATTCTTTTTTTAACGTGTCTGCTGCTCAACCTCCCCCTTCACGTTTCTCTCTTTATTCACCTTTTCCTGAACCCTCAACCAATTTGATCGACATGATGATGTAGCCTATGTCTCTGCCTTATATTTCTGAGGGTAATTTAGGATGTAGGCCACAACCTTCTCTGTCTGTTTTAACTAAGGATATTGCAGTAGAACAAGCAGGGTGCAGTCTACACATTGCATTGGGGCAAAACAATCTGCTTTTTAACCACACGCGTACATTTCCGATGATGTAATCTTTATAGTTATGCTGCCATATCGTAGCCTGAGTTGCTGAAAAATAACATTACTACTTTGACTGCTTGTCTGCCCCCTGCTATGCCAATGTTTGCAATGATGGTGAAAAAAATAACATTAAATCGCTATTTAGACTGCGTGTCTGTGCCTTGCTTGTGTTTGATATGCTGCCTAAATAGCTGCACGTACTCCCTCCTTAAAAGAGAACATGAAATCACTACTTTGACTGGCTGTTTGTGTCGTGCTTATGTTTGCAATAGCCTATCCTACTGTTCCAAAAGACAAAGAAGTTGGTTGAACAACATATTGATCATGTGCAACATGTCGAAGTTTGTAGGCTACAACAGGAAAAGACGTCTGATCATTGAAGCGGCAGCAGAGTAAGCAGCAGTGATGCAAAAAATCTACGTAGAGAATCCTGCACATGCACAGGCCCTCTCGGTCCTTTAGTTGGCGGGAAGAAAGGTCCAGGAAAAGTCGGATCCGCAACCACTCCGTTAAGAATAATAGTCTGCCAGCATTCTTAGGAAAGAAGGAATACCTGGAGCCAGTGAGTCTGTGTAGGCCCTCAGATTCACAACACAAAATCCCATCAGATATACCAACACAGATGAAAACATACTGTATGAACACATTCAAAACCACAAATGACTTTACCGTAGACAACTGCTGGCCTTAAAACAACAACCTTTCTTAGCCTTTCTTATTTCTGATGTCCCTAGACTTACAGGCAAATTGCGACTCTCATGATGTAGTGAAATCTTAGGATAGTGAGTGTATTAGCCTCTACATCAGAACATTCAGTGCATTACAGAACAACTGTAGGAGGGAGCAAATCTTCTACTCATTGTACAGAAATCAAATATGACAGCTTCCCTCGATTACTGCAGCAGCAGCTAGCTGTAGAGTGACACACTTTGTAGAAATATATTCCCCCACCACATCCACCATCAAAGCCTCCATAAATACACACACACGTGCACCACATCATGCACAGAAAGACACACACACCAAACACACACACTAGTGTGCAGAATTGTGTGCACACACTTTCTCTCTCTCTCTCTCTCACACACACACACAGGGCCGGCTCCAGGCAAAAGTGTCATAAGCGTTTTTAAAATGTATTTTTATGAAGTCAGCGGGGGTCTCAACTTACTTTTGAGAGTTAGAATAGTAGAAGACACAAGGTGTAAGTTCGAAATTTGGTTGTGCATCAGCATTATCTCTGCCCCATTGCAAAATGTGTAGAACTGCAGAAAACCTGCTTTAAAACAGCAACATTTTCTCTATGCCCAATGACTAAATGTGTGGAATTGCAGGAAATTAGCATTAAAACTCACACTTTTCTCTCTGCTGCCAAGAGTGGGGCCACTAAAAATGTGAGTGGAATGGGAATTGTTTTTTCGAGACAATCCCTTTTGGGTTTCACAGCAGGGACTCCCAGAGCAGCAATAGGGATGAGGAAGAAAGCAGCTCCTATAACACACAACTGACCGCATACAAATACACAGGCAATGTAACATACTGTGTGACTCTACACAGCCTCTTTGATAACAGTAGGCCTATATCGTGTGTAGAGATACTTTAATCTAGTGATCCATAGGCTAGTTCTGAAATAACACACTCAGATGCTATAGAAGTTTATATAGTAGCCTAGGCCTATGTAAACACATACATATGTGACTGTACTCCTGACTGTACTCCTGAGTGGCGCAGTGGTCTAAGGCAGTGGTCACAGTGCTAACTGTGCCACTAGAGATCCTGGTTCGAATCCAGGCTCTGTCGCAGCCGGCCGCGACCGGGAGACTCATGGGCGGCGCACAATTGGTCCAGGGTAGGGGAGGGAATGGCCGGCAGGGATGTAGCTCAGTTGATAGAGCATGGCGTTTGCAATGCCAGGGTTGTGGGTTTGATTCCCACGGGGGGCCAGTATAAAAAAAATATGTATTCACTAACTGTAAGTCGCTCTGGATAAGAGCGTCTGCTAAATGACTAAAATGTAAAACATATAGTAGGTACAGTGGGGAGAACAAGTATTTGATACACTGCTGATTTTGCAGGTTTTCCTACTTACAAAGCATGTAGAGGTCTGTAATTTTTATCATAGGTACACTTCAACTGTGAGAGACGGAATCTAAAACAAAAATCCAGAAAATCACATTTTATGATTTTTAAGTAATGAATTTGCATTTTATTGCATGACATAAGTATTTGATACATCAGAAAAGCAGAACTTAATATTTGGTACAGAAACCTTTGTTTGCAATTACAGAGATCATACGTTTCCTGTAGGTCTTGACCAGGTTTGCACACACTGCAGCAGGGATTTTGGCCCACTCCTTCATACAGACCTTCTCCAGATCCTTCAGGTTTCGGGGCTGTTGCTGGGCAATACGGACTTTCAGCTCCCTCCAAAGATTTTCTATTGGGTTCAGGTCTGGAGACTGGCTAGGCCACTCCAGGACCTTGAGATGCTTCTTACGGAGCCACTCCTTAGTTGCCCTGGCTGTGTGTTTCCGGTCGTTGTCATGCTGGAAGACCCAGTCACAACCCATCTTCAATGCTGTTACTGAGGGAAGGAGGTTGTTGGCCAAGATCTCGCGATACATGGCCCCATCCATCCTCCCCTCAATACGGTGCAGTCGTCCTGTCCCCTTTGCAGAAAAGCATCCCCAAAGAATGATGTTTCCACCTCCATGCTTCACGGTTGGGATGGTGTTCTTGGGGTTGTACTCATCCTTCTTCTTCCTCCAAACACGGCGACTGGAGTTTAGACCAAAAAGCTATATTTTTGTCTCATCAAACCACATGACCTTCTCCCATTCCTCCTCTGGATCATCCAGATGGTCATTGGCAAACTTCAGACGGGCCTGGACATGCGCTGGCTTGAGCAGGGGGACCTTGCGTGCGCTGCAGGATTTTAATCCATGACGGCGTAGTGTGTTACTAATGGTTTTCTTTGAGACTGTGGTCCCAGCTCTCTTCAGGTCATTTACCAGGTCCTGCCGTGTAGTTCTGGGCTGATCCCTCACCTTCCTCATGATCATTGATGCCCCACAAGGTGAGATCTTGCATGGAGCCCCAGACCGAGGGTGATTGACCATCATCTTGAACTTCTTCCATTTTCTTCCAGTTGTTGCCTTCTCACCAAGCTGCTTGCCTATTGTCCTGTAGCCCATCCCAGCCTTGTGCAGGTCTACAATTTTATCCCTGATGTTCTTACACAGCTCTCTGGTCTTGGCCATTGTGGAGAGGTTGGAGTCTGTTTGATTGAGTGTGTGGACAGGTGTCTTTTATACAGGTAACGAGTTCAAACAGGTGCAGTTAATACAGGTAATGAGTGGTGAACAGGAGGGCTTCTTAAAGAAAAACTAACAGGTCTGTGAGAGCCGGAATTCTTACTGGTTGGTAGGTGATCAAATACTTATGTCATGCAATAAAATGCAAATTAATTACTTAAAAATCATACAATGTGATTTTCTGGATTTTTGTTTTAGATTCCGTCTCTCACAGTTGAAGTGTACCTATGATAAAAATTACAGACCTCTACATGCTTTGTAAGTAGGAAAACCTGCAAACTCGGCAGTGTATCAAATACTTGTTCTCCCCACTGTAGCCTATAGGGCAGGTCTATAATAATAAATAAATAAATGTCACCTTTATTTAACCAGGTAAGCCAGTTGAGAACAAGTTCTCATTTAGAACTGCGACCTGGCCAAGATAAAGCAAAGCAATGCGATAAAAACAACAACAACACAGAGTTACATATGGAATAAACAAAAACAAAACGTACAGTCAATAACACAATAGAAAATCTATATACAGTGTGTGCAAATGTAGTAAGTTATGGAGGTAAGGCAATAAATAGGCCATAGTGCAAAATAATTACAATTTAGTATTAACACTGGAGTGATAGATGTGCAGAAGATGATGTGCAATATGGACGTGTAACAACTATGCACTTGGCCCACTTTGAATATTCATCTGTTTATTTGTGGTTCCAAAGCATCCTTAAAAACAACCATTTGACAGACACACTCTGCAGCAGGACAGGCTTTGGTAAGCATCCCATTACTGAGATGGCTACGTTAGGTTACTGAGCTGGTAATGACGCTCTATGGACCTCTCCTCCCGAACATCTGAGCTGAGTGCACACTTCTACCGACTCTGCGTCCTTGCTATATGGCTTCTACTGCAACATGTGTGTTAATGTTGCATAATTCAACATGTTTCAATTCAACAATTTCTTCTAACTTCTCTTATATCAATGTCTAAAACGAACAAATTATAATTCAAGAGATAAATGAACTCTCAAGATGCAATATACATATGTAGAGGATGACATGGCGGTGGGCTAACGGTAGCCTATAACCTATGTAGAATCATAAACATAACGTAAATGTCATATTTTTTTAAATAACTTACCTCCTTGCGCGGGTTTAGGAGGGGAATTCCCGCTACATTATACTGCAGTTGTCCGCGCGCTGCGCTATCTCTCGCGTGCACGGAGCACCGGAGCTCCTGGACAGCCGGCTGTCAGCGCGCGACGTGACCGGAATAATTTCGCGCATTCAGCGCGGGATTTGGAACAAAATCCTCCACGGGACAAGAAAGAGAGGTTAGTACAGACCCTTTTCTGTTCATAAATCAATTAATTCCTCAACCTTTTAGCGTTTTCCCTTTCAGCACGCCATCAGCTCATTGTCTCTCCACAGAGTGTAGCATCCCACACAGGGATCAGTCAAACGCAACGCATAGAGTACACATGCACTGCAGCTGGTAGCCGCTCATAGGACCACAGCCAATCCAACCCTCCTCCAATACGGTCACTATCTGCAGGCATAAGGGAAGGGATGTAGAAGGGGGGGCGGGTGGAGAGGGGGGGATTGAGCGCTGTAGTTGGAGATGGAATGGAATAGGAGGGAGGGGGTGTCATGGGTAGTGTTACAAGGACGACCTGAGATTCCTCAAGGGTGAATGCTCCCTAATAGTAATTCCTGAAACATTTCTGCTCCCTCTCACACACAGTACAACACTATTACACCACCTCCACCTCCTCTATCTCTCTCAGAGTGGGTATGTGAGGACAAGATGAAAGAATGGCAGGTGCGCTTGAGAAAAAATTTCCACTGTTTTCCTCTCTAATCAACAGATATTGTATTCAGACAATGTCCATTTCATTTGGTTATTTTCCTCTATTTCCCCCTGAATTTTCTAGAGGCGAGGGCTCCCCACAAGCAATCACACTGCCTTGAATATGAACAGGTGTCAGTGACCAGTGAAAAACAGAATTACTTTACACATTGTCTGAATATGTCAGACCCTGGCACAAAAATGTCAGTCATTGTCCATCCATATCAGACGTTTCAATCTCAATGTGTGAAAGGGTGAGACTTTAAACCAATTAAATGATGAGATGACTCTGTCAACGTGTCAGAGGGATGAATAGGGTGAAGGATAAAATAGGTGACATATAAAGGGGAGAAAGCTGGGGATTAGGTTTTTATGTGAACCTGTCAAGATGACCTTGAACAAAAATATGAATTTATGTCCAGTGAATTGTCACACTGACTCCATGATGAGATGCCATATAAGCTCAATGTTTATAATTCAAGCTCTTCCTTCCTGTAAAACAAGGCAGCGTTTAGTGGATAATATCACAGGGAGAAATGAAATATCTATGTGGATAGGGGGCCCTGTCTACCAGAGTCAGTAGTCTGTATCCTATGGTGTACTCTCACTCTCTCTCTCGCTCTCTCTCATGCGGACACACGCACACCCGCACGCACACACACGTGTTTATGTTTAGTATTCAAAGACGTTCTCTAGCATCTACCTGTCGGATGATCAATCCCTCACCATCGCCACACGTGCATTAATCTTCACACAGCAAGGGAAAACACAGCAGTGTATTCAGGGAACAGTGGGAAGTACAGACCAAAGGAAAATGAGGGCAGATAAACAGAGGCCGGAGGGTGCTGCTGGGGAAAATTATGGAATGAGGTTGGAGACTCATGTTAGATTAGAACACAGTGGTTTGACTGACATCTCTCTCTCTCTCTCTGCCTCTCTCTAAAACCCACAATCTGGCCTTGTTACCCATCAGTATCGCTGGTGAACTCAGTTGCATTAAAATGCTAAATGAGCCAGCGATCATGAGAGCCAGCCAAACGCCTATGATTGTATCCTTGAGCCAGGGTGCAAAGACATACATGTACACACGCATATACATGCACCTGCGCACACACACATGCATGCACACACATGCACGCACACACACACGCACACACACACACTTGTATAATTATATGAACTACTGACCTGATCAGGTAAAACTCTGAGCCCTAGCTCTGGGCTAGGTGCATATTTTAGGGCACAGACTTTTTCCTGGTCAGATTACACTGTCAGGAAAACTCTTGCCCCTGTATATAGTGTAACGTCATTAAGTCCTACTAGTGTCCTGTCTGACAGCAGGCCTGACTGCGCCCACACACTAGGTTCAGTTTGCTCATAGCAGAACTCGGCTAAGCGAAGCGAACATCTGTGCCTCACATACTCCCTTAAAAAACCTTTGGTTGAAAACGAGAAAAAAGCGGCAATATTACTGTTTGTCCCTCTTGAGATTCCATAGCAACAACATAGACATGATATACACTTCCTCAAAATAGTCACGATTAATTGAAGATAAATCAAGAAATCTGTAACACATTTTGAAGTTTTTGCAGAGGTCTTAGTTGCAAAACTGTACATCTAACTAAGATGTTTGCCTCAAGTGAAAACATTTGCATGAAAACTAGGCAATGTTCCAAAATGCATACTTGTGTTCTATCTAGAGCATTTATCGAGTACGGAAGTCAACTGTAATTTTTCAAGTGAGATTCCATACATAAGAATGCAAAAATGCATGTACCGGAAGTTCTATAAGCGTACATGGGAGGTCTGGAAAACAAAGCACACATGGGAGCATACTTTTTCGTTCCCTTCACCGGGGAGGCTATCCCATAACACCTTGCAAAACAGAGAAAATTCCCAAAACTTCTGAATTAATTGGAGACTGAAGTCCCCGCTTCAGAGAAAATGTTCCAGAGGAATAAGGAATAACTTTGTAAAATGTAAGTATTATGTTTATTTATTCACCAAATTATGTTAAAATTATCAACAAATTACTTTCATATGAATTTTGAATTCAAATGTTGAGTCACTGCTGTTTACCTGGACAGTTTCTTAATCCTGAATTGGTAAACTTGCTAGCCAGCTAATGATAAATGTAGCAAATCGTTTTTTTCCCCATTTGTTTTCAGGGACAGATGGCAACTGATGTGTTAATTTCACTCCATGGCATTGGCTTGGCAGGACAAAATAGTCGTGCCCGACTGGTTTGGAGGTAAGACATTTTAACAACATCTGATTAAAAACGTAGGAAATGCAGCTAGCTGTGTTCTGTTCAATCTAGGTTTTCTAGCCAGCCAAGTTAATTGTGTATTCTTACATGATCAGTCAATACATGCATGCAGTGTCTAACTTTTTTCTTGTCATTTCCCCTCCCCTCGTGTTTCACCATTGCATATGAAGAAAACATTTTGAATAATGAAATGATCAATTAAATGTAGAATCGGTGACAACTTGATCAAGCCTATGAATATGCAAAACTGTTTACAAAACCATTGCATATTAACAAAGGTAGGTGTGTTTTTTAAATTTTTTGCAGTGAGGTTAATTTCTCCTCCCTTGGCGTTATGTTTCTGCTCTGTTCTCCTCAGGTTGAAGCACATCCTACCCCTTCACCCAGACAGAACTTTGGAACCTCCCGTCCACCAGGAAAATCACCCTATCCCAGGAGTTTATTCAGCAGTGTGCAACATCACTATGTTATAAGTAGATCCACACGTTATTCTCTATCATGCAGAATTGTCAGCTCATTGTAACATATGAAGCTCATTCTAAAATACAGACGTGGGTGTTTTCTGCCCCAGGGAACTGCACTGTGCACATTTTTATTCCTGCTCAGCAAACACCATGTTCAACTATTCGTTGTCTACAATTTAGACCACAATTAGTTGAATGAGGTGTTAGTGAAAGGCTGGAACAAAAACCTGTAAACTCCTGTCCTGTGTATAAACAACCTGTGGCTGTCATGGCAAAATTTGCCCTCATATACTGAACAAGATATTGAATGTTAATCTCCTTGATGTCCCTCACTTGGGGATGCTAAAATGTTTATTCTACTGAGCCATTTACTTAATGTTCGTATTCTTATCTTTTATTATTTATTATTGTTGTTGCATTGTCGAGAAGGAACCTGCAAGTAAGCATTTCATTGGACCATGTGTGTCCTGTACATACAACTAATAAAACTTGAAACTTGACTTCTTTTGTATAATGGACTGTGTTCTAAGGATTCATCCACAGATACAGGAAAATAAATAAAAGGGTTAATAATATAAGTATTGATGTCTCCCAACAGTTCTGGTTTTGAGGCTTGGGCATCTGGGGGCTGCAGTTCATCTGTCTAATCCCCTGCAAGGAGAGAGAAAGGCATCAATAATATTACAATGCTGTATTCATTTAATGTAATATATATTCCTGTTTGATATGCATAATATGCCAGTGTTTGTTTTGTATCCAGTGCATTTAGCTTACATTAGGATTAAGTAGTCTAGGCCTTCTAATCTAGTTGTATTGCATCATTTCACCTATAACTTAGTTATCAATGCATAAGGTGAATATAAAACCAAACTATCTTCAACATCAGTGTAATTTAATAATATGCAATATATATACAAAAGTATGTGGACACCCCTTCAAATTAGTGTATTTGGCTATTTCAGCTATACCCATTGCTGACAGGTGTATAAAATCGAGCACACAGCCATGCAATCTCCACAGAAGAGCTCAGTGACTTTCAACGTGACGCTGTCATAGGATGTCAGTTACTCAAATTTCTGCCCTGCTAGAGCTGCCCCGGTCAACTGTAAGTGCTGATATTGTGAAGTGGAAACGTCCAGGAGCAACAATGGCTCAGCCGCGAAGTAGTAGGCCAGACAAGCTCACAGAACGGGACCGCCGAGTGCTGAAGCGCATGGCGCATAAAAACTGTCTGTCCTCGGTTGCAACACTCACTACCGAAATCCAAACTGTTCGTCGGGAGCTTCATGAAATGGGTTTCCATGGCCGAGCAGCCGCATGCAAGCCTAAGATCACCATGTGCAATGCCAAGCATCGGCTGGAGTGGTGTAATGCTCCCCGCCATTGGACTCTGGAGCAGTGGAAATGCGTTCTCTGGAGTGATGAATCACGCTTCACTATCTGGCAGTCCGACGGACGAATCTGGGTTTGGCGGATACCAGGAGAACGCTACCTGCCCTAATGCATACCTGCCCCAACTGTAAAGTTTGGTGGAGGAGGAATAATGGTCTGGGGCTGTTTTTCATAGTTCGGGCCCCTTAGTTCCAGTGAAGGGAGAGCTTAACACTACAGCATACAATGACTTTGTGGCAACAGTTTGGGGAGGCCCTTTCCTGTTTCAGCATGACAATGCCCCCATGAACAAAGCGAGGTCCATACAGAAATAGTTTGTCGAGATCGGTGTGGAAGAACTTGACTGGCCTGTATCTAGTGGAAAGCCTTCCCAGAAGAGTGGAGGCTGTTATATCAGCAAAGGGGGGACCAACTCCATGTTAATGCCCATGATTTTGGAATGAGATGTTCGACGAGCAGGTGTCCCCATACTTTTGGTCATATAGTGTAGTTGTATGAATTTATCACAATGCAAGCCTGTTCATTGGAAATAAAACACCAGCAGTCCTAATGCATGCAACAGTAGCTTCACAGTGAAACACCACTATCCTGGCTATTTATCATTCTTAAACAGTAAGCAAAATAGCTTATAAAAGCTTACCTGTCATACATCCACAACGATGTAGCAGCAGACAAAGCAATTTGCGTGAGGAGGACCCCACGTAAAATTATTCTGGTCGGTGTCAGCTTAATTTAGGTACTTAGAAAATCTATTCTGTTACTTGTTTAGTTGTTATTCGTGTTTAATATTTCCATTCTGGGATAGTACTAGTTGCTCACGCTGATCGAAGCATGTTTCAAATTTAGCGGATTTTAAGTGCTCTGCATTGACCCATACTAGACGGTATGCTCTCTCAGGTGTTCTTGGAAAATCACCCTTGAAAGAACGGGAGAACGCAGAATGCAAGTGTGCATTTTGGAACACAGCCCTAGTCTGCTCTTATGAATGACAACAAACACTTCATTGAAGAATCCCATCCATAGTTCCCAGTCTTACTAGGAGTAGTACTGTTGACCAATCACCGATGAAGGGGCGTAGACTTCGACTTGCCTCAAGAAAGAAATGTGTGTGCGCGAACGGACAGAAAAAAACCTGCCGAACACCAAGACGAACAAAAACGTAAACAAAAGTCGTCATAATATATGCGCCAACTGTTTAGACTGGGAAGCATGCGACAGGCTTTAGGAGATGTGGGCCTCCACCTGCCCAGGCAGCAGAGCATCAAAGAGCCCCAGCACCCCCACCTGTGACCCTGGCACAGCATCAACACAGGAACCATCACCTGGCTTGAGCTCTGGCAACACCTCAGTCAAGAGGACAAGCTTAGCCAGCACCACATCCACACTAGTGGATGGATACAGCGCACACACACACACAGGCCTATATAAAAATGGACGTACAGACAAGCACATACATATCCACACACACACTTACTCACACACACACACAAATACACACATCCAAGCACACACTTGTGTAACCCCCCCATGCACTTTCTAGACAGGCTCTTGATCTCTGAAACAGCTGTGACCAAAGACCTCAGCATCTGAGCATCTGTTAGGGACGTGCTGGAATGCACGCACACACACACATGACTTGACAAATAAAAGGAGCTAAATGAGTTATCCCACAAAGACAATAGCAAATCATTATTGAATTGATACTAATAAAACAATCTATTCAAATAAATTACATTCAGGAGGAGTAGTGGGTGAGTTTTTCTGAAGACGACTGATCTTTCTTTACTGTGGCTTTATTGACTTTTTCACAAAGAACATAAAGATTAATCCAAGGCACCTAGTCAATAAAGGAATTGAGAATTAAATTAGGATGTGCTTAAGCTGATTTACATTCAGCCACAGCTTGCCTCGCCCTTGAAGGACGAAATCCAGTGACAGGAACCTCACGGCTGACCTTATTAGAGCCACAGAGTGAAGACCAGCTGGAGTGGATAACAAAACTGAGACTGTGCAGTTTAAAATGTCACAATGCTGCTACAGATGTTGGATTTTAACTTGATCATTATTTTGTCACAAATAATTTTCCTTCTGCATTAGGAAACTGAAATGAGCCTCGAGATTCACCATGCAGGTGCAGTCAAGTCATTGGGATCAGGCCTGCTATCAAAAAATATAAAACTGAACACATTTCTTTACATCCCTGTTAGTGAGCATTTCTCCTTTGTCAATATAATCCATCCAAATGACAGGTGAGGCATTTCAAGAAGCTGATTAAACAGCATAATCATTGCACAGGTGCACCTTGTGCTGGGGACAATAAAAGGCCACTCTAAAATGTGCAGTTTTGTCACACAACACAATGCCACAGATGTTTCAAGTTTTGAGGGAGCTTGCAGCTGGCATGCTGACTGCAGGAATGTCCACCAGAGCTGTTGCCAGAGAATGTAATGTTCATTTCTCTACCATAAGCTGTCTCCAACGTATTTTTAAAGACATTTGGCAGTACATCCAACTGGCCTCACAACCGCAGACCACGTGTAAACACGCCAGCCCAGGACCTCCACATCCGGCTTCTTCACCTGCGGGATCGTCTGAAACCAGCCACCCGGACAGCTGATGAAACTGTGGGTTTGCACAAACGAGGAATCTCTGTACAAACTGTCAGAAACCGTCTCAGGGAAGCTCATCTGCGTGCTTGCAATCTTTACCAGTGTCTTCACCTGACTGCAGTTTGGTGTCATAACCGACCTCAGTGGGCAAATGCTCACCTTTGATGGCCACTGGTATGCTGGAGAAGTGTGCTCTTCACAGATGAATCCCGATTTCAACTGTACCAGGCAGATGGCAGACAGTGTGTATGGTGTTGTGTGGGCGAGTGGTTTGCTGATGTCAACTTTGTGAACAGTGCCTGTCACGACTTCCGCCGAGGCTGCCTCCCCTCCTTGTTCGGGCAGGCTTAGGTGTTCGTCGTCACCGGTTTACTAGCCATTGCCACTCCATTATTCATCATTCCATTTGTTTTGTCTTGTCAATCACACACACCTGGTTCTTATCCCCACATTAGTTCGTGTATAAGTGTTCCCTATGCCCCCCTTGTCCTTGTGGGTGATTGTTTATTTGTGAGAGTAGTGTAGCTCAGTGGAGCTACTCGTACCTTGTTATTGCCGGGGTAGATATTTCCACTGTGCCTGTTATTGTTGGAGCTACCGTTACCTTGTATTGCCAGGGTAGATTTTCCCCTGTGCCGGTTTCGTTTGTCGCTATCCAGCGCTATTTGTGTACGACGGAATAAACTCTGCATTCGGTGATTACCCTCCTGCGCCTGACTCCTTCTATCACAATCATCACAGTGCCCCATGGTGGCGTTGGGTTATGGTATGGGAAGGCAAAAGCTACGGACAATGAACACAATTGCATTTTATCGATGGCAATTTGAATGCACAGAGATACCGTGATGAGATCCTGAGGCACATTGTCGTGCCATTCATCCTCCGCCATCACCTCATGTTTCAGCATGATAATGCAGGACCCCATGTCGAAAGGATCTGTTCACAATTCCTGGAAGCTGAAAATGTCCCAGTTCTTCCATGGCCTGAATACTCAGCAGACATGTCACCCATTGAGCATGTTTGGGATGCTCTGGATCGAAGTGTACGACAGCGTGTTCCAGTTCCCACCAATATCCAGCAACTTCGCACAGCCATTGAAGTCGGAAAACATTCCACAGTCCACAATCAACAGCCTGATCAACTCTATATGAAGGAGATGTGTCACGCTGCATGAGGCAAATGGTGGTCACACCAGATACTGACTGGTTTTCTGATCCACGCCCCTACCTGTAAAAAAAAGGTATCTGTGACCAAGAGATGCATATCTGCATTCCCAGTCATGTGAAATCCATAGATTGGGGCCTAATTTATTTATTTAAATTGACTTATTTCCTTATATGAACTGTAACTCAGTACAGTCTTTGAAATTGTTCCATGTTGCGTTTATATTTTTGTTCAGTATAGCTATCTGCTGTCTGCTGCCTTTGATACTGTGAACCATCAGATCCTCCTATCCACCCTCTCCGAGCTGGGCATCTCCGGCGCGGCTCACTCTTGGATTGCGTCCTACCTGACCGGTCGCTCCTACCAAGTGGCGTGGCGAGAAGCTGTCTCCGCACCACATGCTCTCACCACTGGTGTCCCCCAGGGCTCAGTTCTAGGCCCTCTCCTATTCTCGCTATACACCAAGTCACTTGGCTCTGTCATATCCTCACATGGCCTCTCCTATCATTGCTACGCAGACGACACACAACTAATCTTCTCCTTTCCCCCTTCTGATAACCAGGTGGCGAATCGCATCTCTGCATGTCTGGCAGACATATCAGTATGGATGACGGATCACCACCTCAAGCTGAACCTTGGCAAGACGGAGCTGCTCTTCCTCCCGTGGAAGGACTGCCTGTTCCATGATCTCGCCATCACGGTTGACAACTCCGTTGTGTCCTCCTCCCAGAGTGCGAAGAGCCTTGGCGTGACCCTGGACAACACCCTGTCGTTCTCCGCTAACATCAAGGCGGTGACCCGATCCTGTAGGTTCATGCTCTACAACATTCGGAGAGTACGACCCTGCCTTACACAGGAAGCGGCACAGGTCCTAATCCAGGCACTTGTCATCTCCCGTCTGGATTACTGCAACTCGCTGTTGGCTGGGCTCCCTGCCTGTGCCATTAAACCCCTACAACCCATCCAGAATGACGCAGCCCGTCTGGTGTTCAACCTTCCCAAGTTCTCTCACGTCACCCCGCTCCTCCGCACACTCCACTGGCTTCCAGTTGAAGCTCGCATCTGCTACAAGACCATGGTGCTTGCCTACGGAGCTGTGAGGGGAACGGCACCTCCGTACCTTCAGGCTCTGATCAGTCCCTACACCCAAACGAGGGCATTGCGTTCATCCACCTCTGGCCTGCTGGCTCCCCTACCTCTGCGGAAGCATAGTTCCCGCTCAGCCCAGTCAAAACTGTTCGCTGCTCTGGCACCCCAATGGTGGAACAAGCTCCCTCACGACGCCAGGACAGCGGAGTCACTCACCACCTTCCGGAGACATTTGAAACCCCACCTCTTTAAGGAATACCTGGGATAGGATAAAGTAATCCTTCTACCCCAACCCACCCCCCCCCCCCAAAAAAAAACAACAACATAAAAACATTTAAAAAATAAAAAAATCCCACTGGCTATAAGGTGAATGCACCAATTTGTAAGTCACTCTGGATAAGAGCGTCTGCTAAATGACGTAAATGTAAATGTAAGCTAAATAACACAAGATACTGTAGATGTTGATCTCCACTAGGCTATGACATACAAGTGTAAATGTATCCTAAGGTTATGAATGAACTGTTAAAATTGAATTCAATTGTGCCCTGGGGTGGTCTAGTGGTTAGTGCTGCTGCCTTCAGAGTGCACATAGGCCTACTGTGCCGGCGTAGGTTTGATTCTAGCCCACTCCCTTCTGGCACAAATAACTCAATAACCCTGCTTGACTGGATTTAGTTACATATTTCAAATATGGACTGTCTAGGGATACCCTGATCTTGATAAGAAATTACCATACCAGACACTTTTGGATAACATAAATAGGAAACGAATAAAAAAAACGCAGTAGGCTACACCAACATTAGTTTCCATTCATACAAAGTTTTGGGTAAATTGCCACAGTAGATTTGCCATGGTAAACAAGGAAATACTTTATTTCTATTGTATGTAATGCTTGTCAAATAGATACATCGCTCTAAGTCTTTAAAAAAAGGACTAAGTTGTTGACGATGACAACACCAACCAGAGGGCGAACATATAGATCAGCAGTGCAAGTGATTTTTGCACATATTGATGTCTTAATGAGACATCAGCTGGTGATAATTTCTAGGCAGGGCTTCAAAATTGCCATGTCCCAATCCCAAGTCCCCACTTGGGATAACATTTTCCAGAAGAATGAGGAATAACTTCGCGAAATGTAAGTATAACAAATTTGCTTTTATAAGAATTTTGAATTCAAATGTTGAGTAATGGTCATTATCACCCCATTGCCAAGCTAGCTAACTATCTAACACGTAGTCAGACACGATAGCTATCTAGCAGGTGATCTCGTAATGCTAATCTGCTGTTTAGAGATGAACAACTAAATTTAATCGTAGATTCAGCAATGTGTCAATTGTGAAGACCAAGACAGTTTTTAAATCATGAATTGGTGAACTTGCTAGCCAGCTAAAGACATTTAGCAAATACATTTTTCCCAATTTTATTTCAGGGACTAAAGTGGGCACCTGATTGCATTGGTTTGGCAGGAGAAAACAGTCCTGCCCGACTCGTTTAGAGACATTTTAACAACATCTGATGAAAAACATAGGAAATGCAGCCAGCTGTGTTCTGTTCAATCTAGGCTGAACGGATGATCTCCGCATATGTAGTTCCCACCGTAAAGCATGGAGGAGGAGGTGTTATGGTGTGGGGTTGCTTTGCTGGTGATACTGTCTGTGATTTATTTAGAATTCAAGGCACACTTAACCAGCATGGCTATCACAGTATTCTGCAGCGATACGCCATCCCATCTGGTTTGGGCTTAGTGGGACTATCATTTGTTTTTCAACAGGACAATGAACCAACACACCTCCAGGCTGTGTAAGGGCTATTTTACAAAGAAGGAGAGTGATGGAGTGCTGCATCAGATGACCTGGCCTCCACAATCCCCGGACCTCAACCCAATTCAATCAATCAATCAAATTTGATTTATAAAGCCCTTTTTACATCAGCTGATGTCACAAAGTGCTATACAGAAACCCAGCCTAAAACCCCAACAGCAAGCAATGCAGATGTAGGAGCACGGTGGCTAGGAAAAACTCCCTAGAAAGGCAGAAACCTAGGAAGAAACCTAGAGAGGAACCAGGCTCTGGGGGGTGGCCAGTCCCCTTCTGGCTGTGCCGGGTGGAGATTATAACAGTACATGGCCATTAAGGCCAGATTTTTCTCCAAGATGTTCAAATGTTCATAGATGACCAGCATGGTCAAATAATAATCACAGTGGTTGTAGAGGTTGCAACAGGTCAGTACATTGGAGTAAATGTGATGAGGTGATGTTGAAGGAGTCAGGCGCAGGAGGGTAACTAACAGGATAATTATTCTGCAACCACAGAGTTACGCAGGAATGCGTCAAAACACTCCAGTGCGCAAAACAGGTGCACAGGAAAATATATTGGCGATACAAAAATTCAAGGAGCTCCACCGAGCTTCACTACTCTCCACAATAAACAATCACACACAAAGACAAGGGGGCAGAGGGAACACTTATACAGGTACTGATGAGGGGATATGAACCAGGTGTGTGTAATAAACAAGACAAAACAAATGGAATGATGAGATGAGTGGAAACTGGAACAGCAGCACGACCAGGTGGACTGGGGACAGCAAGAAGTCATCAGGCCAGGTAGTCCTGAGGCATGGTCCTAGGGCTCAGGTCCTCTGGGATGGGAGGGAGAGAGAGAGAATTTGAGGGAGCATACTTAAATTCATACAGCACACCGGATAAGACAGGAGAATAACACCAGATATAACAGACTGACCCTAGCCCCCCGGCACATAGACTATTGCAGCATAGATACTGGAGGCTGAGATAGGGGTGGTCGGGAGACACTTGAGATGGTTTGTGAGGAGTCGGACCGGAGAGTGAAGGAAAAGCAGCCAACAAGTGCTCAGCATATGTGGGAACTCCTTCAAGAATGTTGGAAAAGCATTCCAGGTGGAGCTGGTTGAGAGAATGCCAAGAGTGTGCAAAGCTGTCATCAAGGCAAAGGGTGGCTATTTGAAGAATCTCAAATATAAAATATATTTTGATTTGTTTAACACTTTCTTGGTTACTACATGATTCCATATGTGTTATTTCATAGTTTTGATGTCTCCACTATTAAAAACCCTTGAATGAGTAGGTGTGTCCAAACTTTTAACTGGTAGTAAAACTGTAACTCGGCCACTCAACATTCACTGTCTTCTTGGTAAGCAACTCCAGTGTAGATTTGGCCTTGTGTTTTAGGTTATTGTCCTGCTGAAAGGTGAATTCATCTCCCAGTGTCTCGTGGAAAGCAGACTATTTTGTTGTGCATACCTCCATTCCTTTTCTTTTTTATCCTGAAAAACTCTCCACTCCCTAACGATTACAAGCATAACCATAAAATGAGGCGCCACCACTATGCTTGAAAATATGAAAAGTGGTACTCAGTAATGTGTTGTATTGGATTTCTCCCTGAACACTTTTTATTCAGGGGAAAAAGTTAATTGCTTTGCCACATTTAATTGTAGTATTACTTTACTGCCTTGTTGCAAACAGGATGCATTTTTTTGGAATAGTTGTATTATGTACAGGCTTCCTTCTTTTCACTCTGTCAATTAAGTTAGTATTATGGAGTAACTACAATGTTGTTGATCCATCCTCAGTTTTCTCCTATCACAGCCATTAAACTCTGTAACTGTTTTAAAGTCACCATTCGCCTCATGGTAAAATCCCTGAATGGTTTCCTTCCTCTCCAGCAATTAAGTTAGGAAGGACCCCTGTATCTTTGTAGTGAGAGGGTGTATTGATACACCATCCAAAGTGTAATTAATAACTTCACCATGCTCAAAGGGATAGTGACAAAACATCTCAGTTTAATCCATTTTAAATGTAGGCTGTAACACAACAAAATATGGAAAAAGTCAAGGGGTGTGAATACTGTAACTTTCTCTTGTCACATTCCCTTCCCTTATTTTGTTGCACCATTGGGTTTGGTGTTACTTGTTACAATTAGAGGCTAAGTTATTCTACTCTTACTGTAAACTACTCAACCAAAACTAAAATATGCAAAACTGTTAACAAAATGATTGCACATTAATGAAAGGTAACTAGCTCATTCCAAAATACAGATGTGATTTCTGTCCCAGGGGATTGTACTGTGTGCAAGCGTTCAATGTCAAATCGAATCGAATTTTATTTGTCACATGCGCCGAATACAACAGGTGGAGACCTTACAGTGAAATGCTTACTTACAAGCCCTTAACCAACAATGCAGTTTTAAGAAAGAATACTTCAAAAAATAAGAAATAAAAGTAACAAATAATTAAAGAGCAGCAGTAAAATAACAATAGCGAGGCTATATACAGGGGGTACCGGTACCGAGTCAATGTGCGGGGGCACCGGTTAGTCGAGGTAATTGACGTAATATGTACATGTAGGTAGAGTTATTAAAGTGACTATGCATAGATAATAAACAGAGTAGCGGCAGCGTAAAAGAGGTGGGGGGGGGGCAATGCAAATAGTTTGGGTAGCCATTTTATTAGATGTTCAGGAGTCTTATAGCTTGGGGGTAGAAGCTGTTTATAAGCCTCTTGGACCTAGACTTGGCGCTCCGGTACCGCTTCCCGTGCGGTAGCAGAGAGAACAGTCTATGACTAGGGTGGCTGGAGTCTTTGACAATTTTTAGGGCCTTCCTCTGACACCGCCTGGTATAGAGGTCCTGGATGGCACGAAGCTTGGCCCCAGTGATGTACTGGGCCGTACGCACTACCCTCTGTAGTGCCTTGCGGTCGGAGGCCAAGCAGTTGCCATACCAGGCAGTGATGCAACCAGTCAGGATGCTCTCGATGGTGCAGCTGTAGAACCTTTTGAGGATCTGAGGACCCATGCCAAATCTTTTCAGTCTCCTTAGGAGGAATAGGTTTTGTCGTGCCCTCTTCACGACTGTCTTGGTGTGCTTGGACCATGTTCGTTTGTTGGTGATGTGGACACCAAGGAACTTGAAGCTCTCAACCTGCTCCACTACAGCCCCGTCGATGAGAATGGGGGCGTGCTCAGTCCTCTTCTTTTTCTTGTAGTCCACAATCATCTCCTTTCTCTTGATCACGTTGATGGAGAGGTTGTTGTCCTGGCACCACACAGCCAGGTCTCTGACCTTCTCCCTATAGGCTGTCTAGTCGTTGTCGGTGATCAGGCCTACCACTGTTGTGTCATCGGCAAACTTAATGATGGTGTTGGAGTCGTGCCTGGCCATGCAGTCATGAGTGAACAGGGAGTACAGGAGGGGACTGAGCACACACCCCTGAGGGGCCCCCGTGTTGAGGATCAGCGTGTCGGATATGTTGTTACCTACTCTTACCACCTGTGGGAGGCCCGTCAGGAAGTCCAGGATCCAGTTGCAGAGGGAGGTGTTTAGTCCCAGGGTCCTTAGCTTAGTGATGAGCTTTGAGGGCACTATGGTGTTGAACGCTGAGCTGTAGTCAATGAATAGCATTCTCACATAGGTGTTCCTTTTTTCCAGGTGTGAAATGGCAGTGTGGAGCGCAATAGAGATTGCATCATCTGTGGATATGTTGGGGCGGTATGCAAATTGGAGAGGGTCTAGGGTTTATGACATAATGGTGTTGATGTGAGCCATGACCAGTCTTTCAAAGCACTTCATGGCTACAGACGAGAGTGCTACGGTTGGTAGTAATTTAGGCAGGTTACCTTTGTGTTCTTGGGCACAGGGACTATGGTGGTCTGCTTGAAACATGTTGGTATTACAGACTCAGAGAGGAAGAGGTTGAAAATATCAGTGAAGGCACTTGCCAGTTGGTCAGCGCATGCTCGGAGTACACGTTCTGGTAATCCGTCTGGCCCTGCGACGTTGTGAATGTTGACCTGTTTAAAGGTCTTACTCACATCGGCTACGGAGAGCGTGATTACACAGTCGTCCGGAACAGCTGATGCTCTCATGCATGTTTCAGTGTTACTTGCCTCGAAGCGAGCATAGAAGTAGCTCTTCTGGTAGGCTTGTGTCACTGGGCAGCTCGCGGCTGTGCTTCCCTTTGTAGTCTGTAATAGTTTGCAAGCCCTGCCACATCCGACGAGCCGGTGTAGTACGATTCGATCTTAGTCCTGTATTGACGCTTTGCCTGTTTGATAGTTTGTCGGAGGGCATAGCGGGATTTCTTATAAGCTTCCGGATTAGAGTCCCGCTCCTTGAAAGCGGCAGCTCTCCCCTTTAGCTCAGTGCGGATGTTGCCTGTAATCCATGGCTTCTGGTTGGGGTATGTACGTACAGTCACTGTGGGGACGACGTCATCGATGCACTTAGTGATGAAGCCAGTGACTGATGTGGTGTACTCCTCAATGTTATCGGAAGAATCTCGGAACATATTCCAGACTGTGCTAGCAAAACAGTCCTGTAGCTTAGCATCTGCTTCATCTGACCACTTTTTTATTAACTGAGTCACTTGTGCTTCCTGCTTTAGTTTTTGCTTGTAAGCAGGAATCAGGAGGATATAATTATGGTCAGATTTGCCAAATGTAGGGCGAGGGAGAGCTTTGTACGCATCTCTGTGTGTGGAGTAAAGGTGGTCTAGAGTTTTTTCCCCCTCTGGTTGCACATTTAACATGCTGGTAGAAATAAGGTAAAACGGATTTAAGTTTCCCTGCATTAAAGTCCCAGGCCACTAGGAGCGCCGCCTCTGGATTAGCGTTTTCCTGTTTGTTTATTGCCGTATACAGTTAATTGAGTGCGGTCTTAGTGCCAGCATTGGTTTGTGGTGGTAAATAGACAGCTACAAAGAATATAGATGAAAACTCTCTTGGTAGATAGTGTGGTCTACAGCTTATCATGAGATACTCTACCTCAGGCGAGCAAAACCTTGAGACTTCCTTAGATATCTTGCACCAGCTGTTGTTTACAAATATATATAGACCGCCACCCCATGTCTTACCAGAGGCTGCTTTTCTATCCTGCTGATACAGTGTATAACCCGCCAGCTGTATGTTTTACATGTCATCGTTCAGCCACGACTTGGTGAAACATAAGATATTACAGTTTGTAACGTCCCGTTGGTAGGATATACGTGCTTGTAGTTTGTCCACTTTATTATCAAGCGATTGTACGTTGGCCAATAGTACCGATGGCAAAGACAGATTAGCCACTCATCACCGGCTCCTTACCAGGCACCCCGATCTCCTTCCGCGATATCTCCTTCTTTTTCTACTGTGAATGACGGGGATGAGGGCTCTGTCGGGTGTCTGGAGCAAATCCCTGTCGTCCGACTCATTAAAGAAAAATTATTTGTCCAGTTCAAGGTGAGTAATCACTGCTCTGATGTCCATAAGCTCTTTTCGGTCATAAGAGACGGTAGCAGCAACATTATGTACAAAATAAGTTACAAACAATGCGAAAAAACTAACAAAATAGCACGGTTGGTTAAGAGTCCATAAAACAGCAGCCATCCCCTCCGGCGCCATTGCAATCTTGAATGAGGTGTTAGTGAAGGGCTGGAACAAAAACCTTTAAACAGGTCTATAAAAAAAACTATGGCTGTCATGACTAAAATTGCCCTCATGCACTGAACAAGCTTATGAATGTTAGAGGTTAATCTCCTTGATGTGCCTCACTTGGGAGTGACTTTTTTTTGTACAATGGACAGTGTTTTAAGGACTCATGCACAGATACAGGAAAACCAATTTATGTTAACATTTATTGAAAATGACAACTGTTGATGTCTCCACATGTTTCTGGTTTTGAGGCTTGGGCATCTGGTGACCGCAGTTCATCTGTCTAATCCCCTGCAAGGAGAGAAAGGCATCAATAATATTACAATGCTGTATTAATTTCATTGAATATATATATTCCTGTTTTATATGCATTTATATAATTATATTGGACATGTTTATTTTATCACATGCCAGTATTTGTTTTGTATCCAATGCCCATTTAGCGTACATTATGGGATGAAGTAGCTTAGGCCTTCTAATCTAGTTAGATTTCATCATTTCACCTTTCAATATTTGTTATCAACAAATATAAAGTCATGTTATCTTGAACATCAGTGTCATGAGGAGGACCCTATAGAGCTCCACAGTGGAGGTGTCATAATACCCATAAAACCTAGCGGTCAAACAGGGAAATGGTTCCAATCGTTTTTCCACCATTCATTTTTCCCATAGGGAATTTTAGACACACTTAAGGGCTGTGTTTTGTGTAGGCTTACCCTGGCGTGACGTTTTGATAACCACGTAAATCTCTCTCAGACAAGGTGACTTTTATCAATATATTTGAAAAAATGTTTTGTAAAGGGATATCTTTCCATGAGTCAGTGTCAGAGATCCCATAACATCAGAGATAGGCATTGAACTCAAACTGTCCTTTTATTCAACAGAAAAGGAAACAGTTCCAAGAACTCTGACTTTTATGGATAAAAACAAGGGTGAAAAAGAACATGAGGGAAAAAGCACAGGAATCGCCCCATTAAACTTTGTGACCCTGAAGAGAGAGAGAGAGAGAGTGTAAGATAAAAGAGAGAGACATTTGAGTGAACGGAAGAGGAGAATGAAACGTGTGTCATTGAGCCTATGAGCCTTTTGAGCAATTGTGGCTCTGACCTTGAGTTACTGTCTGGGGCTAGTCAACAGAGGGACACAACAGACAGCGAGGATTATGGGACAAGTGGATTGGTGGAGTGGATAAGACGGACAATAAAAGAGATGGAGAGCTAGAGAGGGACGTGAGTGATGGAAGGGAAGAAGTGAAGCAGCTGTTTGATCTGAGCTAGAGCCAATTAGGACATTGAATCATTGATGAGACCTAAATTTACCTTACGAACATTAAAAGGATTGAAAATTAGGGATAGAGAGGAAGCTGTTTAATGCCACCCCTGAAGTGTGTTTGTAGAAGCAAATGGCACCTCTGCAATTAGCTTCTATAACAGCCTGTTTCATCAACTCATTACCAAACCCAGCTAGCACATTTGGTTCTTTGGAAGTTGTGGAAACTTATGTTTTTGGTTTCACATTGGATGTGGGAATGAAGCTTCCTAAGTTTCCTGACTGGTAAAACTGAACAGAAGTGCAAATTTCACCTGTTCTGAGAACATTTATTTTTAGGTTGCAGGGAGGTTGTGAGAACGTTTTACTCTGGTTCCTTTAAAGTAGGTTTAATTAACACTCTGAGAATGGAAATTATAGGTTATTTTGAGTATTTTGAAAACCATACATTCTCTGAACGTTCTGAGTACATTGCTTAAGTCACACCATTTTTGAGAACGTTCCATGTATGTAGTAAAAATATGACGTTAAATAGAACCACATGTTCTGTGGAAGTACTGAAATTCCCACAGAAGAACGTTGTTTCTGAAAGTTCTCTGAACAATTTGAGAACAATAATTTAAATAGAACCATGAGGAAACCTGTAGGAAATGTTCTTCTGAAGTACTGAAATTCTGACAGAAGAACGTTGTTTCTTAATGTTCTCAGAACTATTTGAGAACATTCCCAATGTCAAACAATTTAGAGAACGTTCCTAGAAAACTAGCAAAAATAACATAAAATCTACCCATGTTTGAACTTTTAGGAAACGTTATGCTAAAGTAATGAAATACCAAGAAAATAACGTCTTTTTGTCAAGTTCCTTAAATGTGTCTTGTTTCAGGAAACTACGCATATGTCGCGCGTCACTACTTCACAGCGCAATTTGAACATAAACTTTTTTTTTAAGTCAAAATGCATTTTTGGGGAGAAATGCCTTCTGGAACATTCATGTGCCTTGATAACAAACGTATATGCCATCTTTAAATACGAATACAATTGTTAAATTACGAGCCTAGTTGGTTTATCCATGGGAAAAGACAGCAACCTTCCCGCTAGCCATGATTGGCTGAGATAATGAGTGGGCTGGACATGCCGAGAGATGAGTTCGGATTGGTCTGCCATGTAGCAGGCTTCTGTCTATAACATGATGGTCAGTAAGTGTAGGTAATCCTTTTTAATGTAGCTTAGTAGAACAGCATAAGTGTTGCTCTCCACTTTCTGGAAGACCGAGTTTTGAAATCAGTGGAATTAGAGTATGATAGCTAAGGACATGGAGAAAATTATGCCTAGTTTAGGCTAAAGAGCCTCCTGGCTAAGGTCGGCTAGCATGCATAACTTCTGGTGAATGAAGCTTACTATCATTCCCCCGGCACTATGGCAACCCTATTCCTATTTTAAATTCCTGGAGATTGGACGGAGTAGGAAGAGCGGGGCTTGCGCTTCCTCCGATGAGGAAGTAGCCCCGAGCAGCTGCGCCACTCCGCAAAAACATTGCTGTGATGACAGTGCCCCTACATTTTGTTACGGCAAACGGGATACTACATCAGCCATTGCTGGAGCCCTCTGTGACCATAAGGGGGCCGGGCTTCATGCAGGCTATAGTCTCACGTAAGCACAATGTGTGTTGAAAGCTTGTCCAAGTTTAAAGGTGTACAAGGTGTTCACAGGGTTCAAGGGGTATATCAATCTCCCCAGGGCGGGGAGTAATAAGTTGGGTGATTCACTCTCTGTACACAAGGGGGCACCCCTTCCCCATAGGTGGGTCATTACTGATTCCTGCCTGTAGCTCACTAGTCACTATGAGGTGTCTAGTGATCCAGGTTATGGGCCCTGTAGGTGATTGGTGGTTGGTAGCGGAGTCGAGGGAAAAAGCAAGGTTGGACACGACCATGCTATTATCCCACACACAGTCTCTGTGGTTCATATGTACCCCGAAATGAACTGTCTTTCTCCAGCTCAGCGCTTTTCATTCCTGGGAATTAGATTCGATTACAAATTGCCCCTATCTGTTACCACAGAAGGGGTCCGTTTTTCAGAGCTGTCTGTCCCAGCTGGGTTATAAGGCGCTTTGTCACCAGTAACTATAACTGGTCGGTAGGTTAACCTCCATGATAACGTTTTTTTCCTTGGGTCTATTTTTTATGTGTGCGGTGCAGATGTAAACAAAATATATGTTTTATTGTCAGATACACCAGATAGGTGCAGTGAAATGTGCTGTTTTACAAGGTCAGCCATGGTAGTACGGTGCCCTTGGAGCAAATTAGGGTTAAGTGCCTTGTTCAAGGACACGTCAACCTTTCGCCAGATGGCACTGCCAATCGTGGTACATCACTGATCGCAGGAGCCGTTAATGCAAACCTTGGGACATAAACATATTTTTTTCAACCTCATGTACCAGTGTTCACGGGTGCCAAAAGTGTTGTCTCCCGCATGTGAGTTAGATGAAAAGTGTCCCTTCTCCACGTTCAGACTCACGCTTGTCAAGAGTGGTGGAAATGGAAGAAGAACCAATCTCTCCCAGTCCACAAGGTGGTGTCCCGCCCCTTCAGATGGCACTTCATGGGAGGCTCGCTGTCTGCTCCGACCAATAGCGCGCATGTGCAGTGTCGCCATGGATCAATCAAACAGTGATGTCAGGGTACAGGCTAAAATTTGTTTTGCGTCCCCCATGCTTATGCAGTGTCATCACGTCGACTGTTCCAGAGGCCTCAGTGCCCATTTTGAGGGAGGCAGGCAATCCGAATGGTTCCTATGTCGAAGATCCAGGACAGCTGGTACAGCCGGTATTTCATGGTTCCGAGGGACCTACGTGCCCTCAGCTATTGTCAGGGGGGCTCTAATGGGCTGAGTTGTATCCTGCAAGGTGATCATGACAGACCCATCCCCCCGAGGGTGGGGCGCGCTGTACGAAGGCAACTCAATTCGGGGTGTATGGACACTGGTGCGGAGCGCACTGCATATCAAGGGCAGAGCCAAGAAAGAGCAGAAAGGAGCAGAGTACCTGATGGCCACTCTGGGGGAGATAGCGGGTAAAGGTAGAAACCCAGGAAAAAGTGAAGGCTACAGCGGGGGGAATAGGTGCTTTAACTGTAACAAGGGAGGGCACTTCGCCAAAGAATGTGAGGCCCCGTGTAAATACTGTGGTAAGACAGGCCATAACTTTTTCCGCTGCAAACCTAAAGGAGAGGGCAAGAAGGGAAACCGGGGAGAGAAAAGAGAGAAAAGAGAGAAGCGTAACAGACGTCTATCCCCCAGCTTTGAGCATGAGAAAGAGGAAGATGAGGCGTGACTAGCCCTCAAGGGAGGGAGAGTAGATTCTAGTGAGGAGGAGACTGAGGAGCCAATTGATGCAAGTTGTGAGGTGTTTGAATTAGCTACTATTGACCTAGCACTTCAACAGGAACAAAAACCTTATTTGACATTGACAGTAATGGGTAAGACAATTAAATTCCTCTGCGATACAGGGGCCTGCAGGACAGCAATCAGTGCAGCAGACATACCAGAGGGAGTAAGGATTGATGGGGAGAAAATTACAGTGCGATCTGCCTCTGGTCATCAATTTGTTGAAAGGTTATCAGCCCCAATAACCCTAAAACATGACCAATCAGGAGGAGAGGCAACCATATCCGTTCTGATATCTAAGCTGTGTCCGGTAAACTTACTAGGATGTGATGTAATGACTATATTGAATGTGGCTGTCATTTCCACTGAGAGAGGAATGAAAGCACACATAGTCAGAGACAATATGGTGATCTGTGGGGAGGGGGAACCGTGTTATTGGTATAGTCAAGACTTGTTAAGGGGGGGAATAACTGACATTCCCCAAACCTTGATGGATCTTGCTGATGATGTGGTACCAGGCCCCACTAAAATGTCCCCCGATGACCTACACTGTACTCTCTGGTATAACCAACACCCAGGCCCAGATTCAATTTATGAGGAAGCACTATTTAAAACCACAGAAAGAACTGTAGCATTGAAATGGTTTCACTATGACAACACCCACGCAGCAGTGGAAGTGGAACTAGGGCCCCAGAGTCAGAGACTGTTTAGGGAGAGATGGAGTCCACATGTGTCCCTAGCAAAGGAGCCAGCAGAGGACTGGAAAGATATGGGCCAGTGGGTATCCAAGGGTAAGAGGATTACTGATTGGGTCAACATTGTGAATGGAGATCAGCACAGCCCATCCACGGATAGGTATCGTCGGAAATTGAATTGGAGAGCCAATTCATTTCCCGGGGTACATCTGGATGAGGGTAGCAGATACTGAGGAGAGGAATACCTGTTGACAGAACAACAGGAGTCAGACTTAAGAGTAGTTCCAGAGCATTTGTGATCACAAGGTCCAGCAGACGTATGATTAATCAAAGGGGTAATTCCAGTACAGGTAATACCCAAATCTAATCATAGGCCATATCAGAAACAATATCCTATGAAACCAGAAGCAATAAAAGGTATTACTCCAACTTTTGAACAGCTGAGGGAAGGAGGGGTAATCGTTCCGGGAGATGAGGCATTTTGTAATTCTCCCTTGTTCCCAGTTAAAAAGGCAGCTCCAAGCACAGATTGGAGAATGGTGATGGATTTGCAAGGGGTAAACAATAGTATAATTCCGAGGGCACCTTGTGTGCCTGACCCACATACTTTGTTGAACCAATTGAAACCTGAGAATGCTTATTTTACAATGATAGATCTAGCTAATGCATTTTTCAGCATACCGGTACACCCAGATATTCAAGGCTGGTTAGGCTTTACCTTTCAAGGTCAGAAATTGAAATATTCGAGATTTCCCCAGGGATTTTCGGAAAGCCCCACTATATTTAGTCAGGCAATAACCCGTAATCTAGGCCAATTTGACCCTCAGGAAGGCAGCCAAATTTTGGTATATGTGGATGACATATTGATTGCTAACCCCACCCAGGAAGGTTGCAGGACAGATACAATAAAATTGCTACTGTTCTTGGCAGAGCAGGGCCACAAAGTCAGTAAGAAAAAGTTACAACTGTGGCAGGAGGAAGTAATCTATCTGGGACATACACTAACTCAGGAGGGGAGGACTTTGAACGCCTCTAGGAAGAAGGCCATCTTAGAAGCTCCAAAACCTATAAACAAGAAACAAATTATGAGTTTTTTGGGAATGATAAACTACTGCAGGGCTTGGGTACCACACTTTGCTTTACATACAGGAAAGCTAAGTGAATTAATCTACGGGAAAGCAATGGCTGCTAAAGATAAGATTGAGTGGACAGAGGAAGCTGAGGCACAGTTTACTGACATAAAGAAATTATTAACATCAGATAGAGTTCTGGCTTTCCCCAGATATGACCGCCCTTTTACCCAAACTGTAGATTGTAGACAGGGGTTCATGACATCAGTTCTTACACAAAAACATTTGCATATTACTCCTCCAGATTGGATGAAGTGGCTCAAGCCATGCCTTTATGTTTACAGTCTGTAGTAGCAGCAGCCCAAGCAGTGGAGGATTCAGCTTCAGTAGTACTTTACCATGACTTAACATTAAAAGTACCACACGCAGTGTCGATTTTATTATTAGAGCATATAATGGCCTATATGTCACCGGCTAGACACTTACCTTATATGATCATTCTGTTAAATATGCCCAATTTGACCATAGAACGATGCACAACTCTCAATCCCTCCACTCTGGTTCCTATTGCAACAGATGGAAGCCCACATGATTGTGTAACCGAAACTGAGAAACTTGTGTTGCCAAGACCGGACTTAACAGATCTAGCCTTGCCAGATGGAGAAATAACTATGTTTGTAGATGGCTCATCAAGAAAGAACCCTGATGGCACCAATGCCACAGGATATGCGGTCGTAACAGAGACAGACGTTCTAGAAGCTGAATCTTTACCTAGAAATTATTCTGCACAACAGGGAGAAATAGTGGCTCTCACTCGCGCATGTCATTTAGGTAAAGGAAAACGAGTTACCATTTACACAGATAGTGCTTATGCATTTAATACATTCCACGTATACGCTGCACAATGGAGAAATAGGGGAATGGTAACCACTTCTTGTAAACTTCTAACACATGCTCAATTGATTCTAAACTTGTTAGACGCTGTTCTTTTACCAGACAAAATAGCTATTTGCAAGTGTGACTAGAGGAACAGACAGTGTCAGCACTGGTAACAGGAAGGCAGATGAGGAAGCGAAGAAGGCAGGCCTCAAACCACACACTACTCAGCTACATCTGAAAGAGGAAGCTAGTATTGACACAGACTTACTGAGAGAGAGTCAGCTAAGAGCCCCAATGAAAGAGGTCAACAAATGGGAAAAGCTAGGAGCAGTCAATAGGGGGATTTGGCATCAAGGTAAATTACCCATATTACCAACATCTCTGTTTAGATATGCAGCAATATTGATACATGGGCAAAGCCATGTATCAACAGGAGGAATGGTAGAAATAATTAGAAAACACTTTGTAGCCTATGGAATAACAAATTACTTTAAACAATTTTGTTCAAGGTGTGTCATTTGTGCACAAAGTAATCATCAAGGAAGACAGAGAGCATCAAAGGGGGAATATCCCCAGGCGAAATATCAATTCCAGCAGTTGGAAATGGACTTCATAGAACTTACAAGAAGTGAAGGAAATAAATGGTGTTTGACTATAATAGACAAGGATTCTAAATGGGTAGAAGCATTTCCAACGATGAACAAACACAGTGTTAGGAGAAAAAAACGATCACCACTAGGGCTCGGGGGTTGGCTCCTTAACGAAGATTCCCTTACCCTGTCTGATCATCCCTGTGTGAGTTCGATAGAAGGTAGAGCAATGGGTTGGCCTCTGGCGTATGACATGTTCTCAGGGCGAGGGTGGGGATTCACAGGTCTCCTGACGGTAGGTAGCTGTCTGATTGTGGGGGCCATATTCCTAGCACATTCAAACTCTCCTGATCCGCCAGAAGTAGTAGTTAACCTAACACAAGTTTGATAAAATAATACCTGAGCACAGTCTACGTAGGCATAGGAGACAGCTTGACGTAGGGAAAGGGGAAGTACTAGTGACTGTAGGAAAGGACATCACCTTTGAGGTCTTTGCGGACCAGTTGAGGAGTTGGGGACTACTGGCTGAAAATATCGTAAGGGACGGGAGATATATATGTATGTCACCATGTACATCCTGGGACCATGTAGTTGCTCATACCGAGAGGGGAGGATATGTGAATCTCCATACACAGTTTAAGGACAGGTGGAGTATCGTGAAGGTAGGGAATTACCAGAAATGGCAGTGCGACCCATACAAGGGTAAGTACTGTCTAAAAGTCAGAATTACACTAAAACAGGTAAAGGCTACGGATGAGGGCTTGTGGTACATCGGATTTGACGGCAAATGTTGTAAAGATCCATTGGTGGCTTTCCGGGGAAGTGATCAACCAAGCGGATGTTACAGTCCCGACAAGTGAAATATCCTCTTCAACTAGGACACCCTATAGAGTACACATTTCCGAGGGAGGGAGTGAGACCGGGGCCGTGGTGAAGATAGTGCAAACTATAGACCTGAAGGAAGTAGTAGAGGTGGAGACCGGATATAGGGATTCGAACCTATGGTTGGAATGGATACAGTATACGGCAATAACTATGTCCCAAGAGGACTGTTACGCCTGTGGGACAGCTAAACCTAGGTTAACCACTACTCCGTTCCCCTTGACGGGCTTTAACTCTCCGTCAGGTTTATCTTGCATAGTTAAATTGTTCAAGTCACCTGAGAATGTGGTGAAGGAGTCTTGTGTTAACTTGCACTATCTGTATCCCCCAGTATCAGAGTCCCCTAGACCCGGATTACCCCCTTTTGAAGTATCAGTGGAGGCGTATTATTGCTTTTCTAGGATGGACAAGATGGGTTATGAGGTAGGGCATCTTAGCTCCTTCTCCCACACTGAGAATGTCACAACTAAAGAGACCATGACCAATCTCACCCCTTTGTTGCAGCCAAAGGATTTTAGGAACCAAAATAAGGCCCGCGCTGACATCTGGTGGTTGTGTGGTGGTAACAGACTAAATTACATGCGAATTGGACGGGAACCTGCGCGTTAGCTCAACTCGTAATGCCTTTCACTCTCATCAAACAATCTAATGTGTCAGAGACTGGTGGGTTGTCACGTAGAAAGCGAGACCTCCTCCCGGGATCCTTTGATGAAAGGATATATATTGATGGGATAGGTGTACCTCGAGGGGTTCCAGAATAATTCAAAGCTAGGAATCAGATCGCAGCTGGTTTTGAATCAAGTATTTTCTGGTGGTCAACAATTAATAAGAATGTGGATTGGATAAACTACATCAACTACAACCAACAAAGATTTATTAATCACACTCGTGATGCAATAAAGGGATTGGCTGAGCAGACAGCGGCAACTAGCTTAATGGCATGGCAGAATAGAATAGCTTTAGATATGCTTTTGGCTGAGAAGGGCGGGGTTTATGTTTTGTTTGGATCTATGTGCTGTACTTTCATCCCCAATAATACAGCACCTGACGGGTCAGTGACCAAAGCTCTTCAGGGACTCACCACGCTGGCGAACGAACTGGCTGAGAACTCTGGTATTGATAACTCACTAACCGGTTGGTTTGATAATATGTTTGGAAAATGGAAAGCTATTGTTGCAACTTTATTAGGGGGGGCTCTGACTGGGATGTTCATGTTAATGTTATGTGAATGTTGCATAATTCCGTTTGTGAGAGGTCTTGTGTTCAGGTCTCTGGAAAAAGCAGTGACAGTAAATGGTTAGATATGGGCCCATTCCCGACTCAGACCAATGGAATGGACGCTACATGCCTCCCGCTCTGTTGGAGGATGCAGAAGATTTTAACCCTGATGAACCTGAATTGGATGAGACTATTTTTTATGTTTAGTATACTATCGAGGAATTTGATAGAGGAATTTGTTAATGTGACTAAAGTATTACACCCTGAAAATTATAGGAATGTAATAGAATCATAAAACTACAATCTGATAATGTATTACATTTAGTTAGAAGAAAAACAAGGGCTTTGGCTTATTTTCATATCTATGCTAGCAGGAAACAGGATGTGCAACTAGACACTGAAGAACATGTCCCCATCTTAGATGTCTGTGTAAGATACATATTTGCTCAGCAACAGACTATTTGGGTCTTAAAAAAAAGAAGTGTGAAATAGACACAGGAAAAGACGACTAGGTTGCTTCTTCAAGCTTATAGAGAAATGTGATAGTTGCTTAAATATGGGCTAGGAGCTTTTCCATTGGCCCTTTTAGGGGCGTAGTAAAGGTAAAAAAAACATTGTGCATTGTATGATTTTCAGAGCACTCTCAATGAATAAAGGCTGACCATTGCAGAATTGGGTCTTTGCTTATTTTATTTAAACTAAGAGATTTACAACCTCTTGGGAAATATTCAAAGATTTAAGAAGTAGTTGACTTCAACCATTGAGATAACAAAATTCTCATGACAGCGCCTCCCCTTGCTTTTGTCGGGCCGGCTTGTGCTGGTCAGAAACGACAATATGTCAGTGGTAGCGTGCATCAACAGACGGTGAGAGACTCTGTCTCTCTCCCTCCTAACCTTGGCTCGCTCCCTATTGTGGGGGAGCAGTGTGCACAGGGGTGGAAGCTACTCCCCTGGGTGGTCTCCCAGGTATGGGACATTTTCGGCAGGGCCGACATAGATCTTAACGCATTGCGAGAAAACGCGCTGGTGCTCCAGTGTCCTCGGACCCTCCTTTATGCGTTTCCTCGACTGGTTCTGATTCAGCTCACATTGGAGAGGGCGCACCGTTAGGGCAGCTTTGGTTCGGAGATCATTCACCTTTTAGGCGGGGACCCGTGGCAACTCCCGTTGTGCAGGGACCTATTGGCCCAGGTGCACAGGCAGGTTTGGCAAGCGAGGCCGGAGTTGCATCCAAATGCGGCCTTCGCCTACGAAAGTCATGGCTATGTCCTACAGGTCCTTAGCCTTTGAGCCATTTCCCTTTTCTCCTCTTCCTGTTGCTTCTGAAGAGCAACAGAGGTTACTTGCCCTGTGTCCGGTGCGAGCTTTACGCATGTACATTGAACGGAACCGGGGTATCCGGTTATGTGACCATCTTTTTGTCTGTTTGCTAATCCAGCTCGCGGCAGGGCGCTCCCTAAGCAGCGTCTCTCCCACTGGATTGTGGAGGCTATCTCCCTGGCATAAAGCAGCAAAGGGTCAAGGGTTACCTAGTGGTGTACACGCCCACTCCATCAGGGGTTTGGCAGCGACTTGGGTGTTGTTTAAACGGTTGACTGTAGGAGATACTTGTGCTGCAGCGAGTTGGGCATCACCACACACTTTTGTGAGGTTTTCTCACTTGGATATCACTGCTCCCAGTGTAGCCCACAGGGTGCTTATTATTTCATTTAGTATCCGTTGGGGTCTGCTTGGAGCTTTGGAGTCGGCTTGGGGCGTGATTATCTTTCCTCATATTATGTTGTACCGAAGTTGACTGACTGAAACGTAACGTAACATTATGACTATAACTAATATTCCCTGAAGGAGGGAAACGAGGTACAACACGAGGTACAGCCCGTTACTGGGCTAAGTGAAGAGCGGTATTCAATTGAAGGAATGAATCCGAGCCTCACGCTTATCACCTTTGGAACGTGGGGCTTCCAGCGAGGCACGGATTTCATTGGCCTTGTAGGCGTGATTGTAGATCCTTCAACCAAAGTCGCGAGAGTGCAACTCCCCATAGTACCTTGTACCTCGTTTCCCTCCTTCAGGGAACAGTAGTTATAGGTATAACGTAACATTTTCACATGTCTAATGGGCTGTGAAATTAGTCTCTTCCGTGAAGACAATTATGCTTAGAGACCAACTCTGGCCCTAAGGCAGCCCTCAAGATGACATTTAGGAGGGACATCATGTCAGACCAAATGATGGAAGCATCAACTGAAAGATATAACCACTGGCCAAACCATTTCACAGAGGGACGATAATCCATCCCATTATGTTGGCCTAACTATGGAATCAGTTCAAATGTGTGTGTGTCAGTGCATACAGTGCATTCGCAAAGTATTCAGACCCCTTGACTTTTTCCACATTTTGTTACGTTACAGCCTTATTCTAAAATTGATTAAATAAATGTTTCCCTTATCAATCTACACACAATAACGCATAATGACAAACATGAAAACATATTCTTAGAAATGTTTGCAAATGTCTAAAAAACAGAAATACCTTATTTACATAAGTATTCAGACCCTTTGCTATGAGACTTGAAATTTAGCTCAGGTGCATGCTGTTTCCATTGATCATCATTGAGATGTTTCTACAACTTGATTGGAGTCCACCTGTGGTAAATTCAATTGATTGGACATGATTTGGAAAGGCACCAGTGGCGGCTGGTGAAAAATATTCTCGGTGGGGCTGTGCCATACTTTTTTTTTCCTGTAACCATCGCGATATATTTTAACACAAACTGCAGGACAGCAGTGCTCAGTGAAACATTCAGTAATTATTTAATGCCAATATTAAAAAGTTGAGGCATTCTTACACAAAAACATATTACACAAACCCAAGCCTTTCATTTGCATTTAAAGTGAACTTTTCACCATTGGTAGTAAACAGGCAACGCAACAGGCATGCTGTCAGAACAGAGTGGAAAGTGGACAATAACATGAAATTATTATAAAGTTTATAGGAAATCTTACACTGTATAAAAGGATGTATAATATAGAAATGGATATCAAGTGGATGAACTCAAACCTTTGACTGGAAGAATAGCATACAGTATTTTATGATCATACTAAATGTGACTAATTGTTAATGTGCTCCAGAACTGCAACAATTAATTGATACAAAACAACATATATACAGTAATATTAGCAAAGACACTATTAAGACTTTCTAGAGTACCATATATAACTGGATTTTTTATGCTAAGGTCAACTATATACAAAGAAACATGCGGCCAGAGCTGCTCTGTGTGTGTGTGTCTGTCATCTTATTTGTACAGGAATTTTGCCCGTCTGTCCTTCTGAGTGGCAAACCTCTCAATGACCCTTTGATTAAAGTCAGGAATGTCCCTGACAAGTTTCTTCTCCATGGAGAGCATGGCCAGAGCGTTCAGGCG
This sequence comes from Coregonus clupeaformis, assembly GCF_020615455.1. Classification (NCBI taxonomy): domain Eukaryota; kingdom Metazoa; phylum Chordata; class Actinopteri; order Salmoniformes; family Salmonidae; genus Coregonus; species Coregonus clupeaformis. Next base: position 37,622,487 of record NC_059203.1, on the reverse strand, counting down.
ATCCTGTGTCATGCTGTTTCTCAGGAAGGTCTTGATCCTTTTCAGTGTAGAGAAGCACCTTTCTGACTCAGCAGTTGTCATGGGTGTGGTGATGAGGATCTTGAGGAGGCTGGCAGTCTCTGTGAAAGTGCTCTGAAGGTTGTTCTCCATGAAGAACTGGTACAGGGGCACTGCACCACTACAAGCCTTGAACTCACTGTTCTCATAGATGAGGGACAGTTCGGTTTTGAGCTTGGCCTTGTTCAACATGGGGTACGCCTCCACGGTTGTTTCCAAGCGCTGTATCGGGGAACTTCACACTGTGTTGTGGGAACAACTCTCCGTGCAATAGTGTTGCGCTGATGAGGTGCTGGGTGAAGGAGAACCTCTCTTTGGCATGACTCAGGATGGTATCACATACCTGTAAAAGATACATCATCAGCTTTAATTTGCAATTAAGCTATTTTGATGCAAGTGATCCTGACTGACACATGCCTATGTCCAACTCAAGTATATGATTACCAAGGTGCTGATTGTTCAGGGTTTTGGCTACATACTACCAGGCCTGAAAAAAGTTCTAGGGGGAAACACTGACAATTACATCACAACTTACCTCTATAGCCAACCTCTGTTGTTCTCCTGGTCCCAGCATCCTCCGTCGCTTGATGGGCTGTTGCTGCTCGTCAGATGCGCTGTCCCCACACAAAGAGGGAATTGAGGCCCTGGGTCCAAAAAATAAAGTTTAATTTGATAACTTGCAATCAGACTTCTTAACTCACTGTAATTCCCCCTCAACACACAACCAGTGACTTTTATATATATATATATATATACAGACAGACAGACAGACAGACAGACAGACAGATAGTGTGTATATACACACAAACTATGTCTAGTAACTGCTTTTAACCTGTGATGTACATAATTAACTGATGTTATTACGTTTTAAAGCCTTTTTCTATTACATTTGTGAGAGGGATGCAACATCATTTTGTTCTGCTGTGCACTTAGCAATAAAGTTAATCTTCAATAACAACTAGGCCTCTTCTAGAAATTGACCTGGTGGACACCTGAATAATTATTACAAACTGTGTAGTACTTTCCTGCATTATTATCAACGTCTGATTGTGTCTTCTCTTTCCTTTTAAAATACTAAAACAAATATAATTGTGACGGCTCTATGATAATCACTCACTTTGATGACCAGACACATTTAGGCTTTTAAACTGTTGTAAGTGAACTATTCATCTTTCTAACAACATCTTTATCAGCCAATAGTAAATATAGTTATTTACCTGATTGTTAGCATGCTGTCTGTGAACCTCTGGACAAGTGCTTTAATGAAGACAGGGTCGATGTTCCTCTTCTGCAGCTGGCTGAAAAGCATGTCCACATTTGGCATGATCTTGTGGAACAGTGCCAGGAAAAAACAGAAAGCCTCGTCTTCGAGCATCCTCACAAAGCCCCCGCCTCTCTGACAGTCGGGGCATCAAAGTTCCCAGAGTCTCTGATGGTCTGGAAACACGTTAGGAGGTCATCCCTGTACTCGTACACAGTGTTTACAGCGCGACTGTGGAAGTTCCACCGTGTTGTAGAGGCTCTGGGAGTCTATGCGCAACCACTTCGTCAAGCACGGTGGTTCGCTTGGGAGACCTGGAGAAGAAAGCAGAAAATCCTGCAAGGTCGGAAAAGAAAGTGCCGATCCTGGGGATGCGTGAAGTAGCCTGCTGCATGATGAGGTTCAGCTGATGTGCATAGCAGTGGACGTAGTGCGCATTTTCGTACACATCCACTATTTTACGCTGCACTCCGCCGGTGGCTCCCCCTCATCACACTTGCTCTGTCGTAAGCCTGGGCAATAAGTTTGGCCTTTTGTCCATGTGAGAGTATGGTGCTGAGCCTCTCCAGCAGCGCTGTAGCGATGGTGTCGGCGGTTGCGTTCTCGATCAAAATGAACTCGAAAAAACGCTCTTGGACGTTACTTTTAGCATCGATGTAGCGTATCACAAGCACCAACTGGCAGTGGGTGGAAACGTCAGTCGTCTCGTCAGCTTGAATGGCGATAAAATCAGCACTCTTTACTTCCTCCAGGATGTAATCCTTAAGCACTGACAGCATACAGTCCAACAGCTCGTTCTGTATCGTCTTTGACGTGCCCTTAAAAACGGTAGCTGTCTTCAGGTGCTCCTCCAGCACACTGTCGAGGGAGGCAACAAAATCCACTAAGCCCCGGAAAATGCCGGGGTTGTCCGAGGAGTCAGTCTCCTCGTGCCCACGCAAGGCCAACTCAAAAGCCCCACAGAACTTCACACAATCGATAATTTTGGATAGAATGTGCCTGTTTTTATCCACCTCCTCATTGTGTTTCCTCACCGCAATCCTGTGGCAGTCATCCAGCTGCGTAGCAATGTTCACCTTTCCTAATACAGCTAGCTTTACAGAGTTGTCCATGTGTGCCCTGGTGTTCTCATGTTTCTTTACCTTCTCTGACAGGTGCTTCATATCCCTCACTCCGGTACCTGTCCATGCTGAATCTGACCCCGTCGTTTTAAAAAGCAAGCACGGAAAGCAAAATAAAGCATTAGCATCAGTGCACCCAGCTAGCCAAGCCTTCCTGGTGTACCAGCTACGGGAGAAGCCGCGCATATACTGCTTCCCTTTCTCGCTAGCCTGCTGTCTGATTGAGAGGTCAGGTTGATCTGGGCCCAGCTCTTTCACCCGAACTTTCTCTGACAAAGTTCTCCTCTCAAACGGATCTTGGAGGAGAGATTTCACCGAGTTAGGGTTGGGTCTTGGAGGAGTAACGTTTGCGCTCGCCATTGTCGTCTAGTAAAAATGGCGCCACTGGAGCCCGGTCCTTATTTTATCAGGGGCGAGCTTGGGGCGATAAAATAATCGCCCTCCTTGGATTCGAATTAAAATCGCTGATTAGCTACATTTTATGTCATACATTCATATCTTAAATTAGCAATTGGCTTAACTGCTACGTAGACCCGCCTCCTCGGGGCACTTTCTGTATCGCCCAGAGCTGACGAGGCGTTTGACAGGCAGAGGAAAGGTTGCGAATATGATTTTCTATCATATCTTACACATATTACTGTGTGCATTCCATATTTCAAACACACAAATATTGACATACTGATGTTTTTATTATTATTATTATTATTTTTATTTATTTTATTTTTTAAAATAATTTTATTTAAGGGGGCGGCGCCCTAGCGCCCTCTATCGGCCAGCCGCCACTGAAAGGCACACACCTGTTTATATAAGGTCCAACAGTTGACAGTGCATGTCGGAGCAAAAACCAAGCCATGAGGTCAAAGGAATTGTCCGTAGAGCTCCGAGACAGGATTGTGTCGAGGGAAGGGTACCAAAAAATGCCTGCAGCATTGAAGGTCCCCAAGAACACAGTGGCATCCCATCATTCTTAAATGGAAGAAGTTTGGAACCACCGATACTCTTCCTAGAGCTGGCCGCCCGGCCAAACTGAGCAATAGGGGGAGAAGGGCCTTGGTCAGGGAGGTGACCAAGAACCCGATGGTCTCTCTGACAGAGCTCCAGAGTTCCTCTGTGGAGATGGGAGAACCTTCCAGAAGGACAACCATCTCTGCAGCACTCCACCAATCAGGCCTTTATGGTAGAGTGGCCAGACGGAAGCCACTCCTCAGTAAAAGGCACATGACAGCCCACTTGGAGTTTGCCAAAAGGCACCTAAAGGACTCTCAGAACATGAGAAACAAGATTCTCTGGTCTGATGAAACGAAGATTGAACTCTTTGGCCTGAATGCCAAGCGTCACTTCTGGAGGAAACCTGGCACCATCCCTACGGTGAAGCATGGTGGTGGCAGCATCATGCTGTGGGGATGTTTTTCAGCAGCAGGGACTGGGAGACTAGTCAGGATCGAGGGAAAGATTAAAGGAGCAAAGTACAGAGAGATCCTTGATGAAAACCTGCTCCAGAGCGCTCAGGACCTCAAACTGGGGCGAAGGTTCACCTTCCAACAGGACAACGACCCTAAGCACACAGCCAAGACAACGCAGGAGTGGCTTTGGGACAAGTCTCTGAATGTCCTTGAGAGTCCTAGCCAGAGCCAGGACTTGAACCCGATCGAACATCTCTGGAGAGACCTGAAAATAGCTGTGCAGCGACGCTCTCCATCCAACCTGACAGAGCTTGAGAGGGTCTGAATACTTATGTAAATGTGATATTTCCGTTTTTTTATTTGTAGTACATTTGCAAAAAAAATTGAAATCCTGTGACATAACAAAATGTGGAAAAAGTCAAGGGGTCTGAATACTTTCCGAATGCACTGTATAAGCGTTTATACAATTGTGCCTAAATGTACACGTTGTGTACATGTGCCAGTGTGTGTGTACGTGCCTGTGTGTGTATAAGGGAGGCTTCCTGTCCAGTCTAGACATCTTTAATTCCACAGCACCATAGGGGGCATCCAGACAGATAGAGGATGAGAAGCGCATTGACCTGTCACTGCAACCCCTACCTCCCCTCCTCCTCATCCCCCTTTTCCTCCACCTCCACCCTCCCCAGTCTGTTCTCCCAGGCTGCCAGTGACCCATGTACCTATCCGTCAGCTCACCCCCTCTCCCCCTCACCCCCTTCTGTCAACCCCTCCCACCCTCTCCTCCCCTCCCTCATTCCCTGGCATCTGTTCTCTCGCTCACCTCCGCATCCCATCTTTAATAAATCTCCACCATATTCCACATGTATGGCTGATGGCGTCACAACGGTTCACAATAGCATAAGCCTCCACTCTAGAGAGCATCCTTCACCTTCACAAAATGACCAGTGACGAAAGAGAAGCAGGTCTGGAGTCCAGTAATCTAAGCTGACACATTATTATAGAGTGCAGCTCCACTCCTGATGCAGAAGCATCATGCCAATAACAATACACGCGGGAGGGACAAGGAAAAAGGGACCTGTGTCTTCTTCCTCTCAGTGTTTGCACACACACACAAATCTGTCTGCATTGAATGACCCCAGACAATGGCAGGTGTTATACCTAACCTTCTAACATATCCCTCTTTACCTCTGGAGAGCTGACAGCTGTGTGTGTGTGTACTTAAGGTCAACCTTGTTAAGTGTTTTCAAAAGAAAACTTTGAACGAATTTGAATCAATAATTAATTACCTAAAGGAGTCATTTGACTGGCCCAGGTGTGGTCAAAAACTGCACAGGAAGACAGAGGAGCTAATTCCAGTAATGATCACATGGTTCTGGAGTCTAGACAGAGTGGTTCATGGAGGTCATTGTGGAATTGACTGTTGGTTGACTGGTGCAACTGGGTGGTCCACGTTGGCCATTTTGTGCCAAAAAACTCTTAACTCTAGCTAGGCTATCAGTTATCACTGTGAAATGAAGAATCGTTTAGGCCACATTTGTCAAACCAGCAGGTGGTGTTTTTTAGTTGTTTCGCCCACCAAGCAAGGATTATTTGTATGGAGGTCAATGAGTGTCAAATTATTTGCTATGTGAAGTTTATTTGATCTAATAGAAGTTTCGTAATGCTTACGTTGTTAGGAGTGTACTGATATAAGTGGGACACGTGACATCCCGACAACTTTGAGATAAAGCAATTTATATCGGAGTTGTCTCGAGATGGCTGTGCATATTCATGGCATGAGGTTAGTAACATAGAGTCTCTCTCCATTGAATACAGGCGGTTGACGTCAACAACCCTCATTGAATATTCAAAAAAGGATTACAATAATGAGATGTATCCACCAATCCAAAGAAAGGATAGGCTGGAGCTAGACAACCCGCCGTGCCGCTTTGTGGACAACGACTCCAATTGTTAGGGCGGAGAGACATGTATCGTGTCAGTAAATCCCATAATCTTTGGTCAAACTCATTCCACGGAGGGCAGAGTGTCTGCGGGTATTTCGAGCCTCCCTTGTACTTGATTGATTAATTAAGGTCACTGATTAGTAAGGAACGCCCCTCACCTGGTTGTCTAGGTCTTAATTGAAAGGAAAAAACTAAAACCAGTAGACACTAGGCCATCCATGGAATGAGTTTGACACCACTGGTTTAGGTGATTAAAATGAGCATCACCTGATTCAACTACTCAAGAGCTTGTTGATTTGTTGAATCAGGTGTGTTAGTGTTGGCTTGGAAGAAAAAAAATTGTGTCAGCTGAGGAGAACCCCAGGACTGGAATAGAACCCCCCCTGGATTAAATACCATAGAGCTCAAGAGGGTCAATTGACTTGATAGAAAAGGCAGGGTGACATTGTCCCAGGGTGGAGGTAAAAGCAGGGCAGGGTCGGGGGAACTCAACTTGCCTCAAGTCCTCTCTCTTCCCTCCCTCCGTCTCTCTTTCTCAGCCTCTCGCTCCCTCTCGCGCTCTCTTGTTCTCTCTCTAAACGACGGCTCATTTCCACCACTCTCCACTTCCTGCTCAGCTGCACAATTATCCTTGTTTCATCCGAGAGATAAAGATAGACGGAGGAGAGAGGGAGGAGGAAGAGAGCCAGAGAGTAAGAGATGCTCTTACAGATCCTCTCATGTTGGTAAAGCCAAAGAACACTTGAGAGCAGTCCAGCACTGCACCGGCCAGGGGAGAAAGGTAAGTTGAGCCACCTCTCAGTCAATGGCAGTTCTTTGTCCTGATAGAGTTGAGAGGGAGCCAGAGGTAGGGAGAGAGAGTGTGTGTGTGTAAATGCACTGTGTACGTGCATTGTGTAAGTGTGCATTGTTGTATGTGCACACGTCTGTGTGAGGGGTGGGGGAGAGCATTGCGACAAAAACAACCTAATAAAACTGGGTCCGTCAATAGTTTTAGCATAAATTGGAATGGAGAGTGAAATAGTGAATGACAGCTGGCAGGTATGAGAAATTGCATATGTTAATGTGGGTTTATGAGCCTGAGACAGCCCCAGAGAGACTTTTAATAATGCTCAGCCACTCTGGCACAGGCATTCAGGTGGCTCATAATCTGCACTGTCATAATGAAGAGAATATTCTAATGCAAAACCCCATCAAACAAAACAACCTGTTTGTGTGTGTGTGTGTAAGCGAGAGAGAGAGAGAGAGATAGGGAGAGAGTGAGAAGAGGGGGGGGGTGAAAAGGAGAAAGGTCATTGCTTCTCATACTGTGCCTCTGCACACACTTTGTCTCTCCAGAACTTCTCAACTATGTCATGAGTATTGCTACCATGATCAGCTCTCAATTTTGCACTTTTCGCTTCAATTTGTGGATCTTAAATGCCTTCATAAGCATTTAATCACATCCCTGAATATATATCTGCCATGCATTATAGCCCCTCCGCTAATAGTAATTGAGAGAGGTAGATAGGGGATTTATAAAGAGGCAGAGAGTAAGGTGTATAATATCAATTTCTAATTCTAATTTGTTTCCAGTGAAACTGCTTACTGGCAGCAGAGAGAGCAGCCAAAAGTCCTGCAGGGTGTAACCAAGGTTCGGATCAATAGGCCAAATAAATGCTTACAGACTTTAAATGAGTTAAAGTCTAGCAGAACAGGGAACTTTGAATGCCCTCACTAACACACTCCTTGGATGATCAGTGAGGGAAAAAAGTATTTGATCCCCTGCTGATTTTGTATGTTTGCCCACTGACAAAGAAATTATCAGTCTATAATTTTAATGGTAGGTTTATTTGAACAGTGAGAGACAGAATAACAACAAAAAAATCCAGAAAAACCTATGTCAAAAATGTTATTAATTGATTTGCATTTTAATGAGGGAAATAAGTATTTGACCCCTCTGCAAAACATGACTTAGTACTTGGTGGCAAAACCCTTGTTGGCAATCAGAGGTCAGACGTTTCTTGTAGTTGGCCACCAGGTTTGCACACATCTCAGGAGGGATTTTGTCCCACTCCTCTTTGCAGATCTTCTCCAAGTCATTAAGGTTTCGATCCTGACGTTTGGCAACTCGAACCTTCAGCTCCCTTCACAGATTTTCTATGGGATTAAGGTCTGGAGACTGGCTAGGCCACTCCAGGACCTTAATGTGCTTCTTCTTGAGCCACTCCTTTGTTGCCTTGGCCGTGTGTTTTGGGTCATTGTCATGCTGGAATACCCATCCACTACTCATTTTCAATGCCCCGGCTGAGGGAAAGAGGTTCTCACCCAAGATTTGACGGTACATGGCCCCGTCCATCGTCCCTTTGATGCGGTGAAGTTGTCCTGTCCCCTTAGCAGAAAAACACCCCCAAAGCATGTTGTTTCCACCTCCACGTTTGACGGTGGGGATGGTGTTCTTGGGGTCATAGGCAGCATTCCTCCTCCTCCAAACACGGCGAGTTGAGTTGATGCTCGATTTTGAACTCATCTGACCACAACACTTTCACCCAGTTCTCCTCTGAATCATTCAGATGTTCATTGGCAAACTTCAGACGGGCATGTATATGTGCTTTCTTGAGCAGGGGGACCTTGCGGGCTCTGCAGGATTTCAGTCCTTCACGGCGTAGTGTGTTACCAATTGTTTTCTTGGTGACTATGGTCCCAGCTGCCTTGAGATCATTGACAAGTGTAGTTCTGGGCTGATTCCTCACCATTCTCATGATCATTGCAACTCCACGAGGTGAGATCTTGCATGGCCGAGGGAGATTGACAGTTATTTTGTGTTTCTTCCATTTGCGAATAATCGCACCAACTGTTGTCACCTTCTCACCAAGCTGCTTGGTGATGGTCTTGTAGCCCATTCCAGCCTTGTGTAGGTCTACAATCTTGTCCCTGACATCCTTGGAGAGCTCTTTGGTCTTGGCAATGGTGGAGAGTTTGGAATCTGATTGATTGATTGCTTCTGTGGACAGGTGTCTTTTATACAGGTAACAAGCTGAGATTAGGAGCACTTCCTTTAAGAGTGTGCTCCTAATCTCAGCTCGTTACCTGTATAAAAGACACCTGGGAGCCTGAAATCTTTCTGATTGAGAGGGGGTCAAATACGTATTTCCCTAATTAAAATGCAAATCAATTTATTACATTTTTTACATGCGTTTTTCTGGATTTTGTTGTTGCTATTCTGTCTCTCACTGTTCAAATAAACCTACCATAAAAATTATGGACTGATCATTTCTTTGTCAGTGGGCAAATGTACAAAATCAGCAGGGGATCAAATAATTTTTTCCCTCACTGTAAGACATCAGCCAAAGCCTGAATGGAGCTGATGGGTAAAATAGGACACAGAGAAGGGGGGGCAAACACACCCAAACACACACAGTGCATGGTTGGTCATCACCACACAGATGTACTGTACGGTGCTTAAGATAAGACATACTATGGTTACCTGAGGATTGCATAATAGTGTCAAAGTTACATATATCATTTGACTGAGCAAGGTAAAGGGCAATGGAAGCAAAAAATACATGGCAGTAAATGTTTATTGCCATGGCAACAGCCCTTGGAGTACTTAGGGAAGACTGCAGGAGACAGTGGGATATGGAAAGAGAGAGGGAGTGAGGGGAGGAGAGAAGTAGAGAGGGAGAAAGAGTGACTTCTTGGCATGCGCCGTCCTCCTCTTAGCTTGTTCCTACTACTCTAGCACTCTGCCAACCACATACTCTGCGGACAAGGTCACTCGAGGACTTCAGAACGTGCCTCTGCATCCTGCTAACTGAAAGGCGTTAGATAGATGATCGATGGATGATAACTACTTTATTGAGGAAAAATGTACTTGCTATGACTGTGATGTGTTTTTTTTCACCTAGCTATCTTAAGATGAATGCACTAACTATGAATCGCTCTGGATAAGAACGTCTGCTAAATGACTAAAATGTAAAATAAAATGTTAGGGTGCAGTACTAACACATGGGGACAGGCGCAGCCCCCTCTGCACTGATCTATAGGACTGTGATTCATGATTCACTGGGGAATGCTATGATTCATTGGGGTATGGTATGATTCACTGGAGCTGACCGCCTGGCCAAACTGACCAATCGGGGGAGAAGGGCCTTGGTCAGGGAGGTGACCAAGAACCCGATGGTCACTCTGACAGAGCTCCAGAGTTCCTCTGTGGAGATGGGAGAACTTTCCAGAAGGACAACCATCTCTGCAGCTCTCCACCAGTCAGGCCTTTATGGTAGAGTGGCCAGACGGAAGCCACTCTTCAGTAAAAAGCACATGACAGCCTGCTTGGAGTTTGCCAAAAGGCACCTAAAGGACTCTGACTATGAAACAAGATTGTCTGGTCTGATGAAACCAAGATTGAACTCTTTGGCCTGAATGCCAAGCGTCACGTCTGGAGGAAACCAGGCACCATCCCTACGGTGAAGCATGGTGGTTGCAGCATCATCCTGTGGGGATGAACGAAGCAAAATACAGAGAGATCCTTGTTGAAAACCTGCTCCAGACCGCTCAGGACCTCAGACTGGGTTGAAGATTCACCTTACAACAGGACAACAACCTTAACCACACAAGTCTCTGAATGTCCTTGAGTGGCCCAGCCAGAGCCCGGACTTGAACCCGATCAAACATCTCTGGAGATACCTAAAAATAGCTGTGCAGCGACACTCCCCTCCAACCTGACAGAGCTTGAGGGGATCTGCAGAGAAGATTGGAAGGAACTCCCCAAATACAGGTGTGCCAAGCTTGTAACGTCATACCCAAGAAGACTCGAGGCTGTAATCGCTGCCAAGGTGCTTCAACAAAGCACTGAGTAAAGGGTCTGAATACTAATGTAAATGTAATAGTTCAGTTTATTTTATAAATGTGCTAACATTTCTAAAAACCTGCTGTTGCTTTGTCATTATGGGGTATTGTCTGTAAAAACAATTTAATAAATTTTAGAATAAGGCTGTAATGTAACAAAATGTGGAAAAAGTACAGCGGTCTGAATACTTTCCGAATGCACTGTATATACTTCTAAGCTAGCCGTACATTATCATATATCCCAGTGTGCTGACCCAAGCCCTATCCAAACTAACACTACTAAAAGTATTTTTCATTTTTTTTTAAACATTGTAGAAATACTATTATTCAAATGTTCTGGTTTATTCATATATTTCATAAAACAATGAGTAATGTTTCCAAGGCAGCATGAGTGTGCTTTTTGCAATTTGAACATCAAACTTGGTGAAAATACAAACTTCCATTTTTCTTTGAAAACAACAAATGAAATGTGCAATACAAAAATACCTTTTAAAATAGCACCTTTTCTCTGTCAGTTTAAAACATGCAGAGTTTAACATGAATCATTAGGACACACAAAACACTATTTTCCAGGTAATAAAAATATACATTTATATGTACATCACATTGGACAAATATGATAACATCTATTGTGCACACCTCTTTATATATACAGAACAGCTATTTAGTAGACAGATTTCGAACTCATTACCTGTACACCAAAGACAGATTCTGCATTCTGTGGTATGGTTGCATCAATGTTTGGACAACATTTTCTTCCTGTAATACGGTGCTGCTGTAATCGCTTGATGTAATTCTGAGGGGGATTTAAAAGTTTGGCTGCAGAGTTAACGTAATATAAATGTACTTGAAATAAATAATCAAATTATCAACGTGACCTGTGGCCATGAGCCAAGATCCATCAATGCTATATGCTGTATATTCAAAACCCTGCCAATGTTTATAGCTTTAAATATTGTGTTGCCATTCTTTAGGGTGGAGAGGAGGTGGTCATGACATGCGCTTCATCATCGCCCCTTTTTCAAAGGAACAGCATCTGCAACAAAACACAATCCGTTTTGGAGATATATTTGTATGTGCGTGTATGTGCAGCATGAATGTGTGTATTCAGCATGATGTATGTCCAGGTCTTAAGCCTCCTATTGTGGGTCTCAACCAACACCCACACACCCCCACACATGCACACACACACACAAACACAAACACAACTTGATTAAACCTGTAATAACATGTAATCAAATCTATGTAATAACATCCAACACAAGGTGTCTCCCCAGACTACTGCAATACTCTACTCCCCGGCTACCCGAATAAGGCACTAAATACATTTTAGCTAGTGCTAAATACAGTTGCTAGAATCTTGACTAGAAAAATAAAATGTGATCACATTACTCCAGTGCTAGGCAGTGATAGACTGGCTTCCTGTTAAGGCTAGGGTGGATTTCAAGGTTTTACTGCTAACCAACAAAAGCATTACATGGATTGCTCCTACCTATCTCTCCGATTTGGTCCTGCCGTACATACCTACACATATGCTACGGTCGCAAGACGCACGCTTCCTTATTGTTCCTAGAATTTCTAAGCAAACAGCTGGAGGCAGGACTTTCTCCTATAGAGCTTAATTTTTATGGAATGATCTGCCGAGCCATGTGATAGACGCAGACTCGGTCTCAGCCTTTAAGTCCTTACTGAAGACTAATCTCTTCAGTAGGTCCTATAATTGAGTGTAGTCTGGCCCAGGGGTGTGAAGGTGAACGGCAAGGCACTGGATTGACGAAACACCCTTGCTGTCTTTGCCTGGCCCTATTACGGGGACTGAGTCACTGGCTTGCTCGCGCTCTCCCATGCCGTCCCTAGGAGGGGTGCATCACATCTTGCCAGGCTTTTTTCGCTATAGTCGACTTGAGTGGGTTGAGTCACTGGCATGATCTTCCTGTCCGGTTTCGTGCCCCCTCAGAGCCTGGTTCCTCTCTAGGTTTATTCCTAGGTTCCTGCCTAGAAAGGAAGTTTTTCCTAGCCACCATGCTTCTATATCTGCATTGCTTGCTCTTTGGGGTTTTAGGCTGGGTTTCTGTATAGCACTTTGTGACAACTGCTGATGTAAAAAGGGTTTTATAAATACATTTGATTGATTGATATGTGTGTGTGTGCACAGTAAGCTACTATGTGTGCTTGCGTGTTTGAACAGTTCTGTCTGTGTGTGTGTGTGTGTGTGTGTGTGTGTGTGTGTGTGTGTGTGTACCTGTGTCCTCGGGGAAGCAGCGCTCCTCACAGGTCTCCTGATGGAGGAAGCGGTTGGCGTTGCCCTCACAGCCGCTGTAGATGAAGGGTCTACAGGCTTGCACCTGGCTGTTAAAGTACCAGCGCAAAGTAAACCTCCCACAGCTGCCCTCCTCCAGGGGCAACACGCAAAGGTCCACTGGAGCTGGAATACATCACACACACACACGGTGAGGAAAATCACAGTGAGAAAGAGAGAGAGAGCGAGCGAGTGGCCAAAAAGCTGAAATCAGAACAGAGGCTTAGCCACAGTGAGTGGTACAAGCTCCAAAAGGTACAGTAAGCTAGGTGAATGTTAGTTGAATGTGATGTTAGTATTAACAGTAGCTTAACATTATGTGATGAACATGAAATAAGTGACCATACAATTAACAGTCTTTAAGAGATAGAAAATCTAAATTCTATATCTGGGATAAAAGCTGAAGATGGCTTGTAAGGTCAAATCCATTCAAGTTTTATAAAACAAAATGTTTTCAGTATAATTCTATGTATATTATTATTAGTAACTTTTGTCAATTTGCCAAACAAAAACAATTCAATGTGCCCAAATTCAGATATGCTTGGGTGTTTTGATTAGTTATCGACAGCAATCAAAGAAAATAAAAACGATTTCTCAACTGGTTAATTTTTTTCTGTGAGTGTGTGTATATGTGCTTCAGAGATTAACATCAATAACCATCATGCTAGAGAGGCCCGTGGCATGCAGAGATGTGGAGGCGGAGTTAACCCTTGAAACGCCCCAGTAGTGAAGAGGAGGAGGTGGGCGGGGTTTACCTTCCCCTTTGACCTCTCTCCTGGGCCTTTTTGCTTTCAGAGGGTCAACAGTGACAGTCTCACCTGTCGACACACAATCATACAACAAACATCAACATCCATCAACAGACACCCTGTAATAAGCACACTAACAACACAAAACAGACACACTTTGCATCAACAACACAATAAAACGCACAAATACAATCCTAATTTGAGAAACATGCACATAATTTAACGTTTCACGTAAATCCCATATTGTTGGAAATTAGAGATTTGCAAGACTGCTATATATACCCATGTATCTCAAGTTAAGAACAGACCACTGTACACAACAGAGACACCCAGGAAGCTGCATGTTGATGGTAGTGTGTGAAGGGGATTCAGGGTTGGTTTGTGTGTTAGACTGTGCTCAGTGTGTGATTTTTTTATAGTAATTTAGCAGACGCTCTTATCCAGAGCCATGCTCTACCAACTGAGCTGGTTCAAATCCTGGTTCGATTCCATTCCCTCCCCTACCCTGGGCCAATTGTGCGCCGCCCCATGGGTCTCCCGGTCGCGGCCGGCTACGCCTGGATTCGAACCAGGATCTCTAGTGGCACAGCTAGCACTGCGATGCAGTGCCTTAGACCACTGCGCCACTCGGGAGACTAAAGTTAGATTGAGGGTTAAATGTATAGTTTGGGATTTTGGCACTGAAACCCTTTATCTACTTCCTCAGAGTCAGATGAACTCACGGATGCCATTTTTAAATTGCTAACTAGCGTAAGCATAATGACTGGAAGTCTATGGGAGCTGTAGACTTCCATTCATTGCGCTAATGCTAATTAGCATTGGCTCACAAAACTACCTCTAACTTTCTACATACTGGATGCAGAGACATAAAAATGGTATCCACAAGTTTATCTGACTCTGGGGAAGTTTATTGCCAAAATCCCAAACTATCCCTTTAAGGGTGTGTGCGTGAGACCTACCATCGTTCTGATTCGCAGCGGGGCTAAGGTGGATGCTCTGCTCCATAGCCATGGGATCATCATAACTCTCTATAGAGTAGATGTCTTCATAGTCGGGGTCATTGGTGTTCACCACCACACGCAGCTCACGCCCTGCAACACAGCACAGGGCAGGGGGCGCCACACCGATCACAACCCTAACCCCTAACCCCGACCCCTCACTGACCACCCCACGGCCAGAGGGGAGACACCACCCAACTCCTACAGCGCAACACTGGACTTTCACCAGGGGCTCAGTCCACTCAGTTCAGAGATTACTGATGAGAAAACAGGGCCCATTGTTTAGAACCAGACACAGCATCCCCCTGGGCTGTTTGTTAAGACACACTGACGGACAGACAGACAGACAGACATAGAGACTGATGGGGTAGAGATGAGGGACAGAAGGACAGTTGGACAGATGGACGGACACACTCACCATCCTTGCCCTCCTCGCCCTGCCGGGCCAGCTGTTGCTCTGGAGCAGGGCGCGCCCTGGGGCGGGGCAGGATTTCTGTCACAACAACACCTGAGAGCCGGCCGGGATGGGGGACAGGGGGGAAAGGAAGAGGGGCCAGGAACATAAAAACAATAACAGGACATCCACGCTGGTCAGTAACACACATAAACATAGCCACCAGACACCACCAAAACATAACATATACACCCATGAGAACATACAGTAGAACCAGTGGTTGAAGTGGACTGAAATAGATACCAGTACTCATTTTGGGTGCCGGTACTATTTATATTTAGTTGCCAGTACTCATCATATTTTAGAGCCAATATTCTGAGCAGGTCAGCACTGGCACACTTCAAGCATTGATTAGAACAGATATCCACCTACATGGACCACACCACATAACAACAGAACCAAGACTACATAGTACAGACACGTCAGAACCAAAAACACATTGACTACATACAACTAATAATACATCTAATGGAAACGTTAATGCCAAAGCTAGCTACTGCCCTTATCCCACCTGGTCCACGAGTCAGACTGATCCCCACTCACCTCCACAAGCTGAAAGACAAAGAGAAAGGGGAGGAGAGGAAAAGAGAATGTTACTCTCTCTTTCATTACAGGGAAAGTCAATAGCACTGAGAATAACTAAATGGACAGAGGATCTGAATCACACTCTGTGGAGCATTATGTTCAATAGAGATGTGTTAGCACCATTACTTGTTTCACTTGATGATGAGGAACTGAAGTTTAACTGAGGACACCAGCATGTTGGATTGGGACTTTGGGGTTTTGGCAGGCGACTTTAAGACTTACCACAGTGTTGGCTCATTTCTGTGCGGACGTATATCCGAATCTCATCCTCCTGCACAAAGAGCCAGAGGGGAAGAGGAGGAGAGTAAGAGACCGAGAGACGTGACAGCCTTATAATGTGTGTGTTTGTGTATTTGTGTGCATATGTGTGTGTGTCTGTGTAGGCAGGTTGGTGGTAGAGTCAGCAGATTTGGCCGAGGCCCAGGTGAAGCACTGACCGTCAAGCCTGGCTCTCCTCTGTCTCCCTTGGCTCCATCTGGACCCAACTCCCCCTGCAGCAGAGACAGGTATTAGAACACACAGCACACAGCTGACAAAGAAACTGTTCTCGGAGCACTTGAACAAACTAATAGCTCTATGATCCCAAGGTCAGATGTACTAAGCACTGGGTACATATCCACCTCGAAGGACCAGAAATATAAACTGGAAAGGAACAACAGCTGTGTTTTCAGGGATTAAATGTATTATGTCTTTACAAAACCTTCCAAGTCTCCAAACTTTCCATATAGTGCACAATGTTTAGAAAAAGGTCCCCAGTGTCACTGCTGTGTCTGTGCTGTGGCCAGTTTGAGGGAGTTATTGAGGGACAGTTGCAGTTAGATACTGTATAAGCAGACATACTGCACAGTAGAGAGGAGAAACTCACCTGCTCGCCTCTGTCTCCTGGTATACCTGGGATACCGCGTGGACCTATCATGGCAGGACCAAGAGGCCCCCGCTCCCCCTGACAACGACAACAACCACGTTGAACCATGTTTAATTTACAACACAACTAGATAGCATCAACAACCAAAGCAAGTGAATACCTTCTGTCCTTGGAGGCCTTCAGGGCCCTTAGCTCCAGCGGGTCCCTGAGACCCTGTCAGTCCAGAGGCCCCATCTACTCCTCTGGGGCCTGGGGGGCCGGGGATACCTGAGGGGCCCTGTAGAGAGGAAGAGGGAGAGAGCCACAGACAGATACCATTTACAATGAACTCCTTCCTCTCCTTCCCTGCCTAAGCAAGTTGTGTCAGACACTGGCATCATTACTGAGAAAAATTCGATAAGTGATGATTTTAATTAGCATTTTATCTCTGCAGGCTTTTTATTTGAAATAAATGGTGGTTTAATTGATCCTGGTCAGTAATTCAACTGCTCTTCCCTCTCCCAGCCTCCAGTTGGCTCGATGGAAGATCAGTCTACTTCTAGTGAATCTTTTTTTTCATGTGACATTTCTACTTGTGATGTGCTAGACGCCTTGATTAATATTGATGTAAAACAAAATCCACTGGGGCTGATTTACTTGATCCTTTCTTGCTGCATCTTTCTGCTCCCATGATTGTGGAGTCATTGACATCTATTTTTTATCAGATGATTATCTTGGGTGCTATCCCCAGGGTTTGGAAGGTGGCCTATGTGCTCCCTCTCCACAAAGGTGGTGACCACTCCGACCTAAATAATTATCAGCCTATCTCGAAATTGTCTTGCCTAGATAAAAAAAATTAAATAACCATTAATAAACTGTCAGCTTAGTGTTACAGGAGGGGGTCACAGTTCCGGAGCAACCCACTAGGTGTCATCCTCCTACAACCTTAGGAGGCACCGCCTCACTCACAGTCGGGACTAATCATCTTCCTATTGGTGTGACCTGTGTCTATCTGATTCACCTGTGTATTTATGCCCTCACTTCCCTGTGTTCCCTTGCTCAGTTTTCTCTGCTAGTTTCACTATGCCAAGCAGTACTAATCAGTGTCTGATCGCGGGACGTATGGACAGGTACTTGAGAAGTGTTCTCCTTGTTTATTTATTATTTCAGTCATAGTTAGTTAGTATTTCGTATTTTTGTCTGTCTGCCTGTTTTTTGGAGTCTTATTTGCTCCGCCTTTCTTTTTCGTGAAAAGTCTGTTATTTTGTATCCTGGCTTCGGGCCATCAGTAAAGTTCCTTGTTTCACCATCTCTGCCTACTGCCTACTGTCTAACCTGCACCGCACCTGGGTCACACCTCACACCAACCCTTACAGCTTAGATCCTTCCTAGCTATAAGATGTATTCTAAGTGTTCACTGGTCTGGTTTCAGGCCAGGTTATAGCACCATCTCTGCTGCAACCTTGGTGTTAAATGATGCGGTAAAGGGTATGGATAGGAGGAAGCACTGTGCTGCCCTCTTTATTTAATTATTGAAAGCTTTCGATAGTGTTGACCACTCTTTATTGATTCAATGATTGTCTGTAATCGATATGGATCAGGAGTCATGTAATTGGTTCAGGATACAATATGTTTTTTCTGATGGTGTTAAGTCAGGTTTCCTTGATATTACGAAAGGTGTCCCACAAGGATCGGCTTTAGGTCCTGTACTTTTTACTGTCTATAAAAATAATGTTGATCTATCTGCAATTTTTTTTTACAAACACCTGTATGCAGATGACACTGTTGTGTGTATACTATTGCCCAGAGTTGTGGACTCGAGTCACAGGACTTGATAGAAAATAAAATTCTGTGTGTGGTAAATCTATATTCCAGCTAATCCTACAACAATTGCTAGCGTTTCATGTATTACAACACTTAGATATTTCTGTTTCATGATTGATACAATATATTTTAATTTACCATTTCTTACCCTCTGAGTGGGCGTGCGCACATGAACGTTCGCAAGACTCAAGAGGTAGAAGTTATGTTTATTTAATTCAATGTATGGTTTCCTTTGTTCATATTTCCCGGGTTATGTCGAAGTTCCATGTGTCTGTGTCCTATGTCTCTGTCATTCTGGTTGTGCGTAATAGGAGCGCTCGCACCTCAGTGCGCATAGAAATATGCGTCAGTACGTTGAATAAGATAACATTATTGTTCCATGTATGAATGGTAATGAAATATCCTTAATAATCATTAAGTCTGATTAAGAGGAATGTACCAATGTAACAACAGATGTGGAAATGGTCTTTTACATTGTAGAACCAGTTTATTGGTTGTAATTGCCAATTGGCTAATTGTATGGTCCTGGGAGGGGCAAGTGCTTATGTACAGTGCAATTGGAAAGTATTCAGATCCCTTGTCTTTTTCCACATTTTGTTATTTTAGTCTTATTCTAAAAATTATTTGTTTCCCCCTCATCAATCTAAACACAACACCCCATAATGACAAAGCAAAAACAAGTTTTTAGAAATGTTTGCAAGTTTATAATAAACTCCCCCCCTGACAATATCACATTTACATAAGTATTCAGACCCTTTACTTAGTACTTTGTTGAAGCATCTTTGGCAACGATTACAGCCTAGAGTCTTCTTGGGTATGACGCTACAAGCTTGGCACACCTGTATTTGGCACACCTGTATTCTTCTCTGCAGATCCTCTCAAGCTCTGTCACGTTGGATGGGGAGCGTCGCCGCACAGCTATCTTCAGGTCTCTCCAGAGATGTTAGATCAGGCTCAAGTCTGGGCTCTGGCTGGGCCACTCAAGGAAATTCAGAGACTTGTCCCGAAGCCACTCCTGCGTTGTCTTGGCTGTGGGCTTAGTGTCGTTGTCCTGTTGGAAGATGAACCTTCACCCCAGTCTGAGGTCCTGAGCGCTCTGGAGCAGGTTTTCATCAAGGATCTCTCTGTACTTTGATCCGTTCATCTTACCCTCAATCCTGACTAGTCTCCCAGTCCCTGCTGCTGAAAAACATCCCCACAGCATGATACTGCCACCACCATGCTTCACCGTAGGGATGGTGCCACGTTTCCTCCAGACGTGATGCTTGGCATTCAGGCCAAAGAGTTCAATCTTGGTTTCATCAGACCAGACAATCTTGTCCTTTAGGTGCCTTTTGGCAAACTCCAAGCGGGCTGTCGTGCCTTTTACTTAGGAGTGGCTTCCATCTGGCCACTCTACCATAAAGGCCTGATTGGTGGAGTTCTGCAGAGATAGTTGTCCTTCTGGAAGGTTATCCCATCTCCACAGAGGAACTCTGGAGCTCTGTCAGAGAGACCATTGGGTTCTTAGAAAAAAAATATTTTAATCCATGTTAGAATAAGGCTGTAATGTAACAAAATGTGGAAAAAGTCAAGGGGTCTGAATACTTTCCGAATGCACTGTATCTGTTTGAGCTCCTGTTAGACAGATTCAATTTGGTTTCTCAAGGGGAGGCTCCAACTATGGGTAACTGCATACTTGGAATGTGTCTGAAAATGGGCTTTGCAAAATAAGTTAGTGGATCAACAGCGATGGGTGTAACATCAGTAAGTGGATCAACAGCGATGGGTGTAACATCAGTGGGTGGATCAACAGTGATGGGTGTAACATCAGTGGGTGGATCAACAGTGATGTGTGTAACATCAGCGGGTGGATCAACAGCGATGGGTGTAACATCAGCGGGTGGATCAACAGCGATGGGTGTAACATCAGCGCTCCATTATTGGTTAGACCGGCCATAGCCAGGTGACCATGGGTCAGCTTAATGTTTACATTGCAGGTTAAGATAATTAACATAGCAGGTTAGGATAATTAATGTAGCAGGTTAGGAAAATGATGTTAAGGTTAGGAAAAGGGTTAGGGTTAGGCTTAGCTAAAATGTGTAGCAGGTTAGGATTCTTTTATTTTTATTTTATTTATTTCACCTTTATTTAACCAGGTAAGCCAGTTGAGAACAAGTTCTCATTTACAACTGCGACCTGGCCAAGATATAGCAAAGCAGTGCGATAAAAACAACAACAACACAGAGTTACATATGGGATAAACAAAACGTACAGTCCATAACACAATAGAGAATCTATATACAGTGTGTGCAAATGTAGTAAGTTATGGAGGTAAGGCAAGAAATAGGCCATAGTGCAAAATAGTTACAATTTAGTATTAACACTGGAGTGATACATGTGCAGAAGATGATGTGCAAATAGAGATACTGGGGTGCAAATGAGCAAAATAAATAACAATATGGGGATGAGGTAGTTGGGTGGGGCTGTGTACAGGTGCAGTGATCGGTAAGCTGCTCTGACAACTGATGCTTAAAGTTAGTGAGGGAGATAAGAGTCTCCAGCTTCAGAGATTTTTGCAGTTCGTTCCAGTCATTGGCAGCAGAGAACTGGAAGGAATGGCGGCCAAAGGAGGTGTTGGCTTTTGGGATGACCAGTGAGATATACCTGCTGGAGCGCAGACTACGGGTGGGTGTTGCTATGGTGACCAATGAGCTAAGATAAGACGGGGATTTGCCTAGCAGTGATTTATAGATGACCTGGAGCCAGTGGGTTTGGCGACGAATATGTAGTGAGGGCCAGCCAACGAGAGCGTACAGGTCACAATGATGGGTAGTATATGGCAATGTGGCAGTTTAGGAGAATTACTGTGGCAGGTTAGGAGAATGACGTTAAGGTTAGGAAAAGGGTTACGATTGGGCTTAGCTAAAATGCTACAGTTTTTCAACAATCAACTAAAATGCTACAGTTTTTCAACAATGGCAAAACAAATCGGCCCAATTAGCTGATTCGCTTTCCATACAACCACTTCTGTTGTCCTCCCACTTCTGTTGACACGTCCAGTTTTATACACACTCCATGTATGCAGTTACCCATGACTCGGAGGCTGTGCGGTCTTGCCCTCTTCCTGTGTCTGTTCAGATAGGACAGGTTAAGCCTGATACAGAGGATATTTATTTTGGGCTATTACCCGTGTATATTTGGTAAATCTACTTGTATATTTTGTATGATATGGCGGCGGCGCGAATTGGATCGCCAAGACCTGTAAATAAATCTACTCTCTGATCACGTCAACCTGCCTGGCCTTCTGCTGATTTCATGCCCTTAGTATTAGTGGTGATCTGCACTTTATGAGTGGATTCAGTTGTGGTTAAAGACTCACCCTTTCGCCCTTCTCTCCCTGAGTTCCTTTGGGCCCCAGGACTCCATCAAAGCCTCGGTCACCCTACAAACACACAGACATGTAGTTACACAACGATACACAGTACTCTTAATACATTTTGAAATATACTATACTATATACACTACAGGTGAAAAGTTTTAGAACACCTACTCATTCAAGGGTATTTCTTTATTTTTACTATTTTCTACATTGTAGAATAATAGTGAAGACATCAAAACTATGAAATAACACATATGGAATCATGTGGTAAAAAAAGTGTTAAACAAATCAAAATATATTTTATATTTGAGATTCTTCAAATAGCCACCCTTTGCCTTGATGACAGCTTTGCACACTCTTGGCATTCTCTGAACCAGCTTCATGAGGTAGTCACCTGGAATGCATTTCAATTAACAGGTGTGCCTTCTTAAAAGTGAATTTGTGGAATTTATTTCCTTCTTAATGCGTTTGAGCCAATCAGTTGTGTTGTGACAAGGTGGGGGGTGGGGGGGGTAAAAGACCAAGTCAGCTTGGTAAGAACAGCTCAAATAAGCAAAGAGAAACAACAATCCATCATTACTTTAAGACATGAAGGTCAGTCAATACGGAACATTTCAATAACTTTGAAAGTTTCTTCAAGTGCAGTCGCAAAAACCATCAAGCGCTATGATGAAACTGGCTCTCATAAGGACCGCCACAGGAATGGAAGACCCAGAGTTACCTCTGCTGCAGAGGATAAGTTCATTAGAGTTACCAGCCTCAGAAATTGCAGCCCAAATAAATGCTTCACAGAGTTCAAGTAACAGACACATCTCAACATGAACTGTTCAGAGGAGACTGTGTGAATCAGGCCTTCATGGTCGAATTGCTGCAAAGAAACCACTACTAAAGGACAGAAGAGACTTGCTTGGGCCAAGAAACACGAGCAATGGACATTAGACAGGTGGAAATTTGTCCTTTGGTCTGGAGTCCAAATTTGAGATTTTTGGTTAGAACCGCCGTGTCTTTGTGAGACGCGGTGTGGGTGAACGGATGATCTCCGCATGTGTAGTTCCCACCGTAAAGCATGGAGGAGGAGGTGTTATGGTGTGGGGGTGCTTTGCTGGTGACACTGTCTGTGATTTATTTAGAATTCAAGGCACACTTAACCAGCATGGCTACCACAGCATTCTGCAGTGATACGCCATCCCATCTGGTTTGGGCTTAGTGGGACTATCATTTGTTTTTCAACAGGACAATGACCGAACACACCTCCAGGCTGTTTAAGGGCTATTTTACCAAGAAGGAGAGTGATGGAGTGCTGCATCAGATGACCTGGCCTCCACAATCCACCGACCTCAACCAAATTGAGATGGTTTGGGATGAGTCGGACCGCAGAGTGAAGGAAAAGTAGCCAACAAGTGCTCAGCATATGTGGGAACTCCTTCAAGACTGTTGGAAAAGCATTCCAGGTGAAGCTGGCTGAGAGAATGCCAAGTGTGCAAAGCTGTCATCAAGGCAAAGGGTGGCTATTTGAAGAATCTCAAATATAAAATTTATTTTGATTTGTTTAACACTTTTTTGGTTACTACATGATTCCATGCGTTATTTCATAGTTTAGATGTCTTCACTATTATTCTACAATGTAGAAAATATTAAAAATAAAGAAAAACCCTTGAATGAGTAGGTGTTCTAAAACTTTTGACCATATAGTATATATATATATATATATATATATATATATATATATATATATATATATATATATATATAAATAACAAACAAACAAACAAACAATACATAGACTAATACCTTGGGTCCGATCAGTCCCTCCTTGCCTGCGGTTCCAGTGGCCCCCGGAGAACCCAATTCTCCCTGAAACACAGATACAACAACACCTGGTAACATGTCCACACTTGGCTGATAAGGCTGATAATACAGTTTTAATACTAAATTCCAGATATCAGCCTCAATGGTGTACTGTTCAGAGCCCTCTAAACGTGTAATTCATGGGATGATTCTTACCTGCTCACCTTTCCTTCCAGGCATCCCTGACCGCCCATGGATCCCTGAATCTCCCTGATTACAGAAAGAGAAGGTAAAAACATTCTACACCATCAAAAAGTCCAATAGTATTCCCTTCTGTATGTAGCCCACGTCCACTATAGCCAGGTCATTAGAAAGACACACCATGGTGCATCCACACCTTTTTCCCCTACTGTTAATCTTATACAATTTCATTATTAACACCTTAAGGGAGAGAGGTCATAGTTACAGTGGCTATGAAACACTTTAATTATAAAACTCACCATGCAACTCCCATAAAGGCCCCTCAGGGATAAATAAAGTTGATTAAATTGAACTCTCTCTCTCTCTCTCTCTCTCTCTCTCTCTCTCTCTCTCTCTCTCTCTCTCTCTCTCTCTCTCTCTCTCTCTCTCTCTCTCTCTCTCTCTCTCTCTCTCTCTCTCTCTCTCTCTCTCTCTCTCTCTCTCTCTCTCTCTCTCTCTCTCTCTCTCTCTCTCTCTCTCTCTCTCTCTCTCTCTCTCTCTCTCTCTCTCTCTCTCTCTCTCTCTCTCTCTCTCTCTCTCTCTCTCTGTCTGTCTGTCTGTACCTTTTCTCCTTTTGGTCCGTCCGATCCACACGCCCCCTTTGATCCTCGGTCGCCCTGGAAACGATCAGTTAGTTAGTCAGTTAGAGAGGCAGATGAGGGGCCCTGTCAGTCACAGTGGGACAAACTACTCCAAACTGCCAATTCAGACAGAGAGAGAGCTTATACATAGACTGACAGTCCTTTCAGCTGCCAGTCAAACCCAGCCTAACGAACACAACCCCTCATTCACAAGGTGACTCATCAACAACTGTCACTCACTTCAACAGTTGCCAATACCAACCAGCTGGTCAGAACCGGTGTGTGTTGTGTGAAGGTCAGCATGGGCTTGAACAAGAAGTGACTCCTACAGTCACAGAAACCAGCAGAACTGAGTTGGACTATGTTTGACCATGAATAGATCACTGTCCCAGTCTTAAAATACTTACAGTGCATTCAGAAAATATTCAGACCCCTTGACATTTTGTTACGTTACAGCCTTATTCTAAGGATTAAATACATGTTTTTCCTCATCAATCTACACACAATACCCCATAATGACAAAACAAAAAATGTTTTATAGATTTTTGCAAATGTATAAAAAATAAAAAACAGAAATACCTTATTTACGTAAGTATTCAGACCCTTTGCTATGAGACTCGAAATTGAGCTCAGGTGCATCCTGTTTTTTGATTGATCATCCTTGAGATGTTTCTACAACTTGATTGGAGTCCACCTGTGGTAAATTCAATTGATTGGACATGATTTGGAAAGGCACACACCTGTCTATATATGGTCCCAGAGTTGACAGTGCATGTCAGAGCAAAAACCAAGCCATGAGGTTGAAGGTATTGTCCATAGAGCTCTAAGACATGATGGTGTCGAGGCACAGATCTGGGGAAGAGTACCAAAAAATGTATGCAGCATTGAAGGTCCCCAAGAACACAGTGGCCAACATCATTCTTAAATGGAGGAAGTTTGTAACCACCAAGACTCTTCCTAGAGCTGGCCGCCCGGCCAAACTGAGCAATCGGGGGAGAAGGGCCTTGGTAAGGGAGGTGACCAAGAACCTGCTGGTCACTCTGACAGAGCTCCAGTTCCTCTGTGGAGATGGGAGAACCTTCCAGAAGGACAACCATCTCTGCAGCACTCCACCAATCAGGCCTTTATGGTAGAGTGGCCAGATGGAAGCCACTCCACAGTAAAAGGCACATGACAGCCCGCTTGGAGTTTGCCTAAAGGCACCTAAAGGACTCTCAGACCATGAGAAAAAAGATTCTCTGGTCTGATGAAACCAAGATTGAACTCTTTGGCCTGAATGCCAAGCATCACGTCTGGAGGAAACTTGGCACCATCCCTACGGTGAAGCATGGTGGTGGCAGCATCATGCTGTGGGGATGTTTTTCAGCGGCAGGGACTGGGAGACTAGTCAGGATCGAGGGAAAGATGAACAGAGCAAAGTACAGAGAGATCCTTAATGAAAACCTGCTCCAGAGCGCTCAGGACCTCAGACTGGGGCGAAGGTTCACCTTCCAACAGGACAACAACCTTAACCACACAGCCAAGACAACGTAGGAGTGGCTTCGGGACAAGTCTCTGAATGTCCTTGATTGGCCCAGGAAGAGCCCGGACTTGAACCCGATCGAACATCTCTGGAGAGACCTGAAAATAGCTGTGCAGCAACGCTGCCCATCCAACCTGACAGAGCTTGAGAGGATCTGCAGAGAAGAATGGGAGAAACTCCCCAAATACAGGTGTGCCAAGCTTGTAGCGTCATACCCAAGAAGACTTGAGGCTGTAATCGCTGCCAAAGGTTCTTCAACAAAGTTCAGAGTAAAGGGTCTGAATACTTATGTAAATATGTTATTTCAGTTTTCAAATTTGCTAAAATTTATAAAAACTTGTTTTTGCTTTGTCAGTATGAGGTATTGTGTGTAGATTGATGAGGGGGGAAAAAACTATTTAATCAATTTTAGAAAAAGGCTGTAACATAACAAAATGTGGAAAAAGTCAAGGGGTCTGAATACTTTCTGAATGCACTGTAAAGGATGAGTAATTTGTTGAGCATAATTGCTAGTGACAGATATGGGGAAGTTGAAGGGGTTCTGATAGCATGGTGAGACTGAGCTGGCTGATATTGTGCCCTCTGCATTAGTCATTACTAAACCCAGATTATCATGCTGTGATTGTACTGTCGTTAGTGTGGCAAGGTCATGTGAAGAAAACACTGAACACATCTGAAAGTGTCCCTCAGACAGACTTTGTCTTTACTTTAGAAGAGGACAGTGATTCACGCAGTATACAGTAGGAAGGTTAGGGGGTTCTGATAGCCTATTAGTCTGGCAGAATGCCACATAAACACACAAATTATACTTTCAACCGTCATTAAAGGTATTTATAGACCATATGAGGATGAAAGCATACTCTATCCTGGGCTATTTCCAGCTGAATTTATACTAATCCTCCGCTACGTGATGTCAATTTGGAGCCATTGAAGAGTTATGACTGGTGGCATCATCTGGAAGGCTGGCACTGGAGCTTAGAGGACGTATCAAGGTTGGCACCAAACTTCTTCAAGTGGGGATGAACTCAAAGACAGTTCAAATACAATGACAGACACAAGCATCAGACGCATACACAAACAGACGCATCACGCTGCACACACACAGGCGTACAAACCTTAATTCCACGCATTCCAGTTATTCCCACGTCTCCCTTCTCTCCTCTAAAGCCTGGCATTCCATCTTTTCCTGGTGTACCCTGGGAGAAAAACACAATCAACCAGTCTTTTATCGATCAATAGGGGAGTGAATGGGGAGTTAGTCATAGGGCCTGAAGTTTTTCCTGACCATGTGACCTGACCAGGAAGCACTCTAGATCCTAGTTATAGGCTATAATTAGGGCCCAGAGTTTTTCACGTCAGTTCATGTGGTCAAGAAAAAGTATATATTGTTTTCATAACTGAAGGTTAAATGGGAGACTCACAGATTCTCCAGGTACACCAGGCTGGCCTGCCTCTCCCTACAGACACAAAGACAAACCCATTAGAACACTGAGTGGCGCAGAGAATTTATACTATTTATATTTATACACTCCTGAGTGGCGCAGTGGTCTAAGGCACTGCATCGCAGTGCTAACTGTGCCACTAGAGATCCTGGTTCGAATCCAGGCTCTGTCGCAGCCGGCCGCGACCGGGAGATTCATGGGCGGCGCACAATTGGCCCAGCGTCGTCCAGGGTAGGGGAGGGAATGGCCGGCAGGGATGTAGCTCAGTTGATAGAGCATGGCGTTTGCAACGCCAGGGTTGTGGGTTTGATTCCCACGGGGGGCCAGTATAAAAATAAAATAAAAAATGTATTCACTAACTGTAAGTCGCTCTGGATAAGAGCGTCTGCTAAATGACTAAAATGTAAATGTAAACACTGCATCTGTACAACAGTCACCTACAGCATCCAGTCTGAGCAATACTGTGTTCCTTTTCACAGGATATATTGTTGTGTGATGATCCATTCTCACACGACGGGTGGGAAAACTGTGTGCAATGCAACCATTATACACCCAAGGACATTCTGATATTGATTCTGATATTGATTGACTATCGATGATATTGGTTCTGACATATATGACACAGCAGTGATGATGAAAGCATTGATAAAGGTCAGGTGATGTAGTCACCTTCTGTCCTCCTGGACCTCTGGCCCCCTGGAACCCTGTAGAGCCCCTGTCTCCTGGCTCACCTCTCAGACCCTGTGGAGACACACATACAGTTATACTCCTGTTATTAATAGCCTGCTCCCAGAGCTGTTTGTGCTCTTGCCAACTCCATTAATTGTTGTCATTGTCAAGCCCAACCTCACCTGCTCCCCAGCTGGGCCGTCATTGCCTTTCAAGCCTTTCTCCCCCTGCCCCCCTTTTGGCCCTCGGTCACCCTGATAAAGAAGAGAACAACAGTTGTAAATGACCACTACACACACACACACACACACACACACACACACACACACACACAGATTAGCAGTGGCATAGTCAATACTTGCTGCTCTGAGGTATTTTTGTGACCAATTGTTTTATTTGATTAGTCAATAATCAGTGCTGTGAGGTTTTGAGGGTTGAGAGGGTCACTCACCGTCTCTCCTTTGTTGCCTTTCTCTCCTGTAGGTCCTCCCACCAGGAGAGTATCGCCCTGCAAGGGAACAACATAATTGTAAGATAGCTAGGTTAAAGAAAATATTTTCACAACTTTTATATTTTCTCGGTTTTATTTTCATTGTCTCCCCTTTTGCTATTTTTCTACACTTCTCTGTATTATTCTACCACGTACACACACACACAATATTACTACTCATACAATATAATTCATACCTTTTCTCCTTTGTCACCTTGCGGCCCCAATTCACCCTGAAATATATTGAGAGTAGGACTCACTAGTCAGGCATGTTCATTTAATTGATTATTTTACATGAGCAGAATGCTCAGGGGACAGAGAGAGAGAGAGAGAGAGCGAGAGAGAGAGAATGATGGAAAATACAGCTGTGGAGAACAATAGTCACCTTCTCTCCCCTGCCTCCTTTGCCACCTGGAAAGCCCTGGTACACACACACACACACACACACACACACACACACACACACACACACACACCAGAGGAATACATTTAATCAAACAGAACACACACAAGAAAAAAATAATTATACTCCCACATGCACGTCCTCACCAGAAATCGTCCAAAACTACAACAAATAGCTCTCTATACGCACCATAACTAGCACTCTTCTGTAGGAGAAATGCGTGTACTGCAATAGGTGAGTTCCTGTCTGTGTGTGTGTCTCATCTGAGTTTAAAGTGGAGTGCCATGGGCACTCTACAGTACCCAGCCCCCTTCTAGAAGTTACCAGGCAACTAATGTGAGAGAGGCTGAGTATGGTCTTGATGAGTGCTAAGGTGAAGAGGTTTAGTGGCCCTTGCCTTGGAGAACAGCGCTACTCTCAGTAACACTAATGCACAGATAGCGACAGAGGACCTGGGGCTGGCTGGCAGCTTTTAAAGGAGCTATGGTAGTACAGAGGCCTATCATTAGATCAAAGTGGAGGGTAGAACACACTGTAAGGAGCAATCTACTGCACTCAGAGAAACAGGATATGTATGTTCTATGTATGGAGGGATAATGGGCTTGACAATAATGGATAAAGGTATAGTAGGGATGGAGATGGAAACAATTTAAAGGTTTACGCATCATGCTGATGAAGATGACGACGTCTTTTGCTTTCAGAACTTTTCCATTCGTTTGAGTCATTTCTATTTTCTGAAGTACACTGCTCAAGCCACACAAACTTTTGTTTGATGAGCTTTTATTTCTTTTGAGCTCTATCTACGTTCACTTCAGCCTTCCCTTCCCCCTTCTCTCATTTTCTCTCTCACTCTATTAAGTTGGATCAAAATTGAGGGTTTGGCCAATCAATGACCTCTAGTAATAAACAAACACTATAGAACTATGTGAGGCAATTATCAAGCACTAGACAGAGGTGGTAGACTCAAAATTGCTAATGATAAATTGTAAACTGTGACAGAAGCACTACAAAGATAGTGATAAGATGGACAGGCGTAGAGATACAGGAGAGACAGACAGTGATGAATAAGTGATGAACGAGAAGAGAAAAATACAGAGATTTACCACTAGTCCTCTCTCCCCGTCTAGACCAGCTCGACCCTCCTCCCCCTGCAAACATCAGACACACAAATCTGTAAATCCCCCAACACACACACACACACACACAACTCTACAATACAACAGTCAAATATAGATACAATTCCAACTCAAATGGTGATGTGGTTTTACCCTGGGTCCTGGGTCTCCTCTCTCGCCTCTCAATCCAGGTACTCCTGCTCCAATCGCTCCCTAAAGAGGAAGATTTATGAGTAACCACATCCTATTTGATAAGATATTATACAGTTTGGAAGACGTGTTTTCTCTTTCTTAACTCACCTTGTCCCCTTTGCCTCCAGCAGTTCCCGGTGTACCCTGGTAAGGAAAAACAGAAATATTGATAATGAACACTAACAGATAACACAAACGCAAACGCAAACACACAAAGTCTCTCTCTCTCCTTGGTCCTCTGTAGCTCAGTTGGAAGAGCGTGGCTCATAGTGGGTTCGATTCCCTGGGCCACCTATACATAAAAAGTGAATGCATGCATGACTATAAGTTGCTTTGGATAACATCATCTGCTAAATCAAAGGCGAAACAGGGGTGCTTACATTTGTCCTGTTTCACACGTGTTTAACTTGTACTGGTGTGAAATGGAAATGTATTTTTTGCATATCCCACTCCCCCTGAGACACCCTCAGCGAGTGGGGTCACGACCAGGGATCAGCCATTATTGAAAGCAACCCTGGAGCAATTAGGGTTAAGTGCCTTGCTCAGGGGCAGATCGACAGATTTCACCTAGCCGGCTCAGAGATTCAAACTAGCAACCTTGCGGTTACTGGCCCAATGCTCTAACCGCTAGGCTACTTATAAGAAAATATATTATATTATTTCTTTCTTTGTCTCTCTCACTCACACACACTTCATTAAGTCATCAATGTAAAGGCTACTTACAGCTAGGCCGGAGGGTCCAGGGGGCCCAGGAGCTCCAGGGGTCCCTGTCTGACCAGGAAAGCCTTGGAGACCCTGGAGATGAGACAACATACAACATAAACATACAACACAGAGCAGGGCTAACAAGACAAG
Organism: Coregonus clupeaformis; assembly: GCF_020615455.1. NCBI lineage: Eukaryota > Metazoa > Chordata > Actinopteri > Salmoniformes > Salmonidae > Coregonus > Coregonus clupeaformis. The sequence continues at coordinate 37,591,464 of NC_059203.1, read as the reverse complement.
ACCAGTCACCCAACTACCATGGCGATATAGGCCCTCTCACCCTGGGTCCTAGAGGTCCTGGGGGTCCTGGGGTTCCGTTCTCTCCTCTCAGGCCAGCCAGACCAGGGGTCCCTGCTACGCCACGGGCTCCTGGAGGACCTGCTGGGCCCGGGTGTCCTGTGTCCCCCTAAAACACAAACACACAGGGGTTCACATTCACTGTGGAAGAGCAGAAACTGAGAAGTCTGTATATGTTAATATGAACATAGCTACATATGTGATATATGTTTATGAGAACATTCAGAAGTATTGTCAAGTCCATGATAGTAACCTTTAACCCTTGAGGTCCCAGCTGACCAGGAGGCCCTGCCAGTCCGATGCCTCTCTCTCCCTGCAACACAAATCCTGTTAGTACTGTCACATGGTTAGCAGCCAGGGAAACACAGACACAGGGAATCAGCTGGTGAAGTGTATTACCTTGTCTCCTTTAGGCCCTGCTGGTCCTCTGCCCCCCTAGAAGAGACAAAGTGGATGGAGAAGTAAGTAAGACAGACATCTGTTAGACGTGAATCTGTTAGACAAAATGTCAAAAGGTGACTCACATCTTCTCCAGGCTCCCCATTTTCACCAGCAGCACCCTATTTCAACAAGACACAGAAACAGACACACACACAATAATTTCCCTCATCACTGTCATACTGTAGTATCTGTGAATGTCGACTAATGTTGTTTTAAGTGACATTACTCACCCTGTCCCCTTTGATGCCTGCAGGACCCTTGTCACCCCTCTCACCCTAAAGGACAACGATTTTAGAAAAATGCCATTTTAGAAACACGTGGTCATCAAGAAATCACTAAACACATTCTTGCTCATGTTTGGTAATCTGAATAGTAATTGCCTGAATAATAGCTGAAATATGTAAATCATTGGTTCAACCAAGCAGACTCACCCGTAGCCCTGGCAGCCCTCTCTCTCCCACTGTCCCAGGTAAGGTCACACCAGGAGGTCCCTGAACCAATCACAACCAACATACTCCCATTACATTCAACTCTGTTCCATCCTATTCTATTGCACCTAGTTCCTCACCTTAGGATTGCCATTCTGCTGTATTCTCTTTCTTAGAGGGAGACAGGAAAGATGAGAGAGACAGTGGGCCGGATTTGAACTCACGCCAACACGGCACATGTGATTGTGCACAGTGGCCCTAACTGCTAGACCACCCCATGCCATTCTGCTTTAGTCAAAGCCGTCTACAATATGTCTGTTGGTTGGCCTATGATTCAGTATGATTCAGTATGATTCAGTATGATGATTCACTGGTTCTGAGTTGTATCTATTGTGCCTCCATAAACTGGTTCAACAGGGCGAGGTTGTAGTCACCACTAACCGGATGTTACCACGACCGGAAGAGTAAACCTGACAACCACTCACCTGTGCTCCTTTCACACCATCGGGTCCTGCTACAGCCTGTAAAGGGGATGGAGGGAGGGAGAACATGACGTGAAACTCACACATCTGGATTAGGTTGTTTGCAAATACACTGAAGATGGACAGCAATAGTAAAAACTTGAGAAAACTCCCACCCACTATGTTTGTAAAATATAACATTTTTATAATGCTACTGTTTTGGCCTTTTGACCTTCATTAGAGCATTAGACCATGAACGGGAGTGTCATTTGGTTTTTACACTAACTAGAGAGGAAAAGAATAACAGATGTGCTGGCTATAACTACAGTACATCTCGTCCTTTCAAAAGCTCTTATTTCTCCTGAACCGCAGTACATCCTGCTAAAGCTTCCGGTGAATGATGTGAAGGATGTGAATGTGTGTGCGTGTGTGCATGCGTGTGTGCGGGCTTGTATTACTATCCTCATGGGTACCGGAAATCCCCAAAAGTCCCTGCAAGGATTGTAAAACAAGGAAAATTCTCCCTCGTGAGGACATTTCCCAGGTCCCCATGAGGACAAAGGCTATTTTAGGCTTAGGGGTTAGGTTTAGGGTTACAATTAGGGTTATGGGTCAGGTTTAGGAGTTAGGGTTAGGTTTAGGGTTAAGGTTAGGATAAGGGTTAGGGTTAGGGAAAATAGGATTTGAATGGAAATACATTTTAGGTCTCAACAAGGATACTAAAACATATGCTGCGTGTGTGTGTGTGTGTGTGTGTGCATTCATGCATGTGTAGCACATGGGGATGTGTGAAACTTACTCCTCAGCCTGAAGTATCGCCACAATGACACAAGTATGGCACTGACTGGTAAGACACTTGAGGGGGAGGTCACGTGTGCTAGCAAGGTAGAGGTCCTGGATTTGAGCCCTGGTTAGAGCCGAATCAGGAGAAAGTGGTACTTGCTAAGCAAGCAGCGTGACATCCTTTACACGTGCACATACAGTATGCTTGAGCATTGGTGTGTCATTGTTTGCGTATGTTTACATGTGTCTCTGCCCTCCTATTCATGCCAGTGATTACCTCTTATTTCAGTTGGAGAGACGTTGTATAAAGAGGATGTGAGTCATGGCCATTTACAGTAAAGAAAAGAGGGATAAATGTGCAGCTGGAGCTTCTGAATAAAGCACTTATCAGAGTCCAAAATGTGTACGGGTCCGCACAGCAGTGTTCTAGAACATTGGACCATTGGCTTTCATTGTTTTTGATTTCTCAGCACAGCTCAAGCAATTTCTCCAACCATCACCACATTGAAATGAATAGGAACTGCGTCCGCGGAGCCACGTTGGTTAGAAATGTTGAGAGGTGCGTGGTCGGGCTGTGCATCCCCCGTGGACGGTGGTCTCACAATGGACTATTGCGACTCTGCGGCTGTGGACTCTGAATTAGCCTTAAGGAGAGCTCAATCCAACCTCACATCCCCTCTCACTCACCTTTCCTGGGGGGCCACTGTCCCCCTGCTCCCCTTTCAACCCTGTGGAGCCCATTGGTCCAGCGAATCCCTGCAGGAGGGAAGAAAGTTTGATAATGAACAAAAGCAGCAGTCTGAAAATCATTATCAAAGACAAATCCACACTGAAGCGGATGCCATCATAAGACATACTATAAACACAGTAGGATGTAGAAAGTCAGATACCATACAGTACACACCTGTTTGCCTGGCAACCCTGGTGTTCCCTCTTTTCCAGGTATTCCGTCTCTTCCTGGGACCCCTGGCTTGCCCCCCTCGCCCTATGGAGAGAGACACACTGCATGTCACCACCAAAACTGATGTGTGTGAATTGCTTGGTGTGTGTTAACTATGGTGGTGATGGAGGTGTGTGTGAGTGTGTTGGCTCTACAGTATGTGAGCTGTGAGTCCCACGGAGCTGCTGTACTCACCGTCTGCCCTGGTAGACCTGGAGGTCCTGATGGACCCTGCGAAGAGAGAGTATCATTACGATACATCATATAATATTAAACACACATTACTGTGTCAATGGCCTGTTGAATTACAGTAGGCCTAAATGGAAAGTGTGAGCATACGAGGAATCCCCAGTCCAATGGGAATATACAAGAGCAGCAGTTTAGCCTGCTAAAATCTCCAGTATGAGAGTTGGTTTATAGATGACTGATGTTTTCACGTACCACAGCTCCAGGAGTCCCTCCAGGTCCCGGCAGTCCCATGCTGCCTTGGGGACCAGACAGTCCCTGTGGAACAGGAGATTCATTTCAAATAGATTATTATAAAGCTCTGTGACTTTGACTGTGGATGGGTGAGTAGTTGCCTAAACACTGAGGCAATAAACAACAGGAATATATAGAATCCATATAAGACAAAATACACAATATAACACATAAAATAAGTGTCACCTGAACGCCAACCCCAGGCACTCCTTGATTACCCTGTCAGAGATAAAAAGACACTCTCAGAAGAAAAAGGTATACATTTACAATGATCATATCATTCCAGTGTCGTAATACTAAGCTACTATAGCCTAAGCCATATCTACACTAATCAATGCATCAGAGCTGGCACAGAGAATAAATAGGTAGCTATTCATTATGGAAGACACGATACGATATACTTTATTGTACATTTACATTGAAATTACATGGAAGATGTTCTCACCTTTACCCCAGGTGGACCTGGAGGCCCGTTGGTACCGATCGGACCCTACAATTACAAACCGATAGCATCAGTATACTTACAGCGGTGTGTGTGTGCGCGTGTGTTAGAGGAGAGTATCATACTTACAGTTGACCCTCTAATTCCAGGTTCTCCAGGGTTTCCCTGCAAACGAGATAAGAACATGCTGGATTCACATGACCAAGACATAGCACACACACAGAATGACACAAGCATGATACAAGTTACAACACACAAACACACAGCAAATTGTACATGTATGCTATGTACAGAGACAAAGACACATACACACATAGAGAAGTGCGTACACACAGTACATACATGAACATCCCCCCAACCATTTTTACACACACAAACAAATACACAACTGCATACACACACACACAACCCACAACTGCATAGACGCAATACACAACCCAAAACTGCATAGACACAATACACAACTGCATTCATGCACAACACACAAAGACACACACATGGTATACAATGTGCAAACAGTGCTTTGGGAGAGCTAAGAAGCAGACAACAGAGCAGGTGAAGCCACATGCACAGAAAGCCAGCAGACTCAAGCCTCTCAAATGCAAAATACATCTGTTAAATATCTGACGAACATGTATTATTTTTCAGTATTCACTATATACCCTATTATGTCCATTTGATATTTGCTAGTGTATGCTACTGTTTGTCATATCATATTTTTTCTTATCTCAGGTAACGATGTGTGGTGTTTAATACATTAAACATTCTAGACATCTTGGATATGACAGGGGTGCTCTGGAAACCAGTGGTCCAGATTAATATGTCACAAGTCTCCTATCAAGGCCCAACTCTAGTCTCAGACCCCTGGGAGATGGCCCCCCCATCTGCTACAATGCGTTGTCCCTGTACACCTCCTTCCGAAACATGCACCCTACCCCCCAGCCCCTCCTACTGGTCACAAGCATGCCTGCCAGCAGCACAGAAAAAACCTACCGGTCTGCCAAGCACTCCAGGGAACCCAGGCAGGCCCTAGAGTCAGAGAGGGAGGAGAGGAAGAAGGAGGGGGAGAGGAAGAAGGGAAAGAGTAGGATAGTTTGAAGTGTTGAAAAGAGAGGGAGGGACAGAAAGGGAGTAAAATAGATCAAAATAAGATATATTGAAAGGGGAGGTAAGAAGAAAGTGGGAGTGGGAGTGGTAGTTAGAAGCAGAGCTGCAAAAGGTTCCTGTCTAAAGGTTCTACGTAGCCTCAGCCCAAAGGAAACAGATATAGTAGCTCCATCAGCTCCATCGGCTGCCTAGCGCTCGCAGCCAATCCACAGGCTTTCATATGCAGGACCAGCCCAAAAGGAGGCTGCCTGGCTGGGTTACTGTTACTCACTGAGCGGCCTTGAGGACCAGCTGGCCCTTGTGGACCCTGCTCCGAAACATTGTGGGATGAAACAAGAAGCGTGAGTTATCTTATCTTCTCTCTCCCCCTCCACACCTTCACTTCGCTTTCTCCTTCTACCCATCTTTCTCCTCCTCCTGCACATGTTATGACTACTAGGTCCCTGAGTTCTTCCAGACCAGGGACATTCTGGGCCCTAGTTAGTCCCGGCTGATTACACAACATCATTGATTATCATACTCACCTACTGTATGGTTGGACATTTTATGATCACTGTGTCTGAAACACAACATTATCTACTTAACTATAGTACAACCAAGCTATTGAAGAACTAAACAGTGTTTTCTTTTGATGTCTGGGATCTGTCTCCTGGAAGCGGTCTCTTTGAAAACAGATGAGTGCATCCATGCAGTAATATCTAAAAGGCATCATAAATGAACAAGTACCACAGTATACCTGTATGATTGTTGATATCAATTAACCCCCCCCCCCCCACACCACCACCACCCCTCCTCTTCTCACCGGCTTCCCATCCTGTCCCGGTTTGCCAGGTTCTCCTGCTGTCCCCTGAAATAACCAAAACACAACCTGATTACTATTAGCTACCATTACAACAATGTCTTTACAACCTCTGCAGAACCATAATAACACAATGAAGAGGGGTAAAACAACCTGCATCAGGGAGTGCCAACACTTTGGTCAGGGCAGCACACACTCACCTGAAAGCCATTACGTCCCTGCTCTCCAGATGGACCTCGGTCGCCTTTATCTCCACGGGGACCTGCAATACCCTGTTACACACACACACACACACACACACACACACACACACACACACACACACACACACACACACACACACACAAACACACACACACACACAGACACAGACACAGCAGGTTAAACACAGCAACACCATGAAGCCTGCCTGATGAAGTACTGTAATATATTGAGTTAGGTGTTCTCACCCCGTCTCCTTTGGATCCCTGTGGTCCTGAAGCACCAGGCTCTCCCTTCGGTCCTGCGACCCCAGGGAGCCCCCTTGCTCCGGGGAGTCCAGCCTGACCCACTTCTGCAGAAGCACCCTAAAACACACACGCACCCCCCCCACTAAACACACTCCAAACAGTAGCCTCTGGATAAACGATGATATGTTTACCGTAATGACGACTCATTAGAAAGTAGTAGTGTGTACAGGTCAGGGACATACCTTTGGTCCAGGAGGGCCCACTAATCCAACTAGCCCGTTTCCCCCCTGCAGATGAGAACAGTAATGCGCATGTCAACATCCATATATACAGTCCATTGAATGATGATTATTGTGGTAACAAATATACTCACAGCCTCTCCTTTGTCACCTTTCTCTCCTCTCTCCCCCTGAAAGTCAAAGTGGAATCACATGAAACATCTCTTATTCACATGATCTTCCTCTTCTTTCATATTCCTCCTCTCTTCTCCCTGTCCTTGAACCCCTCCTTCCTCCCATCCTTCTCTTCCTCACCCTATCTCCAGGTCGTCCAGTCTCTCCCAGTTCTCCGGCTCTCCCTGGTACTCCAGATATGCCAGGTTTTCCTGGCTCTCCAGCCTGTCCCGGGGGCCCCACTGGGCCCTTCTCTCCGATGGCCCTCCCTATGGGTCCTGTGGCCCCTACAGGCCCCTGTTCCCCCTGTTCTCCCTTCACACCTCTCTCCCCAGCCATCCCGCGAGCACCCTGAGATGCAAATTAGTAAAGACATTAATTACAGATACGCTCCTAGAAATTATAATTATATTCCAAATCCATGCAATCATACATAGAATCAATTTGAGAGTAAACAGAGAGATATACATTACACCATGGGTCAAATAAACACACTAACAGCATGTCTGAGTTCACTCTACTACACCATTTGTGTGGGGGTCTTGATATAATCTCTATTCAACACAACGGCCCCAAATAGACACCATCAAGGTCCCCACTCACTCACATCTATCCCTGCTGGTCCTCTCTGTCCGGCCTCTCCCTTGTCTCCTCTCTGGCCCTTCTCAGCCTTCTCCACCACAGGCTTGACCAGCACATCCTTCCTCTCCACAACCATCTTCAGGTCCAGCACCTACAGACAGGCAGTACAGGGACAGAGATGTCAAGGTTGTATTCATCAGGCATCAAACGAAAGAAAACGGACTGATACAGGGGGGGCTACCTGGACTCTTGTCCAATGAGAACTGCTTGTTTTAGTTACCAGTTGAAACAATTTTTAAAACACTTTGCTACAGCTAATGAATACGACCCAGGCCTGGTCAAGGTGAGGGAAACTCATATACACAACACAGCTATGACTTAATGTCACATCATAAAAAGCCGGTGTTGGACCAGAACATGTTCCGGATTCTTCAGATAGCATTGAGGAGTACACCACATCAGTCACTGGCTTCATCAATAAGTGCATCGATGACGTCGTCCCCACAGTGACCGTACGTACATACCCCAACCAGAAGCCATGGATTACAGGCAACATCCGCACTGAGCTAAAGGGTAGAGCTGCTGCTTTCAAGGAGCGGGACTCTAACCCGGACACTTACAAGAAATCCCGCTATGCCCTCCGACGAACCATCAAACAGGCAAAGAGTCAATACAGGACTAAGATTGAATCGTACTACACCGGCTCTGACGCTCGTCGGATGTGGCAGGGCTTGAAAACTATTACAGACTACAAAGGGAAGCACAGCCGCGAGCTACCCAGTGACACAAGCCTACCAGACGAGCTAAACCACTTCTATGCTCGCTTCGAGGCAAGCAACCCTGAAGCATGCATGAGAGCACCAGCTGTTCCGGATGACTATGTGATCACGCTCTCCATAGCCGATGTGAGCAAGACTTTTAAGGCCGCAGGGCCAGACGGATTACCAGGACGTGTACTCCGAGCATGTGCTGACCAACTGGCAAGTGTCTTCACCGACATTTTCAACATGTCCCTGACTGAGTCTGTAATACCAACATGTTTCAAGCAGACCACCATAGTCCCCGTGCCCAAGGACACTAAGATAACCTGCCTAAATGACTACCGACCCGTAGCACTGACGTCTGTAGCCATGAAGTGCTTTGAAAGGCTGGTCATGGCTCACATCAACACCATTATCCTTAGAGCCACTCCAATTTGCATACCGCCCCAACAGATCCACAGATGATGCAATCTCTATTGCACTCCACACTGCCGTATCCCACCTGGACAAGAGGAACACCTACGTGAGAATGCTATTCATTGACTACAGCTCAGCGTTCAACACCATAGTGCCCTCAAAGCTCATCACTAATCTAAGGATCCTGGGACTAAACACCTCCCTCTGCAACTGGATCCTGGACTTCCTGACGGGCAGCCCCCAGGTGGTAAGGGTAGGTAACAACACATCTGCCACGCTGATCCTCAACACGGGGGCCCCTCAGGGGTGCGTGCTCAGTCCCCTCCTGTACTCCCTGTTCACCCATGACTGCATGGCCAGGCACGACTCCAACACCATCATTAAGTTTGCCGACGACACAACAGTGGTAGGCCTGATCACCGACAACGATGAGACAGCCTATAGGGAGGAGGTCAGAGACCTGGACGTGTGGTGCCAGGATAACAACCTCTCCCTCAGTGTGACCAAGACAAAGGAGATGATTGTGGACTACAGGAAAAAAAAGAGGACTGAGCATGCCCCCATTCTCATTGACGGGGCTGTAGTGGAACAGGTTGAGAGCTTCAAGTTCCTTGGTGTCCACATCACCAACAAACTATCCTGGTTCAAACACACCAGAACAGTCGTGAAGAGGGCATGACAAAGCCTATTCCCCCTCAGGAGACTGAAAAGATTTGGCATGGGTCCTCAGATCCTCAAAAAGTTCTACAACTGTACCATCGAGAGCATCCTGACTGGTTGCATCACCACCTGGCAACTGCTCGGCCTCCGACCGCAAGGCACTACAGAGGGTAGTGCGTACGGCCCAGTACATTACTGAGGCCAAGCTTCCTGCCATCCAGGACCTCTATACCAGGCGGTGTCAGAGGAAGGCCCTCAACATTGTCAAAGACTCCAGCCACCCTAGTCATAGACTGTTCTCTCTGCTATCGCAAGGGAAGCGGTACCGGAGCACCAAGTCTAGGTCCAAAAGGCTTCTCAACAGCTTCTACCCCCAAGCCACACGGCTCCTGAACAGGTAATCATGGCTACCCGGACTATTTGCACTACCACCCATCTTTTTACGCTGCTGCTGTTAATTATTCATGCATAGTCACTTTAACTCTACCCACATGTACATATTACCTCAACTACCTCAACTAGCCGGTGCCCCCGCACATTGACTCTGCACCGGTACGCCCCTGTATATAGCCTCCCTACTGTTATTTAATTTTACTTCTGCTCTTTTTTTGTCAACACTTTTTTGTTGTTGTTGTTTTATTTTACTTTTTTTATTAAGAAATAATTGCATTGTTGGTTAAGGGCTGTAAGTAAGCATTTCACGGTAATGTCTACAGCTGTTGTATTCGGTGCATGTGGCAAATAAAATTTGATTTGATTTGATTTGATTTGATATTACAGAGATTTAGTATCCACTTACCTCGATGCCAAGGTTAGAGAGGGCCTTCTGCACATCCTGATAGGAGAGAGGCACAAACAATGTCAAGGAGAGACTTATTACTGAACATGATTAGGCTAACACTTGTGTAACGTAAGCTAATCTGCATGCCAAAACAGCTGTAAATCGTAGCATCCTTAGCATAATGTAAAAGCTCCGGAGCACACGAGGTGTGTCTGTAGCTCTTCTTGTACAGTATGTCAGTCAGGCTTCTCGTGTGTACAGGTCAGGTTGTCTTACCACTGCTGTTCCAGGCCTGCCCGGTTTCCCGTTCTCTCCTGGGTCACCCTGTCAATAACATCTCACATCAGTATTATCTCTCACACACAATCACATCCCACCCAAACCTTTATTGAAGATTCACAAACCCATACACACAGATAGATAATCAGAAAAGAGCATGTATGTACATTCATATGCAAGATCTAATCACACACACACGTACAACAAAAACTTACACTTTCACCTTTACCACCCACTGCTCCTTTCTCTCCCTGAAACAAGAGTGAGAGGGTCAGTGAGAGGTCAAAGATCAGACTAAAGGACAGATGGATGGATGGAGAGACCTGGACCAAGTATATGAATAAAGATTTTGACGATGACACAAACTTACTCTGGCTCCTACAGCCCCTGGGATTCCAGGCACACCCTGAGAGACAGAGATATGGGAATCACTATCAGTGATTAGTAACATACTAAAGACAAGTACTGCTACACCGGGCTATGCTATGATGCACAGCTCATATTCAACATAGTAACTCACTGGGGTTCCTGGAGGCCCCTGAGGGCCAGGGATAGATGGTGCTGGAGCTCCCTTCACATAGACCACCTGAGAGAAAGAAGAGAGGGGGGAGAGAGAGATTACTGTATAATCAGAGCACCATAGACAAGTGACACACACATATATTTGAGGAAGCAGAACCATATGGCTGTACTGTACCTGTCCTGGAGGTCCGATGGTGCCAGGGATCCCTGGGGGCCCAGATAGACCAGTTGGCCCTGTAGGCCCTGCAAGGCCCCGGTCTCCCTTCAGCCCGTCACGACCCTGAAACAAATGCACAAGCACACAACAACTTCAGACCAGCACGGATACTCTACTCCACTCCGAAGGGTTCTGGCCTGAACTAGAAAGGAGGAAATCAAAGCAGGTGAGCCCTAACACCCTTTCCTCCTCATCATCTTCCCTGATGTCCTAGAGATGATTAATATCAATTTGCACATGAAACTACAGTCTTGGCATTCTGTGCCCCTGTGGATCCCCTATCAGAAGTGGCTGGCGCTCAAAGGCAGGGCTTGATCATTAGACACCGTTGCATTTATAAGGCTGATGCTTAGAGTGCTATTGATTCCACCGAGAAGGCAGGGTGTGATGGTAATATCAATGTCCGAGTAAAGTACGCCTAATAAACACACACTCGGACTGGAGTTGAAGGCGAGAAAAGAATGGAAGAGGGATAATGAGAGACACTCAGGAGCCGAGGAGAGCAGGATTGATGAAGACGGAGGGAAATAAGGAGAGAGAGGAAGAGAGAGACAGCAGGGGAGGAAAAAAAGGACATTGTACAGACAGAGAGAGAGAGAACGAGGGTGGCGAGATAAAGATACAAGGTAACAAGTTACTAACGTCTCTTCCAGCAGCCCCAGCCTCTCCTTTGTCACCCTGTAAGGTAGAAAAACATCATTATTATCACACTCACATTAACTAGAAATGAACATTAACAGCAATATTAGCACAGCAATGGGCGTTTACAGAATAGTCCTGAGTGCCGTGACCAACACTGACCTTCCTGCCATCTTCCCCCGGTTCGCCATCCTCGCCCTACAAAACACAACAACACAATAACAAACATACCATACTAACAACGATTAAATGCGCATTTATCAAAACTCAACGTGCTGTTGTATCAAGCAGAGCCTCTCAGTCAGATAGATAATGTATTGCCGGGGCTTTGTCTGATCATCCCATTACCTCCTCACTTAACACTAAAAAACAGACATACCGCCCCCAAATGGCTCTCTATTCCCTACATAGTCCACTACTTTTGACCAGAGCCCTATGGGCCCTACTCAAAAGTAGTGCACTATATAGGGAATAGGGTGCCATTTGGAACGAATAACAATTATTATGCAGCACAGCCACTCAGGTGGAATAAAAGCCTCACATTCCCATCTGATCAGTGCACTTTCACCAGAGGATGTGACAAACATGTCTAATGGTAATTACACACAGATAGACAGAGACACATAGGACTCACTGGTGATAAATCTCATAATGAATAGCACTGAATAGCATCCAATTCAATAATTGTTTTCATTGAGTTTGTAATTAATCAAACACAGGTATGATTGCCTGTAGTGTGTGTGTAGTATAGTAATGCCCTGCTATGTTAGAGGTCTGACTGATCCCTTACCATTTTCCCAGCAGCCCCTGGTTTTCCATCTTCTCCTGCTTTGCCCTAAAACACACCAATTAGGGTGATGAGACATCAATGAGTCAAGTGCTTTGGAGGGTTTAGCTGTGTGTGGGTGTGTGTGTGCATGTGTGTGTGTGGTTGCAAACTCACAGATGTGCCTGGATTTCCTACAGGCCCAATAGGGCCTAGGAGGCCCTGTGCACCTCTCAGTCCTGGCAGCCCCTGGTGAGACAGACAGACAGAGAGAGAGACCAATAGAGTGGAGGGGTGAGGGCTGAAACCACACAGCATCCTCTAGTTTTCAAACACACTAAGTGCACAGAGATCGAGCGATATAAAATCTAAATCCAAGCAAATCAAATTTTATTCGTCACATGCTTAGAAATAACAGGTGTGGACTAACAGTGGAATGCTTACGTACGGCCCTTCCCAACAATGCAGAGAGAAAGAAAATAAAATAAATAATAGAAAAGTAAAACACATAATAATAAAAGTAATAATATATACACAATGAGTAACAATAACGTGGCTATATACAAGGGGTACCAGTACCGAGTCGATGTGCAGGGGTACAAGGTAATTGAGGCCCCAGTGATGTACTGGGCCGTCCACACTACCTTCTGTAGCGCCTTGCGGTCGGATGCCAAGCAGTTGCCATACCAAGTGGTGATGCAGCCAGTCAAGATGCTCTCAATGGTGCAGCAATAGAACTTTGAGGATCTGAGGGCCCATGCCACATCTTTTCAGCCTCCTGAGGGGGATGAGGCATTTTCGTGCCCTCTTCATGACTTTGTTGGTATGTTTGGACTATGATAGATCCTTAGTGATGTGGACACCGAGGAACTTGAAGCTCTCGACCCGCTCCACTAAAGCATGTGAATGGAGGTGTGCTCGGCCCTCCATTTCCTGTAGTCCACAATCAGCTCCTTTGCCTTGCTGACGTTAAGGGAGAGGTTGTTGTCCTGGCACCACACTGTCAGGTCTCTGACCTCCTCCTTATAGGCTGTCTCATCATCGTCAGTGATCAGGCCAACCACCGTTGTGTCAGCAAACTTAATGATGGTGTTGGAGTCGTGCGAGGGCACGCAGTCGTGGGTGAACAGGGAGTACAGGAGGAGACTAAGCACGCACCCATGAGGGGCCCCTGTGTTGAGGGTCAGCGTGGTGGATATGTTGTTGCCTACCCTCACCACCTGGGGGCGTCCAGTCAGGAAGTCCAGGATCCAGTTGCAGAGGGAGGTGTTCAGTCCCAGGGTCCTCAACTTTATGATGAGCTTGGAGGGCACTGAGCTGTAGTCAATGAACAGCATTCTCACGTAGGGGTTCCTTTTGTCCAAGTGGGAAATGGCAGTGTGGAGAGCAATAGAGATTGTGTCATCTGTGGATCTGTTGGAGCTATGGGTCCAGGGTGTCTGGGATGATGGTGTTGATGTGAGCCATGACACGCCTTTCAAAGCATTTCATGGCCACAGATGTGAGTGATACAGGGTGATAGTCATTTAGACAGGTTTCCTTGGTGTTCTTTGGCACAGGGACTATGGGGGTCTGCTTGAAACATGTAGGTATTACAGACTGGGTCAGGGAGCGGTTGAAAATATCAGTGAAGACACTTGCCAGCTGGTCAGCGCATGCTCTGAGTATGTGTCCTGGTAATCCGTCTGGCCCCGCGGCCTTGTGAATGTTAACCTGTTTAAAGGTCTTACTCACATCGGCTACGGAAAGCGTGATCACACAGTCATCCGGAACAGCTGGTTCTCTCACGCATGGTTCAGTGTTGCCTTGTCCTTGTTCAGTCAAGTTTCCGAGAAACATAGGATACTACAGTTCTTCAGGTCCTGTTGATAGGATAGTCTCAAACCGAGCTCGTCCTGTTTGTTCTCCAGTGATTGTTCATTCGTCAATAGAACAGTGGTCCTCTGTAGCTCAGCTGGTAGAGCACGGCGCTTGTAACGCCAAGGTAGTGGGTTCGATCCCCGGGACCACCCATACACACAAAAAATGTATGCACGCATGACTGTAAGTCGCTTTGGATAAAAGCGTCTGCTAAATGGCATATTATTTATTATTATTAACAGAGGGAGGGTCGAGGCGGTTGATTTACTCGCTGCCTTAGTTTCATCAGGGTGCCCACACATCGGCCTCTATATCGACATCTCTTTCTCTTCTGAGTGTCGGGGATTAGGGCCTGGTCCGGGGTGAGCAGTATGTCCTGTGCCACCGACTTGTTGAAGTAGAAATCTTCATCCAAATCGAGGTTAGTGATCGCTGTTCTGATGTCCAGAAGCTCTTTTTGGTCATAGGAAGCGATGGCGGAAACATTACGTACAAAAAAAGTTAAGATCAGCACAATTTCTTAAAATACAAAATAGCAGAATTGGTCATAAGCCCGTAAAGCGGCCACTATACATTCCAGCTCCATTCTCCAGACAGATAGAGAATCCTCCACTAGCCTGAAGTCCTTTCTCACTTCTTAATGGGACCTCTCCAAGGATCAGATATGACAAATGGTAACAGCTTCACCTTGCTCCACTCATTGACTTTAACAGACTAATTAAAGTGCTAGAGAAACACACAAATCATCAGGAGTGCAGCCCTCTGGGACTGGGGTTGTGCACCCCGAGTCTAGGGGTTGATTCTGGCCTAGGGATCAATGGAACTCACATCTCTTCCTGGATCCCCTAGTTTCCCTGGGTCTCCCTGTAACATCAAAGGAAAATTATTGAGATACATCTAGACACAGTAATGTTTATGTAATGCTCAGAGTACCCTGAGATGTTACAGCTGCAGTAATAACAGAGACAGAGGTACTGACCCTCAGGCCGGCCGGTCCTGGTGCTCCTGGTTTGCCATCCAAACCGTTGCGTCCATCCAGTCCAGACGCACCTCTCTCACCCTATAGAGAGGAACACACTTGATGCATACAGTATGATCAGAAAAAGAGCAGCACTGTGTTTGTATTGGACCTGAATACAATTTGCAAAGGATTCTACTCTACTGTACTATGTCAGACTTTCAGTGCTCCAGCATCATTACTCAGAGTTAGTTCAATGTTTGGAAATGACTATGGTAAGGTATTTTTTAGGATGTACAGTATGTGTGTATACAGCAGTACGTTGTGTCTCTCATTCAGTGCTTCTGTAGGCTGTGATGATGCTGTGAGCTGGCCCCAGTGCGCTTCATCCCACTGGGAATCTGCAGACTGGGAAACAGCATCCAGTGGAATGAAGGACAGCGCAACCTGCCAATCACCAGCCAGTTTGGAGTACCATATCCTATCAGGATTGGTCCAATTGAAAATCAGCCTGTGTGAGAATGTGAGAAGTCACTGTCGTGTGTGTTGTTCAGACCTTCTCTCCTGGGCCTCCTCTCTCTCCTGTGTCACCCTGGAGAAATAGAAAGAAAGAGCAATGAGTGAGATGGAGAGGGGGGAGAGAGGGATAGAGTGATTAGACAGAAACAGGCAGACAGACAGACAGACAGTGACTTACTCTTGCCCCTGGAGGTCCACGTTGTCCCTCAAGTCCCTACACACACAAACAACAGAGCAGGTGAGACAGAGAAAAGACACAGGGTAAGAATTACACACACCACAGAACACAAACAGAGAGACAGTCATCACAGGTCAGTATACTATAGTAGCCAGGAAACTCAAGCTTCTCAACGATACTAGATTTGGAAGGATGGTCTTACTCACCCGGAGCCCAGTGGCTCCTGAGGGCCCTGCCTCGCCCTTCTGACCTTTGCCCCCATGCTCTCCCGGATCGCCAGCATCCCCCTAGACACAGGAGGTGATGTCAGACACTGGAAGGTTAGGTGAACTGGGAGAGAGAGAGCTGTAATGTATACATACAAAAATGTGTTCATACAGCAATACATACCTTTTCTCCTCTTTCTCCTTTAAGCTTTTTATCTGTATCGCGCTGTAGAAGTTAGAGAGATACAAACAGAGAGAAATATGGGTAGAGTGGGTTTTAGATAACCACCTAGCTACGGTATGTGATTCTGATGGTTCATTCAGTTGGAGTATGGTACTTGTAACACCATTTGTTTGGTATGATTCCCACAGAGGACATATGTGTTGACCTCTGCTAAATTACTATATTATTATTTTTAAAAGAGTTAGAATCTTATCAGGACTCACCATGTTTCCTGGAGGTCCTGGGGGGCCTTGAGCTCCCTATTGTGTCAACAAACAGTGTTGTTAATCGGTGCAGATTGGAACTATTATGTCAGATGAGATAAGACAACAAACAGATTAACCTCTGACCTCAACTCCTTTCTCTCCTCTTGGTCCAATAGGTCCTGGGCTTCCCTGTGGAAGACACACACCACACACACACAGGATCACACAGACACACGTGTCACTATAGACAGACATCAACTGACTCACTGCTACTGTATTACTCACAGTAACCAACACAAATACTGACACAGACAGTATCAGATCAATCAGGCTGAAGATTGTCAGATGTGTGTCACGTGAATGATTAACAGACTCATGGGTGTCACAAACATGCATCTCACATGCCTTCTGCGCTCTCGATAACTATTACACAGAAGACACAGACAGTATATCAGATCAAACTGTCAGAGGGGTGTCACTTTGTCACATAAACATGTGTCTTACATTGCGTCCGTGCTCTCCAGAGTCTCCTAGGTCTCCCTTCTCCCCTGCTCGCCCAGGCTGACCCGCCAGACCCTAAGGAAGGGGGACAAAACCACACAGATTATGTGCTTAGTTACCATGGAAGTCCTGAAAACATCTTAGAAAATAAAAGGAAAAGCTGCACACCCATGCAAAAATTGGTTTAACCAACGTTTCGACAGCTAAGCTGTCTTCATCAGGGTTTCATCTGTCCTCAAAACATCCACTTCAGATCATGTAAGAAAGGTTTCCTGTGGTTCATTAGTGACCAATCACCATATACAGTACAGCGAGACCATTCTAAAAAGAGGGCATAAAAGGGATTCTTTTAACGTTTCATAGTTGTATGTGACACAGACATGACTACTCACCCGTAGTCCTCTCTCCCCTGCCTTCCCTGGTAGACCAGACTCCCCCTGGTGGAAGGAGAGAGAACAGACAGAAGATGAGAGAGACCGATGGAGGAGAGGAAGAGGGAGAAGGAGGAGGAGGAGAGGAAGACATAGAAACAGACTATTGCCTCTAGTCTCCATCACTCTCCTGTCAGATGAAAAGAGGGTCTGAGGCGTGACTAAATCATATGACGATACACATCTCTCATTCACCAATTCAGTTAATGCATGCTTTATCTAATACAGAGAATGGGAGCCAGAGAAGGAGAAGTGTCATTCAAACATGGAAAACGTTGAATGGAACAGATGGAATTAGATAAGAGTGCGCGAGAGCGAGAGAGAGCGAGAGATAGAGAGAGAGCGAGAGCGAGAGAGAGCGAGAGAGAAACAGATGTAGAGAGATGGATGAAGAGATTGTGACTTACGGGACTGCCTTCGTCGCCCTTGTCTCCTTTGGCACCCTGTAAAACAGTCATCCATAATTCAGTTCCATCACAGGGGGAGAAGACCACACTGACCACAGTGACACAGTCAAAACACGTCAAACTTTTAAACAAGAACCCCACAACATCACATAGGGCAATGGTAAAAGTAGTGATATATACAGAAAAGAGATTGCGGTAGACTTGAAGTAGACTTAGTTGGTAGAAGTAGTATTGTTTTAGTATTAGTGCAAAAGGTACAGTGAGGGAAAAAAGTATCCCCTGCTGATTTTGTATGTTTGCCCACTCAGTCAGGAAGTTAAAGCTTGGTCGCAAATGGGTCTTCCAAATGGACAATGACCCCAAGCATACAGTGAGGGAAAAAAGTATTTGATCCCCTGCTAATTTTGTACGTTTGCCCACTGATGAAGACATGATCAGTCCATAATTTTAATGGTAGGTTTATTTGAACAGTGAGAGACAGAATAACAACAAAAAAATCCAGAAAAACGCATGTCAAAAATGTTATAAATTGATTTGCATTTTAATGAGGGAAATAAGTATTTGACCCCTCTGCAAAACATGACTAAGTACTTGGTGGAAAAACCCTTGTTGGCAATCACAGAGGTCAGACGTTTCTTGTAGTTTGCCCCCAGGTTTGCACACATCTCAGGAGGGATTTTGTCCCACTCCTCTTTGCAGATCTTCTCCAAGTCATTAAGGTTTCAAGGCTGAAGTTTGGCAACTCGAACCTTCAGCTCCCTCCACAGATTTTCTATGGGATTAAGGTCTGGAGACTGGCTAGGCAACTCCAGGACCTTAATGTGCTTCTTCTTGAGCCACTCCTTTGTTGCCTTGGCCGTGTGTTTTGGGTCATTGTCATGCTAGAATACCCATCCACAACCCATTTTCAATGCCCTGGCTGAGGGAAGGAGGTTCTCACCCAAGATTTGACGGTACATGGCCCTGTTCATTGTCCCTTTGATGCGGTGAAGTTGTCCTATCCCCTTAGCAGAAAAACACAGCCAAAGCATAATGTTTCCACCTCCATGTTTGACAGTGGGGATGGTGTTCTTGGGGTCATAGGCAGCATTCCTCCTCTTCCAAACACGCTGAGTTGAGTTGATGCCAAAGAGCTCGATTTTGGTCTCATCTGACCACAACACTTTCACCCAGTTCTCCTCTGAATCATTCAGATGTTCATTGGCAAACTTCAGACGGGCCTGTATATGTGCTTTCTTGAGCAGGGGGACCTTGCGGGCGCTGCATGATTTCAGTCTTTCACGGCGTAGTGTTTTACCAATTGTTTTCTTGGTGACTATGGTCCCAGCTGCCTTGAGACCATTGACAAGATCCTCCCGTGTAGTTCTGGGCTGATTCCTCACCGTTCTCATGATCATTGCAACTCCACGAGGTGAGCTCTTGCATGGAGCCCCAGGCCGAAGGAGATTGACAGTTCTTTTTTGTTTCTTCCATTTGCGAATAATCATACCAACTGTTGTCACCTTCTCACCAAGCTGCTTGGCGGTGGTCTTGTAGCCCATTCCAGTCTTGTGTAGGTCTACAATCTTGTCCCTGACATCCTTGGAGAGCTCTTTGGTCTTGGCCATGGTGGAGAGTTTGGAATCTGATTGATTGATTGCTTCTGTGGACAGGTGTCTTTTATACAGGTAACAAACTGAGATTAGGAGCACTCCCTTTAAGAGTGTTCTCCTAATCTCAGCTCGTTACCTGTATAAAAGACACCTGGGAGCCAGAAATCTTTCTGATTGAGAGGGGTCAAATACTTATTTCCCTCATTAAAATGCAAATCAATTTATAACAGTTTTTACATGCGTTTTCTGGATTTTTTTGTTGTTATTCTGTCTCTCACTGTTCAAATAAACCTACCATAAAAATTATAGACTGATCATGTCTTTGTCAGTGGGCAAACGTACAAAATCAGCAGGGGATCAAATACTTTTTTCCCTCACTGTAGTTGCAGTAAGTCATTAGTGATGTACCTCTAGTGGAATCAGGGTATGAGGGGCAGGGGAGAGAGATAGAAAGGACTGGTTAGGTATTCATAACAACACTTACACAACAAAGAGGTCAGAATAGACAC
Source organism: Coregonus clupeaformis (assembly GCF_020615455.1). NCBI lineage: Eukaryota > Metazoa > Chordata > Actinopteri > Salmoniformes > Salmonidae > Coregonus > Coregonus clupeaformis. Next base: position 37,571,471 of record NC_059203.1, on the reverse strand, counting down.
ACTGTATTAGTACAGTAATTAGTTGCACTGGAATGGCAGTATGACATTCATTCCCTTCGGTGGTACAGTATTGAATAAATGTAGGTTGACTGAACTGCAGAAATAACCGTGTAGAAGTAACACGGTAATGACCCAGTAGTGAAGAGAAAAAACAATAGCTATAACATAATAGTAGCATAGTTATAACAGAGTAGTAGTAATAGAGTGATAACAGGTTGTTAGTGCAGTGAGTGACCAGTACTGAAACAGGTCACAGGGGTTATTGCAGTGGGTGAGTGATAGTATAACATGCAGAGGTGAAAAGCTCCAGGGTCAGAGTGGTAGTGTCTCAGACCTCTTTCCCTGGGAGGCCATTCTTTCCTCCGGGTCCGGCTCGTCCTGTCTCCCCTCTCTCTCCTGGGTCACCTGGGTCTCCCTACAACACCAAAAGGTACACATTGAGATCAGCTGGACTCACATGACACAAGAGTTTTACTATAAGAAAGATAATAATTACTTACAAGTTACTTTATGAGACAACAACACTGTTGCAACATAAACACTAAATAGAAGTTAAAATAAAAGAACAAAAGCCACTCTAGGCACATGACTCACCTTGGTCCCCAGTCTTCCAGCTAAGCCAGGGAGTCCCTAGAGGGAAAATAACATGTCAGTCTGAGTGTGTAGGACATGGCCTACGGGCAGAGCATCTGTCAGCAGCTACACAGGGAAGCTCAATGAATAATATATATATACTTTACAATATATACTGTACCTCTGAGGCTTTCTGCACATGTATCAAAGACATTTGGTTTGTAGCTTAGATAAAGATTGATACATGACCACAGCTTGGTCTGAACTCACCCGATCCCCCTGCTCTCCTTTAGGTCCAGCCTGGCCAGGAGTGCCAGCACCTGGGGGACCCTGGAAGAACGCAAGAGGAGAGGGGAAAATTAGAGAATGAGAAACAGTGAGAGCATAAAGAGAGAAGAACAGCAGAAAACATCTATACCCGCTTGCATAGAGAGCATCATTAAATCACCTATACACACACACACGCATGCCACACACACCACACAAGGGCATGCAGTGCCAGTTTCATGCAGTGCACCATCATGTACCCTGTGGGTACCAACTCACTTTTTCACCTTTCTGGGCTGGCTCTCCTTTCTGACCCCTGGGCCCCTCCGGACCTGGCAGACCTGTCTCACCCTGAGAGAGGAGAGGAGAGGGGGAAGAGAGCATGAGTCTATGGAGAAAGTGTTGTTACTGTCTACAGTACATCAACATATCAACCATTGATATGGAGATGTGCAGTATGAGGACATAAAAGTGGGCAACTTGCCTGTTCACCTTTCTTCCCACCTAAGCCTGGCCCCTGGATGTGTAGAATGATACAGAGGAGGAAATATCATCACATTGACCAATACTGACCAATCCTGATCTCTTCCTTCTCAATAACTGTATAGTAAATTGCTTCCATCAAAATCCATGTAAAATAAATCATATCGGTCTATCTAACCATGAGGCATCAAAATATAGCATGTGGCTATGAGGTGACTCACACTCCGGCCAGGTTCTCCCTTGGCGCCCTCACTGCCCTGGAAACATACAGGTTAGGGTGTTTTTATCTGATGTTCACCTTTGTTTAGTTGATGTCATTGTTGTGATTACAGTCATGTTTATTTTGTGGAGATTCACTTCGATTGATCAAAGAGTAAGTCAGACTGCATTAGCCTCACCTTCTCCCCTGGTAGTCCACTGGTGCCAGGCAAACCCTGCAAGCAAATCAACACAGACTAACTCACATACACACACATGACTCACACACTCACACATGGTGATAAAATATCACAATTCTCTAAAGCAGTAGCATGTATAATCAAATCCTATACCTAAATGACATTAATCAATAGTGGTGGGTCATGGTGTGAAGATGACCCAAATATGTCACGAAGAGAGAGAGACCAATAGAGGTACAGTAAGACATAGTTACCAGTGGTGTAAAGTACTTAAGTAAAAATACTTTAAAGTACTACTTAACTATTTTTTGGGGGTATCTGTACTTTACTTCACTATTTATATTTTTGCCAACTTTTACTTTTACTTCACTACATTCCTAAAGAAAATAATGTACTTTTTACTCCATATATTTTCCCTGACACCCAAAAGTACTCGTTACATTTTGGCAGGAAAATGGTCCAATTCACACACTTATCAAGATAACATCCCTGGTCATCCCTACTGCCTCTGATCTGGTGGACTCACTAAACACAAATGCTTCATTTGTAAATTATGTCTGAGTGTTGGAGTGTGCCCCTGGCTATCCGTACATTAAAAAAAAAAATTCTGGTTTGCTTAAAATAAGGAATTTGAAATGGTTTATGCTTTTACTTTTACTTTTGATACTTAAGTACATTTTAGCAATTCCATTTACTTTTAATACTTAAGTATATTTAAAACCAAATACTTTTAGACTTTTACTCAAGGAGTATTTTTACTTGAGTCATTTTCTATTAAGGTATCTTTACTTTTACTCAAGTATGACCATTGAGTACTTTTTCCACCACTGATAGTTACTCACCCTCAGGCCTGGAGCCCCTGTAGAGCCTGGCTGTCCTGTCTTCCCCTGAAACACACAGCGCCACATTGTGGTCAGGACAACACACTGCATGACACGGCTCAGCAGGCTTTTCCAATACCTGTGACCTTCATGCTAATACTTATGGATTCGGTTCAGTGTAGGAGTAGGATAAGTGAGTGAGTGAGGATGAATACTAGTGAACACATGAACATGTAAAACAAATGTGATATTCATACACTGTAGCTGTACAATATCTAGCTTCATGGTCACGAACAAGGTCACAGTGAAAAGAGGCATAACCAATTGCATGGTACTGTACTCACTCTCTCCCCTGCCAAGCCAGCAAGTCCTCTCTCCCCCTGGAAAAACAACACAGTCAGTTACAACCCACAGCATACACACCAATTTAACAGCAGGAGTCAAACTGGGTTAAAGGGGCTCTATCCTCACTCACCCTGTCACCTTGTGATCCAGGCTCACCTGGCTGGCCACGGTCCCCCTGAGAAGACAGAGAGAGCAGGGTCATCCATCCATCCATCCATGCATCCACCCAAATATCAATTGTATCATTCATTCTAGTTCCAAATATGGAGATTTTATCTAATGTTTTGTATTGTCTTACCTTGACTCCAAGGCCTCCAGCAGGCCCACGGGGACCCTAAATCACACAAATACAGGACTGTTGGAATATACTGTACATGACTTGAGTATGTCCTTCATTTCACAGTAACAGATATGTACAGTGGGGAAAAAAAGTATTTAGTCAGCCACCAATTGTGCAAGTTCTCCCACTTAAAAAAATGAGAGAGGCCTGTAATTTTCATCATAGGTACACGTCAACTATGACTGACAAAATGAGAAAAAAAAATCCAGAAAATCACATTGTAGGATTTTTAATGAATTTATTTGCAAATTATGGTGGGAAATAAGTATTTGGTCAATAACAAAAGTTTCTCAATACTTTGTTATATACCCTTTGTTGGCAATGACACAGGTCAAACGTTTTCTGTAAGTCTTCACAAGGTTTTCACAAACTGTTGCTGGTATTTTGGTCCATTCCTCCATGCAGATCTCCTCTAGAGCAGTGATGTTTTGGGGCTGTCGCTGGGCAACACAGACTTTCAACTCCCTCCAAAGATTTTCTATGGGGTTGAGATCTGGAGACTGGCTAGGCCACTCCAGGACCTTGAAATGCTTCTTTACGAAGCCACTCCTTCGTTGCCCGGGCGGTGTGTTTGGGATCATTGTCATGCTGAAAGACCCAGCCACGTTTCATCTTCAATGCCCTTGCTGATGGAAGGAGGTTTTCACTCAAAATCTCACGATACATGGCCCCATTCATTCTTTCCTTTACACGGATCAGTCGTCCTGGTCCCTTTGCAGAAAAACAGCCCCAAAGCATGATGTTTCCACCCCCATGCTTCACAGTAGGTATGGTGTTCTTTGGATGCAACTGAGCATTCTTTGTCCTCCAAACACGACGAGTTGAGTTTTTACCAAAAAGTTATATTTTGGTTTCATCTGACCATATGACATTCTCCCAATCCTCTTCTGGATCATCCAAATGCACTCTAGCAAACTTCAGACGGGCCTGGACATGTACTGGCTTAAGCAGGGGGACACGTCTGGCACTGCAGCATTTGAGTCCCTGGCGGCGTAGTGTGTTACTGATGGTAGGCTTTGTTACTTTGGTCCCAGCTCTCTGCAGGTCATTCACTAGGTCCCCCCGTGTGGTTCTGGGATTTTTGCTCACCGTTCTTGTGATCATTTTGACCCCACGGGGTGAGATCTTGCGTGGAGCCCCAGATCGAGGGAGATTATCAGTGGTCTTGTATGTCTTCCATTTCCTAATAATTGCTCCCACAGTTGATTTCTTCAAACCAAGCTGCTTACCTATTGCAGATTCAGTCTTCCCAGCCTGGTGCAGGTCTACAATTTTGTTTCTGGTGTCCTTTGACAGCTCTTTGGTCTTGGTCATAGTGGAGTTTGGAGTGTGACTGTTTGAGGTTGTGGACAGGTGTCTTTTATACTGATAACAAGTTCAAACAGGTGCCATTAATACAGGTAACGAGTGGAGGACAGAGGAGCCTCTTAAAGAAGAAGTTACAGGTCTGTGAGAGCCAGAAATCTTGCTTGTTTGTAGGTGACCAAATACTTATTTTCCACCATAATTTGCAAATAAATTCATAAAAAATCCTACAATGTGATTTTCTGGATTTTTTTTTCTCATTTTGTCTGTCATAGTTGACGTGTACCTATGATGAAAATTACAGGCCTCTCTCATCTTTTTAAGTGGGAGAACTTACACAATTGGTGGCTGACTAAATACTTTTTTCCCCCACTGTATGTATGTGAGTCCTACCCGATCACCAGGCTCTCCTGCCTTCCCAGCTGGTCCTGGCAACCCCTCGGCACTCTCTCCCTGAAACATAAAAAAAAAAACTCAGTACACACTTTCTCTCTTTCACACACACACACACACACACACACACACACACACACACACACACACACACACACACACACACACACACACACACACACACACACACACACACACACACACACACACACACACACACACACACACACACACACACACACACACAGTACCAACCTTGTCTCCTTTGGCTCCCTGTTGTCCTGTAAATCCTCTGGGACCTTGAGCTCCTGGGTTTCCATCAGACCCCTGAAACCAACAAAATACATAAATTATGGTAACCCACACACACACACACACCTAACACACACATCAAAACATAGACTCTCCTGAGTGGCGCAGTGGTCTAAGGCACTGCATCGCAGTGCAAACTGTGCCACTAGAGATCCTGGTTCGAATCCAGGCTCTGTCGCAGCCGGCCGCGACCGGGAGACCCATGAGGCGGCGCACAATTGGCCCAGCGTCGTCCAGGGTAGGGGAGGGAATGGCCGGCAGGGATGTAGCTCAGTTGATAGAGCATGGCGTTTGCAACGCCAGGGTTGTGGGTTCGATTCCCATGGGGGGCCAGTATATAAAAAATAAAAAAAGAATTTAAAAAAAATGTGTTCACTAACTGTAAGTCGCTCTGGATAAGAGCGTCTGCTAAATGACTAAAAAACATGTATAGGGCTGTGGCGGTCATGAAATGTCAGCCGGTAATGCAGATAACTGCCGGTCTCACAGTAATTGACTGTTAATTAACATCAAAATGTTTAGCATCTCCAGGCCTCCATGCATAGCCTACAAGCCACTGATGCGGATCTTTGGAATTTTAAAAAGTCTAATAAATCTATTTAATATAGCCTACACCATCAAAACAAATCCATTATTTAGTTTATGCAGGTCTAAAGAAACATTATGATATGAAGAACAGATTAGCATATTCTGAGTCGTCCTTACAGTATGTTAGGCCCTGATCTGGCTATGCCATATGGCTGTGGGCTACACTAGTTAATTTAGCAGACAAGATTGCCTTATAAGTCTCGTAGCATTATTTTATATTATTTTATAGTAAGAAGAATACAATTGAACATAGATGAATAAAATAGAAATAGAACAGCCTCAATTCGTCGGGGCATGGACTCTACAAGGTGTCGAAAGCATTCCACAGGGATGCTGGCCCATGTGGACTCCAACGCTTCCCACAGTTGTGTCAAGTTGGCTGGATGTCTTTTGGGTGGTGGACCATTCTTGATACACACGGAAAACTGTTGAGCGTGAAAAACCCAGCAGCATTGCAGTTCTTGACACAAACCGGTGCACCTGGCACCTACTACCATACCCAGTTCAAAGGCACTTAAATATTTTGTCGTGCCCAATTACCCTCTAAATGACACACATACACAATCCATGTCTCAATTTTCTCAAGGCTTAAAATCCTTCTTTAACCTGACTCCTCCCCTTCATCTACACTGATTGAAGTGGATTTAACAAGTGACATCAATAAGGGATCATAGCTTTCACCTGGATTCACCTGGTCAGTCTATGTCATGGAAAGAGCAGGTGTTCATAATGTTTAGTACACTCAGTGTACAGTTGGAATACTTTTTTATTTAGAATGGCCCACAAAAAAAAAGCCTGCACTCGAATAGCGAATGGAGGAAGTGCTTCGAGCACTTACATTTTTAATATGCTAGGTGGGCTACACCATTTGTAAAGCGGATTAATGTGCTCAATTTTAAGAATTAAGCAATAAATATAGCAGCACGAGAAAGCTGGGATCCTCTTTGAAATAGTGGCCACACGTGATGACTGGGCTTATAAGAACACATGTTTCACTAGGCTCTGTAGGCTATGGGCTCTCCAACCCTTTTCAAGGGGTCCTAGGCCTATAGCAGGGTTCCCCAACTGGCGGCCCGTGGGCCGAATTTGGCCTGTGGGTGGTTTTATTTGGCCCCTCAAGTTTTATGTGCAAAACGATAAAATATGATTTCTTTATTTTTTATTGTTGCACATAAAAGACTGTAAAAACACCAGGAAATCAGCTGCAAGTAATTTTAATTTAAGAAATCTGTTCCCAAGTATTCCCACCCATAATAGAGAGACATGATTGATTTGAAAAAGTAAAACAAAAATGCATTGCTGTTTCTTGCCTTAGAATGCATACGCTGGGCATCATTCACAAGTGATCATATTCTCACCCATCAGACTATTCTTAATTTAATCTAGTCTTTACATATACTAAATAATATATATGTGAAATTAGTTTTGATTTAGAATGGGCCATTATCATGCACCTGTCGAAACAGGGGCAGGGGAAAAAAAGACGTCATCCGTATGCACTTGAATAGCAAATAGAGGACACTTTTCCCGCGGTTCATTTTCATGCCAGCCAGGTAGGCTACTCCGGTTGTAAAGCAAAGCAATGTACAGTGAGGGAAAACATTATTTGATCCCCTGCTGATTTTGTACGTTTGCCCACTGACAAAGAAATGATCAGTCTATAATTTTAATGGTAGGTGTATTTGAACAGTGAGAGACAGAATAACAACAACAAAATTCAGAAAAAAGCATGTCAAAAATGTTATAAATTGATTTGCATTTTAATGAGGGAAATAAGTATTTGACCCCCTCTCAATCAGAAAGATTTCTGGCTCCCAAGTGTCTTTTATACAGGTAACGAGCTGAGATTAGGAGCACACTCTTAAAGGGAATGCTCCTAATCTCAGTTTGTTACCTGTATAAAAGACACCTGTCCACAGAAGCAATCAATCAATCAGATTCCAAACTCCACCATGGCCAAGTCCAAAGAGCTCTCCTAGGATGTCAGGGACAAGATTGTAGCGTAGACCTACACAAGGCTGGAATGGGCTACAAGACCATCGCCAAGCTGCTTGGTGAGAAGGTGACAACAGTTGGTGCGATTATTCGCAAATGAAAGAAACACAAAAGACCTGTCAATCTCCCTCGGCCTGGGGCTCCATGCAAGATCATGAGAACGGTGAGGAATCAGCCCAGAACTACACGGGAGGATCTTGTCAATGATCTCAAGGCAGCTGGGACCATAGTCACCAAGAAAACAATTGGTAACAGACTACGCCGTGAAGGACTGAAATCCTGCAGCGCCCGCAAGGTCCCCCTGCTCAAGAAAGCACATATACAGGCCCGTCTGAAGTTTGCCAATGAACATCTGAATGATTCAGAGGAGAACTGGGTGAAAGTGTTGTGGTCAGATGAGACCAAAATCGAGCTCTTTGGCATCAACTCAACTCAGCGTGTTTGGAGGAGGAAGAATGCTGCCTATGACCCCAAGAACACCATCCTCACCGTCAAACATGGAGGTGGAAACATTATGCTTTGGCTGTGTTTTTCTGCTAAGGGGACAGGACAACTTCACCACATCAAAGGGACGATGGACGGGCCATATACCGTCAAATCTTGGGTGAGAACCTCCTTCCCTCAGCCAGGGCATTGAAAATGGGTCGTGGATGGGTATTCCAGCATGACAATGACCCAAAACACACGGCCAAGGCAACAAAGGAGTGGCTCAAGAAGAAGCACATTAAGGTCCTGGAGTGGCCTAGCCAGTCTCCAGACCTTAATCCCATAGAAAATCTGTGGAGGGAGCTGAAGGTTCGAGTTGCCAAACTTCAGCCTTGAAACCTTAATGACTTGGAGAAGATCTGCAAAGAGGAGTGGGACAAAATCCCTCCTGAGATGTGTGCAAACCTGGTGGCCAACTACAAGAAACGTCTGACCAGTGTGATTGCCAACAAGGGTTTTGCCACCAAGTACTAAGTCATGTTTTGCAGAGGGGTCAAATACTTATTTCCCTCATTCAAATGCAAATCAATTTATAACATTTTTGACATGCGTTTTTCTGGATTTTGTTGTTGTTATTCTGTCTCTCACTGTTCAAATAAACCTACCATTAAAATTATAGACTGATCATGTCTTTGTCAGTGGGCAAACGTACAAAATCAGCAGGGATCAAATACTTTTTTCCCTCACTGTACTTCATATTAGGAAACTTGAGGAATAAATATAGTAGGCCTAGCCAATAGAAAGCTGATGGGAACCTCCTTTTTTTAATAGAAAAACTATTTTCTCTCGCAATTGCATAGCATAGTCTATAGACATTTTGCGCAACATGGGCTTCTAGGAACAATTATTTCATTCCATGCATCAACCAGCTATGAGGAGCTGGCTCTCGCTGCGCAACAGGTGATCCTATTCCGCTCAAACTCTGAATGCCAGGGCTCCCATGAAATGTTCGATTTGATTTTCGAACCATTTGCATTGATGTCATAGTGATTAGAGGGACAATAGAGGGCAGAGTACCAGGCCATTAGCGACTGGCCGTTAGCAAGTTTGGTAGGCTTCTCACGACCATCAGCAGCATCAGAGCACAGTTTTGGAGAAGCCTAGTTACTGTGACTCAACGGTCATGTCACGTGGAATTTGACTGTGGTCATGACTGGTGACTGCCGGTGTGGCGGTAATACGGTCAGCGTAGCAGCCCTAGACAGTATAATTATCACCCCAGAGATCTGCACGGTACAAATGCAGACACACATACCCAAAGACACACAAATGACACATGTCCAGTGATTGACAGATCTTACCGGTGATCCCTTCTCCCCCTTTACAGCCGAGCCACTGCCCACTCCTGGAGGTCCCTGTCAGCAGGACAGACAGACACACAGACAGAGAGAGATAAAAGAGATGTGACAATCATTATCCTCTTATCATTCTTACAGAGATATCTGCAATGAATCTACAAGACAAGCTGCGGACAGCACTGGATGACTCACCCTCTCGCCGGTGCTGCCCTTGTCTCCCTAAAAGGAGAGAGAGAGAGAGAGAGAGAGAGAGAGAGAGAGAGAGAGAGAGAGAGAGAGAGAGAGAGAGAGAGAGAGAGAGAGAGAGAAAGAAAGGAATGATTAGTGATTGAGCTTTGTTGTTCCGCAGACACTGTCATACATCCCAGTATAGGAATACATTTGACTCCCAGACACGCACACACACACACGCACACGCACACGCACACGCACACATGCACACTGACTGTCTACTGCACTATGACGAAACATCAAGGCCTCTCTAAGTCTGAAGATACTGGTTGTCATGGAAACCGATGGAAGGGCATGATCAGGTGGAAAATTATACAGAGGAGGATGACAGAGATATTAAAAGAGAGAGAAAGGTTCCTAAGGTCACTCTTATACATCTCAACAGAACCAATCATTTTTAGATGACACATGGAAAGAACATAGAAATCTAATCTAATCTAATCATGTTTTCGTTTCCCACATTATCATATCACAGACAGACTGTTGGGGGTTATTCTCAAGGTTAGGATATATTTTAAAAGAGGAAGTAAACGATGTATGAACATCCCTCACAGCACTTCCATCACACGAAGTTCGAACAATCTAGCACTTTTGAAAAGGGGGCATGTTTTTGGGAGCAACTTGAATTGAACCTGAACTGATGAGGTGCCTGCGAAATGAGTAACAACTCTCTTCCAACCCCATGTGTCCACTCTTGATATTCACAGTATACATACAGGTTACAGGCTACTTTAATTAGTGTCTTTCTCCCCAATGTGGTCTGTTCACTAGTTAGTGTATCGAGGACCAGACCAGGGTAACTGACCTTGATGGAGATGCCAGGGGTGCCTGGTATCCCGGGGCGACCGTCTTGTCCTGGGGTCCCTGCAGGTCCCACAAAGCCCTTGGCCCCGTCAGTTCCTGGACGCCCTGCGGTACCCTGGGTAACAGAGAAAATATAATTCATCATCACTAAGAATTCATTCAACTGAAGAGAATTTCTGGCTGTGTGTGTGTGTCTGTCTCACTGGTATTCCTGGGATCCCTGGTTCTCCTTTCCTCCCAGGCAGACCTCCTCCTGAAACAGCCGACCCTGGCTCACCCTGGAACACCAGCAAAGAACCAGCTTAGTGAACATCGAACATACAAACAGCAGATGGGATGACATACAACGTATAGTGTACTGAGGATAAAGAGGTGTACTGTACTCACCCTGTCGCCCCTGTCACCCTTTGTCCCTGGTGCTCCTTTAACCCCAGGATCACCCTGCCACAGAGAAAACATAAAAAATCTAACTTGATAATACAACAACACACATACTGTAAACACACACATAAGTGCTAGATACAGATCACATAGGCATTGCTGAGGGATACTTACAGGATCTCCTCTGATACCCGGTAGCCCCTGTGAACCCTGAAAAAGACAAAATAGCAAAACATCTGTTGTTAAACCACGTCTAAAGCAAGTTGGACCAACTCAGCGGCATTGTTGTTAGAGTGTCCGCCCTGAGATTAAAAGGTTGGGGGTTCAATCCCTGGTCGAGTCATTCCAATAGCTCAAAAAAATTGAACCAGCTGCTCTCTCTGCTTGGCACTCAGCATTAAGGAGATGGATTGGAAGAGAGTTGTTACTGCGATAGACTAGCGTCCTGTCCAGGGGGTGTGCTGCCTCACGCTACAGAAACAGGAGATAGGCTCCTGCTCCTATGAGCCGTTCTGGCTTGCACAAAGCTTACTTGGCCATTTACAACTTATAAGAACATCAGGATAACAACATGTGTTATTGGGTTTTATATTAACACATTGGGACTGGCCCTGGCTGTGATTGTGGTCCCTGACTACTCACCGGTACTCCTGCAGGGCCCGGGGTCCCTGGTCGCCCTGGCAACCCTGGACCCCCATCCAGACCAGGAAAACCCTGAAGAGAGAACAACAGTAAATACAGCAGAACAGTACAACAGTACTAGTGTTGAGTATAAGTGTTTATGTGTATGTACTCACCCTCTCCCCCTTCTCCCCTCTGACCCCAACTGAGGGGGCCTCACTCCCGCCAGGCAGACCCTGTCGCCCCTCAGGCCCCCTGGGGCCCTCCCTGCCAGGCAAACCATCACGACCCTGGAACACACACACACAATTAAATATCTCAGTGAATGATAAGTAGACGCTAATGTTTGAGCTACCAGTTACAGATCAATATTCAGTGGTGAAGGACTCACCGGCTCTCCTTTGCGTCCGTCAGTACCGTCTCTTCCTCTCTCTCCCTGTAGCAGAGGGTCAGTAACTTTTCAGGAAAACTGATACAACTACTGACCATAGAGCTTCCAAGACCACATTACAGAGCATGGTATTAAAACCATTCAATTGTTACCTTTTCTCCTCGCTCCCCCCGATCACCCTAGAGAGAGTAAAATGAACAGATATGAGCGAGAGCAGGGCAAAGAGGGAAAGAGGGATGAAAAGGAGAGCACACACAAGTTGAAAGGAATGGTGATAGTGTAATGATGGCTGTGGATGGATGAGGAACAGTACAGTAACTCACCCGAGGACACTGTATGGTACACGGCTCTGCCACTGGGCCCTGATATAGAAAACAACAACATACACACTAAGACCCAGAGCACTCCACCATATTGGTCCTCTGTAGCTCAATTGGTAGAGCATGGCGCTTGTAACGCCAGGGTAGTGGGTTCGATCCGCGGGACCACCCATACGTAAAAATGTATGCGCACATGACTGTAAGTCGCTTTGGATAAAAGCGTCTGCTAAATGGCATATTATTATATTATTATTATTATTGTTGTCACTGAGTCCCTGGCAATGATTCACTTACTGACTGGGAGAGCGTACATTGACAGCATTGACAGCAATATCATGGGATATACAGGATGGTCCGTCTTCTAATCTCTCTCTCTCTTTTTCGCTCTCTCTCTCTCTCGCTCACCTCACCTCCCCACCACCTTTTCCCCTCTTATCTCACCCCTCCCTCTGGTATCCTGGCGACGCCACACAGCAGGTCAGCCAGGTCGGCGTGCAGGGTGCCAAGCTGGGTGGCATCACGAGCATATAGGAGGTTCTGGGTGCTGCCATCTGTCACCGCCTGGCGCAGTTCCTCAGAGTCCGCTCGACCTATACCCACCGCCAGCACTGTCACACCTGATAGACACACACACATGGTCATGGAAATATTGGGAATTGTATTTATTTATTTATTGTACAACATTTTAGTTTAAAACATAGTGAGTGACAAGGGACTGTGGGGATAAAAATTATTGTAGCAGATTTCATTAGGTAGAGATGTGCAGGTGCTGTATATCTGCTTGTGTGTTAGTGCTTTCTATACAGTCTGTGTGAGGCTACCTGAGGCTTTGACAGCACTCGCTGGGACAGTGACGTTGTCGGACGATTTTCTGTCTGCAATGATCACCACCACGCCAGGAACTCTTGGTCTACGACCAGCTGTGGGGCTGAGAAGGAACTGTCTTGTGAACGTCACCGCCTGGCCTGCAGGGAGAGAGACACAGTTACATATCATTACACACACGCACTCCACGGTTTCCGTTAGCCGGTAATTGGCGGCTTCGGGCCGATAAAATAAATGAAAAGCTGATAAATAAAATTGCAGCTGGCCAAATTGTCCGGGGCTGCCATGCTGCTGAGTAGAGAGAGAGAGAGAGCGAGAGAGAGAAAGAGAGAGAGAGAGAGAGAGAGAGAGAGAGAGAGAGAGAGAGAGAGAGAGAGAGAGAGAGAGAGACAGAGGAGCCTTGGCCAAGGCTACTGTTGATTGCGAAGATGGAGGCCTTTTCATTGAAGTGAAACAAAAGTTTGAGCGTATGCCTATAGTGAAAAGCCTACAAGGCAGGGCTCCAGACTGTGACCAACTAATTTGTTCAATAACATCTCAGTAGTCTATTACACTTTTTAATAAAGCACTGTGAATTACTTGGTCCGACCAAATGATGGGCTGGTGCCACCAACTGAAAGAATTAGTGGCACCAGTGCCACCAGGGGAAAATGTTAGTCTAGAGCTCTGTTACAAGGGGAATGTCCTCTGTATGGACAATTGTTAATATTGTAGTGGACAAAGATGAGAAGAATGTTGGTGCGGTCAAATGCAGGCTACTGTGCAACTCACTATTCGAGTAGGATGCAATTTTGGAACTTTAATGTATTTATTTACAATAATTTGTTTTATCATTATTATTATTGTCTGTTATTGTTATTATTGTAGGCCTATTTATTAATCTAAACCAGTTCTTTAAATATGCAAAACATGTTTTGTTTCATTCTGTTGAGACATTTTCATTGGCTAAATTAAATTAAATTTGTCTTTTTAATTGTGTGCTCCATATTTAGTGTAAAATTAGTGTAAAATAGTTTATAAGGAGGCCTGTTGTAAAATAAATATAATCAGCCCATTGCACTCATTTGTTGGGTATGGTAGACATTAGCCTTTCTTGGTAATTGCTGCAATATAGCCTGTTCAAAACTTTTGTGAAGGTTTAAACCAGTATTTTGTTTGATTCTGTTGAGCCATTTTCTTTCGCCGAATTAAGTTGCAACTGTAATGTTGTGTTTGCCGCAATATAATATCCTGCTCGTATTTTCCCTATAAACAATGGCTTGATTTACTTTTGCTATTACCCTAATAGAGTTGAGAAACTTTTGTGAAGGTTTGCTGTGGTGTGGATATTAGCCTATTATACTGCAGGCCTATGATATGAAGGCAGTGCGCACCGGTGCTCCAACTGACTCCGACATTAAGAAGAATGTTTTAGGCCTACCAGAGTTACTACTATAATGTAACAATATAATGCTTATCTTTATAAAAAAACATTTGAATAGAAAATGAACGAAAAGGCCTCCTTCTGTACACCTAAAGTATAGCCTATCTGACAAGTATAAAGAAATTAATGTTGGTATCGCATGCCACCGACATATCTGTGGGGCTAGGCCTAGGCTTCTCCTCCTTAATATATATATATATATTTTTTAATATGAATATAATACAGTGGACACCTAAGCCTGATTCAGAGGGGTTGGGTTAAATGCGGAAGACACATTTCAGTTGAATGCATTCAGTTGTACAACTGACTAGGTATCCCCTTTTCCCTTTCCCTATAGGCCAATGCACACAATTCCCTGCAGCATTTAGTGCTCAAATCTGGGACAGCTGAACCTTGAGGTGAACAATTACAATTGAAGTCGGAAGTTTACATACACTTAGGTTGGAGTCATTAAAACTAATTTTTCAACCACTCCACAAATGTCTTGTTAACAAACTATAGTTTTGGCAAGTCGGTTAGGACATCTACTTTGTGCATGACAAAAAACAATTGTTTACAGACAGATTATTTCACATATAATTCACTGTATCAGTGGGTCAGAAGTTTACATACACTAAGTTGACTGTGCCTTTCAACAGCTTGGAAAAATACAGAAAATGATGTCATGGCTTTAGAAGCTTCTGATAGGCTAATTGACATCATTTGAGTCAATTGGAGGTGTACCTGTGGATGTATTTCAAGGCCTACCTTCAAACTCAGTGCATCTTTGCTTGACATCATGGGAAAATCAAAAGAAATCAGCCAAGACCTCAGAAAAAACATTGTAGAACTCCACAAGTCTGGTTCATCCTTGGGAGAAATTTCCAAACGCCTGAAGGTACCACGTTCATCTGTACAAACAATAGTACGCAAGTATAAACACCATGGGACCACGCAGCCGTCATACCGCTCAGGAAGGAGACGCGTTCTGTCTCCTAGAGATGAACGTACTTTGGTGCGAAAAGTGCAAATCAATCCCAGAACAACAGCAAAGGACCTTGTGAAGATGCTGGAGGAAACAGGTACAAAAGTATCTATATCCAAAGTAAAACGAGTCCTATATCGACATAACCTGAAAGGCCGCTCAGCAGGAAGAAGCCACTGCTCCAAAACTGCCATAAAAAAGCCACTCTACGGTTTGCAACTGCACATGGGGACAAAAATCATACTTTTTGGAGAACTGTCCTCTGGTCTGATGAAACAAAAATAGAACTATTTGGCCATAATGACCATTGTTATGTTTGGAGGAAAAAGGGGGATGCTTGCAAGCTGAAGAACACCATCCCAAACGTGAAGCACGGGGGTGGCAGCATCATGCTGTGGGGGTGCTTTGCTGCAGGAGGGACTGGTGCACTTCACAAAATAGATGGCATCATGAGGAAGGAAAATGATGTGGATATATTGAAGCAACATCTCAATACATCA
The DNA here is from genome assembly GCF_020615455.1 of Coregonus clupeaformis. Lineage (NCBI taxonomy): Eukaryota > Metazoa > Chordata > Actinopteri > Salmoniformes > Salmonidae > Coregonus > Coregonus clupeaformis. The sequence goes on along the minus strand of NC_059203.1, from coordinate 37,555,407 downwards.
GTCAGGAAGTTAAAGCTTGGTCGCAAATGGATCTTCCAAATGGACAATGACCCCAAGCATACAGTGAGGGAAAAAAGTATTTGATCCCCTGCTAATTTTGTACGTTTGCACACTTTTGTACGTTTGCCCACATCAACAGCATTATCCCAGAAACCCTAGACCCACTCCAATTTGCATACCGCCCCAACAGATCCACAGATGATGCAATCTCTATTGCACTCCACACTGCCCTTTCCCACCTGGACAAGAGGAACACCTACGTGAGAATGCTATTCATTGACTACAGCTCAGCATTCAACACCATAGTGCCCTCTAAGCTCATCACTAAGCTAAGGATCCTGGGACTAAACACCTCCCTCTGCAACTGGATCCTGGACTTCCTGACGGGCCGCCCCCAGGTGGTAAGGGTAGGTAACAACACATTTGCCACACTGATCCTCAACACGGGGGCCCCTCAAGGGTGCGTGCTCAGTCCCCTCCTGTACTCTCTGTTCACCCATGACTGCATGGCCAGGCACGACTCCAACACCATCATTAAGTTTGCCGACGACACAACAGTGGTAGGCCTGATCACCGACAACGATGAGACAGCCTATAGGGAGGAGGTCAGAGACCTGGCCGTGTGGTGCCAGGACAACAACCTCTCCCTCAACGTGACCAAGACAAAGGAGATGATTGTGGACTACAGGAAAAAAAGAGGACTGAGCACGCCCCCATTCTCATCGACGGGGCTGTAGTGGAACAGGTTGAGAGCTTCAAGTTCCTTGGTGTCCACATCACCAACGAACTATCATGGTCCAAACACACCAAGACAGTCGTGAAGAGGGCACGACAAAGCCTATTCCCCCTCAGGAGACTGAAAAGATTTGGCATGGGTCCTCAGATCCTCAAAAAATTATACAGCTGCACCATCGAGGGCATCCTGACTGGTTGCATCACCTCCTGGTATGGCAACTGCTTGGCCTCCGACCGCAAGGCACTACAGAGGGTAGTGCGTACGGCCCAGTACATCACTGGGGCCAAGCTTCCTGCCATCCAGGACCTCTATACCAGGCGGTGTCAGAGGAAGGCCCTCAAAATTGTCAAAGACTCCAGCCACCCTAGTCATAGACTGTTCTCTCTGCTACCGCACGGCAAGTGGTACCGGAGTGCCAAGTCTAGGTCCAAAAGACTTCTCAACAGCTTCTACCCCCAAGCCATAAGACTCCTGAACAGCTAATCATGGCTGCCCGGACTATTTGCACTGCCCCCCCACCCCATCCTTTTTACGCTGCTGCTACTCTGTTAATTATTTATGCATAGTCACTTTAACTCTACCCACATGTACATATTACCTCAACTACCTCAACTAGCCGGTGCCCCCGCAAATTGACTCTGCAACCGTACCCCCCTGTATATATAGCCTCCCTACTGTTATTTTATTTTACTTCTGCTCTTTTTTTTCTCAACACTTTTTTTTGTTGTTGGTTTATTTGTACTTTTTTTGTTAAAAATAAATGCACTGTTGGTTAAGGGCTGTAAGTAAGCATTTCACTGTAATGTCTGCACCTGTTGTATTCGGCGCATGTGACCAATAAAATGTGATTTGATTTGATTTGATCATTTTAATGGTAGGTTTATTTGAACAATGAGAGACAGAATAACAACAAAAAAATAAAAAATAAACGCATGTCAAAAATGTTATTAATTGATTTGCATTTTAATGAGGGAAATAAGTATTTGACCCCTCTGCAAAACATTACTTAGTACTTGGTGGCAAAACCCTTGTTGACAATCAAAGAGTTCAGACATCTCAGGAGGGATTTTGTCCCACTCCTCTTTGCAGATCTTCTCCAAGTCATTAAGGTTTCGAGCCTGACGTTTGGCAACTCGAACCTTCAGCTCCCTCCAGATATTTTCTATGGGATTAAGGTCTGGAGACTGGCTAGGCCACTCCAGGACCTTAATGTGCTTCTTCTTGAGCCACTCCTTTGTTGCCTTGGCTGTGTGTTTTGGGTCATTGTCATGCTGGAATACCCTTCCACGACCCAATTTCAATGCCCTGGCTGAGGGAAGGATGTTCTCACCCAAGATTTGACGGTACATGGCCCAGTCCATCGTCCCTTTGATGCGGTGAAGTTGTCCTGTCCCCTTAGCAGAAAAACACCCCCAAAGCATAATGTTTCCACCTCCGTGTTTGACGGTGGGGATGGTGTTCTTGGGGTCATAGGCAGCATTCCTCTTCCTCCAAACACGCTCGATTTTGGTCTCATCTGACTACAACACTTTCACCCAGTTCTCCTCTGAATCATTCAGATGTTCATTGGCAAACTTCAGAAGGGCATTTATATGTGCTTTCTTGAGCAGAGGGACCTTGCGGGCGCTGCAGGATTTCAGTCCTTCACGGCGTAGTGTGTTACCAATTGTTTTCTTGGTGACTATGGTCACAGCTGCCTTGAGATCATTGACAAGATTCTCCCGTGTAGTTCTGGGCTGATTCCTCACCATTCTCATGATCATTGCAACTCCACGAGGTGAGATCTTGCATGGAGCCACAGGCCAAGGGAGATTGACAGTTATTTTGTGTTTCTTCCACTTGTGAATAATCGCACCAACTGTTGTCACTTTTTCACCAAGCTGCTTGGCGATGGTTTTGTAGCCCATTCCAACCTTGTGTACGTCTACAATCTTGTCCCTGACATCCTTGGAGAGCTCTTTGGTCTTGGCCATGGTGGAGAGTTTGGAATCTGATTGATTGATAGCTTCTGTGGACAGGTGTATTTTATACAGGTAACATACTGAGATTAGGAGCACTCCCTTTAAGAGTGTTCTCCTAATCTCAGCTCGTTACCTGTATAAAAGACACCTGGGAGCCAGAAATCTTTCTGATTGAGAGGGGGTCAAATACTTATTTCCTTCATTAAAATGCAAATCAATTTATAACATTTTTGACATGCGTTTTTCTGGATTTTGTTGTTGTTATTCTGTCTCTCACTGTTCAAATAAACCTACCATTAAAATTATAGACTGATCATTTCTTTGTCAGTGGGCAAACATACAAAATCAGCAGGGGATCAAATATTTTTTTCCCTCACTGTACTTCCAAAGTTGTTGCAAAATGGCTTAAGGACAACAAAGTCATGGTATTGGAGTGGCCATCACAAAGCCCTGACCTCAATCCTATAGAAAATGTGTGGGCAGAACTGAAAAAGCGTGTGCGAGCAAGGAGGCCTACAAACCTGACTCAGTTACACCAGCTCTGTCAGGAGGAATGGGCCAAAATTCACCCAACTTATTGTGGGAAGCTTGTGGAAGGCTACCCGAAACGTTTGACCCAAGTTAAACAATTTAAAGGCAATGCTACCAAATACTAATTAAGTGTATGTACATTTCTGACCCACTGGGAATGTGATGAAAGAAATAAAAGCTGAAATAAATCATTCTCTCTACTATTATTCTGACATTTCACATTCTTAAAATGAAGTGGTGATCCTAAATGACCTAAGACAGGGAATTTTTACTAGGATTAAATGTCAGGAATTGTGAAAAACTGAGTTTAAATGTATTTGGCTAAGGTGTATGTAAACTTCAGACTTCAACTGTATTCTTTACAAGCATTTCGCTACACTCGCAATCTGTTAAATATGTGTGTGCGACCAATACAATTTGATTTGATTTATTGTTTTTAGACAAAAAAACAATAGGCTATAAAGCTGTGTATATGCTACACATCAGAACACAAGGAATAGTGTTTTTGTAATTAGTGAGGCCTATAGGTTGTTTTTAAGGACATGTAAATGTGGATCATTTAGCCAATATGGGTGGATGGCCTAATGGGTTATGCACCCAATGCATATGGATGACCGGTAAATGTATCAAATGTCCGATAAATTAAATATTTCCGGGTCACTTGTCCGGTGGAACATTTTCCTAATGGAAACCCTGACACACACACACAGGTACGTATAAAACACACACACACCTAGAGCATTCCCTGGGCCGTCTTCAAAAGGCGTGGACAGGATCTCCTGAAGCAGCGTCTCACTGTTGCTATGGCGATTGAGCAGGAACCAGACCTTGGGCCGGGCGCTGTACACTACAATCCCCATCTGGAGGGGACAGGAAGTACAGAGTATAACACCACACCACAGAATCACATCACAAAAGTACACCAGAAGCCAACACACAGATGCCTGGGCCTTTCACAAAGCGTCTCAGAGTAGGAGCACTCATCTAGGATCAGGTCCCAACCCCCCCCGCGTCTTATTCATTATGATCTAAAAGGCTAAACTGATCCTAGACCACTCCAGTACCTGTGAGTCCTGGGCTCCGATGGTGGTGAGGGAGCCGGCAGCGCTGGTCAGTAGGGAGAGTAGGGGCTCAACCAGGCTGGTCCGATCCCTGGAGGCTGGAACCAGGAACACCACGTCCAGACGACCACCTACACACACTGAGGACATAGAGAGAGAGAGAGAGAGAGAGAGAGAGAGAGAGAGAGAGAGAGAGAGAGAGAGAGAGAGAGAGAGAGAGAGAGAGAGAGAGAGAGAGAGAGAGAGAGAGAGAGAGAGAGAGAGAGAGAGAGAGAGAGAGAGAGAGAAATAAAGAAAGAAAGAGAGGTCGCAGAATATTGAGTTGGGCTGGTTCCTCTTAGACTGGCAAAGAAACGTTTGGGGAAGAAATGTCACAGTGCAGAAATGTTTAGAAACGAGTAGTTTAAGGGATTCAGGGACCGGTATGTGAACTGTCAGTTTTACCAGTCCGTTCGTCCAGTGAGGTCTCAGGGCCAACCTCCCTCTGGAAGCTAGGCTGCAGGGTGAAGCGGTACCTCAGGCCCAGACGCAGCCCTGTCACCCTGTAGGAGCTGGATGTCCCAGGCAGAGGGATGGACTGACCCAGACCAGTGTCTGTTTAGAGAACACGCACACAGACACACACACACACACACACACACACATATGGATGCAAGGAAGCAAGCACGAACACACAAACCCACACGCACGCACACGCACACACACACACACACACACACACACACACACACACACACACACAGACAGACAAAGATTACAGATCAACCTTTCAATGTGCAACATAGTCAATAAACGACTAAATTTGACCCCAGTGTTACCCCTCTCCTCTCTCCAGCGCAGGACGTATCCGGTGGCACCAGTCAATGGAACCCAGCCCAACAACACAGAATTCTGGGTAACCTCCATAGCACGCAGACCCCTTACAGGCTGTAAGGGAGCTGAGGGGAGGAGAGGAGAGAAGAAAGGGATCAGTAAAGGAGATAGATACTGTATGTGAGTGACTACAGTGAGTGACTGGTTATAGCCTGTTACTAGGGCCAAGAGTTTTTCTTGGTCAGGTCACATGGTCAGGAAACTCCTGTCCCTAACTATAGTGAATGAAAGGAGAGGAGATGGTGTTGACAGAGAAGTGTACCTGTGGAGGCAGTGATAGTGACAGCTTGACTCTCTCTGTCCCTGAAGATGGCAGCCAGCCTCACAGTGTAGCTCACCCCAGGCCGCAGACCATCCAGGTCAAACGAGGTTGCATCTCTACCTATCAGACGGCTCGATTCAGACTCACCTGCATGGAACCAGTAGAGAATATAATGAAACAGTAAAAAATATTACATGCAACAAAACAAATGTGCACAAAAATACGTTCGGATGCGCATTTTAGTTATGTGTATGTATCTGTGTATGTATCTGTGTGTGTGTATCTGTGTATGTATCTGTGTATTTATCAGTTGTCAGAGCACCTTACCGATCACTGCACCTGTACACAGCCCATCTGAAATTAGCCCGCCCAACTACCTCACCCCTATATTGTTATTTATTTATTTTGCTCATTTGTACCCCAGTATCTCTATTTGCACATCATCTCTTGCACATCTATCATTCCAGTGTTAATACTAATTTGTAATTATTTTGCACTATAGCCTATTTATTGCCTTACCTCCATAACTTGCTACATTTGCACACACTGTATATATATTTATTTCTGTTGTATTTTTGACTTTGTTTTGTTTTACCCCATATGTAACTCTGTGTTGTTGTTTTTATCGCTCTGCTTTGCTTTATCTTGGCCAGGTCGCAGTTGTAAATGAGAACTTGTTCTCAACTGGTTTACCTGGTTAAATAAAGGTGAAATAAAATAAATAAATAAAAAATCTGTGTGTGTATCTGTGTATTTATCTGTGTGTATCTGTGTATTTATCTGTGTGTGTATCTGTGTATGTATCTCTGTGTGTATCTATGTATGTATCTGTGTGTGTATCTATGTATGTATATGTGTGTGTATCTGTGTATGTATCTGTGTGTTTATCTATGTATGTATCTGTGTGTGTATCTGTGTACGTATCTGTGTGTGTTTACCCAGGGCTGATCTCCAGTAGATGCGGTACCCTGTCACCCCGGCCATCCCTCTCCAGACCAGTCGCAGCACCCCTGGGGTAGCCGCCAGCACTCTGACCCCTTCCACACGGTCTACAGCAGCAGGTTCCCCTGCTACACACACACACACACACACACAATGAGAATACTGGAAGATGAAATACAGTACAAAGCAGTAACCCATCAAAACACTACATACAGTATAATACTACAGGAAAGATACAGTACTATGGGACATAATACTAGATAGCAGGGTTGGGGTCAAATCCATTTCAAGTACACTGAAATTCCAATTAGTTTACTTTCTGAATTGACATAGCACTACAGAAAAGTTACACCTTCCAATGTTTTCATATCCATTCTAATCAAACAGAGGAACATGTTACCGCACAGTCTCTATTCTTTAAGGATGTAGTTGTCACTCACGTGTGGTGACTCTGACAGAGACCGGGGTTCCCTGTCTGTTCTGGACCAGGGCCATGACCTGCACCTCGTACTGAGCTCCCGGGTCCAGCTGTTCCAGGTCCACCGCTGTCAGGTCACCACCCACCAGCTGGCTCCTCTCCTCTCCACCTACACCAATACAGAAGGGGCAGTGGTGAGTGGTCTGGCACAAAATGGCTGCCATGTTTCATTAATATATGTTAAAGCCCCAGTGCAGTCAAAAACGTGATTTTCCTGTGTTTGATATATTTTCCACACTATGAGGTTGGAATAATACTGTGAAATTGTGAAAACTATGGTAATGCCCTTTTAGTGTAAGAGCTATTTGAAAAGACCGCCTGAAATTTCAACCTGTTTTGGTGGGATGGAGTTTTGGCCTTCCATGGTGACATCACCATGCGGTAAATTAGTTAATAGACCAGGGATGGGCAACTGACGGCCCGCGGACCAATTTCGTAGGCCTGTGGCCCCCACCCCCATCAAAGTTACCCATCCCTGTAACAGACCAATAAGAAAGAGAGTTCCAAACCTCTCTGCCAATAACAGCTAATTTTCAGTTTTCCCCTCCCTCACAGACCACTCCAAGGCAGTCCTAGCAAAATTCTTGCTTGAGAATTTTCCCATTGCTAAGAAGCAATTTTGGTTTATTTTTAACAATTTTAATTGAAAACAATCACAGTAAGGTACTTAATTGTTAGCCAGAAATTATTTGATATTGAGATAAAAACGTCTGCATTGGACCTTTAAGTGTGAATGGTGTAAATAAAGGTTCATATATTAAAAATGAGCTATGGATACTACACTGTTGAATCATGAACTATCAGGGGAATATCATTCAGATTTCAAAACTTTTTAGAGCAAGAAAACTCTCACCATCAATTCGCTTCCAAGATACACGATAGGCTGTTGCTCCCTGCACGCCCACCCATGTTACCCTGACGACCTCACCAGGGGACTCCCGGACTTGGAGTGAGGTCACTGTTCCCACCACACCCTGGTCTGGCGCTGTGGACAGAGAGATGGAAGATTTCAGTCACCAATTTACAAGCACTGTTTATATGATAGGATAGCACTCATTTCATTCAATCATTCCTTAAATTAACGTGAGGGCAAGGAGTGAGGGCAAGGTGAAGCTGTTACCATATTGTTGCCAGCTAACCAACTCATTTAAATGTTCTAGGGGCTATCAAGAAGAAAAAGGGTAGAGGTTAGGGGTCAATTTGGAAATTGATTGATTGCATACCTGTTCTGGTGTTCAGGGAGGCGGGGCGTCCTTCTCGAGAGCCAATCAGTGAGGAGACTGACACCCGGTAGGAGGAGTCTTCCTGAAGGCTGTTGATGGTGACGGAAGTGACATCAGCGGCTACTGTGCGGGAGGACTCCACTCCTGTAGTGAGATAGGTTCAGGTAGAGAGGAGAATGCTACTGGGGATTGCTACTACTGTACTACTAGACTACAGCAACCACTAGACAATCCCTATAAAATGTGTTCTTTGAGCCTTAATGTGCTTTGAGACCTAAGGTACGGATCCATAGGAATGTAGTTTATACGTCAGATGACATCCATATAATTTATTGTAACCACGCCTACCTTCTCTACTGCGCCAGGTAATCTTGTAGCCAGTTGCCCTGGAGACGGGTGACCATGTGATGCGTATCGTCTGAGAGGTGACATCAACGATGCGCAGGCCGCTAACCGTGCTTGAGCTTGAGCCGTTGTTCCCATTGGTCCTGGCCGAGAGGGTGACCACTTCCCCGATGCGTTGACCAATCACAGCCCCCACGCCCAGGACCACAGCCTCGTCTGGCTGCAGCCCCTCCACCGTGTAGGACGAGGCCTCTGGTCCCAGAACACGGGACTGCTCTGCATCTAGGAGAGATACACACTGTTATAGACACACACACTGGGACTGCTCAGCATCTAGGAGAGATACACACTGTTATAGACACACACACTGGGACTGCTCTGCATCTAGGAGAGATACACACTGTTATAGACACACACACTGGGACTGCTCTGCATCTAGGAGAGATACACACTGTTATAGACACACACACTAGGACTGCTCTGCATCTAGGAGAGATACACACTGTTATAGACACACACACTGGGACTGCTCTGCATCTAGGAGAGATACACACTGTTATAGACACACACACTGGGACTGCTCTGCATCTAGGAGAGATACACACTGTTATAGACTCACACACTGGGACTGCTCTGCATCTAGGAGAGATACACACTGTTATAGACACACACACTGGGACTGCTCTGCATCTAGGAGAGATACACACTGTTATAGACTCACACACTGGGACTGCTCTGCATCTAGGAGAGATACACACTGTTATAGACACACACACTGGGACTGCTCTGCATCTAGGAGAGATACACACTGTTATAGACTCACACACTGGGACTGCTCTGCATCTAAATGAGAGGATGAGAGAGACAGTAACACATACATACAAAAATAGGGACTGCTGCTATAATTATGTTTATCATAACATGTAAAATAATTGTATTTCTGAGGACTATTTTATCACAATATCATTCCAATCATAATTCAGTTGACACTTACTGTTGCCTTGTCTCCAAGTGACCCTGTACCCTGTTGCCCCCAAAACCCCTGTCCAGGCGATTCGGAGTCGCCGACCATTGATATTTGTCACACGTAGGTTGGTCACTTTCCCCAATGCTTGTTCTGAAATCATACATCAATAAGAACATTGCAGTTCAGTAGACAACCAAACATTTCTAATTATCAATATCAAACATTTATTTCCCATTTTAAAACATTTTGCCGTTTCATGCCTACTAAACACGGCCCAGGTGTACTGTCCTGTACCTCCACACTAGCCCACAGGCCCTCTTCTGTCATCTCTGCCTGGGCTTGCCTCAGCTCACCTCTCCTCAGTATCTCTATTCACCACCCATTCACATGGATATTCAGCTGGCAGCCATTCATCACACAGCAGACCACTGTTTACCAAACTGGCAAACACACTGCAGCCCTGAGCCAAGATCTGCACCCATTCAATCTATCCACATCCTCTCTCAGACAGGCTGGAGCAAGCAGTAGCATACAATGTGTGTGTCACCTGCTTTGATGTAAACAGTGACCGGGTCCCCCTCGCTGTCTCCCACCACAGCTGTCACGCTGACCCCATAAGACACGCCCTCCGTCAGATCCCTAAGGTCAAGGGTCGTCTGGCTTCCAGGGATACTGCGGGTTTCCTCTGTTTGCGCTATAAGTACAGAGTGTTAACACCTATGTGACCTCTGATCTAAAATAGTGCACTATATAGGGAGGGAATAGGGTGTCATTTGAGACATGCCCTTACCTTCGGTATTGACCATGAGGATACGGTACTGTGTTGCCCCGGCAACCCCTGTCCATCCCAGTCGCACAGTGCTGCCCAGGGACTCTACCACTCGCAGGTTGGACACCCTCCCCACCTGCTGTTCCACTGTACGGGGGGGGGTCCAGTAAAATAGTAGTGAATAAAGTAAAAGATACAAATAATTGATTGTCTTTACAACAACAAAAAAGACACTAGCTAAAACATAAAAGGGGGGTGCCTGCCCCTATCTCTGACCTGTAGGAGAGGTGGAGACGGGGGTGGCCTCCTCTCGTCCATCATACAGGGTGAACAGAGTGATGACATACTCAGTGCTGGGCTGCAGCCCTGTCAGATCAAAACTAGTGGTGCTCCTGGAGAACGACTGACTTTGCACTCTGCCACCTGAGGAGTACAGTAAGTCAGTTAGATGTTGACAGTCAGTCAGTGAAGGTACATCAATGTTTGTGTGAGTGGATTGGTATACTGTATGTACTTCAATGCTGAGGGGTTTAAAAGTACATTCATCTTTTGTATGTGTGTGTGCGTACGCATGTATGTGAGGATGAGTGTGTGTGTGTGTCTGACCATCCCCCTGACTCCACTCCAGGCGGTATCCCCTGGCAGACTGGATTAGGTTCCAGGTGAGGCGGATGGAGGAGGGCCCGGTGGTGGCTGCCTTCAGCACCTGCTGCTCGAGACGCTCTGCATGGGGGGAACACGCAGACACAACACAACCACTGATACATCATGCTATGTCAGAACCTCTTAAAAACCCTTCAGGAGATATTCAGCTATTATAGCAGGATTTCAATTCCTGATGCATTTTCATTGGACTGCCAGTATACTTGTTTTTAACAACTCTTACGCTCTAAAAAAAAATGCTGGGTTAAAAACAACCCAATTTGGGTTCTTTGGTAACCCAGCGCTGGGTAAATATTGTACAGAAAACACGCTGGGTTATTTTGACCAAGCCAGTTGGGTTGCTTGAAAAACCTAACATGTTGGGTTGTTGGGATTACCCAAACATGGGTTAATTTAACCATCAATTGTGTATTTTTTACTTTAATGCTGGATTGACCCAACAGCTGGGTCTTTTTTAATTTGAGAGCCACGCCACTACTAAACTACGCCTCCAGTCTTCTGATCTGATCGCTGCATCATATCTCAATAACCCAGCACCAACAACCCAACCTTGCTCTTTTTTAAGAAAACAACCCAACTAAGTGACCCAATGCATGCAACCCAGCAGCTGGGTCAACCAAACAACCCAGCATTTTTTAGAGTGTAGCTAGCTACCAAACATAGTGTGTTTGCCTTCCCATTTGAGATCTATGATCTCAGAGAGGAGCATTAGGGGGCATTCTGTCCTAAATAGCTACAGCATCCCCCTCCCTGATTTAAATCCAGACCAATGAACGTGATGGTGATTCAGCTTCAACTGAAACACAAATCCCCTGCAATATTATTTGGGCGACCTGACCAAATTCACATAGAAATGTGAGTTATAGATCTCTCATTCCCATCGAAAGCAAGTATAAGCCGCGGTATCTGTTCTATGTGCGCTATTTCTATGCTTCCCGTCTTTTACTTTCGGTTTTGGACACCAGCATCAAACAGCTGAAAATACAAGATTTTTTGTTATGGAAAATATATTTCACAGCGGTTTAGATTTTACAATGATTCTCTACACTATCCTTTCTTGTTTTGTCACATAAACTGAAATTAGGTGTCACGATCGTTGATGAACGGGTCAGACCAAGGCGCAGCGTGATATGCAAACATGTTTATTTGACTTATAAACACAACGACAAAACAAGAAACGAAACGTGAAGTCCAAGGTACACTAACAACATACCTAACACGGAACAAGATCCCACAACCCACTAGTGCCAATAGGCTGCCTAAGTATGGTCCCCAATCAGAGACAACGAGCGACAGCTGCCTCTGATTGGGAACCACACCGGCCAACATAGATCTAGACATACTAGATCTAAACATAGGAATACAACATAGAACATCACAACAAGGAATATACACACCCTGACTCAACATATAAGCGTCCTCTGAGTCAGGGCGTGACAGTACCCCCCCCCCCCCAAAGGTGCGGACTCTGACCGCACAACATACACATAACAGGGTAGGGGCCGGGTGGGCATTCCGCCTCGGAGGCGGATCCGGCTCAGGGCGTGACGACCTCTCACTCTTCGCCTCCCTGTTGCGCCCCTGGTCTGGTCTAGACCTCGGCGCGTTGCTTCCCCTCTCCTTCCTCCCACTATACTCCAAGCCCTGTCTGGACCCTGGTGTGGGAGACCCCGAACCTGGAGAGGGGCTGACGTCTGGGTCTGGACTGGAGCCGCTGACCAGAGCTGGATCGGGCACCGGTGGAGCGGACTGCTCAGGCTCCGGACTGGAGCCGCTGACCGGAGCTGGACTGGACACACGCACCACTGGCTTGGTGCGAGGAGCAGGAACAGGCCGGGCCGGCGACGTGCACCACTGGCTTGGTGCGAGGGACAGGAACAGGCCGGGCTGGCGACGCGCACCACTGGCTTGGTGCGAGGGACAGGAACAGGCCGGACCGGGCTGGCGACGTGCACCACTGGCTTGGTGCAAGGCACAGGAACAGGCCGGACCGGGCTGGCGACGCGCACCACTGGCTTGGTGCGAGGGGCCGGAACAGGCCAGGCCGGCGACGCGCACCACTGGCTTGGTGCGAGGGGCAGCAACAGGCCGGGCCGGGCTGGCGACGCGCACCACTGGCTTGGTGCGAGGGACAGGAACAGGCCGGGCTGGCGATGCGCACCACTGGCTTGGTGCGAGGGACAGGAACAGGCCGGACCGGGCTGGCGACGCGCACCACTGGTTTGGTGTGGGGAGCAGGAACAGGCCGGGCTGGGAACACGCACCACTGGTTTGGTGCGGGGAGCAGGCACGGGCCGTACCGGACTGTGGAGGCGGACTGGAGGTCTGAAGCGGAGAGCTGGCACAACCCGTCCTGGCTGGATGCCTACTTCTGCACAGTATGTGTGAGGCATTAGCATAGGACGCACAGGGCTGTGCATGCGCACTGGCGATACAGTACGTAGAACCGGCGCAGGATATGCGGGACCGAGGAGGCGTACTGGAAACCAGGAGCGTTGAGCCGGCACACCCCGTCCTGGCTGGATGCCCATCTTCGCACGGCACGTGCGTGGTGCTAGCACAGGACGTACAGGGCTGTGCCGGCACACTGGCGACACAGTACGTAGCTCCGCATAACACGGAGCCTGCCCAGTCACACGCCTCCTCGCGTGAGTACGGGGAGTTGGCTCTGCTCTAACACTAGGCTCCGCCAACCACCCTTTTAGCCCCCCCAAAAAATTTTATTGGGGCTGTCTCTCTGGCTTCTTCCTCGGCCGGCGCCTTCTGCGTTGCCGCTGCTCCTCTCTATACCGCGCCTCCACTGTCTCCTCCCAAGGACGGCGATCCATCCCGGCCTGAATCTCCTCCCATGTCCAGGAACATCACAACAAGGAATATACACACCCTGACTCAACATATAAGCGTCCTCTGAGTCAGGGCGTGACAGTACCCCCCCCCAAAGGTGCGGACTCTGACCGCACAACATACACATAACAGGGTAGGGGCCGGGTGGGCATTCCGCCTCGGAGGCGGATCCGGCTCAGGGCGTGACGACCTCTCACTCTTCGCCTCCCTGTTGCGCCCCTGGTCTGGTCTAGATCTCGGCACGTTGCTTCCCCTCTCCTTCCTCCCACTATACTCCAAGCCCTGTCTGGACCCTGGTGTGGGAGACCCCGAACCTGGAGAGGGGCTGACGTCTGGGTCTGGACTGGAGCCGCTGACCGGAGCTGGATCGGGCACCGGTGGAGCGGACTGCTCAGGCTCCGGACTGGAGCCGCTGACCGGAGCTGGACTGGACACACGCACCACTGGCTTGGTGCGAGGAGCAGGAACAGGCCGGGCCGGCGACGTGCACCACTGGCTTGGTGCGAGGGACAGGAACAGGCCGGGCTGGCGACGCGCACCACTGGCTTGGTGCGAGGGACAGGAACAGGCCGGACCGGGCTGGCGACGCACACCACTGGCTTGGTGCAAGGCACAGGAACAGGCCGGACCGGGCTGGCGACGCGCACCACTGGCTTGGTGCGAGGGGCCGGAACAGGCCGGGCCGGCGACGCGCACCACTGGCTTGGTGCGAGGGGCAGCAACAGGCCGGGCCGGGCTGGCGACGCGCACCACTGGCTTGGTGCGAGGGACAGGAACAGGCCGGGCTGGCGACGCGCACCACTGGCTTGGTGCGAGGGGCAGGAACAGGCCGGACCGGGCTGGCGACGCGCACCACTGGCTTGGTGCGAGGGGCCGGAACAAGCCGGGCCGGGCTGGGAACACGCACCACTGGTTTGGTGCGGGGAGCAGGAACAGGCCGGGCCGGGCTGGGAACACGCACCACTGGTTTGGTGCGGGGAGCAGGCACGGGCCGTACCGGACTGTGGAGGCGGACTGGAGGTCTGAAGCGGAGAGCTGGCACAACCCGTCCTGGCTGGATGCCTACTTCTGCACAGTATGTGTGAGGCATTAGCACAGGACGCACAGGGCTGTGCATGCGCACTGGCGATACAGTACGTAGAACCGGCGCAGGATATGCGGGACCGAGGAGGCGTACTGGAGACCATGAGCGTTGAGCCGGCACACCCCGTCCTGGCTGGATGCCCATCTTCGCACGGCACGTGCGTGGTGCTAGCACAGGACGTACAGGGCTGTGCCGGCACACTGGCGACACAGTACGTAGCTCCGCATAACACGGAGCCTGCCCAGTCACACGCCTCCTCGCGTGAGTACGGGGAGTTGGCTCTGCTCTAACACTAGGCTCCGCCAACCACCCTTTTAGCCCCCCCCCCAATTTTTTATTGGGGCTGTCTCTCTGGCTTCTTCCTCGGCCGGCGCCTTCTGCATTGCCGCTGCTCCTCTCTATACCGCGCCTCCACTGTCTCCTCCCAAGGACGGCGATCCATCCCGGACTGAATCTCCTCCCATGTCCAGGAACCCTTTCCTTCCAGGATCTCCTCCCATGTCCAGGCTGTCTGCTCCTGGACACGCTGCTTGGTCCTCGTTTGGTGGGATCTTCTGTCACGATCGTTGATGAACGGGTCAGACCAAGGCGCAGCGTGATATGCAAACATGTTTATTTGACTTATAAACACAACGACAAAACAAGAAACGAAACGTGAAGTCCAAGGTACACAAACAACATAACTAACACGGAACAAGATCCCACAACCCACTAGTGCCAATAGGCTGCCTAAGTATGGTCCCTAATAAGAGACAACGAGCGACAGCTGCCTCTGATTGGGAACCACACCGGCCAACATAGATCTAGACATACTAGATCTAAACATAGAAAATACAACATAGAACATCACAACAAGGAATATACACACCCTGACTCAACATATAAGCGTCCTCTGAGTCAGGGCGTGACATTAGGCTAACTATTTTAGCAACGAGGAAACGGCAGAGCAATTTCTGCATAGTGCACCTTTAAGTAAAGACATCCCTCTAAAATGAGTCATACACAGGAGGTGATTGTGTGTGTGTGTGTGTGTGTGTGTGTGTGTGTGTGTGTGTGTGTGTGTGTGTGTGCGTGCGTGCTGCGTGCTTGTTCTTCTATACTCGTGGGGGACCTGAAATCCCCAAATGTCCCCACAAGGATCGTACAACAAGGAAAATTCTCCCTCGTGGGGACATTTCCCACGTCCCCAAGAGAACAAAGGCTATTTTAAGCTTAGGGGTTAGGGGTTAGGTTTAGGGTTAGGGTTACAATTAGGGTTAGAATTGGGGTTAAGGTTAGGTTTAGGATTAGGGTTAGGGGTTAAGGTTAGGGTTAAGGTTAGGGTAAGGGTTAGGTTTAGAGTTAGGGAAAATAGGATTTTGAATGGAAATACATTTTAGGTCCCCACGAGGATAGGAAAGTGTTTCAAATCAAATCAAATTTTAATTGTCACATGCTTTGTATACAACAGGTGTAGACTAACAGTGAAATGCTTACTTAAGGGCCCTTCCCAACAATGCAGAGAGAAAAAATATAAATAATATAAAAATAATAACACGAGGAATAAAAAATTCATAAAGCTAAACGGTTGTAGTTCTCTCCATAGAGATATACCATATATACAGTGTTCTATATCTATGGCTCTCTCTCTCAGGCTCTATTCCTCTATATCTCCTTCTTCCCTTTCTACCTCTCTACCCCCTACAGTCCTTTACACTAAGGTCTGTTGGATGCAGCAGAAAGTATTTTATAAAGGCATTCCTTCACTGGCTAAAATTAAGTAGAAGTTACTGGGACAGAGACAGAAGAAAATAGACAGAGGGACAGAACGAGAGGGAAATGTATGTCTGCAGTGCGTACATGCATGTGTGTGTAGCTCTGTACCTATCTTGAACCTGGCGGTAGCGGTAGGTCCCTCTGTGTTGGCTTCGTAGAGGGCGATGACAGTGACAATGTACTCTGTGTCTGGCTGCAGGTTCAACAGGGTGTGAGTCTCACTGTCACCAGCCACCTCCACAGACTCCATATCACGACCTGGGAGAGACACAGGAGAAGGGGGAGAGGAGAGAGGAGAGAGGGGTGAGGGAGAGGAGAGAGGGGCAGGAGAGAGGAGAGCAGAGAGTAGACAGAGGAAGAAATGGAAGAGTGAAAGGGACAAGGACAGTTGTCACTATATAAAATATGAACAGCGTTGCTGATTCTCTCATAAATTCCATTCAGCGTCTCTATGCATTTCTGAAGAACAACCCTTTTGTGTAAATACATAAGTCAGTATTGATTGGTGCATCTCTCTGCTCCTTACCTGTGAATGGTCCCCAGACCAGTCTGTAGGCCCTGGCTCCACCCACTCCCCTCCACAGCACTCGGACGCTACGCTCTGACACTGTCTCTACTGACAGCTGCTGGGCCGCCTCCAGACGCACTGCAACGCACACACAAACGCACACACACAACACGAAGAATCAGCAAGGCTGTTAATCCTTTATATAGTGAGCAGTCAGTGACACAATGTGTGCACAACAACTGTCCTTGTGTTCTGTGCTTAGTCCCCTCCTGTACTCCTTGTTCACCCACGACTGCGTGGCCACGCACGACTCCAACAACATCATCAAGTTTGCCGACAACACGACGGTGGTAGGCCTGATCACCGGCGACCATGAGACAGCCTACAGGGAGGAGGTCAGTGACAACAACCTCTTCGTCAACGTCAGTAAGACCAAGGAGCTGATCGTGGACTACAGGAAACGAGGGGGCGAGGACGCCCCCATCCACATCGACAGGGCTGCAGTGGAGTGGGTCGAGAGCTTCAAGTTCCTCTGTGTCCAAACCACAAAGGACTTAAAATGATCCACACACGAAAACAGACGTGAAGAAGGCGCGACAGCGCTTCTTCCCCCTCAGGTACCCTCAGGCTCTGATCAGACCCTACACCCAAAGGAGGGCACTACATTCATCCACCTCTGGCCTGCTAGCCCCCCTACCTCTACGGAAGCACAGTTCCCGCTCAGCCCAGTCAAAGCTATTCGCTGCTCTGGCACCCCAATGGTGGAACAAGCTCCCCCACGACGCCAGGACAGCAGAGTCACTGACCACCTTCCGGAGACACTTGAAACCCTACCTCTTTAAGGAATACCTGGAATAGTCTAACAGTAATCCTTCTACACCCCCCCTCCGCCAGTGGTGGATGTCCCACTGGCTATCCTAAGTTGAATGCACCAATTTGTCTGCTAAATGACTTAAAATGTAAATGTAAAAGACTTGGTATGGGCCCTCAAATCCTCAAAAAGTTATACAGCTGCACCATTGAGAGCATTTTGACTGGCTGCATCACTGCTTGGTATGGCAAATGCACTGCCCTCGGTAGCATGGCGCTACAGAGGGTGGTGCGGACAGCCCAGTACATCACTGGGGTTGAGCTCCCTGCCATCCAGGACCTCTATATCAGGCGGTGTGAAAGGATGGCCCGTAAAATTGTTAAAGACTCCAGCCACCGAAGCCATAGACTGTTCTCTCTTCTTCCGCACAACAAGCAGTACCGGAGTCTGACACCAACAAGCTCCTGAACAGCTTCTATTCCCAAGTCATAATACTTCTAAATAGCTAACAAAATGGCTACAGGGACTATCTGCATATACACTTTATATTTTTACTTTTGCACTGACTCTACGCACACTCTACACACACACACACACACACACATAACACGCACACACATTCATACCGACTCTACACACACACGCACACACACTCACATACAATCATCATATTCGCAGCTGCTACTTTGTTTATCAGATATCCTGATGACTAGTCACCTTACCCCTATACATATCTTCCCCTACCACTCCAGTATCCCTGCACAATGTAAATATGGTTTTGGCACTGACTCTGTATACAGCTAACTTACTT
Organism: Coregonus clupeaformis; assembly: GCF_020615455.1. Taxonomy (NCBI): domain Eukaryota; kingdom Metazoa; phylum Chordata; class Actinopteri; order Salmoniformes; family Salmonidae; genus Coregonus; species Coregonus clupeaformis. Next base: position 37,536,783 of record NC_059203.1, on the reverse strand, counting down.
TCTCATGTTCTTCTCATTTCTATTTCTCTTGTGTTTTTGTTCTACTTGACTCTATTATAATTGTTTCATACTACTGATATTGATTATTACCGCATTGTTGGGAAAGAGCAAGAAAGGCATTTCACTGTACTTGTGCACGTGACAATAAAAACTTGAAACACGGAAACACACACACACACACACACACACACACACACACATACAGACACACAGTGTTAAACACACTATGCATACTGAAATAGGGCAAAGATGAACAACAGAGAAGAGCTTCAGACTTTTAATAATTAATGCAGGCAACATAGTCACCACCAGGCGGCTGTATGATCTTCTGACCATTTGAAAGTTGTCTGAGAGAAACATGTGCAAACCCACTGGGCACACACTTGTTGAATCAACGTTATTCAACGTAATTTCAATGAAATGACGTGGAACCAACGTGGAATAGAAATTGAATTGACATCTGTGCCCAGTGTGAAGCTCCCTATCTGGCGATGAGAACCTTTCTGATCACTGTTACTTTTCCATCTATAGTTCACATAAAGTCACAAATGCATGAGGCCAATCAGTATAGTTTAGGGTTTAATATTTTCCCAGTATTTTACAAATGTTCCATCCCAAGAATAAATCACTTTTCTCCTGGGTAACCCGATATTTCACCAGAAGTGTCATTCAAAAGCATTATAAAGCATATAAATAGGCCTGTCTGGATTTGATTAGAGCTTTGATCAAAAATTCAAGCCTGATGCTACCTGAGCCTGATGGGACGTACATTTTATGAACCCTACATTAAAGACATTTAATGAGCCCAAGCCCAAAAAATACCAAATGATTGTGCTGTTATGCAATACATACAGTGCCTTCGGAAAGTATTCAGACCCCTTGACTTTTTCCACATTTTGTTAAATTACAGTCTTATTCTAAAATGTTTTTATTACTCAGCAATCTACACACAATACCCCATAATGGTATTGTTTTTAGGAATGTTTGCAAATTTATATTTTTATAAAAACAGAAATACCTTATTTACATAAGTATTCAGACCCTTTGCTATGAGACTCGAAATTGAGCTCAGGTGCATCCTGTTTCCATTGATCATCCTTGAGATGTTTCTACAACTTGATTGGAGTCCACCTGTGGTAAATTCAATTGATTGGACATAATTTGGAAAGGCACACACCTGTCTATATAAGGTCCCACAGTTGACAGTGCATGTCAAAGCAAAAACCAAGCCATGAGGTCGAAGGAATTGTCCGTAGAGCGCAGAGACAGGATTGTGTCGAGGCACAGATCTGTGGAAGGTTACCAAAACATGTCTGCAGCGTTGAAGGTCCCCAAGAACAGAGTGGCCTCCATCATTCTTAAATGGAAGAAGTTTGGAACCACCAAGACTCTTCCTAGAGCTGGCCACCCGGCCAAACTGAGCAATCGGGGGAGAAGGGCCTTGATCAGGGAGGGACCAAGAACCCGATGGTCACTCTGACAGAGCTCTATAGTTCTTCTGTGGAGATGGGAGAACCTTCCAGAAGGACAACCATCTCTGCAGCACTCCACCAATCAGGCCTTTACGGTAGTGTGGCCAGACAGAAGCCACTCCTCAGTAAAAGGTACATGACAGCCCGCTTGGAGTTTGCCAAAAGGCACCTAAAGACTCTCAGACCATGAGAAACAAGATTATCTGGTCTGATGAAACCAAGATTGAACTCTTTGACCTGAATGCCAAGCGTCACGTCTGGAGGACACCTGGCACAGTAAAGCATGGTGGTGGCAGCATCATGCTGTGGGGATGTTTTTCAGCGGCAGGGACTGGGAGACTAGTCAGGATCGAGGGAAAGATGAACGGAGCAAAGTACAGAGAGATCCTTGATGAAAACCTGCTCCAGAGCTCTCAGGACCTCAGACTGGGGGTGAAGGTTCACCTTCCAACAGGACAACGACCCTAAGCACACAGCCAAGACAACGCAGGTGTCACGCCCTGGCTCTGGGGACTGAGCCAGGGTGTGTAGAGTCTATGTTTTGTGTTTCTATGTTCAGGATCTAGTTGATGTGTTTCTATGTTGGCCGGGGTGGTTCTCAATCAGAGGCAACGTGAATCAGCTGTTGCTTGTTGTCTCTGATTGGGAACCATACTTAGGTAGTCGTTTGGCATTTGTGTGGTGTGGTATCTTGTTCCGTGTTGGTTTGTGTATGTACCCAAGGACTTCACGTATCGTTTTGTTGTTTTTGTTCGTGTGGTGAAATATAAATAAAGATGTTCGCATTCCACGCTGCGCATTGGCCCGTTTCTTCAAATGACGATCGTGACAGAAGATACCACCTCGACTGGGTCAAGCAGCGTGAAGAGGAGAGAGGTTGGACTTGGGAGCAGAGGATGGAGAGTCTGGCGAGAGCCATGGAGGCCATATCCACGGGGGAGAGGCACCCCCAATACATTTTTAGGGGGGGGCACATGCATGGGCGACGGGGCTGCTGGAGGCAGATAAAGGGCGAGTTGGTGGACGAGGAGAGAAGGCCACCGGGTTACGGGAGCCATTGGTGATTAGAGGGAGGGAAAGTGTAGAGGCACGGCGAGAGGTACTGAAGTGCGTTGCCAGTCCGGTCCGGCCCGTTCCTGATCCCCATATAAGGCCAGTGGTGTGTGTTCCCAGTGCGGTCCGGCCTGTTCCTGTCCCTCGCAACAAGCCTGTGATGCGGGTCGCCAGCCCGGCCCGGCCGGTTCCTGCCCCTCGCACCAAGCCAATGGTGCGCGTCGTCAGCCCGGTCCGGCCTGTTCCTGCCCCTCGCACCAAGCCAATGGTGCGCGTCACCAGCCCGGTCCGGCCTGTTCCTGCCCCTCGCACCAAGCCAATGGTGCGCGTCGCCAGCCCGGCCCGGCCTGTTCCTGCTCCCCGCACCAAGCCTGTGGGGCGCATCGTCAGTCCGGTCCGGCCTGTTCCTGCTCCCCGCACCAAGCCTGTGGTGCGCGTCGCCAGCCCGGTCCGGCCCGTTCCTGCCCCCCGCACCAAGTCTATGGTGCGCGTCGTCAGCCCGGCCCGGCCCGTTCCTGCTCCCCGCACCAAGCCAATGGTGCGCGTCGCCAGCCCGGTCCGGCCCATTCCTGACAGAGCTTGAGAGGATCTGGGCTATTCTGTGTAGATTGATGAAGGAAAAAATTATTTAAACCATTTTAGAATAAGCTGTAACCTAACAAAATGTGGAAAAAGTCAAAGGGTCTGAATACTTTCCCGAATGCACTGTCTTTCAATCTAGAACAGGATGATCTATTTTGGATGCAATTTGAATGGATTTGATGGAGAGAGGGAGACTGTGAGAGAGTGCTCGCACGTGCACTGATTTAAAGCAATGATATTCAAGTGATAGGCTATTTTAAAGCTCTGTAGCTGTAATTTAAAAAACATCTTTACAATTAAAGAATAAGGAGACCCCGAAAGCCAGATAGAGATCGGTAAATTAGACATGCATTCTGTCTTTATATTACTGTAGCATAGGCTATGCTGCAGCAAATGCAGGCCTACCTGTCACAAGAATAAAAGTTACCATGATAAGATGATAGGTCTACATGCATTGTGAACTGCGCTCCATTCGGAGATGGGCTGTCTGTCCCCACCCTGAGCGTTGATTATTCATCATGCAGAGGCCGTAGAGAAGCCAGATTTAGACATCACATATCATTTATATAAACTCAGCAAAAAAAAAAAATGTCCTCTCACTGTCAACTGCGTTTATTTTCAGCAAACTTAACATATGTAAATATTTGTATGAACATAACAAGATTCAACAACTGAGACATAAACTGAACAAGTTCCACAGACATGTGACTAACAGAAATTGAATAATGGGTCAAAATCAAAAGTAACAGTCAGTATCTGGTGTGGCCACCAGCTGCATTAAGTACTGCAGTGCATCTATCTCCTCCTCATGGACTGCACCAGATTTGCCAGTTCTTGCTGTGAGATGTTACCCCACTCTTCCACCAAGGCACCTGCAAGTTCCAACAGGTCCCAGACGTGCTCAATGGGATTGAGATCCGGGCTCTTCGCTGGCCATGGCAGAACACTGACATTCCTGTCTAGCAGGAAATCACGCACAGAATGAGCAGTATGGCTGGTGGCATTGTCATGCTGGAGGGTCATGTCAGGATGAGCCTGCAGGAAGGGTACCACATGAGGGAGGAGGATGTCTTCCCTGTAACGCACACCATTGAGATTGCCTGCAATGACAACAAGCTCAGTCCGATGATGCTGTGACACACCGCCCCAGACCATGACGGACCCTCCACCTCCAAATCGATCCTGCTCCAGAGTACAGGCCTCGGTGAAACGCTCATTCCTTCGACGATAAACACGACTCTGACCATCACCCCTGGTGAGACTAAACCACATGAGGGAGGAGGAAGAGCACTTTTTGCCAGTCCTGTCTGGTCCAGCGACGGTGGTTTTGTGCCCATATGCGACGTTGTTGCCGCTGGGTCTGGTGAGGACCTGCCTTTCAACAGGCCTACAAGCCCTCAGTCCAGCCTCTCTCAGCCTATTGCGGACAGTCTGAGCACTGATGGAGGGATTGTGCATTCTTGCTGTAACTCGGGCAGTTGTTGTTGCCATCCTGTACCTGTCCCGCAGGTGTGATGTTCGGATGTACCGATCCTGTGCAGGTGTTGTTACACATGGTCTGCCAGTGCGAGGACGATCAGCTGTCCGTCCTGTCTCCATGTAGCGCTGTCTTAGGCGTCTCACAGTACAGACATTGCAATTTATTGCCCTGGCCACATCTGCAGTCCTCATGCCTCTTGCAGCATGCCTAAGGCACGTTCACACAGATGAGCAGGGACCCTGAGCATCTTTCTTTTGGTGTTTTTCAGAGTCAGTAGAAAGGCCTCTTTAGTGTCCTAAGTTTTCATAACTGTGACCTTAATTGCCTACCGTCTGTAAGCTGTTAGTGTCTTAACGACCGTTCCACAGGTGCATGTTCATTAATTGTTTATGGTTCATTGACCAAGCATGGGAAACAGTGTTTAAACCCTTTCAAATGAAGATCTATGAAGTTTTTACGAATTCTCTTTGAAAGACAGGGTCCTGAAAAAGGGTTTATATATATAACAGTTCCATTTCTCGCCATGCTGTTCATATAAATAATTTATTATAATTTCTCGCAGTTATTTATCCCGGGAAAAAGGAGTGGTTTTGGGCGGTATATCCCGGTAAATCTCGGTAACCGGTTTCCGGACATTCAACCCTAGTATGGTTGACATGGCATGAAATCTCCCTCATCTATACAAAAACAGCTCCACATGATTTCATCTTAAAGTAACTGTCCAGTGACAATCTCACTTTTAAAAGTTATTATTCTGTTATCTCGTACCCAAATAATATTGTTGACTCGTCCTAAACTCATATTTGTGGCCAAAGCATAAATTGGAGGAAATAAAAACACTTCAAAAACCCCACCTCAAACAGACCGTTTAAAAAACGATGATGTGAGCTGGCCAATCAGCAGTCTACTCAAATTAATATTTTTTATGACCGGTATATGCCCACACCATTCCAACATAGAAAAGCTGCTTTTTAACATACCGTAAAATCACAGAACACAACAGGCTCTTATTAGAGACAGGCTGCTATTTGAGCCAGGCGTCTATTTCCTTATTGCACACAGCTTTTCCTCAGTTGCATAATTAATTGTTTAATTCCAGCATTCACTTCCAGTATTTTAATAAATGTCTTAATTTCCTGCACTTATGTGTTATCATTTACACACTGTGTCAAGTTTAATTTGTTTTAGAATGCCTCTATAAAAATATAAATAAAATAATCCTTGACAGAATAATTATTATACTCTTTGGCTGTGCATTTTCTGCAGTTCTTACTTTTGCCACTAAATGGCGATCAGACAATTTCTAGGGGTCTGTACTCCCGAAATTGTTGATTGTTTTTGTGCTTGCCAGTTATTTAGCAATTCTCAGCTGTTAACAGTCAATGGCTAGAAGTTAATAAAAACGGATGATTGCCATCATTTGTTTGAGTCATTACTGAATTATTTAATGTAACGTACCTTCCCAAGTTCTCTTATGTCACCCCCCTCGTCCGCACACTCCACTGGCTTCCAGTCGATGCTCGCATCCACTACAAGACCATGGTACTTGCCTACGGAGCAGCAAGAGGAACTGCCCCTCTATACCTATGCTCAAACCCTACACCCCAACCGAGCACTCCGTTCTGCCACCTCAGGTCTCTTGGCCCTCCCACCCCTACACGAGGGCAGCTCCCGCTCAGCCCAGTCAACCTCTTCTTTGTCCTGGGACCCCAATGGTCTTCCCCCTGAAGTTAGGAGAGCAGAGTCCCTGCCCATCTTCTGAAAACATCTGAAACTCTACCTCTTCAAACAGCATATTAAATAACCCCCCCCCCAAAAAAATATATATATATAATAAATAAAAAATTACCAGCACTTGCACTTGACACTCTGAATCTACTGATAGCTACATTATTGAGGAAAAATGTACTTTCTATGCCTGTGATATGTGGTTGTCACACCTAGCTATCTTAATGCACTAACTGTAAGTCACTTTGGATAAGAGCGTCTGCTAAATGACTAAAATGTACAAATGTTTAACAAATCAAACATTAAACCTCGTAAACAATTAATGGTAATTCATGGTAACCTCGTAAATAATTCATTTAGACCCAGTGTTTATTTGAAATTGTATTTGCTGAAATATGTGCCGTTGCGCGGCTATTTGAGACTGCGTTTAACTGAAGTTTTACGGTACTTAATCAACATTTTATGGAAGGAAAACTATCATCTCACTCATATTGTAATTAATTATAGCTCATATTTCATAGACATCTGGAAACACTGGATAGTTACTTTAATGTAGACTTCACATTACTTGCACAAGGCACTGTGCTTGCTGTAAGGGCAGGCTCAGGAGCATGGAAAGTTCAGGCACAGGAACTTTGCAGCACACATCTCTTTTGTTGTATGCCAACTGTAGAACTTATGTGCACCTTTTCCATTGAAAAACAATGATTCACACAAATAATGTGCACTTAAAACTGAAGATGATATAATGATGCATCATGCAGTACTGACTGCGGGTAATGGGAGAGAAGGGGTAAGGCGTACTTACATGTGCGTGAGGTTAGGGTGGCGGGGGAGGCAGAGTTTCGGGGGAACAGGGGGTATAGGGTGAGGACGTATTCTGTGTCTGGCAGTAGCCTCTCCAGGGTGACAGAGGTGGAGTCTGCAGCCAGAGACTGCTCCAATAGCTGGGCTGCAGGCTGACCTGTCAATCAATCACAGCCAGCCAATCACACAAGGGTTAGAGGAGGCAACATACAAGTAAATAGACAGCTCACTATTCACATCTTTAAATGCACTTGCTTATGCTTGTAGTGTATGTGTATGATGTAAGAAAGAGCAAGAACAGTCTGTCTGTGTCTGTCTGTCTGTCTGTCTGTCTGTCTGTCTGTCTGTCTGTCTGTCAGTACCATGACCTGCAGACTGAAGCAACACTTGCCCCACCCAGCCTGTCAGGCTGTCACCAAGGTAACATGCCACCAAGGCAACGGGCCAGCCATAGAGGAATGTGTTGCCTGGAGCCATAGGCACAGATCTTCATCCTATCACAGACAAGGTAAACAGAGGGTGTGTGGTAGTGTGGGTGTACTGGTTGCATGAATTAGGGTTTGCAGTTGCTTGCAGTGGGATTCACAGAGAGAGGTAGAAACATCCCACATCTCCTTACAGAATACACATTGACCTAATTTAAAACAAAGACACACAAGAGTGCCAGTCTCTCCTCCTAAAGGTTCTCCATGTGAGACTGGTACTCCTGCCACGCCCTGACTCAGGGATGGAGCTGCCGCACTGAGTTATGGTGTGTGTGTGTGTGTGTGTGTGTGTGTGTGTATGGGGCCTTTTTCTCACATGTCATGCCACGCACCTCAACACACCCCATAGATCTATTTAACATAACACATCCCTTTTCTCGTATCGTATCTCAAAACGCAGCCACATTATCTCCTCTTCAGATTCAGCCTCTACATTCAATCATTAGTTCACTTACCTGAAGTCTCCCTTAGTCTCTTCTGCACAGTTTTTAAAGTCTCTGTAAAGCTCTCTGTAAAGTGTATGTGATATTTGTGGTAATGATTGGGTAATAAAACTATTCTGATAGACAGGGAGAGCTGGAGGGCGGTATAAGGTGAGACAACATCTCATCTCCACCATAGTACTGCATACTACCCTGATGTCCATAAATCTACACACAGATTTCCCTCTCTCAATTTGCCACCTGCAGGTTATCTATGATCTATTATCCTCATCCCTCCTCTCCCTCCCTCCCTTTCGCTCTCTGTTACACGCTCACCTGCCAAAAAGAGATGTGTGAGGAGTTAAGCGTTTTAGAATGACAGTTAACAAGACGGCTTGGCGTGGCCCACAGAATGTTGTGTGGTATTTGTCCTTCATGCGTAAATAATGTGAGTATGATTAGAGTAAGCAGTAGTCATATTGTGGATGTTTATGAGTTTGTGTGTGTGAGTGTGAAAGTGTGTGTGTGTGTGTGTGTGTGTGTGTGTGTATGCGTTTGTGTGTGCGTGCGTGCGTGCATGTGTGTGCGTGTGTGTGCGTGCGTGTCTGACCTCTGGGTCCGTAGGTGAGTCTGTAGCCCTGGATCTGTGATGTGGGGGCATTCCAGGCCAGAGAGAGGGAGAAGAAACCAGCCTGGACCAGACGAAGACCAGACACCCCTGGTAGAGACTCTGAGAAACAAGGGATGGAGAAGGGAGGGAGAGAGAAAAAGGGATGATGGAGGAAGGGAGGGATGAGAGGCAGATGAGAGGTGTATCCTATGAGGATGATGGTATGGCTTCACATGGAAGAGTGACACATTGGGAAGAAACAGGGGAGTATTTGAAGTGAATGACTTAGGAAAGACGTGGAGAGAGAGGATGATATGGCATGTCATTGAGGGCAAAGAAAGACTGTTGATATGGTTCTTCACTTCATTAAAGCCGCTAGATGCAGTTTACCATAGCACACCTCGTTTTATTACAGGCGACAGGTTCAGTACACATCACTGCATTCTTTACCAGAAAGTAGGCTGGCCCTCTTTGAAGTCTTGTAGGTCGATTTATTGCTCTCTTTTTATCTATAAAGATATCTTACAAAAACTCCCACCATACCTAACATCAATAATAACCATCAGACGTACGACTAACCATACCCGGTCTCAGGGATGGCTAACTCTTGAAATCTCTTCGGTCTCTTCAGAGTTAGGTAAATCTGCTTTTAGTTTCTTTGCACCCCATGTATGGATCAATCTACAGAGTTCCATACATCGGGCAGTTCAACATGCTGATTGGCAGCTGATTGGGGAATGTGACTGTCACGATCGTCTGAGGAGGACCAAGGCGCAGCGTTGAAGGTGAACATATTATTTATTTAGAATGATCACACGATCAAAACAACAACGATAACGTGACGTCTACGGTATAACACAAACCAAATCAGAACAAGAAACCACAAACACAAAGTGAAAGACAGACAGTTAAATATGGCTCCCAATCAGAGACAACCAGCTGACACTCGTTGCCTCTGATTGGGAGTCACCTCAGGCCAACATAGAAATACAAACATAGAATTACACACCCTGGCTCAACATAACAGTGTCCCCAGAGCCAGGGCGTGACAGTACCCCCTAAAGGCGCGGACTCCGACCGCGCCAACTAAATCCACAGGGGAGGGACCGGGTGGGCACTCCGCCTTGGCGGCGGATCCGGCTCGGGCCTGATCCCCACTCCCTCTCCAACCCCCCAAAGTACCCCTGGTCCGGTCTGGCCCCGCTGGCCGGAGCTGGACTGCACACTGATGGAGCGGATTGCTCTAGCTCGGCGTAACGCATCTGACCGGTGCCGGACCAGGCACCAGTGGAACAGGCACGGGCCGTGCCGGACCGACGACGCACACCACTGGCTTGGTGTGGGGAACAGGCACGGGCCGTGCTGGACTGACGACGCACACCACTGGCTTGGTGTGGGGAGCAGGCCGGGCCGAGCTGGCGACACCCACCGTAGACTTGGTGCGGGGAGCAGGAACGGGCCGAGCCGGGCTGACGAAACGCACCACAGACTTGGTGCGGGGAGCAGGAATGGGCCGGACTGGGCTGGCGACGCGCACCACAGACTTGGTGCGGAGAGCAGGAATGGGCCGGACTGGGCTGGCGACGCGCACCACAGACTTGGTGCGGAGAGCAGGAACGGGCCGGACAGGGCTGGCGATGCGCACCGTAGACTTGGTGCGAGTGGCAGGAACAGGCCGGACCGTACTGGGAACACACACCACTGGCCCTACGTGGGGATCAGGAACAGGCCGGACCGGACTGGCAACACACGCCAGTACCTCTCGCCGTGCCTCTACATCTTCCACCCCCTCTTCGACCAGTGGCCCCCGTAACCTGGCGGCCTCCTCTACCAATCCGCTGGGCCGCTCTGCCGCGGTCTCCTGCTGGCCCGTCGTCCACAGCATTAGCCCCCCCCTAAAAAATTTCTGGGCTTCACTCCTACCCGTGGCCAAGGTCTCCATGTCCCTCGCCAGCCGTTCGCCCTTCTGCCACAATGTCAAGCCCCTCTCCTCCTCATCCGGCTTGACCCAGTCGAGGAGGCGAAGGAGATCTGTTAGAGATCTCCCTGGCGATGGCTCCTGGACACGCTGCTTGGTCACATCTTGGTGGTTTCTTCTGTCACGATCGTCTGAGGAGGACCAAGGCGCAGCGTTGAAGGTGAACATATTATTTATTTAGAATGATCACACGATCAAAACAACAACGATAACGTGACGTCTACGGTATAACACAAACCAAATCAGAACAAGAAACCACAAACACAAAGTGAAAGACAGACAGTTAAATATGGCTCCCAATCAGAGACAACCAGCTGACACTCGTTGCCTCTGATTGGGAGTCACTCAGGCCAACATAGAAATACAAACATAGAATTACACACCCTGGCTCAACATAACAGTGTCCCCAGAGCCAGGGCGTGACAGTGACTGATTTTCTTGAGGGTGTTTGTAATTTTGTATATTTGTATTATATTGTATTTTGTAAATTGTGTATATCAAAATCAAATAAAATCCAATTTTATTTGACACTTGTGCCGAATACAACAGGTGTAGATCTTACCGTGAAATGCTTACTTACAAGCCCTTAACCAACAATGCTGAATTTTTAAAAAAGTAAGTAAGAAAATATTTTTAAAGAAAGAAAAAAACTTAAGCAAGAAAGAAAAATAAAAATAAAAATAATAATAACGAGGCTATATACATGGGGTACCGGTACCGATTCAATGTGCGGGGGTGCAGGTTAGTTGAGGTAATTGAGGTAATATGTACATAGGGGTAAAGTGACTATGCATAGATAATAAACAGCGAGTAGCAGCAGCGTTAAAAAATGGTGGGTCAATGCAAATGGTCCGGGTAGCCATTTGATTAACTGTTCACCAGTTTTATGGCTTGAGGGTAGAAGCTGTTAAGGAGCCTTTTGGACTTGGCGCTTGCCGTGTGGTAGCAGAGACAACAGTCTATGACTAGGGTGGATGAAGTCTTTGACCATTTTTAGGGCTTTCCTCTGACACCGCCTAGTATAGAGGTCCTGGATGGCAGGAAGCTTGGCCCCATTGATGTACTGGGAGGTACGCACTACCCTATGTAGCGCCTTGTAGTCGGATGCCGAGCAGTTGCCATACCAAGCGGTGATGCAACCAGTCAGGAGGCTCTCGATGGTGCAGCTGTAAAACTTTTTGATGATCTGAGGACCCATGCCAATTTTTTTCAGTCTCCTGAGGGGGAATAGGCATTGTCATGACCTCTTCACGACTGTCTTGGTGTGTTTGGACCATGATAGTTTGTTAGTGATGTGGACACCAAGGAATTTGAAGCTCTCGACCCGCTCCACTACAGCCCCGTCTATGTGAATGGGGGCGTTCTTGGCCCTCCTTTTCCTGTAGTCCACGATCAGCTCTTTTGTCTTGCTGACGTTGAGGGAGAGGTTGTTGTCCTGGCACCACACTGCCAGGTCTCTGACCTCCTCCCTATAGACTGTCTCATCGTTGTCGGTGATCAGGCCTACCACCGTTGTGTCATCGGCAAACTTAATGATGGTATTGGAGTCGTGCCTGGCAATGCAGTCATGAGTGAACAGGGAGTACAGGATGGGACTGAGCACGCACCCCTGAGGGGCCCCCGTGCTGAGGATCAGTGTGGCAGATGTGTTGTTACCTACCCTTACCACCTGGGGGCGGCCCATCAGGAAGTCCAGGATCCAGTTGCAGAGGGAGGTGTTCCTTCCCAGAGTCCTTACCTTAGTGATAAGCTTTGAGGGCACTATGGTGTTGAACGCTGAGCTGTAGTCAACAAACAGCGTTCTCATGTAGGTGTTCCTTTTGTCCAGGTGGGAAAGGGCAGTGTGGAGTGCAATAGAGATTGCGTCCTCTGTGGATCTGTTGGGCCGGTATGCAAATTGTAGTGGGTCTAGGGTTTCTGGGATGATTGTGTTGATGTGAGCCATGACCAGCCTTTCAAAGCACTTCATGGCTACCGACGTGAGTGCTATGGGGTGGTAGTCATTTAGGCAGGTTACCTTGGCGTTCTTGGGTACAGGGACTAGGTTGGTCTGCTTGACACAAGTAGGTATTACAGACTCCGTCAGGGAGAGGTTTAAAATGTCAGTGAAGACACTTGGCAGTTGGTCAGTGCATGCTCTGAGTATGCGTCCTGATAATCCGTCTGGCCGTTTAAAGGTCTTACTCACATCAGCTATGGAGAGCGTGATCAAATAGTCGTCCAGAACAGCTCGTTCTCTCATGCATGCTTCAGTGTTGCTTGCCTCAAAGCGAGCATAGAAGGCATTTAGCTCGTCAGGTAGGCTCGCATCACTGGGCAGCTCGCGGCTGGGTTTCCCTTTGTAATCCGTAATAGTTTGCAAGTCCTACCACATCCAACGAGCGTCAGAGCCGGTGTAGTAGGATTCAATATTAGTCCTGTATTGACGCTTTGCCTGTTTGATGGTTCGTCGGAGGGCATAGCGGGATTTCTTATAAACGTCCGGATTAGTGTCCCGCTCCTTGAAAGCGGCAGCTCTAGCCTTTAGCTCAGTGCAGATGTTCCCTCTAATCATGGCTTCTGGTTGGGATATGTACGTACAGTCAGTGTGGGGACGACGTTGTCAGTGCAATTATTGATGAAGCCGATGACTGATGTGGTATACAGTCGTGGTCAAAAGTTTTGAGAATGACTTAAGTATTGGTCTTCACAAAGTTCGCTGCTTCAGTGTTATGAGATATTTGTTTCAGATGTTACTATGGTATACTGGAGTATAATTACAAGCATTCCATAAGTGTCAAAGGCTTTTATTGACAATTACATTAAGTTTATGCAAAGAGTCAATATTTGCAGTGTTGACCCTTCTTTTTCAAGACCTCTGCAATCCGCCCTGGCATGCTGTCAAATAACTTCTGGGCAACATCCTGACTGATGGCAGCCCATTCTTGCATAATCAATGCTTGGAGTTTGTCAGAATTAGTTGGTTTTTGTTTGTCCACTCGCCTCTTGAGGATCGACTACAAGTTCTCAATGGGATTAAGGTCTGGGGAGTTTCCTGGCCATGGACCCAAAATGTCAATGTTTTGTTCCCCGAGCCACTTAGTTTTCACTTTTGCCTTATGGCAAGGTGCTCCATCATGCTGGAAAAGGCATTGGTCATCACCAAACTGTTCTTGGATGGTTGGGAGAAGTTGCTCTCTGAGGATGTGTTGGTACCATTCTTTATTCATGGCTGTGTTCTTAGGCAAAATTGAGAGTGAGCCCACTCCCTTGGCTGAGAAGCAGCCCCACACATGAATGGTCTCAGGATGCTTTACTGTTGGCATGACACAGGACTGATGGTAGCGCTCACCTTGTCTTCTCCGGACAAGGTGTTTTCCGGATGCCCCAAACAATCGGAAAGGGGATTCATCAGAGAAAATGACTTTACCCCAGTCCTCAGCAGTCCAATCACTGTTCCTTTTGCAGAATATCAGTCTGTCCCTGAGGTTTTTCCTGGAGAGAAGTGTCTTCTTTGCTGCCCTTCTTGACACCAGGCCATCCTCCAAAAGTCTTCAACTCACTGTGCGTGCAGATGCACTCACACCTGCCTGCTGCCATTCCTGAGCAAGCTCTGCACTGGTGGTGAGACAGTCCTGGCGCTTGCTGGACTTTCTTGGCCCTGAAGCCTTCTTCACAACAGTTGAACCTCTCTCCTTGAAGTTCTTGATGATCCGATAAATGGTTGATTTAGGTGCAATCTTACTAGCAGCAATATCCTTGCCTGTGATGCCCTTTTTGTGCAAAGCAATGATGACGGCACATGTTTCCTTGCAGGTAACCATGGTTAACTGTCACGCCCTGGCTCTGGGGACTCTTATGTTGAGCCAGGGTGTTAGTTTCTATGTTGTAGTTTCTATGTGTTTATTCTAGATTGTTTAGATCTATGTTGGCCAGGGTGGTTCCCGATCAGAGGCAGCTGTTGCTCGTTGTCTCTGATTGGGAACCATACTTAGGCAGCCTGTTTTGCACAGTTATTTCTGGGATCTTGATCTGTATAGGTTTGTGTTGGTGAACCTTTAGACTTCACGTATCGTTTTGTTGTTTTGTTCATGTGTTAAAGTACTCATTAAAAGATGTATGCCTATCACGACGATCGTGACATTAACAGAGGAATAACAATGATTTCAAGCACCACCCTCCTTTTAAAGCTTCCAGTCTGTTATTCTAACTCAATCAGCATGACAGATTGATCTCCAGCCTTGTCCTCGTCAACACTCTCGCCTGTGTTAACGAGAGAATCACTGACATGATGGCAGCTGGTCCTTTTGTGGCAGGGCTGAAATGCAGTGGAAATATTTTTGGGGGATTAAGTTCATTTTCATGGCAAAGAGGGACTTTGCAATTATTTGCAATTCATCTGATCACTCTTCATGACATTCTGGAGTATATGCAAACTGCCATCATCAAAACTGAGGCAGCAGACTTTGTGAAAATTAGTATTTGTGTCCTTCTCAAAACTTTTCACCACGACTGTACTCTTCAATGCTATCGGATGAATCCCGGAACATATTCCAGTCTTTGCTAGCAAAACAGTCCTGTAGCTTAGCCTCCACGTCATCAGACCACTTCCGTATTGAGAGAGTCACTGGTACTTCCTGCTTGAGTTTTTGCTTGTAAGCAGGAATCAGGAGGATAGAATTATGGTCAGACTTGCCAAATGGAGGATCGAGGGAGAGCTTTGTACGTGTCTCTATGTTTGGAGTAAAATATTTTTTTCCCTCTGGTTGCACATGTGACATGCTGGTAGAAATTAGGTCAAACAGAACAACAACGAACCAACAACGAACAGTGAGCCATCATATTCATGCATTTAAAAAATTGCAAGTTGAATTTTGTAAAGTTAGCGTGGGAGAGGTGGAAAAATTATTGTTATCGATCAATAATGACAAACCTCCTGGCATTGACAACTTGGAAAGATGGAAAGCTACTGAGGATGGTAGCTGACTCTATAGCCGCTCCTATCTGTCATATCTTTAATCTGAGCCTAGAGGAAAGTATTTGTCCTCAGGCCTGGAGGTAAGCCAAAGTAATTCCGCTACCCAAAAGTGGTAAAGCGGCCTTTACTGGTTCTAACAGGCTTGCTGCCAGCTCATAGCAAACTGTTGGAAAAAATGGTGTTTAAGGAGACTAAATTACTTGGCGTTACCTTAGATTATAAACTGTCATGGTCAAAACATATAGATTCAATGGTTGTAAAGATGGGGAGAGATCTGTCCCTAATAAAAATATGCTCTGCTTTTTTGACATCACACTCCAAAAAGCAAGTTCTGCAAGGCTAGTTTTTTCTTATCTTGATTATTGTCCAGTCGTGTGGTCGAGTGCTGAAAGGAAAGACCTAGTTAAGCTGCAGCTGGCCCAGAACAGAGCGGCACGTCTTGCTCTTCATTGTAATCAGAGGGATGATATAAATACTATGCATGCCAGTCTCTCTTGGCTAAGAGTTGAGGAGAGACTGACTGCATCACTTCTTTTTATAAGAAACATTGTGTTGAAAATCCCAAATTGTTTGCACAGTCAACTTACACACAGCTCTGACACACACACTTACCCCACCAGACATGTCACCAGGGGTCTTTTCACAGTCCCCAAATCCAGAACAAATTCAAGAAAGCGTACAGTATTATATAGAGCCATTATTGCATGGAACTCCATCTCATATTGCTCAAATAAACAGCAAACCTTGTTTAAAAAAACAGATAAAGCAACACCTCACAGCACAACGCCTCTCCCCTATTTGATCTAGATAGTTTGTGTGTATGTATTGATATGTAGGCTACGTGTGCCTTTAAAAAAATGTTTTATGTAGTTCTGTCCTTGAACTGTTCTTGTCTATTAATGTTCTATATTATGTCATGTTTCATGTTTTGTGTGGACCCCAGGAAGAGTAGCTGCTGCTTTTGCAACAGCTAATGAGGATCCTAATAAAATACCAAATATCTTCCCCATCCACACTCGTCTGTCAAATGTAATTTAACTTTATTGAAATGACTCTCTCCTTCTCTCCTCCCTACTTTCATCCCCCCTCCTCTTCCTCCATCTCTCTCTGTGTACTCACTTATTCGTGCCTTGGTTTCTAATTATCTAATCTTCTCATCTCATCTCTCCTACCCCCTCCCTCCCATTCTCCCTCTGTCCGACCCGCTCTGTGTACTCACTGGTTCGTGCCTTGGCAAACACAGGCTCTCCCACACTGTTGGGGTATTGGGTGATGATCGTCACCAGGTAGTCTGTCCCTGACTTCAGCTCTTTGGCCACAAAGCTCCTCTGACCTGCAGACACTGTCTCCTGCAGGGGTAGACAGGGGGGAGAGAGGGGTAAGTACAGGAGACAGGGGTGCATAGTTCTGGTTCGTAAAAGGGCTGCAGTGTCAGCTGGTTTTTGACCAGATACTGGTTTATACCTGAGAAACTAGGTGTGTGTGCACTCTCTATACAAACCGTATCACAAAGACCAGCATGTCGAGGATATTATTCATTCTAATCAGACAGGTTTTTTACATGGAAGATACATTGGAGATAATATAAGGCAAGTATTGGAAACAATAGAACACTATGGAAAATCTGGGAAACCAGGCCTGCTATTCATAGCAGACTTCGAAAAGGCATTTGATAAAGTACGACTGGGGTTTATATATAAATGCCTGGAGCAAATCTCTTATAAAATGGGTCAAAATCATGTATAGTAACCCTAGGTGTAAAATAGTAAATAATGGCTATTTCTCCGAAAGTTTTAAACTGTCAAGAGGAGTAAAACAAGTTTGTCCACTATCGGCTTATCTATTTATTGTGGCCAGCGAGATGTTAGCTATTAAAATCAGATTCAACAATAATATCAGGGGATTAGAAATCCAGGGCTTAAAAACAAAGGTGTCATTGTACGCTGATGATTATTTTCTTTTAAATCCACAACTACAATCCCTCCACAGCCTCATAGAGGATATATCTAGATACATTTTCTAACCTCTCTGGATTACAACCAAATTATGACAAATGTACTATATTACGTATTGGATCACTAAAAAATACAATTTCTACATTCTCATGTAGTTTACCAATAAAATGGTCTGATGGTGATGTGGATATACTCGGAATACATATCCCAAAGGAAATAAATGATCTCACTTCAATCAATTTTAATAGAAAGTTAGCAAAAATAGATAAGATCGTGCTACCATGGAAAGGTACATACCTGTCAATTTGTGGAAAAATCACCCTTATTAACTCTTTAGTATTATCCCAGTTTACCCATTTGCTTATGGTCTTGCCTACGCCTAGCGAAAAGTTTTTTAAATTATATGAGAAAAAAATATTCCAATTGATTTGGAACGGCAAGCCAGTCAAAATTAAACGGGCCTATTTATATAATGAATATGAATTCGGAGGACATAAATTATTAAATATTAAAGCATTAGACCTATCACTAAAAGCTTCAGTCATACAAAAGTTATACTTAAATCCGAACTGGTAAGATTGTCTCACTGTCACGATCGTTGGTTAGAGAGGACCAAGGCGCAGCGTGCGATACGAACATGACTTTAATTGGTAAAGTACACGAAACAAAACAAAACACGATCGTAAAGTCCACAGTGACAATGACTGACAAGGAACAAAAACCCACAAACACAAGGTGAAAACACACAGTTTAAATATGGCTCCCAATCAGAGATAACGAGCCGACAGCTGACACTCGTTACCACTGATTGGGAGTCACACGACCAAACAAGGAAACAACCACATAGACAACCCAACCAAACAGAACACAACGAAACTGAACACACCCTGGCTCAACATACAAAGTCCCGGAGCCAGAGCGTGACAGTACCCCCTAAAGGCGCGGACTGCGACCACGCGCCTCAAAACCCCAAACAGGGAGGGCTGGGTGGGCATTACTCCTCGGAGGCGGCTCCGGCCCGGGCTTGACCACCACCCTTCTTCAACTCCCCCGTAGCGCCCCGGGTCGATCTGACCCAGCTGGTAGGATCTGGACTGACGACGCGCACCCCTGGCTTGGCGCGTGAGGCAGGAACGGACCAGACCTGGCTGATGATACGCAACCTAGGCTTGATGCGTGGGCCGAACGGGCCTCACCAGGCTGACGACTCGCATCCCTGGCTTGGTGCGAGTAGCAGGAGTGGGCTGGATCAGGCTGACGGCTCGCACCCTTGGCTTGGTGCGAGTAGCAGGGACGAGCTGAACCAGGCTGACGACTCGCACCCTTGGCTTGGTGCGAGTAGCAGGAACGGGCTGGACCAGGCCGACGACTTCGTACCCCTGGCTTGGTGCGAGTAGCAGGAGTGGGCTGGACCAGGCTGACGACTCGCACCCTTGGCTTGGTGCGAGTAGCAGGAACGGGCCGGGCTGGGCTGGCGACGCACACCGTGGACCTGGTGCGTGGAGCAGGGACCGGCTGGGCTGGGCTGACGACGCACACCGTGGGCCTGGTGCGTGGAGCAGGGACAGGCCGAGCTGGGCTGACGACGCACACCGTGGGCCTGGTGCGTGGAGCAGGGACCGGCTGGGCTGGGCTGACGACGCACACCGTGGGCCTGGTGCGTGAAGCAGGGACAGGCTGGGCTGGGCTGACGACGCACACCGTGGGCCTGGTGCGTGGAGCAGGGACCGGCTGGGCTGGGCTGACGACGCACACCGTAGGCTTAGTGCGTAGAGCAGGGACAGGCCGGGCTGGGCTGACGACGCACACCGTAGGCTTAGTGCGTAGAGCAGGGACAGGCCGGGCTGGGCTGGCGACGCGCACCATTAACTTAGTGCATGGAGCAGGGACAGGCCTCACCGGACTGTGGAGACGGATAGGAGACCTGGAATGAAGAGCGGCCACAACCCGTCCCGGCTGAATGCCTACCCTCACACACTCTGTGTGAGGCATCCGCACAGGACGTACAGGGCTGTGTACCCGTACCGACATGACAGCACGTGATACTGGAGCAGGATATCCGGGACCGCGGAGAGGCACAGGAGACCACGAGCGTTGAGCCGGCACACTCCGTCCTGGCTGCATAACCCCTTCGGACGACACGTGCGGGGTGCTCGCACAGAACGTACAGGACTGTGCCGGACCACTCGTGGCACCGTACGCTGCTCCGCATACCGCGGAACCTGCCCCGTCCCATGCTGCCATGCCTGAGTACGGGAAGTTGGTTCCGCTCTCCATTCCGGCCTCGCCAACCTGCCTTCTGGCCCCCAAAACCCGGTGGCCTCCTCTCCAAATTGCCCGGTGGCCTCCTCTCCAAATTGCCTTGATCCTACCCCAAGGTCCCTTGCCCCCGAGCATGTCCTCCCAGGACCACGATTTGCCCACCTGGGCCATCGCCAGCCTCTCTATCTCCTTACCCGGCGCTTCCTCCCATGTCCAGTCTCCTTGCTCCTGGACACGCTGCTTGGTCCTTTTACGGTGGGTTTTTCTGTCACGATCGTTGGTTAGAGAGGACCAAGGCGCAGCGTGCGATACGAACATGACTTTAATTGGTAAAGTACACGAAACAAAACAAAACACGATCGTAAAGTCCACAGTGACAATGACTGACAAGGAACAAAAACCCACAAACACAAGGTGAAAACACACAGTTTAAATATGGCTCCCAATCAGAGATAACGAGCCGACAGCTGACACTCGTTACCACTGATTGGGAGTCACACGACCAAACAAGGAAACAACCACATAGACAACCCAACCAAACAGAACACAACGAAACGAACACACCCTGGCTCAACATACAAAGTCCCGGAGCCAGAGCGTGACACTCACCCAATGTTCAAGAATGGCCTTTTTCCTTTTATTCAGATTACAACCACTCACTTTCAGTTATTTGAAAAGGAAATCATCTCCCAAATATCACTATTTCTAAAACAAGCCATAGAAAGTTGGTTGCAATTTCAATTTAATCCTCCAGAAACGACAGAACAAATAATGCAACAAATATTGTGGTTAAACTCAAATTTAAACTAATTGACAAAAAAAAACGTTTTTTTTGACAAAATGTTTAAAAAAGGTATAATCTTCGGAAATGATATCATCGGTAGGACTGGTGGAGTTATGCAGCTAAAAAAAAACATATGGAAATGTCTGCTCTACCCAAAATACAACAAAATAATTGCAGCCTTACCGCAAAAATGGAAGAGGAAAGTGGAAGGGGGAGAAAGTAAGGAACTTGTCTGTCGGCCTTGCATTAAATAACAAAATTGGTTAAGGAAAACTGTGATAAATAAAAAAGTATATCAGTTTCATTTAAGGACCAAAGGATTGACAGCCATCCCATATAGATTGCAAAATAGTTGGGAAGAGATTTTTGACATACCGATCCCATGGCATAGTGTTTATGAGCTGATACGCAAAACGACGCCGGATTCAAAACTTAGAATCTTTCAATTTAAATTATTATATAAAATTCTTGCTACCAATAGAATGTTATTTATATAGGGGATACAATCTTCCCAGCTCTGCAGATTTTGCTGCGAAGAGACAGAATCACTAGATCATTTGTTTTGGTACTGTCCTTTTGTAGCTTGTTTTTGGACACAGTTCCAGGAATGGCTAAAGGATTGCAATATTTACCTGGAGCTAACCTTACGGATAGCATTACTGGGTGATCTGATAAGTCATAGTCAATTGATCAATAATATAATAATACTTTTAACAAAAATGTTTATTTTCAATTCACAATCTGTAGAAACAATGAGAATAGAAAGGTTCAGAACTTTTGTAAGACATCACAGTACAGTTAAAATATATATGGCAAATAGAAATCCTATATGGATGGTGTTAAGAGATAGATGGGAGGTGTTGAATGGAATTGAAGGATGGGACTAATAACAACTAACAACAAATAATAACAAGATAACTAATAATGTAAGCATACTGTGTCCATAACAAGTATATAGGTTGTAGGTTGGGAGCTTTTGTGAAAGAGCACAGTTAGAAAGATATGGCATATAGAAGCAAACCGGATGGACATCATGAAAATGATCGGAGAGGTTGAGAGTTGAAGAAGTTCAGGAGAAAAAACAAACAAAATATAATTATTGTAAAATTGACAGTGTCCATAAAATGTAGATAGTAAGTATAAGCTGGAAGTAGAGGCCTAAGCATTGTTGTTCACTAGTTTACTCCAAGTAGGGAAAGGGTGGCGGGGTTGGAAAGTAATAAAGGGGAATATATATATTTTTTAAAGGATATGTATGTGTATGTATGTATGTATGTATGTATGTGTGTATACAGTGGGGAGAACAAGTATTTGATACACTGCCGATTTTGCTGGTTTTCCTACTTACAAAGCATGTAGAGGTCTGTAATTTTTATCATAGGTACACTTCAACTGTGAGAGACGGAATCTAAAACAAAAATCCAGAAAATCACATTGTATGATTTTTAAGTAATTTTATTGCATGACATAAGTATTTGATACATCAGAAAAGCAGAGCTTCATATTTGGAACAGAAACCATTGTTTGCAATTACAGAGATCATATGTTTCCTGTAGGTCTTGACCAGGTTTGCACACACTGCAGCAGGGATTTTGGCCCACTCCTCCATACAGACCTTCTCCAGATCCTTCAGGTTTCGGGGCTGTCGCTGGGCAATACGGACTTCCAGCTCCCTCCAAAGATTTTCTATTGGGTTCAGGTCTGGAGACTGGCTAGGCCACTCCAGGACCTTGAGATGCTTCTTACGGAGCCACTCCTTAGTTGCCCTGGCTGTGTGTTTCGGGTCGTTGTCATGCTGGAAGACCCAGCCACGACCCATCTTCAATGCTCTTACTGAGGGAAGGAGGTTGTTGGCCAAGATCTCGCGATACATGGCCCCATCCATCCTCCCCTCAATATGGTGCAGTCGTCCTGTCCCCTTTGCAGAAAAGCATCCCCAAAGAATGATGTTTCCACCTCCATGCTTCACGGTTGGGATGGTGTTCTTGGGGTTGTACTCATCCTTCTTCTTCCTCCAAATACGACGAGTGGAGTTTAGACCAAAAAGCTCTATTTTTGGCTCATCAGACCACATGGCCTTCTCCCATTCCTCCTCTGGATCATCCAGATGGTCATTGGCAAACTTCAGACGGGCCTGAACATGCGCTGGCTTGAGCAGGGGGACCTTGCGTGCGCTGCAGGATTTTAATCCATGACGGCGTAGTGTGTTACTAATGGTTTTCTTTGAGACTGTGGTCCCAGCTCTCTTCAGGTCATTGACCAGGTCCTGCCGTGTAGTTCTGGGCTGATCCCTCACCTTCCTCATGATCATTGATGCCCCACGAGGTGAGATCTTGCATGGAGCCCCAGACCGAGGGTGATTGACTGTCATCTTGAACTTCTTCCATTTTCTAATAATTACGCCAACAGTTGTTGCCTTCTCACCAGCTGCTTGCCTATTGTCCTGTAGCCCATCCCAGCCTTGTGCAGGTCTACAATTTTATCCCTGATGTCCTTACACAGCTCTCTTGTCTTGGCCATTGTGGAGAGGTTGGAGTCTGTTTGATTGAGTGTGTGGACAGGTGTCTTTTATACAGGTAACGAGTTCAAACAGGTGCAGTTAATACAGGTAATGAGTGAAGAACAGGAGGGCTACTTAAAGAAAAACTAACAGGTCTGTGAGAGCCGGAATTCTTACTGGTTGGTAGGTGATCAAATACTTATGTCATGCAATAAAATGCTTATTAATTACTTTAAAATCATATAATGTGATTTTCTGGATTTTTGTTTTAGATTCCGTCTCTCACAGTTGAAGTGTACCTATGATAAAAATTACAGACCTCTACATGCTTTGTAAGTAGGAAAACCTGCAAAATCGGCAGTGTATCAAATACTTGTTCTCCCCACTGTATATGTGAATATATGTGTATATATATATATAAATAACATGGGGGATTGGAAGTGATGCAGACAATTACATTGATGGAAGTTACAATCTTTCTGCAATATTAAGCTGATCTACCCCCCATAAAAAATATAAATAAAAAAGACCAGCATGATTGTGGAACTCGAGAATTGCACTTGTGCACCTCAGACAAATGTAAGCCAACATTCAAAGCTCCTGCTGTAAATAGGTATTCAATGTTATTGCATAGCAACAGGTTTTGTCAAAGCCTTTGACTGGGGTGAATGTTCACAGACTAATCTATGCCATTCTTTATTATGGTCATGAGTCATGATTACCAACACACAGTCACAGACCGGGAATTTCACTGTTTTCCAGCCAACGTTTAATCTGCACAGACACAGAAACTCAATCAAACTCTAGATCCACCCATTAAAACATGTTCCTACTCAACCAAATCCCTCTCTGTCTCTCTGTCTGTCTGCCATGTAGCAGGCTCCCAAAACTACAATGAGCAATTAGAATCTGGGTCACATTTACAGTATGAACTGCTGCCTGCTGCCCATCCCCTGAGTCAGGAATGAACACCACACCCCCCACCCAACCAGCAGTGCCCACCTGATGCAGCTCCGCTGTGATTGGCTGGCCCAGGCCAGAAAGGGGTGTGTACTGCACCACATAGCCACTCACAGGCCCCCCTGCGGGAGTCCACCGGATCCTGAGCGAATCAGAGGTCTGGCTTGAGAACTGGAGGTTAGAGGGACCGGAAAAGGCCTCTGCCAGAAAAAGAGAGAAAGAGAAAGAGAAAGAGATGGTGTGTGGAGGAGAGGGAAGACAATGAGAGGTGATTTGTATTGTGTAATAGACAGTAATGTATTGTACTGAGCTGAGTCTGTTCCAGTGTAATGTATGGCAGTGTGTGTTTACCATCGCTAGCGTAGACTCCACCTGAGCTGGAACACACACGCGGGCCCACCAGGGAGAGCAGTGTGTTGAGCAGCTTAAAGTCCCCCACAAAGAATGTGTAGTCTCTCTGAGGAGGAGTGGCTATCAGAGCCAACTCAGTCTGGTCTGCACTCTTTATACCTGACAGAGACAAAAACAACCAGTCAAATACCGTACACACACACACTATCAAGATATACCGCCTGAGGCTTGTGGTCGGGATTAATGAGTCAATGTGGCAAGTCAGACGGTATTGGAGCATCAGGTCTCGACCAACAGGTTCCGAGACAGCTTCTACCTCCAAGCCATAAGACTGCTGAACAGCTAACCCTATTTGTCTACCTGCACAGACCTGCTTGCTATTCACCTGCACCTTACGAGACTACTTGCACTGACTCTCAATACACCCAACCCATACACACACACACTCACAACTCACACACACGCACACACTTATGGTCATCATTGCTGTTACTATTTATTACTATTTATTTAAGCTGCTCAACCAAGTCACTATTCACTTCACTACTTGTAAATAACAGTCATAATTTACATAGCACATTTCATATTTTTACAACTTTGACTTTTGATATTTGTACTTGAGTGCTTGCAAGTAAGCATTTATTCTGTGCACATGACAAATAAACGTTGATTTGATTTGATCTCACAAACCTACCCACTGCAAACATCTCCACTCCCAGACTCCGTAGCTTCTGAGCTGGGTCCCTTACATTGTCTTGAGACTTTCCATCTGTGATCAGTATACAGACCTACATGAGAGAAAGAGAGAGAGAGAGAGAGAGAGAGAGAGAGAGAGAGAGAGAGAGAGAGAAAGAGAGAGAGAGGAATATGTCAAGTCATGGTCTGTCACGGGACAAAATATAGTCTCTTTCAATCTATTCTATCCCTCTGTCAGACCTTTGAGACGTTCCGGATGGAGGTGGGGTTGAAAAAGTTGTCAGCGACAAATTTGAGGCCGGCACCGGTGCGAGTGTTTCCCCCCTTGTAGTTGAGGTTCTCCACAGCGCTGACCAGCTCAGTGCCATTCAGGTAGGTGGTGAAGGTGAACTCCACCCTAAATGGGACAAAACACACAACAATAAACTACTGCATCACCTGGGGAAAACCATTCACCATTATTAAGGGGGTAAAAAACTATTGGTAACAGACAAGAAAGAAGAGTCAAGTGTTAATGTTAATGTATTGTACCAACAGATAATTGTTAGTAGAAGCAAACATTACAGACAAGACTCTCAGTGTCTGACCTAGAGGTGTCGCTGTACTGCACGGCCCCGAAGCGGATCCCTGATTGGCCCACAGAGCTGGCGAAGGGCTTGACGATGCCAGCCATGAAGCCCTTGACTTGCAGGAAGTTGGCCCTGCCGATACTTGATGAGCCATCTATCAGGAACACTATGTCTGCTGCTCCAACATTATTACACCTGCCTAAAGAGAGGTACATTAGTGAGTCTCTTTATCTTAGCTCTGAGGGTTAGAAATGTGGGCTACAGTAGGGCAGGCTACCATGATGAAGCAAGTAGAGAGAGTTAGTGCAGACATACACTCAGTGGCCAATTTATTCGGTACACCTATCTAGTACCGGGTCAGACCTCCCTTTGTCTCCAGAACAGCCTGAATTCTTCAGGGCATGGAAACGTTGCTCAATTGGTACCAAGGGAACTAACGTGTGCCAGGAAAACATTCCCCACACCATTACACCACTGCCACCAGCCTGTACCATTGACACCAGGCAGGATAGGGCCATGGACTCATGCTGCTTACGACAAATCCTGACACTGCCATCAGTATGGCCCAACAGGAACCGGGATTTGTCAGACAAGGCAATGTTTTTCCACTCCTCAATTGTCCAGTGTTGGTGAGCGCGGGTCCACTGGAGCCGCTTCTTGTTTTTAGCTGACAGAAGTGGACCCGGTGTAGTCGTCTGCTGCAATTGCCCATCCGTGACAAGGACCGACGAGTTGTGCGTTCTGAGATGCAGTTCTGCACACCACTGTTGTACTGCACCGTTATTTGCCTGTTTGTGGCCCGCTTGTTAGCTTGCACGATTCTTGACATTCTCCTTCGACCTCTCATTAATGAGCTGTTTTCGCCCACAGGACTGCCGCTAACTGGATGTTTTTTGTTTGTCACACCATTCTCAGTAAACCCTAGACACTGTCGTGCATGAAAAGCCCAGGAGGCCAGACGTTTCTGAGATACTGGAACCGGTGCGTCTGGCACCGACGATCATACCAAGCTCAAAGTCACTTAGGTCACTTGTTTTTCCCATTCTAATGTTCAATCGAACAGTAACCGAATGCCTTGATCCCTGCTTTATATAGCAGGCCACGGCCACGTGGCTCACTGTCTGTAGGAGCGAACAATTTTTGTGAATGGGGTGGTGTACCTAATAAACAAGTGTATAATGTGGCTTAGAATAGATACAGTGTGTTCAGAAAGTATTCATACCCCTTGACTTATTCACATTTTGTTGTGTTACAGCCTGAATTCAAAATTGATTAAATAAATAAAAACATCACCCATCTACACACAACACCCCATAATGGAAAAGTGAAAACATGTTAGAAATGTTTGCCAATGTATTGAAAATGAAAGACAGACATATCTTCTTTAAAAAAGTATTCACACCCCTGAGTCAATACATGTTAGAATCACATTTGGCAGCAATTACAGCTGTGAGTCTTTCTGGGTAAGTCTCTAAGAGCTTTGCACAACTGAATAGTACAATATTTGCA
This sequence comes from Coregonus clupeaformis, assembly GCF_020615455.1. NCBI lineage: Eukaryota > Metazoa > Chordata > Actinopteri > Salmoniformes > Salmonidae > Coregonus > Coregonus clupeaformis. The sequence goes on along the minus strand of NC_059203.1, from coordinate 37,509,623 downwards.
AATCCTTATTTTAAATTTTTTTCAAGCTCTGTCAAGTTGGTTGTTGATCATTGCTAGACAGCCATGTTCAAGTCTTGCCATAGATGTTCAAGCCTATTTAAGTCAAAACTGTAACTAGGCCACTCAGGAACATTCAATGTTGTTTTGGTAAGCAACTCCAGTGTATATTTGGCTGAAAGGTGAATTTGTCTCCCAGTGTCTGTTGGAAAGCAGACTGAACCAGGTTTTCCTCTAGGATTCTGTTTATTTTTATCCTAAAAGATTCCCTAGTCCTTGCCGATGACAAGCATACCCATAACATGATGCAGCCACCACCATGCTTGAAAATATGAAGAGTGGTACTCAGTGATGTGTTGTGTTGGATTTGTATTTAGGACATAAAGTTAATTTCTTTGCCACATTTTTTGCAGTTTTACTTTAGTGCCTTATTGCAAACAGGATGCATGTTTTGGAGTATTTGTATTCTGTACAGGCTTCCTTCTTTTTGGCAACTGAGTTACGAATGACGCCTGTCTCTTTGTAGTGACTGGGTGTATTGATACACCATCCAAAGTGTAATTAATAACTTCACCATGCTCAAAGGGTTATTCAATGTCTGCTTTTTTATTTTTACCCATCTACCAATAGGTGCCCTTCTTTGTGAGGCATTGGAAAACCTCCCTGATCTTTGTGGTTGAATATGTGTTTAAAATTCACTGCTCGACTGAGGGACCTTACAGATAATTGTATGTGTGGGGTACAGAAATGAGGTAGTCATTCATAAATAATTCTAAACACTATTATTGTACACAGAGTGAGTCCATGCAACTTATTATGTGACTTGTTAAGCACATTTTTACTCCTGACCTTATTTAGGCTTGCCATAACAAAGAGGTTGAATATTTATTGACTAATTTCAGCTTTTCATTTTTTATTAATTTATAAACATTTTTGAAAACATAATTCCACTTTGACATTATGGGGTATTGTATGTAGACCAGTGACACAAAATCTAAATTTAAGCTGTAACACAACAAAATGTGGAAAAAGTCAAAGGGCGTGAAAACTTTCTGAAGGCAATGTAGCTGTTCTACTGTATGCAGAGGGTTCATTGTTTACCTTGTGCTTCAGCCTGGTGCACTGAGGACAGCAGGACAGCCACAGGGAAAACCCAGCTCCACATCTTCACAACCTACACACAGACACACACAAATGTTACACTATATACATATTCATATACAAATGTACACTGTACACACACACACACACACTGAGTTGCGAAATACACACATATACACACACTGAGTGTGGTCTGACTCTGAGCTGGCCCACAGTGTGTCCTCATTAAGACAAACACAAAGGTCCTTTAGTCAGTGAGGCCTCTGAGGGTCACAGAGTGTGGAGAGACACATTACTCTTCAGCCTGCCTTGTTTCCCCTCACTTCACTACAAGGACCTCATCATGTCACAGATCAATGGGGCTATCTATTTGTAAGTCGCTCTGGATAAGAGTGTCTGCTAAATGACGTAAATGTAAATGTAACTAAATAACATGCTCAGTGAGGAAAGGTGACTCAACTAATCTTGTTAACATCATTGCTCTGAAGCAAGATGGCCCAATATTCCTAATGGCCTTCTCTTCCTTCTCTCCATTTATATATAGGCAGTACAGAGTAACAGAGGAAGAGAGGGCAGAGTATATATGTATTGGTCTCTATAGTGAATCACCATCCAGCATCTGTAAGTGTTTACAGTAGCATAGCGTGTCACACTACTGAACTAACCCAACCCATAGAGCAGACTGAATGTCAAGCTCTTCTGACAGAGTCCTGCCACATGAAAGAGGTCATGATGGGAATCCCACTTAACACACTCCTAAATACATTAGACTGGAAACCTATTGAAGCTGACACTGAATTACTTTGTGTAGTCTACACACACACACACACACATGCACACACACACACACACACACGCAGGCACACACGAACACACACACAGGGTTGGGGAGTAACTGATTACACGTAATAAGTCACATGTAATCTGATTACAAAAAAACTGTAACTGTAATCAGTTATGTTACCAGCAAAAATATTGTAATCAGATTACAGATACTTTTGAAAAACTAGATGATTACTTATTGGATTACTTTGAAATTCAGAAACGATGTTTGTGAAAAAAATACATTATGACACTTTTCTGTTTTCTCATTGACATTTAAAACTGTTGAGATGACAGCCGTTTTGCACTGTTTCACTATGGTTTTAGTCATCAATCTATCAAGAGGGCAATATTTTATTAATGTAGTAGTGTTCCCCCCCCCCCCCCAGCTATGACCTGTGGCTTTCAAATCAAATTGTATTTGTCACATGCGCCAAATACAACAGGTGTAGACCTTACAGTGAAATGCTTACTTACAAGCCCTTAACCAACAATGCAGTCTTAAGAAAGAATACCTAAACAAATAAATAATAATAATAATTAAAGAGCAGCAGTAAAATAACAATAGCGAGGCTATATACTGGCGGTACCAGTACCGAGTTAATGTGCGGGTGCAACGGTTAGCCGAGGTAATTGAGGTAATATGTCCCATGTAGCTCAGTTGGTAGAGCATGGCGCTTGCAATGCCAGGGTTTGGGTTCGATTCCCACGGGGGCCAGTATGAAAAAAAATAAAAATGTATGCACTCACTAACTGTAAGTCGCTCTGGATAAGAGCGTCTGCTAAATGACTAAATTATTTTTTAACATTTTTTAAAAAATATGTACATGTAGGCAGTGGCGGCTCCTGAAAAAATTCTCAGGGGGGGCAATTTTTCTGATGATTTAGGTGACCTACACACATTTTTAAAAAGATATGTCCAGCAACAACATGAAGACAGGGGCAGCATATAAGTCAATACCAGAAGCATTTATTGACTGATCTCAAAAGTGTTGGCTTACAAAATCAAAATAAGTTATCACAGTAGAAATAATCAAGGGTGTTCTTTCACATTCCTCAACACTGCATAAACAATATGCATTTCCATAAACAAATGAAATATCAGCTGAAAATACAGCATCTTGGTATTTGTTCAGATTGCAGGATCAACAAGAGCTTTTACCACATTTTTTGCCTCATGGTTGAATTGGAAATATGTGCACCTGAGCATAATTCTACAACAAGCAAGCAGGAGCTTTTGATAGAGGCTACTGAAAACATTGATGCAAGTTATTGGTAATAAGACATTTTTATAGACTTCCATATTCTGCCCTCTTGTATAGATTTGTGAAAATGAACAGTGATAGACATTTTGCTTGAAAACAGAATTTGAAAGTAATTTCTAGAAAAGGTAAACACAGCTATCTGTATGGCTTTGTAAAAATGAACAACCATATTCTGGCCAATTGTATAGATTTGTAAATATGAACAACCATATTCTGGCCAATTGTATAGATTTGTAAAAATGAACATGAACAGATATTTTTTTTGTTTTACTTTTTTTAAATGAAAAATAACTATTTTAAACAACATCAACTGTGAACTGATTTGGGCGTGTGTGTGTTAAAGAGACAGGGAGGGAGGGACAAAGAGAGAGAGAGGCTACATTACTTGTACTGAAACTGTTCTCTTCTCTGTTTCAATACAGCAAAGCGTTCAATGACTTTCTCATTGAAATCAGGCATGCTGAGGACTAGTTCCCTCTCCATGGAAAGCATGGCCAGTGCATTCAGACGTTCCTGGCCCATTGAATTTCGCAGGAATGTCTTAACTCGTGTCAAAGTTGAGAAACATCTCTCAGCTTCAGCTGTTGTCATGGGAGTAGTTATGAGGATGTTCAACAGAGTCACAGTCTCAGAGAACGTCTCCTGGAGGTTGTAGCTCATGAGAACCTGGTACAGTGCCAGTGCACCACAGCCTCCCTTGAATTCAGGATTCTCATAGATCAGAGATAGTTCTGTCTTGAGCTTTGCCTTGCTCAGCATGGGGTATGCATTCACAGTGGCATTCAGAGCCTCATCAGGAAATGAATGGCAGTACCTTTCAAACATGTCTGCTTGCAGTAAGGTAGCACTCACAAGGTGGCCAGAGAAAGAGAACCTTTCTTTGATGTGATCCAGGATGGTGTTGCAGACCTCTTCAGACAGCCTCTGCTTCTCCTCTTCTCTCAAAGCTGTTCTGGGTCTTTTGGCTCCTGTTGCTTCTTGCAGCTGCTGTTGAGAGGAGTCCCTGAAGGCAAACAGACCAATGTGTTTGTTGGCTTTGTACAGTATTGTTGTCTATGTGATGCACAGGTATATGCAATGTATCCATGATGTATAGTACAAATACTTCAGTTCCACTTAAAATGGGCAGGGATGCATAAAGTCTTTAGTGTTTAAGTTAGCCTTTGTGTCTCACATAGCCTGGATGTTCAGCACAGTATACAGTGGTGCTCATAAGCTTATGATCCCATGCTAAAGTTGACTAAAAAGAGGAATAAAAAAGAAAAGAAAATTGGTGTCCATAAAGGTTGGATTTTCCAACTTTTTTAATTAAGTCATTAAGATAAATTTCCAAAAGATTATTTTTTTATTTTTTTATTCCTCTTTTAGTCAACTTTAGAATGTGTTCATACACTTATGAGCACCACTGCACAGTACACATAGTATATAAAATAAAATAGATTACACCACTGGCCATATATAATGAGAATAATGTAATTTCAAACACAAATGCAGTCTCCTTTCATGCATACATTTTCAAATAAAGCTCTGCTTTGAGAAAGATCGAATGATATTGTTTAATCTTACCTTATGGCCTGCACACTGCTTGTGAAGCTGTCGAGGGCACTTTTGATAAAGACAGCATCGATGTCCTTCTTCTGTAGCTTCTGGTACAGAATGTCGACGTGGGGCATGATTTTGTGAAAAAGCCGCAGGAAAAAAATAAAATCTTCATCATGCAGCATCCTCACGTAGCCAGATGCCTCTCTCACTGTGCCCTGGTCAAATGAACCCAATGAACCCGTCCGGATGGCTTCAAAACATTCTATTAGGTCGTCTCGATTCTCGTAGACAGTGTTCACGACTCTGCTGTTGAAGTTCCACCGTGTGGATGAAGGTCTGGGCAGTCTTCGTGCAACAGTCTGGTCAAGAATGCTGGTGCGTTTGGGTGACCGGGAAAAAAAGTTGTAATCCCGCTCAGATCGGAAAAGAAAATGTTCACTTTTTTGATGCGAAAGTAGCTTGCTGCATGATCAAATTCAGCTGATGCGCATAGCAATGCACGTAATGGGCATTCTTGAAATGCTCACGCACCTTTTTCTGCACACCAGCCTTCTCTCCCTCATCACACTGGCTCCATCGTAAGCTTGCGCAATGAGTTTGACTTTCTGTCATCGGCAAAAAAGACCGTTCAGTCTCTCCAAAAGTACACTGGCGATTGAGACTGAGGTTGATTCCGAGATGGGAAGGAACTCAAAAATCGCTCCCTGCACTTTGTGCTTGCTATCTATGTACCTCAGCACAAGCACCAACTGTGTCTGTGTAGAAACGTCCGTGGTCTCGTCAGCTTGGATAGCTACGAAGTTCGCAGACTTCACCTCCTCCACAATATGTTCCCTCGTGACCGCTAGCATACACTCCAGTAGCTCGTTTTGAATGGTCTTTGATGTGCCCTTGAAAACTTTAGCATTTTTAAGATGGTCATCAAACACCTCATCTAATTGTGCCACAAAGTTGACAAGTCCAAGAAAAATACCAGGGTTGGTGGAGCCCTCAGTTTCATCTTTGCCTCGCAAAAGCTAACTCAAACACGCCGCAAAACTTCACACACTGGATTAGCCGGCTGAGGATATGGCGGTTCTTGCTAACCTCATCGTTGTGGCGGCGGACAGCTAGCCTGTATCCCTCATCCAGTTGAGTGGCAATATTCACTCTCCCCAAAGCAGAAATTCTCAAACAGCTATCCATGTGGGTCTTTGACAGCTCATGTTTCTTAATCTTTTCTGAAAGATGGTGCATGTCGGTTACACCAGTCGCTGTCCAAGCGGTGCTGTCTGCCGTGCCGCCTTCATGGTGAATGAGTAAGCAGGGGTAGCAGAAAACTGCATTAGCTTACATCGCAGCCTGCTAGCCAGGTTTTTCGTTCATACCAATTTTTGGAAAATCCTCGGGTGTAGGACTTCCCCCTTTAGTAGAAACCTGTTGAATTATTAAATTTGGTCTGGGAGGTCCTAATTGTTTCGTTGCCAATTTATCTTCATTTGTTCGCCGACAAAAAGGAAATTCTTTGAAAGACACAACCGAGTTGCACTGAAGCCTAGCCATGTTGATAGTAGTAGTGAATTGATTGACGCTGCTACCCTCTCTTTTCTTAGTTACGTTCATGTGACGAAAGCGCGTAAGTGCAAGCCCACAGACACCCATTGAGATTGTATTGAAGGCTCTGAAATTTGAAAAAAATAGATTTTACATGGGAGTCTATGACAGAAGTTCTGGGCGATTTTCAATCTGACTGAAATCGCCCCAAAAGGGGGTGGAGCCATTTGAAGCACGACTTTAGCCTGATTCGACATTTAGTGGCAGTGTGGCACTGTGGCAGATCAGACGTATAGATTACAACACTGATAACTACTGTTGCCGTGATATAATTGATTAGAAAAAAAATCCCTTCCTTTTCCCGTTTGGCAGTGCGTCGCCCATATCGCCCTATTGAACAGGCCGTCCCTGCATGTAGGTAGAGTTATTAAAGTGACTATGCATAGATAATAAACAGAGAGTAGCAGCAGTGTAAATGAGAGGGGGTGGGGCAATGCAAATTGTCTGGGTAGCCATTTGATTAGATGTTGGGGGTAGAAGCTGTTTAGAAGCCTCTTGGACCTAGACTTGGCGTTCCGGTACAGCTTGCCGTGTGGTAGCAGAGAGAACAGTCTATGACTAGGGTGGCTGGAGTCTTTGATAATTTTTAGGGCCTTCCTCTGACACCGCCAGGTATAGAGGTCCTGGATGGCAGGAAGCTTGGCCCCAGTGATGTACTGGGCTGTACCCACTACCCTCTGTAGCGCCTTGTGGTCGGAGGCCGAGCAGTTGTCATTCCAGGCAGTGATGCAACCAGTCAGGATGCTCTCGATGGTGCAGCTGTAGAACCTTTTGAGGATCTGAGGACCCATGCCAAATTTTTTCAGTCTCCTTAGGGGGAATAGGTTTTGTCGTGCCCTCTTCACAACTGTCTTGGTGTGCTTGAACCATGTCAGTTTGTTGGTGATGTGGACACCAAGGAACTTGAAGCTCTCAACCTGCTCCACTACAGCCCCGTTGATGAGAATGGGGGCGTGCTCGGTCGTCTTCTTTTTCCTATAGTCCACAATCATCTACTTTGTCTTGATCACGTTGAGGGAGAAGTTATTTTCCTGGCACCACACGCCCAGGTCTCTGACCTCTTCCCTGTAGGCTGTCTCGTCATTGTTGGTAATCAGACCTACTACTGTTGTGTTGTCTGCAAACTTGATGACTGAATTGGAGGTGTGTGTGGCCACGCAGTCATGGGTGAACAGGGAATATTGGAGGAGGCTGAGCACACACCCTTGTAGGGCCCCTGTGTTGAGGATCAGCAAAGTGGAGGTGTTGTTTCCTACCTTCACCACCTGGGAGCGGCCTGTCAGGAAGTCAAGACCCAGTTGCACTGGGCGGTGTTCAGACTCAGGGCCCCGAGCTTAATGATGAGCTTGGAGGGTACTATGGTGTTGAAGGCTGAGCTATAGTCAATGAACAGCCTTCTTACATAGGTATTCCTCTTGTCCAGATGGGATACGGCAGTGTGCAGTGTGATGGCAATTAAATAGTCTGTAGATCTATTGGGGCGGTATGCACATTGAAGTGGGTCTAGGGTGTCAGGTAAGGTAGAGGTGATATGATTCTTAACTAGCTTCTCAAAGCACTTCATGATGATGAGAACTTGTTCTCAACTGGCTTACCTGGTTAAATAAAGGTTAAATAAAAAATAAAAATAAAATGATGACAGAAGTGTGCTACTGGGCGATAGTCATTTAGTTCAGTTACCTTTGCTTTCTTGGGTACAGGAACGATGGTGGACATCTTGAAGCAAGTAGGGACAGCAGACTGGGATAGGGAGAAAATGAATATGTCCGTAAATACTCCAGCCAGCTGGTCTGCGCATGCTCTGAGGACGCGGCTAGGGATGCCGTCTGGGCCGGCAGCCTTGTGAGGGTTAACACGCTTAAATGTCTTACTCACGTTGGCCATGGAGAACGAGAGCCCACAGTCCTTGGGAGCGGGCCGCGTCGGTGGCACAGTGTTATCCTCAAAGAGGGCGAAGAAGGTGTTTAGCTTGTCCGGATGCAAGACGTCGGTGTCTGTAGGCCCTGCGACATACGTCTTGTGTCTGAGCCATTGAATTGCGACTCCACTTTGTCTCTGTGCTGACGTTTTGCCTCCTTGATTGCCTTATGGAGGGAATAACTACATTTACATTTTACATTTTAGTCATTTAGCAGACGCTCTTATCCAGAGCGACTTACATCAGCAATTAGGGTTAAGTGCCTTGCTTAAGGGCACATCGACAGATTTTTCACCTAGTCGGCTCGGGGATTAGAACCAGCGACCTTTCGGTTACTGGCACAACGCTCTTACCCACTAAGCTACCTGCCGCCCAACTACACTGTTTGTATTCAACCATATTCCCAGTCACCTTGCCATGGTTAAATGCGGTGTCACGGTTTACTAAGCCAGAACCCAGAAGCAGACCAGGACAAGGTAAATTGAAACAAAGGTGAGTGTTTATTTAATAGATCCACGAGTGAGGCTGAATAATCCAGGGAACAGAGCGGGTGGCGTGGATGGGTTGTTGAGGGTGCAGTGGTAGGTCCAGTAATGGCTCGGCAGCCGCCGACCATCAGGCAGAGGTTGGGTGAAGGTTCCGGGTGAGTGACTGCAGATAGAACAAAACGGAGGTAAGTATACAGCAAGTCAAAAAGGTGCAAAACAACAAAACTAACGCTAGAAGTTCCAAGGCTGATACACGGACAAACATACTGTTCATGGCTAACGATCCGGCAGGGAATGGATGTTAGGACAGAGCCTAAGAAGGGTGATGATCAGGACCAGGTGTGCAGATTGCTGATGGGATGCAGGTGCGGAAATCAAGAGAGCTCCCGCCTAGCAACGTTGCCCGGCAACCAGGCAGGGAGCGTTCCAGAACCCCTCGGGAAACTGGAGATCCCGAGCAGAAAAACTAATACCCAGACAGAAACCGACTCAGACTGCAGGGATCGTTACAGTACCCCCCTCCGACGAACGCCACCGGGCGGACTCCCGGAGCGCCAGGATGGAGGCGGTAGAAGTCACGAATGAGGTCAGCATCTAGGATCTGTCGCCGCGGAATCCAACTCCTCTCCTCAGGACCATACCCCTCCCAGTCCACGAGATACTGGAAACCCCGGCCCACGCCGTCTGGAATCCATGATGCGTCGCACCGTGTAGGCAGGACCACCTCCGATCATCCGAGGAGGAGGAGGAGGAGGCGGAGGAGGCAACAGAGGACTGAGGAGAACAGGCTTGAGGCAGGAGACATGAAAGGTGGGATGGACTCTGAGCGTCCTCGGTAGTTTGAGTCGAACTGCCACCGGATTGATCACCTTCTCCACCACAAACGGACCAATGAACTTCGGTAACAACTTCCTAGACTCAGTCCGTAAAGGAAGATCCCGTGTGGCCAACCAGACCCTATCTCCGATGGTATAGGTGGGAGCGGGGATCCGGCGACGAGTCGCCTGGAGCTGATACCGGTCCGAAACTCTAAGGAGTGCCTTTCTGGCCCGATGCCAGGTCCGGTGGCAACGACGAATATGGGCCTGAACAGAGGGCACTGAGAGCTCCTTCTCCTGAGAAGGGAACAAGGGAGGTTGGTAGCCATACAGGCACTGGAAGGGAGACATCCCAGTGGCAGATGTAGGGAGAGTATTGTGGGCATACTCAACCCAAGGCAACTGAGAGACCCAGGAGGTGGGGTTGGAGGAGACAAGGCAGCGTAGCGTGGATTCCATCTTCTGGTTGGCTCTCTCCGCCTGACCATTAGATTGGGGGTGAAAACCAGATGTGAGGCTGACTGTAGCTCCAATGGCCAAACAGAAGGACTTCCAGACAGCAGAGGTAAACTGAGGGCCACGGTCGGAAACGATATCACTGGGCAAACCGTGGACCCTGAAAACCTCCTAACCAGGATCTCGGACGTCTCCGAGGCAGAGGGAAGCTTGGCAATAGGCACAAAGTGGGCGAGCTTGCTGAATCTGTCCACGATAGTCAGAACGACCGTGTTTCCCTCAGAAACGGGCAACCCAGTGACAAAGTCCAGGGCCAGATGCGACCATGGTCGCCGGGGAATAGGAAGGGGGTGAAGTAGTCCAGAGCTGGACCGATTGGTACTCTTATTCTGCGCACACACTGGACAGGCAGCAACATAACCCCGAGTATCCTCGGCCATGGCAGGCCACCAAAAACGTCTGCGAAGAAACGCCATCGTCCCGAGCCACGCCAGGGTGACAAGCCATCTTGCTGGCGTGGGACCATTTGAGGACAGCAGGACGAACCGACTCAGGCACAAACAACCGACCGGGTGGACCGTTACGGGACCGGGCTGCGTCCGAAGGGCCGCCATCACCTCCTCCTCAATCTTCCACCTAACAGCTCCCACGACGCAGTTCCGGGGGAGAATTGTCTCGGTCTTGGACCCACTCTCCTCCGTCTTGGAGAACATCCGGGACAAGGCGTCCGCCTTGCCGTTCTTAGATCCAGGTCGGAACGTCAGGGAAAAATTGAATCGTCCGAAAAACAACGCCCACCTGGCCTGACGGGAGTTGAGACGTCTAGCCGATTGCACGTAAGCAAGATTCTTGTGGTCAGTCCAGACAATAAACGGTTGCTCCGCCCCCTCCAACCAGTGGCGCCACTCCTCCAAGGCAAGTTTCACCGCGAGAAGCTCCCGGTTACCCACATCGTAATTCCTCTCCGCAGGCGAAAGCGGCGACGAGTAGTAGGCGCAGGGATGGAGTTTACTGTCCGTGGAGCATCGCTGCGACAGGATGGCGCCAACTCCCACATCAGACGCGTCCACTTCAACGACTTAACTGACGGGCCGTGTCCGGCTGAGAGAGAATCGGTGCGTTGGTGAATCGCCTCTTCAAATCCAGAAACGCTCGATCCGCCTCCGGATTCCACTTGAAGGTCCTGATACTGGAAGTCAAGGCAGTTAACGGAGCGGCCACACGGCTGTAATCCCGGATGAATCTGCGGTAGAAATTCGCAAACCCCAAAAATCTCTGGAGCTGCAATCTCGTACCGGGCTGGGCCCATTCCAGAACCGCTCTAACCTTCTCCTGGTCCATCCTAATCTCTCCCCTGGAGATGATGTACCCGAGAAAGGATGTCGTGTGGGCGTGAAACTCGCACTTCTCGGCCTTCACGAACAGGCGATTCTCCAACAATCGCTGCAGAACCTGCCGGACATGCTGGACGTGGTCGGAAGGTTCCTTCGAGAAGATCAGAATGTCATCCAGGTAAACAAACACAAAGAGACCGATCATATCTCTCAGGGACGTCGTTCACCATACTCTGGAATACCGCTGGAGCATTGGTCAGTCCAAACGGCATCACCTGATACTCGAAGTGACCCATCGGTGTATTGAAACCCGTCAACCACTCGTCCCCCTCTCTGATCCGGACCATGTGATACGCATTGCGTAGGTCTAGCTTGGTGAACACCGTAGCACCCTGTAAGGAGTCGAAGGCAGAACTCATCAAGGGCAGGGGGATACTTGTTCTTGACCGTGATGTCATTCAACCCCCGATAATCAATACACGGTCGAAGAGAGCCATCCTTCTTACCCACAAAGAAGAATCCTGCCCCAGGGGGTGATGACGAGGGACGAACGAGACCAGCAGCTAGGGACTCCTTGATGTAGGTCTCCAAAGCCTCACGTTCAGGTCGGGAGATACTGTATAACCTTCCCTTGGGGTAGACAGCTCCAGGGAACAGGTTGATGGCACAATCATATGGTCGGTGGGGAGGGAGTGACAGAGCCTTCTGCTTACTGAACACTTCCCCCAAATCGTGATATGTCTCGGGAACCAGGGACAAATCTGGGGGTTTAGCCTCAATCACCTGACTGGGAACCGAATGGGGACAGGCAGTCTTGAGACAGTTAGCATGACAATCAAGGCTCCAACTCGTTACCTTGCCCGTCACCCAATCGAACGTGGGATTGTGTTCCTTCAGCCAGGGGTATCCAAGGACCAGAGGAACATGGGAAGACGGCAGAATGAAGAATGAAATCATCTCCGAATGATTCCCCGACAACAGCATCTTAACCGGTTCAGTCCTCATCGTGATACGTGCCAGACTACTGCCGTTCAGAGTGGTCGCTTCAATGGCTTCCGGCAATTGCTCCTTGGAAAGCCCCAGCTGTTCCACCAACTCGGCATCAAGAAAGCTTCCATCGGCACCTGAATCGATAAAAGCGTTAATCGCTAAGCTCTGATTCCTGTTCATAAGGGTAGCCGGGAAACGGGTCTGACAGAGGTATTGAGAGGTCGAAACTGGCTCGCTAAAAGTCCTCCCAACTTTAGCGAGCCGCGCAGTTTGACGACCGCCGGGAACAGGTGGCGAGGTAATGTCCCGAACCACCACAGTAGAGGCAACAGTTAGTCCTACGTCTGAGTTGGCGTTCCTCCTTGGTTAACCCGTGCCGCCCTACTTGCATTGGTTCAGAATCGGGAGACAGGACCTCTCCACTAATCCTGTGTGGTGGACGATGATCGACGTATTCTGGTCCAATCCCGACCCGACTGGAACCTGAGAAGCTGATCGATTGGACGGAACCCATTGCTTCTCCCCTCCTTCGCTCTCGGACTCGATTATCCACCCGAATAGACAAGGCTACCAAGCTGTCCAGGTCACTAGGCTCCGGATAGGAGATCAACTCATCCTTGAGCTGCTCCGACAGACCCTGGTAAAAGGCCGCTTGCAGAGACTCCTCATTCCACCCACTCTCCACAGCCAACGTCTTGAACTCGATCACGAAGTCGGCCACGCTGCGAGTTCCTTGGTGAAGCGAAAACAGGCGCCTAGCTGCGTCCCTCCCTCGGACGGAATGGTCGAAGAGCTTCCTCATCTCGGCCGTGAACCCCTGGTATGAAGCCATGCAGGGGTCTTGTCGTTCCCAAACGGCTGAAGCCCACTCCAGCGCTCGACCACGCAGCAACTCAATCACAAAGGCTATCCTAGCCTTGTCTGTGGCATAAGAGTAGGGCTGTAGATCGAACACTAACCCACACTGCATAAGGAAAGAACGGCATCTTCCCAGCTCCCCCTCATATTTATCCGGCGTCGGAACCTTGGGCTCACGGAAGGACACAGCTCCAGAAGCGGCAGGCGAGATGGGTGAAACCGGTAGTGGATCCTCCACCGGAAACTTGCGCTGGTTCTGGACCTCCGTCAGACCGGTAGAAAGGTTCCGAACTGCCAACGCGATCTCCTGTAGCTCCGTGCTATGATGGCCCAACATCTTCTCCTGATGGGTAATGGCATGGCGAACAGAGTCCAGGTCCGCTGGGTTCATTACTGGCCGGATCGTTCTGTCACGGTTTACTAAGCCAGAACCCAGAAGCAGACCAGGACAAGGTAAATTGAAACAAAGGTGAGTGTTTATTTAATAGATCCACGAGTGAGGCTGAATAATCCAGGGAACAGAGCGGGTGGCGTGGATGGGTTGTTGAGGGTGCAGTGGTAGGTCCAGTAATGGCTCGGCAGCCGCCGACCATCAGGCAGAGGTTGGGTGAAGGTTCCGGGTGAGTGACTGCAGATAGAACAAAACGGAGGTAAGTATACAGCAAGTCAAAAAGGTGCAAAACAACAAAACTAACGCTAGAAGTTCCAAGGCTGATACACGGACAAACATACTGTTCATGGCTAACGATCCGGCAGGGAATGGATGTTAGGACAGAGCCTAAGAAGGGTGATGATCAGGACCAGGTGTGCAGATTGCTGATGGGATGCAGGTGCGGAAATCAAGAGAGCTCCCGCCTAGCAACGTTGCCCGGCAACCAGGCAGGGAGCGTTCCAGAACCCTCGGGAAACTGGAGATCCCGAGCAGAAAAACTAATACCCAGACAGAAACCGACTCAGACTGCAGGGATCGTTACATGCGGTGGTTCATGGTTTCAGTTTTGCGCGAATGCTGCCATCTATCCACGTTTTTCGTTTGGGTAGGCTTTAATAGTCACAGTGGGAACAACATCCCCTATACACTTCCTGATGAACTCATTCACCTTCCCCGTGTATACATCAATGTTATTCTCAGAGGCTACCCGGAACATATCCCAGTCCGTGTGATCAAAACAATCTTGAAGCATCGTTGAATAGACCTTAGCACGGGTACTTCCTGTTTGAGTATCTGCCTATAGGAAGGGAGGAGCAAAATGGAGTCGTGATCTGATTTGCCTAAGGGAGGATGGGGGAGGGCCTTGTAGCCATCCCGGAAGGGGGAGTAACAATGGTTGAGCATTTTTGCAGTGAGAGTACTACAGGCAATGTGTTGATATAACTTCTGTAGCGTTTTCCTCAAATTTGCTTTGTTAAAATCCACAGCTACAATAAATGCAGCCTCAGGATGTGGTTTCCAGCTTGCACAATGTCCAGTGTAGTTCCTTGAGGGCCGTCGTGGTATCGGCTTGAGGAGGAATATACAAGGCTGTGACTATAACCGAAGAGAATTCTCTAGGGAGGTAATACGGTCGGCATTTGATTGTGAGGTATTCTAGGTCGGGTGAACAAAAGGACTTGAGTTTCTGTACGTTATCACAATCACACCATGAGTAGTTAATCATGAAACATACACCACTGCCTTTCTTCTTCCCGGAGAGTTCTTTATTCTTGTCTGCGCGATGTACTGAGAACCCAGCTGGCTGTATGGACGGGGACAGTATATCTGGAGAGAGCTATGATTCTGTGAAACAGAGTATGTTACAGTCTCTGACGTCTCTCTGGAAGGAGATCCTCGCCCTGAGCTTGTCTACTTTGTTGTCCAGAGACTGAACATTAGCGAATAATATACTCGGAAGCGGTGGATGGTGTGCACGCCTCCTGAGTCGGACTAGAAGTCCACTCCGAATACCTCTTCCGAATACCTCTTCCAAATCAACATGCGTGTGATGGCGCACGTGGACGCACGCGCGTGCCCGGTCTAGTCAGCATGTTAAGAGGTTTAATTCAGAGTTGAAAAGGCAACATTTTACATTTGTTCCACCTGAGCGAGTCTGACCACAAGTCGGAGACTACTATGATGACACACCAAATGCATTTGATGGATCCTTTTTGTCTTCTTCTAATGCCACTTAAGGGGAAAGTAATCCAAAAGTAACGGAAAATAATCAGATTACGTTACTGATAATGGGTAATGCAAAAGTTACGTTAATGATTACAATTTTGGACAGGTACCGTAACTAGTAACTGTAACGGAATACATTTAGAAAGTAACCTACCCAACCCTGTGCGCAAACACACACATGCGCACACACACACACAGTATCAAGATATGCAGCCTGTGGCCTGTGGTCGGGATGAATGAGTCAATGTCCTACTCATCCAATCGTTCACTAAAAATAGACAAGCACACCTGCCTCCGGGATGGGTGGAATATAAATATTTTAATGAGTTTAGATTAAGTTCAGTTTTCTACATAGAAAACTAGGAAAAAGGAGAAGGAATCTCTCAGTATCTAACACAAAGCTCACTGTTTTTGTTTGTGAAAGCGTAAATGTTTGTTCTGGTACTGGTATGTATATACACTGCAGAACGGGCTGCTCTTGTTGTATCTCAACAATCGACAGCTGGACAAATTTCAAAACACTCAAGATATTACAGTGCATTCGGTAAATATTCAGACCCCTTGACTTTTTCTACATTTTGTTACAGACTTATTCTAAAATTGATTAAATTAATTGTTTTCATCATCAATCTACAAACAATACCCCATAATGACAAAGCAAAAACAGGTTTTTAGAAATGTTTGCAAATTTATAAAAAATACAAAACAGAAATACCTTATTTACATAAGTATTCAGACCCTTTGCTGTGAGACTCGAAATTGAGCTCAGGTGCATCCTGTTTCCATTGATCATCCTTGAGATGTTTCTACAACTTTATTGGAATCCACCTGTGGTAGATTCAATTGATTGGACATCATTTGGAAAGGCACACACCTGTCTATATAAGGTCCCACAGTTGACAGTGCATGTCAGAGCAAAAGCCAAGCCATGAGGTCGAGGGAATTGTCCGTAGAGCTCCGAGACAGGATTGTGTCGAGGCACAGATCTGGGGAAGGGTACCAAAAAATGTCTGGCCGCCCGGCCAAACTGAGTAATCGGGGGAGAAGGGCCTTGGTCAGACAGAGCTCCAGAGTTCCTCTGTGGAGATGGGAGAACCTTCCAGAAGGACAACCATCTCTGCAGCACTCCACCAATCAGGCCTTTATGGTAGAGTGGCCAGACGCAAGCCCGCTTGGAGTTTGCCAAAAGGCACCTAAAGGACTCTCAGACCATGAGAAACAAGATTCTCTGGTCTGATGAAACCAAGATTGAACTCTTTGTCCTGAATGCCAAGCGTCACGTCTGGAGGAAACCTGGCACCAACCCTACGGTGAAGCATGGTGGTAGCAGCATCATGCTGTGGTGATGTTTTTCAGTGGCGGGGACTGGGAGACTAGTCAGGATCGAGGGAAAGATAAACGGAGCAAAGTACAGAGATCCTTGATGAAAACCTGCTCCTCAGACTGGGGCGAAGGTTCATCTTCCAACAGGACAACGACCCTAAGCACACAGCCAAGACAACGCAGGAGTGGCTTCGGGACAAGTCTCTGAATGTCCTTGAGTGGCCCAGCCAGAGCCCGGACTTGAACCCAATCTCTGGAGAGACCTGAAAATAGCTGTGCAGCGACGCTCCTCATCCAACCTGACAGCGCTTGAGAGGAAATGCAGAGAAGAATGGGAGAAACTCCCCAAATACAGGTGTGCCAAGCTTGTAGCATCATACCCAAGAAGACTCGAGGCTGTAATCGCTGCCGAAGGTGCTTCAACAAAGTACTGAGTAAAGGGTCTGAATACTTATGTAAATGTGATATTTCTGTGTATTTATTTTATTTTATTATATATTTTTGAAAACCTGTTTTTGCTTTGTCGTTATAGGGTATTGTGGAAAAAACAATTTAATTAATTGTAGAATAAGGCTGTAACGTAACAAAATGTGGAAAATGTCAAGGGGTCTGAATACTTTCCGAATGCACTGTAGCTTTAGATCTCACCCAAATTGCTACTTATCACTGTTCAGTTCATTAAAAAGTCCATAGTAGATGGAATAATACTAACATGTGAATACATCAGTTAGTCTGGTCATGTTTATATTTTTCAGAGGATAGGGGAGCAGGGAAAAAACAACCGCTTTAGAGAATTGTCTGAGGGCAGAAACGCATAATGCATCTTAAATGTTTGTTCCCCTTGTATGATTTAAAAAACACAGAAACAACATTTCTTGAACTTTTCCCCTAAACAAACAGCATCCCACATGCATAATGAATTCCAAATGTAGTGCCCCTTTTCCTTCTGAAACCCTAGACAGATTGAGTTAATCTATATAGATTCCTCACCTATAAAATGTAATTGCTCAAATACAAATCAAATCCAGCCTAATACTTTTCATGCTATTTTTTATATTTCCTGCGGAATCTGTAAAGTTACAGCCCTTTTATGGTCAAATTAATGAAACTGTTTGACCACAGCCTATTTACAGAAGTCGTTATGATAAGACCATTACCATTAACGATAAATGTCTTTTAGATCTTAATTTACAACTGAAACACTATACGTCAATGGCAGTTAAGTAAAACAAAACACCAGCTGGAAAGTACCCAATTGGGCACAAACTGGTTGAATCAACATTGTTTTTACGTAATTTGTCAATGTATTGTGACGTGGAATCTACGTGGAAAAGATATTGGATTTAAAAAGTCATCAACTGTTTTTTGAGGGTGAAATTTCAACTACAGGATTATGTCATCATTGTAACACATTTTCAACATAGACAAACCTTGTATAAAATATGTTGAATTTGTAGCTTTGAAAGAATGTCAGATCTTCAACATTATATCCACTATCAGAAAAAATCTATAGGATGGGAAAGACCTCCTACTGGAGAGTTGATTCATCTACAGCTACTAATTTGGTCTCCCATTGAGGGTTTTAACCAAGCCCTGCTTAGCTTTGATATTTGTCACTGACTACTACCAATGTGTTACCATGAGAATGATTATTGAGAGATCTGTTAATAACTAAATATATTCACTGTTGCCATTGAAGTCATTCCAAAGGGTAGGTTTAACAGAGCAAATTAAATGCAACCATACTTTATAAGTCATATATCATCAATGATACTATTTAGGCCTATATAACATTTGCAAAGTCATCAACAGCTATTGTTTCAATTCAACCTAGGGTTCAACTAAAAATATACAAAACATACAGTGCCTTCAGAAAGTATTCACACACCTTGACTTTTTCCACATTTTGTTGTGTTATAGCCTGAATTTAAAATTGATTGAATTTAGATATTGTGTCACTGGCATACACACAATACCCCATAATGTCAAAGAGGAATTACGTTTTTCAAAATGTTTAGAAATTAATAAAAAATGAAAAGCTGAAATGTCTTGAGTTAATACAGTAGTGTGAAAAAGTGTTTGCCCCCTTCCTGATTTGTTATTTGTTTGCATGTTTGTCACACTTAAATGTTTCAGATCATCAAACACATTTAAATATTAGTCAAAGATAACACAAGTAAACACAAAATGCAGTTTTGAAATTAAGGTTGTTATTATTAAGGGAAAACAAAATCCAAAACTACATGGCCCTGTGTGAAAAAGTGTTTGCCCCCCTGTTATAACACAACTCAACTGTGGTTTATCACACCTGAGTTCAATTCCTCTAGCCACACCCAGGCCTGATTACTGCCACACCTGTTCTCAATCAAGGAATCACTTAAATAGGACCTGCCTGACAAAGTGAAGTAGACCAAAAGATCGTCAAAAGCTAGATATCATGCCGAGATCCAAAGAAATTCAGGAACAAATGAGAAAGAAAGTAATTGAGATCCATCAGTCTGGAAAAGGTTATAAAGCCATTTCTAAAGCTTTGGGACTCCAGCAAACCACAGTGAGAGCCATTATCCACAAATGGTGAAAACATGGAACAGTGGTGAACCTTCCCAGGAGTGGCCGGCCGACCAAAATTACCCCAAGAGCGCAGCGACGACTCATCCAAGAGGTCACAAAAGACCCCACAACAACATCCAAAGAGCTGCAGGCCTCAGTTAAGCTCAGTGTTCATGACTCCGCCATAAGAAAGAGACTGGGCAAAAATGGCCTGCATGGCAGAGTTCCAAGACGAAAACCACTGCTGAGCAAAAACAACATTAAGGCTCGTCTTATTTTTACCAGAAAACATATTGATGATCCCCAAGACCTTTGGGAAAATACTCTGTGGACTGACAAGACAAAAGTTGAACTTTTTGGAAGGTGTGTGTCCCATTACATCTGGCGTAAAAGTAACACCGCATTTCAGAAAAAGAACATCATACCAACAGTAAAATATGGTGGTGGTAGTAGTGTGATGGTCTGGGCCTGTTTTGCTGCTTCAGGACCTGGAAGAGTTGCTGTGATAAATGGAACCATGAATTCTGCTGTCTACCAAAAAATCCTGAAGGAGAATGTCCGGCCATCTGTTCGTGACCTCAAGCTGAAGCGAACTTGGGTTCTGCAGCAGGACAATGATCCAAAACACACCAGCAAATCCACCTCTGAATGGCTGAAGAAAAACTAAATGAAGACTTTGGAGTGGCCTAGTCAAAGTCCTGACCTGAATCCTATTGAGATGCTGTGGCATGACCTTAAAAAGGCAGTTCATGCTCGAAAACCCTCCAAAGTGGCTGAATTACAACAATTCTGCAAAGATGAGTGGGCCAAAATTCCTCCACAGCGCTGTAAAAGACTCATTGCAAGTTATCGCAAACGCTTGTTTGCAGTTGTTGCTGCGAAGGGTGGCCCAACCAGTTACTAGGTTGTAGGGGGCAATCACTTTTTCACACAGGGCCATGTGGGTTTGGATTTTGTTTTCCCTTAATAATAACAACCTTATTTCAAAACTGCATTTTGTGTTTACTTGTGTTATCTTTGACTAATATTTAAATTTGTTTGATGATCTGAAACATTTGTGTGTGACAAACATGCAAACAAATATGAAATCAGGAAGGGGGCAAACACTTTTTCACACCACTGTAAGTATTCAACCCCTTTGTTATGGAAAGCCTAAATAAGTTCAGAAGTAAAAATGTGCTTAACAAGTCACATAATAAGTTGCATGACAGCGTGAAAAGAAGGAAGCCTGTACACAAAACAAATATTCCAAAACATGCATCCTGTTTGGAATAAGGCACTAGAGTAAAACTGCAAAAAAATGTGGCAAAGAAATTAACTTTATATCCTGAATACAAAGCGTTATGTTTGGGGCAAATCCAACACAACACATCACTGAGTACCACTCTTCATATTTTCAAGCATGGTGGTGGCTGCATCATGTTATGGGTATGCTTGTCATCGGCAAGGGCTAGCGAGTTTTTTTTAGGATAAAAATAAACTGAATAAAGTGAATAAAGCTAAGCACAGGCAAAATCCTAGAGGGAAACCTGGTTCAGTCTTCTTTCCAACAGACACTGGGAGACAAATTCCCCTTTCAGCAGGACAATAACCTAAAACACAAGGCCAAATATACACTGAAGTTGCTTACAAAGACGACATTGAATGTTCCTGAGTGGCCTAGTTACAGTTTTAACTTAAATTGGCGTGAAAATCTACAGTAAGACTTGAAAATGGCTGTCTAGCAATGATCAAAACCCAATTTGACAGAGCTTGAAGAATAAATAAAAAAAGTGCATTAAATGCACTTTAAATAAAGTTTGATTTGATTTAGTCCTATTCTTCAACTTAGATTTTTGGTTGAGATGGAGACATGAATCCAACATATCAATACATTTATAGACAAACTGGAATTAAAGCCAGACTAAGTCAGTGGCACAAAAGATACATCTCCTTCAAATGTGTTGTCAACCAAACACAATTCAATATTACTTTTGTAATACAGTAAATAGCCTAAAGTTAAGGCTATCTTACAAACTAATGTAACAGTATTTATTCAACCTTGAATGCGTAACACATCCATTGGCACATTTTGAAGTTAGTCTACTGTAACTATAAATGTCTTCTTATGTAATCATAGAAAGGTTGCATGTTCGAGATGTCATGCAAAGGTCTGTGGAGATCTTCACAATTGCTATAATAATCTGTGCAGAATCTTCAACAGCATTGATCACTTGGACTATGTACTTTTAATGTAGTCGCAACTGCAATGTTAATTTGCTTGTGCTATTAGATGAAGCAAAGTGATAACACATTAAATTGTTGTATAAATACGAAATATCTGACATCGTATTCCCATTTGAACTTTGTTGTGCTTTTAAGAAACACAATTAGATGACAACAAAATAAAAAATCTGACTTCCATTGGAATTTGGTTGTGCTTTTAGATGGTTGAAAGCATAGTGATAACACATTGGGAATTCAACAAACTTCTGGCAGTCTTTTTGAGTGGGTGAATAAAGGTTGAAATCTCACTGATCAACGTCTCAACCATATATTACCCACATATCCACGTTGAATATATGATCAGTTGTAGTGTGGTAAATATCCTATAAAGTGCATTTAAGTGGTCTCTCTCATGATTTCTCTCCCCTCTCAGTTGATATGCCAGCTTCTCTCCTTCTCTGGCTCTTCCCCCTTTCTCTCTCTGTCTGCCTCTCACTCTCTCACGGTTTCACCTTCTGTGACAGCACCTGTCCTTCTGTGACGGCATCTGTCCTTCTAATATACATCAAATCATTACCTACAACCATATAAAAAGGAGTCAAACCTCTAATTTGGCACGTACAGTGCATTCGGAAAGTATTCAGTATTTTCCACATTTTGTTACGTTACAGCCTTATTCTAAAATTGATTAAATAGTTTTTTTCCCCTCATCAATCTACACAAAATACCCCATAATGACAAAGCAAAAACTGGTTTTTAGAAATGTTTGTAAATGTATTAAAAATAAAAAAAGATCACATTTACATAACTATTCAGACCCTTTACTCAGTATTTTGTTGAATCACCTTTGGCAGTGATTACAGCCTCAAGTCTTCTTGGGTATGATGCTATAAGCTTGGAACACCTGTATTTGGGGAGTTTCTCCCATTCTTTTCTGCAGATCCTCTCAAGCTCTGTCAGGTTGGATGGGGAGCGTCGCTGAACAGATATTTTCAGGTCTCTCCAGAGATGTTCGATTGGGTTCAAGTCCGGGCTCTGGCTAGGCCACTCAAGGAAATTCAGAGACTTGTCCCGAAGCCACTCCTGCGTTGTCTTGGCTGTGTGCTTAGGGTCGTTGTCCTGTTGGAAGGTGAACTGTCGCCTCAGTCTGAGGTCCTGAGCACTCTGGGCAGGTTTTCATCAAGGATCTCTCTGTACTTTGCTCCGTTCATCTTTCCCTCGATCCTGACTAGTCTCCCAGTCCCTGCCACTGAAAAACATCCTCACAGCATGATGCTGCCGCCACCATTCTTCACCGTAGAGATGGTGCAATGTTTCCTCGCTTGGCATTCAGGCCAAAGAGTTCAATTTTGCTTTCATCAGACCAGAGAATCTTGTTTCTTGTGGTCTGAGTCCTTTAGGTGCCTTTTGGCAATCTCCAAGCGTGCTGACATGTGCCTTATACTGAAGAGTGGCTTCTGTCTGGCCACTCTACCATAAAGTCCTGATTGGTGGAGTGCTGCAGAGATGGTTGTCCTTCTGGAAGGTTCTCCCATCTCCACAGAGGAACTCTGGAGCTCTGTCAGAGTGACCATCAGGTTCTTGGTCACCTCCCTGACCAAGGCCCTTCTCCCCCGATTGCTCTGTTTGGCTGAGCGGCCAGCTCTAGGAAGAATCTTGGTGGTTCCAAACTTCTTCCATTTAAGAATGATGGAGGCCACTGTGTTTTGAGGACCTTCAATGCTGCAGACATTTTTTGGTACCCTTCCCCAGATCTGTGCCTCGACAAAATCCTGCCTCGGAGCTCTACGGACAATTCCTTCGACCTCATGGCTTGGTTTTTGCTCTGACATGCACTGTCAACTGTGGGTGTAACGATTCCGGCAGTCTGAGTCGGGTCCTGTCTGTGGACTAGTTTTTCTGTTCGTGATCTCCAGTTTCCCGAGGGTTCTGGAACGCTCCGGGGAGCTCTCTTGATTTCCGCACCTGCATCCCATCAGCAATCTGCACACCTGGTCCTGATCATCACCCTTCTTAGGCTCTGGCCTAACATCCATTCCCTGCCGGATCGTTAGCCATGAACAGTATGTTTGTCAGTGTATCAGCCTTGGAGTTTCTAGCGTTAGTTTTGTTGTTTTGCACCTTGTTGGCTTGCCGTGTACTTACCTCCCGTTTTGTTTCTATCTGCAGTCAATCTCCCGGAACCTTCACCCAACCCCTGCCTGGTTGTCGGCGGCTGCCGAGCCATTCTTGGATCCACCACTGCACCTCCACCAACTCATCTCCGCCGTCCGCTCTGTCCCCTGGATTATTCTACATCGCTTTTGGAATCTGTTAAATAAATACTCACCTTCGTTTCAACTCACCTTGTCCTGGTCTGCTTCTGGGTTCTGGCTTAGTAAACCGTGACAGAACGATCCGGCCAGTAATGAACCCAGCGGACCTGGACTCTGTTCGCCATGCCATTACCCATCAGGAGAAGATGTTGGGCCATCATAGCACGGAGCTACAGGAGATCGCGTTGGCAGTTCGGAACCTTTCTACCGGTCTGACGGAGGTCCAGAACCAGCGCAAGTTTCCGGTGGAGGATCCACTACCGGTTTCACCCATCTCGCCTGCCGCGTCTGAAGCGGTGTCCTTCCGTGAGCCCAAGGTTCCGGCGCCGGATAAATATGAGGGGGGAGCTGGGAAGATGCCGTTCTTTCCTTATGCAGTGTGGGTTAGTGTTCGATCTACAGCCCTACTCTTATGCCACAGACAAGGCTAGGATAGCCTTTGTGATTGAGTTGCTGCGTGGTCGAGCGCTGGAGTGGGCTTCAGCCGTTTGGGAACGACAAGACCCCTGCATGGCTTCATACCAGGGGTTCACGGCCGAGATGAGGAAGCTCTTCGACCATTCCGTCCGAGGGAGGGACGCAGCTAGGCGCCTGTTTTCGCTCCACCAAGGAACTCGCAGCGTGGCCGACTTCGTGATCGAGTTCAAGACGTTGGCTGTGGAGAGTGGGTGGAATGAGGAGTCTCTGCAAGCGGCCTTTTACCAGGGTCTGTCGGAGCAGCTCAAGGATGAGCTGATCTCCTATCCGGAGCCTAGTGACCTGGACAGCTTGGTAGCCTTGTCTATTCGGGTGGATAATCGAGTCCGAGAGCGAAGGAGGGAGAAGCAATGGGGTCCGTCCAGTCGATCAGCTTCTCAGTTCCCAGTCGGGTCGGGTGGTGGACCAGAACCCGTCGATCATTCTCCACCACAAAGGATTAGTGGAGAGGTCTTCTCTCCCGATTCTGAACCCATGCAAGTGGGGCGGCACGGGTTAACCAAGGAGGAGCGTCAACATAGACGTAAGACCAACTGCTGCCTCTACTGTGGTAGCTCGGGACATTACATCTCCACTTGTTCCCGGCGGTCGTCAAACTGCCCGGCTCGCTAAAGTTGGGAGGACTTTTAGCGAGCCAGTTTCAACCTCTCAGTACCTCTGTCAGACCCCGTTTCCCGGCTACCCTTGTGAACAGGAATCAGAGCTTAGCGATTAACGCTTTTATCGATTCAGGTGCCGATGGAAGCTTTCTTGATGCCGAGTTGGTGGAACAGCTGGGGCTTTCCAAGGAGCAATTGCCGGAAGCCATTGAAGCGACCACTCTGAACGGCAGTAGTCTGGCACGTATCACGATGAGGACTGAACCGGGTTAAGATGCTGTTGTCGGGGAATCATTCGGAGATGATTTCATTCTTCATTCTGCCGTCTTCCCATGTTCCTCTGGTCCTTGGATACCCCTGGCTGAAGGAACACAATCCCACGTTCGATTGGGTGACGGGCAAGGTAACGAGTTGGAGCCTTGATTGTCATGCTAACTGTCTCAAGACTGCCTGTCCCCATTCGGTTCCCAGTCAGGTGATTGAGGCTAAACCCCCAGATTTGTCCCTGGTTCCCGAGACATATCCGATTTGGGGGAAGTGTTCAGTAAGCAGAAGGCTCTGTCACTCCCTCCCCCACCGACCATATGATTGTGCCATCAACCTGTTCCCTGGAGCTGTTTACCCCAAGGGAAGGTTATACAGTATCTCCCGCCCTGAACGTGAGGCTTTGGAGACCTACATCAAGGAGTCCCTAGCTGCTGGTCTCGTTCGTCCCTCGTCATCACCCCTGGGGGCAGGATTCTTCTTTGTGGGTAAGAAGGATGGCTCTCTTCGACCGTGTATTGATTATCGGGGGTTGAATGACATCACGGTCAAGAACAAGTATCCCCCTGCCCTTGATGAGTTCTGCCTTCGACTCCTTACAGGGTGCTACGGTGTTCACCAAGCTAGACCTACGCAATGCGTATCACATGGTCCGGATCAGAGAGGGAGACGAGTGGTTGACGGGTTTCAATACACCGATGGGTCACCGAGTATCAGGTGATGCCGTTTGGACTGACCAATGCTCCAGCGGTATTCCAGAGTATGGTGAACGACGTCCTGAGAGATATGATCGGTCTCTTTGTGTTTGTTTACCTGGATGACATTCTGATCTTCTCGAAGGAACCTTCCGACCACGTCCAGCATGTCCGGCAGGTTCTGCAGCGATTGTTGGAGAATCGCCTGTTCGTGAAGGCCGAGAAGTGCGAGTTTCACGCCCACACGACATCCTTTCTCGGGTACATCATCTCCAGGGGAGAGATTAGGATGGACCAGGAGAAGGTTAGAGCGGTTCTGGAATGGGCCCAGCCCGGTACGAGATTGCAGCTCCAGAGATTTTTGGGGTTTGCGAATTTCTACCGCAGATTCATCCGGGATTACAGCCGTGTGGCCGCTCCGTTAACTGCCTTGACTTCCAGTATCAGGAGCTTCAAGTGGAATCCGGAGGCGGATCGAGCGTTTCTGGATTTGAAGAGGCGATTCACCAACGCACCGATTCTCTCTCAACCGGACACGGCCCGTCAGTTCGTCGTTGAAGTGGACGCGTCTGATGTGGGAGTTGGCGCCATCCTGTCGCAGCGATGCTCCACGGACAGTAAGCTCCATCCCTGCGCCTACTACTCTCGTCGCCTTTCGCCTGCGGAGAGGAATTACGATGTGGGTAACCGGGAGCTTCTCGCGGTGAAACTTGCCTTGGAGGAGTGGCGCCACTGGTTGGAGGGGGCGGAGCAACCGTTTATTGTCTGGACTGACCACAAGAATCTTGCTTACGTGCAATCGGCTAGACGCTCTCAACTCCCGTCAGGCCAGGTGGTCGTTGTTTTTTCGGACGATTCAATTTTTTCCCCTGACGTTCCGACCTGGTTCTAAGAATGGCAAGGCGGACGCCTTGTCTCGGATGTTCTCCAAGACGGAGGAGAGTGGGTCCAAGACCGAGACAATTCTCCCCGGAACTGCGTCGTGGGAGCTGTTAGGTGGAAGATTGAGGAGGAGGTGATGGCGGCTCTTCGGACGCAGCCCGGTCCCGGTAACGGTCCACCCGGTCGGTTGTTTGTGCCTGAGTCGGTTCGTCCTGCGGTCCTCAAATGGTCCCACGCCAGCAAGATGGCTTGTCACCCTGGCGTGGCTCGGACGATGGCGTTTCTTCGCAGACGTTTTTGGTGGCCTGCCATGGCCGAGGATACTCGGGGTTATGTTGCTGCCTGTCCAGTGTGTGCGCAGAATAAGGGTACCAATCGGCCCAGCTCTGGACTACTTCACCCCCTTCCTATTCCCCGGCGACCATGGTCGCATCTGGCCCTGGACTTTGTCACTGGGTTGCCCGCTTCTGAGGGGAACACGGTCGTTCTGACTATCGTGGACAGATTCAGCAAGTTCGCCCACTTTGTGCCAATTGCCAAGCTTCCCTCTGCCCTCGGAGACGTCCGAGATCCTGGTTAGGGGAGGTTTTCAGGGTCCACGGGTTGCCCAGTGATATCGTTTCCGACCGTGGCCCTCAGTTTACCCTCTGCTGTCTGGAAGTCCTTCTGTTTGGCCATTGGAGCTACAGTCAGTCTCACATCTGGTTTTCACCCCCAATCTAATGGTCAGGCGGAGAGAGCCAACCAGAAGATGGAATCCACGCTACGCTGCCTGGCCTCTTCCAACCCCACCTCCTGGGTCTCTCAGTTGCCTTGGGTTGAGTATGCCCACAATACTCTCCCTACATCTGCCACTGGGATGTCTCCCCTTCCAGTGCCTGTATGGCTACCAACCTCCCTTGTTCCCTTCTCAGGAGAAGGAGCTCTCAGTGCCTTCTGTTCAGGCCCATATTCGTCGTTGCCACCGGACCTGGCATCGGGCCAGAAAGGCACTCCTTAGAGTTTCGGACCGGTATCAGCTCCAGGCGAATCGTCGCGGATCCCCGCTCCCACCTATAGCATCGGAGATAGGGTCTGGTTGGCCACACGGGATCTTCCTTTACGGACTGAGTCTAGGAAGTTGTTGCCGAAGTTCATTGGTCCGTTTGTGGTGGAGAAGGTGATCAATCCGGTGGCAGTTCGACTCAAACTCCCGAGGACGCTCAGAGTCCATCCCACCTTTCATGTCTCCTGCCTCAAGCCTGTTTTCCTCAGTCCTCTGTTGCCTCCTCCGCCTCCTCCTCCTCCTCCTCGGATGATCGGAGGTGGTCCTGCCTACACGGTGCGACGCATTATGGATTCCAGACGGCGGGGCCGGGGTTTCCAGTATCTCGTGGACTGGGAGGGTATGGTCCGGAAGAGAGGAGTTGGATTCCGCGGCGACAGATCCTAGATGCTGACCTCATCCGTGACTTCTACCGCCTCCATCCTGGCGCTCCGGGGAGTCCGCCCGGTGGCGTTCGTCGGAGGGGGTACTGTAACGATTCCGGCAGTCTGAGTCGGGTCCTGTCTGTGGACTAGTTTTTCTGTTCGTGATCTCCAGTTTCCCGAGGGTTCTGGAACGCTCCGGGGAGCTCTCTTGATTTCCGCACCTGCATCCCATCAGCAATCTGCACACCTGGTCCTGATCATCACCCTTCTTAGGCTCTGGCCTAACATCCATTCCCTGCCGGATCGTTAGCCATGAACAGTATGTTTGTCAGTGTATCAGCCTTGGAGTTTCTAGCGTTAGTTTTGTTGTTTTGCACCTTGTTGGCTTGCCGTGTACTTACCTCCGTTTTGTTTCTATCTGCAGTCAATCTCCCGGAACCTTCACCCAACCCCTGCCTGGTTGTCGGCGGCTGCCGAGCCATTCTTGGATCCACCACTGCACCTCCACCAACTCATCTCCGCCGTCCGCTCTGTCCCCTGGATTATTCTACATCGTTTTTGGAATCTGTTAAATAAATACTCACCTTCGTTTCAACTCACCTTGTCCTGGTCTGCTTCTGGGTTCTGGCTTAGTAAACCGTGACAGTGGGATCGTATATAGACAGGTGTGTGCCTTTCCAAATCATGTTCAATCAATTTAATTTATCACAGGTGGACTCCAATCAAGTTGTAGAAACATCTCAAGGATGATCAATGGAAACAGGATGCACCTGAGCTCAATTTCGAGTCTCATAGCAAAGGGTCTGAATACTTATATAAATAAGGTATTTCTGTTTTTTATTTTTAAGATATTTGCAAAAATTACTAACAACCTGTTTTCACTTTGTCATTATGGGGTATTGTGTGTAGATTGAGGATTCTTAAAAAATATATATATTTTAGAATAAGGCTGTAAATGTGGAAAAAGTCAAGGGGTTTGAATACTTTCCGAATGCACTGTATGCTGTTTAATATGACATGTAGCCTATTTGAAATGATGAGCGCTTCTTACATTCACCTTTTCAAGTTCATTAAAATACTTTTCAATCAAATCATATGGTTTGATTTCAATACTTCACAGTCATAAAAATAGATGGGTGTTGGTTAAATTGTGATTTTAATTAATTTGTTTTTTTCCTGTGAGCGCGGCGGAGCGGTTTTTAGCGGAGCAGTTGGAAAGGACGTGGAGCTTCGGAGCACCGCTCATGGAGCAGGATTTCCGACTGCTCAACTCCGCTCACATACTCTGCTATGGGCTGACCTAATAGACCACTGACTGACTGAACTGTGTTGCTTGGAGAGGCAGGGGATGAGAGTGGCTGAGGCAGGGGGTGAGAGAGACCGTGGCATGGGTGAGAGAGACCGAGGCAGGGGGTGAGAGAGACCGAGGCTGGGGGTGAGAGAGAACGAGAGAGACAGAGAGGCAGAGGCAGGGGGGTAAGAGAGTAGGGCCGGGACGATACCAGTATCACAATACTCGTTAGTAGCGTAGCAAGGAAACAAAACACGAAGCAGATTTAACTTCTTAGGAAAACAGCCCTAATGTTGGAAGCAAACATCATTATGTTGTCGTCGAGAGTCACATTTCTTTATTTTCCAAGCTATAGCACACAATATTTTACATACAGTAGGTTTTTAAAGGACCAAAAGTTTGGTCTGTTTCGTATTTTCATTCATGCCATCTAAAAAATATTGCAATAGTTTTCGTCCCGGTCCTAGAAGAGAGTGAGAGGGTCTGAGTGAGAGATGGAAAGAAATGAACGAGAAAGGGAAAGAGATCATGGAGAAAAGAAGAGAGTGAAAGAAAGTAAGGAGGCAGTGAACACACACTGTACTTTCTCCTAAGAGAGCAGCTGAGACATGGCAGTAGTACAGACAGTGAGAGATGCCATTCTCCTGGGGGGGCTGCAAGCCGTCTCATAGTGACAGAGAGAACTGTTGTGTAACTGCAAGGTTCCCTTGGCGTGATATCAGCACAGGGACAGAGAGGACAGAGGGGAAAGGGGGGGGGGGGGGGTGTCATAGTCAATTATCCAACTATTTCACTCACGGGTGAGTTTTGTGTAGGCGTAAGTATTCTGTACAGTGAACTGTACAGTGGGTGACACAGCATTTGCCCCTATCTGTGACAGGAGCAATGTTATAAAGAGCAGCTCTACTCTCAGCCTATCTGTCTGAGATCAAGAACTGGACAGGACGACCCAGTCAATTACCTCTAACCTCTAACCCCCAGGGCAAGTGTTGCACCTTTCACATTGGTCTGGAATGCACTAGCCTCAAGCTTGGTCATGTACACACTCTCTTATTAGCCAAGCCAAACAAAGAGACTCCATTTTGATCAATTGTCTTAGAGAAGTTCATAACCCTGCTTGCACAAGCTCCCAACATGCCCCTGGGGAGGAAGATGTAGCAGATGAAGAGTGTCAGTGACTTCATGAACCTCAAGCTTGAAGACTTTTGTACCTGTAAGAAATGTTTAAGTTTCTTCATTTCTTTAAACTCTTCAAGTTTCCCTGTCACTGGTGCATCTTTACCTGTCTCACTGCAAGAACATCTGCTGTAATGAGTCACTTTCCTCACATAGACACAGAGAAAGGACAGAGACAAACATACAAAGAGACTCTTTCCTCTCCAGATTATGGCCTTTGTCTTGTTCATATTCCATTAACAACCACTTAAGACCCAGCCTTTCGATATTAAAACCCACATAAAAACATGAGTCAGATCAGTTCCATACCACTGTCTAGACCTCCCAAACCTCCATACAGATCTTTTAATAACCTCTGCTTTACTTCATTTCTCTTCTGAAGCTCCCTGAAGACAATAGAGATTCAGCTCCCTGACAAAACCAAGATGGACTCACACATCAAAGACAGTAACCAACAGCAGCCTTCCCTTCCACAGATGACACACTTGGTAACAGTCCAGGTCTCTACACAACGCAGCCCAGAGGAGCAGCATGCCAGAAGCAGCAAACAAACCATGAATGAGGTGGTGAAGGAGGAGGAGAATGAAAAAAGAAGGATAGAGGAAAGAGGGGTGAAGGGGAAGGCTGAGAGGACGAGAGAGAGAGGAACGTGATTATTGAGAGAAGGTGAGGAGGAAAGCCAGACACTTCAGAGAAAGAGGAGAACTGGGGTGTCAGTCACTGTGGCAATGGGGAGAAAAGCAGCAAAAAGCAAAACCCACAGCAAAGACAGGACTGGCCTGGGAAGAGAACATTCTGTTGAAACCATTGATAGAGAGGACCGCTAATTCACAACAGCTCACAGAGAGGGATGGAATGGGGGAAAGAGCGAGCGAGTGAAAGAAAGAAAGAAAGCCCATGGGAGAGAGGAACATATAGAAAGGGAGAGGGAGAGAGAGAGTGGGATAAAAAACATAGAGAGATGAGGGAACAAACAGAGGGAGAGGAAGGGCTTTGCACTGCCAATTAAAGTTGTCTCATTGGATCTGGCAGCCATATAACTACAGGATGTAGTGCTAGTCTCTTTGATGTGCTGGAATGGAAATGTGCAGGAATCATAGCTGTTGTTGCTTATGCTCAGTTTATTCAGCAGCTAAACAAATGATAGTCCAGCACAACAAAGAGACTAGAATGGTATAAATGGTATGAGTCAGGAAGCACCACCCTGCCCCTGGCAGTAGTTTTATTATGTCAGAGGAAGCTTCAGCCACCACATCCCATCCATCCGTCACCTGCCTAGCTGGCTGGGCTGAGACACACTGGCCCACCTGAGAACAAAACTCTGCTAACATACAGCCCTAGGCCTGGCTGTAGTTCCCCCTACTATTACTTAGACAGGGTGGAGGGAGCCCGCTGCCTAGCTCCATTACCCCCAGCCTGATATACACTACCATTAAAAAGTTTGGGGTCACTTAGAAATGTATTTGTTTTTGAAAGAAAAGCAAATTTTTTGTCCATTAAAATAACATAAAATTGATCAGAAATACAGTGTAGACATTGTTAATGTTGTAAATGGCTTTTGTAGCTGGAAACGGCTGATTTCTAATGGAATATCTACATAGGCGTACAGAGGCCCATTATCAGCAACCATCAGTCCTGTGTTCCAATGGCACGTTGTGTTTGCTAATCCAAGTTTATCATTTTAAAAGGCTAATTGATCATTAGACAACCCTTTTGCAATTATGTTAGCACAGCTGAAAACTATTGTGCTGATTAAAGAAGCACTAAAACTGGCCTTCTTGAGACTAGTTGAGTATCTGGAGCATCAGCAATTGTGGGTTCGATTACAGGCTCAAAATGGCCAGAAACAAATAACTTTCTACTGAAACTTGTCAGGCTATTCCATGCGAGAAATTGCCAAGAAACTGAAGATCTCGTACAACGCTGTGTACTACTCCCTTCACAGAACAGCGCAAACTGGCTCTAACCAGAATAGAAAGAGGAGTGGGAGGCCCCGGTGCAAAACTGAGCAAGAGGACAAATACATTAGAGTGTCTAGTTTGAGAAACAGGCACCTCACAGGTCCTCAACTGGCAGCTTCATTAAATAGTACCCGCAAAACACCAGTCTCAACGTCAATAGTGAAGAGGCGACTCCGGGATGCTGACCTTCTAGGCAGAGTTGCAAAGAAAAAGCCATATCTCAGACTGCCCATCTTAATCTTTTCTTTTTATTGGCCAGTCTGAGATATGGCTTTTTCTTTGCAACTCTGCCTAGAAGGTCAGCATCCCGATGTCGCCTCTTCACTGTTGACGTTGAGACTGGTGTTTTACGGGTACTATTTAATGAAGCTGCCAGTTGAGGACCTGTGAGGCCAATTACAACATTAACAATGTCTACACTGTATTTCTGATCAATTTTATGTTATTTTAATGGACAAAGAAATTGCTTTTCTTTAGAAAACAAGGACATTTCTAAGTGACCCCAAACTTTTGAACGGTGGTGTATATTGGCTACAATTGATTTGAAATCATAGAACATTTTGATGGACCTTTGTAAATAAACGTCTTGAAATATACACCAGTGACACCAGTTCCCAACATAGGTACGCACGTGAGGGCCCAGCCGTTCAGTGTGAAAACTCTTCTTTTTAAGACTTTTACATAGAGTGAAATATCTAATGGCGCCAAGCAGACAAGGTCATTGCTTACGTAATCAAACACTGCAAAACACTGCAACTATACTATATAATAATTGTCACAGAATACCATACCAATGTGGAGAGAACAAAGTATGAAAATTGACCACAGACATCCTGTTCTTTTAAATTAACAGGAATGAATGCCTGTTTAGAAGATTCACTTCATCCTGGTGTTTCAAACTCTGCATATTACTTATTTGGATTATAAAGTCTATTGAACCAGGTGAATTCTGCCATCTGGTGATGGATACTGAGGTAATGAGATATGCTTACCCCAAACGCTACAATTTGAGTTGTAGCGTCTGAGAATGTGAAGCCAGTCTATAGAAGTAGCCTAGTCTGAATCAGAACAGGCCTTTGACCTTAGGTCGCAATATCAAAAGCCTGATTTAAAAACAATTATGGCATCATTTGACAAGTAAGATGCTGATCAGTTGTCTGGTCTCATTCAAGTGCTTTGTCTTGGGGAGAATGGTGATTTTTGGTTGATTGGTTGACATAGGCATAGTTGTATGTGTTTAAGCCCCACTATAAAGGCTAGAGCAAACATGAATAAAACAAAGAAGCATACACCATATAAAACAATGTAGATAGCATACCATGCACTTTCACTAAGTGAGTAGCCTAAACAGGGGCGGACTGGCTGGTCCATTTTCAGCTCAGTTGGCCTGTCTATCTTGTTTGTTTTTGCCAAAATTATCATTATTTGGCAAATAATGGTTGCCTTAAGGAACAAATGTGCCGGTGTGGAATCCTCGAGGAAAACAATTGGGCCAGTAAGGTTCCAGTCCGCCCCTGAGCCTAAGAACCGTGCTTAATGGCCCCCTGCCATGTGGTCTTAATTTAAGGTTAGAGTTAGGCATAAGGTTAGCAGTGTGGTTAAGGTTAGGGTTAAGGTTAGGTTTTAAATCAGATTTTATGAAGATATATTTTTTAAATAGGCGGGTTTTAGGACTTTGTGGCTGTGGTCACTACAGACCCCCAGTGTCCGGTCTGGAGCATGAAGTCACAAGCTCTGCTGGGCGGTTACTGAGTAGCAACCTAGCGGTGCCAAAAGCCCTGGTCTGCCCTAGAAAGCCTATGTAAATTACACTCTCCAGAACGGCCAAACTATTTTGGGGGGGACGGCAGTTTTGGGCTCAAAAATGTGTTCATTATGATCCAATTTGATCCCCACTGTGAATTATTTTCAAGTTCGCTACAAATCGAGATATTTAATTAAATAGTGACCCATTCTGACTGCTACATTTGTCGTCACTAAGGACCATATGCTGACACAGACCAATCACGGGCCGGCAGGCTACGAGGAGGCTCCAGTTGACTCTCTCAGGCAGGACGAAAATGACTACATCGACCATGATCCTTTGCTAGTTACGGCCACTTTCACCATGATCCTTAGCAATTTTGTTGTGCCATTCAGTCCACTAAGGTATAATAAGAACTGGAGACTGCGTCCAAGAGGTCTGCCTGTTGTTTTCAAGGTAATCTACTCACGTTCACATATGCCGATTCATAGACAGTCTATATCCGGGTTGCATCCGGTTTATACGGACCAACATTACATGCGCCCTAGCACTCAGGGAGCAGCGCGAGCGGTGACGACGTCATCACGTCATCCAAAAACATGGCAGACATTGGATGAATAAAAAATGTTAATAACTTCGGCTGTGAGTGCTGGAGAAAAAAAAACGGCCTCAGCGACAATTATTTGAATATTTCAATGGATGTTTTGTGAACAAAGATGATGACTAAAGTGTCTTATTTTCAAATCTGACTTCTCTATGTGGCCGTGTATGGAAATTGTCTTTCTGGGTCGGGCCTCAGTTACACTGCATTACCAAAGCAAAACTATAGGAGCAGTCCAAACCGTGCTTCTAGACCGGAACCTTGGCCCCTTGATTCAGCCACATTCAGCAATATGGCTCACTTCAAATTCAAATACATCCGGCTTCATGCGCCATCGAGACACAGAGTTTCTAAACCCAGAGGCGCAACATCGCGGGACTTCCGGGATCGATTGCCAAGCAGACCAGGCCGGGGTATGGGGTCAGAGAAGTCAATGAGAGAAGTGAAACATTCTTCCTTAGTTGTTAATTTTCTCGAAATCAAAAGGCACAACCTAGATTTGAGCCAATATTTTAAGTAGTTGAACATGTTATTACTCCAACCTTGTGAAAGTGACACTGACATAATTTTAGTCAAAAACAACTTGCACATGCGCAGTTTGGTGCGAGACGACCATTAGATGTGTTTCTGTGCATGAGCTTAGTTAGCCAACACTGCCTACAAGCATGATCTGGGATTTCTATTGGAGAAACAGTTTCTGCCTATCTTCATACTGTACTGTCATTGATTGGGAGTTTTCCATAGGAATATGTAGATAACATTAGCGCTATCACTATCTACTAGTTTTAATATGGGTAACTAGTGATGACAACGTTTTAGAGGCTATTAAGGATGCACTGATGGTCATGTGTGACCAGCTTTAATGTGGCCCTAGGCCGCTAGCTGTCTGGACTCCAGATTAGGAGAGAAGAGCCACACTGAAAACCCATTAAGCTCAGTTACGACTAAATGAAATCGTCAGCAATCACACTTTATAATCAAATTGATTAATAAAATATATTTGAGCAACTTTTAAACAAAAAATTGATGGTCACGACTGTGCACAACTTTGTGCCTGAGAGGCACATTTTGGCAACTGCGCCAACATTCCGGCAATTCCTCCTTAATTGGACCAATAAATCAACGTTTCCTTTATCAGTGACATGGAGCAAGTCCCCCGTGAAGCTGGACGCGTAGACCTACCCGCCTGCACTCTGCAGAGCATCCCAGCTCACAACGGACGGCAACGACCTCACCTGACAACCGTCCAAGTCCTCACTAACCTTTCCACTTGTAGCATAATAGTCCACCCGTGGCTCCCTGTTCTGCCTCCCCGGCTACTGAGAGTTATTTAATTAATAGGCAAACTGTATATTTACTCTGTCACTCCAATCCCTTGTCAGATAGCCACCTCTGCTGCATAACGTTTATGAAGAGTCTCGTTGCACTTCCCAGGTCTCGCGAAGCGATAGTCAAAGTTGTGTTTAATTTAGCTGTAACACAGGCAGACTCGTTGGCTCAGGTTGGGCAGAAGCTGCAGTACTGTACGTCCAGACTTGTTCGGATGCCTGAAGGAGAGTCCTAAGCAATTCCCTCGTTTTCCTTTTCTTTTTTTCAGTCTAATTTTCTCTCTCTCCCTCACAGTCCGGACCTGGGATTGCACGCTCTACCCGCCCATGTCAGCAGCAGCCAATGGCGCGAAGACCTCGTGCGTTCATGAAATATTTGTAGCTATACCTTTATCAGGTAAGAGCCCGAGGTACAAGCCTCTTATTATAGTTCAAAGGTTAACCCAGACTCAGAGATTGTTTTCATATTGATATTTCTGTCTCAGAGCCAGAGTTTTGCACTAGGCATATGGGATGACACTATGCTGAAGGAAATTAAGAATGATTTAAACCAGAATAAATAAAAGACAGGTGAAATACACTAATCAGTCCTACTGTTAATGAGCTTTACTACAAAAAAGTATCCTTGTTCAATGCTGGTCCCCTACAGTACACAATTGGTTACAGAAATAGCCTATTTCTGTATCATATGTGAGTTTTACATAATGGTTTCATGATAGACCATTGGCTGTTTCCTCTCCAACATGAAACAAGGGCTGTCTGTCCCATAAACCATGAATGCATTCACTCATAAAAGTTGTCTCCACATGTCTTTTTTAGATGATGCAGACAAAATGTAAATCCAATTAAGCATTTTTCTCATAGAAAAACAATTTAATTTATTTGTATTTTTGCTAACAACATGATGTGGTTACTTAGTTAGGCCCTACATGTAGCCTATTTTGTTTAATCTTTATGCATACTGGATTTATATGGCAAGCTTGAATCCTTCAGACATCAAGACGAGGCACCACTTTCCTTTTGAAACTGCAGCCCTATCAATTTATAAGCAGGCCGAAAAAAAATGGCCCACCATAGCTTGTTTGGAGGGGAAGAAAAAAGTTAATATAGATGGGAGGATGGGAGGAAGAAGATGATAAAACATGAGATCACTGCCTGTCTATCTGTCAGACACACAGCTCATTGTTTTGATTTGGTTTGTTTTTATGACCATGTAGTAAGGATGTGGTAGGTGTACTCTTACTAGTGCTAAGTATGTTTGAGATGGGGTTGACATGGGTCAGAGTAGAGCGAGCTCTCAGTTGACAGACGTGCATATTTAAGCACATTGGTCAGGAGGGGTGTTTGTGTGCATGCGCGTGTGTGTGTGCATGCGTGTCATTAAGAAGGAGGAAACTGTGCTGGGCAGATGTGCAGCTCTGACTTTCTTGAAGCAGTCAACAGAACTAAAACCATAACCATACTGCATACATAAAAACACATTCCAGTCCAGGACTGGACTCTCTGCATGTTCTACTAAGGCTGCTGCTTTACTTGTCAGTGTTCCAAATGGGACATTATTTATCTTTTTACCTAAATATGTCAACTAGGGCTGGGCGATATGGCCTAAAAATCATATCTAGATTTTTTTTTTAATGGGCAATTCATGATATACAGTACCAGTCAAAAGTTTGGACACACCTACTCATTCCAGGGTATTTCTTTATTTTGACTATTTTCTACATTGTACAATAATAGTGAAGACATCAAAACTATGAAATAACACATATGGAATCATGTAGTAACCAAAAAAGTGTTAAACACATTATTTAAATAGCCACCCTTTGCCTTGAAGACAGCTTTGCACACTCTTGGCATTCTCTCAACCAGCTTCACCTGGAATGCTTTTCCCACAGTCTTGAAGGAGTTCCCACATATGTTTAGCACTTGTTGGCTGCTTTTCCTTCACTCTGCGGTCCAACTCATCCCAAACCATCTCAATTGGGTTGAGGTCGGGGGATTGTGGAGGCCAGGTCATCTGATGCAGCACTCCATAACTCTCCTTCTTGGTAAAATAGCCCTTACACAGCCTGGAGGTGTGTTGGGTCATTGTCCTGTTGAAAAACAAATGATAGTTCCACTAAGCCCAAACCAGATAGGAAGGTGTATCACTGCAGAATGCTGTGGTAGCCATGCTGGTTAAGTGTGCCTTGAATTCTAAATAAATCACACAGTGTCAGCCTCCAGTAACACCTCCTCCTGCATGCTTTACGGTGGGAAATACACATGCAGAGATCATCCGTTCACCCACACCGTGTCTCACAAAGCCACGGCGGTTGGAACCAAACATCTCCAGTTTGGACTCCAGGCCAAAGGACAAATTTCCACCGGTCAAATGTCAATTTCTCGTGTTTCTTGGCCCAAGCAGGTCTCTTCTTCTTATTGGTGTCCTTTAGTAGTGGTACTCCAATGCTTCCCACAGTTGTGTCAAGTTGGCTGGATGTCCTTTGGATGGTGGACCATTCTTGATACACACGGGAAACTGTTGATCGTGAAAAACACAGGAGCGTTGCAGTTCTTGACACACTCAAACCGGTGCGCCTGGCACCTACTACCAATACCGTTCAAAGGCACTTAAATCTTTTGTCTTGCCGATTCACCCTCTGAATGGTACACAATCCATGTCTCAATAGTCTCAAGGCTTAAAAATAATTATTTAACCTGTCTCTACACTGATTGAAGTGAATTTAATAAGTGACATCAATAAGGGATCATAGCTTTCACCTGGATTCACTTGTTCTGTCAGTCATGAAAGAGCAGGTGTTCTTAATGTTTTGTAAGTCGCTTTGGATAAAAGCGTCTGCTAAATGGCATATTAATTAATTAATAATAATAATAATTTAAAAAATAATTAATTTAATATTAATAGTATACTCAGTGTGTATTTGAGCTTTAATAAGCTTTAAAAATGCTAAATTTTCTCTCAGCCTCATGACAAAATGTGTAGAATAGTATGAGATGAGCTATAAAACTGCACATTTTCCTCTTTGCCCTATGGCAAAATGTGTAGAATTCAGTGGCGGTCGGTGCCGATTTCTTTTTTCATGAGCATGGCCTTATTTCTATTACAACATATTGGATGACTGTTATTCATATTCCGTTCATCCAACTCAATGTAACATCGATAGGTTTAGGCTACTACATGACACTCAAATGTTCTCTGTACCCATCATGAGGTTGCTACAACCTAGCCTGTGAATGAAAGTTTACAACGTAGGCACACAGGTCGAGAGAATTTTGAGTATTCAAGGTGACAGACAGTGACACATTCAATACCGCCTTGCACACTCTTGACTGCATCTAGCTGATCTAGGGTCTAATAATTAGTTCAACAGTTGCAAATGAGAGTTTCTATTGGACAAATTCAGGTATGATTATCCCCGTTTTGTTAAGTTTGCTTCCGTTTTAGAAAAGTTTTTCAACAGAATCAGCGGAATGAATACACCCCTGATCACACGCAAACACAGTTCACTTTCATAGCAGCCACATAAAAACAGCATGATCACTTTACTCATTGTATATATAATTCCTTCTCGCAAACTATCTACGCGCTTTTCTCCTCTCACTCTTGTGGACAACACGTCAGCTGTCTGTGACCAGGCGAAAAAACCTTTCCAAGCCAAACCTTCAAATCATGACCGCTAACCGCTACATCGTTGTCACGTCATAGTCAACATAGCTACTGGAACTAACACGTTGGTAAACCCGCTACAATCATGCAGTACAGTGTACAGTCAGAAAGCAGTTTAGAGTTCCAGTATTGGATAGCCATAGCCATTTAGTTAACATAACATCCCTCTCTGTTTGAGTCGGGTGTTTGAGTAGGCTAAACTTGCTAGCTGCATTCGCTACCTAAGTGAAGGTAAAAAATTAAAATCTCTCTCTCTCTCTCTCTCTCTCTTGCTTATCCTTAATTTTGGAATAAATGAATTTGTTCAAAATGGTTCAACTATTGTTTTTCTGTCTGTGTCAACTACTCACCACATTTTATACACTGCAGTGCTAGCTAGCTGTAGCTTATGCTTTCAGTACTAGATTCATTCTCTGATCCTTTGATTGGGTGGACAACATGTCAATTCATGCCACAAGAGCTCCAATTGTTTGGAGGACGTCCTCCGGAAGTTGTCATAATTACTGTGTAAGTCTATAGAAGGGGGTGAGAGCCATGAGCCTCCTAGGTTTTGTGTTGGAGTCTATGTACCCAGAAGAGGACAGATGCTAGATGTCCTCCAGCTACACCATGGTGCTACCCTACAGAGTGCTGCTGAGGCTACTGTAGACCTTCATGGCAAAACGGTGTGTTTTAATCAATTATTTGGTAACGTTAATATATTTAGTATAGTTTTATCTAACAAGGATAACTTTTTTTATGTTTCACTATTTACATTTTTAAGAAATTCACTGAGGAGGATGGTCCTCCCCTTCCTCCTCTGAGGAGCCTCCACTTGTAGAATTGCAGGAAATTAGCTATAAAACAGCAACATTTTCTCTCAGCCTCATGGCAAAATCTGTAGAATAGCATGAGATTATCAATAAAACTGCACATTGTTCTCTTTGCCCCTTGGCAAAATGTGTAAAATTGCAGGAAGTTAGCCTGGTTGGAGGAGGAGACAGAAACAAGGGGACTGACTGGTTATGCTGTGGTTATTATGCCCCCCTGTCTCCCTAAACGCTACTACTCCCTATACCAGTCATACAGTCACTGACACTTTCTCATGACCCAAGTCAGGCTTTTAAATGCATAGTTACTCCCTCCAATGACTTACAATCAATATAATAGATGAATCCATAGTTGAAAGCTATGATTACAAAGAATGACCAACACACACACACACTACCCGGTATTAATATTACAAGTGTGATAAACAAAGAGGAGCCATTTCAACCATGCTGCATTTACACTTGTTTACATTGTCTTCTTTTACTTTGACCCAACAATTATTAAGTAATTACCCTAGAGCCAGGCTGTCTCCCACAGCCTGATTAGGATAACTGTTGTTGTTATTGTCTGCGTGTTCCTCTTCCTCTTTCTTCCTAAATGCCACAGGAAAAGGGCCAGACTGAGGGGGATTGAAGAGAGAACCGAGTGTAAGAAAGATGTTAGGGAAGATGGGGAAAATGTGTCATAGAACCTGTGTACAATACATGGCCCGGCTTAGTGGTTTAGCATTCCTGACCATTTAGTCAATTAAATGTTCTTATCCGATGGTCAACTTGATGTGCCAGTACATTGCTTTTTACTAGGACAAGAATAGAGCAATGCAAGGGGACATATTTTTCAGGGTTTTTTATATTTTTACCAACATCCTCTCACCTAGGATGTATGATGACAGGAGCAGGGGCGGTGTGTTCATTAGGGCGATATGGGCGACGCACTGCCAAACGGGAAAAGGAAGGGATTTTTTTTCTAATCAATTATATCACAGCAACAGTAGTTATTAGTGTTCTAATCTAGACGTCTGATCTGCCACTAAATGTCCAATCAGGCTAAAGTCGTGCTTCAAATGGCCCCGCCCGTTTTGGGGCGATTTCAGTCAGGTTGAAAATCGCCCAGAAGTGTCTCATAGCCTCTCATGTAAAATCTTTTTTTTTTCAAATATCAGAGCTTTCAATACAATCTCTATGGGTTCCGGGAGGGCTTGCACTTACGCGCTTTCGTCATACGTAACATAACTAAGAAAAGAGCGGGTAGCAGCGTCAATCAAGATGGCTAGCGTTCAGTGCAACTCGATTGTCTCTTTGAAAGAAGTTCGTTTTTGTCAGCGAACAAATCAAGATAAATTAGCAACGAAACAATTAGGACCTCCCAGACCAAATGTAATAATTCGACAGGTTTCTACTAAAGGGGGAAAGTCCTACACCCGAGGATTTTCCAAAAATTGGGCTGTCAAAGACCCACATGGATAGCTGTTTGAGATTGTCTGCTTTGGGGAGAGTGAACATTGCCACTCAACTGGATGAGGGATACAGGCTAGCTGTCCGCCGCCACAACGATGAGGTTAGCAAGAACCGCCACATCCTCAGCCGGCTAATCCAGTGTGTGAAGTTTTGCGGAGTGTTTGAGTTAGCTTTGCGAGGCAAAGATGAAACGGAGGGCTCCACCAACCCTGGTATTTTTCTTGGACTTGTCAACTTTGTGGCACAATTAGATGAGGTGTTTGATGACCATCTTAAAAATGCTAAAGTTTTCAAGGGCACATCAAAGACCATTCAAAACTAGCTACTGGAGTGTATGCTAGCGGTCATGAGGGAACATATTGTGGAGGAGGTGAAGTCGGCGAACTTCGTAGCTATCCAAGCTGACGAGACCACGGACGTTTCTGCTGGTGCTTGTGCTGAGGTACATAGATAGCAATAAGATTTTATTTTTTTCCTGGGGCTTTTTCACAAAATCATGCCCCACGTCGACATTCTGTACCAGAAGCTACAGAAGAAGGACATCGATGCTGTCTTCATCAAACGTGCCCTCGACAGCTTCACAAGCAGTGTGCAGGCCATAAGGTAAGATTAAACAATATCATTCGATCTTTCTCAAAGCAGAGCTTTATTTGAAAATGTATGCATGAAAGGAGACATCATCATATTTACAAATCTATACAATTGGCCAGAATATGGTTGTTCATTTTTACAAAGCCATACAGATAGCTGTGTTTACCTTTTCTAGAAATTATTTTCAAATTCTGTTTTCAGGCAAAATGTCTATCACTGTTCATTTTCACAAATCTATACAAGAGGGCAGAATATGGAAGTCTATACAAATTTCTTATTACCAATAACTTGCATCAATGTTTTCAGTAGCCTCTATCAAAAGCTCCTGCTTGCTTGTTGTGAATTATGCTCAGGTGCACATATTTCCAATTCAACCATGAGGCCTTTTTGAAGCAAGTAATGTGTATATCAGTATTGACTTATATGCTGCCCCTGTCTTCATGTTGTTGCTGGACATATCTTTTTTAAAATGTGTGTAGGTCACCTAAATCATCAGAAAAATTGCCCCCCCTGAGAATTTTTTCAGGAGCCGCCACTGGACAGGAGGCTATATCAGGCAGATCAGGATGGACAAGAAAGAGAATGTTAGAAGGAATGAAAGAGAGGCAACAGAATACAGAAACTGTGTGTATAAAGGATGTCATGCTGCTTGTTTAGCGAGTACCACTTCCTCCTGATTTGGCCAATACCTGACGCAAAGTTGGGACCTGACTGCCCTCCTGAAGCGTCTTACCAGTCAGTGCCACGCCAAAAGCTAGTTATTTGTGTGTGTGTGTGTGTGTGTTTGTGTGTGAGTGTGTATGTGGTACTGGAGCTGTTGACCAAATAACAGGGACAGGCAGAAAAGTAGGGTTGGTTACGTTTGACTAAGGTGGCCATTTTGATTCATTTTACAACCTGCAGCCAACTCCCTGCTCCATGGTGGATAGGGGGAAGAGAGGGAGTGTGGTGCTCCCAGTTGCATTGCAGATGTTCTGAGCGAGGTGTGTCACGCTGTAAATCATCCTTCACCAAAGCCATAAACTGGAGGCATGATGTCATCCTCCTCTGTTATTACTTATGGATTCAGGAGGTTTAGGGGCATGATACCTGTTCCCTATCCAGAGGGCATTGGGGAGGGGAGGGAGTAGGGCAGGGCTGGGAGATGGTGCTTAGAGAGAATAGAATATATAGAATATAACTTTATTGTCAATCCAGAAT
Organism: Coregonus clupeaformis; assembly: GCF_020615455.1. Classification (NCBI taxonomy): domain Eukaryota; kingdom Metazoa; phylum Chordata; class Actinopteri; order Salmoniformes; family Salmonidae; genus Coregonus; species Coregonus clupeaformis. The sequence goes on along the minus strand of NC_059203.1, from coordinate 37,465,734 downwards.
GGAAATTTGCCTTTGGCATTAATGTAAAAAAAAGGATCACAGAGAGGAGGATGTCGACTCCCAGGTAATAGAATAGAGTAGAATGGAAAACAGTCATCAATGGCCTATACTCCTTGATCAAAGGCCTAAGACTGCTGTCACAGTCACTAGCCCATTCAAGCTTAACATCCTTGTCATTTATCGCCCTCCAGGTTCCCTTGGAGAGTTCATCAATGAGCTTGACGCCTTGATAAGTTCATTTCCTGAGGATGGCTCACCCCTCACAGTTCTGGGTGACTTTAACCTCCCTACGTCTGCCTTTGACTCATTTCTCTCTGCCTCCTTCTTTCCACTTGTCACGGTCGTCTATGTCGTCCAAGAAACATGATTTTATTCAATAATAAACGTAACTATTATACAAAACAAAAGACGACTCAATGAAGTCCACGGTACACTCACCGAAACGGAACAAAAACCCACAACCACAAAGTGAAACCCCACAGTATAAATATGGCTCCCAATCAGAGATAACGAGCCGACAGCTGACACTCGTTACCTCCGATTGGGAGTCATTGACCAAACCTAGAAATAAACCCAACAGAAAAGCAAACATAGAAATACACCCAACAGAAAATGAACAACCCTGGCTCAATAATCAAAGTCCCGGAGCCAGAGTGTCACACCACTCCTTTCCTCTTTTGACCTCACCCTCTCACCGTCCCCCACTACTCACAAGGCAGGTAATATGCTTGACCTCATCTTTACTAGATGCTGTTCTTCTACTAATCTCACTGCAACTCCACTCCAAGTCTCCGACCACTACTTTGTATCCTTTTCTCTCTCGCTCTCCTCCAACACTACTCACTCTGCCCCTACTCAGATGGTAATGTGCCGTCGCAATCTTCGCTCTCTCTCTCCCGCTACTCTCTCCTCTTCCATCCTAACATCTCTTCCCTCTGCTAAATCCTTCTCCCTCCGATCTCCTGATTCTGCCTCCTCAACCCTCCTCTCCTCCCTTTCTTTTGACTCTCTCTGTCCCCTATCCTCCCGGCCGGCTCGGTCCTCCCCTCCTGCTCCGTGGCTTGACGACTCATTGCGAGCTCACAGAAGAGGGCTCCGGGCAGCCGAGCGGAAATGGAGGAAAACTAGACTCCCTGCGGACCTGTCATCTTTTCACTCCCTCCTCTCTACATTCTCTTCCTCTGTTTCCGCTGCTAAAGCCACTTTCTACCACTCTAAATTTCAAGCCTCTGCCTCTAACCCTAGGAAGCTCTTTGCCACCTTCTCCTCCCTACGGAATCCTCCTCCTCCTCCCCCTCCCTCCTCCCTCTCTGTGGATGACTTCGTCAACCATTTTGAAAAGAAGGTTGACGACATCCGATCCTCATTTATTAAGTCAAATGACACCGCTGGTCCTGCTCACACTGCCCTACCCTATGCTTTGACTTCTTTCTCCCCTCTCTCTCCAGATGAAATCTTGCGACTTGTGATGGCCAGCCGCCCAACAACCTGCCCGCTTGACCCTATCCCCTCCTCTCTTCTCCAGACCATTTCCGGAGACCTTCTCCCTTACCTCACCTCGCTCATCAACTCATCCTTGACCGCTGGCCATGTCCCTTCCGTCTTCAAGAGAGCGAGAGTTGCACCCCTCCTCAAAAAACTTACACTCGATCCCTCCGATGTCAACAACTACAGACCAGTATCCCTTCTTTCTTTTCTCTCCAAAACTCTTGAGCGTGCCGTCTCTAGCCAACTCTCCTGCTATCTCTCTCAGAATTACCTTCTTGATCCAAACCAGTCAGGTTTCAAGACTGGTCATTCAACTGTGACTGCTCTTCTCTGTGTCACGGAGGCTCTCTGCACTGCTAAAGCTAACTCTCTCTCCTCTGCTCTTATCCTTCTAGACCTATCCGCTGCCTTTGATACTGTGAACCATCAGATCCTCCTCTCCACCCTCTCCGAGTTGGGCATCTCCGGCGCTGCTCACTCTTGGATTGCGTCCTACCTGACAGGTCGCTCCTACCAGGTGGCGTGGCGAGAATCTGTCTCCGCACCACGTGCTCTCACCACTGGTGTCCCCCAGGGCTCAGTTCTAGGCCCTCTCCTATTCTCTCTATACACCAAGTCACTTGGCTCTGTCATATCCTCACATGGTCTCTCCTATCATTGCTACGCAGACGACACACAATTCATTTTCTCCTTTCCCCCTTCTGATAACCAGGTGGCGAATTGCATCTCTGCATGTCTGGCAGACATATTAGTGTGGATGTTGGATCACCACCTCAAGCTGAACCTCGGCAAGACGGAGCTGCTCTTTATCCCGGGGAAGGACTGCCCGCTCCATGATCTCGCCATCACGGTTGACAACTCCATTGAGTCCACCTCCCAGAGTGCAAAGAACCTTGGCGTGACCCTGGACAACACCCTGTCGTTCTCCGCTAACATCAAAGCGGTGACCCGATCCTGCAGGTTCATGCTCTACAACATTTGTAGAGTACGACCCTACCTTACACAGAAAGCGGCACAGGTCCTAATCCAGGCACTTGTCATCTCCCGTCTGGATTACTGCAACTCGCTGTTGGCTGGGCTCCCTGTCTGTGCCATTAAACCCCTACAACTTTTCCAGAATGCTGCAGCCTGTCTGGTGTTCAACCTTCCCAAGTTCTCTCATGTCACCCCGCTCCTCCGCACACTCCACTGGCTTGCATCTACTACAAGACCATGGTGCTTGCCTACGGAGCTGTGAGGGGAACGGCACCTCCTTACCTTCAGGCTCTGATCAGACCCTACACCCAAACGAGGGCACTACGTTCATCCACCTCCGGCCTGCTAGCTCTCCTACCTCTACGGAAGCACAGTTCCCGCTCAGCCCAGTCAAAGCTATTCGCTGCTCTGGCACCCCAATGGTGGAACAAGCTCCCCCATGACGCCATGACAACGGTGTCACGACCACCTTCCGTAGACACTCGAAACCTTACCTCTTTTAGGAATACCTGGAATAGTATAAATAATAATTGGTCATTTAGCAGACGCTCTTATCCAGAGCGACTTACAGGAGCAATTAGGGTTAAGTGCCTTGCTCAAGGGCACATCGACAGATTTTTCACCTAGTCGGCTCGGGGATTAGAACCAGCGACCTTTCGGTTACTGGCACAACGCTCTTAACCACTAAGCTACCTGCCGCCCATAAAGTAATCCTTCATCCCCCACCCCCCATAAAAATGAAAATAAGTGGTTGTCCCACTGGCTATCATAAGTTGAATGCACCAATTTGTAAGTCGCTCTGGATAAGAGCGTCTGCTAAATGATGGAAATGTAAATGTAAAGGAAGAAAGGATGTGATGTGGAGTTTGAAGAAGAGTTTGATGTTCCCAGAAAAAGTATTCTAGTGGTTTGTCACCTGTAGTCTACATGCCTACCTGCAATGAATTCTGTTCATTCTCTGTACTGTTGAGGCAGCATTGGAATCAAGTACCTACAAAAACCATAAAAAGGTAATATTGTTACATTTTACTGCTTCATAAAATAGCCACTTTTCTCTCTCTCCATGTCACAAACAAGTAGAACAATGACATTCCGGCTGATCCCTCTGTGCTCCTTCAGAGAGAGGAATGCAGAGATGATGTCTCTTTCATTTGTGGTGTCTTTGTACTTTCACTTCTTCCTGTCCTCCCTCTCCTTGATGGATGTCTCTCTTCTCGGTTGTGACTAGAGGAAGTACAGCTATGAAAGGAAGTTACTTTCGTAGCAGGTTAGGAGAGCATTTTAGCTAACCCTAACCCTTTTCCTAACCTTAACCTAAGTCTCCTAACCTGCCACGTTAATAATCCTAACCTGCTGCATAAATTCTCCTAACCTGCTACGAAAAAGTAACTTCCGGTCATAGCTTTACTCCCTCTAGTCAGAACAATACATTTTAATAGAAAGTTAGCAAAAATAGATAAGATCTTGCTACCATGGAAAGGTAAATACCTGTCAATTTGTGGAAAAATCACCCTGATTAACTCTTTAGTATTATCCCAGTTTACCTATTTGCTTTTGGTCTTGCCTACGCCTAGCGAACAGTTTTTTAAATTATATGAGAAAAAAATATTCCATTTGATTTGGAACGGCAAGCCAGACAAAATTAAATGGGCCTATTTATATAATGAATATGAATTCGGAGGACAGAAATTATTAAATATTAAAGCATTAGACCAAAAAAAGCTAAAAGCTTCAGTCATACAAAAGTTATACTTAAATCCGAACTGGCTCTCTAGCAAATTAGTAAGATTCTCTCACCCAATGTTCAAGAATGGCATTTTTCCCTTTATTCAGATTACAACCTCTCACTTTAAGTTATTTGAAAAGGAAATAATCTCCCAAATATCACTATTTCTAAAACAAGCCATAGAAAGTTGGTTGCAATTTCAATTTAATCCTCCAGAAACTACAGAACAAATAATGCAACAAATATTGTGGTTAAACTCAAATATACTAATTGATAAAAAAAACTTTTTTTTTTGGACAAAATGTTTTAAAAAGGTATAATCTTCGTAAATGATATTATCGGTAGGACTGGTGGAGTTATGTCGCACATCCAGCTAAGAAAAACATATGGAAATGTCTGCTCTACCCAAAATTACAACCAAATAATTGCAGCATTACCGCAAAAATGGAAAAGGAAAGTGGAAGGGGGAAAAAGTAAGGAACTTGTCTGTCGGCCTTGCATTAAAGAATATAATTGGTTAAAGAAAATTGTGATAAATAAAAAAGTATACCAGTTTCATTTAAGGACCAAAGGATTGACAGCCGTCCCATATATATTGCTAAATAGTTGGGAAGAGATTTTTGACGTACCGATTCCATGGCATAGTGTTTATGAATTGATACGCAAAACGACGCCGGATTCAAAACTTAGAATTGTTCAATTTAAATTATTATATAAAATTCTTGCTACCAATAGAATGTTATTTATATGGGGGATACAAGCTTCCCAGCTCTGCAGATTTTGCTGCGAAGAGACAGAATCATTAGGTCATTTGTTTTAGTACTGTCCATTTGTAGCTTGTTTTTGGACACAGGTCCAGGAATGGCTAAAGGATTGCAATATTTACCTGGAGCTAACCCTGCAGATACCACTACTGGGTGATCTGAAAAGTCATAGTCAATCGATCAATAATATAATAATACTTTTAGCAAAAAAAATTATATTCAATATACAATTTAATTTTGTAGAAACAATGACAATAGAAAGGTTCAGAACTTTTGTAAAACATCACAGTACTGTTGAAAAATATATGGCAAATAGAAATCCAATATGGATGGTGTTAAGAGATAGATGGGAGGTGCTGAATGGAGCTGAAGGATGGGACTAATAACAACAACTAATAACAACAAGATAACTACTGTAAAGCATACTGTGTCCATAATAAGTATATACTGTAGGTTATAAGTTGAGAGCTTTTGTGAAAGAGCACAGTTAGAAAAATATGGCATATAGAAGCAAACCAGATGGACATCATGAAAATGATCTGAGGAAGTTCAGGAGTAAAAACAAACAAAATATAATTATTGTAGAATTTGACTGTGTCCATAAAATGTATATAGTATGTATGGGCTGGAAGTAGAGGCCTAAGCGTTGTTGTTCACTAGTTTACTCCAATTGGGGAAGGGGTGGTGGGGTTGGAAAGTCATGAAGGGAAATATAATTTAAAAAAGGATATGTATGTATGTATGTATGTATGTATGTATGTATGTATGTATGTATGTATGTATGTATGTATGTATATATATATTTGTGAGAAAACAACATAAGGGGGATTGGAAGTGATGCAGACAATTACATTGATGGCAGTTACAATCTATCTGAAATATTAAAGCTGATCTACCCCCTAAAAAATAAAAAATAAGAGATTGTCAGTTGAATATGCTCTCTGCAAGGTTTTGTATATCTTACCTATCATACAGTGGGGGGGAAAAGTATTTAGTCAGCCACCAATTGTGCAAGTTCTCCCACATAAAAAGATGAGAGAGGCCTGTAATTTTCATCATAGGTACACGTCAACTATGACAGACAAAATGAGAAAAAAAATCAGAAAATCACATTGTAGGATTTTTTATGAATTTATTTGCAAATTATGGTGGAAAATAAGTATTTGGTCAATAACAAAGGTTTCTCAATACTTTGTTGTATACCCTTTGTTGGCAATGACACAGGTCAAACGTTTTCTGTAAGTCTTCACAACGTTTTCACACACTGTTGCTGGTATTTTGGCCCATTCCTCCATGCAGATCTCCTCTAGAGCAGTGATGTTTTGGGGCTGTCGCTGGGCAACACAGACTTTCAACTCCCTCCAAAGATTTTCTATGGGGTTGAGATCTGGAGACTGGCTAGGCCACTCCAGGACCTTGAAATGTTTCTTACGAAGCCACTCCTTCGTTGCCCGGGCGGTGTGTTTGGGATCATTGTCATGCTGAAAGACCCAGCCACATTTCATCTTCAATGCCCTTGCTGATGGAAGGAGGTTTTTACTCAAAATCTCACGATACATGGCCCCATTCATTCTTTCCTTTACACGGATCAGTCGTCCTGGTCCCTTTGCAGAAAAACAGCCCCAAAGCATGTTCTTTGGATGCAACTCAGCATTATTTGTCCTCCAAACACGACAAGTTTAGTTTTTACCAAAAAGTTATATTTTGGTTTCATCTGACCATATGACATTCTCCCAATCCTCTTCTGGATCATCTAAATGCACTCTAGCAAACTTCAGACGGGCCTGGACATGTACTGGCTTAAGCAGGGGGACACGTCTGGCACTGCAGGATTTGAGTCCCTGGCGGCGTAGTGTGTTACTGATGGTAGGCTTTGTTACTTTGGTCCCAGCTCTCTGCAGGTCATTCACTAAGACCCCCCGTGTGGTTCTGGGATTTTTGCTCACCGTTCTTGTGATAATTTTGACCCCACGGGGTGAGATCTTGCGTGGAGCCCCAGATCGAGGGAGATTATCAGTGGTCTTGTATGTCTTCCATTTCCTAATAATTGCTCCCACAGTTGATTTCTTCAAACCAAGCTGCTTACCTATTGCATATTCAGTCTTCCCAGCCTGGTGCAGGTCTACAATTTTGTTTCTGGTGTCCTTTGACAGCTCTTTGGTCTTGGCCATAGTGGAGTTTGGAGTGTGACTGTTTGAGGTTGTGGACAGGTGTCTTTTATACTGATAACAAGTTCAAACAGGTGCCATTAATACAGGTAACGAGTGGAGGACAGAGGAGCCTCTTAAAGAAGAAGTTACAGGTCTGTGAGAGCCAGAAATCTTGCTTGTTTGTAGGTGACCAAATACTTATTTGCCACCCTAATTTGCAAATAAATTCATAAAAAATCCTACAATGTGATTTTCTGGAAAGATTTTTCTCAATTTGTCTGTCATAGTTGACGTGTACCTATGATGAAAATTACAGGCCTCTCTCATCTTTTTAAGTGGGAGAACTTGCACAATTGGTGGCTGACTAAATACTTTTTTTCCCCACTGTATAAAAATCATTTTCTGACTCAAATAAGATTCCGGCAAGGTTGCTTTGATGTCTAAAAGATTTCAATTTTTTGGGGGGGGTGATATGTAACTTTTAAATTGCAATGACCAATATAGGCTTACATACACACACACATACACTACCAGTAAAAATTTTGGACACACCTACTCATTCAAGGGGTTGTCTTTATTTGTACTATTTTTTACATTGTAGAATAATAGTGAAGACATCAAAACTGTGAAATAACACATATGGAATCACGTAGTAAAATATATATATTTTATATTTGAGATTCTTCAAATAGCCACCCTTTGCCTTGATGACAGCTTTGCACACTCTTGGCATTCTCTCAACCAGCTTCATGAGATAGTCACCTGGAATGCATTTCAATTAACAGGTGTGCCTTCTTAAAAGTTAATTTGTGGAATTTCTTTCGTTCTTAATATGTTTGAGCCAATCAGTTGTGTTGTGACAAGGTGTGGGGGAATACAGAAGATAGCCCTATTTGGTAAAAGACCAAGTCCATATTATGGCAAGAACAGCTCAAGTAAGCAAAAAGATACGACAGTCCATCATTACTTTAAGACATGAATGTCAGTCAATACGGAACATTTCAAGAACTTTGAAAGTTTCTTCAAGTGCAGTCACAAAAACCATCAAGCGCTATGATGAAACTGGCTCTCATGAGGACCGCCACAGGAATGGAAGACCCAGAGTTACCTCTGCTGCAGAGGATAAGTTCATTATGTTCCTTTTTATTATATACATTTTATTTGCCCATATAAAGTCTGTTATGAGTGAGTATACTTTTTAAAAGAATGTATTCGGTGGGGTAATTGGTATTACCGAAAATAAATACAAAAACATTGGGAGCCATGCCATTCGGAAGAGGTTTATCCTACCTGTAAGATTAATGGGAAGATTGTTCCATTTAACTAGATCTGCCTTCATATTGTTGAGTAATGGAATAAAGTTATCTTTATATATTTGTTGTTTGTTGTCACTTATTAAGCATCCTAAGTAATTAATCGTTTTTGTGGTCCACTTAAAGGATTTCTGTAGATCGTGAGTTATTCTTTTTATTTTTTCTATTGCCATTATTTTGTTTTTATCCACGTACATTTTATATCCTGAGATTTTAGAGTATTCTGAAAATATTTTTAGCAAAGTGGGCATTGAGTTTTACATTTTGTTCAGGTATATCAGGAGATCGTCTGCAAATATGTTTAGTTTATATTCATGTTTACCAATACTGATACCTCTTACATTTGGGTCCTGTCTAATTCTTTCTGCAAGCGGTTCAGTTGCCAGGGCAAACAGGAGGGGGGAGAGGGGACATCCCTGTCTTGTGCCCCTTTCTAAAGCAGTTTCATCAGATAATGTATTATTTGTGTATATTTTTGCTTTAGGACATTTATATAATATTTGTAATAAATGTATTATTTCAGCTGGAATGTTGAAAGCTTCCAAAGTTTTGAATAGAAAAGGCCCTTCAAGACGGTCGAAAGCCTTTTCAGCATCAACAGCCATTATTGCTAAATCTACAGTATATCTTGTTTTTTTGCATATTGTATTAAACTGAAACATGTTTGCATCATTCCATTTACCTTTCTTTCCTCTGTCAGGTCTGTGTAGTTGTTCCTGAGGGTCACTAGCATTAATGGATCATATTAGGCTAACATTGTGCAATTTGGGGCATGTAGCGTATTTGAATCATTATGAAACTCAGACCAGACATAGCTGGTTAAACCCGGGGCCTGGCGCATGGTTCACGATGACTGGACCGTTGTCATACAGTTCCATGATTAGTGAGGATTAAGGTAGATTTATAGGACTATTGTTCAACCCTAATTGTACACTTTCTTCCACCTTCCAATATTTCATGGCGTGAACTTGAACATGACAACTTTCAGGATGAATCAAACCACTGTATTTTTGATTCATCAATACATTGTGTGCGTAAAGGCTCTCCAAATTTTACATACTTTCCTAACCCTAAAATGTGCCTAAATAATCTACAAAATCTGAGTATTTTAAAATCTACCAGTTGGTGCTGAAACTGAGACTAATATGCATATATTTAGATGGCTTTCTTTCATTGATCCCAAAATTCTGAACCCGTTCTCTCGATGTCTTCGAGTGAGTCTGTTGACAAAATACAAATTAAAGGTACACTGTATTTAAAGAGATGGCTTAAGATAAATGTACTGCAAACCCTGTTGAATGAAATCTCCATGAGAAAATCTGCGGTTGAATTAAATGTATTCAGTGCAAGCAAGGGAACCACGCTTGCAAAGCCTGCATAAGGTAAGTCTGAATACCAACTACTGAGAAGTGCGTAGGAAAGGCGTACATTTCCTAAGTCTGAATCGGGCCCATGGAGCCTGGCAACACTGCAAGAAAGTGGGACTTGAAAGGGGCGCGGCTTACAATCTAAGCAGGAGAAGGTAGGGAGTGAGACTGCTACAGCTGTATTAGATGGGACTTTGTACAATGGTAAAAATTACCAATAAAAATTAACGTTCTATCACATTGACCATATTATTTTTGGGAAGACAAATTTATTCTGAGTTAGGGCATATAAAGTTAATATGTGAAAACTATTTCTAAGATGCGTATTTTCAGATTTTCCTAACTCCTTTCCTTGTTTAAATCACTTGCGCTGCTCGCGCTTTGAAGTTCCCAATGTAGGGGGGAGGTTCTAAGGGTTGCGCTAGATGGTGATGGAGAGATCAGCCAATTAAAATCAGCAGATTTTTCATCCGCTCCTGCCATAGCCTCCATTCAAGTCTCTTTCTGGGGCGCTGTGAAACCAGACGGTTCGACAGAGAGAGAGCCAGCTGGTGGATGAGATTATAGGCAGGGATTTTTCTGCCATTAAAATCCTTGGGCGGGCCGCAGTTTTTTCGGGCCGCCTAAATCAAAAGTGTAAAAAATATAATTTGTTTTTCAGGGGGGGATTAATTTTCAGGATAGAAAAACGCTTTCAGTGAACTTAAATGACTAAAACAGATATAAATTATGTAGAAAATATAATGGATATATATATTTTTTTAAATAATATAATCTTTGAGAACTGACAATCATCAAAATAAAAGCTAGACGTCAGGGAGAATTGAAAATTCCAAAAACAACGAATTTAGCTGTATTGATTTAGTTATTATGTTTGAGCAAAAGAACACAGCATTAGCCATGGCAAAATGCATAGAATTGCAGGAAATTAGATTTCAAACTGCAAAATGTTCTCTCAGCTCCATGGCAGAATATGTAGAATCGCAGGAAATTTGCTTTAAAACTGCAACAATTTCTCTCAGCTCCATGGAGAAATGTGTAAAGTTGCAGGAAATTTGACTTAAGTATAAAAACATGTCTCTACACTGCCAAGATGGGGGCCTCTAAAATGTTCTCTAAAAACCAGCTGTGCTGACGGGTCGACCACGGCCCTTGCCATGCCCCCTGCCATGCCCCTGCTACGCCGACCATCTAAGCCCCTTTTTGATCCAGACAAAACCCTGATAGGGGAGTAGGTAGAGGGGGAAGAAGCATGGTTCTCCAGGCAGACCTCGAGAAAAGCGTCCCCCACACCCCATCTTAATCCTGAAACCATAGCATGCACCTGTCCAGGTGAATAACGACACAGTGACCCCTCCAGTCTTTCCTCCAGCTCTGAGTGCCTGGTAAGGATATGAGAAAGAGAGACATAGACATAGGGGAGAGAGAGAGAGAGAGAGAGAGAGAGAGAGAGAGAGAGAGAGAGAGAGAGAGAGAGAGAGAGAGAGAGAGAGAGAGAGAGAGAGAGAGAGAGAGAGAGAGAGAGGACAGAGAGAGAGAAGAGAGAGAGAGAGGCAGAGGCAGGGGGGAGAGTGAGATGGTCTCAGTGAGAGATGGAAAGAAATGAATGAGAAAGGGAAAGAGATCAGGCAATTTCAGGGGCTAATTGGGACCAAAAATCGGCCCTGGCATTTCTAACAAACAGGACAATTTTTTTCCTTGAGGCCCCCACACCGGCACATTTTTTTCTTCAAGGTCACAACAACGACCCATTTTTTAATTGAGGCCACCATTATTATCCAGATAAATATCATGTTGTGCAAAAAATACTAGTTAGACAGGCCCACTAGGCTAAAAATGGACCAGCCCATCTGGCATTTGCCCGAAATGCCAAATGGCCAGTCCACCCAGAATTGAAAACAAATACAACAATTTTGAAACAAAAACAGAAAAGGAAGAAATCCAATATCGATTGGCAGAAAAAAAAACTTGTGCCACACTAATCACGTTTCCATCCACAGTTTTTATGCGAGTAAAGTCATGCTGTGATGGAACCGGAAGTTTCAGTAAAATGTTATAAATGCAAACAGGGATCTTTTTGTGTTGGAAAAAATAATCATGCAAGAAATGGCGGAGGGAACACCTTTATGAGCAACTATTGACTCGGGAAACCATTACGTTTATTAGGCTACAGATGAAATAAGTTACTATGAACTTCACAGGGTGGTGAAAGTGCACAGTGGTGAGCTTGATGCTCCTTTCCAATACATATCAAGGGTCTTATTCTGGTGACATGATGATCTATGCTTGACTGCCATTTGACAAATACAAATATTATCAAATGGGGGTGCAACTCAATATTAGGAAGGTTTTCCTGATGTTTGGTATACTCAGTGTACAGTACCAATCAAAAGTTTGGACACGTCTACTCATTCAAGGGGTTTTCTTTATTTTTACTATTTTCTGCATTGTATGCATATTGAGAAACACCCAGTGAGTATCCATTTCCAGCTGATCTGGAAACAATGACTATCTGATTCTGGTACTAACTGATTTAGAAATAAAATATCCAGTACCAGCTGATCTTGAATTAGTTGGATTTGGTCATATGTCTGCAGATACTGATCCAGACAACGGGTAGAGTTTTTCTTTTGATTATTCACCAGCTTGACTTTCGTGCTTTTTTAATTTCCCCAGTAATACTGTAGCTGTGGGAGACAGCATTGGCCCAGCTAAACTTTCTTCAAAGCGACTCATGCTCTGCTGTTTCCAACCCACACCTAACTACACAATCTCCTACACAATCTTAGCTCAAATATGTATTTATTTATTTATCCTTTATTTGAACAGGTGGTCCCATTTAGATCAGAATCCCTATTATAGACCTGTCCAGATCCAACTGAGATCTGAGGTGCTTAGATGTCTAGCAGGCATGCACGCACGCACACACACACACTGATACAGGCTGTGGATAAGTATCATAAGTCTTTTTTTTCCTAATTTTATTTTTTTGGGGTGGGGGGGGTGGGGGCGGGTAGATCAGCTTAATACTGCAGATAGATTGTAACTTCCATCAATGTAATTGTCTGCATCACTTCCAATCCCCCATGTTTTTTATATATACACTCATTTACATTTACATTTACGTCAATTAGCAGACACTCTTATCCAGAGCGACTTACAAATTGGTGCATTCACCCTATAGCCAGTGGGATAACCACTTTAAAAAAAAAAAAATTTTTTTTTTTTTATATATATATATTTTTTTTATTATTTTTTTTTTTATTTTTTTTTTTTTTTTATTCAAATATTATTTATTTGAATTCAGGGTGTAACACAACAAAATGTGAAATAAGTCAAGGGGTATGAATACTTTTTGAAGGCACTTTTTGAAGGTAAGTTAATTTGGAAATTTGAACACAATAATATTTCTCACAGAAACAAGAATTGTTTAAGGTGCATTCACCTTATAGCCAGTGGGATAACCACTTTACTATGTTATTTTTTTTTGTGGGGGGTGGGGTGGGGTAAGGGGGGGTAGAAGGATTACTTTATCCTATCCCAGGTATTCCTTAAAGAGGTGGGGTTTCAAATGTCTCCGGAAGGTGGTGAGTGACTCCGCTGTCCTGGCGTCGTGAGGGAGCTTGTTCCACCATTGGGGTGCCAGAGCAGCGAACAGTTTTGACTGGGCTGAGTGGGAACTATGCTTCCGCAGAGGAAGGGAGCCAGCAGGCCAGAGGTGGATGAACGCAATGCCCTCGTTTGGGTGTAGGGACTGATCAGAGCCTGAAGGTACAGAGGTGCCGTTCCCCTCACAGCTCCATAGGCAAGCACCATGGTCTTGTAACAGATGCGAGCTTCAACTGGAAGCCAGTGGAGTGTGCGGAGGAGCGGGGTGACGTGAGAGAACTTGGGAAGGTTGAACACCAGACGGGCTGCGGCATTCTGGATGAGTTGTAGGGGTTTAATGGCACAGGCAGGGAGCCCAGCCAACAGCGAGTTGCAGTAATCCAGACGGGAGATGACAAGTGCCTGGATTAGGACCTGTGCCGCTTCCTGTGTAAGGCAGGGTCGTACTCTCCGAATGTTGTAGAGCATGAACCTGCAGGATCGGGTCACCGCCTTGATGTTAGCGGAGAACGACAGGGTGTTGTCCAGGGTCACGCCAAGGCTCTTCGCACTCTGGGAGGAAGACACAACGGAGTTGTCAACCGTGATGGCGAGATCATGGAACGGGCAGTCCTTCCCCGGGAGGAAGAGCAGCTCCGTCTTGCCGAGGTTCAGCTTGAGGTGGTGATCCGTCATCCATACTGATATGTCTGCCAGACATGCAGAGATGCGATTCGCCACCTGGTTATCAGAAGGGGGAAAGGAGAAGATTAGTTGTGTATCGTCAGCGTAGCAATGATAGGAGAGGCCATGTGAGGATATGACAGAGCCAAGTGACTTGGTGTATAGGGAGAATAGGAGAGGGCCTATAACTGAGCCCTGGGGGACACCAGTGGTGAGAGCACGTGGTGCGGAGACAGCTTCTCGCCACGCCACTTGGTAGGAGCGACCGGTCAGGTAGGACGCAATCCAGGAGTGAGCCGCGCCGGAGATGCCCAGTTCGGAGAGGGTGGAGAGGAGGATCTGATGGTTCACAGTATCAAAGGCAGCAGACAGGTCTAGAAGGACAAGAGCAGAGGAGAGAGAGTTAGCTTTATTACTTTTCAACCCCGCCATCCTTTCCCTACTTGGGGTAAATTAGTGAACAACAATGCTTAGGCCTCTACTTCCAGCTTATACTTACTATCTACATTTTATGGACATTTTATTTGTTTTTGCTCCTGGACTTCTTCTACGATCAACCTCTCCGATCATTTTCATGATGTCCATCCGGTTTGCTTCTATATGCCATATCTTTCTAACTGTGCTCTTTCCCAAAAGCTCCCAACATACAACCTATATACTTATTATGGACACAGTATGCTTACATTATTAGTTATCTTGTTATTATTTGTTGTTATTTGTTATTAGTCCCATCCTTCAACTCCATTCAACACCTCCCATCTATCTCTTAACACCATCCATATAGAATTTCTATTTGCCATATATATTTCAACTGTACTGTGATGTTTTACAAAAGTTCTGAACCTTTCTATTCTCATTGCTTCTACAGATTGTGAATTAAAAATAAACATTTTTGCTAAAAGTATTATTATATTATTGATCGATTGACTATGACTTTTCAGATCACCCAGTAATGCTATCTGCAAGGTTACCAAGTAAATATTGCAATCCTTTAGCCATTTCTGGACCTGTGTCCAAAAACAAGCTACAAATGGACAGAACCAAAACAAATGATCTAATGATTCTGTCTCTTCACAGCAAAATCTGCAGAGCTGGGAAGATTGTATCCCCCATATAAATAACATTCTATTGGTAGCAAGAATTTTATATAATAATTTAAATTGAAAGATTCTAATTTTTGAATCCGGTGTCGTTTTGCGTGTCAGTTCATAAACACTATGCCATGGGATCGGTACGTAAAAAATCTCTTCCCAACTATTTTGCAATCTATATGGGACGGCTGTCAATCCTTTGGTCCTTAAGTGAAACTGATATACTAATGCAAGGCCGACAGACAAGTTCCTTACTTTCTCCCCCTTCCACTTTCCTCTTCCATTTTTGTGGTAAGGCTGCAATTATTTGGTTGTAATATTGGGCAGACATTTCCATATGTTTTTGTTAGCTGCATGTGCGACATAACTCCACCAGTCCTACCGATGATATAATTTACGAAGATTATACCTTTTTTAAACATTTTGTCAAAAAATAAAGGTTTTTTGTCAATTAGTATATTTGAATTTAACAATATTTGTTGCATTATTTGTTCTGTCGTTTCTGGAGGATTAAATTGAAATTGCAACCAACTTTCTATGGCTTGTTTTAGAAATAGTGATATTTGGGAGATGATTTCCTTTTCAAATAACTGAAAATGAGTGGTTGTAATCTGAATAAAGTGAAAAAGGCCATTCTTGAACATTGGGTGAGACAATCTTACTAATTTGCTTGAGAACCAGTTTGGATTTAAGTATAACTGTCACGCCCTGACCTATAGAACTCTAGTTAGTTTGGTCAGGGTGTGAATATCATGTGTGTGTTGATTCTATGTTTGTATTTCTATGTTTGGCCGGGTGTGGTTCCCAATCAGAGGCAGCTGTCGCTCGTTGTCTCTGATTGGGGATCATACTTTGGCAGCCAGTTTTCCTGCCTGTGTTGTGGGATCTTGTTTTGTGCTCGGTGAGTTTGGCTTGTGTGTGTATAGCCTTCCGACGTCACGTTTCGTTGCCTGTTGTTGTTTTGTATGTTTATTCGGTTTAATAAACATGGATGCATTTCACGCTGCGCCTTGGTCTGACCAAGTCCTTCAACGTCCGTGACAATAACTTTTGTATGACTGAAGCTTTTAGTGATAGGTCTAATGCTTTAATATTTAATCATTTCGGTCCTCCGTTCCAAATTAAATTGAATATCTTTTTTCTCATATAATTTAAAAAACTGTTCGCTAGGCGTAGGCAAGACCATAAGCAAATAGGTAAACTGGGATAATACTAAAGAGTTAATCAGGATGATTTTTCCACAAATTGACATGTATTTACCTTTCCATGGTAGCAAGATCTTATCTATTTTTGCTAACTTTCTATTAAAATGTATTGAAGTGAGATCATTTATTTCCTTTGGGATATGTATTCCGAGTATATCCACATCACCATCAGACCATTTTATTGGTAAACTACATGGTAATGTAAACATTTTATTTTTTAGTGATCCAATACGTAATATAGTACATTTGTCATAATTTGGTTGTAATCCAGAGAGATTAGAAAATGTATCTAGATCCTCTATGAGGCTGTGGAGGGATTCTAGTTGTGGATTTAAAAGAAAAGATGAATCATCAGCGTACAATGACACCTTTGTTTTTAAGCCCTGGATTTCTAATCCTCTGATATTATTATTTGATCTGATTTTAATAGCTAACATCTCGATGGACACAATAAATAGATATGCCGATAGTGGACAACCTTGTTTCACTCCTCTTGACAGTTTAAAACTTTCTGAGAAATAGCCATTATTTACTATTTTACACCTAGGGTTACTATACATGATTTTGACCCATTTTATAAGAGATTCTCAAAATTGAAATGCTCCAGACATTTATATATAAACCCCAGTCGTACTTTATCAAATGCCTTTTCGAAGTCTGCTATGAATAGTGGGCCTGGTTTACCATATTTTCCATAGTGTTCTATTGTTTCCAATACTTGCCTTATATTATCTCCAATGTATCTTCCATGTAAAAAACCTGTCTGATTAGAATGAATAATATCCGACAATACCTTTTTAAATCTATTCGCTATACATTTTGCTAGAATTTTTGCATCACAACACTGAAGTGTAAGGGGCCTCCAATTTTTTTAATGGACTGGATCTTTATATTTTCCACTTGTATCCTGTTTCAGTAATAATGAGATCAGACCTTCTTCTTGAGTGTCAGATAATCTACCATTTACATAGGAGTGATTAAAACATGCTAATAACGGTCCTCTTAGTATATCAAAAATGGTTTGGTATACCTCGACTGGTATGCCATCCAACCCTGGAGTTTTCCTGGACTTAAAGTCTTTAATTGCATCCAGAAGTTCCTCCTCTGTAATTTCACCTTCACATGAGTCTTTCTGTATGGCTGTTAATTTTACATTATCAATAGAAAAAAAATCTCTACAATTAGCTTCAGTTAGAGGAGATGGAGGCGACTGAAAAGAAAACATATGCTTAAAGTACTTTGTTTCCTCTTTCAAAATATAATTAGGTGAATCATGGGTGACTCTGTCAATTGTAACCAGTTTCATTAAATTTTTAAAATAATTTTGTGCATTTTTCCCCATATTCCATCCAGTTTGCTTTATTTTTATAATATATTACACTTGATCTTTCTTGAATAAGTTTCTCCATTTCTTTTAGTTTTTCCTCTAATTTATTCTGAGCCTCTATGTTACAGTTTTTATTGCCATCTATCTGTTCTGTTAGACTTTCTATTTCCTTTGTTAGTATAAACTCTTTTGACCTAAATTGCTTTTGTTTTCGAGATGAGTACTGAATTGCATGGCCTCTAAAGGCACATTTAAAGGTGTCCCATACAATAAGGGGATTTGCTGTACCTATGTTATGTCGGAAAAAGTCAGTTATAAATTCCTTTGTTCTAATTATAAATAAATTATCATCCAATAGGCTTTGATTAAATTTCCAATATCCTCGCCCACGTGGAAATTCAGTAAGACTAATGTATATACCAATTATATGATGGTCCGACCGCATTCTGTCCCCTATCAACACTTTTTAAACTTTTGGTGCCAACGAGAATGAGATAAGAAAGAAGTCAAGACGACTAGCTTGATTGAGTCTCCGCCATGTATATCTCACTAGATCAGGATATTTAAGCCTCCATATATCTACTAGTTCTAATGTATCCATGACATTCACAATTTCCTTAAGAGCATGTGGGTGATTGTTTGTGGTGTGATTTCCATTGACTATTTAAAACAGTATTATTGTCACGCCCTGGCTCTGGGGACACTGTTATGTTGAGCCAGGGTGTGTAATTCTATGTGTTATATGTCTATGTTGGGGGTTCTAGTTTGTTGATTTCTATGTTTGCCTGAGTGACTCCCAATCAGAGGCAACGAGTGTCAGCTGTTGGCTGGTTGTCTCTGATTGGGAGCCATATTTAAACTGTATGTTTTTCCCTTTGTGTTTGTGGGTTTTTGTTCCGTGTCGGTCATTGTTACCGTTGGATGTTACGAGTCGTTTATTGTTTTGTTCATTGTTGTTCTGTTATCACTATAGATAATAAAGTCTAACATGTTCGTTCAACACGCTGCGCATTGGTCTCTCCCTGACGATCGTGACAGAAAAACCCACCAGAACTGGACCAAGCAGCCTAGTGAGGAGCAGAGAGGGTGGACTTGGGAACAGTGGAGGAAGAGCTTCGACTGGGTCAAGCCGAATGAGGAGCTGAATGGCGGAGATTGGAAGCAGAAGAGCGAGAGTTGGGCGAGAATTATAGAGGCCTGGCCCACGGGGAAGAGAGACTCCCAGAAAAATTTTAGGGGGGGGGCTCACGACGTCGGGGCAGCAGGAGGCCGCGATAGAGCGGCCCAGCGGGTTGCCAGAGGAGGCCGCCAGGTTACGGGGGCCACTGGTCGAAGAGGGGATGGAGGATGTAGAGGCACGGCGAGAGGTACTGGCGTGTGTTGCCAGTCCGGTCCGGCCTGTTCCTGATCCCCACGTAGGGCCAGTGGTGTGTGTTCCCAGTACGGTCCGGCCTGTTCCTGCCACTCGCACCAAGTCAGTGGTGCGCTTCGTCAGCCCGGCACGGCCCGTTCCTGCTCCCCGCACCAAGGCAGTGGTGCGCTTCGTCAGCCCGGCACGGCCCGTTCCTGCTCCCCGCACCAAGTCAGTGGTGCGCTTCGTCAGCCCGGTCCGGCCCGCTCCTGCTCCCCGCACCAAGTCAGTGGTGCGTTTCGTCAGCCCGGCGCGGCCCGTTCCTGCTCCCCGCACCAAGTCAGTGGTGCGCGTCGCCAGCCCGGTCCGGCCCCCTCCTGCTCCCCGCACCAAGTCAGTGGTGCGTTTCGTCAGCCCAGCTCGGCCCGTTCCTGCTCCCCGCACCAAGTCTACGGTGCGCGTCGCCAGCTCGGCCCGGCCTGTTCCTGCTCCCCGCACCAAGTCAGTGGTGCGTTTCGTCAGCCCTGTCCGGCCCGTTCCTGCTCCCCGCACCAAGTCAGTGGTGCGTTTCGTCAGCCCTGTCCGGCCCGCTCCTGCTCCCCACACCAAGCCAGTGGTGTGCGTCGTCGGTCCGGCACGGCCCGTGCCTGTTCCACTGGTGCCTGGTCCGGCACCGGTCAGATGCGTTACGCCGGAGCTAGAGCAATCCGCTCCATCAGTGTGCAGTCCAGCTCCGGCCAGCGGGGCCAGACCGGACCAGGGGTACTTTGGGGGGTTGGAGAGGGAGTGGGGATCAGGCCCGGAGCCGGATCCGCCGCCAAGGCGGAGTGCCCACCCGGTAACCTCCCCTGTGGTATTTAGTTGGCGCGGTCGGAGTCCTTTAGGGGGGGGTACTGTCACGCCCTGGCTCTGGGGACACTGTTATGTTGAGCCAGGGTGTGTAATTCTATGTGTTATATGTCTATGTTGGGGGTTCTAGTTTGTTGATTTCTATGTTTGCCTGAGTGACTCCCAATCAGAGGCAACGAGTGTCAGCTGTTGGCTGGTTGTCTCTGATTGGGAGCCATATTTAAACTGTATGTTTTTCCCTTTGTGTTTGTGGGTTTTTGTTCCGTGTCGGTCATTGTTACCGTTGGACGTTACGAGTCATTTATTGTTTTGTTCATTGTTGTTCTGTTATCACTATAGATAATAAAGTCTAACATGTTCGTTCAACACGCTGCGCATTGGTCTCTCCCTGACGATCGTGACAATTATAATCCCCCACCATAATAATATTGTCTTGAATTGCTTGCAGGGTTGATAATTTATTATAATAATATAATAATATGCCATTTAGCAGACGCTTTTATGCAAAGCGACTTACAGTCATGTGTGCATAAATGTTTACATATGGGTGGTCCCGGGGATCGAACCCACTACCCTGGCGTTACATGCGCCATGCTCTACAAATTGAGCTACAGAGGACCATTATATATATTGTCAAAGAAGTGTGGATCATCATTATTTGGTCCGTAAAGGTTAATGAGCCATATCTGTTTATGGTCCAATAACATATTTAAAATAATCCATCTACCTTGCGTATCTATTTGGACAAATTGCACATTCGGATCGAAATTACTATTAATTAATATCATCACCCCTATTGAATTTCTTTGCCCATGTGAGAAGTATTTCCCCCCCCCCCCCCATTCCTTTTTCCACGCAACTTAATCTCAAATTGTTGAATGAGTTTCCTGTATATAATAGATATTATATTCCTTCTCTTTGAGCCATGTAAATATTGTTCTTCTTTTGTTATTATCAGCTAAGCCATTACAATTATAACTGGCTATACTTATTTCACCATACACCATAATGAAATACAAGTTTCAAGTCTATTTATCATTATACAGTGGGGGGAAAAAGTATTTAGTCAGCCACCAATTGTGCAAGTTCTCCCACTTAAAAAGATGAGAGAGGCCTGTAATTTTCATCATAGGTACACATCAACTATGACAGACAAATTGAGAAATAAAAATCCAGAAAATCACATTGTAGGATTTTTTATGAATTGATTTGCAAATTATGGTGGAAAGTAAGTATTTGGTCACCTACAAACAAGCAAGATTTCTGGCTCTCACAGACCTGTAACTTCTTCTTTAAGAGGCTCCTCTGTCCTCCACTCGTTACCTGTATTAATGGCACCTGTTTGAACTTGTTATCAGTATAAAAGACACATGTCCACAACCTCAAACAGTCACACTTCAAACTCCACTATGGCCAAGACCAAAGAGCTGTCAAAGGACACCAGAAACAAAATTGTAGACCTGCACCAGGCTGGGAAGACTGAATCTGCAATAGGTAAGCAGCTTGGTTTGAAGAAATCAACTGTGGGAGCAATTATTAGGAAATGGAAGACATACAAGACCACTGATAATCTCCCTCGATCTGGGGCTCCACGCAAGATCTCACCCTGTGGGGTCAAAATGATCACAAGAACGGTGAGCAAAAATCCCAGAACCACACGGGGGGGACCTAGTGAATGGCCTGCAGAGAGCTGGGACCAAAGTAACAAAGCCTACCATCAGTAACACACTACGCCGCCAGGGACTCAAATCCTGCAGTGCCAGACGTGTCCCCCTGCTTAAGCCAGTACATGTCCAGGCCCGTCTGAAGTTTCCTAGAGTGCATTTGGATGATCCAGAAGAGGATTGGGAGAATGTCATATGGTCAGATGAAACCAAAATATAACTTTTTGGTAAAAACTCAACTCGTCATGTTTGGAGGACAAAGAATGCTGAGTTGCATCCAAAGAACACCATACCTACTGTGAAGCATGGGGGTGGAAACATCATGCTTTGGGGCTGTTTTTCTGCAAAGGGACCAGGACGACTGATCCGTGTAAAGGAAAGAATGAATGGGGCCATGTATCGTGAGATTTTGAGTGAAAACCTCCTTCCATCAGCAAGGGCATTGAAGATGAAACGTGGCTGGGTCTTTCAGCATGACAATGATCCCAAACACACCGCCAGGGCAACGAAGGAGTGGCTTCGTAAGAAGCATTTCAAGGTCCTGGAGTGGCCTAGCCAGTCTCCAGATCTCAACCCCATAGAAAATCATTGGAGGGAGTTGAAAGTCCGTGTTGCCCAGCGACAGCCCCAAAACATCACTGCTCTAGAGGAGATCTGCATGGAGGAATGGGCCAAAATACCAGCAACAGTGTGTGAAAACGTTGTGAAGACTTACAGAAAACGTTTGACCTGTGTCATTGCCAACAAAGGGTATATAACAAAGTATTGAGAAACTTTTGTTATTGACCAAATACTTATTTTCCACCATAATTTGCAAATAAATTCATAAAAAATCCTACAATGTGATTTTCTGGAGAAAAATAATTCTCATTTTGTCTGTCATAGTTGACGTGTACCTATGATGAAAATTACAGGCCTCTCTCATCTTTTTAAGTGGGAGAACTTGCACAATTGGTGGCTGACTAAATACTTTTTTTCCCCACTGTATATGTTTGTAAATTTACCAATAAAAATTTAAAAATATTTTTAAAAAATAATGCATATCCTATTTTCCATCATTATCAATGAATATGCGTAATAATGTCGGCAGTTCATGCATTTCATTTATTGACAAGCAATTATTATCCTAGCAAATAATTACCGTGGTCCATCCCATACCCCCCCAACATCCCCACAACAGATGCCGGACAAACACACACGCACATACTCACATACTCCAACACACTCAACCCCCCTCCTCCACAATCCACCATAAAATCAGATACTCAACGGCTGTTATATCCCAGAGCCCAACTCAAGAAAGGACCTGATTTACGAGTGCACATACAGTTACAGCTGATTGAGAAAGCATGTAGATTGAGCAGAAATTGACAACAATGTGAGATTTGATTAATCTACTTAATCTATGTCAAGTCCTAGGTGATGGAGATCAGATCCACCCTCTTCACCTGAGACACAAACACTATGGTCCTCCATTGTAACCATTTTTCCCAAGCATCTCCGTGCAGTCAGACCTTTGATTATTTTGTGCCACCTGGGCCACAATGATAAACCCCCTCTCTGATTGTCAGAGTGTGACCCCCTCCCCATGGGTCACTGCAGCCAGCGTTGCCAGCACTGCCACTACCTGGGTGGGGGTACCCCACCGGAATCCCCACCGGCTAGGTAAAAGGTCGTCAAGGTTCTCATTAGCAGCTTTGAGAATTTCCTTGTATATAATGCTCTCCCATCAGGGGGCTCTGGCTTTGTAGGACCAACCCTGCCAGGCAGGCTCAGAATCTTGAGGGGGCGGTGCTGCTCAAGTAGGTCTCTGACCGCATTTATTTATCTGTTTAGGCTGCATACTCACAGCAGGTCCATAAAAGAGATGGGAACTTCTCTTTGGTGTATGGGTCACTCAGGTGGGTGTCTAGGATATAGGGTTAGGGATCTTTCCATCATGATAGGACAATAAAAATGTTGATTAGATGTATACTATATTTAAAAATGTGTATCCCTCATCTACACAAAATTGAAAGCTCTCTCTCACTACCCCTGCTCATAGACCCCGTCGGCTCTGGGATATGCAACCATTTCCCCTCTCACTCACTTAACGCCGCACCTTTCCAAACACAAAAGTGCACACCATATGGTTGACTGCGGAAGAAATGGGCCGAGTGTGCAAACGCACCTGCATCCACACCTGCCGCAAGGGTGAAAGGATGCCAGAGAGAACACAGGACCAACCACAACAACCATCCGCCAAAACAACAACCGCCCGCCAAAAAAGCCATGTTCTAATTAGTTGTATTTGAAGATGTATTATTCTGCTTGTTATCTTTTCTTGTTATATCGTTTTATCTTTTTATAAAATACTATACTTACTATGAATGTTCTTTAATATTACAATCCCTATCATTGCTAGTATTGGGTGTTCCATTATTCGACTCCTCTATTACAACTTTTAGAATAGCCATGGAGTAGTCTTTGTGTCTCTGAACATTTGGTTGTCGATATACAGTTTATCCACCACGAGTGCAACACGTTTCCCTTTTAATCTGTTTTCCTTGAAGATTGGATACAGAACTTTGGCCTTTCTGCAATCTCCCTCGGGAACTGATCATTCATGCCTATTTTCGTGCCAGCAAGTCTCTTCCCTAGGCTTTGAACCATTGCTTTATCCTTAAAAAATGCAAATTTGGCAATGATTGGGCGCTCATATTTCTGTCCTCTTTTTCCGAAATGGTGTACACGTTCGAGTTGGATTTTATCGACAGCCTTCAGTGGGATTTGAAGCGCTGTATGCAGGAAGTCCTTCATAATATTCTCTGTTATTTCTCCCTCCTTTTCCTGAATACCCGTAAGTACTAGATTTTCTCTCATCGATCTAGTTTGGATGTCTAGTAAGGCTTCTCTCAGAAGGTTGTTCTCCTTTTTAAGTTCCCTAACGTCCGTTTCCATCTAAGAGACTGTCACTTTTAATTTTTTGGTTTCTTTCTCCATTATCAATGCTTTTTCTTCACTCATTTGAAGACTCACTTTCAACTCTTTTACGTCCTTACTGACCAATTCTAGTATGCCCAATTTGACATTTATCGACTTCAACAGGTCGCTTTCCACACTTACCAGACCCAGTGGTGAAAAGCATATATCATCTGTATCAGTCGATGAGTCGCGTTTCCTCTTGGGGATCGGTTCTCCTCGCTTATCTTCCGCCATGTTTGGGTGTTGCGTGTTGTTGTAATAGTTGTCAATATATTTCTCTAGCCTTATGATTTGTTTTGTGTTATTATCCAGATTGAATTTTATTAACTGCGAATATATGAAATGCTAATATTTAGTCTAACGTACTGATTAAGAATATTATGTTTTTATCTTGAGGTGGTTTGTACCGCTTTCTATTCAATACGCCATCTTGTCTACGTGCGCGTCATGTGTTAGATAGAGAGTAGGTTGGTATCACTGTCTTTCCAATCCAGTCAGTTGCCCTGTTGCCTATCCCTGATTTGCATATTGACTCTGATACATAACTTTGTCCGAACCAAATGGATCAGATTCCATTACTTCTTGTAAATGTCGTCACTATAACAGTACAGTATCTTGGCATGTTGAGTAAGTCTAACAAACTGGCATTAGCTGAAATTGAGATAGCTGAATTGAGATATATTTCACAGAGCATTCAAATTCTTGACCTTCAAGTACTTTGCAAATAATGCCTGAATGTATATACCAGGGGTGTCAAACGTCCGGCCCGCGGGCCGGATCAGGCCCGCAAACGGGTTTTATCCGGCCCACGAGATGATTTTGTAAAGTATAAAAATGAGCTGCAATTTTTCAATAAAATAAACTGCTGTTCCAATTGTGTCCACTGGATGGCGCAATAGCAATTGTGTTAAGCAAGCAAACTCTTTATACCGGGGCAGAGCAAATAGGTCAAGCAAGTGCAACCAGTCCGGATGAGCTACTTTGTTTTGCTCGCGATATTTATTACGGCTTCTACTTTTAACATTATGTGCTTTGGCACCCTCATTGCCCCAATATGTCTCTGTCAAAAAAGAGAAAAGTGGACGCAGAGTGCAGAGTGTTCCAAGAAAAATTGTCATCCTTCTATTTATTCACAGAATTGAATGGGAAAGCTGTATGTTTGGTGTGTTCACAGGATGTTGCAGTGCTGAAAGAATATAACCTTCGTCGCCACTATGTGAGTCTTCATGCCGACAAATATGACAACTTTCAAGGACAGCGGAGAAGAGAGAAGGTGAATGAACTGTTGGCGGGTCTGAAGAAACAGCAGTCTGTGTTTACTCACAGCCGAGACATCAGTGACGCTGCAGTGAAAGCTAGCTACCTCATTGCTAATGAAATCGCAGTGGCTTCAAAACCATTTAGTGAGGGTGAATTTGTAAAAACATGCATGATGAAGGCAGCAGAGATTGTGTGCCCTGAAAAGCACCAGGCTTTTGCAAATATCAGCCTGACAAGAAACACAGTTGCAGACAGGATTTCCGATCTTTCAGTGGATTTGGACAGCAAGTTGAAGCAAAAAGTAAAGTCATTTATTGCGTTTTCGGTTGCAATTGATGAAAGCACGGACATTACAGATGTTGCACAACTGGCCATTTTCATCCGCGGAGTTGATGACACATTGACCGTCACCGAGGAGTTCGTGGAGTTGGTGCCGATGACAGATACATGGGTCAGGGTCGGAGTGGACTGGTCCCGCGCTGTCAGCCTGGCTACAGATGGTGCGCCCTCAATTATCGGGAAAAAAGCAGGCGTTGTGACAAAGTTCAGAGAGAAAGTGCAATCTGCAAATGGAGGACGTGATTTTTGGACTTTTCACTGTATTTTGCACCAGGAGGCTTTGTGTTGCAAGTCATTAAAGATGGATAACGTCATGAAGGTGGTCATCCAAACTGTTAATTTCATCCGATCCAGAAGCCTGAATCACCTTCAGTTTGACAGCCTTCTCAGAGAGAAAGACCACATCTATGGCCTGCCATACCACACTGAGGTAAGATGGTTAAGCCGAGGTGCTGTGCTGAGGCGTTTCTTTGATTTACGAGAAGAAATTGAACAGTTCATGGAAGAAAAGGGCAAACCAGTGTTAGAATTTCATTCCGCAGAATGGATGCAGGACCTTGCATTTATGGTGGATGTTACAGAGCACCTGAATAACTTGAACAAACAGCTGCAAGGGCGCAACAAAGTTGCCACGCAGTATTATGACAGTATTATGACAGCATTATGACAGCATACTCCTGAGTGGCGCAGTGGTCTAAGGCACTGCATCGCAGTGCTAACTGTGCCACTAGAGATCCTGGTTCGAATCCAGGCTCTGTCGCAGCCGGCCGCGACCGGGAGACTCATGGGCGGCGCACAATTGGTCCAGCGTCGTCCAGGGTAGGGGAGGGAATGGCCGGCAGGGATGTAGCTCAGTTGGTAGAGCATGGCGTTTGCAACGCCAGGGTTGTGGGTTTGATTCCCACGGGGGGCCAGTATAAAAAAATTATATATATGTATTCACTAACTGTAGGTCGCTCTGGATAAGAGCGTCTGCTAAATGACTAAAATGTAAAATACGTTCTTTCAAGTTGAAGCTGTCATTGTGGGAGACGCAACTCGCCGGTGGTGATGCAGCTCACTTCCCCTGTCTGAAAAATGTGTGCGCGACCCAACATGTGGCAGACATGAAGCGGTTCAAAGATAAAATAACGGGACTGTTAAGGGAGTTTGAGCAACGCTTTCAGATTTTTGGTGAACTGGAGAAAGACTTCAAAGTTTTTTGTTCGCCATTCACCGTGAATCCCTCTGATCTGCCCGTCAGCATCCAACTTGAAATAATAGACTTGCAGTGTGACTCGGATTTGAAGGGCAAATTTGCCGCAGCTGGCTTGGACACATTTTATCAGAATCTCTTGCCAGGTTACCCCAACTTGACAGCCCTCGCTGCAAAACGGTTGTGCATGTTTGGAACCACATATCTTTGTGAGCAAGTTCTCTGTAATGAGCATAAATAAAACAAAGCTGCGCTCAAGGCTCACGCACAAGCACTTGAATCACATCCTGAAGTTGGTTGCCACTCAGGATGTGACGCCTGATATTGATGCGCTGGTGAAAGCTAAAAGATGCCAGGTATCAGGAGTCAAATAAACTATGCAACCCCACTTAAAGTGCTGCATGAGACACCCTGATATAGTTCTGTGATCTGTGATATACTTCTGTGAATCACTGAGGCATTGTGTGTTTGTGTGTTGTTTGTCCTCAGAATTTCAAATAACTTGAGGTGTTTTATGATTAATAGTGATGTTGTGCTTTTGGACACACTGTCCTCAGGCTCCAGCTTTATGTTTATATGTTTTTATGTTGATGTGCTATTGTTTTTAATTGATTTTATTTTATTTGTATATTTAACCTATTCTTGACTCTGTGGTTCTTGCACTTGTTTGGGGAACAGGATTTCATTATTTGTATCTACATTTCTGCCTGAGAAATGACACCCTGATATAGTTCTGTGATCTGTGAAACAGTTATGTGAATCACTGAGGCATTGTGTGTTTGTGTGTTTTTTCTTTAGAATTTTCAAATGTCAAATAACTTGAGGTGTTTTATCATTAATAGTGATGTTGTGCTTGTACTATTTTGGACACACTGTCCTCAGGCTCCAGCTTTATGTTTTATGTTGATAGTATTAAAACAAAGAAAACAATCTGAAGTTGTTGTTTTTAAGTTATATATACCATGATTTTACCGGTCCGGCCCACTTGGGAATAGATTTTCCTCCATGTGGCCCCTGAGCTAAAATGAGTTTGACACCCCTGGTATATACTGTACCGTACAGTATATCATGTTCCAGTACTTAACATGAGTATCTGCATAAATGTTTAGGCAAGTTGTGTGTGTGTGTGTGTGTTTGATCCATTTCAGGATTTGAAATCCTTTTTAAATGTTCTGATGAGAGAATGATACCAGCTATAATGACGGTGTTTAAACCGCTAGACTGGCAGACAGGCACTGGATAAGGAGAACGGATTAAACAAGAAACAAAAGTTCATTCTGATTTCTTAAATGTGCATGTTCAAGGCATTGTTGCATTTTGTGATCCAGATATCATAGGTTGTAAGATATCTACATCCCTAAAATGGCCGGTGTAGGCCGTCATTGTAAATAAGAATTTGTTCTTAACTGACTTGCCTAGTTAAATAAAGGTTAAATAAATAAAAAATGCGACTGAATTTTTGCTTTAAATAGCAATACAATGACAGAGAAGAATGGAGCATTGGGAAAGGAGAAAGAGACACAGACATACACCTGTAGGGAGTTGCTTTTATTACTAAACAATGGTTCTGATCTTGCTGTCGATCACTGAGCTAGCCTACCTGACAATCAACTTTCACTAGTAATCAGCAGACCCTCTCAATATGCTGAGTTGGGGGAAGAGGGTGGAGGCAAAGGGGTTTGTAGACATACACCAACTCCTGGGCAAAGCACGGAGACACCCCAAATTAGTTTTCGTAATTGTTGGTGTCTGTGTGTGTGTGTGTGTAATCTGTGGGTAGCCACGTCTCTATCTGTTTTCCTTCTAATTATTCATACATTCTTTATTTCTTCATTCCATTCATTAATTTTTTAGATGTGTGTGTATTGTTACATATTACTGCACTGTTGGAGCACAAGCATTTCGCTACACCCGCAATAACATCTGCTAAATATGTGTATGCAAACAATAACATTTGATTTTGATTTTATGCTTTATTGTAAACACTGCTTACAAAGCCTCTGTGTACTGTACCTTATGTGCATGCAGTGAATGCATGTACACTTTACAACACGTACGACAGCGTGTTCCAGCATGTTCCAGTTCCCGCTAATATCCAGCAACTTCGCACAGCCATTGAAGAGGAGTGGGACAACATTCCATAGGCCACAATCAACAGCCTGATCAACTCTATGCGAAGGAAATGTGTTGCGCTGCATGAGGCAAATGGTTTTCTGATCCATGCCCCTACCTTTTTTTTAAAGGTATCTGTGACCAACAGATGCATATCTGAATTCCCAGTCATGTGAAATCCATAGATTAGGCCCTAATACATTTCTTTCAATTGACTGACTTCCTTTATATGAACTGTAACTCAGTAAAATCTTTGAAATTGTTGCATGTTGTGTTTATATTTTTGTTCAGTGTAAATGCATGTAGGTGTAAGTGTGTGTGCAGACGTGTAAGATGTTTAATCCAAACAGCCTTCTATAGGCTCCTTGCATTAGTTGTTTGTCTCTGTGAACTGACCTGAATATGATTTCTCAGAGGCAAAAAACCCCAGACAGATCCACACTCATCAGTCTTAGACATAGACACTGTTTATTTACAGATAATTCAACTGTCCATCAACACTGAATAAGGGTGAGTCTGTTGGCGAGCTCCTGTACTGCTGTTCCTGTGGACATGTTGGACTCCGTGGTATCTTGTATGCTGAGCTAAACATCAGAAGCCACTGATAGGGTGTGAAATCACTCTTTGAGGGTACATTGAGAACATCTGAGTGTAGGACCAGTTCACGTTTCAGGAGGAAAGAGAAAAGTCTGTGTGTGTCCGTGTGAGGGTTGTTCTCTCTGGTAATGTATGAGTATCACTTTAGGAGCATATTGAGGAGCTTGACATGTTCTTCATTTGTCGTCCATCTCCTCCCTGTCTACTTCCATGGTGACCCAGCATAGCCAAGACCCAGCAACACCCAGGCAGTGGCATCCTTCTCTGTGGGAGAGGAGTATTGGTGATTTGATCACAACTGGGCATCTCTGCTGAATCACCCCACTCTTCCCAGGCCACTCAAACTACCTGGCTGCTGGAGTAAACAGTGCTCACTTTGCTAACCTCACTTGCTAAAAAGGGATTGTAAGAAGATAACTCTGAGTCCCTCTTGTGGTTATGAGGTGGCAATACAACTTGACTGGACTCTCAACTCATGTCAATATATGCTTGGCTATGATGAGGCAAAACAGAGACTATAGAAGAAAATATTTGGACACTGTTCCTATTCTTCTAAAAGTATTGTCCGTTGATATGGCATTGTTGTGTTGAGAATTAAATGTTCTGATTTGAGCCAGCAGAGAGAGCGTAGTATCCATGTGAATGCGCATTCTAACACTGAGCAGGCAATTGTGTGATGATGCTTACACAGCCTATATCCATTGATGTTGCACATAATCATGACTTGCAAGTGGTAAATATTGTGCATAATGTGGATTTAAAAAATCTCTCATGTTTAAAAAAAATCTCACTCATAGAATAGTTTACCAATGACGGGATGATTCTGGAGCAGTCTATGCTCTGGGGCCTGTGGACACACCACAGTCTTTCAGATACAATCCCCTTCCTTCATTCCGGCCCCACCCATTTTATCTTCAGTAAACCTTTAGTAATTGCATTTCTATGTATTTTGTCTTTCATTGAACCCATAGTACATTTTGGAGAAGGGTCACTTTCATATTCACAAACACAAATATACAGTACCAGTCAAACGTTTGGACACACCTACTCATTCCAAGGTTTTTCTTTATTTTTACTATTTTCTATATTGTAGAATAATAGTAAAGACATCAAAACTATGAAATAACACATATGGAATCATGTAGTAACCAAAGAAGTGTTAAACAAATCAAAATATATTTTAATTTGAGATTCCTCAAAGTAGCCACCGTTTGCCTTGATGACAGCTTTGCACCCTCTTGGCATTCTCTCAACCAGCTTCATGAGGTAGTCACCTAGAATGCATTTAAATTAATTTGTGGAATTTCTTTCCTTCTTAATGCATTTGAGCCAATCAGTTGTGTTGTGACAAGGTAGGGTTGGTATACAGAATATAGCCATATTTGGTAAAAGACCAAGTCCATATTATGGCAAGAACAGCTCAAATAAGTAAAGAGAAATGACAGTCCATCATTAATTTAAGACGGAACATTTCAAGAACTTTGAAAGTTTCTTCAAGTGCAGTAGCAAGACCATCAAGGGCTATGATGAAACTGGCTCTCATGAGGACTGCCACAGGAATATAAGACCCAGAGTTACCTCTGCTGCAGAGGATAAGTTCATTAGAGTTACCAGCCTCAGAAATGGGCAATTAAATGCACCTCAGATTGCAGCCCAAATAAATGCTTCACAGAGTTCAAGTAAGAGACTGCGTGAATCAGAGCAGACTGCATGAATCAGGCCTTCATGGTGGAATTGCTGCAAAGAAACCACAACTAAAGTACACCAATAAGATGAAGAGACTTGCTTGGGCCAAGAAACACGAGCAATGGACATTAGACCGATGAAAATCTGTCCTTTGGTCTGATGAGTCCAAATTTGAGATTTTTGGTTCCAACCGCTGTGTCTTTGTGAGACACAGAGTAGGTGAACGGATGATCTTGGCATGTGTGGTTCCCACCGTGAAGCATGGAGGAGGAGGTGTGATGTTGTGGGGGTGCTTTGCTGGTGACACTGTCAGTAATTTATTTAGAATTCAAGGTACACTTAACCAGCATGGCTACCACAGCTTTCTGCAGCGATACGCCATCCCATCTGGTTTGCGCTTAGTGGGACTATCATTTGTTTTTCAACAGGACAATGACCCAACACACCTCCAGGCTGTGTAAGGACTATTTTACCAAGAAGGAGAGTGATGGAGTGCTGCATCAGATGACCTGGCCTCCACAATCCCCCGACCTCAACCAAATTGAGATGGTTTGGGATGAGTCGGACCGCAGAGTGAAGGAAAAGCAGCCAACAAGTGTTCAGCATATGTGGGAACTCCTTCAAGACTTTTGGAAAAGCATTCCAGGTGAAGCTGGTGGAGAGAATGCCAAGAGTGTGCAAAACTGTCATCAAGGCAAAGGGTGGCTTCTTTGAAGAATCTCAAATATCAAATATATTTGTTTAACACTTTTTTGGTTACTACATGATTCCATATGTGTTATTTCATAGTTTCGATGCCTTCACTATTATTCTACAATATAGAAAATAGTAAAAATTAAGAAAAACCCTTGATTGAGTAAGTGTATCCAAACTTTTAACTGGTACTGTATATCTATCATCAGGTATAATAGAACAACCACTAATGCAGTGGTGTATATAGTTCAACTACTTGCAATCAATCTCTGATTGACTATCAACTCAGAAGTGAGACAACTGAGTCAAAGATTGAAGGCAACTGTGACCTGAAACATGTAACCATATGAACATTCAAACAATACAAAACTGTCATTTTGCTAAAATATCCTTACAATATGCAGTTGTCGCCACATTTCCTCATGAATTATGTGGTTTCTCGTGCATTGCTTCTAGATGGAGTAGCAAGAAACAGTTGCTTGTCTGTTGGCCCTACATTAAAGACCAAAATTGGTTAAAGAAAATGGCGACAAAAAAAGTATACCAGTTTCATTTAAAGACAAAAAAATGGACAGCGGCGCCATACAGATTGCAAAATAGTTGGGAAGAGATTTTCGATGTGCCGTTTCAATGGCACATGGTTTATGTGATACACAAAACAACGACAGATTCAAAAAGTATAGTTTTTCAATTTAAATTATTATAAAAAATCATTGCAACCAATATAATGTTATGTGTATGGGGGATACAACCATCCCAACTCTGCAGATTTTGCTGCGAAGAGACAGAATCATTAGATCACTTGTTTTGGTACTGCCTATATGTAGCTTGTTTTTGGTTGCAGGTTCAGGAATGGCTGAAAAATTACAACATTTAATTGGAGCTAAATAGCACTGTTGGATGACTTGAAAAGCCATAGTCTATCGATCAATATAATAATACTCTTAGTAAAAATGTTAATCTTTAATTTGCAATCTGTAGAAATTATGAGAAAAGAAAGGTTCAGAACTTTTTTGAAGCATTACAGCACAGTTGAAAAATATATGGCAATTAGATATCAAAACTGGATGGTTTTCAGAGATAGATGGAAGGGGTTGAGGGTAGCTGAAGGGTGGGACTAAACCCCCTCCCCCCCTCCAATTAGGGGAGGGGTGGTAGAGTTAGGGGAAAATAATAAATAAGGAAATTATGTAGACAATTACATTGATAGAACCCACAATCTATCTGCAATATTAAAGCTGATCTCCCCCCTAAAGAAAATAAGGAAAAAAAGAAACAGTTAAGAGGGTTAGTTGGGATTATCATTGTGTTTCTCTGTCTGATGTCAAGTCCACTATAGGCTGTGCTATGAACACAGCTGGTAAGCCTCATGTAGTGGTCCGTGAGGCCCCTCTACATGCGAGATCACAAACAGACTAAAAGGAAAATGTGTTTCTGATGAGGTGGTGAGGCATCGCTAAGATTTCCTATAGAAGCCCTGGTTATTACATTCAGGAGGCTTAACAGCATTGTTAGAGCTCAGGCTGCATGTGGCCATTATTCTATCCCCTGGTCTTTTTTGTATCCCCTAGTCCTCCACTTCAGCCTTTTCTAGTCATCTTTATCAAGGAGGTATGCACAATAAAAACCTCATTGTGGATGAGCAGCCTTTGTGCCCTATTTTTTACAACCTTGTCCTCACCTTTGTCTGCCACAGATTAGTGTACCATATTTGAGCTGCCACTTGGGGTGTGATAGAAAACATCAAGAGGTTGGGAGATCCTATATCTCATATTGGTTTTTCTTCTCTATTTCGCCAGGGGGCAGGGCCAAATACAGAATTTGATCAGGGACAGAGACAACAAGAAATTAACTACAGAAACATGGCCCCACATCACAACAATATATGTGACCCTTACAGCCTAAAAACACCTTATATCATCGTTATAGAGTTCCATCTGTATTCCTTCTCACTCAAGTGTCTATTTGGCCTTGTGTTTTAGGTAATTGTCCTGCTGAAAGGTGAATTTGTCTCCCAGTGTCTGTTGGAAAGCAGACTGAACCAGGTTTTCCTCTAGGATTTTGCCTGTGCTTAGCTCTATTCTGTTTCTTTTTATAAAAAAAAAGCTCCCTAGTCCTTACCGATGACAAGTATACCCATAACATGATGCAGCCACCACCATGCTTGAAAATTTGAAGAGTGGTACTCAGTGATGTGTTGTGTTGGATTTGCCCCAAATAAAACGTTTTGTATTCAGGACCAAAAAATTATTTCTTTGCCACATTTTTTGCAGTATTACTTTTGTGCCTTATTGCAAATAGGATGTATGTTTTGTAATATTTTTACTCTGTACAGGCTTCCTTCTTTTCATTCTGTCATTTATGTTAGTATTGTGGAGTAACTACAATGTTGTTGATCCATCCTCAGTTATCTCCTATCACAGCCATTAAACTCTGTAACTGTTTAAAATCACCATTGGTCTCCTGGCGAAATCCCTGAACGGTTTCCTTCCTCTCCGGCAACTGAGTTAGGAAGGGTGCCTGTATCTTTGTAGTGACTGGGTGTATTTATACACCATCCAAAGTGTAATTAATAACTGCACCATGCTCAAAGGGACATTTTTTTTTTTACCGATCTACCAATAGGTGCCTTTCTTTGTGAACCATTGGCAAACTTCCCTGGTCTTTGTGGTTAAATCTGTGCTTTAAATTCACTCCTCGTATGTGTGTGGTACAGAGATGGGTTAGTCATTTAAAAATCATGTTAAACACTATTGTTGCACACAGAGTGAGTCCATTCAACTCATTATGTGACTTGTTAAGCACATTTTTACTCCTGAATTTATTTAGGCTTTCCATAACAAAGGGGTTGAATACTTATTGACTCAAGAAATTTCAGCTTTTAATTTTTTATGAATTTGTAAACATTTCGAAAAAAACATAATTTGTCTTTGACATCATGGAGTCTCAGTTTAGTCAATTTTAAATTCAGGCTGTAACACAACAACATGTGGAAAAAGTCAAGGGGTGTGAATACTTTCTGAATGCACTGTATTCCTTGTAGGGATTGTATTCCAACAAATGTTCCATTACCAACCTTCCCTTTTATTTAACAAACACTCACTGAGCCCTACTGAAGTGACTTTCTGCCTTAAATGTGCGGTATAGCCTCCAGGTGGCAGTATAGACGTACTGTATTACTTTCAGACAAGTAGCTCAACAAACTACCCTGAAAGTGTAGATAAAATAACAGATACTATACCTGATTGAAAACTTGAAAACTATACCACTACAATCACGTAAGTTTGTTTATCTTCTTTCTAACTTTACCATTGGCAAAGAAAGATTGTGGTAAAATGTCCAAGTGTAGGTGATGGTGTAGATCAGGGATGGGCAACTGAACTCGTCATGAGGTGCCGCAGTGGCTTGTGGGTCTGCGTACCCACATCCATACCCCCCCATTTTAGCGGCCCCCCTCTTGACAGCAAAGATACAAAATGTTAGTTTTAAAGTTCATTTTCTGCAATTCTACACATTTTGCCATATGGTGGAGGCAAATGTTTGCAGCTTTTAAAATCAATCAATCAATTTTATTTTATATAGCCCTTCTTACATCAGCTAATATCTCGAAGTGCTGTACAGAAACCCAGCCTAAAACCCCAAACAGCTAGTAATGCAGGTGTAGAAGCACGGTGGCTAGGAAAAACTCCCTAGAAAGGCGAAAACCTAGGAAGAAACCTAGAGAGGAACCAGGCTATGAGGGGTGGCCAGTCCTCTTCTGGCTGTGCCGGGTGAAGATTATAACAGAACCATGCCAAGATGTTCAAAAATGTTCATAAGTGACAAGCATGGTCAAATAATAATCAGGAATAAATCTCAGTTGGCTTTTCATAGCCGATCATTAAGAGTTGAAAACAGCAGGTCTGGGACAGGTAGGGGTTCCATAACCGCAGGCAGAACAGTTGAAACTGGAATAGCAGCAAGGCCAGGCGGACTGGGGACAGCAAGGAGTCACCACGGCCGGTAGTCCCGACGTATGGTCCTAGGGCTCAGGTCTCTCAGTTGGCTTTTCATAGCCGATCATTAAGAGTTGAAAACAGCAGGTCTGGGACAGGTAGGGGTTTCGTAACCGCAGGCAGAACAGTTGAAACTGGAATAGCAGCAAGGCCAGGCGGACTGGGGACAGCAAGGTGTCATCATGCCCGGTAGTCCTGACGTATGGTCCTAGGGCTCAGATTCTCAGAGAGAAAGAGAGAACGAGAGAATTAGAGAGAGCATACTTAAATTCACACAGGACACTGGATAAGACAGGAGAAGTACTCCAGGTATAACCAACTAACCCCAGCCCCCCGACACATAAACTACTGCAGCATAAATACTGGAGGCTGAGACAGGAGCGGTCCGGAGACACTGTGGCCCCATCCGAAGAAACCCCGGACAGGGCCAAACAGGAAGGATATAACCCCACCCACTCTGCCAAAGCACAGCCCCCCGCACCACTAGAGGGATATCCTCAACCACCAACTTACAATCCTGAGACAAGGCCGAGTATAGCCCACAGAGGTCTCCACCACAGCACAAACCAAGGGGGGCGCCAACCCAGACAGGAAGATCACGTCAGTAACTCAACCCACTCAAGTGATGCACCCCTCCCAGGGACGGCATGAAAGAGCACCAGCAAGCCAGTGACTCAGCCCCTGCAACAGGGTTAGAGGCAGAGAACCCCAGTGGAGAGGGGAACCGGCCTGGCAGAGACAGCAAGGGCTGTTCGTTGCTCCAGAGCCTTTCCGTTCACCTTCACACTCCTGGGCCAGACTACACTCAATCATATGACCTACTGAAGAGATAAGTCTTCAGTAAAGACTTAAAGGTTGAGACCGAGTCTGCGTCTCTCACATGGGTAGGCAGACTGTTCCATAAAAATGGAGATCTATAGGAGAAAGCCCTGCCTCCCGCTGTTTGCTTAGAAATTCTAGGGACAATTAGGAGGCCTGCGTCTTGTGACCGTAGCGTACGTATTGGTATGTACGGCAGGACCAACTCGGAAAGATAGGTAGGAGCAAGCCCATGTAACGCTTTATAGGTTAACAGTAAAACCTTGAAATCAGCCCTTGCCTTAACAGGAAGCCAGTGTAGGGAAGCTAGCACTGGAGTAATATGATCAAATTTCTTGGTTCTAGTCAGGATTCTAGCAGCCGTATTTAGCACTAACTGAAGTTTATTTAGTGCTTTATCCGGGTAGCCGGAAAATAGAGCATTGCAGTAGTCTAACCTAGAAGTAACAAATGCATGGATTAATTTTTCTGCATCATTTTTGGACAGAAAATTTCTGATTTTTGCAATGTTACGTAGATGGAAAAAAGCTGTCCTTGAAACAGTCTTGATATGTTCGTCAAAAGAGAGATCAGGGTCAAGAGTAACGCCGAGGTCCTTCACAGTTTTATTTGAGACGACTTTACAACCATCAAGATGAATTGTCAGATTTAACAGAAGATCTCTTTGTTTCTTGGGACCTAGAACAAGCATCTCTGTTTTGTCCGAGTTTAAAAGTAAAAAGTTTTCAGCCATCCACTTCCTTATGTCTGAAACACAGGCTTCTAGCGAGGGCAATTTTGGGGCTTCACCATGTTTCATTGAAATGTACAGCTGTGTGTCATCCGCATAGCAGTGAAAGTTAACATTATGTTTTCGAATAACATCCCAAAGAGGTAAAATATATAGTGAAAACAATAGTGGTCCTAAAACGGAACCTTGAGGAACACCGAAATGTACAGTTGATTTGTCGGAGGACAGACCATTCACAGAGACAAACTGATATCTTTCCGACAGGTAAGATCTAATGAAAGCTGATGATCAATGGGCCTCACCGCGGTCGGTAATTCAACCATGCTTAATACAAGTTTAGATAGCTGACCACTAGACTAATTTACCAATAAAAAAAAAATGAGCTAATTAAGTGACTACCTGATGCACAACCAAATTTGAAATTGCACCTTGGGTATTCTATTATTCTTACTCTCAACAGTAAGTTGAGACCCCGACTGAGTTGAATTTGGTCCGCGGGCCTACAAAAGGAGGGCGGCCCGCGGGCCGGCAGTTGCCCATCCTTGATGTATGTACACTCTTAGAAAAAAAGGTGCTAAATAGAACCATACAGGGTTCTTTGGTTTGTTCCCATAGGGGGACCCTTTTTGTTGCTGGGTAGAACCCTTTGCAGAGCGTTCTATATAGAACCCACTATATATGGTTCTTCAAAGAACCCCCTACCTAGAACCCTCTGTAAAGGGTTCTACCAAGAACCATTTTATCATCTAAAGGTTCTTCCTAGAACTGTCTATGATGGGTTCTACTGAGAACCCTTTTATCTTTGGAGGGTTCTTCTTAGAACCCTCTATGAACGGTTCCAGCAGTCTTATTAGCCTTTAAAATGTAATTATTTATGACAATACATTGCATGTATCATAAGGCCTTTCTTTGAGGGCCTAGTTATACCATAACACATTGGTGTTAGGAACCTCCTGGTTTACAGGCCACATCAGGATATCCAACAAGTGGAATTGTTAATCACCCGCAACCTGCATTCAGAATGACTGCAGGGTAGAGAAGATTGAATACTGAGACTACCTCAATCATCTAAACTGGAACAACCATCTCAGTGCAATAAATCCAATTACTAAAAGATTGGATAAGTTTAGATGTTATTTATCTTTGTGTAGCATACAATTAATCAACCAATCAATGTACATGCAAAAACACAGATATTACAATAAAACAAACAATTCTGAAAATCTCCCTGCAATAGAGCATGCTGGGAAATATGATATATGGTTCTATATAGAACCCTTCTTGGCTTCCAAAGAATCATCAAATAACCCTTTCTTCAAAAAACGGTTATTAGGATGTTAAAGATTCTAGGTAGAACCCTTTTTTCTAGGAGTGTAGATTTTTTAAAATATATATATAATCTCTCCTCCTCTGTAGTCAAACCCTCTCTGAGAGGTCAATATCAAGGAGGTGGTCAGTTGTCCACATCCTGTATCTAACTTTAGTTTTAACAAGGGTTTGTTTTTGGAGGTTGTTCAGCAGGTTGTATAGGTATTCTTGGGCTAAATGCCTAATAAATCTGAGAGAAATCTAATGTAAACGGGAAGAGTCTATAAAACCGTGAGCCTCACATTACAGTATTTTACTGATACTCAGTTCAGAGCAGACTCAATGTCTATCTGTTGTTTGAAAGGTCAAAGTTGTTGCTTGTGAGGCTTGGGGTCATGATGTGTTGTAAAAGTTCACACTAAAGTCCTTCAAATTACTTACTGAGTCATCAGGTGAGAAGCTTTTGTCCTCCAGCACAGCTCTGGCCAGGCCAAAGTCCTCTACCCTTTATCTACTAACCCCTCTGATCTGTCTTCTTACTGAAAGGTCAGTGTGTTTTTCTCTCATTGTCTAACCTCAGCCCTGTTTGACATTGGCCTTGTTTGTCATCCAGGATGATCCTGGGCTTATCAAAATGACCTCAGTGTTATATTCTATCAAACCTGCGTTACAGTGCAGACAAATATACCCTTTTTCCTGTAATCAAATTAAATCACAGAATTGTTTTGGGCTCCTGTGGCAAATACCATGTAGACGCCCCTCACAGGTAGATGTGTCCAGTTTTCATAATAAGACTTGTGGACAGTTCACACACACACACACACACACACACACACACACACACACACACACACACACACACACACACACACACACACACACACAGACACCCTCCCTCGGGGGCAGGCAGTGACAGTGCTATTGCTGTGCTGTTTCAAATGGATGGAAGAGAGGAGAGGATACAGTGGGGGAAAAAAGTATTTAGTCAGCCACCAATTGTGCAAGTTCTCCCACTTAAAAAGATGAGAGAG
The DNA here is from genome assembly GCF_020615455.1 of Coregonus clupeaformis. NCBI lineage: Eukaryota > Metazoa > Chordata > Actinopteri > Salmoniformes > Salmonidae > Coregonus > Coregonus clupeaformis. The sequence goes on along the minus strand of NC_059203.1, from coordinate 37,425,463 downwards.
GCCTGTAATTTTCATCATAGGTACATGTCAACTATGACAGACAAAATGAGAAAAAATAATCTCCAGAAAATCACATTGTAGGATTTTTAATGAATTTATTTGCAAATTATGGTTGAAAATAAGTATTTGGTCAATAACAAAAGTTTCTCAATACTTTGTTATATACCCTTTGTTGGCAATGACACAGGTCAAACGTTTTCTGTAAGTCTTCACAACGTTTTCACACACTGTTGCTGGTATTTTGGCCCATTCCTCCATGCAGATCTCCTCTAGAGCAGTGATGTTTTGGGGCTGTCGCTGGGCAACACGGACTTTCAACTCCCTCCAAAGATTTTCTATGGGGTTGAGATCTGGAGACTAGCTAGGCCACTCCAGGACCTTGAAATGCTTCTTACGAAGCCACTCCTTCGTTGCCCGGGCGGTGTGTTTGGGATCATTGTCATGCTGAAAGACCCAGCCACGTTTCATCTTCAATGCCCTTGCTGATGGAAGGAGGTTTTCACTCAAAATCTCACGATACATGGCCCCATTCATTCTTTCCTTTACACGGATCAGTCGTCCTGGTCCCTTTGCAGAAAAACAGCCCCAAAGCATGATGTTTCCACCCCCATGCTTCACAGTAGGTATGGTGTTCTTTGGATGCAACTCAGCATTCTTTGTCCTCCAAGTTGAGTTTTTACCAAAAAGTTATATTTTGGTTTCATCTGACCATATGACATTCTCCCAATCCTCTTCTGGATCATCCAAATGCACTCTAGCAAACTTCAAACGGGCCTGGACATGTACTGGCTTAAGCAGGGGGACACGTCTGGCACTGCAGGATTTGAGTCCCTGGCGGCGTAGTGTGTTACTGATGGTAGGCTTTGTTACTTTGGTCCCAGCTCTCTGCAGGCCATTCACTAGGTCCCCCCCGTGTGGTTCTGGGATTTTTGCTCACCGTTCTTGTGATCATTTTGACCCCACGGGGTGAGATCTTGCGTGGAGCCCCAGATCGAGGGAGATTATCAGTGGTCTTGTATGTCTTCCATTTCCTAATAATTGCTCCCACAGTTGATTTCTTCAAACCAAGCTGCTTACCTATTGCAGATTCAGTCTTCCCAGCCTGGTGCAGGTCTACAATTTTGTTTCTGGTGTCCTTTGACAGCTCTTTGGTCTTGGCCATAGTGCAGTTTGGAGTGTGACTGTTTGAGGTTGTGGACAGGTGTCTTTTATACTGATAACAAGTTCAAACAGGTGCCATTAATACAGGTAACGAGTGGAGGACAGAGGAGCCTCTGTTACAGGTCTGTGAGAGCCAGAAATCTTGCTTGTTTGTAGGTGACCAAATACTTATTTTCCACCATAATTTGCAAATAAATTCATTAAAAATTATTTTTTTTCTGGATTATTATTATTTTTTTCTCAATTTGTCTGTCATAGTTGACGTGTACCTATGATGAAAATTACAGGCCTCTCTCATCTTTTTAAGTGGGAGAACTTGCACAATTGGTGGCTGACTAAATAATTTTTTCCCCCACTGTATGGTTAGATGACAGAGTGAGAGGCAGGGTGAGTAATCTTAGAAGGGTTCAGGGGTTCTTCCCATCACGTCTACAATGAGTACAGCGGAGCCCTGGCTACCTGCTTACCAGTGGTGGAAAAAGTACCCAATTGCCATACTTGAGTAAAAGTAAAGATACCTTAAAAATGACTCAAGTAAAAGTGAAAGTCACCCAGTAAAATACTACTTGAGTAAAAGTCTAAAAGTATTTGGTTTTAAAAGTACTTAAGTATCAAAAGTAAAAGTAAAAGTAAAAATAATGTCATATACTGCACAATTTTTCGTGTTTTTTATTTATTTATAGATAGCCAGGGGCACACTACAACATGCAGACATCATTTACAAACAAAGCATTTGTGTTTAGTGAGGCCGCCAGATCAGAGGCAGTAGGGATGACTAGTGATGTTCTCCTGACACTGTAAGTGCGTGAATTGGACCCTTTTCCTATCCTGCTAAGCACTCAAAATTTAACGAGTAATTTTGGGTGTCAGGGAAAATGTATGGCGTAAAATGTACATTATTTTCTTTAGGAAAGTAGTGAAGTAAAAGTTGTCAAAAACAGATACCCCCAAAAACGACTTAAGTAGTACTTGAAAATATTTTTACTTAAGTACTTTTCACCACTGCTGCTTACCTGCTCAGGCATCTAAGTGATTGATAGGGATGTGGATAGAGGGAGAGGGGTCGTATTACCTGTGTGTCAGTGACAGTGAAGCAACTCTCTGATTGTGTGGTAGTAGTCGTTACCGCTTCAGTCCTTTGTTACTGCTCATGGCTGGAGTGTGACCTCATACTTCCAGCTCCTTACAACAACAATATATATGAGTCTGTTTGTCACGACCCCACTGAAAGTAATATGGTCCATAGTTTTGCAAATGTCATACATTACTTTTGCTTAGAGGATGAATCCTTCTAAGTATGAATTTGTAAACACAGATATTTGGAGACCTTTCCACATGAGTCCTATCCAACATATATTTGGGAAGGAGGGAATCTAGGATATCAAATTTCATAGCCCTCACCTCTGGGTTTCCAGTGTATAACAGGCTAATCCTGCCTCACTGTGTGTTTTATTCACGTACTAATCCACTGGCAGGTGATGACATAGTACTGGTGCTCTCGCTGTGGAAATCTCCCTTCTCTCCTCCTCCTCTGTCTGCCCTATCTGTCTGCCTGCCTGTATGTCTGTCTGCCTGTCTGTGTCTGACTTACTGACAGCCTTGGCTCTTATCTCTGGCTGCCCTCCTCTTATCTCTGTGTGTGCACACCTTTCCTTTAGCCTCGTATTGTTCTTATTTAGGCTTATAACAACACTTTACTTGTCCCTGATGGTGTATTTGTATACAATACAGTATTTGCATATATTTGTGTGGGAAAATTAGCAAAAAAATAAAAAGGAAATAGTAACATAATAAAATAACAATAACGAGACTAGAGTATATACAATGAGTAAAGGTACTGAGTCAATGTGCAGGGGTACAAGGTAGTTGAGGTAATTGAGGTAATATGTACATGTAGGTAGGGGTAAAAGTGACTAGGCAATCAGGATAGATAATAAACAGTAGCAGCATCGTATGTGAAGAGTGTGAAAAAAATGTGAAACTGTGAGTGTGTGTGTGTCACCTGCATAGTCTCTCTCTCTCTCTCTCTCTCTCTCTCTCTCTCTCTCTCTCTCTCTCTCTCTCTCTCTCTCTCTCTCTCTCTCTCTCTCTCTCTCTCTATCTCTCTCTCTCTCTTCCTCCCACCCACTTTTATCCCCTATTCTCTCTCCTACTCCTTCTGTTTGCTTGAGTAAGGTCTTTTCACCAGAACCCCAGGCCTGACCCTGATGTACACAGTGAAACACTCCCACCCACACACCCAAAACACAGTCAAACACTCCCACCCACACACCCAAAACACACAGTCAAACACTCCCACCCACACACCCAAAACACACAGTCAAACACTCCCACCCACACATCCAAAACACACAGTCAAATATACTGTTTGTCAGACGGCATGTTGACAGTAGCTGCACAGGAGTCTCAAACACAATATTTTAATGACTGAACCAGTCCCTATTGTAAGCAATGCTCAGCTTTTCACCTCACATCCCACCAAAACAAATGATTTGCATCTGGATGCAAAGAAATTGCCCCATCACTAAAATAATGTTTTGTACACTAAGTGTACGAAACATTAAGGACGGACACCTGCTCTTTTCATTAAAGACTGACCAGGTGAATCCAGGTGAAAGCTATGATCCCTTATGGATGTCACTTGTTAAATCCACTTTAATCAGTGTAGATGAAGGGGAGGAGACAGGCTAAAGAAGGATTTTTAAGCCTTTACACAATTGAGACATGGATTGTGTATGTGTGGAGGGTAAATGGGCAAGACAAAATATTTAAGTGCCTTTGAACGGTTTATGGTAGGAGGTTCCAGGCGCACCGGTTTGTGTCAAGAACTGCGACACTGCTGGATTTTTCATGCTCAACAGTTTCCCGTGTGTATCAAGAATGGTCCACCTCCCAAAGGACATCCAGCCAACTTGACACAACTGTGGGAACTATTGGAGTCAGCATGGGCCATCATCCCTGTGGAACGCTTTCGACACCTTGTAGAGTCCATGCCCCGACAAATTGAGGCTGTTCTGAGGGCAAAAGGGGGGATTGCAACTTAATATTAGGAAGGTGTTCTTAATGTTTGTACACTCAGTGTATAATAGCAGCATATACATTTTGCTCAGCATCTTTATGTAATGTCTGGCTGCACACCTGGTGGTGAGCCCTGCAGCCAGATGTTTGAAGGTTGTGCAAGTCTTGGATCTCTGCCCAGTGTTAGCAGTGGGGTCAGGGGAGTGAGTGCTGGTGAGGGAGAAATTGAGAGAGAAATATCATAACTTCCCTCTCACCTGACTCTGCACTCCCGGCTCTCCAGTGCTGTAAACTTTTAAACCCGTTAAGTGTGTGTGTGCTTGTACGAGTGTGTGTGCATGCTGTGTGCAAGCATGTGTGTGTGTCTACATAAGTGTGTGTGTGTGTGTGCTGGCGCTGGCTGAGACAGTGTGTATGGTGGTGGGCCCCAGTGCTGGGGGCTGTCTGTGTGTCTGGCACCCATCACACACAGGAAACAGGCCCTGGACCCTAGAGCTTAGCTGCACATTAAAACACACAGGAAACACACACAGGAAACTGCGGCTGAACCGTCTTCCCGCTCACCTCACTCCCCCATCCTCCACTCCTCTCCTCCTCCAGACAGCCAGGGCCAAGCCAACACAGCTGACAGCCCATCTAACCTCTCTGCAGAGCTGCACGCTCGCTCAGGCAAGATCCCACCCATCCCCCCACGGACACCCAGACACTCTCTGGTTGGGAGCCCACTCTGACTGTGGCAAGGCAAGGGTCATGCCTAATAATTCACGATTGTATGAACCGATTTATAACTACGCATAACTCTGCAATGCTTTAGGCTAGAAACTATTTTGGTAAAAAAATATATACATTAAAAAAACAATTGGTAAAATGCCAGAGGAAGATGCAACGCCAATGCACATGGGAATATCTTTGGTTTGTCTCTATGACATTCAGAAGCTGAGCTACGACCTTCTAAAGTCAAGTCCAAAAAATGTACTTTAATTGGGAAGTCATCTTCTACAATGTGTGACTCTGTCACTATCAATTGATCTATTCACTTTCTGTAAAAGAGAATAATGTATAATTCAATTGAGGGTTCATATAACTTCTAATAATAAAACATATTTGATAGCGGAAAAACATTTGTGGAAATCGGGTCTAGACTTTATTTTCCTTATCCATTATTATTTAGTTATTTATTTATTTATTATTATTATTATTATTATTATTATTATTATTAAATAGCCTACCTAAAAGATGTCACGAGTATTGTTAAACTATGTAGAATAGCAAGAAAGGAGTAAAAAACAAAAATATATGTCCTAGGTCCTTCAAATTAATCAAAATCAAGCTTTTAGTGGTGTATTTCATATAGGCTATCTCAATAAACTGACTGTTAGAACTGTTAAGGCTCCATGGATTGATGAGGAATTGAAAAACTGTCTGGTTGAAAGAGATGGGGCAAAGGGAGTGGTTAATAAGACTGACTGCACATCTGACTGGCCGACTTACTGCAAATTGAGAAATTATGTGGCTAGACTTAACAAAAAGAAGATGAAACTGTAATACGAAGCCAAGTTCAATTATATAAAGAATGATGGGAAAAAAACTTTGGCGTACTTTTAAATGAAATTATGGGCAGAAAGACAAATTCAACTCCATCTTTCATTGAATCAGATGGCTTATTCATTACAAAACCATTTTATGTTGCCAATTATTTTAATGATTACTTAATTGGCAAAGTGGGTAAACAGTGAGCAATTGTATTCATTCATAAAACAAATAATGAAAGAAAAGCATTGTAATGTAAGTTTGAATTTTTAAAGGTAGTGTGGGACAAACCTCTTGCCATTGACAACTTGGAAGGCTACTGAGGATGGTAGCTGACTCTATGGCCACTCCTATCTGTAATATCTTTAATCTGAGTCTAGAGGAAGGTGTTTGTCCTCAGGCCTGGTGGGAAGCCAAAGTCACTCCTCTACCCAAGAGTGGTAAAGTGGCCTTTACTGGTTCTAACAGCAGACCAATCAGCTTGCTGCCAGCTCTTAGCAAACTGTTGGAAAAAATGGTGTTTGACCAAATACAATGCCATTTCTCTGTAAACAAATTGACAACAGACTTTCAGCATGCTTATAGAGAAGGGCACTTAACATGTACTGCACTGACAACAATGACTGATGATTAGTTGAAAGAAATTGATAATAAGAAGATTGTGGGAGCTGTACTGTTAGATTTTAGTGCAGCCTTTGATATTATTGATCATAACCTGTTGTTGAGAACTTATATTTTATGTTTTTTCAACCTATTTCTAATAGAACTGAATGTTTTCTTTAATGGAAGCTTCTCTAATGTCAAACATGTAGGGTGTGGTGTGCCACAGGGCAGTTCTCTAGGCCCTCCACTTTTTTCTATGTTTACCAATGACATGCCACTGGCATTAAACAAAGCCTGTGTGTCCATGTATGCTGATGATTCAACCATATACATGTCAGCAACCACAGCTAATAAAGTCACTGAAACCCGTAACAAGGAGTTGCAGTCAGTTTTGGAATGGGTGGCCAGTAATAAACTGGTCCTGAACATCTCTAAAACTAAGAGCATTGTATTTGGTACAAATCATTCCCTAAGCTCTAGACCTCAGCTGAATCTGGTAATGAATGATGTGGCTGTTAAACAAGTTGAGGAGACAAAATTACTTGGTGTTACCTTAGATTGTAAATTCAAGAAAACATACAGTATTATATAGAGCCATTATTGCATGGAACTCCCTTCCATCTCATATTGCTCAAATGAACCACAAACCTGGTTTTAAAAAACAGATAAAGCAACACCTCATGGCACAACACCTCTCCCCTGTTTGACCTAGATACTTAGTATATATTTATTGATATATAGGCTATGTGTTCCGTTTTGAAATGTATGTAGTTCTGTCCTTGAGCTGTTCTTGTCTATTAATGTTCTGTATTATGTAATCTTTCATGTTCTGTGTTGACCCCAGGTAGAGTAGCTGCGGCTTTCGCAAAAGCTAATGGGGATCCTAATAAAATACCAAATACATCCCTGGTCATTCCTACTGCCTCTGATCTGGCGGACTCACCAAACACAAATGCTTTGTTTGTAAATTATGTCTGAGTGTTGGAGTGTGCCCCTGGCTATCCGTAAATAAAATAAAATAAACTAGAAAATTGTGGCGCCTGGTTTGCTTAATATAAGGAATTTTTATGATTTATAGTTTTACTTTTAGTTTTTGATACTTAAATATATTTTAGCAATTACATTTACATTTGATACTTAAGTATATTTAAAACTACATACTTTTAGACTTTTACTCAAAGGGTTTTTTACTGGGTGACTTTCACTTTACTCAAGTATGACAATTGGGTACTGCGGAGGAGCGGGGTGACATGAGAGAACTTGGGAAGGTTGAACACCAGACGGGCTGCAGCGTTCTGGATAAGTTGTAGGGGTTTAATGGCACAGGCAGGGTGCCCAGCCAACAGCGAGTTGCAGTAATCCAGACGGGAGATGACAAGTGCCTGGATTAGGACCTGTGCCGCTTTCTGTGTAAGGTAGGATCGTACTCTGCGAATGTTGTAGAGCATGAACCTGCAGGAACGGGTCACCGCTTTGATGTTAGCGGAGAACGACAGGGTGTTGTCCAGGGTCATGCCAAGGTTCTTTGCACTCTTGTAGGAGGACCCAATGGAGTTGTCAACCGTGATGGCGAGATCATGGAGCGGGCAGTCCTTCCCCGGGAGGAAGAGCAGCTCCGTCTTGCCAAGGTTCAGCTTGAGGTGGTGATCCGACATCCACACTGATATGTCAGCCAGACATGCAGAGATGCGATTCGCCATTTGGTTATCAGAAGGGGGAAAGGAGAAAATTAATTGTGTGTCGTCTGCGTAGCAATGATAGGAGAGACCATGTGAGAATATGACAGAGCCAAGTGACTTGGTGTATAGAGAGAATAGGAGAGGGCCTAGAACTGAGCCCTGGGGGACACCAGTGGTGAGAGCACGTGGTAAGGAGACAGAGTTGGCTAGAGACGGCACGCTCAAGAGTTTTGGAGAGAAAAGAAAGAAGGGATACTGGTCTGTAGTTGTTGACATCGGAGGGATCGAGTGTAGGTTTTTTGAGGAGGGGTGCAACTCTCGCTCTCTTGAAGACGGAAGGGACATGGCCAGCGGTCAAGGATGAGTTGATGAGCGAGGTGAGGTAAGGGAGAAGGTCTCCGGAAATGGTCTGGAGAAGAGAGGAGGGGATAGGGTCAAGCGGGCAGGTTGTTGGGCGGCCGGCCGTCACAGGTCGCAAGATTTCATCTGGAGAGAGAGGGGAGAAAGAAGTCAAAGCATAGGGTAGAGCAGTGTGAGCAGGACCAGCGGTGTCATTTGACTTAATTTACATTTAACGTCATTTAGCAGACGCTCTTATCCAGAGCGACTTACAGTTAGTGAGTGTATACATTATATATATATTTTTTATACCCCCCGTGGGAATCGAACCCACAATCCTGCTCTACCAACTGAGCTACATCCCTGCCGGCCATTCCCTCCCCTACCCTGGACGACACTGGGCCAATTGTGCGCCTCCCCATGGGTCACCCGGTCACGGCCGGCTACGACAGAGTCTGGATTCGAACCAGGATCTCTAGTGGCACAGCTAGCACTGCGAAGCACTGCCTTAGACCACTGCACCACTCGGGAGGCCAATAAATGAGGATTGGATGTCGTCAACCTTCTTTTCAAAATGGTTGATGAAGTCATCCACAGAGAGGGAGGAGGGAGGGGGAGGAGGATTCAGCAGGGAGGAGAAGGTGGCAAAGAGCTTCCTAGGGTTAGAGGCAGAGGCTTGAAATTTAGAGTGGTAGAAGGTGGCTTTAGCAGCAGAAATGGAGGAAGAGAATGTAGAGAGGAGGGAGTGAAAAGATTACAGGTCCGCAGGGAGTCTAGTTTTCCTCCATTTCCGCTCGGCTGCCCGGAGCCCTGTTCTGTGAGCTCGCAATGAGTCGTCAAGCCACGGAGCAGGAGGGGAGGACCGAGCCAGCCGGGAGGATAGGGGACATAGAGAGTCAAAAGATGCAGAAAGGGAGGAGAGGAGGGTTGAGGAGGCAGAATCAGGAGATCGGAGGGAGAAGGATTTAGCAGAGGGAAGAGATGATAGGATGGAAGAGGAGAGAGTAGCGGGAGAGAGAGAGCGAAGGTTGCGACGGCACATTACCATCTGAGTAGGGGCAGAGTGAGTAGTGTTGGAGGAGAGCGAGAGAGAAAATGATACAAAGTAGTGGTCGGAGACTTGGAGGGGAGTTGCAGTGAGATTAGTAGAAGTACAGCATCTAGTAAAGATGAGGTAAAGCGTATTGCCTGCCTTGTGAGTAGGGCGGGACGGTGAGTGGGTGAGGTCAAAAGAGGAAAGGAGTGGAAAGAAGGAGGCAAAGATAAATGAGTCAAAGGCTGATTTAGGGAGGTTAAAGTCACCCAGAACTGTGAGGGGTGAGCCATCCTCAGGAAAGGAATTTATCAAGGCGTCAAGCTCATTGATGAACTCTCCAAGGGAACTTGGAGGGTGATAAATGATAAGGATGTTAAGCTTGAATGGGGTAGTGACTGAGACAGCATGGAATTCAAATGAGGAGATAAACAGATGGGTCAGGGGGAAAAGAGAGAATGTCCACTTGGGAGAGATGAGGATTCCTGTGCCACCGCCGCACTGACCAGATGCTCTTGGGGTATGCGAGAACACATGATCAGACGAGGAAAGAGCAGTAGGAGTAGCATTGTTTTCTGTGGTAATCCATGTTTCCGTCAGCGCCAAGAAGTCGAGGGACTGGAGGGTAGCATAGGCTGAGATGAACTGTGCCTTGTTGGCCGCAGAACGGCAGTTCCAGAGGCTACCGGAGACCTGGAACTCCACGTGGGTCAGGCGCGCAGGGACCACCAGATTAGAGTGGCAGCAGCCACGCGGTGTGAAGCGTTTGTATGGCCTGTGCAGAGAGGAGAGAACAGGGATAGACAGACACATAGTTGACAGGCTACAGAAAAGGCTACAATAATGCAAAGGAGATCGGAATGAAATTAACTAAACATCTGGGAAAGAGAGAGAGCGGGGCCTCCCTCACTTACGTTTCACTGAAACACTCAAATATAACTCTCCCAACTTCCACTTTAGAAAATATAATTGTTGTAAACTACAGCGGTTTAATGTTTTCTAGGAATAGACTCTAACTTAGTTTATTCAGCTAGCTAACTTGATATTCTTCCGTGAAAACTGCCCAGGGCACCGTATCCTATGACGCCATAGCTAACTAGCATGCTAGCTTCCAATAACACGGTTTAGCACCAATACTCGGTTACAACAAACTACCAATAGTGTGTTAACACGCCAAACAGATCATTCGTGTCCGTGTTTAACGTTGTGTAAAGTTTTGGGTTAGTTTTGACAGTTTGAGTGAGTACGTTGTCAACTTATTCAGCCAGTTAGTTAGCTACCTAGAATAGTTCGCATATTAGCTAGCCATTACTCTCTGTCCCACTGTAGGAAACACAGAGAGAGCCAAGCTAACGTCACCCATGTCTTGAATTCCTTTTGAATGACTCTGGTTACCAGTATGTAAAAATAAAATAAAAATAAATGTAGGTTATAACTTACCCTTAGTAGCTACTGTTAGCTAGTTAAGTGTAAAGCCTCCCGAGTGACGCAGTGGTCTAAGGCACTGCATCGCAGTGCTAGCTGTGCCACTAGAGATCCTGGTTCGAATCCAGGCTCTGTCGTAGCCGGCCGCGACCGGGAGACCCATGAGGCGGCGCATAATTGGCCCAGCGTCGTCCAGGGTAGGGGAGGGAATGGCCGGCAGAGATGCAGAGCATGGCGTTTGCAACGCCAGGGTTGTGGGTTCATTTCCCATGGGGGGCCAGTATGAAAAATAAAATAATGTATGCACTCACTAACTGTAAGTCGCTCTGGATAAGAGCGTCTGCTAAATGACTAAAATGTAAATGTAAATGTAAAGCTGAATCGATTTAGCCAGTTCGCGTCTGTCCCAACGGAGAGAAAGCGTATCCAAACATTACAGCTAGGTTGTTCCAGCTGTTGTTTAGTTAGCTATCCAGGTAGCAACAAGCTAGCTACATTTCGAGTACAGTAGCTACTAACTACCTAACGTTAACGCTTCAGATAATGAGGTTAGAAAAACAGCTGAATGGTAGGTAGCTAGCTAGCATAATTACAGGTACTCTTAAGCGTGAAATAACATTGGAAACAACTATCCACAGTTGGATAAAAGTTACCAGTAGCTACCTGCTAGCTAGATAGCTTTATTGGTCCAGGTAGTGGGTTAGCTAGCCTCGTGCTTCACTGGGCTCAGCTGAATACAATACTTACCTACAATAACTACCTAGATAAACTACCTACAATACCTAACTACAATACCTACCTACAATCTAAATGCATGGTTTAAGCTTTACTCGACAATGCATGGTTTAAGCTTACCTCCCGCTTAGAGAAACACAACCTCACCCCTTCGTCAGGTACATATATGCCCGTTATAGCACCACCGTGTGGTCGATATGAATATTATTGTATATGTTAAGTCTTGACAGTGTTTGCAACATGTGTACCAAATTGTGTTACAAAACGAATATCCTTGACTGATTTACAGTGCTTTCAGAAAGTATTCATACCCCATGACTTATTCCACATTTTGTTGTGTTACAGCCTGAATTCAAAATGTATTATATACCCCATGTGACAAAGTGAAAACATGTTTTTAGAAATGTTAGCAAACGTATTAAATTACAGAAATATCGAATAAGTCTTCATACCCCTAAGTCAATACATGTTAGAATCACCTTTGGCAGTGATTACAGCTGTGAGTCTTTCTGGGTACGTCTCTAAGAGCTTTGCACACCTGAATTGTACAATATTTGCACATTATTCTTTTTTAAATTCTTCAAGCTCTGTCAAGTTGGTTGTTGATCATTGCTAACAAGCTATTTTCAAGACTCACCAAAGATTTTCAAGCTCTAACTAGGCCACTCAGGAACATTCAATGTCGTCTTGGTAAGCAACTTTAGTGTACATTTGGCCTTGTGCTTTAGGTTATTGTCCTGCTGAAAGGTGAATTTGTGTCCCATGGTCTGGTGGAAAGCAGAGGATTTTGCCTGTGCTTAGCTCTATTTTGATTATTTGTATCCTAAAAAACTCCCTAGTCCTTGCCGATGACAAGCATACCCATTTACATTTACATTACATTTACATTTACGTCATTTAGCAGACGCTCTTATCCAGAGCGACTTACAAATAGGTGCAATCACCCTATAGCCAGTGGGATAACCACTTTACAATCACATTTTTTTATTATTTTTTTAATTTATTTATTTTTATTTTTTATTTTTTATTTTTTTAGGGGGGGTAGAAGGATTACTTTATCCTATCCCAGGTATTCCTTAAAGAGGTGGGGTTTCAAATGTCTCCGGAAGGTGGTGAGTGACTCCGCTGTCCTGGCGTCGTGAGGGAGCTTGTTCCACCATTGGGGTGCCAGAGCAGCGAACAGTTTTGACTGGGCTGAGCGGGAACTATGCTTCCGCAGAGGAAGGGAGCCAGCAGGCCAGAGGTGGATGAACGCAATGCCCTCGTTTGGATGTAGGGACTGATCAGATCCAGAAGGTACAGAGGTGCCGATCCCCTCACAGCTCCATAGGCAAGCACCATGGTCTTGTAACAGATGCGAGCTTCAACTGGAAGCCAGTGGAGTGTGCGGAGGAGCGGGGTGACGTGAGAGAACTTGGGAAGGTTGAACACCAGACGGGCTGCGGCATTCTGGATGAGTTGTAGGGGTTTAATGGCACAGGCAGGGAGCCCAGCCAACAGCGAGTTGCAGTAATCCAGACGGGAGATGACAAGTGCCTGGATTAGGACCTGTGCCGCTTCCTGTGTAAGGCAGGGTCGTACTCTCCGAATGTTGTAGAGCATGAACCTGCAGGATCGGGTCACCGCCTTGATGTTAGCGGAGAACGACAGGGTGTTATTCCAGGGTCACGCCAAGGCTCTTCGCACTCTGGGAGGAGGACACAATGGAGTTGTCAACCGTGATGGCGAGATCATGGAACGGGCAGTCCTTCCCCGGGAGGAAGAGCAGCTCCGTCTTGCCAAGGTTCAGCTTGAGGTGGTGATCCGTCATCCATACTGATATGTCTGCCAGACATGCAGAGATGCGATTCGCCACCTGGTTATCAGAAGGGGGAAAGGAGAAGATTAGTTGTGTGTCGTCTGCGTAGCAATGATAGGAGAGGCCATGTGAGGATATGACAGAGCCAAGTGACTTGGTGTATAGGGAGAATAGGAGAGGGCCTAGAACTGAGCCCTGGGGGACACCAGTGGTGAGAGCATGTGGTGCTCCCATAACATGATGCAGCCACCACCATGCTTGAAATTATGAAGAGTGGTACTCAGTGATGTGTTGTGTTGGATTTGCCCCATACATAAAACGTTGTATTCAGGACATAAAGTTAATTTCTTTGCCACGTTTTGCAGTTTTACTTTAGTGCCTTATTGCAAACAGGATGCGTGTTTTGGACTATTTGTATTCTGTACATGCTTCCTTCTTTTCACTCTGTCATTTATATTAATATTGTGGAGTAACTACAATGTTGTTGATCCATCCTCAGTTTTTTAGGCTATAACTAGCAATGCAAATGGCTCTGAGATACAAATAATATTACTACACAGATCATACACGTAACGTTAGCTAGCGAGCCAGCCAGCTAACATTAGCTAGCTAGCCAACAGTACTCTTTAACTTGCAATGAAAACAACTTTTTGACAAAATTAGAAACTTATAATATCTGAAAATGTAGCTAGCTATACTCTCTTACCCGTATACATGGATGACCGCTTCTCTCTCTCTGTCACCGATGCCATGGTTGACCTTAGTTTGAAGATGTAATCCGGAGACAGGTGTTTTATGCAATAGCCATCCGTGTGTTCTCTTTTTGACTCCCTCCACATATTTGCAATCAAACGCCAGAATTTTCTCCATCTCCTTAGCTATCATACTCTGCTTCCACCGGGTATTCTACTGATTTCAAAACACTGGAGCAGTGGCCATGTTGGGTGTGCAGGAACCTTGCGTAGACAGCTGGCGTGCCAACGAGATCCATCTGCCAGTTGAAATGTCACTGGGCCCAGTTGACAACTGATCTGACTTTAAAGAGGACCAGCGGTGCTTAGTTTGTTGGCCCGATGTGTGTTGATAGGCTGTGACCCAGTCAGACACCATGATGATTGGTGGCTGAGCCCTGTGCTTCTTGTCGAACGTCTGCTTCATGTCACGCTGATCCTTCCGCACTGAAGGTCCGCCTGGTGGGTGAGGTGGCAGTGCCCTTGGTGGGCGGAGTCTGGTGAGGGGGTCTGAGAGAGTGCAGTCCCCAGAGAGCAATCTTCTGCCATGTCCGCGCAGAGTCAATTTTTGAGGGATTGATTAAATCTTTCGACACCCTGTTCGCCTGCAGGCGGTAGAAAGTAGTACGGATGTGGATGACACCTTTGACTGCAAGGTAAGAGGTGAAGTGGTTCTACAGGAACTGAGGTCCATTGTCCGTGGTAATAGCCTGGGGCAGACCCCAGCGAGTGAAGAGCTGGTCCAGGAAGTTGACTATGGCCTCCACTGTGACATGTGCCCATTGGGATGACTTCGGGCCATTTAGAGTGAAGGTCATACAGCACCTTTGATGGTGTGGGACGTTGTGTAGCTCCCCACAGACATCGAGCTGTAGGTGCTCCCAAGGCCCAGATGGCCAGTCCAGGGGCTGTAGAGGGGGAGGGGCAGGTGGGTCTTCCCGCTGATGAGGCATTGCATGCAGGACCTGACGAAGGGATCACTGCACAGTGGCCGCGTGCGATGCAGGCATCACCCCAACAAGAAAGTTTTTCACACGTGAAAACGACTCCAGTTCTGGTGGGACACGGGAAGGCCATCCGTTCCTGATGTACTCAGTGAGTGTGCCAAATGATGGTTCTGCAGCCGAAGCGTCCTTGAGTTCTGTAGAGGAGAGTAGACGAGATGCACCAACTCCTCTTCACCATCTGTCACCATCTGAGTAGGTGAGCTGTGTGTGGTGATGGGAGTGAACTGTACTTGGAAATCGTACTGTTGTAGGCTCTGCTCTAATTTATATAAGCACAAAGGACAATGCCCATGGACTAGTCAGCCAAATGTATCTCTCTGTTACAGTATCCAGAGGACTGACTATTGAATTAGTGGTAGATACCAAACATGGATAATATAGGATTATTCTATCTGAAACTTGTTCACTGAGGATAACTCTGATGCTATCTATATGGATGTATTATCTATGTGGTTACTTGTATCTGTACAGGGGTAACTCTAAATTACTCTATTCAAAGAGTTTTTATTGTCCTCAGGAATTCTGTCTTATTTACATTGGTCTCATCCCCCACAGAAGCCTCTAAATGCTGTGACACCTTGTGGAGATTGGGCCTTGTTGGTCAGGTTACTCTGTAAACTTGGTATCATTTTATTGGTCAATGGTGGTTGGTTTTGGGTTGAAAGGTTACACCTTCAGATGTTATAAATGGAATTAAATGCCTTTGTTCTCGCTCTTATCCTGTATCCAGTCCATGGAGGAAGGTTGTATGATCAATTCTAATTTCATAGGCTTCTAGGCCTCTAGGCCTCTGGCCTGATAGCCATCTCTAAGTTAACCTTAAGATCTATATGCCTAGAAGTATGCTTTGTAATGCTTGTTAATGCTTTGTAACTTAAGCATTATGCCTTTGTATGTGAATATAGACAATTCTCAGACCAATTCTTGCTAGTCAATGTCAACTCATTGCCAAATGCTTGCTTGTATATTTTAATTATCTTTATCGAATCAGATAAACATTTGAATAGGCTAATTGCTTCGTCTTATTACGAGTCACATGTGATGTGTATATATAATATACTGTATATACACATATCAAATATTACTGCCCACTACACAGATGTAGGCGATCTGACCACCTATGCAGACGTAGGGGCCTGTGTCCCCTCCCAACGGTGGACATCAGGGCTGTCAGGCTTGATAGTCTGTTCTCAGTGACCTTAAAGGTAGACGCCACCGCTCACAAGCCCAGATGCAAGCGAGAGTACTTTTGCTCTGTCGGACTGAGGGTGCGAGAGGCGAAACTATGGGCTTTTCCACATCATCATGCAGCTGAGACAGGACAGCCCCCATAGCCACTGCTGAGGCGTCGCAGGTCAGCAGCGTGGTGAGGTGATGTTTTAGCTCCTCAATCGCTGACTGACAGGCCGGAGTCCAGTCCCTAGGAGCATCCAGCTTAAGAAACTGTCCCAGCAGTGACATGATGATGGAGTATTCTGGTAGAAACCGCATGTAGTAGGCGGTCATGCCCAGGAGCGATGCCAACTGTGCAGCTGATTAGGTGATGGGCACTTCAAGGATGGCATCCACATTCGACTGCAGCGGAGAGATGCCAGTGGATGACACGCGGAACCCCACAAAGTCTATGGCTGATGCTGAGAACTCACACTTGTCAGTGTTCAGTGTGAGGTGATGGCAGTTGAGGCTGGTGAACACCTCAAGGCGCTCATTGTGAGTGGCAGCGTCTGGCCCATGCACCACAATGTCACCCAGGTAGACCGCAACACCAGGGCAGCCGGCGAGGACGGTGGTCATGATCTTCTGAAAGCAACTTGGTGCTGAGCTCAGACCAAAAGCCATGCCCTTGTAGCAATACAGTCCAGTGTGGGTGAGGAAGGCTGTTAAGTTCCTGCTCTCCGGATAAAGAGGAACCTGCATGTAGCTCTGTCGAAGGTCATGCTTGCAGAAGACGCGGGAGCCATGGAAGTGTGTTGTCAGCTCCTCCGTTGTGGATAGTGGATATTTGTCAGGCACCACTGCTTTGTTGCCTGCTTGTGACATGGTGAGGTTGGACCCAGGAGCAGAGAAGAGACCAGACGAGGAATCAGTGGTTAAGGATAAACACAATACTTTACTGAGAAATGGTAACCGAAGGATCACAGTAACACGGGATAGTAAGTCTCGAAAACTCACTCAGGAGACAAAAAACACACGGAAAACAATTCAAGCTTCTGCAAAAGGCAACAGAAAACACACCTCTTTTAACAGGGAAATCATTATGAGTAACAGGACACATCTGAGTGTCATGAATGTCTCTAGGATGGTCTCTGGACAGACCCTCATAGTCCTGGGATGCTGGAGATGATAGGTGACCAGGTTGATGCGATTCAGGATCTTGAATGGTCCTATGTAGTGTGGAGCGAGCTTCTGCAAGTCCATCTTTAAGGGAAGATCATGGGTGGACAGCCACACCCGTTGACCCGGTCGGAGGAACCGAAGAAGCCTTCGGTGCCGGTTTGCCTGGTGTTGGTGTCGGGCAGAGGAGTGGAGCAAGGACGATCGCGCTCAGGTCCAGGTGCGGCGACATCGTCAAATGAACGCCCCCGCTTCGGACTCTTGTTCAGTCCAGTGGACGAGTTCGGCAGTGTGTTATGAGCATATTCCGCCCAGATGAGGAACTTGCTCCAGTTGATGGCCTGAGTTGAGATGAAACAGCAGAGGAACTTCTCCAGCTCCTCGTTGGCCCGCTCAGTTTGCCCATTCGACTGTGGGTGGAACCCTAAGGAGAGACTCACCGACGCCCCCAACAGGGAGCAGAAGGCTTTCCAATACCGTGCGATGAACTGGGGCCCACGATCCGAGACAATGTCCTGGGGAAGTCTGTGTAGTCAAAAGACATGGGTAATCATGAGATCAGCTGTCTCCTTCGCCTAGGGCAACTTGGGTAAGGCGACGAAATGGGCTGCCTTGGAGAACCGATCGACGACCACCACGATAGTGATAAGCCCTTGGGATGGAAGTAACCCTGTGATAAAGTCTACGGACAGGTGGGACCAGGGCCGGCTGGGGATGGGCAGAGGTTGGAGCAAACCAGCTGGTTGCTGTCGTGAGGACTTGCTTTGGGCACAGGTGGAACAAGCCGCAACGAAGATCTCATATCCTCAATCTAGTTGGGCCACCAGAATTTCTGCCTCAGGAACTCCAGTGTCCGATTAACCCCAGGATGCCCAGTTAATTTAGAGGAGTGTCCCCATTGTAGTACTCGAGAACGGGCTGATCGTGGAACATAAAGTCTGTTAGTGGGTCCCCCTCCCCAGGGTTAGGTTTTCGGGTCTGGGCTTGTCGTACCATGGTCTCAATACTCCAAACCACGGGAGCCACAATGCGGAAGCTGGGGATGATGGGCTCGGAGTCCCTCTCCTCGTTAGAGACATTGTGTTGACAGGACAGGGCGTCTGCTTTCGGATTCTTGGATCCCGGGCGATAGGCTAGAGTGAAGTTGAACCTGTTAAAAAACAGCGCCCACCTAGCCTGGCGAGCGTTCAACCTCTTGGCTTCTTGAATGGAGACCAAGTTCTTATGGTCCTTCCAGATCACAAAAGGATGAGGTGCCCCCTCCAACCAGTGTCTCCACCCCTCTAGGGCCCACTTGACTGCCAAGAGCTCCCGGTTGCCTTCATCGTAGTTGCGTTCCGCTCGCGAGAACCGCTTGGAAAGAAAAGCACATGGGTGCAGTCTCTTGTCCCCCTCGTTCCGCTGTGAAAGGACCACCCCTGCTCCGGTGTCCAAGGCGTACACCTCTACCACGAATGGACGAGTAGTATCAGGATGAACGAGGATGGGTCTGGAGGTGAAACGTCCCTTGAGCTCCACGAATGCCCTGTCAGCCTCAGGGGTCCAGACAAAATGGGTCTGGGACTTGCGGGTTAAGGCCGTGAGAGGCGCTGCCACCGCACCAAAGTTGCTTATAAAACATATGTAAAAATTAGCAAACCCGAGGAACCGCGGGACGGGGCTAGTCAGTGACCACCTTAACCTTAATGGGGTCCATTTGGATGCCGGCGGTAGAGATAATGTGGCCCAGAAAAGAGACTTGGGATACATGGAACTCACACTTCTCTATCTTGATGTACAGTTGACTCTGCAGGAGGCGTCTCAGGACGTGCAGGATGTGTTCCGGAAGGGTCTTAGAGAAGATCAGGATGTCATCAAGGTAAACAAAGACAAACCAATTCAACATTTCCCTAAGAGTATCATTGACCAATGCTTGGAAGACTGCCGGTGAGTTTGATAACCGAATGGCATGACTAAATACTCATAGGGGTGTTCAAGGCAGTTTTCCATTCATCTCCCTCCCTGATTCTCAACAGATTGTAAGCGTTGCGGAGGTCTAGTTTGGAGAAGAATTGGGCCCCTTGGGCCAGTTCCAAGGTGGCGGACATCAGATGTAGAGGATAACGATTCTTAATCGTGATCCTTTTCAGCCCTCTGTAATCGATGCAGGGACGCAGACCTCAGTCCTTCTTTCCCACGAAGAAGAAGAGCCTGCACCAGTAGGGGATGTTGAGGAGTGAATGAAACCTGCCTCCAGCGACTCCCGGATGTAATTGTCCATGACTGCTGCTTCAGGGGTCGAGAGGGAGGAAAGACAGCCCCAGGGAGGGGTGGAGCCAAGTAGGAGTTCTATGGCACAGTCGTATGGACGATGAGGAGGGAGGGTGGCGGCTTGCCTCTTACTGAAGGCCTCCCGGATGTCGAAGTATTGGTCTTCAATGGATGCAGGGGACACGGCGAGGCTCTTGGTGGGGGTCTTAGACATTTAGTCTGGCAGTTCTTACCACAGTCTAGTTGGTGTCCCATGGACCAGGAGAATAGTGGGTTATGCAGCGCTAGCTAGGGGTAGCCTAGGATAAGGGGGTTCTCGGGAGCAGTGATCAAAAGAAAACTAAGAGTCTCTGAGTGGTTCACCCCAACCTGCAATAGAATGGGCTTGGTCCGATATTCCACCTGGCCGGAGCCAATGGGGCGTCCATCGAGGGCTTGAATCTGCAGAGGGATGGGACATTTCACATAGGGGATTTGGAATTATCTGGTGAAGTCTTGATCAATGAAATTATGTGCGGCCCCGGAGTCCACGAAGGCTTGAATCTGGTGCTGACGGTTGTCCCAGTGGAGGGTTGCGGGTAGTGACAGATGGTGACTGGGTAACTGGGGTGAAACTGCACAGTTCGTCAGGGTCTCCCCTTGTCCTGGCGAGCCCTGGCGTTTCCCATCAGCTCTGGGCATGTAGCACGGAGATGGCCGAGACCTCCGCAGTAGAGGCAGCAGCCTTCGCGCATGAGCCTGTCATGTTCCTGTGGGCTCAGACGTGTGCGTCCCAGCTGCATGGGCTCCCCAATGCTTGGCTTGGGGGGCTTGGGGTGCTCAGGAAACCGGGATACAGGGGTGGTGTCAAAAAGGCGCTATCTCACACGTTCTCAGAGGCAGTTGTCATTCCTGATTTCCAGCGTTATCAGGGACACAAGGTCCTCTCCCAGTTCCCGAGAGGCCAGTTCATCCTTGACGGAGTTAGACAGACTCTGGTGGAAAGCGGTGACCAGTGCCTCCATATTCCACCCACTCTCAGCGGCGATGGTGCGGAACTCAATGGCGAAGTCAGCCAGCCACCTGTCTGGCACCTTGGCGGATGTTGAACAGTCGGCTGAGTGGTCGAAGACTCATCGCAGCTCGGCAGTAAAGGCTAATGGAGCTGCAGGATGGTTGCTGCTGTTCCCACACCGCCATTGCCCACGCCAGAGCTTTGCCCGAGAGTGAAGAGATGGTGTAGGCAATTATGGCCCGATCGGTGTGGTACGAGGAGGAATGTAGCTCGAACACCAGAGAGCACTGAGTGAGGAACACCTTGCATCCTCCCGGGTGGCCATCATACTGCTCAGGGGCTGGGATCTTAGGTTCCCGGTGCAGGTTCCCTGGAGGAACTATGGCGACGCCTGTAGCACTGGGCGATGAGACTTGGGCATTGGCTACTCCTGGGTTGGGACTGTGGTTGGAGGATGTCGGTAAGTGCCCGGAGGGTCTCTGATATTTGGGAGAGTTGTTCTTGCTGCCCTCCCAGCAGTGCTCCTTGGTGGGTTACAACATTCTTGATCTGGGTGATCTCTGCTGGGTCCATGTTGGAGGAAGAAACTTGCTGTGACGTGGTGAGGTTGGACCCAGGAGCAGAGAAGAGACCAGACAAGGAATCAGTGGTTAAGGATAAACATAATACTTTACTGAGAAACGGTAACCGAAGGATCTTAGTAACACGGGAAAAACAACAAACACTAAGTCTCGAAAACTCACTCAGGAGACAAAAGCACACAGCAAACAAATCAAGCTTCTGCAAAGGACAAGAGAAAACACACCTCTTTTAACGGGGAAATCATAATGAGTAATAGGACACACCTGAGTGTCATTAATGTCTCTAGGACAGTCTCTGCCACCCTCTGGTGACAGGTGGAACCATGACACTGCTCGCATGTCAACGCAGGTTCTGATACCCCCTGATTTCTTATGAACGATCACCAGGTTCGACACCAAGGAGAGGCATCGATGGGTTTGATTAGATCCTCTATCACGAGGCGTTGGAGATCTTCTTCTGCATCTTTGCAGAAGGCCAGGGAGATCCGACGCAGCGGTTGAATTACAGAAGGAACCGTGGGGTCCAAGAACAGTTTGTGTGTGAATGCAGTCAGGCATTCCAATTCACTGAACAGCTCTGGATACTGTTGGTTCCACGGGGAAGACACATTAAGTATCTTGGCCCCGTTGTTGTCCTGTAGAGAGAATCCAAGACTAACAAAAGGTCCAAACCCATGATGTTTGCGACCTGGCATGTGATGTGAAATGGGAAGGAGTCCAAGGCCTTGGAACCATAATGTACTGGGAGGTGAACGAGGCCGATGACATCGATCTTACTCTAGCCTTAGCCACAAAGTGTGGTAGACGGAGGCTGCAGCGGTAAGTGCTGGAAGAACTGGTTGTATGTTGCTGCATTTAGCTGCAACCTTGGCACCGGTGTCAAGAAGAGCGGGGACTCAGCTCTCTTCCAGGTAGAGAGGGCAAATAGTAAAGTTCACTGAATGGGGCCCCACTGTATGGATCACTGACTGTGTGTTGTGGCTGTCGTTGTTCTGCAAAATGGTTCAACAGTGTCTGCATGTCTGGCCCTTAGCTGGGCAATCTGGTGCCCTTGTAGCGTGACGGGTAGATCCACAATTTCCACTGCACCTCTGCTGGAGCCCTTGGTGGGGCCGTGCTAGCTGTATTGGTGGTTGAGTCAGTGTCAAACATGTCATAGCTAGTATGTACAGTTGAAGTCGGAAGTTTACATACACTTAGGTTGGAGTATTTAAAACTCGTTTTTCAACCACTCCACAAATTTCTTTTTAACAACTATAGTTTTGGCAAGTCAGTTAGGACATCTACTTTGTGCATGACACAAGTAATTTTTCCAACAATTGTTTACAGACAGATTATTTCACTTATAATTCACTGTATCACAATTCCAGTGGGTCCGAAGTTTACATACACTAAGTTGACTGTGTCTTTCAACAGCTTGGAAAATTCCAGAAAATGATGTCATGGCTTTAGAAGCTTCTGATAGGCTAATTGACATAATTTGAGTCAATTGGAGGTGTACCTGTGGATGTATTTCAAGGCCTACCTTCAAACTCAGTGCCTCTTTGCTTGACATCATGGGAAAATCAAAAGAAATCAGCCAAGACCTCAGAAAAAGAATTATAGACCTCCACAAGTCTGGTTCATTCTTGGGAGCAATTTCCAAATGTCTGAAGGTACCACATTCATCTGTACAAACAATAGTACGCAAGTATAAACACCATGGGACCACGCAGCCGTCATACTGCTCAGGAAGGAGACGCGTTCTGTCTCCTAGAGATGAACGTACTTTGGTGCGAAAAATGCAAATAAATCCCAGAACAACAGCAAAGGACCTTGTGAAGATGCTGGAGGAAACAGGTACAAAAGTATCTATATCCACAGTAAAACAAGTCCTATATTGACCTAACCTGAAAGGCTGCTCAACAAGGAAGAAGCCACTGCTCAAAAACTGCCATATAAAAGCCAAACTACGGTTTGCAACTGGGGACAAAGATCGTACTTTTTGGAGAAATGTCCTGGTCTGATGAAACAAAAATACAACTGTTTGGCTATAATGACCATCGTTATGTTTGGAGGAAAAAGGGTCCCAACCGTGAAGCACGGGGGTGGCAGCATCATGCTGTGGGGGTGCTTTGCTGCAGGAGGGACTGGGGCACTTCACAAAATAGATGGCATCATGAGGAAGGAAAATGATGTGGATATATTGAAGCAACATCTCAAGACATCAGTCAGGAAGTTAAAGCTTGGTCGCAAATGTGTCTTCCAAATGGACAATGACCCCAAGCATACTTCCAAAGTTGTGGCAAAATGGCTTAAGGACAACAAAGTCAAGATATTGGAGTGGCCATCACAAATCCCTGACCTCAATCCTATAGAGAATTTGTGGGCAGAACTGAAAAAGCGTGTGCGAGCAAGGAGGCCTACAAACCTGACTCAGTTACACCAGCTCTGTCAGGAGGAATTGGCCAAAATTCACACAACTTATTGTGGGAAGCTTGTGGAAGGCTAACCGAAACGTTTGACCCAAGTTAAACAATTTAAAGGCAATGCTACCAAATACTAATTGAGTGTATGTAAACTTCTGACCCACTGGGAATGTGATGAACGAAATAAAAGCTGAAATAAATCATTCTCTCTACTATTATTCTGACATTTCACATTCTTAAAATAAAGTGGTGATCCTAACTGACCTAAGACAGTGCATTTTTACTAGGATTAAATGTCAGGAATTGTGAAAAACTGAGTTTAAATGTATTTGGCTAAGGTGTATGTAGACTTCCGACTTCAACTGTACATACTATATACATTTTATGGACACAGTCAATTTTACAATAATACTATTTTGTTTGTTTTTGCTCCTGAACTTCCATTACCCTCATCCTCTCCGATCATTTTCATGATGTCCATCCAGTTTGCCTCTACATGTTATATCCCCCAAACTGTGCTCTTTTTCACAAAGGTTCTCAACCTATATACTTATTATGGACACAGTATGTTTTACATTAGTTAGTTTGTTGTTATTAGTTGTTATTAGTCCCAACCTTCAGCTCCATTCAACCCCTCCCATCTATCTCTTAACACCATCCAAATTGGATTTCTACTTGCCATATATTTCTCAACTGTACTGTGATGTTTCACAAAAGTTCTGAACCCTTCTATTCCCATTGTTTCTACAGATTGTAAATTTAAAATAAAGACTTTTGCTAAAAGTATTATTTTATTATTGATCGATTGACTATGGCTTTTCAGATCACCCAGTAGTGCTATCTGCAGGTGTCAAAGGCTGATGTGTATGCGGTGGTGAAGTCAGGCGCAGGACACAGAGGATAAGTAAAGACGACTTTACTCGAACACTAAATACGCACGAAATAAACGTCTCCAACAATGGAGGGAAAAACACCATATGCGTAAATGACACAAAGAGTATAACACCGACACAATGCATCCAAGACACGCGGACAATAACAAACAAAGACAAAACACAAAACAGGTGTACTTATACGTGACATAATCAATACAGAATATGCAACAGGTGTACCCACTAGACATGACAAAACAAACATCGAAAACATCAAGCGGTAGCAGCTAGTACTCCGGGGACGACGAACGGAGGAGCAGCCTCGGCGGCATCCGTGACAGTACCCCCCCGGCCTCGGGGACGGCCAGGAGGACGCAGAGCAGGGCGCGTGGGGTGACTCCGGTGGAACTCCGTCAGGAGGGAGGGATCTAAAATGTCCCTCCTAGGCACCCAGCACCGTTCCTCCGGACCGTACCCCTCCCACTCCACGAGATACTGCAGACCCCCCATCCGACGTCTCAAATCCACGATGGACCGGACTGAGTACGCCGGAGCCCCCTCGATGTCCAGTGGGGGCGGAGGAGTCTCCCGTATCTCACTGTCCTGGAGTGGACCAGCTACCACCGGCCTGAGGAGAGACACATGGAACGAGGGGTTAATGTGATAATCATTAGGCAGTTGTAACCTGTAACATACCTCGTTCAATTTTCTCAGGACTTTAAATGGCCCCACAAACCGCCGACCCAGCTTCCGGCAGGGCAGGCAAAGGGGCAGGTTTCGAGTCGAGAGCCAGACTCGATCTCCAGGTGCGTACACTGGACCCTCACTGCGGTGGAGATCGGCGCTCGCCTTCTGCCTACGGATAGTCCGCTGCAGATGTACATGCGCAGCGTTCCATGTCTCCTCCGAGCGCCGAAACCACTCATCCACCGCAGGAGCCTCGATCTGGCTCTGATGCCATGGTGCCAGAACCGGCTGATACCCCAACACACACTGGAAAGGGGTAAGATTCGTAGAGGAATGGCGTAGAGAGTTCTGGGCAATCTCTGCCCAGGGGATATACCCCGACCACTCCTCCTGCCGGTCCTGGCAATAAGATCTCAGAAACCTACCCACATCCTGGTTCACACTATCCACCTGCCCATTACTCTCAGGCTGGAAACCCGAGGTAAGGCTAACCGAGACCCCCAAGCGTTCCATGAACGCCCTCCAGACTCTAGAGGTGAATTGGGGACCCCGATCAGACACTATATCCTCGGGTACCCCGTAGTGCCGGAAGACGTGGGTAAACAAAGCCTCAGCAGTCTGTAGGGCAGTAGGGAGACCCGGCATTGGGATGAGACGACAGGCCTTAGAGAACCGATCCACAACGACCAGAATAGTGGTATTCCCCTGGGAGGGGGGAAGGTCCGTGACAAAGTCTACCGAGAGGTGAGACCACGGCCGTTGTGGAACGGGTAGGGGTTGTAACTTCCCCCTGGGCAGGTGTCTAGGCGCCTTACACTGAGCGCACACAGAGCAGGAGGAGACATAAACCCTCACGTCCTTAGCCAATGTTGGCCACCAGTACTTTTCACTAAGGCAGTGCACTGTCCGGCCAATACCTGGATGTCCAGAGGAGGGTGACGTATGAGCCCAATATATGAGACGATCACGAATCTCGAGCGGAACGTACGTCCGCCCCCACTGGACACTCTGGAGGAGTAGGGTCGGTGCGTAACGCCCGCTCGATTTCCGCATCGACCTCCCACACCACCGGTGCCACCAGACAAGACTCCAGCAGTATGGGAGTGGGCTCAATGGACCTCTCCTCTGTGTCATATCACCGGGACAGGGTTGTCTGCCTTACCGTTCTGGGACCCTGGGATGTAAGTGAGCTTAAAAACTAACCGGGCCAGAAACATGGCCCACCTAGCCTGACGAGGGTTCAGTCTCCTAGCTGCCCGGATGTACTCCAGGTTACGATGGTCAGTCAGAATGAGAAAAGGGTGTTGAGCCCCCTCAAGCCAATGCCTCCACACCTTTAGGGCTTGAACCACAGCTAGCAGCTCCCTGTCCCCCATGTCATAATTACGTTCCGCCGGGCTGAGCTTCTTAGAGTAAAAAGCGCAGGGCCGGAGTTTAGGAGGCGTGCCTGAGCGTTGAGACAGTACAGCCCCAATACCGGCCTCTGACGCGTCCACCTCCACCTGGAACGCTAAAGCGGGGTCCTGATGCGCCAGCACCGGAGCTGAGGTGAACAGGTCCTTCAGTTTACCAAACGCCCTGTCCGCCTCAGCCGACCACTGCAAACGCACCGGGCCACCCTTCAGCAGGGAGGTGATGGGAGCTGCTACCTGTCCAAAACCCCGGATAAACCTCCGGTAGTAATTGGCAAAACCCAAAAACCGCTGCACTTCCTTAACCGTGGTTGGAGTCTGCCAATTACGCACGGCTGAAACGCGGTCAATCTCCATCTCCATCCCTGACGCGGACAATCGATGGCCCAGGAAGGAGATGGACTCCTGGAAAAACAGTCATTTCTCTGCCTTGACATACAAGTCATGCTCCAACAGCCTACCCAACACTCGACGCACCAGGGCTACATGCTCGGCTGGTGTAGAAGAGTAAACTAGAATGTCATCAATATACACCACCACACCCTGCCCATGCAAATCCCGGAAGATCTCGTCCACAAAGGATTGGAAGACTGAAGGAGCATTCATTAACCCGTATGGCATGACGAGATACTCATAGTGACCCGAGGTGGTACTAAATGCTGTCTTCCATTCATCTCCCTCCCTAATGCGCACCAAGTTGTAGGCGCTCCTGAGATCCAGTTTTGTGAAGAAACGCGCTCCGTGTAATGATTCCGTCATACTCGCAATCAGAGGGAGAGGATAACTGTATTTAACAGTGATCTGATTGAGACTACGGTAATCAATACACGGGCGCAACCCTCCATCCTTCTTCTTCACAAAAAAGAAACTCGAGGACGCAGGAGAAGTGGAGGGCAGTATGTATCCCTGTCTCAGAGACTCGGCTATGTATGTCTCCATAGCCGCCGTCTCCTCTTGAGACAGAGGATACACATGACTACGCGGAAGTGCAGCACCTGCCTGGAGGTCTATCGCACAATCCCCCTGTCTATGAGGTGGCAATCGCGTCGCCTCTAGTCTTGCTGAACACGAGTGCCAAATCATCATACTCAGGAGGAATGTGCAGTGCGGGCACTTGGTTCGGACTTTCCACCGTGGTCGCCCCTACGGAAACACCTAGACACCGCCCGACACACTGGTCAGACCACTCCTTGAGAGCCCTCTGTTGCCACGAAATGGTGGGGTCATGGGTGATTAACCAAGGAAGCCCCAGCACCACGGGATACGCAGGAGAGTCGATCAGATACAACTGAATGATCTCCTCTGACCCCCTGCGTCTTCATCTTTAGTGGCGCTGTGACCTCCCTAATCAACCCAGATCCCAACGGACGGCTATCTAGGGCATGGATAGGAAAGGGCACATCTACTGGTAGGAGGGGAATCCCTAACTTAACACAAACATTTCGATCAATAAAATTCCCAGCTGCGCCTGAATCGACTAGCGCCTTATGCTGGGAATGAGATGCAACCTGGGGAAAGACTACTGGTATACACAGGTGAACAACAGAGAGCTCTGGGTGAGTTGGGCGCCTACTCACCTGGAATGACTCCCCAGTGCGTGACCTGTTACCTCGATCCCCTGGAGGCCCTCCCCAGCACTTAACCGCAGTGTGTCCTCCACGGCCACAGTTGGTGCAGAGGACGGCCTGCCTCCGGATCTCTCTCCTCCTCTCTCTAGCGCCAGCACCCCCGAGCTCCATAGGGCTCGGCTCGGAGGTGCTGGGGGATGGAATGGACGGCCCCAACTCCGGACGTCCGCGGGTAGCCAGCAGGGTATCCAGACGGATTGACATGTCCACCAACTGATCGAAGTTTAGATTGGTGTCCCTGCAGGCCAACTCTCGTCGAACGTCCTCTCGCAGGCTGCACCGATAGTGGTCGATGAGGGCCCTCTCATTCCACCCCGCATCCGCTGCTAGAGTCCGGAAGTCCAGGGCGAACTCCTGTGCGCTCCTCTTCCCCTGTCGGAGGTGGAACAGACGCTCCCCCGAAACATTTTTTCAAAAGATAATAGTTTTTTATCAATTAGTATATTTGAGTTTAACCACAATATTTGTTCATTATTTGTTCTGTCGTTTCTGGAGGATTAAAATGAAATTGCAACCAACTTTCTATGGCTTGTTTTAGAAATAGTGATATTTGGGAGATTATTTCCTTTTCAAATAACTGAAAGTGAGAGGTTGTAATCTGAATAAAGGGAAATATGCCATTCTTGAACATTGGGTGAGACAATCTTACTAATTTGCTGGAGAACCAGTCCGGATTTAAGTTTATCTTTAGTATGACTGAAGCTTTCAGTGATAGGTCTAATGCTTTAATATTGAATGATTTCTGTCCTTCGAATTCATATTCATTATATAAATTTAATTTTGTCTGGCTTGCCGTTCCAAATAAAATGGAATATTTATTTCTCATATAATTTAAAAAACTGTTCGCTAGGCATAGGCAAGACCATAAGCAAATAGGTAAACTGGGATAATACTAAAGACTTAATCAGTGTGATTTTTCGACAAGTAGATCTCTTATCTCTTATTAGTTTGTCTTGTATTGCTCCAAAATGACATCACTGTGCTAGAGCTTTCAAATCAGCTACAAACTGGCTAGCTGACGTCGTTGTCTTAACAGCAGCCGTCTCAGCAGAACGTTTTGAGATAAAAAAAAAAAAAACAGCACTTTGGGCCGAATTCCTCTCTGAGGAAGTGTAGGAGGACAGCACGTTTCCTGGAGCCAGCAACAGTATCTACTCCTATGGCTAGAAGGTACGTTTCAAACTAGCCTTTCCATTGCTCCCAGGCAATGACAGGATCGCCTGGGTGAGGCTGAAATGGGTCAAGAGGAGGCAAAGAGATGGTGGGGATGAGGGGGTGCAGGATCAGCCATCCTCGTCACCAATGTTGTGTTGGAAGAACGAGACTTTGCTCTTTATAAACAGCTCGGGCTTATTAGCTATCACTCTAAAATGCTCACGTTCCTCACCTAGCATAACAACATTTTTAGCCAAAATACGGTGGCCCTTCAGGATAGCAATACGGTGAGTCAAAAGACACAAACTCACAGGGGCTATATAACAACCATAACAAAATGATATTTTTCAATTGGGAAAAAAGGTTGAGAATCCCCGCTTTAGACACCCAGACTGGAGCAGGAACCTCTCCACAGCACCCACCATGCTTGCACCATGCATACTTTAGTTACAGAAAACTGTGCCACATAAAAATATGGTACACACTCAAGGGTAAACACTCATTAAGACATGTACCCTATATGAGGCCCACCCATTACTCTTTCGCTCTCTCTCTCTCTTGCTCGCTCTCTCATGCAGCTCATCCCAGAGCCCTGATTAAGCTCCCAGAGACTAGATAATGAAGGCTTTGCCTGTTTGTTGGATTAATCACTGTCATTATGTAGCAGTGCTGTTTTTAGCTGACTCTGACGCCAGGGGATATCTATTTTACCCTGGTGCTGAAAATGACCTTTTTAGTCCCATGTATTCACTCCATGAAACAGGATCCATGTTGTGAGAACTTTGACTATATTATTAATAGTGGGTTCATATCAGTGTGATGTAGCACTCTGTGCATACAATGAACATTGCCCCAGTGAATACATACCTGTGAGGATTGAACTATTGTTTTCTTAAATGCTTCATCTTCTTGATTATAGCATTGCGCTCAAACTCCCATGAAAAACCTGCCAGGACAGGAAGCAGTAAAGCACTGTGACAATGAGTATACACAGAGCTCTGTTTAGTGTCAGTGTTTTAGATATTATAGTACAATCATCTGATGTATTCTACATTTACACACGTGGATCCCAAGTTGACTGAGAGTGCATGCCAGAGAAATGGAGTGAATGACTGGATGAAGCCAGACCGAAGTTAGATGACACCATGACCAGCATCGTGATGAAGGGGCACACTTTGGCACCATGTCCATATGTCATCATCATCATCTCCGTCCTCTTCATGGGACAAGATGCCCCCATGCAGCATCTGGTTCCCACATGTTACCTGGCCCAGGGCCCATCCATCAGTCTAGAGGGCTTCTGGGCTCCAGCTCCTAGTCAGCACCCTCACACACACACACACGCACACTCAGCAGAGAGATTGAGGGGTTTGATTCAGTTGAGTAGAATCAGTACGTCACTAACATTGTTTACTATTTAAGTCTTGAGAAGTGAGGATGTGAGAGATGTGAGAGTGGGGATTTAGGGGACACGTATGAAAGCTGAAAGATCCATGGAGCTTTCATGAACCATATGAAAAGAAGGCGTGAGTGCACATTGATCGCACTGGTGAAAAACTGAGTGCTGCGATAAAAGATGGAGGGAAAAAGAAAGAGTGAACACGTGTCTGGGATAGAGAGTGTGATAGATGGGGGAGATAGAGAGGGTAACGGGTATATCAGAGCCTGATAAAGATATGAGACTCTTTGATGCCTTAAAGCTCCAAACTGAAAGACTGATTGGACTTCTGGTCACATTGCATGTCAGTGTGTTCTGTGACACGTAGAGCTGTGATCCAATTGAAACGTGACCCCCAGTGTTTCAGCCCCACTCTGGCCTCTATTAACCCCCTGGGGGAGACTGACCCGTCTCTGTGACCCCTGACATGACCCCGCACTAGGGGTCTAGGGATCCTGGCTGACACTCACCTGGTTCTCATTACAGATCAATCATAAAGAGTCAGAGGCTCCCACACTCATTTATACACAGAGGGGAGGAAGGTTTGGTTTTAACTGTATGTGTTGTTAGTTAGTTTGTCCACAGTAGCTAACTTGTACTAAGTGTCACAGAGGTTTAAAGAAATACATTTTACGACTTCTACATAGTCATAATTATCTATAAACAAACTAAGGCCAGAATGTAACATTCAGCTCTTTGAGCCCTCTATCCTGCCTCCAGGCCATGCATATAGATGGGCTGTGTGCCGTTTCACATTACTCTGACGTGGTGTGAGTCAGGTAGATGTCAGGTTAGTCCAATCTGGGCCTGTATTCAGTTACTCAGCCTGGCTTTCTTTGTGTGTACCTGCCATGTGCTCAGAGGGTAGGCTCCAGATGGAGAGGTGACATATGAATGTGAATGGGTATGGATATACACTCTGATGTGTGCTTGAGTCATAGACACTGTGTACTCCTGTATTTGATCTGTCCATCTGCACTGCGGAAGATCATCTGTGAGGTAAAGTCTGAAGGAATATCAGGTGACTCTGATACAGGAGCACATTTTGTCCTCTCAGAGTTGTTATTCCAAAATAGCCATAAGACTGCAACATGTAAAGTGTTGGTCCCATGTTTCATGAGCTGAAATACAATATCCCAGACATTGTACATAAGCACAATCTCTGAAATTGTGTGCACAATTTTGTTTACATCCCTGTTAGTAAGCATTTCTCCTTTGCCAAGATAATCTATCCACCTGACAGGTGTGGCATATCAAGAAGCTGATTAAACAGAATTATCATTACACAGCTGCACCTTGTGCTAGGGAGAGTAAAAGGCCACTGTAAAATGTGCAGTTTATTCACACAACACAATGCCACAGATGTCTCAAGTTTTGAGGGAGCGTGCAATTGGCATGTTGACTGCAGGAATGTCCACCAGAGCTTTTGCCAGAGAATTGAATGTTAATTTCTCTACCGTAAGCCGCCTCCAACATCATTTTAGAGAATTTGGCAGTGTCCAACTGGCCCCACAACCACAAACCACGTGTAACCACGCCAGCCCAGGATCTCTACATCCGGCTTCTTCACCAGCGAGAAGGTCTGAGACGAGCCACCCGGACAGCTGATGAAACTGTGGGTTTGCATAACCGAAGAATGTCTGCACAAACTGTCAGAAACCGTCTCAGGGAAGCTAATCTGCGTGCTCGTCGTCCTCGACTTCAGTGGGCGAATACTCACCTTCGATGGCCACTGGCACGCTGGAGAAGTGTGCTTTTCACAAATAAATCCCGGTTTCAACTGTACAGGGCAGATGGCAGACAGCGTGTATGGTGTCATGTGGGCGAGCGGTTTGCTGATGTCAACGTTTTGAACAGAGTCCCCCATGGTGGCGGTAGGGTTATGGTAGGGGCAGACATAAGCTACGGACAACGAACACAATTGCATTTTATCGATGACAATTTGAATGCACGAGATCCTGAGGCCCATTGTCGTGCCATTCATCCACCATCACCTCATGTTTCAGCATGAGCTGTGGCGGTCATGAAATGTAGTCGATTGTCAAGCAAATAACTGCCGGTCTCATGGTAATTGACCGTTAATTAACATAAACACATTTAGCATCTCCTGGCTTCCACGCATAGCCTCCAAGCCACTGATGCAGACCTTTGGAACATCTACATTTGAAAAAGTCGAATAAATCCATGTTATATAGCCTACACCATCACAATAAATCCATTATTTATTTTAGACAGGTCTAAAGAAACTGGATTTTAAGAAAATGTAGTCTATTTCAGAAGAACAGAATAGCATACTCTGAGTTGTTCTTATGTTAGGCCCTGATCTGGCTATGCCATATGGCTGTGGGCTACACTAGTTCATTTAGCAGACAAGATTTGCTTAGAATTCCATGGCATTATTTTATATTATTTTATAGTATGAAGAATACAATTGAACATAGCTGAATAAAATAGAAAGGATATTATTACTATTCTATTCTATTCTATTCTATGCTATACTATACTATACTATACTATACTATACTATACTATACTATTCTACGGTTAACAAAGAAACAGGTACTCCTATATGCTTAATTTAGAGTTATTTATGTAACTTTAGTTGTGATACAAACATATGTTTAGATTTTTCATACATTCTAAGGCTGCATGATGTGACTCTAATTATGATTTGAAAAGAGTTGCATGAAAGTCATGAGCTCTGCTTTGTTTTTTTGCGCAGCCTGTACACACTTCATCCGTCTCTCATTCTCAATTTGACAAGCACTTGATAAGCACTTGATAATTTCCCGGCGGCATCCCCTTTGTGTGGCCTTAATGCACCCTAAAAAAATCCATGCCTTTTGCGGCCAGTGGCCGTTGTGCCCTTGAGCTGAATATAATAATTATAATTCCCTTCGCCCGGCTGCATGCTCCAAAGCACCTCTCACTCAAATGGCTCTCCGTCAGGTGATCGGGTCTTTCTCACAGGCTAATTCCGAGGCACATATTGTAGATATTGGAAGAACTGTCCACATTTACTTTTCGTCAGCCAACAAGATGAGTAGGCCTAACAAACAGCAAAGGTCTAATAAATCCATGTTAAATAGCCTCAAGTTGACCTATTCTATTCTGTGCAAGTAATAAATATTCCAAACATAGTCTGGGACAGTTGTGGGATGGGATATATCCCAAATTAATACAACCACTAGCATCAAAAAAGCTTTTTTAAGCAATGAGGCTGACACAACAGATCAGAACATTTAGCTTAAAATGTTGATAAACTATTAGGCTATTTCTTCACATTATAAGCGCAGCAATACGCACACGGCAGTAGGCTATAAGCGCGAATGCTCCACTAGCGGGAAAACACCATTCTCAAAAGTGACCACAAATGTGATTATGCATGTAATGCTTTTATTATAAAGGTGCATTTTTATGGTGAAAATGATCTTCCCCAAACTTGAAACTTGCTGCGTATGTATGCCAGTTAGGCTCTACACCCCTTGTAAAGCGGATTAATGTGGATTTAAGAAGTTATTTGGCCACCTTAGTGGTGATACAAACCTTATCGAAACAAATAGGTCTATGGACTAGGCTACATGAGGTGTGGTACTATGATTTGAAAAATTCACAAAAAAAAGGCATGCGTTTCTTGCCTTACTGCACACAAGCTGGGCATCATTCACAAGTTATAGGCTAATATTGTCACCCATCAGACTATTCTTGATTTAATCTTGTTTTTACATATACTAAATAATATATGTGTGAAATTTGTTTTGATTTAGAATGGACCAATATCATGCACCTGTCTCCAAACAGGGGGGAAAAAATACATGTCATCTATGCACTTGACTCTATGAACTCTCACAATACTATATATACACACAATACACACTCACTCTCACACACACACTACACTGACACTCACACAAAACCCACACACATTCACAAAGACCATATAGGCACACACACACACATAACACACACATGTATACTCGACTAACCTGTACCCCCGCACATTGACTCGGTACCCCCTGTATATAGCCTCATTATTGTTATTTTATTGTGTTAATTTTTATTTTTTACTTTTGTTTATTTAGTAAATATTTTCTTAACTCTATTTTCTTAAAACTGCATTGTTGGTTAAGGGCTTGTAAGTAAGCATTTCATGGTAAGGTCTACACCTGTTGTATTCGGCGCATGTGACAAATACAATTTGATTTTATTGGATTTGACACAACACACATACACACACACACACACACACACACACGCACATTCATTATATGCTGCTGCTACTTTGTTCTTTATTTTACTCTTATTATTATCTATCCTGATGCCTAGTCACCTTACCCTGCCTTCATGTAAATATCTACCTCAAATACCTCGTACCTCTGCACATTGACCTGGTACTGGTACTGGTACTCCCACTAATAGGGCTCTCAGTTTACATCCTGAATACATGACCTGCCCTGGCAGCCTTCTAGTCTCCCATAGCACTCCACTCACCCTAGTCACATACCCCCTACGACACCATGCCTTCCTCTGCCTGTCTCCCCCCAGGGCCCAATAACCAGTGGGAGGAGGTTTATAGCACACTCCATGAGGAGGAGGGCAAGGGTCACCTAACTTGGCTCATCATCCATGTCTAAAACTAGACCATACAATGAGACATACACACGGTGCACGTGTCATCATTTTGTGTTTGTGTGTGTCTTTGTCCGTGTCGTTTCCTGTGCCCAGACTGAATGGGTCAGTTGATGTTCTTTGGAGCTTCTCTCCTCTGCAGACAGTCTGGAAGTAATTGTCAGCTGATGTGCTCTTCATATTTTTCCAGAGAGCAGGACCTGCCATGGATATAACCTTAGCAGTGTATAGGGCTGTTGCAGTGACCGTATTACCGCCACACCATTGAGTCACGGTAATCTCCTCTTATGCACTCTGAACATGTGTTGGTAGTACCCAACTTGCGAATGACCATCAGGTCACTAATGACCTGGTACTCAGGGGTCTATTGTCCCTCTAACCACTCTAACAGCAATGCAAATGCAATCAAAAATCACATAAAACTCACCTCACTGTGATTGATCAATTCTAAGTAAGAAGTTCAACAACAAGTTGAAACTGAGTGGAAAACATGGTCATTGTGGATGTTGTTTCAAAGCATAACACAACAAAATGGACAGCGCTTTCTAAGGTGATGATTAATTCAAAACATCCATATGTATATTAAAGCTTATGCATAGTCATAGGCCTATGTATGAGCCCAACCCCCCCCAAAAAATAGAATTAAAATGATTGTACTTTTTTACAATACATAGCCTACTGCATATTACGCATGGCAGAAAGAGAAGATGTCTTTGTTATATAACTAGTCTAGCCTATATTCCAAAATTAAATACATTCTAGTAATCGCCTTTGAGTGTGGCCTGTATTATTATGCATACTGGATGGACTGGTTACCTTATTCTACGCTCCAAACGTTCTATTCATGAGTATGGGAGAGAAAGTATAGGCCTATGAGA
This sequence comes from Coregonus clupeaformis, assembly GCF_020615455.1. NCBI lineage: Eukaryota > Metazoa > Chordata > Actinopteri > Salmoniformes > Salmonidae > Coregonus > Coregonus clupeaformis. The sequence continues at coordinate 37,389,138 of NC_059203.1, read as the reverse complement.
TGCTGTTGGTTCATTGATTGTGCAGGGCGGCTTACAGAGTTAGCCTACAATAAAAAATTAAAAACGGACATATCATATTTACATAAGTATTCAGACCCTTTACTCAGTACTTTGTTGAAGCACCTTTGGCAGCGATTACAGCCTTGAGTCTTCTTGGGTATGACGCTACAAGCTTGGCACAGGATGCTCCTGAGCTCAATTTCAAGTCTCATAGCAAAGGGTCTGAATACTTATGTAAATAAGGTGTTTCTGTTTTTTATTTGCAAACATTTCTAAAACCTGTTTTCGCTTTGTCATTATGGGGTATTGTGTGTAGATTGATGAGGGAAACAAATTATTTAATACATTTTTGAATAAGGCTGTAACGTAACAAAATGTGAAAAAAGTCAAGGGGTCTGAATACTTTTCGAATGCACTGTATCTACTGCTTGGATAGTTCCGCCTGAGCCACTGGCTTAATTCCATTCTTAAATTTTTATTTTTGGTTGAGTTGGAGACGTGACTCCAACATATCATTTGTAAACTTGTCTACAAGTTCATGGGCTATTTATTGTATTTTAAAAGTGATATTGAATTGTGTTTTGGTTGTCAATGCAACCAAATATCAACATTTGAAGGAGATGTATCTTCTGCTTGCATAGTTCCATCTGTGCCACTGACTTCATCTGGCTTTAATTCAAGTTTGTCTACAAATTAATAATTGATATGTTGGATTCATGTCTCCAACTCAACCAAAATCTGATTTGATTTAGTCCTCTATTCTTTAATTTAGATTTTTGGTTGAGATGGAAATTTGAATCAAACATATAAATTATTTTAAAAAATGGACTAACTGTAAATAAAGCCAGACTAAGTCAGTGGCACTGTGCATTAAATGGCAATTGTGCCTACTCTGGACTTGGCACATGCACTCTAGCCAACAGTTCGCAGATACATTTCGGATAGGCTAGTCTACATGATGAGATTATTATGGATAAGAGCGAGAATATTTTTATTTGTCAAACGGCAGTCAACCATCGATCATCATGTCATCAGAATAATTTATTGGAAAGGAGCATCAAGATCACCTTGCACTTTCACCATCCTGTGAAGTTCATCATTATTTATTGAATTTGTAGCCTAATAAACTGCATGGTTTCCCGAGTCATAGTGGGAGGACCACTTCTTGACACACTGCTCTCTTAACCCGGAAGTCAGCCGCAACAATGTGTCAGCTGGGAAACACTGTCCAGCTGGCGACCGAAGTCAGCTTGCGGGCCCCCGGCCCACCACAAGGATTCGCTAGAGCGAATTTCCCTGTTTGATCGCTAGGTTTTATGGGTATTATGACTCATACTGTGGTACTCTATCTTGGCAAAGGAGAAATGCTCACTAACAGGGATGTGAACAAATGTGTGCACAACATTTTTGAGAAATAAGCTTTTTGTGCGAATGGAACATTTCTGGGATATTTTATTTCAACTCATGAAACATGGGACCAACACTTTACATGTTGCATTTATATTTTTGTTCAGTAATATATCAATATTTGCGCATAAAGGCATTTCCACCACCATTTCTCGCATAATTAATCTTACTGACACAAAAAGATCCCACCATATCGAAATAACAAATGATCTGTTGGCATTTATCAAATTGAACCGAAACTATCTGTTTCCAACATGTGTCCGTGATTTGTATTTATACGGTATGACTTTACTCGCATTAAAACTGTGGATGGAAATGTGGTTAGAGATCATATATGAGTAAAGTATGGTCACATTTCATTTTCTCTGTTAAACCTACCCTTTGGAATGACTTCGATAGCAACAGTGAATCTATTTAGTTAAGTGGATCTCTCAACAATCATTCTCACGATAGCACATTGTTAATAGTCAGGGACAAATATCATAGCTAAGCAGGGCTTGGTTAAAATCCTGGATGAGAGACCAAATGTAGCTTATTCCATGTCACAATATGTTGACAAATTACATTGAAACAATGTTGATTCAACCAGTTTGTACCCTGTGGGATGTGCATGTGTGTCTGAACACATGATTTCTACAATACATCTCCTGCTTTGTCAGGAGCTGTCAGGAATGTGATAGATGGATGGATGGATGGATAGATGGATGGATAGATACTGTGGTGTTTTTCTCCATCACTCTGAGAGGTTCATTGACGCTGTCTCAATGCCTGAGAGGAGTGAGCAACACAAACACAGCCACCAGGCTGTCTACATGGAGACTGTGGACACGGCACATTGAAGTGTTTGAGTGGTCGTCCTGGTCCAGGCCTTTGTTAGCCCATGGGGGCTTGACCCCAGGTTCAACCGCTCAGGAGAGTGCTAGAATCCATAAAGTTAAACGTGAGAGAAAAGGATCATTAACGGACCAGGGCTGTTGGTAATGAAGGACAGCAGACGTTAGTTGTGTTGATGTGTGTCACCCAACACACTCTCTGTAAATGAGAATAGCCCTTCCTTCCCCGCTGCATTGTCTTCTGTTATGAACAGGATGGGCCCTGTAGAGCTACAGCCAGCCAGCTGTCATACAAGAGGGCTCTGTGTCACAGTGTCACTGTGTGTTCACTGTCCAGGTGTGCTCTCATTATGTGTGGCATGGCGAGTTTCCCTTTGAACGGCTTTACATTGGTTTTACAAGCCTAATTCATTAATTCAATACATTTTGATTGTGATTTTGGTGGCATTCTATCATTCAGTACAGGAGTAGCCTATTCTAAGAAAACATTCAGCTTGTTTTCACATTTACAAATAACGAGTTAGTTGAGCATGGCTATTGTGTGGTCTGCATGTGCAGTTGTGTGGCATACCACTGAAAACATCTCCACTGTCAATGATAGGGCTCTTTTTCATTCATGACTCGAGCTATAGCTTCTGTGTTGATTCTGCAGCCAGCATGATGAAGTCATTCACGCTAACTGTGAAAACATTGAGGTCACTATTATGTGTTCATCTCTAAAGCTAAAATGCAGGTTGACACAGCATGTTTGATAGTCTTGTTTGGTTTTTCTCTCTGGAGATAAGTTGGCTCTCTATGACTCACTGTAAACATATATTAGAGCTGAGTGATATAGTACAACAATCCTCTTTGATTCCTGTCACATCCACTCCTCTCAGCTCCTCTCAGTCCATGGTCAGTGCTATCCTGTATCCTTGGGATGTCCCTACCCTAAACTCTAACCCTAACCTTAACCCTTACCCTTACCTTTACCCTAACCATAACCATAACCATAACCATAACCATAACCATAAACATAACCATAACCATAACCACAACCATAACCCTTACCTAACCCTAACCTTTACCTTAACCATTTTAAATGTCAACTTCAATGGGGTAGGGAAGTCCCAAGGATCCCGGATAGCACGGACCCTCAGTCCAGAGCCGTGAAGTCTGTTTAGGTATGTGGTGGGTAAGAGGGCCAGATTGTCCATTGGGGATATTGTGTTACGCAAGTGGTTTTTAAATCAGGAATATGATTCTGGATGCTCTTCTGCAGGGGCCTGAATGGATAGAGGAGGGGGATTTGAGTAGACTCGGGGGTAAAGTTTCCTCAAATGACATTTGAATCCTCTTTTGTGCTCAAATACAGAAATGCAATGCCTGTTTTCCTTCCTCAAAGTGGATGTGCTTGGAGGCAATATTACACTGTACAAATGCGGACTTGTGAGTATGGATATAGTGGTAGTAGCTTAGAAGTTTCACTGTACTTTACCAAAGCTCCATCTATGTTAGGCCTAGGTGGTAGTAGCGTGTTCTGGGGTCATACCTGGAGAGGGGATGCTCACACACAGCAGTCTCTAACATTCCCAGGGCCAACCTATCTGAATCTGAACCCCCCTTTGTGGCCTAATGGAATGTCCCATGGTGCGGCGGGCTCCAGGGCCGAGGGGAGCACATAGGAGCAGTAGCTCCAAGGTCGCCGCTCACAGGCCCGCTTTGTTGGCTCCCCGCAGCAAGGAGGGCCATTTCCTGCCCTCACAGGAAACACTCCTATTGGAAACAGATTTTCGCTGACAGTTGACTGTGATCCCAGGCTCAGCTGAAACCACTCTCAGCATCTCCTGCTTTGAAACTCATCTGCCTCATCTGATGGGAGGAGGGGGGGTTCTTTCCTTCATTATTTCACTTTTTTACCACTGTGTTTTTTCTCTCTTCCTCTCCTTGCAGATCTACAGCCATTGCTTCCCTGTGTTCTGCTCACATTTCACTGGTAAACGCATTTTGGGTATTCAAATGTTAACAGCCAGGGGCAGGGAGGGGTGGATGGAGCCAGGGAGGAGACACCCAAACCTCAGCAGTGTGGCGGGGGTCCAGGCAGAGCCCTGTGCAGATGGACCAGCCACAGCCCCAACATAAATAGTGGAGATGACACACCATCGCAGTGCGCTTTTAAACCTTCAGCCCCTTCAGCCGGAGGGAGCTAACATCTGAGCCCCGGAGTGCAAATACCCAGTCATCTATTGGGTATATTAAACTGTCAGGAGAAACCTGACTGACCCTGGTGTCAACCCAAACACAGCCTTCCTGCAGCGCCCACCACACGCACACACACAGAGCTCTGGCTGACTGGCACCACACGTGCTGACAGAATGTGATGGACCATGGGACCATGCTGCTGCTGTGGTGTCTGGTGGATGCTGAACTGAGTGTTTTATAAGGCATAGGACATCACATAGGGAACAGGGAATTGGGAATGGCCAGTTACATAAGAATTGGCAATGGAGCACTCACATGTCAGAAGGGTGCAGTACTTCCCTGAAATGTTGTATAAGTGTTCCCTCCAAATTGTATTTACCTCTGGTGGAAAAGTAACCCATTTTGAAGCACAACACGGAGGGGCGTTTTATAACGTTGTTTGTTTGTGCTTTTGCTATGTTTGTTTTTATTGTTTTATTGACGTCACATTGTTTGTGTGTGAGGCACATGGATTTTAACTGGAATGGGATTTTATTGAGCGCAGGTATTAAATGAGGAACACTGAGATCTCATTGGATCATTATTGACTTTATCAGGGTTGGCGGTTACCACCAGCAATTACCAGCCAAAGGTCTGGGGGCTATATCAGGCATGCTAACGTTGACTAGCTAGCACAGCAGATGAGATGAACTAATTTAATCCCATTGTGTGGCATACAGACAGAACACAGAGTGTGGGCTACCACACCAAAGACTTGTTAATACACCCCAGCCTGGCAGCTCATTTTCCAACTACACCCCAGCAGAAGGGTCATTTCAGCCAGACCCAGGACAAGGCCAGGTGTATTACCCAGTAGCCACTGGGCCAATCCTCACAGGGGCCATAGTTAGGATTATCATGGTGATAACCCTAAGGGTCAAGGGAAGTGTGCCAGGAGGAGGACCCCCCACACCGAGGCAGCAGCAGGCTCCCAGAGGACCAGACTGTTCATGTGTTTACCTCACCTCAATTCTTCCACTGATAAATTAACAAAGCAAACAGAACATAGTGCATCTGCTTGATCTTAAGGGAGGAGCAAGCATTCCAAGCCACACACAACTCTGATGCATGGTGGAAAGCATATGGACACATTGCACATGGACATAAAACATATACTGTAGAGTCAGGAGTCAATTTAACATATATATTTTATGTCTTGAGATACCTCCTTTGTGCTTTACAGTTGAATAGGATGCTTTTTTCATTGAGGATGCTCAATGTATGCAGGCTATGTAGCTGGCAGCTCATTGAGATTCTCCAAAAAGCATGAGCAAAGCACACCTGCATGAGAGCTCATAAATATAAACACAACCCGCTGATTTATGTACTCTTGTGCAACATTTTGTTTACTTTTAGTATGAGAAGCATGGAGCACCCAAAACCCAACTATTTTCTATTGAAAAAGGATACTTATTTGTGGGAAGCCTGTGTGAGTAACTTGTCCCAGCTAATCTGGGTTTGTGGTGCGGTTGATGCCGGATGATTTCCCCTTCCCTAGGTGTTGTATTCCTCCATGACAAATCCTCCTCTCATTTATAGCCTTTTCTCTCCTTTGAGTTGATTCTTCTGCACCGCTGCGCCGCATTACTTTGGCCCTCTTCAAAGCCTTTGTCCTGTCTGCTGGTGGCCCAGGCCTCAACCTACCTGGGCAGGTGTTCTTAATGACCCATGGGTCTCCTAGCAACCAGGCAGGTGAGCTGGGTCTTGGGAAACAGAGGCAGATGTGGGTGTATTATAATCCACAGACTCAAACCAGGAGGCTGCAGTAGGGCAAACTAACTCTTTCAAAACTTCCCACAAGTTGGGTCCTGGTTTTTCAGCACCACATAACTTAACATAAGTGTAATCATAGATCAACTACACCATGATTCTCTCCACCCTCCAATTGCTACAGTACAGTACACCTCTATTATTCCAAGTGTGTGTGTGCCTGTGTTTTCCCAGCTCTCTTTCTCTCTGGCTGTGAGAGATAGAAAGGGTGTTCACAGGCCTCTTAACATGCATCCTGGGATCTCTAAACTTGGTTAGTGGGAGAGGGTTCACCCTCCCATCATATTCTCTCCACAGGGTTGCTGCCATGCCAGAATGACACATTACAATTTGGCTGGGGATGCAAGGGCGTATGCTGCAACTCGCTGCTGGGAAAGAATGTGTGCTCTGTATCATTTTGTCCCTCTAGCTCTTGCCTATATTTGAACCTGAAGACATATACTGAGGCGAAACAGATGCTTTGTTCAGAGTTCAAAGAGGAGGCTGTTCTTAGCTGGGCCCAGTGATAAAGCACTGGAGAGGGAATATGGATTGTGCATCTCAGTTCTCTCACCACCACAGCCCAGTCTCAACTGACCTCCATCTGGTAGTGCTGCAGAGAGCTGTGGTCTGTGTGTGAGTTAGAGACATGAGCACTTATATTGATCGGATGCTACAAGGGACAAATGTCACGTTTAAGCGCTGAACAGCAAGTTATTGAGATTTATGAGGGAAAATTCTCAATGCAAGTTGTGCTTTGTACAAATTTGTGTGGTATGTGTGTATCTCTAAATGAGTAGGCACATTATAGAATATTACATTATACAGTTGGAGAGAAAGGAATGACAATACGGTACTGCAATGGCAACAACTTACTGTAACAGTCATCAATTTGTATGCTCTCCAGTTGCAGGGTGGCGTAGTGTGAAGCTATGTGTAGTGGCACTATGGGCATTAAAATAATCATACTTCACATCCTCTTGCTCACCACACAACCACAATACTAAGTTTGAATACTAGCTTGTTTCAGAGAAACTGCTTATTGTCCTGAGACATTTCCAGCTGTATTTATTTCTCTCTCTTTCCCATCTCTCCAATTTTCCATCTATAATAATGTGTACGGGGGGGGCTGGGTCCAGGGAGAGTGTGTTAACTGTGAGCCCCAACCCCTCCTTTCTGCTCTGCTCTCCACAGCTCTTCACACCCTGGTGTCATGGGAGGCAAGAGGGAAGGAGAGCGTGTGCCACAGCCCAGCACAGAGATATATTAAGAGCTATAATGAACTGCTCTCTACTCTGGAGCACCCTTGATATGGGTGAACTAATGTAAAGAACATCACACTACTTGCTTAGCGAGTACCACGTCCCCCTGATTGGCTCATACTGAGACCCGAACTCAGGACCACAAACGTGACCTCCATCATGAAGCGCTCCAACCTATTGAAAAAGGCCTCCTTCAACCATGCAAAGGGTGACACTTCAGGCTGAGAAATTAGTTTCACAGATCCCCATCTGCTACACTAGCAGAAACAAACCAAATTACAGACACACTGTAGATGTATTAACACACACACACACACACACACACACACACATAGAATCAGCCAGATGATAATCATAATAATAATATAATAATAATAATAGTAATATTATCACATTCCCATTGGATTTTGTACTCCTGAGTGGCGCAGTGGTCTAAGGCACTGCATTGCAGTGCTAACTTTGCCACTAGAGATCCTGGTTCGAATCCAGGCTCTGTCGCAGCTGGCCGCGACCGGGAGACTCATGGGCGGCGCACAATTGGCCCAGCGTCGTCCAGGGTAGGGGAGGGAATGGCCGGCAGGGATGTAGCTCAGTTGATAGAGCATGGCGTTTGCAACGCCAGGGTTGTGGGTTCGTTTCCCATGGGGGGCCAGTATAAAAAAATATATATATTGTAATCACTAACTGTAAGTCGCTCTGGATAAGAGCGACTGTAATGTAAATGGATCACGTGCATAGAGAGCATTCATGCATTTCAATGATATGTTGTTATTCTTGCTGTACTTTCTGGGGCCTACTTTGAGGCTTTCATTCTGGATGGGTTGTTAAGACGTGTGTATTCTTTCTCTACATGCAGTCAGTAGGGTATCAGTTTGTTCCTAGCCCACCGTTGACAGAGGGGACTCACAAACCCCTGGCTTGCATCACAAGGCACCCATCTCCCTCCTTATGTCCCAAACAACTGCCCCCCTCCCCCCCTCCATTAGCCCCTCAGACCACCCCTCTGGTATTTGCCCTCTGCAGGTAGCCAACAGTGGGCTACAGGAGGCTCCAGACCCCCTCGCCAACATAAACATAGTAGTGGAGCTCACACACAGAGACAGGTTGGGTCAGAGTTAACACTGGACTGATACTGCTGCTCTGCTGTAGTACATTGTGTGTGGTTATACTCGGTGAAAAGCAACTGCAGTCTTCAGCTTTTGCCTCTTTTGTGTATATTGACACTCCATCTCCATGACAGTGGAGACAGCATGTACAGCATGCTATTGATTTATTCAATACAAACATGAATGCTGTATGTCTTATGTGTTACTAATGGGTTATGTCAGGGTGTACACTCTGGATGTTGTTCAGTAGACATACAGTAGTGGTAGGTGAGAGAGGTGAGGAGAGGTAGACCAGTGCTCTGACTTGCCCCTCTAGCTAGCTTGCAATCTGGTGCCAATTATCCTGATTGGAGGGCTGCTGGCCTGCAGACAGCCTGCAGTGTGAGCGTGATTAGCTCCCTCCCAGTGCTGCAGATACACCATCAGGTGTGAGGACCACATGGAGCAACGGTAATGGTGCCATTTGGTGAGGTCCAGCTGTGTTCCACTCAAGCACTTTGGTCAAATAAGATTCCGGTGTTCACCACAGTTAAATCAATTGGGCTACACAATTAAAGGGATGTTCCACTCAAAATACAACCTTAATTTAAAGCTAATTATGTAAGGCAAAAGGCTCATTGGGCTCCCGAGTGGCACAGCGGTCTAAGGCACTGCATCTCAGTGCTTGAGGCGTCACTACAGACCCCCTGGTTCGATTCCAGGCTGTATCACAACTGGCCGTGATTGGGAGTCCCATAGGGCAGCGCACAATTGGCCCAGCATCGTCCGGGTTTGGCCGGTGTAGGCCGTCATTGTAAATAAGAAATTGTTCTTAACTGACTTGCCTAGTTAAATAAAGGTTAAAAAAATAAAATAATTATGTATGAATTGATGGGAAAGAGAGGGGAAAGAACAGTGATGAAGTATTCCACCATTGTTTTTTATCGCATATTTGGAACACTTCCAGAAGGTAGTCCATAGATTCTTACCGCATTCTATTGCTTTTTTGATTGCTGTAGCTATATTTTTATTGATTTGGTTTAGGTTAAGATTAATTAAGATTAAGATCACTTTAATTGTCAATTGTACACAAGGTCCAACAGAAATTTGACTTCCTCTTTATCCCAACCCCTCCGAAAGACACACATACATGTTGGAGAGGTTGGAGCAGGGGGCTGCCACACTGGGCAGTTGTTGTGGGGGGTTAAGTGCCTTGCTCAAGGGCACACCGGCAGGCAATGGCATCTAGGATTTGATACCAACAACCCTCCAGTTGCTAGCTCACTTCCCGACAGACGTCTACCATCAGACCCGGGATTCGGACTGGCAACCCTCCGGTTTCTGGCTCGCCTCTCTAAGCGCTAGGCTACCTGCTGCCAGTTTGGCAGTATTTTACACACTTCCGAAGGATTATTAACTAATGTTAAGATGCATGTCATAACATGTATGGTATGGTGTGGTTACAAGAAGCAGCATATGTAACCAAACATGATATTTGATGTAGAATAGAACATACTGTATCTTTCTCTCCGTTTCCACCTCCCATGCTAATGTTTGGACAGGCCACTGTAAACGTCTCCATCTCTGGGGAGGGCTAGTAGTAAATTAAGTTGTTTATATTCACCCACAACATTAAGGCTGCTCAAGACAAGAGCCGTATCCTTATATAGACCTGGAGCATCAGTCTGTCTGACTGCAGTAAACATCCTCCTAAGCTTCAGACTGTCCCATTCAGCACCATTCCTTCTCAATGATATCAGCCTGCTCTCCACAGCCCTATACCTTCTCATTGATATCAGCCTGCTCTCCTCAGCCCCATACCTTCTCATTGATATCAGCCTGCTCTCCTCAGCCCCATACTTTCTCATTGATATAAGACTGCTCTCGTCAGCCTCATACCTTCTCATTGATATCAGCCTGCTATCCTCAGCCCCATACCTTCTCATTGATATCAGCCTGCTCTCCTCAGCCCCATACCTTCTCATTGATATCAGCCTGCTATCCTCAGCCCCATACCTTCTCATTGATATCAGCCTGCTCTCCTAAGCCCCATACCTTCTCATTGATATCAGCCTGTTATCCTCAGCCACATAACTTCTCATTGATATCAGCATGCAATCCCAGAGGCTTACTCTCAAAATCAAATCAAATTTTATTGGTCACATACACATGTTTAGCAGATGTTATTGCGGGTGTAGCGTAATGCTTGCGCTCTCTCATACCAGAGGTCAACCCATGCTGGCCTTGCTTGGTCCTTTGTGTCATAATGGGTTCCATTGTCTTTAAGAGTGTGATTGAGTGGTCACTTCTGGCCCTCTATTTACTGTCACTTCTAGCCACATGTCCAGTTAGGAGCAAACGCTAATAGGCTACTGTCCCTTTGACCAGCAACAGAGGCTGGCCCATTGTTTTAAAATTGTAGGCCACATTGATGCTCAGTCTGTCACAAGTGACCCTATTGACATCCTCAACCACTGGGACATCTGCTCTGTGCTAATTTAGAGAGGTCTCATCTACAGGACAGACAGACAGACTACTGCCAGGCTGATTCTCTCTCCAGTGTTAACTGGCAGGCCTTGTGTTCTGACTGACCTGACAAGTCTCCAAACACAGAGGAAGAAGGACGAGTGCCACCCTTCACGTTGTTCTCCTAACAGACACAATTTGAGGGGGTATTCTCTACATGTATTGTGCCACTGCACACCATTGTTCTGTCTCTATCACTGGTATTGAATTGTGAATTAGTGCATGATTTATTGCAATGAAAGTATACTCCCTGTTTCAATACAATTGTCATAAAAAATTAACACTATAATGCTAATTTACCTCTGTTGATCGTAGCTCCTGTGTGGGTAAACATAGGTGATGATGTCAGCTGTTCTGTGAGTGACCCAGGTTAGTGAGAGTGGGCTCTGCTCTGTGTTGAGCTCCTGACGGTGGGACACAGTAGTTTCCGGGGTGGTGAGGACTGAATGGACTCTTTCATACCTGGTATAAATGTCCAGTTGAGCAGTGTTAAGGGTGTGTTGAGGGTCTGTGCCACATGTGGGCGAGTCGGCTCCCGCCCCTCAGAGAGCAGACAGAGGGGCACACATCACCTCAGGGGTCAAGAGGAGCCACACTTCCTGTGGTCCGGGTCGACCGGTCGTCAACCCCCTGCCGTCAGACTCCTTTACTGGCTCCCTGATTGCTCTGATTTATCATCAGGCCCATTGATGTGGAGCCTGTTAAACACCAAAGAGATTCACCCCAAACCAGATGTAGCACCAAACGACCTCTCTACAGGTCATCACTGAGACTGATAAAACCGAAGGAGGAGTGATAGCTCATATACCTTCACTTAGTCTATAAGTACTAGGAACTATTTCATCTACTACGGAGAGTAAAACCTCTAACTGTCCAGGCTGGGGTCAAATATAGCATTGGTCGTCATTCACCCACAGTTTCAATAGATCATTTACATTTTAGTCATTTAGCAGACGCTCTTATCCAGAGTGTATACATTTTTTTTTATACTGGCCCCCCGTGGGAATCGAACTCACAACCCTGCGTTGCAAGCGCCATGCTCTACCAACTGAGCTACCAGCCTGTAGGGTAGTTCAATGTCTGGGGTGGGGAGGAGTAGTCTGTCCCCAGAAAGAGAGAGACCAGTAGGGTGACGTGGCTCTGATCAGGGACTGGAGAAGGAGAAGTGACCACCATGGTCCTGTGTTTATATGCCTCCGATGATGGTACATGAAAGCCCTCCGCCTCACTCAGGACCAGAGAGAGGATCACCGCCCTGCAAACCTGTTGCGCTCCAGAGAGAGGCAGGTAGTGGAGGCGGCCAGGGACTAATGGGATCAAATTAACCCCATTATGAGGGTCCCACGTGGGGCAGGGCCGAGTGGTAGAGGGGGCCCACACAAAGGGGGGCACAGCCCCCCCCCCCCCTCGGCTGGGTGGAAGAGCTGCCTCATGCTAATGTGAAAATGAACATACAGTGGCTTGCGAAAGTATTCACCCCCCTTGGCATTTTTCCTATTTTGTTGCCTTACAACCTGGAATTAAAATTGATTTTTGGGGGGTTTGTATCATTTGATTTACACAACATGCCTACCACTTTGAAGATGCAAAATATTGTTTTTTGTAAAACAAACAAGAAATAAGACAAAAAAATGGAAAACTTGAGTGTATATAACTATTCACCCCACCAAAGTCAATACTTTGTAGAGCCACCTTTTGCAGCAATTAAAGCTGCAAGTCTCTTGGGGTATGTTTATAAGCTTGGCACATCTAGCCACTGGGATTTTTGCCCATTCTTCAAGGCAAAACTGCTCCAGCTCCTTCAAGTTGGATGGGTTCCGCTGGTGTCCAGCAATCTTTAAGTCATACCACAGATTCTCAAAAGGATTGAGGTCTGGGCTTTGACTAGGCCATTCCAAGACATTTAAATGTTTCCCCTTAAACCACTTGAGTGTTGCTTTAGCAGTATGCTTAGGGTCATTGTCCTGCTGGAAGGTGAACCGCCGTCCCAGTCTCAAATCTCTGGAAGACTGAAACAGGTTTCCCTCAACAATTTCCCTGTATTTACAGTGGCTTGCGAAAGTATTCACCTCCCTTGGCATTTTTCCTATTTTGTTGCCTTACAACCTGGAATTCCCTCAATAATTTCCCTGTATTTAGCGCCATCCATCATTCCTTCAATTCTGACCAGTTTCCCAGTCCCTGCCGATGAAAAACATCCCCACAGCATGATGCTGCCACCACCATGCTTCACTGTGGGGATGGTGTTCTCGGGGTGATGAGAGGTGTTGGGTTTGCGCAAGACATAGCGTTTTCCTTGATGGCCAAAAAGCTCAATTGTAGTCTCATCTGACCAGAGTACCTTCTTCCATATGTTTGGGGAGTCTCCCACATGCCTTTTGAAGAACACCAAACGTGTTTGCTTATTATTTTCTTAAAGCATTGGCTTTTTTCTGGCCACTCTTCCGTAAAGCCCAGCTCTGTGGAGTGTATGGCTTAAAGTGGACAGATACTCCATTCTCCGCTGTGGAGCTTTGCAGCTCCTTCAGGGTAACTTTGGTCTGTTTGTTGCCTCTCTGATTAATGCCCTCCTTGCCTGGTCCATGGGTTTTGGTGGTGCGGCCCTCTCTTGGCAGATTTGTTGTGGTGCCATATTCTTTCAATTTTTTAATAATGTATTTAATGGTGCTCCGTGGGATGTTCAAAGTTTCTGATATTTTTTCAGAACCCAACCCTGATCTGTACTTCTCCACAACTTTGTCCCTGACCTGTTTGGAGAGCTCCTTGGTCTTCATGGTGCCGCTTGCTTGGTAGTGTAGCAGACTCTGGGGCCTTTCAGAACAGGTTTATATATACTGCGATCATGTGACACTTAGATTGCACACAGGTGGACTTTATTTAACTAATTATGTGACTTCTGAAGGTAATTGGTTGCACCAGACCTTATTTAGGGGCTTCATAGCATAGGGGGTGAATACATATGCATGCACCACTTTTCTGTTATTTATTTTTTTTGAATTTTTTGAAACAAGTTATTTTTTTCATTTCACTTCACCAATTTGGACTATTTTGTGTATGTCCATTACATGAAATCCAAATAAAAATCCATTTAAATTACAGGTTGTAATGCAACAAAATAGGAAAAACGCCAAGGGGGATCAATACTTTTGCAAGGCACTGTAGAGGCTAATCAGAGACAGCAGCCCCATGCACTTTCCCACTGAGGTACAGATGATGATGCATATTTAACGTATGAGGCCAGTGACTGTGGTTTCCTTTGGTGTAATGCAATGAGAGAGGGAGTGAGGCACATCTGCTGCCATGGGAGAGAGGAAAGGCCTGGAGCTAAAGCTGTGGTGGGAGACCAGAGGAAAAACCTCTCTCCCTGTACATCACTGGGATTGTGTTCACCTACTATCTATGTTCAGGGACATAGTGTTCCACAAACTGTCTTAGGATTTGTGGGACTTCAGAGTAGGCCTACTACTATATTTCCCATAGGCTTCCTTTGATTAAATAAGAAAGATGAGTATAATTTATCTTTCACGGTTATTCTGGCTAAACATGATAACCATTTACTAAAGGAAAAGGCACTGTTGACAAGTAATCAGTTATAGGTAAATGCAGCAATCAACACGTACATTACAGCAATTTGTCACACCCTGATTTCACCAGTCTTTGTGCCTGTCTCCAACCCCCACCAGGTGTCTCCCATCTCCCCTCATTATCCCCTCTATATTTATACCTGTGTTTTCTGTTTGTCTATTGCCAGTTCGTCTTGTCTCGTCAAGTCCTACCAGCGTGTTCCTGTGTGCTAGTTTGCTTTTCTTAGTCTTCCCAGTTCTGACCTTTCTGCCTGTCCTGACCCTGATCCTGCCCACCGTCCTGTACCTGCCTAACTCTGATTTGGATTACGTCCCGTTGCCTGTCTTGACCTACCGATTGCCTGCCGTCCTGTACCTGCCTGACTCTGATTTGGATTACGTCCTTTTGCCTGCCTTGACTTACCTTTTGCCTGCCCCTTAAACTATAAAAAACTCTGAGACTCGTACTATCTGCCTCCTGTGTCTGCATCTGGGTCTTAGCCTGAGCCGTGATACAGTTGCATAGTCTATAGTGAGAGTCAGTATATATTGACATGAAAACCCATCCAACAGAACCAACCAGCAACCAGCTACCAACCAACTATCATAGCAGCAATGCTCAGTATCATATTTGATGAATGGATGGATGGATGGATGGATGGACAGGCGGGCATATAACGCAAATGTCTAGCAACCCAAGGGTTGCGTGTTCTAATCTCATCACGGCCAACTTTAGCATTTTAGGTAATTAGTAACTTTACAAATACATTTTTTAGCTACTTTGCAACTACTTAGCATATTAACTAACTCTTCCCTTAACCCTTTAACCTAACTCCTAACCTTAACCCTAACCTTAACCCTAGCCTTAACTCCTTGCCTAGCTAACATTAGCCACAGCAAATTGGAATTTGTGACATATCATACGTATTGCTAATTCTTAACATATTGTATGAATTTCAATTCGTAACATATCATACAAATTGTAATTCGTAACATAACATATGAAATGGATGATGGACATCCACAAATTAATACATACCATACGAAATGTAACATATCATACTAAATGGAGGGGACAGATGTACATTTACCATGTTTCGTCTACCCCTGAGTCCAGATTGCAGCACCACAGGAGAGAATGAATGACTTCTGTAGACTGTTTACTGAGGTGAATTTATCAAACCCGAGTCTAAACCAATTCATCTTGACAAGCCACAGAGAAGTTTGCCAAATTGCTGCAATAACACCGCATTCGACCGAAAACCGACGCTTGTTATTTTAAAGTGTAATTTAAAAGAGGATGGAAAGTATAGCTTTTTGGAATGGCTTCTCTGGTTGGAAGGCTCAGGTTTAACACTCGGCAGGAATGTGAAAGTGAGTATCTTAACTGCAATCAGGCATATGTGTGTATTTGATCTGCACCGAGCGACACGCATTAGTCACAATGACACATTCCCTGAAAACCAGCCAAGAAACCAGCCTGACTTCCACTGTGTAAACACTAGTATTATCAGGGTTTATTAAGCCTGATGTATGTACAGTACCAGTCAAAAGTTTGGACACACCTACTCATTCAAGGGTTTTTCTTTATTTTTACTATTTTGTAGAATAATTTTTATTACATTGTAGAATAATGGTTTGGGATGAGTCGGACAGCAGAGTGAAGGAAAAGCACCCACAAATTAACTTTTAAGAAGGCACATGTGTTAATTGAAATGCATTCCAGGTGACTACCTCATGAAGCTGGTTTAGAGAATGCCAAGAGTGTGCAAAGCTGTCATCAAGGCAAAGGGTGGCTATATGAAGAATCTCAAATATAAAATATATTAGATTTGTTTAACGCTTTTTTGGTTACTACATTATTTCATATGTGTTATTTCATAGTTTTGATGTCGTCACTATTATTCTACAATGTAGGTGTGTCCAAACTTTTGACTGGCACTGTATGTGTGTGTGTATGTAAGCCTATATTGGTCATTCTACAGAAGTGGTGCAAATTGGGTGTTGGAAAAAAAATCGAATTTGGATCCTATTTTTCCCGAACTTTCAGCACACATGTCTTCAAACAGGTGGATATACAGTATATACTACTCACACACCTTATTTGTATTGCATATTTGAAATATTTACCTGAATTCCTTACCACCCCACTACATTTGGCACTACCAAAACATAGTGAAGAAGTTGCAATAAAAGTAGAACCATTCACAGTAGTGATCATTTTGATTAACCTTCTATTACAGATACATTTTAGAAAATGTTTTTGCATACCAAATAAAACACATTTTTGGACATAATTTTTAACCATATTTTCTAAACCTTTAAATTGAATTTAGAAAAATATAATCTCTATTGTTCTCTGTAAAATGTTCAATGTCGGTTGTATGAATCTGAAACTAAACTAGTTAATTGATTGAATTACTTATGCATCTAATTAATTATGTTGTTAGATGTTTAAATGTTCACTTTACCTATCTTTATTTTGGTGTTTCGGTGGCAAGTGTCAATCATAGAGATAAGTGGTGGACACTAGATGGATATAACTTGTTTCAGTATAGACATTGCCATTGAGGGCTTCCACCATTTAAAAGTAGTCAACTGGGTGGAGATTTCTATGGGTTGGGAGTGATAGTCAATGATCACAGAGAGCATTGTCTTCTTCAAATTGGGTTGCCTATGGTTTGTAAACCAAAGACTAAGGTAACATCCAGGAGCCAGTACCAAGATTTATACCAGGACATTGGTCCCAAGATCCAGACCCAGACCCAGTGAGTTGAGATCAAGACAAGTTAAAGATCGAACTCATGTGGTCTTGAGTGATCACAAGACCAAGACCACTAGATCAAAAGTTCGTAGTCCCTTTCTTCAATTGTAAGAAACTCAAGTAGATTAAACTTGAGTACAGTAAAGTACAGTAGAGCACAGTACAGTACATTATATTACCGTATAGCACATTATAGACATCTACAGTATGTTTTGGCCAAAAATATGTTTGGTCTCTTGGAGGGTTGGAGCCCCTCTGCTGGCTATGCATCTCAATACTCTACACTTTTTCCTGAATTGTGCACTTGTCCACTACCCACATGGTGGTCCTCTGTAGCTTAGTTGGTAGTGCATTTGGCACATGCCACTTTAAAATGGAGATAGCCTCAATTGCGCTGCCCCTGGCGCAGACAGACTACTCACCATGTGGCCATGCTGGAGAGGAGAGCAATCTCATCACCTGGTGATATTTGTAGGGGTGTGGCTTAAGGCACATTCATTTTACAGTATTTGAATGAATGTGTTTCGGTAATGACATCTCAAGGTGGGACAGCATTTTTTTGAGAAATCTGGTCCCATCATAGCCCATATAAAACTGTGTTTTACCTGGTTAGGTTAGCCTATCAGATCAGGAAAAACTCTGTGCCCCAGGAAAATAATCCCAGGGGATTTAAACTTTTGAATGACTACCCCATCTCTATACCCCACACATACAATTATCTGTAAGGTCCCTCAATCGAGTAGTGGATTTCAAGCACAGATACAGAGTTGAATGGCTGTGATAGGAGAAAACTGAGGATGGATCAACGACATTGTAGTTACTCCACAATACTAACCTAAATGACAGAGTGATAAGAAGGATGCCAGTACAGAGTAAAAATATTACAAAATATACTATTTGCAATAAGGCACTAAAGTAAAACAAAAAATGTGGTAAAGAAATTAACTTTATGTCCTGAATACAAACCGTTATGTTTGGGGCAAGTCCAACAAAACACATCACTGAGTACCACTTGATATTTTCAAGCATGGGGTTGGCTGCATCATGTTATGGGTATGCTTACGTATCATCGGCAAGGACTAGGGAGTTTTTTTAGGATAAAAATAAACAGAATAGAGCTAAGCATAGGCAAAGTCCTAGAGGAAAACCTGGTTCAGTCTGCTTTCCAACAGACACCGGGAGACAAATTCAACTTTCAGCAGGACAATAACCTAGAACACAAAGCCAAATATACACTGGAGTTGCTTACCAAGACGACATTTGATTTTCCTGAGAGGCCTAGTTACAGTTTTCACTTAAATCGGCTTGAAAATCTCTGGCAAGACTTGAAAATGGTTGTTTAGCAATGATCAACAACCAACTTGAAAGAGCTTGAACATTTTTTAAAAGAATAATGTGCAAATATTGTACAATCCAGTTGTGCAAAGCTTTTAGAAACGTACCCAGAAAGACTCACAGCTGTAATCCCTGCCAAAGGTGATTCTAAGATGTATTGACTCAGGGCTGTGAATACTTACGTAAATCAATACAATTGCTAAACATTTCTTATTTGTATTTATTTTTGCTTATGGCACCTGGTATTCCCAGGCGGTCTCCCGTCCCAGTACTAACCAGGCCCGACCCTGAACAGGCTTGTTCAGGGTGGCATGGCCATAACTGTATTTTTTTAACCCTGTATTAGGTCCCTTGGCTCATCTCTGCAACTCGTCAATGGGCTCGGGAGAGGCGAAGGTCGAGTCATGCGTCTTTCCAAACAAGACCCGGCTGGCAGCCTACTTCTTATCACACTGCTAGCTTAACCCGGATGTCAGCCGCACCAATGTGTCGGAGGAAACACAGTTCGACTGACGACTGGAGTTAGCTTGCAGGTGCCCGGCCCTGTCACAAGGAGTCGCTAGAGCAAGATGAGCCAAGGAAAGCCCCACCGGCCACCCCTCACCTACCCCGGATGGCACTGGGCCAATTGTGCGTCGTCCTGTGGTGCTCCCGGTCACTGCACGTCCTGTGCAGTGCTTTTGACCGCTGCGCCACCCAGAAACCCTTCAAATTTACAAACATTTCTAAAAACAGGTTTTCACTTTATGGGGTATTGTGTGATGATGGGTGAGAAGTAAATTTTGAATTCAGGCTGTAACACAACAAAATGTGGAATAAGTCAAAGGGTATGAGTACTTTCTGAAGGCATTGTATATTTTTTGGGTGGTGGGAAAGAGCTTCCATAGTTTTAAGTAGCTACTGGAATTGCAGCCGGCAGCTACTGCAACAATTTCAGAATGTAACAGGCTGCTACTGCAGTTTCAGGAAAAAAATCAATAAAACAAGTCTCAAATATAAGGAAAGGGTATATACATTTCAGCTTGTTCGAAAACATTGCTCTGCTATTGCCATTTATATTGGATTGTTGGGCTCAATGAGACAATTCTGTTTCCACTGCCCTGCTCGGAGGGCGGCCGCTGTCGGGCGAGTGTAATGCGCTTCCTCTGGAGGTAGCGGTCCTCTGTAGCTCAGCTGGTAGAGCACAGTGCTTGTAACGCCAGGGTAGTGGGTTCGATCCCCGGGACCACCCATACACAAAAAAAATATTTATGCACGCATGACTGTAAGTCGCTTTGGATAAAAGCATCTGCTAAGTGGCATATTATTTTATTATTATTACATAACAAGTTCACAAGTTTACATTATTGTAAAAAGTCTAGCCGAGGTTATTCTCTCAGAACCTCTAGAGAATCTGTCGTAGAGTGAAGACCCGCTAAGATCCTACATCTGTAGTGCATGGGACCACAGAGTGAGCTAATAGTACTGACTGAACTCAGTAAAGAAGCAGTGCGTCCATCTGTCTGAAGATTGTTGAGTTTTGAGTCTTATTTCTGAGAACCAGGAGTTGTTTTTGCTGTACTGTTTAAATTGCAGCTCAGGCCCTAGTCAGGCTCTCAGGTGGGCTAGGGCAGTCTCTCCCGCACAGCCACAAACTCTCTCATTCCAGGCTAATATAAATACAAATGTAGTGGGAAAGTGACACATTCCATGCTGGATGTGTTTGCAGTTGAAAGAGGACCTCCACTTTCACTTTTGTCATGAGTACAGTGGGGGAGGAATGGTGGCTGTGTAGTGGCTGGATGGTGACCATCACAAGGGGGTCAGTGTCCTGTGGTCAGGGGGATTAGTCAGACAGTGGTCAGTCTGTGTGGTCAGATGTGAAGACTTGTCAAGTCCTGCCCTGCAGCATCACTGGTGCTGTGAGCTGAGGGACATGGCATCATAGGTCAAAGATGTCCAGCGCGGTCATCAAAGACAAAACAGCCATTCACTACCTCCATTATTCTCGCCCTCTTTCGATGTGATTGTGTGCGCGTGTATCTGTATGCATGCGTGAGCAGTAACAATTATGCATGCCTTACCAGTTTTCACAACCAACGTTGAAAAGCAAAAGGCACCATGGCTACCTTGCTGAGGTGACAGAAATGGTTATGACACTGTTACACAGTTTCCCACGCTGCATCACGTTTGTCACTTCTCTCCGTTATGCTAAACAGCTGAACTGGTTCTGCCAGTCGGCCGTCTGAGGAGAGTTCCCATGTAGAGAGCCATGCCTCTCTGCTGTGCCTTGTGGCGTAGAGAGCTAACTGTGCCTCGTGGTGCTGCCGGCAACGGCTGCTCTCACCGAGCAGTCTGGCCTGTTCCCTGACTCAGTCTTACTCACCTAGTTAGCCTCCGTTCACACAACCATGTGACCCAATGACAGTTCATACACATACACTGTGTCCATTACAGCTGAGAACCAAGATATCCCCTCAGTAGGGTGGTTTTCCTTGGGCCAGGGGTGGTTTCTGGGACACCTGGGCATAGGAAGGTTTGACAGCCTGGTGTGATTATATCTGAAAACAGGCCTGTGGCTATTGTATGCCCTGTGTGCTGTGTACTGTATTGTACTGTGCTGTGTGGCTTGTGAGGGGTTGGTTGAGGCTGGCTGGGCCCGGCAGGGCAGGGTTGACCTCTACATCAGATTAGCCCACAGCAGTCATTAACTCTAATCTATTTTCAGATAATGTCATCAGATGAGCTCAATCAGAGTGCATCATTGGATCTCAAAAGGACAACAATAAGCATGTGATCTCCATTACACTGATTGGTTTAAGGACTTGTAAATGCCCACTGTAGTGCAGTTGGGAGGAATCATAGATAGGGAAATGCACAGTGGGTGAGGTGGGATCTGTTTATCAGTACTGTTAGGTGAGGTGTTTCCCCTGTTTCACTTTTGCTTCGACCGTTGACTTCACATTGCCGATCAACAGTAACTGGCAGCTTAAAGCGAGAATAACCTTACGACCTGAAATTCAGGTCAAGAGTGTGACACTGCCATAAGGTAGAATTTGGCCTGATAACTCACGTGTACTGCTGAGATAAACAACAAGAATATCTAAGCATAGGCCTACTATGACATAATCAACCAAAGTAATGAATTGTGGTTCCTTTGCTTGTTATCTTGAAACTACTCAATAGGGCCTTTTAGTGTAGCAACTTATTGTCCTAACTTTAAAAGTAGTATTGGGTAGTCACTTGTATATAGCACTGTAGTATTGAGGTCTGGGAGAGTGTGTGTGAACTGTGTGTGTGAGTTTAATATTTTACTCTATCAGTAGCGCTGGGCTAGTCTCTTAGTCATGCAGTCTCCATTACGAGCTGAAAGCTCTGTTTAAAATCATTAGTGGTCCAGGAGAGTGGGCTCGGGGTCAGATTTGCAACCCCCAGATTTGTCCTGTTTAAAAATATACAGTACCAGTCAAAAGTTTGGACACACCTACTAATTCATGGGTTTTCTTTATTTTTACTATTTTCTACATTGTAGAATAATAGTGAAGACATCAAAACTATGAAATAACACATATGGAATCATGTAGTAACCAAAAAAGTGTTAAACAAATCAAAATATATTTTATATTTGAGATTCTTCAAATAGCCACCATTTGCCTTGATGACAGCTTTGCACACTCTTGGCATTCTCTAAACCAGCTTCACCTGTAATGCTTTTCCAACAGTCTTGAAGGAGAGCCCACATATGCTGAGCACTTGTTGGCTGCTTTTCCTTCACTCTGCGGTCCGACTCATCCCAAACCATCTCAATTTGGTTGAGGTCGGGGGATTGGGAGGCCAAGTCATCTGATGCAGGACTCCATCACTCTCCTTCTTGGTAAAATAGCCCTTACACAGCCTGGAGGTGTGTTGGGTCATTGTCCTGTTGAAAAACAAATGATAGTCCCACTAAGCCCAAACCAGATGGGATGGCGTATCGCTGCAGAATGCTGTGGCAGCCATGCTGGTTAAGTGTGCCTTGAATTGTAAATAAATTACAGACAGAGTCACCAGCAAAGCACCCCCACACCATAACACCTCCTCCTCCATGCTTTACGGTGGGAAATACACATGCGGAGATTCCATTCACCCACACCACGTCTCACAAACCAAAAATCTCCAATTTGGACTCCAGACCAAAGGACAAATTTCCACCGGTCTAAAGCCCATTGCTCGTGTTTCTTGGCCCAAGCAAGTCTCTTCTTCTTATTGGTGTCCTTTAGTAGTGGTTTCTTTGCAGCAATTTGACCATGAAGGCCTGATTCACAAAGTCTCCTCTGAACAGTTGATGTTGACATGTGTCTGTTACTTGAACTCTGTGAAGCATTTATTTGGGCTGCAATTTCTGAGGCTGGTAACATTTACATTTACATTTTCGTCATGTAGCAGACGCTCTTATCCTGAGCGACATACAAATTGGTGCATTCACCTTATGATAGCCAGTTGGACAACCACTTTACAATATATATATATATATATATACAATTGTTTCTTTAATTATTATTATTTATTTTTTTTAATTGGGGGGGTAGAAGGATTACTTTTATCCTATCCCAGGTATTCCTTAAAGAGGTGGGGTTTCAAGTGTCTCCGGAAGGTGTTGAGTGACTCCGCTGTCCTGGCGTCGTGAGGGAGCTTGTTCCACCATTGGGGTGCCAGAGCAGCGAACAGTTTTGACTGGGCTGAGCGGGAACTGTGCTTCCGCAGAGGTAGGGGGGCCAGCAGGCCAGAGGTGGATGAACGCAATGCCCTCGTTTGGGTGTAGGGACTGATCAGAGCCTGAAGGTACGGAGGTGCCGTTCCCCTCACAGCTCCGTAGGCAAGCACCATGGTCTTGTAGCAGATGCAGGCTTCAACTGGAAGCCAGTGGAGTGTGCGGAGGAGCGGTGTGAAGTGAGAGAACTTGGGAAGGTTGAACACCAGACGGGCTGCAGCGTTCTGGATGAGTTGTAGGGGTTTAATGGCACAGGCAGGGAGCCCAGCCAACAGCGAGTTGCAGTAATCCAGACGGGAGATGACAAGTTCCTGGATTAGGACCTGTGCCGCTTCCTGTGTAAGGTAGGGTCGTACTCTGCGAATGTTGTAGAGCATGAACCTACAGGATCGGGTCACCGCTTTGATGTTAGCGGAGAACGACAGGGTGTTGTCCAGGGTCACGCCAAGGTTCTTTGCACTCTGGTAGGAGGACACAACGGAGTTGTCAACCGTGATGGCGAGATCATGGAGCGGGCAGTCCTTCCCCGGGAGGAAGAGCAGCTCCGTCTTGCCGAGGTTCAGCTTGAGGTGGTGATCCGTCATCCACACTGATATGTCTGCCAGACATGCAGAGATGCGATTTGCCACCTGGTTATCAGAAGGGGGAAAGGAGAAGATGAATTGTGTGTCATCTGCGTAGCAATGATAGGAGAGACCATGTGAGGATATGACAGAGCCAAGTGACTTGGTGTATAGAGAGAATAGGAGAGGGCCTAGAACTGAGCCCTGGGGAACACCAGTGGTGAGAGCACGTGGTGCGGAGACAGATTCTCGCCACGCCACCTGGTAGGAGCGACCTGTGAGGTAGGACGCAATGAACTTATCCTCTGCAGCAGAGGTAACTCTGAGTCTTCCATTCCTGTGGCGGCCCTCATGAGAGCCAGTTTCATCATAGCGCTTGTTGGTTTTTGCGACTGCACTTGAAGAAACTTTCAAAGTTCTTGAAATGTTCCGTATTGACTGAGCTTCATGTCGTAAAGTAATGATGGACTGTCATTTCTCTTTGGTTATTTAAGCTGTTCTTGACATAATATGGACTTGGTCTACCTTGTCACAACACAACTGATATGCTCAAACGCATTAAGAAGGAAATGCATTCCAGGTGACTAACTCAGGAAGCTGGTTGAGAGAATGTCAAGAGTGTGCAAAGCTGTCATCAAGGCAAAGGGTGGCTATTTGAAGAATCTCAAACATAAAATATATTTTGATTTGTTTAACACTTTTTTGGTTACTACATGATTCCATATGTGTTATGTCATAGTTTTGATGTAGGTACAATGTAGAAAATAGTAAAAAATAAAGGACTATTTTGTGTATGTCCATTACATGCAATCCAAATACAAATCCATTTAAATTACAGGTTGTAATGCAACATAATAGGAAAAACGCCAAGGGGGATGAATACTTTTGCAAGGCACTGTACAGCCTCTGCTACACTCTATGGACACACAGGACAGGCCGGCAGCAAACCACTCTCTGATTAGGGGCCTTTTCTATGATTTCACACTAATGTTGCTCAGTGGGGCTGGGCGATATGCCCCATTGCACGTTAGAAAACCTATATTTTTCTGATAGAGCATGGTTATATAACACTCATTGACTTCTCATTGACCCATTGCCAGTAATTGCATTGGAAGGGTAGAATTATACAGCACTAGAATGGTGCTCATGATCAGTGATCACAAAGTTGGCCTGATATGATTCCATTTTAAAGCTGTAATCTGCATAATGTGATTTGTTATTGTTTTTGTTTTGTTGATGAAACGGAGGAGAGGAACGTCCAGTATTGTGGTAAAAAATATCTATCGCACATGCAATGACGTCTGAAACTCTAATACTTTTATTTTCCTTTTGGCCAACATTTTAATTGCATAGACAATCAGGGGAAATCCAAAATATCAAGTGACACACAAGCATGAAGATGTTGTGCTTGAGGGCGCCGTTCATGCAGGAACCAATGGGATGCTTGAAGGGGGGCAGTCATGCAGGAACAAATGGGATGCCTATTTTTTTGTTGCATAACAAAGATGAATCTAATGATATCTTTAGTCCTAGCTGCTTGCTCTGCTGACTGTTTTAAAGAGACTAATTGTCAGTAGGTCTTCCTCTGGAGTCCTGGACAGAGAGGCCTGTGGGATATCACCACTGCTGTGACCCACAGGGGAGTGGCCAGCCTAGGAGTCTGATTTGTGTGTCTGACCCTCATACCCTCCTTCTCCACCATATTCTCACTACATCAACATCTGCTTGTGTTCCCACCATTTATATGTACATCTACTCAGCTCTGCTCTATATCAAGACAGGAGGTCATGTAACAGATTCTGCCCTCATACAACAAACTGTGCTCCAACACTGACAGACCAAGGATAAAACAGCAGCCAGTCGCACAAGACTAATGGAACATTAGAAAAATATAGAGTGATGAATATTCTCTGATCTGCAGTCTGACAAGCAACCATACATTTGCCAGGAACAAAGCTAATCATTTGCACAAATTAGGTTATATTGTAACTCCAATAGTTTCAACTGTTTGATGGGATGATGAAATGCTGTAAGAAATCAGAATGACACAGGGAACAGAGCAGGAGGAAGTGGGTCAGTGAGAGCACATTGACCACATTGAGACAACACACTGCCTGTCCTCTCTATGGCTGTCTCATCAACACAGTGCCTGTCCACTGCTTGTCCCCTCAACACAATGTGTCTAGGTCTGGAAAATGGCCCATTTGTTGGAGACTGAAGACTGTGGGAGGGCCTTCTCTATGGAGCCATGGAGGGGACAATTTGTGACACAGCCATGCTGTGTTCCACTGTGGTCCACGACAGGAAGACAACTTATCAAGGTCACTGTTCTGACCTCAGCTTCCTGCCTGCCAGAATGACCCATTGTGCAGCTCATAGCAGGCTGACTTCATCACTGCAGTTTGCCCACACTGCTGTACTAGCCTGGTCCAAGTCAGTTGGTTCAACGTTTGTATTTAGTCCTCACGTCTGACTAACGTTGTCAGGCAGGCCATACATAAGAACGACAGTTAGAGCAGTTGATTCAACTTTAAGCACTACAGATCTCGGACCAGGATACCATTTCTCTCTCTCATATATCCCTGTGGTGCTTCACCATCATACAGCCTTTCCTCCTCTTCTCTCTTCTCCTCACAGAGCTGGCTTTGTGTTCGTCCTCGGTGCCTCTCCTTATCTCCCCAGACCTTGGGTTCATTTGACCACGAGCCAGAAGTCGCTCCGCCCCTCCTCACTCCCCCAGTCCAAGACATTTCCTGTGTCTCAAAACATTTGTAGAGCTGCGGTTATTGCTCTCGCTCTCACCCATTTATATTCTAATCATGAGCCCGTTTTAGCCAGGCATGTTAGTTTGTAGATTAGGGTTCTGGACTGTGCAGTCTCTCTTGTTTGTTCCACAGTAGCCTGTGGGCAGGTCAGTCAGCAGGCCTTCAGCTCTGCTCTCACTAGCCTGAGAGTGAATGACTGTATTATGCCCCTATAGACAGAGTCGCCACAGTGGGTAAAGGATCTATATGTCACGCTTACATGCCATGCTTACTCTCTGATGTTGTGTTAAATGGAACATAGAATTTCAATGGATGTATAGTTGCATATGGTTGTCAGTAAGGCTTTATATATTTTACATTTTGTTACTGTCCGAGTACTTGGTAATTGTTTTTTTGAGTACTCAAATAAAAAATATATGTATTTTAGAACACAAGTCCCACACTGGATTAAAAAATTGCGCATTTATCTATATGTCAACAGATCGCAACAATGCCTATTCTATCATAAACATTACAGATAACAAATCCTAATTGCTAAATGCTCCATATCAGCCTGGTCTCATAGACTAGACAGAACACAGTAAATGTAAATCCGTGACACTCACATTAGTATGATATGTTTGGTATGGTTACTTAAAACAGAAGGTTACTTAAGGCGAAAACGGAAGTAGGGTGGTTGGTCGGAGTGGATAGGTGGGCATATAATGTGAACTTCTAGCAACCCAAAGGTTGTGTGTTTGAATCTTATCACGGACAACTTTAGCATTTTAGCTAATTACTTACTACTTTTTAGCTACTTTGCAACTACTTAGCATGTTAGCTAACCCTAACCTTAACCCTTTAACCTAGCTCCTAACCCTAACCCCTAGCCTAGCTAACCTTAGCCACCTAGTAAACGTTAGCATTAGCTACCTAGCCACCTAACTAACTTTAGCCACAACAAATTGGAAGTCGTAACATATCATACGTTTTGCAAATTCGTAACATATTGTACGTATTACTATTTGTAACATACACTGAGTGTAAAAAAACATTAGGAACACCTTCCTAATATTGAGTTGCACCCCGTTTTGCCCTCAGAACACCCTCAATTCATCAGGGCATGGATTCTACAAGGTGTTGAAAGCATTCCACAGGGATGCTGGCCCATGTTGACTCTAATGCTTCCCACAGTTCTGTCAAGTTGACAGGATGTCCTTTGGGTGGTGAACCATTCTTGATACACACAGGAAACTGTTGAACGTAAAAAACCCAGGAGCGTTGCAGTTCTTGACACACTCAAACTGGTGCGCCTGGCACCTACTACCATACAACGTTCAAAGGCACTTAAATTTTTTGTATTGCCCATTCACCCTCTGAATGACACACATACACAATCCATGTCTCAATTGTCTCAAGGCTTAAAAATCCTTCTTTAACCTGTCTCCTCCTCTTCATCTACACTGTCTCAGCCTCCAGTATCTGTGCTGCAATAGTCTATGTGCCGGGGGGCTAGGGTCAGTCTGTTATATCTGGTGTTATTCTCCTGTCTTATCCGGTGTCCTGTGTGAATTTAAGTATGCTCCCTCTAATTCTCTCTCTCCCTCTCTCCCTCCCCTCCCGGAGGACCTGAGCCCTAGGACCATGCCTCAGGACTAACTGGCCTGATGACTCCTTGCTGTCCCCAGTCCACCTGCTCGTGCTGCTACTCCAGTTCCACTCTTCTGCCTGCGGCTATGGAACCCTGACCTGTTCACCGGACGTGCTACCTTGTCCCAGACCTGCTGTTTTCAACTCTCTCTCTCTACCGCACCTGCTATTTCATCCTCTAAATGCCCGGCTATTAAAAGCCAAGTGACATTTACTCCTGATGTACTGACCTGTTGCAACCTCTACAACCACTGTGATTATTATTTGACCCTGCTGGTCATCTATGAACGTTTGAACATCTTGGAGAAAAATCTGGCCTTAATGGCCATGTACTGTTATAATCTCCACCCGGCACAGCCAGAAGGGGACTGGCCACCCCTCAGAGCCTGGTTCCTCTCTAGGTTTCTTCCTAGGTTTCTGCCTTTCTAGGGAGTTTTTCCTAGCCACCGTGCTTCTACATCTGCATTGCTTGCTGTTTGGGGTTTTAGGCTGGGTTTCTGTATAGCACTTTGTGACATCTGCTGATGTAAAAAGGGCTTTATAAATACATTTGATTGACATACGAAATGGATGATGGATATCCACAAATTAATACATACCATACAAAACTTAACATATCATACTAATTGAAGTGTCCCGGATTTAAATGTACTATGTTACGTCTACCCCGGTGTCCAGGTTTCTCATATATATTAATTCAATAAAAAAGTAAGTGCCATTTAAGATTAATTTATTGACACTGTAATATCAAATGGTTATATTATATCGTGGAACACAATCTTCAAAAAGGCAGTAATCTTTTTGTTAATTTAGCAGACAAGTCGCTCTTATTTCCTGAGCCCTTATCACAGTCAAGAAACAAATATTTTATGGTGAAAAAACATGATGTAATATAAGAAAATAGAACAGAATATTTTTCCAAATGAAAAAAGTTTCCCGTGCAAAATGATGCGCATCTCGTGCCTGCAACAGTTATTCTCAAAGAGTAATACTTTAATACAGGGCTCAATTTGGCAAGTTGAACAACAATTTATTTCAGGATTTTCGATATACAGACGTTCGATTTAGTTTATTCTGCCTGTCCTTTGGAATGTTCTAAATGGATGAATAATTTTACATTGAACACTGCATTGTGATGAATTACGGCCACGACATCTGTTTGGTGACAAACTAATGTTTTTGCATATTTCAGTGTGCAACCTGTCAATGTTTAGTGGGGCACTAGCAGTTCGCAAAGTAGCTTAAGCAGAAAATAGATGGGACGCAATTATTCAAAAAATTGCAGCTCGCTGTTGGATCACATACTTTCCTACTTCAATCAACCAGTCCCATTTAGTATTTGTAATAAATCTGTCATCATTTAGGCAAGGAATGTAGCTTGTGTATCCCATCAGTTAGAAATGTTTTTATAGGCATTTAATTCTGTAGGCCTAACGGGAGCGTGAGACACAGAGGGGAAAGGGAATTTAGGGAGAAGAACGGTGTGATGCTTGACTTGGTTTCTTTTTTGTTGTGCCCCTCAAATGCAAATGGAACACTAGAGTCAAAGCAAATTGACGTTGTCTTCAAGACAATTTAACTTTTTTTTTTTACAGTATTTAACTTTTTTTTATAGCTGGTTAAAGATCGAGCTTTGATGTCCATTTGAGTACTCGATTACTCATGCCCATCAATAATATGTTGTGATTGGAGAGGGAATGTTCATAGTGGTATGGTGGCTGTAATAATACAAAATATTCTGGTGCTCAGTTCTACAGGCCCTGCTGTGTATAAAGACAAGAACTAGGGGGAGGAGGCTGATTTATTGATTTTACCCCTCAGAGTCTGTGTGTTTTGGAGAAAGAAAGTATGTGAGGATTCTGGTGACTCTGGTTGTGTGTCTGGGAGAGTGTGTATATTTGTATTTGGCAGTGAGAGAGTCTCTCTAAACAGTATTTCTTACAGTTTGGTCCTTCCCCGTTTGAGCACACACACAGAGCTGTGGGCTTCTGGATGGGTTCTGTATGGAATGAATACTCAGTGACACACGGACAGCAGCTTCTTCTTATAGCAGGGGCATGGAGGAATGCATAGATCTTCTCTCCATATGTGTCCATTTCACAGCTTTCCATGCTTGGGTTGAGGAGGTCTCTTTGTGACTCTCATTATGTTACCTCCGTTGATCACTGATTAAAATGCACTGAATTTCTTACTGCAAAGGTCATTTGGCCTTGATACTGCATGGGCCAATTGCCCTCAATAGGCTTCCCTTTACAAATAAACAAAAATAGACTACACAACGATGCGATGTGTTCTACTTGTGCCATTGTTTCCAACAATTGTCTATTATTGCATGACAGTCTTACTTGGATGTCTCTTTTCTTAGACAAAGGGGAAACTGGGCTCTGTTTTATGGGAGTTTAGAAACAAGAGACTGAGCGGGAAACAGAAAGGGCATTAATTGGCTCCAGAGAAGTTCATGTTTTTTCCGTTCTCCTTTATTGTGGTGTTTTTTTCTTTTTCCGATGCTTGGAGACGTCATGGTTGTGGCTGGCGGTGGCCGTGCTTTAGTCTCTGATCGTGACTGCTGGGGTTTCTGGAGAGGAGAGGCCCACATCTAAAATCTAAATCAAATCAAATTGTATTGGTCACATATGCCGAATACAACAGGTGTAGACTTTACAGTGAAATGCTTACTTACAAGCCGATTCCCAACAATGCAGAGTTAAAAATAAGACAAATATTTGCTAAATGAAAAGGAAATAGTAACACAATAAAATAACAATAACGAGGCTATATACAAGGAGTACCAGTACCGAGTCAATGTGCAGGGATATGAGGTAGTTGAGGTAATTGAGGTAATACAGTATACAGTAAAAGTGACTAGGCAATCAGGATAGATAACAAACAGAGTAGCAGCAGCATAAGTGACGAGTGTGAAAGTGTGTGTATGTATGAGTGTGTGTGTGGCGTCAATATGCATGTGTGTGTGAGCGTGTGTTGATCCTGAGAAAATCTTACCATTCTCACTCTGCTAATTAAGCATCTATTGTATATCATAGGAGGCTGGTGGGAGGAGCTATAGGAGGACGGAATAAATGGAACGGTATCAAACACATCAAACATATGGAAACCACGTTTGACTCTGTTCCATTAATACCATTCTGGCCATTACAATGAGCCTGTCCTCCCATAGCTCCTCCCAACAGCCTCCACTAATGTACATGTAATCCAAAAATATAATCCAAAAAACACACTCCACTGCATAAAAACACATAACATTCACTATAATCCAAAAAACACACTCCACTGCATAAAAACACACAACATTCACATGATTTATAGTCTCCTACATCAACTGTGATTCGACCTCTAGCACGGCTGTACATGCAGAGGTCGTATTTATACTGAGCCATGTCTGCTTTGCCTGTGAAAGAGCCTGTTTGGCCCAGCAGAGGAAGTGGGGTTTGACCCCAGAGGTCATGTTTGGCCTTCATTGCTTTGCGGACATGAGAACCCAGGCAGGCTGGCCGGCCTCAGTGCAAGCCAAGGCCTCGTGGGATGCTCCCTCTCTATGTGTGTGTCAGCCCCTGTGTTATGTTTCCCATGAACCTCATGGTTAAAGGTTTAAGACACACCCTGACATGTAGAGGAGTACAGCTGTGTGTTTTCACTAGATCATAAAAGCAGAACATATTAAAAAGTCTGCTCTTTTACAAATGGATTAGGGCTATTTCATTACGCAACCTTTAATTCATGAATAAGATCAAGTTTATTCTTATTTGATGGCAAGAAGAATAACCATCTAAATGTACATGATTTAAGACTATAATAAAACTAAAGGCACAATGTTAAGCTGAAAATGAGATACACCTTACTCCTCTTGTCCTCCCGGCAATGCTGTGAAGGCTGTGTCTGTGAATATGTGGAGTGATTACTGTGTGCTGACCGCACCTTCTGATTGATTTTATTTACCCAGTCTTCTCATAGAGAGAGATTTGCATTAATCACATTCAGCCTTTGTCAGCCTTTCTCAGACTCCAGCCTTGACTGACTCCATCCACACACCCCCACTCCACTTCCTGCCTACCACACTCTGTCTCTGTGGAAGATTAGCGAGTGAAGGAATTGTGTGTGTGTGTGTTTGCGTGCGCGTGCGCGAGCTTGCATTGGTGTGTAGGTGTGTGTGTCACTGGCACCATGACAGAAGGGAGCGAGAGAGGGAGAAAGAGGTGGTTATACTTTCTATCAGAGACAGAAGTAGTCTAGCCCAGTGGCAGATATATCGTTAATCCTCAGTCTGTCTGAGTCTGAGTCTGGGTCTGATAGTGGGAAGCTCAGCACTGGGCAGGGCTCCAACACATTTTTTTATCCATATATTGTGTTAGATTCTGCAGAGTCTGCAGGCCCACAGTGGTCATAATTATTTTCTAGCATTCAAAAGCTAACTTTTCAACTATGTTGTCCGCAGTTACTTTTTCTCTAATATAACAGACATCCTTTGAGATCATTATATGGTGTTATTGTTGTCCACATGTTTCGCCTCAGGATGTTTTTTGACCCTCCTGAGCTTACTGAACAATAATGATTCTCACTGAGAAACACTACTGCTACACTTGGCTGATTCACCTCCATTCCAGAGAGGTGAGTGTAAACTCTCTCCCAACATTGGAAATGTATGAACGGCTGGTTAAGAGGTAGATAATGAATATAGTAGAAGCAAGCATTGACAGTAGGATCAGACTTTCTAAAGATAAGTATTCTGGAGAAAGAGCACCATAAACAGCCAAGCTCATGTTGAGACAACTGCTTAGCCTAGTTCTAGCTTGGTGACACCCAGTAGTCAGCACTGTGGGATGAGTTCAGACATGCTCCTTTATCCCCCTCACATTCCCTCCATCTCTGATCCTGACGCCAAACCACATTCCCTGGAAGTGGCACGGAAAACCAGGGCTTCCAACAAAAAATGTAACCACCATTATGTTTTTTAGGCCAGTCAGACTTCTAGGTGACATCTTTTAATAATGTGCATGAAATCAATCATCTTCCGTGTAATCAGCGTCAGCAGCTTCCAATGTATGGTGAAATGTAAAAACACCATGACTGAACTGTTTAATTACTTCTTTCCACTCTCCTTTGGAAATTGAGAAAGAAACAACATTCCCTGTCATCACAAGCTATCAACTGCTGTTTTGAAACCCTTCCTGGGGTGGGTTATTAACCACGGCAGCAGGTAGCCTAGTGGTTAGAGTGTTGGGCCAGCAACCGAAAGGTCACTAGTTTGAATCCCTGAGCCGACAAGCTGGAAAATGTGTTGATGTGCTCTTGCGCAAGGCACTTAACCCTCATTGCTCCAGGGTCACCATTGATAACAGGAGACTCTGGCTGTGACCTCACTCTCAGGGGAAGTTGGGATATGTAACAAAAAAATTGTCAAATATAAGCACCCACTTCAATTTTATGTTGGTTTTCTATGTAAAATCTAAATGTTGTGTTTTGAATTGAGTTTGGAACTAGGCAAAATCCTGAGCACACTACACAGACTGCACAGAGGTATGTTAATGAGACAAAGGTGCTATATTCTAACTGACTATGGCCTTCACACCTTTATCCCAGTCTAGAAGTGGTGACAATTATTGTCCGGGACATTACTATGGCTGAGCAGCTCTAGGGCTGATTGGGGGGCTGTTGGCAGGTACGCTACAAAGTTCTTTGTCACCCATCCACCCCTGCTCCTACTCCTCTCTTCTCATTTCTAGCCTCTCTGTGAAGAGCATGACCAGTGCTTGATTTGAGCTGGTACACAATGTTTTCTACTACCTGACTTCCGGCACCTCTTATAGAATATTGACTCTAAAATATGATAGTACCCGCACCTAACTATATAAAGAGTACCAGCACCCACAACGAGTACCAATACCTATTTCAGTCCACTTCAAGCACTGCACATCTCCATTCACTGTGTACCCCTGCCCAGTAGTTCATCTCCTGCTGCTCACACCTCTCACCTGAGCCCCCACCCCCTTAGCGACATTTGTCCACTTGATGTCACAAAGACAATTTGTCCAACCCCTGCCCAGATAGCCCCTATTGAATCCATTCAAATATAGAGCCCGTTCAGGATCCAGTCTTTGTCCATACTATTCCCAGAGTGTTGGTGCATTTCAGGTTAGGGGGTTACTGATTATACCAGGCTGTCACCCTTTTCTCATTACAACTAGAGTGCTGCTGTGTGGCCCTGAGAAATGAGTAGTGTCATGTTCACTGACTTTTTCTCCCATACAAACTGATCTACTGCAGTTTGGTAGAGCTCTGACTGAAATTGGTCTACTCTGACACTGCAAAGCCACAAGAATGAAGAACATGCCAAACTTTAACAGAGGTCTGTCTGTCTGATTCAGGCTTGCTGCCTCAGATCATCTGCTCTAGCCCTCATCCTCTGATGATCTCTAAACCATCACACATCCGGCATCCACACGCCTGTCTGTCTGCCCTCCTGGCTGTCTCACTGACAGTCCTCAGACCCCCAGTAGTGATAAAGCTGTGTATAGAAGCCAGAGTTGACCACTCATTAGTCTACTGAGGATTACTATGGTATTACTATGGTAATCACAGCACTGTAGTGTCTCATTAGGGCGGCAGGTAGCCTAGTGGTTAAGAGTATTGGGCCAGTAATCAAAAGGTCACTGGTTCAAATCCTTGTGGTGATGTGCCCTTGAGCAAGGCACTTAACACTAGTTGCTCTGGATAAGAGTGTCTGCTAAAATGTAGATGTAATTGAAGATATTCAGGGATAATTTAATGGTGTATTGTTGAAATAATTGCATTTGAACAACACTGGCTACTACTGTTCAGACAGTAGAGTAGATGTCCCTGGCTGTTAACACCCCCTCTTATCCAGAGCGACTTACAGTTAGTGAGCGCATACATTTTTTTTCATACTGGCCCCCCGTGGGAAACGAA
Source organism: Coregonus clupeaformis (assembly GCF_020615455.1). Lineage (NCBI taxonomy): Eukaryota > Metazoa > Chordata > Actinopteri > Salmoniformes > Salmonidae > Coregonus > Coregonus clupeaformis. The sequence goes on along the minus strand of NC_059203.1, from coordinate 37,353,766 downwards.
CCCACAACCCTGGCGTTGCAAACGCCATGCTCTACCAACTGAGCTACACTATGCTTCCATACAAACTCCTAAATTCAAACCCTTGTTTCTTAAAATACTAGACAAACCATTCTCATCCAGCCTGTTCTTTGTTGAGCGTGTTTCTATAAATATATACACATTTTCTCAACCATCATAAGTTTTTCCTTCCTTTTTTTCAATGTGGAAACTTAAGACATTGGAGGATAAGGGTTCACCTCATCACCGCTGCCTCAGGTAGAATGGGCCAGGCTGGTTTTCTTGTAGGAGACCTATATAAACAGGCAAAGATAAACGACGCCCTGAGAGAGTCATCTCTCTTCTCTAATCCCCCGAGTCCTCCCCTGGGTCCTCCTTATCACATGTGATTGGTGGGGCTGTTTTCCCCTATGGAACTCTGGGAGAATATGTGAGATTCTAGACTGGAAACACTTTTCCTCATTACTTCTTAATGCTATCAGTGTACTTTTATCATTAAACTGGACATAATAATTATAGAGGAAACCATACATTTGTATATATCTTATTTTGGTGTAGATTTCCACTATATGTAACCTGCCTGAGTGAGTTAGCATTTTATACTGAATGAGTGCAAACAAATGGTACCCTCCATTAGCCAATGACTGCTGATGAGTGGGCACCACCTGTGAGTCCAGCAGCCCAGTGAGTATTAGAGCTGGTTAAATGAGGCGGTGGGCTGTTAGTTTGTTAGTGAGAGCCCTGCTTAGTAAAGTGAGGGATGAGGAGACTTCTGCTCAATCTGCACACAGCTGCTCTGCTCAACTTCTCCTCACATTGCTCTGTTGGGACTGTCGTAGCTGGGGCTGGGGCAGGCAGATATTTTAGTGTTGATACACCCTTTCTCTCGCCACGGTCTGTAAATAACTTGGTTGTCCTCTTTACGCTCTCTGGGATATATTCCGATATATTCAGTCCCTGTAGGTAGGGTACTATAGTGGAGTGGAGCAGGGACATGTGAGACACAGGAGGTTGGTGGTACCTTAATTGGGGAGAACAGGCTTGTGGTAATGGCTGGAGCGGAATCAGTGGAATGGTATCAAATACATCAAACTCTGTTCCAGCAATTATTATGAGCCTTCCTCCCCTCAGCAGCCTCCACTTATGTGAGAACATCGTGTTTTAACCTACTGACTTAAATATATGCCCTGTGGGAAAAATTAAAAAAATATATATGCAGTGAAATGTGTTGTTTTACACTGTCAGCCATAGTATTACAGCACCCCTGGAGCAAATTAGGGTTAAGTGCCTTGCTCAAGGGCACATCGACAGATTTTTCACCTTGTAGGCTCAGGTATTAAAAATCAGCAAACGTTTGGTTACTGGCCCAACGCTCTAACCGCTAGGCTACCTGCCACCCTACAAATAAGGGAAAATTAGATGAGAAAATATCATTTATTCCAACTTTTGTAAAGATATCTTTGTGGTCTTTCATTTTATCATTCACTTATTAGATAACTGGAATGATAAAAACAGTTTAAAAAAAACAGTAGTCTGGTGACTAAACGGTCCAAATGGGTTACTTTCTCTTCTCAAGCTGGCATAATTTCTACCACTCTTGATGCTATTTGCTTTGAGTTGTAGATGTTTCTAATTAACAATTCATTTGATTTCAATCCCTTTTAGACCGCACCCCTTTTGATTTGAACTAAACTTTCTATACATATTTGCCCATAGTATAAGTGGTCAGAAAGTAACTTTTTGGACCTGAATGCCAAAACATTTAGGAGATAGAGGTGCTCATAGTTTTGCATACCCACCCTACCATGAGACGTTCATCTCTTCATCACTGGAAAAGATAAACAGTTGTGTTTGATATAATTTTTAATCTTACCAACAGGGTTGTCAAACTATTTATAATTTCTCAAATGTTATATTTTTTGTATTGTAATTTTTTAACCATTAACGCCAATGATCTAAAAACACGTAAACTCCGATTTTGTTGTGCCTTGGACCCTATATCACATTATCTAAGGTTTTTGTATTGTGCCCGCCATCGGTTGAGACACAACATGCTCTTGAATACAGGGTGGGTGTCATGTTTTGGCTGATAAATGTACTAAAATGTGAATACATTTTAGATGGTTGACATAACTTTTATTAAAAAACATTATTTTAAAGAAATTATCAAATAGGTTCTATCCAACTCAACAATTTATATTTTCCAGCGATAAAAACATGGATGTCTCACGGTAGGTTGGGGTATGCAAAATGGGTAAACTTTCAGCACCTCTATCTCCTGAATGTTTTGGCATTCAGGTCCAAAAATAAATGTTCTGACCACTTCTACTATGGGCAAATATGTATGGTAAGTGTCGTTCAAATCAAAAGGGGTTCGGTCAAAAAGTGATTGAAATCAAATGGAATGACCCGGTAATTAAACCATGCTTTGCGTTCCTTCTCCCACAGCAGGTAGTAAAGCATGTTTTTACTACCTGGCGGCAGCGTGCTGGGCCAATAGGGCCAGTAACTGAAAGGACGCTGGTTTGAAAGGACGCTGGTTTGAATCCCCGAGACGACAAGGTGAAAAATCTGTTGATGTGCCCTTGAGCAAGGCATTTAACCCTAATTGCTCCTATAAGGCCCTCTGGACAAGAGTGTCTGCTAAATGACAAAAAATAATGATTGTGTGAGTAGTGATTTGCCCCTCACTCTGATGGCCAGTAATTCAACTCAGGTGACTACAACAGGCTAAATACTGCACCCTCACTTTGACTGATTGTTACTAGGCAGGGTTTCCTTTGGGTAATAACTCTCCATTCATTCTGTTACCTCCTTCTGACTGGTATTCAGCAAGTGTGAAGCCTGTATCTTAGTAGGCAGGTTTCCATTGACCCAGGTTTATTCTACAAAAGCAATGTCGCAAGAAAAATTATTGAGACGTGTAATGGAAAAGGCATATGTAGTAGTAATGTTCTAAAGATCTACAACATTTTTATCCATTAAACAGGGGTGGATTTTTCTTTATTGTGACAATGAGGATGGAAACTGTAATTCAAATAAATGATGATTGCCAAATCATTTTGAAGATACGTGGGGCATGTGACGTCACTGCATAACTATAAAGCTCCATTCCACCATTAATTGTAAATGCCTACATCTTGCAAAATAAAAATGTTCAGCTATAAAAATAATGTTTCTTTGCAGGACAAGGATCGTCCTGACTTTCAAGAATGCCTGAATTGCTTCACCTTGCTTTTCTGTTTGGCTGACAGGTTTCAACATCCAATTATTTCAGATCTACAGGAGTGCAAGTTTCACCATGGCGATAAATTGGCACATGATAATTATTAGAATATAGCTAATATTAGTCAATTATTGCATTCTATCCATGCTGCCTTTCACGGGCTACCTGAGACATGAAACAGAGAGGGCATACAGGCTTTCGCCAATTTATTCATGAGCAACTTGCCTAAATAGATCATGGAAACACTTCAACCACTACATTTTTATTCGACACTGTAGTTTTCTTTTGGTGTGACGTCATTACGTCCAGCTGTTTTCATCGATACAAGATAGTTAAATGGAAAAGTGCCTTCAGAAAGTATTCACACCCCTTTACTTTTTTCACATTTTGTTGTATTACAGCCTGAATTTCAAATGGATTAAATTTAGATTTTTTTTGTCACTGGCCTACACACAATACCCCATAATGTCAAAGTGGAATTATTGTTTTTTGTTGTTGAAATTTGTACAAATTAATTCAAAACAAAAAGCTGAAATGTCTTGAGTCAATAAGTATTCAACCCCTGTGTTATGGCAAGCCTAAATAAGTTCAGGAGTAAAAATATTCTTAACAAGTCACATAAGTTACATGGACTCTATGTGTAATAATAGTGTTTAACATGATTTTTGAATGACTACCTCATTTCTGTACCCCACAAATACAATTTTCTGTAAGGTCCCTCAGTCGAGCAGTGAATTCAAACACAGATTCAACCACAAACACCATGGGGGGTTTCCAATGCCTCGCGAAGAAGGGCACCTATTGGTATATGGGTAAAAAAAAAGAAAACAGACATTGAATATTTTGAGCATGGTGAAGTTATTAATTACACTTTGAATGGTGTATCAATAAACCGAGTCACTACAAAGATGCAGGCGTCCTTCACCTTTCAGCAGGATAACCTAAAAGACAAGGCCAAGTCTACACTGGAGTTGTTTACCAAGAAGACAGTGAATGTTCCTGAGTGGCCGAGTTAAAGTTTTGACTTAAATATACTTGAAAATCTATGGCAAGACCTGAAAATGTTTGTCTAGCAATGATCAACAACCCATTTGACAGAGCTTGAAGAATTTTGAAATGATTAATGGGCTAATGTTGCACAATCCAGGTGTGGAAAGCTCTTAGAGACTTACCCAGAAAGACTCGCTGCCAAAGGTGCTTCTACAAAGTATTGACTCAGGGGTGTGAATACTTACAGTACCAGTCAAAAGTTTGGACACACATACTCATTCAAGGGTTTTTCTTTATTTTTACTATTTTCTACATTGTAGAATAATAGTGAAGACATCAAAGCTATGAAATAACACATATGGAATCATGTAGTAACCAAAAAAGTGTTAAACAAATCCAAATATATTTTATATTTGAGATTCTTCAAAGGAGCCACCCTTTCCCTTGATGACAGCTTTGCACACTCAACCAGCTTCACCCGGAATGCTTTTCCAACAGTCTTGAAGGAGTTCCCACATATTCTGAGTACTTGTTGGCAGTTTTTCTTTCACTCTGCGGTCCAACTCATCCCAAACCATCTCAATTGGGTTGAGGTCAGGTGATTGTGGAGGCCAGGTCGTCTGATGCAGCACTCCATCACTCTCCTTCTTGGTCAAATAGCTCTTACACAGCCTGGAGGTGTGTTGGGTCATTGTCCTGTTGAAAAACAAATGATAGTCCCACTAAGCGCAAACCAGATGGGATGGCGTATCGCTGCAGAATGCTGTGGTAGCCATGCTGGTTAAGTGTGCCTTGAATTCTAAATAAATCCCAGACAGCGTCACCAGCAAAGCTGGTTACTAGCAAAGCAAAGCTGGTTACTACATGATTCCATGTGTGTTATTTCATAGTTTTGATGTCTTCACTATTATTCTACAATGTAGAAAATAGTAAAAATAAAGAAAAACCCTGGAATGAGTAGGTGTGTCCAAACTTTTGACTGGTACTGTATGTACATTTGATATTTCTGTATTTCATTTTCAATAAATTGGAGAAAAAAAATGTAAATACATGTTTTCACTGTCATTATGGGGTATTGTGTGTAGATGGGTAAAAAACAATAGCAATTTAATCCATTTTGAATTCTGACTGTAACACAACAAAATGTGGAATAAGTCAAGGGATATGAATACTTTCTGAAGGCACTGTATTTTCTATGCAAACTTTTTAAATGTTGACAAAAAATCACTGGACAAGTTAATGGAAATATAGCTAATGACACAACAAACATTTCCATTCTCAAATAATAAAATGTTTTATTTTTGGCAGCTTATAGTCAGAACATAGTGATAACATGTAACATTTAAAAAATAGTGACTTTCTATTGTTTAGAATGAGAATCTGTTAGTGGCTGACCTGCAGTCAGATGTAGCCGATGATGTCATTACAGATAATAGGCTGTCTGCTGCCAGTCTTCATGAGGGCAGTGAATTGATAGAAGTCTGTGTCTAGATCATGCAGGCCAGAGTGGGACTGGTGGAAGAAGGGGGACTGGCGTGGGGCAGGGGCCTGCACCCCTAGGGGGCAGGAGAGTCGTTTGGGGGCCATAGCTGTCCGACTCACACGAGAAGAAGAATCTGAGGACCTCATCCTCACCCTCTCCTCTACACTCTTTGACATACCAGTTATTTTCCGCCTCATGTTGACCAAGAAGCCTCGTGCCAGTCTGCACCCAGAGCTGGGCTGCAGTTCTGCTGGTTCGGGGTAGTCCGGTAGGTCCATCCAGTTCTGTATGAGGTCAGCAAAGCTGTTGTCCCCCAGTACCAGAGGTTGTCTGTTCCGTCCCCGCATCAGCAGCGATGTGGTCCAGTCCTCAGCGTCACCGGCCTCGAATGAGGTCCACCTCTCCAGGGAGGCGTCTGATGTGGATTTGGGTCGGACATGGCCACTGGGGGCCAGGTTGGTGCGGAGGCAGGCAGAGGAGGACACCCGTACATTCCTGGTCCTCCTGAGCACCATGCCCTCGTCCTGCCAGGAGGCCTCAGAGTAGCCAGAGTCAAACTCCAGACTCTTCTCACTGCTGGGGGAGGTCAGACCCAGGCCAAGGACCAGACCCAGCCGGCTGCCTGCATCCTCCTCCTCCTCCTCCTCCTCCAGAGGACTGGCCAGACAGCAGGCTGAGTCGTAGGTGCTGGCCGTACTAGCGTCAGAGATGCGCAAGCGGGTACGGCGCTCCAGCTGCAGTGCCCTCTGATGGCAGGCTCGTGCCACTGCAGAGCGGTGGGCAGGGGCAGGGGTGATGGCAGGGGCAGCAGCAGGGCAGGTCCTCCTCAGGTGCTTCAGGTCCTGCAGGGATCGCATCATGTAGTGCATCTGGTCACGCAGACACAGCTGGGAGGGACAGAGAGTACACAGAGTCAGACATAGGCTGGCACACACACACAGAGTGCTATTCTTTTGTTGTAGCAAAGATTTTCTATTAAGCCAGTGAATACAAAATCACACAATGCATGTTGTAAATAATGTCCAGCCTGCTGCAGATGTTTGATAGACTGAACATTCTTTATGATGTCTGAGGTGAACTCTTTCTAATAAGCACACTACATGTGTTGGTGACTATAATAGAGACCGGCTCTGTAGGACAGGCTCAGACATGCTGACTGGGTGACTGCTGCTAAGTTTCGACTGTCTGAAAGAGCTCCACCTCTTCTCTAATGTTGAAGTTACACAGCCACAGTAAACAACAACCAAGCTCTACCTGTCCTGCTCCTCACAACCTTCTCAGATACAAAACTGTATCACACCACACTTGACCAGTTTTCATATAGATCCACCCACACCAATATTAATATCAAACTCCCACCACACCTACTGTACGTTAATTTACTTCACCACACTTGTGCCTAAATGTGTGTAACACATCCATCACAAACCCACACCATAATGTCTTTGAAGTTTTATTCTACCAATACCAAACAACACTCAAGTCTCCCTTCTTGCTACCACTGCAATATAAAGGCTGAAGTCTTATGGAAATTATGGCTACTTTTCTGTAGGGGGATCTGCAGGGGGATTGAGGTTTCTCTGAAGTAGTTCAAGGCACAGGATGTAGGTATAATGGCGTGTGTCTCTTTAAGAGTGCTGTGTGCCTGCATATGAAAGTCGGCTGTGACATACTAAAGGCCATATACTCTAATTTCCTCTCCCTCTGACTCACAGGGACCCACTCTGATTGGTCCAAACCAACCAGTGAGCAGCGTCGGCTTACACTCAAAATCAAACAGGGTTGACCGAGTCCCCTGTAGCTCAGTTGGTAGAGCATGGTGCTTGCAACGCCAGGGTTGTGGGTTCGTTTTCCACGGGGGGCCAATATGAAAATGTATGAACTCACTAACTGTAAGTCGCTCTGGATAAGAGCGTCTGCTAAATGACTAAAATCTAAATCTAAAATCATAACAGTGTGTGAACCACACACAACATTACATTTACATTTTAGTCATTTAGCAGATGCTCTTATCCAGAGCGACTTACAGTTAGTGAGTGCATAAATTTGTTCATACTGATTACCTCTGAAGGAAAAAGGTGGGCTACAAAGCATACACAACAAAACACACACAAACTGATACTTCAAAAAGTGGGATCGAAGAGTAAATCATGTGGTCCTGGCAGAGATTGTAACTGTTAGTTAAAAATTAAACATTGAGAGGATCCATTAACTCTTTTCATGACAGTGATAATACCTTTCGACAGTACCAAATGGCATTACAATAGTCATGATGGCCTGTGATAGAAATACAGGGGAGTGGTTACCTCTTTCCTAAGATATATGGGTTACTTCAACCAGAATTAGACTGCAGTACACAAGACAGAAACCTTCACCTTCAAGCCCTTTATGGGGGGGCTGATCTGACAGTGAGGTGAGAAATGTTTAGCAGACCAGAGGAGGAGAGACATGGAGCCCTCTGAGACACATGTTCATGTCTGGCCATAGAAGTCACATTCAGTCTTCTCTTTCCTGTCCTGTCAGTGTGTGTGACCCTATGCCCTGTCATGCAGTGGGTAAGTGCCCCAACTCTTCCATAGTCCACTGAAGCAATTGGCCCTGTGCCAAGACCTTCAGCCCCTGTTTGCTCTCATCACAACACAGGTTGTGTGGTACTCTCATAAAGACACAACAGGCTGCCTATAAAAGTCAGACTTTTATATATAGCTACAGTATAATAAACTTCCTGTAGGGATGGAGAAAAAAAATGCCCAAAAAGGACAAAGTGATTAAACACCATCTCTACTTTCAAGAGTAGGACCTCCACAAAGTTAAATACAACTAGAAAGGAAATTATGATGGAGCCCTTTTCATACAGAGAAGTTTTAAATAATCTCTAGCAAATTAAACACCCATATGCCTCCTAAATTTACAGCACATTAACAAACTGCTATTTGTTTGTTTACCCGACACAAGGCATAGCCTACAGCAGATAGCACAACTCTGCAGAGGCATCAAAAGTTATTATGCAGGACAACGTCGTCTGTGGACAGAGCGTTGCACTGCAGATGTTGTCCCCATATGCTGGTGTATAACGCCATCATTTCAGGGACTGACAGTTAATTTAGTGTCTATAAATACATTGAGCCTATTTCATTTTAAATATGGTTTATCATTGTCGTTTTACGCACAGAATAATGTCAATTTTATAAGACTGTGCACCAATTACAAGGCCATTGTCCACTACTGTACTGTTTTGCATGATAATCTATGCTTAGGTTACAGAAGGGAAAAATACTTACCATTTTATTTATTTCAGCATCACCGTCACAATGAACTCCTAAAATATAAAAAAAGAGGAGATTAATTCCTGCACGTTTTAGTCTAGAAATACAGTAAGAGCAAAATCCTTCATAATTGTATTTTATCCACTTTAACTAGTCTGTTGATACTCACATTTGATATGGCACGTTGCATCCAGCTTGACATTAATCCATAAAAGGTTGATATCTTCCCATAAAGTCAATTTTGCGCACAGCTGTTGATATGAATCCTCGCGACTGAAGGCGCACGGTGAAGTTGTAGTGATTTTGTCCGTTTCGTTTTCTCCAGCATGCGCTCTCCAGCCAGTTATAGAGCGTCGCATCTCTGAAGCAGCCAATCAGAGTTTGAAATCTGAGCAAGTGAATAACTAGCTAGTCGCCACCTCTTTACTATGCACATCTGGATCATGATCTTCTAAACATTCACACATCATGCGCTTGTCATCGGGTGACATACATTGCATTTTAAATGGTTTATGTGTCACTGGCCTACACACAATACCGCATAATGTCAAAGTGGAACTATGATTTTCTTAAATACTTTGTCATAAAAATGTAGCCTATGTTTTTAATAATAATATTTTTATTTTTAAAGACAGATGTGTGCAAATATTTGTGTTCTTTTTTTTATACTAAACATGCCCGTTTTTTATTTTACCCCTAGGGTATGCTACCATAAATATAGATTGAGAAATTCTTCAGGCGTCTCTGAGGTCACGAGTTCAATTTGTCACGAGGATTATTCTCTGGAAGAACCCTGTGGAACCAGCAATCCCAAATGGGAAACAGTTAAGTCTTTAAAGTATGTGAGGCTGCATTGTGCTCTTGCCGATAATTTTAATTTGAAGGTATGCAAAGATTTTACGGTATGCCAACAAATTGAACTTTATTGACTGGTCAAAATTAAATCAGCCCTAAAATAAATGTCAAATCTGCCCTATATGTTGTGGAGGCTCCAACGGAATGTAATCTATAGTCTAAGTACATTAAACACATAGCTAAGTGCTTTAAGTATATTGTGCACAAACATGACTGAAATGGTTGAAATGACAGATTAATTAAATGTTTGAAAATTATAGTACATGAGGGTTGCCACGGGGATAGAAATGTATAGGTCCACATATGTCGCCATCTAGTGAGATAGATGCTGTACTGTATGGAAAGCCACTGAGCAGGTGATAATCACCTACTGTCAGTGGGTCATCACCCATTTTCACCATTCTTGTAATGTATTGTTATTCATGTCAGTGTGAAGGTGAGCAATGTACAACTGTTCACTGTTAATTGGACAAATCCAAATGTGATGGTTTACTATTCATGTGCAGATGTGCTCATCTCATCAACCATGATGTGACCAGATCTGTGTTGGTGCATCATATACCCGTGACATGTCTCAACCTGCTTCTACAACTTGTCCTTTTTCTGGAAGTGAGTAGTTCAACACATTTAGTCCACACATATTTTTCCATACAGTGCAAAATCAAATGTATAACCTAGTTCTCCAGATGCCTGACAACTCATTCCTTAAAGGCTTATTCTAATGTACTAAAACTAGCCTCAGCTACCTCAATTACATCTTGTAGTGCCCATGGGGCTGATTTTATAATTATGTGCCATGTTTGAATTAAGTAATTCACAAGATGTTTCCATCTGCTTTTAGGGTCTTTTGGTTGTGTTTTTATGAAAGGGCCACTGCTTTCTATAAAAGGGTCCCTCTCCATAAATTAATGTCTCTGAAAAAATGTCCATTAACAACTGCACACTTCAATTATAAACCTTTTTATGTGTGTAATAGCAGCTGTAAATGCTGCTGCCTACACATTTAGGATCAATTATGGCTGTTTTCTTTAAATGCATTAGGCCTAAGTAATTACACTGTGCCACTTCTTTTGTGGGTTTGTGACCATTACTGCATTATGACGGATCGAAATGTGAATTCATTTTAGGAACATCCAGGTCTTTCTTTCTCCCTGCTTGGTTTACATACTATGTCTAATGTGTCAGCCAGTATACATGTATTGCTATGGAGTTTTCATGTTTCCCAATCTCTTTCCTGTTAATGTGATTGTTAGATAATACAACATGTTATCAGTTAATCTTGATTTTAGGATCATAAATGTGGCAAGACCAGGCAGAGTTGATGTGGGAATGTACTGTATATCTGAGGTGGAGTACAGTGCATTCGGAAAGTATTCAGACCCCTTGATTTTTTGCACATTTTGTTACGTTACAGCCTTATTCTAAAATGGATTATTCTTTTTTTTTCTTCATCAATCTACACACAATACCCCATAATGACAAAGCGAAAACAGGTTTTTAGACATTTTTGCAAATGTATTAAAAATAAAAAACAGAAATACCTTATTTACATAACTATTCAGACCCTTTGCTATGAGACTCGAAATTGAGCTCAGGTGCATCCTGTTTCCATTGATCTTCCTTGAGATGTTTCTGCAACTTGATTGGTGTCCACCTGTGGTAAATTCAATTGATTGGACATGATTTGGAAAGGCACACACCTGTCTATATCAGTGGCGATTTTAGCATGTAAATCTTGGTGGGGAAAACATTTTTTTTGTTGGAGGGGGTGCATGCCAGCAAAGCCACTACACAACACAACACAACACAACACAACATAACACAACACAACACTAAACAATACATTAATGGCACTATAACAGTGACAAACGGTGCCCACAAACGGTTAGGGCCTACATAAAGCTGTCCCAACAGCAGAGTCCCAAAAGCAGAGTCCTAACAGCAGTCCAAACACCTTACCACTGCTACACCTGGCTATCAGCGGAGTCTTGTCTGGCAGCGAAACAGTTCATTCAGCTTCAATTACTGCCTTTTAAAAAATCCGTAATTTAGATTAAGACATTAATGAGCGAGCTAGGACGGACGTAGTCAATATAACTATTTGTTCAGCACTTTTGAAATGTACAGCACAGAATTCAGAACATGGGCCGTTCTTACAGTGTTCTCCCTGTACACCAAGTCAGAACCGTAGGATAAATAAAGGGTGCATATAAGCAGAAAATGAAAGTGCTTAAAATATTTGATGATTACATTTCTCTAAAACGGGTTATAGGCTACATGTGCACCACCAAGTCAGAACAGTAGGCGAAATTAAGAGGGGAAAATAGACCTAATTATTACACATGGACTACTAAAAGCTTCCTACACAACATACACTTAGTATTACTTTCTTACCTACAGAATACATACAGTGAGGGAAAAAGTATTTGATCCCCTGCTGATTTTGTACGTTTGCCCACTGACAAAGAAATGATCAGTCTATAATTTTAATGGTAGGTTTATTTGAACAGTGAGAGACAGAATAAAAAAAAAAAATCCAGAAAAACGCATGTCAAAAATGTTATGAATTGATTTGCATTTTAATGAGGGAAATAAGTATTTCACCCCTCTGCCTAAACATGATTTAGTACTTGGTGGCAAAACCCTTGTTGGCAATCACAGAGGTCAAACATTTCTTGTAGTTGGCCACCAGGTTTGCACACATCTCAGGAGGGATTTTGTCCCACTCCTCTTTGCAGATCTTCTCCAAGTCATTAAGGTTTCGAGGATGACGTTTGGCAACTCGAACCTTCAGCTCCCTCCACAGATGTTCTATGGGATGAAGGTCTGGAGACTGGCTAGGCCACTCCAGGACCTTAATGTGCTTCTTCTTGCGCCACTCCTTTGTTGCCTTGGCCGTGTGTTTTGGGTCATTGTCATGCTGGAATACCCATCCACAACCCATTTTCAATGCCCTGGCTGAGGGAAGGAGGTTCTCACCCAAGATTTGACGGTACATGGCCCGTCCATCGTCCCTTTGATGCAGTGAAGTTGTCCTTTCCCCTTAGCAGAAAAACACCCCCAAAGCATAATGTTTCCACCTCCATGTTTGACGGTGGGAATGGTGTTCTTGGGGTAATAGGCAACATTCCTCCTCCTCCAAACACGGCAAGTTGAGTTGATGCCAAAGAGCTCCATTTTGGTCTCATCTGACCACAACACTTTCACCCAGTTCTCCTCTGAATCATTCAGATGTTCATTGGCGAACTTCAGACGGGCATGTATATGTGCTTTCTTGAGCAGGGGGACCTTGCAGGCGCTGCAGGATTTCAGTCCTTCACGGCGTAGTGTGTTACCAATTGTTTTCTTGGTGACTATGGTCCCAGCTGCCTTGAGATCATTGACAAGATCCTCCCGTGTAGTTCTGGGCTGATTCCTCACCATCCTCATGATCATTGCAACTCCACGAGGTGAGATCTTGCATGGAGCCCCAGGCCGAGGGAGATTGACAGGTCTTTTGTGTTTCTTCCATTTGCAAATAATCGCACCAACTGTTGTCACCTTCTCACCAAGCTGCTTGGCGATGGTCTTGTAGCACATTCCAGCCTTGTGTAGGTCTACAATCTTGTCCCTGACATCCTTGGAGAGCTCTTTGGTCTTGGCCATGGTGGAGAGTTTGGAATCTGATTGATTGATTGCTTCTGTGGACAGGTGTCTTTTATACAGGTAACAAGCTGAGATTAGGAGCACTCCCTTTAAGAGTGTGCTCCTAATCTCAGCTCATTACCTGTATAAAAAACACCTGGGAGCCAGAAATCCTTCTGATTGAGAGGGTGTCAAATACTTATTTCCCTCATTAAAATGCTAATCAATTCATAAAATTTTTGGCATGTGTTTTTCTGGATTTTTCTGTTGTTATTCTGTCTCTCACTGTTCAAATAAATCTACCATTAAAATTATAGACTGATAATTTCTTTGTCAGTGAGCAAACGTACAAAATCAGCAGGGGATCAAATACTTTTTTCCCTCACTGTATCTCCCTGGCATATTACATCATTTATGCAGCAGCAATGCAATACATTTTTGGACTCACCTTGTTGTGCTGTGCTCACTTGATCAGGAAGGTTGCGCGGCGGTCCTTCGTGGGTAAATTTTGTCATCAAACTTTATCATCAAAGTCTGGCATTCTCTGGATTTGTGGTGCTTTCAAGACAACTGGGAATTCTGAAAAAAAACAAGGTTGAATCATGATGATGTCAGTGATCTTCAGGTCGTAGCTCTAGAAAGAGGCCCTTGTTCTCGACTTACAATTCCGAGTTGGATGACCGTTCAAAACATATTTTCCCAGTCGCAGCCAGTTTTTTCCAGAGTTCCCAGTTATCTTTAACTCACTGAAGTCAGATTTCTCAGTTCCGAGTTAACAGTTGTTTTGAGCACGGCAGAAATCATGCTGGATTGACAGCATGGCCAATGTTGAATGTTTATCATTTTAAGCTTAGAAAAGAGACCCTTAAACCCAGAATTGGGACCACACAACCACTCCACTGAATAGCAGACTAGTGATTACTTTGCAATGTTTGCAGTTAGCCACTGATTCCTTCAAAACCACTCATTGTTGAATTTGCGATTTCCAACTTGTTGTGTAATGTTTATGTCCAATGAGCACTGATACGTTTTATCTATAATTTCTCTTCATTATTTATCTTAGTATGACAAGGATTAAAAAGGATTTGTCAGTAGATTGTCGACTTCATTCATGATGATGACTGCTAGCTAAGATTTTGAAAGTATGATGCTAACATGATCAGTCCATTCAAAGCTACTGTAGATATAACGTGTTTGACGTAATTTTATCTGTGGTCAATGACCTTGAGCCTTCTTGGATGGGAACTTCTAATGTAACTCTATGTCAGCACCCAAGGGGCTTGAATTTTCGAGCTCTACCCTTAGGTTTGGCAGTGACGTAGTGTCCCCATGAGTGACAGAACACTGAGGCAATCACGGCGCAACCAGAGAACTAGGCTGAAACACCTGCATTTTGGAGCTGCCTTACTAAAGAAAGCAATAAAAAGACTGTTTGTATGGAGGCTTTATTAACTCAATGATTATTATTATTATTTTTAATTGTTTGCAAACTGATATGTGACACGTATTAATTCCAAAATAACATGCAAAACAGGCCAAAAAAAAAGAGTTGTTTATTTTAATTTAATTTTAGCTAAAAATGTGGGGCTCAAAACAGGCTCTGCCCCACCTGCCCTGAACGACGGGTCGCAGCTGGTTTGTTTCCATGTACCTCAGACATTATTCAAAGATATTTCAAACATTTGAAACATTAAGTGTATCAGGTTTACATTGGGTTTTTCAGTACATTATTATCAAGGTGGGTTGTGTGTGGGTGCTGGCGTGTGTGTGGTAAAAACCGTAGAGTAAAAACAAACAAAATGGCCAGGCCTTACTTAATTTGGGAGTTCCCTCAACAGCTGGATCCGGGCACCTTTACACTGCACAGTACACAGTCTCAATAACTGCTCTCCTAAGGCACCTGCCTCAGGAAGCCCCTCAAAGGGAGAGACACAGAACCATTGGCAAACATTTTTAAAAACTTGGTAGCTGACATTCCATAAGTCCTGGAAGAAAGAAAATAAACATCTTAATCAGTCCTAAAAAATCGAGTTTACTGAATCTTGGGCAGGAAATCTTGATAAACCCATGCATGTACAGAATTATACACTTGTAATCATTGTCATTTTGACCTGTTGCATTGACATACAGTTCTGTACAAACGGTCCCTGGGACATAAACTAGTCAAAATATGAAACCTGTTGTTTAACCAATCTGCTAGGACCTTCAAAAAGTTAGTGCTGGCTTATTAGCTCAATATTAGGTACTAAAAACATTTACTTAGCTTGAAGTTTTACTGCTGCTCTTTAATTTGTTGCTTTTATTTTCATATTATTTTATATTGTATTTTTGTGTGTGATTTCTTTTGGTATTCTTTCTTAAAACTGCATTGTTGGTTAAGGGCTTGTAAGTAAGCATTTCACTGTAAGGTCTACACCTGTTGTATTCGGCACATGTGACAAATAACATTGTTTTTTTGTTTTTTTGATTCTGGACACAGTTCCACGTAATGGAAACAGATTATTGATTTAGATGACATTACCTTCTTACCTAACTCACTGGACACAGTTCCATGTAATGGAAACAGATCATTGTTTGAAATGACATTACCTTCTTACTTAAATCACTGGTGCTACCCAAACTATAGGATTTAGTAATAATAATTGGAAATGGTCAAAAACGTGTCATTTCAATTATTCATACCGCTGTCCCAAATTTCCCCACTGTGCACCTTACAGCCTGTTTTTTCCCTTACAGCCTGTTTTCTGTTCAGTGAGTACTGGCGGCTATCTATTGTTCCACAGGAAGCTTATCTCTAACCCAAACACCAGGTATAATCCAAGATGGCGTAGTAGTGCAGTTCTGTTTTTGTCGTGTGTCTGTAAATAGCCTGTAAATACCCTGTTTTTTTTGTATTTTTCGTACATATTTCCCTATCAGACTTTTCATCCTTCTACAAAATATACTTTCCTGCAACCCGCCTCACTCAATGTGGAACGGATTCTATTATTGACTTACCTTTTATCTAGAATCACCAGTTGAAACTAGCTAGCCAGCTAACTAGCTACTTGCTATTAGCCACAGTTAGCGGTATTTCACCCAGAACATTGGATTTTTCTGCGGGATTAATTTAATCACTGGACATTAATCACCGGATCGCAACTAGCTAGCCGCAACCGAATGGATGTTGCTGTCTGGCTAATCACCACTGCACCCGATGCAAGCACCAGTTAGCCTCGAGCTAGCCTAGAGCCAGGCTCATATCTACCTATAGGTCTACCGGACGGGAGTAGCCAGCTAACTAGCTACCGTTAGCGGTTTTTCACCATTGTCCGTGGCCTGCACCACTCACCAGCCAGCTCTAGTCTGGACTATTATTCGGCCAGTCTGCACAGCGCGTTATCGACCCAGAACATATCAGTTTTTCTGCCGGAATCACTGAATCACTGGACCTTTAACTCCGGATTCATCGCTACCAGCTAGCTGCAACAAAATGGACGTTGTGGTCTGGCTAATCATCCTGAGCTAGGCCCATCTCCCGGCTATCTACCTCTCTGTCAACCGGACGGGACCACCTAGTGTTGACACGGAGCCCCCCGGTCCTACACGAACTGGTCTGCCGATGAAATCGCTGATGTGGTTACGGACGTCGACCACGAAGATTCCATCTGCTAGCCCCGGCCCGCTAGCACACGCTAGCCGTGGCCTCTTGCTCGCTAGTGCTTTAGCAGCCCCCGAACTACCTCCGAACTATCCTATTGCTGTTCACCGGACCTTATGATAACTCAGCTATTCAGCTGATGTCTGCTGGACTGTTCCTTTTTACAGTACCGCATCCTGTTTATGTTTAGCCTCAGCCCAAACTGTGTCATCATTACCAGCTGTTGCCTTAGCTCTCTCAAATTACACCTGTGATTGCTTTATGCCTCTCTCCCATCTCAATATGGTTAGCTTATTGTTGTTTCGGTTATTTCTAATTGTACTATTTCACTGTAGATCCCCCAGCCCAGCTAAACCTGCCTTAGATAGCTCCTTTGTCCCACCCCCCATACATGCGGAGACCGACTCAATTGGTGCCTCCAGTGATGCTATCTCTTTCATTGTTACCCAACGCTTAGGTTTACCTCCACTTTCCTCATATCCTTCCATATCGTTGTCTGTACATAATGCCCTGAATCTTTTCTACAACGCCCGGAAATCTGCCCCCTTTATTCTCTGTACCCAACGCACTAGAAGACCAGTTCTTAAAGCCTTTAGCCGTATCCTTATTCTAGTCCTCCTCTGTTCCTCCGGTGATGTAGAGGCTAACCCAGGCCCTGCAGCCCTCAGTATCACTCCTACTCCCCAGGCGCTATCATTTGCTGACTTCTGTAATCGCAAAAGCCTTGGTTTCCTGCATGTAAATATCAGAAGTCTACTTCCTAAGTTTGAGTTATTCACTGCGTTAGCACACTCCGCCAACCCTGATGTTCTAGCAGTGTCTGAATCCTGGCTTAGGAAGGCCACCAAAAATTCTGAAATGTCCATCCCCAACTATAACATTTTCCGTCTAGATAGAACTGCCAAAGGGGGGTGGAGTTGCAATCTACTGTAGAGATAGCCTGCAGAGCTCTATCATACTATCCAGGTCTGTGCCCAAACAGTTTGAGCTTCTACTTCTAAAAATCCACCTTTCCAGAAATAAGTCTCTCACTGTTGCCGCTTGCTACAGACCCCCCTCAGCCCCCAGCTGTGCCCTGGACACCATATGTGAATTGATTGCCCCCCATTTATCCTCAGAGTTCATACTGCTTGGTGACCTAAATTGGGATATGCTTAATACCCCGGCCATCCTACAATCCAAACTAGATGCCCTCAATCTCACGCAAATTATCAACGAACCTACCAGGTACAACCCTAAATCCGTAAACATGGGTACCCTCATAGATATCATCCTGACTAACTTACCCTCTAAATACACCTCAGCTGTCTTCAACCAGGATCTCAGTGATCACTGCCTTATTGCCTGCGTCCATAACGGGTCCGCGGTCAAACGACCACCCCTCATCACTGTCAAACGCTCCCTAAAACACTTTAGCGAGCAGGCCTTCCTAATTGACCTGGCCCAGGTATCCTGGATGGATATAGATCTCATTCTGTCAGTAGAGGATGCCTGGTTGTTCTTTAAAAGTAATTTCCTCTCAATCTTAAATAAACATGCCCCATTCAAAAAATACAGAACTAAGAACAGATATAGCCCCTGGTTCTCCTCAAACTTGACTGCCCTTGACCAGCACAAAAACATAATAATAATAATAATAATAATAATAAGCCATTTAGCAGACGCTTTTATCCAAAGCGACTTACAGTCATGCGTGCATACATTTTTTTGTGTATGGGTGGTCCCGAGGATCGAACCCACTACCTTGGCGTTACAAGCGCCGTGCTCTACCAGCTGAGCTGCAAAGGACCAAACATCCTGTGGCGTACTGCATTAGCATCAAATAGCCCCCGCGATATGCAACTTTTCAGGGAAGTTAGGAACCAATATACACAAGCAGTCAGGAAAGCAAAGGCTAACTTTTTCAAACAGAAATTTGCATCCTGTAGCACTAATTCTAATCCTGTAGAATAAGAGCACTTCCTCCCAGCTGCCCACTGCACTGAGGCTAGGAAACACTATCACCACCGATAAATCTACAATAATCGAGAATTTCAACAAGCATTTTGCTACGGCTGGCCATGCTTTCCACCTGGCTACCACTACCCCGGCCACCAACTCTGCACCCTCCGCTGCAACTTGCCCATGCCCCCCCGCTTCTCCTTCACACAAATTCAGACAGCTGATGTTCTGAAAGAGCTGCAAAATCTGGACCCCTACAAATCAGCTGGGCTAGACAATCTGGACCCTTTCTTTCTAAAACTAGCCGCCAAAATTGTCGCAACCCCTATTACTAGTCTGTTCAACCTCTCTTTCGTAACGTCTGAGATCCCCAGAGATTGGAAAGCTGCCGCGGTCATCCCCCTCTTCAAAGGGGGTGACACTCTAGATCCAAACTGTTACAGACCTATATCCATCCTGCCCTGCCTTTCGAAAGTATTTGAAAGCCAAGTTAACAAACAGATCACCGACCATTTCGAATACCACCGTACCTTCTCCGCTATGCAATCCGGTTTCCGAGCTGGTCATGGGTGCACTTCAGCCACGCTCAAGGTCCTAAACGATATTATAACCGCGATTGATAATAGACAGTACTGTGCAGCCGTCTTCATCGACCTGGCCAAGGCTTTCGACTCTGTCAACCACCGCATTCTTATTGGCAGACTAAATAGCCTTGGTTTCTCAAATGACTGCCTCGCCTGGTTCACCAACTACTTCTCAGATAGAGTTCAGTGTGTCAAATCGGAGGGCCTGTTGTCTGGACCTATGGCAGTCTCTATGGGGGTGCCACAGGGTTCAATTCTTGGGCCGACACTTTTCTCAGTGTATATCAATGATGTCGCTCTTGCTGCTGGTGACTCTCAGATCCACCTCTACGCAGACGACACCATTTTGTATACATCTGGCCCTTCATTGGACTCTGTGTTAACAAACCTCCAAACGAGCTTCAATGCCATACAACACTCCTTCAGTAGCCTCCAACTGCTCTTAAACACTAGTAAAACTAAATGCATGCTCTTCAATCGAACGCTGCTGGCACCCGCCCACCCGACTAGAATCACCACTCTCGACGGGTCTGACCTAGAGTATGTGGACAACTACAAATACCTAGGTGTCTTGTTAGACTGTAAACTCTCCTTCCAGACTCACATTAAGAATCTCCAATCCAAAGTTAAATCTAGAATCGGCTTTCTATTTCGCAACAAAGCCTCCTTCACTCATGCTGCCAAACATGCCCTCGTAAAACTGACTATCCTACCGATCCTTGACTTCGGCGATGTCATTTACAAAATAGCCTCCAACACTCTACTCAGCAAATTGGATGTAGTCTATCACAGTGCCATCCGTTTTGTCTCCAAAGCCCCATACACTACCCACCACTGTGACCTGTACGCTCTTGTTGGCTGGTCCTCACTACATGTTCGGTCGTCAAACCCACTGGCTCCAGGCCATCTATAAATCACTGCTAGGCAAATCCCCGCCTTATCTTAGCTCATTGGTCACCATAGCAGCACCCACCCGTAGTCTGCGCTCCAGCAGGTATATCTCACTGGTCATTCCCAAAGCCAACACCTCCTTTGGCCGCCATTCCTTCCAGTTCTCTGCTGCCAACGACTGGAACGAATTGCAAAAATCTCTGAAGCTGGAGACTTTTATCTCCCTCACTAACTTTAAGCATCAGTTGTCAGAGCACCTTACCGATCACTGCACCTGTACACAGCCCATCTGAAATTAGCCCACCCAACTACCTCATCCCTATATTGTTATTTATTTTGCTCTTTTGCACCCCAGTATCTCTATTTGCACATAATCTCTTGCACATCTAGCATTCCAGTGTTAATAATAATTGTAATTATTTTGCACTATAGCCTATTCATTGCCCTACCTCCATAACTTGCTACATTTGCACACACTGTATATATATTTTCTGTTGTATTTTTTGACTTAATGTTTTTTTACCCCATATGTAACTCTGTGTTGTTGTTTTTATCGCACTGCTTTGCTTTATCTTGGCCAGGTCGCAGTTGTAAATGAGAACTTGTTCTCAACTGGCTTACCTGGTTAAATAAAGGTGAAATAAAAAAATAAAAAATAAAAGATGGCGGCCTCTAATTTAATATCAGTCCCAATGCTCAATCCCTCTGTTCATCATGTGACCTTCTATTCAAACATTTACTTCTTCTAAGATATTACATTCTTAGAGTGCTACCTGAAAGCCAATTACCATTCACTTTGTTACTTTCACTAGTCTCCTTATCTGTTTCCCTCAAGTAAGACTCCCTTCTTCCCAATAGGAAGACCTTCTCAATCAATGTTCTGCTTTACCCCTATTGCAATGTTTAAAAACAAAACAAAACAAACATGATAACTTTCTCCATATTGGAAGGGATTGTTTTCATTTTAGTCTACCCTAACCATGTTACTCTATATATTTATTTCAAATTTCTGTTGGATTTTCACTTTCTGCTTCACACTTATTAAATGTCTATTATTTTAAGATTAACATGTAATGCGCCGAAGTTATAAAATACATCTGCCAATTCAGAAGGGAAGAGAAACTTTGGAGGGAGCTTCATTTTTTTAAGGTAGCTCTCGAGACTAGAGTCTCTTTCTGGGATCAACTTTCACAATAACTGGGCTGGCACTGTCTATCAGTCCCCTGTAGATGGGGCGCCCTGTCCATAATACGTCTGGCACCTGAGACAGCATAGACAAGGAAACAGATGAAGTTTCCATTTTGCCTACTCACGAATTGGTTTAGAATGTCATCATTTGGGATATCAACAAAAACTCCATCGGGAGTACAATACATTTTAGCCTTAAGTTTAGTTAACAGAAAATCATGTTGAACATTCATTGGTTCTATTTATAGTTTTATTGGTTAGGGGTAATGTAAGTCAAGTCCCGTACCTTTACCAAACGTGGATATACGCCAATCTCTGTCTGATACTTTATTTCCCAGACCCTTTAGACAGTCATACAATGCTTTAAGCTTATCTTTATCAAATGATCCATAAAGGGACCACTCTGAACATTTCTCAAAATACTTTTTACACCACTTACGTACGTCTACGTGTGGGTGTGTAAATTGAATTATTATTTTTTTTTTTCTCTTGTTACTTCATCAGATCTAACCCATTATACTCAATATTATGTTACTTTATCTCTAGTAACCCATCATACATTTGTGTTACATCACAAATTCCTCCTCTACACCAGTGTTCTATTCATAGGGGTTTAAATATTCACTCTAGTGTTCTATTTAACAGCATATTCGGGAATAGTACTTTCTCCTTTCATATCTCCACATACATAATAATGTTATACCATCAAACTCCACTAATGAGACATGTTATCCTCATGTAATCTAAAATGAGTAATGTAACCCTCAAGAGACATGTTATCCTTGTTATTAATGAGACGTGTTATCATGTAATCCTCTAATGAGACATGTTATTGTGTTATCCTCGTTACTAATCGAGACATGTTATGCTCTGAGACATGTTACCCTCGAATGAGATTTCTGAGACATGTTATCCTCTACCTGTAGATCCGACGGGTGGTGGTGGACTTAGGTATTTACTTCCACACCCTCCCATGTCTCGTCCTCTTTTGGTCAGATGGGAATTTCCCTCACACTTCATAAAATGCGCCACTGGTTTTCCCCACTGGAAAGCTCCGCAGGCAGAATCAATCATCCTGTTCATTGACGCCAAATTGTTGTGGAAATTCTACACAGGGACCCTCGAAGTCAATCTTAAATGAATCATTCTTTATTATCAGTGCGCTGGAGTGGTTCCAGCCAACACAATGCACCAAGTACACATGTCGATCAGGAGCTCTCTCGGGGCAGTCCCGTTAGTTCTCTTATATACAGACAATATATATTTACATGATTTAGCTTATTCATCATTCATAATTAATTCATCATTAACGTTTGCTTCATTCATGTGACCGAGCAATACTGGGTCATTCATGTGACAGACCAATACCTCACGAGGCTTCTTCTCTCTAAGCTGAGACCTTGAAACTGAGATATCCCTTTCTCAAAACAAGGTTCTGAGTGTACAGCCAAATTGCAGATACTAATAGTGAGGATTCGTTCAATTAGTCACTTGTATGAACACAGAAATTGGTTATTAGAAAAGCACCAACATAAAATGTTCCATCACAAACTCCTCAGTCTACTGCTCCTTACTATGATTTTTACAGCTTCACATTTTTACCTGTGAGTTCTTTATGAACTACAGTGAGCGAAAAAAGTATTTGATCCCCTGCTGATGTTGTACGTTTGCCCACTGACAAAGAAATGATCAGTCTATCATTTTCATGGTAGGTTTATTTGAACAGTGAGAGATAGAATAACAAAAAAATAAATCCAGAAAAACGCATGTCAAAAATGTTATAAATTGATTTGCATTTTAATGAGGGAAATAAGTATTTGACCCCCTCTCAATCAGAAAGATTTCTGGCTCCCAGGTGTCTTTTATACAGGTAACGAGCTGAGATTAGGAGCACACTCTTAAAGGGAGTGCTCCTAATCTCAGCTTGTTACCTGTATAAAAGACACCTGTCCACAGAAGCAATCAATCAATCAGATTCCAAAACTCTCCACCATGGCCAAGACCAAAGAGCTCTCCAAGGATGTCAGGGACAAGATTGTAGACCTACACAAGGCTGGAATGGGCTACAAGACCATCGCCAAGCAGCTTGGTGAGAAGGTGACAACAGTTGGTGCGATTATTCGCAAATGGAAGAAACACAAAAGACCTGTCAATCTCCCTCGGCCTGGGGCTCCATGCAAGATCTCACCTCGTGGAGTTGCAATGATCATGAGAACGGTGAGGAATCAGCCCAGAACTACACGGGAGGATCTTGTCAAAGATCTCAAGGCAGCTGGGACCATAGTCACCAATAAAACAATTGGTAACACACTATGCCGTGAAGGACTGAAATCCTGCAGCGCCCGCAAGGTCCCTCTGCTCAAGAAAGCACATATACATGCCCGTCTGAAGTTTGCCAATGAACATCTGAATTAGTCAGAGGAGAACTGGGTGAAAGTTTTGTGGTCAGATGAGACCAAAATGGAGCTCTTTGGCATCAACTCAACTCGCCGTGTTTGGAGGAGGAGGAATGCTGCCTATAACCCCAAGAACACCATCCCCACTTTTTTTTCTGTCTCTCAGTGTTCAAATAAACCTACCATTAAAATTAAAAGAATTACAGACTGATCATTTCTTTGTCAGTGGGCAAACGTACAAAATCAGCAGGGGATCAAATACTTTTTCCCCTCACTGTATCTATAACATAAATATTTACGTTTTTTTATTTGAAGTATTGCGGAAAGGGCACTCGGGCTGGTGAAACTGAAAGTGTCTTAATTGATCTAATCCAATGGATTGTTTTTTTTTTGGTCAGTAGGTACCCAACATAACTACAGCAGGTGGTGTGTTCAACACATTCACTCATATACACTGACTGTACAAAAAATTAAGACCACTTTCCTTAACCTGTCTTCTCTCCTTCATCTACACTGATTGAAGTGGATTTATCTAGAGACATCAATAAAGGATCATAGCTTTCACCTGGAATTACCTGGTCAGTCTGTCATGGAAAGAGCAGGTGTTCATAATGTTTTGTACACTCAGTGTAGATATAGAGGTCTATAGAGCCTGTCTGCATTCTTGATTTCTGTAACCGTTAGCTTACCTATGTAATATTGACATAAGCTCAGACCACTTCTTTTTTTGAAGTTGAGACTATTTGTATATTTATTGGAGATGTACCTGTGGAACCTTGTTTTATACTGTCACAGCTGTACAATGCTGTGAAGTCTTCAGATGCTTGCAATACAATCGATCAAATGCTTTTATTAATTCATTTTATTCTGTGCTGCTCATGGTCCAAAGTTTGCTGTGTTTGTTGTTAGTAAAAGAGTTTGATTGTGCTATGCTGCTGTGTTGCTCCAAAGCCATTTTTCTTGTATTTCTAATACCATTGAATGAATGTCATTTAGTAAAATCCGCCCTCTCGCTTTCTTTTTCCCTGTATAGTAGCCCCCGCAGCTCCCTCCCCCACACCTGTGGCTACCACAGCTATCACTAGTGAGGTGAGTATATCCTTTGTTCAGTGATTTGCGATAAGCTTCAAACGGATGAATTAAACAAATCAAGAACTGACTGGATTATATTTGACCCCACCAAAAGCACTGGTTTACTATGGGGCAATTCCACTGTGACAGAGTGACACTGAGACTCAGATTTCCACTGAACATTTTACAAAAATACATTAACTTGAAGAACAGTTTAGATGCAAAGTTTGGTAACAGAATGACGGTTTGTGCTGTTTGTGCCGTCATCCTGTTACTAAACATTGCATCTGCACTGTTCTTCAAGTAAATGTGTTTTGTAAAATGTTCAGTGGAAATTGTTAAAAGTAGTCCATTTGCATATAGTTGTATGCTCTTTTTTAAAACTTTGCAATCATTGGTTTTCATTTGACATACATTTTAAAGTAAAAAATCAGAATCTCAGTGTTACTCTCTTACCGTGGAATTGCCCTATGCCAGTCATGCAAAAAATATGCACACTGAAAATAATTGTATAGATTTGCCTGCAACATTTTATAACTGAATCACATGGCACTTGGAAAAACTATTTTAGTCTTCACATTTATCCAGAGGTATCCGAGAGTAATCAGATATTTAGCATTTTGCTTCTAACAGCGACCTCTAACAACCACCACCCCCACCACACAGGGGCGGACTGGGACCAGAAATCAGCCCTGGCCATTTTTTCCCTTGATGCCCCCACACCGGCCCGTTTTATTCCCATGAGGCCCTGACGCCGGCCCATTTTTTCCTTGAGGCCCCCATTAGCCAAATTAGCAAATTCCCCTCCCCAAGTTAGACAGGCCTCCTGGGCTAAAAAGGGACATGCCCATCTGGCATTTGCCAGAAATGCCAGATGGCTAGTCCGCCCTGCTACCACACCTCCAGCCATAACACTCAGCCCAGGTGAACAAGAAGGGTATTCCCTATTCTGTCATTAATTTTTCTGTTACTCTTTTTCCTCCTCACGTTCTAAAATCACACATATAATATGCCAGTATGATATATCAGTAGCCCTGCCCTGCGCTATGTATTTCTGCTCAGTGCAATAACCTCATTGTGTATTGTCGACAGGAGCTCTGAATGTTCTGTTTAGTATTTAGAGCAGTGGTGACTGTGCTGTGGCTCCCTCTAGGGTTCATAGACCTCCCTGCCTCTGTGTCTGTGTCGGAAAAGTACCCCTCCCAGGAGTGTGGTGGTGGAGTTTCAGGTGCAGAGCTCCAGTCTTCTCCCCACAGTCAACATCCTCTCTGTCACCCCAGAGTTAGCAGTGTTTGAGACGCCCATCGTCAAACCTACAAACGTCTCTGGTATCTTCAATGTCCAGGTCGGAACAGACAATTTAGTCAAATATCAGTTCTCATATCTCTTCAACCTTAACTCTAACCCTAGCTTCTTGTCCACACCCCTGCTTAACCCTAACCCCTGTTTTGTACATGAACAAATTAGACATGAGGGAAGATAAATATTTTGTGACTAATATTGTGTACATGTGTAGATAGTGTTGAACGGTTCTCTGGACTATGAGAAGGCCAGCAGGGTGAGTGTTCGTCTGGGCCTGGTCACTCCATCAGGCCATGTAGAGCAGACCTTCCATATCAGTGGTGGATGAGAACACAACACAATGTGAACCTCTTTTCCAGCTGCCTGGTAACACACCCTCACCTCGATCACTACACATACATTATACACGGTGTTTACATGGCTATTACATGTTTATTACAATGTTATTACTATGGTATAAGGTCAATGTATTGTTAAGAGGGACGTTGTAATGTATTGATGGTCTGATGAGTGTTTGTGTATAGGAGCTGAGGTTCATGTCCCAGAGAACCTCCCTGTTCCTTAGACTCGCTACACTGTCCTGGCCTCCGCCCCAGACCGCAATGACACACTCTCTGTAATATACACACAACCTCCTCATTACTTTATGACCTCAACTGTATTACTGTACCAATACATAGTCCTATGATATTGCCCTTGAGCAAGGCAGTTAATCCCCAAAACAACTGCTCCCCAGGCGCCGATTACGTGGACGTTGATTAAGGCAGCCATCCGCACCTCTCTGATTCAGAGGGGTTGGGTTAAATGTGGACGACACATTTTGGTTGAATGCATTCAGCTGTGTAACTGACTAGGTATCCCCTTTCCCTTCCCTTTAGTACAGGTTTAGGCAGTGAGTGTTGATACCTTTTAGTTAAAGGGTTTGCTAGAGATGATGCTGCCATCTCCAGTGATGTGGAGCTGTTCTTTGGAGTTGGTTAGGACTTGACTGATAGAAAACTGCAGCGAGGGAGTGATATGATTAATCTTTACGTATAATGGCAGGTTTTAAAAGTTTGTTTTATCAAAATTATTTCCTCCTCGTGTGATGTTGTAAAACAGGAGTTGATGCTGTATGTGATTGACAGTCATTTAGCAGTAGCTCTTATTCAGAGCGACTTAAAGGAGCAATTAGGGTTAAGTCCCTTGCTCAATGACACATATTTACACCTAGTCGGCTCGGGATTGGAACCAGCAACCTTTTGATTACTGGCCCAACACTCTAACCACTAGGCTACCTGCCGCCCAGACGATTTTGAGTTTATCAGATTTAGAAGTTAAAAGTGTGGTTAACCCAAATCTCTTCTCAGTCTTGTTTCCCAGAATGTGTCCATCTTTGAAAACCAAGGACCTGAGGATATTGTAGCCACTGTCAGCGCTAACCTCACCATCCCTGATGTACTCAACACTTTTGTGAAAGATCTACCTTTCAAGATTAGGATTGTCTAATTTTTATCTCTCCGATATCATGTAATGAAAATCAATGTTTTATAATATCCTCGATGCTTTGAAATACAGAAAGAGCTGAATCCTAAATTACGTTCTCCACGTTTAACTGACATTTTCATTTAAATCTGTCTCTCTCTTCCTGTCTCTTGTCCTATCAGAGAATGGTACTGTATTTAACCTATGGTATTATACTGTATGGAAACATGTCTGAAAGGATGTATTCTGTTATACTGTACTAGATAAATGTACAAGGGTGCATTATCTCTTTGCCCATTCTTCACCTCCACTTGTGGTTGGTATGGTCCACATCCTGGTCATAGTCCTCAGCCTGAACCCCCACTACATACACCTGCTGCTGCTGCTCAAAGTCCAGCTCTCTGCCCAGATACAGCTCCCCTGGAGATAGAGAATAGGTCACTCTACAGGTTGGTACATGCAACATATGGATGGATGTTAACTGTTGGACTGTGTCTATGGAACCTAAGAATCTAAGGTGATGGTCCATGTGTGCTCAGCTGTAGCCTCACCTCCATCAGGGTCCATAGTGAACATGGCATCTCCTGAAGTGATGGAGTAGTGGATATTGTCAAAGGGCCAGTCTGTGTCTCCGGCCACCACTGTCCCCACTGCCGTACCTGGCCTGGTGCCCTCTGGGACACTGAAACCCACAGTCAGAAACCCTGGGTCAAACTCATTGACTGGGGTCACAGTCCTGGGCTGGATACAGATGAAAGGACTGGTTTACACCACTGCCGTCATATAACCTTGATGTAACCTTCCACATAGATGATGGAATACTGTGTACATGACACACACAGGGAACATGTGAGAGGATGGGTGCCTGTGTCTGTAGCCAAGATGGTGGCCTCATACTGGAAGTTATTGGCGGATATCTCTGCAGAGTCGTAGTCTAGAGTGTTGTTCACCTGGCAGGAAGATTCACTTGATTTATCAAGACACAACATATTTTAAAAACACAACAATACACACTAATGGTAATAGTACATCAAATGTTATGCATTGTGTCATTATCAGGTTTACCTGGAGCTGTCCACTGATTCAAAGCAGTTCTAAAGTAATTCAGCTAAGACCATAGGTCCCAATTATCTCCAACCTTTGTCCAATAATACAGATCATCCTTGATAATTAGGTTGTAGTCTGACAGGGATAATGATGGTGGGTATGAAGTAGGTCGTACAGACTCTGGGTGGTCATTCATCTGTAGTGAAGGAGATCAGACTGTATGACGCTTGTCTTGTCATAATGACTACCATTACTCTAACACTATAGACCCCTGTGTCCTCTCTACACTACCTCCCCCCAAGTCAGGCTTTTAGGCCATGCAGTTTCTCCAGACCATGTAACCTAATCAGGAAAAAACGATGGACCCAAGTTGTAGGAGTTATAGTCATGGTCACATAATGTGGTCATGAAAAACTCCTGGCCATAGACCTGACCTAATGTAATCTATCAAAAATATACATAAGGAACATAAGGGTTATTTTGCTTAGTCTAGTGCCCAGTGATCCAGTGGAGTCCTGTTACTTACACAAATACTGAGGGGGAGCAGAAAGGTGGGAACTCATTGACGTCCAGTACGTTCCACTGCCATGCTGTAGGCGCTGACCATTAGAACACTGTGGGCCAGGGCGAGTTCCGCCTCCAGATCTAGGTAATAGGCTGTTCTGATGATACTGTAGTTTTGGATGTAAACTGTGAAATCTACTGTGTATTCATCTTCTCCGCTCCTATCTTACCAGAATGTGAATGATAACGCTACGGTGTGTGACCCAATCTCCTATGAGCCCACCACCCTGTCTACACTGCTCCCCATCCTCTCATTCAGCTGCACTGACACAGACAACATCACTAAAGGTACACAGTGTGTGTATGTAACTGCAGAGGCGTCATGTCCATATGTGGCACAGGGGCACGTGCCCCCTCAGATTTGTCCTAAAAATAATAATTATATATATATACTGTATATTTTTTTGTTTGTTTGTTTTTTCTCTCTCTGTAATGCTTCTAGCCACTTAGCAATTTTATGAAGTTGGCTTTAGCTAGCCCAGATTAGGAACCTATTTCCCAACCTCATAACTAGCTACCAAGAAGCCATTTCAGGCTATCAATCAAGTTAGAGTAGCTAGCTTGTCTAACTATCTTAGCTGGCATGCCAGCTGGCAAGGTTGGTAGACTTTAGAAAAGCAAGCAATAACTAAACGTATTGAATAAGACTCACATTCCTTTCAATCTTTTACCCAGGTTATAACAGAGTTTCAAAGAAGCATTATTACAGACAGCTCAAGAGGTATGCTTAGATATGCAGAAAATACATATTTGTTTCAAACATATAATTAAGCATAATGATTATGGCTCTAGATTACATTGCATGTGTTTGAAAAATGCAAAATTGCCCCCCCTCTGGGACACCCTCACATTTTAGTCATTTAGCAGATGCTCTTATCCAGAGCGACTTACAGTTAGTGAGTGCATACATTTTTTTTTTTCATACTGGCCCCCCGTGGGAATTGAACCCACAACTCTGGCGTTGCAAGCACCATGCTCTACCAACTGAGCTACACAGGCCCTTTGTGCCCATTCAGACTTTTGGGGTACATGATGACCCTGTGTAACAGAGTTTATTGTTTACACCAAAAGTCAGTTTAAGATTTTTTGTTAATCTAAAGTATATTATGTGTTTGCATGTTCTGCATATCTGACCATGTGTGATCTCGTTCATGACAGGTGCTGCAGTGGACCGTTTTCTGATGACCGGGATGAGTCTGTTCTCCAGGAATGTGTTCTCCTATGTGGTGGATGGGGTCTATGACCACACCATGTTTGAGGTCACCATCTCTGTGTCTGATGGCAGGCATCACACGGAGGCTGTGGCCTACATCTATGTAGTCCCCTGGACCAACAGTGCTCCTACTACTACCACTACAGTAAGATCAGCCCTGTAGAGACATGGTACACACCACTGTAACACAGAGCTGCATGTGAAGGAAAACCTTTTACAATACAAGACTCATAATATACTGTATAATCTCTCTGCTGTCCCTCCTCTAGGCCAAGACTCCACAGGTGGTCACTGTGATGTCAGACTACTGGGATCCAGAGCCCTGGTTTGTTGCCGTGGTTATGGTTACTGGGGTCCTGCTCCTGTTGGTCACAAGTCTGCTCATCTGGGCCATACTTAGCCGGTGATCATCCCTCCGCAAACATACACCACCTGTGCCCAACTCGCTTGCTTTAGACTGTATAAAAGAGATTGAGAGAAGTCTGAAGTGAAGTCAAGCAAGGTTGCAGAACTCTGGTCCTTGAGGGCCTCTGTTCAATTATTATTATTCCACTCACTGTAGTGTTCACAAGATCTGCTCTCCCATGGAAGCATCAGGGGTTTCTGCAGGGTTTTGGGTATTGTAACAGTCCATAATAAGTATATTGTGTTAATACCTGCAGCGTCTATGGTTGGGGACCAAAATAAGTGCCTGAACCTCCATCAAAGGAGACGTAAGTGCCATTAGAGAACCAAGTTGTGAATTATAAGACATGGATGTTATAAAGAAACGTTTTACCACTAACTCACACCTTACTGTGTAATATGTTATCTGAGCATGGAAGAGATGAACAAACTGAGCACAGAAGTGAGTCAAAATGGAGCCATTGAGAATGACCAGGTAAATTTGGGTCTATGGTTTCCAATTGCATCCTACCAAAGATGATCTATTATATTGACAAGCTAGCCAAGTGACCGCTCTAACAATGGAAATGTCCTCAACGATTGAAGGCAAGTGAGATCAGCTGGGACCATTCTAGCCAATGAGAGGGCAGATACGCTTGTGAACAACAGGCACAACTAAGTAGTTTATCTCTAAGTTGCCGGAATGCCACGTGCATCCACTTATATCAGTACATTTGCACAACACCCGATGTCACAGGAAGGCCAAAAAGATCCTCAAGGACATCACCCGATCCACAGCCTGTTCATCCTGCTATCATCCAGAAGGCGAGGTCAGTATAGGTGCATCAAAGCTGGGACCGAGAGACTGTAAAACAGCTTCTATCTCAAGGCTATCAGACTGTTAAATAGCCATCACTAGCCGGCTACCACCCGGTTTCTCAACCCTGCACCTTAGAGGCTGCTGCCCTATATACATAGACATGGAATCACTGACCACTTTAATAATGGAACACTATTCACTTTAATAATGTTCACATACTACTTTACTCATCTCATATGTATATACTGTATTCTATTCTACTGTATTTTAGTAAATGCCCTCCGACATTGCTTGTCCTAATATTTATATATTTCTTAATTCCATTCTTTTACTTTTAGATTTGTGTATTGTTGTGAATTGTTAGATACTACTGCACTGTTGGAGCTAGGAACACAAGCGTTTCGCTACACCCGCAATAACATTTTCTAAATATGTGTATGTGACCAATCAAATTTGATTTGATTTGTAACAGACTAAACATTACGAAACTTCTATCTGATCAAATAAGCCTCAAGTATGAAAAATGTATGCACTCACTAACTGTAAGTCGCTCTGGATAAGTGTCTGCTAAAATAAAATAAAAAAATTTTAAAAAGTTATTCAACACTCATAGACCTCCATACAAAATATTTTGGGCGGAGTAAATCCTCTCGCTTCGCCTCTTCCTCTCTGATCCAATTGACTAGGGATGTGGAACAGCATGGGCTTACTTTTGCAAGTGTTTCTCCTAGACCTCACTAGATGGCACCCTCAGTCTGTCTAAAGTCAGCAAACAAGACAACCAGATGGTTCATTGCTTAGGGAAACTCTATAATGGGTTACAGTACTGTCACAGCATGAGGTACAGGCTTGATAGAGAGATTTAACCTCTCATTTCTGTTCTCTCAGAGGTTTGATGGGAAGGCACAAGATCCAGGTAAGAGCTGCTTATAAACCGGTTTCAAAATGTTCCAATATTCATATTTAGCAAATCATCTTCTAGAATTAATCAAAATATATGAATTAATCCAATGTTTTCTTTAGGTTTTCAGGCCTAAAATGTGTGGTAAATCTAAAACATGTTTTTCGTTAGTTTCAGGCTGCTGTTACCTGTTCAACTCTACCACAGGTGAATGGCGTTGGCTGTAGGGTACGTACACCATCAACGACCTGCAGTGATCTGTCTGCTGTTTGCACCATCGGGTTCTGCCTGAAGATGATTCATATGATAATGTTTGCAATCAGGCATGTTAGCGTAATTGTGATTTCAATTAGAGGTCGATGTGAAGTTTGTAATATTTTAAAAGATATACTGTATTGAATACATAATCATGCTGACATCCTGTGTTGGAGGCTACTCCTAAAGGACTATTTCTGTGTGTGTAATCTCGGTTAACCCAGAACTGAAGTCTTGCGTAATTGGTCAGCTGCTCGATTAAGTTCTGGGTCCATACATGTTAAGAGAAGGGATCAAGAAATGCTAGAAGAAGGAGCTCCACCCCCTCTCTTTGCAAGTTACGGGCCAAATGTCCCCTCCCCTCCCAAAATTCGAAATATGCTAACACCTGCGAAATCGTGATTTGTCCAAATAACCAGTGACAGAAAACCCAAACACCGGAACTACTGCTGCTCATTATCCTATGCATCCCGTTCAGTCCCGACAGATTCTACGGTACCAGTTATATTTGTGTAGATCTGTCCACGACAGATTACTGTGTCTACTCATGTAGTTCTGCTCAACAACAACATAAGTCGTTTTGTCTCTCTTCCATTCGGCTGCTTTTTTCTCCATTGTGGGATGGTTTTATTACACCAATAGTTCTAACATGCTTTTAATGATCTGGTTTGGTGGAATATAACTATATTTGTAGTGTTATATGAACAACTTGACCATTAGTATGTGAAAATGAATTAAACAACGTGTAGGAAAACACGAGCAAGTGTGTCAGGTGATCTCTACTTTTATTTAAATTAAATCATCAAATAAGGACTTTTAAAGCATTTTATTATTTACCAAAAACACTAACCTTTTTCTCAATTAGTTTTTGTCTTTCCTTATGAACTATTTATCCTTAACATGGTTTGACAAAAATGGAAGACAAATGTATGCATACAGTCGGTCAAACACTACTGATAAAAGTATATCTACGAATCGGTTGTGAACTTAAGTGAAGGCACAAACATACTGCAAAAGACATGGAATTGGTACTATAAAAAAAATAAGAATGTTAGGTACATACTTTAAATATCAGTTAGAATTTTTGCCTTTCTTTCCCCTGGTTGTGAAGCTTTTTTCGTTTTACTTTTTTATATTTTTTATTTAGATTTTGTAAAAGGAATGTTAAGATATTCTGTGCAGATAACAGAGCTAATATTTTTGCCATCTTGTGTCATGCAGGAACAATATGCGGTTTGGATATGAATGAGGAACATATGTAAACATGATAAAAAAGCACTTCCTTTTCTGATTCATATTCATGCCTGTGCTTCTTAAAAAATATATGCTTTATGCGATTAAAAGTTTAATAGAGTTTGCACAGTAAAATGAAAGCATTTAATAAAAAACTTTTCCTTTGCCTCTTCTAATAATTGAAAATAAACAAAGAAAAACTACACAAAAAAATACAATAATAAATGTTTGATTTGTGGTCTTAGCCCAAAGAGTTAACAATATGAGCAACTGGATCAGCAATCGTTGAAATTCTGCAAGGCTCTCCGAGTTCGCAGTCTCTTAGGTGTCTTTAAAAAAAGCTGATCAAAGCAGAAATCGTGGTTGGCCAGTGCAGTCGTTCACGACGTGTGTCTTCCCTGGTCATCAGAGCTGTTCAAGTAGTCTGAGGGAAGACAGAGAGGGAGAGGTCAACGCATCCAACATTCACCTTTATGTTGCATTCAAAGAACATAAAGTGCTGGTTTCTGTGCATTTATGAACAGATATCTATCCGTGTGTGCATGCGCGCGCGTGTGTGTGTGTGTAGT
This sequence comes from Coregonus clupeaformis, assembly GCF_020615455.1. Classification (NCBI taxonomy): domain Eukaryota; kingdom Metazoa; phylum Chordata; class Actinopteri; order Salmoniformes; family Salmonidae; genus Coregonus; species Coregonus clupeaformis. Next base: position 37,318,862 of record NC_059203.1, on the reverse strand, counting down.
CCATAAGCGTGTGTTTGTAAAATGTGTGTGTGTGCTCTATTCTATGTGTAGCAGCTCACCTTGACTATTCCTCTGGCTTCACTCTAGAAGAGACCGCAGTCCTTCAGGTTGTTCTTGATGATGACGTCGGTGACAGCGTCGAAGACAAACTGAACGTTCTTGGTGTCGGTGGCTTGGGTGAAGTGGCTGTAGATCTCCTTGGTGTCCTTCTTCTTGTTCAGGTCCTCAAACTTGGTCTGGATGTAGGCCTGGGCCTCCTCAAATGTGTTGGGACCTGGGCATAGGAGAGGTTAAGACAGGAGTGTTGTGCCCATAGAATTAGAAAGGTTGTGCTACTGAGTCTGCATGCATCATGCAAGGAGAAAACTAGTATCAGGTGGAGAAGTTGACCTGCTCTACCGATGGGATTCATGGGGTTTGTCAAGCTACACTATATATACACACAAAAGTATGTGGACACCCCTTCAAATTAGTGGATTCAGCTATTTCAGCCTCACCTGTTGCTGACAGGTGTATAAAATCGAGCACACCGCCATGCAATCTCCATAGACAAACATTGGCAGTAGAATGGCCTTACTGAAGAGCTCAGTGACTTTCAACGTGGCACTGTCATAGGATGCCACCTTTCCAACAAGTCAGTTCATAAAATGTATTCCCTGCTAGAGCTGCCCTGGTCAACTGTAAGTGCTGATATTGTAAAGTGGAAACATCTAGGAGCAACAACGGCTCAGCCGCGAAATGGTAGGCCACACAAGCTCACAGAATGGGACTGCCGAGTGCTGAAGCGCATAGCGCGTAAAAAGAATATGTCCTCGGTTGTAACACTCTCTACCGAGTTCCAAACTGCCTATGGAAGCAACATCAGCACAATAATTGTTTGTTGGGAGCTTAATTAAATGGGTTTCCATGGCTGAGCAGCCGCACACATGCCTAAGATCACCATGAACAATGCCAAGTGTCGGCTGGAGTGGTGTAAAGCTCGCCGCCATTGGACTCTGGAGCAGTGGAAACGCGTTCTCTGGAGTGCTGAATTACGCTTCACCATCTGGCAGTCCGACGGACTAAATCGGGTTTGGCGGATGCCAGGAGAACGCTACCTGCCCGAATACATAGTGCCAACTGTAAAGTTTGGTGGAGGAGGAATAATGGTCTGGGGCTGTTTTTCATGGTCTGGCTAGGCCCCTTAGTTCCAGTGAAGGGAAAGCTTAACGCTACAACACACAATGACATTCTAGACAATTCTGTGCTTCCAACTTTGTGGCAACAGTTTGGGGAAGGCCCTTTCCTGTTTCAGCATGACAACGCCGCCGTGCACAAAGCGAGGTCCTTACAGAAATGGTTTGTTGAGATCGGTGCAGAAGAACTTGACCGGCCTGCACAGAGCCCTGACCTCAACTCCATTGAACACCTTTGGGATGAATTGGAACGCCAACTGCGAGCCAGGGCTAATCGCCCAACATCAGTGCCCGACCTCACTAATGCTCTTGTGGCTGAATGGAAGCAAGTCCCTGCAGCAATGTTTCAACATCTAGTGGAAAGCCTTCCCAGAAGAGTGGAGGCTATTATAGCAGCAAAGGGGGGACCAACTCCATATTAATGCCCATGATTTTTGGAATGAGATGTTTGACGAGCAGGTGTCCACATAGTTTTGGTCATGTAGTGTACACATCTTGCCACTAGATTCCTTCTACTGGTAAAAACTACACCTCCTCCAAGTCTAACATGAGAATGTCAACATACAAACACTGCCAACTACAAGTGAATATGGAACATTCAGGATGCAGAGTTGTGTTATGGTCTTACCAGAGTACTCTGGGAAGCAGATGGTCAGGGGGCTGTGGGTGATCTTCTCCTCAAACAGATCCTTCTTGTTGAGGAACAGGATGATGGAGGTCTCTGTGAACCACTTGTTGTTGCAGATGGAGTCAAACAGCTTCATGCTCTCGTGCATACGGTTCTATGGAGAGATGGAGAGAGAGAGAGAGAGAGAGAGAGAGCAAGGGAGGGAGCGAGGGAGGGAGGGAGGGAATGAAAACAAAACATTATTTAATTCCAGTTGATCCAGACAACTCAAAATGAAAATGAAGCAATTTCCTTTAGAAATAAAATAGCATTAAAAGGGGTAAGAGAGATCTAGTCAGTGGCACTTAAAGGACAACAGTGTTCTGCCTCCTCACCATCTCCTCGTCCTCAGCCAGCACCAGATCATAGGCACTCATGGCCACACAGAAGATGATGGCTGTGACTCCCTCAAAGCAGTGGATCCACTTCTTCCTCTCAGAACGCTGGCCACCCACGTCAAACATCCTGCAGGGACACAAGGAGACAGTGAGGGTTACCCATTTAATTAAATTTTTTATTTTACCTTTATTTAACTAGGCAAGTCAGTTAAGAACAAATTCTTATTTACAATGACGGCCTACACCTGCCAAACCCGGACGACGCTGGTCCAATTGTGCGCCACCTTATGGGACTCCCAATCACGGCTGGTTGTGATACAGCCTGGAATCGAACTAGGGGGTCTGTAGTGACGCCTCAAGCACTGAGATGCAGTGCCTTAGACTGCTGCGCCACTCGGGAGCCCTTGTTCACTAGTGGTACTGTATACCCAGCCCCAACACCCAGAACAACCTCTAGTCTAGCCTTGTCACTCCTTTGATGTGTGCAGATTTGGAATAAGTGGATAGGTGTAAACAATATGGTGCTGCCACCCCCTAGAGCTTTTACAGGAGCTTCCCCAATGTTGCTTAAACCTATCCAGTCTATTTGGATCTGGAAACACAGGAGGGGAAGTTTTCTGCAGGGCCATTCATGACCTCCGTATTGGGATCCATAATTACACCAATAACAGGGAAGCACCATGATGATTTGACATTCCTGGAGGAGCTCCCACACTCCATTAACTCAGGCTGGGCCTGGAGGAGAGGGGAGGCCTGAGGGTCTCTCTGTACTCAGAGCAGCTAGCCTTCCTCTGGGGACCTTCTCTCTCTATGTGCACTGCAGTCAGTCTGCCTCCTCTCAGTCTCTACCGCTCTCTCCCTCTCCATCTGTGTCTCTCTGTCTCTGTTTCTCTCAGTCTCTCTCGTTGTCTCTCTCTGTCTCCATTGGGCAAGACCCTTTGCTGCACAGACCCTGGCATTTTCCCTGGCATTTTGTTAGTATTTTGGTACAGTGACATTGCCGTGGTTACGAGGCAGGCAGGCTGCAGACGGACGGGGCTGAGGAGCTGAGGGAGGCGATTTGGTAATGTCTGTTTGTTGACACGATTGAGCCACGCATGACTTATTCATGAGGACATCACCCACCGACCAACCCACCGACCTGGCACGTGGGGCGAGATGATGAGAGGATGCCCCAGTTCCGGTCTGGGCTGTGGTACCCATCTGAGATATTTACTAATCACCACCACCAAGGAAGTTGCATTTCAAAACATGGAGAATAAGAATAAATACTGAGACCGTGGCATGGAAGTCTTATGTTTGGCATATACAGTACCAGACTGTCAGTTTAGTTTTTGTACTGTCAGCCCTGCTAGAAGTTCAGCTGATATTTGGATGAAGTTCCTATGTAATGGAGTGCTACTATGCTATGTGTTGGCAGGCTGTGTAAGCACAGCTCCTTACTGCAGGGCTGTAATGTTCATGGCTGTAAAGAGTGGTACTCACCTCAACAGGGCTCTCATCAGCTTTAATATCACTCACTGTAACCTGATTCCATCAGCCCAGATAAACAATAGCTAACACTGCTGCAGGGCAGGCAGGGGAACGTTATGTTATTTGTGTTTGTGTACAAACACATCCAAACATGTGTCTCTGTATACAGAGTACACACAGACAGACACACACAGACAGATGCACGCACACACACGTTTTGATTTTCAGTGCTTTGAAAAAAGTGTATCCTGACTCCATTTGGAAGCCTCTATTCCATTTGATGTGTAAAGGTGGTGGTGGTATTGACATTTAACCTGGATTTTCCTCTGTATTTTATCATTAAGACATGGATAGACAGATGACTGAGAAATAGTTATGTTATCCAGGATAAGGAGGCATGGAGGCATGTATCCAATTCCCACATTCAAATGAACATGGATTTCTGAAGCCACTGCCAGTAAACACATCAACCAGTCCATCAACACTTTCTCACACAACCTTCCCACCATACACACCGAGGCACACACAAACTAACAGCACACACAGAGACAAATGGAGAGAACCAGGGTCAGTCAGCTGGAAATTGTATTTTCAAAGTAACAACCAGACAAAATGGTGCCTTCGAGGAATATCACATCACTAGCTTCACTCCAAAAGACAGAGAGGAAAGAAGAAACAGAGAGGTTATTTTGCGTTTGGGCAATGGTGCGAGCAGCGGGTTCAAAATGAATCATGTTCGTGTTAAGCATACTACATCCTGAGGCTAACTTCTGAGACAGGATCAGGCCACTCATCTCACATTCACTACCTTAACAACACACAGAGAAACTAAACCACTGCTCTCTGCTGGAACAATACATATTAGAATATGAAGGAGGAACCTCTGATTTACAATGGGGAACTGGTGCACTCACACACACGCAGGTGCATTCACATGCACGCACACACTAGTACGTCAGTGGTCCACTCACTTAAAGTGCAGGTCTTTGAAGGTGAAGTGTGTCTCCACGATGCCAGTGGTCTTGACTCTGGTCCGCAGCACATCCTGCTGTGTGGGGATGTAGTCTGATTTGGCTATCCTCTCCAGGTCATTTAGGTAGCTGACAGGGCCAACACACACACATCAGAATACAGACATACACACACGTTAGAATACAGACACACACACACACACACACACACACACACACACACACACACACACACACACACGTCAGAATACAGATACACACAGCTGTCAGATTAAAAACCAGGTGGACACTCACTAAGCCTAGGGTCACAGCGTTTCAGGGATCCAACTCTGCACCACTGGTTTGGCCACATTGTTAATGGTATTGGTGATATCTGTTTCTTTAACCCTCATCAATATAAACTCACCACTAACTGGATAAAGACCCATCAGTTTCTATTTGCTTGACTATCTGAAGTGCCCAATCTATGGTGGATACGATACGCATCAGCACTCAATCTGCCAGGAGATGCCGACAGGCTGACTCAACACATTTACACACACACACACACAAATGACAAGGGCATTAGATCCCTGGAAAACCATCTGATTGCGCCTGTTGAGAGAGAAAACAATTGTGTTAGTCATAGCGCTGCAGACAGCCAGGTCAGCGGGCCCTGTCAGATTCCTCTCATGTGGCCTCAGCTGGACGGCCAGGATGTAATTAAATGGTTTTTGAGGCCTTTCATTCATGGCAATCAAGCTTTGTTTGGAAGAAGCTGTCTGTTCATTTATTTAGCAGCAGCGGCCCGTTACGTCATTTGAATATAGAGGACATCTCCTGACCCTCTGACGCCTCTATCTGAACGGCTGGATGGAGACGGGGGATGGGAGGTTGGGACTAGTGGGTGATGTGGGCTTCACATTTTGGATCAAATCAATGGCTCAACATTTTAAATCACACAGTTATTCTTCTGCCTTATAAAGATGTTCTGGATGGTGTGCCTCGTCACTGTACGGTACCATCAGCCACCGTCATATTCACCTATCATTGGACTACAGACTGACACGATTTACCACCCTCACATTATCAGGTTCCCTCTCTGTGTTTATACCTGCAGAGGTTGACTTCTAGAGACTGTTCTATAAACAGTGTGCCCTGAGCTGAGGTTTACACAGAGGATTGTACATCAACATCGTGACGCGGCGTTCCATCACATAACAAAGTATTCGTGTTCGCTGTAATCCTGCCTAAAACAAGTCTGTGCGTATATTAAAAGTGTTCTCCACACACACTCCTTCCTTCATCACAAACCAACATCTCTGATTGAAGGACTCTTATCCCACGCCCCAAAGAGAAAGGCCTCCTTTGTTGTGAGGGATTCACATATTGAAACATTGCTTAATTTGAGCTTTTGATTTCTAGCATCCAGAGCTTAATTGAAGTGCTCTGGAGAGGCCTGATGAAATAATGTAAATCCTCATCACCGCCTCCACAACAATACGCTTACCAGAAAGCCAGAGTTTTAATAAGAGCAGGGCGAGTGAATGAGTGAGTGAGTGAGTGAATGAGTGAGTGAGCGGGATTAAAAAGTTATGATTAGACTTGGTAATACAAAAGGGGGAGAGAGAACTATATCGCTCACGCTGCTCGTTTAATATTTAGTCGGATGCCAGGCAATCATTTTGTGACACGCTATCCTGTCATGCATTTTAGAGCCCATTTCCTTGGCACTATGCAATCTCACCAAGAGCCCTTGGGTCTAATGTACTCGCCTAAGAACAAGTACAACACTCTCCCTCTGTTGCAGGTGGGGATACATGCACAAGTGGTTTTCCAGTCACATAGACGGTGAGTGTATCAGGAATAGTGGTATCAGGGGATGTGGTGTTCTCTACATTTCCATATAGAGTGATTGAGGGGCCCTGCGGGCCCCGGTGATAAGGGCCTCTAACCTACACCACACTACAGCAGCATTGGGGAGAGAGAGTCTTGCAGTGTTACTGTGTTTTCTTTCATCATTAGACCAACAACTTAGTACTACATTACACTGACGGAGCATTACATTACATTGACTCAGTTAAAGGCCTCAATGTTAATGAGTGGCTCTGTGGAGAAGCTCCAGAGAGAGCTGATAGCCTGTGGCATGTAGGCTGGCTGTGTTGGGGTCAGACATTAGAAGCATGACTAGACCTACAGTGAGGGAAAAAAGTATTTGATCCCCTGCTGATTTTGTACGTTTGGCCACTGACAAAGACATGATCAGTCTATAATTTTAATGGTAGGTTTATTTGAACAGTGAGAGACAGAATAACAACAAAAAAATCCAGAAAAACCCATGTCAAAAATGTTATAAATTGATTTGCATTTTAATGAGGGAAATAAATATTTGACTGCTCTGCAAAACATGACTTAGTACTTGGTGGCAAAACCCTTGTTGGCAATCACAGAGGTCAAACATTTCTTGTAGTTGGCCACCAGGTTTGCACACATCTCAGGAGGGATTTTGTCCCACTCCTCTTTGCTGATCTTCTCCAAGTCATTAAGGTTTCTCGAGGCTGACGTTTGGCAACTCGAACCTTCAGCTCCCTCCACAGATTTTCTATGGGATTAAGGTCTGGAGACTGGCTAGGCCACTCCAGGACCTTAATGTGCTTCTTCTTGAGCCACTCCTTTGTTGCCCTGGCTATGTGTTTTGGGTCATTGTCATGCTGGAATACCCATCCACGACCCATTTTCAATGCCCTGGCTGAGGGAAGGAGGTTCTCACCCAAGATTTGACGGTACATGGCCCTGTCCATCGTCCCTCTGATGCGGTGAAGTTGTCCTGTCCCCTTAGCAGAAAAACACCCCCAAAGCATAATGTTTCCACCTCCATGTTTGACGGTGGGGATGGTGTTCTTGGGGTCATAGGCAGCATTCCTCCTCCTCCAAACACGGCGAGTTGAATTGATGCCAAAGAGCTCCATTTTGGTCTCATCTGACCACAACACTTTCACTCAGTTCTCCTCTGAATCATTCAGATGTTCATTGGCAAACTTCAGACGGGCCTGTATATGTGCTTTCTTGAGCAGGGGGACCTTGCGGGCGCTGCAGGATTTCAGCCCTTCACGGTGTAGTGTGTTACCAATTGTTTTCTTGGTGACTATGGTCCCAGCTGCCTTGAGATCATTGACAAGATCCTCCCATGTAGTTCTGGGCTGATTCCTCACCGTTCTCATGATCATTGCAACTCCATGAGGTGAGATCTTGCATGGAGCCCCAGGCCGAGGGAGATTGACAGTTATTTTGTGTTTCTTCCATTTGCGAATAATCGCACCAACTGTTGTCACCTTGGTCTTGTAGCCCATTCCAGCCTTGTGTAGGTCTACAATCTTGTCCCTGACATCCTTGGAGAGCTCTTTGGTCTTGGCCATGGTGGAGAGTTTGGAATCTGATTGATTGATTGCTTCAGTGCACAGGTGTCTTTTATACAGGTAACAAGCTGAGATTAGGAGCACTCCCTTTAAGAGTGTGCTCCTAATCTCAGCTCGTTACCTGTATAAAAGACACCTGGGAGCCAGAAATCTTTCTGATTGAGAGGGGGTCAAATACTTATTTCCCTCATTAAAATGCAAATCAATTTATAACATTTTTGACATGGGTTTTTCTGGATTTTGTTGTTGTTATTCTGTCTCTCACTGTTCAAATAAACCTACCATTCAAATTATAGACTGATAATTTCTTTGTCAGTGGGCAAACGTACAAAATCAGCAGGGGATCAAATACTTTTTTCCCCTCACTGTATATTGGATGTGACATGAGACCTGTTGTTGTTCTACATAGAGGAATACGTACAATGGGAGTCACTATAAAGGACTAACCTGGGACAATAGCATAGCCGTACACTGTAGCATCTGTTGACTGATCGCTGTGAGAACCAGAGCATAGAACCGTAAATCTGGGTGCAGAGATGCATAGCACTGCTGGTTTCAGGGACTGACTCAGACCTGGGACACCAGGTGAGTGATCTCTCTGGCCAATCAATGACATCAATCAAGAGCCAGGTAGAGTAGAAAGGAAAAGCAGCAGTGCTGCAGACCTCGAGCCAGGATTTTAATAGCCCTGGTCTAAAGGCTGCAACCAGGCATGGCATGGTCTGTGCCAACCACAAACTGCCACCAATCCCTGGATACCCCAGTGACTCCCTCATTCAGGCTAAATGTTCCTGATAGATGCCTCATGGCCAGCAGAGAGGGAGAAGGAGAGGGAAAGAGGGAGTGACTGCATATGTGAGCAGTCACTGTGAAACCACACTGTCCTCCACCCTGACTTCAGAGCTCTCGCTGCTATTCGGTGGCATTTCCATGCTATTTCCACACACAGCGGGACAGGACAGCTCTACTAGCGTGGGTGGCTGAGCAGGCTGCCCCAATGAAGACAGACTTTGGACACAGAACTACACAGAGGTTTCAGAACAGAACTAAAACTACATTCAGACCCATCTCCAGAAATATTGTTGGTAAGCTAAATCAAAGGAAAGGCATTTTAGAACATCAAATGTAACTAATAAATGAACACCATCAGCAGTTAGAAGATAGCATTTCATTGTCTGTTTCCACCTCAAATTTGCCTTGGCCATTAAAAAACCTTACAGGAAAACAACAACATAGAAAACATATCTCTTGCTATCTCTCTCAGAATGACCTTCTTGATCCAAACCAGTCAGGTTTCAGGACTGGTCATTCAACTGAGACTGCTCTTCTCTGTGTCACGGAGGCTCTCCGCACTGCTAAAGCTAACTCTCTCTCCTCTGCTCTTGTCCTTCTAGACCTGTCTGCTGCCTTTGATACTGTGAACCATCAGATCCTCCTCTCCACCCTCTCCGAGCTGGGCATCTCCGGCGCGGCTCACTCCTGGATTGCGTCCTACCTGACCGGTCGCTCCTACCAAGTGGCGTGGCGAGAAGCTGTCTCCGCACCACGTGCTCTCACCACTGGTGTCCCCCAGGGCTCAGTTCTAGGCCCTCTCCTTTTCTCCCTATACACCAAGTCACTTGGCTCTGTCATATCCTTACATGGCCTCTCCTATCATTGTTACGCTGACGATACACAACTAATCTTCTCCTTTCCCCCTTCTGATAACCAGGTGGCGAATCGCATCTCTGCATGTCTGGCAGACATATCAGTATGGATGACGGATCACCACCTCAAGCTGAACCCTGGCAAGACGGAGCTGCTCTTCCTCCCGGGGAAGGACTGCCCGTTCCATGATCTCGCCATCACGGTTGACAACTCCGCTGTGTCCTACTCCCAGAGTGCGAAGAGCCTAGGCGTGACCCTGGACAACACCCTGTCGTTCTCCGCCAACATCAAGGCGGTGACCCGCTCCTGCAGGTTCATGCTCTACAACATTCGGAGAGTACGACCCTGCCTTACACAGGAAGCGGCACAGGTCCTAATCCAGGCACTTGTCATCTCCCGTCTGGACTACTGCAACTCGCTGTTGGCTGGCCTCCCTGCCTGTGCCATTAAACCCCTACAACTCATCCAGAATGCCGCAGCCCGTCTGGTGTTCAACCTTCCCAAGTTCTCTCACGTCACCCCCCCTCCTCCGCACACTCCACTGGCTTCCAGTTGAAGCTCGCATCCGCTACAAGACCATGGTGCTTGCCTATGGAGCAGTGAGGGGAACGGCACCTCTGTACCTTCGGGCTCTGATCAGTCCCTACACCCAAACGAGGGCATTGCGTTCATCCACCTCTGGCCTGCTGGCTCCCTTCCTCTGCGGAAGCATAGTTCCCGCTCAGCCCAGTCAAAACTGTTCGCTGCTCTGGCACCCCAATGGTGGAACAAGCTCCCTCACGACGCCAGGACAGCGGAGTCACTCACCACCTTCCGGAGACATTTGAAACCCCACCTCTTTAAGGAATACCTGGGATAGGATAAAGTAATCCTTCTACCCCCCAAAAAAAATTTTGTAAAGTGATTATCCCACTGGCTATAGGGTGAACGCACCAATTGGTGAGTCGCTCTGGATAAGAGCGTCTGCTAAATGACGTAAATGTGCCCTTGAGCAAGGCACTTAACCCTAATTGCTCCTGTAAGTCGCTCTGGATAAGAGCGTCTGCTAAATGACTAAAATGTAAATGTAAAATGTATATTCAGGCTGGGGACTATAATGGGGACTATACAGGTGAATTAAAAACATTTTTCACACTACATTACAGTTAATGTACATGCCGTTTTCTGTAAACTGCTCTCTAAACAAGTGTGAGTCATCCGTTTGTAATAAACATGTTGGTTGTTTCTTTACTCCCATCATCAATGTGATTGATCCAATCTATTATCTCAGGAACTGGTCCTCTCATCAGAAATTGATTCAGGGGAAATTAGGCTTGCGAAAATTCCTGGAAGTTCAGTCAGACTAACCCCTATTTATAAACCAATTGGTTTCTCAACAAAGCGTTAACACATAGCGCACGCAGCCTTGATCTCTTAATCCCTTTAAGATATAGATGGGAGACCGAGGGGGGACGGGAGGAGGGTTTAGGCCATCAGGGTTTAAGCCATCAGAATCAGAGCCTGCTGGTTTACCGTGCTGCTGCTGCTGCTGCTGCTTCCCCAAAACTCCCCGATTGCTTTGCCCCCAGATTCAGAAGGTAAATCCAGTAAAATCACTGCTCAGCCTATTTCAACAGGCCCCATTAAGGTTTGTGATCAAGGAGGGGCACATTGAGAGAGTGGCTGAGCTAATGGTACTAAGGTCTTCCAAAAGTTCCCTTCCTATGGAGTATGAATAAGTTACAGGTAGGCCGTTTATGTTTTTGTAGTTTCCCAAAACTGTTTTTAAAAGTTAGACATTTCACATAAAAATTGCATATCAACAGCTTTGGTTACACCCTTACAGGTACTATATGGTAACATGGAGAAGAGGAGGACCATGACAAAGTAGACTATGAGCCTGGCATAAGTACGTAGCCGAGTGGGCAGAGTGGTGGTGGTCATTACTCACTAGGCAGCCGAGTCATTGAGCTGGTACTCGCGGGCGCGCGTAAAGCAGCCCTGCACCCCTCCGTCGCCCCACAGCCTGTGCATGGCGTTCGACAGGTCGTCTGGCAGGATGCCCTGCTCCTCAGCAGCCCCCGACAGGGCAAACAGCTGGCGGGCATCGTCCTGGAGGCGGGAGACACAGACACACACAGGGTTAGGAATGAGTCAGACCAAGTGGAACAGACAAGAGACCTTAACTAATCAACGTTAATAAACTTGGCCATGGTAAAGCAGACAGTAATAGATCAGGTCTCACAAGGTCAATTAGACTGGAGGACACAATCCGACAGTCTGCACTACAAACAGAAGAACCATTAAACACAGTAATCATCCCTATACACTGGAGAGACTGTCCTCACTCTTACTCAGAGCTCTGTGTGTGTGTGTGTGTGTGTGTGTGTATGTGTATGTGTGTGTGTGCGTGTGTCTGTGTGTGTTTTAGCCAGCCATACAGGGGACTCATCATTCAGAGTAGCCACAGAGGAGCACCCCAGGGCACAGCTCCCCTCTAGAAGGGTCCATGAGAACAGGATGACTGAGGTAATTATACCTGTAGACACAGCCAGGTTTCAGCCAGGTCTCAGCCCTGACTTACACACAGAATGTGGTGTAGGGCTTTCCCCTAGCATGGTCCCACGCTGACTCACGCAAGTACATACATACAAACAGAGCATGAGAAGGGCCGATTACACAGCTCCCACATCGGCTTAGCGCACCACAAAACCCTCTTGACCATCCCTCCGTGCATCGATGCTTTCCAGGGAAAACTCGGACAAACTCCTAAAGCTGCATTGACTGAGAAGAGACGTGGGCCTAAGTTCCATACAGCTGGTTAACTTGTGTCTGCCCAGTCCTCCCCCAGTCTAACCCAGCCCATGGACTGGTTTATAAGTGAAGGAGGGAGTTATAAGCAGAGGAATCAAAACAACTCCTCACACCAGGTGATCTCAAGTCCTCTTTAAAGTGGGTCATAGGAAATGGAGTATGTACTTGAGTGAGTGTATTGTGTGGTATTTAAAGTCTGTGATAAACAGACTAGTTTTATGGGGACTGAAGGATGATGTACCGTATCGTGTCAAGACTACGACACCTGAGCCTACCTCCGCCCTTCAAGAGCCCTTAAGGTGTGCACAATAAGAGAGAAAAGTATGGTGTGTATAGGTTGCAAAATGATGGTCATTTCCCTTTATTTCCCTGGTTTTCCAGAAATCCTGGTTGAGGATTACGGTTTTCCGGCTTATTCCCTCCTGATTGCGAGAATCCTCCAAACCGGATTTCTGGAAAACCTGGAATTTCTTTGAAAAGTTACCGGAATTCCGCAACCCTAAGTGTGTAAAATGAAAACTAGGGCTTTAAACAGCCAATCTATAGAACATGTAGTAAACTAAACTATCAGGCTAAGAGAGTAAGACACCAGTACATTTTGAGTAGCACTCCCTCTTACAGTCTCACCCCTGAGGAGGTGCTTTGTAAAGGAAGTTAGCATGGCTGAGTTAGCTGCTGCAGCAGTGAATACAGCTGATAAATATACTGCAGTGGGGGACTAGAGAGCGAGCCCTGTCCCCTTCAGCACTACATACTCACTGGGAGTGCTATTAGATGAGCCAGCTGTAATGCGTGTGCGTGTGTGTACAGATTGGGCTGAGACAGGAATAAGCCTACAGCCCATTCCTACTCCATTTCTATTTAAATTCCTACTCCAGTCTCCTTTTCACTTGATTTCTAACACGTAAATGACTTAACAAAAGGCATATCTCAATAGGCATGGGTGCTGCACATTTGTAGTGAATGAGATGCATTAGTGCCATACAATGTAAAGCACTTTATCAACCACCATCTATAAAGACAGAGCAACTATTCACCTAAATGAAATAAAAAGGTATGGCAACCAGGTCTAACACTTACTATGATACATCCAAATCTACTGCTTCACAAAGCAATCTTAAGCAACATCCCTCACTCCAGATATTGGAACAGTTCATCAGTCACATGCTAGGTATATGAGTGAGCGTTTCCTCTGCAAGCTTCTTTGTATCCAGAGCCATATATCTAAATACATGCCTCTGCTTAGAGCTAGTAGAGCAGCATAATCCACAAAGCCCATTGTTGGAGAATGTAGCCTGTCTTTTGGTGTACAACATTATCATTCTGAATTCATTATGTCGAACAGGTTAGGTTATAATACATTACACTGGATTAGTTTCACAGCTGGGAAGTTTTGATTTCTGTATTTTAATTATTTTGAGAGACACTGCCAGACCTGCAGAGATTTGTAGCAGGAATATCTCTTGCAGAGCTAGCTACCTCCAATAAACCAACTCTGACACATACCAGTGGGAGAACACTCTGCCCTCTCCATACCTCCTCTGCACAGGAAAGTAATACCGGCAAGTAGTACAAAATAAAGTATTTATCTCAACACTTGATCAAATCCAATATTAGACTTTGTAGAGAGTGAGCAGATCGCTCAGTTAATAATACTTCTGATAGGTTGGTAATATAAAGAACAGGCACATCTTTCATAAGATTCCTATCTGCACAGAGATGAACTGTAAATCATATTTGGGAAAGACATGGGGGGCATGACTATAATTATCTCTTACTAAGAACACATGGATAGTTTTTTATAGTTGTGTCATTACTCTCAGTAGTGCCCACTGGCCAGACAGGCACCTCAGCTCTGCAGTGGTCCCCCTAGTCTAATGACACACATGAGCAGCAGGACTGAGTACACATGGCACATCACTGTATGGCATTCACTCACTCCACCTCATTCAAGGTCTGGGAGGCTATACTACTCGAAACTCTAAACTGTCTGGAGGCTATTGTCACTTAGCACTTCAGGAAGAGGAGATACTTGAGCATAGATCATTTCCCCCGCCTCACTTCAGACAGATTAGAGCTGGACTAGAGAATAGGGACAAAGTGGAGAAGTCTGTTTTGTGAGAAGAGTGGGTGCGGTTCAAGGGCTGGTTGGCTTTTGGAGCAGCAGTGAGGCGTATGCAGAGAGAACAGTGGCTGCTCAGGTGGATGGACTCAGACACTCTGTGTGTGTGTGTGTGTGTGTGTGTGTGTGTGTGTGTGTGTGTGTGTGTGTGTGTGCGCGTCTTACCGCTCGAGCAGCCTCTTCGTAGTCGATCTTGAGGTTAGCCATAGCCTTGATGATGGCCATGATGGACTGGATGGTGTTGCTGTAGACCACAGCTCTGTACTGTTTACACTCCTCTTCTGAGTAGCCATCCTCATGGATGATCCTGACAGACACAGGAGAGAGAGAGACGGTGGGTCATTTAAACAGGAGGGAGAGACGGTGGGTCATTTAAACAGGAGGGAGAGGGGAATGGGACATTTAAACAGGAGGGAGAGGGGGATGGGACATTTAAACAGGAGGGAGAGGGGGTGGGTCATTTAAACAGGAGGGAGAGGGGTGGGTCATTTAAACAGGAGGGAGAGACGGTGGGTCATTTAAACAGGAGGGAGAGAGACGGTGGGTCATTTAAACAGGAGGGAGAGGGGGATGGGACATTTAAACAGGAGGGAGAGGGGGTGGGACATTTAAACAGGAGGGAGAGAGGGGGTGGGTCATTTAAACAGGAGAGAGAGAGACGGTGGGTCATTTAAACAGGAGGGAGAGGGGGTGGGACATTTAAACAGGAGGGAGAGGGGGGTGGGACATTTAAACAGGAGAGAGAGAGGGGGTGGGTCATTTAAACAGGAGGGAGAGAGACGGTGGGTCATTTAAACAGGAGGGAGAGGGGGGTGGGACATTTAAACAGGAGAGAGAGAGACGGTGGGTCATTTAAACAGGAGGGAGAGGGGGTGGGTCATTTAAACAGGAGGGAGAGAGGGAGTGGGTCATTTTAACGCTACAGCATACAATGACATTCTAGACAATTCTGTGCTTCCAACTTTGTGGCAACAGTTTGGAGAAGGCCCTTTCCTGTTTCAACATGACAATGCACAAAGTGAGGTCCATACAGAAATGGTTTGTCGAGATCGGTGTGGAAGAACTTGACTGGCCTGCACATACAACTTCTCGATGAACATCTCATTTAAAAATCATGGGCATTAATATTGAGTTGGTCCCCCCTTTGCTGCTATAACTGCATCCACTCTTCTGGGAAGGCTTTCCACTAGATGTTGGAACATTGCTGCGGGGACTTGCTTCCATTCAGCAAATGGGGGACCAACTCCATATTAATGCCCATCATTTTGGAATGAGATGTTCGACGAGCAGTTGTCCATATACTTTTGGTCATGTAGTGTATGTGCAGATATTTGCACCATGTCATTGCTCGCTCTCTCGCTCTGCTGTGAGTGCATGATGAGCCTCTTGCTAGCTGTCAGTCATATGGCGAGGGGGTGAAACTTATTGGCTAAAACTCGAATTGCTAAGGGTCTGGGCCCACGTAGGGGAAAATGTAGGGAAAATGGCACAGCATAGCTTCCAGGAAACAGTCGGGATTTTGTGGTTAATTGAGGTAAAACTGTTATTCTGCTCATATACTATGCCTGTGTGAAAGCTGGAGGTTTAAAAAATACTTACTAGTCGCCAAAGTTCCGGAGCATTTATTTTATCATTGAATCAAGTACCCTCTACTTTAATCATTGGCTGTACTATGCATACTGTATACTTCAGTCCATACAGACATTACTGGTCTGTGGGGGAAGCTCAGGGAAGCTCAGGTCTCTGCTGAGAGAACACTACACTAAAACTAAAACAAATAGACTATAGTATGGAGGAGGGAGACTGAAAAAAGTGACAGTAAAAAGTGGCCAGGCCAAGACAGGTGCTCCTACGCTACGAAACAAATATATTTTCCCCGTCTAGTCACACAAATGCCCTCTGGGAGCATGGAAGGGGCCCTGCGGTGAGGCGTTCTCAATCAAACTAATTGGAATGCAAGGGAGCACGCTAGGACAAAGGCCAAATGGGACTTAAAGAATGAGCACACAGAAGTGTTTTTCTCAATTACAATTCAGCGGAGACAACACACCAAAGAGCCACGCTGGCTGGGGAGGTTGTAGGGAGACTTACTTGTTTAAAGTCATGTTCAATTTCCCCAAAATGTAAAAATAACTAGATTTCATGCAGAAACATACATTTTCCTAGATGAGATCTGATGAGATTGCAAATTCATAATGGTAATAGTCAAGAAGAACCACAGCAGAATTAATTTTAATTCTGAAATCTAAGTAACATTTTGAAATTCCCGAGCAAATCTTGATGAAGCCTTTTCCTTGTAAGTGGAAAAGTTATTTATACAAAAGGCAATTAAACTGAACAAAAATATAAATGCAACATGCAACAATTTCATTTTTCTTTACTGATTTACAGTTCATATAAGGAAATCACTCAATTGAAATTAATTAATTAGGCCCTAATTTATGGATTTCACATGACTGGGCAGGGGCGCAGCCATCAGTGGACCTGGGAGGGCACAGTCCCACCCACTTGCGAGCGAGGCCCACCCACTGGGGAGCCAGGCCCAGCCAATCCCACAAAAGGGCTTTATTACAGACAGAAATTGTCCTCAGTTTCATCAGCTATCCGGGTGGCTGGTCTCAGACGATCCCGCAGGTGAAGAAGCCGGATGTAGAGGTCCTGTACTGGAATGGTTACACGTGGTCGGCGGTTGTGAGGCCGGTTGGACGTACTGCCAAATTCTCTAAAAAGATGTTAGAGGCGGCTTATGGTAGAGAAATTAACATTACATTCTCTGGCAACAGCTCTGGTGGACATTCCTGCAGTCAGCATGCCAATTGCACGCTCCCTCAAAGCTTGAGACATCTGTGGCATTGCGTTGTGTGACAAAACTGCACATTTTAGAGTGGCCTTTTATTGTCCCCAAAACAAGGTGCACCTGTGTACTGATCATGCTGTTTAATCAGCTTCTTGATATGCCACAGCTGTCAGGAGAATGGATTATCTTGGCAAAGGACAAATGCTCACTAACAGGGATATGAACAAATTTGTGCACAGAATTTGAAAGAATGCTAAGAGGTGATGTAGAAAGAGGTTTTAACAGTGTTTCGCCCATGTATTACAGGGTTGTGTGTGGTGTGGTGTGTGTGTGTGTTATTAGTGCAGTGTGAAAGGGTTTAATAGCGTCAGTTGAAGTGATCTGTGTGAGTGGATGAAAGAGGGATTGATAGCATGGCAAGACGAGAATGTGGAGGAATAATTCAACCATTGAAGAGCGTGTGTGAGGTTATATAAAGGATAATTGTGTGTGCTTGCATTGATGTGTATGTGGGGGGTAGGTGTGTGTGTGTTTTGGTATTCCAGGTAGTAACATCTGTGTATGTCTTCATGAATGTCTGTGAGAGGGATTGAGGGTTTAAGTGTGTGTGTGTGTGTGTTCATTTGTGAGATTGAGCAACGGGGTTATACAGAGACAACAGTGCCTCCAGAGCCTAGGTGCTCATAACCATCAGCTTTAGTCCTACAGATTTACCCCAGCACTCCTGAAAAAAACTGCATGGTTCAAGAAAAGGTGAAGGATGTGTTATAATGCACCCAGCCAGAGGCCACACAAACAGGGGGATACAGTAGATTTCCTGCGTATGCTTGGCTGGATGTTCAGATGCACAGGGCACTAACCAGTAACTAACCTGTTCGATGTGCTTTCCAGTTTGTGCACAAATGTTTGACATGACAACAAACATGACAAAAGAGTCATATGCACAGAACATACAGGTCCAGATCTGCAACCAGACTAATAACCTGTATCCTCTCTATACAGTCAGGTCCATATATATTTGGACATTGACCAAGTTATTATGATTTTAGCTGTCTACCACAGCATATTGGAGTTGAAATTAAATAATGAATATGAGCTGAAAGTGCAGACTTTCAGCTTAAATGTGAGGGTATCTACATCCAAATCGGGTGAACGGTGTAGGAATTACAACACTTTTTATATGCGTGTCCCCCCTTTTTAAGAGACCAAAAGTAATTGGACAATTGGCTGCTCAGCTGTTCCATGGCCAGGTGTGTGTTATTCCCTCCTTAGTTCATTTACAAGTACCACCTCATCTGTGAAGCATGGTGGAGGTAGTGTTATGGCGTGGGCATGTATGGCTGCCAATGGAACTGGTTCCCTTGTATTCATTGATTGACTGCTGACAAAAGCAGCAGGATGAATTCTGAAGAGTTTAGGGCTATATTATCTGCTCAGATTCAGCCAAATGCTTCAAAACTCATTGGATGGCGCTTCACAGTGCAGATGGAAAATGACCCGAAGCATATTGCGAAAGCAATCCAATACTTTTTTAAGGCAAAGAAGTGGAATGTTCTGCAATGGCCAAGTCAATCACCTGACCTGAATCAAATTGAGCATGCATTTCACTTGCTGAAGGCAAAACTGAAGGCTAAACGCCCCAAGAACAAGCAGGAACTGAAGACAGCTGCAGTAAAGACCTGGCAGAGCATCACCAGGGAAGAAACCCAGTATCTGGTAATGACTATGGGTTCCAGACTTCAGGCAGTCATTGACTGCAAAGGATTTGCAACCAAGTATTAAAACTCACAATTTAATTTATGATTATGTTAGATTGTCCAATTACTTTTGAGCCCCTAAAATTGAGGGGCTATGTATAAAAATTGTTGTAATTCCTACACGGTTCATACAATAATTTTGACAAAACCCTTAAATTAAAGATGAAAGTCTACATTTAAACCACATCTTGATTGTTTCCTTTCAAATCCATTGTGGTGGCGTACAGAGCCAAAATGATGCAAATTGTGTCACTGTCCAAATACTTATGGACCTCACTGTACGTTCCAAATGATCCAGCGGGGCTAGTAGGGAGCATCCTGTACAGCGTAGACTTAAACTAACTGTATACTCTACTGTCAGAGTAGCTCCTTGGAATATGAGCTAGCAGGGAAGGAGTCAATGCATTAATCATGGTGAGAAAAACTCCTACGGTCCATACGTTTTTATCAGTGTGTGCATGTGTGTGAGTGGCTGTTCATTCCCGGGGAGACCGCAAACCCATATGTAACAGTTGAGAAAGAAACAGGCTTACGACTAAGTATAGGAAGCAGTATGTACTGTATAGATCAAATCAAATCTTATGTCACATGCTTCGTAAACAACAGGTGTAGACTAACAGTGAAATGCTTACTTACGGGCTCTTCCCAACAATGCAGAGAGAAACATTATAGAAAAAATTATAACACAAGGAATAAATACACAATGAGTAACAATAACTTGCCTATATACACAGGGTATCATTACCGAGTCGATGTGCAGGGGTATGAGGTAATTGAGGTAGATATGTACATATAGGTAAGTATAAAGTGACTAGGCAACAGGATAGATAATAAACAGTAGCAGCAGCTTATGTGATGAGTCAAAAGAGTTAGTGCAAAAAGGGTCAATGCAGATAGGGTTCCACAATAGGCGGCCCGCAGCCCGAATGATTTGATTTGGCCCCCCAAATGTTTTGATATTTGCTTTTTGGGGGGGGGGGACATTAAAGACTGTAAAATGACCAGAAAATCAGCTCAAAGTGATTTTAACTTAGGAAAGCTATTCCCAAGTATTCCCACGCATAGATAAAGAGGCATATCGTTGATCGTATACCAATGTAATCAAGGTTTTTGTCAAATACTATATCTGTTTGGGCTTCTTGAGGTCAATGTGTAGTGTAGAAATTATTAATAATTATGTTCCGGCCCCCTATCATCTGCTGAAGTATAAAATTGGCTGAATGTAATTGGGGACCCCTTGTATAGATTATAGCATGAGGGAAAGGACTCCTGAAGAAAGGATATGTAGAGGATTCTGGGTATCTAGCTTAAGAATGTACTGTCCCGGTCTGCTTGTGTTGACAATGACATCAGAGTCTGGTTGCGATATTGGGTTAATTGGTCATGCTTGACGGGAACAGCAGCAAAACAAAACAATGAGGAGCCAGCCAGACATGGAGCTCAACTTACTTCATCTGTTTCACAATGGTGCTCTTCCCTGACTCTCCAGCACCTGCACAAAGAACAAAAATAGTCAGAGGTTAAAAATACACTCCCGTTAGTGGAGAAATGTAAACAGGCAGCCAGCAAGGCTGCCACACATCGGGACCAGAGTACCCCACCCCCCTCCTCTTCCTCAGGCCTTCACGCTTAAATGTATCTCTCCCTATCTTCCTTTCTCTGAGTTAATCTGTCTCTCTTTTCATATACCTCCCAGTCGCTCCCTATCCAGTTACAGCCTAACAGTTATGTCAATCTACAGTAGTGCATATAAACAGTAGTATCGTTATGCCTCCGAGGCCCCCTCACTGTCTCATTGAGTTTCACAGAGTTTCCTATACCCAATAACTCCTGTGTCAACAGCATGACCTGTGTCTTAACTTCAGAGCAAGCCGTCGTGTTGTAACTCTCCCTCCCCACAGCCGCTGAGACAAGGCACTTAATCATCATTAGCGTTGAATTAAAACGTCTGTGTGCTTTCACAAACAGGATATGGGCCTGTTCCTTCAGGGAATTCTCAGATGACGTCATGTTGCTTGTTTCATGTTCAGGGTCCATAGGCTATTTTCCACTACTGTACTGTAATGTTAAGTAGTTGGCTATCTGGATAAGCTGGCAGGAAGAGGACAGCAGCACTGAGTAGATAACTAATCACACAGCACTAAATGACCCGCAGTCCACCCCTAGAGTCATGGTCACTCTGACCCAACAAGACTCACTGTTTATATGCAGTGTGTGTCTGTGTGTCAGACCGCACGTTACCCAACAGTAACCATAATCTTCCACCTACAATACAAGCCACTGACATTCTACCTTCCACAACAGTGATGTGAATACAGAGCACAGAGTAGACACACGGTCAGACTGTCTGAATTCTCTCCATTTAAAACCTCCTTATAGTCCCCATGCTAACTGGCCAATCTAGGAGACACATCCTCTGCTCCGTTACCCATTCTAAAGAGGCCACTCTCTCAGCACCCAACAGTTAGCAAGTCTCCCTGCAATGAAGCACTCACTGATCTTCTCCAGTATGTGTGCTGAACTGATGAGCTGAAATAAAGAAAATGGAGGAGAAATGGAGGAGAGAGGCATCTCAGGCTCCAAGCCTTGAGGGAGAATTTAAATTGTAATTTTATTCCTAACTGAACACAGAGGGAAGTGACTCAGAGACACAGTGGAAAGTGTGTGTGTGTGTGTGTGTGCGCGTACTTTCCCATCTGTGTGTACCCTCTATATGGATTCATATGTGTATTTGCTCAAGTGCATGGTGGGGTTGAAGCAATAATATACGTTATGAATAAATCATATGAGATGTGAGCCTAATAGCCTATGGTTCTGTCTGAGCATGTTGACAATCCTTCAACAATAATGTGTTGTCCGGAGTAAATTGGAGCCACAGGCCTTGTACACAGGCAGACACTGTAAAGTCCACTGTTTCCTTACGGTGCGTAAGGAAACTTTATGAATAGCAGATTTTCCTACAGGATATTCTTCAGAAATGAATGGCGGGCCAGACAGAAACAGAATGCCACCAGATTGCCTATAGAGAGTGCTACAGACACAGGTATGTGTGTCCTGTGGTTACATAGAGCCAAGCTGCAAACACACTCCCAGAGAGTTCATAGACCTGTTAACACAGTGGCGTGATGTGACTGAACCCAGCTAGGCCTCTCCCCCCACCACCACACACACGCATATGCTCTCCCCCCATTTCTTTCTCTCACGCTGTCTCTCTACCTCCCGCCATGTTGACGATGGAAATAGAACCTTTGGAGTTTGTCTAGTAAAGCGGAGGACATTATGAGCTGTAATGACAGGAAGAGTACAACACTGAGGTTTATGGCAACAAGGGAGAAGATCTATTGACTGTACACACACGTATCTCCTATAGACGGATAACTTCCATACTGACTTCTGAAAACCAGATTAGTGTGTATGAGTATGAGGTTAGTAAGTGTGTGGGTTTGATAGATTGTGCTCTAAAAATGTGTGCGCCCTCTAGCTATAATACCCCTGAGATATGTGAAGGTAACTTTGAGATGCAATACAATGTGAAAAAGACCATGCCCATCAAGAGCACTTCTCTCTGGTTTTTAATGTCCCAATACCTTGGCATCGGGTCTATAAACTGACATATAAAACAACAATTGACACAGCAATCTGTTCTTTCCAATTTAAGCTACAAAACAAAAAGCTCAATATATGGGGCATTGAACCGTCAGCCTTGCGCAGACTCTGCCACAAGGAAACACAATCAATAGAACATATTTTCTGGTACTGTCCATCATTGGCTCGCTTTTTGAGTCAGGTCCAGGAATGGTTGTTACGTCCTAATATCAGGGTTCAGATGGACCTGCAAACTGTACTGTTAGGGGATCTGAAAAACCACAATCAGTCAATGGGAAATATCATACTCTTGGGTAAAGTATTTATTTTTAAGGCAATATCGGAACAAATTTGACAAAGAGGGAGGTTCAGGACCCTCGTAAGACAACATAGTAAAATGGAGGGATGTATTGCAAAAGGAAATAGCAAAATGGCATTATACTGGGAAAGATGGGTTAATCTGTGGACATGGGAGGGTTGGAGTTAAGATCACAATGAATGGTGAATGGCTGCTGTGGGTGAAAACCCAGCACTTGAAGAGTAAATTAGGAATATACAGTACCAGTCAAAAGTTTGGACACACCTACTCATTCAAGGGTTTTTCTTTATTTTTATTATTTTCTACATTGTAGAATAATAGTGAAGACAACAAAACTATGAAATAACACATATGGAATCATGTAGTAACCCAAAATCAAATCAAAATATATTTAATATTTGAGATTCTTCAAATAGCCACCCTTTGCCTTGATGACAGCTTTGCACACTCTTGGCATTCTCTCAACCAGCTTTTCCAACAGTCTTGAAGGAGTTCACACATATGTGGAGCACTTGGTTGGCTGCTTTTCCTTCACTCTGCTGTCCATCTCATCCCAAACCATCTCAATTGGGTTGAGGTCGGGGGATTGTGGAGGCCAGGGCATCTGATGCAGCACTCCATCACTCTCCTTCTTGGTAAAATAGCCCTTACAACGCCTGGAGGTGTGTTGGGTCATTGTCCTGTTGAAAAACAAATGATAGTCCCACTAAGCCCAAACCAGATGGGATGGCGTATCGCTGCAGAATGCTGTGGTAGCCATGCTGGTTAAGTGTGCCTTGAATTCTAAATAGATCACAGACAGTGTCACCAGCAAAGCACCCCCACACCATAACACCTCCTCCTCCATGATTTACGGTGGGAAATACACATGCGGAGATCATCCGTTCACCCACACCGCGTCACACAAAGACACAGCGGTTGGAACCAAAAATCTCAAATTTGGACTCCAGACCAAAGGACACATTTCCACCGGTCTAATGTCCATTGCTCGTGTTTCTTGGCCCAAGCAGGTCTCTTCTTCTTATTGGTGTCCTTTAGTAGTGGTTTCTTTGCAGCAATTTGACCATGAAGGCCTGATTCACACAGTCCCCTCTGAACAGTTGATGTTGAGATGTGTCTGTGACTTGAACTCTGTGAAGCATTTATTTGGGCTGCAATTTCTGAGGCACACCTGTTAATTGAAATGTATTCCAGGTGACTACCTCATGAAGCTGGTTGAGAGAATGCCAAGAGTGTGCAAAGCTGTCATCAAGGCAAAGGGTGGCTATTTGAAGAATCTCAAATATTAAATATATTTTAATTTTTTTAGCACATTTTTGGTTACTACATGATTACATATGTGTTATTTAATTGTTTTGATGTCTTCACTATTATTCTACAATGTAGAAAACAGTCAAAATAAAGAAAAACCATTGAATGAGTAGGTGTGTCCAAACTTTTGACTGGTAGTGTATGTATAATTATTTACAGGTACCGTAGATGTGAGCCAAAATAGCTGTAAGTAGCAGTAGAAGTATTGTTGTCCGTTAGTTTACTCCAATCAGGGTAGGGGTGGTAGGGTAGGAGGAAACAATTATTGAGAAAAATGTATAAAGGGGATTATAAATTATGCAAACAATTAAATTGATAGAGTCTTCAATCTATCTGCAATATTATAGCTGAGCTACATCCCCAAATAAAAATATATAAATAAAAACACTTATTTCCAACACAATCAATGTTTATGCTGCCTTATTTGCTTATATGGAAAAACAGCTAAATTTCCTACAGGGAATGACCAGTTAATCACAATGTAAACTACCTCACTGGTTAAGCTTGAGGTACCTAGTTCCTGCACACACACTCCCAGACATGGTGGTATGTTATCACAATGCTGCTGCTGAACCATTTCCCTGCATTAACAATGTACGCACGCATGCGCACACACAATGTACAAGCCAGCGCTGCACTGGAGACCTTCAATACCTCATGTACCCGCCAACCTGCAATAGACGCTATGATGTTCACAGCACATATTTGCACGCACACATCCAGTAGAGTCAAACACACGTATGCGTGCAAGCACATAATGTACACACATAAACGCAAGCATACATTAGGCTAATGCAAACACACACACAAACACACACACTCGACCAAAGTCATTTGTGCTACATGTCGAGCCCCATAAACCTATGCAAGCCTCGTGCCATTTGCTTTTTCAACTAGAACAGGTCTTTTGAATGGTAAAATGTAATAAAATTCAATTGCATCAAATATAACAAATTAAAGTGTGGGCTTCTATCAGCACGGACTCTAAGAGCTGTGGTATGGCTGTTGTTAAAGAGTGGCCTGCAGATATCACTGTACCAGCTCTACCCATCTCCCCCCCTCCCCCTCTCTCTCTCTCCAGATGGAGGAAGGCCAGGGACAGCCCCAATGGGGACTACTCTCTCTCTCTCTAATACAACAAACAGCCTTAATCCCATTCTGACTATATTCACTTGTTCACTTTCACTTTACAAAGGAGGAAACAATCTGAGCCTGGGTTCTGAACGGCTCTTTTCAACACAGCAGCTTTTGAATAAAAGTGATATGGTGGCTGACTGGTCCTTGAGCAGATTAAAGCTGTGCAGAGGGAAGCTATTACGAGGAGGATGTTTTGGTCTACCTGCCTGACAGAGGGACTCATATTGGAGGATGAGTGTGAGTGGATATAGGGCCATTGAGAGCGTCCCTCCACTGTAATAAAAGTATGATGACAGTAGCACAGACACACACACGTGGGCGCAAAAAAGCTAGAACACACGTGGTCACAAATGCACACACTGTATCCCCCATATGGTGCTTCCACAGCCCAGAATCCTTAATGACACAGTGTGGAAACTCTCCCTGCAGGGCAGCACAATCGTTCACACTGGGTGCTGAGTGTAAGACTGGGAGTGTGTCTAGCATCACTAGACGTCACATACTGACAGGGGAAAATTCCTATGGTGTGAGATTGAGAGGTACCGTATAACTATAAACAGTCCATTCATCCACTGCTCTAATGCAGATTTCCACTTAGAAGCTGTGTTCAAGAGCTAGGGGAGCTGACTGATGTGAGTGTGCACACACGTACATGTAGGGTTTCTGAACCACCACAAAGGAGTAGACTGGTGTGTTTGAGTTTTTGTGTGTGCATGCACGTGTGTGTGTAACCCCCACAGAAGCATAGGGAGTGCAAGGCCTGTTAATCTTAGTCACACAGACAGAGACAGACAGACAGAGAGAGAGGACAAGAACCTGACACCCTCAGCATGCAGGGGGACAAACACCTACCTGGAGGTGACAGCATTCCCTCCCCTATGTGCCCCCATAGACACAACTATGACAACATAACCAACAAAAATGGGTCACAACTCCTGCAGCTCTGTCGCATGCTGGTTATGTACATAGTCAATGGTAGGCTTCGAGGGTACTCCTACGGTAGGTACACCCATAGCTCATCTCTTGGCAATAGTACTGTAGACTACTTTATCACTGATCTCAACCCAGAGTCTCTCAGAGCGCTCACAGTCAGCCCACTGACACCACTGTCAGATCACAGCAAAATCACAGTCTACTTGAACATACTCAAATCATGAGGCATCAAAGCCAAAGGAAATGAATAATATTAAGAAATGCTATAGATGGAAGGAAAGTAGTGTGGAAACCTACCAAAAAACTATTAGACAACAAATTCAATCCCTTTAGACAACTTCCTGGACAAAATGTTTCACTGTAATAGTGAAGGTGTAAACTTGGCAGTAGAAAACGTAAACAGATATATTTGACCTCTCAGCTTCACTATCAAATCTAAAATGTTCAAGTAGACAACCTAAGAAAATTAACAACAATAACAAATGGTTAGATGAAGAATGCAAAAACCTACGAAAGAAATTGAGAAACCTATCCAACCAAAAACATAGAGACCCAGAAAACCACGTCAAAAATGTTATAAATTGATTTGCATTTTAATGAGGGAAATAAGTATTTGACCCCTCTGCAAAACATGACTTAATACTTGGTGGCAAAACCCTTGTTGGCAATCACAGAGGTCAGACGTTTCTTGTAGTTGGCCACCAGGTTTGCACACATCTCAGGAGGGATTTTGTTCCACTCATCTTTGCAGATCTTCTCCAAGTCATTAAGGTTTCGAGGCTGACGTTTGGCAACTCAAACCTTCAGCTCCCTCCACAGATTTTCTATGGGATTAAGGTCTGGAGACTGGCTAGGCCACTCCAGGACCTTAATGTGCTTCTTCTTGAGCCACTCCTTTGTTGCCTTGGCCGTGTGTTTTGGGTCATTGTCATGCTGGAATACCCATCCACGACCCATTTTCAATGCCCTGGCTGAGGGAAGGAGGTTCTCACTCAAGATTTGACGGTACATGGCCCCGTCCATCGTCCCTTTGATGCGGTGAAGTTGTCTTGTCGCCTTAGCAGAAAAACACCCCCAAAGCATAATGTTTCCACCTCCATGTTTGACGGTGGGGATGGTGTTCTTGGGGTCATAGGCAGCATTCCTCCTCCTCCAAACACGGCGAGTTGAGTTGATGCCAAAGAGTTCAATTTTGGTCTCATCTGACCACAACACTTTCACCCAGTTCTCCTCTGAATCATTCAGATGTTCATTGGCAAACTTCAGATGGGCCTGTATATGTGCTTTCTTGAGCAGGGGGACCTTGCGGGCTCTGCAGGATTTCAGTCCTTCACGGCGTAGTGTGTTACCAATTGTTTTATTGGTGACTATGGTCCCAGCTGCCTTGAAATCATTGACAAGATCCTCCCGTGTAGTTCTGGGCTGATTCCTCACCATTCTCATGATCATTGCAACTCCACGAGGTGAGATCTTGCATGGCCGAGGGAGATTGACAGTTCTTTTGTGTTTCTTCCATTTGCGAATAATCGCACCAACTGTTGTCACCTTCTCACCAAGCTGCTTGGCGATGGTCTTGTAGCCCATTCCAGCCTTGGAGAGCTCTTTGGTCTTGGCCATGGTGGACAGTTTGGAATCTGATTGATTGATTGCTTCTGTGGACAGGTGTATTTTATACAGGTAACACGCTGAGATTAGAAGCACTCCCTTTAAGAGTGTGCTCCTAATCTCAGCTCGTTACCTGTATAAAAGACACCTGGGAGCCAGAAATCTTTCTGATTGAGAGGGGGTCAAATACTTATTTCCCTCATTAAAATGCAAATCAATTTATAAAATTTTTGACATGCGTTTTTCTGGATTTTTTTGTTGTTATTCTGTCTCTCACTGTTCAAATAAACCTACCATTAACAATATAGACTGATCATTTCTTTGTCAGTGGGCAAACGTACAAAATCAGCAGGGGATCAAATACTTTTTTCCCCTCACTGTATGGATAAACCACTTCTCCAATCGTTTTGGACATATAAGAAAGAACAAACAGAAAAAACATATACATGATCAAATTCAAATCTTAGAATCAACTATTAAGACTACCAGAACCCACTGGCTTCTCCAATTACATTGAATGAACTACAGGACAAAATACAAACCCTCCAACCCAAAAAGGTCTGTGGCGTTGATGGTATCCTAAATGAAATTATAAAATATACAGACCACAAATTCCAATTGGCTATACTTAAACTCTTTAACATCATCCTCAGCTCTGGCATCTTCCCCAATATTTGGAACCAAGGACTGATCACCCCAATCCACAAAAGTGGAGACAAATTTGACCCCAATAACTACCGTGGGATATGAGTCAGCAGCAACATTGGGAAAATCCTCTGCATGATCATTAACAGCTGACTCGTACATTTCCTCAGTGAAAACAATGTACTGAGCAAATGTCAAATTTGCTTTTTACCAAATAAACGTACAACAGACCACGTATTCACCCTGCACACCCTAATTGACAAACAAACAAACCAAAACAAAGGCAAAGACTTCTCATGCTTTGTTGATTTAAAAAAGGGTCTGCTATACAAATTGATGGAAAGTGGTGTTGGGGGAAAAACATACGACAATATAAAATCCATGTACACAAACAACAAATGTACGGTTAAAATTGGCAAAAAACACATTTCTTTCCACAGGGCCGTTGGCTGAGACAAAGATTCAGCTTAAGCCCCACCCTCTTCAACATATATATCAACGAATTGGCGAGAGCACTAGAACAGTTTGCAGCACCCGGCCTCACCCTACTAGAATCTGAAGTCAAATGTGACGACCGGCTCGATTCGGTCTTACGTAGCAACATTTGAAATTGTGTTTTTTACATTGGATAAAAGTATTGACTAGAAAATGATATATCATACACTACAGTTAAGGAACAATGGGAAAGTAATTCTGCTTTGAAAGTTGATAAACTTGTAACCTCACTTTTGAGAAAATGGCCCTTGAATGTTTTGGTAAACCTACTGGAGAGCTCTTCGTTGTCTACACCCATTCAGCATCGTTCACACCCTCTTAAGCCTTCGCCCCACCCATCTCTTTAAGGATTCACGAGGCCATGTACTAAACAACCAAAGATTTCAAGACTAAAGGCTGGTTTATACTACGGGTGTGTTTGTAAATTCAATCTGGAGTGCCAGAGTGCGCTCAGAGTGCGCTAGTAAACTCAGAGCGTTGTCAGATTGTCCGTTCGTAAATTCAGAGCGTTTCGCACTCGGAGAGTTCAGAGTGCACACTGGACGCTCTGGCCGAGGAGTATGGTTGATCCGAGCATTCTGACCTAACAACAGCAGTCAAGCACCCAAGCTAACTGGCTAATGTTGGCTGGCTACTTCCAGACACAAATGAGAGAACAGCTCACTCTGACCATTTTACTCGCCCTAGCAGAACTGGTTAGGCGGTTTTTATGTTATCCAGAGCGTTGGTGACTGTAACTGTGCTGCTGGCAACAATTTAATTACGCTTTTTTGCCAACGTTTACTGACACCGGCCATATTCAACGGGTGTTGAGCGTTTGTAAATTTGTCAGTTATTCTGCGCTCTGGCACACTCAGGTGAGAATGCTCTGAAATCAGAGCAGATAGACGTAGCTGGTAAATTTGCTCTGGCTATCTACAGTTGTCGCACTGACATCATGAACATTCTAGTGAAATGGTTACTTGCATAGTGGAGTCTTTTGTTTAGACATGTCGCTAGCTAGCTAAACAATTAACCATAATCCCAACTCATAACGTTACTACCCTGCATGAATCTGCAGGTAGCTAACCAACCAGGTTCAATGTTAGCTAGCTAACATTAGGCTATAACTAGCAATGCAAATGGCTCTGATATACGAATAATATTACTACACAGATCATACAAGTAGCGTTAGCTAGCAAGCCAGCCAGCTAACTTTAGCTAGATAGCTAACAGTACACTTGAACTTGAAATGAAAACGACTTTCTGACAAAATTAGAAACGTGTAATATCTGAAAATGTAGCTAGCTAGACTATCTTACCCGTATACATGGATGGACGCTTCTCCCTCTCTGTCACGGATGCTATGGTTTCCCTTAGTTTGAAGATGTAATCCGGAGACAGGTGTTTTATACAACAGCCTTCTGTGTGTTCTTTTTTCCACTCCCTCTGCATTATTGCAATCAAACGCCAAAATGTTCTCCATCTCCTTAGCTATCATCCTCTAATTCCACTGGGCAATCCACTGATTTCAAAACTCAGTCCTCCAGAAAGTGGAGAGCAACACTTTTGCAGTTCTACTACGTGATATCTTTCAAAAAAGCAGTGTTAGAAAGGATTACCTACACATAATGACCAGCTCATGTTATAGACAGAAGCGAGCTACATGGCAGACCAATCCGAACTCATCTCTCAGCATGTCCAGCCCAGCCATTATCTCAGCCAATCACGGCTAGCGGGAAGGTTCCTGTCTTTTTCCGTGGCTAGTAGGCTCGTAATTTAACAATTTTATTCGTATTTACAGATGGCATACACATTTTTATTTAGGCACATGAAAGTTCACATGTTCCAGAAGGCATTTCTGCCAAAAAACGCATTTTGATTTTTTAAAAAAGTTTACGTTCAAATGGCTCTACTATGAAGTAGTGACGCACGACATACGCCTAGTTTCCTGAAACGAGTAACAAATGTCTACAGTTTGCTGATGATCTGTTGCTTCTGTCCCCAACCAAGGAGGGCCTACAGTAGCACCTAGATCTTCTGCACAGATTCTGTCAGACCTGGGCCCTGACAGTACATTTCAGTAAGACAAAAATAATGGTGTTCCAAAAAAAGGTCCAGTTGCCAGGACCACAAATACAAATTCCATCTAGACACTGTTGCTACACAAAAAACTATACATAACTCAGCTTAAACATCAGCGCCACAGGTAACTTCCACAAAGCTGTGAATGATCTGAGAGACAAGGAAAATTCGACATACCAATTAGGATCTGGCTAAAAATACTTGAATCAGTTATAGAACCCATTGCCCCTTTATGGTTGTGAGGTCACCAACCAAGAATTCAAAAAATGGGACAAACACCAAATTGAGACTGGATGCAGAATTCTGCAAAATTATCCTCAGTGTATAATGTAAAACACCAAATAATGCATGCAGAGCAGAATTAGGCCGATACCCGCTAATTATCAAAATCCAGAAAAGAGCCATTAAATTCCACAACCACCTAAAAGGAAGTGATTCCCAAACCTTCCATAACAAAGCCATCACCTACAGAGAGATTCACCTGGAGAAGAGTCCCCTAAGCAAGCTGGTCCTGGGGCTCTGTTCACAAACACAAACAGACCCCACAGAGCCCCAGTACAGCAACACAATTAGACCCAACCAAATCATGAGAAAACAAAAAAATAATTCCTTTTTGGAAAGAATTAACAAAGACTTAACAAAAAAACAGAACAAACTAGAATGCTATTTGGCCCTAAACAGAGAGTACACAGTGGAAGAATACCTGACCACTGTGACTGACCCAAACTTAAGGAAAGCTTTGACTATGTACAGACTCAGTGAGCATAGCATTGCTATTGAGAAAGGCCGCCGTAGGCAGACCTGGCTCTCAAGAGAAGCCTTGATTGTCCGCTGTAGCTCGGTTGGTAGAGCATGGCGCTTGCAACGCCAGGGTTGTGGGTTCGTTTCCCACGGGGGGACAGTATGAAAGTGTATGCACTGGATAAGAGCGTCTGCTAAATTACTAAAATGTAAAATGTATTACTAAAATGTAAAATGTATGTGCATACTGCCCACAAAATGAGGTGGAAACTGAGCTGCACTTCCTAACCTCCTGCCAAATCCATGACCATATTAGAGACATGTTTCCCTCAGATTCCACAGACCCACAAAGAATTCAAAAACAAATTCAATTTTAATAAACTCCCATATCTATTGGGTGAAATACCACAGTGTGCCATCACAGCAGCAATATTTGTGACCTGTTGCCACAAGAAAAGGGCAACCAGTAAAGAACAAACACCATTGTAAATACAACCCATATTTATGTTTATTTATTTTCCCTTTTGTACATTAACTATTTGCACATCGTTACAACACTGTATATAGACATAATATGACATTTGAAATGTCTTTATTCTTTTGGAACTTTTGTGAGTGTAAAGTTTACTGTTCATTTTTATTGTTTATTTCACTTTTGTTTATTATCTATTTCACTTGCTTTGGCAATGTAAACATGTGTTTCCCATGCCAATAAAGCCCCTAAAATTGAAATTGAAATTTAATTGAATTGAGAGGGAGAGAAAGAGAAGAGAGAGAAACATGAAGAAATAGAGATCATCTATATTCAACGGGCGGACAGTTGGATCAAGCTCCACTTACAGAGACCAGAAAATTCCAGGAATATGAGCAAAATAAATACTGCCCCGATGCCTAGCAACCAGGCAATGGAGGAGATAGTTGTGGTCGCATCCATTGACTTGAGCTGAGTAGGGAGGCCCTTTTCCAAAAAGCATGAAAGAGGGGAAAAAGAGAGGGGGGCGAGGGAAAAGGGCCAGCTCAGCTCCACCGTCCATTTTAATAAGATTAGTGAGGATCTGTATGTCCAAGACGCTTACCTCACCTCTCCCTCATTGATTAAACAAAGGATGGAGGGCTGTGTGTGTGTGCGTGTGTGTGCGTGGTCCTCTGTAGCTCAGCTGGTAGAGTACGGCGCTTGTAACGCCAAGGTAGTGGGTTCGATCCCCGGGACCACACGTACACAAAAAAATGTATGCACGCATGACTGTAAGTCGCTTTGGATAAAAGCGTCTGCTAAATGGCATATTATATTATTATATATTATATTATTATATTATAGGGGGTGGGGAGGGGGGGTCATTAGTCTGATGTGGTTGGGGGGGTTGTAAATCTCTGTGCCAGGACCCAGGAAATTGCGTCATTATCAATCAGGCCCAGTGTGGACTGGCAGGAGAGGAGAGGAGCAGAAGCAGAAGCAGGGAGCACAACCAACATAGAGAAGCATGTGCCAGGGGTGGATGTGCCAGGGTGCCCACGGGAGTAAATGAGACCCAGCTGCAGCAGTACAAAACCAGGGCCAGGTCTATGAAGAGAAAACAACACGGAGCACTGACATTACCACAGCAGCCAGGGAGAGAGGCAGCTCACCAGTGCACAGTTTCAATCACATTTCATTCTGAGAATATGAGTCTAGCTAGGAGCTGTTCTACAGAACATGGGTACAATCCAGACATACAAAACAGCCCCACCAAACAGAAACAGAAACAGACACAAAGAAACAAACAGACAAGCTCATACTCACACACACACTTAAATCACCTGTCCTGGTGGGCAAACTAATATTATAAATTTTTCAAAACAAATATATCCATGTCTTAGGAGAAGAACTAGAGCTGGCTGTATATAGGATATGTTTTTATCATGAGGTACCTGATAGCGCACAGGTCCCCTCTGAGCTCCAGCCCACAGAGCTATACCACTAATAGCAAAATAAGGGGAGAACACATTGATCCCTGAGGTAGAGGAAGAAATCAAAAACAATCTATGTATTTGAGCAAGGGAGGGAGGAAGAAGGCTTTCATTAATTAAAGTGTATACACTGGGTGGTTAGGGAGAGGCTACGACCCTTATTATGGGCCTACATGGGACTCATTGATTAGTGCTCTGTGCTTTATTAGGGCCCTGATGAGCCTGAATAACAGTAATTAGCCGTGAACAGCGATAAGAGCTGGGCTGATGAGGGCTTAGGTCTTGGTAAATGAGGATGATATTATAGGGGCAACTGTAGCTAGAAAAGACAAGAAAAACATGGCCACTTGTGTTGCCATCATGTGGTTTCGCTACTGCTAACAGGCTGCTGGTATTGCTAATAGGCTGCCTGCTGGTATTGCTAACAGGTTGCTGGTATTGCTAATAGGTTGCTGGTATTGCTAACAGGTTGCTGGTATAGCCAATAGGTTGCCCGCTGTTATTGCTAACAAGTTGCTGGTAATGCCAACAGGTTGCCGGTACTGATAACAGGTTGCCAGTATTGCTAACCGGTTGCCAGTATTGCTAACCGACTGATGGTATTGCTAACCGACTGATGGTATTGCTAACCGACTGATGGTATTGCTAACCGACTGATGGTATTGCTAACCGACTGATGGTATTGCTAACCGACTGATGGTATTGCAAACTGACTGCTGGTATTGCCAACAGGCTGCTGGTATTGCTAACAGTCAGGTATTGCTCTGTTACAATCATCCAGCATTGGATTAATTTCAGAACATCCATATCCACAAGTTTTCTAATAATAGTTAATTGCTAAGAGTGTTAATAGAGGGCAGTGAACTACTCAACAGCACTTAAAATCAATTCACAGGTTTGATGAACGGAGGAATAATAGCAGTGTTGTAGTTTCAATGCCAGATGTACCAAGGAGACACTGTCTGTCCTGCTTGTCTGTTCAGTCTAGTGAACTTATCAGGAGCTAACACAGACAAATGGTTGTGGGGGAAAGTACAGTGGCTTGCGAAAGTATTCACCCCCGGTGCCTACCACTTTGAAGATGCAAAATATGTTTTATTGTGAAACAAACAAAAAAACAGAAAACCTGAGCGTGCATAACTATTCCAAATCTCTGGAAGACTGAAACAGGTTTCCCTCAAGAATTTCCCTGTATTTAGCGCCATCCATCATTCCTTCAATTCTGACCAGTTTCCCAGTCCCTGCCGATGAAAAAGATGCTGCCACCACCATGCTTCACTGTGGGGATGGTGTTCTCAGGGTAATGAGAGGTGTTGGGTTTGCGCCAGACATAGCGTTTTCCTTGATGGGCAAAAAGCTCAATTTTAGTCTCATCTGACCAGAGCATCTTCTTCCATATGTTTGGGGAGTCTCCCACATGCCTTTTGGCAAACACCAAACGTGTTTGCTTATTTTTTTCTTTAAGCAATGGCTTTTTTTTTAATGGACAGATACTCCAATCTCCGCTGTGGAGCTTTGCAGCTCCTTCAGGGTTATCTTTGGTCTCTTTGTTGCCTCTCTGATTAATGCCCTCCTTGCCTGGTCCGTGAGTTTTGGTGGGCGGCCCTCTCTTGGTAGGTTTGTTGTGGTGCTATATTCTTTCAATTTTTTAATAATGGATTTAACGGTGCTCTGTGGGATGTTCAACGTTTCTTATATTTTTTTATAACCCAACCCTGATCTGTACTTCTCCACAACTTTGTCCCTGACCTGTTTGGAGAGCTCCTTGGTCTTCATGGTGCCGCTTGCTTGGTGGTGCCCCTTGCTTAGTGGTGTTGCACACTCTGGGGCCTTTCAGAACAGGTGTATATATACTGAGATCATGTGACAGATCATGTGACACTTAGATTGCACACAGGTGGACTTTATTTCACTAATTATGTGACTTCTGAAGGTAATTGGTTGCACCAGATCTTATTTAGGGGCTTCATAGCAAAGGGGGTGAATACATATGCACGCACCACTTTTCCGTTAATTATTTTTCCGAATTTTTTGAAACAAGTTTATTTTTTATTTTTCACTTCACCAATTTGGACTATTTTGTGTATGTCCATTACATGAAATCGAAATGAAAATCCATTTAAATTACATGTTGTAATGCAACAAAATAGGAAAAACGCCAAGGGGGATGAATACTTTTGCAAGGCACTGTATTGTATCGATGGTGATCTTCCTCAAGCTCTGAGCAAAGTGCTTTTCAAATACTTGTTCTACATTATACTGCACCTGCAAGTACTACTATAGCTATTTATCGCATCCAACAATATGCCTGGGAAAAGGTTTTAACTTCGAGGCAGCGAGACAGTGATCGAGTTGTTCGTCTCTCAGATCTTTCAGCGGAGGCTCATGTTTTGGGGTCATAGAAAGTGTCCCTAAAATAGCGAGATTGCCCCACTATTCCATTGATATAGCAGAGAGCATCTCAGATGGAAAGATGGTTGTGATTGAGTCAGCAGGAGAGGAGCTGATAAGTGATTAGTTCGTTCTGTACAGAACTCTGTAGTAGACTGGGTTGAACCATCACTTGGCACTGCCTGTGAATGAAGCCTATACTAGGCTTTGCCTGTGGGTGTGTTAGCCTAGCATATCACTAGCTTAGTGAATGATATTTATATGCCGGTGGGTGTGTTGGCATGTAACTAGCTCTGTGGCATGATTAGAGGGTGGTGACAATTGGAGCTGAACACCTCCACATCTGCCAGAGGGCAGCCAGGTTCCCTCACTCCCCCTGTACTGTGACTGGTGCATCCTCTGTCTGTTGTTTAGTGTGACACAGCACTATACTCTGTCTAAACAGCACATTACTATATGAATAGGGCAGGACAGTTTTCCTGCCCATCTGGCCTGACCATGAAAAACTCCAAGCCTTTTTTTGGTAAAGTCAGGTAATCAGGAAAAACTCTGGGCCCTCTATATGTAACCCAGAGAGGTGTGGTCAGAGCGGCCAGGCAATAGGAGTTAAGTGACGTGACTCCTCTCTCTGCCAGAGCTTCAGTTTATTTACAGAGGGATGCTGTAACACAGGGCCTGGGCACAAAGGAAACAAAAAAGCTCTTCCCTTTTTGTCCTACTATGCCAATGCAAGAGGATTTAGAGTTGTGCTTTACATCATCAACTGCTTTCTCTCATATCTGTATTGCCATCATATACAGTGGGGAAAAAAAGTATTTAGTCAGCCACCAATTGTGCAAGTTCTCCCACTTAAAAAGATGAGAGAGGCCTGTAATTTTCATCATAGGTACATGTCAACTATGACAGACAAATTGAGGAAATAAAATCCAGAAAATCACATTGTAGGATTTTTATGAATTTATTTGCAAATGATGGTGGAAAATAAGTATTTGGTCACCTACAAACAAGCAAGATTTCTGGCTCTCACAGACCTGTAACTTCTTCTTTAAGAGGCTCCTCTGTCCTCCACTCGTTACCTGTATTAATGGCACCTGTTTGAACTTGTTATCAGTATAAAAGACACCTGTCCACAACCTCAAACAGTCACACTCCAAACTCCACTATGGCCAAGACCAAAGAGCTGTCAAAGGACACCAGAAACAAAATTGTAGACCTGCACCAGGCTGGGAAGACTGAATCTGAAATAGGTAAGCATCTTGGTTTGAAGAAATCAACTGTGGGAGCAATTATTAGGAAATGGAAGACATACAAGACCACTGATAATCTCACTCGATCTGGGGCTCCACGCAAGATCTCACCCCGTGGGGTCAAAATGATCACAAGAACGGTGAGCAAAAATCCCAGAACCACACGGGGGGACCTAGTGAATGACCTGCAGAGAGCTGGGACCAAAGTAACAAAGCCTACCATCAGTAACACACTACGCCGCCAGGGACTCAAATCCTGCAGTGACAGACGTGTCCCCTGCTTAAGCCAGTACATGTCCAGGCCCGTCTGAAGTTTGCTAGAGTGCATTTGGATGATCCAGAAGAGGATTGGGAGAATGTCATATGGTCAGATGAAACCAAAATATAACTTTTTGGTAAAAACTCAACTCGATCGTGTTTGGAGGACAAAGAATGCTGAGTTGCATCCAAAGAACACCATACCTACTGTGAAGAATGGGGGTGGAAACATCATGCTTTGGGGCTGTTTTTCGGTAAAGGGACCAGGACGACTGATCCGTGTAAAGGAAAGAATGAATGGGGCCATGTATCGTGAGATTTTGAGTGAAAACCTCCTTCCATCAGCAAGGGCATTGAAGATGAAACGTGGCTGGGTCCTTCAGCATGACAATGATCCCAAACACACCACCCGGGCAACGAAGGAGTGGCTTCGTAAGAAGCATTTCAAGGTCCTGGAGTGGCCTAGCCAGTCTCCAGATCTCAACCCCATAGAAAATCTTTGGAGGGAGTTGAAAGTCCGTGTTGCCCAGCGACAGCCCCAAAACATCACTGCTCTAGAGGAGATCTGCATGGAGGAATGGGCCAAAATACCAGAAACAGTGTGTGAAAACCTTGTGAAGACTTACAGAAAACGTTTGACCTGTGTCATTGCCAACAAAGGGTATATAACAAAGTATTGAGAAACTTTTGTTATTGACCAAATACTTATTTTCCACCATAATTTGCAAATAAATTCATTAAAAATCCTACAATGTGATTTTCTGGATTTTTTTTTCCTCATTTTGTCTGTCATAGTTGACGTGTACCTATGATGAAAATTACAGGCCTCTCTCATCTTTTTAAGTGGGAGAACGTGCACAATTGGTGGCTGACTAAATACTTTTTTTCCCCACTGTATCCTCCAACATTCAAATGAGGCCTTGGTTGAGTGTGTTTGCTTCCCATGGCAGGATGTTGGTGTTGGCTCTGGCGTGTGTGTCCTGGTGGAACTGAGAGGGACATACAAAAGCAGCAGTGTGGGGGCCCATACTGGCACGGAACACAGGGATGTTACTGTTGATTGTCATTTAGGCCTCCGCCTTTACAGCCACCACCACCTCACATCCCCTCAGCCACCTCACATCCCCTCAGCCACCTCACATCCCCTCAGCCACCTCACATCCCCTCAGCCACCTCACATCCCCTCAGCCACCTCACATCCCCTCAGCCACCTCACATCCCCTCAGTCCTCATCTGTGATTAACAAAGCAGCCTTGCCGAATGACTATGCATCACTTAGTGGCCGACACAGAGATGGACAAAACATATAGAAGATGAAGATGAAAAAATTTCTTCGGTCTTTGTTACAGATCTCCCTTGTGAAACGTTTTTTAAATATCAGTGGGATCACCTGTATACACAAAGAATAAATACAAAGCAAACTATGGATTAAATTAATTTTTATGCATGAACTGTACTACTGTGATAGCATTGTAATATAGTCTGTTTTAATCTGACATTATCCAAGCTTATTTTAGCAAACCCAATTTCCCATTGTAGATTGAATAACTTCTAAGAGAAAATGAGGACAATACTTTCAGTTAAGAGGCATTTCCTAATTCTGATCAGTGGTTCAATCAGGCCTTTCTTTGGATACAGTCAAATTATCCAATATACTAAAAGCTGGTCGTTTTTCTGCAGCAATACTGTTAAGTTTGGAAAATGTAATGTATTTGTTATGCCTATGTATGTGAACAATAAACATAGTTAGATTTCATCATTCCACAACACTCTCTCTACACTCTTCGGTCCTATCATTTCTGTCTCAGAACTGGGTGTGAATGTACAGGTTCAGGTTGTAAAGAAGCCCAGGACTCCTAAAGGGGATCACCCATCCTTTAGTTTTCACATCAGAGTAATGAGATTAGATCTGGTGAATACAATATCTGACCTGCAGCATCTAGCTGACCCATGGAATACCTCCTATAATATTTTATAGCTACTTTCAAATGACCTGTGATTCAAAGCACCAATAAGAGGGATGAGGAGAGAGGGAGAGAGAGAGAAAGCCCCAGGGTTATGATGTGTTAAATCAATATCCACGTAGGGGAGCGAGACTGGTGAATACTGGTGTCTCCATGGGGAGTGAAATTTGAATGTCATATTTTACCACCAAGCGCTGTGTTATCTAAGGATATAACGATTCACCGATACGCATCGGTCCCAGGTTCAAATGTTTAAGGCGGGAGCCCAAACCGATCCAAATGAAGCATGCGTTGGTAAGAAAACCGATTCAAACATTATGAATCGCCAGTTCACTCATTTTTTTGTCCTATTATATTTTTCGGCCTTATTCCGAAAATACCTCTAATATGTTGTGGCTGAATTGATGCGTCTTCTCCTTCAGCCTATCAAACTTTTATGAATGTATCGGTAACTGCATATGACATTGATCTACAAGTCAGATAACTGTGCGCACAGCGCGGGAAACGCAGCTGCTTGCGCCAACGAGAGGTAGGCCTACC
Organism: Coregonus clupeaformis; assembly: GCF_020615455.1. Taxonomy (NCBI): domain Eukaryota; kingdom Metazoa; phylum Chordata; class Actinopteri; order Salmoniformes; family Salmonidae; genus Coregonus; species Coregonus clupeaformis. The sequence goes on along the minus strand of NC_059203.1, from coordinate 37,278,545 downwards.
CTCTATCCCTGTTCTAATATTCATAGCCTACATCTGCGCGGCACCTTCAGCATTCAGTTGTCTGTAAAATGGCTTTCACAATATTAAATCATAGGCTTTATTAATTGAGGGACAACCAATGTAATTTGCTGGGTCATTGTTACCAAATGAGCTGTGTTTTAACAGTGGAGCTGTGTAGGGCAGGCTACCGGAGTAGACACAACTCACATCTTGCTGATTGCACATCTAACTGCTGATTAGGGCTTTTGATTGCCAGGTTCACCGTACTAACTATTTTTGGTAGTTATGCTTTAAACAGTCAGTACATTTGGTCATCTTTACATGAACAGGGTAAAGGTGTAATTTCATAACAAGGACAGCAATAATTTTTGCTATACGTACTGGTCGGAACGGGAGAAGAGAGCAGCTCTCCTCCAGTAAAGTTCCAAACAGGCTTTTGAGACAGGGTGAAATCCAAAGCTGTGTTATATTAATTGGCTATGCATGTCATTGATCATTTCTAAAGATAAATATTGACATATTACTAGCTCAACACATTTTAATCTGCTATATGACAAGTTAATCAGTGGGTGATGAGACTTCTGATAAAAAGTGAGGGGACAAAAACATAAATTGCACACACACGGCCATTCAGCTTAGAGAATTCAGCTCAGACAGATCCAGCTCAGTTCCTAAATCCATCAGTATTAGATATTCACTTAGAATGGAAAATGAATATGTTCATGCAACAATTGTTAGTGCATCGAGTCATATTGAACTGCATCGATTCGAGGCACTAATCAAATCGAACCCACAGTAGAAACTAGTCAGACCCTCTCTCTAGCCCAGGCTGCCCAGAGTGGACGGAGGTCTGTGAAGTCACTGGAGGCATACAGCAGCAGCAGCAGGCCTGTGAGGGAGACATTTTCTCTCCCTGCTTCCCTCCCTGACTGGATGGATGGCTCAGTGCTACTTCCTACTCCAGGCTGCAGGGAGGGAGGAAATGGAGGGAGGGAGGGAGGGAGGGAGGGAGGGAGGGGAAAGAGAGAGAGAGGGTAAAGGACTGGGAGAAACAGGAGATTTGAGAGAGGGGGGGTAGAAGGGAAAGAGAGAGGGTAAAGGACTGGGAGAAACAGGAGATTTGAGAGAGAGGGGGTAGAGGGGAAGAGAGAGAGGGTAAACGACTGGGGAGAAACAGGAGATTTGAGAGAGAGAGGGGGGTAGAGGGGAAGAGAGAGAGGGTAAAGGACTGGGAGAAACAGAAGATTTGAAAGAGAGGGGGTAGAAGGGAAGAGAGAGAGGGTAAAGGACTGGGAGAAACAGGATATTTGAGAGAGAGAGGGGGTAGAGGGGGAAGAGAGAGAGGGTAAAGGACTGGGAGAAACAGGAGATTTGAGAGAGAGGGGGGTAGAGGGGAAAGAGAGAGAGGGTAAAGGACTGGGAGAAACAGGAGATTTGAGAGAGAGAGGGGGTAGAGGGGGAAGAGAGAGGGTGCTGATGGAAGTCTGAGAGGAGCGGGACAACAGCTCATTAATCCTGCCAGGAAGGACAGAAAACAGAGGAGAGGAAGATGAGAGGGAGAGGACAATTCTTTTAGTTCTAAAATTATTATTTGGTCAACAGTAATGTGCATTAACCTGCTTCCTGCAATGAAAGTATCTGCCCTGTCCCTGTTTCGCTTCTGGCTCACTCCCGCTCCCCCCTTTGCACATGGAGTGAAGGGAGAGATGCCTTCTGATACAGTGCCTTGCAAAAGTATTCATCCCCCTTGGCATTTTTCCTGTTTTGTTGCATTACAACATGTAATTTAAATGGATTTTTATTTGGATTTCATGTAATGGACAAACATAAAATAGTCCAAATTGGTAAAATGAAATGAAAAAAATTACTTGTTTCAAAAAGTTATAAAACATAAATAACGGAAAAGTGGTGCGTGCATATGTATTCACCCCCGTTGCTATGTAGCCCCTAAATAAGATCTGGTGCAACCAATTACCTTCAGAAGTCACATAATTAGTTAAATAAAGTCCACCTGTGTGCAATCTATGTGTCACATGATCTGTCACATGATCTCAGTATATGTACACCTGTTCTGAAAGGCCCCAGAGTCTGCAACACCACTAAGCAAGGGGCACCACCAAGCAAGCGGCACCATGAAGACCAAGGAGCTCTCCAAACAGGTCAAGGACAAAGTTGTGGATAAGTACAGATCAGGGTTGGGTTATAAATAAATATCCGAAACTTTGAACATCCCACGGAGCACCATTAAATCCATTATTCAAAAATGGAAAGAATATGGCACCACAACAAACCTGCCAAGATAGGGCCACCCACCAAAACTGACGGACCAGGCAAGGAGGGCATTAATCAGAGAGGCAACAAAGAGACCAAAGATAACCCTGAAGGAGCTGCAAAGCTCCACAGCAGAGATTGGAGTATCTGTCCATTAAAAAAAAAGCCATCGCTTAAAGAAAACAATAAGCAAACACGTTTGGTGTTCGCTAAAAGGCATGTGGGAAACTCCCCAAACATATGGAAGAAGGTACTCTGGTCAGATGAGACTAAAATTGAGCTTTTTGGCCATCAAGGAAAACGCTATGTCTGGTGAAAACCCAACACCTCTCATCACCCCGAGAACACCATCCCCACAGTGAAGCATGGTGGTGGCAGCATCATGCTGTGGGGATGTTTTTCATCAGCAGGGACTGGGAAACTGGTCAGAATTGAAGGAATGATGGATGGCGCTAAATACAGGGAAATTCTTGAGGGAAACCTGTTTCAGTCTTCCAGAGATTTGAGACTGGGACGGAGGTTCACCTTCAAGCAGGACAATGACCCTAAGCATACTGCTAAAGCAACACTCGAGTGGTTTAAGGGGAAACATTTAAATGTCTTGGAATGGCCTAGTCAAAGCCCAGACCTCAATCCTATTGAGAATCTGTGGTATGACCACTGGTAAACTGGGAGTTTAACTACTTATGAGCAGAGTTTGTTTTCAGCTTGCTTGAATTCAGTAACCTCAGGTGTCCCTGCAACTCTCTCTCTCTTTCTCTCTCTCTCTCTCTCTCTCTCTCAAACTGAAGGGCCATCGATCAAAGGACAGACAAGGCTACAGATGCTGCCATCAAGGAGTTCACAGCCCACCAATCAGAACCTCTCCTGTCACCACCAGAGAAAATGGTCGCCTTCCAGCCCGCCAAGACAAAAGGAGCTGCCGGCTGATGCACACAAGGTGGTCCGAGAGTAGACATTATCCCTCACCATCTCAACAGAACTTATTCAAATGTAATATTAAAACCCAGTCACATTCATGAGACATTCAGGTCCCTAATGTTGTAAATTCAGACTTTGAAGGTAGTTTGTTTATTTGTGAAATGGACCCTGACCTCTGAGGCCAAATTCCAGAATAGTCCAAAGACATATAAAGTGTGTATTAAACATTATGGCCCACTGGCGTCAGTGATTAGTGAAACCAAAGGTAACACATATCAGAAAACAAAAACAAAGATCGGCATTCTGGCAGTACTCCTTAGACTGTGGATCCTAAGGGGCTAAATTATGATTTTCTATAATGTTGTTGCCTTGATTTTTTGGGTCTCTGTGTCTCCGGATTAACAGACATTTTATGCTATAATTTGCCATTTACCTATTATCATTATTCTTTTCTTACATTGTTGCGTCTCAATGGACCACTAGGCTATGAATATGAGCTAAGTGCAATGGTCAGGTCTCTCTGAGGAAGATGACAGCTTGATGTCGAAACGTCAGTCGCCTGTTTGTATCCTGTACAATGGATTAAAGTGAGCTAAAATAAATTAAATCACTGCTATTTTTGTAGAGTGCTCCAACTCCTTATTTACTTGAAATGAGTCCTTTTGGAAGTTTTTCTTGGTAAGCCATTCTCATGATTGTCATTGTGAGTTCCTTTGTCTGCTGAAGTATGAAGGCCCACCTGAACACATATCAGAAATTGTTGCTACTGTAATGCAAGGTAGTTACAGAAATGTGATTTGACAAAGTAGTTACTGTGGTGAATTATTATTAATGAACTGTAGAGTTTAATGGACTATGAGGTAGAAATGGGTTAATCAAGAGCATATTTTTTTTTTTTTTTTTTTTTTTGGGGGGGGGGGGGAATGGATCAGCTTAATATTGCAGATAGATTGTATCTTCTATCAATGTAATTGTCTGCATCACTTCCAATCCCCCATGTTTTATTTTATTTTTTATATATATATTCCCCTTTATTACTTTTCAACCCCACCATCCTTTCCCTACTTGGAGTAAATTAGTGAACAACAACGCCCAGGCCTCTACTTCCGGTCTATACTTACTATCTACACCTTATGGACAGAGTTAATTTTACAATAATTCTATATATATATATATATATATATTTTTTTTTTGCTCCTGAACTTCTTCTACTCTCAACCTCTCCAATCATTTTCATGATGTCCATCCGGTTTGCTTCTAAATGCCATATCTTTCTAACTGTGCTCTTTCCCAAAAGCTCCCAACATACAACCTATATACTTATTATGGACACAGTATGCTTACATTATTAGCTATCTTTGTTATTATTTGTTGTTATTTGTTATTAGTCCCATCCTTCAACTCTATTCAATACCTCCCATCTATCTCTTAACACCATCCATATAGGATTTCTATTTGCCATATATATTTCAACCGTACTGTGATGTTTTACAAAAGTTCTGAACCTTTCTATTCTCATTGCTTCTACAGATTGTGAATTAAAAATAAACATTTTTGCTAAAAGTATGATTATATTATTGATTGATTGACTATGACTTTTCAGATCACCCAGTAATGCTATCTGCAAGGTTAGTTCCAGGTAAATATTGCAATCCTTTAGCCATTCCTGGACCTGTGTCCAAAAACAAGCTACAAATGGACAGAACCAAAACAAATGATCTAATGATTCTATCTCTTCACAGCAAAATCTGCAGAGCTGGGAAGATTGTATCCCCCATATAAATAACATTCTATTGGTAGCAAGAATTTTATATAATAATTTAAATTGAAAGATTCTAATTTTTGAATCCGGTGTCGTTTTTGCGTGTCAGTTCATAAACACTATGCCATGGGATCGGTACGTCAAAGATCTCTTCCCAACTATTTTGCAATCTATATGGGACGGCTGTCAATCCTTTGGTCCTTAAGTGAAACTGATATACTTTTTTATTTATCACAGTTTTCCTTAACCAATGATGTTCTTTAATGCAAGGCCGACAGACAAGTTCCTTACTTTCTCCCCCCTTCAACTTTCCTCTTCCACTTTTGCGGTAAGGCTGCAATTATTTGGTTGTAATTTTGGGTAGAGCAGACATTTCCATATGTTTTTGTTAGCTGCATGTGCGACATAACTCCACCAGTCCTACCGATGATATCATTTACGAAGATTATACCTTTTTAACATTCTGTCAAAAAATAAAGGTTTTTTGTCAATTAGTATATTTGAATTTAACCACAATATTTGTTGCATTATTTGTTCTGTTGTTTCTGGAGGATTAAATTGAAATTGCAACCAACTTTCTATTGCTTGTTTTAGAAATAGTGACATTTGGGAGATTATTTCCTTTTCAAATAACTGAAAGTGAGAGGTTGTAATCTGAATAAAGGGAAAAAGGCCTTTCTTGAACAGTGGGTGAGACAATCTTACTAATTTGCTTGAGAACCAGTTCGGATTTAAGTATAACTTTTGGATGACTGAAGATTTTAGTGATAGGTCTAATGCTTTAATATTTAATAATTTCTGTCCTCCGAATTCATATTCATTATATAAATATGCTCTTTTAATTTTGTCTGGCTTGCCGTTCCAAATAAAATTGAATATTTTTTTCTCATATAATTTAAAAAACTGTTTGCTAGGCGTAGGCAAGACCATAAGCAAATAGGTAAACTGGGATAATACTAAAGAGTTAATCAGGGTGATTTTTCCACAAATTGACAGGTATTTTCCTTTCCATGGTAGTAAGATCTTATCTATTTTTGCTAACTTTCTATTAAAATTTATTGAAGTGAGATCATTTATTTCCTTTGGGATATGTATTCCAAAGTATATCCACATCACCATCAGACCATTTTATTGGTAAACTACATGGTAATGTAAAAATTGTATTTTTTAGTGATCCAATACGTAATATAGTACATTTGTCATAATTTGGTTTTAATCCAGAGAGGTTAGAAAATGTATCTAGATCCTCTATGAGGCTGTGGAGGGATTCTAGTTGTGGATCTAAAAGAAAACATGAATCATCTGCGTACAATGACACCTTTGTTTTTAAGCCCTGTATTTCTAATCCTCTGATATTATTATTGGATCTGATTTTAATAGCTAACATCTCGATGGCCACAATAAATAGATATGCCGATAGTGGACAACCTTGTTTCACTCCTCTTGACAGTTTAAAACTTTCTGAGAAATAGCCATTATTTACTATTTTACACCTAGGGTTACTATACATGATTTTGACCCATTTTATAAGAGATTCTCCAAAATTGAAATGCTCCAGGCATTTATATATAAATCCCAGTCGAACTTTATCAAATGCCTTTTCGAAGTCTGCTATGAATAGCAGGCCTGGTTTCCCATATTTTCCATAGTGTTCTATTGTTTCCAATACTTGCCTTATATTATCTCCAATGTATCTTACATGTAAAAAACCTGTCTGATTAGAATGAATAATATCCGACAATACCTTTTTAATTCTATGCGCTATACATTTTGCTAGCTAAAGTTAGAATTCTTTGTTACTGGGCCAGGAATTGTATTGGGTCATTTAATTTCACTGTGTGGGTGAGTAGAGAGGGTCAGATTGCTTGCACTTACTTAGATCCATGGTTGTCTTATCATATCAAAGACTGAAACTGTCTTGGGCCGTTTGTTTTTGTCTTCAAACATAGTGAAAAGAGCCAGGGTTGAACAGAGTTTAAACTAAACATGAGTGTTTTTGCAAGATAAGGATTGATTGATTGTAGTACTCTGAACTTAATGAAAGTTGAGTTTAGCCGCTCTCAGAGACAAAGGAAGTGGGCGGAGCAATAAAAGAGCGGGAAAACGGAAGAGGACTATATAAGATGGAGGGAGACTGTAAGGGGGGTGTGCCATTCTGCAGACTGGTATCGGCTTTGTTGAAAATTTTAATAAAGTCATTTCTTGATGCAACAAAAACTCTGTAAGACCTTATTTGTAATAAAGTATAGTGGTTATTTTCCACAACATAATCGGTAAGTTAGTTGTCTTATGTTAGGCCTTTATTTAGGACAACATCTACCAGAATGGCGCCAGAGGATATGGCTACCATTTTACGGGCTCCTAACCAGTTGTGCTATTGTATGTGTTTTTCCGAGTTATTTGTAACTTATTTTGTACATAATGTTTCTGCCACCGTCTCTTATGACCGAAAAGAGCTTCTGGATATCAGGACAGCGATTACTCACCTCGTACTGGAAGAAGATTTTTTATTTAACGACTCGGCCGCAAAGGATTTTCTTCAGTCACCCGACAAGGCCCAAATCCCCGACATTCGCATGAGAAAGAGATATCGTGGACGTAGGTCGGAGTGCCTTGTAAGGAGCCGAAGGCGAGTGCGTAATCTGCCTCTACCATCAGTCCTATTAGCCAACGTACAATCATTGGATAACTAAATAGAACTAAAATCACGGATATCCTACCAACGGCCCTAAAAAATTGTCAAAGACTCCAGCCACCCTAGTCATAGACTGTTCTCTCTGCTACTGCATGGCAAGCGGTACCGGAGCACAAGGTCCAAAAGGCTTCTTAACAGCAAATCAAATGGCTACCGGGACAATTTGCATTGCCTGCCCCCCACCCATCCACCCCCTCTTTTATGCTGCTGCTACTTTCTGTTTATTATCTATGCATAGTCACTTTAACTCTACCTACATGTACATATTACCTCAATTACCTCGACTAACCTGTGCCCCCACACATTGACTCTGTACCGGTACCCCATATACAGTGGGGAGAACAAGTATTTGATACACTGCCGATTTTGCAGGTTCTCCTACTTACAAAGCATGTAGAGGTCTGTAATTTGTATCATAGGTACACTTCAACTGCAAACATCCAGAAAATCACATTGTATGATTTTTAAGTAATCATTTGCATTTTATTGCATGACATAAGTATTTGATCACCTACCAACCAGTAAGAATTCCGGCTCTCACAGACCTGTTAGTTTTTCTTGAAGAAGCCCTCCTGTTCTCCACTCATTACCTGTATTAACTGCACCTGTTTGAACTCGTTACCTGTATAAAAGACACCTGTCCACACACTCAATCAAACAGACTCCAACCTCTCCACAATAGCCAAGACCAGAGAGCTGTGTAAGGACATCAGGGATAAAATTGTAGACCTGCACAAGGCTGGGATGGGCTACAGGACAATAGGCAAGCAGCTTGGTGAGAAGGCAACAACTGTTGGCGCAATTATTAGAACATTTAAGAAGTTCAAGATGACGGTCAATCACCCTCGGTCTGGGGCTCCATGCAAGATCTCACCTCGTGGGGCATCAATGATCATGAGGAAGGTGAGGGATCAGCCCAGAACTACACGGCAGGACCTGGTCAATGACCTGAAGAGAGCTGGGACCACAGTCTCAAAGAAAACCATTAGTAACACACTACGCCGTCATGGATTAAAATCCTGCAGTGCACGCAAGGTCCCCCTGCTCAAGCCAGCGCATGTCCAGGCCCATCTGAAGTTTGCCAATGACCATCTGGATGATCCAGAGGAGGAATGGGAGAAGGTCATGTGGTCTGATGAGACAAAAATAGAGCTTTTTGGTCTAAACTCCACTCGCCGTATTTGGAGGAAGAAGAAGGATGAGTACAACCCCAAGAACACCATCATAACCGTGAAGCATGGAGGTGGAAACAACATTCTTTGGGGATGCTTTTCTGCAAAGGGGACAGGACGACTGCACCGTATTGAGGGGAGGATGGATGGGGCCATGTATCATGAGATCTTGGCCAACAACCTCCTTCCCTCAGTAAGAGCATTGAAGATGGGTCGTGGCTGGGTCTTCCAGCATGACAACGACCCGAAACGCACAGCCAGGGCAACTAAGGAGTGGCTCCGTAAGAAGCATCTCAAGGTCCTGGAGTGGCCTAGCCAGTCACCAGACCTGAACCCAATAGAAAATCTTTGGAGGGAGCTGAAAGTCCGTATTGCCCAGCGACAGCCCCGAAACCTGAAGGATCTAGAGAAGGTCTGTATGTATGGAGGAGTGGGCCAAAATCCCTGCTGCAGTGTGTGCAAACCTGGTCAAGACCTACAGGAAACGTATGATCTCTGTAATTGCAAACAAAGGTTTCTGTACCAAATATTAAGTTCTGCTTTTCTGATGTATGAAATACTTATGTCATGCAATAAAATGCAAATGAATTACTTAAAAATCATACAATGTGATTTTCTGGATTTTTGTTTTAGATTCCGTCTCTCACAGTTGAAGTGTACCTATGATACAAATTACAGACCTCTACAAGCTTTGTAAGTAGGAAAACCTGCAAAATCGGCAGTGTATCAAATACTTGTTCTCCCCACTGTATATAGCCTCACTACTGTTATTTTACTGCTGCTCTTTAATTATTTGTTATTCTTATTTTTTTACTTAACACTTATTTTTCTTAAAACTGCATTGTTGGTTAAGGGCTTGTAAGTAAGCATTTCACTGTAAGGTATACACCTGTTGTATTCGGCGCATGTGACAAATAACACTTTATTTGATTTGAATAGAGGCTAAATCTGACGTATGGTGAAAACTGACATGCCTTTGAGACTGGGTGAATCCTGTCAGAAATAATAAGAGCTCGCCTTCCTTTACTCCATTTAGGTAGACATGTGGCAGTGGAGAAGGTAAAAAGCTTCAAATTCCTCAGCGTACAAATCACTGACAATCTGAAATGGTCCACCTACACAGACAGTGTGGTGAAGAAGGCACTACAGTGCCTCTTCAACCTCAGGAGGCTGAGGAAATTTGGATTGGCCCCTAAGGCCCTCACAAACTTTTACAGATGCACCATTGAGAGCATCCTGTCGGGCTGTAACACCGCCTGATACGGCAACTGCACCGCCCGCAACCGCAGGGCTCTCCAGAGGGTGGTGCGGTCTGCTCAACGCATCACAGGGTCGCACTGCCTGCCCTCCAGGACACCTATAGCACCCAATGTCATAGAAAGGCCAAAAATATCATCAATGACATCAACCACCCAACCCATGGCCTGTTCATCCCGCTATCATCCAGATGGCGAGGTCAGTACAGGTGCATCAAAGCTGGGACCGAGATTGTTAAATATCCATCACTAGCCCGCCTTCGCCCAGTACCCTGCCCTGAACTTAGTCACTGTCACTAGCCGGCTACCACCCGGTTACTCAATCCTGCACCTTAAAGGCTGCTGCTCTATGTACATAGACATGGAATCACTGGTCACTTCAATAATGGAACACTCGTCACTTTAATAATGTTTACATACTGTTTTACCCATTTCATATGTATATACTGTATTCTACTGTATTCTAGTCAATGCCACTCCAACATTGCTCATCCTAATATTTATATATTTCTTAATTCCATTATTTTACTTTGAGATGTGTGTATTGTTGTGAATTGTTAGATATTACTGCACTGTTGGAGCTAGGAACACAAGCATTTCGCTACACCCGCAATAACATCTGCTAAATACGTGTATGTGATCAATAACATTTTATTTTATTTGATAACAGGAGCGGACCATGTGTTAACAATGTTGTGTAACAGCAGACATTGTGTTAGGTACTAAATTGTGTTACAGTAGGTTTGTGTATGCTGACCCTGTGTTGGGTATATTAAGGCTTAGTGGGAGGAGATATCATCTCTTTACCAAACAGACACCATGTTTGTCTCTGTCAGGAAAGAGGTCAGATGAGGTTGTTTTCATAAAGACTGGAGTTAAGCCATTACGAAAGACCACACACCTCTACCCTCTCACGTTCTCTATATAAACTTTTCATAATCCCTAACTCAATTCTCTCCATAAACCTTTTCATGGCCATTGTGGAGGGAAAGTGCAATTCAACATGTTAATTAAATATCCCACAGGACTCTGTTTTAAGCATTATGCAACAGCTGTAAGGGCAGGGCATTGACTAAAACATTCCCTGCGGATTCCCTTCAGGTCTTGCTTAGTAATGACTGAAATGACTCGGCTGCTCAGTCAAGGCAGATAAAAACACTGGTGAAAACAACATGGCCGCCAACAGGAAGCTTCTGTTACTCAGTTCATACAGAAGCTAGGTGATTATTCTTTACCCCTGTCAAAGTACTGTGTGACATTGTGCCTGACATTGGGAGCGGTTTAAAGCAGCACAGCAGCCAGTGTTCACTGCTGTAAAGTGGCAGGACGAGGGGGAGCAGGGCGGCAGGATTAAACTCATGGATAATGAAAAAGTCTAATGGTCTATTTTTAGATAAGACACTCAGCATGCCCACACATTGTGGCCCTTTTTGAAACAGGAAAGGTGTACTGGCAGTGCTCAACATAACGCTCTCTGTCAGACCACAAAGTCTCATACTGGAGAAATAACAGTGGGAAGTGGTCCGGTGAAAAAGCTCTATGCTGAGTGAGAGGACCTGTAATGTATAAAAAAAGGCTTATTTGTTAACAGAAAGACTACATCAGAAATGCCCCCTCCATCGATGTAGCCCAAGACAATACTCTGAAAAGTAGAGATACTTTTTCATCTGCAGGCGTTTTTAACTGTAGACTACCACCATGAAATTAAATAGAGCTATATGAAAAAAAGTTCAAGCTGTCTTACTGGTACTGACCTTGGGGTCATGAACAAGAGAGAATTCATCCATTTGATACTCTTCAAAAGCAAAACACAAGAGAGTCTAACCAATGCATTCTGCCCAGTGCACATTCATGGTGAGGCAGAAGTATGTAGCATAATCATAACATAAGCACATACTAGACAGCTGATGAGCCATACAGTGTGAAATTAATGTTAGAAGAGTACAGAGACGCTTTTGATAAGGCTCACAAGAGGAGCCCAAAGAGAGCAGTCAACCACAGGGTCATAAAATGTTGTCAGTCGGTGATTGTCAAGCAAATAACTGCCAGTCTCACAGTAATTGACCGTTAATTAACATAAACACATTTAGCATCTCCTGGCTTCCACGCATTGCCTACAACCCACTGATGCAGACCTTTGGAATATCTACATTTTAGTCTAATAAATCCATACAATATAGGCTACACCATCACAATAAATCCATTATTTATTTTAGACAGGTCTAAAGAAACATGATATGAAGAAAATGTAGTCTATTTCAGAAGAACAGAACAGTATTCTCTGAGTTGTCCTTATGTTAGGCCCTGATCTGGCTATGCCATCTGGTTCTGGGCTACACTAGTTCATTTAGCAGACAAGAGTTGCTTAGAATTCCGTGGCATTATTTTATAGTATGATTTGAGGGAGTGCGCACATGCGGCTATTCTGTGTTGAGCGGTTAACAAAGAATGCTAAATATGCTTAATTTAGTTAGAGTTATTTATGCAATTTTAGTTGTCATGCAAACGTTGGGCTATATGTTTTGATTTGTATTACATTCTAAGGCTGCATGATGCAACTAATGATGATTTGAAAAAAGTAGCATGAAAGGCATGAGCTCTGCTTAGTTTTTTTGTGCAGGCTAAACGCACTTAATCAGTCTCTCATTCACAATTTGACAAGCACTTGATAATGCCTCGAATTTCCCAGCAGCATCCCCTTTGTATGGCCTTAATGGCCCCTAAAAAAATCCATGCCTTTTGTGGCCAGTGGGCTGAATATAATAATTATAATTCGGGCCTCCCGAGTGGCGCAGCGGCCTAAGGCACTGCATTGTAGTGCTAGAGGCGTTACTACAGACCCAGGTTCATTCATGGGCTGTACCACAACCGGACGTGGCCGGGAATCCCATTGGACGGCGCACAATTGGTCCAGTGTCAAACTATTATTGCGAAAGACTGCAGAAGAGCTTGAATTACCCAGTTGACTAATTAGAACATAGGCTTTCACCAAATTGACAGGAGTTTCATGATATTTTTTTCTGGGGGTGGATTATCTCTTTAGAGTGGCATCTTCTGAATGCAGCTTCTTACACTTCTTAACACCTCACTCTCTGTCCATTAGCAACACACTTACCGTCAGGCTACTTTAAGTGTTATTACTCCTCTGATAACACTGATAAGCTGTCACTTCTTTATGGGCAGCTTGTTTCCCTGATCACAGCTGTAATAAAGGCCCCAACCTTAACCTGAGCTGAATTACACCCTGGCTTCTGTTAGTCTAATACGCTGCTCTGCTGAGCTAAGCTCCTCTCTAGCCCTGGACTGGCTCTCCCTCCCTACTGCTGGGGAATCCACCAGTAACTCCCTAGTATTGTTCTTGCAAGTGGCTAGGCTTTCACATAGCACACATGCTAAAGCTCTGTGTCATCCTGTCCAGCTGGGGAGAGAGAAGAGAGAAGACTATACTGTTGATCCTGGATCTGCTATAGTTGTACAGTCGTGGTCAAAAGTTTTGAGAATGACACAAATACTAATTTTCACAAACCTGCTGCCTCAGTTTTGATGATGGCAATTTGCATATACTCCAGAATGTCATGAAGAGTGATCAGATGAATTGCAATTAATTGCAATGTCCCTCTTTGCCATGAAAATGAACTTAATCCCCCAAAAAACATTTCCACTGCATTTCAGCCCTGCCACAAAAGGACCAGCTGCCATCATGTCAGTGATTCTATCGTTAACACAGGTGAGAGTGTTGACAAGGACAAGGCTGGAGATCACTATGTCATGCTGATTGAGTTAGAATAACAGACTAGAAGTTTAAAAGGAGGGTGGTGCTTGAAATCATTGTTCTTCCTCTGTTAACCATGGTTACCTGCAAGGAAACACGTGCCGTCATTATTGCTTTGCACAAAAAGGGCTTCACAGGCAAGGATATTGCTGCTAGTAAGATTGCGCCTAAATCAACCATTTATCGGATCATCAACAACTTCAAGGAGAGAGGTTCAATTGTTGTGAAGAAGGCGTCAAAGTCCAGCAAGCGCCAGGACCGTCTCCTAAAGTTGATTCAGCTGCGGGATCGGGGCACCACCAGTGCAGAGCTTGCTCAGGAATGGCAGCAGGCAGGTGTGAGTGCATCTGCACACACAGTGCGGCGAAGACTTTTGGAGGATGGCCTGGTGTCAAGAAGGGCAGCAAAGAAGCCACTTCTCTCCAGGAAAAACATCAGGGAAGACTGATATTCTGCAAAAGGTACAGGGATTGGACTGCTGAGGACTGGGGTAAAGTCATTTTCTCTGATGAATCCCCTTTCCGATTGTTTGGGGCATCCGGAAAACACCTTGTCCGGAGAAGACAAGGTGAGCGCTACCATCAGTCCTGTGTCATGCCAACAGTAAAGCATCCTGAGACCATTCATGTGTGGTGTTGCTTCTCAGCCAAGGGAGTGGGCTCACTCACAATTTTGCCTAAGAACAGCATGCCAGGGCGGATTGGAGAGGTCTTGAAAAAGAAGGGTCAACACTGCAAATATTGACTCTTTGCATAAATATTAATGTAATTGTCAATAAAAGCCTTTGACACTTATGGAATGCTTGTAATTATACTTCAGTATACCAGAGTAACATCTGACAAAGATATCTCATAACACTGAAGCAGCGAACTTTGTGAAGACCAATACTTGTGTCATTCTCAAAACGTTTGACCACAACTGTATCTCTATCCCACCCCTCAGGGCTCCTCTTCTAGCACTTCATCTCTCTCTAGCTCTATCTCTCTCTCCCAACTCCTCCCCTCCCTCCATCTCTGATAAATGGATCCCTGATGGTGGGGCTCCAGTGGGCCAGAGGGAGCAGTAACAGGGGCTTATCCATAGACATTAACCTGCTACCGATGTTGTTTTTCACTCTGCTTTATTACCCCAACCACTAAGCCTCAGCCGGGCCCTGGGGCCCAAGGGCACGTATACACCAACTAATGACCAGGAAAACACCAGCCAGGCGACTGCCTCAGACACCACTCACAAAGTTCACAAACCAAACTCTTCTCCGAGGCTGAGAAGATGACATAATGGTGCAGTTTTATATCTTGAACCACATCCGTGGGGTGAAATGAAATGGACTTTCTGTCTGTGAGAGGGTTGGTTGCCGTTGGAATGTGTTGCATCACAGTTGTGTTGTCAGGATTTTAGTGCCAGGCAGTTGACCCAGTGAAACTGGACAGGCTCTTAATAGGAGTGGGAGTGGAGCATATGGCTGAGTTACCACTGTGGCTGTGGTTGTGGAGCCAAGTGTGGGCCTAGGCCCAGGGGGGGAAAGGGGATGAGGCCGGTCGAGTGGGATGGACTGGGGGGACAAAGCGAGGCAGAGCAGAGCAGGGCAGCCCAGCAGTGTGACTGAGCCGTGTGCCCAGTCAGGGCCTCATAGGTGGAATGGATCTTTTATTCTCAACCCCCAGCCAATGTAATGGAGCAGGCAGGTGAGACAGTCCAACAGTCTGGGACTGCAGTCACAAACCACCCTGCTTTGTCCTGCAATGCTGTCGGCAGTCACGCACATACAGTGGGGAAAAAAAGTATTTAGTCAGCCACCAATTGTGCAAGTTCTCCCACTTAAAAAGATGAGAGAGGCCTGTAATTTTCATCATAGGTACACGTCAACTATGACAGACAAAATGAGAAAAAAATCCAGAAAATCACATTGTAGGATTTTTAATGAATTTATTTGCAAATTATGGTGGAAAATAAGTATTTGGTCAATAACAAAAGTTTCTCAATACTTTGTTATATACCCTTTGTTGGCAATGACACAGGTCAAACGTTTTCTGTAAGTCTTCACAAGGTTTTCACACACTGTTGCTGGTATTTTGGCCCATTCCTCCATGCAGATCTCCTCTAGAGCAGTGATGTTTTGGGGCTGTCGCTGGGCAACACGGACTTTCAACTCCCTCCAAAGATTTTCTATGGGGTTGAGATCTGGAGACTGGCTAGGCCACTCCAGGACCTTGAAATGCTTCTTTACGAAGCCACTCCTTCAATGCCCGGGCGGTGTGTTTGGGATCATTGTCATGCGGAAAGACCCAGAGCCACGTTTCATCTTCAATGCCCTTGCGGATGGAAGGGAGGTTTTCACTCAAAATCTCACGATACATGGCCCCATTCATTCTTTCCTTTACACGGATCAGTCGTCCTGGTCCCTTTGCAGAAAAACAGCCCCAAAGCATGATGTTTCCACCCCCATGCTTCACAGTAGGTATGGTGTTCTTTGGATGCAACTCAGCATTCTTTGTCTTCCAAACACGACGAGATGAGTTTTTACCAAAAAGTTATATTTTGGTTTCATCTGACCATATGACATTCTCCCAATCCTCTTCTGGATCATCCAAATGCACTCTAGCAAACTTCAGACGGGCCTGGACATGTACTGGCTTAAGCAGGGGGACACGTCTTTCACTGCAGGATTTGAATCCCTGGCGGCGTAGTGTGTTACTGATGGTAGGCTTTGTTACTTTGGTCCCAGCTCTCTGCAGGTCATTCACTAGGTCCCCCCGTGTGGTTCTGGGATTTTTGCTCACCGTTCTTGTGATCATTTTGACCCCACGGGGTGAGATCTTGCGTGGAGCCCCAGATCGAGGGAGATTATCAGTGGTCTTGTATGTCTTCCATTTCCTAATAATTGCTCCCACAGTTGATTTCTTCAAAACAAGCTGCTTACCCATTGCAGATTCAGTCTTCCCAGCCTGGTGCAGGTCTACAATTTTGTTTCTGGTGTCCTTTGACAGCTCTTTGGTCTTGGCCATAGTGGAGTTTGGAGTGTGACTGAGGTTGTGGACAGGTGTCTTTTATACTGATAACAAGTTCAAACAGGTGCCATTAATACAGGTAACGAGTGGAGGACAGAGGAGCCTCTTAAAGAAGAAGTTACAGGTCTGTGAGAGCCAGAAATCTTGCTTGTTTGTAGGTGACCAAATACATATTTTCCACCATAATTTGCAAATAAATTCATTAAAAATCCTACAATGTGATTTTCTGGAGAAAAAAAATCTCAATTTGTCTGTCATAATTGACGTGTACCTATGATGAAAATTACAGGCCTCTCTCAGTTTTTTAAGTGGGAGAACTTGCACAATTGGTGGCTGACTAAATACTTTTTTCCCCCACTGTATCTGGTCTTGGAGGGTGTCCATGTTGATACATGTACATAGAGGGAAAAAAAGTATTTGATCCCCTGCTGATTTTGTACGTTTGCCCACTGACAAAGAAATGATCAGTCTATAATTTTAATGGTAGGTTTATTTGAACAGTGAGAGACAGAATAACAACAAAAAAATCCAGAAAAACCCATGTCAAAAATGTTATAAATTGATTTGCATTTTAATGAGGGAAATAAGTATTTGACCCCCTTTCAATCAGAAAGATTTCTGGCTCCCAGGTGTCTTTTATACAGGTAACGAGTTGAGATTAGGAGCACACTCTTAAAGGGAGTGCTTCTAATCTCAGCTTGTTACCTGTATAAAATACACCTGTCCACAGAAGCAATCAATCAATCAGATTCCAAACTCTCCACCATGGCCAAGACCAAAGAGCTCTCCAAGGATGTCAGGGACAAGATTGTAGACCTACACAAGGCTGGAATGGGCTACAAGACCATCGCCAAGCAGCTTGGCAAGAAGGTGACACCAGTTGGTGTGATTATTCGCAAATGGAAGAAACACAAAAGAACTGTCAATCTCCCTCGGCCTGGGGCTCCATGCAAGATCTCACTTCGTGGAGTTGCAATGATCATGAGAACGGTGAGGAATCAGCCCAGAACTACACGGGAGGATCTTGTCAATGATCTCAAGGCAGCTGGGACCATAGGCACCAAGAAAACAATTGGTAACACACTACGCCGTGAAGGACTGAAATCCTGCAGCGCCCGCAAGGTCCCCCTGCTCAAGAAAACACATATATATGCCCGTCTGAAGTTTGCCAATGAACATCTGAATGATTCAGAGGAGAACTGGGTGAAAGTGTTGTGGTCAGATGAGACCAAAATTGAGCTCTTTGGCATCAACTCAACTTGCCGTGTATGGAGGAGGAGGAATGCTGCCTATGACCCCAAGAACACCATCCCCACCGTAAAACATGGAGGTGGAAACATTATGCTTTGGGGGTGTTTTTCTGCTAAGGGGACAGGACGACTTCACCGCATCAAAGGGACGATGGACCGGGCCATGTACCGTCAAATCTTGGGTGAGAACCTCCTTCCTTCAGCCAGGGCATTGAAAATGGGTCGTGGATGGGTATTCCAGCATGACAATGACCCAAAACACACGGCCAAGGCAACAAAGGAGTGGCTCAAGAAGAAGCACATTAAGGTCCTGGAGTGGCCTAGCCACTCTCCAGACCTTAATCCCATAGAAAATCTGTGGAGGGAGCTGAAGGTTCGAGTTGCCAAACGTCAGCCTCGAAACCTTAATGACTAGGAGAAGATCTGCAAAGAGGAGTGGGACAAAATCCCTCCTGAGATGTGTGCAAACCTGGTGGCCAACTACAAGAAACGTCTGACCTCTGTGATTGCCAACAAGGGTTTTGCCACCAAGTACTAAGTAATGTTTTGCAGAGGGGTCAAATACTTATTTCCCTAATTAAAATGCAAATCAATTTATAACATTTTTTACATGCGTTTTTCTGGATTTTGTTGTTGTTATTCTGTCTCTCACTGTTCAAATAAACCTACCATAAAAATTATAGACTGATCATGTCATTGTCAGTGGGCAAACGTACAAAATCAGCAGGGGATCAAATACTTTTTTCCCTCACTGTACATGTAATTGTCACCTGGGATGGTTGCGCATGTTCCAGCTGGGTTCTGTGACATTGAGATTGTGAACTCTGAGAAGCAATTCTCACACTAATGACATTAGTCATATTAACCCCCATGACGAGTATTTTTATGCCTATGCTGCTTTAAGTCAGGGTTGTGTTCAGAAGGATACAACATAATAGAAAGTTCAGAAAAGAGCATATTGCTCTGTGTATAGACAAGCATTCTACTTGACATGTCTAT
The DNA here is from genome assembly GCF_020615455.1 of Coregonus clupeaformis. Lineage (NCBI taxonomy): Eukaryota > Metazoa > Chordata > Actinopteri > Salmoniformes > Salmonidae > Coregonus > Coregonus clupeaformis. Next base: position 37,259,439 of record NC_059203.1, on the reverse strand, counting down.
CTGCAAAGTTCAGAACATTGCACCCTCCTGTACATGACACATGATGAAGGAGGTATAGAGGGTTTCAAACCCACTCACACGAAAACCAACTGAAACAGCCCCAGAGGATAGAGTGCATTCGGTAAGTATTCAGACCCCTTGACTTTTTCCACATTTTGTTACGTTACAGCCTTATTCTAAAATGGATTAAATATTATTTTTTTCTCATCAATCTACACATAATACCCCTTTAATGGCAAAGTGAAAACAGGTTTTTAGAAATTGTATCAAATGTATTTTTAAAAAAAAGATACCTTATTTACATAAGTATTCAGACCCTTTGCTATGAGACTCGAAATCGATCTCAGGTGCATCCTGTTTCCAATGATCATCCTTGAGATGTTTCCACAACTTGGAGTCCAACTGTGGTTTTGGAAAGGCACACACCTGTCTATATAAGGTCCCACTGTTGACAGTGCATGTCAAAGCAAAAACCAAGCCATGGAGGTCGAATGAATTCTCAGTAGAGCTCCGAGACAGGATTGTGTCGAGGCACAGATCTGGGGAAGGGTACCAAAAAATGTCTGCAACATTGAAGGCCCCCCAAGAACACACTGGCCTCCATCATTCTTAATTGGAAGAAGTTTAGAACCACCAAGACTCTTCCTAGAGCTGGCCGCCCGGCCAAACTCAGGAATCGGGGGAGAAGGGCCTTGGTCAGGGAGGTGACCAAGAACCTTATGGTCACTCTGACAGAGCTCCAGCCTTCCTCTGTGGAGATGGAAGAACCTTCCAGAAGGACAACCATCTCTGCAGCACTCCACCAATCTGGCCTTTATGGTAGAGTGGTCAGACGGAAGCCACTCCTCAGTAAAAGGCACATGACAGCCCACTTGGAGGTTGCCAAAAAGGCACCTAAAGGACTCAGACCATGAGAAACAAGATTCTCTGGTCTGATGAAACCAAGATTGTACTCTTTGGCCTGAATGCCACGCGTCAGATCTGGAGGAAACCTTGCACCATCCCGACGGTGAAGCATGGTGGTGGCAGCATCATGCTGTGGGGATGTTGTTCAACGGCAAGGACTGGGACACTAGTCAGGATCGAGGGAAAGATGAACGGAACAAAGTACAGAGAGATCCTTGATGAAAATCTGCTCCAGAGCGCTCAGAACCTCAGACTGGGGTGAAGGTTCTCCTTCCAACCGGACAACAACCCTAAGCACACAGCCAAGACAACGCAGGAGTGGCTTAGGGACAAGTCCATGAATGTCCTTGAGTGGCCCAGCCAGAACCCGGACTTGAACCCGATCGAACATCTCTGGAGAGACCTGAAAATAGCTGTACAGCGACGCTCCCTATCCAACCTGACAGAGCTTGAGAAGATCTGCAAAGAAGAATAGGAGAAACTCCCCAAATACAGGTGTGCCAAGCTTGTAGCATCATACCCAAGAAGACATGAGGCTGTAATCGCTGCCAAAGGTGCTTCAACAAAGTACTGAGTAAAGGGTCCGAATACTTATGTAAATGTGATATTTAATTTTTTTTAATACATGTCCAAAAATTTATACGAACCTGTTTTTGCTTTGTCATTATGGGGTATTGTGTGTAGATTGATGAGGGGAGAAAAAAAACAATTTAATCCATTTTAGAATAAGGCTGTAAGGTAACAAAATGTGGAAAAAGTCAAGGGGTCGGAATACATTTTCCAAATGCACTAGGACTATACTGCAGAGAGAAGAGAAGTAACTGACAGCTAATTTATAACTCCTCTGTCAGTTAAATTTGTCCTCATGATTTATTGACCAGACTTATGCTATTTAATTCATTGGCTTTCGCTGGCCCTGCGCAGCTTTCAGGATGTTGACGCGTCTCAACAATGAATTATCTCATTCAGTGAAAGGTGTTAGTTAGAGTACACAGGACTGAGGTGGCTGAGGGAGATGTTTGAGCCGTTTGAGCCGTTTGAAAACCCTCCCACCCACTTTTTATTTCCTGTGTTTTTTTTCAACAGTTTTCACTGGGAGGGGGTTACCATGGCGACATGCAGTAGAAAATCAACTTCCTGTCTGTGCTCTGCGGTAGGGCTGTTACGGTGACTGTATTACCGCCACATCAGCAGTCACGAGTCATGACTGCAGTCAATTACCATGTGACCGTTTAGTCACAGTAACTAGGCTTCTCCAAGCTCTGATGCTGCTGATGGTCATTAGTAGCCTACCAAACTTGCTAACTGCCTGGTACTCAGTACTCTATTGTCCCTCTAATCACGCTGACATCAATGCAAATGTATAGAAAATCTAATCAAACACTTCATTAGAGCCCATGAGCTCATGTTGCACAACATTTCTATAGGCTATGCAATTGCATGTGAAAACAGAGCGATGACCTCTATTAAAAAGAGGATCCATCAGCTTTTTATAGGCTAGGCCTAATATACACTAATCAAAAAAATAAAGGGAACACTAAAATAACACATCCTAGATCTGAATGAATGAAATAATCTTATTAAATACTTTTTTCTTCACATAGTTGAATGTGCTGACAACAAAATCACACAAAAATTATCAATGGAAATCAAATTTATCAACCCATGGAGGTCTGGATTTGGAGTCACCCTCAAAATTAAAGTGGAAAACCACACTACAGGCTGATCCAACTTTGATGTAATGTCCTTAAAACAAGTCAAAATGAGGCTCAGTAGTGTGTGTGGCCTCCATGTGCCTGTATGACCTCCCTACAACACCTGGGCATGCTCCTGATGAGGTGGCGGATGGTCTCCTGAGGGATCTCCTCCCAGACCTGGACTAAAGCATCCGCCAACTCCTGGACAGTCTGTGGTGCAACGTCGCGTTGGTGGATGGAGCGAGACATGATGTCCCAGATGTGCTCAATTGGATTCAGGTCTGGGGAACGGGCGGGCCAGTCCAAAGCATCAATGCCTTCCTCTTGCAGGAACTGCTGACACACTCCAGCCACATGAGGTCTAGCATTGTCTTGCATTAGGAGGAACCCAGGGCCAACCGCACCAGCATATGGTCTCACAAGGGGTCTGAGGATCTCATCTCGGTACCTAATGTCAGTCAGGCTACCTCTGGCGAGCACATGGAGGGCTGTGCGGCCCCCCAAAGAAATGCCACCCCACACCATGACTGACCCACCGCCAAACCGGTCATGCTGGAGGATGTTGCAGGCAGCAGAATGTTCTCCACAGCGTCTCCAGACTCTGTCACGTCTGCCACATGTGCTCAGTGTGAACCTGCTTTCATCTGTGAAGAGCACAGGGCACCAGTGGCGAATTTGCCAATCTTGGTGTTCTCTGGCAAATGCCAAACGTCCTGTACGGTGTTGGGTTGTAAGCACAACCCCCACCTGTGGACGTCGGGCCCTCATACCACCCTCATGGAGTCTGTTTCTGACCGTTTGAGCGGACACATGCACATTTGTGGCCTGCTGGAGGTCATTTTGCAGGGCTCTGGCAGTGCTCCTCCTGCTCCTCCTTGCACAAAGGCGGAGGTAGCGGTCCTGCTGCTGGGTTGTTGCCCTCCTACGGCCTCCTCCACGTCTCCTGATGTACTGGCCTGTCTCCTGGTAGCGCCTCCATGCTCTGGACACTACGCTGACAGACACAGCAAACCTTCTTGCCACAGCTCGCATTGATGTGCCATCCTGGATGAGCTGCACTACCTGAGCCACTTGTGTGGGTTGTAGACTCCGTCTCATGCTACCACTAGAGTGAAAGCACCGCCAGCATTCAAAAGTGACCAAAACATCAGCCAGGAAGCATAGGAACTGAGAAGTGGTCTGTGGTCACCACCTGCAAAACCAGTCCTTTATTGGGGGTGTCTTGCTAATTGCCTATAATTTCCACCTGTTGTCTATTCCATTTGCACAACAGCATGTGACATTTATTGTCAATCAGTGTTGCTTCCTAAGTGGACAGTTTGATTTCACAGAAGTGTGATTGACTTGGAGTTACATTGTGCTGTTTAAGTGTTCCCTTTTTTTTTTGAGCAGTGTATTTATTTCTCAACTTTTTTAATATTAAGCACTTTGCTTCTCTTTACAACAGGAGTATAGCCTACCTGGCTGGCATGAAAATGAACTACGGGAAACGCATCCTCCATTCGCTATTTAAGTGCCTAGATGACATGCATTATTTTCCCCATGACAGGTGCATGATAATGGTCCATTCTAAATCAAACCAAATTTCACACATATTATTTAGTATACAGTATGTAAAGACAAGATTAAATCAAGAATAGTGTGATGAGTGACAATATTAGCCTATCACTTGTGAATGATATATTATCACTTGTGAATGATATTGCGAAAGACTGCAGAAGAGTTTGAATTACCCAGTTGACTAATTAGAACATAGGCTTTCACCAAATTGACAGGAGTTTCATGATATTTTTTTCTGGGGGTGAATTATCTCTTTAGAGTGGCATCTTCTGAATGACCAACACAGCTTCTTACACTTCTTAACACCTCGCTCTCTGTCCATTAGCAACACACTTACCGTCAGGCTACTTTAAGTGTTATTACTCCTCTGATAACACTGATAAGCTGTCACTTCTTTATGGGCAGCTTGTTTCCCTGATCACAGCTGTAATAAAGGCCCCAATCTTAACCTGAGCTGAACCTGAGCTGAATTACACCCTGGCTTCTGTTAGTCTAATACGCTGCTCTGCTGAGCTAAGCTCCTCTCTAGCCCTGGACTGGCTCTCCCTCCCTACTGCTGGGGAATCCACCAGTAACTCCCTAGTATTGTTTTTGCAGGTGGCTAGGCTTTCACACAGCACACATGCTAAAGCGCTGTGTCATCTTGCCCAGCTGGGGAGAGAGAAGAGAGAGGACTATACTGCTGATCCTGGATCTGCTATAGTTGTATCTCTATCCCTCCCCCTCAGGGCTCCTCTTCTAGCACTTCATCTCTCTCTATCTCTATCTCTCCCCCTTCCTCCCCTCCCTCCATCTCTGATAAATGGATCCCTGATGGTGGGGCTCCAGTGGGCCAGAGGGAGCAGTAACAGGGGCTTATCCATAAACACTAACCTGCTACCGATGTTGTTTTTCACTCTGCTTTATTACCCCAACCACTAAGCCTCAGCCGGGCCCTGGGGCCCAAAGGGCACGTATACACCAACTAATGACTAGATTTAACTTCTAGTGGTCCGTCTGTGAAATCAGGAAATCCTGTAGGAACGCGTCATAGCTACATGGTTCTCGTCATTGGAGATAGGGTATAACACAATATCACATTTCATAATGCTTTTAAAACAATTACCTGCACTCCAGATCACCAAATAGATGGTATGAGCATACTTGTCTAGAACACATCCATCTCTTTATTTCGTCATGACAAAGTATATATTTTACTTAGATGTGCTCAACCTAAACAGTGTACCAAATTATTCAATGTCCTCTGCACTCGCTCCGGGCAGAGAGGAACTGCAAGTTGAACTCGGTGAGATAGATTCTTAAATTGATAGTGCAGTTTGTTCAGGTGATTTTACAGCTAGCTAGCTACTTCACATGCTGATATTGACTATGGTATTATTGTGTGTAGCTACATTTGCTAGCTAGCTAGCTAAACAGCCAGCCCAGAGAGAGCAATGCATTGTGAGTTTTGAAGTCGACTTGAGCTGCAACAGATTTCCACAATGATGTTCACCTTGTTATAATGACAAAATGAAACATTTGTTCACAAAAATATATAGTTTTCACATATTAATGATAGGAATTAGTGGTTTGGGGTGGTTTATCCCTTTAAATCGCTCTAATGTGCTGACTGAGTGTGAAAAATCACCTGAACAAACCAACAAACGTTGGTTTGTCTCTGGTTACTCAATGTTTAATTTAATGTCTGTGTGTGTGTGTGTGAGAGAGAGAGTGAATAAGTGTGTGTGTAAGACCTGTGGTGTGTGTGAGTACTCTGCAGGAATACGGAGCGGGTTGCACCACCACTCTGACAGAGCTCTTTGTGTTGAGCACACTGCCCCTGAACCGCCTGGTCCGCTAAATCATCGCTAGCTAGCTGCAGCTTTGTTTGGTTTGCTTTTCTTTATTCCACTTCCTTTTAGACATCCCTCTCTCCCTGCAGCTGGAGCGATGGCCCTGGCCTCAAACAGACAGAGGGAGACACAGAGGGAGACACAGAGGGAGACACAGAGGGAGACACAGAGGGAGACACAGAGGGAGACACAGAGGGAGACACAGAGGGAGACACAGAGGGAGACACAGAGGGAGACACAGAGGGAGACACAGAGGGAGACACAGAGAGAGACACAGAGGGAGACACAGAGAGAGCGCGAGAGAGAGCGAGAGATGGACTCCGTAGAGAAGCCAGGGCAGTGGACACACAGTCCATGGTGAATTCTTAAGCGCACCAAAGTTTAGGACAGTGGTTCTCTACAAAAGACACCACAGCACTAGGACTATTGTGGAATTCATAGAGTGGAAAAATATCCCAAATGCAGATCAGATTTCAGTGCAGGTAACCATGGGCTCTTTAAAGCTCCAGCACTGGAACAGACCATTAGGATGTTATATAGCTGTTAGCTTCAACCTGCTCTCCACACAACAAATACCAGATGTGTTCTGGGCTGAGGAGCAGATGGGGACTCTACACTTTAACTACAAAGGGCTGAGAGGAGAGAATGGTCCATTCTTACTCACATCCTGGGGCTGACCTGTGTGACGGTGTGGAGGTGAGCATAATAAGGGTACACCTTGAAATGTTCTGAGGAAGAGGAACAGACAAGACTATGAAATGTCACATGGCAAAATGATCTACACAATAAAGCTAGGACATTCTACAAAAAAATTGTTAAATTTCTCGTGTGTGTGTAAAGCCTATAAGCTGTGACAACAGTAAGATGTATCAGAATAACCTTTATTCGCCAAGTGCATTTACACATACCCACAATTTGCCTTAGTGAGAAGGTGCTGCCAGCAATAGACAAAACACAAACAGAATATAGACATATCCACATAGACATCATACAGAATATACAATATCGGAACAGTAAACATACAATTCTGGAGTATACAGTGCCTTCAGAAAGTATTCACACCCCTGGGCTTATTCCACATTTTGTTGTGTTACAGCCTGAATTCAAAATGGATGAACAAATAATAATAATAATAATTCTCACCCATCTACACACAATACCCCATAATGACAAAGTGAAAACATGTTTTTAGAAATTCTTGCAAATGTATTGAAAATGAAATACAGAAATATCTCATTTACATAAGTATTCACACCCCTAAGTCAATACTTTGTAGAAGCACCTTTGGCAGCGATTACAGCTGTGAGTCTTTCTGGGTAAGTCTCTAAGAGCTTTCCACACCTGGATTGAGCAACATTTGCACATTATTCTTTTCAAAAATCTTCAAACTCTGTCAAATTGGTTGTTGATCATTGCTAGACAACCATTTTCAGGTCTTGACATAGATTTGTAAGTAGATTTAAGTCAAAACTGTAACTCGGCCACTCAGGAACGTTCACTGTCTTCTTGGGAAGAAACTCCAGTGTAGATTTGGCCTTGTGTTTTAGGTTATTGTCCTGATGAATGGTGAATTCATATCCGAGTGTCTGGTGGAAAACAAACAACTAGGTTTTCCTCTAGGATTTTGCCTGTGCTTGACTCCATTCCGTTTCTTTTTTATTCTGAAAAGTCCTTAACCATTACAAGCATTTCCATTACTTGACGCAACCACCACTATGCTTGAAAATTTGGAGTGTGGTATTCAGTAATTTGTTGTATTGGATTTGCCCCAAACATAACACTTTGTATTCAGGACAAAAAGTTTCTTGCTTTGCCACATTTTTTTGCAGTATTACTTTAGTGCCTTGTTGCGAACAGGGTGCATGTCTTGGAATATTTTTATTCTGTACACGCATACTCCTTTTCACTCTGTCAATTAGGTTAATATTGTGGAGTAACTACAATGTTGTTGATACATCCCCAGTTCTCCTAGCACAGCCATTAAACTCAGTAACTGTTTTAAAATCACAATTGGCCTTGTGAAATCCCTGAGCGGTTTTCTTCCTGTCCGGCAACTGAGTTAGGAAGGACGCCTGTATCTTTGTAGTGACTGGGTGTATTAATACACCATCCAAAGTGTAATTAATAACTTCACCATGCTCAAAGGGATATTCAATGTCTGCTCTTTTTCTACCAATAGGTGCCCTTCTTTGCGAGGCATTGGAAAACCTCCCTGGTCTTTGTGGTTGAATCTGTGTTTGAAATTCACTGCTCCACTGAGGGACTTTACAGATAATTGTATGTGTGGGGTACAGAGATGAGGTAGTCATTCAAAAATCATGTTAAACACTATTATTGCACACAGATTGAGTCTATGCAACTTATTATGTGACTTGTTAAGCAAATGTTTACTCCTGAACTTATTTAGGCTTGCCATAACAAAGGGATTGAATACTTATTGACTCAAGACATTTCAGCTTCTCACTTATAAAAAAAAAAAAAAAAAGTATAATAATAATCCACTTTGACATTATGGGGTATTGTGTGTAGGCCAGTGACAAAGCATCTCAATTTAATCCATTTTAAATTCAGGCTGTAACACAACAAAATGTGGAAAAAGTCAAGGGATGTGAATACTTTCTGAAAGCATTGTACGCTGCTACTACTGTTTATTATCTATCCTGTTGCCTAGTCACTTTACCCCTACCTATATGTACATATCTACCTCAGTTACTTCGTACCCCTGCACATCGACTCAGTATGGTGCCTCGTGTAGAAAGCAAAGTTATCGTTACTCATTGTCTATTTATTCCTCGTTTTATTATCTTTCTATTTTTCTCTCTACATTGTTGGGAAGGGCCTGTAAGTAAGCATTTCACCGTTAGTCTACACCTGCTGTTTACGAAGCATGTGACAAATACAATTTGATTTGTATTCATGAAACAACTGTCCACTGTCACCTTCTTACCCCTCAGCTTGTGAGGGCCAAAACAGACCTGTTTACTTTCAAAACACAATCAGCCACAGTGATAAATGCCATGGCAACCACATGGAGTGAAACCCATCGCTACCAAAGCCTTTCCACACCTCCAGAATAACACCCCACTGAACAGGAGACTGCACACAGGCACTGTCAGGTAGCGCTCTAATATTGAAGAACAGATGGGCAGACAAAGCCGATTTATTTATCTAACAAACTGCTTCATTGAGAGCCTCAGCTAACCCACTTCCTTGACAACCTGTACAATGAACGTTCTGGACACATGGAGGAGAACGTGTAACAGAAAGGCTGTGATAAGAGATGTCTTTGTTGTCCCTAACTGACAGCCTTATCACTACTGTTCATCAGTGTTCCAATGAGCTCCACGGCCCAGAGCTTCCATAGGCCTGATACTGTGAAGGACAAAGGAGCTGTGGTGGAACTGTACAGTAGTCTCACAGAGAGAGATGGGAAAGTGAACAAAGACAAGAGAAGTACTCATCTCATTTGTCTCTAGTTTTACATGAAGATACTGTTATACGCACAGGTACAACACTCAAGGAGTCAACACGTTCTGCCATCTCTGCTACAGAACACTCACTCAGCCCACTTTCTTTTTCAGAAAACCTCAGTGGCCCCAAACAAACTTATCTGAGAGGCTTAGTCATATGTCAGTTGAGAGTTTGTCATACAGGCTCTAGTCTATGTAGTTCTACATCCTCTAAAGTTGGTGTTTTATCTCTTCAAGAGGAAGACAGACAGGTCTGTAGTGCTGGCCTGGCACACTATCTCACTGCTGAGGGGAAGTGGTGGTTGGAAGAGAAATAACACAGAAGTAAAATAAATCACATTTCGGCAAAATCTTGAATATATGCATGGATAGAGCACATAGAGTACAGAATGTATCAGAAGCCTGGACTTAAAGCACATGCCAACATAAATCGGAGGATTTGACTTATGGAAATATATCAAATGAAATGTCAGAACTGTGTGTTCGTTGAACATCTAATATGACAATCTAATAAATGAGCTGGCTCACAATAGGCTTGTGTGAGAAAGATGAATTGGAGAAGACAAGATTGTGTCGTTTTGAGTGATATGGAGTTTAAAGACACACACTCTCAAACCGTCCCCTCCCCTTTCTGGCATGGTCAACAAGAAGCAGAGTATACTGCAGTAGCAGATCCTCTCAGGGATTTTAAATTGGGCAAGGCTTGAACACAGACACACATCGAGAGCAGGCCAGAACGAGATTTCACATGCCATATATATCCTTCTCTTACATCATGATGGGACCGCGACCCCTCACAGCGTTCATGGAAAGCTCTTAAAGGTTTTACCCCATATCAGTTTATCAAATATTCATTAGTTACAGACAGCTTTCTCAGAAAGGGAGGTGAGAAGTATGGTGGCGGAATATACCGTCTAAGATACTTAATGTATCTATTCTCCAGATCTCTCGCAACAGAATCAAATTGTCATGAGGGGAAAATTGAAGTCAAACTTTTATCTTATATTACATTTTACATTTACGTCATTTAGCAGACGCTCTTATCCAGAGCGACTTACAAATTGGTGCATTCACCTTATAGCCAGTGGGATAACCACTTTACAATGTTTTTATATCTGTCACTCCCACCTTTGTAAATGACACATGCTAAGGCCCTGTTGAGATCACCGTTTCGATTGACAAACTTCATGTAAAACACTAAACAGTGCATGAAGCTATAGAGCCAAGGCACACATATTCCCAAAAAACATACTCCAGTTGTCAGCACATATCTCTCTGTCAGACTCAGACACACACTTGTTCTGGTCTGGTGGTGTGTGTGTCCCTCTCTTTTAATGTCAAGTAAGCGTCTGAGTCCCAAGCATCTGAGTAATCTCTCTGCTCTCTTATTTCTCACCTTTCTTCCTTCCTCCTCATCCAGAAGGTCACAGACAGCTTGAGCCGCTAACAAACTGTCAAGTTAGATCCCTACTGACAGTCTCATTTCTGTCAAAAGGTGGTGAAATGTTAACGCGGTAGGCCTAAAGTGAGCACACTGGAATGAATACATACATTGTATTTGTGTTGCCAAATGAATCAGTGTGCCACTGCCACCCCTAGATGTGTGGTGTAGACCTGGCATCATCCAGGCTCAGCCTATTGATTAATATCACTCCTAATAGACGCTGGGTCTCAGTGGGATGCCATACTGTTGCATCATTGTGGCTCCCCGTCAGAATCAAGTGATAGTCACAGTGAACTCAGCAGTATGTACAATCAAAGTGAATGTGTCAAACCCCTTCAAGGTGAACAAACATTTGATGTAATATTGTATATGTGTTTAAGATGAATGGCTTCAGTCTCTCATTTATCTCATTATATTCCCTCCCCCTCTCTCTGGGTTCAGTCAGCGGTTAAGTCAAGTGGGAGTGTGAGCGAGGGGTCAGGCGTCAGCAGGGTGTCAAGCGATAACTTACAATTCAATTCAAAGGGTTTTATTGGCTTGGGAAACATATGTTTAGCAAGTAGATAATCTCCCTCTCTCTGCTCAGCTCTTTCTGCTCAGCTCTCTCTGCTCAGCTCTCTCTGCTCAGCTCTTTCTGCTCCCTGGGCCACGGCTCAGTCAGACACTTACCACTGCATACTTGTCTCGCTTCCGTCTTTCTTTCTCCCTCTCATTCCCTCAATTTCTCTGCAACCTACATTACTTCTTTCTACTTTCACTCCTGTATCATTAACAGTTGTGAACACTACTATATACTGTTCACTGAAATGTCATTGCGACGTGATAGCCACCTTGTCTGCCTCCTCTCTGGTCTACTTATTGAGGTAAGATCTAGCCCAACACCACAGCCCCCTGGCCTAGGCAGTTAAAACAGGACTCTAGCCACTTGCTTCCCTTCCCTTCAGGAGTCCAATTCCCAACAACCTTGCCTTGGCTTCTAAACCACTGAGACACGTGGCTCATCTCATCTTCTGAAATGCTGAGGCAGACAGAGCCTTGAAAAACATCAGGATTACACATTGCCTGGGTGGAAGTGCATGCACAGGGCTGTAATTGCATGGTGACAATGTTAACAAAACACTCCCTAACTCTAGTATAGCTTTAACTCAATTGTCTCAACGGTACATTTCTCAGTCTTTAATCAACCTCCAGTGCAAAGAGCAGTTCATTTGTCATCCTGTGTGTCTGGCCTACTGCAGGGTTCTGAGTCTGACACTGCACGGCTTTGTGTGTGTTTCTCCGTCTGTCTGTCTCTATCACAGGGGACCAAGGATAACTGCACATCAGCACTTCAGAAAATGTACTTTAATCTACTCTAAACAAATAAACCACATCACTGGCTGTGAATTTTTTTGTGAGTGTGTGTGTTCGGCAGGAGGTCTCATGCAACAGCATCAAGTCAGACTGTTTAGTAGAACAGAGAAAACACACTTCAATCACCATCTGAAAATTTCAAACAAGTACGACAGGCCACAGAACTGAAGAAAAACAGGAAATCAAACTCCTACAACTGCCAGGGGTTGGCAGACAGACTACACTACATTCAATGCATACTACTGCATCTGTTTGCTTTATTATCGAATCCAGACGTTTACATGGAGGCTATTCACATCAGATGATCAGTTTAATGTAGCTCTGATGTGCTCACTAGCTGAATGAATGGCTTTGTTGTAGGATACAACACTGCCTCACAGACTGATACAATACTGCAGTTGAATATATGATGGAGGTCAGTGGGACTTCAGAGCCAGTCCAGATCAGTACAAATTGAGCAGCTAGCCAGAACAATTAGACTGGCAGGAGTAGACTTGGAGCCAGAGACAGTACTTTGGAAAAGTCCACAGAGACCAGCTGTCTACTTGCCTCAAGACAGCTGGCAGCACTGGCAGACAGACCAACAAAAAGACAGACCACACCAAACCAACATTCCACAAACCAATTGTAACTTTGGCCCCTCCTCCACTCCCCTCCAATCTTTCCTCCACCCTGTCCATCACTCAATTTCCTGTTTATTTTCAGCTGGGGAACACTGATTTGGCCCCTCTTTCCCTCCCCATCTTTCTTGTGCTCTCTCTCAGGGTGGTAAGGGGATTCCTGTGTGGGTCTCCTAAGGAAGTACAGAATGAAAGAGCCATATCAGTCAGCATGGGCCTGGGAAACCAGAGCCATTGGCCAGCACACTGCCATCAGTCAAACAAACACACAGACAGCCCAAGACCTGACCCACTCAGTTCACGGTCCTGCCTCACACACATGCACCTACACACAAATTCATGCAAATGAATACAAATCTATTCAGACACATACATGCAGATATGCAAATAAATAAAACAGAAAAGAAACATAGCAAGAAAACCAAAAATGTCACTCAAACAGAAGAGGGTACTAACAGAGTCACTGACCAACAACCAAAACAGGTTGGGTTTTAGGAGGGGTTCAGAAAGACACTCATGGTGTGTCCACTGAAAGTTGACCAGCAACAACAACTGGAACCTGAAAGACCACAACCATGAGCACCCACTAAATTTGCCCAAGAAGAGGCAAACAAAAGAACAACCCACACCAAACGTAACGACAGGAAGCAAACAGAAAAGGTGGAGCTAAACAAAAATCAGGGAAATCCGATAAAGGATTGTTTTCCTAGAAATAAAAATATGGAGCGCCAACTAAAAGGTGTTAACCCTCCACATCTCTCAAGACAACTGGAGCACTGGGCCAGCCACTCTTAAATAGCACCTGGGCCAGCACAGGTGAAACACCTTCCCACTAACGAGATGGCAACCAGCACAGGCGTAACACATACTGACTAACGATGTGACACCAATCGGTGCGCCCTACATGCTAACGAGCTATACATGCTAAAGTCCAACCTCAAAACATAAATGAAAAAAACCAAAGCCTGTAACACCTTCCCCCTTAAGACAACAAATATATACTATATTTGGAATAACCAAAGGCTGTAACACACACACAGTGAGCAATGTGGTCGTTATGCAGGCTAGTGATGTGTTGATATCAGGGGTCAGCGCCATAGTCCTGCAGTCCCCTGATGGGGAGAAGGCAGCAGATTCACCTACCAAAGCACGAGATCTATAGTACTCAGTGGGGCTATCCGACTCTACAGTACACACATTCAATTAAACATACAAGTCATACAGCACGAAGGCTGTGTTTATGGACAGGATAACCAATTTAACTGAATGTCAACATAATTCATAGCCTTCATATCTGACCTCTTCACAACCAGTGGGTGACAACTCTATTCTGTCTTCTAAACTAAACCTTGGTACCCCAAGTCCCTTCACTCACACACTCAGATGCTTAATTCCAAATCTACCCCTAACCTTACCGACTAGCCCTAGGTACTTCATGAAAGAGGTTGGATTGGTAATATCAGCAACTTGTCAATACATAGCTCCATCCTGCCCCCTGATAAGGTAGGTGGGATACACCGGTCTCTACACGACAGGCTAGGGGCTAGGGTTCCATTTGGAATTCAGAAAAAGGCTCTGTAGTGTTCTCTGTTCCCTGTAAGGGTGGAGCTGGCTGGGAGAGTTAAAGCCGCCTCCTTTCTCATTCTCTCGGTTCCCCCTTTCTTTGGGTTCCCCAGTATCCTTCTGCTAAAAAGAGCCCCAGTGTGGGAGAGCAGCAAACAGTAAAACCACATAATTACAAATCACAATAAAGCCCTCAGTGCTGTGTGCCTGCATGCCTGACCCTCTAGAAGCTCAGCTGCACCCTACCCCGGTCCACCTCCTGCCCCCTTTATCCCTCCCCTCCTCTCCTTTCTCTCTCTTCCATTTGCTCAAGCTGCTGCTCACCCGCTCTCTCATTCGCTCTAGTCTCAACGTGAGCCAAGCCCAGTGCCGGTTAATACTATCAGTGTCCACAGAGTCGTTCAATGTCACTTCAGAAATCCATGACACCCACCAGATTGTTCTGAAATCGTTTCTGGATTTGTATTTTTATATAATTTGATCTCTGAGAAATTAATCTAATTTCTTGCACCCAAATTGGCCATTTTAATTTATAGGATTCATATAATATTCAATAATTATATTACCTAACATCTGAGTAAGACGAATCCAGAGGAATCCAAAGAAGTGGTCAAAGCCATCTACGTAGTATGAAACTGCGGCTCTGAGTATTGTTTCCTCATCCTATGTAGAGTATTCTCATGAATTTAGTGATGTTTCCCCCCCCGTTCAGATAAATTAGTCATTGAAGTTGTTGGGTTTATGTCCCATCCTAAATCCTGATATTACCAGAATCTGACCACTAGATGGGTCTGTTCTTGCTATTAGGTGATTATTTGTTAAAGGGACAGTCCACCCAAATTACATATTGATTTTCTTATCCTGTAAGCAGTCTATGGACCAGGTATCATCAATCCATGCTTTGTTTGCTTTTTTACTTGGCCACTGTTTCAAATGCTAACTTCTTTGCATTTGTGGCACAAATCCAATGCAAGTCAAATGGTACCTATATTAGCATTTTTGCGCTTCATATCCAAATGATCTATAAGTAACATTATTGAGTTAAACAATCAATTTTTAGATATTTTAGGATGATTTGAACATAAAGTGTGAAAATGCTAATACAGGTACCATTGACTTGCATTGGATTTGTGACAAATGCAAACAAGTTAGTATTTGAAACAGTCGCCAGGTAAACAAAACCAAAGCATGGGTTGCTGTAATACCTGGTCCATAGACTGCTTACAGGGTAAGAAAACAAATATGTAATTTAGTAATTTGGGTGAACTATGCCTTTAACAATGGAACAGCGCCATCTAGTGGTCAGAACCTGGTAATATCAGGATGTAGGAAAGGAGATGATTGTGGACAACAGGAAAAAGAAGAGGACTGAGCACACACCCATTCTCATCAACGGGGCTGTAGTGGAGCAGGTTGAGAGTTTCAAGTTCCTTGGTGTCCACATCACCAAACAAACATGGTCCAAGGACACCAAGACAGTCGTGAAGAGGGCACGACAAAACCTATTCCCCCTAAGGAGCCTGAAAATATTTGGCATGGGTCCTCAGATCCTCAAAAGGTTCTACAGCTGCACCATCGAGAGCATCCTGACTGGTTGCATCCCTGCCTGGTATGGCAACTGCTCGGCCTCCGACCGCAAGGCACTACAGAGGGTAGTGCGTACGGCCCAGTACATCACTGGGGCCAAGCTCCTGCCATCCAGGACCTCTATACCAGGCAGTGTCAGAGGAAGGCCCTAAAAATTGTCAAAGACTCTAGCCACACTAGTCAAAGACTGTTTTCTCTGCAACCGCACGGCAAGCGGTACCGGAGCGCCAAGTCTAGGTCCAAGAGGCTTCTAAACAGCTTCTACCCCCAAGCTATAAGACTCCTGAACATCTAATCAAATGGCTACCCAGACTATTTGCATTGCCCCCCCCCCTCCCTTTTACGCTGCTGCTACTCTGTTTATTATCTATGCATAGTTACTTTTAACTCTACCTACATGTACATATTACCTCAATTACCACGACTAACCAGTGCCCCCGCACGTTGACTCGTACCGGTACCCCCTGTATATAGCCTCGCTATTGTTATTTTACTGCTGCTCTTTAATTATTTCTTACCTTTATTTCGTATTATTTTATATTGTATTTTCTTGTGATTTTGGGGGGTATTCTTTCTTAAAACTGCATTGTTGGTTCAGGGCTTGTAAATAAGCATTTCACTGTAAGGTCTCCACCTGTTGTATTCGGCGCATGTGAGAAATACAATTATATTTGACATAAACCTAACACCTTCAATGACTAATTTCTCTGGACAGAAAAAAAGTAATAATAAAACAAAAAAATCACTGAGAATACAGTACATTACATATGATGAAGAAACAATAGTCCGAGCCACAGTTCCATACTACTTGTCAAACAGAGAACTGATCAAATCA
Organism: Coregonus clupeaformis; assembly: GCF_020615455.1. Lineage (NCBI taxonomy): Eukaryota > Metazoa > Chordata > Actinopteri > Salmoniformes > Salmonidae > Coregonus > Coregonus clupeaformis. The sequence continues at coordinate 37,242,572 of NC_059203.1, read as the reverse complement.
TTTATTTTTTATTTTTTTATTTTTGTCATTTAGCAGACGCTCTTATCCAGAGCGACTTACAGTTAGTGAATACAATTTTTATTTTTTTTATACTGGCCCCCCCTGGGAATCGAACCCACAACCCTGGCGTTGCAAACGCCATGCTCTATCAACTGAGCTACATCCCTGCCGGCCATTCCCTCCCCTACCCTGGACAACGCTGGGCCAATTGTGCGCCGCCCATGAGTCTCCCGGTCGCGGCCGGCTGCGACAGAGCCTGGATTCGAACCAGGATCTCTAGTGGCACAGTTAGCACTGCGATGCAGTGCCTTAGACCACTGCGCCACTCAGGAGGCTGTCATCAAATCAAATCAAATTTTATTTGTCACATGCTTCGTAAACAACAGGTGTAGACTAATAGTGAAATGCTTACTTACAGGCCCTTCCCAACAATGCAGAGAAAAAAAGTAATAACACAAGGAATAAATATACTGAACAAAAATATAAACGCAACAATTTCAATGGTTTACTGAGTTACAGTTCATATAAGGAAATCAGTCAATTGAAAAAAATGTATTAGGCTCTGATCTATGGATTTCACATTACTGGCCAGGGGCGCAGTGGGGAGCCAGGCCCAGCCAATCAGAATGACTTTTTCCCCACAAATGTATTACAGACAGAAATACTCCTCAGTTGTCCGGTCGGGTGACTGGTCTCAGACAATCCTGCAGGTGAAGAAACTGGATGTGGAGGTCCTGTGCTGGTGTGGTTACACATGGTCTGCGGTTGTGAGGCCGGTTGGACTTACTGCCAAATTCTCTAAAACGACGTTGGAAGCGGCTTATGGTAGAGAAATTAACATTCAATTCTCTGGCAACAGCTCTGGTGGACATTCCTGCAGTCAGCATGCCAATTGCACGCTCCCTCAAAACTTGAGACATCTGTGGCATTGTGTTGTGTGAGAAAACTGTACATTTTAGTGGCCTTTTATTGTCCCCAGCACAAAGTGCATCTGTGTAATGATCATGCTGTTTAATTAGCTTCTTGATATACTACACCTGTCAGGTGGATGGATTACCTTGGCAAAGGAAAAATGCTCACTAACAGGGATGTAAACAAATTTGCGTGCAAAATATGAGAGAAATAAGCGATAACTTGGCTATATACACGGGGTACCAGTACAGAGTCGACGTGCAGGGAAACGAGGTAATTGAGGTAGACATGTACATATAACTAGGGGTAAAGTGACTAGGCAACAGGATAGATAATAAACAGTAGCAGCAGCGTATGTGATGAGTCAAAAGAGTTAGTGCAAAAATGGTAAATGCAGATTGTCCGGGTGGCTATTTGGTTAACTATTTAGCAGTCTTAAGGCTTGGGGGTAGAAGCTGTTAGTTGGTTCCAGACCTGGTGCATCGGTAACGCTTGACATGCATAGGCAGAGAGAACAGTCCATGACTTGGGTGGCTGGAGTCAGAACATTTTTAGGGTCTTCCTCTGACAGCGCCTGGTATAGAGGTTCTGGATGGCAGGGATCTCAGCCCCATTGATGTACTGGAAGAGGCGTTGTCGTGCCTTCTTCACGACGGTGTGTGTGGACCATGTTAATTCCTTAGTGATGTGGACACAGAGGAACTTAAAGCTCTCGACCCACTCCACTACAGTGTGGATGGGGGTGTGCTCGGGCCTCCGTTTTCTGTAGTCCACGATCTTGCTGACGTTGAGGGGGAGGTTGTTGTCCTGGCACTACACTGCCAGTTCACTGACCTCCTCCCTATAGGCTGTCTCATCGTCGTCAGTGATCAGGCCTACCACCATTGTGTCGTCAAACGTAACGATGGTGTTGGAGTCGTGCGCGGCCACGCAGTTGTGGGTGAACAGTGAGTACAGGAATTAGCTACAGTGAGGGAAAAAAGTATTTGATCCCCTGCTGATTTTGTACGTTTGCCCACTGACAAAGAAATTATCAGTCTATAATTTTAATGGTAGGTTTATTTGAACAGTGAGAGACAGAATAACAACAAAAAAATCCAGAAAAACGCATGTGAAAAATATTATAAATTGATTTCCATTTTAAATCAGGGAAATAAGTATTTGACCCCCTCTCAATCAGAAAGATTTCTGGCTCCCAGGTGTCTTTAATACAGGTAACGAGCTGAGATTAGGAGCACACTCTTAAAGGGAGTGCTCCTAATCTCAGTTTGTTACCTGTATAAAATACACCTGTCCACAGAAGCAATCAATCAATCAGATTCCAAACTCTCCACCATGGCCAAGACCAAAGAGCTCTCCTAGGATGTCAGGGACAAGATTGTAAACCTACACAAGGCTGGAATGGGCTACAAGACCATCGCCAAGCAGCTTGGTGAGAAGGTGACAACAGTTGGTGTGATTATTCGCAAATGGAAGAAACACAAAAGACTGTCAATCTCCCTCGGCCTGGGGCTCCATTCAATATCTCACCTCGTGGAGTTGCAATGATCATGAGAACGGTGAGGAATCAGCCCAGAACTACATGGGAGGATCTTGTCAACGATATCAAGGCAGCTGGGACCATAGTCACCAAGAAAACAAATTGGTAACACACTACGCCGTGAAGGACTGAAATCCTGCAGCGCCCGCAAGGTCCCCCTGCTCAAGAAAGCACATATACAGGGCCGTCTGAAGTTTGCCAATGAACATCTGAATGATTCAGAGGAGAACTGGGTGAAAGTGTTGTGGTCAGATGAGACCAAAATCGAGCTCTTTGGCATCAACTCAACTTGCCGTGTTTGGAGGAGGAGGAATGCTGCCTATGACCCCAAGAACACCATCCCCACCGTCAAACATGGAGGTGGAAACATTATGCTTTGGGGGTGTTTTTCTGCTAAGGGGACAGGACAACTTCACCGCATAAAAGGGATGATGGACAGGGCCATGTACCGTCAAATCTTTTTTTTTTTTTTTTTTTTGGGGGATGGATCAGCTTAATATTGCAGATAGATTGTATCTTCTATCAATGTAATTGTCTGCATCACTTCCAATCCCCCATGTTTTTTTTTATTTTTTATATATATATTCCCCTTTATTACTTTTCAACCCCACCATCCTTTCCCTACTTGGAGTAAATTAGTGAACAACAACGCCCAGGCCTCTACTTCCGGTCTATACTTACTATCTACACCTTATGGACAGAGTTAATTTTACAATAATTCTATATCTATATATATATATTTATTTATTTTTTTGCTCCTGAACTTCTTCTACTCTCAACCTCTCCGATCATTTTCATGATGTCCATCCGGTTTGCTTCTAAATGCCATATCTTTCTAACTGTGCTCTTTCCCAAAAGCTCCCAACATACAACCTATATACTTATTATGGACACAGTATGCTTACATTATGCCTTTGTTATTATTTGTTGTTATTTGTTATTAGTCCCATCCTTCAACTCTATTCAATACCTCCCATCTATCTCTTAACACCATCCATATAGGATTTCTATTTGCCATATATATTTCAACCGTACTGTGATGTTTTACAAAAGTTCTGAACCTTTCTATTCTCATTGCTTCTACAGATTGTGAATTAAAAATAAACATTTTTGCTAAAAGTATTATTATATTATTGATTGATTGACTATGACTTTTCAGATCACCCAGTAATGCTATCTGCAAGGTTAGTTCCAGGTAAATATTGCAATCCTTTAGCCATTCCTGGACCTGTGTCCAAAAACAAGCTACAAATGGACAGAACCAAAACAAATGATCTAATGATTCTATCTCTTCACAGCAAAATCTGCAGAGCTGGGAAGATTGTATCCCCCCATATAAATAACATTCTATTGGTAGCAAGAATTTTATATAATAATTTAAATTGAAAGATTCTAATTTTTGAATCCGGTGTCGTTTTGCGTGTCAGTTCATAAACACTATGCCATGGGATCGGTGCGTCAAAATCTCTTCCCAACTATTTTGCAATCTATATGGGACGGCTGTCAATCCTTTGGTCCTTAAGTGAAACTGATATACTTTTTTTATTTATCACAGTTTTCCTTAACCAATTATGTTCTTTAATGCAAGGCCGACAGACAAGTTCCTTACTTTCTCCCCCTTCAACTTTCCTCTTCCACTTTTTGCGTAAGGCTGCAATTATTTGGTTGTAATTCTGGGTAGAGCAGACATTTCCATATGTTTTTGTTAGCTGCATGTGCGACATAACTCCACCAGTCCTACCGATGATATCATTTACGAAGATTATACCTTTTTTAAACATTCTGTCAAAAAATAAAGGTTTTTTGTCAATTAGTATATTTGAATTTAACCACAATATTTGTTGCATTATTTGTTCTGTCGTTTCTGGAGGATTAAATTGAAATTGCAACCAACTTTCTATGGCTTGTTTTAGAAATAGTGACATTTGGGAGATTATTTCCTTTTCAAATAACTGAAAGTGAGAGGTTGTAATCTGAATAAAGGGAAAAAGGCCTTTCTTGAACAGTGGGTGAGTCAATCTTACTAATTTGCTTGAGAACCAGTTCGGATTTAAGTATAACTTTTGGATGACTGAAGATTTTAGTGATAGGTCTAATGCTTTAATATTTAATAATTTCTGTCCTCCGAATTCATATTCATTATATAAATATGCTCTTTTAATTTTGTCTGGCTTGCCGTTCCAAATAAAATTGAATATTTTTTTCTCATATAATTTAAAAAACTGTTTGCTAGGCGTAGGCAAGACCATAAGCAAATAGGTAAACTGGGATAATACTAAAGAGTTAATCAGGGTGATTTTTCCACAAATTGACAGGTATTTTCCTGTACCGTCAAATCTTGGGTGAGAACCTCCTTCCCTCAACCAGTGCATTGAAAATGGGTCGTGGATGGGTATTCCAGCATGACAATGACCCAAAACACACAGCCAAGGCAACAAAGGAGTGGCTCAAGAAGAAGCACATTAAGGTCCTGGAGTGGCCTAGCCAGTCTCCAGACCTTAATCCCATAGAAAATATGTGGAGGGAGCTGAAGGTTCGAGTTGCCAAACGTCAGCTTCGAAACATTAATGACTTGGAGAAGATCTGCAAAGAGGAGTGGGACAAAATCCCTCCTGAGATGTGTGCAAACCTGGTGGCCAACTACAAGAAATGTCTGACCTCTGTGATTGCCAACAAGGGATTTGCCACCAAGTACTAAGTCATGTTTTGCAGAGGGGTCAAATACTTATTTCCCTCATTAAAATGCAAATCAATTTATAACATTTTTGACATGGGTTTTTCTGGATTTCTTTGTTGTTATTCTGTCTCTCACTGTTCAAATAAACCTAACATTAAAATTATAGACTGATCATGTCTTTGTCAGTGGGAAAACGTACAAAATCAGCAGGGGATCAAATACTTTTTTCCCCTCACTGTAACTACTGCATTTCAACACATTTTGCCATGGTGCAGAGAAACATTTACAGTTTTATAATGATATTCTGCACATTTTGTCATGAGGCTAAGAGAAAATGTTGCAGTTGTAAAGCTAATTTCCTGAAATTCTACACATTTTGCTATCATATCCTATCTGGGGGTCCCCCCAGAATAATCTCAGATGGTGGGTGTCGAAATCCTATTTTTTGTGCTTTTTGAGGTGGAATGACCCCACAGCTACACAGAGACAGCTGGGAAAGGCTTCAGCTGGACTGGGCTATTGCTATGCTGCCTAGCTACAGCCATGGCTATGAGTTCTCAATGTGCTGTGAAATAGAACCATGGATGTTCTCTGGAAATTAACAGCGAGAAGAGTTTTTGAAGAGTAGAGCACTGCAGTGTTCTTTTGCCTAGGCCTAATCAGACTTTCTCTTCACTCTCCTGTCCTGTGCTTTGTTGACCACCTTTCTATGTGTAATCACTCCAGTGTTTATCAGAGGATCTGTTTTCTCCTTCAGTCCAATTTAAGTGGTGCTTAAAAGAAACAATGCAGAGCCTTCCTCTTTATTGAACAGGACACACGCACACAAACAAAGGCGCAAACACACACACGTACACAGTCCACTCAACAAATGTATGCCTGTCTGAGAAAGAATGCAGAGGAGGTAATAATACACTGTAGGACAGTACTGTACTGACATGAGTTGAAAAGGCTCCTGTTAGGCTATGCTGAATTGATTGACTGAGATGCACTACATGACCAAAAGTACGTGGACACCTGCTCATTGAACATCTCATTCCAAAATCATGGGCATTAATAAGGAGTTGGTCCCCCCCCCTTTGCTGCTATAACAGCCTCCACTCTTCTGGGAAGGCTTTCCACTAGATGTTGGAACATTGCTGCGGGGACTTCCTACCATTCAGCCACAAGAGCATTAGTGAGGTCGGGCACTGATGTTGCGTGATTAGGCCTGGCTCACAGTCAGCGTTCCAATTCATCCCAAAGGTATTCAATGGGGTTGAGGTCAGGGATCTGTGCAGCCCAGTCAAGCTCTTCCACACCAATCTCGACAAACCATGTCTCTATGAACCTTGCTTTGTGCACGGCGGCATTGTCATGCTGAAACAGGAAAGGGCCTTCCCCAAACTGTTGCCACAAAGTTGGAAGCACAGAATCGTCTAGAATGTCATTGTATACTGTAACGTTAAGATTTCCCTTCACTAAGAACTAAGGAGCCCGAACCATGAAAAAACTGCCCAAAATCATTATTCCTCCTCCACAAAAATTTACAGCTGGCACTATACATTGGGGCATGATGGTGAAGCATGATTCATCACTCTAAAGAACTCGTTTCCACTCTGCTCCACAGTCCAATGGTGGCGAGTTCTACACCACTCCAGCGCATGGTGATTTTAGGCTTGTGTGCAGCTGCTCGGCCATGGAAACCCATTTCATGAAGCTCCCGACGAACAGTTCTTGTGCTGATATTGCTTCCTGAGGCACTTTGGAACTCAGTAGTGAGTGTTGCAACAGACGATTTTTACGTGCCACGTGCTTCAGCACTCTGCGGTCCCGTTCTGTGAGCTTGTGTGGCCTACCCCTTCACGGCTGAGCCGTTGTTGCTCCTAGACATTTCCACTTCACAATAACAGCACTTACAGTTGACCGGGGCAGCACTAGCAGGGCAGAAATTTGACGAACTGACTTGTTGGAGGGGTGGCATCCTATGACGGTACAACGTTGAAAGTCACTGAGCTCTTCAGTAAGGCCATTCTACTGCCAATGTTTGTCTATGGAGATTGCATGGCTGTGTGCTCAATTTTATACACCTGTCAGCAACGGGTGTGGCTGAAATAGCCAAACTCACTAATTTGAAGGGGTGACCACATACTTTTGTATATATAGTGTATCAGAGAAGACCAGAGAAGAGCCATGTAAGTGTTTAAAGGTCCATGACAGTACTGTACACTACCCCAGGATACACACTCATACAGGTTTGACCGATACACCCACACATACGGGTACTGTCTGACACCATATCATAACCTTTTGCGCACCTTCAGAAAGTGGTATATGTCCTTGAAGAGCCTTTACAGACACAAACACACACTGTCTGTCTGTGACCTTTGCTAAAATCTAAATAAACCAAGTAGAACTTAATTTCCCAGCGTGCACTGGTCTGTAACTAGTCTCTCTTAGCAAAAATTGTGAGGACATGCTGTGGTAGACAAATATTTTTCCCGTGTGTCTCTCAGAGGGAACTCTAACAGGAATGTACTTCCATTAGTCATGATATGAGTCGGCACACAAATTAGGAACTCATACAAAGACAAAACAGGCCTGTATGTGTTTGTGTACACAGATCGACGGCGGCCATTGAGTCATGTTGAAGTGTAGTAGATGGATCTGCTCCAAGTTAAATGCCAATTACAGTTCAATTATTGAAATGGAGGGTTAGCGGCAGAGTGAGTCCCTTGTCAGATCCAGACAGATGGAGTCAGGTGAGGAGAGAAGAGAGTGTGCTGGACGGCCATCCTAAATTGACATGTTTGTTAAGCTGATAAAATGGACAGAGAACAAGTCCAAAACAGATGTTAGTACCAAGTGATGACCCGTCATTTAATAGCAACTCCTTAGAACAAGTAGAGACCGAGTTATATGTAACGCTCACTCCTTCGACGATAAACGCGAATCCGACCATCACCCCTGGTGAGACCGTGACTCGTCAGTGAAGAGCACTTTTTGCCAGTCCTGTCTGGTCCAGCGACGGTGGGTTTGTGCCCATAGGCAACATTGTGATGTCTGGTGAGGACCTGCCTTACAACAGGCCTACAAGCCCTCAGTCCAGCCTCTCTCAACCTATTGCGGACAGTCTGAGCACTGATGGAGGGATTGTGCATTCCTGGCGTAACTCGGCAGTTGTTGTTGCCATCGTGTAGCTGTACCGCAGGTGTGATGTTCGGATGTACCGATCCTGTGCAGGTGTTGTTATACGTGGTCTGCCACTGAGAGGACGATCAGCTGTCCGTCCTGTCTCCCTATAGCGCTGTCTTAGGCGTCTCACAGTACGGATATTGCAATTTATTGCCGTGGCCACATCTGCAGTCCTCATGCCTCCTTGCAGCATGCCTAAGGCACGTTCACACAGATGAGCAGGGACCCTGGGCATCTTTCTTTTGGTGTTTTTCAGAGTCAGTAGAAAGACCTATTTAGTGTCCTAAGTCTTCATAACTGTGACCTTAATTGCCTACCGTCTGTAAGCTGTTAGTGTCTTAACGACCGTTCCACAGATGCATGTTAATTAATTGGGAAACAGTGTTTAAACCCTTTACAATGAAGATCTGTGAAGTTAATTGGAATTTTACGAATTATCTTTGAAAGACAGGGTCCTGAAAAAGGGACGTTTCCTTTTTTGCTGAGATTATACACACACACACACACACACACACACACACACACACACACACACACACAACCGTTCAAAAGTTTGGGGTCACTTCGAAATGTCCTTGTTTTCGAAAGAAATTTTTTTTTTTGTCCATTAAAATAACATCAAATTGATCAGAAATACAGTGTAGACATTGTTAATGTTGTAAATGGCTATTGTAGCTGGAATATCTACATAGGCGTACAGAGGAAAACCCTTTTGCAATTATGTTAGCACAGCTGAAAACTGTTGTGCTGATTAAAGAAGCAATAAAACTGTCCTTCTTGAGACTAGTTGAGTATCTGGAACTTCAGCAATTGTGGGTTCGATTACAGGCTCAAAATGGCCAGAAACAAATAACTTTCTTCTGAAACTCGTCAGTCTATGCTTGTTCTGAGAAATGAAGGCTATTCCATGTGAGAAATTGCCAAGAAACTGAAGATCTCGTACAACGCTGTGTACTACTCCCGTCACAGAACAGCGCAAACTGTCTCTAACCAGAATAGAAAGAGGAGTGGGAGGCCCTGGTGCACAACTGAGCAAGAGGACAAATACATTAGTGTCTAGCTTCATTAAATAGTACCCGCAAAACACCAGTCTCAACGTCAACAGTTAAGAGGCGACTCCGGGATGCTGACCTTCTAGGCAGAGTTGCAAAGAAAAAGCAATTTCAGACTGGCCAATAAAAAGAAAAGATTAAGATGGGCAAAAGAACACAGACACTGGACAGAGGAAGATTGTAAAAAAGTGTTATGGACAGACGAATCGAAGTTTGAGTTGTTCGGATCACAAAGAAGAACATTTGTGAGACGCAGACCAAATGAAAAGATGCTGGAGGAGTGCTTGATGCCACCTGTCAAGCATGTTGGAGGCGCTGTGATGGTCTGGGGGTGCTTTGGTGGTGGTAAAGTGGGAGATTTGTACAGGGTAAAAGGGATCTTGAAGAAGGAAGGCTATCACTCCATTTTGCAATGCCATGCCATACCCTGTGGACGGTGCTTGATTGGAGCCAATTTCCTCCTACAACAGGACAATGACCAAAGCATAGCTCCAAACTATGCAATAACTATTTAGGGAAGAAGCAGTCAGCTGGTATTCTGTCTATAATGGAGTGGCCAGCACAGTCACCGGATCTCATCCCTATTAAGCTGTCCGTGTATATCAATGATGTCGCTCTTGCTGCTGGTGACTCTCAGATCCACCTCTACGCAGACAACACCATTTTGTATACATCTGGCCCTTCATTGGACACTGTGTTAACAAACCTCCAAACGAGCTTCAATGCCATACAACACTCCTTCAGTAGCCTCCAACTGCTCTTAAACACTAGTAAAACTAAATGCATGCTCTTCAATCGAACGCTGCTGGCACCCGCCCACCCGACTAGAATCACTACTCTCGACGGGTCTGACCTAGAGTATGTGGACAACTACAAATACCTAGGTCTGGTTAGACTGTAAACTCTCCTTCCAGACTCACATTAAGAATCTCCAATCCAAAGTTAAATCTAGAATCGGTTTCCTATTTCGCAACAAAGCCTCCTTCACTCATGCTGCCAAACATGCCATCGTAAAACTGACTATCCTACCGATCCTTGACTTCGGCGATGTCATTTACAAAATAGCCTCCAACACTCTACTCAGCAAATTGGATGTAGTCTATCACAGTGCCATCCGTTTTGTCTCCAAAGCCCCATATACTACCCACCACTGTGACCTGTACGCTCTTGTTGGCTGGTCCTCACTACATATTCGTCGCCAAACCCACTGGCTCCAGGCCATCTATAAATCACTGCTAGGCAAATCCCCGCCTTATCTTAGCTCATTGGTCACCATAGCAGCACCCACCTGTAGTATGCGCTCCAGCAGGTATATCTCACTGGTCATCCCCAAAGCCAACACCTCCTTTGGCCGCCATTCCTTCCAGTTCTCTGCTGCCAATGACTGGAACAAATTCCAAAAATCTCTGAAGCTGGAGACTCTTATCTCCCTCACTAACTTTAAGCATCAGTTGTCAGAGCACCTTACCGATCACTGCACCTTGTACACAGCCCATCTGAAATTAGCCCACCCAACTACCTCATCCCCATATTGTTATTTATTTTGCTCATTTGCACCCCAGTATCTCTATTTGCACATCATCTCTTGCACATCTATCATTCCAGTGTTAATACTAATTGTAATTATTTTGCACTATAGCCTATTTATTGCCTTACATCCATAACTTGCTACATTTGCACACACTGTATATATATTTTCTGTTGTATTTTTTTGACTTTATGTTTTGTTTTACCCCATATGTAACTCTGTGTTGTTGTTTTTATCACACTGCTTTGCTTTATCTTGGCCAGGTCGCAGTTGTAAATGAGAACATGTTCTCAACTGGCTTACCTGGTTAAATAAAGGTGAAATAAAAAATAAAATAAAAATAAAAATATAATAAAATATGGGAGCAGCTTGACTGTATGGTAGGTAAGAAGTGCCCATCAAGCCAATTCAACTTGTGGGAGGGGCTTCAAGACGCATGGGGTGAAATCTCTTCAGATTACCTCAACAAATTGACAACTAGAATGCCAAATGTCTGCTAGGCTGAAATTGCTGAAATTGAGGATTCTTTGACGAAAGCAAAGTTTGAAGGACACAATTATTATTTAAATTAAAAATAATTATTTCTAACCTTGTCAATGACTACATTTCCTATTCATTTTGCTATATTTCCTATTTCTAAGTGACCCCAAACTTTTGAACGGGTGTGTGTGTGTGTGTGTATATATATATATATATATATATATATATATATACACACACAGTTGAAGTCGGAAGTTTACATACACTTAGGTTGGAGTCATTAAAACTTGTTTTTCAACCACTCCACAAATTTCTTGTTAACAAACTACAGTTTTGGCAAGTCGGTTAGGACATCTACTTTGTGCATGACACAAGTAACTTTTCCAACAATTGTTTACAGACAGATTATTTCACTTATAATTCACTGTATCACAATTCCAGTGGGTCAGAAGCTTACATACACTAAGTTGACTGTGCCTTTAAACAGCTTGGAAAATTCCAGGAAATGATGTCATGGCTTTAGAAGCTTCTGTTAGGCTAATTGACATCATTTGAGTCAATTGGAGGTGTACCTATGGATGTATTTCAAGGCCTACCTTCAAACTCAGTGCCTCTTTGCTTGACATCATGGGAACATCAAAAGAAATCAGCCAAGACCTCAGAAAAAAATGGTAGACCTCCACAAGTCTGGTTCATCCTTGGGAGCAATTTCCAAATGCCTGAAGGTACCACGTTCATCTGTACAAACAATAGTACGCAAGTATAAACACCATGGGACCATGCAGCCGTCATACCGCTCAGGAAGGAGACGCGTTCTGTCTCCTAGAGATGAACGTACTTTGGTGCGAAAAGTGCAAACCAATCCCAGAACAACAGCAAAAGACATTGTGAAGATGCTGGAGGAAACAGGTACAAAAGTATCTATATCCACAGTAAAACAAGTCCTATATCGACCTAACCTGAAAGGCCGCTCAACAAGGAAGAAGCCACTGCTCCAAAACTGCCATAAAAAAGCCAGACTACGGTTTGCAACTGCACATGGGGACAAAGATCGTACTTTTTGGAGAAATGTCCTCTGGTCTGATGAAACAAAAATAGAACTGTTTGGCCATAATGACCATTGTTATGTTTGGAGGAAAAAGGGGAACGCTTGCAAGCCGAAGAACACCATCCCAACCGTGAAGCACAGGGGTGGCAGCATCATGCTGTGGGGGTGCTTTGCTGCAGTAGGGACTGGTGCACTTCACAAAATAGATGGCATCATGGAAGGAAAATTGTGTGGATATATTGAAGCAACATCTCAAGACATCAGTCAGGAAGTTAAAGTTTGGTCGCAAATGGGTCTTCCAAATGGACAATGACCTCAAGCATACCAAAGTTGTGGCAAAATGGCTTAAGGACAACAAAGTCAAGGTATTGGAGTGGCCATCACAAAGCGCTGACCTCAATCCTATAGAAAATGTGTGGGCGAAACTGAAAAAGCGTGTGCGAGCAAGGAGGCCTACAAACTTGACTCTGTTACACCAGCTCTGTCAGGAGGAATGGGCCAAAATTCACCCAACTTATTGTGGGAAGCTTGTGGAAGGCTACTCCGAAACGTTTGACCTAAGTTAAACAATTTAAATGCAATGCTACCCAATACTAATTGAGCGTATGTAAACTTCTGAACCACTGGGAATGTGATGAAAGAAATAAAAGCTGAAATAAATCACTCTCTACTATTATTCTGACATTTCACATTCTTAAAATAAAGTGGTGATCCTAACTGACCTAAGACAGGGAAGTTTTACTAGGATTAAATGTCAGGAATTGTGAAAAACTGAGTTTAATTGTATTTGGCTAAGGTGTATGTAAACCTCCGACTTCAACTGTCTATGAAGTGAGTCAAGTTGGTAATCATTGTACATGCAGAATGTGCATGTTAGGAGGAGAAGCTTCATTTCCAAAAGGTTCCCAGCGGTTAAAACCATTTGTTTTTGAGACAGGACTATCACCAAAGCTGTGTTGGATTCATTAGGTATGTCATAGCTAATTTTTAAAGATGCATTATCATACATTACAAGCTCAAAACTATTTTGACAATTATAACAATAACCGTGGCCATTTACATGACAATTAATCCTTTCCCCAAATTCCATAATCGTCACAGCCCTACATCAGTGATATCATCATCATTATCATTCCAGTCTGTCCACGCTGTCATCAGGCCTTTCTCTAATTGGGGGATCAGGCCGCATGGGTCAAAAGCTGAAAAGTTCTGTGAATGACAGGGCTCTGGGATACAAGTATGGCGGACATAAGTTATGTGTATTAAGAGCTTTCCTAACCTCTGAGCAGAGACTGACTCAAATGGTACTAGCCTAACATGTGTGGAATGATGTTAGTCAACTCCTAGAGTAAAACAAGTAAGTGAGAGAAAGAAATGTCATGGTTGGTTGTAATCATGAAACGTCAACATCTAGATAAAAGAAGAAAAGCAGAGTCCACATTCAAAGAGCTCAGCTACTTTTAAGGACGACGCATAGTGGAAATAAACTGTTTTTATGACATGTAGTGGATCACATTTCAGTAGCTCTCAACTGTTTTAGAGGGAGTGAGTCCTAGTAGTGATCTGTGCTCAGAGTCAGAGTCAATCTCCAGGGGATTTCCCATTGCAGTTCTGACCCCTTCACCTCCTATCCATGGCTAATGAGAAGTGGGTTAGGTTTCAACCTGGGGCCTCACAATAAGACAGGGGTCCAGCCTGGGTTGGAAGGTTTCAGGGTAGTGTCTGGGTGTGTCCATGTGGGGCTGAGATCAAAGAGGAGACATTACCCATAAACCCCTCTTCTGTGTGCTCTGTTTTATGTGTGTGGCCCTTACACACCCCTGTGTGGCGCTAGCGGGGGACATGCACACATACACAGCTGGGGTGGCAGAGTACCTGTAGCCCCCTGCCTGCCAGCTCGTCTAATTAAAGCCTTCCTAGGAGGACACATAATCCGCGTTGATAACGCTGCTATTCAGACAGCCTCAGCCTTTTCTACCTCTCTCTTCACCACCAACACTCAGGTAATAACACTCAATTATCGGCACCACTTCTCCTTAAATGGCTATCTGCCCAAATCAACATCAGCCAACAAAAAAGTGTGTGTGTGTGTTACACTAGGGACATATAATAGGCATCACACTCACTAACACACACTTCAGACTAGGAGAGAGACTTACACTTTTCTGCTGCATCTCCAGATGTCCAGATGTAGCTCTCAGGCCAATACTGACCATGGAATGTGTGGAGGAGTTTTGACTCTCGGAATCAGTCACTATCAGACTGCCATCCACCCCCCTCAAATCTCCCTCCCTCACACACACAAAACACACACCTGCTTCAGCACTACACACACTCTCTGGGCTGGGCCAAATTGGGAAGCAGGCCCAGTATGGGGCCCTCACACACAGCTCTCTACAGGCTCCCCACTGTTTTAAGAGCTGCATTTATGGGATGGAAAACAAAACAGCAAACCAAAGTACAAAAACTCTTATGGTCCCCACATTCTTTCCTAAATCATTAATAGCCTGGGGGGAGTTTTCATTAAATAACCTAAAGACTAAGGTCTCAATTATGGGCAGAAGAGGATTTGTTAGTAAACTTCTCACTTGTCAAATAGGAGTCAACTTCATGTTAGGTCCTATACACAATGACTGGAGAATCCTATACATACAGTACTGCCCACTGCTCTGGCTATATATGACATAGTTCATGAGCGAGTGCATGGAGGCATTGAGAAACAATTAGTGCAAAAGACCAGGGTCAGCAGAGCTCTGTGTGACCTCAGGGTCAACAGTTTAGCAAAGCACATCTAGGAAGTTTATCCAGCTGTGGTCTGGCCATTGACCCTAAGTAATGTGCACACACTTAGCAACGCTGGAAACAAGGCAGACAGGCACTGACATAATGCTGACAAAGAGGAAGAGATGTTTTGGGTTGACATGTCAAATGTGAGTCTACTCCAAAGATGGGAGAATAGAAACGACTAAATAGACACTAAGGAAGAGAAGCCAGACAGCTGATTCAGACTGGATAGACTGAGTCATTGAGTGCTAAAAAGCTAAATAGCACTTAAAACACTCTTTCTCCTTTTAGTTTTAGTTGTGTCTGTCAGTCGGAGCCAGCCTGTAGCACTGCATGGCTCAGCCAACAGACACAGGATGGGTGTGCTGGTTTCCTGAGCCAGCGGAACAAAGGATAAGCATCTACTTCTTGTTACTGCAGCCATCCGAAAGAGGAAGTCAGACATGGGGAGGGGGGTTGGGACAGGAAATGACATCACTCCATCTGCTCCACAAAATACACGGCTATGGGCAATAGCCTTTACATCTCATGTGGAACAGAGAGAGTGTGAAAAGCCTTGAAGGTGGAATGCCAGGCTGATAAAAAAAAGAACAATCCATTTGTGGAAAAAAATAGAGGAAGCTTACTACTTGAGATGAATATTCAGGTAATAAAGCAGAGTGCTTTCTTATCAGCATCTGCCCTAGGAAGATATTTCAACAACCTTAATTAAGAGTTTAAAATAGCTTCTATGTGAGTCAAGGCAAACGGAAAAAGAGAATGTACTGAAAAGATGTGCTCATGCATGCTGATGGTTTGGGGCTTCATTTCCTCTCCATATGTGCACATCTTACTCTACAACCATGAAATTGCAAACTATCCAGAGAGGATCTTAATTCACAGTGCAAGGGGAGCTGGGATTAGTTTTGGAGGTAGCAAGTAATTTACACATAGAAAATCCCATATTTCATTTAAACCAAAGTCTAATTTTGTGCACTTAAAACAATTTATTGCAGCCTATTGGAGCCTCAGTGGAATATTTATAATGATTAGGTCATTTGGCAGGGGTGCACAACCAGGAGTTTAGCACAAGGAGGGAAACACTGGCCAGAGCACACACAGAGCCCCAAAGCTCCAGTGTCCTATACTATAATCTTCTAAACAGAAGAAAGTGAGAAGTCAGTAAAGGATAGCAGCCAGGAGAAATAAAGTGATTATTCTGGTTAACATGAGCTGGAAGGAAAGGTATGATGAGTGGCTAACTTCATTCCTGTCCTAATCCACACTGGTCTAAATTGGTCCAGTTGCCAGACATTGGATAGCTGTTGGTAATGTCAGTGCAGTCCTGTGGTAGGAGATCCTATCCTAACAAATTGACCTTTCAATTACTATCTTGATGGGTCAGCTGTCACAACATTAACACCTAGGCCCCCTGGCTTGCTGCAGTCCAGGCATACCTCCCAGGGACACCCCAGCTATTACCACCATCTATCACACCCATACAAGCCTGTCCGAAGCAATGTGGAGTCTCACTGGTACAAGATGGACACAACTTGCTTTATGTATCCACACAGTATGAACAATGAGAGCTCTGGAAACAAAACGCAGGAACTGGAAAAGTGGTCCCCATAATATTTTGGGCCCTGGTTATAATAGTCATACTAGACCCTAGCTAAGGGCTTTAGCTGATCAAAAGACTTCAGAGCAGAGGTGTAGGTGGCTCAGTTACATCAAGGTTAAGGTTAGGGTTAAGGGTGGGGCTAAAGTTCTTCCACCGGATACATTAAAATGCTCCCTCTGGGAGAGGGTTGAGGGGAAGAGGGGGAGGAGGAGAGAGCACATTACTAGCTCCACCTTAAGCTTCCTCTGTTAGGTTTCTGACAGGTTCGTCACCCACCAAGACAGTAGAGGGGAAAGAACAGATATGCACTCACAGTAAGAGATGCCTTAAAAATAAATGTTTCCAGAGGTTATCTAAGTGAGCTTTGCTGTTCTGCTCTATTATAAAGTCGACAGACAAGACGCAGCCTGGTGGCTACTTAAACTCTCTTTCTCCCTCCCTCTTTAACTTCCCCTCCCTCTAGCTCTCTCTGACAGACACAGAACACACACATTAAAAGGAGTCTCATAATAGTGTTGGAGGGGGAAAAGACAACACTTGAGGAGATCAGATTAGGGCAGAGCTGTGAACAATCGCAGCAGTGAGGGCTGTGGTTTGGCAAAGCCACCCTGCTGATAAAACAGTGCAGTTTACACCCCGGGCCCAGGCACCATATACAGGAGTACTGACCGCTCCTCTCATATCCTTTCCTCCTCATCCATTCTCCTCTCATTTTCTCCCCTTCCATCCTCTCCTCTCCCCTCCTTTATGGCTCAGTTGGTAGAGCATGGCGCTTGCAACGCTAGGATTGTGGGTTTGATTCCCATGGTCACCCATACATAAAATGTATGCACGTATGACTGTAAATCGCTTTGGATAAAAGCATCTGCCTAATGGCATATTATCCTATCCCATCCCTCTCCTGTCTCATTCACTCCCATCCTGTACCAATGGTCTCCTGAAGGCAGTGTTCTAGTGAGGGCCTTTATCGCATGTCGTTGTTCTCTTTTCTTGGCAGGAGCGACAGCCCGACAATTAGCAGAACTTTTGTGGGCTGATTCCCACTTGTACTTCTACAGGCATGGAGGAGCACAGAGAGTGCAGTGTGACCCAAGGGGAACCCAGGAGCACATTAAACATCATACACCATATCTCCATGCAGGAAATGAAACGGTGATAACCCAATGATGGGAGGAAGTGGAGGGAGCTCATGTCATATATGGGGGGGTGGGGGGGGGGGTTCTGTGTGTTTTTAATGGCATGGCCACACCTGCAGAGAAAGAGCGAGAGAGAGAATGTAAACAATCTGATGAGGAAACTTCTGATGTGATGCTAAAGAGGTTGTGGACTTGGGATTCAATGGTGGTTTGCAGCTGTTGGCAAATCTGTTTGATTTCAGAGTGGTCGACAGATTGAAAGAGTCATGCTAGGGTATGGTGGCAGGCAGAGCAGCCATGGCTATATCTGGAACTGACAAATGCTTCTCTCTTCCTGGGGCCAATGACAGAACACAGAACAGTGGAGTAAAGCAGAGTTTTAGTAGAGTGTTGCCTATGGGCCAAGCAAAATCTCTTCTTCTTGCTCTTGTAACAGACGTGATCTTTACCCTCTCTTGCGTTGTGTAATAAAGAAAGGAATGCCAACCAGCTGTCCCAGTTGATCGGTAGTTTATTTTCTGACAATAGATGGAAAACAGCACATTAGATGTGCAGGGCTCAATGATGTTAATGGCTGTCGATAATATGAATCACTTGCATATCAATATCAGCCTGGAAAAATTGACGTTCGCAAGCGTCCCCTATCTGCAAGCATGACCAACGGCATAATGCCTTATTGATATGTAAATTCAAACAACCAATAGGAATACATAAACATCGAATACATATCTCTGCAGTGGTAAGTGGAATCATAACCAACCATGTTACACTCTCTCACACACATGCATGCACACTTTTGTATGAATTAATGAAATACATTTTATTTTCAGGTCAAATTGCCAGTTAGCAACCCATCCCTTACGGGATTAATTGACATAAACATTACAATAATTCACAGTGATAATTCTTCCAGTGTTCAGCACATAAAGAATGAAAAATAACTTAATACATAATAGTAAATAAGGTTATCCAAGCAAAAGTAATAACAACCCTAGAGCAGTAAAAATAATAATACAAATAAATACAGAAACATTTTATGGAAGATGTTTGAACCCAGTCTGGCACCAAGAGAAGATTCAAGATGTGTAATTACTCAACAGTTCCTGTATCTCTGTACAGGCTTGTCTGCAGACCAGCATGCAGCAGTGCACACACACACAGACAGTATCGGAGAAAAAGGGCATTGCCCTGTGATCTGTCTCTACATGTCCCTGCCTCTCACACCACAGTGTGACCAGACCAGACCAGAGCAGAGCCTAGTCAGCAGAACACAGCAAAGGGCTGTCTGGGTGTGTTTTTAGTACAGCTACTGCTGCTGCTCTAACACATCTTTACATAGAGACAAAACAGCAAGCCCAAATGGGCCCAGTGGCCTTTTCTGGTGTTCTTCTGAAGTAGCCAGGGAGACCAGTGAGGATATGGTGTATGTTGAGGCAGAGGGAGGGAATGGGAAGTTGAGGAAGGAGAAGAGAGTATGGGATTCAGCTGTAATGTATCAGTGCTGTTAGTTAGAGGGAGCAGGGTGGATGGTGCTGCCTGCGTAATCCCAGTAGACCCACACTGAGACGTAGTGTCTGCAGGACCAGGCTTTATCATTACAGCTTGCGCTGTAATTACAGGATGGTTACCTCCCCCTTTGCACAGATCTCATAATAACCACTCCGTCAAACTGCAAATTGGGCAGCACAACAAATGGAATGGTACAATTGTAGCCTACTTGTAAACAGCATCACATCTGGAGCTCACTTGATGGTGGACATGTCTTCCCCTAAAGCATTGTCATTTCAGCGCCTGGCTGTGAATAGTAATAATGCAACATTAGACTAGACTGATTTCACTAGATCTTTATTGCCATCTCTGCTGGTGCTCTCAGTCATGTCTGAGTCGCTGAGAGCAGCAGACATACAGAGGGACTTCTGTTGATGTTGGTCAGACCGACTCTGCTCCTTCCAGAGAAACACTGCTCCACCTGTGTAACCAGTGTACTGTAATTACCCTCCAGCCCACAGAACTCTGCTACAAACTGTAATGAGGGGGACTAACCTGGTTTATGCAGGGCTCTAACAGGTACAGTGCCTTCGGAAAGTATTCAGACCCCTTGACTTTTTCCACCTTTTGTTATGTTACAGCTTTATTCTAAAATTGATTTAAATGTTTTTTTCCCTTATCAATCTACACACAATACATTTACATTTACATTTTAGTCATTTAGCAGACGCTCTTATCCAGAGCGACTTACAGTTAGTGAATACATATTTTTTTTATACTGGCCCCCCGTGGAAATCGAACCCACAACCCTGGCGTTGCAAACGCCATGCTCTATCAACTGAGCTACATCCCTGCCGGCCATTCCCTCCCCTACCCTGGACGACGCTGGGCCAATTGTGCGCTGCCCATGAGTCTCCCGGTCGCGGCCGGCTGCGACAGAGCCTGGATTCGAACCAGGATCTAGTGGCACAGTTAGCACTGCGATGCAGTGCCTTAGACCACTGCGCCACTCAGGAGTAATGAGTCAATACCCCATAATGACAAAGCAAAAACAGGTTTTTAGACATTTTTGCAAATGTATTAAATAAAAAACGGAAATATCACATTTACATAAATATTCAGACTCTTTACTCAGTACTTTGTTGAAGCTCCTTTGGCAGCGATTACAGAATCGAGTCTTCTTGGGTATGACGCTATAAGCTTGGCACACCTGTATTTGGGGAGTTTCTCCCATTCTTCTCTGCAGATCCTCTCAAGCTCTGTCAGGTTGGATGGGGAGCATCGCTGCACAGCTATTTTCAGGTCTCTTCAGAGATGTTCGATCTGGGTCAAGTCCGGGCTCTGGCTGGGCCACTCAAGGACATTCAGAGACTTGTCCTGAAGCCACTCCTGCGTTGTCTTGGCTGTGTGCTTAGGGTCGTTGTCCTGTTGGAAGGTGAACCTTCGCCCCAGTCTGAGAACCTGCTCCAGAGCGCTCAGGACTTCATCAAGGATCTCTCTGTACTTTGCGCCATTCATCTTTGCCTCGATCCTAACTAGTCTCCCAGTCCCTGCGGCTGAAAAACATCCCCACAACATGATGCTGCCACCACCATGCTTCACCATAGGGATGGTGCCAAGTTTCCTCCAGACACGACACTTGGCATTCAGGCCAAACAGTTCAATCTTGGTTTCATCAGACCAGAGAATCTTGTTTCTCATGGTCTGAGAGTCTTTAGGTGCCTTTTTGCAAACTCCAAGCGGGCTGTCATGTGCCTTTTACTGAGGAGTGGCTTCCGTCTGGCCACTCTACCATAAAGGCCTTATTGGTGGAGTGCTGCAGAGATGGTTGTCCTTCTGGAAGGTTCTTCCATCTCCACAGAGGAACTCTAGAGCTCTGTCAGAGTGACCATCGGGTTCTTGGTCACCTCCCTGACCAAGGCCCTTCTCCCCCGATTCTTCAGTTGGGCCGGGCGGCCAGCTCTAGGAAGAGTCTTGGTGGTTCCAAACTTCTTCCATTTAAGAATGATGGCCACTGTATTCCTGGGGACCTTCAATGCTGCAGACATTTTTTGGTACACTTCCCCAGATCTGTGCCTCGACACAATTCCTTCGACCTCATGGCTTGGTTCTTGATCTGACAAGCACTGTCAACTGTGGGACCTTATATAGACAGGTGTGTGCCTTTCCAAATCATGTCCAATCAATTGAATTTACCACAGGTGGACTCCAATCAAGTTGTAGAAACATCACAAGGATGATCAATGGAAACAGGATGCACCTGAGCTCAATTTCATGTGAATACTTATTTAAAGAAGGTTTCTGTTTTTAATTTTTTTTATAAATTTGCAAAACAATCTAAAAACTCGTCATTATGGGGTAGTGTGTTTAGATTCCTTAGGATTATAAAAAAAATATATATATATATTTAGAATAAGGCTGTAACGTACCAACATTTGGAAAAAGTCAAGGGGTCTGAATGCTTTCCGAAGGCACTATAGCTATAGAACATTTCTCCTCATGTTGCCATTATAACATGACACCTCTACTCAACAACTCTGCTGGAGTAGAGCCTCACTGGGCTTTCACACTGCTCTGGAGTGGGCTGCTACTGGAAACTCCACTCAACCTCCATCCATTCATTTAAAGCATGTTGGCTACATCCTTCAGCTGAAATTCAGCTGAGCCTCAATTGTTATTTTGGAGAGGAAACTGCTAGAAAAGTAGCCAGGTCTGACAGAAACAAACGTTTTCCTGGAAGAACATATCTAACCACACATTCGCAATAGGTGTCTGCAGGTTTATGGTCAAAGTGAGGCTGGCAGCCATGCCTCTGAGGCACTACCACTCTGCTCTAAAGATCACACCATGGTAATTTCTCTGATTTTAGCCTGGGCCTCGCTCCAGTTGATGATGGCTCTCAACACCAGCAGGCAGGTCAATACAGCCCCTCATTGTGATCAATACAGTGTTTGCTGGGTGCAGGTCTGTAGAAGAGACTCAATCAAAGCATTTCGAGAAATAATGACATCCGTTTATCCTCCATGAAGCTACAGGAGGAAATGTCCTGCTCGATGTGTCAAAGCTGTTACATTCAAAACGAGTTAGCTCAGCAAACATCCTATCCTCCAGCAGTCGGCTTTCTCCTTTATTCTCTAAAAGAAACAACACACACACAGCCACAACAACTGATGTCATGTTCTGGGGGGAAAGCACTCCCAGAGAAGGAGAGGTACAGTGGGGAAAAAAAGTATTTAGTCAGCTACCAATTGTGCAAGTTCTCCCACTTAAAAAGATGAGAGAGGCCTGTAATTTTCATCATAGTTACACGTCAACTATGACAGAGAAATTTAAAAAAAAAAATCCAGAAAATCACATTGTAGGATTTTTTATGAATTTATTTGCAAATTATGGTGGAAAATAAGTATTTGGTCACCTACATACAAGCAAGATTTCTGGCTCTCACAGACCTGTAACTTCTTCTTTAAGAGGCTCCTCTGTCCTCCACTCGTTACCTGTATTAATGGCACCTGTTTGAACTTGTTATCAGTATAAAAGACACCTGTCCACAACCTCAAACAGTCACACTCCAAACTCCACTATGGCCAAGACCAAAGAGCTGTCAAAGGACACCAGAAACAAAATTGTAGACCTGCACCAGGCTGGGAAGACTGAATCTGCAATAGGTAAGCAGCTTGGTTTGAAGAAATCAACTGTGGGAGCAATTATTAGGAAATGGAAGACATACAAGACCACTGATAATCTCCCTCGATCTGGGGCTCCACGCAAGATCTCACCCCGTGGGGTCAAAATGATCACAAGAACGGTGAGCAAAAATCCCAGAACCACACGGGGGGACCTAGTGAATGACCTGCAGAGAGCTGGGACCAAAGTAACAAAGCCTACCATCAGTAACACACTACGCCGCCAGGGACTCAAATCCTGCAGTGCCAGACGTGTCCCCCTGCTTAAGCCAGTACATGTCCAGGCCCGTCTGAAGTTTGCATTTGGATGATCCAGAAGAGGATTGGGAGAATGTCATATGGTCAGATGTAACCAAAATAGAACTTTTTGGTAAAAACTCAACTCGTCGTGTTTGGAGGACAAAGAATGCTGAGTTGCATCCAAAGAACACCATACCTACTGTGAAGCATGGGGGTGGAAACATCATTCTTTGGGGCTGTTTTTCTGCAAAGGGACCAAGACGACTGATCCGTGTAAAGGAAAGAATGAATGGGGCCATGTATCGTGAGATTTTGAGTGAAAACCTCCTTCCATCAGCAAGGGCATTGAAGATGAAACGTGGCTGGGTCTTTCAGCATGACAATGATCCCAAACACACCGCCCGGGCAACGAAGGAGTGGCTTCGTAAGAAGCATTTCAAGGTCCTGGAGTGGCCTAGCCAGTCTCCAGATCTCAACCCCATAGAAAATCTTTGGAGGGAGTTGAAAGTCCGTGTTGCCCAGCGACAGCCCCAAAACATCACTGCTCTAGAGGAGATCTGCATGGAGGAATGGGCCAAAATACCAGCAACAGTGTGTGAAAACCTTGTGAATACTTACAGAAAACATTTGACCTGTGTCATTGCCAACAAAGGGTATATAACAAAGTATTAAGAAACTTTTGTTATTGACCAAATACTTATTTTCCACCATAATTTGCAAATAAATTCATTAAAAATCCTACAATGTGATTTTCTGGAGAAAAAAATTCTCATTTTGTCTGTCATAGTTGACGTGTACCTATGATGAAAATTACAGGCCTCTCATCTTTTTAAGTGGGAGAACTTGCACAATTGGTGGCTGACTAAATACTTTTTTTCCCCACTGTATGTGTGTCAAACTTTGGTACTTGGCTGGTGTAGTGTTTTCACAGCGATAGATAAGGGAGTGCACAGTGTTGGTCATAGATAGGGAAATAAGCCACATGCAAATGTCAGCTCAAGCTGTAAATCAGTTAGCTGGCATTGATTTCTGCACTCAGAGGCATGGAAAGTGGCAACTATTTACGGTATTAGGCTTGAGGGATTTCCTCTAGGTTGTCTAGGGTTGTCCTTAGATTACTTTGATCAGTGATATGGAATTACAAGATGTAGGCTGGTTTTACAGTTCTGCATTCTAGAAATATCAGTTCTTGCAATCTAGAAAAACACTAAACTATCAGAACTCTATAGTTCCCCAGTCAATTGTAGAGGTACATTTCACATGTTTGTCCATATCTATCCTGAACAAAAATATAAACGCAGCATGCAACAATTTCAAAGATTTGGATGAGTTACAGTTCATATAAAGAAATCAGTCAATTGAAATAAATTCATTAGGAACCTAATATATGGATTTCACATGACTAGGCAGGGGTGCAGCCATGGGCCCACCCACTTGGGAGCCAGGCCCAGCCAATCTGAAAGAGTTTTTCGCCAAAAAAGGGCGATCCCGCAGGTGAAGAAGCCGGATGTGGAGGTCCTGGGCTGGAGTGGTTACACATGGTCTGCGGTTGTGAGGCTCGTTGGACGTACTGCCAAATTCTCTAAAACAACATTGGAGGCGGCTTATGGTAGATATGAACATAAAATTATCTGGCAACAGCTCTGGTGGACATTCCTGCAGTCAGCATGCCAATTGCATGCTCCCTCAAAACTTGAGACATCTGCGGCCTTGTGTTGTGTGACAAAACTGCACATTTTAGAGTGGCCTTTTATTGTCCCCAGCACAAGGTGCACCTGTGTAATGATCATGCTGTTTAATCAGCTTCATGATATGCCACACCTGTCAGGTGGATGGATTATCTTGACAAAGAATAACTTGCTCAATAACAGGGATGTAAAAAAAATGTGCGCACAACATTTTAGAGAAATAAGCTTTTTGTGCGTATGGAACATTTCTGGGATCTTTTATTTCCGCTCATGAAACATAGAACCAACATTTTACATTTCTATTTTTGTTCAATGTAGATGCCCTGGCCTCTTAAAATCCACATTATTTACATCACAAAGGTTTACCTGATGGGTTGGTGAGGTCAGACCATGCTGCAGGTCAACTGCTCAGGGTTAGGTCCATTTAATAATAAGTCAATTTCAATGCCCCAACTGGATCATTAGGCTTTCTTAAAAATCCATTACTTACAGCAACTTTTAAAACCCCCCAAAAATGAATTGTTCAACGCTCGCAACCCCCTGTGCACGCAAATGGAAGCACGTACAAATGTAGCCAGTCATTACAGCCATAAATAGTGATGCATTTTCAAAATGCAAGACACAGAAATAAACTGTGTTTTACACCTGCATTTGAGCATAATGCCATCCATGTTAACAGACAATATCAACTAGGGATATCATGCCACTTCTCTGGAGTCCAGAGCAAGCAGGATCATACGGCCTACCTGTATGCAGCAGAGGTTGCAGGATCGGATGGAAAGCATGGTCTGTCTGTTGTTCCTTACAAATATCACAATAAATTCACCAGAATCCCATAAGATTAAGAGATCAGATTAAGATAATTGTATTGGTGAATTGTACACAAGGACCAACTGAAATTTGACTTCTGCTTTTAACCCAACCCCTCCAAAAGACACACATACAGGTTTTTTTGGAGAGGTGCCACATTGGGCGCCCGTGGAGCTGTTGTTGTGGGGGATTATGTGCCTTGCTCAAGGGCACAATGGCAGGCAATGGCATCTAGGATTTGATACCAGCAACCCTTCGGTTGCCAGCTCACTTCCCACCAGATTTTTCACATCAGACCTGGGATTCGAACTGGCAACCCCTCAGTTGATGGCTCACCTCTCTAACAGCTAGGCTACCTGCAACAGTGTGATGTTATAGCTATCTTTAGATATAGCCAGTAGCCACCCAAACTAGGCCTATCTGAAATATGAAATTGCCTGTTAGCCTATTGTTCTGGCAAAGATGTGTCCGTTGCAGATTACTAAACTGGATCAAATGAAACAAGTGCTTTTTGGTCACTAATTGGGATATGCGCACCCGCCATTGCGTGCCAATGCTGGTGACTGGTCATTGGTCAAAAGTCAAGACGCACAACGTTTTGGTTCTGAAGCACAGATGTTTTGAGACAAGAATTTGGTGCAATACCATAGGCCTATGTCAGTAACCAGATCGAATAAGTAAAGCTATAAATATAAAATACAAATGGTATGTATGTAACGTTATCCTGTGACGTTAGCCTATACAAATATGAATGAAAAAAAAACCTGGGTTTGACTTTGGAGACTGTCATCATAAACAATAATAAAAAAATATATATTTCTTTGGCAATGACATCATTGACTTTTACCCTTTTTGTTGCTAAAAAGCACTTCTTCAGTAGTCAGTACAATTTCAGTTGGTTTTTCCCTCCCAGTCCCACTGCAGAGGCTTGGGTAATCTTGGTTCTCTCTCAGGAGGTGCTCATGAGCAGAACACAGCCCTGTCCCCGTTTCCTGACCAAGTCCTGAGCTTAACATCCAGGGAGAACCACCGTGAGGGGGACAGGAGACAGGTCAGTCTCTTAGGGCAGAAAGCCTCGGAAACTCAGAGATGTCTTGAAAGGCTGGATAAAAAGAGGAAGAGAGAATGAATGCTGACTTGTGTCATGTGTTTTTTTCCTGTCTGTGGGTAGGAGAGTCAAGGCTGGGGAGGAAGAGAGAAGTAATTGCTGCTTGAAGCAAGCCTACGTCAGAGGTCCCTCTTTCTTGAGCAGCAATGGTGGTCTGTAAAAAAAAATCTCAGCACTGACACATACTCACTTTCTCTCACATGCAAACAAAAAAGGCTTTTCTGAAAACTCTACCTCTTGAGACCAAAACATCTCTAAAACGTGAATGATCAGCACTGCATCATAACTTAAGTCCCGTCACCACAGCACTCACACACAGAACAGAAGGCCTGATATGTTTGGCCTAGAAGCACAAAAGCCTGGGCTAGTTAGTTTCAGTCCTTATGGTGTACTATAACTAATGAGCACTGAGTGATGTAAAGTCGTTGCCTCACCTTTCCATCCTACCACTGTAGCCAATTATGTGACCTCTAGGACTGTGACTAAAAAAAGGCAGAGGCAATACAGTATATCAACCTTACATTGTTACTATTAGGGGCCATGTTAACGTGTACTGCAGTGTATTATGTGGCCATGAAGAGTTTTACAGTGGAATCCAAGATAGCCTTACATTCTAGCCATAAGCATGGTCGTAAATTGTAACTATAATCTGCAATGAAGTACATGTGCTGTATATCATGTCATAAAAGAAACATTTCATTACCAATGGAAATAACAGGGCTGCCATACAAGTTGTTTTTCCAACTCAAAATAGACAAGGTTTCTGCCCCGAGAACGTGATCAGCATTCCTCGTCCATAGCCCAATAAAACAACTTTTGTCATTTCCTGTGAAGAAGCCATCCTTTGTTTTTGCCTTGCTTCATTTATCATATCGTCCCTGTCAAGCAGACAGCTGGGGAGGAACGTGGATGTACACAGTACATACTTTCAGACCTGCATCTTTCTCTGATGTACACAAACACAATTTTATTTTTACATTCTTGAGCATGAAATAACTTATTATGCCTTGCCCCCTGCATCGTGTGGGCATGCAAGCATGTGTCTGTGTATTTACATACATGCATGGCTAGGCATGCCTATAAGCAATGTGTGTGTGTATATATATATAGATGAGAGAGAGAGAGAGAGAGAGAGAGAGAGAGAGAGAGAGAGAGAGAGAGAGAGAGAGAGAGAGAGAGAGAGAGAGAGAGAGAGAGAGAGAGAGAGAGAGAGAGAGAGAGAGAGAGAGAGAGAGAGAGAGAGAGAGAGAGAGAGAGAGAGAGAGAGAGACGTGTGTGTTTGTGTCTACAGTCAAGCCAGTGAATCGTACAGACAGGTTCACACAGACCATGCTGCCGCTCTCACACACAGTTTAAGGGAGAGGAAGAAACTGTGAAGGGAAATGTCCATCCCAGCTGAACTGAAAATGTGAGGTTAGAAAAATCGAAGAACAGGAAAAATAAAGAGAGAGAGAATGACGGAATTCACAGAGGCTCATGTTGCTGCGGGGAGGAGATAAAACATCGATCAAAGTCCAAAATCTGAAGGGGAGTCATTAAACGTGTGCTTCCTGTTAATGAACACTGGAGCCTTCAGGAGGCATAAACTCCTGTCTGTTGCATTAAATCATGCATACGAACACCCATGTCACTGCTGAGGTTCTTTAGTAACGTAGTAGATGTCTGGTTAGCACTACCTGCTTCCTCGACAGCCCTTTCTCCCAGTTCAGGGAGAAAAGAGATTCATAATTTAGTTATATTTGCCACAGGTCCAAAAATAGCAGCTGGCTCCATCCTTCATCTCTAAGCCCCACAGCACTCCTAATCTCAAAGTTTGCTTTAGGGGAGGAAAAGGGGGAGGGAGACAGGGGGAAGGATAGTTCAGAAGACACGTATCAAGGAAAGACAGGCGGGAGGAGGTTTCTCCCTGGCGTCTTCAAGCAAACAGGCTTTCCTCAGCTGTTCTGGAAGTTACCACGGCAGCAGATGTGGGAACTAAAAGGGGTTCTTGGAGGGAGACGAGATGTTGCAATTCTGAAAGGATGCCACACTTATTCCACACTGACAGGCCAACTGCACACTTCGACTTTAGTTTACAAGTCCAAGCCGAGGAGGGAATGTGTGATTGTAACCTGTCAAGAATTGATCCAACACATTTATCCTGCAAGCTCCTCCAACGATACCTCTTGAATAAAGACAATGCAGCCTTACGTAGTTTAGGGCCGGGATTCAATCTGATCGCGCTTTGTCGGCAATGCACCTTTTAAAAAGGCAATGTTCCCGCGTTCACAGAGATCGCATTCACGGTAAACGTTGCATATGTCGGCTCAATCAGAAATGACCTTTAAATGCTGCATTGTCCACAAAGCGCAATTGGATTGAATCCTGGGCCTAGGACTCTATTAGATCAGATCCAGTATCTCATATTTGGGATTAAGTCAGATATAGCATTCTTCCTCTACAGCTAGAATGGATGTTTGAATTAACATTTAGCCAAGTTTATTTTTTGTTACACACTGTAAACATTGCTTTGTTAAAAGCATTAATCCAAAGAAAACACAGTAACAGTGTTTGTTTAATAATTACATTATTGACAAGGGCCCTTGACCATGATCCCCCTGAAATGATTAAATCTCAAATCTGCTAAATAGTCATCTCCTCTCTAACCTCACACGGTGCAACAGATCTTCATTACTGAACGGAAACCTACAGGATGGAGAGTAATTAGCCTTATAAAAAGGGGTGTATACAGTAAATAGAGATGCAGCACTGACTTTGTGGCTTCTTTCACTTCCTTGTGGTGTTTTTGGAGGAAGTATAGGTGACCGACCGGCTCAATTCGGTCTTATTAGCTCCAGACACAAATGAGAGAACAGCTCACTGACCATTTTACTCGCCCTAGCAGAGCTGGTTAGGCTGTTTTTATGTTATCCAGAGCGTTGGTGACTACAACTGTGCTGCTGGCAACAATTGAATTACGCTTTTTTGCCAAAGTTTACTGACACTGGCCATATTCAACAGGTGTTGAGCATTTGTAAATTTGTCAGTTACTCTGCGCTCTGCCTCTGGCGCACTCAGACGAGAGTGCTCTGAAATCGGAGTAGATAGCCAGAGTTCATTTACCAGCTACGTCTATCGACAGTTGTCACAGTGACATCATGAACATTCTAGTAAAATGGTTACTTGCATAGTGGAGTCTTTTGTTTAGACATGTAGCTAGCTAGCTAAACAATTAACAATAATCCCAAATCATAACGTTACTACCCTGCATGAATCTGCAGGTAGCTAACCAACAAGGTTCAATGTTAGCTAGCTAACATTAGGCTATAACTAGCAATGCAAATGGCACTGAGATACGAATAATATTACTACACAGATCATACATGTAACGGTAGCTAGTGAGCCAGCCAGCTAATGTTAGCTAGCTAGCTAACAGTACGCTAACTTGAAATGTGTAACTTGAAATGAAAATGACTTTGACAAAATTAGAAACATGTAATATCTGAAAATGTAGCTAGCTAGACTATCTTACCCATATACATGGATGGATGCTTCTCCCTCTCTGTCACGGATGCCATGGTTACCCTTAGTTTGAAGATGTACGTTAATCCGGAGACAGGTGATTAAATACAACAGCCTTCTGTGTGTTCTCTTTTCGACTCAGTCTGCATATTTGCCAGAATTTTCTCCAACTCCTTAGCTATCATACTCTAATTCCACTGATTTCAAAACTCGGTCCTCCAGAAAGTGGAGAGCAACACTTATGCAGTTCTACTATGTGATATCTTTCACAAAAGCTGAGTTAGAAAGGATTACCTACACATTCTGACCAGCTCATGTTATATACAGAAGCATGCTACATGGCAGACCAATCCGAACTCATCTCTCAGCATGTCCAGCCCACTCATTATCTCAGCCAATCACGGCTAGCGGGAAGGTTGCTGTCTTTTTCTGTGGCTAAACCAACTAGACTCATAATTTAACATTTTTATTCGTATTTACAGATGGCATACAAGTTTGTTATTAAGGCACATGAAAGTTCACATGTTCCAGAAGGCATTTCTGCCCAAAAACGCATTTTTATTTTAAAAAGTTTAAGTTCAAATAGCTCTCCTGTGAAGTAATGACGCGCAACAGACGCCTAGTTTCCTGAAACGAGTCACATAGTTGTTGACAAAGACAAATGAAATGTATTTTGGTCTTACTTCTTTGACATGCTAATTTGGAATAGACTTTCAATTTACTCAAGAGGACAAAATCAGTTGTGATACACCAGACATAAAGCTAGCAATATGTAATGTGACCTCCACTGAACATAACAAGACTAAGAGATGTCTTATCACATTTGAATCAAGTTTGAATGATAGTAAATCTCTATCCTCATTTCAATGGGTGTCTTTGTATGCGTGCATATAACTGCGTGTGTGTCTGTGGTGTGTGACTGTGTGGGTGTGTGTGTGTCTGCGTGTGTGTGTGAGACTGCGTGCGTGCGACTGCGTGAGTGCGTGCGTGTGACTGCGTGCGTGTGGTGTGTGACTGTTTGCGTGCGTGCGACTGCTTGCGTGCGACTGCGTGAGTGCGTGGTGCGTGGGTGTGTGACTGCGTGGGTGCGGTGTGTGATAGACTGCGTGCGTGCGACTGCGTGCGTGCGACTGAGTGCGTGCGACTGCGTGCGTGTGTGTGACTGCGTGCGTGTGTGTGACTGCGTGCGTGTGTGTGACTGCGTGCGTGTGTGTGTGTGTGACTGCATGCGTGTGGTGTGTGCGTGTGTCTCTGGGTCTGCGTGTGTGACTGCGTGCGTGTGTGTGTGTGACTGTGTGCGTGTGTGTGTGACTGCGTGTGTGTGTGTGACTGCGTGTGTGTGTGTGTGTGTGTGTGTGTGTGTGTGTGTGTGTGTGTGTGTGTGACTGCGTGCGTGTGTGACTGCGTGCGTGTGTGTGTGTGTATGTGTGTGGTGTGTGCGTCTCTGGGTCTGCGTGTGTGTCTGCGTGTGTGTTTGTTCTCAGCACTGACTGTAGCCCCGTGGGAGCACTGAGGCCTCTATACAAACAGCAGCCCACTCAGTCAGAATCAGGGCGGTCATTATCATCCAGACACACACAGCCATGTCTGATACAACAGCCCTGTTGCCCATGCCCTGTGGCAGTTAGCCACACATCCACCTACCATTAATGGACTGATTTGACACAAGGTTCATATCTAGATTATACACTACCAGTCAAAAGTTTGGACACACCTACTCATTCAAGGGTTTGTCTTTATTTTTACATTGTAGAATAATAGTGAAGACATCAAAACTATGAAATAACACATATGGAATCATGTAGTAACCAAAGTAGTGTTAAACAAATCAGAATATATTTTATATTTGAGATTCTTCAAATAGTCACCCTTTGCCTTGAAGACAGCTTTGCACACTCTTGGCATTCTCTCAAAACAATACAGAGAATAGGATCAAAGTACACAGAAGGCAAGACTTCACTGTCACTGTTCAGCATGGGGGGTTGTGAGGGTGGCTATGATATGACCTCTGTCAAAAACCTCTCAGAGCAGAGTCATGGCACAAGTTGACTAAAGATAGGATCCAAATGACTGTCTGTCATGACAGTCCCTACTCCGTCACGCTCAGGCAAGTCCTCTGAGAAGGGGATAAAGGAGGTCAAGTCCTTTCAACAGCAAACACACCCAATCACTTCACGTTAATGAAAAACTTTATTACAGTGACCCAAGGTGGCCAGAGCTTTATTTCACTCTGGTATTCCTGAAGCACCTGACCTACAACCACCAAAGTCACTGTCAATAAGCTTTGACACACACAACCATTAACCATGAGGCTCACATTGATTGCAACAAGTGGGGGTGTTATGAGTTAGAGGGGCAAATTGAACAGATCAAGGGTACAGACAACAGAGCAAATTCTTGCCTAAACTAAAGTGATTTATAAATGGTTCAATTCTCTGACATAGTGAGCACTTTACAGACTACAATACTGTAAGC
Source organism: Coregonus clupeaformis (assembly GCF_020615455.1). Taxonomy (NCBI): domain Eukaryota; kingdom Metazoa; phylum Chordata; class Actinopteri; order Salmoniformes; family Salmonidae; genus Coregonus; species Coregonus clupeaformis. Next base: position 37,209,648 of record NC_059203.1, on the reverse strand, counting down.
CAGAGTCTATTGATTGCCGTTAATCATTATTTAATAGGACCAACATAGACAACATGGGGTGAATGATCTGCCATTGCTTGGAGAGGTCTGAAAACCTCAATATGGATGTAATGGCTTCGTCATTAATAGGCACAGCTGGAGAGCTATGAAAGCAATTTAGAATATTCTCGTCATTAGTTTAAAATGTAGAGGGGAGGCCAGACCTCATGGGGTCGTTCCACCTCAAAAAGCACAATAACTAGTATTTTGACACCCACCATCTCAGATTAGCAATTCTGCAATATCATTTTTTTAGAATATAATTTGATCTCTGAGAAATTAAGCTAATTGATTGCACAAAAAAATATCATTTTAATTTATAGGATTAATATAATATTTAATAAATATTCGAACAATGAGTTAGACATGTGGAATCTCCAAGAATCCCACCCCAACAACGAGTATACTGTGTTTAGCATTTGTGGCACAAATCCAATGCAATTCAATGGTACCTATCTTAGCATTTTTATGCTTCATTTCCAAATCATCCTAAAGTATCTACAAATGTATTGTGTAGCTCAATTATGTTCCTTATAGATTATTTGGATATGAAGTGCAAAAAGGCTTATATAGGTACAAATGACTTGTGGCACAATTGGTAAAAAGTTAGCATTTGAAACAGTCGCCAGGTAGACAAAACCAAAGCATTGGTTGCCGTCATACCTGCTCCATAAACTGCTTGCAGGGTAAGAAAATAAATATGTAATTTGGGTTAACTATCCCTTTTACATGGGGGGTGGTATTTAAAAAAAAATCACCATAATAGCAGGAGCAGCACCATCTAGTGGTCAGAACCTGGTAATATCAAGATGTAGGATGGTACATAAACCTACCAACTTTAATGACTAATTTCTCTGAACAGGGGGAAAAAAAACATCACCAAATTCAATGAGAATACATTATATAGGATTAATAACAATACGCCGAGCCACAGCTCCGTACTACTTCCCTTACAAAAAAAGATGGCAGTTTTGAAACTGCAGTAAAAGTGCAGTAACTGCAGTCGACAGTGGTATTTTGGATGCAATAATTGCAAAATAACTGCTGGGTACTGCATTTGAACTGCAGTTACACTGCAAAACTACTACAGTAAAAAATACTTATATTGGATGCAATATTTGCCACATACTGTGGTTCTCTGGATAAGAGCGTCTGCTAAATGACGTAAATGTAAATGTTATAATGCACTCTAACTGCAGTTATACTGAAGATATACTGCACTCTGACTGCAATCTTTTTTCATAAGGGTTGTCAGAAATAGAGAACTGATACTATATACTCGTTGTTGGGGTGTGATTGGGGTGGGGGGTGGGAGGTCCATAGTTATAAAAAATATATATATTCCTAATTTCTTACTCATTGTTAGAAAAAGGTTTGGTGTTAGGTACTATAATTACTGAATATTAAATAAATCTTAGAAATTAAAATGGCCAATTTGGGTGCAATCAATTAGCTTAATTTCTCAGAGATCAAATTATATTTCAACAAAATAATGTTGCCTGAATGTTTAATTTATCTGTTTCTAACTACAGAAACGATTTCAGAACAATCTGAGATGATGGGTGTCATGGCTTGCTGAAATGACATGGAACGATCCAGTGGTTAGTTGTAGGCTAGTGATTGATTACACTTTTAGGCTACATTATGGAAATCAATCAGCTAACACATTTTTCTTTTTGCAGGCATCTTATGTTAGGATAGGATACTTTGTATTGACTGCTACTTGAGTGTAATTAAACATTGACATAGCCTAAGTAGCGTATTGTGCGTTGACAGCAAGTTTTCTGTTTTGAATACTTGGAGAGTTAAGAAAATTCCAGCGGTGAGAGGCATTCCTCTGATTTATGACAGAAGCAGCAGCGCAGGCTCAGATTTATGTTTACTGGTTCTGATTAATCTGTTCCAGTTGTGCACTGGAGGCTAGAGAACCTCCACAGAAATTGGACAAAATCTCAGGCATGTAGCTACATCAAAATGGCTAATGAGGGAGATTCGGGAGCTTTCCTAGCCTCCTCCTCGTCACACACACTCTACCTCAAAGCTTTTACCATTAACCATTTCCTCTATGCCTCATGATCGACGCCCGTTACTTCGCAACATTGCAACAAATTCTATCGCCAGCTCACGATCATAAAGCTGGATACAATGTAGCGTTCATGAGAATCTTCAGTGAATGGATTCAAACATTGGAATGGAATAGAATGTTTGGTGGTACATACCCAAAAGGAGCAGTTTCACTTCTCTCGCTGCCTTCTCTCCATCTTCTCGAAGGTTTTTGTCTATCATTTTGGACCTCTCGGCCGCGGCTTTATCTTCCTGACTCACTGTACACCCCATGGTTCCAAGTGCACGCTTCAGGACTGCTGCTTTTCGGAACAATATCACACAAAAAAGTATGTAGCCTATTTAGGGCTCTATGTCTGGGAGTGTTAAAAAAAGTAAATAGTTCCCAGTCCAGTGTTATGGGGTTGAGAAATGCAACTTCCCCTTTGAGAAATACGACTGGAAAATACGTTTGATTCACCCACAAACCAGCATCCAAATTATTTATTAAACTTAGTCCGAATTCACTTTTCTATTCCATATGTTAACTCGTTTTTAATATTACAAAGCCAAGTTTAACGCCTATTTTTGAAACTCCAGTGACATTCTATCCAAGCCGACACAGAAAGGTATTTTTTTTGTCATTACGAGGACACAAACTTTGAGTAACAACAATTAATTTTGAGGACGCGTCAATAAAATCAGTCAAGTTCACGTTCTAAGACCAAGAAAAAGGGTCACGGAACCTCAGCAAAAGTATTCCAGCTGTGAAGACGGCACAGCAGATTGACTTCCGATGCCAATTTGCAATGAGCCAAAATTCACATAACCACTGTGAAGAAGCTGAGCTATGTTTCTCCTCTTCCTCTGTGTTATAATTTAGTCGTTCAGTGTGTGAGTGATGTTATGCATTATTCTCTTCGTTAAGATTTATCACGTTTCAAAGCCACTCCCGTAGCAGCTGTGAAGTTCCTCTCTAGGCAACAAACCGAAGACCGTTCAGTCACCTCCCAAGTCAGCAAAGTGCCAGGGTTTCCACTAGATAACACAGCGACAAAGTATATCCTAAAGATTCTTGATTTATTTTTGTTGCTTTTTGGTCTTAATTTAAGTTTAGCGTTATGCATAAGATTAGCATTGTGATTAAGGTCACGGTTAAGGTTAGGGTTAGGTTTAAAATCGGATTTTAAGAAGATAAATTGTAGAAATAGGCGGGGTTTATGACTTTGTGGCCGTATTAACTCATGACGACCGAGTGCGAAACGCCCACCTACTTTGCTTCATGGGAAATGTAGTGTTTCATGAAATTGTAATCACACTCAACTGTTCAGTGAGTGATAAATTAAAACATTTAATACATGATTAAGACAATATCTAATTTACTCATTAAGCTCATTTAATTTATCATGGCCTATTCGTTTTTGCCAATTACATTTTTCTCATTTCAATGCATAGGATAAGGCCAATTTCATTAGGGTGAAAGTTGCTATGAGGACATAATACATTATTGTAGGGGAAATAAAATTAAACTAGTGATTCAAGGCTTTATAACAAAAAAATCATTTTATGGACTCTTTAGATGCACATCGTTAGGTCTACCTAACAAGACTTTTCAGAAGGAGTATTTACGCTGAACAAAAAATATAAACGCAACATGTAAAGTGTTGGTCCCATGTTTCATGAGCTGAAAGATCCCAGAAATGTTCCATTCGCACAAAAAGCTTATTTCTCTCAAAGTTGGTGCACACATTTGTTTACATCCCTGTTAGTGAGAATTTCTCCTTTGCCAAGATAATCCAGCCACCTGACAGGTGTGGCATATCAAGAAGCTGATTAAACAGCATCATTATACAGGTGCACCTTGTGCAGGGGACAATAAAAGGCCATTCTAAAATGTGCAGTTTTGTCACACAACACAATGCCACAGATGTCTCAAGTTTTGAGGGAGCGTGCAATTGGCATGCTGACTGCAGGAATGTCCACCAGCGCTGTTGCCAGACAATTGAATGTTTATTCTCTACCATAAGCCGCCTCAAACGTCTTTTTAGAGAATTTGGCAGTACGTCCAACCGTCCTCACAACCGCAGACCACGTGTATGGCGTCATGGGGGCGAGCGGTTTGCTGATGTCAACGTTATGAACAGAGTGCCCCATGGTGACGGTGGGGTTATGGTATGTGCAGGCATAAACTATGGACAACGAACACAATTGCATTTTATCGATGGCAATTTGAATGCACAGAGATACTGTGACGAGATCCTGAGGCCCATTGTCGTGCCACTCATCCGCCACCATCACCTCATGTTTCAGCATGATAATGCACGGCCCCATGTCGCAAGGATCTGTTCACAATTCCTGGAAGCTGAAAATGTCCTGCATACTCACCAGACATGTCACCCATTGAGCATGTTTGGGATGCTCTGGATCGATGTGTACGACAGCGTGTTCCAGTTCCCACCAATATCCAGCAACTTCGCACAGCCATTGAAGAGGAGTGGAACAACATTCCTCAGGCCACAATCAACAGCCTGATCAACTATGCGAAGGAGATGTGTCACTACATGAGGCAAATGGTGGTCACACCAGATACTGACTGGTTTTCTGATCCACACCCCTACTTTTTTTTAAAGGTATCTGTAACCAACAGATGCATATCTGTATTCCCAGTTATGTGAAATCCATAGATTAGGCCCTAATTTATTTATTTCAATTGACTGATTTCCTTATATGAACTGTAACGCCGTAAAATCGTCGAAATTGTTGCATGTTGCGTTTATACAGTATTTTGTTCAGTATACATTGCAGCTTGTTAAAAGACTAACTCATCATGTTAAGAGACCTGTCAACATTGCTCTCACTGTTTAACATTTGTAAAAAGTAAGTAGAGAAATAATAATTTCCTTTACTGTCAAAGCTCTTATTCAGAGTATGCATAAGCAACCCCCTTATGGCTCTTGGGGTCTCCCCTTGTGGTCTTGGGTGTGCACACGATTCTGATCAGAATGAAAACACATTTTAAAAAACAAACCCTTTTTTATTAATTGATTCAGGATGCATCATTGACCATAATCAGTGAATCGGAGCTCAAAACCTTAAGACACTGAATGTCAGCTATTAAGATCAGATCAATTAGATGCTATACTATACTATACTATGCCTACTGGTACAGCAGGTACTGTATCTGAATGTGAGTGAAGCATATTTCTGCACACTGAGGTCTTTGACTAAAAGAAGATGACAGTTCATGAGCTCTCTTCAGCAGAGGTGGCAAAGTTCCTGTGTTGGCTTGTTGTCAGCAGACATGCCACTTCAGCTTAAGCACAGCAGCCTACACTCATTAATCCCCAAGGCCCCTTTTCAAAGTTAATTACATTTCAGTATTAAAAATTGCTGGAGTATTGAAATGAACACAGTAGTGTTAGACAGAATAAGGGAAACACACATCTTGTGTTGATTTACAGTGCATTCGGAAAGTATTCATACCCGTTGACTTATTCCACATTTTGTTGTGTTACAGCCTGAATTCAGAAGAAAATTCACCCATCTACACACAATACCCCATAATGACAAAGTGAAAACATGATCTTTATAAATGTTGGCAAATTTATTGAAAATGAAATACTGAAATATGTCATTTACATAAGTATTCACACCCCTGAGTCAATACTTCTGAGTCTTTCTGGGTACGTTTCTAAGTCTAAGGATGGTGCAACATTTGCCCATTATTCTTTAAAAAATTCTTAATGTTCTGTCAAATTGGTTGTTGATCATTGCTAGACAACCCTTTTCTGGTCTAGCCATAGATTTTCAAGTAGATTGTCAGGCGTCAGTGTGTAGCGGTAGGACGGAGTTAGACGCAGGACACAGAGCTAGTAGACAACGTACTTTACTCGTAAATATAAATGAACATAAACTCCACGCAGGGAGGACAATCCCACTCACCAGTCGATAACACCAAACATAGAACAAACACGCACACAACACAGTGGGAGCCAGAGGGTAAAATAGGGAACAAATCATGGACATAATGGGAACCAGGTGTGTACAATAAAGACAAAACAAGTAGAACACAGAAACATAGATCGGTGGCAGCTAGTACTCCGGTGACGACGAACGCCGAAGCCTGCCCGAGCAAGGAGGAGGGGCAGCCTCGGCTGAATCCGTGACAGTACCCCCCCCTTGACGCGCGGCTCCAGCCGTGCGCCGACACCGGCCTCTGGGACGGCACGGAGGACGCGGAGCAGGGCGAGTCGGATGACGACGGTGGAAATCCCTCAACATGGAGGGATCGAGGATGTCCCTCCTAGGGACCCAGCACCGTTCCGTACCCCTCCCACTCCACGAGATACTGCAGGCCCCCCACCCGACGCCTCGAATCCAGGATGGAACGGACCGAGTACGCCGGTGCCCCCTCGATGTCCAGTGGGGGGCGGAGGAACCTCCCGTACCTCAGACTCCTGGAGTCGACCAGCTACCACCGGCCTGAGGAGAGACACATGGAACAAGGGATTAATACGGTAATCAGGAGGAAGCTGTAACCTATAACAAACCTCGTTCAATCTCCTCAGGACTTTAAATGGCCCCACAAACCGCCGACCCAGCTTCCGGCAGGGCAGGCGAAGGGGCAGGTTTCGGGTCGAGAGCCAGACCCGGTCCCCCGGTGCATACACCGGGGCCTCACTGCGGTGGCGGTCGGCACGCGCCTTCTGTCGAAAACCGACCACTCCCCCGGCCGGTCCTGGCAATAGGACCGCAGAAACCTACCCACATCCTGGTTTACTCTTTCCACCTGCCCATTACTCTCGGGGTGAAACCCTGAGGTCAGGCTAACCGAGACCCCCAGACGTTCCATGAACGCCCTCCAGACCCTTGAGGTGAACTGGGAACCCCGATCAGACACTATATCCTCAGGTACCCCGTAGTGCCAGAAGACGTGTGTAAATAGGGCCTCCGCAGTCTGTAGGGCCGTAGGGAGACAGGGCAAAGGAATGAGACGGCAGGACATAGAAAACCGATCCACAATGACCAGGATCGTGGTGTTCCCTTGTGACGGGGGAAGGTCCGTAATGAAATCCACCGATAGGTGGGACCACGGCCGTTGTGGAACGGGTAGGGGTTGTAATTTCCCTCTGGGCAGGTGTCTAGGTGCCTTACACTGGGCGCACACCGAGCAGGAGGAAACAAACCCTCACGTCCTTAGCTAAAGTGGGCCACCAGTACTTCCCACTAAGTGCACTGTCCGACCAATGCCAGGATGACCAGAGGAGGGTGACGTGTGAGCCCAATAGATCAATTGATCGTGGACATCTAACGAAACGTACATACGACCCTCTGGACACTAGGGGGGAGTGGGCTCCATACGTAACGCCCGCTCAATGTCCGCGTCAACCTCCCACACCACCGGTGCCACCAGACACGAAGCCGGAAGTATGGGAGTGGGCTCCATGGACCTCTCCTCTGTGTCATACAGCTGGGACAGAGCGTCTGCCTTAGCGTTCTGGGAACCTGGTCTGTAAGAAAGGAGGGTGAATACAAAATGGGTGAAAAACATGGCCCACCTTGCCTGGCGAGGGTTCAGTCTCCTCGCCGCCCGGATGTACTCCAGATTGCGGTGGTCAGTCAAAATGAGGAAAGGGTTTTTAGCCCCCTCAAGCCAATGCCTCCACGCTTTCAGAGCCTGGACAACAGCTAACAGCTCCCGGTCCCCCACATCATAGTTGCGCTCCGCCGGGCTGAGCTTCTTCGAAAAGAAAGCACAGGGGCGGAGCTTTGGTGGCGTACCCGAGCGCTGAGACAGTACAGCTCCTATCCCAGCCTCGGACGCGTTCACCTCTACTGTGAATGCCAAGGAGGGATCCGGATGAGCCAGCACAGGAGCCGAGGTAAACAGGTCCTTCAGGTGACCAAAAGCCCTGTCCGCCTCAGCTGACCACTGCAGCCGCACCGGTCCCCCCTTCAGCAAGGAGGTAATGGGAGCTGCTACCTGACCAAAGCCCCGGATAAACCTCCGGTAGTAGTTGGCAAACCCTAAGAACCGCTGCATCTCCTTAACCGTGGTTGGAGTCGGCCAATTACGCACGGCAGAAATGCGGTCAATCTTCATCTCCACCCCTGACGCGGACAGGTGGTGCCCTAGGAAGGAGACGGACTGTTGAAAGAACAGACATTTCTCCGCCTTGACGTACAGGTCATGTTCCAACAGTCGACCAAGCACCTTGCGCACCAGGGACACATGCTCGGCTCGTGTAGCGGAGTATATGAGAATGTCATCTATATACACCACTACACCCTGTCCGTGCAGGTCCCTGGAAATCTCATCAACAAAGGATTGGAAGACTGATGGAGCATTTATCAACCCGTACGGCATGACGAGGTACTCATAGTGCCCAGATATGGTACTAAATACCGTCTTCCACTCATCCCCCTCCCGGATACACATCAGGTTGTACGCGCTCCTGTGTTCCAATTTGGTGAAGAAGCGCACCCCGTGCAATGACTCCTTCATACTAGCAATGAGAGGTAGTGGATAACTGTACTTAACAGTGATCTGATTGACACCACGGTAGTCTATGCACGGGCGTAAAACTCCATCCTTCTTCTTCACAAAAAAGAAACTCGAGGAGGCAGGTGAAGTGGAAGTCCGAATGTATCCCTGTCCCAGAGATTCGGAGACATATGTTTCCATAGCAGCCATCTCTTCCTGTGACAGAGGATACAAGTGACTCCGGAGAAGTGCAGCGCCTACCTGGAGATTTATCGCACAATCCCACTGTCGATGGGGTGGTAATTAAGTCGCCTTCTTTTTACAGAAAAGTGCATAGTGGAGACCTGGTTTGGACTCTCCACCGTAGTTGCCCCTATGGAAACACCTACACACCTCCCCAAGCACTGACGTGACCATCCCTTGAGAGCCCTCTGTTGCCATGAAATCGTGGGGTCATGAGAGGTTAACCAGGGAAGCCCCAACACCACTGGGAACGCAGGAGAATCAATCAGAAAGAGACTAATTCTCTCCTCATGACCCTCCTGCGTTTTCATCCAGAGTGGAGCTGTGACCTCCCTAATCAGGCCTGACCCTAAAGGGCGACTATCTAAGGCATGTACAGGGAAGGGCACATCAACAGGAACAATATGAATCACTAATCTACGGGAAAACATACGATCAACAGAGTTCCCAGCTGCGCCTGAATCTACGAGCACCTTATGCTGGGGATGCGGGGAAAACTCAGGAAATAGATGTCAATACACATGTGCCAACAGGGAGTTCTGGGTGAGTCGGGTGCCTACTCACCTGGGATGGTCCACCAGTGCTCTGCCTGCTGCCTCGACTCCCTGAGGACCCTCCCCAGCACTGACCAGCAGTGTGTCCTCTGCGGCCACAGTTGGTGCAGGAGACGGCCCTGAGAGCAGCACCTCCGAGCTCCATCGGTGTAGGGTCGGAGGTGCTGGGGGATGGAATGGACGGACCCCGATCCGGACGTCCGCGGGTGGCCAACAGGTTATCCAGCCTTATCGACAAATCCACCAGCTGGTCCAGGTTAAGGGTGGTGTCCCTGCAGGCCAGCTCCCGACGAACATCCTCCCGTAGGCTGCATCGGTAGTGGTCAATCAGGGCCCTCTCATTCCATCCCGTGCTGGCTGCCAGGGTCCTGAAGTCCAGTGTGAAGTCCTGAGCGCTCCTCATCCCCTGTCTGAGGTGGAACAGACGTTCCCCCGCCGCTCTCCCCTCCGGTGGATGATCGAATACCGCCCGGAAGCGGCGGGTGAAATCTTCATAGCGTACCGACGCCGCGTCTATTCCTCCCCACTCGGCGTAGGCCCACTTGAGCGCTCTCCCCGACAGACAGGAGATGAGGGCGGACACGCTCTCGTATCCCGAGGGAGCCGGGTGGATGGTCGCCAGGTAGAGCTCTACCTGGAGCAGAAAACCCTGGCACCCGGCAGCTGTACCATCATATGCCCTCGGGAGCGAGAGCCGAATCCCACTGGACCCAGGTGACGAAGGGGTGGACAGCGGTGTGGGTTGCTGTGTAGTTGAAGGAGGTGTAGGAAAACCCCCTCTCTCCCATCGCTCCATGGTGTTCAACACGCACTCCATTGCTGTGCTGAGAGTCTGTATCATGGTCGCCTGCTGTTGGACGCGTTCCTCCACTGATCCGGAAGGAATGAATGTACCTGCTGACTCCATTTGAGATGCGTGTTACTGTCAGGCGTCAGTGTGTAGTGGTAGGACGGAGTCAGGCGCAGGACACAGAGCTAGTAGACAACATACTTTACTCGTAAATATAAATGAACATAAACTCCACGCAGGGAGGACAATCCCGCTCACCAGTTGATAACACCAAACATAGAACAAACACGCACACAACACAGTGGGAGCCAGAGGGTAAAATAGGGAACAAATCATGGACATAATGGGAACCAGGTGTGTACAATAAAGACAAAACAAGTAGAACACAGAAACATAGATCGGTGGCAGCTAGTACTCCGGTGACGACGAACGCCGAAGCCTGCCCAAGCAAGGAGGAGGGGCAGCCTCGGCTGAATCCGTGACATAGATTTAGGTCAAAACTGTAACTCGGCCACTCAGGAACATTCACTGTCTTCTTGGTAAGCAAATCCAGTGTAGATTTGGGCTTGTGTTTTAGGTTATTGTCCTGCTGAAAGGTTACTTAATCGCCCAGTGTCTGGTGGAAAGCAGACTGAACCAGGTTTTCCTCTAGGATTTTGCCTGTGCTTAGCTCCATTCCATTTATTTTTTATCCTGAAGAACTCCCTAGTCCTTAACGATTACAAGCATACCCATAACATGCAGCCACCACTATGCTTGAAAATATGGAGTGGTACTCAGTAATGTGTTGTATTGGATTTGCCCGAAACACACTTTGTATTCAGGACAAAAAGTTAATTGCTTTGCCACATTTGTTGCAGTATTACAGGATGCATGTTTTGGAATATATTTATTCTGTACAGGCTTCCTTCTTTTCACTCTGTCAATTAGGTTAGTATAGTGGAGTAACCACACTGTTGTTGATCCATCCTCAGTTTTCTCCTATCACATCCATTAAACTCTGTAACCGTTTTAAAGTCACCATTGGCCTCATGGTGAAATCCCTGAGCGGTTTCCTTCCTTTCCAGCAACTGAGTTAGTGTATTGATACACCATCCAAAGTGTAATTAATAAGTTCACCATGCTCAGAAGGATATTCAATGTCTGCTTTCTTTTTTTACCCATCTACCAATATGTGCCCTTCCTTGCAAGGCATTGGAAAACCTACCTGGTCTTTGTGGTTGAATCTCTGCTCAATTGAGGGACCTTAATTGTGGGGTACAGAGATGAGGTAGTCATTCAAAAATCATGTTAAACACTATTATTGCCAACATGCAACTTAATATGTGACTTGTTAAGCACATTTTTACTCCTGAACTTATTTAGGCTTGCAATAACAAATGGGTTGAATACTTACTGACTCAAGACAATTAAAAATAAACATAATTCCACTTTGACATTATGGGGTATTGTGTGTAGGCCAGTGACAATAAAATCTAAATGTAATGGCTCATTGCTTTACAACAGAGCTCTGTTGTGCTTTTGTTGAATGGTTTCCCTGCCAAGGAAATCTTTCTAAACAAAAAGTGAAGTTTAAAATGAGACTCTCTTTGTGCCATCTGACAGGAACAGATGCTATTTGACTGGAACAAAAATGTATTACAATAGCCTACATGCCATAAAATACATTTTGGCTGTAAATCAAAATTAAAGACTAACCTAACCTAAGTTATTGTAAAATTCAAAGTAACTTAATAGCCAGTAAGTGCTAGTAACTTACTTCCCACTGGGCACAGACGTCAAATCAACGTCTATTCCACGTTGGTTCAGCATAATTTCATTGAAATGACGTGGAATCAACGTTAATTCAACCAGTGTGCGCCCAGTGGGTTATTTGCAACTAGCTGCCAGTAACTTACTGTACTTTCACAGAACTTTTCTGATTACAAGATAGCTTAATATTAGTTGACAACTACTAAGCATTCTTTGCCAGACTTGGCCTCAACCTCTTGGTTGACAGAAAACTGACCTTTCTGCCACACCATCAGGTCAGTGTGTGTGATAGAGATCAGCCACAGTAAGTTACTGTGAATTTTACAATAACTACTTGCAGCAAGCTGACAGTAAATTATTGAAAAATAAACATGAACTTCCTGGTGCCAACTGCTATTAAGTTACTGGAAAATGCACAGTAATTTACATTATTTAGCAGACGCTCTTATCCAGAGCGACTTACAGTTAGTGCATACATTATTCTATTTTATTTTTTAATTTTGGCGTTGCAAATGCCATGCTCTACCAACTGAGCTACCTCCCTGCCAGCCACTCCCTCCCCTACCCTGGACGACGCTGGGCCAATTGTGCGCCGCCCCATTGGTCTCCCGGTTGCGGCCAGCTACAGCAGAGCCTGGATTCAAACCAGGATCTCTAGTGGCACAGCTAGCACTGCGATGCAGTGCCTTAGACCACTGCGCCACTCTCTTAACACTGCAGCTCTTGATTGCCACAAGCTTTTACAAAGCTTGTAGAACTGGGAGTGGACAAATGAGGTGCTCAACCTTCATCAACATAATGATAAAACCACTTAAACTGGTGCAACACTTTCACTAATGGTTGGCACAAATAAAAAAATGTTTAGACCATGCCCCAAAATTATGCTAATGAGCCCCCGCCAGCACATTGCCCCCACCTACATTTCAAAGTGCAGTAATGATTGTACCTTATATTGAATATACGGAGTGGCTACAGATGGATAGTTTCTATATCCCAATTTGCCCAGGCTAAAAATACGGATATTTCTGCGCATGTGCTGAATTGTTTTACATAGCTGAGTGCCCACTCCACTGTCTATGTAGCTGCTGTGCTGAGTGCTCTGCTTTTTTTATTTTTTCAGGAGGGGAGTAGGCTACATGCAGCTATGTACATGTTTTACACAAAATACATTATAGACATGTTGGTACAAACGTAGTTGTCAGTATTGCAAACATAAGCATGACACAAACATGCAGTCTAGCGATTTCATGTTTTTCTCAGCTGCTGAGTTACATGCAGCTATTTACTCTCGCCATGATATCAGCATATTGCATACCTATGGCACCGGGTGATGCAAAACAAACTTGCCCATTGTCCGACTATTTTTACACGTCCGGATACACGCTCGGCTGCCTAGAATGTTCGGCTGCCCAGAGGTGGAACGCAACAAGACACAGGCTGTGTTCGAGAGCATCACAACCGTGATGAATCATGGGTAAATTGTGACTGACTGACTGATCTACAAATAATAATGAGTCGTTATTTATGATGCAAGGTCATTTGTAGATCAGTCAGTCGGCAGTCGCCTGCACTGTCGGCTGCAATGTCGAACAAGCCCACAGACACGCAGTCTAATTAGCGATTGAGTGTAATTTTTTCATCATCATTCCAAATATTGGCTAAGCTGCTCAGGAGGCAGACAGGCAGTCAAGTAGTGTTCCTTTTCTTTGGAACTACGATATGGCAGCAACTATAAAGATCCACCTACATCTTTACACAAAACGCAATTTTTTGCCGCGCCTATTTTTAAAAATGTTATTTAACTAGGCAAGTCAGTTAAGCACAAATTCTAATTTACAATTACAGCCTACCCCGGCCAAACCTGGACGAAGCTGGGCCAATTGTGCGCTGCACTACGGGACTCCCAATCATGGCCGGGTTGTGATACAGCCTGGAATAAAACCAGGGTCTGTTGTGAGATGCAGCGCCTTAAACCGCTACGCCACTCGGGAGCCCAATTTCATGTGTACAGTAAAAATATACTTAATGTGTACAGTAAATATATACTTGAGGCTGATATTTGAGGCTGCTCTTCACCAACTTCATCCTGCCATATCCCTAATGATTGTATAATGTACACACGTTTGATTTCTGAAGCCAATGTGTCATGTTTAATTTATTTTCTTCCTATAAATGTGGCTATATTCTTAGACTCTCTGGAACATGAGTAACTTGTCTGAGACCTGAAAAGTTGCATTGTCTGGCACACAGAAGACCTGGGTTAGAACCCTACCAGTCAAACTAACACGTCTTCAGGTCTCAGGCAAGGTTTCCCATCACGTGCATGGATCACCAAACTACCTCTGTTGCACTTTCATTAAATGGGGTGCACAGATCTGTCTGCTTTTGTTTGCCACAGAAACGGTTACTGTTGTGCAGTAGGCCTGATTTCGAACCCAGGTAGTTATATTGGTGCTGTGACATGCAGGAGACCTGGTTTGAACCCAGTCAGTCACAAGAGCAAGATTAAATAGGGAGTGGAAAGGCTATCCTTAGAAGGGCTATGACAGGGCTATTCAACTATGTTCTTATGGCGGCCAAATTGTGGTTTTTGTGACACTCCCTTCTGACATGTCCTGCACAGCCTGTGAGGGGAACAGAAGGCACGTCCATGTTCCAGAGAGTCTAAACTTTCAGGAATAGGTTATAGCCAAAACGGTTCAAATGCTAGAGACAAATTCATAGGAAGACAATAAATTAAACATGCCACATTGGCTTCAGAAACCGCCAGAAGCTTATTTTTACCACAGAGAGCCTTTCATTCTATCTGGTCTCCTCTACCTTTCCTGGCTGGCAAAGTACCAGATAACTGAATTTGAAAACTTAATCTGAATGTATCTGAGAAGTTGAATACATAAAACGTTGATCAAATTGAAATAATAGTTTGTAAACTTGATATACAGACAATAAATGCAATATCTACTATATTGAATCTGAATATATAAATATTGAATTTGAATATTCAATTAAATTGAAATATAATTGTAAAGCTGACCGCAATATTCATTCTATTCATGAAATACAAGTTCAAATTATGAATTCTATGATTCAGTTTGTGCATTACCAATTCAAAAATATTACATTAAAATGCAAAATCCTAAAACAAATTCTAAATTGTGAAATTCAAATACAATTTCTTTCGGCATTGAAATCGCTCCATAAAAAGGGTTCCCCCATAGGGACAGATGACAACCATGGAACCAGAGTGTTCTTCATGAGAGGGTTCTACGTAGAACCCAATTAGGTTCCCCTACTGGGGCAAAACAACGAACCCACCTACGGTTCCTTGTGAGAGGGTTCCAAAAAATCTAAGGGTTCTACACAGCATCCAAAATTACATTTACATTTACGTCATTTAGCAGACGCTCTTATCCAAAATGGTTCCCCCATAGGGACAAATTACATAATGTCTATTGGTTCTAATCTCTATCATACCCACAGACCCGGTGGTGTAGCAGGGCCAGTGTGTTTTCACATAAACATAAACGCGTCATCATACTTCTGTTAGCAATCTGCCTGAGAGCGGTAAACTGCACTGCTTAAAATAGAGGTGATGGGACAGAATGTGTGTGATTTGAAATTATTAGCATGCACAGTATGAAGCAATATGTTTATTAGATGTTTTTTTTGTACATAGTGCCATAGTGAGGGACATATTTGGTGCAATAGGACAGATTTAGAAGTTCCAAAATGTTATTTTGTTGTTTTTATTGCAACATTGTTTACAGTACAATAACTGCCAGCAATGTATTCAAATATATTGAGATACAATAAAATAAAGACATGAATTGAAGGGCAAAATAGTTTAAAAGCACTTTAAAATGATTACATTTCTCTTTTTAATGATCAGACTAAAACTACAGTACATGCTATTTACATTATACAAACTAGATTTGCATATTGAATATAAAGGGTTTACATTTATATACATTATTTATAAATGCTGGTTGAAGTCTTTATTTCATATAAGTTGTCATGAACTCATATACCAATTTCATTAAATCACACAAGGAAATGAGAGTACTGTATAAGGAGCCAGTGACCAGACAGTCAAAGATTTCATATCAGCCACTTTCAAAATGTCTCCCCCTGGTGGTACACATGGTATGCGTATGGGCTGATTTGTCAGAGAATAACATACCAGTTGTACAGTGAGGGAAAAAAGTATTTGATCCCCTGCTGATTTTGTACGTTTGCCCACTGACAAAGACATGATCAGTCTATAATTGTAATGGTAGGTTTATTTGAACAGTGAGAGACAGAATAACAACAAAAAATTCCAGAAAAACGCATGTCAGAAATTGATTTGCATTTTAATGAGGGAAATAAGTATTTGACCCCTCTGCAAAACATGACTTAGTACTTGGTGGCAAAATCCTTGTTGGCAATCACAGAGGTCAGACGTTTCTTGTAGTTGGCCACCAGGTTTGCACACAACTCAGGAGGGATTTTGTTCCACTCCTCTTTGCAGATCTTCTCCAAGTCATTAAGGTTTCGAGGCTGACGTTTGGCAACTCGAACCTTCAGCTCCCTCCACAGATTTTCTATGGGATTAAGGTTTGGAGACTGGCTAGGCCACTCCAGGACCTTAATGTGCTTCTTCTTGAGACACTCCTTTTTTGCCTTGGCCGTGTGTTTTGGGTCATTGTCATGCTGGAATACCCATCCACGACCCATTTTCAATGCCCTGACTGAGGGAAGGAGGTTCTCACCCAAGATTTGACGGTACATGGCCCCGTCCATCGTCCCTTTGATGCGGTGAAGTTGTCCTGTCCCCTTAGCAGAAAAACACCCCCAAAGCATAATGTTTCCACCTCCATGTTTGACGGTGGGGATGGTGTTCTTGGGGTCATAGGCAGCATTCCTCCTCCTCCAAACACGGCGAGTTGAGTTGATGCCAAAGAACTCGATTTTGGTCTCATCTGACCACAACACTTTCACCCAGTTCTCCTCTGAATCATTCAGATGTTCATTGGCAAACTTCAGACAGGCCTGTATATGTGCTTACTTGAGCAGGGGGACCTTGCGGGCGCTGCAGGATTTCAGTCCTTCACGGCGTAATGTGTTACCAATTGTTTTCTTGGTGACTATGGTCCCAGCTGCCTTGAGATCATTGACAAGATCCTCCTGTGTAGTTCTGGGCTGATTCCTCACCGTTCTCATGATTATTTCAACTCCACGAGGTGAGATCTTGTATGGAGTCCTAGGTCGAGGGAGATTGACAGTTATTTTGTGTTTCTTCCATTTGCGAATAATCGCACCAACAGTTGTCACCTTCTCACCAAGCTGCTTGGTGATGGTCTTGTAGCCCATTCCAGCCTTGTGTAGGTCCACAATCTTGTCCCTGACATCCTTGGAGAGCTCTTTGGTCTTGGCCATGGTGGAGAGTTTGGAATCTGATTGATTGATTGCTTCTGTGGACAGGTGTCTTTTATACAGGTAACAAGCTGAGATTAGGAGCACTCCCTTTAAGAGTGTGCTCCTAATCTCAGCTCGTTACCTGTATAAAAGACACCTGGGAGCCAGAAATCTTTCTGATTGAGAGGGGGTCAAATACTTATTTCCCTCATTAAAATGCTAATCAATTTATAACATTTTTGACATGCGTTTTTCTGGATTTTTTTGTTGTTATTCTGTCACTCACTGTTCAAATAAACCTACCATTAAAATTATAGACTGATCATTTCTTTGTCAGTGGGCAAACGTACAAAATCAGCAGGGGATTAAATACTTTTTTACCTCACTGTATATGACATCAGTATAAAACAAACATGTTGTTAAAATATATGACTTTAAACATTGATCTTTATTGAAATAGAAACAAATGAATCCATTAAGCTATTAAATAAATGAGTAATAGATAGAGAGCAGAGCAGAGCTGGCTGATCCTGATATACTGTATAATGGCACATGCAGACTGGTTATTCTCTAAAGAAAATGTGATTAATGATTGATTGAGAGAGGTGTTTGTTGCGCTTTACAACCAAGTTTGACAGAACAATGATACAATACGTATATATAACATTACAGCACTCACTGTAGTGTGGAATATGTAACTTCATCACAAGGAAAACAACAGAGAGAGAGACAGGGGACATTCCACCTGACTACTGTATCAAACCTACTCAACACCTGCAAGAGTTGGCAGACAGTCCCCAAAAGCAGCTACAGGGATGTTTAGAAACTGACTAGAAATACTATTCCACTCATACCTGACAACACTGTAGTCTGAGATTATGAAAGGTTCATAGTCAGGCTTTTAAATCTTATTTGACTCATTTGGTAAGAGTCAATGGGATTCATAAGCCTAAGATTGACACATTACACTTATGGTTCATGTATCCATTGATCGTTTCACAATCAATAGTGTATAAGTAAGTACCATAATTCAAATACAGTAGAGCCATGTTTAATTTCAACACACAGACACACTAACAATCCTTACAGTACATCCACTGTACATAATTGTGTTTTCTCCATACTGGAGCAGATGAACAGACACACACCATATACACACCATGTACACACCATGTTCACACACCATGTTCACACTTAAATCATTGCAGGGCTGCTAAACACTATGCAGACACAGAACAGGAGAGAAAGTGCTTCAAGTAGTTGGAGGAAACGTCCTTGTACCATGTTAGACCTTAAATACATATGTTGTTGTAATGTAACATACACAGGATTATACAATTTACTTAAGATTTAGACTTTTAGATTTTTCAGAGATTGTAATTTGTATTACAAAGGTTAGTCCCTTAAAATCATATTTATAAAACAAATGAGTATCTTACAAATAAATTGTTTGCATGTCAATTGATTAATGGCTATAGGAAGAAATTGTACTTATCAGCTGAAAGTGCTATAACTAACCACCTACTTTGCAGGGATGTTAGAGAGGCATTGATACCACATTATGTGCTTATCATGGCACTAGACTAAACTTTAGTTCGGGACCAAACTCAAAAACGAGCTTGTCCTGGAAATAACCATATTTACACACGTCATCCTTGATTCTCCACGTAATGAATTGACCCTGTGAGTTTTCTTTATATTTTTGGGTTATCTCTGATTACTTTCAGTAAATGTTCAGAAACAACACAACAACAAACCCAGGTAGAGAGCATCCTCTGCCACTAAGAACACTGGTCCTAGATCAGTGAGCCCTCAAATGATCAAAACATGACAATGCAGAGATATACAACCCCACTGATCCGGGACCAAGTTAACAATAACCTCTAAAACCTCTATAATAGACCCTCATACTGAGTAGACAGCTTATAGCCAGGATTCCCTTCCATTTTAGACATCAGAGCTGCTCCTCGAACCATGAAAAAGCTATTCTGATATGGTTCAGTGCACGTATCAAAGAGACACACCAATGTGATATGATAGCCTTGATACTGTTGCTGAGGATACACTCAAAGGTCCATATTATACCCTTTATTAAATAAAAATGATGACAAATATATCTCTCTGTATATATATCATACTGTATTGTAATGGTAGAGTCAACCTACTGTATACACACTGTATACACTGTACAGTTGGATATCAGTTGTATGGTTCCATCCTCTGATATATGTGAGGAGTGAAGCCGAGCGTCTAGAAGGACGGCACCTGGCCACCAGGGTGACAACAGCAGCATGGGTCACTGGGCGATGCCACAGTCACCACCGCTCTGTCCAATAGCTTTTAATGCCACATTTCCTCAGCTATTGCACAGAATCTTGCCATGACCTAATTACATGAATAACTTAACACAGTAGACTTACAAGACCTACAAATATAAAATAACTGTCCAGCCCCCAACGATCTGTTGTGTCTTCTTCTCCCCTACTGTTGAAGAAATCTACGGGGTGTCTAGACTAAAGTGTAGCAGTTAGATTCTTGCTGTGATTCACAGAGTTCAAGTTTATAGGGTAGTGGGTTATGGGTCTGGTCTGGTCTGGTCCGGTCTGGTACAGGGGCAGGGCTGGAATGGGAGGTGGTGGCAGATTCAGAGAGCCAGCTTGACTTTCCATTTGTTTCGAATGCACTATCTTCTTCCAGCGAGGAGCAGAAACCTCCAGAATACTGAACTCCCCATCTCTAGACACTGTGGCCCACTCTTTCTGGAGGAAGAGATAGTGCATCCTCTACAAAATATGATCCATGAAAACACAGAGAAAATACAATACAGGTATAGATTTACAATATAAAAACTGAAGACGGTAGAAGCAGTCTAGTGACCACTGCTGGCTTTGCTACTCCCCGATGTCCAATCAATAAGGATAAAGCTCAGGCTCATTATCATAAACAGGAAGCCTATTCCAGCGAAGCAGGCAGCCTGCGAGAGAGAGGGAGAGGCAGAGGAGAGGGAGAGAGAGAGTGAGAAAGAGGGAGGGAGAAAGAGAGTGAGAAAGAGAGAGCGAGAGAGCGAGAGGAGAGAGAGTGAGGATGGATGAGAGAGAGGTAATGCACACAGTTGATGACTCTGTCACTGAGTTTCAGCCTTAATGCACTCAAAGCTATTCAACCATTATTATTGTAGTCTAGGGTTTGTGTATACATTTCTGAATTGTAATGACGAGTGGCATTACTCACTCAGCAAATATATCGAAAGGATTCTGTATGGATGAGTCAATAAAATGAATCTGCATTGTCTTTACTTAGCACTTCAAACATTGTTTCAGCAGATAATCTCCAGGAACTCTCTCTCTGTAGTTATTCTAATCTAACTGAAAGCTCACAGTCAAATTCCTATTATGTTACATTCTATTATGTGCACTTATGCTTAATTGTTTACATGCCCATACTAAACAGACCGAAAAGATACGTCATGTGTGTAAAAAAATACATTATCTTTAAAAACCAATAGTTAACAGTAATGTGCTGCGTTCCAGTAAGACATGACAATAGTCTCTAGTGTTGTAGGGGGCGCTAGGGGACATCGCTCACCAGGATTTTGGGGGTGGAGCGCATGGGCTCCTCCTCTTCGGGTACGATGCGGATGTAGAAGACAGCAGGGAAGATGAAGATGAGGCAGGGGGCAGACGTGGCACCTGAGCGAGGAGAGGTCAAAGACACTCTTTAGCAACCGTGTCAAACAATGAGCTCCACAGAACTGTAGAATAACAAAAGTGCAATTTAACAGCGAGGAGGTAGCCTAGCGATGTCACGAAAGTCCCCCAAAAGTGTCCTTTGTCTCCCTGACTGTCAGAATGACACCAGCAGAAACCAAAGAGATTAAATTCAAAAGGCTTTATTGGCATGGAAAGTCTTAAACTTAGTGTTAAACACAACAGATTACTGTTCACTCAAAAATACTAATGAAACTGTGGGGACAATAAGATGCTAAAACTAAGGCATATGTACAATGGCTTGCAAAAGTATTCACCCCCCTTGGCATTTTTCCTATTTTGTTGCCTTACAACCTGGAATTAAAATGGATTTTTGGGGGGTTTGTATCATTTGATTTACACAACATACCTACCATTTTGAAGATGCTAAATATTTTTTATTGTGAAACAAATACGTAATAAGACCCCCCCCCCAAAGTCAATACTTTGTAGAGCCACCTTTGGCAGCAATTACAGCTGCAAGTCTCTTAGGGTATGTCTCTATAAGCTTGGCACATCTAGCCACTGGGATATTTGCCCATTCTTCAAGGCAAAACCGCTCCAGCTCCTTCAAGTTGGATGGGTTCCGCTGGTGTACAGCAATCTTTAAGTCATACCACAGATTCTCAATTGGATTGAGGTCTGGGCTTTGACTAGGCCATTCCAAGACATTTAAATGTTTCCCCTTAAACCACTCAAGTGTTGCTTTAGCAGTATGCTTAGGGTCATTGTCCTGCTGGAAGGTGAACCTCCATCCCAGTATCAAATGTCTGGAAGACTGAAACAGGTTTCCCTCAAGGATTTCCCTGTATTTAGTGCCATCCATCATTCCTTCAATTCTGACCAGTTTCCCAGTCCCTGCCGATGAAAAACATCCCCACAGCATGACGCTGCCACCACCATGCTTCACCGTGGGGATGGTGTTCTCGAGGTGATGAGAGGTGTTGGGTTTGCGCCAGACATAGCGTTTTCCTTGATGGCCAAAAAGCTCAATTTTAGTCTGACCAGAGTACCTTCTTCCATATGTTTGGGGAGTCTCCCACATGGCTTTTGGCGAACACCAAACGTGTTTGCTTATTTATTTATTTAAGCAATGGCTTTTTTTCTGGCCACTCTTCCGTAAAGCCCAGCTCTGTGGAGTGTATGGCTTAAAGTGGTTCTATGGACAGATACTCCAATCTCCGCTGTGGCGCTTTGCAGCTCCTTCAGGGTTATCTTTGGTCTCTTTGCTGCCTCTCTGATTAATGCCCTCCTTGCCTGGTCCGTGAGTTTTGGTGGGCGGACCTCTCTTGGCAGGTTTGTTGTGGTGCCATATTCTTTCCATTTAATAATAATGGATTTAATGGTGTTCCGTGGGATGTTCAAAGTTTTGGATATTTTTTTATAACCCAACACTGATCTGTACTTCTCCACAACTTTGTCCCTGACCTGTTTGGAGAGCTCCTTGGTCTTCATGGTGCCGCTTGCTTGGTGGTGCCCCTTGCTTAGTGGTGTTGCAGACTCTGGGGCCTTTCAGAACAGGTGTATATATACTGAGATCATGTGACAGATCATGTGACATTTAGAATGCACACAGGTGGTCTTTATTTAACTAATGATGTGACTTCTGAAGGTAATTGGTTGCACCAGATCTTATTTAGGGGCTTCATAGCAAAGGGGGTGAATACACGCACCTCTTTTCCGTTATTTATTTTTTCGAATTTGTTGAAACTTCACCAATTTGGACTATTTTGTGTATGTCCATTACATGAAATCCAAATAAAAATCAATTTAAATTACAGGTTGTAACGCAACAAAATAGGAAAAACGCCAAGGGGGATGAATACTTTTGCAAGGCACTGTACAATGCATTATAGTCCTTCAGGAAATGATTGAACGTTTCAGTTGCATAACGATCACAAGACTTTGATTAAGGTTTATAGTATGCATTCCTGAGGTGATTTAAGAGCTTTCCCCTAAAATGTCTCCAAATCCATCACTGAGGATTTAATGCATAGGGGATCAAAGGGTCGAGGGTGAAATGAAAGACGCTATGATCATTAAGCTGTGAGGGCCCTGACTTTACTGTAAAGTAGCTGAGGGCAACTAGATCTCTGTCTGTCTGTATAATAACATTTCCTCTTAGTAAAGTCATGATGACAGTGCAGAAGTTTAGACTGCTTTATTCCAAAAGGGTCAGAATTAAAAGTATATTCCTGAAGTAAAGTTACTAATTGTTTTACATTTTGTTACAAATTAAAAATGATGCATACTAGTGTATCTTATATAAATCAATGTCTTACCTCATTCTAAGCTTTCATTCATAGGCAGTTGTGCCCTTTTCTATCCAATGAGGTCCAATTTCAGGTAGCCTTGCGTCTAAAGGCATCCTTTCTAGAGACGTGCATTTTTAAAATACCTACCAATAATGCCGAAGATGCCCAGGATGTTAGGTGCGAAGATGACCAGCATGTTGATGAGAGTGAGCAGGGTGACAGCGATAGCAATGTGGCGGGGCCAGTAGAATGTCTTGTTGGGGAAAAACAACTGCTGGATGGCTCTCCTTACCTGACGAGAACAAGGGCAGAAAAGCACAGTCACAACACTATTCATATTCACAGACACAACCTTTCATCAAAGAGGAGCAGAAAGCCACTGCTTTAATATAATAATATGCCCTTTTCACCTTTTAATTTGTTTCCTCATCAATCTACACACAATATCCCGTAATGACAAAGTAAAAACAGGTTTTTTGAAATTTTTGCACATTTATTACAAATAAAAAACAGAAATACCTTATTTACATAAGTATTCAGACCCTTTGCTATGAGACTCGAAATTGAGCTCAGTTGCATCCTGTTTCCAATGATCATCCTTGAGATGTTTCTACAACTTGATTGGCGTCCACCTGTGGTACATTCAATTAATTGGACATGATTTGGAAAGGCACACACCTGTCTATATAAGGTCCCACAGTTGACAGTGCATGGCAGAGCAAAAACCAAGCTATGAGGTTGAAGGAATTGTCCGTAGAGCTCCGAGACAGGATTGTGTCGAGGCACAGATCTGGTGAAGGGTACCAAAACATTTCTGCAACATTGAAGATCCCCAAGAACACAGTGGCCTCCATCATTCTTAAATGGAAGAAGTTTGTAACCACCAAGACTCTTCCTAGCAATCGGGGAAGAAGGGCCTTGGTCAGGGAGGTGACTAAGAACCCGATGGTCACTCTAACAGAGCTCCAGAGTTCCTCTGTGGAGATGGGAGAACCTTCCAGAAGGACAAGCATCTCTGCAGCACTCCACCAATCAGGCCTTCATGGTAGAGTGGCCAGACTGAAGCCACTCTTCAGGAAAAGGCACATGACAGCCCACTTGGAGTTTGTCAAAAGGCACCTAAAGGACTCTCAGACCATGAGAAACAAGATTCTCTGGTCTGATGAAATTAAGATTGAAACCAGGCACCATCCCTATGGTGAAGCATGGTGGTGGCAGCACTACCTGGCTACCACCTGGCTACCACTACCCCGGCCACCAGCTCTGCACCCTCCGCTGCAACTTGCCCATGCCCCCCCCCCGCTTCTCCTTCACACAAATCCAGACAGCTAATGTTCTAAAAGAGCTGCAAAATCTGGACCCCTACAAATCATCTGGGCTAGACAATCTGGACCCTTTCTTTCTAAAACTAGCCGCCGAAATTGTCGCACCCCTATTACTAGCCTGTTCAACCTCTCTTTCGTAACGTCTGAGATCCCCAGAGATTGGAAAGCTGCCGCGGTCATCCCCCTCTTCAAAGGGGGTGACACTCTAGATCCAAACTGTTACAGACCCATATCCATCCTGCCCTGCCTTTCAAAAGTTTTTGAAAGCCAAGTCAACAAACAGATCACCGACCATTTCGAATCCCACCGTACCTTCTCCGCTATGCAATCCGGTTTCCGAGCTGGTCATGGGTGCACTTCAGCCACGCTCAAGGTCCCTAAACGATATTATAACCGCGATCGATAATAGACAGTACTGTGCAGCCGTTTTCATTGACCTGGCCAAGGCTTTCGACTCTGTCAACCACCGCATTCTTATTGGCAGACTAAATAGCCTTGGTTTCTCAAATGACTGCCTCGCCTGGTTCACCAACTACTTCTCAGATAGAGTTCAATGTGTCAAATCGGAGGGCCTGTTGTCTGGACCTATGGCAGTCTCTATGGGGGTGCCACAGGGTTCAATTCTTGGGCCAACTCTTTTCTCTGTGTATATCAATGACGTCGCTCTTGCTGCTGGTGACTCTCAGATCCACCTCTACGCAGACGACACCATTTTGTGCCTCCAACTGCTCTTAAACACTAGTAAAACTAAATGCATGCTCTTCAACCGAACGCTGCTTGCACCCGCCCACCCGACTAGAATCACTACTCTAGACGGGTCTGACCTAGAGTATGTGGACAACTACAAATATCTAGGTGTCTGGTTAGACTGTAAACTCTCCTTCCAGACTCACATTAAGAATCTCCAATCCAAAGTTAAATCTAGAATCGGTTTCCTTTCGCAACAAAGCCTCCTTCACTCATGCTGCCAAACATGCCCTCGTAAAACTGACTATCCTACCGACCCTTGACTTCGGCGATGTCATTTACAAAATAGCCTCCAACACTCTACTCAGCAAATTTGATGTTGTCTATCACAGTGCCATCCGTTTTGTCTCCAAAGCCCCATATAATACCCACCACTGTGCCCTGTACGCTCTTGTTGGCTGGTCCTCACTACATATTCGTCGCCAAACCCACTGGCTCCAGGCCATCTATAAATCACTGCTAGGCAAATCCCCGCCTTATCTTAGCTCATTGGTCACCATAGCAACACCCACCCGTAGTCTGCGCTCCAGCGGGTATATCTCACTGGTCATCCCCAAAGCCAACACCTCCTTTGGCCGCAATTCCTTCCAGTTCTCTGCTGCCAATGACTGGAACAAATTGCAAAAATCTCTGAAGCTGGAGACACTTATCTCCCTCACTAACTTTAAGCATCAGTTGTCAGAGCACCTTACCGATCACTGCACCTGTACACAGCCCATCTGAAATTAGCCCGCCCAACTACCTCATCCCTATATTGTTATTTATTTTGCTCATTTGTACCCCAGTATCTCTATTTGCACATCATCTCTTGCACATCATTCCAGTGTTAATACTAAATTGTAATTATTTTGCACTATAGCCTATTTTATTGCCTTACCTCCATAACTTGCTAAATTTGCACACTGTATATTATATGTATTTCTGTTGTATTTTTGACTTTGTTTTGTTTTACCCCATATGTAACTCTGTGTTGTTGTTTTTATCGCACTGCTTTGCTTTATCTTGGCCAGGTCGCAGTTGTAAATGAGAACTTGTTCTCAACTGGTTTACCTGGTTAAATAAAGGTGAAATAAAATAAATAAATAAAAATGCTGTGGTGATGTTTTTCAGCGGCAAGGACTGGGAGACTAGTCAGGATCGAGGGAAAGATGAACGGAGCAAAGTACAGAGAGATCCTTGATGAAAACCTGCTCCAGAGCGCTCAGGACCGCAGACTGAGGCGAAGCTTCACCTTCCAACAGGACAACGACCCTAAGCACACAGCCAAGACAACGTAGGAGTGGCTTCGGGACAAGTCTCTGAATGTCCTTGAGTGGCCCAGCCAGAGCCCGGACTTGAACTCGATGGAACATCTCTAGAGAGACCTGAAAATAGCTGTGCAGCGATGCTCCCCATCCAACCTGACAGAGCTTGAGAGGATCTGCAGAGAAGAATAGGAGAAACTCCCCAAATACAGGTGTGCCAAGCGTGTAGCGTCATACCCAAGAAGACTCTGGGCTATAAACACTGCCAAAGGTGCTTCAACAAAGTACTGAGTAAAGGGTCTGAATACTTATGTAAATGTGATATTTAAGTTGTTGATTTTAATATTTATTAAATTTGCAACAATTTAAAAAAAAAAAGTTTTTGCTTTGTCATTCTAGGGTATTGTGTGTAGATTGACAATATTTATTTTTTAAATACATTTTAGAATAAGGCTGTAACGTAAACAACTAGGAAAAAGTCAAGTGGTCTGAATACTTTCCGAATGCACTGCACATCTTTACTTCTAGGCATACACAGTTCCATTGAGCCAGACACCATTTGTGCAAAGAGGTAACTAGGCTACTCACAGGGAAGAGCACTATGGGGACGGTGAGTGTGACAGCAGTGAGCACGGCCAGACGGACACACAGGATCAGGGTGTCGTACGGGTCCAGACGGCTGTAGGTGTGCAGCAGCTCTGACTCCACTTCACCTATAGGGGGCAGACACACAGAAGGAGGGATTAGCGAAGCATCAATAACCACCAACTCCAGTAAGAGCAGAAAATGTAGTACAAATTATATGCAACATATCATTCACAACAATGTTTTTTCCATCAGAAGGCATAAAAAATCTGTCTTACACGTTACATGCTGCTCATCATTGTGCTCAGAGCCTTATATTGAGATACAGGTAACTGGCAAAATAAAGGAAACACCAACATAAAGGGTCTTAATAGGGCGATGGGCCACCATGAGCCAAAACAGCTTCAATGCACTTTGGCATAAATTCCACAAGTCTGGAACTCTATTGGAGGGATGCGACATCATTCTTCCCCAAGAAATTCCATCATTTGGTGTTTTGTTAATGGTGATGGAAAACACTGTCTCAGGCGCCGCTCCAGTATCTCCCATAAGTGTTCAATTGGGTTGAGATCTGGAGACGGGCAAATGGCATATGGTTTACATCATTTTCATGCTCATCAAACCATTCAGTGACCACTCGTGCCCTGTGGATGGGGGCATTGTCATCCTATGGCGGCATTGCCATGGTAGCCAAAATAATGGCCTGCCCAGCACTTTACACATGACCCTAAGCATGATAGAATGTTAATTGCTTAATTAACTCAGGAACCACACCTGTGTGGAAGCACCTGCTTTCAATATGCACTACCGTTCAAAAGTTTGGGATCACTTAGAAATGTCCTTGTTTTCCATGAAAACATACATGAATAGGAAATATAGCAAAATGAATAGGAAATGTAGTCATTGACAAGGTAAGAAATAATGATTTTTAATTGAAATAATAATTGTGTCCTTCAAACTTTGCTTTTGTCAAAGAATCCACCATTTGCAGCAATAACAGCCTTGCAGACCTTTAGCATTCTAGTTGTCAATTTGTTGAGGTAATCTGAAGCGATTTCACCCCATGCTTCCTGAAGCACCTCCCACAAGTTGGATTGGCTTGATGGGCACTTCTTACGTACCATATGGTCAAGCTGCTCCCACAACAGCTCAATAGGGTTGAGATCCGGTGACTGTGCTGGCCACTCCATTATAGACAGAATACCAGCTGACTGCTTCTTCCCTAAATAGTTATTGCATAGTTTGGAGCTGTGCTTAGGGTCATTGTCCTGTTGTAGGAGGAAATTGGCTCCAATCAAGCGCCGTCCACAGGGTATGGCGTGGCGTGGCAAAATGGAGTGATAGCCTTCCTTCTTCAAGATCCCTTTTACCCTGTACAAATCTCCCTCTTTACCACCACCAAAGCACCCCCAGACCATCACATTGCCTCCACCATGCTTGATAGATGGCATCAAGCACTCCTCCAGCATCTTTTCATTTGGTCTGCATCTCACAAATGTTCTTCTTTGTGATCCGAACACCTCAAACTTTGAATCGTCTGTCCATAACACTTTTTTCCAATCTTCCTCTGTCCAGTGTCTGTGTTCTTTTGCCCATCTTAATCTTTTATTTTTATTGGCCAGTCTGAGATTTGGCTTTTTCTTTGCAACTCTGCCTAGAAGGTCAGCATCCCGGAGTCGCCTCTTCACTGTTGACATTGAGACTGGTGTTTTGCGGGTACTATTTAATTAAGCTGTTTCTCAAACTAGACACTCATGTATTTGACCTCTTGCTCAGTTGTGCACCGGGGCCTCCCACTCCTCTTTCTATTCTGGTTAGAGCCAGTTTGCGCTGTTCTGTGAAGGGAGTAGTACACAGCGTTGTACGAGATCTTCAGTTTCTTGGCAATTTCTCGCATGGAAAAGACTGACGGTTTTCAGAAGAAAGTTCTTTGTTTCTGTCCATTTTGATCCTGTAATCAAACACACAATTGCTGATGCTCCAGATACTCAACTAGTCTCAAGAAGGCCCGTTTTATTGCTTCTTTAATCAGCACAACAGTTTTCAGCTGTGCTAACATAATTGCAAAAGGGTTTTCTAATGATCAATTAGCTTTTTAAAATGATAAACTTGGATTAGCAAACACAACGTGCCATTGGAACACAGGACTGATGGTTGCTGATAATGGGCCTCTGTACGCCTATGTAGATATTCCATAAAAAATCAGCCGTTTCCAGCTACAATAGCCATTTACAACATTAACAATGTCTACACTGTATTTCTGATCAATTTTATGTTATTTTAATGGACAAAAAAATAGATTTTATTTAGAAAACAAGGACATTTCTAAGTGACCCCAAACCTTTGAAAGGTAGTGTACTTTGTATCACTCATTTCTCAAGTGTTTCCATTTTCTTGGCAGTTACCTGTATATACTACAGTAATATACTGCTCTGATTGTGCTTATAACAATGTCATAGAGTAGAATCATTGGGATATTAGAAACCGGTCTGATATGAGCAATGGCCACTAGGAGGAGTAGTTACTTCATTATGTTTCTCTACCACTATCTTAACTTCTGAAGCCACATGACGTGACCCATCTTCTCATCTGAGACTAACTGATGTTATAACAGCCTCTCAAGCCTAAAAGAGCTGTGTCCATGCAAATGAATGGCAAACGTGAGAAGTGGCTTTGCTGTTAGCAAACTGAACTAGCCTGAAACTCATGTAAAATGGGCCTGAGAAAACGTATGAGATTCAGCAGTCGGAGGAGCAGCAGTGAAAAGAGAGAGAGAGAACAGGGGAGAGAGAGAGAGAGATAAAGATCATTATAATGACATGGGGAGAGAGAGAGAGAGAGAGAGAGAGAGAGAGAGAGAGAGAGAGAGAGAGAGAGAGAGAGAGAGAGAGAGAGAGAGAGAGAGAGAGAGAGAGAGAGAGAGAGAGAGAGAGAGAGAGAACAGGGGAGAGGGAGAGGGAGAGAGAGAGAATTATAATGACATGGAGGTGAGCGGGCCTCACCATAGAAGGTCAGGTATCCAAACAGAGCAGCCAGGAAGTACATGGTGTACATGACTACAATGGAGATGTTGGACACATGCTGCATCCTTTGCTTGGTGGGGCTGAAATCAGAGAATATTGCATGATGTGATGTCACACACACTTACACACACCAACACACCAACAAAGACACAAACAAAAAATACCAGTTTTAGCTTTTGTCATCATACTCTGACTGAGAGTGCTTCAGGAGTTACATAAGATCCAAGACTCAAATGAATGTAATATTGTGGCTGAACACATCAGATTAATCTAAAGAGACAGATGTTATAGTGGGTTCAACAAGGCAGCAGGATGATTATTCAGATTATGGCCAGGCTAGCTATGCGTATTTACACATGACATTACTGAGAATGCAAGGCAGTGTGCTATATGACACTGGCATATGAGTAGCCAAGGACAAAGCTGACATAATGATTTTCCTATCTGCAGGGTGACTGAACTGAATTCTGGGTCCAATAGTAAACAGCAACAGTGCTGCATCCTGTTGCAAGTGGGGCACCTACTTTTTGAGCTCAGTGTAGATGGGCAGGACCTCAGGGTGGCACACAAAGGCAAACGCCAGGATTGGGATGGTGTAGGCCGTCTGGAAAAAATAGAACACTGTGAAGTCACCATGGATAAGGCGGCGCCTGTCCCAGCCGTCTTACCATCAACCCATTGTTTAACTGGCCATTAGGGCCTTGAAGCACACATCACACAGAGCTAATTGTTTCCCTGTGATTAACTTGGACCTGGCTACTGTCCAGCTTTAGCCGGCTTACGGATGCCTGGGCTGTAAGCTGATCAGCAGGAGGGATTGGTCTAACTAGCCTGGGTGACTAGGGAAATCTCACACATCTTTAAGGGATGCTAATAATAGGATTGTATATACTAGTCAATACTCTACCGCTAATTCTTCAGTGTATGACTGACTACAAAAGACTACAACTATACTGTTACTATTAGTACTGCATAATATGAATATCATATACAGTGCTATGAAAAAGTATTTGCCCCCTTTCTAATTTTCTCTACTTTTGCATATTTGTGATACTGAATGTTATCAGATCTTCAACCAAAACCTAATATTAGATAAAGGGAACATAAGTGAACAAATAACACAACAATTACATATTTATTTCATAAAAAAAGTTATGCAAAACCCAATTCCCCTGTGTGAAAAAGTAATTGCCCCTTTACACTCAATAACTGGTTGTGCCACCTTTAGCTGCAATGACTCCAACCAAATGCTTCCTGTAGTTGTTGATCAGTCTCTCACGTCGCTGTGGAGGAATTTTGGCCCACTCTTCCCTGCAGAACTGCTTTAACTCAGTGATGTGTGGGTTTTCAAGCATGAACTGCTCGTTTCAAGTCCTGCCACAACATCTCAATTGGGAATAGGTCTGGACTTTGACTAGGCCATTCTAAAACTTCCAATTTGTTGCTTTTTAGCAATTTTCATGTAGACTTGATTGTGTGTTTTGGATCATTGTCTTGCTGCATGACCCAGCTGCGCTTCAGCTTCAGCTCACAGACGGATGGTCTGACATTCTCCTGTAGAATTCTCTGATACAGAGCAGAATTCATGGTTCCTTCTATTAAGGCAAGTCGTCCAGGTCCTGAGGCAGCAAAGCATCCCCAAACCATCACACCACCACCACCATGCTTGACCTTTGGTATGATGTTCTTACTGTGGAATGCAGAGTTTGGTTTTCGCCAGGCATTACTGGAACCATGTCGTCCAAAAAAGTTATACTTTTGAATCATCTGTCCATAGAACGTTCTTCCAAGAGTCTTGATGATCATCCAGGTGCTTTTTGGCAAACTTGAGTCAACTTTTTGGACGAGATGGGTCCCATTATGCCTGGCGAAAACCAAACACTGCATTCCACAGTAAGAACATCATACCAAAGGTCAAGCATGGTGGTGGTGGTGTGATGGTTTGGGTATGCTTTGCTGCCTCAGGACCTGGATGACTTGCCTTAATAGAAGGAACCATGAATTCTGCTCTGTATCAGAGAATTCTACAGGAGAATGTCAGACCATCCGTTTGTGAGCTGAAGCTAAAGCGCAGCTGGGTCATGCAGCAAGACAATGATCCAAAACACACAATCAAGTCTACATGAAAATTGCTAAAAAGCAACAAATTGGAAGTTTTGGAATGGCCTAGTCAAAGTCCAGACCTAATCCCAATTGAGATGTTGTGGCAGGACTTGAAACGAGCAGTTCATGCTTGAAAACCCACACGTCACCGAGTTAAACCAGTTCTGCATGGAAGAGTGGGCCAAAAATTCCTCCACAGCGACGTGAGAGACTGATCAACAACTACAGGAAGCATTTGGTTGAGTCATTGCAGCTAAAGGTGGCACAACCAGTTATTGAGTGTAAGGGGGCAATTACTTTTTCACACAGGGGAATTGGGTGTTGCATAACTTTGTTTATGAAATAAATATGTAATTGTTGTGTTATTTGTTCACTTATGTTCCCTTTATCTAATATTAGGTTTTGGTTGAAGATCTGATAACATTCAGTATCACAAATATGCAAAAGTAGAGAAAATTAGAAAGGGGGCAAATACTTTTTCATAGCACTTTATAATGGCAATTGATGCATTTAACCACTTCAATAGCCCTAGAGTAGACTAGGTGTAGACATTGCCATAGTCAGACATGAGTCCCAGAAATGCCAGGCCTTTCCCATCAGGGCCATTTCCCTAGAGTTAGCCCACAGAGAGAGGACTGTTACTGTGTCTGATAACCCTAACCCAGAGTTGGCCCACAGAGAGAGGACTGTTACTGTGTCTGATAACCCTAACCCAGAGTTGGCCCACAGAGAGAGGATTGTTACTGTGTCTGATAACCCTAGCCCAGAGTTGGCCCACAGAGAGAGGACTGTTATTGTGTCTGATAACCCTAACCCAGAGTTAGCCCACAGAGAGAGGACTGTTACTGTGTCTGATAACCCTAACCCAGAGTTGGCCCACAGAGAGAGGACTGTTACTGTGTCTGATAACCCTAACCGTAACCAAGAGTTGGCCCAAAGAGAGAGGACTGTTACTGGGTCTGATACCGTGCCAGAGAATGTCCCTGAGTGGTTCTACTCTCCAGTCAGACGGGAGCTGACATCTCAGTCTGGTAACACTGATAGAATCAATCAATCAAATGTATTTATAAATCTATTTTTACATCAGCACATGTCACATAGTGCTTTTCCAGAAACCCAGCCTAAAACCCCAAAGAGCAAGCAATGCAGATGTAGAAGCATGGTGGCTAGGAAAAACTTCCTAGAAAGGCAGGAACGTAGGAATAAACCTAGAGAGGAACCAGGCTCTGAGGGGTGGCCAGTCCTCTTCTGGCTGTGCCCGGTGGAGATTATAAGAGTACATGGCCATTAAGGCCAGATTGTTCTTCAAGATGTTCAAACTTTCATAGATGACCAGCAGGGTCAAATAATAATCACAGTGGTTATAGGGAGTGCATTCAGAGGTCGAGACAGCAGGTGCGAGAGAGAGAGAGAGAGAGAGAGAGAGAGAGAGAGAGAGAGAGAGAGAGAGAGAGAGAGAGAGAGAGAGAGAGAGAGAGAGAGAGAGAGAGAGAGAGAGAGAGAGAGAGAGAGAGAGAGAGAGAGAGAACTGAGAGGCTGACCCCTAACCTTCACATGATGGATGATCCTATTACATCCTATTCAGACCTGCATTACTCTTTCTGGAGCACAAGGGTCTGATGAATGCAGTGGGATTCAACACAGTGGGATTGTTCATAGCGCAAACAGGTTAGTGTAAATTATTTGTTTTTTCCATTGTCATTAGCAACATGCTAAATGTTTTTTTGAATAACAGGGCTGGAATGGATGGACTGATGGAACTGACTGTACAGGAACCCACCTGTGAGTTGAGGTTGACCATTTTCGGAACGCAGGCTGGGTTGTAACCAGTGTCATTGGTAACAGCAGTCACACTGGCTGTGCTGTTAAAGGTAAAGTCCAAAAAGGGACAGGGGGTGTGGAACTTCTTATAAATGACCTGTGGAGAGGAAAAAGGAATTGGCTGGATGAGAGGAGGAGCCTCGAGGAAATGGGACTGCATACATAATACTAGCCTACACAGAGGGGCTGGAAATATGGCAGGGCCCAGCCAGGGACAGAGAGCAGCGGACATGTATTAGAGCACAGCACACAGAACTAAA
This sequence comes from Coregonus clupeaformis, assembly GCF_020615455.1. Lineage (NCBI taxonomy): Eukaryota > Metazoa > Chordata > Actinopteri > Salmoniformes > Salmonidae > Coregonus > Coregonus clupeaformis. The sequence continues at coordinate 37,175,237 of NC_059203.1, read as the reverse complement.
ACTAGGTCAGAGAAACACATACTCACACACACACACACACACATATGGACACACACACACACACAGACCAACGCCATCTGAAACTGCAGGGTACAAAACTTGTCCACAAAAATCTGAGAGGAGAGCGGAAATAATAAAGAGGTTGAACCTCTGATCACTGACTGATAGTGAGACTAAGAACCTCTGATCACTGACTGATAGTGAGACTAAGAACCTCTGATCACTGACTGATAGTGAGACTAAGAACCTCTGATCACTGACTGATAGTGAGACTAAGAACCTCTGATCACTGACTGATAGTGAGACTAAGAACCTCTGATCACTGACTGACAGTGAGACTAAGAACCTCTGATCACTGACTGATAGTGAGACTAAGAACCTCTGATCACTGACTGATAGTGAGACTGAGAACCTCTGATCACTGACTGATAGTGAGACTGAGAACCTCTGATCACTGACTGATAGTGAGACTGAGAACCTCTGATCACTGACTGATAGTGAGACTAAGAACCTCTGATCACTGACTGATAGTGAGACTAAGAACCTCTGATCACTGACTGATAGTGAGACTAAGAACCTCTGATCACTGACTGATAGTGAGACTAAGAACCTCTGATCACTGACTGATAGTGAGACTAAGAACCTCTGATCACTGACTGATAGTGAGACTAAGAACCTCTGATCACTGACTGATAGTGAGACTAAGAACCTCTGATCACTGACTGATAGTGAGACTAAGAACCTCTGATCACTGACTGATAGTGAGACTAAGAACCTCTGATCACTGACTGATAGTGAGACTAAGAACCACTGATCACTGACTTATAGTGAGACTAAGAACCACTGATCACTGACTTATAGTGAGACTAAGAACCACTGATCACTGACTGATAGTGAGACTAAGAACCACTGATCACTGACTGATAGTGAGACTAAGAACCACTGATCACTGACTGATAGTGAGACTAAGCCCAGCATAGTGAATTGATTTGCTTTTCCTGAAAGGATCCCAAAACATGATGATTACTGCAGATATGAAAAGTATATTTTAGTTGACACACATGCATATTGTGACGACTTGAGATCCGTGCACGTAACTCGGACATGTGCGTAACTCATGCATTGATGTCACTAGGAGATTTGCATTCAAATTATGTTACGCACAGGTCTCCAGATAGGGTTGGGTCCATTATGAGAGCACTGCAACAGGTGGAGGTCTACAGCTGTATAATATGACAGTACATACCGAGATGAGGAAGAAGACCATGCAGGTGAGAGAGAAGCCACTGGTGTAGCCCAGGTACCCTGAAACGACACAGAGACGACATCAGAACTACTCACATCAGACTTCACCCTGCTATATCCTCTGAGAAAAGTAATGTGGGAGGTTAGAAGGACTCTCTTATTTCACTCATGTTTAATATTTCCTCAATCCCAATGCTAATTATAGGAAATATATACAAACATTCCCAGTTTCATGACAATGTATTTGGGTGTGAGATCATAAGCGTGTATGTTCTTAGAGGGCCCAGTAGACTAGACTGAACAGGACTGCAGCTCATTACTTGGCCCTGGCAGCATGGAATCTCTTTCTTCTCTCTGCTCTCTCTCTCTCTCTCTCTCTCTCTATCTTCTCTATGGGAGAAAAACACAGAGACAACCAAGAGGGTGTCACGTCTCCTCCCGTTGCTCCCCTCCGGCGCTCTGATTCGCCGGTCTACAGAGCCACCGGTCTGAGCGCACCACCTCGGCAACACCGGAATGGAAACCCAACGCACCCTAATCACCTCCAGCGCACCTGCACCTCATCATCTCATCACCACCCCTATTTAGCCCTGGACTGTTCTGGATGATGTTGTGTGTGATTGTTTAGCTTCCTGTCGTTTACTCTGTTTGTTATTTCTCTTTCTCATTGTTAAGTAAACCTTGACCTTGTTAATTCCTGCGTCTGCGTCCTGCCTCTTCGTATACTCAGTACTCGTCACAGAGGGAGAGACTCTTACTCTGTCACTTGATGAAAGCTTTGTAGACATTTCACTTTGTTAAATGAGAGAGCTCATTAAATGGAGCTGAAGCCAGGGAATTCTGAGCTGGGTAGTTTTACATTTTCATAGGACTGCTGAGAGTAACATTATCTCACATGACACAGTTTAGCACAGATATCTACTCTGAGTCCATCCTAAAACAGTGGGGGAGTGTTTGCCATGTAACAAAATAATAAAGGGAGAGGGGGCAAGAGAGGGGGATTGTGAAAGAGAAGGAGGGGGAGGAGAAATGAGACAGAAGAGAGGAAGGTCACTGGTTCTGAGAACCTTCATTTACAAAACATAACACAAAATGTCACTTATAATTATAAAATGGTTAATTATACAATTATTAAGGTTTTCTCACCTAGCTGCTTCATCAAAGCCAGAGGCAGGATGACACTGATGGACACCATGATGACCAGGTAGTTCCCATTCAAGTACCACTCACTGGAGGGAGAAAGAGGGAAGAGAAAGGAGAGGGGGGTAGAGAGAGAAATGTAACACTGCTAAAATAATTTATTACATCTTTAGTCCTTATTTGTAAGGGAAATGTTCAATATCTGTGTTGTTAAATTACAAGAGGAAAACTCCTTGCCAGTTAAGCCACCAGGGATAATGATAACCCATCATCAACAATATTTCCAACGGACTCACCCGCTGAGGAACTCACCCCCTGTTCCCTCAATGACACAGTTGGTAGAGTATGGCGCTTGTAACGCCAGGGTAGTGGGTTCGATTCCCGGGACCACCCATACATAAAATGTATGTACGCATGACTGTTCGTCGCTTTGGATAAAACCATCTGCTAAATGGCATATATTATAGGGATGTAACAATTCACCGATATGCATCGATCCCCGATTAAAATGTTTAAAATATGACTGCATTGGTCTGCTGACCCCAAACTGATCCAAATGTAGCATCATGCATCCATCATAAAATCGATTCAAACATTACGAATTGCCGAATCCATATCATCTTGTTTCTCATATTACTTTCTACTTTCTGAAAATACTTGATATTTTGTGACAACTGGTGCGTCCTCTCCTTCAGTGTCGAACTAAAAGCATGTAACTGTGTTGACAGTCATTGATCTACAAGTAATTTTGCATTCCGTAATTTGCTAGATTATTGTTATCAATGTGCTGTTGAAAACTGTGTTTTACTGGAATACAACTAAGCTACCAGAGACACAATGCACATCTGGCTATACCTAGGTCCAAAAGGCTTCTAACAGATTCTACCCCCAAGCCATAAAGACTCCTGAACAGCTAATCAAATGGCTACCCGGACTATTAACAGCCCCCCAATCAACTAAGCTAAATATGATGTGGCTATCCATGGTTCTGATTTCTGTGTGCTTGTGTGTGTGCGCTTTTGTGCAAGTAGAAAAAACATGTTGACTCACCCTACTTGTAGAGAAACGCCAATACCATCCTCCTCTCTTTCATGTTGACGAAATGGTCTATCACTCTGTCATACAGTACACACTAGTATTTTTTGTTGTCCTAGGCTATCTGGCTAAAATGCTTGCTCGCTAGCCTAACTTCCATTCATGGGCAACGTTAGCTAGTTAACATTAGCCTTCTACATCTAGCCATCCTCTCAGCCCACGCACGGGCACAACAATGTATGAATTAATGGTTGGATCAGAATCGCGTTATAATCATTGGCCAGTACAGAGAATTAAGTAAAAAAATAAGTCCAAATCCCTATCTCTATCCATGGCTAATTTAGGAAAGGGCCAATTTTAGCTAGCTGGCTAGCTAGCCACCGGAGAGGACAACAACACAAGGAGATGCAACAAAGTTTTTCTGTCAATGATGTACCTCAATGGGATTTGATAGGAGTGATGCCAAATCCAAGCTGGCTTCCCTTGACACTTTTTTTGGTGCACCAGGACCATTCACAATTTAGCTCAATGTTGATTGGCTAATTTTTTATACTTTTTTGTCATAGGAGGCCAGAAGTCCGCTGGCTTGCCTTGCCTTCAATGCTAGGGGCGGCAACAATGTAATACTCGTTTGGACCAGACAGCATCAGATAGACGGCCTACACGAAGAGAGACAGAGGGGCGCTGTTTCGCTCGCTCGGATGCTTTCTCCTCTGAGATACATTCAGCCTCTTGCGAATTGAAGGAAAATTATGAAACACAGAGAGACGAAAGATAAATTATTATTTGTATTATTTTATTTTTTTGTCAATTCTTCGGGGAAGTCTGTCTTCCCTTGGCATCCATGAATACACGCCACAGATACAGGGTAAAGTTGATAATTTCATAACGAGAAATCACTTTTGCGAGGCATGACTAAAGCGGGAGGAGAAAAGGCTGGAAAATAAACTAATTACGTTTCCAAATGGTCAAAACCATTCGATTTCGAGATGGGGGTGTAATCCAAAATTGTGCTATTCATTGGCTAAATCACAGCTAATTTGTAAACGATAAATATTGATACACATATACAAACACACACACACACAAAGTCAGCTCAGACAGATCCAGCTCAGATACCCTGCTCATGAGCTCTATCAGCAGCAGATTTGAATTTGGAATGGACGATGAATGTATTTATGCAACAAATGTTAGTGCATCGAATCGTATCTCATCGAACCGAATCGTATCGATTCAATTCGTTCTCTAATCAAACCGAATCGCACCTATTCGTTTCAAAATAATACGTATAGCTCCTGTATCGTATCGGAGCCCATGTATGTATCGAATCGTCTTGAAAGGGAATGATGCACATCCCTAATATATGATATAACGTTATATATTACATCTTCCCAGAACCATTAGATCAGGGATCATCAACTAGATTCAGCTGCAGGACGATTTTTTCTTGAGTGGATGGTCCGGGGGCCGGAGCACAATTACAAATAATTTGTAGACTGCAAATTGATCGCAAGAAGCTCAAACAGATATAATATCTGACTGAAACATAATCATTTCAAACCTTGCTTACATTTGTATGCAACACAATCTCACACTCAATTCGTGCAAATAATTTATGTACAAAAAGTATTTCAGCAGATTGCATGCGTTTTTTGTTTGTTTTTGTGTGGCTTAATTCATGTGAAAATGCACATTTTGTGCTACTTAATTAGTAGGAAAAGACACATGTTTGTGCAACTTCATTCATAGGAAAATACGTTTTTGGGGGGCAAACTTTAAAACAATATTTTTAAAGTTATTGGAGCAATGCATTTTGGGCAATGGTGTTCTACACTGCCTTTGCGTCCCACGTTTATTTAAATAAAAAAACAAACGTGTTAACAACTCAATATCGTTAATCACCTAAAAACGTATTTAAAAAAAAAAATGTTATGCCAATGCTGTTTTCTATGCTTGTTTTCACTAAATACTTTGGGATATTGGTGCTATTGTATGTCGGATTTTATGAGGGTTGCCAGATTGGAGTTTTTTTGGTATCGATTAAGCTATTTGTTTGGGGAATAGGGATATATTTTCATGATGGGAAATTAATTCACCACTAACTTTAGGGAAACAGAAGACCTGCAAAAAAATAATATGTTTGGTTGAAATTCCCCTGGTGCAACTCCATGGTATTTGCAACTTTAACGAGTCTGGACTATGATCTTATAAGCCATATCAGGGTCATTCTACAGATTCGGTGCCTTTTGTGATTGAGGAGGATGAAACAATGAACATTAATATCTTAAGCTTTTTTTTATTTGATGTGACAAAGTAATGTGTGTACTTGATAGAAAATACCTTTTCCCATCTCAATGTAGAGTATTAAGTTATTATTCTGTATTATTTTCTCAAACAAGTCCCAATTTAATTCAACCGCGTCACAGTCATTTTGTTATTCAACTATTCATTTTTCCAATAAGCTTGAGATCAGCTTCTGGCATAATCTCACAGTTTAGATGTCCCTTGTAAATAATGGCATATTGTAATTAAAGAGAAAATCAAGAAAAACTGACCAGCACCATCCTTTCCAGTTTACGATGAAGAAATTTCTAATCTAACTCCACATTTTCGCAAGAAATGTGCAAGAATGCTGCGTAATTCCTGACAAAATTGAAATAGCATTATTTACCCTGATTTAATACACACAATAAAAACACTATTGGTGTTATATTTTGTGTATTTAATACAAAAATGTAAAAAATAATCTCGTAACAGGGATGAATGCACCGCAACAGGGTTGAAAATCATGTAACAGGGTTGAGTGAAAAGCATCACGTGTCATATGTTATATCTTTTGAGATCACTAACATGTTGCCATTTTTTAAACATTTTAAACATTTTTAAACCTACTGTCAACATAGCTTTTAAAATCTAAAGAATCTAGATGAAAGCTAGACAGAGTAAAACACATTAATGAACTAATAACAGTAACAACATTTCATTGATTTCATAAAAATATCCATCTGATAATGGCAGGAGTCTGTTTGAACATTGAGCAAACATCTTAACATTGATAACCTATATAGGTCACATGTTGCCATTTTTTAACATTTTAAACTACTGTCAACATAGCTTTTAAAGTTTAAACAATCAAGATGAAATCTAGACAGATTAAAACACATTAATAAACTAACAACAGTTACAACATTTCATTGATTTCATAGAAATATCCAGAGTAATGGCAGGAATGTCTGTGTTGTTTGAATGTTTGAACATTAAGCAAACATCTTAACATTAATAACCTATAGGTAAGCCTACAGTTTGTTCACCATTTTTACTGAGAGAGCCTAGCCCACACTTCCTTCTGTATTTCCATGTGCCTAGAAGTCACCGGTTTAGGGGGATCAATGTGTTCCAAGATGTCCTCAAATGGATACCACAGGATATCATCAAGAAGTGGCCAGAAGTACCTATTTAGTCCAGCACAGCACATGCATTTGACCTGCACATGGGATTCATCTGTGGCTAGAATTATTCCGGGATAGAAATCGTCATCATATTTGGCCACGCACCATTCCCCGCATATGTCTGGATTTGCCCAATCAACCTCCCTCTGTGACACGACTGATGTAACTTTAGGGGTAAATGTGAAATGTTGTGTATTGAAACACTGGCATTCCAGTTTCTTGTTGTGGACTGTGCACATACAGCTTACATCACGGTAGGCAATTTGCCTTGCAGCCACACAAACAACTTGGTGGATCCGCATTGTGGATGGAACTACTGGCAAATCTTTGCCTTTCTGCTGCTGTTTTTGCCATTGTTGAATCTGAAATTGTAGGTCAAGGTCAAGTCAATGACCAGTTTACTCTCCAAAACTAATTACTGTATCCTTTTAATCACTATGTAGTAAAATGAACGTGAACTTGCAGATAATACTCCTAAATATGTCAGTACAAACCAGTCGGCTAGTGAACATGAACCCCTCACGCACCAGTTGCCAAGGCAGTATACTGTATGTCTTTTTAGACTAGTCTTCATTTACATTCTCTAGTCTTTTTATGCATTACCAAATTATGCTTTAAAGCAACAAAACTTTATTTTCTGTTGATTGTGTGTCCATGACCACCACCACCTCGTGTCTTAAAGATCTTACATTTCCAGGAGAATTACCTGACTACCGGCGCGCGGATGTCCCTCACCTTCCTCTCTATGTGTGTTTCCTTTCTGCTGCTGTTTTTTCCATTGTTGAATCTGAAATTGTAGGTCAAGGTCAAGTCAATGACCTGCTTACTCTTCAAGACTAAATATTGTATCCTTTTAATCACTATGTAGTAAAATGAACATGAACTTGTAGATAATACTCCTAAATATGTCAATGTATATAGGAGAGAGAACAAATTAATTGTCACTTTTTTAAAGTTATTATTTTCAAAAATTCCTCGTACTTTTAGTTGATACTGTAAAACCGTAAACAACAAACATTCAACAAGAAAATATGATTGGTATTAAGCAATATACATTAAATATTGCTAAGATTTAACAGCTATTCAACCCTGTAACAGCCATTCAACCCCGTAACATTGAAAAATGTGATGGGGTTGAATGTGACAGGGTTGAAGATTTTGTGCTAATCTGTTGCTAATTCGGGATGCTAGCAGCTAGCAGTGTGCCACATGGCCTTATTCAACAAAATACATTGTTATACTTCATAGCTATAAAAACAATTATTGGTAAAATCTTAACTATGAATTCCCCCAACAGAGTTGAATACCTGAGATTGACAAAGCCCATATGTGCTTAAAAAACATGAAATATTTATAAAAAGTGAGAGAGCAGCTTACCACTTGTCACACCAGGCTTCTCTGAAGACTTGTATGATGTCACTTCCTCATAAATGATGTCCACAGGATCAAACCATTATTTAATTGTGAGTGGGGGTATTGTTGCGTTACGGGGTTGAAAGAAATACAAGGACAGGGGTAAAAGCCTGAATTTCTCAGAAAATAAAATGTCTTATGCTGAGAAAATGGATTATGCATAATAAGGGGGCATATACAATTAATTTAACAAAAAAAAGCATTATTATTTAACACTGTGTACTCAAAATGAGTCACGCCATTTGCATGATGGTCAATAGGGACAGGCGAAATTCTTAATACTCCTAAGAAAAGCAAACATATAAGTATTGAAATACATCTCTGTTTAAAATCATATTCTCTACTCCATATTAAAAACATGTAAAACTTTGAAATGTTGTAATTTAAGTGTAGTTTGATAAATGTTCTGACAAGTTATAACACTAGTACATCTTGGGACACTGACAATACTGAAATGTCACCGAATCTGTAGAATGACCCATCAATGTAGTTAAACAGGTTAATGTAGAATTATGTTGGCTTACACTTATGGCACTTCCAAGGCCGTTTCATGATGATTATTACGGTTGTGTCAATCATGTTATATACTTAGGCTATTGTAACAAGGCATATGCCAGCATTGTAGGCCTACTGTCTCTGCCCAGAGGCCTAATAGGCTTTCATTGCAACGGCCCTGGATAGAGTTCCTGTTGCAGCGTTCACTTTCTTCCTCTACATTGGGATCACGCATTGGGATCACATCCAGCTCATGTCTAGTTATTTGATCTAGTGGTGGGAAGCATTCTGTTTTTCAACATTGTGTTGGGTGTTATTACATTGATATATCTAGTGAACAATAAATTAGCAACAATGGGTGTGACGGATAGAAGTAGTCACTACAGGTGTGATCAAGTCTTACATCAAAGTTGCCTGAAGCTGAATGGAAAGTGCTATGGCCTGACCAATCCTCTGTGACTAGACATTTACAGTGGGGAAAAAAAGTATTTAGTCAGCCACCAATTGTGCAAGTTCTCCCACTTAAAAAGATGAGAGAGGCCTGCAATTTTCATCATAGGTACACGTCAACTATGAAAGACAAAATGAGAAAAAAAAATCCAGAAAATCACATTGTAGGATTTTTTATGAATTTATTTGCAAATTATGGTGGAAAATAAGTATTTGGTCAATAACAAAAGTTTCTCAATACTTTGTTATATACCCTTTGTTGGGGTTGAGATCTGGAGACTGGCTAGGCCACTCCAGGACCTTGAAATGCTTCTTACGAAGCCACTCCTTCGTTGCCCGGGCGGTGTGTTTGGGATCATTGTCATGCTGAAAGACCCAGCCACGTTTCATCTTCAATGCCCTTGCTGATGGAAGGAGGTTTTCACTCAAAATCTCACAATACATGGCCCCATTCATTCTTTCCTTTACACAGATCAGTCGTCCTGGTCCCTTTGCAGAAAAACAGCCCCAAAGCATGATGTTTCCACCCCCATGCTTCACAGTAGGTATGGTGTTCTTTGGATGCAACTCAGCATTCTTTGTCCTCCAAACACGACGAGTTGAGTTTTTACCAAAAAGTTATATTTTGGTTACATCTGACCATATGACATTCTCCCAATCCTCTTCTGGATCATCCAAATGCACTCTAGCAAACTTCAGACGGGCCTGGACATGTACTGGCTTAAGCAGGGGGACACGTCTGGCACTGCAGGATTTGAGTCCCAGGCGGCGTAGTGTGTTACTGATGGTAGGCTTTGTTACTTTGGTCCCAGCTCTCTGCAGGTCATTCACTAGGTCCCCCCGTGTGGTTCTGGGATTTTTGCTCACCGTTCTTGTGATCATTTTGACCCCACGGGGTGAGATCTTGCGTGGAGCCCCAGATCGAGGGAGATTATCAGTGGTCTTGTATGTCTTCCATTTCCTAATAATTGCTCCCACAGTTGATTTCTTCAAACCAAGCTGCTTACCTATTGCAGATTCAGTCTTCCCAGCCTGGTGCAGGTCTACAATTTTGTTTCTGGTGTCCTTTGACAGCTCTTTGGTCTTGGCCATAGTGGAGTTTGGAGTGTGACTGTTTGAGGTTGTGGACAGGTGTCTTTTATACTGATAACAAGTTCAAACAGGTGCCATTAATACAGGTAACGGGTGGAGGACAGAGGAGCCTCTTAAAGAAGAAGTTACAGGTCTGTGAGAGCCAGAAATATTGCTTGTTTACTTATTTTCCACCATAATTTGCAAATAAATTCATTAAAAATCCTACAATGTGATTTTCTGGATTCTTTTTTCTCAATTTGTCTGTCATAGTTGACGTGTACCTATGATGAAAATTACAGGCCTCTCTCATCTTTTTAAGTGGGAGAACTTGCACAATTGGTGGCTGACTAAATACTTTTTTCCCCCACTGTATATAAGTTAACTTACCAGTGTGGACCCAAAACAAACACATTCTACAAATATACAAACTACCTGTTTAAAGTGTTATTACAACCATGGTGTTCATTTGTTACTGAAGCTTACAGTGCATTCGGAAAGTATTCAGACCCCTTGACCTTTTCCACATTTTGTTACGTTACAGCCTTATTCTAAAATGGATTTAAAAAACAACAATCTCATCAATCTACACACAATACTCCATAATGACAAAGCAAAAAAAAGTTGTTGTTTTTTTGTTGCAAATTTGTAAAAAATTAAAAACTTAAATATCATATTTACATAAGTATTCAGACCCTTTACTCAGTACTTTGTTGAAGCACCTTTGGCAGCGATTACAGCCTTGAGTCTTCTTGGGTATGACGCTACAAGCTTGGCACACCTGTATTTGGGGAGTTTCTCCCATTCTTCTCTGCAGATCCTCTCAAGCTCTGGTTGGATAGGGTTGTTGTCCTGTTGGAAGGTGAACCTTCGCCCTTGTCTGAGGTCCTGAGCACTCTGGAGCAGGTTTTCATCAAGGATCTCTCTGTACTTTGCTCCATTCATCTTTCCCTCTATCCTAGTCTCCCAGTCCCTGCCACTGAAAAACATCCCAACAGCATGATGCTGCTACCACCGTGCTTCCCTGTAGGGATGGTGCCAGGTTTCCTCCAGACGTGATGCTTGGCATTCAGGCCAAAGAGTTGGTTTCATCAGACCAGAGAAACATGTTCTTTTGGAAGGTGCGCCCATCTCCACAAAGGAACTCTGGAGCTCTGTCAGAGTGACCATCTGGTTCTTGGTCACCTCCCTGACCAAGGCCCTTCTCCCCTGATTGCTCAGTTTGGCCGGGCGGCCAGCTCTAGGAAGAGTCTAGGTGGTTCCAAACTTCTTCCATTTAAGAATGATGGAGGCCACTGTGTTCTTAGGGACCTTCAATGCTGCAGAAATGTTTTTGGTACCCTTCCCCTCGACACAATCCTGTCTCGGAGCTCTACGGACAATTCCTTCGACCACATGGCTTGGTTTTTGCTCTGAGATGCACTGTCAACTGTGGGACCTTATATAGACAGGTTTGTGCCTTTCCAAATCATGTCCAATCAATATAATTTACCACAGGTGGACTCCAATCCAAGACTCCAAGTTGTAAAGACATCTCAAGGATGATCAATGGAAACAGGATGCACATGAGCTCAATTTTCTTGAGTCTCATAGCAAAGGGTATTTCTGTTTTGATGTTTTATACATTTGCAAAATTTTCAAAACATACAGTTTTCGCTCTGTCGTTATGGGGCATTGTGTGTAGATTGATGAGGGAACATTTTTATTTAATAAATTTTAGAATAAGGCTGTAACGTAATAAAACGTGGAAAAAGTCAAGGGGTTTGAATACTTTCCAAATGCACTGTATATATCTAATAACCTGACAATGATCCACATCATATTGGTAGACAAATACAGTGCCTTGCAAAAGTATTCAACCCCCTAAGCGTTTTTCCTATTTTGTTGCATTACAACCTGTAATTTAAATGGATTTCTATTTGTATTTCATGTAATGGACATACACAAAATAGGTGAAATTTAAAGTGAAATTTAAAAAATAACTTGTTTCAAAAAATTCTAAAAAATAAATAACGGAAAAGTGGTGCGTGCATATGTATTCACCCCCTTTGCTATGAAGCCCCTAAATAAGATCTGGTGCAACCAATTACCTTCAGAAGTCACATAATTAGTTAAATAAAGTCCACCTGTGTGCAATCTAAGTGTCAGGTGATCTCAGTATATATACACCTGTTCTGAAAGGCTCCAGAGTCTGCAACACCACTAAGCAAGGGGCACCATGAAGACCAAGGAGCTCTCCAAACAGTTCAGGGACAAAGTTGTGGAGAAGTACAGATCAGGGTTGGGTTATAAAAAAATATCCGAAACTTTGAACATCCCACGGAGCACCATTAAATCCATTATTAAAAAATTGAAAGAATATGGCACCACAACAAACCTGCCAAGAGAGGGCCGCCCACCAAAACTCACGGACCAGGCAAGGAGGGCATTAATCAGAGAGGCATCAAAGTGACCAAAGATAACCCTGAAGGAGCTGCAAAGATCCACAGCGGAGATTGGAGTATCTGTCAATAGGACCACTTTAAGCCGTACACTCCACAGAGCTTGGCTTTACAGAAGAGTGGCCAGAAACATGCCATTGCTTAAAGAAAGAAATAAGCAAACATGTTTGGTGTTCGCCAAAAGGCATGTGGGAGACTCCCCAAACATATGGAAGAAGGTACTCTGGTCAGATGAGACAAAAATTGAGCTTTTTGGCCATCAAGGAAAACGCTATGTCTGGAGTAAACCCAACACCTCTCATCACCTCTCATCACCCCGAGAACACCATCCCCACAGTGGCAGGGACTGGGAAACTGGTCAGAATTGAAGGAATGATGGATGGCGCTAAATACAGGGAAATTCTTGAGGGAAACCTGTTTCAGTCTTCCAGAGATTTAAGACTGGGACGGAGGTTCACCTTCCAGCATGACAATGACCCTAAGCATACCGCTAAAGCAACACTTGAGTGGTTTAAGGGGAAACATTTTAATGTCTTGGAATAGCCTAGTCAAAGCCCAGACCTCCATCCAATTGAGAATCTGTGGTATGACTTAAAGATTGCTGTACACCAGCAGAACCCATCCAACTTGAAGGAGCTGGAGCAGTTTTGCCTTGAAGAATGGGCAACACATCCCAGTGGCTAGATGTGCCAAGCTTATAGAGACATACCCCAAGAGACTTGCAGCTGTAAATGCTGCAAAAGGTGGCTCTACAAAGTATTGACTTTGGGGGGGTGAATAGTTATATGTTGGCGGGGTATATTTTCCCCGTGTGCCTGTATTTGTTCCAGTGCGCCTGTTTTGCGCACTGGACTGTTGACGCTATCCAGCGTAACTGTGTACATTCGTAGTGGAGGTGGATGCATCCGAGGTAGGGATAGGCGCTGTCCTATCTCAACACTCGGGCACACCACCCAAGCTCCGCACCTGTGCCTTCTTCTCTAAGAAGCTCAGCCCGGCGGAGCAGAACTACGCCATTGGTGATCGGGAGCTGTTGACTGTTGTCCGAGTCCTGACCGTGTGGAGGAATTGGCTCGAAGGGGCGAAACACCCTTTCCTTGTCTGGATGGACCACCGTAACCTAGAGTACATCCGGGCAGCGAGGAGGCTGAATCCTCGCTAGGCCAGGTGGACCCTATTCTTCACCCGGTTTGATTTCACACTATCATACATCCCGGGTACGAAGAACGTGAAGGCAGACGCATTGTCACCGCTGTATGACACAGAGGAGAGGCCCAGAGACAACAGCCATATACTCCCGGCATCCTGCATTGTGGCGCCGGTAGGATGGGCGATGGACACGGATATAGAGCAGGCATTACGCACAGCGCCATCTCCACCTCAGTGTCCAGCTTGGCTGCAGTACGTGCCTGCTCTTATCCGTGATCGTCTGATCTAATGGGCACACACGTCACCCTCCTCTGGTCAGCCAGGTATCGGTCGTACAGTGCGCTGCCTGACCGGAAAGTACTGGTGGCCTACCTTGGCTAAGGATGTGAGGGTGTTTCCTCCTGCTCGGTGTGCACCCAGAGTAAGGCACCTAGGCACCTCCCAGCGGGTAAGTTACAACTTTTACCAGTTCCACAACGACCATGGTCTCACCTGAGTGTTGATTTTCTGACTGATCTTCCCCTCTCCCAAGGTAACACCACCATCCTGGTCATTGTGGACTGCTTTTCCAAGGCCTGCCGCCTCCTTCCTCTGTCCGGTCTCCCCACGGCCCTGCAAACTGCAGAGGCCCTGTTTACACACGTCTTCCATCACTACGGGGTACCAGAGGATATAGTGTCTGACCGAGGTCCCCAGTTCACATCCAAGGTCTGGAAGGCATTCATGGAACATCTGGGGGTCTCGGTCAGCCATACCTCTGGTTTCCACCCCGAGTCTAATGGGCAGGTGGAATGGGTAAATCAGGATGTGGGTAGGTTCCTTCGGTCCTACTGCCAGGACCGGCCGGGGGAGTGGTCGGTGCCCAGAACTCTCTCCGTCACTCCTCCACTAACCTAACGCCATTCCAATGTGGCACCAGAGCCAGACCGAGGCTCCTGCGGTGGATGACTGGTTTCGGCACGTGGAGGAGACGTGGGACACTGCCCACGTCCACCTCCAACGCGCCGTGCGTCATCAGAAGGCCAACGCTGACCGCCACCGCAGTGAGGCCCCGGTCTTTGTACCGGGTGATTGGGTCTGGCTCTCGACCCAGAATCTGCCCCTCCGCCTGCCCTGCCGGAAGCTGAGCCCGCGGTTTGTGGGGCCGTTCAAAGTCCAATCAAATACCTTCATTGATACCAAAAAATAAAAACATAAAAATCTGTATTTTTTCTCCAATCTGGCAACCCTCACAAAATTTGACATAGCCTTGTATAAAATGCATTATGAAAGAAATGGTGTAATGTACATGAAAAAGTGAAGCCTTGTATTAAATGCATTATGAAGAAAATTGTGTAATGTAGGCTCCACAAAATATGAAATGCATTATGAAGAAAATCGTGAAGGCCTACTAACTGCCTTCATAAAAAAAGGTCCTTTCTGACTACAAGAGCACAAGTATCCCAAAGTATTAAGCGAACATAAGCATAGAAAACAGTATTGGCATTAATAAATTTAAAAAACGTAAAGATACTATTATATTATAATTATTTCGGTGACAACCTGGTTGATTAACAATATTGGGTTGTTAACACGTTTGTTTTTTTATATAAATAAATGTGGGACACAAAAAAAGACACATCATGCATTGCTCTAATAACTTTCAAAAGGTTGTTTGCCCCCCAAAATGTATTTTCCTATGAATGAAGACACACAAAAAGGTGTCTTTTCCTACGAATTAAGTCACACATAAATGTGTATTTTCACACGAATTAAGCTACATAAAAATGCACAAAAACACATTAAATCTGCTGAAATACTTTTTGTACATATTTGCACAAATTGAGTGTGAGATTGTGTTGTTTTATACGATCACATATGCCTCTCTATTATGCTTGGGAATACTATGGAACAGATTTCCTAAATTAAAATCATTTGGAGCTGATTTGCTATGGGTTTTACAGTCTTTAATGTTCAACAATAAAAAAAACTATAAAAAACTTGGGGGGTCATATAAAATCACCTGTGGGCCAAATTCAGCCTGTGGCCCACCAGTTGGGGAACCCTGCTTTAGACATTTAACCCAGGTGGTGCTCGTATGAGAGGGACATCAGTGTGTTAAAGCTCTTAAAGGGGCAATTTGCAGTTGCTACATAAATTTTTTGACATAAATTAATGATATGTACCCATTGATTCTTGAAGAATATAGCTTATAAATACCTCATGAGCTTAGTTCAACTGTCGTACCCCATCAGAACTCAAAATATAAGTTTGTTTTACTCAAATGTTTGTAAACAAAGTAAATCTAAACAAACACTATATAGCCTCAAAACATGGTTAAAAGTATAATTTTTATATCATGGGTGGTCAGTCCTTGCATCCATAGCCCTTGCATCCATAGCTTCCGTCTCGCCTCTAGTGACCATTGATTGGACTGGAGGGTGAGAACATAGGGTTTCTAGTGACCACTGATTGGACTAGAGGGTGAGAACATAGGGTCTCTAGTGACCACTGATTGGACTAGAGGGTGAGAACATATGGTCTCTAGTGACCACTGATTGGACTAGAGGGTGAGAACATAGGGTCTCTAGTGACCACTGATTGGAGTAGAGGGTGAGAACATAGGGTCTCTAGTGACCACTGACTGGACTAGAGGGTGAGAACATATGGTCTCTAGTGACCACTGATTGGACTAGAGGGTGAGAACATATGGTCTCTAGTGACCACTGATTGGACTAGAGGGTGAGAACATATGGTCTCTAGTGACCACTGATTGGAGTAGAGGGTGAGAACATAGGGTCTCTAGTGACCACTGACTGGACTAGAGGGTGAGAACATATGGTCTCTAGTGACCACTGATTGGACTAGAGCAGGGTTCTTCAATTCCGGTCCTGGAGGGCCGAAACACTTCTGTTTTTCATTTCTACCTGGTATTTAATTGCACTCACCTGGTGTCCTAGGTCTGAATTAGCCCCTGATTAGAAGGAGAGGATGAAAAACAGAGGTGTTTCAGCCCTCCAGGACCGGAATTGAAGAACCCTGGACTAGAGGGTGAGAACATGGGAAACACAGCCCCGTCTGAGGCTGCAGGGTCTGGACTGGATAGTTACTGGACAGTCACTGGGGTGGGGACACACCATTCCCTTAGCATACTGGGACAGACCAATCATAGCCTACTACACACAAGGTGTGGCTGCCTAGAGACTCTGGTTAACAAGTGAAATAGGACAATGTATGACACATAGAATCCACTGGATTACTAATACTAACCAAATCCACCACATCTGAGACAGTGGAGGAGGTTCATCTCATATTTTCTCTATGACAGAGAAATCCAGCATCTGTATTCTAGAGTTGTAACCTGTGAGAGTGGTCCATTTATTGTGCTGTCAGTGTCGAGCTGCCCCACCTACACCCCAGCCAACCATCTTGCCCCACATCATCACAGAGAGGGGCAGAGGAGACTGACCTTCTGAACCACACTGGACACAAACAAACACACACTGATGCATACACACCACAGCAATTCCAGACACAAACATCAACAACAACATACTCACACAAACAAACCCTCAATCCACATACAGTATCAACACTCCAGGCAAAAAGCAGATATCTGACAGTCTGGTTGGTAAAACACACACACAGCCTTGGGTGCTGATTGATCTATGGATCGTTCTGTGGACAGCTCACACACACACACAATGTCATTCAGACTGAGAATATGAGACATTCTGTGTAGCAGTAAAACACTTCCTGGACATCATTCAGCTCAGTCAGCATCATAAACACACTGACAGCTGGTCATAACACGCCAACACAAGCCAGGCAGGTACCATATACCAGATTATAGACAGTGCAGAGATGGCTGCTACAGTATACTCCTCAGTCTGTTTCAGGGTAATGGCCATTGTACTATCAGGCAACCTGCTCTAGTCTACATAGTGTTATCCTCTGGTTTACATTTCAGCCGTGGAGCCTGGCTGTGTAATGATGTGTGTCTGTATCAGCGTGGCCAGGCTGCCCTCTCCTCCCAGGGTCATTCTCACACACAGCTGTTCTCAGGCCAGCTGCTTGGCATGGTGTGTCACGAATTCAGCCGAGGCTGCCCCTCCTCCTTGCTCGGGCAGGTTTCGGCGTTCGTCGTCACCGGTTTACAAGCCACGACCGCTCCATTTATCATCACTCCATTTGTCTTGTCTTGTCTTGTCTTGTCAATCACACACACCTGTTACTCATTCCCTCATTAGTCTGTGTATAAGTGTTCCCTCTGCCCCCTTGTCCTTTGTGAGTGAGCTACTCTTTACTTGTATGCAGCCAAGGTTTATCCGGGGCTTTGGCAAGGTCGCAGCTCCCATTACATCTCTGTTGAAGGCTGGGCCATCCCGGCTCCGCTGGTCTGCTGAGGCTGACAGGGCCTTCAGTAACCTGAGGGAACTGTTCACCTCGGCCCCGGTACTGGCCCACCCCGATCCATCATTACCGTTCGTAGTGGAGGTGGATGCGTCCGAGGTTGGGATGGGAGCAGTCCTGTCTCAACGCTCGGGCACGCCACCCAAGCTCCGCACCTGTGCGTTCTTCTCAAAGAAGCTCAGCCCGGCGGAGCAGAACTATGGCGTTGGTGATCGGGAGCTGTTGGCTGTTGTCCGAGCTCTGACAGTGTGGAGACATTGGCTTGAGGGAGCGAAACACCCATTCCTCGTCTGTGACGGACCACCGTAACCTGGAGTACATCCGGGCAGCGAGGAGGCTGAACCCTCGCCAGGCCAGGTGGGCCCTATTCTTCACCCGGTTTGACTTCACACTGTCATACATTCTGGGTACGAAGAACGTGAAGGCAGACGCACTGTCCCGGCTGTATGATACAGAGAAGAGGCCCAGAGACAATACCCCCTTACTGCCAGACTCCTGCATTGCGGCGCCAGTAGTATGGGTGATGGACGCGGATATAGCGCAGGCATTACGCACAGACCCATCTCCACCTCAGTGTCCAGCTGGGCTGCAGTACATGCCTGCGCTTATCCGTGATCGTCTGATCTACTGGGCACACACGTCACCCTCCTCTGGTCACCCAGGTATCGGTCGTACAGTACGCTGCCTGACCGAAAAGTACTGGTGGCCTACCTTGGCTAAGGACGTGAGGGTGTATGTTTCCTCCTGCTCAGTGTGCACCCAGAGTAAGGCACCCAGGCACCTCCCAGTGGGTAAGTTAAAACCTTTACCAGTTCCACAATGACCATGGTCTCATTTGAGTGTTGATTTTTTAACTGATCTGCCTCTCTCTCAAGGGAACACCACCATCCTGGTCGTTGTGGACCGCTTTGAAGGACTGCCGCCTCCTTCCTCTGCCCGGTCTCCCCACGGCTCTGCAAACTGCGGAGGCCCTGTTTACACACGTCTTCCGGCACTACGGGGTACCAGAGGATATAGTGTCTGACCGAGGTCCCCAGTTCACGTCAAAAGTCTGGAAGGCGTTCATGGAACGTCTGGGAGTCTCGGTCAGCCTGACCTCTGGGTTCCACCCTGAGAATAATGGGCAGGTGGAACAGGTTAATCAGGATGTGGGTAGATTCCTGAGGTCCTATTGCCAGGACCGGCCGGGGGAGTGGTCGGTGTTCCTGCCATGGGCAGAATATGCCCAGAACTCTCTCCGCCACTCCTCTACGAACCAAACACCATTTCAGTGTGTTTTAGGTTATCAACCGGTTTTGGCACCGTGGCACCAGAGCCAGACCGAAGCTCCTGCAGTGGATGACTGGTTTCGGCACGCGGAGGAGACGTGGAACGCTGCCCATGTTCACCTCCAATGCGCAGTGCGTCGTCAGAAGGCCAACGCTGTCCGTCACCGCAGTGAGGCCCCCGTCTTTGTACCAGGGGATCGGGTCTGGCTCTCGACCCGGAATCTGCCCCTATGCCTGCCCTGCCGGAAGCTGAGCCCGCGGTTTGTAGGGCCATTCAAAGTCCTGAGGAGAATCAACGAGGTCACATATAGGTTATTACTCCCCCCTGATTACCGTATTAACCCCTCGATTCATGTGTCTCTCCTCAGGCCGGTGGTGGCTGGTCCGCTCCAGGAGTCTGAGGTGCGGGAGGTCCCTCCACCTCCTTTGGACATCGAGGGGGCGCCGGCGTACTCTGTCCGGTCCATCCTGGAATCGAGGTGCCGGGTGGGGGGCTTTCAGTACCTCGTGGAGTAGGAAGGGTCCGGTCCGGATATCCTCGGTTGAGCTACTCTTTACTTGTATGCAGCCAAGGTTGATTTTCCCTTGTGCTAGTTTCGATCTGTCGCTATATGCACTACATTATTGTACACTGAATAAACTCTTGATTTCTGTGTTTTACCTCCTGCGCCTGACTCCGTCATTCACACCTCATCACATGGTGACACAAAGGTCTGCAGACCTGTCAGTGCCAGTTGGCACCTTAGAATTAGATTGGCTCAACCTGAGAGGAGGTTTCTCCTGTGGTGGTTTAACACTGGCTCAGGATAACTGGAGGAATTCACTGTTGGATCATATCTCCTTCTGCTGAACTTTAATGCCCATCCATACAACTGGATGAAAACACAGCTAGTCACCTCTCCCTCCTTGCCTGATACATTCAGAACTGTTTCAGAACAGTCTATGTTACTATTGTAATATGTGTGATAAGTAAAAAACATGCTGTATGTTACTCACCCTGATGGCTTGTCGACCCCCAGGAAGGCCTGGATGACCAGAGGGAACTCATACTTCACTATGTACAGGTAACTGGACATGGCTGTGGGAGGGACACACAGAGAGACACAGCTATTAGTAATAGGATCACACACATACACTGTATACAGACATAAACACACATGCACACACTCACACTTATACACACTCAGTATACACACTCAGTATACACACACAGTATATACACACACAATGTATACACACACACTTAATGCTTGTGCAGGCTGTGCATATTATCCTGGAAATACAAGAGAGATTATCATATTCCAGCAAATCTAAATGTATTTTAAAACACACACTGACACACATGCTAATCCCTTTTATCCCTTTCAGATTGAATACTTTGATGTTGTGCTGATATATCCCCTTGAGAAAACAATAGAAAACATAACGAAAACAGTGAATTCAGTGTGTGTGTGTGTGTGTGTGTGTGTGTGTGTGTGTGTGTGTGTGTGTGTGTGTGCGTGTGCGTGCATGTGACAGAGCCCTCACCTCCGATGTTCTGCAGTGTGATGGCGATGCCGGCAGCCATCTTGCCTGGCGTTCCAAACGCCCTTTGGCCAAGCTGTTCATACGCCCGGATACCTGAGGCACAGTCATCAAACACATTAACATACAGAACTGTACTGTGGCGTAGAGCATGCAGAAAAGCCATGCTATTAAAGCATATCAGAATGGAGGGCACTGGAGAGGGGAATGTGAATTCCTAGTGATCAGTCTAATTAAACATATGTGCCCCATTTCAGAAAGCTGGGCGTATGACAGGCCTCACTACTTCACAGGTTTTTTAAAATCAAAATACATTCTTTTTGCAGAAATTCCTTCTTGAACATGTAAACTGTCATGTGCATTAATAACAAATGTATATGTCATCTGTAAATACGAATACAATTGTTAAATTACGAGCCTAGTTGGTTTAGCCACAGAAAAAGACAGGAACCTTCCCGATAGCCATGATTGGCTGAGATAATGGATGGGCTGGACATGCTGAGAGATGAGTTCTGATTGGTCTGCCATGTAGCATGCTTCTGTCTATAACATGAGCTCCTCAGTATGTGTAGATAATCCTTGCTACCACAGCTTTTTTTAAAGATATAACGTTAGCCATGGAGAACTGCAAAAGTGTTGCTACTGCTCTCAACAACATTGCTGCCCTGAATTTAGCAGGTGCAAGATTAGTGGAAAAAAGTTGTAATGTACTACTTTCTGGAGGACGATCGTGCCATGCTGACTCTCTCTGACTCTAAAACTGAATCAGATGATGAGGAAATCCCTGACTTAGGTAAAAACATTTTAATTGAACCAGATATTGTAGAGTCTCTTCTGACGACAGTGATGGGGAAGAAACTGAGATCAACAGTGTTGTTGTCACGGAAGAAGTTGACCGAGTTTTGAAATCAGTGGAATGCCTGGTGGAAGCGGAGTATGAGAACAAGGTGAAGGAAATTTGGATGTTTGATTGCAAATGCGGAGGGAGTCGAAAAGAGAGCACAGAAGGCTGTTGTATAAAACACCTGTCTTCCGGATTACATCTTCAAACCAAGGGCAACCATGGCATCCGTGACAGAGAGTGAGAAAGATATGATGATTCTTATGGCATTGCACACAGTCAGTGTGAACCGGAGTGACTTGACACAACGGCCCAAGCAAGCTGTAGAAACAAAATGCAAATGACAGAGAACTTCTTACTTAGTGAAAGGGGTTCCAGTCTGCCGTGAAGCATTCCATGTATACGGGTAAGAGTCTAGCTACATTTTCACATATTATACATTTCAAATTTTGTCAAAGTTGTTTTCATTGCAAGTTAAAGCATAATGTTAGCTAGCTAGTTAACGTTAGCTGGCTGGCTAGCTAGCTAGCTATGTGTATGATCTGTGTAGTAATATTATTAATATCTCAGAAAACCATTTGCATTGCTAGTTATAGACTACTGTTAGCTAGCTAGCTAACATTGAACCTAGTTGGTTAGCTTTAGCTACCTGCAGATTCATACTACATCATTTCATGCATGATGGCTAGCTATGACAATCAATTTGTATTGTTATACTGTATGGGTTGGGATTATGGTTAATTGTTTAGCTAGCTCGCTAGCTACATGTCTAAACAAAAGACTCCACTTCGCCAAATGATTACATGTCCCATCAATTTAGCCAGGTGTGTCTGGGGGTGATATGGCCTATTGTATTTCTTGAACATGTGAAGAGGTCTAGACAATAGAGACCCATCCACTTAGCTAGATGTGGCTGGGGGGGGGGGTTATAGCCTCTCTTTTACCATAGACAGTAATGTGAAGAACAACATGACCTGCACCAAGGTCAGATTAGAATATAGGCCAAGGACTAGATAAAGTGTATTTTTACCTAGAGTTTTTCCTAATTGTAGGCTACTACTTTCACCACTTTTAGTCTTGAAATCTTTTGTTGTTTACTACACTACCTTACTCACTATGTTTAGCACATGGCCTCACATGTGAATCCTTCAAGAGATTGGTGGGGCTAAGGCTTAAGAGGGTGTGAACGATGCTAAATGGGTGTAAACAAAGAAGAGCTCTCTAGTAGGTGTACCAAACCATTTAAGGACCAACTTTCAAAGCAGCATTACTTTCCCATTGTTCCTCAACTGCAGTGTATGATATAACATTTCGAAGCTCTGAGTCTGTACTTTTATCCACTGTAAAAAAAAAAAATCGGGGGGAAATAAGACCGAAAAGAGATGGTGGGTCACATATGCTAAAGAGAAGAGGCAGGCTGTGAGGCTATGGGATGTTATCATGACATTAGTCTTCCTGACAGGGACTGTAGGGGTTGACTGGTGTATGGTCTCCAACAAAAGTCCTGCTCATGGTTTGAAGACTACATACCCACAATGCCAGATGACTTAAGAAGCAAGTGGATGGAGTAAGATGAGAGGACAGCCACTACTGTCAGGAGCACCCTGCAGAGGAGAGAGGAGAGAGCTTCAACATCATCATCCTCATCATCATCATCAACACCATCATTGTCATAATTACAGGGATTTTTCTGTCATTGAAATCCTTGGGCGGGCCGCCTAAGCATTTTTTCAGGTCGCCTAAATACATTTTCGGGATAGAAAAACGCTTTTTGTGTAAACTTAAATGACTACATTTACATTTACGTCATTTAGCAGACGCTCTTATCCAGAGCGACTTACAAATTGGTGCATTCACCTTATAGCCAGTGGGATAACAACTTTACAATGTTATTATTATTATTATTATTATTATTTTTTGGGGGGTGGGTTGGGGTAAGGGGGGTAGAATGATTACTTTATCCTATCCCAGGTATTCCTAAAACAAGATATAAAGTATGTAGAAAAGATAATGGGCCTATATATTTTTTATAATATAATCTGTGAGAACTAACAATCAGCAAAATAAAAGCTAGACAGTCAGGGTGAATTGAAAATTCCAACAACAATTAATTTAGCAGTATATATTTTTGTTAATATGTTTTAGCAAAATAACACAAGATTAGCCATGGCAAAATGCATATAATTGTAGGAAATTTGCTTTAAAACTGCAAAATGTTCTCTTAGCTCCATGGCAGAATATGTAGAATCGCAGGAAATGTGCTTTAAAACTTCACTAATTTCTAACAGCTCCATGGAGAAATTTGAGAAAATGTTCTCTAAAATTCAGCCATGCCGACGGGGTGAACACGTCCCCTGCCATGCCCACCACCTAAGCTCCTTTCTTATCCAGAAAAAACCTTGTTATCATCATCATTATCATCTTCACCATCATCCTCCTCATCAACACCATCATCATCATTCTCCTCCTCATCATTCTCCTCATTATCATCAATCTCCTCATTATCATCAATCTCCTCATCAACACCATCATCACCACCACCACCACCATCCTCCTCCTCCTCATCACCATCCTCAACACCATCGTTGTCATAATGATCATCATCTTCATCACCATCTTCATCATCAAAATAATTATTGTAATAATCATCATCATTATTATCATCATCATCAACCTCATCCTTATTGAACTTGATGACCCAGCACATTCTGGTGCAGTATGACAGTAACAGATGTCCTAATCCATGGCTCTATAGATAACATTCCTCCATGTAAACCATTTATTCAGCTGGATGTACAGCTGGGTGTTGGGTTATGGGGTCTTGAGTCTTTGGTTATGGGGTCTTGGGTTAGCCTCATACAGAGCCTCAGCCTTACAGAGCATCAGTCTTGCTGGCTGTATTATCTACGAATATCTCCCCCATTCCCCCACGATGAGAAACAACCACAAGGACATTAGGGGCGCTATTTAAAGGTGGAAATATTTACAAAGCAACGCTGACATTGAGCTGAGGAAAAACCACAGAGTTAACGGAGAGGAAAAATACAAGACTCTCTGGTCCAAGATCTCCCAAAATACTGCTCCAGCCCCCAACGGCCAACATCTGGCCGAATAGACCAATCTGGATGGACGGAACACAGAAACCTGATCTTTCTGCTCACTTCCCAGAGCAACTCCTGCTCCTCCTCTCTCTAACTGTAACTTTTTTTCTTTCACATTTCTTTCAAATTGTTACTCTTGGCAACTGGACCTGGGCTTGCGTCAGAGAGGCAAAGCACGTCTTTCACCTCGAATTCAACTATATGCCGTTTCACATTGTTCTGTGTCTCGGGCGGCTTGGTGGAAGAATGCAGCAGGGCTGATTTGTGGTGGAGGAGATGTCAGCCGGTACAGTGGTGGGAACAGTGGGACAGTTAGACAGACAGGCAGACTGGCAGACAGAGACAGAGAGACAGACAGAGAGACAGACAGACACTCTCCCCCACTGCATTCCCGCAAGGGCCAGTGCCAGTGCCAGGGCCCGGTTGAGACCTCTGTGTGTGCCAACTTAAGTCTCCACTATAATCTGAAATGTTAGACCACTACAACGGGGCAAAAAAGCTACATGGGTGTAGCTCTGTCACGTAATATGTCTGACTGTCAGTGGTGAGGTAGCTCTGCAATGCAACCTTATTAATATTATAGCTCTCATAATGAGGTGAGATGTCATGTGTCCTAACCTCACCCCTGTGTGTACATGTAAAACATTCAGTTAATGTGCATACACTACATGGGCAACAGGTTTAATAGGGTTTGAAATGTGAATGGGATGTGAATGGGTTGCAAATAAGGGCCAGTGCACAGCCACCTCCCTCCATACAGCCTCTGAACATCCTCTTTGTTCAGCTAAAGCCCACATGACACAACAGTCAGGCCCAGAGGTGTTATACACAGTCAGTAGCCCTCTGCCTGCCTCCGCTCCGGCCCCTTTCCTTCCAGGAAACACAGAAATCTCCTTACAGCAATCCCACCAGTCAGTTGCTGGGACCCAGTGGAGGCTATAGGCTACAGGTCCCATGGCCCCCCTGGCCCTACACTCATACACAGGCATGAATGGTGTCAGATGTGAGTCTGACACACCATGCCTTAGAGCAGACTGCAGTGCCATACCAATAGTGGATGACTGGAACGCTTGTCAGTGCTGTAATGCTCCAATGGACAGAGTAGGTGTTACAGTAGGTGAGGTCAAAGGAAAGGGTAGGATAAAGCACTGGAGGGATTGGATGCTAGTCTGGGTACCAGTCTGTTTAGCTATCATTCCACTCTGTGCCACTCCTGTCATGCTAAGCATCTTTGGCATATGACATGGAATAAAAGGAGTGGAATGTTAGCTAAACAGACTAGGCCCCGTGTAGCTCAGTTGGTAGAGCATGGCGTTTACAACGCCAGCGTTGTGGGTTTGATTCCCACGGGGGCCAGTATGAAATATGTATGCACTCACTAACTGTAAGTCGCTCTGGATAAGAGCGTCTGCTAAATGACTAAAATGTAAAAAATGGTACCTGGGCTAATGGGATGCCACTGTATTGATGTGATGTTAGTTTGGTGTGTTGTTGAGTTTCCCTTTGGTTTTCTGTGTTCAGAGAAGCACGTGCTGCTGCTATGTAGGTCTGCTGTCCCCCTTGGGAATGAGCAGCTAAGATTCAGACTGACAAGGTACGCTGGCAGAAAAAAGAGGAGAGGAGAGGGAGTTGCACCCTGGAGGCTGGAGCACAGCACACAGTGGTCCACTGAAAAGTTGCTTGACTCGCTGTCCCCCTCCCGAGTCCCTCTACATCAGGATTGGGCAACTTTGATGAGGGTGGAGGCCACAAAAAATATGAAGTCATCATGAGGGGCAGCAGTTGCTCCCGGGTCTGCGACCATAATTACAACATTTTGATAGCTGGCTGCTAGAAATCTCTGAAGCTGGAGACACTTATCTCCCTCACTAACTTTAAGCATCAGTTGTCAGAGCAGCTTACCGATCACTACACCTGTACACAGCCCATCTGTAATTAGCCCACCCAACTACCTCATCCCCATATTGTTATCTATTTTGCTCATTTCACCCCAGTATCTCTATTTGTACATCATCTTCTGCACATCTATCACTCCAGTGTTAATACTAAATTGTAATTATTTTGCACTATGGCCTATTTATTGCCTTACCTCCATAACTTACTACATTTGCACACACTGTATATAGATTTTCTATTGTGTTACTGTACGTTTTGTTTATTCCATATGTAACTCTGTGTTGTTGTTGTTGTTTTTACCGCACTGCTTTGCTTTATCTTGGCCAGGTCGCAGTTGTAAATGAGAACTTGTTCTCAACTGGCTTACCTGGTTAAATAAAGGTTAAATAAAATAAAATAAATAAAGACTAACTTACCAACCTAAAATATGTTAGCTGACATGGGCTAATTGCGTGACTATCAGTTACTGACATAACAAGACAAAAACTGCTGATGCGCAACTAAATTTCAAAATTGCACCTTGTATATTCTACTACTCTAGCTTGCAACAGTATGTTGAGACCCCGACTGAGTTTCCTGTGCAATCTCAAACTAAACAAGCTTCACTCACTGTTCATGTGAAATGTACAGACGTAGGGTCTTAAAATATATCCGAGGGCCTTCAAAAGGAGGGCTGCCGGCTGTCCATCCCTGCTCTACATGTTTCTCTCCTTCTCTTTCTCAAATCTATAATGATTTGAGGCACGTGGATCTAAGTCATTTGTAGTAGATACATAAATACATACTGTAAATGCATACTGGTATTTGCTACACTGTGTGTCACTGTAGGATATTAATTTGATCACTCCCGCAAAGCAGGAAATGCAAACTTGTAGTGTATTTGAGTTTTAAAAAGGCTTTTAAAGTTTGTAATTTCCACTTTGACATTTCAGACTTGAATTGCCCTAATGAATTTTTTTTATCAACCCCTACAAAAATGCCCATTAATTATAATCCACATTATAATTCACATTTCCTGTTGCAGAAAGACTATTTTCCTGCTGTAGCAAACTGGCTCAAATGAAGATCCTACATCTGTACATTTCACATGAACAGTGAGTGAAGCATGTTTAGTTTTAGGTTGCACAGGAGCAGTTAAGGTTGTATATACTGTAAGCCAGGTGTCACAGACAGACAAACAGACAGTGTAGTAACCCAGGGTTCAGCCGGTCCAGATCAGTCCAGACCAGACAGAAGACAGGTTGAGAAACCACAGTCACACCACCCAGCTCAAAATAAAGAGCTGTTTACACTGTGGAAAAAACTCCTCTAGACATGACTCTAGGCAGAAAGCTTGGAAACAGTCTTTCAATAATATTTGTGTCGGTCATGGTTGTCTTAAATATGATCAATGCTTCATTTTAGTCACATTTGGTGAGAAATGTGGGCATGCTGCCAATAAGACAAACACATACTACCTCTAGTTTGGAAATAAAATATTGTGTCACCTACCTACAATTCCACTGACTCTAAAACCTGTGCTACTGCTAGTACACAGTCAATGGATTTGGCATTACTACACACATCCAAAACATTGCTTTACCTCTAACAGTGGTGGAAAAAGTATCCAATTGTCATACTTGAGTAAAAGTAAAGATACACTAGATTTTTGTAATTTAGCAGACGCTCTTATCCAGAGCGACTTAAAGCAGGGAGTGCATACATTTCACACTTGTCCCCCATGGGAATCGAAACCACAACCCTGGCATTGCAAGTGCCATGCTCTACCAACTGAGCCACACAGGATTCTACATGACCAACAGTATGTGGACACCTGCTCGTCAAACATCTCATTCCAAAATCATGGGCATTAATATGGAGTTGGTCCCCCCTTTGCTGCTATAACAGCCTCCACTCTTCTGGGAAGGCTTTCCACTAGATGTTGGAACATTGCTGCGGGAACTTGCTTCCATTCAGCCACAACAGCATTAGTGAGGTCAGGCACTGATGTTGGGCGATTAGGCCTGGCTCGCAGTCGGCCTTCCAATTCATCCCAAAGGCGTTCAATGGGGTTGAGGTCAGGGCTCTGTGCAGACCAGTCAAGTTCTTCCACACCGATCTTGACAACCCATTTCTGTATGGACCTCGCTTTGTGTACGGGGGCATTGTCATGCTGAAACAGGAAAGGGCCTTCCCCAAAATGTTGCCACAAAGTTGGAAGCACAGAATCATCTAGAATGTCATTGTATGCTGTAGCGTTAAGATTTTCCTTCACTGGAACTAAGGGGCCTAGCACGAACAATGAAAAACAGCCCCAGACCATTATTCCTCCTCCACCAAACTTTACAGTTGGCACTATGCATTCGGGCAGGTAGCGTTCTCCTGGTTAGTCTGTCGGACTGCCAGATGGTGAAGCATGATTCATCACTCCAGAGAACACGTTTCCACTGCTCCAGAGTCCAATGGCAGCGAACTTTACACCACTCCAGCCAATGCTTGCATTGCGCATGGTGATCTTAGGCTTGTGTGCAGCTGCTCGGCCATGGAAACCCATTTCATGAAGCTCCCGAAGAACAGTTATTGTGCTGACGTTGCTTCCAAAGGCAGTTTGGACCTTGGTAGTGAGTGTTGCAACCAAGGACAGACAATTTTTACTCGCTACGCGCTTCAGCACTCGGCGGTCCCAATCTATGAGCTTGTGTGGCCTATCACTTCGCGGCTGAGCAGTTGTTGCTCCTAGACGTTTCCACTTCACAATAACAGCACTTACAGTTGACCGGGGCAGCTCTTGCAGGGCAGAAATTTGATGAACTGACTTGTTGGAAGGTGGCATCCTATGACAGTGCCATGTTGAAAGTCACTGAGCTCTTCAGTAAGGCCATTCTACTGACAATGTTTGTCTATGGAGAGTGCATGGCTGTGTGCTCGATGTTATACACCTGTCAGTAACGTGTGTGGCTGAAATAGCCAAATCCACAAATTTGAAGGGGTGTCCACATACTTTTGTATAAATAATGTACCTTAATAGAAAATGACTCAAGTATGTATGAGTGAAAGTCACCCAGTAAAATACTTGAGTAAAAGTCTAAACGTATTTGGTTTTAAATATACTTAAGTATCAAAACTAAATGTAATTGCACAAATATACAGTACTTAAGTTTTACAAGTAAGTGTATAAATCATTTCAAATTGCTTATATGAAGCAAACTAGATGGCACAATTTTTATTTTATTTTTATTAACGGATAGCCAGGGGCACACTTCAACACTCAGACATAATTTACAAACAAAGCATTTGTGTTTAGTGAGTCCGCCAGATCAGAGGCAATAGAGATGACCAGGGATGTTATCTTGATAAATGTGTAAAGTGGACCATTTTCCTGTCCTGCTAAGCATTTAAAGTGTAACAAGTACGTTTGGTTGTCAGGGAAAATGTATGGAGTAAAAAGTACATTATTGTCTTTAAGAATGTAGTGAAGTAAAAGTGAAAGTATTCAAAAATATGAACAGAAAAGTAAAGTACAGATACCAAAACAAACGACTTAAGTAGTACTTTAAAGTATTTTTACTTAAGTACTTTACACCACTGACCTCTAGGTAGAGAGCTATTGTATTGTAATCCTATCCAAGGTCGCATGGTAAACAAATCCCTGGGGCTAGGAGAGTTTTCTAATAAAAGCAGCATGATGAAGGCTTACAGCACACAGCACACACAGAGTTTTATGGAACAAGACTTAAAAATCCAGATCCCATGACCACTAACATCTTGTATCCTAGCAGCTGGGTTTAGGAGGTGTGATGCTAATAGGAGGAAGACAAGGGAGTGTGGATGTTATGGTATCTTTCAATGATTGATGGGTGAGATTAACAACAGGAAACCTGAGCTGGATGTGTCCTTTGAAAAGCCCATGGACTCAAAACCTCATAATGCATATTATATTCAACAGAAACAGATTAGACTGTCAGTGGGGGTCAGACAGACAGACAGACAGACAGACAGCGAAGTGTGTCACTAAGTCTTCTTATTCTACTAAACACTTTATTGACACCTGTGCCCTCTCTAATCCAAGACCTGGCCTCTCATTTTGTGCAGGACTGTGGACAAATTGAATGTGTTTCAGTGCTCCTGTGTCATCCCTGATATAATCCCACATCTATCAATCAGGCTGGGTAGCTCTCACACAAGGCAGCGCTGAACTTTCCCTGCCGCTCCATCCGACCTTCTATTCCTGAGATTTGAGGTGAGACTGTCATCTAACAGTGGGGTCATATTGTACAATGACATGCAAGAAGATCACCACAGCCTAATCTGGGCCGGGGTAGGTGCTAAACCCACAAACACATTACATAACCCCTCTATGACTAATCTGGCAGCTGTTAAACTAAACTCTCTGTGACTTGTCCTGACAGCAGATGCCACCACAGCCCAGATTATTCTCCCTAGCTGGCATGGCAGACCCCTGAGAACGCATTCATGTACATTCAGTATTCACACATTCAATCACAGCACAAGATAGGACATGAAGATGCAAGCACATTGAGGTTATTTCCAGCATCCATCATTATAATTGCATTGGTTTAACACAGCAGCACAACGCTGCTATTAGCATAGTAATGAGACCTCTCCATTATGTTTCATTATTACACACAGGGCTTGAAACCCCTATTCATCTCAATGCAGATGTGTATCATGAAACACAGGGTGTTACACACCACCAGTGTGTCACTGCTGTAGTTATGATAGCTATCACAGTAATGATGCCGTATTTACACGTCAGCCTTTTATTTAGAGACTGTTCAATTAGGGCTGTCACATACAAAGTCTACCGCCTGGTTAATAGCCTTTAAATAATTACAGGGGTATTTCTGTCCAAGGAGGAGCTCCATTCAGAGGGGCTAAACGGAATGCAATTGAATCAGAGGAACATTTGTGGCTAATGCACACATTCCTGACTGGGTTTACATCCATGTACATACATCTACAGTACCAATTGATCTTATCATTAATCATATAGAACTGTTGGTCATCTATGTTCATCACAATCATGAACTCATCCATCCATTCATTCATCCATATCCATCCATCCATCCATCCATCCATTCATCCATTAATTAATTAATTCATCCAGCCATCCATCCATGTTGACTCACAGGAATAGAACGACACCTGTGTTGGCCATGGCATACGACAATCCCAGAATTCCACTTCCCATGATGGCGTTGCCCAAGTTGAACACTGACATTCCAAAAGAGGTTTTCCCCTCAAACTGATTCCATGGAGAAACACATAGAGGTGAACATGCTTGTTAGCACAATGGTTACAACAATCAAAGTTGCTTTACAGAAGGAGAGAATGAACACGTTACAGATTCATCTGAACCATCCACTGTGGCAAAAGCAGCCTATAAATTCCACTTACATCTGTGAAGCGTGTGGTCTTCTTGTCCTCCATGTTAGACAGGAACTCCTGACTCTCTGCGAGGTTGGCCTCTGGATCCTCACTTCTGTGGGGATTCATGTGAACAAAGCACAGTCATAACAACATGAAGCAAGAACAATGTTATAAAACCACAACTCAAGAACACTCTATCTGAGAGAATCGTGGAATCACATAGGATAACATTCTACTGCTATAGGTGTCTGGTTGATACTGTTCTGTCCTTATCACAACTTGTGATTGTAATGGTGAGAAACAGTACACTGAAACATATCCCTTCCGTGTAAATTTTACATACCTGACATTTTGGGCACTATTGGGAACAATTTCCCTACAAAGTAGCGTAGAGAAAGACGTTCCATCATCCAATGAAAGCACAAAGAGGAAAAACAAAAAACACCCCCTCAGTAATCCGGCCATGTTGGAGAAAATGACAGTCTGGGTAAACTGATGTATTCAACTACTTAAGGGGGCATGGGGAGACACTGTACATGTTAAACAGTTGATGTAATTTCCTGTGACTGATGGCCATGTCTGTTCCATCCTGATAGAGGTGACCTCATGATTAGTAGGGCAAAGGAACGCAGGCCCTGACACTAGGTAGTACTAGGTACCCATTACCCACATTTCCACACACATACAATGAGGGAAAAAAGTATTTGATCCCCTGCTGATTTTGTACGTTTGCCCACTGACAAATACATGATCAGTCTATAATTTTAATGGTAGGTTTATTTGAACAGTGAGAGACAGAATAATAACAACAAAAATCCAGAAAAACGCATGTCAAAAATGTTATAAATTGATTTGCATTTTAATGAGGGAAATAAGTATTTGACCCCTCTGCAAAACATGACTTAGTACTTGGTGGCAATCACAGAGGTCAGACGTTTCTTGTAGTTGGCCACCAGGTTTGTACACATCTCAGGAGGGATTTTGTCCCACTCCTCTTTGCAGATCTTCTCCAAGTCATTAAGGTTTCGAGCCTGACGTTTGGCAACTCAAACCTTCAGTTCCCTCCACAGATTTTCTATGGGATTAAGGTCTGGAGACTGGCTAGGCCACTCCAGGACCTTAATGTGCTTCTTCTTGAGCCACTCCTTTGTTGCCTTGTCCGTGTGTTTTGGGTCATTGTCATGCTGGAATACCCATCCACAACCCATTTTCAATGCCCTGGCTGAGGGAAGGAGGTTCTCACCCAAGATTTGACAGTACATGGCGCCGTCCATCGTCCCTTTGATGCAGTGAAGTTGTCCTGTCCCCTTAGCAGAAAAACACCCCCAAAGCATAATGTTTCCACCTCCATGTTTGACGGTGGGGATGGTGTTCTTGGGGTCATAGGCAGCATTCCTCCTCCTCCAAACACGGCGAGTTGAGTTGATGCCAAAGAGCTCGATTTTGGTCTCATCTGACCACAACACTTTCACCCAGTTCTCCTCTGAATCATTCAGATATTCATTGGCAAACTTCAGACAGGCCTGTATATGTGCTTTCTTAAGCAGGGCGACCTTGCGGGCGCTGCAGGATTTCAGTCCTTCACGGCATAGTGTGTTACCAATTGTTTTCTTGGTGAATATGGTCCTAGCTGCCTTGAGATCATTGACAAGATCCTCCCGTGTAGTTCTGGGCTGATTCCTCACCGTTCTCATGATCATTGCAACTCCACGAGGTGAGATCTTGCATGGAGCCCCAGGCCGAGGGAGATTGACCGTTCTTTTTTGTTTCTTCCATTTGCGAATAATCGCACCAACTGTTGTCACCTTCTCACCAAGCTGCTTGGCGATGGTCTTGTAGCCCTGTGTAGGTCTACAATCTTGTCCCTGACATCCTTGGAGAGCTCTTTGGTCTTGGCCATGGTGGAGAGTTTGGAATCTGATTGATTGATTGCTTCTGTGGACAGGTGTCTTTTATACAGGTAACAAACTGAGATTAGGAGCACTCCCTAATCTCAGCTCGTTACCTGTATAAAAGACACGTGGGAGCCAGAAATCTTTCTGATTGAAAGGGGGTCAAATACTTATTTCCCTCATTAAACTGCAAATCAATTTATAAAATTTTTGACATGCGTTTTTCTGGATTTTTGTTGTTGTTATTCTGTCTCTCACTGTTCAAATAAACCTACCATTAAAATTATAGACTGATCATTTCTTTGTCAGTGGGCAAACGTACAAAATCAGCAGGGGATCAAATACTTTTTTCCCTCACTGTATCCACAGTAGTTAACAAAGAGCAGTGTTGTTGTTGTGGGGTGTGTGAAGGGAGACGTGACACTCTCAGAGAGTAGTAGGTCACAGCCGTAGCCCGCCCGCAGGACGAGGCAGCCAGTAGCAGAGCTCACCTCACCTCTCTGACACGATAAGGCTCAGTGAGGGAGTACACTAATAGTTTAATTCTCAACCAACGTAATATGTTGCCTAATACCTAGTACCTGAGTGTATACTTTTTTAGATGTAAAGGTTCCTCTTGTCTGCTATTGTGTATCTAATCTTGTCCACCAGCTGTCTCTCTCTCTGTTGAACACTAAATGCGAAAGCAATTGAGCCTGGGGATGAGGTTATCTTCTATCTGAAAGAGTGTATACTGTACTTTTAGAGATGAAAAGCCTGTGTATACTTTCGTATGTTTGTAGTCTACTATCTTGTACTTGAGTCTACACTTACTGCTCTGTGGTGTCGCCTGGTGGTGTTTTGGCTGCTGCTGTGGTTTCCTCCACAGTCTCATGGCCTTTCCCATTGGGAATAGAGTTCATCCCTGCTGGCGCTGGAGCTGATACTGGCGCTGGAGGAGCAGGTTCCACGCTTTCAGCTGCTTTATCTTCACTCATCTTTGCTACAATGTATTGTGTGTGTGTGTGTGTGTGTGTGTGTGTGTGTGTGTGTGTGTGTGTGTGTGTGTGTGTGTGTGGCTGATGTCCTCTTTTCTTTTCCTCTTTTCCTTCAGGAGTCTGTGAAAGAATAGACACGTGGCAGTTAGACTACAACTGATGATTACATCATGTTCATAACCACTGGAATATTACAGACAGTTAATTCAATGCAGATAAGCTTGCTTATCTTGCACATTTTGCACAGCCATCTATCTCCAGAATGGGGATACAAATTGTACAACTTGAGTACAAATATTTTACAATAATACATTCAGCGATGCTTAACAACTAGGTTTTCCCCTAAATACTGCATACAATCAAGCAGGTGGACGTTTATTGGGATGAGTCTTGTCCTAGAGGCAGAACTGAGAGATTTCCGATAGATATGCCAGCAGCAAAGTCAAAATTGGCTATATTGTAAAAATTCATGAAAACTAAAATGTGCTTTTTGGTCTTAATTTAAGGTTTGGGTTAGGCATTTGGGTTAGCAGTGTGGTTAAGGTTAGGGTTAAGGTTAGGTTTAAAACCTGATTGTATTACTTTGCAGTTGTGCCAGCTAGTGACCACTCTGCAGAGCTGCCTCCAAAACAAGATTCATGACGAAAAACACTAACCTGCTACAATCAAGGTGCCAATGTGGTAGTGTTAACAATGACTTGGCCTAAGAGGCATGTTGAAAGATAAATTAGGCCTGTTCTTGGCAGTTATAATGAGTCTGTCTGTGTCTTCCTGGTAGGCCCCAGGGGAATGAGTCTGAGCCCCAGGGGAACGTGCAGACCAGCTGGCTGGATGTTTACAGACATATTCAATCTCTCCATATCCCAGTCTGTTGTCCCCGCTTGCTTCAAGATGTCCATCATTGTTCCTGTACCCAAGAAAGCAAATGACTATCGCCCCATATTTTTTTATTTTTTATTTCACCTTTATTTAACCAGGTAAGCCAGTTGAGAACAGGTTCTCATTTACAACTGCGACCTGGCCAAGATAAAGCAAAGTAGTGCAATAAAAACAACACAGAGTTACATATGGGGTAAAAAAAACATAAAGTCAGAAATACAACAGAAAATATATATACAGTGTGTGCAAATGTAGCAAGTTATGGAGGTAAGGCAATAAATAGGCTATAGTGCAGAATAATTACAATAGTATTAACACTGGAATGCTAGATGTGCAAGAGATTATGTGCAAATAGAGATACTGGGGTGCAAAAGAGCAAATTAAATAACAATATAGGGATGAGGTAGTTGGGTGGGCTAATTTCAGATGGGCTGTGTACAGGTGCAGTGATCGGTAAGGTGCTCTGACAACTGATGCTTAAAGTTATTGGGGGAGATAAGAGTCTCCAGCTTCAGAGATTTTTGCAATTCGTTCCAGTCATTGGCAGCAGAGAACTGGAAGGAATGGCGGCCAAAGGAGGTGTTGGCTTTGGGAATGACCAGTGAGATATACCTGCTGGAGCGCAGACTGCGGGTGGGTGCTGCTATGGTGACCAATGAGCTAAGATAAGGCGGGGATTTGCCTAGCAGTGATTTATAGATGGCCTGGAGCCAGTGGGTTTGACGACGAACATGTAGTGAGGACCAGCCAACAAGAGCGTACAGGTCACAGTGGTGGGTAGTGTATGGGGCTTTGGAGACAAAACGGATGGCACTGTGATAGACTACATCCAATTTGCTGAGTAGAGTGTTGGAGGCTATTTTGTAAATGACATCGCCGAAGTCAAGGATCGGTAGGATAGTCAGTTTTACGAGGGCATGTTTGGCAGCATGAGTGAAGGAGGCTTTGTTGCGAAATAGGAAGCCGATTCTAGATTTAACTTTGGATTGGAGATTCTTTATGTGAGTCTGGAAGTTGAGTTTACAGTCTAACCAGACACCTAGATATTTGTAGTTGTCCACATACTCTAGGTCAGACCCGTCGAGAGTGGTGATTCTAGTCGGGTGGGCGGGTGCTAGCAGCGTTCGATTGAAAAGCATGCATTTAGTTTTACTAGTGTTTAAGAGCAGTTGAAGGCTACTGAAGGATTGTTGTATGGCATTGAAGCTCGTTTGGAGGTTTGTTAACACAGTGTCCAATGAAGGGCCAGATGTATACAAAATGGTGTCGTCTGTGTAGAGGTGGATCTGAGAGTCACCAGCAGCAAGAGCGACATCATTGATATACACGGAGAAAAGTGTCGGCCCAAGAATTGAACCCTGTGGCACCCCCATAGAGACTGCCATAGGTCCAGACAACAGGCCCTCCGATTTGACACACTGAACTCTATCTGAGAAGTAGTTGGTGAACCAGGCGAGGCAGTCATTTGAGAAACCAAGGCTATTTAGTCTGCCAATAAGAATGCGGTGGTTGACAGAGTCGAAAGCCTTGGCCAGGTCGATGAAGACGGCTGCACAGTACTGTCTATTATCAATCGCGGTTATAATATCGTTTAGGACCTTGAGCGTGGCTGAAGTGCACCCGTGACCAGCTCGGAAACCGGATTGCATAGCGGAGAAGGTACGGTGGTATTCGAAATGGTCGATGATCTGTTTGTTAACTTGGCTTTCGAATACTTTCGAAAGGCAGGGCAGGATGGATATAGGTCTGTAGCAGTTTGGATCTAGAGTGTCACCCCCTTTGAAGAGGGGGATGACCGCGGCAGCTTTCCAATCTCTGGGGATCTCAGACGTTATGAAAGAGAGGTTGAACAGACTAGTAATAGGGGTTGCGACAATTTCGGCGGCTAGTTTTAGAAAGAAAGGGTCCAGATTGTCTAGCCCAGCTGATTTGTAGGGGTCCAGATTTTGCAGCGCTTTCAAAACATCAGCTGTCTGAATTTGTGTGAAGGAGAAGCGGGGGGGCATGGGCAAGTTGCAGCAGAGGGTGCAGAGTTGGTGGCCGGGTTAGTGGTAGCCAGATGGAAAGCATGGCCAGCTGTAGCAAAATGCTTGTTGAAATTCTCGATTATTGTAGATTTATCGGTGGTGATAGTGTTTCCTAGCCTCAGTGCAGTGGGCAGCTGGGAGGAAGTGCTCTTATTCTCCATGGACTTTACAGTGTCCCAAAACTTTTTGGAGTTAGTGCTACAGGATGCAAATTTCTGTTTGAAAAAGTTAGCCTTTGCTTTCCTGACTGCTTGTGTATATTGGTTCCTAACTTCCCTGAAAAGTTGCATATCGCGGGGGCTATTTGATGCTAATGCTGTACGCCACAGGATGTTTTTGTGCTGGTCAAGGGCAGTCAAGTCTGAGGAGAACCAGGGGCTATATCGGTTCTTAGTTCTGTATTTTTTGAATGGGGCATGTTTATTTAAGATTGAGAGGAAATTACTTTTAAGGAACAACCAGGCATCCTCTACTGACGGAATGAGATCTATATCCATCCAGGATACCTGGGCCAGGTCAATTAGGAAGGCCTCCTCGCTAAAGTGTTTTAGGGAGCGTTTGACAGTGATGAGGGGTGGTCGTTTGACCGCGGACCCGTTACGGACGCAGGCAATAAGGCAGTGATCGCTGAGATCCTGGTTGAAGACAGCTGAGGTGTATTTAGAGGGTATATTAGTCAGGATGATATCTATGAGGGTACCCATGTTTAAGGATTTAGGGTTGTACCTGGTAGGTTCGTTGATAATTTGCGTGAGGTTGAGGGCATCTAGCTTGGATTGTAGGATGGCTGGGGTATTAAGCATATCCCAATTTAGGTCACCAAGCAGTACAAACTCAGAGGATAAATGGGGGCAATCAATTCACATATGGTGTCCAGGGCACAGCTGGGGGCTGAGGGGGGTCTGTAGCAAGCGGCAACAGTGAGAGACTTATTTCTGGAAAGGTGGATTTTTAGAAGTAGAAGCTCAAACTGTTTGGGCACAGACCTGGATAGTATGATAGAGCTCTGCAGGCTATCTCTACAGTAGATTGCAACTCCACCCCCTTTGGCAGTTCTATCTAGACGGAAAATGTTATAGTTGGGGATGGAAATTTCAGAATTTTTGGTGGCCTTCCTGAGCCAGGATTCAGACACTGCTAGAACATCAGGGTTGGCAGAGTGTGCTAACGCAGTGAATAACTCAAACTTAGGAAGTAGACTTCTGATATTTATGTGCAAGAAACCAAGACCTTTGCGATTACAGAAGTCAACAAATGATAGCTCCTGGGGAGTAGGAGTGATACTGGGGGCTACAGGGCCTGGGTTAGCCTCTACATCACCAGAGGAACAGAGGAGGACTAGAATAAGGATACGGCTAAAGGCTTTAAGAACTGGTCTTCTAGTGCGTTGGGTACATAGAATAAAGGGGGGCAGATTTCCGGGTGTTATAGAAAAGATTCAGGGCATTATGAACAGACAAGGATATGGAAGGATATGAGTAAAGTGGAGGTAAACCTAAGCGTTGGGTAACACTGAAAGAGATAGTATCTCTAGAGGCATCAATTGAGTCGGTCTCTGAGTGTATGGGTGGAGGGGACAAAGGAGCTAACCAAGGCAGGTTTAGCTAGGCTGGGGGTCTACAGTGATATAGTACAATTAGAAATAACCGAAACAACAATAAACTAACCATGTTTGGGCTGAGGCTAAACATAAACAGGATGTAGTACCGTAAAAAGGAACAGTCCAGCAGATATCAGCTGTATAGCTGAGTTATCATAAGGTCCGGTGGTGAAGCGCTAGTGAGTAAGAGGCCACGGCTAGCGTGTGCTACGTCCGTTTTGTTGTAGCTAGCTGGTAGCGATGAATCCGGAGTTAAAGGTCCAGTGATTCAGTGATGCCGGCGGAAAAACTGATATGTTCTGGGTCGATAACGCGCAGTGCTGACTGGCCGAATATCCGGTGATCAATGTCCAGTGATTAAAATTAATCCCGTGGAAAAAAATCAAATGTTCTGGGTAAAACACCGCTAGCTGTGGCTAATAGCAAGTAGCTAGTTCAGTAGCTAGTTCAGTTTAGTGAGTAAGCGTGTGCTAACGGGCCAGGGCTAGCAGATGGATGGAATCTTCGTGGTTACGTCGTAACCACATCAGACGATTTCGTCGGCAGACCAGTCGTGTAGGATCGGCGGGGCAATACTAGGTGGTCCCGTCCGGTTGATAGAGAGGTAGATAGCCGGGAGATGGGCCTAGCTCAGGTTGATTAGCCAGACCACAGCGTCCGTTTTGTTGTAGCCAGCTGGTAGCGATGAATCCGGAGTTAAAGGTCCAGTGAATCCTTTATGTTCTGGGTCGATAACGCGCTGTGCAGACTGGCCGAATATCCGGTGATCAATGTCCAGTGATTAAAATTAATCCCGCGGAAAAAAATCCAATGTTCTGGGTGAAACACCGCTAGCACCGCTAGCTGTGGCTAATAGCAAGTAGCTAGTTAGCTGGCTAGCT
This sequence comes from Coregonus clupeaformis, assembly GCF_020615455.1. Taxonomy (NCBI): domain Eukaryota; kingdom Metazoa; phylum Chordata; class Actinopteri; order Salmoniformes; family Salmonidae; genus Coregonus; species Coregonus clupeaformis. The sequence continues at coordinate 37,134,701 of NC_059203.1, read as the reverse complement.
AGTTTCTACTGGAGATTCTAGATTCTAGATAAAAGGTAAGTCAATAATAGAATCCGTTCCACATTGAGAGAGGCGGGTTGCAGGAAAGTATATTTTGTAGAAGGATGAAAAGTCTGATAGGGAAATATGTACGAAAAATACAAAAAAACTGGGTATTTACAGGCTATTTACAGACACACGACAGAAACAGGACTGCACTACTTCGCCATCTTGGAACATGGCACTCACTTCTGTCATCATTATGTGCTTTAAGAGGTTAGTTAAGGACCATTTAACCTCCACCCTAGACCAGGGATGGGCAACTGGCGGCCCGGCCTGCGTCCCTTATCTAGGCCTGCGGATACATTTCCAAAGACAAAACAAAACTCAATCGGGGTGCAACTTCGATATTTGGTTGTGCATCAGCAGTTTTTCTCTTGTTATGTCAGTCACTGTTATGTCAGTCATTGACATGTCAGCAAAACATTTTTAGATTGGTATGTTAGATTGGTATGTTAGTTGGTATGTTAGTCTAGCAACCAGCTATCTAATAATATCTAGTAATCATGGTTGAATTACCGACCGTGGGACCCCCATTGATTTTGTTGGTCACTCTCACTGAGATATCATATTAAAAACAGCAAACATTTCTCTCTACCCTATGGCAAAATGTGTAGATTTTCAGCAAACTTGCTTTAAAACTTAAAAATTTTCTCCACACCCCATGGCAAAAATGTGTAAAATTGCAGGAAATTAATTATAAAGCTGACGTGTTGCTCGCAAGGTGGGGGAAACAACATTTCACTTAGGGCCCCCAATAGGCTAGGGCCGGCTCTGACTACATGTGTGGGTATGGATGTGGGTATGCAGACCCGCGAGCCACTGATGAGTTCCGATTGTTTTGTGGTCCCCACCCCATCAAAGTTGTCCATCCCTGCCATTGACCAACTACAATTTGTATACCACCCCAACAGATCCACGGATGATGCAATCGCCATCGCACTGCACACTGCCATATCCCACCTATGTAAAAATGCTGTGTATCGACTACAGCTCAGCCTTCAACATCAGAGTGCCCTGCAAGCTCATCACTAAGCTCAGGGCCCTGGGTCTGAACCCCTCCCTGTGCAACTGGGTCCTGGACTTCCTGACGGGCCGACCCCAAGTGGTGAAGTTAGGCAACAACCCCTCCGCCACGCCGTTCGTCAATATGGGGGCCATTGAAACTTCAAAATTTTCTCCACACCCCATGGCAAAAATGTGTAAAAAAATTTTTGGAACACTGGTAATTTTAATAATGTTTACATACTGTTTTACCCACTTTATATGTATATACTATATATACAAAGCTATGTGGATACCCCTTCAAATGAGGGGATTCTGCAATTTCAGCCACACCCGTTGCTGACAAGTGTATAAAATCGAGCACAGAGCCATGCAATCTCCCTAGACAAATATTGGCAGAATGGCCTTATTGAAGAGCTCAGTGACTTTCAACGAGGCACCGTCATAGGATGCCACCTTTCCAACAAGTCAGTTTGTAAAATTTCTGCCCTGCTAGAGCTGCCCCGGTCAACTGTAAGTGCTGTTATTGTGAAGTGGAAATGTCTAGGAGCAACAACTGCTCAGCCGCGAAGTGGTAGGCCACACAAGCTCACAGAACGGGACTGCCGAGTGCTGAAGCGCATAGCGCGTAAAAACTGTCTGTCCTTGGTTGCAACACAAATTACCGAGTTCCAAACTGCCTCTGGAAGCAACATCAGCACAAGAACTGTTCGTAGGGAGCTTCATGAAATGGGTTTCCATGGCCGAGCAGCCGCACACAAGCCTAAGATCACCATGCGCAATGCCAAGCGTCGGCTGGAGTGGTGTAAATCTCACCGCCATTTGACTCTGGGGCAGTGGAAAAGCGTTCTCTGAAATGATGAATCACGCTTCACCATCTGGCAGTCCGACGGACAAATCTGGGTTTGGCAGATGCCAGGAGAACGCTACCTGCCCGAATGCATAGTGGCAACTGTAAAGTTTGGTGGAGGAGGAATAATGGTTTTCATGGTTCGGGCTAGCCCCCTTAGTTCCAGTGAAGGGAAATGTTAACGCTACAGCATACAATGACTTTCTAGACGATTCTGTGCTTCCAACTTTGTGGCAACAGTTTGGGGAAGGCCCTTTCCTGTTTCAGCATGACAATGCCCCCGTGCACAAAGCGAGGTCCATACAGAAATGGTTTGTCGAGATCGGTGTGGAAGACCTTGACTGGCCTGCAAAGAGCCCTGACCTCAACCCCATCGAATACCTTTGGGATGAATTGGAATGCAGACTGAGAGCCAGGCCTAATCGCCCAACATCAGTGCCCTACCTCAATAATGCTCTTGTGGCTGAATGGAAGCAAGTCCCCGCAGCAATGTTCCAACATCTAGTGGAAAGCCTTCCCAGAAGAGTGGAGGCTGTTATAGCAGCAAAGGGGGGACCAACTCCATATTAATGCCCATAATTTTGGAATGAGATGTTCGACGAGCAGGTGTCCACATACCTTTGGTCATGTAGTGTATTTATAGTCCGGACTCTGATATTGCTCGTTCTGATATTTTGAATTATGTGTGTATTGTTTTGTATTGCTAGGTATTACTGCACTGTAGGAGCTAGAAACAAGCATTTCGCTGCACCTGCGATAACAGCTGCAAATCTGTGTAAACGGCCAATAAACTTAGATTTTATTTGACTTATAAAGCACTTTCTAAGAACGCTGGAGGAGCTGACAACACAAACACTTTTTATTATCAGTTTGTCACACGTAAGATAAAAGCACCAGCCACCATCATTGAAGTCAGAAAGCTAAGTTGATAAACAACCTTTTTTTCCGGGGAGAATCTCTGGCATTATTTATTTGTCAGCTGAGAGGTATTTTACTCTCTACTGCTTACGGGAAGGAAAGGCCCCAGTTAGCTGTGACACTCTAGGCTTTGTGAGGGATGATTCGGGCCCCTTTGCTCGGGGCCCCTGTGTCCTAGGTCCCCTACAGTGGTGTATAAGCAGAGCTGCTGGTGTACAGGCCCTGAAAGGCCCCTGAAAGGCTCCTGTGACATGCGTCTCTCTGTTCCTGTCAACCTCAGCTCCCTGGCTGTCCCTGAAAGCTCGCACAGCTAATTTCCCCATTAGCTATGCAGCGTAAACAGGGGTAAAGGGCGGATGGAGTAGGGGGGTATAGAGGGTTGGAGGGGTAGGGGGGGTTAGAGAAGGTGGCACACACACAGTGGGACCCACAGAAGGAGGAGATGAAAGGCAGCAGAACCAGCTACGACCAGCTTAGAACCAGTTCTGGGCCTCCATTTTTTTGTTATGATCTTAGCGTAGCGGCAGTGCTCTCGCTCTCTCAGTGCTCCAGCCCTCTTCACTGGCCCTGGTCCCCTCAGCTCACCCCTGTTCCCACCAGCCCCACTTCCCCTCTCCTGCCCGCTTTTCAAATGTAGCTTTTCTGTCAAATGATTTTAGCACATCAAACACTGAGGGAGGTGGATAAACCCTGAGTCTCCATCGAGCAGCAGCCCCTCATGGCCTGTGTTACTGTGTCACCGGCCTCCACCAACCACGTTGTAATGTGAGCCTAACTGCGCAGCCAGACTTCTCTGTCTCTCAGGCTAATGCGGGGCAACGTGGTCGGCCAGCAAAACATGGCACACAATGGCGCATGTTGTGTGGTTTCCTGGGAACGGGCCGGAGAACAGTGGTGCTATTGTGCCAGGCATCATTATACCACTGGGGCCCCCTTGGCTGCAGCTCGCTGGGCCACTCGATGGGATGAAAAGGTAATTCATTGCACCCTAATTGAAAAGACGCCACCTTGAATTCAGCAGCTACCAGGGACCCGCGTTCACGCACATGTGTGGCAGGGGACGGGAAGGAGACAGGCAGGGGCTGGTGCCACACACACTAGGACCCCATCACCAGTGAGGTGTCTCTCTGTCACTCAAACAGCCCACCATTCATAGACAGGCTGGGCAGAGCGCTCAGAAGAGGACCTGAAGCTAAACGGATATGTGATTGGCTGGCTGGACCACAGGGGGATCTCTGGGATGACCTCACAGGGTGGAGCTTCTCCACGGCACAGCTGATTGGGCAGAATCACATCTCCGATAAACATTGTATAAATGAACTTCCTTCAGCTAACTGGGTGTGAAAACACAAACACAGTGTGTTTTCATTCAGAAAGAATGCCTGGCAGATAGCTACCCACAGACACAGGGAATATGGTATGAATACAGTATATTTGAAGACTTAGTTGATTGTTCCGCTAACTCCCTGAGAGAGTGAGCCACTGAAGATGAAAGAGAATGGGAATGAAGAAGAGAATGCTTACAATGGGGAATGTAGGACAGTCACCATGTGATGTAAGCAGCAAGGATACACACAGATCTCCATGTGAAGGACTGGGAGACTTCCCACCAAGATGTCACATATATACAGAGAACAATACTTGAATACTACACCTATTAAATATAGTATGAAACATGAGAGAAAAGGTTGTGTGTTGATGAGAAGAGGTCTATCCAGGTCAAGTCACAGTAGCGATGAGATCACTCACATCCTGAATAGCATATGGTATGATGCCATCATCACATCCCCTCCATGCACAATTAAAAAGCCTGCCTGCCCAGCCATCATCACTTAAATCTCAACACCTCACTTTCCCAGATTAGCCTCCTAAAAGTGTTTGTGAGCAGTTTGACAGGAATTGGATTGTTGGGAGAACGTCACGCAGGCTTACTCACCACCTTTAGGGAGGTATACATGTGGCGTCGGGTAATTACACCGAGAGCGTTTAATTAAATTCTGCATGCTGTTATTTTAAAGGTCTTTCCATCATAAATAACTATTAATAGATGGGGTTTATTTGCTCTGGCTCTGCATGCAGCATTATCATACACATGGAAAGGCTGACAGAGAGAGAGAGAGAGAGAGAAGCAGTCATTTGGCAATCATCCCTATATTACTCCCTAAGCCAGTGGATGTTGTGGATGCAGTGGTTTTATAAACCGCTGCTGTGTTCTGTTCTCTCAGGCTTTTCATGCGTGTAGTTGTTGTGTTGGGTCTCTGCTTTGTGTAGACAGAAGGCTGTGTCCCCAGGGGAAAGGAGCTTGCTCGGTAAGGGTGGGGATGGGGGGTGGGGGGATGGCGAAAGGGGCAGATTTACGCAAGAGCAAATGTCACATTGTTACACTTCAGTGTGGGAAAAAATCAATGTCCTCATTCCCTGTCTGATCTGTCAGACTTGTGTTTATCCAAGCCCTGCAGAGCCCTGATCCCCAAAAACCTCCTAAATTTGTCACCCGCAGACCAGCGTCTGTGATGCTGGGCCTAGGCTGCTCTGACATAGGCTGCACGGCTAAGAGACGTCATCCCAGGAGGGGGATGTATGAGGGAAAGACGTGTTTACCGCTGGCCCAGATCCACTCGAAACCAGGGTCCTGACCAACATAGCACATTTACCAACACTGATTACTTTTACTGCCATTTGTGTGTGTGTGTATATATATGTGTGTGTGTGTGTGTGTGTTTGTTTATGTGGGTGGGTGGGTGGGTGGTTAGGTGTGTGTGTAGCCTGCTCAAGGAATGATCAGGTTATAATACCCAACCCCTCTCCAAAACTGTCAAGGCCCTGTGCTTCATTAGTCCACTGTAATTTCATCTGAGCTTGATCTAGATTGTTGAAGAGGCTCTGGACTATCATTAAGCCATGAGGGACTGTTAGCAGTTTTGTTACTCCCCTGCAGGCAGGGAGAAATTGAAAGTGCCACTGCTCCATATCCTATCAACAAAGCCCTTTAACTTTCCCTAACCCATGTGGCTACACAAGTTTGAATCCATATTAATTTTTTCCTTACAACCCATCAATTATAGTACTGTATTGTATTTTGATTAACCGCTTAACCTTTTCACGTGTAAGTTCCAAATATCTCTAACGGTCGCCCCAGTGTGAGTTTTTTAATGCGCGTGATGTCAGAATGCACTCACTGTTCCAAAATGTGATTGTTACGCAACAGGACAGTTAAACCGTGCTGCCCTCAAACCAAGGCACACTGCCTGCTAATTATCTATAGGCTATGTTTCAACTTGTCAATTTCTAATGATTTTCTAACAAGTTTTATTTTCGGACAGTTTGAATTGTTTGAATTGAGGTGTTCCGCCTCCTCATTAATTCACATAAGAAGTAGCCCATTTCACTGTTGAGGACAATTTATGTTTGAGGCTTTACTGAGCCAGACAAACTTCTCTCTTCAATGAGAGCCCAAGCACTTCCCCAGTGTTTCCCCAGATCAAGTATGCAGACATTGCGCATCTCTAGTCAGAACAGGCCTGGCACAAACTTTTTCCCCCTGGCACATTTTCTGGCTGGGACCCGCATTGCCTTCATTGTTGTTTTCCTTACAAATAATAACTTTGGACATGTGTGTGTTCCTATCAAAGTAAGTGCCTCATTTTCTGTATATCGTGTGGTCGTTTCTACTGTAGCATACCGTATGTATGGAGCATAATGTATTTACTGTTTTATTCACGTTTTCAATTACTGGTGACAAATCATGCATTCCGATTCTTGCATGGATTGTAATGGACACATATGATGTGTGTAAAATACTTTTCTGAAGGTTGTACTGATTATGATGAGCTAATGCTAAGCTATTTTCCAGCTATGTGTGGCGCCATGTTTGTTGACATCATACAATGCATTCTGGGTGTCACATAAACGTCTCTCAAATGTTATAACAAAATGAGGTGAAGGGATGGTTCACTCATCTTTCGAGTAAACTTCCGGAAGTGAATGATGGGAAGTGAATGATGGTAGACAACACACCCCCTTCAACATGCATACTGCAAATTGACCAAACTCATCTTGTCTCCTCTTCTTATTTTTGGTTGATGCGAAAAAACAAATGTCAGATTATTTAAGTGTTTTACTCAATTATTTTTGATCAATGGTGAGCTCACCCGTGATGTGATGAATTGTAAATAGTAATTGCTGTTAGCTAATTCATATTATGGTTTCTGTCAGCCAAGAGTTAGATAAATATGACCGCTTGTGTTACGTCAATATTTCCTCAGTTAGCTCTAAGACTAATGTAGCCTACATTTTCCGGTTTGGATTATTGTGTTATGCTGTTCTGTTCTGTACTTCTGTTGAATGTCTGAACATTGCATCCAATAATAAACTGGTCACATTCAGGACATAACATTGTAAGGACTGTTTGTGCAAAATGTTTCTGTGAAAAAACAGTGTGGCCAGCTCAAATGCTGACTGTTGCGTCAATCGTTACTGGACTTTCTAAATAAGTGTTCTAATCACACCGGTTTGAGCGTACGCTGCAGGGACCACTGTAGAATGATCACACCCATGTGTTGGTACGTGTCAAAGGGTTAAATTGATACCGGTGGCATTATCTGTGGCAGACCTTACCTCAGCTACATCAATTTTTGTACTTTTAAATTAATGATATACAGTATGTGACCTGTTTCAGAAAGCTGGGCGTATAACAGACATCAATACTGCACAGGAGAGGCATTTGAACGTAAAACCCTAAATTTTTTTCATCAAAATGACTTTTTTGCAGAAATGCCTTCTTGAAAATGTGAACGTTCATGTGCCTTAATAACAAACTTGTATGTCATCTGTAAATATGAATACAATTGTTAAATTAGGAGCCTAGTTGGTTTAGCCATGGAAAAAGACAGGAAACTTCCGCTAGCCTTGATTGTTTGAGATAATGATGGGCTGGACATGCCGAGAGATGAGTTCTGATTGGTCTGCCATGTCTATAACATGAGCTGCTCAGATAATCCTTGCCACCGTGGATTTTTTGAAAGATATAGCCTTGGAGAACTGCAAAAGTGTTGCTACTCCTCTCAACAACAATGCTGCCCTGAATTTAGCAGGCGCTATCGACAAAGTTCAGTGGGATGATCGTGCCATGCTGACTCTCTCTGACTCTGAAAATGAATCAGACAATGAGGAAATCCCTGACTTAGGTAAAAATATTTTCATTGAACCAGACATTGTACAGTCTTTTGATGACAGTGATGAGGAAGAAACGGAGATCAACATCATGGAAGAAGTTGACAGAGTTTTGAAATCAGTGGAATGCCCGGTGGAAGTGGAGTCTAAGAAGGCGATGGAGAAAATTCTGATGTTTGATTGTAAATGCGGAGGGAGTAGAAAAGAGAACACAGAAGGCTGTTGTATAAAACACCTGTCTCTGTATTACATTGTCAAACTAAGGGCAACTATGGCCGCAAAGCATTCATCCAAGTATACAGGTAAGAGTCTAGCTACATTTTCAGATATTATACGTTTCTAATTTTGTCAGAAAGTCATTTTCATTGCAAGGTAAAGCGTATGGTTAGCTGGCTGGCTTGCTAGCTATGTGTATGATTTGTGTAGTAATATTATGCAAACAGAAAGCTGTTATCCCTTGCTTACTTGCTAGCTAGCCAACTATGGCTAACATAGTCAGGTCAAAAAGTGCAGCCAGAATAACAGAAAAGTAGCCTCATTTGCATTTGTTTAAGTTGTTTTCTAGAGACATTTATTTGGATACATCCATAACAATGAGCTAATGAAGTGCGATTTCGCCTGGCATAGAAAATGTGTTCACTCATCAAGACACTGCTGTTCAGAGGAGCTAGCCAACAACACAGCTAACACATTCACTTCAAACTGAAGCTGGAAAGATTGCAAACTAGCTGCACTTCATTTTTCGTTTGACCTTTTTAAAATTGACATTTCTTTGTATATATCCATAAAAATGATGCCAGCTGATTCGTGATTTTGACAGGCTGAGAAACGCTGCCTGCCTGTCTGTCTCGTCCTGACTCCCGACACGTTCATTACTATGGGACAGCTGGAGATCGAATTTGAATATTGAAACAATGTTGCAAATGTCGGCGAGACAGACAGCAAGGTTTATACAAATCTCCGCTTTTGAAAACTAAATGTTAGTCTTAAAGAAATGTGAGATAATGTCTAGATGCTTTTTATAGTGGAGATCAAGTTTATAAAGTGCCTGGGCTGATGAGACAGTGGATTGTGCAGTCAGATGGAACAGAGTAAATAGGCATTTTAACGTCATAGATTTAGCCGGTGGTAACCGGCTGGAATGCGGTTGTAACCAATCAACATTCAGGATTAGACCCACCTGTTGTATAATGTATGAAATATCATTTTTAAACTCTGTGTCTGTAATTATATCCAATATATATATATATATATATATATATAAAAATAAAAAAATAAAATGTTGGAACATAAGACCGAAAAGAGGTGGGGGGTCACATATACCCATTGACTCTTGAGGAGTATAATTTATAAATGCCTCATGAGCTTAGTTCAATTGTCTAACCCCATCTGAACCCAAAATATAAGCTTGTTTTACTTCATTGTTTGTAAACAATGTAATTGCAAACAAACACTGTATAGCTTCAAAACATGGTTAAAACGACAGTATTATTTTGATCTCATGAACAGTCAGTCCTTGCATCCATAGCCCTGTCTATGAATTTGAAAGTGGTTACATTTCTCCAGCCACATCCCTAAACTGTTTAGCCCTAAATAAAATCTCATATTGTGCCACTGAGGTATTTAGTTTTTTCCGTCTAGCTACAGTGAGGGAAAAAAACTATTTGATCCCCTGCTGATTTTGTACGTTTGCCCACTGACAAAGAAATGATCAGTCTATAATTTCAATGGTAGGTTTATTTGAACAGTGAGAGACAGAATAACAACAAAAAAATCCAGAAAAACGCATGTCAAAAATGTTATAAATTGATTAGCATTTTAATGAGGGAAATAAGTATTTGACACTCTCTCAATCAGAAAGATTTCTGGCTCCCAGGTGTCTTTTATACAGGTAACGAGCTGAGATTAGGAGCACACTCTTAAAGGGAGTGCTCCTAATCTCAGCTTGTTACCTGTATAAAAGAGACCTGTCCACAGAAGCAATCAATCAATCAGATTCCAAACTCTCCACCATGGCCAAGACCAAAGAGCTCTCCAAGGATGTCAGGGACAAGATTGTAGACCTACACAAGGCTGGAATGGGCTACAAGACCATCGCCAAGCAGCTTGGTGAGAAGGTGACAACAGTTGGTGCGATTATTCGCAAATGGAAGAAACACAAAAGAACTGTCAATCTCCCTCTGCCTGGGGCTCCATGCAAGTTCTCACCTTGTGGAGTTGCAATGATCATGAGAACAGTGAGGAATCAGCCCAGAACTACACGGGAGGATCTTGTCAATGATCTCAAGGCAGCTGGGACCATAGTCACCAAGAAAACAATTGGTAACACATTACGCCGTGAAGGACTGAAATCCTGCAGCGCCCGCAATGTCCCGCTGCTCAAGAAAGCACATATACATGCCCGTCTGAAGTTTGCCAATGAACATCTGAATGATTCAGAGGAGAACTGGGTGAAAGTGTTGTGGTCAGATGAGACCAAAATGTAGCTCTTTGGCATCAACTCAACTTGCCGTGTTTGGAGGAGGAGGAATGCTGCCTATGACCCCAAGAACACCACCCCCACCGTCAAACATGGAGGTGGAAACATTATGCTTTGGGGGTGTTTTTCTGCTAAGGGGACAGGACAACTTCACCGCATCAAAGGGACGATGGACGGGGCCATGTACCGTCAAATCTTGGGTGAGAACCTCCTTCCCTCAGCCAGGGCATTGAAAATGGGTCATGGATGGGTATTCCAGCATGACAATGACCCAAAACACACGGACAAGGCAACAAAGGAGTGGCTCAAGAAGAAGCACATTAAGGTCCTGGAGTGGCCTACCCAGTCTCCAGACATTAATCCCATAGAAAATCTGTGGAGGGAGCTGAAGGTTTGAGTTGCCAAACGTCAGGCTCGAAACCTTAATGACTTGATCTGCAAAGAGGAGTGGGACAAAATCCCTCCTGAGATGTGTGCAAACCTGGTGGCCAACTACAAGAAACGTCTGACCTCTGTGATTGCCAACAAGGGTTTTGCCACCAAGTACTAAGTAATGTTTTGCAGAGGGGTCAAATACTTATTTCCCTCATTAAAATGCAAACACAATAACATTTTTGACATGCGCTTTTCTGGATTTTTTTGTTGTTATTCTGTCTCTCACTGTTCAAATAAACCTACCATTAAAATTATAGACTGATCATTTCTTTGTCAGTGGGCAAACATACAAAATCAGCAGGGGATCAAATACTTTTTTCCCTCACTGTACCTGTCGAATTGAAATCACCTGGGCCCTGAGTGACAACGCGTCTGACTAGAAAACATCTCATCGCTCTCTAGCGGGCTGAATGTTCAGTGTGGAGAGATTTACAAAAGATTAAGAGATTACACTTTTCCAAAAAATTTCTCTGATGAGCTGCTAATAGACGTGTCTCCCTGTGTGGCCGGCCATGTTTAAGAGGAAACAGTGGAGAGGAGAGTCTGTGGGCTTCTGACAGCCTGTCTCTGTCTGTCCCTAGGATGACTGGATTGGGAAATCAGGATTTAACTTCCCATGTGTGTCACACACACACACACTATGCTGCTAAAAATCTAATAGCCCATCCATGTCACAGAGGCCTGTTGAGGCCTGTATAAAGAATGGCGCCGGAGAAGATGGCTGCCGTTTTACAGCCCTCTAACCAATTGTACTATTATGTGTGTTTTTTCGCATTATTTGTAATTTATTCTGTACATAATGTTTCTGCCACCGTCTCTTATGACCAAAAAGAGCTTCTGGATATCAGGACAGTTATTACTCACCTCATACTGGACAAAGATTTTTTCTTCAACGAGTTGGACGCAAAGGATATTCTACAGACGCCCGACAAGGCCCAAATCCCCATTATTCGCATGAGAAAGAGATGGAGATATCGTGGACGTAGGTCGGGGTGCCTTGTAAGGATCCGACGGCGAGCGAGTAAATTGCCTCTTCCATCAATCCTATTACCCAATGTTCAATCATTTGAAAATAAATTTGACGACCTAAGATTAAGGTTATCCTACCAACGGGACATTAAAAACTGTAATATCTTATGTTTCACCGAGTCGTGGCTGAACGACGACATGGATAAAGTACAGCTGGCGGGAAATACGCTACATCGGCAGGATAGAAAGGCTGACTCCGGTAAGACAAGGGATGGCGGGCTGTGTATATTTGTAAACAATAGCTGGTGCATAAAATCTAATACTAAGGAATACCGCATCTCCGGCGCGGCTCACTCTTGGATTGCGTCCTACCTGACCGGTCGCTCCTACCAAGTGGCGTGGCGAGAAGCTGTCTCCGCACCACGTGCTCTCACCACTGGTGTCCCCCAGGGCTCAGTTCTAGGCCCTCTCCTATTCTCGCTATACACCAAGTCACTTGGCTCTGTCATATCCTCACATGGCCTCTCCTATCATTGCTACGCTGACGATACACAACTAATCTTCTCCTTTCCCCCTTCTGATAACCAGGTGGCGAATCGCATCTCTGCATGTCTGGCAGACATATCAGTATGGATGACGGATCACCACCTCAAGCTGAACCTTGGCAAGACGGAGCTGCTCTTCCTCCCGGGGAAGGACTGCCCGTTCCATGATCTCGCCATCACGGTTGACAACTCCGTTGTGTCCTCCTCCCAGAGTGCGAAGAGCCTTGGCGTGACCCTGGACAACACCCTGTCGTTCTCCGCTAACATCAAGGTGGTGACCCGATCCTGTAGGTTCATGCTCTACAACATTCGGAGAGTACGACCCTGCCTTACACAGGAAGCGGCACAGGTCCTAATCCAGGCACTTGTCATCTCCCGTCTGGATTACTGCAACTCGCTGTTGGCTGGGCTCCCTGCCTGTGCCATTAAACCCCTACAACTCATCCAGAATGCCGCAGCCCGTCTGGTGTTCAACCTTCCCAAGTTCTCTCCACGTCACCCCGCTCCTCCGCACACTCCACTGGCTTCCAGTTGAAGCTCGCATCTGTTACAAGACCATGGTGCTTGCCTATGGAGCTGTGAGGGGAACGGCACCTCCGTACCTTCAGGCTCTGATCAGTCCCTACACCCAAACGAGGGCATTGCGTTCATCCACCTCTGGCCTGCTGGCTCCCCTTCCTCTGCGGAAGCATAGTTCCCGCTCAGCCCAGTCAAAACTGTTCGCTGCTCTGGCACCCCAATGGTGGAACAAGCTCCCTCACGATGCCAGGACAGCGGAGTCACTCACCACCTTCCGGAGACATTTGAAACCCCACCTCTTTAAGGAATACCTGGGATAGGATAAAGTAATCATTCTACCCCTCCCCCCCCACCCCCCCCAAAAAAAACAATTAATAATAAAAATAAAAAAATTTGTAAAGTGGTTATCCCACTGGCTATAGGGTGAATGCACCAATTTGTAAGTCGCTCTGGATAAGAGCGTCTGCTAAATGACGTAAATGTAATGTAAATGAAGTCTCAAGGTTTTGCTCGCCTGAGGTAGACTATCTCATGATAAGCTGTAGACCACACTATTTACCAAGAGAGTTTTCATCTATATTTTTCGTAGCTGTCTATTTACCACCACAAACCGATGATGACACTAAGATTGCACTCAACAAGCTGTATAAGGCCATAAGTAAACAGGAAAACGCTCATCCAGAGGCAGCGCTCCTAGTGGCTGGGGACTTTAATGCAGGGAAACTTAAATCCATTCTACCTAATTTCTACCAGCATGTTAAATGTGCATCCAGAGGAAAAACACACAGAGACGCGTACAAAGCTCTCCCTCGTCCTCCATTTGGCAAATCTGATCATAACTCTATCCTCCTGATTCCTGCTTATAAGCAAAAACTAAAGCAGGAAGCATAAGTTACTCGGTTAATAAGGAAGTGGTCAGATGACGCAGATGCTAAGCTACAGGATTGTTTTGCTAGCACAGACTGGAATATGTTCCGGGATTCTTCCGATAGCATTGAGGAGTACACCACATCAGTCACTGGCTTCATCAATAAGTGCATCGATGACGTCGTCCCCACAGTGACCATACGTACATACCCCAACCAGAAGCCATGGATTACAGGCAACATCTGCACTGAGCTAAAGGGTAGAGCTGCCGCTTTCAAGGAGCAGGACTCTAACCCGGACGCTTATAAGAAATCCCGCTATGCCCTCCGACGAACCATCAAACAGGCAAAGAGTCAATACAAGACTAAGATTGAATCATACTACACCAGCTCTGACGCTCGTCGGATGTGGCAGGGCTTGAAAACTATTACAGACAACAAAGGGAAGCACAGCCGAGAGCTGCCCAGTGACACAAGCCTACCAGACGAGCTATGACTGCATGGCCAGGCATGACTCCAACACCATCATTAAGTTTGCCGACGACACAACAGTGCGTAGGCCTGATCACCGACAACGATGAGACAGCCTATAGGGAGGAGGTCAGAGACCTGGCCGTGTGGTGCCAGGATAACAACCTCTCCCTCAACGTGATCAAGACAAAGGAGATGATTGTGGACTACAGGAAAAAAAAAGAAGATGGGGCTGTAGTGGAACAGGTTGAGAGTTTCAAGTTCCTTGGTGTCCACATCACCAACAAACTATCATGGTTCAAACACACCAAGACAGTCGTGAAGAGGGCACGACAAAGCCTATTCCCCCTCAGGAGACTGAAAAGATTTGGCATGGGTCCTCAGATCCTCAAAAAGTTCTACAGCTGCACCATCGAGAGCATCCTAACTGGTTGCATCACTGCCTGGTATGGCAACTGCTCGGCCTCCGACCGCAAGGCACTACAGAGGGTAGTGCGTACGGCCCAGTACATCACTGGGGCCAAGCTTCCTGCCATCCAGAACCTCTATACCAGGCGGTGTCAGAGGAAGGCCCTAACAATTGTCAAAGACTCCAGCCACCCTAGTCATAGACTGTTCTCTCTACTATTGCATGGCAAGCGGTACCGGAGCGCCGAGTCTAGGTCCAAAAGGCTTCTTAACAGCTTCTACCCCCAAGCCATAAGACTCCTGAACAGCTAATCATGGCTACCCAACTATTTGCCTTGCCCCCCCACCCCACCCCACCCCACCCCAACCCCCTCTTTTACGCTGCTGCTACTCTGCCAATTATTTATGCATAGTCACTTTAACTCTACCCACATGTACATATTACCTCAATTACCTTGAGTAACCGGTGCCCCCGCACATTGACTCTGTACCGGTACCCCCTGTATATAGCCTCCCTACTGTTATTTTATTTTACTGCTGCTCTTTCATTATTTGCTATTTTCTATTTTAACTTATCTATTTTTTACTTTACTTTTCTTAAAACACGGCATTGTTGGTTACATTTCACTGTAAGGTCTACACCTGTTGTATTCGGCGCATGTGGCAAATAACATTTGATTTGAGCAGCAGTTGCAGCACATGTGAATGGATGGATGGATGGATGGATGGTTGGGTGGGTGGATGGATGTAGAGGACTCCTAGAATAACCCTGCCTGGTAAACAGTTATTTATGAAACGTGCTGGTAAACATTGTGGATGGGCTGAACTGCCATCTGTCTATTCTGGTTCTACACACACAGCAATCAGACAAGGGTGTGCTTCACACTCATCCACATTGCTATATTCATTTAATTCCACAAATACTTAAGTGCGAGAGGGATGCACTGGCACCAGCTGCAATCATCAGCTTTCCTTTCAGCCTACTACTTGGCTTTATTTCAGCAGTATAGCCATGCTCTTGTGACTGGACTGCTAAATTAAGAACTTAACCATCTGAATCAATCTACACATGGGACCCTTCAGCTCCACTCTATGTCTATGTGCCTTGATTGTTTTGTTTCAAAGAGTAGTTCCAGTCAGTCACAGACCAGTACATTGAATGGCAGGGGAGGTTGCTGAGACACTAACAAGACACAGAGTCAGACACTTCTGATGCTGTGACTGACGTCATCTCACCCTCTCACATCACAGACCTGTGCCCCTGGCTACTGCTAGTGCTATTACATGCCCCTGAGTCCCAGTGTGATCCGCCGTCTGTGTGAATTGGAGATTAATTGGGAACTCAGAGATTTGTGTCAGTCTGAGATGCTCCTCATCTCTCTCTCTCTCTCTCTCTCTCTCTCTCTCTCTCTCTCTCTCTCTCTCTCTCTCATTAGTATATATTGAATAATCCCTCCTCTTTTTCTGTTCATCTGATACATCACACATTACTCATAGAAATGAAGGCTGGAATATAAACATTGTAATGAAGAGAGTGGGAGATACACAGTATTGTAACCACAGCAATGGCTTGGAATCAGGCCCTTATCTGGAAACACAGGCTTCTAACAGGCACACAGAAAATCTGTCCACATGGTATGCTAAAACATATTTAAGTGTCCTGTATTCCTGTATTGGGTGGTAGGCTGGGGGTTTGATTCTGCTCCAGTGTCCAGGTTTTTTTCTGGATTCAAAAGGGGCTTAGGTGGTGGGCGTGGTAGGGGGTGCGGTCGGCAGGTTTGTGTGGCAGAATTTTAGAGGCCACTGTCTTGGTGGTGTTGAGAATTTTTTTGCTGCAATTCTACACATTTCTCCATGGAGCTGAGAGAAAATGTTGCCGTTTTAAAGCACATTTCCTGCAATTCTACACATTTTGCCATGCAGCTGAGAAAATGTTGCTCAATTCATTGTTTTTGGAATTTTCAATTCTCCCTGACTGTCTAGCTTTTATTTTGGTGAATGTTAGTTCTCAAATATTATATTATAAAAAAAGATATAGGTCTATTATCATTTCAAACATTTTTCTGGTTTTAGTCATTTACATTTACACTGAAAGCGTTTTTCCGTCCTGAAAATTATTTAATATTATTTTCTTTTTTCAGGTGACCTGCCCAAGGATTTCAATGGAAGAAAAATCCCTAGTGTCAATGAGGCCAACTACAACTATATGTTTTGTCAACCTGTGTGTGTGTGTGTGTGTGTGTGTGTGTGTGTGTGTGTGTGTGGTGTGTGTGGTGTGTGTGTGTGTGTGTGTCCAGAGGTGTCATGCCCATAGGGGGCACAGGGGCACGTGCCCCCTCAAATTTGTTTTGTTTGTGTGTTGTTTCTTTGTAATACTACTACACACCTACCAATTTTATGAAGTTGGCTTTAGCTAGCCCAGATAGGTTCCCAATCTCCCAACCTTATAACTAGCTACCAAGAAGCCATTTCAGGCTATCAATGACGTTACACTAGCTAGCTTGTCTACCTACACTACATGGCCAAAAGTATGTCGAACATCTCATTCCAAAATCATGGGCATTAATATGGAGTTGGTCCCCCCCTTTGCTGTTATAACAGCCTCCACTCTTCTGGGAAGGCTTTCCACTAGATGTTGGAACATTGCTGCAGGGACTTGCTTCCATTCAGCCACAAGAGCATTAGTGAGGTCGGGCACTGATGTTGGGCGATTAGGCTCGCAGTCGGAGTTCCAATTCATCCCAAAGGTGTTCGATGGGGTTGAGGTCAGGGCTCTGTGCAGGCCAGTCAAGTTCTTCCACACCGATCTCGACAAACCATTTCAGTATGGACCTCGCTTTGTGCACGGGGGCATAGCCATGCTGAAACAGGAAAGGGCCTTCCCCAAACTGTTGCCACAAAGTTGGAAGCACAGATTCGTCTAGAATGTCAGTGTATGCTGTAGCATTAAGATTTCCCTACACTGGAACTAAGGGGCCTAGCCCGAACCATGAAAAACAGCCCCAGCCCATTATTCCTCCTCCACCTAACTTTACAGTTGGCACTATTCATTCGGGCAGGTAGCGTTCTCCTGGCATCTGCCAAACCCAGATTTGTTCGTCAGACTGCCTGATGGTGAAGCGATCCAGAGAACGCATTTCCACTGCTCCAGAGTCCAATGGCCGCGAGCTTTACACAACTCCAGCCAACGCTCTGCATTGTGCATGGTGATCTTAGGCTTGTGTGCGGCTGTTTGGCCATGGAAACCCATTTCATGAAGCTCCCAACGAACAGATCCTGTGATGACATTGCTTCCAGAGGCAATTTGGAACTCAGTAATGAGTGTTGCAACCGAGGCCAGGAGATTTTTACGCGCTAAGCGTTTCAGGACATGGCAGTCCCGTTCTAGCAGTTCCTGAGCAGTATGACGGCTGCGTGGTCCTATGGTGTTTAACTTGCGTACTATTGTTTGTACAGATGAACGTGGTACCTTCAGGTGTTTGGAAATTGCTCCCAAGGATGAACCAGACTTGTGGAGGTCTACATGATGTCAAGCAAAGAGGCACTGAGTTTGAAGGTAGGCCTTGAAATACATCCACAGGTACACTTCCAATTGACTCAAATGATGTCAATTAGCCTATCAGAAGCTTACATTTTTTTACATTTAGCAGACACTCTTATCCAGAGCGACTTACAGTTAGTGAGTGCATACATTATTTATTTTTATTATTATTTTTCATACTGGCCCCCCATGGGAATCGAACCCACAACCCTGGCGTTGCAAACGCCATGCTCTACCAACTGAGCTACATCCCTGCCGGCCATTCCCTCCCCTACCCTGGACGACGCTGGGCGCCGCCCCATGGGTCTCCCGGTCGCGGCCGGCTACGACAGAGCCTGGATTCGAACCAGGATCTCTAGTGGCACAGCTAGCACTGCGATGCAGTGCCTTAGACCACTGCGCCACTCGGGAGGACAGCTTCTAATGCAAGCTTCTAATGCCATAACATAATTTTCTGGAATTTTCCAAGCTGTTTAAAGGCATAGTCAACTTAGTGTATGTAAACTTCTGACCCACTGGAATTGTGATACAGTGAATTATAAGTGATATAATCTGTCTGTAAACAATTGTTGGAAAAATGACTTGTGTCATGCACAAAGTAGATGTCCTAACCGACTTGCCAAAACTATAGTTTGTTAACAAGAAATTTGTGGAGTGGTTGAAAAATGAGTTTTAATGACTCCAACCTAAGTGTATGTAAACTTCCGACTTCAACTGTACATATTTTTGACATAGAATTAAGCATAATTATTATGGCTCTAAAAATGCAAAATTCTCCAACTTCTAGGCAGGGGACCTAGCCCCCATCCAGACCATCCGCCAGCCATCCTCACATCCTTTGTGGCCCCTCAGATTTTTGGGGTGCATGATGCCCCAGTGTGTGTGTGTGTGTGTGTGTGTGTGTGTGTGTGTGTGTGTGCGGCCTGTGGGCTCAGGGTGTCGGCGGTGTGTGTTTGAGTGGGTGTGTATGTGTGGATGAGCTCTAATGCAGCGTGGAGGTGCTTGGAAGGGAGTAGAGCTGAGCTGTGTGGCTCCAGTGTCCTACGGCTGGCTGGCTGGGCTGCCTGAAGTAAGTGCTGCAGCTGGGTGACTCACTGGAAATTTGATTTATTTATAGAGCAGCCCGCATCACATCCCAGGAAATGGAGGACACAGGTATGAGGATCAGCATGTAGAACACATGTAGAGAACACTGGTAAGGAATATAGGGGGAAATCCTAACTTCCACTTTTAAGTCAACATTTTCACTTAGTCTCCCATTGACATCAACACTAGGTGAAAATTCAACTTAAATGGAAGATAGGATTCGCCCCATTGAGTACAGGTACGAGACTAATGATACACGTAGAAGGATAGAGACCCAGTGGGAGGATACAGTATATCAGAGTGAAACTAGACTGTAAACAAATACCAAAGGACAACAGTTGAGAGTTCAGGTAATATTGGCAGATGGCAGAGTAGGTCACCAGTAACATATGAATGGTTTTTCCACAACACAGTAGAATGGCAGACTGAACAGATTATGTAAAACAGGTGAGAGGGACCTGGCTCAGGTGTATTGGTCAGATTTAGGTGTTTGTAAATGCTGATATCAGGATCAAGATTGGCAGGGTGAGAACAAGAGGTGTGACTTCAGAGAGTAGACTACTGCCTCCCTTCCTTCACTTCATTGGAAATGAACAAAGACACATTGTATGGCTGAAAATGTTTCCACTGGAAATGTCTGGTTGATACTTGTTATCTACTATATGTTTTTTCGTGACACCTGGAGTCTACAATAATTTCTCACTAGATTGTATGACTGCTGAACAGACTAGCTATAATGTGGAATAATGATATGATTGATCAAATATCCCGCCTGTTCTTGAGCGTGCGCTAAGTTCGAGATCACTATGAGAATTACTGAGGAAGGACAGATTGAAGATGCTGAGCATTACTAGCTCCTTACTCCCAGTGAATTTACGTCATTCTGTCAGATGTTTAGTAAAAACCACGAGGAGAAGAAGAAAAAAAAAGATGCTGTGGCAAGCTGTCACATTAATCCTCACATAGAACATTTAAGGAAAAAACTTGCCTGAAGTACACGAACAGTGTTCTAACTCAAGTTCTAACGGTTTAGTGGAATGTCTGTTAATTCATACAGTTCAACAGCTCCATTTCTCTTGTAGAGTATGCTAGAGTAGGAAGGAAGGATTCAGGTAAAGTGTAAATAAATAAATAAAAAACACAAGTACATTTAAAAGTTTCCTGATAAGTGCTCCCACCACAGAAAATGTACTGTAGCTCACATATCCTCAATAAATTGATCAGTCTTTACCAAACAGCTAAGACTGTACCAACGTCAGAAGTAATTTCCTATATGTTCAAAGGGCCAGCCAGCTGTATAGTTTACACTGTGGCTCCATCCATCCATAGCACGAGTCAGCTTGTTTGTGGCACTGGGCAGGATGCTTGGCATAAAGGAGAGCATTGACAAAGCAGCAGCAGGCATGGGACCCATTAGGAAACCTCCATATGGCTAGATGGTATGCATGTGTCAGCTGTGACAATGGCAGAGGATAGTCAGCACATGGGCTTGTAGCCTGTATGTATGGCTGAGGCTCCTCCTGCACCACTCAGTGCCAGCTCATCCTTATATCAGTCATGTGGCCCCAAACAAAGGAGCAAACTCTCCTGGTTCCCCAGCCCGCTTTTCTCTCCCCTCCTCTCTCTCCCTCTCTTCTCTCAATCATGTGGATGAGGAGAGAGATTATCACAGAGGCAACCATCCAGCTGGAAATACAACTCCCAGTGAGTGGCCTCCACCATGGTTCAGCGGCGTGGACCCGGCTACATCACATGCCATGGTACCAGGTGGGTCTAGGGCTAGGCTAACTCCGCTGTCATGGAACTTGTGAGCACGTTGCCAAGGGCTTTAGGTTCAATTCTTTCAAAAGCATTTATAGTTCCACAAAACAGCTGAGATAACTATTAGGCCTCCACTCTAAAAACTGTGAGATGTGTGCCATAGCCCTAAATTAGAACCCAAAACAAAGCTCTGGCTCGGCTCAGACCTTTCTATTTAAGCCCTGTTTCCACTGGCACTTAAAATTAGGGCCAAATCAGGACCAAATTCGCGCTGGCTCAAATTAAATTTTCTAATTCGAGCTGGGTCGAGGGAAACCTGGGCCAGCGCAGCCCAGTTTCACAAATGGTGCCAGCTTGATTAGAATTGGGGCTAGTGATGCCGTTACTATGCAACCACCAGCTGATCACTGCTGGATGCTGACACCACGTTTAGCTAGCTCGTCTGGGCTTGTTGCTGTTAGCTAGCACATGGATGCTGACACCACGTTTAGCTAGCTCGTCTGGGCTTGTTGCTGTTAGCTAGCACATGGATGCTGACACCACGTTTAGCTAGCTCGTCTGGGCTTGTTGCTGTTAGCTAGCACATGGATGCTGACACCACGTTTAGCTAGCTCGTCTGGGCTTGTTGCTGTTAGCTAGCACATGGATGCTGACACCACGTTTAGCTAGCTTCGTCTGGGCTTGTTGCTGTTAGCTAGCACATGGATGCTGACACCACGTTTAGCTAGCTCGTCTGGGCTTGTTGCTGTTAGCTAGCACATGGATGCTGACACCACGTTTAGCTAGCTCGTCTGGGCTTGTTGCTGTTAGCTAGCACATGGATGCTGACACCACGTTTAGCTAGCTCGTCTGGGCTTGTTGCTGTTAGCTAGCACATGGATGCTGACACCACGTTTAGCTAGCTCGTCTGGGCTTGTTGCTGTTAGCTAGCACATGGATGCTGACACCACGTTTAGCTAGCTCGTCTGGGCTTGTTGCTGTTAGCTAGCACATGGATGCTGACACCACGTTTAGCTAGCTCGTCTGGGCTTGTTGCTGTTAGCTAGCACATGGATGCTGACACCACGTTTAGCTAGCTCGTCTGGGCTTGTTGCTGTTAGCTAGCACATGGATGCTGACACCACGTTTAGCTAGCTCGTCTGGGCTTGTTGCTGTTTGCACATGGACAAGCAGTACTGCAGTAGTCAGACATGACAAGAATTACACAATAGCTGGATCCTTCATACATTCTGCACTACACAATAAACTTTTATGAGAACAGTCAGCCCTCGAATGCTACCTACCTAACGTTAGCTAGCAAATCAGTTGAAACAAGCTAGCTAGCTAACATGAGCTAGCAGGAATTTTAGCTGGCCAGGTCGTATTGAGCTAGCTATCTACATCATATCAAACCTGTCGTCTGGTTTGCTTGGTTAGCTAGCTAGCCAATAGCCAATGCCATGGTAAGCAAGGTAGGAATTAAGCTAGCTAGCTAGCCTGTTATGCAAGCTAAATACATGGCTCTGAGTCTGGATGGCACTGGCAGGAGTATGGGGTAATGTTAGTTACAGCATAGTGGGGTGAATTAAATTCTTCAACATCTTGCTAGCTAGCTAGCAACATTAGCGAAGCCAGCTGCACAGTCATATATTGGCTATCTAGCAACATTACATAATTTCTCATTTCTGGGGGCAGTGGAAACGCAATTTGAGCTAGCCTACCAAGGACAGCCCAACCCGAGTTGACTTCAAAGTGCCAATGGAAACGGGGCTTTAGAAACAGAAATGTAGGGCTCTGGCTCTGCTGAGGACAGAGTGATACATTCAGAATGGATAAAGTCACTAGTGATGTGCAGTTCGTGAACGTTTCGTTCTTTATGAACGACTCTTTTTACTGACTTGAGAGTCATGATTCGTTTTTCTTAGTGACTCATTCCTTTTGTTGTTTGTTTGACCTGCCGGTTTTCATTAGTTACAAAGTCAAAATTGGCTCTATTGTAAAAATGAATGAAAACCAAAATGTGCTTTTTGGTCTTAATTTAATGTTAGGGTTAGGCAAATTGTTAGCAGTGTGGTTAAGGTTAGAGTTAAGGTTAGGTTTAAAATCAGATTTTAATCAGATAAATTGTAGAAATAGGCAGGGTGTATGACTTTGTGGCTGTGGTAACTAGTTACGACCCTGCTGGCCGCAATGACTACATCAGGATTAATACGCACTCCTCCGGCTCAGCGCCACCGGAGACGTGCTCCGACCAACTGTAAAATAGATAATGCTGCAGGCAGCAACAACATCATTGAGAAGAAAAATACATGTTTAGAACTGGTAATTGATCGCATGAATGAATGCAATTAATTGATTACAGCTTTGTAGAACCAAAACATACACACAGTCTCTGCTCAACAAACTCGAACTCGAGAACGAATCATTTGGGGTGCTGCAGTTTGCGAACAATATTGTGCTTATCACCCTCACGGCAGTCAAGCAATGCATTCCGCCAAGAGTTGTTCAGAATCTAGTCCGGTTGCGGCCACAACTACAACTCATTTCAAATGTATCAAGAAATAATATTATTTGTATGCCTAGCAATCAACAAATTCAGATTGTTTAAAGCACACTTTTACAAGTCACAGTCACAAATGACCAGGGCCGGCCTGCCCATTATGCAGGATAAGGCGGCCAGCTATGGCAGCAGATTGATGAGGGCGGCATTTTCCTTGCTAAACTGACGAAGACGCACCTCCAACAACACATAAAACCAAATCAAATCAAATGTTATTTGTCCCATGCGCCGAATACAACTGGTGTAGACTTTACCGTGAAATGCTTGCTTACCAGCCCCCAACGATGCACAGTTTAACCCTTTGACGCGTACAATCACATATTTGTGATCATTGTTGACTGGTCCCTGCAGCGTACCATCACAAATATGTGATTGGAACAGTAGCAACAGAACATATGATGCAACAAACGTGTCTAAACAGCATTGTTGTCGGAAAAGCATCTAAACAATGTTTTGTACTGCTGGGAAATAAAGGTCTTCACAACTTTATTCCCCAATTTCACCTTTTATTGTAAAAGATAAATGCGAACTTCATCATCACAAGGAAACACATCCCCAGCCAAACTCATTCAATAAACCAGTCTAAATAACATGTTGCCCTGACAGAAAACAAAACATAAGTTAGCGACCTAACAGCTAGACTTGTTTACAATGTATCACATTTCTGGTGAGCACAAGGGAGAAATGTAATATTGTTTAGGAAAGAGATACGTGTCAGCTAAGCTAACAGCAGCTAAATAACTACATTTCTTTATGATGGCAGCCTTGTTTGTTTATGTTTCACAAGAGAAAACTCCCTAATCCCAGAATGCCATTCGTTATAAGACGCAAATAAACAAAGTCAAAGTCAAAGATGGCTTTGCCCATTGCCTGAAAAATATGAACTTAGTTTGGCCACTTTTCAGCATATTACAAATCTTCTATGTATTTGTACATACAAGAACCGGAGAACATGACTTGACAAGTCATTTACCGTTTTTGACAAATCACAAAGCAAATAAAATGTTATTGCCTCACAGATCATCACCACAAATACAAGCCTACTGACTAGCCTAACTGTAGCGCGAAAGCTAAACAGGGATTAAACAATTTTAGGGAGGGGGGTTTGGGGGGGTCATTTCATTTGTGTGTTCTTTTAAGTCCATGGGGGGTAAAATTCGGGGAAGGTACCGTGGGGGGATATGATGCAGGAAATTATACTTTGATGGAGGATTTATCAATAAATGGGCGCAAACAAAGGAGAGGTTTATACGCTAAATAAAAAGAAAAACCCTGGAAAGGAGGGTCTGAGCTGGCAACCCTGAGGTACCCTAGTTACAATCTGATGCCGCATTTAAAACAACTGGGAACTCTGAAATTTCCGACTTCCACTTCAATGCGTTCAAGACAACTAGGAACTCAGAAAAAAACGGTACAGTAGAAACGACCACACGATATACAGAAAATGAGGCACTTACTTTGATAGGAACACACACATGTCAAAAGTTATTATTTGTAAGGAAAACAATAATGAAGGCAATGCGGGTCCCAGCAAGAAAATGTGCCAGGGGGGAAAAGTTTGTGCCAGGCCTGTTCTGACTAGAGATGCGCAATGTCTTCATACTTGATCTGGGGAAACACTGGGGAAGTGCTTGGGCTCTCGTTTAATAAGAGAAGTTTGTCTGGCTCAGTAAAGCCTCAAACATAAATTGTACTCAACAGTGAAATGGGCTACTTCTTATGTGAAGTAATGAGGAGGCGGAACACCTCAATTCAAACAATTCAAACTGTCAGAAAATAAAACTTGTTAGAAAATCATTAGAAATTGACAAGTTGAAACATAGCCTATAGATAATTAGCAGGCAGTGTGCCTTGGTTTGAGGGCAGCGCGGTTTAACTGTCCCGTTGCGTAACAATCACATTTTGGAACAGTGAGTGCATTCTGACATCACGCACATTAAAAAACTCACACTGGGGCGACCGTTAGAGATATTTGGAACTCACACGTGAAATGGTAAAAAAATAATAATACAAATAAAATAGTAACATGAGGAATAAAATAAAATACACAAGAATGGAGCTACAGTGGGGAAAAAAGTATTTAGTCAGCCACTAATTGTGCAAGTTCTCCCACTTAAAAAGATGAGAGAGTCCTGTAATTTTCATCATAGGTACATGTCAACTATGACAGACAAAATGAGAAAAAAAATCAAGAAAATCACATTGTAGGATTTTTAATGAATTTATTTGCAAATTATGGTGGAAAATAAGTATTTGGTCAATAACAAAAGTTTCTCAATACTTTGTTATATACGCTTTGTTGGCAATGACACAGGTCAAACGTTTTCTGTAAGTCTTCACAAGGTTTTCACACACTGTTGCTGGTATTTTGGCCCATTCCTCCATGCAGATCTCCTCTAGAGCAGTGATGTTTTGGGGCTGTCGCTGGGCAACACAGACTTTCAACTCCCTCCAAAGATTTTCTATGGTGTTGAGATCTGGAGACTGGCTAGGCCACTCCAGGACCTTGAAATGCTTCTTATGAAGCCACTCCTTCGTTGCCCCGGCGGTGTGTTTGGGATCATTGTCATGCTGAAAGACCGAGCCACGTTTCATCTTCAATGCCCTTGCTGATGGAAGGAGGTTTTCACTCAAAATCTCACGATACATGGCCCCATTCATTCTTTCCTTTACACGGATCAGTCGTCCTGGTCCCTTTGCAGAAAAACAGCCCCAAAGCATGATGTTTCCACCCCCATGCTTCACAGTAGGTATGGTGTTCTTTGGATGCAACTCAGCATTCTTTGTCCTCCAAACACGACGAGTTGAGTTTTTACCAAAAAGTTCTATTTTGGTTTCATCTGACCATATGACATTCTCCCAATCCTCTTCTGGATCATCCAAATGCACTCTAGCAAACTTCAGACGGGCCTGGACATGTACTGGCTTAAGCAGGGGGACACGTCTTGCACTGCTGGATTTGAGTCCCTGGCGGCGTAGTGTGTTACTGATGGTAGGCTTTGTTACTTTGGTCCCAGCTCTCTGCAGGTCATTCACTAGGTCCCCCCTGTGTGGTTCTGGGATTTTTGCTCACCGTTCTTGTGATCATTTTGACCCCACAGGGTGAGATCTTGCGTGGAGCCCCAGATCGAGGGAGATTATCAGTGGTCTTGTATGTCTTCCATTTCCTAATAATTGCTCCCACAGTTGATTTCTTCAAACCAAGCTGCTTACCTATTGCAGATTCAGTCTTCCCAGCCTGGTGCAGGTCTACAATTTTGTTTCTGGTGTCCTTTGACAGCTCTTTGGTCTTGGCCATAGTGGAGTTTGGAGTGTGACTGTTTGAGGTTGTGGACAGGTGTCTTTTATACTGATAACAAGTTCAAACAGGTGCCATTAATACAGGTAACGAGTGGAGGATAGAGGAGCCTCTTAAAGAAGAAGTTACAGGTCTGTGAGAGCCAGAAATCTTGCTTGTTTGTAGGTGACCGAATACTTATTTTCCACCATAATTTGCAAATAAATTCATAAAAAATCCTACAATGTGATTTTCTGGATTTTTTTTCTCAATTTGTCTGTCATAGTTGACGTGTACCTATGATGAAAATTACAGGCCTCTCTCATCTTTTTAAGTGGGAGAACTTGCACAATTGGTGGCTGACTAAATACTTTTTTCCCCCACTGTATATGCAGGGAGTACCAGTACCAGATCAATGTGCAGAGGTAAGAGGTATTTGAGGTAGATACAGTATGTACATGAAAGCAGGGTAAAGTGACTAGGCATCAGGATAGATAATAGTAAGAATAAAATGATGAGTGTAAACATGCATGTGTGTGTGTAATGTGTATGTACAGTGGGGAGAACAAGTATTTGATACACTGCCGATTTTGCAGGTTTTCCTACTTACAAAGCATGTAGAGGTCTGTAATTTTTATCATAGGTACACTTCAACTGTGAGAGACGGAATCTAAAACAAAAATCCAGAAAATCACATTGTATGATTTTTAAGTAATTAATTTGCATTTTATTGCATGACATTAGTATTTGATCACCTACCAACCAGTAAGAATTCCGGCTCTCACAGACCTGTTAGTTTTTCTTTAAGAAGCCCTCCTGTTCTCCACTCATTACCTGTATTAACTGCACCTGTTTGAACTCGTTACCTGTATAAAAGACACCTGTCCACACACTCAATCAAACAGACTCCAACCTCTCCACAATGACCAAGACCAGAGAGCTGTGTAAGGACATCAGGGATAAAAATGTAGACCTGCACAAGGCTGGGATGGGCTACAGGACAATAGGCAAGCAGCTTGGTGAGAAGGCAACAACTGTTGGTGCAATTATTAGAAAATGGAAGAAGTTCAAGATGACGGTCAATCACCCTCGGTCTGGGGCTCCATGCAAGATCTCACCTCGTGGGAAATCAATGATCATGAGGAAGGTGAGGGATCAGCCCAGAACTACAAGGCAGGACCTGGTCAATGACCTGAAGAGAGCTGGGACTACAGTCTCAAAGAAAACCATTAGTAACACACTATGCCGTCATGGATTAAAATCCTGCAGCGCACGCAAGGTCCCCCTGCTCAAGCCAGCGCATGTCCAGGCCCGTCTGAAGTTTGCCAATGACCATCTGGATGATCCAGAGGAGGAATGGGAGAAGGTCATGTGGTCTGATGAGACAAAAATTGAGCTTTTTGGTCTAAACTCCACTCGCTCGTGTTTGGAGGAAGAAGAAGGATGAGTACAACCCCAAGAACACCATCCCAACCGTGAAGCATGGAGGTGGAAACATCATTCTTTGGGGATGCTTTTCTGCAAAGGGGACAGGACGACTGCACCGTATTGAGGGGAGGATGGATGGGGCCATGTATCGCGAGATCTTGGCCAACAACCTCCTACCCTCAGTAAGAGCATTGAAGATGGGTCGTGGCTGGGTCTTCCAGCATGACAACGACCCGAAACACACAGCCAGGGCAACTAAGGAGTGGCTCCGTAAGAAGCATCTCAAGGTCCTGGAGTGGCCTAGCCAGTCTCCAGACCTGAACCCAATAGAAAATCTTTGGAGGGAGCTGAAAGTCCGTATTGCCCAGCGACAGCACCGAAACCTGAAGGATCTAGAGAAGTTCTGTATGGAGGAGTGGGCCAAAATCCCTGCTGCAGTGTGTGCAAACCTGGTCAAGACCTACAGGAAACGTATGATCTCTGTAATTGCAAACAAAGGTTTCTGTACCAAATATTAAGTTCTGCTTTTCTGATGTATCAAATACTTATGTCATGCAATAAAATGCCAATTAATTACTTAAAAATCATACAATGTGATTTTCTGCATTTTTGTTTTAGATTCCGTCTCTCACAGTTGAAGTGTACCTATGATAAAAATTACAGACCTCTACATGCTTTGTAAGTAGGAAAACCTGCAAAATCGGCAGTGTATCAAATACTTGTTCTCCCCACTGTATGTGTGTTTGTGTTGTATTGGTATGCATGTGTGTGTTGTTTGTGTGTGCATATGTAGTGTATGTGAATGTGTGTGGGTTTTGTGTGGGAGTATCAATGTAGTGTGTGTGAGTGAATGAGTGTGTATATGTGCCAATAAACCCCTTAAACTTATCCAGAACGCTGCAGCCCGTCTGGTGTTCAACCTTCCCAAGTTCTCTCATGTCACCCCGCTCCTCCGCACACTCCACTAGCTTCCAGTTGAGGCTCGCATCTACTACAAGACCATGGTGCTTGCCTACGGAGCTGTGAGGGGAACGGCACCTCCTTACCTTCAGGCTCTGATCAGACCCTACACCCAAACGAGGGCACTACGTTCATCCACCTCTGGCCTGCTAGCTCCCCTACCTCTACGGAAGCACAGTTCCCGCTCAGCCCAGTCAAAGCTATTCGCTGCTCTGGCACCCCAATGGTGGAACAAGCTCCCCCACGACGCCAGGACAGCGGAGTCACTGACCACCTTCCGGAGACACTTGAAACCCTACCTCTTTAAGGAATACCTGGAATAGTATAAAGTAATCCTTCTTCCCCCACCACCCATAAAAAAAAGGTGGTTGTCCCACTGGCTATCATAAGTTGAATGCACCAATTTGTAAGTCGCTCTGGATAAGAGCATCTGCTAAATGATGTAAATGTAAATGTATATACAGTGTGTATAAATCTCACGTAATTCGGCCCTAAAACAATTACAATTTCTCTCAACCCAAGTGGCATATGGGCTTTTTAGGTGAGAGTTGATGCCGCCCTGTGATAAGAAGTGCCCACTTTGTCAAAGGCAGGGGCTCAAAATATTTTGCTTGTCCATTCCCAGCACGCCTCTCTAGGGTGCTGTTGGAAAGACGCATCGCTTCGGCGCTCCACCACAAAATCATGTAAAATTCATTTTCATTTTAGCAGACACTCTTACAGGAGCAATTAGGGTTAAGTGCCTTGTTCAAGGACATATTGACAGATTTTTCACTTAGTCAGCTCAGGGATTCAAACCAGCAATCTTTCAGTTACTGGCCCAATGCTTAACCGCTAGGCTATGTAGCAGATATAGCCTATGGTAGAAAGAGTATGTGGCGTTTTCTGCAGCCTACAGGCTGGAGATAATGACACAGAAACTTTTTACATGTAATGAGACAGAAACTTTTTACATGTTATGAGACAGAAACTTTTTACATCTAATGAGACAGACACTTTTTACATGTTATGAGACAGACACTTTTTACATGTAATGAGACAGACACTTTTTACATGTTATGAGACAGACACTTTTTACATGTAATGAGACAGACATTTTTTACATGTAATGAGACTTTTTACAACAAGCACGTTTCTCAGATCAAATAGCCTAACCTAAATGGCGCCCAATCACATAAAAAATGTGCTGCCGTTAACAAACACCATATCCTAAAAACAGGACAGGTCAAAGTAAAATAGACAGTACGGAATGGACAATCAGGCTACTCACAACTGCTGTCAAGGAGTTTCACCCTGTGGGCTAAATTGTCATGATCAGTGGTTTGAAGTTTCTATCCACAATTTTTGTCGATCATAGCGAAAACTATATAATACTTCTGCATTTCCCGCTGTTCTCATTGCAAATAGGCTCAGGATAACTTCTGATAAAGTTGGGTAGCTGATATTTAGAGCTTAAATAGCCAAATTGATTAGTCACAGGAATCAGGACTAATAAAGCCAATGCAACTGCCTGTTTTACAAATGGTAGGACTACCACATGGATGGGCATTCATAAAATTCCATTGCTGCTGACACTGTAGGTTACACCCCAGTAAGCACGGATTGACGCTAACTTTTTTTTGTTAGCTTAGCTGAAACAAATAGATTAGTATCTCTCCTCACTGATGTCACAATGAGGCAATTGAGATAGCAGAGGGGTAAGGGCATGTCTCTGAGTCTGGCCTACTTCTAGTTCTAGCCCTGCATCCTGTGCCTAATGGACACCCTGATCACTGCTGAGTTAAAGAGCGTGACTCTGGATGTCCTCCATCAATGCTCTCCCTTATGCACTTCCTCGGATGTTAAATTGAACAGACGAGTGACTTAACTTGATAGAAACACATGAGCTTTACTGATGCAGTGGCCTCAATTTCCAAAACTCCGTCGAGATTTATCCTGGTCTATTAGACTGTGGTTATGAAACAGTTTTATGAAATAGAAGGATTTCTCTAATGCGCCTTGACTATGTCTGATCAGACATACTTGTAGGTTTAATAGGTTAGTATCCTGAGGTGTTCCTTATCATTCTGGTACACTTTGAAAGCCCCTGAGTTGAGTTGAACAGGAGCACACAGTAAGCAGTGGCTGGATGTAAGTATTTGGGGAAACAAAAGTTATTAACATGTTATAACATATGTAATAACCACACCAATCTTAAAGCTCTCCAATGTAGTTTCTACCACTAATTTCTTACCTGGCTGCAGGTAACCATCATATTACGGTGAAGGGGGTTGAGAGTATAAAAATAATTTGTTGTTGAAGTTGATGTTCCAATCATTTCATTACTTCAGCGAGACACAGCAAATCACAGCATCAAAACACTTGACCAGACAGTGGCTTATGTCTTCCCACAGTCTACGTCTCTGGGGCTCAAGTCTCTGTAGGGGAGTTCAGTCTTCCTGCATTGCATGAGTTCAAAAATGTCAAATGTAATTCACTTCATGTTGACTTGTTATTCCTGCAGAGGTTCAGCAATACATGCAGGCAGGAGGGAGATATATTACAAAGGGATAAAAGACTTTGATCCAATACGATAGGGATAGTGTGAACCCCTCTACCTACTTAGCAGGCCATTAACTCTCATGCCACCATTGTGAAAATGATACAAGGAGACAAATTAGGGTTTTGTAGAGGGGGGCTTCAGCGCCTTGCTCAGGGGCACTGACAGACTTTTCACGTTTTCAGCTCGGTTATTCGCTCTAACTGCTAGGCTACCTGCTGCTCAAAAAGTTACAAAATTACAAAAAAGTAATGTTCACAGTCAAACATGTCACTCTCAAAGGATGAAAATCTAACCACTGATCCAATAAGCCTACACACAAAAAATATATATATTATATGCTACTAAATTGTGCTCAATCAAAAAGTCAGTCCGCTCAGCAGTAAGCCAGTGCTCTGGAGTGGGGGTGGGGGTTGGAAGGGGAGAGGGTGGAGGTGGAGCGAGTGAGACAGAGCACGACTCACTGACGAGCCAACGCTTATTCAAATATAGCAACAGTACATTTTGACATTTACATTTTAGTCATTTAGCAGACGCTCTTATCCAGAGCGACTTAAAGTTAGTGAGTGCATACATTTTTCATACTGTACAGTCTTGACAAGCCTACAGAACAGTAACTCATGCCTGCTCCCTCCTGTCAGCTCCAGCAAACACAGAAGGGGCTCTGCCCTCTGGGGCTTCTCACCAACCCAGGTGTCTCTAGAAATGCTTGTTACCTGTCTAATGCATAGTGACCCAGAGTTACTGAGTGGGGGGTGTATATTGGATAATACAACCCAACACGCCATATAAAAACGTGTTCCTAAATGCACTATAGCACTATAGGCTATGTCAATTACAGGGGGCTGATTTTCAAAGGGCAAATTAAAACTTTCTTGGACTAGCCTATATGATAATAGCGGTATATCTGCCAATAATAAGCTGTAGTATATGCAAGATGTAAGTAGTAAACGAGAAGGGGGATACGGATAGCCTAATAAAAATGCCACAGCATCTATTGAAGTGTCAAGAAATGTGGCAAATACGCCACATGCTGAATACAGACATTTGTATAACATAAACTAATGGTGAATAAATTATAGAGGATCACTAGCTTCCTTTATCTGAACTAGGATTTGAAATTGTAGATGACCAAGGCATGACCACCAGACCAGCATGGCAGCGCAAGTTACAGTATCACCTGGCGAGATAGCAAGATCCGCGCGCACTGTCTGAGAATATATAAGACCAATTTCACAATAATGTAGCAATGTAACAAGAATGTAACAGCGGTCTTTAGGCTAACGTAATTCGACAAGATATGTCTTACATTTCAGAAAATGTTTCACAGTATTATTTTAATTCAAGCGACCATAAGGCTCTTGATGGCAATCCTATTCAATAACAGGTTCATATATGAATAGTTGTGACTATCTGATAGCTATATTTATTCTATATTCAGTAGTCCACTGAATGAAGAGGGTGACAAATAGCCGACTATAAATATGAAAAGACATTCATTCCACTGAAAATTGACGGTGAATAATAATCTTACCAGAGAGAACTAGAGCGCCACTGTGAACTCCAGATATCTCCACACGGATCTTGCCTCAGCTTCTTTACTGTTTTTCCTTCGTCTCGTGGCTTCTCTTCTTTCTGTTACCTGTTAAATGGCAAAAAGTATATATAACGTGATCCCTGTCCGCTCCTTCTCAATTGCTGTGTAAATGTCATGTGTTCACGAGTAAAATTGTCCTGATCTCTTTAAAGTTGGATGTCGAGTGGGTCCAGGGTCCGCCTACTGCACGCAACCTCCAATCAATTGGTTCTCTTGTGCGGTTCCAGACGGGCGCTAAATCGGAGCACAAAATGACATGCATGCGCAATGCTTGCTACAAAGCAACCTACATTTCTTTCTTTGTTCTGCACTTTAATTTGACGTTGAATAAACTATGCAGAAATCATGATATCCATATGAATTGCCTAGTAAGCCTGTTGCCTGCAGCAGACTATTTGAAATACTTGGTTGGTTTTTGACAAATTTTTCTATTTTTTCACTGGTGAAGGCTAAATCAAGATGAAGATGCATGAGTAAATAACTGCATCATAGAGCATAGACAATTTACCCAATAATATGGAAGAGAGCATATCACACACAATAGACAGTGTTTTCTTTGATATATTCTAATTTCTTTATTTCTTTAGTTTTATTCTTATGCAAATCTTCATACTTGGCCATTCCATTCCTGTTCAAGGCAGAATGAGCCGCCACTTGCGGTGACCTGCTTTGAAGCAGCTGCCACAATGATGCCATGCAGAAGCTTGTCTCAAGACTCGTTTTTGTTTACACACACACACACACACACACACACACACACACACACACACACACACACACACACACACACACACACACACACACACCACACACACACCATTTCTGGGTCATTGACTGTCTGCTATTCATGAGAGTGCATACTGATGTGAAAGGGCTCGATGTGTCCTATTTCTCATGTTCACAATGGGAAGCTCCCTACCTGCATAGGCCTACTGGAGGCTGTATCTAATTTCTACTTGGATTCAGTGTTTCCCTCCAAACAGCACTTTGGGCCCCAATACCTTATGAATAGGATGATGATTGTGACACGCTGAAAGTTTTCTACAGAGGCTCAAATAGATACATAATCACAGAGAGGATATACAGTGGGGAGAACAATTATTTGATACCTTTTTTTATTTATTTTATTTCACCTTTATTTAACCAGGTAAGCCAGTTGAGAACAGGTTCTCATTTACAACTGCGACCTGGCCAAGATAAAGCAAAGTAGTGCAATAAAAACAACACAGAGTTACATATGGGGTAAAAAAAACATAAAGTCAGAAATACAACAGAAAATATATATACAGTGTGTGCAAATGTAGCAAGTTATGGAGGTAAGGCAATAAATAGGCTATAGTGCAGAATAATTACAATAGTATTAACACTGGAATGCTAGATGTGCAAGAGATTATGTGCAAATAGAGATACTGGGGTGCAAAAGAGCAAAATAAATAACAATATAGGGATGAGGTAGTTGGGTGGGCTAATTTCAGATGGGCTGTGTACAGGTGCAGTGATCGGTAAGGTGCTCTGACAACTGATGCTTAAAGTTATTGAGGGAGATAAGAGTCTCCAGCTTCAGAGATTTTTGCAATTCGTTCCAGTCATTGGCAGCAGAGAACTGGAAGGAATGGCGGCCAAAGGAGGTGTTGGCTTTGGGAATGACCAGTGAGATATACCTGCTGGAGCGCAGACTACGGGTGGGTGCTGCTATGGTGACCAATGAGCTAAGATAAGGCGGGGATTTGCCTAGCAGTGATTTATAGATGGCCTGGAGCCAGTGGGTTTGACGACGGACATGTAGTGAGGACCAGCCAACAAGAGCGTACAGGTCACAGTGGTGGGTAGTGTATGGGGCTTTGGAGACAAAACGGATGGCACTGTGATAGACTACATCCAATTTGCTGAGTAGAGTGTTGGAGGCTATTTTGTAAATGACATCGCCGAAGTCAAGGATCGGTAGGATAGTCAGTTTTACGAGGGC
Organism: Coregonus clupeaformis; assembly: GCF_020615455.1. Taxonomy (NCBI): domain Eukaryota; kingdom Metazoa; phylum Chordata; class Actinopteri; order Salmoniformes; family Salmonidae; genus Coregonus; species Coregonus clupeaformis. Next base: position 37,099,331 of record NC_059203.1, on the reverse strand, counting down.
ATGTTTGGCAGCATGAGTGAAGGAGGCTTTGTTGCGAAATAGGAAGCCGATTCTAGATTTAACTTTGGATTGGAGATTCTTTATGTGAGTCTGGAAGTTGAGTTTACAGTCTAACCAGACACCTAGATATTTGTAGTTGTCCACATACTCTAGGTCAGACCCGTCGAGAGTGGTGATTCTAGTCGGGTGGGCGGGTGCTAGCAGCGTTCGATTGAAAAGCATGCATTTAGTTTTACTAGTGTTTAAGAGCAGTTGAAGGCTACTGAAGGATTGTTGTATGGCATTGAAGCTCGTTTGGAGGTTTGTTAACACAGTGTCCAATGAAGGGCCAGATGTATACAAAATGGTGTCGTCTGCGTAGAGGTGGATCTGAGAGTCACCAGCAGCAAGAGCGACATCATTGATATACACGGAGAAAAGTGTCGGCCCAAGAATTGAACCCTGTGGCACCCCCATAGAGACTGCCATAGGTCCAGACAACAGGCCCTCCGATTTGACACACTGAACTCTATCTGAGAAGTAGTTGGTGAACCAGGCGAGGCAGTCATTTGAGAAACCAAGGCTATTTAGTCTGCCAATAAGAATGCGGTGGTTGACAGAGTCGAAAGCCTTGGCCAGGTCGATGAAGACGGCTGCACAGTACTGTCTATTATCAATCGCGGTTATAATATCGTTTAGGACCTTGAGCGTGGCTGAAGTGCACCCGTGACCAGCTCGGAAACCGGATTGCATAGCGGAGAAGGTACGGTGGTATTCGAAATGGTCGATGATCTGTTTGTTAACTTGGCTTTCGAATACTTTCGAAAGGCAGGGCAGGATGGATATAGGTCTGTAGCAGTTTGGATCTAGAGTGTCACCCCCCTTTGAAGAGGGGGATGACCGCGGCAGCTTTCCAATCTCTGGGGATCTCAGACGTTATGAAAGAGAGGTTGAACAGACTAGTAATAGGGGTTGCGACAATTTCGGCGGCTAGTTTTAGAAAGAAAGGGTCCAGATTGTCTAGCCCAGCTGATTTGTAGGGGTCCAGATTTTGCAGCGCTTTCAAAACATCAGCTGTCTGAATTTGTGTGAAGGAGAAGCGGGGGGGGCATGGGCAAGTTGCAGCAGAGGGTGCAGAGTTGGTGGCCGGGTTAGTGGTAGCCAGATGGAAAGCATGGCCAGCTGTAGCAAAATGCTTGTTGAAATTCTCGATTATTGTAGATTTATCGGTGGTGATAGTGTTTCCTAGCCTCAGTGCAGTGGGCAGCTGGGAGGAAGTGCTCTTATTCTCCATGGACTTTACAGTGTCCCAAAACTTTTGGAGTTAGTGCTACAGGAAGCAAATTTCTGTTTGAAAAAGTTAGCCTTTGCTTTCCTGACTGCTTGTGTATATTGGTTCCTAACTTCCCTGAAAAGTTGCATATCGCGGGGCTATTTGATGCTAATGCTGTACGCCACAGGATGTTTTTGTGCTGGTCAAGGGCAGTCAAGTCTGAGGAGAACCAGGGGCTATATCGGTTCTTAGTTCTGTATTTTTGAATGGGGCATGTTTATTTAAGATTGAGAGGAAATTACTTTTAAGGAACAACCAGGCATCCTCTACTGACGGAATGAGATCTATATCCATCCAGGATACCTGGGCCAGGTCAATTAGGAAGGCCTCCTCGCTAAAGTGTTTTAGGGAGCGTTTGACAGTGATGAGGGTGGTCGTTTGACCGCGGACCCGTTACGGACGCAGGCAATAAGGCAGTGATCGCTGAGATCCTGGTTGAAGACAGCTGAGGTGTATTTAGAGGGTGTGTTAGTCAGGATGATATCTATGAGGGTACCCATGTTTACGGATTTAGGGTTGTACCTGGTAGGTTCGTTGATAATTTGCGTGAAGTTGAGGGCATCTAGCTTGGATTGTAGGATGGCTGGGGTATTAAGCATATCCCAATTTAGGTCACCAAGCAGTACAAACTCTGAGGATAAATGGGGGGCAATCAATTCACATATGGTGTCCAGGGCACAGCTGGGGGCTGAGGGGGGTCTGTAGCAAGCGGCAACAGTGAGAGACTTATTTCTGGAAAGGTGGATTTTTAGAAGTAGAAGCTCAAACTGTTTGGGCACAGACCTGGATAGTATGATAGAGCTCTGCAGGCTATCTCTACAGTAGATTGCAACTCCACCCCCTTTGGCAGTTCTATCTAGACGGAAAATGTTATAGTTGGGGATGGAAATTTCAGAATTTTTGGTGGCCTTCCTGAGCCAGGATTCAGACAGGTCTGTGAGAGCCGGAATTCTTACTGGTTGGAGGGTGATCAAATACTTATGTCATGCAATACAATGCCAATTAATTACTTAAAAATCATACAATGTGATTTTCTGGATTTTTGTTTTAGATTCCGTCTCTCGCAGGTGAAGTGTACCTATGATAAAAATGACAGACCTCTACATGCTTTGTAAGTAGGAAAACCTGCGAAATCGGCAGTGTATCAAATACTTGTTCTCCCAACTAATTCAGTATATATCTGAATTACATCTGAATTACAGCTGGGATATCTTTCTCCCTCATGTGGTGTCTTCTTTATGGATGAGCCACTCCATCTCCTTTGAAGTTGTCAGAGGACTGCAGGCCTAGTGAGTAGTGCAGGGGACATCTCACCTCTGGAATCTAGAAGCCCAGCAGCTGTTCTTAGGGGGACCAGTGGGGATGTATTACCTAGTGGGCCATGGAGGCGCAGGCAGCACCATGTGCAGTTCAAAGGTCACTGGAGAAGCAGAGCAGATGTACTCTATGACACAGTTCTGTCTCTTATTACAGAGCAGTCGATTTACAGTATACATTTGGAAACTTGAAATACACTCAGTGGCCAGTTTATTAGGTATACCATCCCGTTCATGAAAATTGTTAGCTCCTACAGACATTAAGTCACGTGGCTTGCTATACAAAGCAGGTAGACAGGCATCGAGGCATTCAGTTACTGTTCGATTGAACGTTAGACTGGGCAAAATGAGTGACCTAAGTGACTTTGAGCGTGATATGATCGTCGGTGCCAGGCGCGTCGGTTCCCGTATCTCAGAAACGGCCGGCCTCCTGGGCTTTTCACGCCCAACAGTGTCTACGGTTTACCAAGAATGGTGCGACAAACAAAAAACATCCAGTCAGCAGCAGTCCTGTGGGTGAAAACCAGTGGTGAAAAAAGTACCCAATTGTCATACTTGAGTAAAAGTCAAGATACCTTAATAGAAAAGTCCTCAAGTAAAAGTGAAAGTCACCTAGTAAAACACTACTTGAGAAAAAGTATAAAAGTATTTGGTTTTAAATATACTTAAGTATCAAAAGTAAATGTAATTGCTAAAATATACTTAAGTATCAAAAGTAAAAGTAAAAATAATTTCAAATTCCTTATATTAAGCAAACCAGACAGCACCATTTTCTTGTTTTATTTTGTTTAACGGATAGCCAGGGGCACACTCCAGCACTCAGACATAATTTACAAAAAAAACATGTGTGTTTAGTGAGTCCGCCAGATCAGAGGCAGTAGGGATGACCAGGGATGTTCTCTTGATAAGTGCGTGAATTTGACAATTTTCCTGTGCTGCTAAGCATTCAAAATGTAACAAGTACTTTCGGGTGTCAGAGAAAATGTATGGAGTAAAAAGTACATTATTTTCTTTAGTAATGTAGTGAAGTAAAAGTAAAAGTAGTCAAAAATAGAAATAGTCAAGTAAAGTACAGATACCCCCAAAAACTACTTAAGTAGTACTTTAAAGTATTTTTACTTAAGTACTTTAAACCACTGGTGAAAACAGCTCGTTGATGAGAGGTCGAAGGAGAATGGCAAGAATCGTGCAAGCTAACAGGCGGGCCACAAACAGGCAAATAACGGTGCAGTACAACAGTGGTGTGCAGAACAGCATCTCAGAACACAAAACTCGACAGTCCTTGTCACGGATGGGCAATTGCAGCAGACGACCACACCGGGTTCCACTCATATCAGCTAAAAACAAGAAGAAGCGGCTCCAGTGGGCACACGATCACCAACACTGGACAATTAGGGAGTGGAAAAACATTGCCTAGTCCGACGAATCCCAGTTCCTGTTGCGTCATGCTGATAGCAGTCAGGATTTGGCTTAAGCAGCATGAGTCCATGGCCCTATCCTGCCTGGTGTCAATGGTACAGACTGGTGGGAGTGGTGTAATGGTGTGGAGAATGTTTTCCTGGCACATGTTAGGTCCCTTGATACCACTTGAGCAACGTTTCCATTCCCCGAAGAATTCAGGCTATTCTGGCCAGTAAGTGTATACTTAAGTGATAACGCCCGAGAAGCCGGTGTTTGGAGGATATATTGGCACGGGTGTTGTTAGGCCCGAGACGAAGTCGAAAGCCGGCAAACCATGCCAATATATCCTCCAAACACCGGCTTCGAGGGCATTATTATTTTTATACAATGTGTTACCAACATATTCAAATAATGAATGACGTATTTTCATTTAAAAATATGAATTTATTCATACTATTTCATCCTTCCAGAAGATATTGTCCTGACACAAATCTAGGGTTGCTACCCAAGCCGGCTGGTTGTTCGTTCTATCAGTTCAGTTGCTAGAGACGCGACCCAGTCGTTCAGTCTTTTTGTTCTGTATCTATGAACAAACCCAGTCATTTGTTCTAAATGTTCAATTGCCATACTGGCTGGCAACGTTCTTATCCCTTGTTTGCTAGCTAGCCAACTACGGCTAATTTACAGTCAAAAAGTGCTGCCAGAATAACAGCAAAGTAGCTGCATTTGCATTTGTTTAAGTTGTTTTCTAGTGACATTTATTTGGATACATCCATAACAATGAGCTAATGAGTTGCGATTTTGCCTGGCATAGAAAATGTGCTCACTTGTCAGGACTTTGTTGTTCAGAGGAGCTAGCCAACAACACAGCTAACACAATGACTTCAAACTGAAGCTGGAAAGACTACAAACTAGCTGCACTTCGTTTCATTTTACCTTTTAAAATTGACATTTCTTTGTATATATCCATAAAAATGATGCCAGCTGATTCATTATTTCGACTGGCAGAGAAACGCTGCCTGCCTGTCTGTCTCGTCCCGACACGTTCATTACTATGGGACAGCTGGAGATCGAATTTGAATATTGAAACACTGTTGCAAATGTCGGAGAGACAGACAGCAAGGTTTATACAAATCTCCTCTGTTGAAAACTAAATGTTAGTCTAAAATAAATATGAGATAATGTCTAGATGCTTTTTATAGTGGAGATCAAGTTTATAAATTGCTTGGCTGGGCTGACAGTGGATTGCGCAGTCAGATGGAACAGAGTAAATAGGCATTTTAACGTCATAGATTTAGCCGGTGGTAACTTGTGGAATAGACACCGGCTGGAATACGGTTTAAACCAATCAGCATTCAGGATTAGACGCACCCGTTGTATAATCGCACACAATACACACACTATGGCTTCCACTTTCAGACAGGAACAATGAAGGGGACAACTGGTTCTTGAAGCTGCTGATATTTCCTTCCAGCAGAATCATCAAACAGTGTGTGTGTGTATGTCTGTCTGTATTTGTGTTCACTCCTGGTTTCTGCTGCTATGCTGGGCTCAGGTGTGTGTGACTTCACAGCTGTCTCTTTCACAAGTTGATTCTACTGCAGAGGGACTCTCAACACTAAATAAAGCAAAGCCAGTTCAGAAAGGGAACCCAAGTGCCTGCTACAGCTGCCACATCATCTGAGATTACACCAATTAGATGCTACTAACAATCACGCCTACCTTATTTGTGGGTCTATTTAGCTGACCGGTTCTGCTCACACATCCTGCTGCCGCTTGCTGCTACTGCTAGTATGTGTTTGCTTCTTGCAAAACTGCCCTATGCCACTGCCACCACCCCAGCCTCCACCTGTTAGGTTCTGTTTTCCTTCTGGGGGATTGGTATATCTTACCACGCTCACTGCTTGTAGGTAATTATATATATTGAAGCTTTGCTTGGGCAGTAAGCTACCCTGAAGAAGCAGAGACTATTTCGCCAAGAGTTGCATTATTCCTTCTTTAATAAATGGTTAAACATGTTTGTGTTCCGTTTCTGAATTAGGGCTACAAGCACAAAATGTAGGATACTTGATGTATATAGGCCAGTGGCGGTCGGTGCCGTTAAAGATGAGGGAAGACGATAATTTTTTTCATGAGCATGGCATACTGGATGACTGTCATTCATATTCCATTCACCCAGTTCAATGTAACATCGATAGGTTTAGGCAACTACATGATACTCAAATTGTCCCTATACCCATCATGAGATTGCTACTATGATTGAAAGTTTACAACGTAGGTGCACACAGGTGAAGAGAAAAATTTGAGGTGACAGACAGTGACACAATCAATACTGCCTTGCACACTCTTGCCTGCATCTAGCTGATCTATGGTGTAATCATTAGTCCAACAGTTGAAAACAAGAGTTTCTAATGGACAAATTAAGGTATGTTTATCCCTGCTTCGTTCCGTTTCACAAACGTTTTTCAACAGAATTGGCGGAATGAATACACCCCTGATCACGCATAAACACAGTTCACTTTCATAGCAGCCACGTTGTGTTCCTTCTCGCATCTATGTGCTCTCCCCCTCTCACCTTTTCCCTTTGTTTGTGGACTTCAATGCACAACATCAGCTGTATGTGACCAGTAAAAAAAAAAATCCAAGCAAAACCATATTATAACCACTGCCTACATCGTTGTCACCATATTAGCTAAAGTAACGTCATAGTCAACAGAGCCCATAATTTCATTTAAAGTACTCCAACGTTTTTTTCCATCATTCTTTATATCATTGATCTTGGCTTCATAATACAGTTTCTTCTTCTTTTTGTTGAGTTTAGTCACATAATTTCTCAATTTGCATTAAGTCAGCCAGTCAGATGTGCAGCCAGGCCTATTAGCCACTCCTTTTGCCCCATCTCTTGCAGCCATACAGTTGTTCAATTCCTCATCCTTAACAGTTCTTAACAGTTCTAACAGTCTTAACAGCCTTAACAGTTCTAACAGTATGTTTCTTCACAGGTGCATGTTTATCAATAATTGGAAGAAACAATTTCATAAATTCATCAAGTGCAGCATCTGGATGCTCCTTATTAATCACGTCAGACCAATAAACATTTGTAACATCATCCACATAGGAGTCCCTGCAAAATCTTTTGTATGATCTCTTATATTCTATTTTAGGCCCAGCTTTTGTAACTTTGGCTTTCCTGGATATAGCCACTATATTGTGATCACTGCATCCAATGGGTACGGATACAGCATTAGAACAAAGTTCTACAGTATTAGTAAAAATGTCATCAATACATGTGGATGATCTAGTTCCTGTAGTGTTTGTAAACACCCTGGTAGGTTGATTAATAACCTAAACCAGATTACAGGCACTGGTTACAGTGAGAAGCTTCCTCTTGATGTCACGCCCAGACTCAGGGGACTCTTGTATGTTGAGTCAGGGTGTGGATATTCTATGTTGTGTTTTCTATGTTTATATTCTAGGTGTTGTATGTCTATGTTTGGCCGGGTGTGATTCCCAATCAGAGACAGCTGTCGCTCGTTGTCTCTGATTGGGGATCATACTTAGGCAGTCTATGGGTATCATTAGTTGTGGGATCTTGTTCCGTGAGTAGGCTTGTTTTGTGTTCAGCCTTAGGACTTCACGTTTGGTTTGGTTTGTTGTTTTGTTGTATGTTTATCGGTGAAATAAACATGTACGTATTTCACGCTGCGCCTTGGTCTGACCCGTCCTTCAACGTACGTGACACTTGAGCAGACAGTATGATGAAAACCAGTCAATATTCAGGTCCCCAAGAAAGTAGACCTCTCTGTTTACATCACATACATGATCAATTATTTATTTATATATATTATTTAGATACCGACTGTTAGCACTTGGTGGCCTATAGCAATACCCCAAAATAAGAGACTTTAGATGTGCCAGTTGAACCTGCAACTACAACCCTTCAATTGACATAAGATCTTCTCCAAGCATTACAGGGATATGGCTCTGAATATATACAGCAACACCTCGCCCATAAGCATTCCTGTCTCTTCTATTGATGTTATATCCTTGTATTGCTACTGCTGTATCATCAAATGAATGATCTAAGCGAGTCTCAGACATGGCTAATATATGAATGCTATCTGATGTTAGCAAGTTATTGATTTCATGAACCTTATTTCTAAGGCTACATACAGTTGAAGTCGGAAGTTTACATACACCTTAGCTAAATACATTTAAACTCAGTTTTTCACAATTCCTGACATTTAATCGTAGTAAAAACTCCCTGTCTTAGGTCAGTTAGGATCACCACTTTATTTTAAGAATGTGAAATGTCAGAATAATAGTAGAGAGAATGATTTATTTCATATTTTATTTATTTCATCACATTCCCAGTGGTTCAGAAGTTTACATACACTCAATTAGTATTTGGTAGCATTGCCTTTACCATTTCGGGTAGCCTTCCACAAGCTTCCCACAATAAGTTGGGTGAATTTTGGCCCATTCCTCCTGACAGAGCTGGTGTAACTGAGTCAGGTTTGTAGGCTTTCTTGCTCGCACACGCTTTTTCAGTTCTGCCCACACATTTTTTATAGGATTGAGGTCAGGGCTTTGTGATGGCCACTCCAATACCTTGACTTTGTTGTCCTTAAGCCTTTTTGCCACAACTTTGGAAGTATGCTTGGGGTCATTGTCCATTTGGAAGACACATTTGCGACCAAGCTTTAACTTCCTGACTGATGTCTTGAGATGTTGCTTCAATATATCCACAACATTTTCCTTCCTCATGATGCCATCTATTTTGTGAAGTGCACCAGTCCCTCCTGCAGCAAAGCACCCCCACAGCATGATGCTGCCACCCCCGTGCTTCACGGTTGGGATGGTGTTCTTCGGCTTGCAAGCTACCCCCTTTTTCCTCCAAACATAACAATGGTCATTATGGCCAAACAGTTTCATCAGACCAGAGGACATTTCTCAAAAAAGTAAGATCTTTGTCCCCATGTGCAGTTGCAAACCGTAGTCTGGCTTTTTTATGGCGGTTTTGGAGCAGTGGCTTCTTCCTTGCTGAGCGGCCTTTCAGGTTATGTCGATATAGAACTCGTTTTACTGTGGATATAGATACTTTTGTACCTGTTTCCTCCAGCATCTTCACAAGGTCCTTTGCTGTTGTTCTGGGATTGATTTGCACTTTTCGCACCAAATTACGTTCATCTCTAGGAGACAGAACACGTCTCCTTCCTGAGCGGTATGACGGCTGTGTGGTCCCATGGTGTTTATACTTGCGTACTATTGTTTGTACAGATGAACGTGGTACCTTCAGGCGTTTGGAAATTGCTCCCAAGGATGAACCAGACTTGTGGAGGTCTACAATTTTCTTTCTGAGATCTTGGCTGATTTCTTTTGATTATCTCATGATGTCAAGCAAAGAGGCACTGAGTTTGAAGGTAGGCCTTGAAATACATCCACAGGTACACCTCCAATTGACTCAAATGATGTCAATTAGCCTATCAGAAGCTTCTAAAGCCATGACATAATTTTCTGGAATTTTCCAAGCTGTTTAAAGGCACAGTCAACTTAGTGTATGTAAACTTCTGACCCACTGGAATTGTGATACAGTGAATTATAAGTGAAATAATATGTCTGTAAACAATTGTTGGAAAAATTACTTGTGTCATGCACAAAGTAGATGTCCTAACCGACTTGGCAAAACTATAGTTTGTTAACAAGAAATGTGTGGAGTGGTTGAAAAACTCATTTTAATGACAACCTAAGTGTATGTAAACTTCCGACTTCAACTGTATATTAATAAGGGCTATTTTCAGCCCTTTCCTGGGTAGCTTATCAGAGATAGATCTAATATGGAAAAGAGCAAACAAAGCAAGATAAATAACAAAAATACATTCAGCAGTCCATGAATCAGTTGGTGTGTGTAAGTGTATGTGTGTGCTGCAGGGTTGAAGCTACAAACCCCATAGGCTTGGCTCTCTCATCCCTTCCAGGCTTTTGGGAGGGAGGGTGGACAATGAGCCTGTCATAGCGGTGTAAGCAATGTCCCCACACACTCTGGCAGCTTTCATGGCTGGGATAATTTATTTTCTCTTCTGGCGCACAGCTTCAGGATAGTCCTTGTTGAGGAAGATATATGTTCCTCTTAAGTTCTTGGCTCTTTCCGGAACAGCTACCTTGTCCTTGAACCTCAGGAACTTGACCACTATCGGCCTGGGCCTGTCACCTGGGCCGGTTTTCCAGTCCTATGGGCGCACTCCACCTCAATCTTCCTGTGGTCCATCATCAGTTTCTCCGAGATCCTTTCTCTCACTTTGTCCTCAGACTCCGTCCAGGTCTCATGTGGTGATTCTGCAATTCCGTCCACAGCCATGTTGTTCTGCCTTGGTTATCCCTCGAGATAATCTGATTTCTCCGTCATTGTTATCATGGATTCACATACAGAACTGATGTCCTCTCTCAATGACTTACAGATTGCTGTCATCGTCCCGTTATCCTGTTTAAAGCTGACCCTGGGAGAACTGCAAACTGTTCTTCAGGTCCTGGACCTCTCTGGTCAGGTCATCCATTATTTTATTAGTTGACTCCACCAGTATTTAGACAAAACACTTGAAGCTATTTTCTTGTTGTTGTAACAACGCTTGTAGAACTATTTTTGTTCGTTTAAAAGATCCTTCACCTGTGATAAAGAGACACCACTGTCCTCAATGGTACTCCCGCCGGCTTTGGTCTTTGTCATGGTAACAACAGTCTGTTACACTGTTACTCCTCGCTGTTCCAGACAGGGCAGGTCGCAGGAAAGATTGAAAACAATAACAACAAAAAGCAGGGGTCTAGACAGCCACAAGCCCGGCACAATCCTCGGTCCCAGCCACAATGGCTAACTGCGTCGCGGGCTGTGTTAAAGCCCTCAAAAACACCCTGCTAGATTGATAGACAGCTAGCTAGCAGCTAGGCTAGCTCCTACGCAAAACAGCTCCTCAGAACCGGCCTTGGTCAGCAGGATCACTGGACAGATAGTAGGTGTCCCAGCAACTGATGCCAACCGAGTCGTTGGATCCAAACCCAAAAGGTAGCTAGTAACCAAACTTTTTCAAAAGACTTTCAAAACTTTCCAAAACAACAAACCAAGCTCTCACTTGTTCTGCGTTCAACAGGAAGTGGTGACGTGAATATTCTTAGTATAGTTTTATCTAAAAAAACGTTTTAAATGTTTTTTTTGGGTTTTTTTTATGAAGTGGTCCACCCCTTCCTCCCCTGAGGAGACTCCACTGATATACAGTGAGGGAAAAAAGTATTTGATCCCCTGCTGATTTTGTATGTTTGCACACTGACAAAGAAATGATCAGTCTATAATTTTAATGGTAGGTTTATTTGAACAGTGAGAGACAGAATAACAACAAAAAAATCCAGAAAAACGCATGTCAAAAATGTTATAAATTGATTTGCATTTTAATGAGGGAAATAAGTATTTGACCCCCTCTCTATCAGAAAGATTTCTGGCTCCCACGTGTCTTTTATACAGGTAACGAGCTGAGATTAGGAGCACACTCTTAAAGGGAGTGCTCCTAATCTCAGCTTGTTACCTGTATAAAAGACACCTGTCCACAGAAGCAATCAATCAATCAGATTCCAAACTCTCCACCATGGCCAAGACCAAAGAGCTCTCCAAGGATGTCAGGGACAAGATTGTAGACCTACACAAGGCTGGAATGGGCTACAAGACCATCGCCAAGCAGCTTGGTCAGAAGGTGACAACAGTTGGTGCGATTATTCGCAAATGGAAGAAACACAAAAGAACTGTCAATCTCCCTCGGCCTGGGGCTCCATGCAAGATCTCACCTCGTGGAGTTGCAATGATCATGAGAACGGTGAGGAATCAGCCCAGAACTACACGGGAGGATCTTGTCAATGATCTCAAGGCAGCTGGAACCATAGTCAACAAGAAAACAATTGGTAACACACTACGCCGTGAAGGACTGAAATCCTCAAGAAAGCACATATACATGCCTGTCTGAAGTTTGCCAATGAACATCTGAATGATTCAGAGGATAACTGGGTGAAAGTGTTGTGGTCAGATGAGACCAAAATTGAGCTCTTTGGCATCAACTCAACTCGCCGTGTTTGGAGGAGGAGGAATGCTGCCTATGATCCCAAGAGGTGGAAACATTATGCTTTGGGGGTGTTTTTCTGCTAAGGGGACAGGACAACTTCACTGCATCAAAGGGACGATGGACAGGGCCATGTACCGTCAAATCTTGGGTGAGAACCTCCTTCCCTCAGCCAGGGCATTGAAAATGGGTCGTGGATGGGTATTCCAGCATGGCAATGACCCAAAATACACGGCCAAGGCAACAAAGGAGTGGCTCAAGAAGAAGCACATTAAGGTCCTGGAGTGGCCTAGCCAGTCTCCAGACCTTAATCCCATAGAAAATCTGTGGTGGGAGCTGAAGGTTCGAGTTGCCAAACGTCAGCCTCAAAACCTTAATGACTTGGAGAAGATCTGCAAAGAGGAGTGGGACAAAATCCCTCCTGAGATGTGTGCAAACCTGGTGGCCAACTACAAGAAACGTCTGACCTCTGTGATTGCCAACAAGGGTTTTGCCACCAAGTACTAAGTCATGTTTTGCAGATGGGTCAAATACGTATTTCCCTCATTAAAATGCAAATCAATTTATAACATTTTTGACATGCGTTTTTCTGGATTTTTTTGTTGTTATTCTGTCTCTCACTGTTCAAATAAACCTACCATTAAAATTATAGACTGGTCATGTGTCACGCCCTGGCTCTGGGGACTCTTGTATGTTGAGCCAGGGTGTTAGTTTCTTTGTGTAGTGTCTATGTTTCGTTTTCTATGTTCTGTTCTAGGTTATGTGTTTCTATGTTGGCCGGGGTGGTTCTCAATCAGAGGCAACGAGAATCAGCTGTTGCTTGTTGTCTCTGATTGGGAACCATACTTAGGCAGCCTGTTGTGCACTTGTGTTTTGTGGGATCTTGTTCCGTGTTGTTAACCGAGGACTTCACGTTTCGTTTGGTTGTTTTGTATTTTGTATCGTGTTGCCAGTACACTATTAAAAAGATGTACGCATATCACGCTGCGCCTTGGTCCAATCATTATGACGATCGTGACATCATGTCTTTGTCAGTGGGAAAACATACAAAATCAGCAGGGGATCAAATACTTTTTCCCTCACTGTAGGCTAAACAAAATTTTGAAAACTCCCTGAAGTAAAACATTTTGAGGGGCTACTACTTCCATGGCCAATTTATTAATCTCCTTTCAAGCCATAACCTCTTCCCCAGGCTCAATTGCTACTGCATATAGACAGAGAGAGAGATGGTTCAAAACATAATTTAATTTCCTAAACTGGCACAGTTAGTAGCTTGGCCCAAGCCTAATGTTTACAAAACAAATAACCCAGATAGAATGTAATTTTAAATAAAAACGAATCAGGCAAAACAAGGTATTATATTCCTGTCTACCTAATTAGAGTAGCTCATTTGCACATTAATTTGCACTTTACTGAAGAGCTCATATGACAGTGTGAGTTAATTGTTTTGGATTTGAATAGGTAAATACCTCAAGAGGAGACTTTCAGAGGAGACAGGCTGTACAGTGCAACGGCAACGTCAAAACTATACTCAGCATGTTAGGGCTGCGTCTGCATGTCCAGCCTGTGTGTCTGTGGCCTGTGGAGGTGGACATGAACATGGGGCCTAGCAACCCTCTACCTTCAGTTCCCCTCCCCATGGCCCTCCCTGCAGTCCCATCCATGGACATAATGAGGGGCAAGAGAAAAAAAAGGATATTCACAGATCACTACACGCAATCAATTGGCTGAGTTCTGTTGGGAGATGTTACGATCAAACCCAATTAAGGTCAATATTTTGGGCCCCCCTGGTTTTGTCCATCGGGGGAGGGTTGCCATTCATTTTGTTTTCATAAACAACATGGTTGGGCCATATGAATGAGAGAGACTCACCATATTGTGAGGAATGTTTGATGTGCGGCTAAAGAGTGACACATCAGCACTTCTTCCTGTTGAGTAGGCGCCTCACAATTAAGAGAGTGACTTTTTAAGAAATAAGAGTCTGCAAACATCCTAATTCTTTAATGAATTGAGGGAGTATATTATAATAATATCATATAAGAAGAATGTGTAATGCTATGGAAAGTAGACAGTGGTTGCAGTGACTAAATCCTTGTGAGAGGTGTTAGATATTAGAGGCGCTGATGACACTTGACGCACTGCCTGTGGAAATGAGGAAGTGAGTCACGTAGGTGTCTGAAGAAAGCACCTCTAATGCTGACTCAGTTGGTCAGGGTCATTACATGGAATAATCATAGAGCTTTTCTTCTACTAAGAAATCAAATTATGAAACTAAAATCTTTACGCGTTTATTCTGTTTCATGACATTCTGTGATGGTGCCTTGACAGACTCAGTCATCCCTGCACTGCCAATTACTCACTATCGTTGGTTGCCCTGTTGGTCCACGGAAACCAATTAGTGATCTCACTGATTCTGGTGGCATGGGGGAGTGTGGTGGCCTTAAGGGGCAAAGTACATTTATGATGGACAGTATACACTGAGTGTACAAAACATTAGGAACACCTTCCTAATATTGAGTTGAACCCCCTTTTTCCCTCAGAACAGCCTCAATTTGTCGGGGCATGGACTCTACAAGGTGTCAAAAAAGCATTCCACAGGGATGCTGGTCCATATTGACTTCAATGTTTCCCACAGTTGTGTCAAGTCGGCTGGATGTTCTTTGGGTGGTGGACCATTCTTGATACACATAGGAAACTGTTGAGCATGAAAAACCCAGCAGTGTTATGGTTCTTGACACACACAATCCGGTGTGCCTGGCTCCTACTACCATACTCTGTTCAAAGGCACTTAAATCACAATCCATGTCTCAGTTGTCTCAAAGCTTAAAAGTCCTTCTTTAACCTGCCTCCTCGCCTTCATCAACACTGATTTAAGTGGATTTAACAAGTGACATCAATAAGGGATCATAGCTTTCACCTGGATTCACCTGGTCAGTCTATATCATGGAAAGAGCAGGTATTCCTAATGTTTTGTACACTCAGTGTATATGACTTCCGTCAATTATAAATCTGATTGACAAACCACTCTAAAAGCTTCTGATATTCCCAGTTGGCATAGAAGCCTACACCATGAAGAGTCTATCTAAGGCCCTATCTGTTTCTGATCTGCTCAATAAGATTTCCCAGAATATTTTTAACATACTTTTGTTTTCCTCATAGTATGTGAGGCAGCCTTGTATAAATCCCTCACTAAACTCCATTGTAACACTGGTTGGCTTTCCATTTAATTTCCATCTTCTTAGTAATAATTAAGCAACATTTTGTCTCAAAGGAGCTCAGTGTGACTGCAGTATGTAGAACATCCAACAGTAGTTGCTCTGGGTAAACTCTCTTAACTAGCTCTTTGATTTGTTCCAGGAATAGAGATACAAAATCTAATAGAAAGTTGAGATAAGATCTCCCATCATTTTCTCGCTTGACAATGGAGCAATCAGTGTGGGAATGTAAAAGTCATCAGAGTCATCAAGAATAAAACTGGAGCACAGCTGTAATAGTTGTACACCACAGGGTGTTTGCACAGCATTATGTTGCTGACTGTTAATGTTGGTTTTGTATTTTGTATACCAATTTAGAGCAAGTGTCCTCAAATGTTCACTTTATTCTGTGCATGTCCTCTCACACACACATCTCCTGTGTGTATTTGCAGCAGCGGCATTAGTGACATTATCAGTGGGAGATCAGTGAAGGCTGTGTCATCACCTAGAGGCTGATTTGGTGTGAACTTTCAAAGCCTGCGGCAGTGGGACTCACACACACACAGACACACACAGCCAGTGACTACTGGGGCATTTTTGTTTAGTCAGATGCCCTCAAAAACCCCAAGTACCTTTGACTGATTCACTTCAAAGTGTCTGAGATCGTTTCCAAAAAGTCAGCCGTGCTCATTTGTGGTAAAATAACTGTCTAAGTAACTAACATGGGCAACTGAATCGTCCAGCAGATCTATTGGAGTGGCACCAATAGAAAGCAGCAGAGTAAATTGACATGCAGAATTTGTATCTGTTACATAATGCTGCTGTACCAGCCAGCCAGCCGGTATAATCAGCCAGTCTCTGAAGCGTTCATCAACAGGAGACATCTGTCATACCACTGAAATGTTGTTTGTTATTTCCTCAAGACTTCAAGGGACAGAGAAGGTTTTTACAGGACAAGTTCACAGAGCACCCCCCCTCCCCACACACATAAACACACACACAGGGACCACCTGCCCCCCCCCCTCGCTCAGGCCATCAGAGAACCTGTGCCGTAGTGCACAGACGCTATGCTGGAAACAAAGAACCCCTGAGCATTGTTCCTCTCTGCAAGAAGAATTCCAGGAAGTGAGATGTCATATGCCTCTCCAGGAGAGCCCAGACACAGAGGGACGAGGCCCCAAGAGAGAGGAAGGTGGGGGTGGAATTGAAAGGAATGATTGTACAGAGATCAAGGCTCAAAGACATACCAGAATCTCACAAATCCTTGGAATACAGTATTTATATTAGATCAGGCTTCGCTACAATGTGAAGAATCTTATATCTTGTTCAGGATACTCATCTGAAGTGTGTGTGTGTTGATGCAGTCTTCTGTAGTATATGATGAAGAACCCAAGCTATCTATTTTGTAATAGCACATGCAGGGATCTGTCCCTAGACAAGGGGACTGCAGCACTCACTGACCTCCCTATGGTATGGCTTCACTGACCCCACTATGCTGGAGCTTCTCTCAATGAGTTCCTCACATTCTCTTTATGAAGGGGTTGGAGCACAGTGGGCTGTAAGAGTGGAATTTTTGCAGACTGTATGCTTGTCTCATCCCTGCCAACAACAACTGACGGGGGCAGTAGCGGGACTGCTGGGAAACTACGGGACACAGTACAGTCCTGGGTCGGCCGTGGATGATAGACACAAGCTGCAATCTCCAACTATGCCAAACTGCTGTTTTACAGTAAACCTGGTCATTCAGTCCACATACTGTAACAGCTAGGAAATTGATCTGGCACTTTACAAAGAGAGTCTTTGATGTAGTTGGGTGTGGACCACCACGGTTAATGTGGTTGTTGTTCATAAACAGTCAGAGACAATAGTGGAAATGGTGCTCTGATGTTAAAAGGAACAATAGTGGCTATGAAGACAGTTACAGTCAACACAAGCCAATCAGTACATCACATGCTGCAGTAGAATAACCTGTGACACTCTCTTTTAATCACAAAAATACGCTTTTAAGATGTTACATAATAGGGTATAATTAGATAATAATGATTAGAGTGTAATAAAAACATGCCTTGCAGAATCTCCCAAATCCACCTATTAAAGGCTCACCTCCTGAATCACGAATGGATATTTCAGTAATAAAGTGATATACTGTGGGAAGCAGTAATCTACTGTCATGTCAATTGTTTTTTTCTAATGTACTTTGCACTTATCCAATGAGTACCTCACAGGAGCCAACTGTAAATCTAAATTAAATGTGGTTTTAGTTGTTTTAGAGATCATCAAAGTAATCTCTCAGATATGATGGTGAAAAAACATGTAATGGCTTTTTGTTGGGAGGAATAAGAAGAATGAAAAGCATTCCTCTGCCTAATATGAATGCTGAAACCCATAAAATATCTAATCCCTATATAAATTGATGTGGCCATCATATGTTCACTACTCTCCAGTTATTGGCTTCAGATGTCTTGTGTTTGTACAGATGGCCAGACTATTAAAAAGGTGCTTGCCTAGCTGCATGAAGCACATGTATTACCAGTGTATGTTTTTTTGGTTGTCATTTATTTCTTCTGAGAATTTCCTTGGTTGTATTTACCTCTAGGTCACTGAGGAAAATATGTTTCAAAATGTCTCCAGTAAAATGAGGACAAGAACTACAGTATATACTGAAAGGTGAACTTCACCACAATCGGAGAAGGCCATATTGTTCATGCAGTTATTTTACTTACTATCCTTACATCAAAAATATTTAAATGGTAAAACGTTCACAAAATAATCTCTATCAAGCTGCTGAAAGACAACATACACTATATATACAAAAGTATGTGGACACCCCTTCAAATTAGTGGATTCGGCTATTTCAGCCACACCCGTTACTGACAGGTGTATCAAATCGAGCACACAGCCATGCAATCTCCATAGACAAACATTGCCAGTAGAATGGCCTTACTGAAGCGCTCAGTGACTTTCAACGTGGCACCGTCATAGGATGCCACCTTTCCAACAAGTGGAAAAGTGGAAAGCCTTCAAAGAAGAGTGGAGGCTGTTATAGCAGCAAAAGGGGGATATTGTTCCAATAATTGGTCTTTTGACCAATCACATTAGATCTTTTCACATCAGCTGATCTGATTGGTCAAAAGACTGATTAGTGAAAAAAATATCAGAATTGGGCTGCCTGTGTAAGTGCAGCCATGTTGTCACAGTGGAACCATACCATTGTCAGAGAACCCAGACCCTCTCCATAGCTGGCTCTCATGTTGTCCCAGTGGAACCAGGGCCAGATAACCCAGAGCCTCTCCATAGCTGGACCTCATGTTGTCCCAGTGGAACCAGGGACAGAGAACCCAGAGCCTCTCTATAGCTGGGCCACAGGAGGTTGGTGGCGCCTTAATTCATGAGAACGGGCTCGTGGTAATGGCTGGAGTGGAACTAGTGGAATGGTATCAAATACATCAAACACATGGTTTCCATGTGTTTGATGCCATTCCATTTGCTCCGTTCCAGCCATTATTATGAGCCGTCCTCCCCTCAGCAGCCTCCACTAGGCTGGGTCTCATGTTGTCCCTGTGGAACCAAGGTCAGAGAACCAAGGGGAGTCACACCAGGACACTCAGGAGTCACAGCAGGGTCGCCAGAGGACACAGGGGAGAGCACTTGTCTGGTTTGTCAAGATTCTCATCATCACAACAAATCAAGACAAAGTCCCTGCAATTAGTAAGGGTTATTTAGGTGACAGGACAAGAAAGTCTTTATTGCGGGTGAACTGTGTCAAATATGCTTTCTTACATGCTCATGTTCTAGGAATGGAGTTGTTGGTAGTCTGGATGGTTGATTTAGTGTCACAAGGTGACATTATTTGTCCAAACCTTAATTTAAACCATACCACTGATGTGATTTTCATGCAGACTCTCACGCCCCAAAACGAACCCACGCTTTCACTCTTCTAGTTCACATCCCCACATTACCATTGCAGATCTAAGAATAGCCTACCGAATAAATATTTTCATGCAGAACTTTGACTGTAAATTTGAATGATAGAGAATGAGTTGTATTCAAGCGAATTGGTTCGTGTTTGGGATCTAAACTGTATAAATACGTACTGTACCTTAGTCAAGGAGTGCTTTTCTGAGAGACACAGTGCCAGTGCTTTCTATCTGCCTGGACTTATTCTCCACTACTGTACAAATCTGCTACACAATCAGTAATGTGTTCTCAGAAAAATGGACATTGGACATTTGTATCTATAACCCTCTGCCTTCATGTGTATATCTGGAGAGATCACAGATAATGCTCTGGAAAACTGGGAAAATATACCAAGGCAAAATGTCACTAAAGAGAGCATCACACCCTTTCTCCAAACTTCAAATCTACAGCCATGACTGTGCATTGGTGGCTATTGTGTTATATAAAACACCTTGTAAACTGACATGATGAATTCCAGTAAGTCCCCACTCAGTTGTACCAAGATGACAACTGCCAAAGTGTTCCGTTTTACCTTCTGCAGAGGGAATAGACACATCTCATTTTGTAGCTGTGGCATTAATCAACAAGGAGATAAAAGCTGGCTGTCAATGTCGTGCCTTGATGTCAGTTAATCTGCCGAGGCCTCGCTGTCACTCTGTCAATCAGAGAGACTTGTGGCTGGCTTGGGCCATAGGCCAATCCGGTCACACTCCACCTGATGTGATTGAATGAAAGCCGCAGGGATTTGCCTGAGCTTTTTTCATCGTCTTTAACAAATAAATTAAACAGACTCAAATAAACAACTATTTGTGCTGCCCCTGAAAAGCCGAGTTACAATAAAGAACCTGTGATGTCACGACCCGCCACCGCTTTACACTAATTCACTCAATCCAGGAGGGAGACTGACTGGGCTACAACCAGGTCACCAGTGGGTAGGTGCTGGGGGACAGAGGGAGACTGGGCTACAACCAGGTCACCAGTGGGTAGGTGCTGGGGGACAGAGGGAGACTGGGCTACAACCAGGTCACCAGTGGGTAGGTGCTGGGGGACAGAGGGAGACTGGGCTACAACCAGGTCACCAGTGGGTAGGTGCTGGGGGACAGAGGAGGTAATGCTCTTTCCTCCAACTGACAGTAGACTAATATGAGTATGGTACAGTTTGGCTATAATGTAATGTGTCAGCACTTTGTTTGACAAAGGGAGAAGGAATGGAGGGAGGTGGTTGCTTGTCATTTCATCATTGCGGTCATTGGAGCCCCACTTCATGTGGCTGTGTTATTTGCTTTGTGTGATGATGGCTAGGACAACAGTGGTCTGTGTATTCTGCAAGTAGGGTCCATCCATAGTTTTAAACTTTAATAAAATATGCAATTTAACAAACTTGTACAATATTCAGAAAAACAACAACCCCAAAACAGAAATGTTATTACTGCCATCACTAACTTTAGCGTACTCTAAAATCTCAGTGCTAATCATGTAAGCTGGCTAATGAATTGATCCTACTATGTGAAATGACCATACTGACCACTGACTAAGGCTGAACACTGATGAAATCAACTAATAACGATACTGCCCCCTGCAGATACAAAGATGAACATTCGGCCACTGTGATGTTTGTTACCTCTTGAATCAGGAAACTATAACACCACACACTACAAAGAGAAGATAATATCAATTAAGCATTGTATTATTTGGTCTGACAGGGACCAGACGACATTATGCAGAACATGTAAAACAACATGGCATCAAGCTCTATGTAAGTTCAGACTGTGGACCTCAGTGGTAGACAGTGCCAGCACTGTAGTGAGTACTGGTGGTGGATGAGAGCAGGGACTGAGTGGCTCCATCGCCCTGGACCTCTCCCCTCCTTCTGGGACTGAACACTGAGGAGGAAGGGTCCATGAGGGAGACCGCCACCTGCCCACACCCTCCCCCCACCACCACCAGGCCTCCCTGCACAGACCCAGCCTACCTCCCCTCACCCTGCCTGCCAGCTGCCTCCTCAGTAGGTGCACATTCCACACTAGGAAGTGACAGTGGGGCAGGGCAGACCAGTGCAAAGCCCAGCACGCACAGAGAGGCCACTAGGGGACACCCTCCTAAGTCCAGTACCTTGTAGATTTAAGGCTTCCCAATGAGGTTGGTGTAGCCAGCCAGTAGGCCACAGCAAACAGGATGTAGAGGCAGCTAATGAGGAGCTGGTAGAGGTAGTGTGCCAGGTGGACGGGCGTAGCTGATAAGAGGAGGTCCAGAAGGGCCTGGGCAGAGTTGCCAATGTGCATGTTGAGATTGAAGGCGGACAGAGGGTGGTGCTCCATGTGGTAGCCGAGACTCCAGTAGAGGAAGGACAGTGAGGCAGAAGGCACACATCAGGCTGTGGAGGAACCACTGCAGTCTCAGGGAGATGGGGAGAGGAGGGGGAAAGGACCCAAGGACTCTGCTCCGTTTCCACACTCTCTAGTTTGGTCCCCTAAGAATGAAAAGCAAACATAAGTCAGTTCAGTGTTTCGACCAATAAATTAAAGTGCAGCGTTGGCAGCCATCTTACCTCCAGGACAGGTCTTTCTATGGTCCCTGAAGTGGCACCTGACCAGGAGCTTGGCACAGGACAGGTTACAGGAAGCCACTAGGTGGTAGACCACCATCAGGCAGTAGGTCAGGTGGCTGAAGAAGATGAGCCACTTGGGATTGGAAAACAGCAGGTGAGAGTACATACACCAAATCAGGGTGTAGAGCAACATGAACACCCTATACAGCAGCCAGAACCAAGGGGCTATGCCCCACTGTGGAGAGAAAGGGACGAGAGGACAGAGAGTAAGTAGTCTAATTTGAAACACAAAGACTACACCTGTTGGCCTTGGACAAGCTTGGAGACCCTAAGCCTACTCACAGAGGAGCATTATGTGGTGGTGCTGTGTCAGTGAAAATGAGACTCAGTAGATCAGTATGACTGACATCTGTCTGTCTGACCAGACATACCTGTAGCTGCGGCAGGAGCTCAGGTCTAGAGAGCGAAAGGCGGTGTTTGGTAAGGTAAAGCTCCTCCTTGATCTCCTCCTTCCAGCATCGTGTCCAGCTCAAACCCATATGGATCAAAGTAATAACAGGACAACCTGTGCATAAAGACAATCAAAGGTCCCTTAAATCATCAACTCAAACAAACCAAGGAGTGGTTTGATGCAAAACAGACAAGAATCACACCACAGGTCTTGTCTTAACTAAGTTAGCCATCAGTACTCAGTGCTCATGACTTGGCCCAAGTCGAGACATTCCTGCCACCTTGGCTATTCCTGCATCGTCTAATGAGTTAACTTTATTACACTGAGACGGTTAAATCCAGTATTAACCTGGTGCATAACACATATACACACATGCTTTTGACTTTGATGAATTTATTTTGGATATAATACTCCTAGTCTATCAAGAGGACGCTAGGTAATATCACATATACACTACCAGTCAAAAGTTTGGACACCTACTCATTCAAGGGTTTTTCTTTATTTTTACAATTTTTTACATTGTCGAATAATAGTGAAGACATCAAAACTATGAAATAACACATATGGAATCATGTATTAACCAAAAAGGTGTTTACCAAGAAGGAGAGTGATGGAGTGCTGCATCAGATGACCTGGCCTCCACAATCCCCCAACCTATTCTTCAAATAGCCACCCTTTGCCTTGATGATAGCTTTGCACACTCTTGGCATTCTCTCAACCAGCTTCACCTGGAATGCTTTTCCAACAGTCTTGAAGGAGTTCCCACATATGCTGAGCACTTATTGGCTGCTTTCCCTTCACTCTGCAGTCCGACTCATCCCAAACCATCTCAATTCGGTTAAGGTCGGGGGATTGTAGAGGCCAGGTCATCTGATGCAGCACTCCATCACTCTCCTTCTTGATAAAATAGCCCTTACGCAGCCTGGAGGTGTATTGGGTCATTGTCCTGTTGAAAAACAAATGATAGTCCCACTAAGCCCAAACCAGATGGGATGGCGTATCAAGTCTGATAGAATTTCTTCTTCTTGGGTGCTGGTGGTTCAGGAACACCATAATTATCCCTTCTTTCAGCAGCTCTGTCTCTGTATTTCAGCTGCACAGAGAATCACAGAATAATATCAACATGATACAACTCAGAGGTGTCATTGAATATCTCGACTTTCTAAAAGTCTCCCTTTGAATGGTAGAAATAGCCTACCTCTATATATCTTTTCTCTCCAACTCCTCCAGCTCGGCATCCAATAGTTTGGATCGTCTGTGAATTTCCACGTTTTGCTAAAACGATCAACAGAATAAAAGGTTAATACTCCCCGGGAACTATGCAATTCACACATTTAAAAGGCATGACTAGTCTTGGCATGAAAGTGCAACAGAATGCGTGTTCTCACCTTGCTTATGCTAAAGGACAACTGCACACCATGAGCAGATGGTAGGGCTAAAAATAACCCAAAATATTTCCACCCAGACTCAGCGATTAAAGTGTCATCCTGCTTGCTGCTTGCCATCCTGCAGGTCTGAAGCTGTTGGTGCACCAGCAGCAGGGCGTCTTCGCTAGGGAACTGCCTGAGACAGAGCAGACAGGTCATCTTCCTCCAGTCTGTCAGCTTGTCTGACCGCTCATCACCTCCAATTCCCTGATCTGGGTCTGCTGCCTCCTCTGGGTCACTGCCCCCACTGTAAACTGCCACCAGGCTACTCTGCAATATACACACAAACATTTTACTTCTAAGTGAGAACCATGCTACACAAGCCACTGGAGAATCGAGGGCCGGGCTTTCCAATAGATACACAGTGACAAAACATCTCACCACAAGATGGCCTCCAAGGAGCTAAAAACACTCTTAACCCAAGCTGCAACTATCTTTGTTTGCATCCTAAAATGCTTCAGTGGCGTCCGCATGCTTCCCAGCCGAAACAGTTCAGAAGAGTTTGTGCATATATTATGATGACATTTTGTGACTTTAAAAAAAAATAGTTTTGGACTTCTGTGAGGGTTTTTTCGGCTGTTCAGGCACACTAATTTTTTTCTGGAGGCAAGCCGAAATTCGGAGCCGAATTCTATGCCCCTTCGTCAGTGATTGGTCAACAGTAGGGATTCTTCAATAAAGTCGTTGTTGTCATTCAATGAGAGACGACTTGTTTTCATGCACATTTTTTTCATCAAGAAATACTGCACCAAACATCTTAGTTAAATGTAAAATTGCGCGCCTAAGATCTCGGAAAAAACGTAAAAATTTATGACAGATTTCTTGAGTTATCTTAGATTAATTCTGACTATTTTGAGGAAGTGTATACCGGTTATGGCGTCTCAAAATGGACAAACAGTACTATTGTCGCTTTTTTCTCGTTTTTCAAGTGAAGGTCTTTTAAGGGAGTATGCAAGCCCACTTGTTCGGCTTGGCGCCAGCCGAACTGAAGCATGCTGACGCCTTAAGCCTCATCCTTACCTTGGCTGGGGTTTCTGGCTCTCCCTTCTTCACCAGCTCGTTCTTCACCAGCTGGGTCTCAAACCCTCCACCATGCTGGAGGAGCAAAACACACAACAGCTCATTGACATAACTGACACACTCATCATCGTATCAAACAGGTCATCATCCTTCACTGATCCAGTAACTGCTGCACCTTGACCTAAGAGCCATCTGTATTGACTCAGAGGGTTATAACCATGAGTACCATTTTCTCAAAGAGGGTGGAGAAGCCTGCATTGGCAGCGGCAGCCTCTCTCCTGTCCTCGTCCTTGTCCTACCCCAGGAAGCTGCTCTTGAAGCTCTTCTTCTGCTTGTTCAGGCTATTGGCCCAGCACTCAATGTCTTTAGCTATCTGAGATGGTAGAGAACACTTATTTTTACCATAGCTCACTATAGGCACTATTGCTTCAGTATGGGACTTCCCCCTGCCTGTAGGGGGTGTCTCTGTCTGTCTGTCTGTTACCTGCTGGGAAGACTTGCTCTTGGGCTTGTCCTTCCTCTCCTTGGATTATTTGCTTGATGAGGCTGCTGAAGAGGCCTGTTCTCAGCTGGAGTCTGCAGCTGTTGTGTGGTTTCTGCTGCTGCAGCGATGTAGGTCTGTGTCTCACTGTTCCAGTACAGGTACTGTTGGGTCTGGGAGTTGTAGTAGTACTACAGGGAGAAAGATATGCATGATATTATCTATTATTTATGATCCATTTTCTTATAGAGCAGAAGTCTATAGGGGTGAGATCGTAGTTACATACCTGGCTGTTAGGCCCAGATGACTAATTGTATTGGTAAGCGGCGGTATCAGAAACAACAACAAAAAATGTGTATTGAATCTCTGGGTATTCAATGTGTGGTAAATGACGTTCAAACTTAATAGGGAATGTAAATCCAATATGGATTCCCATCTTACCACATATGCTATCAGAGAAAGGGGCAACTCCAGTGGGGGCTGCCAAGGTGGCTGCTGTTTTAAGTGAAGAGGTGGCAGCCTGTGGTGTTACGTCAATCTGCCTAACTAGTTGGTGCATCTGTGGGTGGGAAAACACCACCACCACATGTTCAACTTGCTGCAGTCATCATTATTGTGACAACACACAGTATTTAATGTACATCATATAGACTGAGCAGCATGTTTATAACAAGCAGCATGAATGTTGATGTGAGCCATTAAGCCCTACCTGTATGGCAGGCTGGCTGAGGAGGTGATGCTGATAGACCTGTGCGGTCTGGGACATAACCACCCCTGCTGCTGTAGCGATCAGGGCCTTCACTCCTGGTGCAGCTACCATTAAGATACATACACCATGTTAAGTCCACCATATCGATCAGACAGTCTGAGTCACTAGTTGTAGTGTTAAGATGGACTGTGTAGTAGACATGGGTCTAATTGGATTCTTACCTCCTAATATTCCGTCTCCAGGAGCAGGAACCACAGACTGGTCTCATAGACTAGACGTAACATATTAAATGTAAATCCGGGACACTTAAATTAGTGTGGACGTATAACGCAAATGTCTAACAGTCCTAAGGTTGCATGTTTGACTCTCATCACTGACAACTTTAGCATTTTAACTAATTAGCAATGACTTACTATTTTTTAGCTACTTTGCAACTACTTAGCATGTTAGCTAACCCTTCCCCTAAAGCTAACCTTAACCCTTTTAGCTAACCCTAAACCTAACCATAACTCCTAGAGCTAGCTAACATTAGCATTAGCCACCTAGCCACCTAGATAACGTTAGCCACAAGAAATTGGAATATGTTTTGGAAATTAGTAACATATTGTACGTTTTGCAAATTCGTAACATTTCATACAAAATGGATGATGGATATCCACAATTAATACATAACCAAAGATTGATCCTACTCTATATATAAAGAACTGTACACAAACACACACAGAATAGTTAGACGATGGTACTTACTGTCGCCAGAGTTTTCTCCAGCTTGCTGAGGTTCTAAGCTTCAGTCATTGTGGCCAGTAGACTCTGACCCGTCTGTTTAAAACACAACAACGATGCAGTTCTGTCACGACTTCCTCCGAGGCTGCCTCCCGAGTGGCGCAGTGCTCTAAGGCACTGCATCGCAGTGCTAGCTGTGCCACTAGAGATCCTGGTTCGAATCCAGGCTCTGCTGTAGCCGGCCGCAACCGGGAGACCAATGGGGCGGCGCACAATTGGCCCAGCGTCGTCCAGGGTAGGGGAGGGAATGGCTGGCAGGGAGGTAGCTCAGTTGATAGAGCATGGCGTTTGCAACGCGAGGGTTGTGGGTTCGATTCCCACGGGGAGCCAGTATGAAAATAAAAAAGAATAATGTATGCACTAACTGTAAGTCGCTCTGGATAAGAGCGTCTGCTAAATGTAAATGTAAATGTTGTTCGGGCAGGCTTCGGCGTTCATCGTCACCGGCTTACTAGCCACTGCCGCTCCATATATCATCATTCCATTTGTCTTGTCTTGTCAATTACACACACCTGGTTCTTATCCCCTCATTGTTGTTTTGTGAGAGTAGTGTAGCTCGGTGGAGCTACTCGTACCTTGTATTGTCGGGGTAGATTTTTCCCCTGTGCCTATTTTCTGTTGTCGCTATCCAGCGCAATTGTGTACGACGGAATAAACTCTGTATTTGGTGATATACCCTCCTGCGCCTGACTCCTTCTATCACACTCATTACAAGTTCTATCAAGGCCCAACCCAGCAACTACGATATCACCAGGGATTGGCCACTGGATTTTCATATGAAGGGTCTGGAATATGATACTTGATACTGAACAATCACGTGTCTCTTTTGCTGGGTCATCCACATTGGGGATGCATGTCTAAACACAGGGCTACTTACCCTCTTTGACTGCTCCAGACCTGAAGCACTTCAGCCTATTCTGGAAATTGTGCAAGCCGCACTGCAAGCAACCGGTTACATTGTTTTCATTCAGTTGAATTCAACTTTAAAGACAAAAGAGTGTATCTGGGAAACCTTGATGGAAACTATGAATGAAACCATTTGGTGATACAAAACAGAGAAAGGATTTGGTCTGTGGAGTACAGCACATGGAGGTGAAGAGAGGATACTTATAGCATTGCAGAGCCAGTTTTCAAATGTGTGTCTACGGTTGCTGTAGTGCATAGCCATGCTCTTACCCTGGATCGTCAGCATATTCTGTAAGATCAAAGGCCGGCTTCCCGAGTGGCGCAGCGGTCTAAGGCACTGCATCACAGTGCTTGAGGCGTCACTACAGACCCTGGTTCGATCCCAGGCTGTGTCACAGCTGGCCGTGACCGGGAGACCAATGAGGCGGCGCACAATTGGCCCAGCATCGTCCATGTTAGGGGAGGGGTTGGCCGGCCTGGATTTTCTTGTCCCATCGCGCTCTAGCGACTCTTTGTGGTGGGCTGGGCGCCTGCAAGCTGACTTCGGTCGCCTGCTGGATGGTGTTTCCTCCGACACATTGGTGCGGCTGCTTCCAGGTTAAGCGAGCAGTGTGTCAAGAAGCAGTGCGGCTTGGCAGGGTCGTGTTTCGGAGGACGCATGGTTCTCGATCTTCGCCTCTCCCGAGTCCGTTCGAGAGTTGCAGCGATGGGACAAGACTGTAACTACCAATTGGATATATATATATATATATATTTTTTTTTCACCTTTATTTAACCAGGTAAGCCAGTTGAGAACAAGTTCTCATTTACAACTGCGACCTGGCCAAGATAAAGCAAAGCAGTGCGATAAAAACAACACAGAGTTACATATGGGGTAAAAAACATAAAGTCAAAAATACAACAGAAAATATATATACAGTGTGTGCAAATGTAGCAAGTTATGGAGGTAAGGCAATAAATAGGCTATAGTGCAAAATAATTACAATAGTATTAACACTGGAATGCTAGATGTGCAAGAGATTATGTGCAAATAGAGATACTGGGGTGCAAAAGAGCAAAATAAATAACAATATAGGGATGAGGTAGTTGGGTGGGCTAATTTCAGATGGGCTGTGTACAGGTGCAGTGATCGGTAAGGTGCTCTGACAACTGATGCTTAAAGTTAGTGAGGGAGATAAGAGTCTCCAGCTTTAACCGAAAAAGGGTTAAAAAAAACAGGTCCTCATACTATCACACCCCATGAGAGAGCACAGCCTGGAAGGGAAAGAGTGGCTAGGTTCACACTCGCTTAGGGACAACCCCTCAGAGAATACAGGGGTCCGTAGATCAGACAGGTGAGAGAGAGAGAGAGAGCGAAGGAGAGAGAGATGTCTAGAGGGAGAGAGAGAGAGAGAGCTGCAGGTGTGAGCAGTGTGTCAGACCGGAGTGGTGCCAGCTCATCCTTGGCCCATTCCCTCATCTTCGGTTTGAAAGGTGGAGGATGTGCGTGGGCCACAGAGACTGAACTGGAACAGTGTGCTATATGGAAGCCTGCCCTGGGGGCAGCCATAACAAAACATGGCTATGTGAGACACCCAGAGCCAAAGAACGCCTAAACTCTCAAAGTAAAAGTAAAATCCCTCTTTTCTCAAAATATGCGCTTATTTAGCTAAACAACAGCACACAGAGAACAAGCTACCTCCACTTTTGATTGCTTAAGTCCTGAAATCCACTTTTCATTCCAAAAGTTCAAATGTATAAGTTGACACTGTGTATAGTGAGATTTAGAGTGTCCGATACTAATCTTGCTCATTTTTACTGTACAGGATTTATTGTACAGAATGTAGAATAGTTTTTGCTGTCTAAACTGTCAAAACTTGAATTTCTGGCAGAATAAGCAATGTAGTTTAGGAAATTATAAAGGCAACTTAAAGAAAGAAACCCGATTCATATAACAAAAGCGCTGGTGCAGTCCTTTGTCTAAAGTGCACTCGGAAGATATTCAGACCCCTTGATTTTTTTCACATTTGTTACATTACAGCCTTATTCTAAAATGGATTAAATCGTTTTCCCCCCTCATCAATCTACACACAATACCCCATAATGACAAATAAAAAACTGGTTTTTAGACATTTTAGCAAATGTATAAAAAAATTAACAACTGAAATATTACATGTACATAAGTATTCAGACCCTTTACTCAGTACTTTGTTGAAGCACCTTTGGCAGCGATTACTTCCTCGAGTCTTCTTGAGTATGACGCTACCAGCTTGGCACACCTGTATTTGGGGAGTTTCTACCATTCTTCTCTGCAGATCCTCTCAAGCTCTGTCAGGTTGGATGGGGAGCATCGCTGCACAGCTATTTTCAGGTCTCTCCAGAGATGTTTGATCAGGTTCAAGTCCGGGCTCTGGCTGGGCCACTCAAGGACATTCAGAGACTTGTCCCGAAGCCACTCCTGCGTTATCTTGGCTGTGTGCTTAGGGTCGTTGTCCTGTTGGAAGGTGAACCTTCGCCCCAGTCTGAGGTCCTGAGCGCTCTGAAGTAGGTTTTCATCAAGGATCTCTCTGTACTTTGCTCCGTCCATCATTCTCTCGATCCTGACTAGTCTCCCAGTCCTCCCTGCCGCTGAAAAACATCCCCACAGCATGATGCTGCCACCATCATGCTTCACCGTAGGGATGGTGCCAGGTTTCCGCCAGACGTAACGTTTGGCATTCAGGCCAAAGAGTTAAATCTTGGTTTCATTAGACCAGAGAATCTTGTTTCTCATGGTCTGAGTCCTTTAAGTGCCTTTTGACAAACTCCAAGTGGGCTGTCATGTGCTTTTTTACTGAGGAGTGGCTTCCATCTGGCCACTCTACCATAAAGGCCTGATCGGTAGAGTGCAGAGATGGTTGTCCTTCTGGAAGTTTCTCCCATCTCCACAGAGAAACTCTGGAGCTCTGTCAGAGTGACCATCGGGTTCTTGGTCACCTCCCAGACCAAGGCCCTTCTCACCTGACTGCTCAGTTTGGCCGGGCGGCCAGCTCTAGGAAGAGTCTTGGTGGTTCCAAACTTCTTCCATTTAAGAATGATGGAGGCCACTGTGTTCTTGAGGACCTTCAATGCTGCAGAAATGTTTTGGTACCCTTCCCCAGATCTGTGCCTCGACACAATCCTGTCTCGGAGCTCTACGGACAATTCCTTCGACCTCATGGCTTGGTTTTTGCTCTGACATGCACTGTCAACTGTGGGACCTTATATAGACAGGTGTGTGCCTTTCCAAATCATGTCCAATCAATTGAATTTACCACAGGTGGACTCTAATCAAGTTGTAGAAACATCTCAAGGATTATCAATGGAAACAGGATGCACCTGAGCTCAATTTCGAGTCTCGTAGCAAAGGGTCTGAATACTTATGTAAATAAGGTTTCAGTTTTTTATTTTTAATACATTTGCAAAAATGTCTAAAAACCTGTTTTTGCTTTGTCATTATGGGGTATTGTGTGTAGATTGTTGAGGGGGGGAAAAAGTATTTAATCTATTTAAGAATAAGGCTGTAACATAACAAAATCTGGAAAAAGGGAAGGGGTCTGAATACTTTCAGCTCTCAGCAAATGGTCACTTATACAGCAAATGTATCAAAGGTCAGTCTCTCAAGACATCTGTTTGTTATTTTGGGCTTTGATCTCCAAGACAAAATGTAGACTTGGCGATTGTTAAAGCAACCTGATTGGTCTCTATCCATCAGGTAGCATCTTGCTACGTGAATAAACTCCACGAAGGCGAAACCTCTGCTTATTCCTAGAGACAGCATTCAAATATAGATGGGAGTCGTGTTAGTCAGAGTGCTTTGGCATTACATTCAAACTCTGTCACAGTCTGCTTCACAACCCAATACAAGTGAAACAGTGGGATATATAATTTGAAGAGGGTAGGGTGGAGGAAACGTTTGCCATAGCATGAAAGCCTTCAGATGACAGTACTTGGACCGCACTTGAATGATTGCCACTCAAAGATGATAAGATAAAATGTGAAATGTTTTAACAAACACAATCTCATCTAACATCCATAAATAAAAACAATCCACAAAACAAAAGACCCACTAGTTTAGGTGTGATGAAGGTTCCTTTGCCATGGCAAATATGATTGATATCGGAGGCAGGGTGTCATGTGTAGGGTGGTGGTGCGTGTGGAGCTGAATGAACCTGAGACTCCAGACAACAACTCTCACATGTCCTCTTCTTCATCAGCCGGATGTCCACAAGCTGGGGTCCCTGCAGCTGCTCAAGAGCAGCCCAGATCTGAAACACAGGAGGGGGACTTTCAGTGGGCCATAGTTCACCATATTCGAGAGAGGTCACAGTCCACAATGTATGTTTCTTATTATACACATCAATACAGCATATGGCAGCTCTTTGAAGAATGTATTATTAGTAGTTAAATCAACGTGTGGTTAGGAAAATAGACCACCTACAGTTGAAGTCGGAAGTTTACATACACTTAGGTTGGAGTCATTAAAACTAGTTTTTCAACCACGCCACAAATGTCTTGTTTTTTTTTGTTTTTTTGGGGGTTTTCGGGGGGATGGATCAGCTTAATATTGCAGATAGATTGTATCTTCTATCAATGTAATTGTCTGCATCACTTCCAATCCCCCATGTTTTTTTTTTTTTTTTATATATATATTCCCCTTTATTACTTTTCAACCCCACCATCCTTTCCCTACTTGGAGTAAATTAGTGAACAACAACGCCCAGGCCTCTACTTCCGGTCTATACTTACTATCTACACCTTATGGACAGAGTTAATTTTACAATAATTCTATATCTATATCTATATATATATATATATATATATTTATTTATTTTTTTGCTCCTGAACTTCTTCTACTCTCAACCTCTCTGATCATTTTCATGATGTCCATCCGGTTTGCTTCTAAATGCCATATCTTTCTAACTGTGCTCTTTCCCAAAAGCTCCCAACATACAACCTATATACTTATTATGGACACAGTATGCTTACATTATTAGCTATCTTTGTTATTATTTGTTGTTATTTGTTATTAGTCCCATCCTTCAACTCTATTCAATACCTCCCATCTATCTCTTAACACCATCCATTTAGGATTTCTATTTGCCATATATATTTCAACCATACTGTGATGTTTCACAAAAGTTCTGAACCTTTCTATTCTCATTGCTTCTACAGATTGTGAATTAAAAATAAACATTTTTGCTAAAAGTATTATTATATTATTGATTGATTGACTATGACTTTTCAGATCACCCAGTAATGCTATCTGCAAGGTTAGTTCCAGGTAAATATTGCAATCCTTTAGCCATTCCTGGACCTGTGTCCAAAAACAAGCTACAAATGGACAGAACCAAAACAAATGATCTAATGATTCTATCTCTTCACAGCAAAATCTGCAGAGCTGGGAAGATTGTATCCCCCATATAAATAACATTCTATTGGTAGCAAGAATTTTATATAATAATTTAAATTGAAAGATTCTAATTTTTGAATCCGGTGTCGCTTTTGCGTGTCAGTTCATAAACACTATGCCATGGGATCGATACGTCAAAGATCTCTTCCCAACTATTTTGCAATCTATATGGGACTGCTGTCAATCCTTTGGTCCTTAAGTGAAACTGATATACTTTTTTATTTATCACAGTTTTCCTTAACCAATTATGTTCTTTAATGCAAGGCCGACAGACAAGTTCCTTACTTTCTCCCCCCTTCAACTTTCCTCTTCCACTTTTGCGGTAAGGCTGCAATTATTTGGTTGTAATTTTGGGTAGAGCAGACATTTCCATATGTTTTTGTTAGCTGCATGTGCGACATAACTCCACCAGTCCTACCGATGATATCATTTACGAAGATTATACCTTTTTTAAACATTCTGTCAAAAAATAAAGGTTTTTTGTCAATTAGTATATTTGAATTTAACCACAATATTTGTTGCATTATTTGTTCTGTCGTTTCTGGAGGATTAAATTGAAATTGCAACCAACTTTCTATGGCTTGTTTTAGAAATAGTGACATTTGGGAGATTATTTCCTTTTCAAATAACTGAAAGTGAGAGGTTGTAATCTGAATAAAGGGAAAAAGGCCTTTCTTGAACAGTGGGTGAGACAATCTTACTAATTTGCTTGAGAACCAGTTCGGATTTAAGTATAACTTTTGGATGACTGAAGATTTTAGTGATAGGTCTAATGCTTTAATATTTAATAATTTCTGTCCTCCGAATTCATATTCATTATATAAATATGCTCTTTTAATTTTGTCTGGCTTGCCGTTCCAAATAAAATTGAATATTTTTTTCTCATATAATTTAAAAAACTGTTTGCTAGGCGTAGGCAAGACCATAAGCAAATAGGTAAACTGGGATAATACTAAAGAGTTAATCAGGGTGATTTTTCCACAAATTGACAGGTATTTTCCTTTCCATGGTAGTAAGATCTTATCTATTTTTGCTAACTTTCTATTAAAATTTATTGAAGTGAGATCATTTATTTCCTTTGGGATATGTATTCCGAGTATATCCACATCACCATCAGACCATTTTATTGGTAAACTACATGGTAATGTAAAAATTGTATTTTTAGTGATCCAATACGTAATATAGTACATTTGTCATAATTTGGTTTTAATCCAGAGAGGTTAGAAAATGTATCTAGATCCTCTATGAGGCTGTGGAGGGATTCTAGTTGTGGATCTAAAAGAAAACATGAATCATCTGCGTACAATGACACCTTTGTTTTTAAGCCCTGTATTTCTAATCCTCTGATATTATTATTGGATCTGATTTTAATAGCTAACATCTCGATGGCCACAATAAATAGATATGCCGATAGTGGACAACCTTGTTTCACTCCTCTTGACAGTTTGAAACTTTCTGAGAAATAGCCATT
Organism: Coregonus clupeaformis; assembly: GCF_020615455.1. Lineage (NCBI taxonomy): Eukaryota > Metazoa > Chordata > Actinopteri > Salmoniformes > Salmonidae > Coregonus > Coregonus clupeaformis. The sequence goes on along the minus strand of NC_059203.1, from coordinate 37,064,849 downwards.
ATTTACTATTTTACACCTAGGGTTACTATACATGATTTTGACCCATTTTATAAGAGATTCTCCAAAATTGAAATGCTCCAGGCATTTATATATAAATTCCAGTCGAACTTTATCAAATGCCTTTTCGAAGTCTGCTATGAATAGCAGGCCTGGTTTCCCATATTTTCCATAGTGTTCTATTGTTTCCAATACTTGCCTTATATTATCTCCAATGTATCTTCCATGTAAAAAACCTGTCTGATTAGAATGAATAATATCCGACAATACCTTTTTAATTCTATGCGCTATACATTTTGCTAGGATTTTTGCATCACAACACTGAAGTGTAAGGGGGCCTCCAATTTTGTAAATGGACTGGATCTTTATATTTTCCACTTGTATCCTGTTTCAGTAATAATGAGATCAGACCTTCTTCTTGAGTGTCAGATAATCTACCATTTACATAGGAGTGGTTAAAACATGCTAATAACGGTCCTCTTAGTATATCAAAAAAAGGTTTGGTATACCTCGATTGGTATGCCATCCAACCCTGGAGTTTTCCCGGACTTAAAGTCTTTAATTGCATCCAGAAGTTCCTCCTCTGTAATTTCACCTTCACATGAGTCTTTCTGTGTGGCTGTTAATTTGACATTATCAATAGGAAAAAAATCTCTACAATTAGCTTCAGTTAGAGGAGATGGAGGCGACTGAAAAGAAAACATATGCTTAAAATACTTTGTTTCTTCCTTCAAAATATCATTAGGTGAATTATGGGTGACTCCGTCAATTGTAACCAGTTTCATTAAGTTCTTTTTGGTAGCATTCCTATGTTGAAGATTAAAAAAGAATTTTGTGCATTTTTCCCCATATTCCATCCAGTTTGCTTTATTTTTATAATATATTACACTTGATCTTTCTTGAATAAGTTTTTCCATTTCTTTTTGTTTTTCCTCTAATTTATTCTGAGCCTCTATGTTACAGTTTTTATTGCCATCTATCTGTTCTGTTAGACTTTCTATTTCCTTTCTTAGTATAAACTCTTTTGACCTAAATTGCTTTTGTTTTCGAGATGAGTACTGAATTGCATGGCCTCTAAAGGCACATTTAAAGGTGTCCCATACAATAAGGGGATTCGCTGTACCTATGTTATGTTGGAAAAAGTCAGTTATAAATTCCTTTGTTCTAATTATAAATAAATTATCATCTAATAGGCTTTGATTAAATTTCCAATATCCTCGCCCACGTGGAAATTCAGTCAGAGTAATGTATATGCCTATTATATGATGGTCCGACCGCATTCTGTCCCCTATCAACACTTTTTTTACTTTTGGTGCCAACGAGAATGAGATAAGAAAGAAGTCAAGACGACTAGCTTGATTCAGTCTCCGCCATGTATATCTCACTAGATCAGCATATTTAAGCCTCCATATATCTACTAGTTCTAATGTATCTATGACATTCACAATTTCCTTAAGAGCATGTGGGTGATTGTTTGTGGTGTGATTTCCTTTTCGGTCCATTGAGCTATTTAAAACAGTATTATAATCCCCCACCATAATAATATTGTCTTGAGTTGCTTGCAGGCTTGATAATTTATTATATATATTGTCAAAGAATTGTGGATCATCATTATTTGGTCCGTAAAGGTTAATGAGCCATATCTGTTTATGGTCCAATACCATATTTAAAATAATCCATCTACCTTGCGTATCTATTTGGACAATTTGCACATTCGGATCGAAATTACTATTCATTAATATCATCACCCCTTTTGAATTTCTTTGCCCATGGGAGAAGTATATTATCACAAATGTCTTGTTAACAAACTATAGTTTTGGCAAGTCGGTTAGGACATCTACTTTGTGCATGACACAAGTAATTTTTCCAACAATTGTTTACAGACAGATTATTTCACTTATAATTCACTGCATCACAATTCCAGTGGGTCAGAAGTTTACATACACTAAATTGACTGTGCCTTCAAACAGCTTGGAAAATTCCAGAAAACGAGGTCATGGCTTTAGAAGCTTCTGATAGGCTAATTGACATCATTTGAGTCAATTGGAGGGGTACCTGTGGATGTATTTCAAGGCCTACCTTCAAACTCAGTGCTTCTTTGCTTGACAACATGGGAAAATCTAAATAAATCAGCCAAGACCTCAGAAAAAACATTGTAGACCTCCACAAGTCTGGTTCATGCTTGAAAGCAATTTCCAAACGCCTGAAGGTACCATATTCATCTGTACAAACAGTAGTACGCAAGTATAAACACCATGGGACCACGCAGCCGTCATACCGCTCAGGAAGGAGATGTGTTCTGTTGAACGTACTTTGGTGCAAAAAGTGCAAATCAATCCCAGAACAACAGCAAAGAACCTTGTGAAGATGCTGGAGGAAACAGTTACAAAAGTATCAATATCCTATATCGACATAACCTGAAAGGCCGCTCAGCAAGGAAGAAGCCACTGCTCCAAAACCACCATAAAAAAGCCAGACTACGGTTTGCAACTGCACATGGGGACAAAGATCGTACATTTTGGAGAAATGTCCTCACAAAATAGATGGCATCATGAGGAAGGAATATTATATGGATATATTGAAACAACATCTCAAGACATCAGTCAGGAAGTTAATTCTTGGTCGCTAATGGGTCTTCCAAATGGACAATGACCCCAAGCATACTTCCAAAGTTGTGACAAAATGGCTTAAGGACAACAAAGTCAAGGTATTGGAGTGGCCATCACAAAGCCCTAACCTCAATCCTATAGAACATTTGTGGGCAGAACTGATAAAGCATGTGCGAGCAAAGAAGGCCTACAAACCTGACTCCGTTACACCAGCTCTGTCGGCCAAAATTCACCCAACTTATTGTGGGAAGCTTGTGGAAGGCTACCCGAAACGTTTGACCGAAGTTAAACAATTTAAAGTAAATGCTATCAAATACTTATTGAATGTATGTAAACTTCTGACCCACTGGGAATATGATGAATAAAAAATAAAAGCTATTCCTGAAATAAATAATTCTCTCTACAATTATTCTGACATTCACATTCTTAAAATAAAGTGGTGATCCTAACTGACTTAAAACAGGGAATTTTTACTAGGATTAAATGTCAGGAATTGTCAGAAAGGTGTATGTAAATCTCAGACTTCAACTGTACATCTTCCTCTGTGACCTGGAGGGACAGGCCTCTGAGCATGATGGCCTTGCTCTCCTCCTCCCCTAGCTCCATCTTGTAATCTTGCTCTTGATAATCGCCATCAGACAGATAGCCATCTTCAGACCTGTCACTCTTTCGACCTCTCTGCAAGAAGACAGTTGTCAACTGAAGAGGGCATGCAAAACTACATAGGGGAACAACAACAACTCTTCATGGAAAACAGCCCGCTGCAGTACAGATTTCTTTAAATGAATGCATGCCCAAGGTCAATAAGATCTCCATGAATGTAACTAGATTCCTCACCTCAGGGCTGTCTCTATCTCTGCGCTCATCATATCAGTCAGAGTGTCTCTCGTCACTCCAGCTATGGTCATAATCCCACTCTGGGTCTCTGTCCAGTCTTTCATGCCACTCTGGGTCATCTCGCCACTGGTCTGACTCATACCTCCCACTAAGCTCACTGCGGCCAGGCCTTAGAACATAAACACACAGGGTAACATTATTCACACGACATATTCAGCTAATACATTCCTAGAAAATCGCATGTCAGAAGAAGAGTGCATTGCATCTAGACATTCAGGGGGTAGCTACCACACATCACCTTTTTCTTTTCCTACACATTTAGCTCCAGAGTAAGGTATAAAGGTTGGGGAAAATCTCACCTCTTATCAGCTCCCATGTTTCACTGCTGAACAGCTACAGCCAGGCTTACAAATAAACTGTAGGGACGCAACATTTATTTTGAAACACCTATTGTTGAATGGCCTACAAATAGTATAAAAACACAATTAGCTACTACTAGGGTGTTAGGTGACATGACAAACAATGGAAGCTATGCGAGAATCCTCCCAAAAATGCAGTAAACAAATCAGTTTTCACTAAATGTCAATAATTTGGTCGTCAAAATATATAATAAATCATTTGAAAACATTAATATGGCAGTTGTTATCCATAACTAAAAATCCAAATACTGTACATTATGATATTTATGCAATATGAGCCCAAATGTAAAGCAAGTGCCCTGCTAAGAAAGTTCAAATCTGTGGGAAAGGCCTTTTTGTGAAACCTGCAAAATCGTTGTGTTCATATATACTCTTTGCTATGGGTATTCCTCAACCTATCAGAGTAAGATGGATGTGAGATTGTATTGCCAAGCAGTATGGGAAACTCCTGGGGGTGTTTCACTATCATCAGACATATTTTGATAGGAAAAGAAAAAAGGTTTTAGTTTAGGTAGATCAAAACACAACCATGTTTTACATCTCTTATGTCTCGCATTTACGAAATGGATGGTTGTGTAGAAATATTTTATTGCTAAAGTGGTTAAATTGCTAGATATTGTGACACACCCCTAAACTAAAAAAATGCAGAATAATGCCTGGCTGGAGGGGGGATGGGCCGCATAAAATAATGTAACCCAATATTGCAAGCTTTGATAATATAATCTTGGAAATATAGATCTATAAACACAGAGATACAATAGGCCGGAAATATAAACTACAAATATTTATGATGAATGTAAATGTAACTTTTTGGAAGCTGATTAATAGACAGCTTTCCAAGTAAAATTTGCTCTTATTCAGAGCTGTATGGTCATGCCTGACAAAAATACATACAATTACGCATGTTTTTGGATGTTGTGGCTATTGTAATCTAATCGGCTATAAGGAAAACAAGTGGGCTCAGACACTGAAAACTGTCATTCTTTTCAGTCAAAGGTTCCTCTGTGGATTTTCTTTGTTCAGCCCTTACTCTTTCAATTGTGTTAGGGGGCCCCCCCTAGATTTGACTCCAAATCCAATATGGCGTCCAAACTCCAATATGGCTGCCACAATACCATTAAATGGTGGTTTAATCACCTGTATATATGTTTTAAATGAGAGACATCTTTCAGATTTGTGTACTGTTATTATGACCTGTAGTCAAGACTACTTGAGTACAATTCAACTATGTTGGTAATCCAATAAGCCTGCCATAATTACACTCAAACACCTTTGTATGGATATAGAAAAGGCAGCAGACTGCTTGGCATTGCAACACCAAGTATTCCAAGTCACAAGCCTCTTTGAGGATCAATGAGGCAACTCAGAGGTTCCAACGAAAGGAAAGAGAATCCAACCCTGGCTCTTAAGTCATTTAGAAGTGAGCTTTGATTCATGGCTAGTCACTGCATTCGTGATGGACAATTGGGACGTTCCGGTGCACTCTTATGCTGTTCAGGTTGAGTTTGAATATTGCAGATAGATTGTGGCTTCTATCAATGTAATTGTCTGCATCATTTCCAATCCCCCATACATTTACATTACATTTACATTTACATCATTTAGCAGACACTCTTATCCAGAGCAACTTACAAATTGGTGCATTCACCTTATGATAGCCAGTGGGACAACCACTTTACAATTTTATTTTTCTTCTTTTATTTTATTTTAGTCTTATTTTAGTTGTTAATTTTTATTTTATTTAAAAAAATATATATTTCTTATTTGTTTAATTTTCATTTGTTTTATATATGTATATATAATTTTTTTTCTTTTTTTTATGTGTTTAAAAATATATATTATTATTATTTATTTTATTATTTTTATTTATATTATTTTTTATACTATCCCAGGTATTCCTTAAAGAGGTAGGGTTTCAAGTGTCTCCGGAAGGTGGTCAGTGACTCCGCTGTCCTGGCATCGTGAGGGAGCTTGTTCCACCATTGGGGTGCCAGAGCAGTGAACAGTTTTGACTGGGCTAAGCGAGAACTGTGCTTACGCAGAGGTAGGGGGACCAGCAGGCCAGAGGTGGAAGAACGCAATGCCCTCGTTTGGGTGTAGGGACTGATCAGAGCCTGACGGTAAGGAGGTGCCGTTCCCCTCACAGCTCCGTAGGCAAGCACCATGGTCTTGTAGCAGATGCGAGCTTCAACTGGAAGCCATTGGAGTGTGTGGAGGAGCGGGGTGACGTGAGAGAACTTGGGAAGGTTGAACACCAGACGGGCTGCAGCGTTCTGGATGAGTTGTAGGGGTTTAATGGCACAGGCAGGGAGCCCAGCCAACAGCGAGTTGCAGTAATCCAGACGGGAGATGACAAGTGCCTGGATTAGGACCTGTGCCGCTTCCTGTGTAAGGTAGGGTCGTACTCTGCGAATGTTGTAGAGCATGAACCTACAGGATCGGGTCACCGTTTTGATGTTAGCGGAGAACGACAGGGTGTTGTCCAGGGTCACGCCAAGGTTCTTTGCACTCTGGGAGGAGGACACAACAGAGTTGTCAACCGTGATGGCGAGATCATGGAGCGGGCAGTCCTTCCCCGGGAGGAAGAGCAGCTCCGTCTTGCCGAGGTTCAGCTTGAGGTGGTGATCCGACATCCACACTGATATGTCTGCCAGACATGCAAAGATGCGATTCACCATTTGGTTATCAGAAGGGGGAAAGGAGAAGATTAATTGTGTGTCGTCTGCGTAGCAATGATAGGAGAGAACATGTGAGTATATGACAGAGCCAAGTGACTTTGTGTATAGAGAGAATAGGAGAGGGCCTAGAACTGAGCCCTGGGGGACACCAGTGGTGAGAGCATGTGGTGCGGAGACAGATTCTCGCCATGCCACCTGGTAGGAGCGACCTGTCAGGTAGGACGCAATCCAAGAGTGAGCCGCGCCCAACTCGGAGAGGGTGGAGAGGAGGATCTGATGGTTCACAGTATCAAAGGCAGCAGATAGGTCTAGAAGGATAAGAGCAGAGGAGAGAGAGTTAGCTTTAGCAGTGCGGAGAGCCTCCGTGACACAGAGAAGAGCAGTCTCAGTTGAATGACCAGTCTTGAACCCTGACTGGTTTGGATCAAGAAGGTCATTCTGAGAGAGATAGCAGGAGAGTTGGCTATAGACGGCACGCTCAAGAGTTTTGGAGAGAAAAGAAAGAAGGGATACTGGTCTGTAGTTGTTGACATCGGAGGGATCGAGTGTAGGTTTTTTGAGGAGGGGTGCAACTCTCGCTTTCTTGAAGATGGAAGGGACATAGCCAGCGGACAAGGATGAGTTGATGAGCGAGGTGAAGTAAGGGAAAAGGTCTCCGGAAATGGTCTGGAGAAGAGAGGAGGGGATAGGGTCAAGCGGGCAGGTTGTTGGGCGGCCGGCCGTCACAAGTCGCAAGATTTCATCTGGAGAGAGAGGGGAGAAAGAAGTCAAAGTATAGGGTAGGGAAGTGTGAGCAGGACCAGCGGTGTCTTCTTTTCAAAATGGTTGACGAAGTCATCCACAGAGAGGGAGGGGGGAGGGGGAGGAGGAGGAGGATTCAGCAGGGAGGAGAAGGTGGCAAAGAGCTTCCTAGGGTTAGAGGCAGAGGCTTAAAATTTAGAGTGGTAGAAAGTGGCTTTAGCAGCAGAAACGGAGGAAGAGAATGTAGAGAGGAGGGAGTGGAAAGATGACAGGTCCGCAGGGAGTCTAGTTTTCTTCCATTTCCGCTCGGCTGCCCGGAGCCCTGTTCTGTGAGCTCGCAATGAATCGTCAAGCCACGGAGCAGGAGGGGAGGACCGAGCCGGCTGGGAGGATAGGGGACATAGAGAGTCAAAATATTCAGAGAGGGAGGAGAGGAGGGTTGAGGAGGCAGAATCAGGAGATTGGAGGGAGAAGGATTTAGCAGAGGGAAGAGATGATAGATGATACAGTATATATTTTTTTAAATATATATATTTATTATTATTTTACCCTAACCCTATCACCCCTCCCTGTCACATCCACTCCCGCTCCCCCGCTCCGGTGCTAGACGTCACCGGTCTACTAACCACCGGTCCTGGCAACACATCTTTACGCACACCTGCGTCTCATCATCAGTCACACCTGGACTTCTTTACTCCCTTGATTACTTACCCTTTATATAGCACTCTTTTGTTATCAGTCATTGTTTATGTTTCTATGTCAGACGCAGCTCTTGTATCACGCCATGGTCGTTATTATTAAACTCATTAACTCAACCTGCTTCCTGACTCCCCTCCGTCTATGTTACACTCCCCTAAATGGAGTAAACTAATGGATAACAATACTTAGGCTTATACATACTATATACATTTTACATTAGTTATATTTTGTTTGTTTTTAGTCCCAGCCTTCAGCTACCCTCAACCCCTCCCATCTATCTCTGAAGACCATCCAGTTTTGATTTCTAGCTACCATATATTTTTCCGCTGTGATGTTTCATAAAGGTTCTGAAACTTTCTATTCTCATAGTTTCTACAGATTGTAAATTAAAGATAAAAATGTCTGCTAAGAGTATTATTGATCAATTGACTATGACATTTCAAATCACCCAGCAGTGCTATTTAGCTCCAAGTAAATGTTGCATATTTTTTCAGCCATTTTTGAACCTGCAACCAAAAACAAGCTACATATGGACAGTACCAAAACAAGTGATCTAATGATTCTGTCTCTTTGCAGTAAAATCTGCAGTGCTGCGATGTTTGTATCCCCCATATATTTAACATTCTATTGGTTGTTTGTATAATTTAAATTGAAAAACTCTAAGTTTTGAATCTGGCGTAGTTTTCGTACAAGTTCATAAGCCATGTGCCATGGAATCGGTACATCGAAGATCTCCTCCCAACTATTTTGCAACCTGTAAATTTGTTGGTCCTTAAATGAAACTGGTATACTTGTTTATTTAGCAAATTTTTCTTCAGCCAATTTTGTCTTTAATCCAGGGCCGACAGACAAGTTCCTTACAGTGGGGAGAACAAGTATTTGATACTTAGTTTTCCTACTTACAAAGCATGTAGAGGTCTGTCATTTTTATCATAGGTACACTTCAACTGTGAGAGACGGAATCTAAAACAAAAATCCAGAAAATCACATTGTATGATTTTTAAGTAAATAATTTGCATTTTATTGCATGACATAAGTATTTGATACATCAGAAAAGCAGAACTTAATATTTGGTACAGAAACCTTTGTTTGCAATTACAGAGATCATACGTTTCCTGTAGGTCTTGACCAGGTTTGCACGCACTGCAGCAGGGATTTTGGCCCACTCCTCCATACAGACCTTCTCCAGACCCTTCAGGTTTCGGGGCTGTCGCTGGGCAATACGGACTTTCAGCTCCCTCCAAAGATTTTCTATTGGGTTCAGGTCTGGAGACTGGCTAGGCCACTCCAGGACCTTGAGATGCTTCTTACGGAGCCACTCCTTAGTTGCCCTGGCTGTGTGTTTCGGGTCGTTGTCATGCTGGAAGACCCAGCCACGACCCATCTTCAATGCTCTTACTGAGGGAAGGAGGTTGTTGGTCAAGATCTCGTGATACATGGCCCCATCCATCCTCCTCTCAATACGGTGCAGTCGTCCTGTCCCCTTTGCAGAAAAGCATCCCCAAAGAATGATGTTTCCACCTCCATGCTTCACGGTTGGGATGGTGTTCTTGGGGTTGTACTCATTCTTCTTCTTCCTCCAAACACGGCGAGTGGAGTTTAGACCAAAAAGCTCTATTTTTGTCTCATCAGACCACATGACCTTCTCCCATTCCTCCTCTGGATCATCCAGATGGTCAAACTTCAGACGGGCCTGGACATGCGCTGGCATGAGCAGGGGGACCTTGCGTGCGCTGCAGGATTTTAATCCATGACGGCGTAGTGTGTTACTAATGGTTTTCTTTGAGACTGTGGTCCCAGCTCTCTTCAGGTCATTGACCAGGTCCTGCCGTGTAGTTCTGGGCTGATCCCTCACCTTCCTCATGATCATTGATGCCCCACGAGGTGAGATCTTGCATGGAGCCCCAGACCGAGGCTGATTGACCGTCATCTTGAACTTCTTCCATTTTCTAATAATTGCGCCAACAGTTGTTGCCTTCTCACCAAGCTGCTTGCCTATTGTCCTGTAGCCCATCTCAGCCTTGTGCAGGTCTACAATTTTATCCCTGATGTCTTTACACAGCTCTCTGGTCTTGGTCATTGTGGAGAGGTTGGAGTCTGTTTGATTGAGTGTGTGGACAGGTGTCTTTTATACAGGTAACGAGTTCAAACAGGTGCAGTTAATACAGGTAATGAGTGCAGAACAGGAGGGCTTCTTAAAGAAAAACTAACAGGTCTGTGAGAGCCGGAATTCTTACTGGTTGGTAGGTGATCAAATACTTATGTCATGCAATAAAATGCAAATTAATTACTTAAAAATCATACAATGTGATTTTCTGGATTTTTGTTTAAGATTCCATCTCTCACAGTTGAAGTGTACCTATGATAAAAATTACAGACCTCTACATGCTTTGTAAGTAGGAAAACCTGAAAAATCGGCAGTGTATCAAATACTTGTTCTCCCCACTATACCTTCTCCCCTTTCCACTTGACCCTCCATTTTTGCAGTAATGTTGCAATCAGTTGGTTGTAATTTTGGATAGAGCAGACATTTCAATATATTTTTTTTTAAAAACAAGTCGTTAGGTGTAGGCAGGGCCATAAGTAAATAGGTAAACTGGGATATGACTAATTTTCCACAAACAGACATGTGTTGTCCTTTCCATGGTAGCAAAATCTTATCTAATTTGGCTAACTTTCTATTAAAATGTGTTGCAGTGATATCATTTATTTATTTCGGGATATGAATGTCCACTTCAACGTCTGACCATTTTATTGGTAAACTACACGGTAATGTAAAAGTTGTATTTTTTTTGCGATCCAATAGGTAATATGGTGCATTTATCATAATTCGGTTTTAATCCAGAGAGGTTAGAAACATTATCTAGATCCTCTATGAGGCTGTGCAGGGATCCAAATTGCGGATTTAAAAGAAAACATGAATAGTCAGCGTACAATGGTGTTTAGGAAGGATGCAACCACACATGATGACAAGCGCATGAGGCAGATGTTCACTAAAACGAACAAACACAACCTGACACTCATTGACAAGAAATGCCATCAATTCATAGGAATTGCAGTTCTCCAATGTCAATGACAATCCTGAATCTCCCAGAACTGTCCTCGATAGGCCCACTCCACCATCAGCCCTCCCCTCTGGCAGTTACAACAGACAGAAACACCATGGAACTGGACTGCCACATGTCAGGAGGCCATTCAACAACCAATATGCCATCTGGAAAGTGCTGGTGTGCATTGACCTCATATGTACAGTACCTATTTTGATACCACCCATGGCTGGTCAGGCCATGTGATACCTGAACTGGTCTCACATGACTGTAAGTCGCTTTGGATAAAAGCGTCTGCTAAATGGCATATTATATTATTATTATGTAAAGAATGAGGTCTCATGTTGGGGTGACACATGCATTGGTCTGGTAAACTGTGCAGTAATCCCAAAATCCCTTTAAGGACATATAATAATAATAATAATAAAATGCCATTTAGCAGACGCTTTTATCCAAAGCGACTTACAGTCATGCGTGCATACATTTTTGTGTATGGGTATACCATCTATAGCAAACAAGAGACCCCTTAGAATGGTCAAACTTAAACAAAGATGCTGTATGTCATTGTGTATGGTGGCTGGGGATCAGTGGTGGAAAAAGTACCCAATTGTCATACTTGAGTAAAAGTAAAAGATACCTTGATAGAAAATGACTCAAGTAAAAGTGAAAGTCACCCAGTAAAATACTACGTGAGTAAAAGACTACAAGTATTTGGTTTTAAATATACTTAAGCATCAATGGTAAATGTAATTGCTAAAATATACTTAAGTATCAAAATTAAAAGTTAAAAGTATAAAACATTTCAAATTCCTTATATTAAGCAAACCTGACGGCACCATTTTCGTGTTATTTTAATTTACGGATAGCCAGGGGCACACTCCAACACTCTAACATAATTTACAAACGAAGCATTTGTGTTTAGTGTATCCAGAGGATCAGAGGCAATAGAGATAACCAGGGATGTTCTCTTGATAATTGTGTGATTTGGACCATTTTCATGTCTTGCTAAGCATTCAAAATGTAATGAGTACTTTTGGGTGTCAGGGGAAATGTATGGAGTAAAAAGTACATTATTTTCTTTAGAAATGTAGTGAAGTAAAAGTAAAAGTTGTCAAAAATATAAATAGTAAAGTAAAGTACAGGTACCCCCAAAAACTACTTAAATACAGTGGGGGGGAAAAGTATTTAGTCAGCCACCAATTGTGCAAGTGTGCTTAAAAAGATGAGAGAGACCTGTAATTTTCATCATAGGTACACGTCAACTATGACAGACAAAATGAGAAATAAAAATCCAGAAAATCACATTGTAGGATTTTTAATGAATTTATTTGCAAATTATGGTGGAAAATAAGTATTTGGTCAATAACAAAAGTTTCTCAATACTTTGTTATATACCGTCTGTTGGCAATGACACAGGTCAAACGTTTTCTGTAAGTCTTCACAAGGTTTTCACACACTGTTGCTGGTATTTTGGCCCATTCCTCCATGCAGATCTCCTCTAGAGCAGTGATGTTTTGGGGCTGTCGCTGGGCAACACAGACTTTCAACTCCCTCCAAAGATTTTCTATGGGGTTGAGATCTGGAGACTGGCTAGGCCACTCCAGGACCTTGAAATGCTTCTTACGAAGCCACTCCTTCGTTGCCCGGGCAGTGTGTTTGGGATCATTGTCATGCTGAAAGACCCAGCCACATTTCATCTTCAATGCCCTTGCTGATGGAAGGAGGTTTTCACTCAAAATCTCACGATACATGGCCCCATTCATTCTTTCCTTTACACAGATCAGTCGTCCTGGTCCCTTTGCAGAAAAACAGCCCCAAAGCATGATGTTTCCACCCCCATGCTTCACAGTAGGTATGGTGTTCTTTGGATGCAACTCAGCATTCTTTGTCCTCCAAACACGACGAGTTGAGTTTTTACCAAAAAGTTCTATTTTGGTTTCATCTGACCATATGACATTCTCCCAATCCTCTTCTAGATCATCCAAATGCACTCTAGCAAACTTCAGACGGGCCTGGACATGTACTGGCTTAAGCAGGGGGACACGTCTGGCAATGCAGGATTTGAGTCCCTGGCGGCGTAGTGTGTTACTGATGGTAGGCTTTGTTACTTTGGTCCCAGCTCTCTGCAGGTCATTCACTAGGTCCCCCCGTGTGGTTCTGGGATTTTTGCTCACCGTTCTTGTGATCATTTTGACCCCACGGGGTGAGATCGAGGGAGAGCCCCAGATCGACGGAGATTATCAGTGGTCTTCTATGTCTTCCATTTCCTAATAATTGCTCCCACAGTTGATTTCTTCAAACCAAGCTGCTTACCTATTGCAGATTCAGTCTTCCCAGCCTGGTGCAGGTCTACAATTTTGTTTCTGGTGTCCTTTGACAGCTCTTTGGTCTTGGCCATAGTGGAGTTTGGAGTGTGACTGTTTGAGGTTGTGGACAGGTGTCTTTTATACTGATAACAAGTTCAAACAGGTGCCATTAATACAGGTAACGAGTGGAGGACAGAGGAGCCTCTTAAAGAAGAAGTTACAGGTCTGTGAGAGCCAGAAATCTTGCTTGTTTGTAGGTGACCAAATACTTATTTTCCACCATAATCTGCAAATAAATTCATTAAAAATCCTACAATGTGATTTTCTGGAAAAAATAATCTCAATTTGTCTGTCATAGTTGACGTGTACCTATGATGAAAATTACAGGACTCTCTCATCTTTTTAAGTGGGACAACTTGCACAATTGGTGGCTGACTAAATAATTTGTTTCCCCACTGTAGTACTTTAAAGTATTTTACTTAAGTACTTTACACCACTGCTGGGGATTGACTGTGAGATAATGGATTAGTGCACCACGCTTGACCAGCTCCACCTACTCTGCAACCCCTTTACTGTCCATCAAAGCCCAGGGATCATCTTCAAATGTGTGTGGAGCTGTGCTACCTCCCTCATAACGCATCTTAGACGATTCCGCCGGCGAGGGAGGTGGACACGAAGTCGACCTGGCAGCACCCTAAGAGGGCGCATAAGAGGCGACGTCAATAACGGGACGAGGGGGAGAGAATGGGAGCTGGCTCGGCGCGTCATACGACTGAGCCCACTATTCCCCCCCCACCCTTCTGTTCAGGGTATGGAGGAGACTGTTTGTGTTGATGTGTTTAATAAAGAGTTGGCTCCCATTGACATTGTCACAAGAGAGCCCTTTTTCCATAACACGTCTGAGAACGTTCAGAGTACTTCACGCCCTATGGCTCTCCCCCACCACTCTGAGTGTAGCTCAGCCCACCTAAGGTGCGTAGCTGAGCACACACAGGAGGTGAGGAGGAGAAAGGTAGCAAGGCGCAGCCTTAGCTTACCTCATAAAGATCTCACACCACAGACTCTTAGGAGTGCTGTAGTGAAGGTCTCACATAGCAGGCTGCAGTCTCAGCCAGGCAATGGCATGATGACGCAACCGCTATTCGGGGATGACGCCCTGTCTCAGGCTAACGCCTCAGTCAGCGCAGTTCAGACCCGTGCTGCGTTCATGGAGGGCCGGAATACTAGAGTTACGGATGTAACCAACGTATCGGCGCCCCCGTTTCTCACAGAACGCGCTGATGTTCACCACTCTGAGTGTAGCTCAGCCCACCAGGGGTACGCAGCTGAGCACACACAGGAGGCGAGTGTAAAAAAAGGTATCAAGGCGCCGCCTTGTGTTACCTAATAGAGACCTCACGTCACAGACTCCTAGGAGTGCTGTAGTGAGTGTCTCACACAGCAGGCTGCAGTCTCAGCCAGAGAATGGCATGATGACGTGGTGCTTCGAGCCATTGACCTATATCTGGGGATGGCGCCCTGTCTCAGGCTAACACCTTAGTCAGTGCAGTTCAGACCCGTGCTGCGTTCACGGAGGGCCGGAATACTAGAGTTACGGGTGTAACCAACGTATCGGCGCCCCCGTTTCTCACAGAACACACTGATACTCACCACTCTGAGTGTAGCTCAGCCCAGGAGTGCGTTGCTGAACACACACATGAGGCGAGTGTTAAAAAGGTATCAAGGCGCCGCCTTGTGTTACCTAATAGAGACCTCACGTCACAGACTCTTAGGAGTACTGTAGTGAGTGTCTCACATAGCAGGCTGCAGTCTCAGCCAGAGAATGGCATGATGACGCGACCGCTATTCGGGGAGGGCGCTCTGTCTCAGGCTAACGCCTCAGTCAGTGCAGTTCAGACCCGTGCTGCGTTCACGGAGGGCCGGAATACTAGAGTTACGGGTGTAACTAACGTATTGGTGCCTCCAATTCTCTCAGAACGCGCTGATGTTTCCTCTCCCTTTCGGGGGAGGCCCGCCTTGGGCTGTTCCACCACCTCAGTGCTGGGGAACAGCGGCGGCAAGGGCCATCGAGGAATACAGGTCAGTTCCTACTGAACGTACCACAGCTTCGCGCTCGCCCGCTTTCTCTGCATTGCTGGGAGTGGCGGCGAAGCTGTACCCTCTCACGCTGGCTAGACCAGACGCTGCAGAAGGGTTATGCCCTCCAATTCCATCGGACCCCTCCCCCTTTCAGGGTGATGAAAATGCCCGAAAAAGTGGCAGCTCTGGTGTCAGAGATCACGGCACTTTTGGTGAAGGAGGCGTTCAGAGTAGTTCCCCAGGAGCAAAGGAATAAAGGGCTATATTCGCCCTACTTCCTGGTGCCCAAAAAGACGGGGGGAATGAGGCCGATATTGGACTTACGCATTCTCAACGAGAGCGTAACCAAACGGCCATTCCGAATGCTCACGACAAAGCGTCTGCTGGAATGTGTCCAGAAAGGAGACTTTTGTACAAGCATAGACCTGAAGGACGCGTACTTTCATGTGCCGGTGCAGCCGCGTCACAGAAAGCTTCTGCGATTCACCTTTCAAGGGGTGGCGTACGAATACATGAGGATGCCATTCGGGTTTTCCAAGTGTGTGGAGGCAGCACTGGAACCGTTGCGTCGTCAGGGAATAAGGCTACTAGCCTACCTAGACGACCGACTGGTTCTCACCCCGTCAGCAGAGCTGGCGTTCACTCACACGACACAGACAGTGATTCATCTCACGCGTCTGGGGTTCGCTGTGAATTGGAAAAAGAGCGCGCCCTGGCCCAGTCATCAGGTGGTCTACCTGGGGATACAGCTAGACACTGTGATGATGAGGGCTCGAATTTCGGACCCTCGAAGGGTAGCCCTGTTGCTAGCCCTGAGAAGGTTTAGTCCGAATCACACGGTAACGGCGCTGTCTGTCATGTCACTCTTGGGTCTCATGTCGTCAGCCCACGTCGTGGTCCCGCTGGGACTTCTGCACATGCGCAGGATGCAGCGATGGTTCGCCCAACTAAGACTAGACCCAGTGCGTCAACGTCATCGGTTGGTGGTGGTTCCTCTCTCGCTCAGTGCAGATCTGAACTATTGGAGAGTTCTCACTTACGGAGTCCCGATAGGCAAAGTGTCCTCCTACATTCCAGTGTTTACAGATGCCTCTCTGACTGGATGGGGAGGGACATGTCAGACCCAAGCGATAGGAGGGGTGTGGCCTCCTTCGAGTCGCCACATCAACCTCTTGGAGTTGGAAACGGTTCGACTGGTTCTGACCCATTTCGCGTCTACCCTTCGGGGTCGCAATGTGCTGGTCTGTGGGCTCACGAGCATCTTCGCTCGTTGAGAGCAGCACACATTCCGGGCTACTTGAACGTGGGAGCAGACCTCATGTCTCGAGGGGGTCCTCGACACGACGAGTGGCGTCTGCACCCGGACATTGTTCTCCAGATTTGGGAACAGTTCGGGAGAGCCGAGGTGGACTTATTCGCGTCACGCGTGAACACGCATTGTCCTCTATGGTTCTCTCTGAGGGAACAGGACGAACCGCCACTAGGAAGGGACGCGTTCGCGCACCATCCGTGGCTCGAGAGTTCTTCTGTATGCATTCCCTCTGCTGTCCTGCATTCTCCCACTGTTAGCCAGGGTGAGATCAGGTGGGCTGTCAATAATATTGGTAGCCTCCGATCGCCCAGGGGCTCCATGGTTTGCGGAGATGAGTCAGATGTTGATTGCGCCACCATGGCCAATTCCACATCAACAGGACGCGTTGTCTCAGGCGGGAGGCTCGATAGGGCGATTGCCTATAATCGGCCAACCACTGAAGGCTTGGCTCCTGAGAGGGACAGGCTAGAGCGCCGTGGGTTTATCTGATTCAGTAATCAGGACTATACAGGGTTCACATGCCAGTTCCACTTCCAGGGTGTATGCCAGTAAATGGAAAGTTTTTTCACAATGGTGCATCACAGAGAATGTAGACCCCATGAACTGTCAGGTTGAGAGTGTTCCCTCTTTCCTGCAGTCTATGTTTGATAAGCAGCGATCGCCCGCCACCATTAAGGTGTTTGCAGCTGCGATTTCAGCTTGTCACGAGGGGTTTGGCAGAGACACTGTCTTCAGCCACCCTCTAGTGAAACGTTTCTTATTAGGAACGCGGCGGCTTAGGCCAATGCCTAGAGCCACGCTTCCTCCGTGGGATTTGGCTTTGGTACTCGAAGCGCTCTGTGAGTCGCCGTTCGAGCCATTGAATCAAATACCCCTCAAGATGCTGTCTATGAAGACGGCACTGTTGCTCGCTTTGACTACTGCTAAGCGTGTCAGTGATTTGTGTGCTCTTTCGACGAGACCCGACTGCCTTGCCATTAATGGCGATTTGAGCAGAGCGGTGTTACGTCCTAACCCGGCATTTGTGCCGAAGTTTATTAAGAGCTCATTTATATCACAGGCCGTGGAGCTGTGGGCTTTTTCTCCCCCTCCTCATGGGGAGAGGAGAGAGGAAAGGCTCCATCGCCTGTGCCCAGTGTGCGCTTTGGCGTGTTACGTTGAGCGCACAGCAGCGATTAGGTCATCGCCTCAGCTGTTTGTGTGTCACGGTGCGGCTGCACTAGGTAGACCACTTTCAAAACAGCGTCTGTCTCATTGGCTTTGTGAAGGCATTGAGACAGCTTACGAGGCAACGGGGCGACAATTGCCTCAGAGTATAAGAGCCCACTCCACTCGTGGAGTAGCGGCTTCTACTGCCCTTTTCAGAGGAACAGGGGTAGAGGATATCTGTGCAGCGGCGTCGTGGTCGTCACCATCTCCATTTATCCGGTTCTATCTCTTGGATATGTCTTCTAACTCTTTGGCTCAGTCTGTACTCAGCGTGGCTGAGGGGAGGATTTGAGCTAGGAGAGAGGAATGCAGGACAGAAGAGACAGGTCTCTTTCAGGTCCGCTTCTGATAGAAGGACATGTTATAGCATGACTCCTGACTGACAGGTTCAGTACAGTTGAGGCGGAATGATGAGGGATAATAGTAGTAACCTTGGTTACGGTACTATTAGACCGGTCATGACAATTTTGACGGAATGTGACGTCATCTATCTGCTTGTTCAGATTAGTATGAATCATGTTCTGGGATCTGCCCACTAATCTTTGGGGTTCCATTGATTGAGTGGGGCGGGCTACCGTGTACACAATGTAGAGTGCCACTTTGTGTCATTCCATTAGTGGTCAGTGTAATTGTAACAGGATATTGAGGTACCATCTATCTGCTAGTACAGATTAGTATGGCCCGTATTCTGGTGATCTGCCCACTAGACATTGGTGTTGCCATTGGACTAGGTGGGGCGGATTTTGACCGATGACGCAGTATATTGTGACTTAATGTATTGTATACAGTGGTTACAGTACTGCGGGACTTGGTCGCAGCCATTGCTAGGCCTGACCTTTTCATTTCGATGGGAAGTGTTGGGCTCGGCAGGGAGTACATTTTGGAGCGCTACGCTCCGCCTTAAACCAATAGGAGCAGAGCTTCCCTATGGGGCGGAGCTCCACGATATAGAACGATAGTTACCGGAGTGTAACTCCAGTTCTATGAGTGGAGTGGAGCCCCATAGGACTTAAGGCCCTGCCGACCCTCTCTAGTCTCGCTGAAGATAAATATCTCGGGAGGCTGATTGAGGGGAAGCGTCCCCTCTTATAGGGACACCTGTACTCCTATTGGCTGCAGGTGTGTGCATAATTTTGTCTCAGGCTGTTGCTGCCTTAGGGCAGAGGGTAAACCAATAGGAGCAGAGCTCCCCTATGGGGCTCCGCTCCACTCATAGAACTGGAGTTACACTCCGGTAACTATTGAATTTAAGAATCCAGACAGGTGATTTGGTACCATTATTGCCTAGGGATTAACAGTAGGCAGGTTCTATATCGTGGAGCTCCGCCCCATAGGGGAGCTCTGCTCCTATTGGTTTACCCCCGCTGCCTATGCAGCGAATAGCCTGAGAAACAATTATGCACACACCTGCAGCCAATAGGAGTACAGGTGTCTCTATATACAGTGGGGAGAACAAGTATTTGATACACTGCCGATTTTGCAGATTTTCCTACTTACAAAGCATGTAGAGGTCTGTAATTTTTATCATAGGTACACTTCAACTGTGAGAGACGGAATCTAAAACAAAAATCTAGAAAATCACATTGTATCATTTTTAAGTAATTAATTTGCATTTTATTGCATGACATAGGTATTTGATCACCTACCAACCAGTAAGAATTCTGGCTCTCACAGACCTGTTAGTTTTTCTTTAAGAAGCCCTCCTGTTCTCCACTCATTACCTGTATTAACTGCACCTGTTTGAACTTGTTACCTGTATAAAAGACACCTGTCCACACACTCAATCAAACAGACTCCAACCTCTCCACAATTGCCAAGACCAGAGAGCTGTGTAAGGACATCAGGGATAAAATTGTAGACCTGCACAAGGCTGGGATGGGCTACAGGACAATAGGCAAGCAGCTTGGTGAGAAGGCAACAACTGTTGGCGCAATTATTAGAAAATGGAAGAAGTTCAAGATGACGGTCAATCACCCTCGGTCTGGGGCTCCATGCAAGATCTCACCTCATGGGGCATCAATGATCATGAGGAAGGTGTGGGATCAGCCCAGAACTACACGGCAGGACCTGGTCAATGACCTGAAGAGAGCTGGGACCACAGTCTCAAAGAAAACCATTAGTAACACACTACGCCGTCATTGACTAAAATCCTGCAGCGCACGCAAGGTCCCCTGCTCAAGCCAGCGCATGTCCAGGCCCGTCTGAAGTTTGCCAATGACCATCTGGATGATCCAGAGGAGGAATGGGAGTAGGTCATGTGGTCTGATGAGACAAAAATATAGCTTTTTGTTCTAAACTCCACTCGCCGTGTTTGGAGGAAGAAGAAGGATGAGTACAACCCCAAGAACACCATCCCAACCGTGAAGCATGGAGGTGGAAACATCATTCTTTGGGGATGCTTTTCTGCAAAGGGGACAGAACGACTGCACCATATTGAGGGGAGGATGGATGGGGCCATGTATCACGAGATCTTGGCCAACAACCTCCTTCCCTCAGTAAGAGCATTGAAGATGGGTCGTGGCTGGGTCTTCCAGCATGACAACGACCCGAAACACACAGCCAGGGCAACTAAGGAGTGGCTCCGTAAGAAGCATGTCAAGGTCCTGGAGTGGCCTAGCCAGTCTCCAGACCTGAACCCAATAGAACATCTTTGGAGGGAGCTGAAAGTCCGTATTGCCCAGCAACAGCCCCGAAACCTGAAGGATCTGGAGAAGGTCTGTATGGAGGAGTGGGCCAAAATCCCTGCTGCAGTGTGTGCAAACCTGGTCAAGACCTACAGGAAACATATGATCTCTGTAATTGCAAACAAAGGTTTCTGTACCAAATATTAAGTTCTGCTTTTCTGATGTATCAAATACTTATTTCATGCAATAAAATGCAAATTAATTACTTAAAAATCATACAATGTGATTTTCTGGATTTTTGTTTTAGATTCCGTCTCTCACAGTTGAAGTGTACCTATGATAAAAATTACAGACCTCTACATGCTTTGTAAGTAGGAAAACCTGCAAAATCGGCAGTGTATCAAATACTTGTTCTCCCCACTGTAAGGGGATGCTTCCCCTCAATCAGCCTCCCATTATCTTCAGCGACTTGGACTGGACTGAAGAAGCCGAAGAGAAGAAGAGAAGACTCAGGACAAACCCGCCGTCGATTTCCAAAGTCTCGACGTCGTCCTTCTAAATGAGCACACCCAGAGATTTTCCACCCCCAAAAGCTCTTTTCAGAGCTCAGTGTCGCTGTTCCTCCATGGCGGCTGTGGACTCACACTACTTATGTTTCGTGTGCTTAGGATCACAGCACGCTAGGAGCAGCCTCATAGATCCCCAACTATGCGCCAGCTGCGCCCTCCTTTCTTTAAAGGAGAGGAAGCAGAGATGGGCATTTTTTCGGGAGGATATCCCTCTAGAGGACGTGCTATCGGTGTTAGCCTCAGCTTCTGAGGCGTCATCTGAAGGCGCCACCTCAGGAGATGACAAGGATATTGGGGAGGAAATTGATATTCCATTGGAGCAATCCATTACACTGACCCAGACGTTAAAGACCCCCTTCCCTCAAGAAAGTGTGAGGTCATTTATATCCTTGGGCGATGAGGACACAGCTCTGAATTTTCAGCAGCCCCGTCCTACGCCACAACCTCTCTGCGCTCGGATTTCCCAGGGCTCATTGAGAGGGCTGCTACGCGGCTGGAGATCAAGCTGCCCCCCATTCCTTCCAACCCAGAAGTGGACATGATGGAGGGCGGCCCTTACTCTCTGCCTAGGAGGGCAGCAGAGCCCTTGGCTCCTGCCATGCCCTCGCTTTGTAACTATGTGGAGGGCTCATGGGAGGCACCCTTGGCCGCACGTTCGCCAGCCAAGGCGTACCTCCCGTTTACCAGAGTGGACGGAAGACAGCAGGGCTTTTAAAAGGGAATCCCCAGACTTGAGAGCGCCATGGATGCGTACCTCGTTCCGGGTTCGAGTCCCTGGCCCTTGTCTAAAAAGGCCACTCTGCCCACGCCAAAGGACCGATTCACGGCACAGCTCATTGAGAAGTATTTTGTGTTAGGAGCCCAGGCCGTAGCAGCGGTGAATAATATTGCCCTCCTCACAGCCTCTCTGTCCCGTCAGATCACGGGTAAGACAGAGCTCACGGGGGAGGAGGTGGAAGAGGCGCCATTCTCCACCTGACACAGGTCCATGGAGGTCCATGGCCACTTCAGTGGTCGCGCAACGACACCTCTGGCTGTCTCTGACAGCCATGAAGGAATCTGACCAAGCCATGCTATTGAACGCCCCCATCTCTGACGATGGCCTATTTGGGGTCGCGGTCAAAGATGCGACAGAGTGATTCATAAAACTAGACGAGGAAAATAAGCATCTGTCTAGACACCTGCTGTTAGCTCTAGTTCAATGCCAAGAGTACCGTCGAGTTCCACCGCCTCCAGTAGACCTGGATCTACTGCTCGGCGTCATGCCCGGCGTCAGACAGCGGCCTCCAGCAGCAAGGGAGCGGGCCCCGCCCCTCCTGCAGTGCCAGAGGTGCCGACCATTCCACCGGCGAGAGAGGTCGTTAGAGCGTCATCCTGGCATCACCAGAAGGGCGGCTAAAAGAGACACCATTTATGACATGGCGAGGGGGAGAGAATGGAAGACGGCACAGCGCCTTGTTTGACTATGCCCACTGTTCCCCCCCACCCTACTGTTGAGGGTATGGAGGAAACTGCGTGTTGTGTGTCTAATAAAGAGATGGCTCTAATTGACTTTGTCACAAGAGAGCCCCTTTTCCATGATACACCCGAGACCATTCAGGTTCCTTTACTCTCTCTCTCTCCTCCTCACCACTCTGAGGGTAGCACAGCCCACCACGGGTGCGTAGCTGAGCACAGACATGAGACAGGTGCGAATAAGGTAACAAGGCGGACATCTTTGATGAGCCGCCTTGCTATACCTCATAAAAACCTCACACCACAGACTCCTAGGAGTGTTGTGGTACAGGTTTCACATAGTAGCCTGCGTACAGCTGGCGATCACACACACAACACAGACAGTGATTCATCTCACGCGTCTGGGGTTCGCTGTGAATTGGAAAAAGAGCGCGCCCTGGCCCAGTCATCAGATTGTCTACCTGGGGATACAGTTAGACACTGTGACGATGAGGGCTCGATTTTCGGATCCTCGACGGGCTGCCGTGTTGCTAGCCCTACGAAGGTTTCATCCAAATCACACGGTAACGGCGTTTTCTGTCATGTCACTCTTGGGTCTCATGTCATCGGCCCATTCCGTGGTTCCACTGGGACTCCTGCGCATGCGCAGGATACAGCGATGGTTTGCCCAACTACGACTAGACCCGGTGCGTCAACGTCGACGGTTGTTGGTGGTTCCCCTCTCGCTCAGAGCAGATCTGAACTATTGGAGAGACTTGTGCGTTCTAACGCACAGAGTCCCGATAGGCAAAGTGTCCTCCTACATTCCAGTGTTTACAGATGCCTCTCTGACTGGATGGGGAGGGACATGTCAGACCCGGGCGATAGGAGGTGTGTGGCCTCTTTCGAGTCGTCACATCAACCTCTTAGAGTTGGAGACAGTTCTACTGGTTCTGACCCACTTCGCGCCTAACCTACGGGGTCGTGATGTGTTGGTCTGGTCAGACAACCGAACCACAGTAGCCTACATCAATCGCCCGGGAGGAGTCAGGTTTCCTGCACTCCATCGGTTGGCAGAGGAATTATGGCTGTGGGCTCACGAGCACCTTCGCTCGTTGAGAGCAGCACACATTCCAGGCTACTTGAACGTAGGGGCAGACATCATGTCTCGAGGGGGTCCTCGAGACACTTTGTGTCACTCCATTAGTGATCGGTTTTTTCTTGGCAGGATATTGAGGCACCATCTATCTGCTGGTTCAGATTTGTATGGCTCATATTCTGGTTATCTGCCCACTAGACATTGGCAATGCCTTTGGACTAGGTGTGGTGGATTGTACTGAGGACACAGTATATTATGACACAGTGTGTCACAGTACTGTGGGACTCGGTTGCAGCAATTGCTGGGCCCGACCTTTTCACTAGGTGGGAAGTGTTAGGCTCGGCAGGGAGTACATTTTGGAGCGTTGCGCTCTGCCTTAAACCAATAGGAGCAGAGCTCCCCTATGGGGCGGAGCTCCACGATATAGAACGATAGTTACTGGAGTTGTAACTCCAGTTCTATGAGTGGAGCGTAGCCCCATAGGACTTAAGACCCTGCCGACCCTCCAGTCTCGCTGAAGATAATTTCTCGGAAGGCTGATTAAGGGGAAGCATCCCCTTATATAGGGACACCTGTACTCCTATTGGCTGCAGGTGTGTTCATAATTTTTTATCAGGCTATTCGCTGACTAGGCAGCGGGGTAAACCAATAGGAGCAGAGCTCCCCTATGGGGCTCTGCTCCACTCATAGAACTGAAGTTACAACTCTGGTAACTATCGTTTCCCTTGACCCAGGTTTATTCCAGTTCCTCCAGGATTCCGCGATCGCATAATTCAATGCAAAATCAACCAATCCATGCATATTATGCGAGAGCTCGCTATTTTGACCAATTCCTGCACTTTTAGCGCATAAAAGGGTCCAATCAAAAGCGGGTTCGTAATTTTGACCAATTACTGCGCTGTTACCGTGGAAAATGGCCCAATCCAACCACACCTCCCCCCTGGCCTGTCAGCGAATTCACGTGCGAAGATGATGGCTGATTGTTGATGGCTGACAGGCTGTACAATGAACAGAAATCATTCTCATTTGCCAACAAAAATAACAGTTAAAGACCGTACGAAACAATTTCCAAATGTTTTACATGAAAGTAGGGGGAAATTGTTTTACAAATTGTTTGTGTGCAACGTTTTGCTGGAACACAAGAGAAAGTCGACAATCAACAGTCACTTCGAATCAGCAAAGCATATGAGAATGTCAGAACAGTTCCCACAGCAGCGGCAGATCACCATGACTGAAGTGGTAGCAGGGTAGACTGTGGCAAGCGCTGAAAGAATCAAGGTGAGTGGCGTTTTACTCAAACTTTTACTCCGCTAACCTTGGCTTTAGTAGGTTGGTCGGCACTCTGCTCTCCCCAGTCTGTCTATGGAGAGCACTGCTCAAAGCACTGAGTGCAATTTGTCAGCTTTGCCGTTTTAAACTCTCTGTAAAACTTCATACGAATCATGAAAGCACAATCTTTCTGGATGTTTTAGAAATGGTAATAGTGTTTTAAAAGTACATATCAACACAATACTCTATTTTTACGTTTTCTGTTCTTTATCTCCCTTGCTACCCTTTCAGAAAAAATCACAACCTCAAGTATTTTGAAGACAACTTATTTGAAAGAAATATCGATCCTCAAATTGAAAGCGATTGATCAGCTTTGAATCTATTTGGGTTTTTTAGAGAGAGAGAGAGAGAGAGAGAGAGAGAGAGTGTTAGTGGGAATGGGAATGGGAGGTGCATCTCGTGTTGATAGCAAGCTCCAAGCCTGATGAAGAGGAGAGGTGTGTGTGAGTGAATGTGTGAGTGGATTATGACACACGGA
Source organism: Coregonus clupeaformis (assembly GCF_020615455.1). NCBI lineage: Eukaryota > Metazoa > Chordata > Actinopteri > Salmoniformes > Salmonidae > Coregonus > Coregonus clupeaformis. Next base: position 37,039,383 of record NC_059203.1, on the reverse strand, counting down.
TATATATTTTATCTAATTAATTGGTGCAATTGTTATTTTTCAGATTTGTGAAGATTGGGTACGCACTTACGCACTTGCACAGCAGTCAACATGCCCCTTTCCAAAAGTGATCACCCTTCAATGAGGCAGTTTCTGAAGGAGAAAGTAATCAATGGAGGTGCCATCCCTGGATACCACCAGCTACAGGAAAAGTACTTGGGAGATGTCTACCTGATGGTGAAGGAAGAACTCAAGCAACATCTTGCAGGGAAGCCGGTGGCAGTCATCTTTGATGAAACTCCAGATGTTGAAGGAAGATGTGTAATACACATCCTCATCGCACCACTTGAAAAGGATACGTCTGGGATAATTCTTTCCTACCTTGCAGAGACAGTGTTTCTGGAGCAGTGCAACCAGGTGAAATGTCTACAAGACTACAATACAAGACTACAATATCTCCAATGATGACGACATTGTCTTTGACACAGACAATGCTGTGTACATGAAGAAAGCCTACAAAGCTGCGCTTCAGTCATTGTTCCCCAACTCCCTTCACATAACTTGCATGGCTCACATCATGAATCTGATAGGGATCAGCTGAACGCATTCATGCTATGTTTTTCACAGATGTTTTACCAGGCAGGGGCACGCAAAAGAAGATACCTTACCTTCCTCACCATCAAACTGGCAGGACGGAAGAGAGCAACTATGGCTCCCAATCCATGTGCAACATGCTGGAACTCATGGTTCTCAGCAGTGCAGTACCACTCAGAGCAGTTTGGCCTCTACAAGGGGTTCATAGAGATGGAAATACAGGTATGATTTAAATCTACATGCATTCTACAATTGCTTAAGTCATTGTAATTTATATCATTGTAATTATGCAGAAAAAAATGGCCTACATGTTTTGTTACCCGTGACGGGACGGGGGGGCTGTGCCGGTCTTGACACCATAATACTGCCATAAATTAGAGATAGGAGAATCTATCTCTGGCCTTATAGTATGGTGAAAGGAATGTCCTTTGTTTCAGATACTTTTGCCGCCCAAAAACTTCAACATCCAACAATGAACATTGGGACAATATACACTGCTCAAAAAAATAAAGGGAACACTAAAATAACACATCCTAGATCTGAATGAATGAAATAATCTTATTAAATAATTTTTTCTTTACATAGTTGAATGTGCTGACAACAAAATCACACAAAAATTATCAATGGAAATCAAATGTATCAACCCATAGAGGTCTGGATTTGGAGTCACCCTCAAAATTAAAGTGGAAAACCACCCTACAGGCTGATCCAACTTTTATGTAATGTCCTTAAAACAAGTCAAAATGAGGCTCAGTAGTGTGTGTGGCCTCCACGTGCCTGTATGACCTCCCTACAACGCCTGGGCATGCTCCTGATGAGGTGGCGGATGGTCTCCTGAGGGATCTCCTCCCAGACCTGGACTAAAGCATCCGCCAACTCCTGGACAGTCTGTGGTGCAACGTGGCGTTGGTGGATGGAGCGAGACATGATGTCCCAGATGTGCTCAATTGGATTCAGGTCTGGGGAACGGGCGGGCCAGTCCATAGCATCAATGCCTTCCTCTTGCAGGAACTGCTGACACACTCCAGCCACATGAGGTCTAGCATTGTCTTGCATTAGGAGGAACCCAGGGCCAACCGCACCAGCATATGGTCTCACAAGGGGTCTGAGGATCTCATCTCGGTACCTAATGGCAGTCAGGCTACCTCTGGCGAGCACATGGAGGGCTGTGCAGCCCCCCCCCAAAGAAATGCCACCCCACACCATGACTGACCCACCGCCAAACCGGTCATGCTGGAGGATGTTGCAGGCAGCAGAACGTTCTCCACAGCGTCTCCAGACTCTGTCACGTCTGTCACATGTGCTCAATGTGAACCTGCTTTCATTTGTGAAGAGCACAGGGCGCCAGTGGCGAATTTGCCAATCTTGGTGTTCTCTGGCAAATGCCAAACGTCCTGCACGGTGTTGGGCTGTAAGCACAACCCCCACCTGTGGACGTCGGGCCCTCATACCACCCTCATGGAGTCTGTTTCTGACCGTTTGAGCAGACACATGCACATTTGTGGCCTGCTGGAGGTCATTTTGCAGGGCTCTGGCAGTGCTCCTCCTGCTCCTCCTTGCACAAAGGCGGAGGTAGCAGTCCTGCTGCTGGGTTGTTGCCCTCCTATGGCCTCCTCCACGTCTCCTGATGTACTGGCCTGTCTCCTGGTAGCGCCTCCATGCTCTGGACACTGCCCTGACAGACACAGCAAACCTTCTTCCCACAGCTCGCATTGATGTGCCATCCTGGATGAGCTGCACTACCTGAGCCACTTGTTTGGGTTGTAGACTCCGTCTCATGCTACCACTAGAGTGAAAGCACCGCCAGCATTCAAAAGTGACCAAAACATCAGCCAGGAAGCATAGGAACTGAGAAGTGGTCTGTGGTCACCAACTGCAAAACCAGTCCTTTATTGGGGGTGTCTTGCTAATTGCCTATAATTTCCACCTGTTGTCTATTCCATTTGCACAACAGCATGTGAAATGTATTGTCAATCAGTGTTGCTTCCTAAGTGGACAGTTTGATTTCACAGAAGTGTGATTGACTTGGAGTTACATTGTGTTGTTTAAGTGTTCCCTTTATTTTTTTGAGCAGTGTATTTCAACATCCAAACGTTGGGAATGATGAGAAATGGAATATGGAAAATGAATGTATATTTTGTGATGTCATAAAAAATTCTATAAAGGCGTTATAACAAAAACATTGTGACTTTAATAACTTTTACACTGTGAATATCTGGTTTACATCCTTTATGTTGTGTAGAAAATATCGAGGAAGACAATGTTTCTGTGAAGATAGGAATGTGATTTTAGCTTTCTAACAAAATCATAGTGATAATAATACTTTTGCCTCGTAACTAGCCACGCCCGTGGGAGCTCAGAGAGCGTGTCAGTATGACGGAAACACCCCTCTTTACCAGAGTGCATAAAAGACTGAGATAAGAATTATCAGATCAGACTAGACGGACCTCAAGCTGCAGCTGTTGTCCATATTGGTCCCGACCCTGAAAATCAACACGAGGTGAAGACGACAAAGTTGCCTCCGCTAACAATCAATGTTACGGCTGAGTATCTGTTCTAAGTACTGTATCTAAGAAGGTGAATTTAAGTGGGACCATCCTGTTACTCTCTTCAAACCATCGTCTACTACACTGCTCTCATCACCCCACAGGGGATCATCGACACGGCTGATTAGCCGTCCTCAGAAGACCACTTCCAGAACGAGTGAAAGTAAACAGACGACTAACTCTAAAGATATCTAAATATCTTTAGAGTTAATTTGGGAAACGGTAACTTGTTAACTCGTTAAACAACTTTTCCCATGGAGCCCCAAATTCCTAATGAGTTAATTGTTACATGATTAATTTAATCTAGTAACAATTAAACATAGTAGGTAATTATTCGATAAATAATAGTCATCACAATAATGAAAGGCACGTCATGACAGATGCTACAAGACCAAGAGCTGGTTCAGTCACTGCAGATTCAGCTGAACATCATGGCAGACAAGTGCAAAGTCGTGACCACAAAGATCTTTCACTATTTAGAGGACTTGCAGATGAACATTGCAGCCAACAAAGAACTACAGTATGAGGCTTGTTCACACTACTTTGACGCAGTTGACAACTTGCCCTTTGCTGTGAAAACACAAATCTTGAGCACTGTTGAAGAGGCATACAGCAATCCAGAGGAAAAACGTACAAAGTACATGTCAGATGGACAGCCTGCCATGGAGTTCCTCCAAGATGTTAGGGTGTTTGATCCACGTCACATTGTGTTTATGGATGACAGTGTGTCCAGCTACAAGGCTATTCCAGGCTTCAGTAAGGTACCGAGAGATGAACTGGATGCCTACTTGACCAATGTAGGACCAGCAACACTGAGAGCCACAGTGAGTGGGGTGGTGGATTTGACCTCACATGGTGAGGTCACAAAAAAAGATTTGATATCAAAATGGGGTCGCGGGCCAATAAAGTTTGGAACCCCTGACTTACCAGTTAAAAATTATTGCTAAAGGCCTGGCTTCCGTAGCCTGCTTTATAACAGTAACAATTAAAATATCTTAGAATATTTCCCTCTGCTTCCTTCTTTAGTTTTGGGACAGCATGCAGCTACCGTCGTTAGCAATGTTGTGATTCCCAAGAAATAGCGCTCAATAGCTCTCTCCTCCCCCGTGTCCTCCGGCTAGGGCAGACGGAGGTGTTTTGCCACGTTTCCATCCACAGTTTTTATAAGAATAAAGTCATTATATAAAAAAATTCATGACAGCTGTGAAGGAAACAGGAAGTGTGTGGTCCACCCACTACGACTTGGAAAACCACAAAATGTATTAGGCTACAGATTAGGTAAATTATGATGAACTTCACAGGGTGGTGAAAGTGCACGGGGATAAGCTTGATGCTGCTTTCCAATAAACAGCAAGGGTCTTATTCTGATGACATGATGATCGATGCTTGACTGCCATTTGACAAATAAAACATGTTTTTTATTTATCCATAATAATCTTATGTAGACTAGACAACCCGCATAGCCTACCACACTGTATCTGCGAGCTGTTGGCTAGAGCAGGGTTTCCCAAACTTGGTCCTGGGGCCCCCCCTGGGTGCACGTTTTGTTTTTTGCCCTAGCACTACACAGCTGATTCAAATAACCAACTCATCAAGCTTTTCGGACCGAGTTTGGGAAACCCTGGGTTAGAGCGCAGGTGCCAAGACCAGAGTAGGCACATTTGCTGTTTAACACAACCATTTTTGTTACATAACTATCGGTAGAGTTGAAAATGCTATGGAAACACATGGAACTTAAGTTATGTCCCGAATAAAAATCTAAAGCGAAAAAGTACAATTTGTGTACACTACATAATCACGGACTGATTTTTATCCTCAACAAGTCCATTTGGTGGAAACATGCCACTGGTGGGAAAAATTACATATTTTCTTTATGCGGATTCTAGAATATTCACATGAAACTCTGTCGTCAATTGGATGGAAACCTAGCTACAGAAATCACTAGCCACTGTTTTGCCATTTCCTGATATTTTTGAGACAATCAACACAAAATGTATATCCAGCAGTGCAACATGGACCTAATGTTGTGTCAAATATTGCTATCCATCTGTGGTTGTGTGGTCCAATTATATTGGGTGAATTGACTGGGACACTTTTTGCCCCTCATAATCATAGTCATTTTGACCAAGAGAGACGTTAATCAGTCCCTGTGGCATTTAGAGCAGAACACAAATTTATGGCTGAGGGCAGCGACCAGAGGCTATATTGGCAGATGTTATGTGTATTGACTAACTATGAGCAAATACAAGTTGGTCTTGATACTACACAGCCTATATTATATTCCAGTAACACCTTCAACCTGGCATCTATGAATGCTACCCTTGAGCCAAACACTCTTTCAAGTCCCTATGTCCAAAAACATGGACATGATGGACAACTTACTTTTAAACAGTTTAATACATTTCGTTTGAACAAGATGGGAAAACACAATTATTACAACAAGTGAAAGATGGATAAGCAGAATGACCACAGTTAAAGAGCTGACTATTCATTTTGGCACTTCCTCTTCCTGTGGCACAAATCATCCTGGCTCAGCCAAAGAGGAAGGATATTTCTGCAATGCATATGCTTTAAAATCTCCATAGGGGTGGGTACACTCCTTTACATAATCACGTTTGAATTAACCTTTCCCCTATTAGGATGTTCTTAATGTATTTGTGCACATCAAAACTAGTTATGTTTGTCCATGATCAAATACATACAATGCAGAGCTAGTGTGCAAAGTTTAAGATGGCATTAAATGAGTCAATCCATTGTACATTGTGGGAGATGCTGTGGTATTATCATCACCATCCAGTAGCCAAATACACACAGTGTGAAGTGTCTTTTGTGGTCCCACAGACCAAATACAAAATCATAAAAATACATAGCTAGTTAAAAAACAAGAAGGTCAAACATGGAAATGGTCACAAATGTAGTTGTCAATCCTCAGCCAAACTGCAGCAACCAGTCCAGCATACCATCTTGGTTTAGGTCAATGTCTCTCCTTTTGTGACCTAAACAGAGAAAGAGGTTTAGAGAACACATTATGATGACATCCAGTAACGTACAGGGAAATCAAACTGGAAACATTTCATTTATTTACAATATAGAATTAGAGTGGCAATTCTGACACTTACCCTTGCTTCAATGTACTCAATTCTCCGCTCTAACGCTGTCAGCTTTTCGTTCAGGGTGGCCAAACGAGACCGGCAGGACATATCTAAAGCAAAGGAAATATAAGGTCCACATATTTTCATTTCTGATCACATCAATGTCACTCATAAGTAAATATGGTTAATTGACTTTGAATCAAATCGCATCAATATCACAGGTTATGAAGATAATGCACATGTTCATAATCTCCCAAGTGTAGGCTAACTATTGCACTGTAGTTCAATAATGCAATCAATTTGTCTCAATTTACAGTATGCATGGGTCAGGTAGGTTCCAAAGTACATAGAGGCTAGCTACGCCCTGCCCCAGTATCTGTGCGTTAGAGATGTTGACGGTGAGTATGACGTGTCTCCTCTCTAATGCCCAGGAAGCTCCAACACAAAGCTCTGCAAGTGTTATAATCAGGGGTGTAGTGCTGCCAGAGCGCGGAGCAGCGGCGCTCCCTCACCTTTTTCAATTTGAGAATACAGAGCTGGTAGAACTATTTCTGGAAAATGTATTCTGATAAATGCTAAATAAATTATATTTAATTACCACAAATTATACGAAAATGATAGATTGACAAACCAAACATATGTATAGAAACACTGGTGGTGGCGAGAATGATGAACTGTAGGCTACATGTGTGCACTACGGATTGACCACTTTGGCCAATAAGAAAGTTAAAAAAATTAATCCTAATTCACTGTGTCTGCCTTTACGTTCATAAAACTCCACGGAACCTCTCTTGCGCAGTGGAACCCAGAACGATATGTGACCATTTGGTTACAGTGACACCGTTCTGCCGAGGACACCCACACCAGAGTGGCCACCACAAAGCCCAAGGAGCCTGACCCTCTCTGGAAGTTGCTGTCGCAACCCCTATTACTAGCCTGTTCAACCTCTCTTTCGTAACGTCTGAGATCCCCAGAGATTGGAAAGCTGCCGTGGTCATCCCCCTCTTCAAAGGGGGTGACACTCTAGATCCAAACTGTTACAGACCCATATCCATCCTGCCCTGCCTTTCAAAAGTTTTTGAAAGCCAAGTCAACAAACAGATCACCGACCATTTCGAATCCCACCGTACCTTCTCCGCTATGCAATCCGGTTTCCGAGCTGGTCATGGGTGCACTTCAGCCACGCTCAAGGTCCTAAACGATATTATAACCGCGATCGATAATAGACAGTACTGTGCAGCCGTTTTCATTGACCTGGCCAAGGCTTTCGACTCTGTCAACCACCGCATTCTTATTGGCAGACTAAATAGCCTAGGTTTTTGTAGTTGTCCACATACTCTAGGTCAGACCCGTCGAGAGTAGTGATTCTAGTCGGGTGGGCGGGTGCAAGCAGCGTTCGGTTGAAGAGCATGCATTTAGTTTTACTAGTGTTTAAGAGCAGTTGGAGGCTACTGAAGGAGTGTTGTATGGAATTGAAGCTCGTTTGGAGGTTTGTTAACACAGTGGCCAATGAAGGGCCAGATGTATACAAAATGGTGTCGTCTGCGTAGAGGTGGATCTGAGAGTCACCAGCAGCAAGAGCGACGTCATTGATATACACAGAGAAAAGAGTCGGCCCAAGAATTGAACCCTGTGGCACCCCCATAGAGACTGCCATAGGTCCAGACAACAGGCCCTCCGATTTGACACATTGAACTCTATCTGAGAAGTAGTTGGTGAACCAGGCGAGGCAGTCATTTGAGTGTCTGGTTAGACTGTAAACTCTCCTTCCAGACTCACATTAAGAATCTCCAATCCAAAGTTAAATCTAGAATCGGTTTCCTATTTCGCAACAAAGCCTCCTTCACTCATGCTGCCAAACATGCCCTCGTAAAACTGACTATCATACCGATCCTTGACTTCGGCGATGTCATTTACAAAATAGCCTCCAACACTCTACTCAGCAAATTGGATGTTGTCTATCACAGTGCCATCCGTTTTGTCTCCAAAGCCCCATATAATACCCACCACTGTGACCTGTACGCTCTTGTTGGCTGGTCCTCACTACATATTCGTCGCCAAACCCACTGGCTCCAGGCCATCTATAAATCACTGCTAGGCAAATCCCCGCCTTATCTTAGCTCATTGGTCACCATAGCAACACCCACCCGTAGTCTGCGCTCCAGCGGGTATATCTCACTGGTCATCCCCAAAGCCAACACCTCCTTTGGCCGCAATTCCTTCCAGTTCTCTGCTGCCAATGACTGGAACAAATTGCAAAAATCTCTGAAGCTGGAGACACTTATCTCCCTCACTAACTTTAAGCATCAGTTGTCAGAGCACCTTACCGATCACTGCACCTGTACACAGCCCATCTGAAATTAGCCCGCCCAACTACCTCATCCCTATATTGTTATTTATTTTGCTCATTTGTACCCCAGTATCTCTATTTGCACATCATCTCTTGCACATCTATCATTCCAGTGTTAATACTAATTGTAATTATTTTGCACTATAGCCTATTTTATTGCCTTACCTCCATAACTTGCTAAATTTGCACACTGTATATTATATGTATTTCTGTTGTATTTTTGACTTTGTTTTGTTTTACCCCATATGTAACTCTGTGTTGTTGTTTTTATCGCACTGCTTTGCTTTATCTTTGCCAGGTCGCATTTGTAAATGAGAACTTGTTCTCAACTGGTTTACCTGGTTAAATAAAGGTGAAATTAAAAAAATAAAAAAAAGCAGTTGGGATATTTAGCCTATTGGCTGAGATGCAGGGCCTGTTCTAGCTTGGTATGTCAGGGTGGGAAATGTGAATTGGGCCATGTTGGAGGTAATAATGCAATTAGTTTATAGTTTATTGAGATGCATGAATACACTACACCAAAAGCTAGTTTTTATGGCAGTTTCTTCTTCTACGTAGTAATGATTTATGTTCACAACTTGGTCAATAGATTTGATGATTTGACTACGCAAATAAATTACGAATTGATAGTTCACCTCTCTGTATATTGTAAACGTGTTCAAGCTAATCAAATCAAAGTTAATTTATGATACAGAAGTGTAAGCTGCACAATACAATGAAATGCCTACTCGCAACTAAAGCCCTCTCCTCGAAAACAGTGCAATGCCATTTGTACTTGTATTTAAATTAGGCTATAGCCTAAAAATAACTATACCACATAGTTGTAGGCCTATTAGGCTACACTGCAACAACACAAAATCCTGAACTGGCCGAATGGCAGAGCTATGATTCAGCTATCCTTCAGCACCACAAGTCTCCCGAGTGGCGCAGTGGTCTAAGGCACAGCATCGCAGTCCTAGCTGTGCCACTAGAGATCCTGGTTCGAATCGGGAGACCCATGGGGCGGCGCACAATTGGCTAGGGTAGGGGAGGGAATGGCCGGCAGGGGATGTAGCTCAGTAGCTCAGTTTGTAGAGCATGGCGTTTGCAACGCCAGGGTTGTGGGTTCGATTCCCACGGGGGGTATAAAAATAATGTATGCACTAACTGTAAGTCGCTCTGGATAAGAGCGTCTGCTAAATGACTTAAATGTAAACAAGTTGGTTCAACTTCTTTAACATCATTGCTCGATCCTGGCGCTCCAATCATTTAAAATAACACTCAAGATATGTTGCCTACGCCTAATAGTCATACTCATCACTTATTATTACAACTAGAAGAAGACTATCACTTCTCACAATTGTGTTAAGTTAGATCAAAGCTGAATCAATGTCTCGCAAGATCACATAATCATTCATTAATATTTTCCATAACCGAATATAATAGCATAGCATAGTAGGCCTATAACGTTACACCAACAAACAAACAAAAAACTTATAGTGAGATTTTAGGATGGTTAGCTGAAGCTGAATAGTCACGTTCTCTCATGCGCCAAAACGCAACCGAGTGTACCACTGGGCAGGATATATGCTTTGATTGAAACAAAATAAAAGAAAATGTAATAGTTAACACCAACTGTGCTAATTCGCTCACGAAACAGTAGTTCAAAAAGATCGAAATACATAGGCTATTCCCATTAAAATGATTGAGCTCAATCAAATGATTGGCATGCAGATGCAGTTTCACCGGTAAAATTGAAAGAACGATATATCACAATTGACAGCGATGATGGCTATTTTGAAATTAACTTGATGTTTGAGTGTATTAAATGTGTGGGCATAAGCAGACGTTGCAATGTGATTCATATTCTATAACCGGGCTCTCCAACCCTGTTCCTGGAGAGGTACCATCCAGCAGGTTTTCATTCTAACCCTAATCTAGCTCACATTATTCTAATAATTAGCAGGTTTATAAAATGCTTCAGGTTTGTTACAAGTAGCTCTCCAGGAACCGACCTGTGCGGTTGATTGTAAATGTTTATTTAAAGCTTTTTTGGAAGTACATACCGGCCTTGACGGGAGTAAATGGAGATAGTTGCTAAGTGAAACTCATATTTGGTGAGAAACGAACGTATTTTGACGTTAACGCTTGCTGAGCTTCCTGGGCGTAGAAGAGACGTCGTAATCATCGTCGAAATCGCAGATACTGGGGCAGCTACACCCCTCCCTTAATGCAAGTTCACACTCGTTGCAAGCTGGAGCTAGCTATCCATTTTAGAACCCACAGATACAAAATCAGTGTTGGCCCACTTCATCCTATGTTAAAGTCCAGTCCATGGCACTGTAGTCATGGTAAAATCTCATCGCAAAATTAGCTAGCACGAGTATTAGCTAGCAAGCTCAGTGAAGCAGTTTCATCGATTGCTCGATAAATTATAAACGTTGCAGCAAGTCGCAACAACATTGCAAGTATAATTCTTAACACGTGTTATACGTAAGAGTCGTTTTGCAGGTATATTATTGCTGTCTTGGATGGAAACCAACTAACGTGCTAGCTAGCGTTAGCCAAGAAGAAGACCGGCAGGGCTTGAAGTAGGTTAGGCCTTAACATTGACAGCCTTTTTGTTGCGGTTACCAAGTCATCTATCTAGTTACTGAGTACTTACCGAAGGAATTTAGAAAATCTGCTATTTTCTTGATACTGCTCGTGATAACCTCAATGTATTCTCGATTTGCCCAGTCTTGGTGGATCTCCCTCTGCACAGGATCTTCTTGACCGGCCATTTTCTGTTTTGAGGAAGCTGTGTTAGCGCTAGCTACCAGCAGGTGGCGACAGTTCCCTGAAACGTGAACTCCGTCTTTGGTGGGGTTTATCAGCATCCAACCTTATGGTGCATTACCGCCATCTACTGTGCTGGAGGTTGGGCCAGAGACAGAGAAACTAAATCCTACCTGCCAGCCCTGTTTCTCTTAAAAGATAACAAAATATTTGAGACTGTATCTAGTGACGTTCTACTCAATATACTATTTAAACAAATGTATCCCCTTCTCCCATATCTAAGCCTATCTTTCCCTATTACTGCCCACTCTATCAATACATGCTCCATGTTTCCTGGCAATAAATCACACTTTCCTATTGGATGCTTTCCTATCACATTTAAAGTCTTATTTAACCATTTGTGTACCACCCTTACTATTGTAAAAATAGCCTCCTCTCTTCTGTCCCTTCCTGCCATCCTCCCCTCCTTGACTTTCCTCTGTACTTGAAATAAATGCCTGCCCTTAGTATCTCTATTCCACTGCTCGTGCCATCTCTGCACCATCACTGTATATATATCAGTCTTTTTGCCTTTGCCTTGCTCATTGAAACTACAACATCAACACTACTAAGTGCTTGTTTAGCCAGTACATCAACTGTGAAATGGCCACAAAATCCTGTTACAGTATCCAGACGTCTGTTAAACAAATCAGGTAGATCAACACCCTCCCTATCTTTCCGTAATCTCTCCAACACTTCTAGATCAACTACTGGAGGCGGGAGTAGCCATGGTGGGTTTACAGGAATAGCTACCGTTGGACTAAACTCCCTTCCATACAGTCCCATCTCCCTCGCCTGGGTATTACCCACCCACCCAAAGCTTGTGTTCTGTCCTCACTCATGTTCCCAGCATGCCTGTAAAATCCCTTTCGCAGGATGAGACACCCCATGTCCCTGTAGGTTGAACCAATAATTCATTGCCAGCTGCTGTCTCCTAATCTGCAATGGCATATCCCTCATTTCCACCTGTAGTGCAGACACTGGGGAGGTCCGAAACACCCCACTACATATTCTGAGTCCTTGCCCCGTATGACATCTAACCTTTTCAATGAGGTCCGGGCTGCTCGTGGAGTTGCAATGATCATGAGAACGGTGAGGAATCAGCCCAGAACTACACGGGAGGATCTTGTCAATGATCTCAATGCAACTGGGACCATAGTCACCAAGAAAACAATTGGTAACACATTACGCCGTGAAGGACTGAAATCCTGCAGCGCCCGCAAGGTCCCCCTGCTCAAGAAAGCACATATACATGCCCGTCTGAAGTTTGCCAATGAACATCTGAATGATTCAGAGGAGAACTGGGTGAAAGTGTTGTGGTCAGATGAGACCAAAATGGAGCTCTTTGGCATCAACTCAACTCGCCGTGTTTGGAGGAGGAGGAATGCTGCCTATGACCCCAAGAACACCATCCCCACCGTCAAACATGGAGGTGGAAACATTATGCTTTGGGGGTGTTTTTCTGCTAAGGGGACAGGACAACTTCACTGCATCAAAGGGACGATGGACGGCGCCATGTACCGTCAAATCTTGGGTGAGAACCTCCTTCCCTCAGCCAGGGCATTGAAAATGGGTCGTAGATGGGTATTCCAGCATGACAATGACCCAAAACACACGGCCAAGGCAACAAAGGAGTGGCTCAAGAAAAAGCACATTAAGGTCCTGGAGTGGCCTAGCCAGTCTCCAGACCTTAATCCCATAGAAAATCTGTGGAGGGAGCTGAAGGTTCGAGTTGCCAAACGTCAGCCTCAAAACCTTAATGACATGGAGAAGATCTGCAAAGAGGAGTGGGACAAAATCCCTACTGAGATGTGTGCAAACCTGGTGGCCAACTACAAGAAATGTCTGACCTCTGTGATTGCCAAAAAGGGTTTTGCCACCAAGTACTACGTCATGTTTTGCAGAGGGGTCAAATACTTATTTCCCTCATTAAAATGCAAATCAATTGTTCTTATTCTGTCTCTCACTGTTCAAATAAACCTACCATTAAAATTATAGACTGATCATGTCTTTGTCAGTGGGCAAATGTACAAAATCAGCAGGGGATCAAATACTTTTTTCCCTCACTGTATCAAGACATCAGTCAGGAAGTTAACGCTTGGTCGCAAATGGGTCTTCCAAATGGACAATGACCCCAAGCATACTTCCAAAGTTGTGGCAAAATGGCTTAAGGACAACAAAGTCAAGGTATCGGAGTGGCCATCACAAAGCCCTGACCTCAATCCTATAGAAAATGTGTGGGCAGAACTGAAAAAGCATGTGCGAGCAAGGAGGCCTACAAACCTGACTCAGTTACACCAGCTCTGTCAGGAGGAATGGGCCAAAATTCACCCAACTTATTGTGGGAAGCTTGTGGAAGGCTACCAAAAACAATTTAAAGGCAATGCTACCAAATACTAATTGAGTGTATGTAAACTTCTGACCCACTGGGAATGTGTGAAAGAAATAAAAGCTGAAATAAATCATTCTCTACTATTATTCTGACATTTCACATTCTTAAAATAGTGGTGATCCTAACTGACCTAAAACAGGGAATTCTTACTAGGATTAAATGTCAGGAATTGTGAAAAACAGAGTTTAAATGTATTTGGCTAAGGTGTATGTAAGCTTCTGACTTCAACTGTACGTGGTCCTCAATGAGGAACGCCCAGCCCCCCACTCCTTCCCCGTAAGACAGCGCATCACATTTATCACCTTCTTACACTTTCACACCACTCTCTGTGTGTTCTTCCCAGTTCAGCATAGTGTCAAAGTACACCAAGGAACCTTGGCCATTTACCCTAACTCCATCCCTTGTTGCTTGCAATCTTTGAACATCCACTAGAACGCCTCCTCAAGTTGTTGCTTACCTTTTTAGTGCTAACACTGACAGGCATTCCTTTAATCCCCCCTTTAATCCACTGCTTCCCTGCTTGATCAGTCCAGCTGCTCTACACCACCTTACACTTTCCTATTTGCTTCACTCAGAGATGTTTTCCCTCTGCGCCATGTCCTTACAGAACACCAACAAGCTCCCATCTCTTAACACTTTAGCATTGACAACTTCCCCAATCAACTCTTATCACAGCTATCAAGGAAAATAATGGACCAGTGTGGGGGCCTCAAGGAAGAAAATGGCCCGGTGTGTTATAAATGCCAGGAACGATTTTTGGTCCCAGTTTTTGGTTCAAGTTTCCAAGGGTAGTCATTATAAAGGTTAACATGTGACTGACTGGGTTAAGACTGTGTTAGCCTGTTGAGCTAAAGCCTAGGCATTGGTCCTGTGACTTGGCTGGGTGTCTTCAAGGAGGAGAAGTGTAACACAGGTGGTTCGGTGTCCACGCTCGTGTGATGAGTAACTTGTCTGAGACCTGAAAAGTTGCATTGTCCGGTGCACAAGAGACCTGGGTTAGAACCCGATCAGTCAAACTAACGTCTTCATGTCTCAGCCAATCTTGCTCATCACATAACCTCATGAGCTGCCTGATCCCGTGAGCTTACATGAATGGTATGCTACACGCGATAATCAGTCTGGTAATTATGAGGCTACTCATCACATGGATTACCAAACCACCTCTGCACTCTTCCACTCTCATTAAATGGGGTGCACAGATCCTTCTGCTTCTGTTTGCCACAGAAAGAGTTGTTGTTCAGTAGGCCTGATATCGAACCCAGTCAGGTATTTTGGTGCCGTAATCTCTGAGTATGAGGTCAAAGGGGGGTGAAATATAACTGAGGTGGTTCGATGAACCTTGCTGGAGACTTGAAGATTTGTTTTAGCTTCCTGAACTAATACCTGTGGGCTTTATCTAAGTGGGCTAACACAGTCTTGAGACATGCAGGAGAACTGGTTCAAACCCAGTCAGTCACAAGAGCAAGATTAAATAGGGAGTGGAAAGGGCTTAGAAGGGCTATGACCGGGCTATTCAACTATGTTCTTATGAGGGCCAAATTGTGGTTTTTGTGACACTCCTTTCTAATGTGGCCTGTGATCATCATAAAGGGGAACAGAAAGCACATCCATGCTCCAGAGAGTCTTAGCTTTGAGGAATGGGGTCAATAGCTTATAGCCAAAGCGGTTCAAACGCTACATCCAAATTCATAGGAAGAAAATAAATTAAACATGGCTTCAGAAACCACCAGAAGCTTCTCCTTACCACAGAGAGCATTTTTTTTAAATATGTGTTCTCCTCTACCTTTCCTGGCTGGCAAAGTATCAGGATGTTGCCTCTGGTTTTGAATCTGAAATTAGAGAACTGAATCTGAATGCATCTGAGAAGTTGAATATATGAAACTTTGATTAACTTGAAATGATGTTTTGTAAACTTGATACCAACAATGAATGCAATATCTACCATAGTGAAACTGAATGTAGAAATATTGAATTTGAATATTCAATTAAATTGAAATTACCTTTTTAAAAACTGAATGCAAAATTCATTCAATTCTGTTTCAAATAATGAAATACAAGTTCAATGTATTAGTTAAATGATTCAATTTGTGTATGAAACAAAAATATATAAAATTAAATATCCTAATACAAATATTATAAAATTCTAATACAATTTCTATTGGCACTGGAATCGCTCCATAGCAAACCTAGCTACTGTTCTATCTGTGATGGAACTGTCAGAGAGGTCCGCAGTGTGAGCGCGATTCATAATTATGTCACTAACACACAGCAATCAACAGAAATCATCTGTTCAGCTAGGTGCATTGATTTATTGGGTGAATCAAGATTGTATTCTAAGCAGAAAAAAATAATTTTACTGATTACCCGTTCAGACTGATTTCAGCCATCACCGCCAGGTGGCACTATATTTTCCCGTCAATGTTGCATTGTCCATGTTATTTGCTTTGTCGATGCTTACCGTGCATATTTTGCTATCTCTCTTCTTGTCCGGCACAGTGCACATAATACCCATAAAACCTAGCAGTCAAACACAGAAATGGTTCCAATAGTTTTCACCATACATTTTTCAGTTTATTTTACAAACACTTCAAACTAAGTATGTGTTTGGTGTAGGCTTACCTTGGCGTGATGTTTTCATAACCATGTGAATGTCTTGGACAAGGTGAGTTTTATCAATATATTCGCCTCAATTTACTATAAAAAAATTTGAAATGCTAATTACAAACAGAAAAGACCTAAGCAAGACAACAAATTCCTGCAGGAAGCTCCTGCATGTCATTTCTAGCCGACACTGTCAGCTACCGTTCACCAGTGCGATCAGAGACCTGTGCCCAATCCATGATGAATCCATGTGCTGTATTGAAATAAATTGAATAAAGTGTTGAACTTCTTCCGTCCCCTTTCTCCGTCTTAGCTAGCCACCGACTACACTTTAGCTAACTAGTTAGCACAGCAGTAGATCAAAAAAATATTTTTGTATTACTTAGCCTAGATAATTGATTGTACAGTATGTCGACTTTGGTGTCTATTTCAGACCTTATAGCATTTTAAGGATGCACGAGAGCATTAAAAAGGGAGAACACCACTATAAGTCTGGCCATGTGGAGAATGCAGCTAATAGTGAGGGGCCAGCATGAGGGACAACGTTTATCCTGTGTCGGTGGGTGTAGCTATTAAGTTAAGTTTGAGCATCTTAGCAATAAAATGTTATATACAGCTGACAACATTCTACAAGGAAAGATCCACTTAATCAATTATATAAATCACTAACCAGATTACCCCAGATACCAGACTTAGATGAGCGATAACTGTTCTAGAATGTTTTCATTGAGAATGTATTTAAAAAATCTATTGACATTCAGAATTGACTTTGTTTAAACATCCAGTCTGTATTGTAGTTGCATGACCAGAGACAAATCTTCAAAGGCACAGTATTTCAAGGTGTTCAAAGTCATGCATTGAAAGGCATGTGGCACTTAACATCCTTCCTTTTGGCAGGTCTCTGTAGGTGACCAGGGGATTCTCTCTACCACATGCGAATGGCCCTGTGGAGCTCATAAGTGTAGCCATGCGGCTGCATTGGCTATTTTTGCGGTTCACAATATCGGATGTGGAATGCAAGTGGAGGAAGCCAGCCGTGCCCAACCAGGTGCAGTCAGTGGAGGACCTGTACCCGGCCGACGACTACAACCCTCTGTCCCAAGAGCCCACAGAGGAGGATCTTCAGTGGCAGGTTCAGAGCAGTCTCCGGGGCAGGTTCAGTGGAATGGCATGGCTCCTTGAACCTGAGCCAGAAAAAAAGGGCACCGGGGGAATGCAGGCATCCTGGCTGGCATGGCGCTGTCGGTGGAGGAGCAAATCAAATCAAAATCAAATTTTATTGGTCACATGCGCCGAATACAACAGGTGCAGACATTACAGTGAAATGCTTACTTACAGCCCTTAACCAACAGTGCATTTATTTTAAACAAAAAAAGTTAGAATAAAACAACAACAAAAAAAGTGTTGAGAAAAAAAGAGCAGAAGTAAAATAAAGTGACAGTAGGGAGGCTATATATACAGTAAAATAAAGTGACAGTAGGGAGGCTATATATACAGGGGGGTACCGTTGCAGAGTCAATGTGCGGGGGCACCGGCTAGTTGAGGTAGTTGAGGTAATATGTACATGTGGGTAGAGTTAAAGTGACTATGCATAAATACTTAACAGAGTAGCAGCAGCGTAAAAAGGATGGGGTGGGGGGGCAGTGCAAATAGTCCGGGTAGCCATGATTAGCTGTTCAGGAGTCTTATGGCTTGGGGGTAGAAGCTGTTGAGAAGTCTTTTGGACCTAGACTTGGCACTCCGGTACCGCTTGCCGTGCGGTAGCAGAGAGAACAGTCTATGACTAGGGTGGCTGGAGTCTTTGACAATTTTGAGGGCCTTCCTCTGACACCGCCTGGTATAGAGGTCCTGAATGGCAGGGAGCTTTGCCCCAGTGATGTACTGGGCCGTACGCACTACCCTCTGTAGTGCCTTGCGGTCAGAGGCCAAGCAGTTGCCATACCAGGCGGTGATGCAACCAGTCAGGATGCTCTCGATGGTGCAGCTGTAGAATTTTTTGAGGATCTGAGGACCCATGCCAAATCTTTTTAGTCTCCTGAGGGGGAATAGGCTTTGTCGTGCCCTCTTCACGACTGTCTTGGTGTGTTTGGACCATGATAGTTCGTTGGTGATGTGGACACCAAGGAACTTGAAGCTCTCAACCTGTTCCACTACAGCCCCGTCGATGAGAATGGGGGCGTGCTCAGTCCTCTTTTTTTTTCCTGTAGTCCACAATCATCTCCTTTGTCTTGGTCACGTTGAGGGAGAGGTTGTTGTCCTGGCACCACACGGCCAGATCTCTGACCTCCTCCCTATAGGCTGTCTCATCGTTGTCGGTGATCAGGCCTACCACTGTTGTGTCGTCGGCAAACTTAATGATGGTGTTGGAGTCGTGCCTGGCCATGCAGTCATGGGTGAACAGAGAGTACAGGAGGGGACTGAGCACGCACCCCTGAGGGGCCCCCGTGTTGAGGATCAGTGTGGCAGATGTGTTGTTACCTACCCTTACCACCTGGGGGCGGCCCGTCAGGAAGTCTCTGTAGCTCAGCTGGTAGAGCACGGCGCTTGTAACGCTAAGGTAGTGGGTTCGATCCCCGGGACCACCCATACACAAAAAAAAAATGTATGCACGCATGACTGTAAGTCGCTTTGGATAAAAGCGTCTGCTAAATGGCATATAAAAAAAAAATAAGTCCAGGATCCAGTTGCAGAGGGAGGTGTTTAGTCCCAGGATCCTTAGCTTAGTGATGAGCTTAGAGGGCACTATGGTGTTGAATGCTGAGCTGTAGTCAATGAATAGCATTCTCACGTAGGTGTTCCTCTTGTCCAGGTGGGAAAGGGCAGTGTGGAGTGCGATAGAGATTGCATCATCTGTGGATCTGTTGGGGCGGTATGCAAATTGGAGTGGGTCTAGGGTTTCTGGGATTATGCTGTTGATGTGAGCCATGACCAGTCTTTCAAAGCACTTCATGGCTACAGACGTCAGTGCTACGGGTCGGTAGTCATTTAGGCAGGTTATCTTAGAGTTCTTGGGCACGGGGACTATGGTGGTCTGCTTGAAACATGTTGGTATTACAGACTCAGTCAGGGACATGTTGAAAATGTCAGTGAAGACACTTGCCAGTTGGTCAGCACATGCTCGGAGTACACGTCCTGGTAATCCGTCTGGCCCTGCGGCCTTGTGAATGTTGACCTGCTTAAAAGTCTTACTCACATCGGCTACGGAGAGCGTGATCACTTAGTCATCCGGAACAGCTGGTGCTCTCATGCATGCTTCAGTGTTGCTTGCCTCGAAGCCGAGCATAGAAGTGGTTTAGCTCGTCTGGTAGGCTTGTGTCACTGGGCAGCTCGCGGCTGTGCTTCCCTTTGTAGTCTGTAATAGTTTTCAAGCCCTGCCACATCCGACGAGCGTCAGAGCCAGTGTAGTATGATTCAATCTTAGACCTGTATTGACTCTTTGCCTGTTTGATGGTTCGTCGGAGGTCATAGCGGGATTTCTTATAAGCGTCCGGGTTAGAGTCCCGTTCCTTGAAAGCGGCAGCTCTACCCTTTAGCTCAGTGCGGATGTTTCCTGTAATCCATGGCTTCTGGTTGGGGTATGTACGTACGGTCACTGTGGGGACGACATCATCGATGCACTTATTGATGAAGCCAGTGACTGATGTGGTGTACTCCTCAATGCTGTCTGAAGAATCCCGGAACATGTTCCAGTCTGTGCTAGCAAAACAGTCCTGTAGCTTAGCATCTGCGTCATCTGACCACTTTTTTATTAACCGAATCACTGGTGCTTCCTGCTTCAGTTTTTGCTTATAAGCAGAAATCAGGAGGATAGAGTTATGGTCAGATTTGCCAAATGGAGGGCGAGGGAGAGCTTTGTATGCGTCTCTGTGTGTGGAGTAAAGGTGGTCTAGAGTTTTTTCCCTCTGGTTGCACATTTAACATGCTGGTAGAAATTAGGTAGAACGGATTTAAGTTTCCCTGCATTAAAGTCCCCGGCCACTAGGAGCGCTGCATCTGGATGAGCGTTTTCCTGTTGATTAATGGCCTTGTACAACTCATTCAGAGCAATCTTAATGCCAGCATTGGTTTGTGGTGGTAAATAGACAGCTATGAAAAATATAGATGAAAACTCTCTTGGTAAATAGTGTGGTCTACAGCTTATCATAAGATACTCTACCTCAGGCGAGCAAAACCTCGAGACTTCCTTAGTATTTGTGCACCAGCTGTTGTTTACAAATATACACAGACCGCCGCCCCTTGTCTTACCAGAGTCAGACGTTCTGTCCTGCCGATGTAGCGTATAGCCTGCTAGCTGAATGTTATCATTGTTGTCGTTCAGCCACGACTCCGTGAAACATAAGATATTACAGTTTTTAATGTCCCGTTGGTAGGATAACCGTAATCTTAACTCGTCCATTTTATTCTCAAAAGATTGAACGTTGGCTAGTAGGATTGATGGCAGAGGCAGTTTACTCGCTCGCCGTCGGATCCTTACAAGGCACCCGGATCTGCGTCCGCGATATCTCCGTCTCTTCCTCACGCGAATGACGGGGATCTGGGCCTTGTCGGGTGTCTGTAGGATATCCTTCGCGACCGCCTCGTTGAAGAAAAAATCTTCGTCCAATGCGAGGTGAGTAATCGCTGTCCTGATATCCAGAAGCTCTTTTTGGTTATAAGAGACGATGGCAGAAACATTATGTACAAAATAAATTACAAATAACGCGGAAAAACACACATAATAGTACAATTGGTTAGAGGGCTGTAAAGCAGAAGGCTATACGGCAGGCAACAGTTGGACAGCGCACCAACCCCAACTGTCACACCATGGGGAGAGGGTGATTGACGGCCAGCAATTTTTGGAGCAGTGGTTAGGGCCAAGCGCGTTACTCTGTCGCTGCTAAGGGTCCTCAGATCATAGTTGGCTCAAAGTGGAGGAGAGATTGACTTCATCACTACTTGTATTTGTGAGAGGTATTGACATGTTGAATGCACCGAGCTGTCTGTTTGAACTACTGGCGCACAGCTCGGACACCCATGCATACCTCACAAGACATGCCACCAAAGGTCTCTTCACAGTACCCAAGTCAAGAACCGACTATGGGAGGCACACAGTACTACATAGAGCCATGACTACATGGAACTCTATTCCACATCAAGTAACTCATGCCAGCAGTAAAATTAGATTTAAAAAACAGATAAAAATACACCTTATGGAACAGCGGGGACTGTGAAGCAACACAAACAGACACATGCATACAAACACACGATAACATACGCACTATACACACACGTACACATGGATTTTGTGTTATAGATATGTGGTAGTAGAGTAGAGGCCTGAGGGCACACACTTAACATGTTGTGAAATCTGTTATGAATGTATTGTAATGTTTTTCTAAATGTATAACTGCCTTAATTTTGCTAGATCCCAGGAAGAGTAGCTGCTGCCATGGCATCCGCTAATGGGGATCCATAATAAATACAAATGGTCCAAAAATATTCCACATACACTACCAGTGAAAGGTTTTTGTTGTAGGACAATGACCCAACACACCTCCAGGCTGTGTAAGGGCTATTTTACCAAGAAGGAGAGTGATGAGTGCTGCATCAGATGACCTGGCTTCCACAATCCTCCGACCTCAACCAAATTGAGATGGTTTGGGATGAGTCGGACCGCAGAGTGAAAGAAAAGCAGCCAACAAGTGCTCTGCATATGTGGGAACTTCTTCAAGGCTGTTGGAAAAGCATTCCAGGTGAAGCTGGTTGAGAGAATGCCAAGAGTGTGCAAAGCTGTCATCAAGGCAAAGGGTGGCTACTTTGAAGAATCTCAAATATAAAATATATTTTGATTTGTTTAACACTTTTTTTGGTTACTACATGATCCCATATGTGTTATTTCATAGTTTTGATGTCTTCACTATTCTTCTACAATGTAGAAAATAGTAAAAATATAGAATAACCCTTGAATGAGTAGGTGTTCTAAAACGTTTGACCGGTAGTGTAGTTCATACACACACACACACACACACACACACACACACTAGGCTCCCAGAGTAGGTTATATTACTTACAAGTTTTGCTCAAAGCAGCCAACTAAAGTAATGTAGTTAAAGTAATTTGAATTACAAAGGCTGGTCTGAGTGCATCTCCTCACAGTTTCAGTCAGTACTACAACACAATTCACATTGCATTTTACCATGGGCACAGTGGATATATCTGTGCTGTGTAAATTATTTTTTACCCACTTCGTTGTGTGGAGCTTCCTTTTCTGGTAAATGCAAGGCCATTGTTATTTCCCAATGAAAAATGGCAGCTGCCTGAGCATTTGCAATGATTCAAGTAGTTAGTAGATGTTATACCAGGTCATTTACAAATGTAACAGCACAGCATCATGTCACTCCTCCTCAAACTATCAATTAGCCATGCGAATTTGTAGATATATCTGCACAGTATGTTTGTTTGTCAGCTAACTAGCCAGCCAGTTTAAGTGGAATGATTAACTGCCAATATTTAAATTTAACTGACTATATTTCAAATTAACTGTCAACATCAAAGCAAAGCAGCGCAACATCAAAGCAAAGGGCTACCTGCTATCCCGGCATCTGGCATCATCCCTCGTGCCTGGAACTTCAATGTTACCGTTGAACTCCAAATAAGAAGTAGAGTTGGATAGGACACCCTACGAAAATCATCTGGACTGCTTAACTAGAGAGAGAGAGTATATTTAAGGATGGAAGAGACATCACTTCCAGCAGATCTCCTTGCGGAGGGTGGCTTTGATCATGCACTGCTTCTCGTGCGGTGAGACTGATGTTCTGCATGTCACACCTCATGTCTAAAACATGGGGAAAAGGGAATATAAAGTCAATTTCGATGCATCTACAAATTCAAATGTTTTACACAACATTGTATCATATTTGATGAGTTACTGACCTGTACGTCCACAGGCTCGATGTGCTGTAGTCTCCACAACCGGATCACACTGGCACAGGATGTCCATGCAGCGGATGGTCTGAGGGATGCACTCCTGTTGGACTGAAAAAAAAGAGACATTTGGTCAGTGTTGGGTCTTTTTCAATGCTGTATCACCATCTTTATCTGGACAGAAAACGTATTGTTTATCGTAACACAAACCCACCTTGGACAATGTGACAAGTGGTCCCTCAACACTCAATCTTAAATCATGAGAACCATACACAAACATGACAAACATACTGCGCAGATATATCTTCATTCATTGTTGTACACAATATTGTCTGACATTTGATGAGTTACTGACCTCTCCGTCCACAGACAAGTGGTCCCTCAACACCCAATCCTCATGCCTCATTGTTTGTTTTTTGTTTTCCATTCAATAGCTACTTCTCTGATGAGTGGGTCTTGGAGATTTTATATTTTAGTCGAGCATTTGCCCTCTCAACATGGATCCTGTTTCTCGCTATGTCTTTTGTGAGATGTATCTCACTCTCTGTGAACCTTCCGTGGTTCAGGAATGGAGGAATGTTCACAGTGACTCCTGCAGGCATCAAGCTATGTTTCAAGAAGCCTTTGTCTGCCAAAATCATGTCTCCAGATGTGAAGATCTTAAACCCCGACTTCTGGACAATGGCTTTGTCCGACACAGATCCTGGATACAGATTACTACAGTATGTTATCACCGCATTAGGTGCAATTCCCAGGAGTAGCCTGAAGGAGTGCATTGAATGGTACATATAATAGGTTTGCTTCTGCAGATCCATCTGACTTGGAGTAGCAACTTTATGTCAGTACAGTCAATCACCATCCTGCAGTTTTTGCTGGACCCCTGAAAAGATGCAGGCAAGCACGTTTGGTTCTTCTCCCTACTTGGAACAGTCTTCATGATGCTAATGAAAAAAAGCTTGTGAATCACGCGAATGAAAGTGATGGTAACATTGCTGACAGTGCTTGCACTACAACAGAATAGTTGAGCCAAGTGCAAGTTGGTGTAGCTATGACGTAACTTCATAAGCGCCATAAACACTTGATCCTCAAATGACAGCATCTCGACCCTCCACTTGGCAAAGTAGACAACACAGTCCTTGTAACGTTCTAAGTAAATCAACAACGATGTTGAACATGTCTTTGTCTGGAAGTCCTGTTTCCATCCTAAGTACTATCAGACAGCTGTGATGCTGAATACCTGTTGCGGGTATACAGCCGAATCACCTGTATAACCTTCAACTGCGCTAATGTTTCCTCAAGATGCACCTCAGTGAGAACTTTTTGCAACTGTGCAGACAGCAGCCTCCTACATTCTTCAGCGGCAGAGGGGCCTGGAACTTCATCATCTGCCATGGTGGATGAGCTACCTTTTCTGGTAAATACAGGGCCATTTCTCTTTCTCACAGGAAAATGGCAGCTGCAGACCCGAGTGTTGCCACTAGTTTCCGGTCCGCACATCCAAAAGACAAAAAAATAAGTACATTTTACTAGGTAACTAGGTTGATTAATAAAATGGTAACATCTATATTTAAATACCATAACCCACAGACTTGACTATAGTAACGGTAAAATAGACTGGTCTTGGGTCTATCTGCACATCTAAAATCCTATTATGTGGATGGGACATTTCTGCTGGGATGGAGGAATTATCTGGAATGTTCAACTAGATGATCGGGACAGTCTAGGGTACTATTTGCCCAAAGAGGTGAAGTATTGCAATGAGCTATATGACTGTACTTCTGATTCTAATTCTCAAGAGGAAAGTTAAAACCCTCAGCCGTAAGGTCACTGAGGAGGACCAACAGTGATAGGGGGATCGTCTGAAAGGGACTGACCTGCAGGGATGGAACATAAGCATTTTGGGCACTGGCCAGAAGACCACGATATCTACTAGCCCGGGTAACATTCAGTTCCTAAATCTGTGGCACACAATATTTGTAAAGGCAAGAAATACACTGTATCAATTATTTACATGAGAAACTAAAAAGATTATAATATATCTACTTGCTATGTTACTTGCTACTTGTCGATGAGAGTTTGGATGGAGAAATCTGGAGTTTTTTCCCCACCCAGCACCTTAAGTGATTATTATTTATTCTTCTTCCTCCTTCTGTTATATCATGGCGATACGCAAACAAACGTTTAAGGTGCATGCTGCCACCTACTGTGCTAGAGTGTGCGATCAATACAGGTCTGCCTAATTCTGAACTACTAAGCTAATACAATTTTAAAAACCAAATAAATCCCTACTAACTTCTACCACATCCCCTCCCCCCAAAAGCCCTCCCAAGCCCCCCAACCCATTAAACGTGATCTATATCATGCTGAAACAATCCACGTTTGGGATTATTCTGCATGTCTACAACCATATCAGCAGTAACATCTGTTACCCCCAATAACCTTAAACCTGGCATTGCTGCTTTCCACAACCAGAGTCGTGTTGATAACCTTTACAATGAAAGCTATGAAGTTAACTTAATTCACTATCAAAGTATCCTTTGTCTCAGCACATTCATGAGCGCAAGATTTCTGAACAGGTCTCGAAAACCATGCCAGGACCAGCAGAAGCACCAGTGCTGACATTAGGTCCACTTAGTACAGGAGCAGCCATGGAAGCTCCATCATTCCGCACTGTAGCTCCACCAATCTATTATCAAATCAAATCAAATTATATTGGCCACATGCGCCGAATACAACAGGTGCAGAAATTACAGTGAAATGCTTACTTACAGCCCTTAACCAACAGTGCATTTATTTTTTATAAAAAAGTAAAATAAAACAACAACAAAAAAGTGTTGAGAAAAAAAGAGCAGAAGTAAAATAAAATAACAGTAGGGAGGCTATATATACAGGGGGGTACCGGTGCAGAGTCAATGTGCGGGGGGCACCGGCTAGTTGAGGTAGTTGAAGTAATATGGGGACAGTGGGGAGAACAAGTATTTGATACACTGCCGATTTTGCAGGTTTTCCTACTTACAAAGCATGTAGAGGTCTGTAATTTTTATTATAGGTACACTTCAACTGTGAGAGACGGAATCTAAAACAAAAATCCAGAAAATCACATTGTATGATTTTTAAGTAATTAATTTGCATTTTATTGCATGACATAAGTATTTGATCACCTACCAACCAGTAAGAATTCCGGCTCTCACAGACCTGTTAGTTTTTCTTTAAGAAGCCCTCCTGTTCTCCACTCATTACCTGTATTAACTGCACCTGTTTGAACTTGTTACCTGTATAAAAGACACCTGTCCACACACTCAATCAAACAGACTCCAACCTCTCCACAATGGCCAAGACCAGAGAGCTGTGTAAGGACATCAGGTATAAAATTGTAGACCTGCACAAGGCTGGGATGGGCTACAGGACAATAGGCAAGCAGCTTGGTGAGAAGGCAACAACTGTTGGCGCAATTATTAGAAAATGGAAGAAGTTCAAGATGACGGTCAATCACCCTCGGTCTGGGGCTCCATGCAAGATCTCACCTCGTGGGGCATCAATGATCATGAGGAAGCTGAGGGATCAGCCCAGAACTACACGGCAAGACCTGGTCAATGACCTGAAGAGAGCTGGGACCACAGTCTCAAAGAAAACCATTAGTAACACACTACGGCGTCATGGATTAAAATCCTGCAGCGCACGCAAGGTCCCCCTGCCAGCGCATGTCCAGGCCCATCTGAAGTTTGCCAATGACCATCTGGATGATCCAGAGGAGGAATGGGAGAAGGTCATGTGGTCTGATGAGACATGTGGTCTGATGAGACCACTCGCCGTGTTTGGAGGAAGAAGAAGGATGAGTACAACCCCAATTACACCATCCCAACCGTGAAGCATGGAGGTGGAAACATCATTCTTTGGGGATGCTTTTCTGCAAAGGGGACAGGACGACTGCACCGTATTGAGGGGAGGATGGATGGGGCCATGTATCGCGAGATCTTGGCCAACAACCTCCTTCCCTCAGTAAGAGCATTGAAGATGGGTCGTGGCTGGGTCTTCCAGCATGACAACGACCCGAAACACACAGCCAGGGCAACTAAGGAGTGGCTCCGTAAGAAGCATCTCAAGGTCCTGGAGTGGCCTAGCTAGTCTCCAGACCTGAACCCAATAGAACATCTTTGGAGGGAGCTGAAAGTCCGTATTGTCCAGCGACAGCCCCGAAACATGAAGGATCTGGAGAAGGTCTGTATGGAGGAGTGGGCAGTGCAAATAGTCCGGGTAGCCATGATTAGCTGTTCAGGAGTCTTATGGCTTGGGGGTAGAAGCTGTTGAGAAGTCTTTTGGACCTAGACTTGGCACTCCAGTACCGCTTGCCGTGCGGTAGCAGAGAGAACAGTCTATGACTAGGGTGGCTGGAGTCTTTGACAATTTTATAATATAATATATAATATGACATTTAGCAGATGCTTTTATCCAAAGCGACTTACAGTCATGTGTGCATAAATTTTTACGTATGGGTGGTCCCGGGGATCGAACCCACTACCCTGGCGTTACAAGTGCCATGCTCTACCAATTGAGCTACAGAAGACCACAATTTTGAGGGCCTTCCTCTGACACCGCCTGGTATAGAGGTCCTGGATGGTAGGAAGCTTGGCCCCAGTGATGTACTGGGCCGTACACACTACCCTCTGTAGTGCCTTGCGGTCAGAGGCCGAACAGTTGCCATACCAGGCGGTGATGCAACCAGTCAGGATGCTCTCGATGGTGCAGCTGTAGAATTTTTTGAGGATCTGAGGACCCATGCCAAATCTTTTCAGTCTCCTGAGGGGGAATAGGCTTTGTCGTGCCCTCTTCACGACTGTCTTGGTGTGTTTGGACCATGATAGTTCGTTGGTGATGTGGACACCAAGGAACTTGAAGCTCTCAACCTGTTCCACTACAGCCTCGTCGATGAGAATGGGGGCGTGCTCAGTCCTCTTTTTTTTCCTGTAGTCCACAATCCTCTCCTTTGTCTTGGTCACGTTGAGGGAGAGGTTGTTATCCTGGCACCACACGGCCAGGTCTCTGACCTCCTCCCTATAGGCTGTCTCATCGTTGTCAGTGATCAGGCCTACCACTGTTGTGTCGTCTGCAAACTTAATGATGGTGTTGGAGTCGTGCCTGGCATGGGTGAACAGGGCGTACAGGAGGGGACTGAGCACGCACCCCTGAGGGGCCCCCGTGTTGAGGATCAGTGTGGCAGATGTGTTGTTACCTACCCTTACCACCTGGGGGCGGCCCGTCAGGAAGTCCAGGATCCAGTTGCAGAGGGAGGTGTTTAGTCCCAGGATCCTTAGCTTAGTGATGAGCTTTGAGGGCACTATGGTGTTGAATGCTGAGCTGTAGTCAATGAATAGCATTCTCACGTAG
Organism: Coregonus clupeaformis; assembly: GCF_020615455.1. Classification (NCBI taxonomy): domain Eukaryota; kingdom Metazoa; phylum Chordata; class Actinopteri; order Salmoniformes; family Salmonidae; genus Coregonus; species Coregonus clupeaformis. The sequence goes on along the minus strand of NC_059203.1, from coordinate 37,010,745 downwards.
GTGTTCCTCTTGTCCAGGTGGGAAAGGGCAGTGTGGAGTGCAATAGAGATTGCATCATCTATGGATCTGTTGGGGCGGTATGCAAATTGGAGTGGGTCTAGGGTTTCTGGGATAATGGTGTTGATGTGAGCCATGACCAGCCTTTCAAAGCACTTCATGGCTACAGGTTGGTAGTCATTTAGGCAGGTTATCTTAGTGTCCTTGGGCACAGGGACTATGGTGGTCTGCTTGAAACATGTTGGTATTACAGACTCAGTCAGGGACATGTTGAAGACACTTGCCAGTTGGTCAGCACATGCTCAGAGTACACGTCCTGGTAATCCGTCTGGCCCTGCGGCCTTGTGAATGTTGACCTGCTTAAAAGTCTTACTCACATCGGCTACGGAGAACGTGATCACATAATCATCCGGAACAGCTGGTGCTCTCATGCATGCCTCTGTATACGATACATCATGACTGATTCTATATCTCTGAGCCTCTCTCCACACCTGGCATCCACCAAATGTTGCACTATGTTCCCCCTAAGAATCACAAGACTTAACCTTCACATTGCTCCCACATTCACCAAGAGTGATTAAGTCAAAGCTTGTGACAGGATGTGTAGGGCTATATGATAGCCACAATAGCAGTTAATTAGCGTTTAATTTTGGGGGGGTAATTACAGGCGAATATATTTATAAAAGTGACCTTCTCCGAGAGAGATTTCCACGGCTATCAAAACGTCACGCCGGGGTAAGCCTACACGAAACACAGGCCTTGTATGAGGTAGATCTAAAATCCTCTACGGAAAAATGAATGGTGGAAAAACGATTGGAACCATTTCCGGGTTTTACCGCTAGGTTTTATGGGTATTATGACGCGTCCACTGTGTCTGGACTATAGACAGTACTTTAATTAGCATAGCAACGCCTGAGGTCTGTAACCACGACACAGGTATTTTGCCCAACGGAATAGCTACATTCGGTAAGATAAACATCAAACACTGCAGCGTTTTGTTTCCGAACCAATTGAATCGTGTATTATTAGCTAGCTATAGCATCCTTCAACCTCATTCTCTCGGCTAGCTAACAGTCAGTAGTAGCTAGATAGCAAGCCAGCCAGCTCTTTCCAGCAGCTCTTCTAGCTAGCTAAAGTACTGTAATTCTCTGTTTTTATCAATTGGCAAGAATGCCAAGATGGTACAAGTTAACAGTATAAGTTATATAGTGAGCTGGCTAGTTGTGCATTCACAAGTAGCTTGCTATACGCCCAAATTGACAGTAACTTACTGACAGGTATTTGATCTAACTACTGTAGCTAGCTAACGTTAGCTCGTAGCAGCTAGCTAACATGGTGGTGCCAGTGAATCAGCTAGTAAGCTAAAAGATGCGATTCATGTTCGCTAGCTAGCTAACGTTAGCGACCTTGGGAGACAGGAGTAAATTGCTGCACAGTCCAGTTTGTTAGACGCCAAATTGCTTGTGCAATGCATTCACCAGGGCCCGGTTTCCCAAAATCATCTTAAGGCTAAGTTCGTCGTTGGGAAACTGGGCCCAGTTCTCTGGAAACATGGTGCTGATATTAACTTAGTTCAAGATTCAAGATTTTGTCATATCAGAAGTTATTCCTATGAAACCTGCTCATACACTTGTTCTCTGTCTTATCACCTTGCTAGATATGGCTGAGCCGGAGCTTCTGCTGGATTCCAATATCAGACTTTGGGTGGTTTTGCCCATTGTCTTCATCACTTTCCTTGTTGGGGTGATTCGACATTATGTCTCCATTCTGCTTCAGAGTGACAAGAAGCTGACGTTAGAGCAGGTATCAGACAGGTAAGGGTATTGGAAGCATGTAGGCCTAGATGGACGGTGCATTGACAGTTTATAAAAGGGCTTGAGAGCATGTAGGGTTAAAGTAGAAATGTCTTACCCTGAGTTTGTTTTGACATATTCCTCTCCAATATTCAGCCAGGTTCTCATCAGGAGCAGAATCCTCAGAGAGAATGGGAAGTACATTCCAAAACAGGTGAGATCAATGTTGGATTGACCATAAAACGCCACACATCTTCGCTTCTTTGCACTGTTTGACTCTGCTACGTAAAAAAAAAAAAAATTTATACTGGTTGCGCTCAGACTTTGAGACCTCTCTTTTTCTTCAGTCATTCTTGATGAGGAAGTTTTACTTCAATAATCAAGAAGATGGATTCTTCAAAAATACCAAAAGAAAGGTTGTTCCTCCCTCCCCAATGACAGGTGAGCGTAAGATAATCATATCATACCTTCTCATATAATCCTATTCTCATACCATGATAGGCAGGTATTGGGCCGTGTATCTCTATATTAAACCCAGACACATGATATGGAGTATATTACTTCTGATAGTGCACCAATTACAACTCAGTTTGTTTGGGATTGCACTCTGTAAAGCTACACTAACTGTTTCTTTGTCCAGACCCCAGCATGCTGACAGACATGATGAAAGGCAACGTGACCAATGTGCTTCCCATGATCCTCATCGGAGGCTGGATTAACTGGACCTTCTCAGGGTTTGTCACAAGTAAGTAACATCCTCCTCGCTCACTGCACTGAGACTGGGTTGTTTGGATGATGATTGTCACTAAAGAGCTTCGATATCAACTTTCTTTTATGGTACAGGAATGACCAGGTATTTACTAAGAAATGGCATGGTAAAATTGTTATTACATAGAAATAACCGATAAATAGCAGTAGTATATAATTAAGTGCTTCCAGTTAGTTTCTTTGCTATAAGCAGTTTGTTCAACATTTGCACAGACTGTGGTTTTATATAAATGACCAAACTTACAATGTTCTCAATAACTATTTTCTTGTTCCTCACAGCCAAGGTTCCTTTTCCTCTCACCCTGCGCTTCAAGCCCATGTTGCAACAAGGAATCGAGCTACTCTCACTTGATGCTTCCTGGTTAGTTGATGAAATACATACTTATTACATTATCTGGGTTCCGTGACGTTAATATGGTAATACTGCCTCTGAGTCCTTTTGCTAGTGTAAGCATTGATGATTTATAACCTCACCCTCATTTCTGTTTTAAGGGTGAGCTCAGCGTCGTGGTATTTCCTGAACGTGTTTGGGCTGCGAAGCATGTACTCCTTAATTTTAGGACAAGATAATGGTAATTTTCATCCAACTTCATAATTCAGTTTAGTTTTTCCTGCAAAGGTTATTGATGCATGTGTTTCTGTAAACTAGATGTGACATTATTGAATCATAGTTTGTAACCAACTTACAGCAGTACTTGTTATCAAAAGCAATAAACAGAAGGTCATTGACCTGATTTGAGGAAACAACAAAATTATTTGGAGAAATTAGACTTCTAGTAGGCAAGCGGTCTTGCCTTGATTTGATAATAGGCCAGTCTGCAACCAGTCAGTGTCATGTCAGCAGCAAGGCTGGTTATATTTGGAACATGACTCCATAATCTAATCAAATCAAATTGTATTTGTCACATAAACGTGTTTAGTAGATGTTATAGCGGGTGTAGCAAAATGCTTGTTGAAGTGGCAGGCCTCCAATACTTCACAGTCCTGGTTTTGTCACGCCAAAGCGATATGAAGTATCAATAGTGTTGATGCTGGTGTAATGTGACCCATGCAGGTGCAGACCAGTCCAGGATCATGCAGGAGCAGATGAGTGGTGCTGCCATGGCCATGCCTGCAGACACCAACAAAGCGTTCAAGGTAGAGTTGTCTACTCTTGATAACATCGACTTACTCTCTATGGTGAATTCAATTCCTACAGGTCCCAGCAGAATCATCTGACAGACAGTTGTTTATTTCCCCATTTTAGGCAGAATGGGAGGCACTTGAGCTAACTGACCACCAGTGGGCGCTGGAGAATGTTGAGGAGGAGCTCATGAGCAGGGAACTGGATCTGGATGGAATGTTCAGTAAGGAGTTACCAACGGGTATCTTCTGATTGCCAGTTCATTACTGCAGGGAACCTGCCGCTGGACAACATTTTAGTTTTACTTAAAGTGGCTGACTTGGAGTTTCTCTAGGAAATGACATAGAGAACGATATCTACATTCATTTCAGTGCCATCATTGTCCATTTACATTTAATTGTAGATTAATTAACAGAACATTATAGTATGGAGTTCAGTTAATAATTTAAACTATTTGAAAGATTCAGCCTCAGCTATGTAAAACTCATTACAAAAAAAAAACGTTAATGTTAAAAACATTTTTTTTTAAAGGTGAATGAAAATGTGTTGTGTCACTACTTTGAATCATGTTTGACTTTGTAGTCTGATTCCACCTACCTTCCATTTGTTTGGTCATACTTGTTGGTTATTTGTGAGCTTATTGAAGAAAAGAAAAAAGTGTAATATTATTAGTAACTCAACCCATTTGTAATAGGTGGCTCTTAGCAACATAAGACAACTAGCTGTTGAAGTAAAAAAAAACAAAAAAAACATGGTTATTGCTGATGATTAAATTCCAGTTAATCTTTTATCATTCCTCTTTCAGTTTGTGTGCAGCATCAGCAGCTTCTTGTCATGGCTGACATGAGGCAAATCTAGACATTGAGTGCTGGAAAACAACTGTGTGTGATAGTTTTATGCAATGTGTTATTTTTAATATTTATTTCTCCAATTTATTTTTTAACATTTCCCTTGTGTTTTTGTATAAAGACTGTTTTGACTAAATCGCTGTGGAGTTTTATTCCCTCTTAATTGCAAAGAGACACAAGGAACCCAGTTGTCATGGCAATGGCTTGGCACCTTTCTGAAGACAGCAAACACAGAAGGCATCATTTAGCTACCTGACTTGTGAACTTTTAACCTACGAAAATATGAAGCAAAGTATTTGTTTACGAAGTTGATAATAATTGTATCTAGTTACAAAAAATGTAGAAGTTGCTGCTACTTTAGTGGAGCCCTCTACCGTCGAGCTCCAGCAACTTTCTGCGGATTCTACTAAACAACACAGCCACAAAGTGAAAATTGGTTAGGTTTAGAAAGGAATGGGAATTTTAGAAATAGAGGGGTTAATGAATTTGTGGCTGTAGTAACTAGTGACGACCCCCAGATCACGGAAACCGCAAGTCTCACCAACATTGTGTTGCTCGTGCATCCGCGGTTCTTCTACTGCGCGCTCACGACTCCGGTTCACTCACTGCATGATGGCGGAGGGAGGCGGACCCGAGTCGGGTAGCTCGGCAGACTCCGATCCTGAGTCTGTAGCCGCTCAAATACCGACACCTTCAACCGACAGTCAAAAACAGTGTATCGGAACACTTCTCAAAACAACTCTACGAAAGAGCGACGAGTGGTAAGGAAGTGTTTTGAATGTAACTTTAGCAGATAGTTAGCCATTAGCTACGGTAATGTTAGCTAGGCTAGCCAGCGAGCTACTTTTCAGTTAATGGGAACTAGCTAGGTAACGTTAGCCAGCAAGCTAGCGAGTAGCTTAGGCCTGTCAGAGACGGGTAAACCGGTTCCCATTGAACAGGAAATCGTTTGATTTGTGAAGTTAGTTGGGGCAGAGTAGACGTGACTAACGTTAACAAGCTAACGGTACTTCTCACCCGATAGTTACTGGAACTAGTGCAACCTAGCTAGCTATCTAGTTGTAGTTAGTTAATAACTACTGTTAGCTAGCCAGCAAGCTATTCAAGCGAAGGCATTGCGCAAGTTAACCCTGTCTACTCACATTAGCTTGCTGGCCGGTAACTAGTTACGACATGACGAGGTGTAGTCAAAAGGCCCCTGTTCAATGCGATAACGAGTGACTGCGAAGAAATGTTACCCAGCTACCTATTTTAGAAGCTAGCTAGCTAATGCTTTGTCATTGGAACTGGATAACACCCAGCGACTGGCGCTCTCATATATTCAGTTGCCAAGGCCACAGGTTTCCAGACAAGATCTTTGCGAGGTTTTAACTTTAACTAGCCAAATCCATACTGAACAGCAAGGGAAGGGAACCAACCAATGTGGGCTCAGTAGAGTTAGGCTAACCAGACAGGCACTACCAGTACATGTGACTATTAAACACTAAATCTCTGAACCAGTTGTCTTGAGACAGCAGGCTGCCGGGTCATAACGTTGTGTTTGTTATGGTACATACATCTAGATAGCAAAATTCACAACATGTTTATTTAACTCAAGTAAGCAATCCTTTTAGTTGGGCTCGATGGCAAGTTTGATATACTCTTGGGGCAAGGCTACAGACAATTTCGATTGTTTTGGCCTCCCAGTCTGTCTAAACAGGGTAATGTCAGCTGGGTAGGTGCTTTTAGCAACGCAGTGCCTTCAGAAAGTATTCACACCCCTTTACCTTTTCCACATTTTGTTGTGTTACAGCCTGATTTTAAAATCGATTAAATTTAGATTTTGTGCCACTGATCTACACACAATACCCAATAATGTCAAAGTGAAATGTAGTTTGTAGAACATTTTTTAAAATATTAATACAAAATTAAAAGCTGAAATGTCTTGCGTCAAAGTATTCAACCCCTTTGTTATGGCAAGCCTAAGTAAGTTTGAATAAAAATGTGCTTAACAAATTGCATAAGATGCATGGACTCATTTTGTGTTAAATAATTGCGGTTAACATGATTTTTGAATAACTACTCGATCTCTGTACCCCACACATACAATTATCTGTAAGGTCCCTCAATCGAGTAGTGAATTTCAAGCACAGATTCAACCAGAAAGACCAGGGATGTTTTCCAATGCCTCGCAAAGGGCACCTATGGGTAGATGGGTAAAAAAAAAAAGCAGACATTGAATATCCCCTTTGAGCATGGTGAAGTTATGAATTACACTTTGGATGAGGTATCCCATGTGGTCCCCTGTAGCTCAGTTGGTAGAGCATGGCGCTTGCAACACCAGGGTTGTGGGTTCATTTCCCACGGGGGGCCAGTATGAAAATGTATGCACTCACTAACTGTAAGTCGCTCTGGATAAGAGCGTCTGCTAAATGACTAAAATGTAAATGTAACAATAGACCCAGTCACTACAAAGATACAAGCGTCCTTCTTAACTCAGTTGCCTGAGAGGAAGGAAACTGCTCAGGGATTTCACCATGAGGCCAATGGTGATTTTAAAACAGTTACAGATTTTAATGGCTGTGATAGAACTGGGGATGGCTCAACAACATTGTAATTACTCAACTATACTAACCTAATTGACCGAGTGAAAAGAAGGAAGCCTGTACAGAATTAAACATATTCCAAAAAATGCATCCTGTTTTGTAACAAGGTGCTTAAGTAATACTGCAAAAGATGTGGCAATTAACTTTTTGTCCTGAATACAAAGCGTTATGTTTGGGGCAAACACATCACTGAGTACCACTGTTCATATTTTCAAGCATGGTGGTGGCTGCATCATGTTATGGGTATGCTTGTCATTAGCAAGGACAAGGGTGTTTTTAGGATAAAAATAAATAGATTAGAGCTAAGCACAGGCAAAATCCTAGAGGAAAACCTGATTCAGTCTGCTTTTCAACAGACACTGGGAGACAAATTCACCTTTCAGCAGGACAATAACCTAAAACACAAGGCCAAGTCTACACTGGAGTTGCTTACCAAGACGACGTTGAATGTTCCTGAATGGCCTAGTTACAGTTTTGACTTAAATCATCTTAAATCTATGGCAAGGCTTGAAAATGCCTGTCTAGCAATGATCAACAAAACTTGACAGAGCTCGAAGAAGTTTAAGAAGAATAATGGGCAAATATTGAACAAGCCAGGTGTGCAAAGCTCCAAGGCGCTGCACAAGTTAGCCCTGTCTGTTCACATTAGCTTGCTAGCCGGCTAACTAGTTACGACATAACGAGGTGTATTCAAAAGGCCCCTGTTCAATGCGATAATGAGTGACTGCGAACTAAAGTGAACTAGCTAGCTATTTTACATGCTAGCTAATGCTTTGTCATTGGAACTGGATACCCCAAAAGACTCACAGCTGTAATCGCCGCTAAAGTTGCTTCAACAAAGTATTGAATACTTATGAATACTCTACATAGTGAATACTAATGTAAATTAGGTTCCGTGTGGCTCAGTTGGTAGAGCATGGCGCTTGCAACGCCAGGGTTGTGGGTTTGATTCCCACGGGGGACCAATGCGAAAAAGTATGAAAATGTATGAACTCACTACTGTAAGTCGCTCTGGATAAGAGCGTCTGCTAAATGACAAAAATTTAAATGTAAAATTAGATTTCTGTATTGCAAACATTTCTAAAAACATGTTTTAACTTTGATTATGGGGTATTGTGTGTAGATGGGTGAGAACGGGATTATTATTATTTTTAATCCATTTTGAATTCAGGCTGTAACACAACAATGTGTAAGTGTATGAATACTTTCTGAAGGCACTGTATTTACATACACTAGCGTTGGTTTAAATTGTATTGGGTTGCACAAAAACAATCAGTGGGAAGCCAGAAGTTAAATACAACTCCATTTCAACTTACTGTGCTGGTGGGCAGGACTGTTGGGAATTTGAGTCAAAATATGTAAAGGATCGTATTATTAAACAGACTTTCCAAACGTTTGTCTGTACACCCACTCCCTCTGCTTACCTCATGTCAAAATAAGTCCCTCACAAGTTGTTCCTTTTTTGTCCACATATGGTGCACGTGCAGGACTTTTATTTTGACATGAGGTAAGCAGGGTCAACAGACCCACGTTTGAAAAATCTGTTAATACGATCCTTTAGATATTTTGTCTCAAATTCCCCCATCCTAATGACCAACCGTCCTGCCCACTGGCACAGTAAATTGAAATGGAATTATATTTAACTTCTGGCTTCCCATGGAATGTTTTTGTGCAACCCAATACAATTGAAAGCAACGCTAGTGTATGTAAATACTGCTAAATGCAGCCCATAGCTGCCCAGCTGATAGGTATCTGACTATGGCTGCATTTACACCGGCAGCCCAATTCTGATCTTTTGCCACTAATAGTTTTTTTGACCAATCAGATCTGATGTTTTGTCAATAATTGGGAAAAAAAATCAGAATTGGTCTGCCTTTGTAAACGCATCCTAGTATGTTGACTCTTGACCTCATTTTAAACACAGCTGAGATGGGCATTATAAAGGCTTTAGTTGCAGTACCATGTGTCTTATTTGAAGTACACCTAGCTAATTTAGTCACTAAGTTATCAATTCTAATAAGAGTTCTTTAGAAATAAAGTTTCCCCTGCCTGAACTTTGGACCATGTGAAATCCTGCTAACAAGCTTATGTAGTGGAAGGGATTCTTACTTGAGATGCGATTTAAAGATATCCTAGCTCACTGTTACTATATGTGAATGTGACCGAGAGCACAAGACAGTTTGTTTTGGAGTTGCATAATATGTTGACAGTTGAATACTAACACTAACCAGGTTTCCATTCAACCTTTTTATGCAAGTAAAGTACATTTGACGGGCCTGATGGAAACAGAACATTTTTCAGTAAACTTTCCAAATGTCGACAAAACAAAATGCGCTAGACAAGGTGGGATCTTTTTGTGTCGGTAAATTCAACGATGCGAGAAATGTTGGTGGAAAAACTATTTTTTCTTTATGCACAAATATTTATATAATAACAATCATATCGAAGTAAACTTTGAGATGACGTGTGGTCCTCCTACTACGACTCTTCGGGGAAGCATGCAGTTTATTAGGCTACAGATTAAATAAGTTATGATAAACTTCAGGGTGGTGAAAGTGCAAGGTGATGAGCTTGATGCTCCTTTCCAATAAATATTGAGGGTCTTATTCTGGTGACGATGCTTGGCTGCCTTTGAAAAATAAATATCTCGCTGTTTTGCAGATAATAATCTCATCATGTAGGCTCTACGTGCGCTCTAGCCAACAGCGCGCACATAGAGCTGTTAGCTAGAGTGCACGTGCCAATACCAGAGTGGGCATACTCGCTGTATAAAGCAACAATTTTGTGAGAAAACAATCAGAATTGAAAATGCAATGGAAACCCATTTAACTACACTGAACAAAAATTTTAACAAAACATATTTGGTTTCATAAGCTGAAATAAAAGATCCCAGAAATGTTCTATACATACAAAAAGCTTCTCCTGTTGTGCACAAATTTGTTTACATCCCTGTTAGTGAGCGTTTCTCATTTGCCAAGATAATCCATCCACCTGACAGGTGTGGCATATCAAGAAGCTGATTAAACAGCATGATCATTACACAGGTGCCCCTTGTGCTGGGGACAATAACACAATGCCACAGATGTGGCAAGTTTTGAGGGAGTGTGCAATTGGAATGTCCACCAGAGCTGTTGCCAGGGAATTTAATGTTAATTCTCTACCAACGTCGTTTTAGAGAATTTGGCAGTACATCCAACCGGCCTCACAACCGCAGACCACATGTATGGCGTCATGTGGGCGAGCGGTTTGCTGATGTCAACATTGTGAACAGAGTGCCCCATGGTGGCGGTAGGGTTATGGTATGGGCAGACAAAAACACAATTGCATTTTATCGATGGCAATATCAATGCACAGAAATACTGTGACGAGATCCTGAGGCCCGTTTTTTTTTTATGGTATCTGTGACCAACCGATGCATACAGTGCATTCACAAAGTATTCAGACCCCTTCACTTTTTCCACATTTTGTTACTTTACAGCCCTATTCTAAAATATATTTAAATCGTTTTCCCCCCCCTCATCAATCTACACTCAATACCCCATAATGACAAAGCAAAAACAGGTTGTAATTTTTTTCTCTCGCATTTATTAAATAAACGGAAATATCACATTTACATAAGTATTCAGACCCTTTACTCAGTACTTTGTTGAAGCACCATTGGCAGCGATTACAGCCTTGAGTCTTCTTGGGTATGACGCTACAAACTTGGCTCACCTGTATTTTGCGAGTTTCTCCCATTCTTCTCTGCAGATCCTCTCAAGCTCTGACAGGTTGGACGGGGAGCTTCGCTGCACAGCTATTTTCTGGTCTCCAGAGATGTTCGATCAGGTTCAAGTCCGGGCTCTGGCTGGGCCACTCAAGGACATTCAGAGACTTGTTCTGAAGCCACTCCTGCGTTGTCTTGGCTGTGTGCTTAGGGTCGTTGTCCTGCTGGAAGGTGAACCTTCGCCCCAGTCTGAGGTCCTGAGTGCTCTGGAGCAGGTTTTCATCAAGGATCTCTCTGTACTTTGCTCCGTTAATCTTTCCCTCGATCCTGACTAGTCTCCATGTCCCTGCCACTGAAAAACATCCCCACAGCATGATGCTGCCACCACCATGCTTCACCGTAGGGATGGTATTGGCCAGGTGATGAGCGGTGCTTTGTTTCCTCCAGATGTGACGCTTGGCATTCAGGCCAAAGAGTTAAATATTGGTTTCATCAGACCAGAGAATCTTGTTTCTTATGGTCTGAGAGTCCTTTAGGTGCCTTTTGGCAAACTCCAAGCGGGCTGTCATGTGCCTTTTACTGAGGAGTTGCTTCCGTCTGGCCACTCTACCATAAAGGCCTGATTGGTGGAGTGCTGCAGAGATGGTTGTCCTTCAGAGTGACCATTGGGTTCTTGGTCACCTCCCTGACCAAGGCCTTTCTCCCACAAGTGCTCAGATTGGCCAGGCGGCCAGCTCTAGGAAGAGTCTAGGTGGTTCCAAACTTCTTCCATTTTAGAATGATTGAGGCCGCTGTGTCCTTGGACCTTCAATGCTACAGAAATGTTTTGGTACCCTTCCCCAGATCTGTGCCTCGACACAATCCTGTCTTGGAGCTCTACAGACAATTCCTTCGACCTCATGGCTTGGTTTTTGTTCTGAGATGCACTGTCAACTGTGGGACCTTATATAGACAGGTGTGAGCCATGTCCAATTACATTTCTTTTTTTTACATTTTACACAATTAATTGAATATACCACAGGTGGAGTCCAATCAAGTTGTAGAAACATCTCAAGGATGATCAATGGAAACAGGATGCACCGGAGCTCAATTGAGTCTCATAGCAAAGGGTCTGAATACTTACGTGAATAAGTTATTATTTGCAAAAATGTCTAAACCGGTTTTAGCTTTGTCATTCTGGTGGTATTGTGTCGATTTGAGAAACTAATTTAATAAATTTTAGAATAAGGCTGTAGCGTAACAAAATGTGGAAAAAGTGAAGGGGTCTGAATACTTTCTGAATACACTGTATCTGTATTCCCAGTCATGTGAAATCAATAGTTTAGGGCCTAATTTATTTATTTCAATTGACTGATTTCCTTATATGAACTGTGACTCAGTAAAATCTTTGAAATTGTTGAATTTTTTTTTTTGTGTGTGTAGTATTTATAAAAATTTGGTACATGGGAATTTAACCTCAATGTATTTTTATATGCACTACGTCGTCATGCACAGCCTTTTATTTGCATCAAGTCAATTTGATGGAAACATCTCTGGTGTGAAAATGCGCATATTGTTTTTATGCAGATTTTAGAATATTCACTTGATAATCTGTCGCCAACTGGATGGAAACCTAGCAATTGTTAGAGATAATTTAGAAACTAGTGGCACAAATTGTCTGCATGCAAGGCAAGTTTTATATAAAACATTAGTTTTACCCTTGTGTGATATACACTACCAGTCAAAAGTTTGGACACACCTACTCATTCCAGGGTTTTTCTTTATTTTTACTATTTTCTACATTGTAGAATAATAGTGAAGACAGCAAAACTGTGAAATAACACATATGGAATCATGTAGTAACCAAAAAAGTGTTAAACAAATCAAAATATATTTTATATTTGAGATTCTTCAAATAGGCACCCTTTGCCTTGATGACAGTTTTGCACACTTGGCATTCTCTCAAACAGCTTCACCTGGAATGCTATTCCAGCAGTTTTGATGGAGTTCCCACATATGCTGAGCACTTGTTGGCTGCTTTACCTTCACTCTACGGTCCAACTCTTCCCAAACCATCTCAATTGGGTTGAGATCGGGTGATTGTGTGGAGGCCAGGTCATCTGATGCAGCACTCCATCACTCTCCTTCTTGGTCAAATTGCCCTTACACAGCTTGGAGGTGTGTTGGGTCATTGTCCTGTTGAAAAACAAATGATACTCCCACTAAGCACAAACCAGATGGGATGGTGTATCGCTGCAGAATGCTGTGGTAGCCATGCTGGTTAATTGTGCCTAGAACAGTTGATGTCTCTGTTACTTGAACTCTGTGAAGCATTTATTTGGGCTGCAATCTGAGGTGCAGTTAACTCTAATGAACTTATCCTCTGCAGCAGAGGTAACTCTGGGTCTTCCTTTCCTGTGGCGGTCCTCATGAGAGCCAGTTTCATCATAGCGCTTAATGTTTTTTGCGACTGCACTTGAAGAAACTTTCAAAGTTCTTGACATTTTCCGTATTGACTGACCTTCATGTCTTAAAGTAATGATGGACTGTCGTTTCTCTTTGCTTATTTGAGCTGTTCTTGCCATAATATGGACTTGGTCTTTTACCAAATAGGGCTATCTTCTGTATACCTTGTCACAACACAACTGATTGGCTCAAACGCATTAAGAAGGAAAGAAATTCCACAAATTAACCTTTAAGAAGGCACACCTGTTAATTGAAATGCATTCCAGGTGACTACCTCATGAAGCTGGTTGAGAGAATGCCAAGAGTGTGCAAAGCTGTCATCAAGGCGAGTGGTGGCTATTTGAAGAATCTCAAATATAAAATATATTTGGATTTGTTTAACACTTTTTTGGATACTACATGATTCCATATGTGTTATTACATAGTTTTGATGTCTTCACTATTATTCAACATTTTACAAAATTGTCAAAATAAAGAAAAACCCTTGTACGAGTAGGTGTGTCCTAACATTTGACTGGAACTGTACATTTTAACCTGGAAGTTATCATCCTCATTCTACCCAATACAGTATCTTAACAAGGCACTTCTTTTTGCAGGTTTCTGATTGATAGCCGGTGGTTCAAGCAGTGGAAAAAATATGTGGGATTTGACAGCTGGGATATGTACAATGTTGGAGAGCACAGTCTCTATCCCGGCCCTGTTGACAACTCTGGCCTGTTCTCATGTAATGAAGGCATCATATTCACTTCCACAACATTTCACATTGTGTTTTAATCTATGTGTAGGCCATGTGTGTTTTCTTTTGTCTCTGCTGTGAGCATAATTCTAGTAAATGCACAACTAGTTATAAACAAGCACTCCAAATACTTGATCACTCTAAAAACTTGATGTCATAAACTTACCTTGACTCTATCTCTCCTTAGACCATGATACCCAGATCCTGAAGGAGCACCTTATAGATGAGCTGGACTATGTCCTTGTGCCCACTGAGGCGTGGAACAAATTTGTCAGCTGGTATGGTTGCCTTGAGGGCCAGCGGCCCATCGCCAGAAAGGTGATGCTATTAAAAATGTATATTTTCACCCATTTGCTTTAGTCTCTCTCGTTAACCTTGCTCTTTCTGTCCGTAGGTGGTTGAACACGGCATGTTTGTCAAGCACTGTAAAGTTGAGGTCTATCTGTTGGAGCTCAACTTGTGTGAGAATGACAACATGGACAATGTGGTCACACGTCATTTCAGTAAAGCTGACACTATAGGTGAGAGAGAGAACAGTGTACTGTGAGCCAGAGAGCCAACTGACGTGTGAACTAACTAGATATGCATCATCTTCAGCCACTTCTGGCTTTTAATTAACTAAATATTGTGTGTGCCGTGTCCAAAGACACCATAGAGAGGGAGATGCGGTCACTATTTGAGATCCCAACGGGGAAGGAGACTCGACTGTGGAACAAGTACATGAGCAACACGTACGAGCAGCTGAACAAGCCAGACAGCACCGTACAGGATGCTGGTCTCTTCCAGGGCCAGGTAGAGTACTGTCTCTCCAACACCCACATCCACTCACTCACTGCTAGGCCACACACAGCTAGAGCTAGACCCTTTGCCCACTGGCACTTTCTTCATTAGACACACAGCACACTTGAATCTTTTTGAGGGGAAGCTGCAATGATGTCATCACTTTTAATCTCCTGAGCAGGGTTCGCTTGAGGTGCTTAAAGTACTGGAATTTGGCACTTTGAAATTCAAATATTGCAATACCTTGACAATCAGAAATGTTCTGAAGTTGGTACTTGAAAAGTACTTGAATTAAAATGAGAGGAGAACAGAAAATGATCTAATATGAAAAATATCAGGATAATGTATTGGTTTTACGAATACATTTCCAGGCAGACTGCAGAGTTTTAATTCCTCAGGTGTTTCGTGCTCTGCTTGCCAGGCTCATTCCACCCCCACTGCCTCTCAGCCAGGCAGGTAAAGAACTGACTGATTAGGTGCCGCCAAGTGTCACATAATAACTAAAATGCCGGGCAAATGTAGATTCCATCCTGCGCATATGGAACATTTCTGGGATCTTTTATTTCAGCTTATGAAACATGGGACCAACACTTTACATGTTGCGTTTTATACTTTTGTTCAGTATAGTTTACACTTTTTTTTTACCACTACATCACTAGACCCAACCAAGCCACACTGTAAGGTGCAACAAAATGTTTCTGACATTGCGAGCATGGGTGAATCGGCCCTGAAGGTGGAAAGAGACAAGGCTGCATCTTGCGCTGGCGCCAGTTCTACATTGTGACTTTTTCTCTACAGAGCTTTTTTGCCTCATTCAAGGGCCGCCCGCGATATTCCGCTTTATCAACCAGCAGCCGTGCTCCTGCTGTTCTGGTGGCTGTTCACGTGCCATTTTCCTCATACAGCCCACTTGCCCTTCTCCTGACTGGCTACATTAAAGATGCCAGTCTGAAGCAAGATGGTTTTTCATAGCTATTATGTAGTATTTTCTCAAATTCCCAATGAAATACAATACAGTCATTAAGCTGGAATTGTGTAGTAATGCGAATAGGAAATGTGTTCACAAGTAGGCATGTCCCAAAACTCTGCTCAACACTACTCAAATTACAACATCATCAGTACTGTCTTACCACTCATGTACGTAGTAAATAAGTAGTGAAACACGTATTATTGAGTAGAACGTTTATTTTTTAATGAGGTTGTGGCAATATACTGACATTTGGTGGCGACTAGAAACAATTGCGTAAATAGGAACTATTACAAATTGATGGTCCTTGAAAATTAAAATTAGTGCTAGAAAAAGTACTTGAAAGTCCTTGAACGTCATCTTAACCACTGTACGCACCCTGCATCTGTTTTTTCTCCCAACAGTTGAAATTGCACCTAGAGGTTGTTTTGCTGTCTGTTATGTTATGCAGCAGCAATTAACTCTGCTAACTGAGTATGTTATGAATGTTTTTGAAATCAGCTGAGTTCAGCACGGCTCTCACTGGTATGTTGCCCACACAGGTGCTCGTGATTGAATGCAAGAACGAGGACGGCACGTGGCCCAGACAAGCCTCCCATCCAAAGTAAGTTTATAGCTATATGGTAACACATTCTCTATTGTAGGACTTTGACTAGGGTTGCAAAGGGACGGTATATTACTGGAAACTTTCAAAGTTTATCAGTAAACTACTAGAATTTTGGTATCTTTCAAGGATTTTATTATCAAGCACAGGACATCTAGTGGCCATTTTGGGTTCTTCAGATTATCACAGGTGTCTGTAATATTATCTTTGGCCTTATTACATGTAAAATGTATGAAATAATTAAATAAGATGTTTTAAATTAAAATAAATGGAATGACAAAGCTGTAAACATTATCCTAAATATAAACCATCAACTTAGTGAATACCATTGGTGTTTAATATGAGGGTTTCAGCATGAAATATCCTTTACATTTTTTTACACACTTATTTATTTTACTATGTCTATGTATTTCTTTTCAATGTTTTGGCCTCAAACTGGTGACAGGTGTGAAAAGTCAATAGTTGGAATAGTTGCAGAGTTTATTGAAAATAATGCCGTTGTTGATTAGATGCTTTTAAAATTGAGGCTATTTTCTCTTGAACCATATGGTCCATCTACTAGAAACTCATGGAAAATATGAGATATAAAAAATGAATACTATATATAAATCACCAAGTTACGATAGATTGCCATAGATTTTCTGTTAATTACAAAAATTACTAAAGATTCCCGTAACTTTAGCTTTGCAACCCTATTTGTGACAATTAAGCCATTTTAATCAACATTTACAATATTCTCTGTCTGTTAGGCATGGGCGGTATACCGTATACCAGGGTATTTGGTATTAGCCATGAGATGGTTTCTCAATACCATTGAAACTATTTATTTTAAGTTTTTCAATAAATGTTAATATTTGTAGCTACTTTTAAGTAAATACCTGCAGTCAACTTGTGCAATACGTTAGGAGATAAAGCAGATTACATTTACATTTTAGTCACCTTTCCAGGCAGACTGCAGAGTTTTATTTCCTCAGGTGTTTCGCGCTCTGCTTGCCATGCTCATTCCACCCCCACTGCCTCTCAGCCAGGCAGGTAAAGAACTGACTGATTAGGCGCTGCCAAGCGTCACATAATAGCTAAAATGCCGGGCAAACGATCCAGAGCGACTTACAGTTAGTGAGTGCCATAGTTCCCCAGAACAGTTGAGCCAGTTGTGTTTGTTTGTAAATAGCACAACGGGAGAAAGTGGGAGCAGGTGAGTCCAGCTGTATATTGACAGGGGTCGCGATTTAATATTTTTTCTTTTTTCTTTTTTTTTTCTTCAATAGACTGATCAGGGATGTGCAACTATAGTTTGCCTTTGCAGAAAATACTTTAGTGCAACACATTCGGCAGATAGTAGCTTAATTTACATCAGATGACAACAGAAACGCAACGGAATTTGGCTGGCAGCCACCCAAGTAAATGAGCTTACAATGAAAAAGCAAGGTATTTTTTGCAAAAACTATGCATGGCCATCATATTTCCAATGTTTATCATAGAATGTAGCGGGCTACATTTCCCAATGTTTTACTAGCAGAGAAAAGTAGGCTGGCTACACTGAGAAAACTAGCAACACATCAGTCAGAGCGCTGTCTGCTAATACAATGCCCATTTGTGAATTTTCATCTGAGTGGAGAAGTGTAACTGAAGCACAAAATGAGTCTTCTCCAAGCATGCGTCAACTTTGTTCACATTTCTTGTAAATGTCAACTCACCCAAAATGACATTCGGTAGGTTCTACCTATGTATTACTTTATGAGCTGGATTGCCTGTATTTGCCATTTGTTTATTATAGTTTGCGCTTGTTAGCATATTTAGTTAGCAGCCTTCATGGAAATGCACTATTACTTGTGCTAACTTTGTTAGCATTCTGGTAATAGACATCCAATGGTATTTTTAGCCCCCTTGTGGACTATGCCAGTAATACCGTAAATCCCGGGATGAGAGAAGGATGATATGAAAATCTGGATACCGCCCAACCCTAATGTTTGCTTGCACAAAATAGTATATATCAAATAATGTGTGTCTGAAACTTGTCAAGTAAGTTGTCTATGTTCATGTTATTCAGATCCAGTACGGCTACATCCAGGAATTTCACTACCTCTCCAAAGCTCTCTTCTAACTCGTCGGCAACTATCTCCTCAACAGTAACCAATGGGGACAGCAGCAACTCTGGCTATACACTGAACAACAGCACCTCCTCTGGCAATAGGCAAGCAAACTGTGATTTTATCACTATGCCACAATATGCGAAGTCACTGGGATATCACTAGTCAATGGAGTCCCATTTATGTTTAGGAATATTTATATAATCCATTGATGTTTTACCTGTTAAACACTGGACTCAACCTTACTGTTTCTACAGATTGGGAGGTTACAATTCATACAGCTCCTCCTACAATTACAGAGAGTCACCATCCCAACCTGGCCTCTGTGGTCTCAGTAACCTAGGCAACACCTGCTTCATGAACTCCGCCCTCCAGGTAACACGCACACGAGGTCTGTGTGCAAACTTACATTAGCATATACTACACAAAGAATTCATATGGACCACAGCAAATATTGGGTACTGTAAAAGTTCAATTAAACTCAGTCTATAGCCGCCTGTCCCTTTTTAATAGCCGGGCAACAGCACACATTTCAGCAAATAAAAGCCTGTTTCAAATAAATACATTGTTTACAAGGTTACCATGAGTTGTTTACTAGGTTTAATGTTTGACTTGTTACATAAATAATTCTGTAATGTCTTAAAAATGATGGCAATCATCCATTTTTATCTCCAGTAAGAAACTGCTAGCCATTTGCTGCTAATAGCTGAGAACTGCTAGCTAACTGGCAAGCACAAAAACAGTAGTCTTCGGGAGTACAGACTCCCCAGAAATCGGCAGAAGTAAGAACTGCTAAAAATGCACTGTCAAATAGGAGAATAATTATACTGTAAAGGAAGTTTTATTTATATATTTTTTTAGAGGCGTACTAAGACAACATAAACATGACAGTGTGTAAATGATAACACATGAATGCAGGAAAGGAAGACATTTATTAAAATGCTGTAAGTGAATGCTGGAATGTTATTTGTCACATGCTTCGTAGACAACAGGTGTAGACTAACAGTGAAGTGCTTACTTACGGGTCGATTTCCAACAATGCAGATTTAAAGATAAATAAATAAAAATATATAAATAGTGACACAAGGAATAATTACACAGTGAATAACGAATACAAATAATGAGTTAAAATAACATGGCTATATACAGGGAGTACCAGTACCAAGTCTTTGCAGGGGTACGAGGTAATTGAGGTAGCTATGTACTGTACATATAGGTAGGGGTAAAGTGACTAGGCAACAGGATAGATGGCCACCCGGACAGCTGATGAAACTGAGGAGTATTTTTGTCTGTAATAAAGCCCTTTTGTGGGGAAAAACTCTGTTCTGATTGGCTGGGCCTGGCTCCCAAGTGGGTGGACCTATGCGCTCTCAGGCGCACCCATGGCTGCGCCCCTGCCCAGTCATGTTAAATCCATAGATTAGGGCCTAATTTATTTATATCAATTGACTGATTTCCTTATATAAACTGTAACTCAGTAAAATAGTTTAAATTGTTGCATGTTGCGTTTATATTTTTCAGTATATATATATCTTAACTATTAACTGTTTATAATGTGCTAAGTGTTCTGCTGTTGTGCATTTGGTTTGCTCATTTAGTAGCTAGTTAGCTATCTAGCTAAGTGGTTAGCTTCTTCCAAAATCCTGCTCCGCTTGGTAACAGCAGAGAATTCCCTCCTGGATCAAGCGCCTTTTGTCTAATATTTGTTTTGTGCGTGCAGAAAACTGAGTTGCATTTTTTTGCTACTTGTATAACTTTATGAGCTGGGATGTCTGTGCTGCAAATACTTTAGATCACAGACTATATAAAATGTTCAATTCGCTCGTTAGCATTTAGTTAGTATTCTTTATGGGATTTTACATGTACTTGTTAGCATTGCTAACCTTGTGTTCAGTGCTGGTATTACAATCTGAATACCTCCCAAGCCTAACTTGAAGCTCTTGACCCGGTCCACTACAGTCCCGTCGATGTGAATGGGGGCGTGCTTGGCCCTCCGTTTTCTGTAGTCCACGATCAGCTCCTTTGTCTTACTGACGTTGAGGAAGAAGTTGTCCTGGCACCACACTGCCAGGTCTCTGACCTTTTGCCTATAGGCTGTCTCGTCGTCTGTGATCAGGCCTACCACCGTCGTGTTGTCGGCCAACTTAATGATGGTGTTGGAGTCGTGCACGATGACGCAGTCGTGGGAGTGCAGGAGGGGACTAAGCACTCACCCCTGAGGGTCCCTGTGTTGAAGGTCAGCGTGGTGGATGTGTTGCAGATATGTTGAGGTGTTCAGTCCTAGGGACCTTAGCTTAGTGATGAGCTTCGAGGGCACTGGTGTTGAACGCTGAGCTGTGGTCAATAAACAGCATTCTCACGTAGGTGTTCCTTTTGTCCAAGTGGGAAAGGGCAGTGTGGCGTGCAATAGAGATTGCGTCATCTGTGGATATGTTGGGGAAAATTGGAGTGGGTCCAGGGTGTCTGGGATGATGGTGTTGATGTGAGCCATGACCAGCCTTTCAAAGCATTTCATGGCTACAGATGTGAGTGCTACGGGGCGATAGTCATTTAGACAGGTTTCCTTGGTGTTCTTTGGCACAGGGACTATTGTGGTCTGCTTGAAACATGTTGGTATTACAGACTGGGTCAGGGAGAGGTTGAAAATATCAGTGAAGACACTTGCCAGCTGGTCAGCGCATGCTCTGAGTATGTGTCCTGGTAATCCGTCTGGCCCCGCGGCCTTGTGAATGTTAACCTGTTTAAAGGTCTTACTCACATCGGCTACGGAGAGTGTGATCACACAGTTGTCCGGAACAGCTGGTGCACTTAAGCTTGGTTCAGTGTTGCTTGCCTCTAAGCGAGCATAGAAGACTTTTAGCTCGTCTGGTAGGCTTGTGTCATTGGACAGCTCATGGCTGGGTTTCCCTTTGTAATCTTTGATAGATTGCAAGCCCTGCCACATCCGACGAGTGTCGGAGCCAATGTAGTATGATTCGATCTCAGTCCTGTATTAACGCTTTTCCTGTTTGATGGTCTGTCGGAGGGCGTAGCGGGATTTCTCATAATCGTCCGGGATAGTGTCCCTCTCCTTAAAAGCGGCAGCTCTAGCCTTTAGCTCAGTGCAGATGTTGCCTGTAATCCATGTCTTCTGGTTGGGATATGTACGTACGGACACTGTGGGGATACACTTATTAATGAAGCCGGTGACTGATGTGGTAAACTCCTCAATGCCATCGGATGAATCCCGAAACATATTCCAGTCTGTGCTAGCAAAACAGTCCTGCATCTTAGCATCCGCTTCATCGGACCACTTCCGAATTGAGTGTGTCACTGGTACTTCCTGTTTGAGTTTTTGCTTGTATGCAGGAATCAGGAGGATAGCTATGGTCAGATTTTCCAAACGGAAGGCGAGGGAGAGCTTTGTATGCGTCTCTGTGTGGTGTAAAGGTGTTCTAGAGTTTTTTTCCCCATCTAGTTTCACAGGTGACATGCTGGTAGAAATGAGGTAAAACAGATTTCAGTTTTCCTGCATTAAAATCACCGGCCACTAGGAGCGCTGCCTCTGGATGAGCATTTTCTTGTTGGCTTATGGCCCAATATAGCTTGTTGAGTATGGTCTTAGTGCCATCATCGGTTTGTGGTGGTAATTAGACAGCTACGAAAATATAGATAAAAACTGTCATGGTAAATTGTGTGGTCTACAGCTTATCATTAGTAATTTCTAGAGATTGCACACCAGCTGTTGTTAACAAAGAGACACACACCCCAACTCTTGGGTTTACGAGACGCTGCCTTTCTGTCCTGCTGATGCATAGAAAAACCAGCTAGATTTATGTTAACCTTGTCATCGTTCAGCCACGACTCTGTGAAGCATAGGATATTATAGTTCTTCAGTTAACTAGGCAAATGAGCAAAAGCTGTGTGCGTCAAGGAAATAGACGCCTGGCTCAAATAGAAGCCTGTCTCTAATAAGCGCCTGTTTTGATCAGTGATTTAAGCAAATGAATGCCTGACTATTAATTTAAGTTTCACGACATGTCTTGCTATAGAGCATATTTCCCTTGTCTAAGACCGAGTTGTACTGACCTCTCTAAACCAGTTGATGGTGTGGAAGAGCAGGCCACTGACTAACTCTCTCTCAGGCTTAGACAGGCTCTCTGACACACAAACACACACCAAGCAAGGTTTGAACTGTATATTTCTGCCTTATTCACCTCACTGTTTTGTTGCAGTGCCTGAGCAATGCGTGCCCTCTCACTGAATACTTCCTGGATGACCAGTATGAGGCGGAGATCAACCGGGAGAATCCATTAGGAATGAGGGGGGAGATCGCAGAGGCCTACGCAGACCTGGTCAAGCAGATGTGGCTTAGCCGCAGCAGCTATGTGGCTCCCCGCACCTTTAAAGTGAGCAGTGCCACAGATACATAAGACTGAATTTCTATAGGCTACTGCAATGTAGTGCACCTTCCTCGTCCTCTTTTTGACCTTTAGATTTTTCTAATTCAGTCAGTTACCAGTAGATTTCTGCAATACAGCCAGTTACCAGTTACTATCTTACGAACTCATTGCAGACATAGCAATGAGCATGAAGCTATCTGTCATAATTACTATAACACGTGTGATTGACAAGCTGCACAGTCTGCTAACCTCCACCCTATGTTCCCCCTTTATCCCAGACCCAAGTGGGCCGCTTCGCCCCCCAGTTTTCAGGGTACCAGCAGCAGGACTCCCAGGAGTTGCTGGCCTTCCTGATGGACGGGCTCCACGAAGACCTGAACCGCGTTAAAAAGAAGCCTTACCTGGCCCTGCAGGACGCAGGGGGGCGGCCAGACGAGGTACACATACACACAATCTTGGTGATGCTAGTAAGGAAGATTTCCCATAGCATTGTCATTAAGTCCTATTATGTTTGAGATCACCTCTGTACAAATCTCTAACAGTTTTTTTTCTTCTGAATGACAGATTGTAGCTAAGGAAGCATGGACTAACCATCGCCTGCGCAATGACTCAATCATTGTGGACATATTCCATGGCCTGTTCAAATCCACTCTGGTGTGTCCAGAGTGTGCCAAGGTCTCTGTGACCTTTGACCCATTCTGCTACCTCACACTCCCTCTGCCCATGAAGAAGGACCGAACTATGGAGGTGTTCTTGGTCCGCATCGACCCCGATTCCAGACCCACGCAGGTAACACACACACACTGGACGGGCGCTGCTTTTCCCCCTCAATGTAGTTAGACACTCATCATAATAGCAATCATTTTTTATTTATTAAGGATTTCACAACAACAAAAGGACATGATAAATGCAGAGTAATATAAACATAATATAAAACCAAACAATGATATCAGACACACCAAAAACAAGAGAGAAAAATAAATTAAAAATAAATAATAGCACCACTGCTTCACCACATTATAAACTGACTTCAGATACATTTCACCTTTTGAGGTCCATTTGACCATGCAATGAAAGGGGCCCCAAGTATATTCAAAGTAGTCTAGTTTACCCAGAAACTGGTAAGAAACTCTCCCATAGCTAGCCAGCTGTGCCATGGTACTGGCCCATTCATCAAAGGGAGGGGGATATTCTTTCTTCCAATGCCTTAAGAGTAAGCGCTTAGCTGTTGTGATGGCCAGGATAAGCCATCTCTTTTCAAAGGAAGTGAAAACATAGTCCTTAAGGTCAGTTGTTGAGCCTAACATATACAGTTTTACAGTGATCAGGAACTGTCTTAATAACCTGAAATACAACTTGTTGCCTGTCCCCTGTAGCTCAGTTGGTAGAGCATGGCGCTTGCAACGCCAGGGTTGTGGGTTCGTTTCCCATGGGGGGCCAGTATGAAAATGTATGCACTCACTAGCTGTAAGTCGCTCTGGATAAGAGCGTCTGCTAAATGACTAAAATGTAAATGTTGTATATTATTCCACCAATCTTTTAGCGCTGGACATGACCAGAGTATATGTATAATAGAGGCATCATAACCTTTACATCTCCAACATCGGTCTTCTGGTATTAACATTGTGGAGTCCAATTGAATAAATGTATTTCCCATTTCTTTATACATAGTATTCAAATTAGACAAGCATGATTTTTACTCTTCATGGGATATACAGTACCAGTCAAAAGTTTGGACATACCTACTCATTCATGGGTTTTTCTTTATTTTTACTATTTTCTACATTGTAGAATAACAGTGAAGACATCAAAACTATGAAATAACACATATTGAATCATGTAGTAACCAATAAAGTGTTAAACAAATCAAATATATTTTATATTTGAGATTCTTCAAAGTAGCCACCCTTTGCCTTGATGACAGCTTTGCACACTCTTGGCATTCTCTCAACCAGCTTCATTAGGTAGTCACCTGGAATGCATTTAAATTAAAAGGTGTGCCTTGTTATAAGTTAATTTGTGGAATTTCTTTCCTTAATGTGTTTGAGCAAATCGGTTATGTTGTGACAAGGTAGGGGTGGTATACAGAAGATAGCCCTATTTGGTAAAATACCAAGTCCATATTATGGCAAGAACAGCTCAAATAAGCAAAGAGAAACGACAGTCCATCATTACTTTAACATTTACGACATGAAGGTCAGTCAATCCAGAATATTTCAAGAACTTTGAACGTTTCTTCAAGTGCAGTCTCAAAAACCATAAAGCGCTATGATGAAACTGACGCTCATGATGACCGCCACAGGAAAGGAAGACCCAGAGTTACCTCTGCTGCAGATGATAAGTTAATTAGAGTTAACTGCACCTCAGATTGCAGCCCAAATAAATGCAACAGTCCTTCAAGACTGTTGGAAAAGCATTCCTCATGAAGCTGGTTGAGAGAATGCCAAGAGTGTGCAAAGCTGTCATCAAGGCGAAGGGTGGCTACTTTGAAGAATCTCAAATATAAAATATATTTTGATTTGTTTAACAGTTTTTGGGTTACTACTTGATTCCATATGTGTTATTTCATAGTTTTGATGTCTTCACTATTATTCTACAATGTAGAAAATAGTACAAATAAAAACCCTTGAATGAGTAGGTTAGTCCAAAATCTTGACTGGGACTGTATCTAGAGCCAAATCTTTTGTCCATTGTACTTTAATCTTATTTAAAGGATCAGAAAATTGGTCCAGTAGCAGATTATAAATTATTTCTTCAATTGGGCTTGCTATGGGACAGGTAAGGGGGCTTCCCAAACATTTTCACAAAGAACTATGTAGCTGGAGGTGTCTCCAATATTAATTCTGTGGCAGCTTATATTTCTTAGTAATTTGGGGAAAGCTTAAGAATTGCTTAGACTGCTCATCAAATAAATCCAACAGATAATTGGTTCCTACTTGTTGCCACTGTACCCAATTCTTTATTTTTTTTAACCTCCAATTGGGATACGCTTATTGTGCCACAGAGGGGCTTGAGGCTCTTTGTATCTTACCCCACAAGGTTCTAGTGTTTGTAACAGTGGGGTGATCCTTCAGTTGTGGTCATACAGTGCAACAAATTCCAAGCCAGGGCGATACCCCCATGGGCCTCAGACTCCAGCTGGTACCAGCCTGGTTTAGCCCCTCCCTTCCGACATGGCAACCAAATACTGATTTGTTTGACATTGATAGCCCAGTAGTACCACCTGAAGTTAGGGAGACCAGATCCACCTTTTTTGGGGGAGACTTACTTTTTATTTAACCTAAACTGCTGAGTTACCCCAAAGAAAATCAAAACATGCCTGTCAATATCTTTAAAGTAATAATCTGGGATGTATAGAGGGAGATGAGCTAGAAGATAATATATTACAGGTGCCAGCATCATTTTAATATAATTAATTTTACCCCATAATGAAAGATTTTTGACCATCTAGCAAAGTCATTCTTCATTTTTAGAAGTAAGGGTTTCATATTCTCTCCAAAAATATCCCTGTGGCTGGGGGTTATTAGAATGCCAAGGAATTTGATACTCTTAGGGGACCATCTACATTTCATAATAACAATCTTAAGCACAGCCTCAGACAAAACATTTAGGCTAAACCTGGGCTAGTTGAATTTCATTTAAATACCGTGTCTGTGTACATAGATAATGTTCTACTAACACAATTTTGATTTAGAGGTGCCAAAATTGTGTTTCTGTTCTCGTGATGTCTGCAATGTAAATAAGACATTTGCATATAATACTAATTGAGGTGGTTATCAAAACCAGACCAGTTTCAATGGGGACCTAGAAACAGAGTGGTCTTTGTACATGCTGCCGTGCTCTCTTCGATTTCAGAGTGGGCCGCGGTTCACCGACTGAGGTCATGACATCTATGTAGACAGAAGTCAAAATATCTTGTCTCTCTCCATCCTTCTCTTTCTCTCCCTCTGCATCTCTCTTTTTTCTCTTCCCCAGTACCGAGTGGTGGTCCCCAAGCTTGGCTCAGTGACAGACCTGTGCAGCGCCTTGTCCAGGCTCTCTGGAATCCCTGCTGAGAATGTGAGAGCTTTACCCTTTATGTGCTGCTAGCTGAATGAGGGCCATTGTACTTTTAGACTCTCTTTTTACAGTCCCTGCCTGGCATTTGCACCCATGTCCTTTATGGTTATGCGCTCATGATGACATTTTGGTTGTGACTTGATAGGATTAAAATTATCGGCCAGTAGGCTTGGCGATACTCTGGTATATGGTATAAACGGTATATTTAGAAAAATTGACAGTATGATTTTCAATAACGTTTTTTTAAAATGTGCTACGCCACTGCTTATAACTATAAGTTATAACTGTTAACTTGCTAGCTAAGTGGCTAGATGTCAAGATCAAGCTTCTTGGTTACAGCAGAGACATTATAGCCTGAGTTACCAGTCTCTTTAGCTAACATTCCACACCTTGTCATTGCCAAAGAGTCTGGCCTTTCTGCCATCTTCAAATATTTTATATCATTAATGAGCTCGAGAACAGAGGAGTTGATCCTGATTTGATAACCCTCACAGCTATCCTCCAATCACAATAATGATACAAATATTGGAACTATATCACTTTCTCCACAGACCACATTGGTATTAGGTTGCTAAGCAACCATTTTTTGTTTGTCCACACAAAACCAGAATGTCAAAAGTTGCTAGCTCACATCTAAATTCTCAAACTAAATACACACTGCAATTCCAACCACAAAACCTATTTGCATTTATTTTAAGCCTCAAAATACAACAACTTGCCTAGCTAACAGCCAGCTATTTGTTTTTGACTTAGTTATTTCTTTTATTTTTATATTTAGCAGACGCTCTTATCCAGAGCGACTTACAGGAGCAATTATGGTTAAGTGCCTTGCTCAAGGGCACCGACAGATTTTTCACCTAGTCGGCTCGGGGATTGGAACCAGCGACCTTTCGGTGACTGGCACATCACTCTTAACCATTAAGCTACCTTAAAAATTCTATTTTTCAGGCTCCACATGTTGTCATGGAAAGTATTAATGTTATTTCCAACAACTAATGAGCAACTCTGTATATCCAGCTGCATATTGAATGTTGAGATTGCCGAAAAGCAAGGAGTGGAACGTTAGCTAAAGACTGGTGCCCAGACTAGAGAAATTCACACCCAAAAAAAATAATATATATATATATATAGTACCAGTCAAAAGTTTGGACACACCTACTCATTCAATGGTTTTTCTTTATTTTTACTATTTTCATATTGTAGAATAATAGTGAAGACATCAAAACTATGAAATAACACATGGAATCATGTAGTAACCAAAAAAGTGTTATTTTATATTTGAGATTCTTCAGATAGCCACCCTTTGCCTTGATGACAGCTTTGCACACTCTTGGCATTCTCTCAACCAGCTTCATGAAGCTGGTTGAGAGAACATTTACATTTACACATTTACGTCATTTAGCAGACGCTCTTATCCAGAGCGACTTACAAATTGGTGCATTCACCTTATAGCCAGTGGGATAACCACATTACAATATGTTTATTTTATTTTTTTATTTTTTGGGGGTGGGGTAAGGGGGGGTAGAACGATTACTTTATCCTATCCCAGGTATTCCTTAAAGAGGTGGGGTTTCAAGTGTCTCCGGAAGGTGGTGAGTGACTCCGCTGTCCTGGCGTCGTGAGGGAGCTTGTTCCACCATTGGGGTGCCAGAGCAGCGAACAGTTTTGACTGGGCTGAGCGGGAACTGTGCTTCCGCAGAGGTAGCGGGGCCAGCAGGCCAGAGGTGGATGAACGCAATGCTCTCGTTTGGGTGTAGGGACTGATCAGAGCCTGAAGGTACGGAGGTGCCGTTCCCCTCACAGCTCCGTAGGCAAGCACCATGGTCTTGTAGCAGATGCGAGCTTAAACTGAAAGCCTGTGGAGTGTACGGAGGAGCGGGGTGACGTGAGAGAACTTGGGAAGGTTGAACACCAGACAGGCTGCGGCATTCTGGATGAGTTGTAGGGGTTTAATGGCACAGGCAGGGAGCCCAGCCAACAGCGAGTTGCAGTAATCCAGACGGGAGATGACAAGTGCCTGGATTAGGACCTGTGCCGCTTCCTGTGTAAGGCAGGGTCGTACTCTCCGAATGTTGTAGAGCATGAACCTACAGGATCGGGTCACCGCCTTGATGTTAGCGGAGAACGACAGGGTGTTGTCCAGGGTCACGCCAAGGCTCTTCGCACTCTGGGAGGAGGACACAACGGAGTTGTCAACCGTGATGGCGAGATCATGGAACGGGCAGTCCTTCCCCGGGAGGAAGAGCAGCTCCGTCTTGCCGAGGTTCAGCTTGAGGTGGTGATCCGTCATCCAAACTGATATGTCTGCCAGACATGCAGAGATGCGATTCGCCACCTGGTTATCAGAAGGGGGAAAGGAGAAGATGAGTTATGTGTCGCCTGCGTAGCAATGATAGGAGAGGCCATGTGAGGATATGACAGAGCCAAGTGACTTGGTGTATAGCAAGAATAGGAGAGGGCCTAGAACTGAGCCCTGGGGGACACCAGTGGTGAGAGCACGTGGTGCGGAGACAGATTCTCGCCACGCCACTTGGTAGGAGCGACCGGTCAAGTAGGACGCAATCCAAGAGTGAGCCGCGCCGGAGATGCCCAACTCGGAGAGGGTGGAGAGGAGGATCTGATGGTTCACAGTATCAAAGGCAGCAGACAGGTCTAGAAGGACAAAAGCAGAGGAGAGAGAGTTAGCTTTAGCAGTGCGGAGAGCCTCCGTGACACAGAGAAGAGCAGTCTCAGTTGAATGACCAGTCTTGAAACCTGACTGGTTTGGATCAAGAAGGTCATTCTGAGAGAGATGGCAAGAGAGTTGGCTGAAGACGGCACGCTCAAGAGTTTTGGAGAGAAAAGAAAGAATGGATACTGGTCTGTAGTTGTTGACATCAGAGGGATCGAGTGTTGGTTTTTTGAGAAGGGGTGCAACTCTCGCTCTCTTGAAGACGGAAGGGACATAGCCAGCGGTCAAGGATGAGTTGATGAGCGAGTTGAGGTAAGGGAGAAGGTCACCTGAGATGGTCTGGAGAAGAGAGGAGGGGATAGGGTCAAGCGGGCAGTTTGTTGGGCGGCCGGCCGTCACAAGTCGCAAGATTTCATCTGGAGAGAGAGGGGAGAAAGAAGTCAAAGCATAGGTAGGGCAGTGTGAGCAGGACCAGCAGTGTCATTTGACTTAACAAACGAGGATCGGATGTCGTCAACCTTCTTTTCAAAATGGTTGACGAAGTCATTCACAGAGAGGGAGGAGGGGGAGGATTCAGCAGGGAGGAGAAGGTGGCAAAGAGCTTCCTAGGGTTAGAGGCAGATGCTTGGAATTTAGAGTGGTAGAAAGTGGCTTTAGCAGCAGAAACAGATGAAGAAAATGTAGAGAGGAGGGAGTGAAAAGATGCCAGGTCCGCAGGCTGCCCGGAGCCCTGTTCTGTGAGCTCGCAATGAGTCGTCAAGCTACGGAGCAGGAGGGGAGGACCGAGCCGGCCGGGAGGATAGGGGACATAGAGAGTCAAAGGATGCAGAAAGGGAGGAGAGGAGGGTTGAGGAGGCAGAATCAGGAGATTGGAGGGAGAAGGATTGAGCAGAGGGAAGAAATGATAGGATGGAAGAGGAGAGAGTAGCGGAAGAGAGAGAGAGAGCGCGAAGGTTGCGACGGCGCATTACCATCTGAGTAGGGGCAGAGTGAGTAGTGTTGGAGGAGAGCGAGAGAGAAAAGGATACAAAGTAGTGGTCGGAGACATGAAGGGGAGTTGCAGTGAGATTAGTAGAAGAACAGCATCTAGTAAAGATGAGGTCAAGCGTATTGCCTGCCTTGTGAGTAGGGGGAGAGTGTGAGGTCAAAAGAGGAGAGGAGTGGAAAGAAGGAGGCAGAGAGAAATGAGTCAAAGGTAGACGTAGGGAGGTTGAAGTCACCCAGAACTGTGAGGGATGAGCCATCCTCAGGAAAGGAACTTATCAAGGCGTCAAGCTCATTGATGAACTCTCCAAGGGAACCTGGAGGGCGATAAATGACAAGGATGTTAAGCTTGAATGGGCTAGTGACTTTGACAGCATGGAATTCAAATGAGGAGATAGACAGATGGGTCATGGGAAAAAAGAGAAATGTCCACTTGGGAGAGATGAGGATTCCTGTGCCACCACCCCGCTGACCAGATGCTCTCGGGGTATGCGAGAACACATGGTCAGACGAGGAGAGAGCAGTAGGAGTAGCAGTGTTTTCAGTGGTAATCCATGTTTCCGTCAGCGCCAAGAAGTCGAGGGACTGGAGGGTAGCATAGGCTGAGATTAACTTTGAGGTCTTGTTGGCCGCAGAACGGCAGTTCCAGAGGCTGCCGGAGACCTGGAACTCCACGTGGGTGGTGCGTGCAGGGACCACCAGGTTAGAGAGGCAGCAGCCACGCGGTGTGAGGCGTTTGTATAGCCTGTGCGGAGAGGAGAGAACAGGGATAGACAGAGGCATAGTTGACAGGCCACAGAAAATGGCTACAATAATGCAAAGGCGATCGGAATGAAATGAACTAAACATCTGGGAAAGCGAGAGAGCGGGGCCTCCCTCACTTACGTTTCACTGAAACACCAAATGTAACTCTCCCAACTTCCACCTCAGAAACTATAATTATTGTAAACTACAGCGGTTCAATGTTTTCTAGGAATAGACTAACTTCATTTATTCAGCTAGCTAACTTGGTACAGTATTCTTCCGTGAAAATCGTACAGGGCACCTAGTCATATGACGCCACAGCCAACTAGCATGCCGGACTCCAACAACACGGTTTAGCACCAATACTCGGCCACAACAAACCACTAGTGTGTCAACACACCAAGCAGATGAAGCAAGAAGCCTGATGTTGACATCTAGTCACCTGGAATGCATTTAAATTAAAAGGTGTACCTTGTTAAAAGTTAATTTGTGAATTTCTTTCCTCAATGCGTTTGAGCCAATCAGTTGTGGTGTGACAAGGTAGGGATGGTATACAGAAGCTAGCCCTATTGGTAAAAGACCAAGTCCATATTATGGAAAGAACAGCTCAAATAAGCAAAGAGATTCGACAGTCCATTACTTTAAGACATGAAGGTCAGTCAATCCGGAAAATTTCAAGAACTTTGAAAGTTTCTTCAAGTGCAGTCGCAAAAACCATCAAGCGCTATGATGAAACTGGCTCTCATGAGGACCGCCACAGGAAAGGAAGACCCAGAGTTACTTCTGCTGCAGAGGATAAGTAATTAGAATAACTGCACCTCAGATTGCAGCCCAAATAAATGCTTCACAGAGTTCAAGTCACAGACACATCTCAACATCAACTGTTCAGAGGAGACTGCGTGAATCGAATTGCTGCAAATACACCACTACTCAAGGACACCAATAAGAAGAAGAGACTTGCTTGGGCCAAGAAACACGAGCAATGGACATTAGACCGGTGGAAATCTGTCCTTTGGTCTGATGAGTCCAAATGTGAGATTTTTTTTCCCAACCGCCGTGTCTTTGTGAGACACAGAGTAGGTGAACGTATGATCTCCGCATGTGTGGTTCCACCGTGAAGCATGGAGGAGGTGGTGTGATGGTGTGGGGGTGCTTTGCTGGTGACACTGTCAGTGATTTATTTAGAATTCAAGGCACACTTATCCAGCATGGCTACCACAGCATTCTGCAGCGATACGCCATCCCATCTGGTTTGGGCTTAGTGGGACTATCATTTGTTTTTCAACAGGACAATGACCCAACACACCTCCAGGCTGTGTAAGGGCTATTTGACCATGAAGGAGAGTGATGGAGTGCTGCATCAGATGACCAGGCCTCTACAATCACCCGACCTCAACCTAATTGAGATGGTTTGGGATGAGTTGGACCGCAGAGTGAAAGAAAAGCAGCCAACAAGTGCTCAGCATATGTGGGAACTCCTTCAAGACTGTTGGAAAAGCATTCCAGGTGAAGCTGGTTGAGAGAATGCCAAGAGTGTGCAAAGCTGTCATCAAGGCAAAGGGTGGCTATTTGAAGAATCTGAAAAATAAAATATATTTTGATTTGTTTAACACTTTTTGGGTTATTCCATAAATCCATATGTGTTATTTCATCGTTTTGATGTCTTCACTATTATTCTACAATGTAGAAAATAGTAAAAATAAAGAAAATACCTTAAATGAGTAGGTGTCCAAACTTTGGACTGGTACTGTATATATAGCGCCCCTTGTGTGCACTTCCGGTAATCCGTATACCCCGGTATGGAACAGAAACGGTATGATGGTATGAGAATCTGGATGCCAGGAAATGTGTATATTAGGCTAACATAATTTCATTCTTTTATAGCCTTTTTTCAATTGTGAGGATAACGTTTTGTCCCACTGACGGGTCTGATAAAGTGACTCCAGTTGAGAGGAAACCATAAATGCTCCCTCCTATCTTCCTAGATGGTGGTGGCTGATGTTTACAATCACCGGTTCCACAAGATCTACAGACGAGACGACGGCCTCAACCACATCATGGAGAAAGATGACATATTTGTGTAAGCATTGTCTCTTCTCTTGCACTGGAAGATAACATATTGAACAGTGGTTGGGTATGAGCAGACGTCAAACATTATCTTTATTGTCCAGGGAAATTATTTTGTGCAGCCAGGAGTTTACAGAATAACCACACACAGTGCCTTCAGAAAGTATTCACACCCCTTGACTTTTTCCACATTTTGTTGTGTTACAGCCTGAATTTAAAATGGATTAAATTGAGATGTGTCACTGGCCTACACAGAATACCTAATAATGTCAAAGTGGAATTATGTTTTTAGAAATGTTTACTAATGAATTAAAAGCGGAATGTCTTGAGTCAATAATTATTCACCACCTTTGTTATGGTAAGCCAAAATAAGTTCAGCAGTAAAAATTTGCTTAACAAGTCACTTGAGTTGCATGGACTCACTGTGTGAGCAATAATAGTGTTTAACATTACTTTTTAATAACTCATCTCTGTACCCCACACATACAATTATCTGTAAGGTCCCTCAGTCGAGCAGTGAATTTTAAACACAGATTCAACCACAAAGACCAGGGAGGGTTTCCAATGCCTCACAAAGGGCACCTATTGGTAGATGGGTTAAAATAAATATTGAGTATCCCTTTGAGCATGGTGAAATGATTAATTACAATTTGGATGGTGTATCAATACACCCAGTCACTACAAAGATACAGGTGTCCTTTCTAACTTCGTTGCAGGAGAGAAAGGAAACCGGTCAGGGATTTCACCATAAGACCAATGGTGACTTAAAAACTGTTACTGAGTTTAATGGCTGTGATAGGAGATAACTGAGGATGGATCAACAACATTGTAGTTACTCCACAAAACTAACCTAAATGAGAGTGAAAAGAAGGAAGCCTGTAAAGAATTAAAAAAATATTCCAAACATGCATCCTGTTTGCAATAATGCACTAAAGTAAAACTTTTTGTCCAGAATACAAAGCGTTATGTTTGGGGCAAACACAACACATCAGAGTACCACTCTTTTTATATTTTCAAACATGGTGGTGGCTGCATCTTGTTATGGGTAGGACTAGGAAATCTTTTAGGATAAAAATGAACGGCAGAGGCAAATCCTAGAGGAAAACTGGGAGACAAATTCACCTTTGAGCAGGACAATAACCTAAAACACAAGGCCAAATTTACACTGGAGTTGATTTCCAAGACAACATCGAATGTTCCTGAGTGGCCTAGTTACAGTTTTTACCTAAATCGGCTTGAAAATCTATGGCAAGACTTGAAAAATGGCTGTCTAGCAATGATCAGCAACTAACTTGACAGAGCTTGAAGAATTTAAAAAAGAATAATGTGCAAATATTGTACAATCCAGGTGTGGAAAGCTCTTAGACTTACCCAGAAAGATTCACAGCTGTAATAGTTGCCAAAGGTGACTCTATCATGTATTGACTCAGGGGTGTAAATTAGATATTTCTATGTTTCATTTTCAATTCATTTGCTAAACGTGTTTGCACTTTGTCATTATGGGGTATGGTGTGTAGATGGGTGAGGAACATTTTGTTTTTATCCATTTTGAATTCAGGCTGTAACACAACAAAATGTGGAAAAAGTAAAGTGGTATGAATACTTTCTGAAGGCACTGTACAGTATCCACCACATGTACACAACATATTTAAAATCGTAAAAAAGGAACACCCCAAGTGTGCTACTGTATCATTCTCCATGTTTGTGGTCCAGGTATGAGGTGGCGGAGGAGGACAGGGAGAGGATGAACCTGCCTGTGTACTTCAGGGAGCGCCACTCCAAGCACACGGGCGGCTCCACGGGCACCATGCTGTTTGGCCAGCCCCTCCTCATTACTGTTCCCCGGCAGAACCTGGCCGCTGACATGCTCTACGAGAAGGTGCTGGAGAGGATTGGGTGGGTACACTGTCTGTCTGTAGGCCTGCTTTTGTTTCTACTTGTGTTCTTATGTACAGTATGCAGCATATAGACTTGAGATATTGAACATGTACTTAGTGTGCCAAATGTGGGCTTAGCACATGTGGCAAAAGATTAACATGTGTGATATTTACCCACTGTTTTCCCATTCCAGGCGCTACGTGAAGCGCTTTCAGAGCTCCAACGTTGAGGGGAGGGCCTCCGCCTCTGCCTCCTCGGCCAGCTGCAGCCTGGTAGCCGAGTGCTCAGCAACATCCTCCAATCACAACGCTGCAGCGAGTGGGAGTGGTAGCCCCCTGTTAGAAGGGGCGTCCTGCAGCTCCAGCAACGGCAGCAACCACTCGGGGTCCTCCAACAGGTCCAACGGGAATGGGAGGTGTGAGGGTAAGCAACAACATGGATCAGAGTGCTCCAGCAGCAGTAAAGGCAGCACAGTTACTTACATCTCGTACACCTATTGGTTTCTTTTTTATCCCATGATAAATTAGGTGTACTAAGCACATTTTAGTTTTGCATTCATGTGTGTGAAATATTTCATTGCCACGGGCTGACATGGCTTGTGTGAATCCGATGTGGGGGTTTCAGACTTGTGTGTGTTGGTTCCAGGTGAGGAGGAGGCCATGGATCACCAGGTGAGCCCGGAGCCAGAGAACGGCCAGTCGGGGGAGGAGGAGGAAGCCTCGGACCTGGAGAATGGCCCTAAAACCAAAGAGTGCTCCAGCACCCCGCCCAAACTCTTCTCCTTCAGCATGGTCAACTCCTACGGAACGGCCAACATCAGTCCACTGCCTTGTGACGGAAACGTCCTCAAACTCAATAGTTAGTATTCAGTCTCGCCTCTGGCTTTTCAATGTTTTGACCAGTTACAAGAGGAGAAAATGGCATGAAATAAGTGGTTTTCTGAATGTTTTTAGTTAAAAAGTATGTTGGTTCAGTTGCCATTAGAAAACCGGCTTTCGATGTGAGTTGAGAGCTGACCAAAGCCTCTTATCTCCTCCGTAGCACATTCCACAGTGGCGATTGACTGGGACTCGGACACAAAGAAACTGTGTTACGACGATCAGGAAGCAGAGGTCAGTACTGTTTCAGTTGACTTGATCAGGTTGACCTAAAGCCCTTTTAATCATGTCAACGTTTGTGCCAGGCTATGTCTATACGGTGTGTATCTGTCTCTGTGACTCAGTTCTGTATCCTCTGTGTGTACTGTAGGCCTATGAGAAGCACGAGAGCATGCTCCAGGCCCAGAAGAAGAAAGCCACAGTGGCTCTGAGGGAATGCATCGAGCTCTTCACCACAATGGAGACGCTAGGAGAGCATGACCCATGGTGAGACCAGGCACAAGAGAAACAGGCCCTAATTACTCTACTCACTAAATCATTGAAACCACTACTTTCTTTGGTAGGGTGTAATGTTGTCGTGACGTGCCTTTCATTATTGTGATGACTATTATTTATTGAATAATTACCTACTATGTTTAATTGTTACTAGATTAAATTAATCATGTAACAAGTAAATCATTAGGAATTTGGGGCACCACAGGAAAAGTTAACAAGTTACCGTTTCCCGAATTACCTCTAAAGATATCTTGATATCTCTTATCATTTAACAGTAATTTATTAATAATTTACCTCATCAGTCTCATTGTGAAAGTCGTAGGCTCTTTAAATCTGCACTGATCATTCCTTACCACACAAATTGATTTAATTATTTATTTACTAACTAATTAAAAATGATAACACAAGATACAAACACATACATGGTATAGGTAGGGATTAGAAACTTAATACAATGAAAATGGGTCCCTAGCGGACTAACACAATATGACACTTGTTACAAAAGATGGTGAGTTAAAGAGAGACAGAAACACTTGGATACACATGGACCTAAGCTCATAGTAATCCTAATACTTTGCCAGATACTGCGGCCCAATTGGTAAGAAGTAATGCATGTATTTACGTGTTTGTCTTTGTCGTCTCTGTTGGACCCAGGCCTTTGTGGTAAGGGTCGATTGGGCCTTCTCTTTTCGGATGGCCTTTTAGATGTAAGGCTCAGATGTAAGGCTCAGGTTGTCCACAAGAGGTCACAATGTCCTTCTTCTTAGTCGTCTGTTTACTTTCACTCATTCTGGAAGTGGTCTTCTGAGGACGGCAGCCGTGTGGATGATCCCCTGTGGGGTGATGAGAGCAGTGTAGTAGACGATGGTTTGAAGAGAGTAACAGGATGGTCCCACTTAAATTCACCTTCTTAGATACAGTACTTAGAACAGCTACTCAGCCGTAACATTGATTGTTAGTGGAGGCAACTTTGTCATCTTCACCTCATGTTGATTTTCAGGGTCGGGACCAATATGGACAACAGCTGCAGCTTGAGGTCCATCTAGTCTTATCTGATAATTCTTATCTCAGTCATTTATGCACTCTGGTAAAGAGGGGCGTTTCCGTCATACTGACACGCTCTCAGAGCTCCCTCGGGCGTGGCTAGTTACGAGGCAAAAGTATTATCTATATGATTTTGTAAGAAAGCTAAAATCACATTCCTATCTTCACGGAAACATTGTCTTCCTCCTTGATATTTTCTACACAAGGTAAAGGATGTAAACCTGATATTCACAGTGTAAAAGTTATTAAAGTCACAATGTTTTCGTTATAACGCCTTTATACAATTTTTAATGACATCACAAAATATACATACATTTTCCATATTCCATTTCTCATCATTCCCAACATTTAGATGTTGAAATATATTGTCCCAATGTTCATTGTTGGATGTTGAAGTTTTGGGCGGAAGAAGTCTCTGAAACAAAGGACATTCCTTTCACCATACTAGGGCCAGAGACAGGAGAATCTATCTCTAATTTATGACCGTATTAAGGTGTCAAGACCGTGGGATAGTGGGTCTGGTTGTTGTCGGACATTGTCTTGGCTGATATGAGGCCTTTGATCCTCACCCAGGGAGAGTCATGACAGTTGTTTTGTGTGTTTTTGTCTGTTTCACTGATATCAACGATGCCTCACCTTGTCCACACAGGTATTGCCCCACCTGTAAGAAGCACCAACAAGCCACGAAGAAGTTTGACTTGTGGTCGTTGCCTCG
This sequence comes from Coregonus clupeaformis, assembly GCF_020615455.1. Taxonomy (NCBI): domain Eukaryota; kingdom Metazoa; phylum Chordata; class Actinopteri; order Salmoniformes; family Salmonidae; genus Coregonus; species Coregonus clupeaformis. Next base: position 36,972,386 of record NC_059203.1, on the reverse strand, counting down.
CATCCTGGTGGTCCACCTGAAGCGCTTCTCCTACAACCGCTGCTGGAGGGACAAGCTGGACACGGTTGTGGACTTCCCTGTCAGGTACAGACAACACTATGCCAAGAGGTGGAACTGCTATAACTGACAGATACGTGTCCTCTTTTAGTTAATTTATTTGCACAAATAGAAAGAGTTTGTAACAGTAAAAGTCAAGCTACTGGGGATGTTGGACAGTAGGTACCTCTTTATTTTATTTTTTTAACAATGACGGGGATAGCGTGGCAAACTCAGGCGGGAGTGAGTGCCAGATTATAGGGCCTCTGTAGGTAATTCAGAATGGGGTTGTTCTGGAATGTGGGGGACGTAGCTGTTGTCTGTTTCTTGTTGAGTACTTATGGAATTCATATGTGGTGGTGAAATAGATTTTGAAGAAAGAGGGTCAAACTGATTTAAAGAGCCGTAAACAAATTGAGCAACTTGAAGATAATTCATTTTATAAATATTCAATATTCAATATTTTTTTTAAAAGTGGTGTGCTGAATGGTCTAGGGATGGGCGTGAGTAATCAAGTACTCAAACCAAGTCAAAACTCGATCTTTACCAGAGATAATAAAATACTGTAAAACTATTTGGTTTAAATGTTGTTTTGAAGACAACTTTAATTTGCTTTGACTCTAGTGTTCCATTTGTACATGTGCGTTGCTGGACACAACAAAAAATAAGCCAAGCGTCACACAGTGCTGCTCTTCAAATTCCCTTTCCCCTCCATGTCCCACTCACTCAATTGTGTTCCTAACTCTCCCTCTACACATGCGTGCTGTGTGCGCCTACAGAAATAAATGCCTATAAAAATGTATGTAACTGATTGGATACACAAGCTACATTCCTTGCCAAATTACGAAAGTTTTATCACAAATTCTAAATGGACTGGTTGACTGAAGTAGGGAAATATGTGTTCCAACAATGAGCTGCTGTTTTGGAATGTTCATCATTTTCCGCTTGGGCTACTTTGCGGTTGTCTTTAGTTACCACAGCCGCAAAGTCAAAATTGGCTATATCGTAAAAATTCATGAAAACAAAAATGTGCGTTTTAAGCCTAGGCCTGCTCACCAAATGGATGTCCTGGCCATAATTCATCCCCATGCAGTGTTCAATGTAGAATTGTTAATCCATTTAGAAAATTCCAAGGAACAGGCAGAATAAACTAAATCTAACGTCGGTATATCGAAAAGAAGACCGATTTTGGTTTGTAACCTTGCCAAATTGAGTCCCGTTTCAAATGATCGATAAATTATAAATTATTCACATTAAGATGGGACATTGTCTGTGCTCTTTATTCTTTTTGGACTTTGAGAGGTCAAATTATGAAAGCATCCTTTTGATTTTGTAGTCAACTTTTATGGACCCAAGGTATTGACAGCTTTTACACTAGAGGGTGCTGGTTTGCTAGATATGTCAGAAAATGGACACTGTCTTTGTCCATTTGAGGAAGTCATGGTCACATATTTGAGAAGTGGGTCTAAACTGTCAGGGAAATTGACGTCAAGCTCGACCAGACAAAGAGCATATGTGGTTATAATTGCATCCGGTAATAACTGCTCACAAGCGGATTTCACAATCACAAAAAAGCCCTTTCAACTAAACTAGTAATTTTAATGTATTTTCCATTAGCAGAATACCCAACTTATTCCCCAGGTTGGGAACATGAAGCTAGTAAAATGCTGTGCTGTGGTATAAAAGCAACCTGTGTGGAGGTTGTCTGGCTGAATGCCTGGGAGCCTCCCTGGGCTGTGTTCACTGACCCCTACTGAGTCACACAGGAAGTATAACTAAATGTAACTGACATAGACAAGCACTGCTGCTTCCAAGAACCTGACTCATGCTTACTGGGGAGGTTTGAGACAGACAGAGCCATATGTTGTACCTCACCCCTCTCACCAACATATCAGCGGAAGTACTGGCTGATCACCATCCCCCATACTGGGTTCAGTGTTGATGACATGTCCAATATGAATCACATTTGATATAATAAAAAATGGCTTTCAGTACAGCCCTGTTGCTTATGTGTCTAGCTGTCAGTCCAAGTTGTTGTCTGTGGGTGTAAAGGCAGGTTTAGCTGATGACATGTCTTCTCTCTCCACACAGGGACCTGAACATGTCTGGGTTTGTGTGTGACCCCAAGGCCGGCCCCTATGTTTATGACCTCATAGCAGTCTCCAACCACTATGGAGGAATGGGAGGAGGCCACTGTGAGTAATGGTTGCTTCTGCCAGCAACACCCAGGCTAGGTCCATCCTAATTGCAGACCTAGATAATGAGATACACAGTACACACACCCTACCCCACCCACATTAATGACACAATCAGCTCTCACTTTGTTACATTTCAAATAACTGTTTACCTGGGAAATAGTGCTCAGCAATTAGTGCTTTTTGAGGTCGGTTCGGAGTCAATTATTTTAAAAAAAAATCACGGATTTCGGTTTCAATATTTTTCTTTTACAATAAATGCACTATGCATTATGTGGGTTAAATGCTGTAACAACACAGAATAAAGCAATTAATAAAAGTCCCATGATGGTAGTGACTGTCCACTACTGCTTATTACTTATTAACCATAATTTAGTCACATATTTCAGTTGTGTATATATTACATTAGTTTTATTTGATTACTTTATTATTTCATTCCATCATCATCTCATCTCTATAGAGCTGCTGCCTATGCTGTCTGACAAAATAAAATAAAAAAAAGTTATTCAAAGTAAATAAGGCATACTTTTATGACTGCTGAATACCAACTATCAATCACTTAGATCATGTATTTTCAGGTAGAGATGCCTCACAAAGCATCTGCTATCCCTCTCGATCGCACGTCTTCTGTCTCTTCTCTCCCTCTGTGTCTGCCCACATACTGAACAAGTAGGCACGCAATGGATTATGGTCATTGTAGTTAATTACCACGTTTCCTGCGCTAAACTATGTAGAATATTGGCCTGTTGGAAACAACTCCCTACTACATCGCACAGTCAGGGCTTGATCTGATTTATCTCTGGAGAAACTGTGCATTGAACTCATAGAAAAAAAACAATGACATTTTTTTTGTTGTTTAAAAACTCAAATAACCGACATTTTGGGTAATCGCTCTGCAATGCTGGGAAAACGGATAACAGAACAGTAGGCTGAAAGGGAGGTTTAACTGCCGGTGATCGGAGGCCATTGTTCTTCTTATATTTACTCTGTTCCTGTTATTTGAATACTACTATCTGCTGACAAAGGTATTTGTTTTAGTACCTGGTAACCTGAAGCAGGTCAACCATGCAGAATGTATGTTAACAGATAAGGTGTCTGGCTTACACCTTTTCTCTAAGGAAACTGAGCTTATAATCAGCAGTATTTAATTAGAATGTTGGTTCCCACTTACTCGTTTAATGTCAACTTTGATATCAATTTTGATTTGCTCAAACCTTTTCATGTATTTTAGCCAAGCTCTTGTTTGGTGGTGACTACCCAGGCCTGCTAGTGGAAACCAGTTAATCAGATATTCATCCTAGCTCAACTTTAGATCCCCATGACCATAGTTTTATAATGTTCCTCCAATATCTTGTACCTGCAGACACAGCCTACGGCAAGAACAAAGCTGATGGGAAGTGGCATTACTTTGATGACAGCAGTGTCTCGGCTGCCTCAGAGGATCAGATTGTGGTGAGTGAGCCACCTCAACCCTTACTTTCATGTGTAACTCTGCATATTACGTTTTTGAAACTTTGATTATGTATAAACATTTCTATTGCGTGTGACTCGTTATTACCCATTTGAAAAACGATACACTGAGTATACAAAACATTAAGAACACCTGCTCTTTCCATGACATAGACTGACCAGGTAAATCCAGGTGAAAGCTATGATCATTTATTGATGTCACTAGTTAAATCCACTTCAATCAGTGTAGATGAAGGGGAGGAGATGGGTTAAAGAATGTTTTTTAAGCCTTGAGACATGGATTGTGTTTGTGTGCCATTTGAGGGTGAATGGGCAAGACAAAATATTTAAGTGCCTTTGAACGGGGTATGGTAGTAGGTGCCAGGCACACCGGTTTGTGTCAAGAACTGCAACGCTGCTGGGATTTTCACGCTCAACACTTTCCCGTGTGTATCAAGAATGGTCCACCACCCAAAGGACATCCAGCCAACTTGACACAACTGTGGGAAGCATTGGAGTCAACATGGGCCAGCATCCCTATGGAACGCTTTCGACACCCTGTAGAGTCCACGCCTCGACTAATTGAGGCTGTTCTGAGGGCCGGTGGTGTGGGGTGCAACTCAATATTAGGAAAGTGTTCCTAATGTTTGTTATACTCAGTGTATGTTGTTCCATGTGTCCAGTGTTTATTAATAAATAACGTCAGCAGTGATGAAAGCTCCCATTTACTTCCTGTTCTTTGGTGTTGTCAGTGCTGCTGCAGTGTAACTCTATCCCCTCCTCTCCTCTCTACAGACAAAAGCAGCCTACGTGCTATTTTACCAACGCAGAGATGCGGGCGACGCCCCTGCCAAGCTTCCTCCCTCTGCCTCTCTGGGGGGTGCCACCACTGAAGCAGCCGATGATCACATGGATACCAACTGAGCAGCGCTGATGCTCAGGGACACTCACTGAAGCAAAAATAATGACGAAAGAGACACTTTGATGCACACACCAAGCTACTTCAGTGACATAAGACTTCTCAGAGTCTATATTATTAACTCCCCCCAGCCCAGTACCCGCTGTGTTTTATTTTATTTTGCTCGTACATCGTCACAAAGAGTCAAAAGCCTTGTTGGATACGTGACCCGCGAGACTTCCTCCCGGAGCTGGTGGCCTGCTGATGTATGAAACCTAGTTTACTGGTTTGTAAAAAATAAGGGGAATAAAAGGCAAAGAATCCTCTCACTGGACGAACAGAATGTTAGATGTGCCCTAAAATGCATAGGTATTATTAACACAAACTTTTCTGTTACCCACTAGAAAAGTAAAAAAACACACAAAAAAAGCAGAATGCGCATCTTGTTTCTACCAAAGCGTTCGAAATTGTACATCGTAAAGAACTGTACCAACTTCACTGACAGACTGGGGGAAGGAGAAACATGCCCTTGAGTTGTCTGTGATGATAACCCTCCAGTGCAGGGGTGAATTTATGCAAAATTGTATTTAATATTGAGATGTGCACACAATTCAACACATGATACTGATGGATCCTGTGACTTTCTACCTCCTGTGAAGAATGGATCCAGTTAGAAAGTCACGCTGGAGGTGTTCCTTCTACACACACACACAGAGAAACAGACACACTCAGGCCCTCTCATTTTAGTCTTCCTCTGGGTTGGCTTGCAGGGCCTGTGCCCACAGTAGATAGTGTTTAGTTGATCAAGGTCCTGTTTACTGGGCCTTGATGTAAGCTGTGGCAGAGGCTATTTATTTTCATAGACATGAGTTCAGTCAGACCTTAGCGCCTGCTCTTTATGAAGCCCAGCATGCTAACTCTCACTCATACACTCCCCTCTGTATTTATTTGGACAGTGATGCTAAAATGTGTAAATTTGGCTCTATACTCCAGCATTTTGGATTTGAGATCAAATGTTTCATGAGGCGACAGTACAGAATGTCACCTTTTTATGAGGGATTAATCATACATCTGTTTCATCATTTAGAAATTAAAGCACATTGAGTCTAGTGTATTAAAGTAGTCAAAAGTTTAGTATTTGATCCCATATTCCTAGCACGCAATTACATCAAGCTTGTGACTAAAAACTTGTCGGATTTGCTGTTTGTTTTGTTTTTGTTTAGTATTATGTTTTGCCCAATAGGAACTGAATGGTGAATAATGTATTGTCATTTTGGAGTCACTTTTATTGTAAATAACAATATAAGATGTTTCTGAACACTTCTACATTAATATGTATTCTACCATGATGATTATGGTTAATTATCAGTGAGACCGAGGAACAAAGAGCATACACCCCAAAAAATGCTAACCTTTCACCATTACCAATAACAGGGGAGGTTAGCATTTTTAGGGGGTATGATCTTTGGAGGGGGAAAAAAATCAAATGGGACTAGATGTATAGTGCTTTCATTTCTAAACGGTAAAACATATGTATGAAAATACCCTCAAATAAAAGGTGACATTCTGAACTGTTGCCTCATGACATTTTTTTAACTCAAATCCAAAATACTGGAGTAGAGAGCCAAATGTACAAATGTTTGCTTCACTGTCCAAATAAATACGGTGGGAAGTGCACCCCTTGCTCTCTGAGATAAGTCTCATCCTGATAAAGATGTGCTGCTCCCCCTTGTCACACAAAAGCAACAGTGGCCTTTTAATCCTACAACTTGTTTAAAAGGAGGCACTTTGAGTTTTACTTTAGTCGCATCTGGAATTTTAAATATGTATGTACGACGTGGCGAGGCCCTGACCATTCGTACATTTCTAGATAATATGGCTGTACTTTCAAGCATATTTGATTGCTGACTGAATGGACCTCCCAACTGCCCCGCTATGGCTTGTCCTTAGGCTACCTGTCCTGTGTGGTATTACAGTCCTACATTGAAATTGCTTTTGTTTTTTCTTAAAAGCACACTGCGTGAAGCAAAATGTGATATGTATGAAAGTGGTGCTAAATTTATGAAACTTGAAATTGTTGCTGTTCGTGATAAGGCTCCAATCCGTTGTTAAATAGAATTTGGACAGCAATAACTTAAAGGCGTCCTCAGTGTGTTTAGGACTGCAGGCATCTGTGTTCTCCCACCAATGGACTCTGACAACCAATCAGCTGTTAAATAAAATATATGATGGTGACATGACAGCTTGCTCGTCAATGGATGGAATGAGGACTCTTACAAATCGATCTGCTTGTATGTTGTTAGACGGTTGCTACGTAGCACTATATTTTTCACTGACACTTAAATGTGTCCCACTGAGTACTAGTAGTCTTCAGTGATAGCTGTTCAGCTTGTGCGGGCTAGTGGTGGCAACACAATACATGATGGCAGGAACCAGTGTCTCTGATACCACCTACTCCAGACTCAACACCCTGACCCTACTGTAATATTTCACTACATTGCCAAGTGTCTTGTAAAGGTTGATACAAGACACCAGTAACCGGACCTATACAGTATATGGCTCTGCCAGTATCTACTTCATGGATCAATTTCCCATAAGATAAATTCTAGCTCTGTGGCATCTGTCTTGTGCTTTTTTCATGTGGCACAACAGCATGTAAATGTCTTTGGGACTGCAGATATCATACTTGCTGGTCAGTCCCTCTCTGAGTATGCCCTCCTAAGATGATTACATTATTAATATAACCATATTTATGCCAATGAATAGAAAAGCCTTATATCATATCTGTAATTATTATTCTACAGCAAATGAAAAAGACATCCAGCTGTCCAAAACCGATCGTATTTTAAAGTTTATTTTCTTTACAATCCTCATTAGAAACTTAATTTTGCTGTCAAATATCTTGAATAGATGTAAATATCAAATCAGTTTGTTCCCATACACATATTTGCAGATGTTACCGCAGGTGCAGCGAAATGCTTATGTTTCTAGCTCCAACAGTGCAGTAATGCCTAGCAAAACAATACGCATAATCCAAAATAATGAAATTAAGAAATATCAGAACGAGCAATGTCAGTACCAGTCAAAAGTTTGGACACAAGGGTTTTTCTTTATTTTTACTATTTTCTACATTGTAGAATAATAGTGAAGACATCAAAACTATGAAATAACACATATGGAATCATGTAGTAACCAAGAAAGTGTTAAAGAAATAAAAATATTTTTTTTCTTTTAGATTCTTCAAAGTAGCCACTCTTTGCCTTGATGACAGCTTTGTACACTCTTGGCATTCTCTCAACCAGCTTCACCTGGAATTATTTTCCAACAGTCTTGAAGGAGTTCGCACATATGCTGAGCACTTGTTGGCTGCTTTTCCTTCACTCTGCGGTCCAACTCATCCCAAACCATCTCAATTGGGTTGAGGTCGGGTGATAGTGGAGGCCAGGTCATCTGATGCAGCACTCCATCACTCTCCTTCTTGGTCAAATAGCCCTTACACAGCCTGGAGGTGTGTTGGGTCATTGTCCTGCTGAAAAACAAATTATAGTCCCACTAAGCACAAACCAGATGGGATGGCGTATCGCTGCAGAATGCTGTGGTAGCCATGCTGGTTAAGTGTGCCTTGAATTCGAAAAAAATCACTGACAGTGTCACCAGAAAGCACCCCCACAGAATCACACCACCTCCTCCATGCTTCACGGTGGGAACCACAAATGCATAGATAATCCGTTCACCTACTCTGCGTCTCTCAAAGACACAGTGGTTGGAACCAAAAATCTCAAATTTGGTCTCATCAGACCAAAGGACAGATTTCCACCGGTCTAAAGTCCATTGCTTGTGTTTCTTGGCCCAAGCAAGTCTCTTCTTCTTACTGGTGTCCTTTAGTAGTGGTTTATTTGCAGCAATTCGACCATGAAGGCCTGATTCACGCAGTCTCCTCTGAACAGTTGATGTTGAGATGTGTCTGTTACTTGAACTCTGTGAAGCATTTATTTGGGCTGGTAGCTAATAAACATATCCTCTGCAGCAGAGGTAACTCTGGGTCTTCCTTTCCTGTGGCGGTCCTCATGAGAGCCAGTTTCATAATAGCGCTTGATGGTTTTTGCAACTGCACTTGAAGAAACTTTCTGTATTGACTGACCTTCATGTCTTAAAGTAATGATGAGCTGTTCTTGTCATAATATGGACTTGGTCTTTTACCAAATAGGGCTATCTTCTGTATACCACCCCTACCTTGTCACAACACAACTGATTGGCTGAAACGCATTAAGAAGGAAAAAGATTCCACAAATTCTCTTTTAACAAGGCACACCTGTTAATTTAAATGCATTCCAGGTGACTACCTCATGAAGCTGGTTGAGAGAATACTAAGTGTGAAAGCTGTCGTCAAAGCAAAGGGTGGCTACTTTGAAGAATCTCAAATATAAAATATATTTTGATTTGTTTAACACTTTTTTGGTTACTACATGATTCCATATGTGTTATTTCATAGTTTTTATGTCTTCGCTATTATTCTACAATGTAGAACATAGTAAAAATAAAGAAAAACCCTGGAATAAGTAGGGGTGTCCAAACTTTTGACTGCTACTGTATATATATAATGGTGTGTATAGACAGTATGGACAGTATATGAATAGAAAAGGTGTGTCCAGCAATAGTTATATAGAATGAGCCATGACTATAATACAGTATTTACATTTAAAGTGGGTAAAACAGTATGTAAACATTATTTAAGTGACCAGTGTTCAATGACTATGTACATGGGGCAGCAGTCTCTAAGGTGCAGGGTAGACCGGGTGGTATCCGGCTAGTAACAGTTACTAAGGTTCAGGGCAGGGTACTGGGCAGAGACTGGCTAGTGGCCACTGTAATAAAAACACTATTTCAAAAATAGGTACTTAACTGTGTTCTAATATGAATCATATTGCCAATATCTGCAATATTTATTTTTAATGGGAGAATTATTTGGATTGAAAATACAATAAAGTCTAATTGCTTTTCAGAACAGTAAGAATTTGAAAAAATAAGAGGTATTGCATCACATTAGACATTCTTGCTTAAATTACTAGTTTATTGCATAAGTGCATACGGTTATTCACCATATCCTAATAATAATAATAATAATAATAATGTGATGCAACCTGAAATTGCATCCATTTCCTTGTAGGTGTTTTTTTTACAGAATAACTTCCTGGAGTCGTTGAGAATGAACCACTAAACAAATGGCATTCAAAGTGTCTAAGCAAATGAAACAACCGTGCACTTCTCTTTTCCTACTAGCACCGACTTTGCTCATAACATCTTTGAGAAAAAATTTACTTATGACTGTGATATATGGTTGTCTCACCTAGCTATCTTAAGATGAATGCGCTAATTGTAAGTCGCTCTAGATAAGAGCGTCTGCTAAATGACTAAAATGTTAATATTATGATATTTCCTCCCTCTTCAGACCATTTAAATACACCCCCCCTTTTTGGCTCAGGTGCAGATCTAGAATCAGCAGCTTCCCCTCCCCCAATCCTTACCTTAACCATAAGCGGGGGAAATGCTCAACTGACCCAAGATCAGCGTCTAAGGGCAACTTCACCCTACACCACATTTTTGCTCATGTTGCCACACTTTCACATTTGACCTGAGCATTAATCACATGAAACTCCCGTAAAATACTATGAAGACTGACACAAGAAATACAATGATAAAAAGAATACATTTATTTGGGCAACTTGTTACATTAAAACACAGTCCTGCTTTACATGGGCCCAATGCAACTGTTATGTTAAGACTTTTACATTTCATCAGACATCCCTCTCACAAAAGTATTGGTTTCAATGGATGCCTTCATTTAATAAAAGTTCAGAACACAGCAGCATTTTGCATATGAAAGCACGGCACATGATTTGAAAAGATCATGGGTGTGCTGCTGTCACACAGAGGCTAAGCTTGTAAGGAGGAGGAAGTATTTATTGAATGGTGAGCTGTTGAAAGTTGTTTCTTTTTGAGTTATGGCCAAGGACATTTCCCAAAGTGTGACAATTCTTTATAATTTGAAAAGCCATCACATCTCATATTGGCATGATTTCCACTCCCCACCATTGCCTCTGTGTGACCAACACAGGGACTGTTTAGTTTGCCCTATTGAGAAGCTCCTTGATGTCACCCTCAATGTTGCTGGTCAGGAATCTCCTGCCATAACGCTTGAATGGCTCTCCATCTGGCCCAATGAGGAACTTCTCAAAGTTCCAGGCGATGTCAGTCCTGCAGATGGGACTCCAGATGATGCACTTGGGGTCGTTCATTAAGGCCATGGGCTCGTCGCTTGGGAATGGCAGCTTCTCCTTGAGGTACACAAACAGGGGGTGGGCGTCCTTCCCATTCACATCCACCTTCTCAAGGAGCTGGAACTTCGGCTCAAAGCCATTTCCCGGACGGACATACTTTAAGGACATCAGGATCTCTTCGTTCTTGCAGTTCTCCTGCAGGAGTAGATGGGAAGAATATTTAACATGTACAGCAAAAGTTTGTTAGATGTTTGATCTCAAAAGTGGCCTAATATCAAGTTGAGTCCATTGTCAAAAGCCATAGGTAGAACCCTCAATAAAATTGGATGGACACCATCTAATTTCATTATTGATAGTGCCCATCTTTCCCCTTCATTAGGAATTGAGACAAGGCCATGGCAAAATGAGTAAATTATGTGAAATTACTTATAAAATTGCCTCTCAGCTACAGCAACCAAAGTGATAATGGCTGGGTCATTTTTGCTTGTTTTTGCTCTTCTCAAAACAGAATGGGGGGGGACAGGGGGGGGGACAACATATTTAGAATGATAAGAAAATGTATCCCCTCTTACCTGATGTCCGAATTGATTACAGGGCACACCCAGAATCACGAGCCCCTTGTCGGTGTACCGTTCATGGAGCTCGTTCATTTGGGTGTAATCCCTGGTGGTCGTGCCTCAGAGAGACGCGACATTCTCGATCAGCACCACTTTACCTTGAAGAGACGAGAAATTAAACAATTCTCCTGTAAGGAGCTTTGCTGTCAGGTCGTAGAACGTCTTACAGACAGCCATTTACCTTGTATATGTCACCCCGCTGCTTCTGTCTGCGAAAAATGTCTGTCGGACTTTTGAATACAAGGTACCTACACGGAAATGGGAGGTACTTCATGAACATTTTAGGGACCGTCTAGAAATATTGGGATATTTTGTATTAAAATCGCACGAGAATGCGTTATCCAGGACAAATAACTAAATTATATACACTTGAAGAATACAATACGATAAAATTATAATGACACCCTTGGACGTCTAAAGTAGAGACGTAGTAGACCACTAGAGTTTCACAGGCTTGACATTATACAAGGTCTCTTCCTGCATTGCAAAAACACTGGCGCGGGAATCCTGTACTTTGACAAGAGTTGCTCTCACCAGTTCTTACGACGCGGTGAGTTGCCCAGCTAGAGAAGGTTAGAGGAGTAGGTGGGATAAATCGTTGAAAAACAAACTAACTTTACTCGGCGTGGCGGCGGTTCCGCACAGCTGTGCTGTGACTGGGTCAGAGATGGTAGGAGAGAGTGATGGAAAAGTGAAGCAAGTATGGAACATTGCGGTACAAATAAAGGAGGGAGTAAGAAAGAGAAAAAGGGAGTTGGGGTTTGAAGGGGAGCGAGAGGTCTATGGAGGCAGAAAAGGACGTTTGAGGAGGAACATAAAATGTTTCGGGAGGAAGGGGGAGTTGGGGCGATGAGTCCGATAAGGTTGACGGCTGTGATAAAATAGTTGATTGGGGAAGTTGTCAATGCTAAAGTGTTAAGAGATGGGAGCTTGTTGGTGTTCTGTAAGGACATGACGCAGAGGGAAAAAGCTCTGAGTGAAGCAAATAGGGAAGTGTAAGGTGGAGTCGAGCAGCTGGACTGATCAAGCAGTGGATTAAAGGGGTGATAACAGGAGTGCCTGTGAGTGTTAGCACTAAAGAGATAAGGAACAATTTGAGAGGAGGCGTTCAAGTGAATGTTCAAAGATTGCAACCAACAAGGGGTGGAGTTAGGGTAGATAGCACGTCTATTCTGTTATATTTCAAGGACTTGGTACTGCCAAATAAAGTAACAATAGGATAAAGTAGTTATTATGTAAGGGCTTATGTACCGAAGCCTTTAAGATGTTATAAATGCCAGAGGTTTGGGCATGTGGCAACAGTCTGTAAAGAGAAAAAGAGGTGTTCCAGGTGTGGAGGAGAGCATGAGTATGGGAAGTGTGGAGATGGTGTACAACCAAAGTGCTGCAATTTTGGGGGTGCTCATAGTGTGGCATATAGTGGGTGTGAGGCTATGAAGCAGGCAGTGGAGGTGCAACAAGTGAGAGTGGAGAGAAGGGTGTCATATGCTGAGGCAGTGAGGGTGGTCCAGGTCCAGGGAGATATAGGTTCAAGGGAGAGATGGGTAGGAGCATCTAGACCGGGGAATACGGGAACATTGATTGTGTGCAGGAAGCATGGCTCAAACCGACTGTAGAGTTTATCATACAGGGATATGTAGTGGTTCGTAGGGACAGAGATATAGGAGGAGGGGGGGATGTGCCACCTTCATAAAGCAAGGAATTCCCTACAGGATGATAGGCAAAGGTATTGAACATGAATATGTGTGGTGGAGGTGTGGTTGAGAGGAAGGGTGCTAGTGGTAGTGAACTACTATAATCCGTGCCAGATATTGGACCTGGAAGTGCTGGAGAGGGAGGAGGGCCAGGATAGAAGTAAGGTAATGTGGTGTGGGGATTTTAATGCCCACAACACGCTTTGGGGGTGGGAAACGGATGGATGGAAATGGCCAAGTGCTGGAAAATCTGATAGAAAATAAAGATCTAATGTGCCTGAATGATGGCCGAGGGACCAGGATTGATGTAGCCACAGGGAAAGAGTCTGCCTTGGACCTCACTCTGGTATCTAGTGCGATGGCAGGAATATGTGAGTGGGTGGTATGGAAGGAGTCGACAGTAGGGAGTGATCATTACCCCATAGTATGCACAGTAGGCCGGAGGGAGGAGGTGGTGTCAGTGGATGGTGTAGGCAGGTGGGTGTTTGGAAGGGCAAAGTGGGATCAGTTTCGGGAGCTGAGTGAGCAGGTGATGGCTCAGGTGGATATGAGAGGGGATGTGGATAGTATGAATAGCTGGGTGAGAACAGCGTTATTTGGGGCAGCTACTGAGGCTATACCTAAGAGTTCAGGGAGGAGGAAAGCAGTCCCATGGTGGACGGAGGAATGTGGGGCAATGGTGAGGAGTAGGAACAGGGCATTTAGAGTACTGAAAAGGACGCATAACTTCCAACATCTGATTCAGTACAAGCAGGCCCAGGCCCTGGTGAGGAGAACTATCCGTCAGGCAAATAGGTCATGTTGGCATCGGTTCTGTGCCACCATTGTAAGGGTGACACCTGTGGGAGAAGTGTGGGGGATGATTAAGAGGATGAGTGGGATTATCCAGTGTTGACAAGTGGGTAGGATGTGGCAGTAACAGATGAGGAGAAGGCAGAGATGATGGCCAAAGCATTTGTCCAATTGCATAGCTCCACAAATTTGTCAGAGGAGGGGCAGAGGGGGAGAGAGAACACGAGAGAGGAGCATCCTGGAGTGCTGGATAGGAGGGAGGATGTAAATGATGCATTGAATGCACCATTTACCATGGCAGAGATGAAAAGAGCAATAGGTAAGGCTGGGTTAACTTCACCTGGGAAAGATGAGGTGTACTATGTTATGTTGGCCCATCTTAGTGATGAGGCACTGGATAAGGTATTGGTGTTGAACAACAGAGTGTGGGAGGAGGGGAAACTACCAGGCAGTTGGAAGGAGGCAGTAGTGGTACCAATCCGGAAGCCCAGGAACGATCCAACAAGGCCAACAAGCTATCGGCCAATAGCTTTAACATCACATGTATGTAAGATTATGGAACGTATGATTACGGAGAGGCTGACTTACTTCCTGGAGAGCAGAGGGCTAGTATTGCCACATCAGAGTGGGTTCAGGAGGGGTAGTGGAACTATGGATCCAGTGCTTTGCTTAGAAGCAGAGGTCAGGAAGGCTCAGGTGAAGAAGGAGACTGTTGTAGCTGTATTTTTTTATGTGGAGAAGGCGTATTATATGATGTGGAAGGAGGGGTTGTTAATCAAGCTTGATATTATGGGGGTAGGAGGAAGAACGTACAACTGGATAAAGGATTTCCTGTTTGGAAGGTCTATCCAGGTGAGGGTGGGAAAGTCTTTATCAGGCAGCTACCTGGTGGATAACGGTACACCACAGGGGAGCGTGATTAGTCCTCTGTTGTTCTCAATTATGATCAATGATGTTTACTCTCAGGTATAGCCGGATATAGGGAGGTCATTATTTGCAGATGATGGGGCCTTATGGAAGAGGGGAAGAAATGTGCCATACATAGTCAGGAAGGTACAGGAAGCAATTGATGAGGTAGAGCGGTGGGCATTCATGTGGGGATTCAGGTTCTCTGTAGAGAAAACTCAAACCGTGTTCTTTACCAGGAGGAAGGTGGGAGATGAGGTATGCTTGAGGTTATATGGGAGAAACTTGGAGAGGGTGGGGGCTTTCAGGTTCCTTGGGGTATACTTTGACACTAGACTGACCTGAGCAGAACATATTGAGAGAGTGGTGGGAAAGTGTAAGAAGGTGCTAAATGTGATGCGTTGTCTGACGGGGAAGGAGTGGGGGGGCTGGGCGTTCCTCATTGAAGACCATGTATGTTGCATTGATCCGATCTGTAATAGACTATGGCAGTATAGCATATGGTTCGGTAGCCCGGACCTCATTGGAAAGACTAGATGTCATACAGGGGCAAGGACTCAGAATATGTAGTGGGGCGTTTGGGACGTCCCCAGTGGCTGCATTAAAGGTGGAGATGGGGGATATGCCATTGCAGATTAGGAGACAGCAGCTGGAAATGAATTATTGGGTCAACCTACAAGGACATGGGGTGTCTCATCCTGTGAAAGGGATTTTACAGGAATGCTGGGAACATGAGCGAAGAGAGGAACACGAGCTTTGGGTGGGTGGGTAATACCCAGGCGAAGGAGATGGGACTGTATGGAAGGGAGCTTAGTCCAACGGTAGCTATTTCTGTAAATCCACCACGGCTACTCCCGCCTCCAGTAGTTGATCTAGAAGTGTTGGAGAGACTACAGAAAGATAGGGAGAGTGTTGATCCATCTGATTTGTTTAAGAGACGTCTGGATACTGTGTATCAGGATTTTGTGGCCATTTACACAGATGGTTCAAAAGATCCAAGGACAGGACGTACTGGGTCAGCATTTGTAGTGCAGGAATGTGGGGTGGAAGTCAGGAAACGTATTACAGATCATCTGGCTGTATATATGGCGGAGCTGACGGCCATACTGTTGGCCTTTCAGTGGGTGGAGGAAGTCAAAACAAGACAGAGTAGTTATTTGCTCTGATTCATGTGCAGTGTTAATGAGTCTCCAGTCCTTTAGCTCACGTAGCAGACAAGACCTGCTTTATGAGGTGCTACAAACCCATGACAGGATTAAAAAGATTGGTATACAGATAAGATTTACTTGGGTCCCAGCCCATGTGGGGGTGGAGGGGAACGAGGCAGTAGATGTACTGGCTAAACAAGCACTTACAGTGGCTTGCGAAAGTATTCACCCCCCTTGGCATTTTTCCTATTTTGTTGCCTTACGACCTGGACTTAAAATTGATTTTGGGGGGGTTTTATCATTTGATTTACACAACATGCCTACCACTTTGAAGATTCAAAATATTTGTTATTGTGACACAAACAAGAAATAAGACAAAAAAACTGAACTTGAGCGTGCATAACTATTCACCCCCCCAAAGTCAATACTTTGTAGAGCCACCTTTTGCAGCAATACAGCTGCAAGTCTCTATAAGCTTGGCACATCTAGCCACTGGGAATTTTGCCCATTCTTCAAGGCAAAACTGCTCCAGCTCCTTCAAGTTGGATGGGTTCCGCTGGTGTACAGCAATATTTAAGTCATACCACAGATTCTCAATAGGATTGAGGTCTGGGCTTTCACTAGGCCATTTCAATACATTTAAATGTTTCCCCTTAAACCACTTGAGTGTTGCTTTAGCAGTATGCTTATGGTCATTGTCCTGCTGGAAGGTGAACCTCCGTCCCAGTCTCAAATCTCTGGAAGACTGAAACAGGTTTCCCTCAAGAAGTTCCCTGTATTTAGCACCGTCCATCATTCCTTCAATTCTGACCAGTTTCCCAGTCCCTGCCGATGAAAAACACGTGTTCTCGGGGTGATGAGAGGTGTTGGGTTTGCGCCAGACATAGCGTTTTCCTTGATGGCCAAAAAGCTCAATTTTAGTCTCATCTGACCAGAGTACTTTCTTCCATATGTTTGGGGAGTCTCCCACATGGCCTTTGGCGAACACCAAACGTGTTTGCTTCTTTTTTTCTTTAAGCAATGGCTTTTTTCTGCCCACTCTTCCGTAAAGCCCAGCTCTGTGGAGTGTACGGCTTAAATTGGTCCTATGGACAGATACTCCAATCTCCGCTGTGGAGCTTTGCAGCTCCTTCAGGGTTATCTTTGGTCTCTTTGTTGCCGCTCTGATTAATGCCCTCCTTGCCTGGTCCGTCAGTTTTGGTGGGCGGCCCTCTCTTGACAGGTTTGTTGTGGTGCCATATTCTTTCCATTTTTTAATAATGGATTTAATGGTGCTCCGTGGGATGTTCAAAGTTTCTGATATTTTTTTGTATAATTTTTTGAAACAAGTTAGTTTTTTAATTCTACTTCACCAATTTGGACTATTTTGTGTATGTCCATTACATGAAATCCAAATAAAAAAATCCATTTAAATTACAGGTTGTAATGCAACAAAATAGGAAAAACGCCAAGGGGGATGAATACTTTTGCAAGGCACTGTAGTAGTGGGGATGTTGATGTTGAAGTTTCAATGAGCAAGGCAGAGGCAAAAAGACTGATATATATACAGTGATGGTGCAGAGATGGCAGGAGCAGTGGAATAGAGATAATAAGGGAAGGCATTTATTTCAAGTACAGAGGAAAGTCGGGGAGGAGAGGACGGCAGGAAGGGACAGAAGAGAGGAGGCTATTTTTACAAGATTAAGGGTGGGACACATTTGATAGGAAAGTGTGATTATTGTCAGCAAACAGAGACCGTGGAGCATGTATTGCTATGGTGTAGGCAGTATCAGAGGGAAAGAGAGAGGATGAGATCTAGTATGAGGGAGAAGGGGATACAGGACATTTGTTTAAAGAGTATATTGAGTAGAACGTCATTAGATATAGTCTAAAATATTTTGTTATCTTTTTTAAGAGCAAAAAGGCTGATGGGTAGAATTTAGATTCTCCCTGTCTCTGGCCCACACTCCAGTACCGTAGGTGGCAGTAATGCACCATAACGTTGGATGCCAACCGCCAATAAACACCACTGAAGAAGAAGACCAGTTCTTACAGTATGTTTCATTCTCTACAAACCTTCCTAAGGAAGTAAAATAAACTAATTAATGCAGACCACGCTTCCGTGAAACATCTGTCTAATTTACAATCTATCAATTTAGAGAGTTAGCTAACGTTAGCCACTGAAGAATTGAGTAACACTAGACTAGTCATGCTCTACAACATTCGCAGAGTACGACCCTACCTTACACAGAAAGCGGCACAAGTCCTAATCCAGGCACTTGTCATCTCCCGTCTGGATTACTGCAACTCGCTGTTGGCTGGGCTCCCTGCCTGTGCCATTAAATCCCTACAACTTATCCAGAACGCTGCAGCCCGTCTGGTGTTCAACCTTCCCAAGTTCTCTCATGTCACCCCGCTCCTCCGCACACTCCACTGGCTTCCAGTTGAAGCTCGCATCTACTACAAAACCATGGTGCTTGCCTACGGAGCTGTGAGGGGAACGGCACCTCCTTACCTTCAGGCTCTGATCAGACCCTACACCTAAACGAGGGCACTACGTTCATCCACCTCTGGCCTGCTAGCCCCCCTACCTCTACGGAAGCACAGTTCCCGCTCAGCCCAGTCAAAGCTATTCGCTGCTCTGGCACCCCAATGGTGGAACAAGCTCCCCCACGACAGCGTAGTCACTGACCACCTTCCGGAGACACTTGAAACCCTACCTCTTTAAGGAATACCTGGAATAGTCTAACAGTAATCCTTCTACACCCCCCTCCCCCGGTGGTGGTTGTCCCACTAGCTATCCTAAATTGAATGCACCAATTTGTAAGTCGCTCTGGATAAGAGCGTTTGCTAAATGACTTAAATGTAAATGTAGTCTTGTACTTGCGGCTACTTAACTAATTTAGCAATTAGCCAATTTCTCAACCCAGACCTGGGGAGCTCTGAGATACAGCAACGCAAGAGAAGAAAAAAATCACATTCATAATAAATCATTGAATGCATATCATGGCATATGAGCAGCAGAATAGAGGCACTTACAGAAGTTGCACACATGGGAAACATTTTAGTAGGCTAGGGTCCGGGGAAAAAAATGGATTTTAGTAAACGAATTTCATACAATTCTACATAATTTTACATGACTGAATCTTTTTTAATACCACATTAATGATCGAAATGACAGGTTACTTTGGCACTGAGAATCTGAGATCAATAAAAACAACCTTGTCTTTAATCCATCAATAGCCTTGGCCTAGGTGTGTGGCGACAAATTGTAGGCTACAATATGAGGAGGAAATGACAGTCCTTAAAATGCTTTCCAGTTTCACTGACTCATGCCCCGTTTACATTGTGACGTATTTCATTACTCGGACGTCATCTTCACAGAGTCTTGCCTGGCTACAGATTGGACAAGTGTAGTGTTTGTAACGCAAGGTGGAGGAGAGCCTGTCTCGTCAGAGATCGCATTTACTTTTGGAGATTGCAAAATATGACCTATTCATTCAAGACAGGATAAATTAATTGTTTCAGGTGATAATAAACCATGTTTTGTTTAGTTACTTTTTCCTCAACTTGGTTCTCTAACTTTATAGCAAGTCATGCTAGCTTGCCTTGCAGAGCAGCTAGCTAGCTAATAGCTAGGCTAGGTTGAACATACCATTGTAGCTAGCGACCTCCACCTAATAATTATCATCAAAAACAAACGTCATTACCATCCTCTTCAGTCTTGGCCTGAACAAGACGCAAAATTAGAAAAATTTCCAAGTATGTAGGGCGGCAGGTAGCTTAGTGCCAGTAACCGAAAGGTCGCTGGTTCTAATCCCCAAGCCGACAAGGTGAAAAATCTGTTGATGGTCCCTTGAGCAAGGCACTTAACCCTAATTGCTCCTGTAAGTCGCTCTGGATAAGAGCGTCTGCTAAATTACCAATTTAATTTAATTTGTGGAGTCCGTCTCACAATGGAGCCTTCAACCGCAAGGGGGCATTGCGTTTCCACTCCGTTGTGGACATCCCCATTGAAATGCATGACATCCGGTGCAACTTAACGTGGTACTGATGGGTAACGCTGTATGTCCACCAAATGGCATGAGTTTTGCAGTATGTTGTTTTTGCTGGACTAGCATTTTCTGTGCCCTGCAAGGCTGCAGAAAGGTTTGCAACATGGAGAAGGTCATTTTCGCTGTCTCTGGGTTCCCTGCCATGTTCGACCAAAGCGCAGATTTCTACCTGGACCTCCATGCTAAAAATGCTGCATGGAGACACATTGCCAATATGATTGGATTACCTGGTTAGTTGAATGTGAAATAATTAGCTGGAATGTGGAAGCTAGGTGCTGGCAATTTCTTAGGTGAGCTTTCTACACTGCTCAAAAAAATAAAGGGAACACTTAAACAACACATCCTAGATCTGAATGAATGAAATAATCTTATTAAATACTTTTTTCTTTACATAGTTGAATGTGCTGACAACAAAATCACACAAAAATTATCAATGGAAATCAAATTTGTCAACCCATGGAGGTCTGGATTTGGAGTCACCCTCAAAATTAAAGTGGAAAACCACACTACAGGCTGATCCAACTTTGATGTAATGTCCTTAAAACAAGTCAAAATGAGGCTCAGTAGTGTGTGTGGCCTCCACGTGCCTGTATGACCTCCCTACAACGCCTGGGCATGCTCCTGATGAGGTGGCGGATGGTCTCCTGAGGGATCTCTTCCCAGACCTGGACTAAAGCATCCGCCAACTCTTGGACAGTCTGTGGTGCAACATGGCGTTGGTGGATGGAGCGAGACATGATGTCCCAGATGTGCTCAATTGGATTCAGGTCTGGGGAACGGGCGGGCCAGTCCATAGCATCAATGCCTTCCTCTTGCAGGAACTGCTGACACACTCCAGCCACATGAGGTCTAGCATTGTCTTGCATTAGGAGGAACCCAGGGCCAACCGCACCAGCATATGGTCTCACAAGGGGTCTGAGGATCTCATCTCAGTACCTAATGGCAGTCAGGCTACCTCTGGCGAGCACATGGAGGGCTGTGCAGCCCCCCAAAGAAATGCCACCCCACACCATGACTGACCCACCGCCAAACCGGTCATGCTGGAGGATGTTGCAGGCAGCAGAACGTTCTCCACGGCGTCTCCAGACTCTGTCACGTCTGTCACATGTGCTCAGTGTGAACCTGCTTTCATCTGTGAAGAGCACAGGGCGCCAGTGGCGAATTTGCCAATCTTGGTGTTCTCTGGCAAATGCCAAACGTCCTGCACGGTGTTGGGCTGTAAGCACAACCCCCACCTGTGGACGTCGGGCCCTCATACCACCCTCATGGAGTCTGTTTCTGACCGTTTGAGCAGACACATGCACATTTGTGGCCTGCTGGAGGTCATTTTGCAGGGCTCTGGCAGTGCTCCTCCTGCTCCTCCTTGCACAAAGGCGGAGGTAGTGGTCCTGCTGCTGGGTTGTTGCCCTCCTACGGCCTCCTCCACGTCTCCTGATGTACTGGCCTGTCTCCTGGTAGCGCCTCCATGCTCTGGACACTACGCTGACAGACACAGCAAACCTTCGTGCCACAGCTCGCATTGATGTGCCATCCTGGATGAACTGCACTACCTGAGCCACTTGTGTGGGTTGTAGACTCTGTCTCATGCTACCACTAGAGTGAAAGCACCGCCACCATTCAAAAGTGACCAAAACATCAGCCAGGAAGCATAGGAACTGAGAAGTGGTCTGTGGTCACCAGCTGCAGAACCACTTCTTTATTGGGGGTGTCTTGCTAATTGCCTATAATTTCCACCTGTTGTCTATTCCATTTGCACAACAGCATGTGAAACGTATTGTCAATCAGTGTTGCTTCCTAAGTGGACAGTTTGATTTCACAGAAGTGTGATTGACTTGGAGTTACATTGTGTTGTTTAAGTGTTCCCTTTATTTTTTTGAGCAGTGTATATTGAACAAAAATATAAACGCAACATGTAATGTGTATGCCATCTGCCTGGTACAGTTGAAACCGTGATTCATCTGTGAAGAGCACACTTCTCCAGCCTGCCAGTGGCCATCGAAGGTGAGCATTTGCCTACTGAAGTCGATTATGACTCTGAACTGCAGTCAGGTCAAGACCCTGGTGAGGACAACAAGCACACAGATGAGCTTCCTTGAGACGGTCACAGTTTCTTACAGCTTGTACAGAAATTCTTCAGTTGTGCAAACCCACAGTTTCATCAGCTGTCCGGGTGGCTGGTCTCAGACGATCCCACAGGTGAAGAAGCTGGATGTGGAGGTCCTGGGCTGGCATGGTTGCACGTGATCTGCGGTTGTGAGGCCGGTTGGACATACTGCCAGTGCCAAATTCTCTAAAGCAATGTTGGAGGCGGCTTATGGTAGAGAAATTAGCATTCAATTATCTGGCAACAGCTCTGGAGTTAGCATGCCAATTGCACGCTCCCTCAACTTGAGACATCTGTGGCATTGTGTTGTGTGAAAAAACTGCACATTTTAGAGTGGCCTTTTATTGCATCGTCTGGATGAGCGGTTTGCTGATGTCAATATTGTGAACAGAGTGCCCCATGGTGGCGGTGGGGTTATGGTATGGGCAGGAATAGGCTATGGACAACGAACACGATTGCATTTTATCGATGGCAATTTGAATACACAGAGATACCGTGATGAGATCCTGAGGCCCATTGTCGTGCCATTCATCCGCCGCCATCACCTCATGTTTCAGCATGATAATGCACGGCCCCATGTCACAAGGATCTGTACACAATTCCTGGAAGCTGAAAATGTCCCAGTTCTTCCATGGCCTGCATACTCACCAGACATGTCTCCCATTGATCATGTTTGGGATGCTCTGGGTCGACGTGTACGACAGTGTGTTCCAGTTCCCACCAATATCCAGCAACTTCACACAGCCATTGAAGAGAAGTGGGACAACATTCCACAGGCCACAATCATCAGCCTGATTAACTCTATGCGACGGAGATGTGTCGCGCTACGTGAGGTAAATGGTGATCACACCAGATACTGACTGGTTTTCTGATCCAAGCCCCTACGTTTTTTTAAAGGTATCTGTGACCAACAGATACGCATCTGTATTCCCAGTCATGTGAAATCCATAGATTAGGGCCTAATTTATTTATTTCAATTGACTGATTTCCTTATATGAACTGTAACTCAGTAAAATCTTTGAAATTGTTGCATGTTAAGTTTATATTTTTGTTCAGTGTAGCAAAGTGGTTAGCTTTGTAGTTAGATAGCTAGCTAACTGGCTTGACTGTTTATCAATCAACCAATCACATTTATTGATAAGGCCCTTTTTACATCAGTAGATGTCATGAAGTGCTATACAGAAACCCAACCTAAAACCGCAAACAGCAAGCAATGCAGATGTAGAAGCACGGTGGCTAGGAAAAACTCCCTTGAAAGGCAGGAACCAGGCTCTGAGGGGTGGCCAGTCCTCTTCTGGCTGTGCCGGGTGGAGATTATAAGAGTACATGGCCATTTAAGGCCAGAATGTTCTTCAAGATGTTCAAACGTTCATAGATGACCAGCAGGGTCAAATAATAATCAGTGGTTATAGAGGGTGCAACAGGTCAGTACCTCAGGAGTATATGTCAGTTGGCTTTTCATAGCCGAACATTCAGAGGTTGAGACAGCAGGTGCGGTTGAGAGAGAGTCGAAAACAGCAGGTCCGGGACAAGGTAGCACATCTGGTGAAATGGTCTGGGTTCCCTAGCCGCAGGCAGAACAGTTGAAATTGGAGCAGCAGCACGACCAGGTGGACTGGGGACAGCCAGGAGTCATCAGGCCAGGTAGTCCTGAGGTAGTCCTCCTCCGGGAGGGGAGGGAGAGATGGAGAGAGAGAGAATTAGAGGGAGCATACTTAAATTCACACAGGACACCAGATAAGACAGGAGAAGTATACCAGATTTAACAGACTGACCCTAGCCCCCCGGTACATGGACTATTGCAGCAAAGATACTGGAGACTTGTCAACGATGTAGTGATGGTGTGGTGGGGAATCAGGCGCAGAAGCAGAGGTACAGTCCAACAAGACTTTACTATGCAAAATAATCCACAAACGGCAGGAGGCCAAACAGACGCGCACAGGCGTCAACACACGATCGCACGAAAACACAGTGCGCAAAACTCTCCTAAACAGAGGAGGACACTACTAACACTGGCGTACTGGAAAAATAACACAGCTACGCAACCATCTGACAAGCGACAGAAAAACCCACCATAAAAGGACCAAGCAGCGTGTCAAGCGGCAACAGGATCCACCTACACAGGATTTATATCCACCCATAAAGGATTCATGGACATGGGAGGAGATTCTGGATGGTAAGGGGCCTTGGGCACAACCGGGAGAATATCGCCGTCCTCGTGAAGAGCTGGAGGCAGCTAAAGCCGAGAGGCGGCGATATGAGGAGGCAGCACGGAGGCAAGGCTGGAAGCCCGAGAGTACTACCCAAGAATTTCTTGGGGAGGAAGCGCCGGGTAAGGAGAGAACGCTGGTGGATGTCCTCCTCGGCTGGGGACATATTACGCAGGAGGAGGCCGTCCGGTACTGGAGGGCGATGAAGGGGGGAGAACCTGGCAGGAGAGGAGCAACGGCATCAGCAGGGCCATCGTCGGAAGGACGAGAGGCAACCCCAAAAAAATTTTTTTGGGGGGCACATGGCTTGGGCGCCTGGGCAGCAGGAGGCTGCCACAGGGAGATGTGGAGAGAAGGCTATCGGATTACGGGAGCCATTGGCGAGTAGAGGGAGGGAAGTTGTTGTGGCACGGCGTGAGAGACTGAGGTGTGTTACCAGTCCGGTCCGGCCCGTTCCTGATCCCCAGTTAAGGCCAGTGGTGTGTGTTCCCGGTACGGACCGGCCTGTTCCTACTCCACGCACCAGGTCCACGATGTGCGTCACCAGCCCAGCCCGGCCTGTTCCTGCTCCACGCACGAATCCTACGGGGTGCGTCACCAGTCCAGCCCGGCCTGTTCCTGCTCCACGCACGAAGCCTACGGGGTGCGTCGCCAGCCCAGCCCGGCCTGTAGCTGCTCCCCGCACTAGCCCTGAGATGCGTGTCCTCAGCCCGGGACCACCAGTTCCGGCCCCACGCATCAGGCCTACAGTGCGTCTCAGCCGGCCAGAGTCTGCCGTCTGCCCAACGGCGCCTGAACTGCCCGTCTGCCCAACGGCGCCTGAACTGCCCGTCTGCCCAACGGCGCCTGAACTGCCCGTCTGCCCAACGGCGCCTGAACTGCCCGTCTGCCCAACGGCGCCTGAACTGCCCGTCTGCCCAACGGCGCTTGAACTGCCCGTCTGCCCAACGGCGCTAAAGCCGCCCGTCTGTACTGAGCCTGCAAAGCCGCCCGTCTGCCATGAGCCTTCAGAGCCGTCCGCCAGACCGGAGCCGCTAGAGCCTTCCGCCAGACAGGAGCCGCTAGAGCCTTCCGCCAGACAGGATCAGCCAGAGCCTTCCGCCAGACAGGATCAGCCAGAGCCTTCCGCCAGACAGGATCAGCCAGAGCCTTCCGCCAGACAGGATCAGCCAGAGCCTTCCGCCAGACAGGATCAGCCAGAGCCTTCCGCCAGCCATGAGCAGCCAGATCCGTCAGCCAGCCATGAGCAGCCAGATCCGTCAGCCAGCCATGAGCAGCCAGATCCGTCAGCCAGCCATGAGCAGCCAGATCCGTCAGCCAGCCGCGAGCAGCCAGATCCGTCAGCCAGCCATGAGCAGCCAGATCCGTCAGCCAGCCACGAGCAGCCAGATCCGTCAGCCAGCCATGAGCAGCCAGATCCGTCAGCCAGCCATGAGCAGCCAGATCCGTCAGCCAGCCATGAGCAGCCAGATCCGCCAGAGCCGTCCAGCCAGGATCCGCCAGAGCCGTCCAGCCAGGATCCGCCAGAGCCGTCCAGCCAGGATCCGCCAGAGCCGTCCAGCCAGGATCCGCCAGAGCCGTCCAGCCAGGATCCGCCAGAGCCGTCCAGCCAGGATCCGCCAGAGCCGTCCAGCCAGGATCCGCCAGAGCCGTCCAGCCAGGATCCGCCAGAGCCGTCCTAGCCAGGATCCGCCAGAGCCGTCCAGCCAGGATCCGCCAGAGCCGTCCAGCCAGGATCCGCCAGAGCCGTCCCAGCAAGGATCCGCCAGAGCCGTCCAGCCAGGATCCGCCAGAGCCGTCTAGCCAGGATCTGCCAGAGCCGTCCAGCCAGGATCCGCCAGCCAGCCAGGATCCGCCAGAGCCAGCCAGCCAGGATCCGCCATTCAGTCCGGTGCTGCCCCTTAGCCTGGTGCTGCCTCTTATCCTGGTGCTGCCCCTTAGTCCGGTGCTACCCCTTAGTCCGGTGCTGCCCCCTTAATCCAGGTGGGTTAAATTGGAGGGTGGTCATTTGGAGGAGGCTACGAGAGTGGGTAGTGACTATAGTGGGGTGGTGGTCAAGCCCGGAGCCGGAGCCGCCTCCGAGGAGCAACACCCACCCAGCCCTCCCCTATTGTGGGGTTGTGAGGCGCGGTCGCAGTCCGCGCCTTTAGGGGGTACTGTCACACTCTGGCTCCGGGACTTGTATTTTGAGTCAGGGTGTGTTCGTTTTGTTGGGTTTTGGGTAGGTTATGTTGTGTTATTGGGTGTGTTTGGTTTTGTTGGTTTTGATTAGTCATGTGACTCCCAATCGGAGGTAACGAGTGTCAGCTGTCGGCTCGTTATCTCTGATTGGGAGCCATATTTAAACTGTGTGTTTTCACCTTGTGTTTGTGGGTTTTTGTTCCGTGTTCAGTCTTTGTACTGTTGGACTTCACGTTTCGTCGTTGTTTATTGTTTTTCGTGTTGCACTTTATTAATAAAGTCATGTTCACTTCAAACGCTGCGCTTTGGTCTACTCCCTTTGAAGACGGTCGTGACAAGACTGAGACGGGTGAGTCGGGGGACACTGTGGCCCCGTCCGACGATACCCCCGGACAGGGCCAACCAGGCAGGATATAACCCCACCCATTTTGCCAAAGCGTAGCCCCCACACCATTAGAGGGATATCAACAGACCACCAACTTACTACCCTGAGACAAGGCTGAGTATAGACCACGAAGATCTCCTCCACCGCACGAGCCTGAGGGGGCGCAAAACCGGATAGGAAGATCACGTCTGTGACTCAACCCACTCAAGTGACGCACCCCTCCTAGAGACGGCATGGAAGAGCACTAGTAAGCCAGTAACTCAGCCCCCGTAATAGGGTCAGAGGCAGAGAATCCCAGTGGAGAGAGGGGAGCTGGCCAGGCAGAGACAGCAAGGGCGATTCGTCGCTCCAGTGCCTTGCCGTTCACCTTCGCACCCCTGGGCCAGACTACACTCAATCATAGGACCTACTGAAGAGATGATTCTTCATTAATGACTTACAGGTCGAGACCGAGTCTGCATCTCTCACATGGATAAGCAGACCATTCCATAAACATTTAGCTCTATAGGAGAAAGCCCTGCCTCCAGCTGTTTGCTTAGAAATTCTAGGGACAATAAGGAGGCCTGCGTCTTGTGACAGTAGCGTACGTGTAGGTATGTACGGCAGGACCAAATCGGAGAGATGGGTAGGAGCACTGTCTGTGCTAGTGGCAGACTCCACTAAGCTGTCAAGCTTGCTAACAGCCTGCTGCCTGGCCTGCACCCTATCTCATTGTGGAGCTAGAGGAGTTAGAGCCCTGTCTATGTTCATAGATAAGATGAGAGCACCCCTCCAGCTAGTATGCAGTCCGTCACTCCTCAGCAGGCCAGGCTTGGTCCTGTTTGTGGGTAAGTTCCAGAAAGAGGGACAGAAAACAGTTTTCAACCAGCGATTGAGTTGTGAGACTGCTGTAGAGCGCATCACTCCCCCTAACTGGGAGGGGGCCAGAGACAATTGCTCGATGCCGACACATCTTTTTAGCTGATTTACACGCTGAAGCTATGTTGCGCTTGGTGACCTCTTGACTGTTTCATCCTAACATCGTTGGTGCCGACGTGGATAACAGTATCCCTATACTCTCTACACTCGCCAGTTTTAGCCTTAGCCAGCACAATCTTCAGATTAGCCTTTACATCGGTAGCCCTGCCCCCTGGTAAACAGTGTATGATCGCTGGATGATTATTTTTAAGTCTAATATTGTGGGTAATGGAGTCGCCAATGACTAGGGTTTTCAATTTGTCAGAACTAATGGTGGGAGGCTTCGGCGGCCTGCGTAAGAAGCTGGATCTGGAGCTGTGTGTTCGCCCTCCGGTGCTGCAGGCCTCTCAGATCCACATGAAGAACAAGGGGACATCGGGGTGAGACACACTGCTCTAACAAACTTAAACACCAACACACTCCCATCATCTCAGAGCACCAGTGTATACTGTTATGAATCCACAGAGCACTCGATCTTCACTGGGATTTTACATTTACAGTTATTCAAAACAGCAAGGCCACTTGTCTTAGTTTCTGGTCTCAATTAGCCACAAGGTCCTCCAACACCACAGCATCCAGCAGCAGTCAGGACAGTGTTTCCTTGGTGTTGGAAGGCATCAAGTAAGCTGTGCGCTTCCAGAAGACCATCTCTGAGGCCTGGCTCAAGGTAGGGAGAATAGGCAACTCTACAGAGGTTATATCAACAGCCAGTAAATGTATTTCCCCATGTGACTCTCCCTGTGTTGTTCTGCAGGCCATAGATAATGTGGACGCAGCAGAGTAAGTCACACCTTTCTCAGATTCTCCTCTTCTCTCTGTTCCTATAATTGCATAGGGGCTGAAACTTGTCAGATCAAATCAAATTGTATTTGTCACATGCGCTGAGTACAACAGGTGTAGACCTTACAGTGAAATGCTTACTTACAAGCCCTTAACCAACAATGCAGTTTTAAGAAAGATTACCTAAAAAAATAAAAGTAACAAATAATTAAAGAGCAGCAGTAAAATAACAATAGCGAGGCTATATACAGGGGGTACCGGTACTGAGTCAATGTGCGGGGGCACCGGTTAGTCGAGGTAATTGAGGTAATATGTACATGTAGGTAGAGTTATTAAAGTGACTATACATAGATAATAGACCATTAAAAGGGGGGGAGTGCAAATAGTCTGGGTAGCCATTTGATTAGATGTTCAGGAGTCTTATGGCTTGGGGGTAGAAGCTGTTTAGAAGCCTCTTGGACCTCGACTTGGCGCTCCGGTACCGCTTGTCATGCGGTAGCACAGAGAACAGTCTATGACTAGGGTGGCTGGAGTCTTTGACAGTTTTTAGAGGGCCTTCCTCTGACACTGCCTGCCAGGCCTCCCGAGTGGCGCAGTGGTCTAGGGCCCCTCAGGGGTGAGCACGCACCCCTGAGGGGCCCCCGTGTTGAGGATCAGGATCCAGTTGCAGAGGGAGGTGTTTAGTCCCAGGGTCCTTAGCTTAGTGATGAGTGAGGGCACTACGTTGTTGAGCTGTAGTCAATGAATAGCATTCTCATAGGTGTTCCTTTTGTCCAGGTGTGAAAGGGCAGTGTGGAGCGCAATAGAGATTGCATCATCTGTGGATCTGTTGGGGCGGTATGCAAATTGGAGTGGGTCAAGGGTTTCTGGGATAATGGTGTTGATATGAGCCATGATCAGCCTTTCAAAGCACTTCATGGCTACAGACGTGAGTGCTACGGGTCGGTAATCATTTAGGCAGGTTACCTTAGTGTTCTTGGGCACAGGGACTATGGTGGTCTGCTTGAAACATGTTGGTATTACAGACTCAGACAGGGAGAGGTTGAAAATATCAGTGAAGACACTTGTCAGTTGGTCAGCGCATGCTCGGAGTACACGTCCTGGTATTCCGTCTGGCCCTGCGGCCTTGTGAATGTTGACCTGTTTAAAGGTCTTACTCACATCGGCTACGGAGAGCGTGATCACACAGTCGTCCGGAAAAGCTGATGCTCTCATGCATGTTTCAGTGTTACTTGCCTCGAAGCGAGCATAGAAGTAATTTAGCTCGTCTGGTAGGCTTGTGTCACTGGGCAGCTCGCGGCTGTGCTTCCCTTTGTAGTCTGTAATAGTTTGCAAGCCCTGCCACGGTGTAGTACGATTCGATCTTAGTCCTGTATTGACGCTTTGCCTGTTTGATGGTTCGTCTGAGGGCATAGCGGGATTTCTTATAAGCTTCCGGGTTAGAGTCCCGCTCTTTGAAAGCTGCAGCTCTACCCTTTAGCTCAGTGCGGATGTTACCGGTAATCCATGGCTTCTGGTTGGGGTATGTACGTACAGTCACTGTGGGGACGACGTCGTCGATGCACTTATTGATGAGGCCAGTGACTGATGTTCCTGTTTGCTTATGGCCGTATACAGTTCATTGAGTGCGGTCTTACTGCCAGCATCGGTTTGTGGTGGTAAATAGACAACTATGAAGAATATAGATGAAAACTCTCTTGGTAGAGAGTGTGGAGCAAAACCTTGAGACTTCCTTAGATATCGTGCACCAGCTGTTGTTTACAAATATACATAGACCGCCACCCCTTGTCTTACCAGAGGCTGCTGTTCTGATGTCCAGAAACTTTTTTCGATCATAAGAGACGGAAGCAGCAACATTATGTACAAAATAAGTTACAAACAATGCGAAAAAATAAACAAAATAGCACGGTTGGTTAAGAGCCGATAAAACGGCAGCCATCCCCTCCGGCGCCATTCTTGTAGAATGACTTGTTGATACTAGTTGATTCTGTCTCTCCAAGTGATTCTGATGTTCCTGTGTTGTGTCTTTCTGTCTGTGTGCATGTGTGTGTCTGTTGGTCAGGTCATTGACTTGCTGGTCCTGTTCATCCTGCACTCCATCAATGCCAACCACAGCCGACGTGGAGCCGAGAGGGTGCTGAAGGTCAAAGTGAGAGCAGGACAGATCCAGGAGGCTCTGCTACAGAAGACCTTCAGGGGCTATGCACAGGTGGGACAGTCCTGTTACAGTAGTCCTGTCTCTCCAAGTGAAGCTGGTCTTAAACCTATATATCCCTGTTGCTCTGTTAGATCAAAGACCAATAAAGCTACAATTTGAGATTAGTTTTTCAGCAAAACGGCAGCTGAGGGATCAGGCTGGGACTGAGGAAAGAGAGGCCGATATAGAATAGAAATGCTATAAGGTAAAGATGAGCTGTGTGACTGAGGTGTTAACGTGGTGCTGATGCTGTGTGTGTTTCAGGTGATGCGAGGTTACTTCCCCTCCATCCTGGCCCTGGCCCAGAGTCTGCTGCGCTCCCCTGACCCCTGTGTGGTGCCTTTCGGTGGACACGTACCGACACTCATTCACTGCCTTTGACTCCTACTGCCAGCAGGTATGTGTGTGTGCGCGCATGTGCGTGTGTGTATAATTGATATGTCTTCATGTATGCATGCTGGCTAAAATATGCTTCACATGCTTATTTCCATTGTCAAGAGTTTTCTGTTCTTGTTCCCCGTGTGAGTGTGTTCAATGGTATTGTATGGTTCTTTCTATTGAATTTTACTTCCTCATGATGCCATCTATTTTGTGAAGCGCACCAGTCCCTCCTGCAGCAAAATACTTATTTCCCCCATTAAAATGCAAATCAATTTATAACATTTTTGACGTGTTTTTCTGGATTTTTTGTTGTTATTCTGTCTCTCACTGTTCAAATAAACCTACCATTAAAATTATAGACTGATAATTTCTTTGTCAGTGGGCAAACGTACAAAATCAGCAGGGGATCAAATACTTTTTTCCCTCACTGTAGGACTCGTTTTACTGTGGATATAGATACTTTTGTACCTGTTTCCTCCAGCATCTTTACAAGGTCCTTTACTGTTGTTCTGGGATTTATTTGCACTTTTTGCACCAAAGTACGTTCATCTCTAAGAGACAGAACGCGTCTCCTTCCTGAACGGTATGACGGCTGCGTGGTCCCGTGGTGTTTATACTTGCGTACTATTGTTTGTACAGATGAACGTGGTACATTCAGGCATTTGGAAATTGCTCCCAAGGATGAACCAGACTTGTGGAGGTCTACATTTCTTTTGATTTTCCCATGTCAAGCAAAGAGGCACTGAGTTTGAAGGTAGGCCTTGAAATACATCCACAGGTACACCTCCAATTGACTCAGATTATGTCAATTAGCCTATCAGAAGCTTCTAAAGCCATGACATCATTTTCTAGAATATTCCAAGCTGTTTAAAGGCACAGTCAATTTAGTGTATGTAAACTTCTGACCCACTAGAATTGTGATACAGTGAATTATAAGTGAAATAATCTGTCTGTAAACAATTGTTGGAAAAATTACGTGTCATGCACAAAGTAGATGTCCTAACCGACTTGCCAAAACTTGTGGAGTGGTTGAAAAACAAGTTTTAATGACACAAACCTAAGTGTATGTAAACTTCCGACTTCAACTGTATGTACAAGTAGAGTTGAGATGTGTCTGTTATTGGAACTCTGTGAAGCATTTATTTGGGCTGCAACTTCTGAGGCTGGTAACTCTAATGAACGTATTCTCTGCATCAGAGGTAACTCTGAGTCTTCCATTCCTGTGGCGTTCCTCATGAGAGCCAGTTTCATCATAGCGCTTGATAGTTTTTGCGACTGCACTTGAAGAAACTTTCAAAGTTCTTGAAATGTTCCGTATTGACTGACCATGTCTTAAAGTAATGATGGACTGTTGTTTCTCTTTGCTTATTTGAGACATTCTTGCCATAATATGGACTTGGTCTTTTACCAAAAAGGGCTTTCTTCTGTATACCCCCCCTACATTGTCACAACACAACTGATTGGCTCAAACGCATGAAGAAGGAAAGTAATTCATTTACATTTTAGTCATTTAGCAGACGCTCTTATCCAGAGCGACTTACAGTTAGTGAATACATATTTTTTTATACTGGCCCCCCGTGGGAATTGAACCCACAACCCTGGCGTTGCAAACGCCATGCTCTATCAACTGAGCTACATCCCTGCCGGCCATTCCCTCCCCTACCCTGGACGACGCTGGGCCAATTGTGCGCCGCCCATGAGTCTCCCGGTCGCGGCCGGCTGCGACAGAGCCTGGATTCGAACCAGGATCTCTAGTGGCACAGTTAGCACTGCGATGCAGTGCCTTAGACCACTGCGCCACTCAGGAGGACTAATTCCACAAATTAACTTTTAAGAAGGCACACCTGTTAGATGAAATGCATTCCAGGTGACTACCTCATGAAGCTGGTTGAGAGAATGCCAAGAGTGTGCAAAGCTGTCATCAAGGCAAAGGGTGGCTATTTGAAGAATCTCAAATATAAAATATATTTTGATTTGTTTAACACTTTTTTGGTTACTACATGATTCCATATGTGTTAGTTCATAGTTTTGATGTCTTCACTATTATTCTACAATGTAGGAAATAGTAAAAATAAAGAAAAACCCTTGAATGAGTAGGTGTGTCGAAACTTTTGACTGGTAGTGTACGTTTCAACATCAATGCCCTCAGAATGTGATATCCCAACAATGCTACCAAAGTAACCCCTGCTACCATTAACACTGCCCATGATGCATACTTCAAGATACTCCTCAATGTAGAAAATAGTAAAAATAAAGAAAAACCCTTGAATGATTAGGTGTTCTAAAACTTTTGACTGGTACTGTACATATATTTATTTTTTGTATTTTACCTCCTTTTTCACTCAATTTCAATTGCGATCTTGTCTCATCGCTGCAACTCCCCAACGGGCTCGGGAGAGGCAAAGATCGAGTCATGCATCCTCCGAAACATGACCCGACAAAACGCGCTCCTTAACACCACACCAATGTGTCTAAATAAAACACTGTTCAACTGACGACCAAAGTCAGCCTGCAGGCGCCCGGCCCGCCACAAGGAGTCGCTAGAGCATGATTAGCCAAGTAAAGCCCCACCGGCCAAACCCTCCCCTAACTCGGACAACGCTGGGCCAATTGTGCGCCGCCCTATGGGACTCCTGGTCATGGCCGTTGTGACACAGCCTGGGATCGAACCCAGGTCTGTAGTGACGCAACTGTCTCATCGCTGCAACTCCCCAACGGGCTCGGGAGAGGCAAAGATCGAGTCATGCATCCTCCGAAACATGACCCGCCAAAACGCGCTGCTTAACACCACACCAATGTGTCTAAATAAAACACTGTTCAACTGACGACCAAAGTCAGCCTGCAGGCGCCCGGCCCGCCACAAGGAGTCGCTAGAGCATGATTAGCCAAGTAAAGCCCCACCGGCCAAACCCTCCCCTAACTCGGACAACGCTGGGCCAATTGTGCGCCGCCCTATGGGACTCCTGGTCATGGCCGTTGTGACACAGCCTGGGATCGAACCCAGGTCTGTAGTGACGCCTCAAGCACTGCGATGCAGTGCCTTAGACCGCTGCGCCACTCAGGAGGCCCTTGTAACTATAATTTTTATGCCTACTGTTAGCAATAGCCCATATTAGCAGACTTACACTGAGTATACCAAACATTAAGAACACCTTCCTAATATTGAGTTGCACCACCCCGCCCCCCCCAACCTTTTTCCCTCAAAACAGACTAAATTCTAAATAAACATGGACTAGCATTCCACAGGGATGCTAGCCCATGTTGACGCCAATGCTTCCCACAGTTGTATCAAGTTGGCTAGATGTCTTTTGGGTGGTGGACCATTCTTGAAACACACGGGAAACTGTTGAGCATGAAAAACCCAGCAGCGTTGCAGTGCTTGACATAAACCGGTGCGCATGGCACCTACTACTATACAACCGTTCAAACATATTTTGTCTTGTCTATTCACCTTCTGAATGGCACACATACACAATCTATGTCTCAATTGTCTCAAGGCTTAAAAATCCTTCTTTAACCTGTATCCTCCCCTTCATCTATACTGATTTAAAGTGGATTTAACAAGCGGCATCAATAAGGAATCACAGCTTTCACCTGGATTCACCTGGTCAGTCTATGACATGGAAAGAGTTATTAATGTTTTGTATACTCAGTGTATTTAATTTCAAACTTCACATTTCTCTAGTATTGGCTACTTATCGTGATTATCGATATCAGTTACAGTGCCTTCAGAAAGTATTCATACCCCCCTTGACTCACTGTCTTCTTGGTAAGCAACTCCAGTGTAGATTCGACCTTGTGTTTTAAGTTATTGTCCTGCTGAAAGGTGAATTTGTCTTGCCCATTCACCCAGTCTGATGGAAAGCAGACTGAACCAGCTTTTCCTCTAGGATTTTGCCTGTGCTTAGCTCCATTCCGTTTCTTTTTATCCTGAAAAGCTCCCCAGTCCTTAACGATTACAAGCATACCCATAACATGATGCAGCCACCACTATGCTTGAAAGTATGGAGAGTGGTACTCCGTAGTAATGTGTTGTTTTGGATTTGCTCCAAACATAACACTGTATTCAGGACAAAAAGTTAATTGCTTTGCCACATCTTTTGCAGTATTACTTTAGTGCCTGGTTGCAAACAGGATGCATGTTTTGGAATATTTGTATTCTGTACAGGCTTTCTTCTTTTCATTCTGTCAATTAGTTTAGTATTGTGGAGTAACTACAATGTTGTTGATCCATCCTCAGTTTTCTCCTATCACAGCCATTAAACCCTAACTGCTTTAAAGTCACCATTAGCCTCATGGTGAAATCCCTGTGCTGTTTCCTTCCTCTCTGGCAACTGAGTTAAGAAGGATGCCTGTATCTTTGTAGTGACTGGGTGTATTGATACACCACCAAAGTGTAATTAATAACTTCAACATACTCAAAGGGATATTCAATTTCAGCTTTTTGTTTTTTTTACCCATCTACCAATAGGTGCCCTTCTTTGTCTTTGTGGTTGAATCTGTTTTAAATTCACTGCTTGACTGGGGGATCTTACAGATAATTGTATGTGTGGGGTACAGAGATGAGGTATTCATAAATAAATCATGTTAAACACTTTTATTGCACACAGAATGAGTCCATGGAACTTATGTGACTTGTTAAGCACATTTATTGAACACACTTATTGACTCAAGACATTTCAGCTTATCATTTTTATTAATTTGTAAACATTGTGTGTAGGCCAGTGACAAAAAAATCTAAATTTGATCCATTTTAAATTCAGGCACAAAATGTGGAAAATTCAAGGGGTATGAATACTTTCTGAAGGCACTGTAAATGTCCTTGATAAATGGTTGGTACGGTCGGTGTCTATAATTTTTGTTTTATTGTCCCAGCTCTACGCACAAGTACAAGTACTTTTTGAAAATGAAAACACTTCAGGTAGCTCATGTATGGCTACTAACACTGCAGCAGACACATGCATGTTTCAACTCAGCCTGCTGTGCTGGGAATGGTGTAGACATGCTCTGGTTCTTGCCGTTCTAATGGGAGGTTGTGCGCGTGTGTGCATGTGTTTGCAGGCTGCCCTCTGATCCTGACTGACATGGATGTGGTGGAGAAGTCAGAGAGCCTGTCCAAGACTGATAGAGAGTTCCTCTGTGGCTTGCTCTTCCACACCATCAACTGGTTTAGAGAGGTAAGTACAGCTCTGTCTTAGACAAGGGATAATGGGATGTCTTAGACAAGGGATTTATGGTCTATAGCAAGACATGTATACTTTTTCCGGAGATGAGATTCAACACTTATTGTGGTGGTTTTCTTGCAGAGGGTACTGGTAAGAAGAGAGAAGCCCCTGCTAAGAACTCATCAGCAGACAGCTCTCAGCTGGAGGAGGGCACGGAGGCAGAGGAGACCCAGCAGGTTAACACACACACACACACCTACACACACCTCTGACCTCTCACCTTTGTCACAGGATGTGACTTTTACATACAATACTCTCTTTTCCAGGGGTGGAATTAAAATGATATTTTCTTGTGTTCCCTCTACCCCTGCAGGACCATCCAGACAATGAGAAGGTTCAGGGGGTCAGTCTAGTGTCCTACCGGCCCTTCTTCAGGGAGCTGGACATGGAGGTGCTCAGTGTGCTGCAGTGTAGCCTGCTCTCCCGCTCTCTGCTGGACAGTGAGCTCCACAGCAAGGTAGAACACCACCCATCCCAGAGCCTGGACACATCACACACACAATACTCCCTCAGGGTTGGGCTCTTATTCCATTTGAACTCCGCCAATTATGAGATGGATGGAAATTAAATTACTGAATTGAAAAATCATAATAAAAGTGTTAGGCAATTATCACATTCTCTGAATTGACCCAGTTTACGCCAAATTGTCTGCAACCTTGTTCCCTGTATATGTCTCATACACACTAAAATAAAGGGACACTAGCTAGAATCCCTCCAATGTGTCTGTGTGCTGTAAAGAGATGCTGTGGACCTGTGTAGGTGCGTGAGGAGGTGCAGCTGGGCCCAGCAGAGTTAATCTTCTTGCTGGAGGATATGTGGCACAAACTGGAATTCAGTCTGACTGCTGCCCCTGCCAAGAGAGCTCCATTCTTCAAGGTAGGACACGCACGCACATACACACACACATCAGTTTCTCTTTCATCCTCCATATTGTCTCCTGGCTGCAGGGAAAGACAGACAAGTTTGTGGGTTTCTCCCACCTGTAGCCGAAGAGCCCTAAGGACATCGCCGCCTGCTGTGTCCAGCTGCTGCCCACCTTCTGCACCCACCTGGAGAACTGCCACAATCACTTCCAGATACACACACAAGACACACACACAGCTTCATGTTTTTTTGGTGCTCGGCACACATTTAGCTCATTGTTGTAGTGTCCCCCTTTGTGACTGTCTTTCCTGCTGTGTGCAGACTCTGCTGTCTAAAAACCAGGGGGTGGTGGACGCCCCAGGTCTGGATGTGAAGGAGCACCAGCTGCTGTCCTCAGCCTACCAGCTTGTCCTACAGGTCCTACACACCTCCTTCAGCTGGTCAGTCACACCTCAACACACCACCTGCACACTCCTGCCTTTCAGGACCATATCATCACAGTGCCTCACCTTCCAGGAAATTACAATTACTCAGGGTTTTGCAATTGTGGTCCTGTAGAGGTTGGTGTTGGCTTGTTTTGTTCCAGCCCAGCTCTAACACACCTGATTCAACAAATGGGAATCAGGTGTGTTAGTGGGCTGCAACAATAGCCAGGAACAGGTTTTCCCATCTCTATGGATCTGGCGGTGTAGCCTACAGTCCTGTCAGTTGTATCAGTAGCTGTGGTGAATGACTCTTGTCTCGTTGTGTGTCAGGTCTGGTTTTTCCCAGCCAGAGCACCGTGGCCTGCTGAAGAGAGCTCTGGGAGTGCTGGCTGACCAGCTGAAAGAGGGAGGGCTTGAACTGACCCTGGACCAGCTCATCAAGTGAGTGGTGAAACATTCCCTATCAGATAATAGCCAGTGTTTGTGTGTGTGTGTGTGTGTGTGTGTGACAAGTATGGTAAAGCTGTTCTTCCCTATCTCTCTGGTCTTCAGACACAGCTTTGAGTACCTGCTGAACTTCCGCAGTACGGTGCCCAGCCTCAGCTTAGCTCTGTGTCTCTCCCAGCTGCGAGAGAGAAGGGCACCAGGCTACATACAGGGAGCAGACCGGTGAGACACACACACGCTAAATCAGTCTCTATAGGATTGATGCAACAGTAAAATGGACTGTATCAGGATTAATTCAATTTCAATCCTGTCAATTCCGAAGATTTATTGATATTCTGAAAAGTTGCCTTTATTTTAAATGAGGATCTGTTCAGTAGATAACGGTCTCTCCCTCTAGCAACCCTAGTCCATTAGTTATTGTGCCAGGAGTGGGTGACTGTCAGCGGAGACGGAGAGAAAGGACCCAAACACAATGAGACTCTCCAAACTCTCCTTAGGGGTGTGTCTCGCAAGGATTCACTGATGATGTAGAGCAGTTAATGAATTAAGGTGGCCGTTGGGTCTTAGTATACTACAGACACTGGAAAGTAGAATTTACTCTATAGGGGAGTCCCAACCTTCTTGTAACCTCATTTATTGCAGCTCTTCTCCTGCTATTATGGTTGCCATGCTCCCACTGGCTGTAAGGTGAATAATACTATTCTGAGTGTTCATGGTGTTTTTGTTCCCTTCTCTCCTCTACACTCCCCCTCTCTGTAGTATTTACCTAGAGCACACTGATGATGTTCTGAAGGCAGTGGAGGAGATAGCTGGAGAGGGCATCCCTGAGCTCCTCAACACAGCAGCCAAAGACGCCAGCTCTAGAACTTGGCCCACTCTCAACAGGTAGGTCCTGGTACATATGTGTACAACTATCACTATCTCTCCTGACCTCTATACGCCCATATGGGTGGTTACATTGACCACCTGCCAATCTTTCCCCCTCTCTCTCACTAGGCTGACGTTCCTGGTGTTCTCTATGGGGATGATGGGAGAGCTGGAGAAGGCTGTGAGGAAGATTCCCCCTGGCAGGCACAACTGGACACACATACACAGACAGGCACAGAGGAACTGCCAGTGGAGCAGATGCAAGCTAGCTGGTTTGTGGGCGCTAGTAGATATTGTGCAGTGACTATGATACGCTTGTGTGTGACTGCATACATTCAGCAAGCATTAGTGTGTACTGTGTGTGATCTATAATTGGACATTTACCCTTTTCTGTGTCCAGGTGAAGAGTGAGAAGCTGCTGACATGGAACCTGGCTGTCAGAGACTTCCACATCCTGGTCAACCTGGTCAAGGTACTGAGTCTGTTTGCGCTAGGAGCTAGTCATGAATGGGTTAACCCTTATTCAAACACATGATGTGTCTAGAATGTGTTATGATTGTTCAGTTCACTATGGAAGATGTATGGCTGGAAATAGCATTTAAATTACTGTGCCCACGCTAAACGAGAAGCGTGTAAACATGTATTCCCCCGGGTGTTCTGCCTCTCCAACACACACTCTGGATGGAGGGAGATTAAGCCATCTGTCATGCTCTGCTGGCTCCATGCCGCGTGTGTGCAGTGGTGTGTGTTTGTATGTGTGTTTGTTGTGTGTGTACGTGTGTGCAGGGGTGTGTGTGCATGTGGATGGGCTCTCTGCTGGCTGGGTTTGGGTGTTGAGGAGCTAGAGGTAGTGTGTGTATTCGAATGTGTCTCCTCCATCTTCTCCTCGCCAGGTGTTTGACAACAGACCAGTGTTCAATGTGTGCCTGAAGGTGAGTCTCAGTACATTGGCACTGGCTCTGCCTGTCACAGTGTCAGACACATTCCATAACTATAATATTACCTGTCTTTTTAGGTTGTTGTTGTTGTTGTTGTTGTCTAGTATGGCAGTCTTTCCTGAAGCTGGGGATGCCATTGTTGGATTTCAGTTTTAAAAAGCACAAGGTACAGCCAAAAGACTGAGGGGAAAATACTAGAGAGAATGGTTTATTTCAAATTCAATAAGGCGACATTACATGGTGTCAATAGCAGCTAATGCTGAATTATTTGACACAATTTACAATAATCATAAATACATAATACACAAGAAATCCATCAACACAATAAAATCTACAACTTTAAAATAGTCAGTTGTTCAGTGGTTCAGTGTAATTGGTGTGTGTGTGAGACTGTGTGTGTTTGTGTGTGTCCGCGCTGACTCAGGAGGATGTCCAGAGCCTGCTGAAGACCTTCCAGCTCAGCACCAGGCAGCTCCACCACATGTGTGGACACTCCAAGGTACAACCCAGCCTCCAACACTACTCCTGTCCTCTCCACAGAAACCTTCTGTGTGGATGAAATATTTGAGAATGATGCTAGCCAACATATGAAGACAAAATTACATCCCTCTGATATGCCATCTACACTGAGTGTACAAAACATTAGGAATACCTGCTCTTTCCATGACATAGACTGACCAGGTGAATCCAGGTGAAAGCTATGATCCCTTATTGATGTCACTTGTTAAATCCACTTCAATCAGTGTAGATGAAGGGGAAGAGACAGGTTAAAGAAGGATTTTTAAGCGTTGATACAATTGAGACATGGATTGTGTATGTGTGCCATTCAGAGGGTGAATGGCCAAGACAAAAGATTTAAGTGCCTTTGAACGGGGTATGGTAGTAGGTGCCATGCGCAACGGTTTGAGTGTGTCAAGAACTGCAACACTGCTGGGTTTTTCACGCTCAACATTTTCCCTTGTGTATCAAGAATGGT
Source organism: Coregonus clupeaformis (assembly GCF_020615455.1). Lineage (NCBI taxonomy): Eukaryota > Metazoa > Chordata > Actinopteri > Salmoniformes > Salmonidae > Coregonus > Coregonus clupeaformis. Next base: position 36,931,402 of record NC_059203.1, on the reverse strand, counting down.
CCACCACCCAAAGGACATCCAGCCAACTTGACACAACTGTGGAGTCAACAGGGGCCAGCATCCCTGTGGAATGCTTTCGACACCTTGTAGAGTCCATGCCCTGACGAATTGCTGTTCTGAGGGCAAAAGGGTGTGCAACTCAATATTAGGAAGGCGTTTCTAATGTTTTTGTAGACTCAGTGACTATCAATGACGTTGATTATGGGGACGTGTGTGATATGAAAAGGTATGTTTTGTCATACTATTTGTTTGTGGTGTTGTGGTGACCTGTGGTGTTCTTGCCAAGATCTACCAGGACACCATTCTGACCAACCATGTGCCAGCCCTGAAGAAGAGCCTGGAGCAGTTTGTGTACACAGTGAAGGCCATGCTCATCCTCAACCACTGTCAGGAGGCCTTCTGGCTGGGCAACCTCAACAACAGAGACCTCAAGGTACTGGATGGGTCACTGACTACCGCACCGAGAGGGTGTGTGTGTGTGTGTGTGTGTGTGTGTGTGTGTGTGTGTGTGTGTGTGTCTGTGTGTGGTCTCACCATGTGGGTGATTTCCCTATGGGCTCAGTGTGTACAGTGGCTTGTGAAAGTATTCATCCCCCCTTGGCATTTTTCCTATTTTGTTGCCTTACAACCTGGTATTAAAATTGATTTTTTTGGGGGTTTGTATCATTTGATTTACACAACATGCCTACTACTTTGAAGGTGTAAAATATTTTTTATTGTGAAACAAACAAGAAATAAGACAAAAAAAAATTGAGCGTGCATAACTATTCACCCCCCCAAAGTCAATACTTTGTAGAGCTACCTTTTGCAGCAATTACAGCTGCAAGTCTCTTGCAAGTCTCTAACCACTGGGATTTTTGCCCATTCTTCAAGGAAAAACCGCTCCAGCTCCTTCAAGTTGGATGGGTTCCGCTGGTGTACAGCAATCTTTAAGTCATACCACAGATTCTCAATTGGATTGAGGTCTGGGCTTTGACTAGGCCATTCCAATACATTTAAATGTTTCCCCTTAAACCACTCAAGTGTTGCTTTAGCAGTATGCTTAGGGTCATTGTCCTGCTGGAAGGTGAACCTCCGTCCCAGTCTCAAATCTCTGGAAGACTGAAACAGGTTTCCCTCAAGAATTTCCTTGTATTTAGCGCCATCCATCATTCCTTCAATTCTGACCAGATGCTGCCACCACCATGCTTCACTGTGAGGATGGTGTTCTCGTGTGATGAGAGGTGTTGGGTTTCCGCCAGACATAGCGTTTTCCTTGATGGCCAAAAAGCTCAATTTTAGTCTCATCTGACCAGAGTACCTTCTTCCATATGTTTGGGGAGTCTCGCACATGGCTTTTGGCGAACACCAAACGTGTTTGCTTCTTTTTTTCTTTAAGCGAGGTAGTCACCTGGAATGCATTTCAATTAACAGGTGTGCCTTCTTAAAAGTTAATTTGTGGAATTTCTTTCCTCCTTAATGCGTTTGAGCCAATCAGTTGTGTTGTGACAAGGTAGGGGGGGTATACAGAAGAAAGCCCTATTTGGTAAAAGACCAAGTCCATATTATGGCAAGAACGGCTCAAATAAGCAAAGAGAAACGACAGTTCATCATTACTTTAAGACATGAAGGTCAGTCAATCTGGAAAATTTCAAGAACTTTGAACGTTTCTTCAAGTGCAGTCGCAAAAACTATCAAGCGCTATGATGAAACTGGCTCTCCTGAGGACCGCCACAGGAATGGAAGACCCAGAGTTACCTCTGCTGCAGAGGATAAGTTCATTAGAGTTACCAGCCTCAGATATTGCAGCCCAAATAGATGCTTCACAGATTTCAAGTAACAGACACATCTCAACATCAACTGTTCAGAGGAGACTGCGTGAATCAGGCCTTCATGGTCGAATTTCTGCAAAGAAACCACTACTAAAGGACACCAGTAAGAAGAAGAGACTTGCTTGGGCCAAGAAACACGAGCAATGGACATTAGACCGGTGGAAATCTGTCCTTTGGTCTGGAGTCCAAATTGGAGAGTTTTGGTTCCACCGCCGTGTCTTTGAGACGCAGTGTAGGTGAACGGATGATCTCCGCATGTGTAGTTCCCACCGTGAAGCATGGAGGAGGAGGTGTGATGGTGTGGGGATGCTTTGCTGGTGACACTGTTTGTGATTTATTTAGAATTCAAGGCACACTTAACCAGCATGGCTACCACAGCATTCTGCAGCGATACGCCATCCCATCTGGTTTGGGCTTAGTGGGACTATCATTTGTTTTTCAACAGGACAATGACCCAACACACCTCCAGGCTGTGTAAGGGCTATTTGACCAAGAAGGAGAGTGATGGAGTGCTGCATCAGATGACCTGGCCTCTACAATCACCCGACCTCTAACCAATTGAGATGGTTTGGGATGAGTTGGATCTCAGAGTGAAGGAAAAGCAGCCAACAAGTGCTAAGCATATGTGGGAACTCCTTCAAGACTGTTGGAAAAGCATTCCAGGTGAAGCTGGTTGAGAGAATGCCAAGAGTGTGCAAAGCTGTCATCAAGGGAAAGGGTGGCTACATTGAATAATTTTTTTAAACAATTGTTTGGTTACTACATGATTCCATATGTGTTATTTCATAGTTTTGATGTCTTCACTATTATTCTACAAGGTAGAAATTGTATAAATAAAGAAAAACCCTTGAATGAATAGGTGTGTCCAAACTTTTGACTGGTATTGTATGTGTAAATGATAGATGCACACACACACACACATACTACATGGTAATGTTTTTAAATGTATGTACATTTAAAAGTATTTTGTCTGTAATGTCTTTTTTGTTATGTGTCGGACCCCAGTAAGACTAGCTGTCACCATTGGCGTCGGCTAATGGGAATCCTAATAAATCAAATCAAATAGATGCCTTTGTCTTGCAGGGTGAGGAGATCCTCTCTCAGCCCTCAAAGGGGAGTGATGAAGAGGAGGAGGAGGAAGGCTCCCAGCTGCCTCAGGAGCAGTCAGAGGATGAGGTACAAGCCATAAACGTATAAAGCTACTGTATTGAGTTAAATGTAATTGCTAAAATAATTTCTCTCTTTGTTACATATTTGATTGAAACACAATATACTAATTTTGTTTTTTTTGTAACCTTTCATTTTCTTCAAGCTTTCTGTCTATTGTAATCCCAAGAACAGTTAGATTTGTAGAGGATCCTTATGTAGTGAACATTGAGGTTTACAGGCAGCTATAAGGGAAATGGGCATCTGTGTGTGGAACACTGGGCTGATAAGATAAGTTGTACGGTTTCTGTTCCTAGCTAATCATTACTGGCAAGATCCAGAAAACAACAGTGAGGCAGGTTCAGGAGCACTGAGCCATGTTGTTAGACAGTAGCCCTCTAGTCTACATAAATGGGGTGATTTGCCGTAGAGTACAGCATCCTTCTAAAACACTGCTCAGTTTGTTTATCACACATGGCCACTTCCCCAGCTTCCTCTGCTTGCAAAGGGAGATGTTTTCCAGTCTAATGCCCTGCTGTGGCAAAATTACAAAGCTCAATTTTTACTGTTTCTTTCAGGCCCAGGAGAGTGACTGAGGAGAGGAAGAATGGCAACAGGAAGGAAGAGGGGAACAATGATGAAATCGCAGATGACTCGGATGATTAGGACAATGTGGAGGAATACTGTCGACTCTGTGAGCTCTTGACCTTTTGGTGTCAACAAACTCTAACCTTGCATAACCCATATCCCTTTGCCCACTCAGATAGGAATAGGTCAGGGAGAACAAAGAGGCGATTCCTAGTGTCTTGCTGCCATTGAGAACATTGACATTTAGTGGATTTCTGGGGAAGGAGGGGTCACTGTTAATGAGTGTTCAAAACGCTGCAAACAGCATTAGAGTGCTGAACTGTTTCAAACGCTAATGTCTGAGGCCAAATAGTTATAATTTATTTAACAATCCCTTGAAAACGGCATGCAGTTATTCAATGGTTTTAGCAGAGCTGCAGGTCTCCTTGCCCCTCAGCAGGTAAATCGAAAGATCTGCACCTTATTGTGATATTTATTAGTAACGACCTATTATAGGTCATAGGCCTATTTCATAGAAGTCTGGAAACACTGGGCAGTTACATTAATCAGTGTTTGCAAATGTGAGAGAGCCTTGTATGTCTAGTTTTTGTCACTGTCAAACATTATAACATTATCTTTGTTTATGAACTGGGTCCCTAGATGATGGAGCAACTGATATAATGTGATGTACTGTATCATTCAAATATATACAAGTTAGTCTTGTTCCCAGTCTCACAAGCTTGATTCATTACCTGAAACTGTAGTAGATAATGCAATGGACTCCATTGAGTGGTAAGGCAAAAGCAACCGACTGTAGACAAAGGTTGAGGAGTGAAGTTGGGGGAGGTGCATCTGCAAAAGTCGGACACTAACCACATTTCCATCCACAGTTTTAATGCGAATAAAGTCATAGCATATTTTTTTTTAAATCACATCTGTGATGGAAAGTTTCGGTAGAATTTGATAAATGCCGACAGAACATTTTCTTGCTCAACATGGTAGAATCGTTTTGTGTCTGTAAAATGTATTATTTGAGAAATGTTGGTGGAAACTCTTTTATGCGCAAATATTAATATAATAACCATCATATTGAAGTAAACTTAGTCACACAATATGGTGATATGTTGTGTGGTCCTCCCACTATGACTCAGGAAACCATGCAGTTTAAAGGCTACAGATGAAATAATGTATGATGAACTTCACAGGGTGGTGAAAGTGAACAGTGATCTTGATGCCCTATTACAATAAATATCGAGGGTCTTATTCTGGTGACATGATGATCGATGCTTAAATATTCTGGCTTTTATCCATAATAATCTCATCATGTAGACTAGCGTACACGAGCTGTTGGCTACAGCGCGTGTGCCAAGACCAGAGTATGCACATTTGCTATTTAACTCAACAGTTTTTGTGACAAAACTATCGATAGTTTAAAATGTGATGGAAACATATTGAACTTTAGATTTTTATTCGGTACATGAAAATTTAGTGCACACAAAATGTAGTTTTCACTTATGTCAGGGGTGTCAAACTCATTTTAGCTCAGGGGCCACATGGAGGAAAATCTTGGAGGAAAATCTATTCCCAAGTGGGCCGGACCGGTAAAATCATGGTATATATAACTGCTCCCGAGTGGCGCAGTGGTTAAAAAACAACAACTTCAGATTGTTTTCTAAAAAAACTTTTGTTTTAATACTATCAACATAAAACATAAAGCTGGAGCCTGAGGACAGTGTGTCCAAAATAGTACAAGCACAACATCACTATTAATCATAAAACACCTCAAGTTTATTTGAAAATTCTAAAGAAAAAGAACACACAAACACACAATGCCTCAGTGATTCACAGAACTGTTTCACAGATCACAGAACTATATCAGGGTGTCATTTCTCAGGCAGAAATGTAGATACAAATAATGAAATCCTGTTCCCCAAACAAGTGCAAGAATAGGTTAAATATACAAATAAAATAAAAATAAATTAAAAACAATAGCACATCAACATAAAAACATATAAACATAAAGCTGGAGCCTGAGGACAGTGTGTCCAAAAGCACAACATCACTATTAATCATAAAACACCTCAAGCTATTTGAAATTCTGAGGACAAACAACACACAAACACACAATGCCTCAGTGATTCACAGAAGTATATCACAGATCACAGAACTATATCAGGGTGTCTCATGCAGCACTTTAAGTGGGGTTGCATAGTTTATTTGACTCCTGATACCTGGCATCTTTAGCTTTCACCAGCGCATCAATATCAGGCGTCACATCCTGAGTGGCAGCCAACTTCAGGATGTGATTCAAGTGCTTGTGCATGAGCCTTGAGCGCAGCTTTGTTTTATTTATGCTCATTACAGAGAACTTGCTCACAAAGATATGTGGTTCCAAACATGCACAACAGTTTTGCCGCGAGGGCTGTCAAGTTGGGGTAACCTGGCAAGAGATTCTGATAAAATGTGTCCAAGCCAGCTGCGGCAAATTTGCCCTTCAAATCCGAGTCACACTGCAAGTATATTATTTCAAGTTGGATGCTGACGGGCAGATCAGAGGGATTCACGGTTAATGGCGAACAAAAAACGTTGAAGTCTTTCTCCAGTTCACCAAAAATCTGAAAGTGTTGCTCAAACTCCCTTAACAGTCCCGTTATTTTATCTTTGAACCGCTTCATGTCTGCCACATGTTGGGTCGCACACACATTTTTCAGACAGGGGAAGTGAGCTGCATCACCACCGGCGAGTTGCGTCTCCCACAATGACAGCTTCAACTTGAAAGAAAGTATACTGTCATAATACTGCGTGGCAACTTTGTTGCACCCTTGCAGCTGTTTGTTCAAGTTATTCAGGTGCTCTGTAACATCCACCATAAATGCAAGGTCCTGCATCCATTCTGCGGGATGAAATTCTAACACTGGTTTGCCCTTTTCTTCCATGAACTGTTCAATTTCTTCTCGTAAATCAAAGAAACGCCTCAGCACAGCACCTCGGCTTAACCATCTTACCTCAGTGTGGTATGGCAGGCCATAGATGTGGTCTTTCTCTCTGAGAAGGCTGTCAAACTGACGTTGATTCAGGCTTCTGGATCGGATGAAATTAACAGTTTGGATAATATAATAATAATAATATAATAATAATATAATCAAAATAATAACCACCTTCATGACGTTATCCATCTTTAATGACTTGCAACACAAAGCCTCCTGGTGCAAAATACAGTGAAAAGTCCAAAAATCACGTCCTCCATTTGCAGATTGCACTTTCTCTCTGAACTTTGTCACAACGCCTGCTTTTTTCCCGATCATTGAGGGCGCACCATCTAGAGCCAGGCTGACAGCGCGGGACCAGTCCACTCCGACCCTATCCAACGCGCTGACGAGTGCAGTGAAAATATCAGCTGCTGTCGTTGTATCTGTCATCGGCACCAACTCCACAAACTCCTCGGTGACGGTCAATGTGTCATCAACTCTGCGGATGAAAATGGCCAGTTGTGCAACATCTGTAATGTCCGTGCTCAATTGTGCTCAATTGCAACCAAAAACGCAATAAATTACTTTACTTTTTGCTTTCCCATTCAATTCCGTGAATAAATAGAAGGATGACAATTTTTCTTGGAACACTCTGCACTCTGCGTCCACTTTTCTCTTTTTTGACAGAGACATATTGGGGCAATGAGGGTGCCAAAGCACATAATGTTAAAAGTAGAAGCCGTAATAAATATCGCGGGCAAAACAAAGTAGCTCATCCGGACTGGCTGCACTTGCTTGACCTATTTGCTCTGCCCCGGTATAAACAGTTTGCTTGCTTAACACAATTACTATTGCGCCATCCAGTGGACACAATTGGAACAGCAGTTTCTTTTATTGAAAAATTGCAGCTCATTTTTATACTTTACAAAATCATCTCGCGGGCCGGATTAAACCCGTTTGCGGGCCGGACGTTTGACACCCCTGACTTATGTCATCATGCACAGATTTTTATCATCACAAGTCCATTTGGTGGAAACACCACTGGTGAGAAAATGCGCATATTTTCTTTATGCGGATTCTAGAATGTTTGCATAAAAATCTGTCGCCAATTGGATGGAGACCTAGCTACTGATGTGGTTTTCCAACCGCAAGGCTAAGGGCAACATGGCAGTGCTGCCATTGTTTATGAAAGTTGTTCTTTAAGTCGAAATAAACATGTCTCCAACCCCCATATCACACTTACAAACTTAAAATATAAGGATGGGACTAATAACAACTAACAACAACTAATAACAACAAGATAACTAATGTAAAGCATACTGTGTCCATAATAAGTATATAGGTTATAGGTTGAGAGCTTTTGTGAAAGAGCACAGTTAGAAAGATATGGAATATAGAAGCAAACCGGATGGACATCATGAAAATGATCGGAGAGGTTGAGGAAGTTCAGGAGTAAAAACAAACAAAATATAATTATTGTAAAATTGACTGTGTCCATAAAATCTATATAGTATTTATAAACTCGAAGTAGAGGCCTAAGCATTGTTGTTCACCAGTTTACTCCAATTAGGGAAGGGGTGGTAGGGTTGGAAAGTAATAAAGGGAAATTTATATTTTTTAAAGGATATATATATATACACTGCTCAAAAAAATAAAGGGAACACTTAAACAACACAATGTAACTCCAAGTCAATCACACTTCTGTGAAATCAAACTGTCCACTTAGGAAGCAACACTGATTGACAATAAATGTCACATGCTGTTGTGCAAATGGAATAGACAACAGGTGGAAATTACAGGCAATTAGCAAGACACCCCCAATAAAGGACTGGTTTTGCAGGTGGTGACCACAGACCACTTCTCAGTTCCTATGCTTCCTGGCTGATGTTTTGGTCACTTTTGAATGCTGGCGGTGCTTTCACTCTAGTGGTAGCATGAGACGGAGTCTACAACCCACACAAGTGGCTCAGGTAGTGCAGCTCATCCAGGATGGCACATCAATGCGAGCTGTGGCAAGAAGGTTTGCTGTGTCTGTCAGCGTAGTGTCCAGAGCATGGAGGCGCTACCAGGAGACAGGCCAGTACATCAGAAGACGTGGAGGATGCCGTAGGAGGGCAACAACCCAGCAGCAGGACTGCTACCTCCGCCTTTGTGCAAGGAGGAGCAGGAGGAGCACTGCCAGAGCCCTGCAAAATGACCTCCAGCAGGCCACAAATGTGCATGTGTCTGCTCAAACGGTCAGAAACAGACTCCATGAGGGTGGTATGAAGGCCCGACGTCCACAGGTGGGGGTTGTGCTTACAGCCCAACACCGTGCAGGACGTTTGGCATTTGCCAGAGAACACCAAGATTGGCAAATTCGCCACTGGCGCCCTGTGCTCTTCACAGATGAAAGCAGGTTCACACTGAGCACATGTGACAGACTGCCTGCAACATACTCCAGCATGACCGGTTTGGCGGTGGGTCAGTCATGGTGTGGGGTGGCATTTCTTTGGGGGGCCGCACAGCCCTCCATGTGCTCGCCAGAGGTAGCCTGACTGCCATTAGGTACCGAGATGAGATCCTCAGACCCCTTGTGAGACCATATGCTGGTGCGGTTGGCCCTGGGTTCCTCCTAATGCAAGACAATGCTAGACCTCATGTGGCTGGAGTGTGTCAGCAGTTCCTGCAAGAGGAAGGCATTGATGCTATGGACTGGCCCGCCCGTTCCCCAGACCTGAATCCAATTGAGCACATCTGGGACATCATGTCTCGCTCCATCCACCAACGCCACGTTGCACCACAGACTGTCCAGGAGTTGGCGGATGCTTTAGTCCAGGTCTGGGAGGAGATCCCTCAGGAGACCATCCGCCACCTCATCAGGAGCATGCCCAGGCGTTGTAGGGAGGTCATACAGGCACGTGGAGACCACACATACTACTGAGCCTCATTTTGACTTGTTTTAAAGACATTACATCAAAGTTGGATCAGCCTGTAGTGTGGTTTTCCACTTTAATGTTGAGGGTGACTCCAAATTCAGACCTCCATCGGTTGATACATTTGATTTCCATTGATAATTTGTGTGATTTTGTTGTCAGCACATTCAACTATGTAAAGAAAAAAGTATTTAATAAGATTATTTCATTAATTCAGATCTAGGATGTGTTATTTTAGTGTTCCCTTTATTTTATTGAGCAGTGTATATATGTATCTACAGTGGGGAGAACAAGTATTTGATACACTGACGATTTTGCAGGTTTTCCTACTTACAAAGCATGTAGAGGTCTGTAATGTTTATCATAGGTACACTTCAACTTTGAGAGACGGAATCTAAAAATCACATTGTATGATTTTTAAGTAATTCATTTGCATTTTATTGCATGACATAAGTATTTGATACATCAGAAAAGCAGAACTTAATATTTTATACAGAAACCTTTGTTTGCAATTACAGAGGTCATACGTTTCCTGTAGGTCTTGACCAGGTTTGCACACACTGCAGCAGGGATTTTGGCCCACTCCTCCATACAGACCTTTCTCCAGATCCTTCAGGTTTCGGGGCTGTCGCTGGGCATTACGGACTTTCAGCTCCCTCCAAAGATGTTCTATTGGGTTCAGGTCTGGAGACTGGCTAGGCCACTCCAGGACCTTGAGATGCTTCTTACGGAGCCACTCCTTAGTTGCCCTGGCTGTGTGTTTCGGGTCGTTGTCATGCTGGAAGACCCAGCCACGACCCATCTTCAATGCTCTTACTGAGGGAAGGAGGTTGTTTGCCAAGATCTCGCGATACATGGCCCCATCCATCCTCCCCTCAATACGGTGCAGTCATTCTGTCCCCTTTGCAGAAAAGCATCCCCAAAGACTGATGTTTCCACCTCCATGCTTCACAGTTGGGATGGTGTTCTTGGGGTTGTACTCATCCTTCTTCTTCCTCCAAACACGGCGAGTGGAGTTTAGACCAAAAAGCTCTATTTTTGTCTCATCAGACCACATGACCTTCTCCCATTCCTCCTCTGGATCATCCAGATGGTCATTGGCAAACTTCAGACGGGCCTGGACATGCGCTGGCTTGAGCAGGGGGACCTTGTGTGCACTGTAGGATTTTAATCCATGACGGCGTAGTGTGTTACTAATGGTTTTCTTTGAGACTGTGGTCCCAGCTCTCTTCAGGTCATTGACCAGGTCCTGCCATGTAGTTCTGGGCTGATCCCTCACCTTCCTCATGATCATTGATGCCCCACGAGGTGAGATCTTGCATGGAGCCCCAGACCGAGGATGATTGCCCGTCAACTTGAACTTCTTCCATTTTCTAATAATTGCGCCAACAGTTGTTGCCTTCTCACCAAGCTGCTTGCCTATTGTCCTGTAGCCTATCCCAGCCTTGTGCAGGTCTACAATTTTATCCCTGATGTCCTTAAACAGCTCTCTGGTCTTGGCCATTGTGGAGAGGTTGGAGTCTGTTTGATTGAGTGTGTGGACAGGTGTCTTTTATACAGGTAACGAGTTCAAACAGGTGCAGTTAATACAGGTAATGAGTGGAGAACAGGAGGGCTTCTTAAAGAAAAACTAACAGGTCTGTGAGAGCCGGAATTCTTACTGGTTGGTAGGTGATCAAATACTTATGTCTCCACCATAAAATGCAAATTAATTACTTAAAAATCATACAATGTCATTTTCTGGATTTTTTGTCATTTATGCCATCTCTCACAGTTGATGTGTACCTATGATAAAAATTACAGACCTCTACATGCTTTTAAGTAGGAAAACCTGCACAATCGGCGGTGTCTCAAATACTTTTTCTCCCCACTGTATATATATATATATATATATATATTTGCGAGAAAAAAACATGGGGGATTGGAAGTGATGCAGACAATTACATTGATGGAAGTTAAAATCTATCAGCAATATTAAAACTGATCTACCCCCTAAAATATATATATATATATGTGTGTACATTGAACAATCAATTGTTGAGAAAGAGAGCCTCAAATATCACATTCATTTCTACATAACCATTGAGGCAAAGTTGGTTCTGGTTTCAGTCATGTCTTTGGTTATGTTCCTGTAGGTCAAACAAAAACACCCTAATGATTGTTTGAAAAAAGCCTCCAACAATGCAGGCGATGGCTGCAGGATGAAGTTGGTGAAGAGCAACTGCAGAAACTTGCAGTTGACCGTAGAGAAAACATCATGACTTTTGATCAGATTCGTTTTGTAAAGTTTATGTAGTCGACATGTAGGCCGAAGTCTGAAAACGTTTATCCCCATAATGCAATACACTTTGAAAGGCTGTGATCTACATGACAAAAGTGATCCGCTCGAGCACGCCCCATGTACGCAGCTTCTTGGTCAGGGAACCTACGCCGTGTACAACACCATAGAGTGTAAGAGAATGTGGTGGTACAGTCTCGTGCCAATATATTCTAGCTACTTTAAAATAAATGTCACCTTGAATAGCCAACAATGCGATTGATAGTGTAATAATAATTCATACAATAATGCACAAATGTTATGTAGTTACTTTTATGATTAAAGATAAAATGTCGAGCTTCATCGAAAAGGGACACCCCTTCATATGAGGCAAGATGGTTTATCCGGGAACCATGTTCCTGTGTTTAGGGAAATAAACGGTGTTTGGCTATATAAGCCGACCGTCCTACCATAGATAGAACAATGAGCCAGATATTTCACCGGATGTATAAATGTGAAGCATCCTGTTGGCGTTTCCACTCACTACCAAATATGGTGATGGAGAGGAAGCCCAGTGGCCGGCAGTGGGAGAAGATGGAGCGAGATGGATTTTGGCCGACATTCTGCTAATTTTCTCATCAATGAAACATTTAATCTCCATACTGTTTTCTGTTTCAAACAGAGTGGACTGCGTTTCTTAGACTCTACCCTTTGCCAAAGTTTCAAAAAATCGCGTTGTTTAGAAGGAGTGCAAGGGCGAATTGAGTTCCCTAACGGAAATATGCAAACAAATGCTAGAACGCGCCAATAGGATCTCAGTAGCTTATGCTTGGCTCTGCCCACCTCCTTGCTTGTTCTTTAGACTATGATTAATTTGCTCCATTGGAAACGACAGACTCTGGTCTATCTTGGGTTAGTTAGAAAAATCTTTAGTCCTACCTTCAGTTATCACGGAAAATCTTATGAATGCAAACAACAGTTGTACGGTTTATTTTTACATTACAAGCAATTCATATACATTTTCTTTTCAAATCTCGGGGATATTTTATTCATGACGTTCGCTGTTTGTAGACTCCGAAAATTCGTACATCCCGTGGAGGCTCTTCTTGACACTTCATATAGAGCTTGACATTGTCAGAACAGAACGTTTCACTGGGAAGAGTTAGAGTTGCATCAGTGGCAGCAGTGTTAGTGTAGAAAATGTCTGACTCTATTATTTTAGCACTGATAGTGTTTCTCATCTTGTGTTTGATTGTAACAGTGGTTGCAGCTGTTGTGTACTCTGGGCTGTTCACTGAGGTCAATATCAAGACAGGGTCGCCTTATATCAAAAACGTTACCATTGCCTACAAACTCCATAAAGGACCTTATAAAGACTGTGGTGCTGCATTCACAGAGACTGTCAGTATTGGACCGAAGCTCAATACCATCCGTGTGTCTTATGATGACTCCACAGAGGTAAGACACCTGAATGGCATGCTGACCTGACTGTCAATGTGTGTGTGTGTGTGTGTGTGTGTGTGTGTGTGTGTGTGTGTGTGTGAGAGAGAGAGAGAGAAACAGTTCATTTATATTAGTTATGCTGTCTTCACTTCCAGATGTTTTCTCACAGACCACTCTTTTCAAAGGGACATGCCTTGAATCCAGAGAGCTGAATGGAATTCTGATTTGGGAGCATGCATAAAGTCAGCTGTACAATGCCACGTTGCGCAGCTGATGATTTCCCCCCTATTGTGGTTTCAGTTTACTTTGGCATTAGCATGCAACTGACTCATAAATGTCAACGAGAGCAAATCCTCCCTTCCATGGGTCAGATGAAAAAACAGAACTTATAACATAATGCTAAATATAGTCTAGTAAGTACACCCTGACTGTAGTATGAATGCAGTTCTGTTCACTCATTTATAGTGCTTGTGGGGAATTTCTAATGACACAACAGCTGTAAGAAGAAACTGGCTTGAGGGTTGTTCCTAGGCCAGTGTCAGGCCTCCTTCTCAATGCCCCACTGTTTGGTAACTTTACACTGCAACAGTTCTTGGAGTTTCATGGTTACATCCTTGTTAATATTTTACTATACCTGTCCTGTACTGTAAAGCACCACCTGTAAATATACAGCTGGCAGCTGTATTGTGATGGATTCATAAGTTCCTCCAGTCCTCACATGAGCCCGGGTGTTTAGTCAACAAGCTGTGGCAGCCACACAACAGCTTCCTGTTAGATAGCATAGATGTGTACTGAGATCCCAACTGATGATAAGGGCTGAACACAGGCTGGGTGGCCAGTGGGACTGGCTGGATACACTCATGTGACCCAGTGGTGTGACCCAGTGGTAATAGGAGCAGACAGGCTACAAAACCAACAGGTTGATGATTACATTTGTGATGTGAAATTCCTACAAGACCAGGAGTGAATGTAAGCCGGAAATAAATAGTTAGGGTATGCCGTACCGGTAAAACATGAGCCTATCACAATAATTAAAACATACACTGAGTGTACAAAACATGATGAACATGCTCTTTTCGTGACATAAACTGAACAGGTGAATCCAGGTGAAAGCTATGATCCCTTATTGATGTCACTTGTTAAATCCACAATCAGTGTAGATGAAGGGGAGGAGACGGATTTGAAGAAAGATTTTGAGAAGCCTTGAGACAATTGAGACATGGATTGTATGCGTGTGCCATTCAGAGGGTGAGTAGGCAAGGCAAAATATTTAAGTGCCTTTGAACAGGGTATGGTAGTAGGTGCCATGCGCACCGGTTTGAGTGTGTCAAGAACTGCAACACTGCTGGATTTTTCACACTCAACAGTTTCTTGTGTGTATCAAGAATGGTCCTCCACCCAAAAGACATCCAGCCAACTTGACACAGCTGTGGAGTCAACATGTGCCAGCATCCCTGTGGTACGCTTTCGAAACCTTGTAGAGTCCATGCCCCGACGAATTGAGGCTGTTCTGAGGTCAAAAGGGAGGGGTGCAACTCAATATTAGGAAGGTGTTCTTAATGTTTTGTACACTAAAATTGTAGGCTATTACACTATGTATCATTACCGCATGTCAGTCGCTTGAAAACTGAGCAAATAGACTTGAAAACATGTGGAATATGCTCCAAAATGCAGTGTGGTTCGATGATAACACTGACATTTTGCCAAGGCAAAGATGAGTGGCCGAGACAGAGACGCGCGGACAGCAGTGTACGCATCAATTAAGGTTACAAGACTTGTGTAGGCCTAATGAATAACAATCACCAAATGTAATTCATAACACTTTTTGGTGTTTTGAAAGGTATGTCTCTTTGCCAGAATTAGTAGCCTAATAGTTGGAATAATAGGATAACTGAAGTCTGGACACTGACTGTAGGCCTCACATTTTGATTTGATTTATTAGGATCCCCATTAGCCGACGCCAATGGCGACAGCTAGTCTTACTGGGGTCCGACACATAACGAAAAAGATATTGAAGACAAAATACTTTACAATTTACATACATTTAAAAACATTAACATGTTGTGTGTGTGTGTGTGTGTGTGTGCGTGCATCTATCAGTTACACATCCATGTCAGTACGTCCACACAACAAGTAGGTCACATGGAGGAAAGGCGTTGTGCCGTCAGGTGTTGCTTTATTTGTTTTTATAAACCAGATTTGCTGTTCACTTGCACAATATAAGATTGAAGGGAGTTCCATGCGCTCATGGCTCTGTAAAATACTGTATGTTTCCTTGAATTTGTTCTTGACCTGGTGACTGTTTAAAGACCCCTGGTGGCATGTCTGGTGGGGTAAGTGTGTGTGTCAGTGCTGTTTGCATAGTATTAATATTAGCCCTCTGATTACAATGAAGAGCAAGATGTGCCGCTCTGTTCTGGGCCAGCTACAGCTTAACTAGGTCTTTCTTTGCAGCAGTTGACCATATGACTGGACAATAATCAAGATAAGATAAAACTAGAGCCTACAGGACTTGCTTTGTGTGTGGTGTCAAAAAAGCAGAGCATCTCTTTATTACGGACAGACCTCTCCCCATCTTTACAACCATTTAATCTATATGTTTTGACCATGACAGTTTACAATCTAAGGTAACACCAAGTAATTTAGTCTCCTCAACTTGTTCAACAGCCACACCATTCATTACCAGATTCAGCTGAGGTCTAGAACTAAGGGAATGATTTGTACCAAATACAATGCTCTTAGTTTTAGAGATCAGGACCAGTTTATTACTGGCCACCCATTCCAAAACAGACTGCAACTCTTTGTTAAGGGTTTCAGTGACTTCATTAACTGTGGTTGCTGATGCGTATATGGTTGAATCATCAGCATGCATAGACACACATGCTTTGTTTAATGCCAGTGGCAGGTCATTGGTAAAAATAGAAAAGAGTAGAGGGCCTAGAGAGCTGCCCTGTGGTACACCAGATTTTACATGTTTGACATTAGAGAAGCTTCCTTTAAAGAAAACCCTATGAGTTCTATTAGATAGCTCTGAATCCACGATATGGCAGAGGTTGAAAAGCCATAACACAAGTTTTCTCAACAATGGGTTTTGGTCAATAATATCAAAGGCTGCAATGAAATCTAACAGTACAGCATCCACAATCTTCGTATTATCAATTTCATTAAACCAATCATCCGTCATGTAGCCTATTATAATATGAACTCCTGCAGAATTAACTGTTGCTCGCAGTAAAATTATAGACCAAATGTTACATTTGTCTCAGGAACCGTAGTGGAGAAATATGATTGCTTTCTTTCAGCATCTTGAGAGAATGTGAATGCGCACATTGGGACCTGGGTCCGGATTCACAAAACCATAAGAAGACATTTCTTCTTAAATGCAATTTTTTTCCTTGACTTTATACTTAAAAATAAACTTAAGAAAAGTTGCTATTCATCAATAAAGTTCTTCAAAATGTTCTTAAGTTTCTTAAGAAAATAGTTAAGAAGAAATGTGATTCTTGAAAAGAAAGTTATTGGATTTTTTTATTGGAACTGCTCTTAATTCCAAGATAGCTAAACCCTTGGAAGTGAGAAAACAATTCAATTGAACATGTTTAATTCACACTAACTTCATCTGAAAGTTTCAGTATTGATTATTTTAAACCTAAGAACATGTTTTAGAACAGAAGGCCTAATCTCAGTAACAAATATGCTAACATGATTGCCTAGCAGCAATCATCTTAAGTAGATAGTTAAGAAGTTCGTAAAAATATATTTGAGAAGTTTGTAAAAAATTAAATAATAATAGAAATCTTAAGATATTGTTGACGAATTGCACCTACTATCTTGTGAACTTTTCTTTTTTTCTTAAGAAGCTTCTTACGTTTTTGCGTAAGATGTGTTTTGTGCAATTTCTTTCAGCGACATAAAAGCTGACAGTGCTTTAATTTTCATCCACATAAAATATGCATCCAAGACTAACTGAAATACTATCAGAAACATGTTGGATCGTTTTCACAGCTTTTCATTTCCTTAACTGGTCAAACTGGTCCTCGCTCCATGAGAGAGCAGAAATGAAAGAGAACTTGACCGACGTGAACTAGATTGTTGATGATGCATTGATAATTCTATCAATTTATGACATTATTCTGGTGAGCAAGGTTTTATTTAGTATTCTAGATGAGCATCAAGTAATGACAGAATAGAAGCTGCATGTATCTAATTATAGAGAAGGTGACAAACCAATAGCCTACCAAATTTCGTAAATTATAAGCAGAAAAATATCTAAATGATTTTGTAGAAACCCCCTGTCATTCCGCCATCCCTGAGTAATGTGTGCAGACAGCCTACATGAGCCTTTTCAATCTGGACTCCGGGGTAGACGTAACATAGTAAATGTAAATCCGTGACACTCCAATTAGTGTATGGTATATATTCATTTGTGGATGTTCATCATCCATTTGTGACCGACCGGCTCGATTCGGTCTTATGTAGCAAGATTTGAAATTTGTGTTTTTTTACATTGGATAAAAGTAGAGACTCAGAGCTAGAAAATGGTATATCATACAGTACAGTTAAGGAACAATGGGAAAGTAATTGTTACGGATACAGGTATCCTGTGTTTTTGTGTGTTTCTCTCCTTCTGCCCTAATCACAGGTGTCCTGTATGTTCCTGATTGGTGGTCGTTGAGGTGTCTGCTGATTGGACCAATCAGGGAACATTCCTGTGCATTGCACCACCTGTTACTCGTTTGTTCAATCACACATCCCATTATATAAAACCAGTGACTTGTGTTTGTTGAGAGAGAGAGATTTTGCCATATGTGGGTATGGACACGGTGGTGTCCTGTGTGTTGTGTACGCACTAAGTTGTGGGTTACCCTATTGGTAACTTGGTTGAGAGAGACTTTTTCCATATGTGAGTATGGACACGGTGGTGTCCTGTGTGTTGTGTACTCACTAAGTTGTTGGTTACCCTATTGGTAACTTTGTTAGAAGCCATTTCTTTATGTGAGTTTGGATACTGTTGTGTCCTGTGTATTGTGTACGTACTTTATTGCTGATTACCCTGTTTTGTAGCTTGGTGTGTTTCTGGGAAAAGGGGAGTTTAAGCTAGTTGCCCTTGGGCGTACATTACCCGTAGGAAGAAATCTGTCTAAAAACACTAGTTAGACCCTGAGCGGACCACCCACTGTACTTTTGTATGACTAGCAGTAGCCTAGCGGTTCTTTAGGCAGGCTAGATCAGTTTAGGGGGGTTTTACACTATTGTTTCATTTCTTGGGTCCTGCTCAGCCCTTTTTCCCAAACCCTTACCGTGTGTTCAGAAATAAACACTTTGTGTTTGACGGTAGTTCATGGTTGTTGTGTCATTTTTGGTTCTCACTGTTCCCTGCCACACTTATAATTTACATGAATTTATGTTACGGGTCTCATGTCCATCCACCCTAGATGTTTAGAGCCACGGGGTTCGTGAACATAAAGTGGGGGCTCGTCTGGGGATCCTATCTATCCCATGCTACTCATGTAAATTAGTCAGTGTCTGGTTCAGTGTTGAGCTTGGCAGCTGTAACTACCTGTTTTTTTTGTGTGTTCAGTAGTCGACGGCTCGTGTTGCTAGTAGGATGGCTACTTTTGAGTTGGAGGCATTTTTGGAAAACCCTACGTGGGAGGTTTTTGATAATTGCCGTAGAGTGGATCTACAGGCTTTGGCTGACCACTTTTCTGTACCCATACCGAGGGGTTTAGTGAAAGCAGAAGTTAGGGAAGTAGTGTTAGCGATATTGTTAAACGAGCGAGTGCTTGAGTTACCGCCGCCTGAGTCTGCTGCTCCTGTAGGGGATGTGGTTGCTGTTCCTGTAAGCCCATCAGTGTCTGGAGGACGAGGCTAAGGCTCCAGCCACATTGCCCGTTATGACCCACTCTCCCCCACTGACTGACAGTGATGCCAGGATCGATGTCCGCTCGACACGGCTCCAAATGGAGGCGGAAGAGCGGGCACAAATCAGGCAAGACAAGCTGGAGATGCGTAAGCTAGAGGCAGAACAGGAGACGGCGTAAGCTAGGAGGCAGAACAGGAGACGCGTGAGCTAGAGGTAGAACTGAGACGCGTGAGGCTTGATCAAGAACTGGAGACGCGTAGGCTTGATCAAGAACTGGAGACGCGTAAGATGGAACTGGAGGTGCGTAAAATGGAACTGGAGGCAGAAACAGCGAGGTTAGTCGCTGCTCATACTATGCCTGCTAGTGAGCCATCCTCACCAGCTGTGTCGGCTGCTTTCACGTTTGATATTAGTAGGCAGATCACCTTGGTACCTGTGTTCAGGGAGTCAGAGGTTGATTCCTATTTCAGTGTGTTTGAACGTATAGCGGTAGCATTGAAATGGCCCGAAGAGGTATGGTGCCTATTACTTCAGTGTAAACTAACAGGTAAAGCCCAAGAGGTTCTGGCAGCGCTACCTCTTGAAGACAGTTTGAATTATGAAGTGGTCAAAGCTACTGTTCTTCGTGCCTATGAGCTTGTTCCTGAGGCATATCGACAGAGATTTAGGTCTCATAAAAAGTCTCCTACTCAGACTTATGTGGAGTTTGCTAGAGACAAAGGAAATCTGTTTGACAAATGGCACAGTGCTAGTAAGGTAACTGATTTTACCTCTCTACGGAGTTAATCTTGTTAGAAGAGTTTAAAAATTGCTTACGGGACGCATTGTAGTTTATCTGAACGAACAGAAAGTATCCTCACTGTCGGGAAGCGTCTGTATTGGCAGACGAGTTTGTGTTGACGTATAAGAGCGTGTTTTCGCTCGTACGGAGAGCCGGGCTGCGGAGTTGCTAACTTTTAATCCTAGTCGACCAGCAGTACATCCAGCACGCCCAAAAGATGTGCGTCACTGTTTCTATTGTCATAAGGTGGGACATATAGTTAATGATTGCTTTCTGCTAAAACGCAAACCGGGGATGCCTCAGCACGCCAGGCCGCCAACGGGTGTTGGGCTGATTCGTACAGTTGTAGGGCCGGAATCAAGACAGAAGCCTCATAGTGAATGTGGTTTGAAAGTCCCTGTCCCAGATCACAGTTATGAACCGTTCATTTTTGAGGGGTTTGTTTCTATATCAGATGACGAAGCGTCTCAGCGTCCAGTTAGAATCCTCAGAGATACTGGTGCGGCGCAGTCGTTCATAGTAGCTGATGTGTTGCCCTTGTCTAATAATACATATTGTGGTTCCAGTGTGTTAGTACAAGGAATTGAAATGGGATTCGTCCCAGTACCATTGCACTTTGTGAACGTACACTCTGAGTTAGTCAGTGGATTGTTCAGAGTTGGCGTACGTCCTATGTTGCCAGTAAAAGGGGTGACATTTATAATGGGCAACGATATTGCCGGAGGAAAGGTAATACCCAGATTGGAGGTAATGGATAAAAGTGACCAGTCTCTCTCGAGGAGCTGGCACAGGGTTATCCAGATGTGTTCCCCGCTTGTGCTGTCACACGTGCTCAAGCACGACAAGTGGGTGAAGTGATAGATTTGTCAGACACGATTCTATTCCAGAGAGTGTGACCCAGAGGATAGTTCGGGTGCTACCTCTGGTAAGCTGATGCAGTCTGACCAACAGCCCAGAGAAAGGAAGAAGGATGTGGAACTTGTTGCGGAGGCAATACAGTTACCAGTTACTCGTGAGCAGCTGATCGCTAACCAACAGGTTGACATTAGCCTGGCTAAATGTTTTTCTGGTGTTGTCTCAGAGGAGGAGCTAAAGAAGAAAAACATGGCATACTTCATTGATGGTAATCTCCTCATGCGTAAATGGACATCCCATGTTGACGCTTTGCGGAGATTGGAATGCTGTTTACCAAATAGTGATTCCTACAGCCTTCGACAAAATGTTTTATCCCTCGCTCATGATTACCAGTGGTCCGGACATCTGGGAGTCACCAAGACTTATGATCGTGTTTTGCGACATTTCTTTTGGCCTGGTTTAAAACAAGATGTGGCTCAGTTCTGTCGGACTTGCCACACCTGTCAAGTAGTTGGGAAACCGAACCAGGTTTTTTTTTGTTATCCCGGTAGGATGATTTGTGAATTTGGGGGTTGTGATAGTACGTGTGTCGCAAACCATTGTGGTTTGCTCTTTTAAGGGTGGGAGTGTTACGGATACAGGTATCCTGTGTTTTTGTGTGTTTCTCTCCTTCTGCCCTAATCACAGGTGTCCTGTATGTTCCTGATTGGTGGTCGTTGAGGTGTCTGCTGATTGGACCAATCAGGGAACATTCCTGTGCATTGCACCACCTGTTACTCGTTTGTTCAATCACACATCCCATTATATAAAACCAGTGACTTGTGTTTGTTGAGAGAGAGAGATTTTTGCCATATGTGAGTATGGACACGGTGGTGTCCTGTGTGTTGTGTACGCACTAAGTTGTGGGTTACCCTATTGGTAACTTGGTTAGAGAGAGACTTTTTCCATATGTGAGTATGGACACGGTGGTGTCCTGTGTGTTGTGTACTCACTAAGTTGTTGGTTACCCTATTGGTAACTTTGTTAGAAGCCATTTCTTTATGTGAGTTTGGATACTGTTGTGTCCTGTGTATTGTGTACGTACTTTATTGCTGATTACCCTGTTTTGTAGCTTGGTGTGTTTCTGGGAAAAGGGGAGTTTAAGCTAGTTGCCCTTGGGCGTACATTACCCGTAGGAAGAAATCTGTCTAAAAACACTAGTTAGACCTGAGCGGACCACCCACTGTACTTTTGTATGACTAGCAGTAGCCTAGCGGTTCTTTAGGCAGGCTAGATCAGTTTAGGGGGTTTTACACTATTGTTTCATTTCTTGGGTCCTGCTCAGCCCTTTTTCCCAAACCCTTACCGTGTGTTCAGAAATAAACACTTTGTGTTTGACGGTAGTTCATGGTTGTTGTGTCATTTTTGGTTCTCACTGTTCCCTGCCACACTTATAATTTACATGAATTTATGTTACGGGTCTCATGTCCATCCACCCTAGATGTTTAGAGCCACGGGGTTCGTAACAGTAATTCTGCTTTGAAAGTTGATCAACTTGTAACCTCACTTTTGAGAAAATGGCGCCAATTTGAAACGTGTAATATTTGAAAATGTAGCTAGCTAGACTCTCTTACCCGTATACATGGATGGACGCTTCTCCCTCTCTGTCACGGATGCCATGGTTGCCCTTAGTTTGAAGATGTAATCCGGAGACAGGTGTTTTATACAACAGTGTGTTCTCTTTTCGACTCCGTCTGCATATTTGCAATCAAACGCCAGAATGTTTTCCATCTCCTTAGCTATCATACTCTAATTCCACTGATTTCAAAACTCGGTCCTCCAGAAAGTGGAGAGCAACACTTATGCAGTTCTACTACGTGATATCTTGCCCTGTTAGAAAGGATTACCTACACATACTGACCAGCTCATCTTATCTTGTCTTTTTCTGTGGCTAAACCAACTTGGCTTGTAATTTAACAATTGTATTGGTATTTACAGATGGCATACAAGTTTGTTATTAAGGAACATGAAAGTACACATGTTCCAGAAGGCATTTCTGCAAAAAAAAACGCATTTTGATTTTAAAAAAAGTTTACGTTCAAATGGCGTTCATGTGAAGTAGTGAAATACGCCTAGTTTCCTGAAACGAGTCACATTTCGTAAGATATGTTACAAATGGCAATTCATACAATATGTTACGAATTTGCAAAACATATGATATGTTATGAATTCCTATTTGTTGTTTAGACATGGGGCGGCGCACAGTTGGCCCAGTGTCGTCCAAGGTAGGGGAGGGTTTGGCCGGCAGGGATGGCGTTTGCAATGCCAGGGTTGTGGGTTCGATTCCCATGGGGGGCCAGTATGAAAAAAATAATGTATGCACTCACTAACTGTAAGTCGCTCTGGATAAGAGTGTCTGCTAAATGACTTAAATGTAAAATGTGGATAACATTATCTAGGTGGGTAACGTTAGTTAAGCTAGGGACTAGGGGTTAGGGTTAGGAGTTAGGTTAAAGGATTAGGGGAAGGGTTAGCTACCATGCGAAGTAGCAAAAAAGTATTAAGTAGTTGCTAAAGTTGTCCCTGATGAGATTCGAACACGCAACCTTATTGTGTTTGTGGGTTATGTTGCATGCATTGTGGTTTGGGAATTGCTTTGTGCTGATGGTGTGTGTAGCAGTTAGATGAGCTGTTGGATAGGATAGTGGTATTGTGTTTTGTCAGCCTCTATGACATTTGAGTACTCTGAGTGACTCAGGCCATCCCAAATACCATATGGGCCAGTAACTCCATAGGAATTCAATCACTTTTTGACAGCATCCCTTTTGATTTAAACAAAACTTTCCATACATGTTTGCCAATGGAAGAAGTGGTCAGAAAGTTACTTTTTGGACCTGAAAGCCAAAACATTCAGGAGATAGAGGTGCTCAAAGTTGACCCATTTTGCATACCCCACCATACCATGAGAAATCCATGTCTTCACTGGAAAATATAAATGGTTGAGTTTGATATAATTTAAAAGTTTACAAACAGGGTTGTCAAACTATTTTATATAATTTCTTTTAAATGTTTTTGAATAGAAATCGACTTTTGTTTTACTTTTAACGTCAATTATCTTAAAATGTTTGTAGCTTACACCCTACTTTACATCTGAGGTATTTTTGTTTTGCCCACCATCGGTTGAGACACAACATGCTCTTGAATACAAGGGGGGTGTCATTTCAATCATAGAAATAGAACTCATAGAATGGACCTATCCCAAAATAATATTCCATTAATTTAGTTCTGAACCCCCAAAAAGTTACGGTTTATATCGTTCCTTTCTGTTCCTTTTTAAACCAAAGATTTGTTTTTACATTTAGCGCAACATTAAATTACTAAACCAATCAGTGCGAATAGAGCAGCTTGCTATGGAGTGGGCAAGCTATTTACATGCATTGGACAGACGAGTGTAGGGCGCAAGATGCAACAGAAATTTTGCGGGTGGGGAGAGACGGTTGACAAGGAGGCTTGGCTTGAAGCACTGGGAATCTTGTTGTTATGACATGCATTATCTAAATTAGGCCCACAGAATTATACCAACTGAGGAGCGGCTTAGATGAAAAAAAAATAATGTCTGAACTTCAGAAAGTTGGCTTAGCGAACATTGGACCAGAGCTAGCTAGCTAACAAGCTTCTGTGCACCAGAATCAAAAATAAAAACACATCTTATCTTTTTGTACTTCATAAATCCAATGTAACTATAGTATCCTTAACTAGCATTGAAAAGGTTAATCCATTCTTCTCTAATAAAAAATCTCTCTCCCTAATTTCTGAATCACGCTTGTAACGTCAGTAGACAGTGCTTTGGAAGGAGGGGGAGGGGCAGGTAGTCTACACGCACTGGCAAAGATTTTCAGGCAGACACTGGAATACGTTTCTGAGTGACAGTGAGGACTTTTATGGGACTAGAAAAAAATGCCCAGAACGTTATTAATCGGTTCCCCTGCTTTTAAAATAACGGTTCTGTTCCGGAATGGTATAGATCACTTTCGTTCTCGGTTCTGATTCTGTTCCTCAACATTTCTTGTTCATTTCTGGTTTTCTGTTATGTTCCTTGAACTGGTTTCAACCCCTGCTTCAGACCACTGCAATTTAGCTGGTACACCATTGACATTTTTATTGAATTTAAATTTTAACTTCTAATTACTACCACAAAGATGGCCGCCGGTCCACCTACCGTCAAATGTTAACTTAAATGATCATGTCTATTCTATTATCTATATTTCTATGATTTCAATAAGTTTCCTATGGAGGATTGACATTATAATTTAAAACAGCAGATATTCCAATTCAAGTCAACATTCTCTGAAATGTGGACCTCAAACTATCTTTATGGTAAAGAATGTAAGAAGGGCGCTGCACCACCTTGTGGACTGGCGGTGCCACTATGTAATCAATGGCCAGGCAACACACCCCGATAGAGCTCTAGATTGCAGGAAATGGCAGTTACAGGAGTCCAAAGGGGGGCACTGGCATACTCGGCAGCACCACCTTGTTAAAAAATCCTGGGGAGAACCCTGGGTATTATAGATCTGTCACGATACAACGGGTTGCGTGAGATAATGCGCAGCATTAGTTCCAGTACTTTGGACACATCACAATTAGTGATGTGAATCTCTTCTCTTAACATGTACAGTTGGGAGAACAAGTATTTGATACACTGCCGATTTTGCAGGTTTTCCTACTTACAAAGCATGTAGAGGTCTGTAATTTTATCATAGGTACACTTCAACTGTGAGAGACGGAATCTAAAACAAAAATCCAGAAAATCACATTGTATGATTTTTAAGTAATAATTTGCATTTTATTGCATGACATAAGTATTTGATACATCAGAAAAGCAGAACTTAATATTTGGAACAGAAACCTTTGTTTGCATTACAGAGATCATACGTTTCCTGTAGGTCTTGACCAGGTTTGCACACACTGCAGCAGGGATTTTGGCCCACTCCTCCATACAGACCTTCTCCAGATCCTTCAGGTTTCGGGGCTGTCGCTGGGCAATACGGACTTTCAGCTCCCTCCAAAGATTTTCTATTGGGTTCAGGTCTGGAGACTGGCTAGGCCACTCCAGGACCTTGAGATGCTTCTTACGGAGCCACTCCTTAGTTGCCCTGGCTGTGTGTTTCGGGTCGTTGTCATGCTGGAAGACCCAGCCACGACCCATCTTCAATGTTCTTATTGAGGGAAGGAGGTTGTTGGCCAAGCTCTCGCGATACATGGCCCCATCCATCCTCTCCTCAATACGGTGCAGTCGTCCTGTCCCCTTTGCAGAAAAGCATCCCCAAAGAATGATGTTTCCACCTCCATGCTTCACGGTTGGGATGGTGTTCTTGGGGTTGTACTCATCCTTCTTCTTCCTCCAAACACAGCGAGTGGAGTTTAGACCAAAAAGCTAAATTTTTGTCTCATCAGACCACATGACCTTCTCCCATTCCTCCTCTGGATCATCCAGATGGTCATTGGCAAACTTCAGATGGGCCTGGACATGCGCTGGCTTGAGCAGGGGGACCTTGCGTGCGCTGCAGGATTTTAATCCATGATGGCGTAGTGTGTTACTAATGGTTTTCTTTGAGACTGTGGTCCCAGCTCTCTTCAGGTCATTGACCAGGTCCTGCCGTGTAGTTCTGGGCTGATCCCTCACCTTCCTCATGATCATTGATGCCCCACGAGGTGAGATCTTGCATGGAGCCCCAGACCGAGGGTGATTGACCGTCATCTTGAACTTCTTCCATTTTCTAATAATTGCGCCAACAGTTGTTGCCTTCTCACCAAGTTGCTTGCCTATTGTCCTGTAGCCCATCCCAGCCTTGTGCAGGTCTACAATTTTATCCCTGATGTCCTTACACAGTTCTCTGGTCTTGGCCATTGTGGAGAGGTTGGAGTCTGTTTGATTCAGTGTGTGGACAGGTGTCTTTTATACAGGTAACGAGTTCAAACAGGTGCAGTTAATACAGGTAATGAGTGGAGAACAGGAGGGCTTCTTAAAGAAAAACTAACAGGTCTGTGAGAGCCGGAATTCTTACTGGTTGGTAGGTGATCAAACACTTATGTCATGCAATAAAATGCAAATTAATTACTTAAAAATCATACAATGTGATTTTCTGGATTTTTGTTTTAGATTCCGTCTCTCACAGTTGAAGTGTACCTATGATAGAAATTACAGACCTCTACATGCTTTGTAAGTAGGAAAATCGGCAGTGTATCAAATACTTGTTCTCCCCACTGTATGCACCCAGAACTTAATCGAGCATCTGACAAATTACGCAATACTTTAGTTCTGGGTTAACCGAGATGACTCAAACTCTGGGTTTTGGCTTTGGGGTTGATTTTCAGAAGGGGAGCATTAGCATACAATTTGGCAACACACACAGAGCGCTATGTGCCCTGTAGGGCTGACCCCATTTAGTCGACTGGTCAATTGTTTGGTCGATAGGCTGTCGGTCGACCGAGATTTCTTTAGTCGAGCAGTAGCAAAAAATATATAAAAAATCATGATGTACAAGACACCTGTCTGATTCGTGCCTGTCTGAGTGGACTAATCCATTGTGGAGGCTGTGGGTATGGCACAGTCCATCACTCTAAGAAATGTGCTACTGAAATTGTATATGGTTATATTACGTAAGAACAATGGTGCAACACTAATAAAAAATAATATTATTTTATAACAGATGCGCTTTCTCTCGCGTTGGATAGCTGTCACTGTCCTCGGTTCTGAAACATCAGTGCGCTGTTGAATTGGTGCATTTTCTTAGACCATGTTGCTATGTGCATAATAGCAAAGGTATCCAGCATATTGGTGTTGAGAACAGTGCGGTGGAGGCAGCAGCGGAGTTAGATGAGAACTGACCTTGCCTTGTCTAAGAAAAGTGAGGAGCGAGGAAACACCAACTTAATTGGGTCTATAATCAATAGCCTAACTGTTAAATGTGCCTGGCTTTATAAATCATTCATATATACAGTGCATTCTGAAAGTATTCAGAACCCATGACTTTTTCCACATTTTGTTACATTACTGCCTTATTCTAAAATGGGTTAAATTGTTTTTTTCCCCCCTCATTAATCTACACACAATACCCCATAATGACAAAGCAAAAACAGTTTTTTAGAAATTGTAGCAAATTTATTAAAAAAAGTATCAAAGTAAATATTACATTTACTTAAGAATTCAGACCCTTTACTCAGTACTTTGTTGAAACACCTTTGGCAGCGATTACAGCCTCGAGTTTTCTTGGGTACGGCGCTGCTAGCTTGGCACACCTGTATTTGGGGAGTTCCTCCAATTCTTCTCTGCAGATCCTCTCATGCTCTGTCAGGTTGGATGGGGAGCGTCGGTCTCTCCAGAGGTGTTCGATCAGGTTCAAGTCCGGGCTCTGGCTGGGCCACTCAAGGACATTCAGAGACTTGTCCCGAAGACACTCCTGCGTTGTCTTGGCTGTGTGCTTAGGGTCGTTGTACTGTTGGAAGGTGAACCTTCGCCCCAGAGCGCTCAGGACTTCATCAAGGATCTCTCTGTACTTTGCTCCGTTCATCTTTCCCTCGATCCTGACTAGTCTCCCAGTCCATACCGCTGAAAAACATCCCCACAGCATGATGCTGCCACCACCATGCTTCACCGTAGGGATGGTACCAGGTTTCCTCCAGACGTGACGCCTGGCATTTAGGCCATATAGAGTTCAATCTTGGTTTCATCAGACCAGAGAATCTTGTTTCTTATGGTCTGAGAGTCATTTAGGTGCCTTTTGGCAAACACCAAGTGGGCTGTCAGGTGCCTTTTACTGAGGAGTGGCTTCCGTCTGGCCACTCTACCATGAAGGCCTGATTGGTGGAGTGCTGCAGAGATGGTTGTCCTTCAGGAATGTTCTCCCATCTCCACAGAGGAACTCTGGAGCTCTGTCAGAGTGGCCATCGGGTTCTTGGTCACCTCCCTGACCAATGCCTTTCTCCTCCGATTGCTCAGTTTGGCCGGGCAGCCAGCTCTAGGAAGAGTCTTGGTGGTTCCAAACTTCTTCCATTTAAAAATGATGGAGGCCACTGTGTTCTTGGGGACCTTCAATGTTGCAGAAATGTTTTGGTACCCTTCCCCAGATCTGTGCCTCGACACAATCCTGTCTGGGATCTCTACCGACAATTCCTTCGACCTCATGGCTTAGTTTTTGCTCTGAAATGCATTGTCATCTTTGGAACCTTATATAGACAGGTGTGTGCCTTTCCAAATCATGTCCAATCAATTTAATTTACTACAGGTAGACTCCAATCAAGTTGTAGAAACATCTAAAGGATGATCAATGGAAACAGGATGCACCTGAGCTCAATTTCGAGTCTCATAGCAAAGGGTCTGAATACTTATGTAAATAAGGTATTTTTAATAAAGTTGAAAATAATTCTTAAAACCTGTTTTCGCTTTGTCATTATGGGGTATTGTGTTTAGATTGATATGGAAAAACATTAATTTAATCAATTTTAGAATAAGGCTGTAACGTAACCAAATGTGGGGAAGGGGTCTGAATACTTTCCGAATGCACTGTATTTAATCCATGTTAAATTCAGAATGTAACACAACAAAATGTGGAATAAGTCAAGGGGTATCAATACTTTCTGAAGAACGTCTGTCAAAGTTATTAATTTAGGCTACTGGTGTGTAACACATTAACCTGCCAGTCTATTTCCTTGTCTCGCTCTCGCTGTCTCTCCTGCTCTCTTTCTCGCTCTCGCTCTCTCTCTCTCCTGTTCTCTCTGTTTGTGAATATGAAAGTGCAGGTTTTTGTGGAAATTCCGACAGTGAGTCATAGTAGAGGAACTTTGTGGTGAGGCCCTGTATGGAAAAATTGAAAAAGCCTCAGTCCTTGTTGAAACAGTCTGGCATATCTGCAGGGCAGAGGGAGGGAGAGATGCCAGTACCATATCTAAAGCACAGCACAGGCATCATTACTACTGAACACAAGACATTATGCAGCAGCACACTAGCCTAGACTCACGTTCCCATGAGTTGATAGTTGGTAGCTTACTTAATGAAATGTGATTATAGCCTAGCTGTTTTTTACAGTAATTTCCATCTCTAATGACTGTGTAGGCTAATTCAAACACCTGATGTAATGGTGGCCTTTTTTTATGATAAATCATCTGCTCCTATGAACTTCACGTTGGTGCTCATGGGTCCTTTTTGATGGAAATGCCCAGTATTACTTCTGAATTATGCTGTTTACTTTCTATCCTTGGGCTGCCAATGCCACTTCACAATTTTCCTTCATCCAAACTGTTCACAGCCAAATATGGAACAATCCTAATTGTGCTTGAGAAGTTCCTGCAAGCAATATTTGAAAAAGGGGGAAGAGTGACATGCTGCTCGCTGTCTGTTTAGTGAGTGTGTTTTGACAGGCTTTCTAACAGAGCTGTTTTAATATGCATGTGAGGTGTGCAATTCATGTCTCCTCACAAGCGGAACGGATGAGAAGAGCAAGAGAAAAAAGTATGTTTCAACCACACCAGCAGGGGAATGGAGTCTCAGTCCTCGCTGTCTGTCTGCCTACCTTCCCTTGGGGAAAGAATGCCTGATGGATACAGACAGAGCTGGAATTATCTTCTAACGCCTGTCTCAAACTCTCTCTCTTTCTCTTATGTTATAGTTTCAACACCATGTCTTACAGGCCTGCCAACCAACTTCCACTTAACTGAGAATAAGTTAGTTTGCCAATGGCTCTTTTGGTTAGAGACATTCCTTAACTGCTCCAACGTAATGCAGCAGCTGAAGAGAGGTAGTCATACACTCATACACTGTCAGTCATAATCTAGGCTAGCCTAAGTTTAAGGTCTATTAGTTGGCCCCTCGTCACCCAGTGCATAGGCCTACTGTTTAGAAGTATTTCAGGCCTTATGCATTGGGGGATTTTAAGAGCAACGTTTGAAAGGTTATAAATGTGTTATTATGGCTGTTCATGTAATGGCACATTGTTTACCACTAGATGACAGTGATGGTATGCCTATAGCAGAGGGCTCTTGTCTGGAGGACACACACGCACTATTAGCATAACTAACAGGATTCTGGTTGCATACATGCATTGCATGTCATTTTGATATTAGATTAAGCATCTTATTTGACCTAGGTCTATAGCCAGTCTGTCCACAATTAATCTGCTGTGGTCACTCTGCGGTGACTGGCATCCACTCCTCTCTATGTCGGGGCATCACAGTCACAGACAGCACCCAGACAGCCAATTAGCTTTAGGCCTGGCTAGCTCTTCGTCCTGGCTGCCCAGTGATGGGCGGGCGGACAGGCGGCAGGTCTGTGTGTGTGTGTCTGTTTTTAATTGGCGTAATGCTCTGATCTCATTACCACAAAGGCCCGGGTGTCCTAACAGGGCTGCTGACAGTCACGGGTCAGGTCTCAGGTCATTCTACTTCATAGCAGACTAGACAGGTAGACATGTAGACCACAGTGATGTCATCGTTTCCTCAGTTTATTAGACTATTTGAGTGGAGACACAGCAGGTCTATGGTGCTCTCTAGTGTGGCAATAGGGAGAGGTCCAGCGGAAAGCAGCAAGAGTCTACCTGACTGATTCGATTGGCCAGACGCATTAAGCCTACATGGGAGGTCGCCAGGAATTAAAAGCTTGTTTCAAAGTTTATTCGCCAAGTGCACAGGATACAACCGGTGTAAAACAGTACAATGAAATTCTTACTTTGAGAGCTCTTTCCAAACAATGCATTGATAGTAATAATAATAATAATATACACTGAACAAAAATATAAACGCAACATGTAAAGTGTTGGTCCCATGTTTCATGAGTTAAATTTTTTTTTTACAGAAATATTCCATACAAACAAAAAGCTTATTTCTCTCAAATTTGTTTACATCGCTGTTAGTGAGCA
This sequence comes from Coregonus clupeaformis, assembly GCF_020615455.1. Lineage (NCBI taxonomy): Eukaryota > Metazoa > Chordata > Actinopteri > Salmoniformes > Salmonidae > Coregonus > Coregonus clupeaformis. The sequence goes on along the minus strand of NC_059203.1, from coordinate 36,899,900 downwards.
TTTCTCCTTTGCCAAGATAATCCAGCCACCTGACAGGTTTGGCATATCAAGAAGCTGATTAAACAGCATGATCATTACATGGACCATAAAAGGCCAGTCTAAAATGTGCAGTTGTGTCACACAACACAATGCCACAGATGTCTCAAGTTTTGAGGGAGCATGCAATTGGCATGCTGACTGCAGGAATATCCACCAGAGCTGTTGCCAGATAATTGAATATTCATTTCTCTACCATAAGCCAACGTCGTTTTAGAGAATTTGGCAGTATGTCCAACCGGCCTCACAACCGCAGACCACGTGTAACCACGCCAACCCAGGACCTCCACATCTGGCTTCTTCACCTGCGGGATCGTCTGAGACCAGCCACCAGGACAGCTGATGAAACTGTGGGTTTGCATAACTGAAGAATTTCTACACAAACTGTCAAAAACCATTTTAGGGAAGCTCATCTGCATGCTCGTCATCCTCACCAGGGTCTTGACCTGACTGCAGTTCGGTGTCATAACCGGTATGGGCAGGCATAAGCTACGGACAACAAACACAATTGCATTATATAGATACCGTGACAAGATCCTGAGGCCCATTGTCGTGCCATTCATCCTCCGCCATCACCTCATGGTTCAGCATGATAATGCACAGCCCCATGTCGCAAGGATCTGTACACAATTCCAGGAAGCTGAAAATGTCCCAGTTCTTCCATGGCCTTCATACTCACCAGACATGTCACCCATTGAGCATGTTTTGGGATGCTCTGGATCGACGTGTACGTCAGTGTGTTCCAGTTCCCGCCAATATCCAGCAACTTCACACAGCCATTGAAGAGGAGTGGGACAACATTCCACAGGCCACAATCAACAGCCTGATCAACTCTATGTGAAGGAGATGTGCTGCACTGCATGAGGCAAATGGTGGTCACACAAGATGCTGACTGGTTTTCTGATCCACGCCCCTACGTTTTTTTTAAAGGTATCTGTGACTAACAGATGCATATCTGTATTCCCAGTCATGTGAAGTCCATAGATTAAGGCGTAATGAATTTATTTCAATTGACTGATTTCCTTATGAGCTGTAACTCAGTAAAATATTTTGAAATTGTTGCATGTTGCATTCATATGTGTTCAGTGTAGATAATAATAGAAAATATATTTTATATTATTTTTTTACACAAGAGGTATGATATAGGTTGAAGAAACACGATAATACTGGTCAGTGTGCAGGTGTACTGTGTTTGAGGTAGGTTTATACATAAAAAGTGACTGGTAGAAGGAATATATAAATACAGTGGGGAAAAAAAGTATTTAGTCAGCCACCAATTGTGCAAGTTCTCCCACTTAAAAAGATGAGAGATGCCTGTAATTTTCATCATAGGTACACATCAACTATGACAGACAAATTGAGGAAGAAAAATCCAGAAAATCACATTGTAGGATTTTTTATGAATTTATTTGCAAATTATGGTGGAAAATAAGTATTTGGTCACCTACAAACAAGCAAGATTTCTGGCTCTCACAGACCTGTAACTTCTTCTTTAAGAGGCTCCTCTGTCCTCCACTCGTTACCTGTATTAATGGCACCTGTTTGAACTTGTTATCAGTATAAAAGACACCTGTCCACAACCTCAAACAGTCACACTCCAAACTCCACTATGGCCAAGACCAAAGAGCTGTCAAAGGACACCAGAAACAAAATTGTAGACCTGCACCAGTCTGGGAAGACTGAATCTGCAATAGGTAAGCAGCTTGGTTTGAAGAAATCAACTGTGGGAGCAATTATTAGGAAATGGAAGACATACAAGACCACTGATAATCTCCCTCGATCTGGGGCTCCACGCAAGATCTCACCCCGTGGGGTCAAAATGATCACAAGAACGGTGAGCAAAAATCCCAGAACCACACGGGGGGACCTAGTGACTGACCTGCAGAGAGCTGGGACCAAAGTAACAAAGCCTACCATCAGTAACACACTACGCCTGCCAGTCCACGTGTCCCCCTGCTTAAGCCAGTACATGTCCAGGCCCGTCTGAAGTTTGCTAGAGTGCATTTGGATGATCCAGAAGAGGATTGGGAGAATGTCATATGGTCAGATGAAACCAAAATAGAACTTTTTGCTAAAAACTCAACTCGTCGTTTTTGGAGGACAAAGAATGCTGAGTTGCATCCAAAGAACACCATACCTACTGTGAAACATGGGGGTGGAAACATCATGCTTTGGGGCTGTTTTTCTGCAAAGGGACCAGGACGACTGATCCGTGTAAAGGAAAGAATGAATGGGGCCATGTATCGTGAGATTTTGAGTGAAAACCTCCTTCCATCAGCAAGGGCATTGAAGATGAAACGTGGCTGGGTCTTTCAGCATGACAATGATCCCAAACACACCGCCCGGGCAACGAAGGAGTGGCTTCGTAAGAAGCATTTCAAGGTCCTGGAGTGGCCTAGCCAGTCTCCAGATCTCAACCCCATAGAAAATCTTTGGAGGGAGTTGAAAGTCCATGTTGCCCAGCGACAGCCCCAAAACATCACTGCTCTAGAGGAGATCTGCATGGAGGAATTGGCCAAAATACCAGCAACAGTGTGTGAAAACCTTGTGAAGACTTACAGAAAACGTTTGACCTGTGTCATTGCCAACAATGGGTATATAACAAAGTATTGAGAAACTTTTGTTATTGACCAAATACTTATTTTCCCCCATAATTTGCAAATAAATTCATTAAAAATCCTACAATGTGATTTTCTGGAGAAAAAAAATCTCATTTTGTCTGTCATAGTTGACGTGTACCTATGATGAAAATTACAGGCCTCTCATCTTTTTAAGTGGGAGAACTTGCACAATTGGTGGCTGACTAAATACTTTTTTTCCCCACTGTACCTATAGTGCCTTCAGAAAGTATTCACACCCCTTGACTTTTTCCACATTTTGTTGTGTTACAGCCTGAATTTAAAATGGATTACATTGACATTTTGTGTCACTGGCCTACACACAATACCCCATAATGTGCTTAACAAGTCACATAGTTTCATGGGCTCACTCTGTGTGCGTTAATACAGTTTAACATGATTTTTCAATGACTACATCATCTCTATACCCCACACATACAATTTTCTGTAACATCCCTCAGTCAAGCAGTGAAGTTCAAACACAGATTCAACCACAAAGACCAGGGAGGTTTTCCAATGCCTCGCAAAGAAGGGCACCTATTAGTAGATGGGTAAAAAAAAACAGCTGACATTGAATATCCATTTGAACATGGTGAAGTTAATAATTACACTTTGGGTGGTGTATCAATACACCCAGTCACTACAAAGATACAGACGTCCTTCCTAACTCAGTTGCCAGGCAGGAAGGAAACTGCTCAGGGAATTCACCATGAGGCCAATGGTGATTTCAAACCAGTTACTGAGTTTAATGTCTGTGATATGAGAAAACTGAGGATGGATCAACAACATTGTAGTTACTCCACAATACCAACCTAAAAGACACAGTGAAAAGAACGAAGCCTGTACAGAATAAAAAACATTCCAAAACATGCATCCTGTTTGCAATAAGGCACTAAAATAAAACTGCAAAAAATGTGGCAAAGAAATTAACTTTATGTCCTGAATACAAAGTGTTACAGTATGTTTGGGGCTAATCCAACACAACACATCACCGAGTACCACTCTTCATATTTTCAATCATGGTGGTTGCATCATCATGTTATGGGTATGCTTGTCGACAAGGACTAGGGAGTAAAAAAAAAAATATATATATATATATATATATATGTTTTCATTTTGTCATTATGGGATATTGTGTGTAGAAAAAATATATATATTTAACCCGGGCTGTATTAATTTTGAATTCAGGCTGTAACACAACAAAATGTGCAATAAGTCAAGGGCTATGAATACTTTCTGAAGGCACTGTATGGTAATATATACATGTAAATAACAACTGAAATAGTGACATGAGAAATAAATACTGTGAATAACAAATAAAAATAACGAGTACAAATAAAATGCCTATATATATACACACACACACACACACACACACACACACACACACACACACACACACACACACACACAGTTGAAGTCAGAAGTTTACATACACCTTAGCCAAATACATTTAAACTCAGTTTTTCACAATTCCTGACATTTAATCCTAGTAAAAATTCCCTGTCTTAGGTCAGTTAGGATCACCATTTGATTTTAAGGATGTGAAATGTCAGAATAATAGGGAGAGAGAGATTTATTTCAGCTTTTATTTATTTCATCACATTCCCAGTGTGTCAGAAGTTTGCATACATTCAATTAGTATTTGGTAGCATTGCCTTTAAATTGTTTAACTTGGGTCAAACGTTTCGGGTAGTCTTCCACAATCTTCCCACAATAAGTTGGGTGAATTTTGGCCCATTCCTCCTGACAGAGCTGGTGTAACTGAGTCAGGTTTGTAGGCCTCCTTGCTCGCACACGCTTTTTCAGTTCTGCCCACAAATTTTCTATAGGATTGAGGTCAGGGCTTTTTGATGGCACTCCAATACCTTGACTTTGATGTCCTTAAGCCATTTTGCCACAACTTTGGAAGTATGCTTGGGGTTATTGTCCATTTGGAAGACCCATTTGCGACCAAGCTTTAACTTCCTGACTGATGTCTTGAGATGTTGCTTCATTATATCCACATAATTTCCTTCCTCGTGATGCCATCTATTTTCTGAAGTGCACCAGTCCCTCCTGCAGCAAAGCACCCCCACAGCATGATGCTGCCACCCCTGTGCTTCACGGTTGGGATGGTGTTCTTCGGCTTGCAAGCATTCCCCTTTTTCCTCCAAACATAACGATGGTCATTATGGCCAAACAGTTCTATGTGTGTTTCATCAGACCAGAGGACATTTCTCCAAAAAGTATGATCTTTGTCCCCATGTGCAGTTGCAAACCGTAGTCTGGCTTTTTTATGGCGGTTTTGGAGCAGTGGCTTCTTCCTTGCTGAGTGGCCTTTCAGGTTATGTCGATATAGAACTTGTTTTACTGTGGATATAGATACTTTTGTACCTGTTTTCTCCAGCATCTTCAGAAGGTCCTTTGCTCTTGTTCTGGGATTGATTTGCACTTTTCGCACCAAATTACGTTCATCTCTAGAAGACAGAACGCGTCTCCTTCCTGAGCGGTATGACGGCTGCGTGGTCCTGTGGTGTTTATACTTGCGTACTATTGTTTGTACAGATGAACATGGTACCTTCAGGCGTTTGGAAATTGCTCCCAAGGATGAACCAGACTGGCTGATTTCTTTTGAGTTTCCCATGATGTCAAGCAAAGAGGCACTGAGTTTGAAGGTAGGCCTTGAAATACATCCACAGGTACACCTCCAATTGACTCAAATGATGTCAATTAGCCTATCAGAAGCTTCTAAAGCCATGACATCATCTTCTGGAATTTTCCAAGCTGTTTAAAGGCACAGTCAACTTAGTTTATGTAAACATCTGACCCACTGGAATTGTGATACAGTGAATTATAAGTGAAATAATCTGTCTGTAAACAATTGTTGGAAAAATTACTTGTGTCATGCACTAAAACGACTTGCCAAAACTATAGTTTGTTAACAAGAAATTTGTGGAGTGGTTGAAAAATGTAATGACTCCAACCTAAGTGTATGTAAACTTCCGACTTCAACTGTGTGTGTGTGTGTGTGTGTGTGTGTGTGTGTGTATGTGTATATATATATATATACACACACACACACACACACACACACACACACACACACACAGTGGGGAGAACAAGTATTTGATACACTGCCGATTTTGCAGATTTTCCTACTTACAAAGCATGTAGAGGTCTGTAATTTTTATCATAGGTACACTTCAACTGAGAGACGGAATCTAAAACAAAAATCCAGAAAATCACATTGTATGATTTTTAAATAATTAATTTGCATTTTATTGCATGACATAAGTATTTGATCACCTACCAACCAGTAAGAATTCCGGCTCTCACAGACCTGTTAGTTTTTCTTTAAGAAGCCCTCCTGTTCTCCACTCATTACCTGTATTAACTGTACCTGTTTGAACTCGTTACCTGTATAAAAGACACCTGTCCACACACTCAATCAAACAGACTCCAACTTCTCCACAATGGCCAAGACCAGAGAGCTGTGTAAGGACATCAGGGATAAAATTGTAGACCTGCACAAGGCTGGGATGGGCTACAGGACAATAGGCAAGCAGCTTGGTGAGACGGCAACAACTGTTGGCGCAATTATTAGAAAATGGATGAAGTTCAAGATGACGGTCAATCACCCTCGGTCTGGGACTCCATGCAAGATCTCACCTCGTGGGGCATTAATGATCATGAGGAAGGTGAGGGATCAGCCCAGAACTACACGGCAGGACCTGGTCAATGACCTGAAGAGAGCTGGGACCACAGTCTCAAAGAAAACCATTAGTAACACACTATGCCGTCATGGATTAAAATCCTGCAGCGCACGCAAGGTCCCCCTGTTCAAGCCAGCGCATGTCCAGGCCCGTCTGAAGTTTGCCAATGACCATCTGGATGATCCAGAGGAGGAATGGGAGAAGGTCATGTGGTCTGATGAGACAAAAATAGAGCTTTTTGGTCTAAACTCCACTTGCCGTGTTTGGAGGAAGAAGAAGGATGAGTACAACCCCAAGAACACCATCCCAACCGTGAAGCATGGAGGTGGAAACATAATTCTTTGGGGATGCTTTTCTGCAAAGGGGACATGACGACTGAACCGTTTTGAGGGGAGGATGGATGGGGCCATGTATCGCGAGATCTTGGCCAACAACCTCCTTCCCTCAGTAAGAGCATTGAAGATGGGTCGTGGCTGGGTCTTCCAGCATGACAACGACCCGAAACAAACAGCCAGGGCAACTAAGGAGTGGCTCCGTAAGAAGCATCTCAAGGTCCTGGAGTGGCCTAGCCAGTCTCCAGACCTGAACCCAATAGAAAATCTTTGGAGGGAGCTGAAAGTCCGTATTGCCCAGCGACAGCCCCGAAACGTGAAGGATCTGGAGAAGGTCTGTATGGAGGAGTGGGCCAAAATCCCTGCTGCTGTGTGTGCAAACCTGGTGAAGACCTACAGGAAACGTATGATCTCTGTAATTGCAAACAAAGGTTTCTGTACCAAATATTAAGTTCTGCTTTTCTAATGTATCAAATACTTATGTCATGCAATAAAATGCAAATTAATTGCTTAAAAATCATACAATGTGATTTTCTGGATTTTTGTTTTAGATTCCGTCTCTCAGTTGAAGTGTACCTATGATAAAAATTACAGACCTCTACATGCTTTGTAAGTAGGAAAATCTGCAAAATCGGCAGTGTATCAAATACTTCTTCTCCCCACTGTGTGTGTTGTGTGTATATATATATGAGAGAGAGAGAGAGAGAGAGAGAGAGAGAGAGAGAGAGAGAGAGAGAGAGAGAGAGAGAGAGAGAGAGAGAGAGAGAGAGAGAGAGAGAGAGAGAGAGAGAGAGAGAGAGAGAGAGAGAGAGAGAGAGAGAGAGAGAGAGAGAGAGAGAGAGAGAGAGAGAGAGAGAGAGAGAGAGAGAGAGAGAGAGAGAGAGAGAGAGAGAGAGAGAGAGAGAGAGAGAGAGAGAGAGAGAGAGAGAGAGAGAGAGAGAGAGAGAGAGAGAGAGAGAGAGAGAGAGAGAGAGAGAGAGAGAGAGAGAGAGAGAGAGAGAGAGAGAGAGAGAGAGAGAGAGAGAGAGAGAGAGAGAGAGAGAGAGAGAGAGAGAGAGAGAGAGAGATGGGCATGCTCCTGATGAGGTGGCGGATGGTCTCCTGAGGGATCTCCTCCCAGACCTGCACTAAAGCATCCGCCAACTCCTGGACAGTCTGTGGTGCAACGTGGCGTTGGTGGATGGAGCGAGACATGATGTCCCAGATGTGCTCAATTGGATTCAGGTCTGGGGAACGTGCGGGCCAGTCCATAGCATCAATGCCGTCCTCTTGCAGGAACTGCTGACACACTCCAGCCACATGAGGTCTAGCATTGTCTTGCATTAGGAGGAACCCAGGGCCAACCGCACCAGCATATGGTCTCACAAGGGGTCTGAGGATCTCATCTCGGTACCTAATGGCAGTCAGGCTACCACTGGCGAGCACATGGAGGGCTGTGCGGCCCGCCAATGAAATGACACGCCACACCATGACTGACCCACCGCCAAACCGGTCATGCTGGAGGATGTTGCAGGCAGCAGAATGTTCTCCACGGCGTCTCCAGACTCTGTCACGTCTGTCACATGCTCAGTGTGAACCTGCTTTCATCTGTGAAGAGCACAGGGCGCCAGTGGCGAATTTGCCAATCTTGGTGTTCTCTGGCAAATGCCAAACGTCCTGCACGGTGTTGGGCTGTAAGCACAACCCCCACCTGTGGACGTCGAGCCCTCATACCACCCTCACGGAGTCTGTTTCTGACCGTTTGAGCAGACACATACACATTTGTGGCCTGCTGGAGGTCATTTTGCAGGGCTCTGGCAGTGCTCCTCCTGCTCCTCCTTGCACAAAGGCGGAGGTAGCGGTCCTGCTGCTGGGTTGTTGCCCTCCTACGGCCTCCTCCACGTCTCCTGATGTACTCTCCTGTCTCCTGGTAGCGCCTCCATGCTCTGGACACTACGCTGACAGACACAGCAAACCTTCTTGCCACAGCTCGCATTGATGTGCCATCCTGGATGAGCTGCACTACCTGAGCCACTTTTGTGGGTTGTAGACTCCGTCTCATGCTACCACTAGAGTGAAAGCACCGCCAGCATTCAAAAGTGACCAAAACATCAGCCAGGAAGCATAGGAACTGAGAAGTGGTCTGTGGTCACCACCTGCAGAACCACTTCTTTATTGGGGGTGTCTTGCTAATTGCCTATAATTTCCACCTGTTGTCTATTCCATTTGCACAACAGCATGTGGAATTTATTGTCAATCAGTGTTGCTTCCTAAGTGGACAGTTTGATTTCACAGAAGTGTGATTGACTTGGAGTTACATTGTGTTGTTTAAGTGTTCCCTTTATTTTTTTGAGCAGTGTATATATTAGATTAGATAGATAGAGAGTAGAAAATAACATGGCTATATACAGGGAGTACCAGTACTGAGTCGATGTGCAGGGGTACGAGGTAATTGAGGTAGCTAGGTACTTGTCACGTCTCCTCACGTTGCTCCCCTCCGGCGCTCTGATTCGCCGGTCTACTGAGCCACCGGTCTGAGCGCACCACCTTGGCAACACCGGAATGGAAACCCAACGCACCCTAATCACCGCCAGCGCACCTGCACCTCATCATCTCATCACCACCCCTATATAGCCCTGGACTGTTCAGTGTTGTTGTGTGTGATTGTTAGTATCATGTCGTATACTCGCTCTTTTGTTCTCTTGCTCAGTGTTAAGTAAACCTTTTACATTGTTGATTCCTGCGTCTGCGTCGTGCCTCTTCGTATCCTCAGTACTTGTCACAGTACTGTACATATGTGACCCCTTTCAAGAAGCTAGGTGTATGTCGCACGTCACTACTTCACAGGAGAGGCATTTTAACATTTTAAAAAAGTAATGTTTTTATCAAAATTCGTTTTTTGGCAGAAATGCCTTATGGAACATGTGAACTTTCATGTGCCTTAATAACAAACTTGTATGCCATCTGCAAATATGAATAAAATTGTTCAATTATGAGCCTAGTTGGTTTAGCCATGGAAAAATACAGGAACCTTCCCGCTAGCCATGATTGGCTGAGATAATGGATGGGCTGGACATGCCGAGAGATGAGTTCAGATTGGTCTGCGAGGTAGCATGCTTCTGTCTATAACATGAGCTGCTCAGTATGTGTGGATAATCCTTTCTACCGCAGCTTTTTTAGAAAGATACAATGAAGAACTGAAAAAGTGTTGCTACTGCTCTCAACATTGCTGCCCTGAAGTTAATAGCGCTATCGACAAAGATCAGTGGGAAAAAGTTGTGATCGACTGCTTTCTGAAGGATGATCGTACAGCTCTCTAACTCTGAAAATGAATCAGACGATGAGGAAATCCCTGATTTAGGTTAAAACATTTTAATTGAACCAGACATTGTAGAGCCTTCTGTTGACAGTGATGGGGAAGAAATGGTGATCAACAGTGCTGTTGTCACGGAAGAAGTTGACTGAGTTTTTTTTAAATCAGTGGAATGCCTGGTGGAAGCAGAGAGATGATTGACAAATGTGGAGAGAGCCGACAAGAGAACACAGAAGGCGGTTGTATAAAGCACCTGCCTCTGGATTACATCTTCAAACTAAGGGCAACCATAGCCTCCATGACAGAGAGGGAGACATATTCATCCATGTATACGGGTAAGAGTCTAGCTACATTTTCAGATATTATATGTTTATAATTTTGTTCAAATCAAATTGTATTTGCCACATGCGCCATATACAACAGGTGTAGACATTACAGTGAAATGCTTACTTACAAGTAAAATAAAAAAAGTGTTCAGTAAAAAAATAAAAGCAAATAACTAAAGAGCAGCAGTAAAATAAAATAGCAGGAGGGAGGCTATATAACAGGGGGGTACCGGTACAGAGTCAATGTGCTGGGGCACCGGCTAGTCGAGGTAATTGAGGTAAGTTAAAGCGCACTGTTAGCAAGCTAACGTTAGCTGGCTCACTAGCTAACATTAAGTGTATGATCTGTGTAGTAATATTATTAGTATCTCAGAAATCCATTTGCATTGCTAGTTATAGCTAATATTCCCTAAATGTTTCTGACACTGAACAAATTTCAGATCTGCTGAGCGCAAACTTGAACGTTGTGAAAATTCTATGTAACTTCCGGTGCCCGTTTACTGGGAACACTGAGGCTGTACCCGCTTGAAGTTAGTTTTTTTGTATTTTACCCCCTTTTTCTCCCCCATTTCGATCTTGTCTCATCGCTGCAACTCCCCAATGGGCGCGGGAGGTGAAGGTCGAGTCATGCAACCCTCGAAACATGACCCGCCAAAACGCTTCTTAACATCCGTCCACTTAACCCGGAAGCCAGCCGCACCAATGTGTCAGAGGAAACACTGTTCAACTGACGACCAAGGCCATGTAGGCTCCCGGCCCGCCACAAGGAGGCGCTAGAGATCGATTAGCCAAGTAAATCAAATCAAATCAAATGTTATTCGCCACATGCGCCGAATACAACAGGTGTAGACATTACAGTGAAATGCTTACTTACAAGCCCTTAACCAACAATGCAAAGTAAAACAAATAAAAGCAAATAACTAAAGAGCAGCAGTAAAATAAAATAACAGTAGGGAGGAAATATACAGGGGGGTACAGGTGCAGAGTCAATGTGCGGGGGCACAGGCTAGTCGAGGTAATTGAGGTAATATGTACATGTAGTTAGAGTTATTAAAGTGACTATGCATAAATAATAAACAGAGTAGCAGCAGAGTAAAAAAGGGGGATGGGATGGGGGGGCAGTGCAAATTGTCTGGGTAGCCATGATTAGATGTTCAGCAGTCTTATGGCTTGGGGGTAGAAGCTGTTGAGAAGCCTTTTGGACCTAGACTTGGCTCTCCGGTACCGCTTGCCGTGCGGTAGCAGAGAGAACAGTCTATAACTAGGGTGGCTGGAGTCTTTGACAATTTTGAGGGCCTTCCTCTGACACCGCCTGGTATAGAGGTCCTGGATGGCAGGAAGCTTTGCCCCAGTGATGTACTGGGCCGTATGCACTACCCTCTGTAGTCCCTTGCGGTCGGAGGCCGAGCAGTTGCCATACCAGGCAGTGATGCAACCAGTCAGGATGCTCTCGATGGTGCAGCTGTATAACTTTTTGAGGATTTGAGGACCCATGCCAAATCTTTTCAGTCTCCTGAGGGGGAATAGGCTTTGTCGTGCCCTCTTCACGACTGTCTTGGTGTGTTTGGACCATGATAGTTTGTTGGTGATGTGGACACCAAGGAACTTGAAGCTCTCAACCTGTTCCACTACAGCCCCGTCGATGAGAATGGGGGCGTGCTCAGTCCTCTTTCTTTTCCTGTAGTCCACAATCATCTCCTTTGTCTTGATCACGTTGAGGGAGAGGTTGTTATCCTGGCACCACACGGCCAGCTCTCTGACCTCCTCCCTATAGGCTGTCTTGTCGGTGATCAGGCCTACCACTGTTGTGTCGTCGGCAAACTTAATGATGGTGTTGGAGTCGTGCCTGGCCATGCAGTCATGGGTGAACAGGGAGTACAGGAGGGGACTGAGCACGCACCCCTGAGGGGCCCCCGTCTTGAGGATCAGCGTGGCAGATGAGTTGTTACCTACCCTTACCACCTGGGGGCGGCCCGTCAGGAAGTCCAGGATACAGTTGCAGAGAGAGGTGTTTAGTCCTAGGATCCTTAGCTTAGTGTTGAGCTTTGAACGCTGAGCTGTAGTCAATGAATAGCATTCTCACGTAGGTGTTCCTCTTGTCCAGGTGGGAAAGGGCAGTGTGGAGTGCAATAGAGATTGCATCATCTATGGATCTGTTGGGGCAGTATGCAAATTGGAGTGGGTCTAGAGTTTCTGGGATAATGGTGTTGATGTGAGCCATGACCAGCCTTTCAAAGCACTTCATGGCTACAGACGTGAGTGCTATGGGTCGGTAGTCATTTAGGCAGGTTATCTTAGTGTCCTTGGGCACAAGGACTATGGTGGTCTGCTTGAAACATGTTGGTATTACAGACTCAGTCAGGGACATGTTGAAAATGTCAGTGAAGACACTTGCCAGTTGGTCAGCACATGCTCGGAGTACACGTCCTGGTAATCCGTCTGGCCCTGCAGCCTTGTGAATGTTGACCTGCTTAAAAGTCTTACTTACATCTGCTACGGAGAACCTGATCACATAGTCATCCGGAACAGCTGGTGCTCTCATGCATGCTTCAGTGTTGCTTGCCTCAAAGCGAGCATAGAAGTGATTTAGCTCGTCTGGTAGGCTTGTGTCACTGGGCAGCTCGCGGCTGTGCTTCCCTTTGTAGTCTGTAATAGTTTTCAAGCCCTGCCACATCCGACGAGCGCCAGAGCCGGTGTAGTACGATTCAATCTTAGTCCTGTATTGACTCTTTGCCTGTTTGATGGTTCATAGGGCATAGCGGGATTTCTTATAAGCGTCCGGGTTAGAGTCCCGCTCCTTGAAAGCGGCAGCTCTAGCCTTTAGCTCCGTGCGGATGTTGCCTGTAATCCATGGCTTCTGGTTGGGGTATGTACGTACAGTCACTTTGGGGACGACGTCATCGATGCACTTATTGATGAAGCCAGTGACTTATTTTAAATTTTATTTCACCTTTATTTAACCAGGTAAGCCAGTTGAGAACAAGTTCTCATTTACAACTGCGACCTGGCCAAGATTAAGCAAAGCAGTGCGATAAAAACAACAACACAGAGTTACATATGGGGTAAAACAAAACATAAAGTCAAAAATACCACAGAAAATATATATACAGTGTGTGCAAATGTAGCAAGTTATGGAGGTAAGGCAATAAATAGGCCATAGTGCAAAATAATTACAATTAGTATTAACACTGGAATGATAGATGTGCAAGAGATTATGTGCAAATAGAGATACTGGGGTGCAAATGAGCAAAATAAATAACAATATGGGGATGAGGTAGTTGAGTGGGCTAATTTCAGAAGGGCTGTGTACAGGTGCAGGGATCGGTAAGGTGCTCTGACAACTGATGCTTAAAGTTAGTGAGGGAGATAAGTCTCCAGCTTCAGAGATTTTTGCAGTTCGTTCCAGTCATTGGCAGCAGAGAACTGGAATGAATGGCGGCCAAAGGAGGTGTTGGCTTTGGGGATGACCAGTGAGATATACCTGCTGGAGCGCATACTACGGGTGGGTGTTACTATGGTGACCAATGAGCTAAGATAAGGCTGAGATTTGCCTAGCAGTGATTTATAGATGGCCTGGAGCCAGTGGGTTTGGCGACGAATATGTAGTGAGGACCAGCTAACAAGAGCGTACAGGTCACAGTGGTGGGTAGTATATGGGGCTTTGGTGACAAAACGGATGGCACTGTGATAGACTACATCCAATTTGCTGAGTAGAGTGTTGGAGGCTATTTTGTAAATGACATCACCGAAGTCATGGATCGGTAGGATAGTCAGTTTTACGAGGGCATGTTTGGCAGCATGAGTAAAGGAGGCTTTGTTTGCGAAATAGGAAGCCGATTCTAGATTTAATTGATTTGGATTGGAGATGCTTAATGTGAGTCTGGAAGGAGAGTTTACAGTCTAACCAGACACCTAGGCATTTGTAGTTGTCCACATACTCTAGGTCAGACCCGTCGAGAGTAGTGATTCTAGTCGGGTGGGCGGGTGCCAGCAGCGTTCAATTGAAGAGCATGCATTTAGTTTTACTAGTGTTTAAGAGCAGTTGGAGGCTACGGAAGGAGTGTTGTATGGCATTGAAGCTCGTTTGGAGGTTTGTTAACACAGTGTCCAAAGAAGGGCCAGATGTATACAAAATGGTGTCGTCTGCGTAGAGGTGGATCTGATAGTCACCAGCAGCAAGAGCGACATCATTGATATACACAGAGAAATGAGTCGGCCCAAGAATTGAACCCTGTGGCACCCCCATAGAGACTGCCATAGGTCCAGACAACAGGCCCTCCGATTTGACACATTGAACTCTATCTGAGAAGTAGTTGGTGAACCAGGCGAGGCAGTCATTTGAGAAACCAAGGCTATTTAGTCTGCCAATAAGAATGCGGTGGTTGACAGAGTCGAAAGCCTTGGCCAGGTTGATGAAGACGGCTGCACAATACTGTCTATTATCGATCGTGGTTATAATATAGTTTAGGACCTTGAGCGTGGCTGAGGTGCACCCTTGACCAGCTCGGAAACCGGATTGCATAGCGGAGAAGGTGCGGTGGGATTCGAAATGGTCGGTGATCTGTTTGTTAACTTGGCTTTCAAAAACTTTCGAAAGGCAGGGCAGGATGGATATAGGTCTGTAACAGTTTGGATCTAGAGTGTCACCCCCTTTGAAGAGGGGGATGACCGCGGCAGCTTTCCAATCTCTGGGGATCTCAGACGTTACGAAAGAGAGGTTGAACAGGCTAGTAATAGGGGTTGCGACAATTTCGGCTGCTATTTTTTAGAAAGAAAGGGTCCAGATTGTCTTGCCCAGATGATTTATAGGGGTCCAGATTTTTGCAGCTCTTTCAGAACATCAGCTGTCTGAATTTGTGTGAAGGAGAAGCGGGGGGGGGCGGGCATTGGCAAGTTGCAGCGGAGGGTACAGAGCTGTTGGCCGGGGTAGTGGTAGCCAGGTGGAAAGCATGGCCAGCCGTAGCAAAATGCTTGTTGAAATTCTCGATTATTGTAGATTTATCGGTGGTGATAGTGTTTCCTAGCCTCAGTGCAGTGGGCAGCTGGGAGGAGGTGCTCTTATTCTCCATGGACTTTACAGTGTCCCAAAACATTTTGGAGTTAGTGCTACAGGATGCTAATTTCTGTTTGAAAAAGCTAGCCTTTGCTTTCCTAACTGATTGTGTATATTGGTTCCTAACTTTCCTGAAAAGTTGCATATCACGGGGGCTATTCGATGCTAATGCAGTACGCCACAGGATGTTTTTGTGCTGGTCAAGGGCAGTCAAGTCTGAGGAGAACCAGGGGCTATATCTGTTCTTAGTTCTGAATTTTTTGAATGGGGCATGCTTATTTAAAGAACAACCAGGCATCCTCTACTGACGGAATGAGATCGATATCCATCCAGGATACCTGGGCCAGGTCAATTAGGAAGGCCTGCTCGCTAAAGTGTTTTTAGGGAGCGTTTGACAGTGATGAGGGGTGGTCGTTTGACCGCGGACCCGTTACGGACACAGGCAATGAGGCAGTGACCGCTGAGATCCTGGTTGAAGACAGCGGAGGTGTATTTAGAGGGTAAGTTAGTCAGGATGATATCTATGAGGGTGCCCATGTTTACGGATTTAGGGTTGTACCTGGTAGGTTCCTTGATAATTTGTGTGAGATTGAGGGCATCTAGTTTGGATTGTAGGATGGCCGGGGTGTTAAGCATATCCCAATTTATGTCACCAAGCAGTACGAACTCTGAGGATAGATGGGGGCCAATCAATTCACATATGGTGTCCAGGGCACAGCTGGGGGCTGAGGGGGGTCTGTAGCAAGTGGCAAGAGTGAGAGACTTATTTCTGGAAAGGTGGATTTTTAGAAGTAGGAGCTCAAACTGTTTGGGCACAGACCTGGATAGTATGATAGAGCTCTGCAGGCTATCTCTACAGTAGATTGCAACTCTACTAGACGGAAAATGTTGTAGTTGGGGATGGACATTTCTGCATTTTTGGTGGCCTTCCTAAGCCAGGATTCAGACACTGCTAGAACATCAGGGTTGGCTGAGTGTGCTAACGCAGTGAATAACTCAAACTTAGGAAGGAGGCTTCTGATGTTAACGTGCAGAAAACCAAGGCTTTTACGGTTACAGAAGTCAACAAATGATAGCTCCTGGGGAGTAGGAGTGATACTGGGGGTTGCAGGGCCTGGGTTACCCTCTACATCACCAGAGGAACAGAGGAGGACTTGAATAAGGATACGGCTAAAGGCTTTAAGAACTGGTCTTCTAGTGCGTTGGGTACAGAGAATAAAGGGGGCAGATTTCCGGGCGTTGTAGAATAGATTCAGGGCATTATGTACAGACAAGGATATGGAAGGATATGAGTACAGTGGAGGTAAACCTAAGCCTTGGGTGACAATGAAAGAGAGCATCACTAGAGGCACCGATTTGAGCCGGTCTCGGCATGTATTGGGGGTGGAACAAAGGAGCTATTTGAGGCAGTTTGAGAATGACTTGGGGTTCTATATTGAAATTGTATAATAAGAACTAACTGGAACAGCAATAGGCAAGGCATATTGACATGGGAGAGAGGCATAAAGCAATCACAGGTGTTATTAGAGAGAGCTAAGACAACACTGGTAATGGCGATGAAAGTTTGGGCTGAGGCTAAACAGATAAACAGGACAGGGTACCGTGTAAAGGAACAGTCCAGCAGGCATCAGCTGTGCAGCTGAGTGATCAATAAGGTCCAGTGAACAGCAATATGTGAGTCCGAGAGCAGTTTGAATTGGTGCTACAGCACAGCGAGCAAGAAGCACGGCTGTTGTTTGCGTGTGCTAGCGTGCCGGGGCTAGCAGATGGATTTTCATGGTCGTCGCAACGGGAAGCCTGTTGAAACCACAGACGATTACGTCGGTAGACCAGTCGTGATGGATCGGCGGGGCTCCGTGTCGACTCTAGGAGGTCCTATCCGGTTGACAGAGAGGTAGATAGCCGGGAGATGTGCCTGACTCGAGGCTAGCTCAAGGCTGATTAGCCAACAACAACATCCATTTGGTTGCAGCTAGCTAGTTGCGATGATACGGTGTTAAAGGTCCAGTGATTTAGTGATTCTGGCAGAAAATCCGATATGTTCAGGGTCGATAACGCGCTGTGCAGACTGGCCGATAATAGTCCAGGCTAGAGCTGGCTGGTAGGTAGTGCAGGCCACGGACAATGGTGAAAAACCGCTAACGGTGGCTAATAGCAAGTAGCTAGTTAGCTGGCTACTCCCGTCCGGTAGACAAAGAGGTAGATAGCCGGGATATGGGCCTGGCTCGAGGCTAGCTCAAGGCTAACTGGTGCTTGCTTCGGGGGCAGTGGTGATTAGCCTACAGCAACATCCATTCGGTTGCGGCTAGCTAGTTGCGATCCGGTGTTAGGGTCCAGTGGTTCAGTTATTCCGGCAGAAAATCCGATGTTCTGGGTGAAAACCGCTAACGGTGGCTAATAGCAAGTAGCTAGTTAGCTGGCTAGCTAGTTTCAACTGAAGATTCTAGATAAAGGTGAGTAAATAATAGAATCCGTTCCACATTGAGTGAGGTGGGTTGCAGGAAAGTATATTTAGTAGAAGGATGAAAAGTGTGATAGGGAAATATGTACGAAAAATACAAAAAACAGGCTATTTACACGGACACACAACAAAGATCACGACCGCACTGCTACGCCATCTTGGATCACCGATGTGACTGATGTGGCGTACTCCTCAATGCTATCTGAAGAATCCCGGAACATATTCCAGTCTGTGCTAGCAAAACAGTCCTGTAGCTTAGCATCTGCGTCATCTGACCAGTTTTTTATTAACCGAGTCACAGGTGCTTCCTGCTTTAGTTTTTGCTTATAAGCAGGAATCAGGAGGATAGAGTTATGGTCAGATTTGCCAAATGGAGGGTGAGGGAGAGCTTTGTATGCGTCTCTGTGTGTGGAGTAAAGGTGGTCTAGAGTTTTTTTTCCTCTGGTTGCACATTTAACATGCTGGTAGAAATGAGGTAGAACGGATTTAAGTTTCCCTGCATTAAAGTCCCCGGCCACTAGGAGCGCTGCCTCTGGATGAGCGTTTTCCTTTTTACTTATGGCCTTATACAGCTCATTGAGTGCAGTCTTAGTGCCAACATTGGTTTGTGGTGGTATATAGACAGCTACGAAAAATATAGAAGAAAACTCTCTTGGTAAATAGTGTGGTATACAGCTTATCATGAGATACTCTACCTCAGGCGAGCAAAACCTTGAGACTTCCTTAGGATTAGATTTTTTGCACCAGCTGTTGTTTACAAATATACACAGAACGCCACCCCTTGTCTTACCGGAGTCAGCCGTTCTATCCTGACGATGTAGCGTATATCCCGCCAGCTGTATGTTATCAATGTCGTCGTTCAGCCACGACTCGGTGAAACAGAAGATATTACAGTTTTTAATGTCCCGTTGGTAGGATAACCGTAATCTTAGGTTGTCTACCTTATTTTCAAATGATTGAACATTGGCTAATAGCATTGATGGAAGAGGCAGTTTATTCACTCGCCGTCGGATCCTTACAAGGCACCCCGACCTATGTCCACGATATCTCCGTCTCTTTCTCATGTGAATGACGGGGATTTGGGCCTTGTCGGGTGTCTGTAGGATATCCTTCGCGTCCGACTTGTTGAAGAAAAAATCTTCGTCCAATACGAGGTGAGTAATCGCTGTCCTGATATCCAGAAGCTCTTTTTGGTCATAACAGACGGTGGCAGAAACATTATGTACAGAATAAATTACAAATAATGCCAAAAAGGGCTGTAAAACGGCAGCCATCTTCTCCGGCGCCATCAAAAGCCCCCCCGGCCAAACCTTCCCCTAACCCGGACGACACTGGGCCAATTGTGTGCCGCCCTATGGGATTTCTGATCACGGCCGTTTGTGATACAGCCCGGGATCGAACCCGGGTCTGTAGTGACGCCTCTAGCACTGCGATGCACTGCCTTAGACCGCTGCGCCACTCTGGAGGCCCCTTAAGTTACAGTTTTTTAACAGTGGCCAAGTAGGCTGCTGTGACTATTTGATCATAATGTAAACCTACCAGAGTGGCCTACCACTCAAAAACAATGGAGAAAAATGCATCCCATAACATTTGAACATGGAAATAGCTGTTCTATCATTCAGCCTACAGTAGCAGCAAATGTGTGGTGCTCAAAGAAGGCCTACATTCCATGAGAGTTTTGAAAAAAACATGCAGGGCTTGACATTAATAACCTGTTTATCCACTTGTCCTTCATACAAGGAGGTGACTGAAAATGTTGTTGTGTTGTTTGATTCAAGAAACCACTTTACAAAATAAAATGCATTATTATTCCCAAACCATTATTACAGAGAATCAGACAAATGATGCAACGCTCTGCCTATTGGCTACTTAGCTTATTCAAGACTGTCTCAAAATACAATGCTACCCCTTTAAGACATAAACAAAGCTCTTTACCTGACACGCTTTTCAAAAATGACTACAAATGCACACATTTTGTCGCAACCCCTATTACCAGCCTGTTCAACCTCTCTTTCGTATCGTCTGAGATCCCCAGAGATTGGAAAGCTGCCGCGGTCATCCCCCTCATCAAAGGGGGTGACACTAGATCCAAACTGTTACAGACCTATATCCATCCTGCCCTGCCTTTCGAAAGTATTTGAAAGCCAAGTTAACAAACAGATCACCGACCATTTCGAATCCCACCGTACCTTTTCCGCTATGCAATCTGGTTTCCGAGCAGGTCATGGGTGTACCTCAGCCACGCTCAAGGTCCTAAACGATATAATAACCGCAATCGATAAAAGACAGTACTGTGCAGCTGTCTTCATTGACCTGGCCAAGGCTTTTGACTCTGTCAATCACTGCATTCTTATTGGCAGACTAAATAGCCTTGGTATCTCAAATGACTGCCTCGCCTTGTTCACCAACTACTTCTCAGATAGAGTTCAATGTGTCAAATCGGAGGGCTTGTTGTCTGGACCTCTGGCAGTCTCTATGGGGGTGCCACAGGGTTCAATTCTCGGGCCGACTCTATTCTCTGTGTATATCAATGATGTCGATCTTGCTGCTGGTGACTGTCAGATCCACCTCTACGCAGACGACACCATTTTGTATATATCTGGCCCTTCATTGGACACTGTGTTAACAAATCTCCAAACGAGCTTCAATGCCATACAACACTCCTTCCGTGGCCTCCAACTGCTCTTAAACGCTAGTAAAACTAAATGCATGCTCTTCAATCGAACGCTGCTTGCACCCGCCTGCACGACTAGAATCACTACTCTCGGCGGGTCTGACTTAGAATATGTGGACAACTACAAATACCTAGGTGTCTGGATAGACCGTAAACTCTCCTTCCAGACTCACATTAAGCATCTCCAATCCAAAGTTAAATCTAGAATCGGCTTCCTATTTCGCAACAAAGCCTCCTTCACTCATGCTGCTAAACATGCCCTCGTAAAACTGACCATCCTACCGATCCTTGACTTCGGCGATGTCATTTACAAAATAGCTTCCAACACTCTACTCAGTAAATTCGATGTAGTCTATCACAGTGCCATCCGTTTTGTCACCAAAGCCCCATATACTACCCACCACTGTGACCTGTACGCTCTCGTTTGCTGGCCCTCACTGCATATTCGTCGCCAAACCCACTGGCTCCAGGTCATCTATAAATCACTTCTAGGCAAATCCCGCCTTATCTTAGTTCATTGGTCACCATAGCAACACCCACCCGTAGTATGCGTTCCAGCAGGTATATCTCACTGGTCATCCCCAAAGCCAACACCTCCTTTGGTCGCCATTCCTTCCAGTTCTCTGCTGCAAATGACTGGAACGAACTGCAAAAATCTCTGAAGCTGGAGACACTTATCTCCCTCACTATCTTTAAGCATCAGTTGTCAGAGCAGCTTACCGATCACTGCACCTGTACACAGCCCTTCTGTAATTAGCCCACCCAACTACCTCATCCCCATATTGTTATTTACATTGTTATTTATTTTGCTCATTTCCACCCCAGTATCTCTATTTGCACATCATCTTCTGCACATCTATCACTCCAGTGTTAATACTAAATTATAATTGTAATTATTTTGCACTATGGCCTATTTATTGCCTTACCTCCATAACTTACTACATTTGCACACACTGTATATAGATTTTCTATTGTGTTATTGACTGTACGTTTTGTTTATTCCATATGTAACTCTGTGTTGTTGTTGTTTTTACCGCACTGCTTTGCTTTATCTTGGCCAGGTCGCAATTGTAAATGAGAACTTGTTCTCAACTGGCTTACCTGGTTAAAGAAAGGTGAAATAAAAATAAATTGTAGTAAGCAACCACTCCCCCATTGTTGACTAGAAATGACCTATAACTGGGCTAATAACTAACTAACGAGCAAAGAATATGAACAAATGTGCACAGGTGGCTACATGCAGCTCTTGCTTTGATCTCAAAACAAGTGCATCTACTCGCAACCCCGCATGTTGTAAACACAGTCCAGTTCAAAGTGAATGGCACAGATCCATATATGGCAAAGGCTATTTGCATATAGGCCTACTGCAGCTCTGATCGGTTATGGCACAACAGTCTGTGTAGAGTACGGGCCTGTGTTGTGCCTGTCAATGCAATAGAATCCTACTCCAATGCGCTCTGCCTACAACAAAATCTCTTGCTCAGTTAGTTTTTCATGCTAAGTCTTGCATAGTTCGTTTTTGTTTTGGTATGTTACATTGAAAGTGGCTAATATTGCATTGATTCGAGCACAATTCCCACAGTAGAGCGAAACGTTGATAGTGTTAACTAAAGGGGAAAACTCTAGAAAGTTGAGTGATGTTCAATCTTGTGCGTCTGCGTGGGTTTATATTTATTCTGTGCGGCAGTCCGATGGGAGCATTGGTTATAGTTTAATGTTAGCTAGCTAGCTAACATTGAACCTATTTGCTTAGCTTTAGCTACCTGCAGATTCATGCATGGTTCATGGTAGTGTTGCCACATTCAAAACAACTGGGAACTCTGAAAAATATGAGATCAAATCATGATGTCATTGATCTTCAGTTCGGAAAGTCGGAGCTCTAGAAAGGGGTCAGAGTTCCCGAGTTGGAATTCCGAGTTGGATGAGCGTTCAAATAGATTTTTCCCAGTCGGAGCTCTGGAAGGTTCTCCCATCTCCACAGAGGAACTGGAGCTCTGTCAGAGTGACCATCGGGTTCTTGGTCACCTCCCTGACCAAGGCCCTTCTCCTCCCGATTGCTCTAGGAAGAGTCTTGGTGGTTTCAAACTTCTTCCATTTAAGAATGATGGAGGCCACAGTGTTCTTGGGGACCTTTGATGTTGCAGAAATGTTTTGGTATCCTTCCCGAGATCTGTGCCTCGACACAATCCTGTCTCGGAGCTCTACGGACAATTCCTTCGACCTCATGGCTTGGTTTTTGCTTTGACATGCACTGGCAACTGTGGGACCTTATATAGACAGGTGTGTACCTTTCCAAATCATGTCCAATCAATTGAATTTACCACAGGTGGAATCTAATCAAGTTGTAGAAACATCTCAAGGATGATCAATGGAAACAGGATGCACCTGAGCTCAATTTCGAGTCTCATAGCAAAGGGTCTGAATACTTATGTAAATAAGGTATTCCTGTTTTAAGAAAAAACATTTTTTTACACACTTCTTTCCCCCTTTTCTCCACAATTTTGATCTTGTCTCATCACTGCAACTCCCCAACGGGCTTGGGAGAGGCGAAGGTCGAATCATGCGTCCTTCGAAACATGACCTGCCAAACTGCGCCTCTTAACACCCTTAGACAATACCCCATAATGACAAAGTGAAAACAGGTTTAAAATATTTTGCAAATGTATTAACAATAAAGAACAGAGGCCTCCTGAGTGGCGCAGTGGTCTATGTCAAATTGATGAGATTGATGAGGGAATTTTTTGAATAAGGCTGTAACGTAACAAAATGTGGAAAAAGTGAAGGGGTCTGAATACTTTGAGTGCAATGTACATCTTCACACACTCTGATTCCTGCCTGGAAGACTACATGTCCAGTTGGCAAATAGGGCCCTATAAAATACCTTAACCCAGAAGCCAGTTGCACGAATGTGTCGGAGGAAACACTGACGACCGAAGTCAGCCTGCAGGCACCCGGCCCGCAACAAGGAGTCGCTAGAGCACGATGAGCCTAGTTTAGCTCCCCCGGCCAAACCCTCCCCTAACCCGGACGATGCTGGGCAAATTGTGGGCCGCCCTATGGGATTCCCGGTCGTGGCCGGTTGTGACATAGCCTGGGATCGAACCCGGGTCTTTAGTGACGCCTCAAGCACTGTGATGCAGTGCCTTAGACCACTCAGGAGGCCTCTTTTTTAAAATATATATATATATATATACATTTGCAAAACATTTTAACCTGTTTTCCCTTTGTCATTATGGGGTATAGACAATACCCCATGATGAAAAAGTGAAAACAGGTTTAAAATGTTTTGCAAATTGATGAGATTGATGAGGTGAAAAAAAGTAAAGGGGTCTGAATACTTTCCGAATGCACTGTAATAAATTGACGGCCTCAATGTTTAGCCAGCTGTTTTCCTAACTACTTTTATTTGCATACTTTATTTGCTGCCCCTTTAATTCGGCCTGAAACAGCCCAACGTCATAAGATATCAGAAGTCTTTCCACTGTGAACCCCTATTAGTTTCAATTTCAGTCGGCCTGGGAATCTATTGGCTGTGTCGTGGGCCTATAAGGGGGGTAATGGCTTCCAATCAGCCGCCTTAACAACAATTGCAACCGACAGGCCGTCTCTCATCTCATCACACACAAAATGGTGGGGAGAAGAACTTGATGTCTGGTGCTCTCTTTTTGACTGACTGTGTCCTTCCTGTTCTCTCAATCTCCTCTCCTCACTGTTAACGGTCTATCAACTGTAGTGCAGTGCAGCATTGGTTCACAATCCCACAGCCTCTTAGCTCCATCCATCCCATCAGAACAGTCAGTCAACACACATACTGCACTGTACTGCACGCACTGGAGCCTGATCACACAATATTTAAGGGGGCAGCAACTTTCAAAATATATGAGCGAACAAGCAGTGTTTTATACTCTACTCTGAATATGATGTCCCGCGTCATCCTGTTTCTGCTGCACTTTTACATATGTTGGACTACACAAACTAGCCAAGAAAGATTAACTTGAGAGAGGGCATTGCTGTAGTTTGAAACCAGCAGTGCTACATCAACCTAGAATGAGGACACTAACAGTGTCCCACATGCTGTGACTGGACGGGTGAGTGGTGAACCCTGCCACCAGAAACCGGAGAGGAGAGAAACCCACCCTACTGTGTGTTAGGCTGAGAGAAACTGTGTATACCTTCCCTTTTGTGCTTCTCCGGCATCAGTCAAGAGGGGCCGGTTTCCCATAGCCAGAGTTAAGCTTAGTCCTGGATTAACAATCTTTCTAAATGAAGAATCTCCATTGTGATTTTTAGTCCAGGACTAGGCTTAATCTGGGTCTGGGAAACAGGCCCAAGCAATGGTGTTGAGTGGACATCATGTAGGCTACCCATAGACAGTGAGCTGATGATCGATTCCTGATGCGGCCTGTTAACCATTCTAAAGGATTCATCAGGAGACTAAATGATCCCACGCCACATTGCCAATCCAGACTAATATTTTGATTGTAGGCCTGCCTGGCTGTTAAATTGTCATGAGTGTGATCCTTGGCTAGGCAGAGTGCATGGGGCTCCATCATCTCTTCTCTTCTTGGATTGTAATACAGAGGTTAGGCTTCTCTCCTCCTAGCTGAAAAACAAGTATGTGTGTGCCCCTTGCAATGTCCTCCCTAAAGCACTAATGCTTGAGCGATTGGAAGACGGGCCAATATTGAGAATAATTAATTCCTAGAAGTGATACCCGGGAGGAAAGAGCAGCAGAGGGCCCAGGATCGGAGAAGATGAGCGTGTAAATCCTCATTACATGTCTGCTAATAATGAATTACCTCTGCCAGCCCTACCTTTTTATTGTTGGAGAGCCCTCATCTGTCAGAAAAGGCCCTCGCACCTCCAAGCAAAGAATTGCTTTCAAAATTACTTTTCTTCCATACAGGTCTCAGGAGACCTGGCTTAGAGAGGAATTGGGGTGGAGAGAAAAGGAGAATGGCACCATTTGTGAGAGCATTAGGAAATAATGAGCATTCTAAAGCATGGGGGTAGGATAAACAATGACTGTTAAAGTTGACTGGAGGGATAATTGAGGGACCTCTGGCAGTTTGTGTAAACTCTTGCTGATGTTCTTGGTGGTGTTGATGTGATGGAGCTTACACCGTGTGATGTGCTGAATTCGTTTTTCTGAGGCATGGCGATGTAACTCGACAACTACACCGTCCAATTACGGTGCGGATAGCCCCACTGTCTTCCCATTAACCAACGCGCCAGAAGTTCGCCTGGGCCAATATAAGGGCACTGTCAACTCTCCTCAGCCTCTTCTGTGGATTGAAGCCTAGCTCAGAGCCCAGTGAAGCCAGCTCTGTGTTTCAGAACTACTGTTTAAGGAGCTTTGGTTGGCTTTGAGATCACAGCTGTCTGCATCGGACCGACTGACTGGCAGAATTCCCGTAGTGCGTTACATTTCTCAGACATAAACCTAACTTTTATATATACAGCGAGAAGAAGATGAAGAGGAGCGAGAGAGCGAGAAGGATACTCCAAAATATCCTAATTGCCTGTAGTCTCTCTGTGGTGTGTTATCTGTAATGGAGGAGAGATTAAATGCAGTGTTGCTGATTGTGTTTGTGACTGTGTGTCTGCGTGTGTGTTGTTGTCTGTGCATGTGCTCACAAGTGTGTTTGTGTGTGTGTCAGTGGCGGTCTGTGCCGTTTAAGGGGAGGAGTAAAAAAAAAGATATAAGCATGTCCTTATTTCTATTACAGCATATTGGATGACTGTCATTCATATTCCATTCACCCAGTTCAATGTAGCATCAATAGGTTTAGGCTACTACATGATACTCTAAATTTCCCTATACCCATCATGAGGTTGCAACAACCTACAAATGAAAGTTTACAACGTAGGTGCAAAATTTGAGTAATCAAGGTGACAGTGAAAGTTCAAATTTGTAAGTCGCTCTGGATAAGAGCGTCTGCTAAATTATGTAAATGTAAATGTAATACCGCCTTGCACACTCTTGACTGCATCTAGCTGATCTAGGGTGTAATCATTACAGTTGCAAATGAACACATTTCTATTGGACAAATTCAGGTATGTTTATCCCTGTTTTGTTCCGTTTGCTTCCGTTTAAGAAATGTTTTTCAACAGAATCGCCGGAATGAATACACCCCTGATCACCCGCAAACACAGTTCACTTTCATAGCAGCAACATACCAACAGCATGATCACTTTGCTCTTTGTATAATTCCTTCTCGCATCTACGCGCTCTCCTCTCACCTTATCCCTTCACTTGTGGACTTCATTGCACAACAAAACAGCTGTCTGTGACCAGGCGAAAAAACCTTTCCAAGCCAAACCTTCATACCATAACTGCTACACACAGCCTACATTGTTGTCACCGTGAAAGTGAAGAAAATACAAGAAAATACCTCTTGCTTCTTGATTTTTGAAGAAATTAATTTGTTCAAAACTGTTCAACTATTGTCTTTCTCTCTTTGAGTCAACTACTCACCACATTTTCTTTACTGCAGTGCTAGCTAGCGCTAGCTTATGCTTTCAGTACTAGATTAATTCTCTGATCCTTTGATTGGGTGGACAACATGTCAGTTCATGCTGCAAGAGCTCTGATAGGTTGGAGGATGTCCTCCAGAAGTTCTCATAATTACTGTGTAAGTCTATGGAAGGGGGTGAGAACCATGAGACTCCTAGGTTTTGTTGAAGTCAATGTACCCAGAGGAGGATGGAAACTAGATGTCCTCCGCTAAACCATGGTGCTACCCCGGAGAGTGCTGCTGAGGCTACTGTAGACCTTCATTGTAATTAATTATTTGGTGATGTGAATGTATTTAGTATAGTTTTATCTAAAAAGGATAACATTTCTAATGTTTTTATTAAATTCACTGAGGAGGATGGTCCTCCCCTTCCTCCTCCTGAGGAGCCTCCACTGGTGGGTGTGTGGGCTGTGAGTGATAGCAGGAGCTCTAAATGATATCATTAGCAAGCGAGCGCTACATGTGGGTAACAAGCGTCCCATCAATGAGCCTAGGGAGGGAGTGAGGGAGGGTAGGTAAGTAGTCTCAAAAACCCGATCCTAGCCAACAGTGACTAGGGTCTGGTTTCAGTGGTGGACCAACGTCACTACCTTATCCGCTTGAATAAAGTACTAGCTAGCAAGATGGAGATCACAGAGGTTATTTTTAATGAGTGCATTTCGCACGTTTCTAGTTTGCATCAACTACCTTCACTAAAACCACTGCAAACGTTTTGCCTGCAAACTTTGGTTTCGAATCGTGACATTCTGCCTTGTGATTTGTTTGGAGAGGTGTCTGTCTGAAGAGGACCCCTTATCGAAGTTGCCAAAAGAGTCATTGAAACCAGACCCTAGTCACTGTTGCCTAGGGTCGGGTTTTTAATACTAAGCGAAGAAGGGAGAGATGGTTAGATAGTGGGACGAAGCCATGGGAGGGCAGCGGCAATCTCTCCTTTTATTTAAATGGATGTAGCTGTGTCTTATCATAGCCTGGCAGTATTGACAGGGACCATTCATACACAAGCCCTGTTGACAACCAACACCTTTTATCATGCTTATGTACACTACCGTTCAAAAGTTTGGGGTCACTTAGAAATGTCCTTGTTTTCGAAAGAAAAACAATTTATTGTCCATTTAAAATAACATCAAATTGATCAGAAATAAAGTCTAGACATTGTTAATGTTGTAAATAGCTATTGTAGCTGGAAATGGATGATTTTTAATGGAATATCTACATAGGCGTACAGAGGCCCATTATCAGCAACCATCAGTCCTGTGTTCCAATGGCACGTTGTGTTTGCTAATCCAAGTTTATCATTTTTAAAAGGCTAATTGATCATTAGAAAACCCTTTTGCAATTATGTTAGCACAGCTGAAAACTGTTGTGCTGATTAAACTGGCCTTCTTGAGACTAGTTGAGTATCTGGAGCATCAGTAATTGTGGGTTCGATTACAGGATCAAAATGGCCAGAAACAAATAACTTTCTTCTGAAACTTTTCAGTCTATTCTTGTTCTGAGAAATGAAGGCTATTCCATGTGAGAAATTGCCAAGAAACTGAAGATCTCTTACAACGCTGTGTACTACTCCCTTCACAGAACAGCGCAAACTGGCTCTAACCAGAATAGAAAGAGGAGTAGGAGGCCCCGGTGCACAACTGAGCAAGAGGACAAATACAGTGGGGAAAAAAAGTATTTAGTCAGCCACCAATTGTGCAAGTTCTCCCACTTAAAAAGATGAGAGAGGCCTGTAATTTTCATCATAGGTACACGTCAACTATGACAGACAAATTGAGATTTTTTTTCTTCCGAAAATCACATTGTAGGATTTTTAATGATTTTATTTGCAAATTTTGGTGGAAAATAAGTATTTGGTCACCTACAAACAAGCAAGATTTCTGGCTCTCACAGACCTGTAACTTCTTCTTTAAGAGGCTCCTCTGTCCTCCACTCGTTACCTGTATTAATGGCACCTGTTTGAACTTGTTATAAGTATAAAAGACACCTGTCCACAACCTCAAACAGTCACACTCCAACTCCACTATGGCCAAGACCAAAGAGCTGTCAAAGGACACCAGAAACAAAATTGTAGACCTGCACCAGGCTGGGAAGACTGAATCTGCAATAGGTAAGCAGATTGGTTTGAAGAAATCAACTGTGGGAGCAATTATTAGGAAATGGAAGACATACAAGACCACTGATAATCTCCCTCGATCTGGGGCTCCACGCAAGATCTCACCCCGTGGGGTCAAAATGATCACAAGAACGGTGAGCAAAAATCCCAGAACCACACGGGGGACCTAGTGAATGACCTGCAGAGAGCTGGGACCAAAGTAACAAAGCCTACCATCAGTAACACACTACGCCGCCAGGGACTCAAATCCTGCAGTGCCAGACGTGTCCCCCTGCTTAAGCCAGTACATGTCCAGGCCCGTCTGAAGTTTGCTAGAGTGCATTTGGATGATCCAGAAGAGGATTGGGAGAATGTCATATGGTCAGATGAAACCAAAATATAACTTTTGGTAAAAACTCAACTCGTCGTGTTTGGAGGACAAAGAATGCTGAGTTGCATCCAAAGAACACCATACCTACTGTGAAGCATGGGGGTGGAAACATCATGCTTTGGGGCTGTCTTTCTGCAAAGGGACCAGGACGACTGATCCGTGTAAAGGAAAGAATGAATGGGGCCATGTATCGTGAGATTTTGAGTGAAAACCTCCTTCCATCAGCAAGGGCATTGAAGATGAAACGTGCCTGGGTCTTTCAGCATGACAATGATCCCAAACACACCGCCCGGGCAACGAAGGAGTGGCTTCGTAAGAAGCATTTCAAGGTCCTGGAGTGGCCTAGCCAGTCTCCAGATCTCAACCCCATAGAAAATCTTTGGAGGGGAGTTGAAAGTCTGTGTTGCCCAGCGACAGCCCCAAAACATCACTGCTCTAGAGGAGATCTGCATGGAGGAATGGGCCAAAATACCAGCAACAGTGTGTGAAAACCTTGTGAAGACTTACAGAAAACGTTTGACCTGTGTCATTGCCAACAAAGGGTATATAACGAAGTATTGAGAAACTTTTGTTATTGACCAAATACTTATTTTCCACCATAATTTGCAAATAAATTCATAAAAAATCCTACAATGTGATTTTCAGGATTTTTTTTCTCATTTTGTCTGTCATAGTTGACGTGTACCTATGATGAAAATTACAGGCCTCTCTCATCTTTTTAAGTGGGAGAACTTGCACAATTGGTGGCTGACTAAATACTTTTTTTCCCCACTGTATATTAGTGTCTAGTTTGAGAAACGGGCTCCTCACAGGTCCTCAACTGGCAGCTTCATTAAATATTACCCGCAAACCACCAGTCTCAACGTCAACAGTCAAGAGGCGACTCCGGGATGCTGACCTTCCATGCAGAGTTGCAAAGAAAAAGCCATATCTCAGACTGGCCAATAAAAAGAAAAGATTAAGATGGGCAAAAGAACACCGACACTGGACTTTTTCTTTGCAACTCTGCCTAGGTCAGCATCCATGCCCTGCGGAATTGAGGCTGTTCTGAGGGCAAAAGTTGGTGCATCTCAATATTAGGAAGGTATTCATAATGTTTTGTTCACTCAGTATATATGTACTGAACTGAATATTTTACATACGTTTTGGTCTCATTTTGTATCCCTCGTGGTGTTCCCCCGCTCTCTCTCTCTCTCTCTCTCTCTCTGTCTGTGTGTGTGTGTGTCTCCCTCGCTCTCAGGTGCCCGATGACCAGTGTCGCTACATCATTGGCAGTATACTGAGTGAGGGAGATGAAAAGCCTGACGAAGAGCTCCAGAAGCTGTATGAGAAGTTTGGCTTCAATGTGCTGTCCTTCCCCAAGGTGTCCCTGGCTGTGACCACTACCTTCCCCTCCACCACCCCCCTATCCCACTGGCTGGCACCCTACAGAGTCTACCCTGAGCTCCGCAACTACATCATGGTATGTACCATACACCATCAGGAGGTTACCTAGTCCTCTTTATCTCTATGTGGTACCAGAGAGGATGAGGCAAAGCGAGAGGGATAACTGGGCCCAAAATCTGTCTTCTCCAGCAGGTGCCGTTTCTTTTTTTTTTTTGTATGGAAGTCAATGAGAGCGTGTCGAATTTGGTTAACAAAAATGTAATTGCTTATTTGCTACGTGTGGCTTATTTGATCTAATATAGGTTTTGTAATGCTTAGGTTGTTACGAGTATACTAATATAAGTAGGACACGAGACATCCCGGCAACTTGGGAGAAAAAAAACTTTGTCGGAGATGTGCCTGTTATCATACTCGTATCTGCCCTCTCATTGGCTAGAAGGGTCCCACCTGATCTTGCCGCCTGCCGACTGCTTTCCATTTTTGAAGACATTTCTTTTCATTGTTAAAGCGGCCAGTGCAGTATCTGGTCAATATAATGGATAATCTGTGGTGGTACATAAGGCTTCCATCTGATTAGGCTGTTGTCACAAACTGTCGTCTTCTATTCTACTCTGTCTCTGTCAAAAGTCCTCCATCTCTGTGCTGTATGTGTTGTTTAATTCATCACGCTAAACAGAGGAGCTCTTTATAGTTGATTTAAGAATGAATGAAGGTAGGTGTGGGTCCCTGGGCCCATATGCTGAGCCTCCATGTCCTCAGGCCTGGCCCCAGAAAAACTATTGACATTTACTGATGACATTTACACACATGGATTCATTCAGGGGCATTCCTCTGCATGCATAATGCCCTGGATGTGATATGATTGGAGGGTGTGTGTATCTGTCTGTCTGTCTGTCTGTGTGATGGGTCTAGATGGGTGTGAGGGGACCACTGGGGTTCAGTCTGAAAAGATAAAGGGATATATAGGGTCAAATATGTTTTTTAAATTAATTGCAGGGTCTTTGATTTTGGGTTATATGATGGAAATGAAGGTAGAGTGGCCCACCGGCCCCATCTTTATGTGTGTCACCGACGCCTTGCTCCTTAACAAGCTAAACACACAAGGAAACCACAGCCACCTCCGCTCACAAGGACTGTGAGCTCTTTAAGAATGTCAACCCTCGCAAGGCTGCCGGCCCAGACGGTATCCCAAGCCGCGTCCTCAGAGCATATGCAGACCGGCTGGCTGGAGTGTTTACGGACATATTGAATCTCTCCATATCACAGTCTGTTGTTCCAACTTGCTTCAAGATGTCCACCATTGTTCCTGTACCTAAGAAAGTGAAGGTAACTGAACTAAATGAGTATCGCTTCTGTCATCATGAAGTGCTTTGAGAGGCTAGTTAAGGAGCATATCACCTCCACCTTACCCGACACCCTAGACCCACTACAATTTGCATACAGCCCCAACTGATCCACAGATGACGCAATCGCCATCGCACTGCACAGTGCACTATCCCGTCTGGACAAGAGAAATACCTATGTAAGAATGCTGTTCATCGACTACAGTACCCTCCAAGCTCGTCACTATGCTCAGGGCCCTGGGTCTGAACCCCACTCTGTGCAACTAGGTCCTGGACTTCCTGACGGGCCGACCCCAGGTGGTGAAGGTAGGCAACAACCCCTCTGCCACGCTGATCCTCAACACGGGGGCCCCACAGGGGTATGTGCTCAGACCCCTCCTGTAGTCCCTGTTTACTCATGACTGCGTGGCCACGCACGTCTCCAACTCAATCATCAAGTTTGCACCTCAACAGTGGTAGGCCTGATTACCAACAACGATGAGACAGCCTACAGGGAGGAGGTGAGGGCCCTGACAGAGTGGTGCCAGGAAAATAACCTGTCCCTCAATGTCAACCAAATGAAGGAGCTGATTGTGGACTTCAGGAGACAGCAGAGAGACCACACCCCCATCCACATCGACGGGACCGCAGTGGAAAGGGTGAAAATCTTCAAGTTCCTCATCGTGCACATCTCTGACAACCTGAAATGGTCCATCCACACTGACAGTGTGGTGATGAAGGCGCAACACCTCACGAACTTCTAAAGATGCACCGACACTGTATCACCGCCTGGTACGGCAATTTCACCATCCGTAACCGCAGGGCTCTCCAGAGGGTCAGCCCAACACTACCTTCCCTCCAGGACATCTAAAGCACCCGGTGTCACAGGAAGGCCAAGAAGATGGCCAAGAAGATCGTCAAGGACCTCAGCCACCCGAGCCATGGCCTGTTTACCATGCTTCTATCTAAAAGCCGGAGACAGTACAGGTGCATCAAAGCAGGGACCGAGAGACTGAAAAACAGCTTCTATCTTCAGGCCATCAGATTGTTAAATAGTCACCACTAGCCTGCCTCCACCCAGTACCCTGCCCTGAACTTAGTCACTGTTACTAGCAGGCTACCACCCGGTACTCTACCCCGCACATTAGAGACTGCTGCCCTATGTACATAGTCAATGAACACTGGTCACTTTAATAATATTTACATACTGTTTTACCCACTTCATACAGTGGGGAAAAAAAGTATTTAGTCAGCCACCAATTGTGTAATTTTCATCATAGGTACACGTCATCTATGACAGACAAAATGAGATTTTTTTTCTCCAGAAAATCACATTGTAGGATTTTTAATGAATTTATTTGCAAATTATGGTGGAAAATAAGTATTTGGTCAATAACAAAAGTTTCTCAATACTTTGTTATATACCCTTTGTTGGCAATGACACAGGTCAAACGTTTTCTGTAAGTCTTCACAAGGTTTTCACACACTGTTGCTGGTATTTTGGCCCATTCCTCCATGCAGATCTCCTCTAGAGCAGTGATGTTTTGGGGCTGTCGCTGGGCAACACGGACTTTCAACTCCCTCCAAAGATTTTCTATGGGGTTGAGATCTGGAGACTGGCTAGGCCACTCCAGGACCTTGAAATGCTTCTTACGAAGCCACTCCTTCGTTGCCCGGGCGGTGTGTTTGGGATCATTGTCATGCTGAAAGACCCAGGCACGTTTCATCTTCAATGCCCTTGCTGATGGAAGGAGGTTTTCACTCAAAATCTCACGATACATGGCCCCATTCATTCTTTCCTTTACACGGATCAGTCGTCCTGGTCCCTTTGCAGAAAGACAGCCCCAAAGCATGATGTTTCCACCCCCATGCTTCACAGTAGGTATGGTGTTCTTTGGATGCAACTCAGCATTCTTTGTCCTCCAAACACGACGAGTTGAGTTTTTACCAAAAGTTATATTTTGGTTTCATCTGACCATATGACATTCTCCCAATCCTCTTCTGGATCATCCAAATGCACTCTAGCAAACTTCAGACGGGCCTGGACATGTACTGGCTTAAGCAGGGGGACACGTCTGGCACTGCAGGATTTGAGTCCCTGGCGGCGTAGTGTGTTACTGATGGTAGGCTTTGTTACTTTGGTCCCAGCTCTCTGCAGGTCATTCACTAGGTCCCCCCGTGTGGTTCTGGGATTTTTGCTCACCGTTCTTGTGATCATTTTGACCCCACGGGGTGAGATCTTGCGTGGAGCCCCAGATCGAGGGAGATTATCAGTGGTCTTGTATGTCTTCCATTTCCTAATAATTGCTCCCACAGTTGATTTCATCAAACCAAGCTGCTTACCTATTGCAGATTCAGTCTTCCCAGCCTGGTGCAGGTCTACAATTTTGTTTCTGGTGTCCTTTGACAGCTCTTTGGTCTTGGCCATAGTGGAGTTTGGAGTGTGACTGTTTGAGGTTGTGGACAGGTGTCTTTTATACTGATAACAAGTTCAAACAGGTGCCATTAATACAGGTAACGAGTGGAGGACAGAGGAGCCTCTTAAAGAAGAAGTTACAGGTCTGTGAGAGCCAGAAATCTTGCTTGTTTGTAGGTGACCAAATACTTATTTTCCACCATAATTTGCAAATAAATTCATAAAAAATCCTAAAATGTGATTTTCTGGATATTTTTTCTCAATTTGTCTGTCATAGTTGACATGTACCTATGATGACAATTACAGGCCTCTCATCTTTTTAAGTGGGAGAACTTGCACAATTGGTGGCTGACTAAATACTTTTCCCCCCCACTGTATGTATATACTGTATTCTAGTCAAGGCTCATCCTATATAACTACCGCTGTACACACCTTTTCTATTTATATACTGTCCATACTATACACACCATCGTACATACATATATATTATATGTTATGTTATTTTTTGGATTTGTGTGTATTATTTTGTAATAAAAATAATCCTAAGCATTTTGCTGCACCTACGATTACATAAACAAAATACTGTATTTTTGATTTGATGGAATCACCAGTGCAATAGTCAGAGGAGTTGGCTCAAGCACATACAGATCTGGGACCAGGCTATCCAATATACATTGGGGTGTGTGGATTTCTCTATAAACTGTTTAGTAGTTGAGAAGTATTATTTTAAGCTGACACTGACCGTGTTTGTGCTGACAGTTGCTAAGGTACTGCCAACAGTGCCAATGTGGCATGGGAGTGGCACTTTGATCTGTTGAGCCCTCCATCTGTTGTAGAGGTGTGTTGGCGGGCACAGAGAAGGAGGCAAGAGAGCAACACACAACTGAGTCTCTGCCCACTGCTCACTGCACTGATACAGCCCTTGTCAGCACATCGAAGATAGTCCCAAAATAGCCACATATGCGCACTTGTCACATGCAGACATGCATTACTGAAAAGCTTTAGTGGGTTTGGCTGTTGACATGACATTATGGATTACATTCAGCACCATGCAAGACCACGATAAAACTTTAACTCAGAATTACATTATGACGTCTGTTGAAGGCTAACGGTAGCCTTTCGCCTTGGTGTTCCAAGACTAAGGGACCTACTACACCAAGTGGAAGCAGATCAGCAAAAAGGATCTAGCCATCAAACCAAGTGATAATCTCACACCACATTACGCCTGTCTTCTGTTACATAACCATGGGCAGGCTATGTGTCTGCTAGCCTGCCTATAGCTGATGTCAGGTCGGTGAAAGCAGCATTATGTCCTACTCAGGGCACAGAAAGCATCATGCTCTGCTCTCCCTCGGCTGCGTGAGGCCCATAACGTGGTGTGTCAGAGTCCATCAGCTGACGATGACTTGACCTGGGTGCTGTGACAGGTCATTAAACCCCCTTCTCCCGTCTGTCTGTCCACGAACACACTACTGTTAACATCCTCAGCCTGAGGAGGCAATTGTGTGAGTGATGGGCCGGGCTGTGTGTTAGCGGGGTTAGCGCTGTCAGTGGTACGCATAGGGGCCATGGCTAGGCTAATGAATAATGGACGGTAATGTTGAGAGGGCTGGAGTGTGGATTAGGAGTAGGGCTGTGCCTAGGCATATGATTAATTGAGCAGGGTGGGGAGGAGAGGAGAGAGGGGGGAGCCTCCAGTGACAGTTCTTACTATAGTACTACACACTGTCCCACTCTGCTACAGTCTTTACTGCCAGGAGGCAGTTATATCTAAAAAATGCAGGTGAAATCAGTGGAGTTTTAGCACAAGAGCCAGTGAGAGGCTTCCTGGCATTAGCAAGCCTGACAATGCAACAGAAGGGTTAAGTGGGTGGTCTGGCACATTGGGTTTCATGCACACTCAAGTACATGTGTTTTCTCCCACTCGCAATATATGCCCAAACTGCCTGTCTGTCTCCTAGGGCCCTGGCCTCACTCTAGGCTCTATCGGCTCCAGGCTCCCAGAGACCAGGCTACATGTGGTCCTCTGTAGCTCAGCTGGTAGAGCACGGCACTTGTAACGCCAAGGTAGTGGGTTCGATCCCCGGGACCACCCATACACAAAAAAATGTATGCACGCATGACTGTAAGTCGCTTTGGATAAAAGCGTCTGCTAAATGGCATATTATTATATTATATTATATGTTGGCTGTAAAAAAAAAAATGGTTAAGTGCGGAGCTGCTCCCATCTCTCCCTGGAGCTTTCCCACTCCATGGTCCAACAGCACCCCTGCTCTCCAGCTTAGCCCTCCTAATCTCTCACCCACTTACTCTGGCAGGAATCAAGCTGCCTCAGACACTCTCAAAAACACAGCAGCATTTCAGACAACACAGTCAAACAGATTATTCATTGATTTTACAAAGACAAATGGATTATTTACTGTGGGGTCATGTGTTTGTGTTTCTGTTACTGTTTCCATTTGTGACTGTTTTGGTGTGTGTGCCTGTGCCTTTGCAGCAGTCAATGTAAAAACAGTGGCAGCGTGCGTACGTGGGTGTGTATGTTCACTGCAGGGACTGTGTGAGCATAGCTTGATGGTGAAATTAGGGGATAAAGGAGAAACGGGCACACTATATTAAGGGGATTGCAGCGAGCTCTGCCTGATCTTTGTTAGGACTAATGCACCTTTTCAGGACTCTCAGAAGGGGAGGGAACAATCATCAGGGTGTTATTTCCAGGGCTGACTCATACTAAACTCTCTCTCTCTCTCTCTATAGTCCCCCCGAGCCAAAACAGGAGGTGGAGCGTACAGCTCCAGTCCATTTAGTAATCAATTTATCTGAGCCGGGACTTACAACCCAGGCCTCCTGTGGAGAAATTTTCTGTTTTGCCTTGGCTTAGATGACATAACACATTCTGTCGATATGTGTTCTAATTTTGTGGGTTCTAGTGGTTGCTATTGGCCTTGACTTTTTAAGGAAATGGGTACATGTTTCCTAAGATGTTACTGGAACTGCCAGTGCTGAGTAAACACAACCGTGAGATCAATCGAAGTGCTGCTTTTATTGCTTTGTTTTACCTTCTATATATACAGTCGTGGTCAAAAGTTTTGAGAATGACACAAATACAGATTTTCACAAAGTCTGCTGCCTCAGTTTTGATGATGGCAATTTGCATATACTCCAAAATGTCATGAAGAGTGATCAGATGAATTGTAATTAATTGCAAAGTCCCTTTTCTATGAAAATGAACTTAATCCCAAAAAAAACATTTCCACTGCATTTCAGCCCTGCCACAAAAGGACCAGCTGCCATCATGTCAGTGATTCTCTCGTTAACACAGGTGAGAGTGTTGACGAGGACAATGCTGGAGATCACTCTGTCATGCTGATTGAGTTAGAATAACAGACTGGAAGCTTTAAAAGGAGGGTGCTTTAAATCATTGTTCTTCCTCTGTTAACCATGGTTACCTGCAATGAAACACGTGCCGTCATCATTGCTTTGCACAAAAAAGGGCTTCACAGGCAAGGATATTGCTGCTAGTAAGATTGCACCTAAATCAACCATTTTTCGGATCATCAAGAACTTCAATGAGAGAGGTTCAATTGATGTGAAGAAGGCGTCAGGGCGCCCAAGAAAGTCCAGCAAGCGCCAGGACCGTCTCCTAAAGTTGATTCAGCTGCGGGATCGGGGCACCACCAGTGCAGAGCTTGCTCAGGAATGGCAGCAGGCAGGTGTGAGTGCATCTGCACGCAAAGTGAGGCGAAGACTTTTGGAGGATGGCCTGGTGTCAAGAAGGGCAGCAAAGAAGCCACTTATCTCCAGGAAAAACATCAGGGACAGACTGATATTCTGCAAAATGTACAGGGATTGGACTACTGAGGACTGGGGTAAAGTCATTTTCTCTGATGAATTCCCTTTCCGATTGATTGGGGCATCCGGAAAGCACCTTGTCTGGAGAAGACAAGGTGAGCGCTACCATCAGTCCTGTGTCATGCCAACAGTAAAGCATCCTGAGACCATTCATGTGTGGGGTTGCTTCTCAGCCAAGGGAGTGGGCTCACTCACAATTTTGCCTAAGAACACAGCCATGAATAAAGAATGGTACCAACACATCCTCAGAGAGCAACTTCTCCCAACCATCCAAGAACAGTTTGGTGATGACCAATGCCTTTCCCAGCATGATGGAGCACCTTGCCATAAGGCAAAAGTGATAACTAAGTGGCTCAGGGAACAAAACATCGACATTTTGGGTCTATGGCCAGGAAACTCCCCAGACCTTAATCCCATTGAGAACTTGTGGTCGATCCTCAAGAGGCGGGTGGACAAACAAAAACCCACAAATTCTGACAAACTCCAAGCATTGATTATGCAAGAATGGGCTGCCATCAGTCAGGTTGTGGCCCAGAAGTTAATTGACAGCATGCCAGGGCGGATTGCAGAGGTCTTGAAAAAGAAGGGTCAACACTGCAAATATTGACTCTTTGCATAAACTTAATGTAATTGTCAATAAAAGCCTTTGACACTTATGGAATGCTTGTAATTATATTTCAGTATACCATAGTAACATCTGACAAAAATATCTCATAACACTGAAGCAGCGAACTTTGTGAAGACCAATACTTGTGTCATTCTCAAAACTTTTGACCACGACTGTAGGATATTAATTTTATCACCCTGTTGTAGGACATTTCCTGCACAGCATTATATGCAAACTTGTGTATTTGAGGTTTAAAAAGGCTTCTAAAGTTTAATTTCCACTTTAAAATGTCAGACTTGATTTGCCCAACAAAAAATGTATCAACCCCTACAAAATGTTCCATTAATTATAATCCACACAATAATTCACATTTCCTGTTGATCCAGGATTATTTTCCTGCTGTGAGAAACTGGTCAAATTAAGATCCTCCATCTCTACAGTATATCAGTGGAGGAGCAACAGATTGGGAAACATGGGAAATTACAGCCAAGAATGTAAGCAATACTTTCCTGCATGACAGACTGCCAAGACAACAAGTTGGCACCCAGGCTAATTCACTATACTACTGTACCCCATGGCCAAGATGTCGCAGTGTAGTTTAGTCAATAGCATAGGTAGGGTCCAGAGTTTCTCCTGATCAGGTCACACAACTTGGTGGATAGCTGCATTAATAGATGATATAGAGGTGACCCTTGTTCTCTCCTGAACGGTGGCACCTTCCCAGTTTGCTCCAGCGTTCTGAGATTTGATTCCCTCGGCTCCAGTCATGTCATGGTTTATTCACGCGCTGCTCTTCTCCATCTTCTTTTGATATTATTTGTTGAATTAAACATAGAAAATTGCTTCTGCTTGTCCACAGCATCCATATTTAATGTCCTGGCCTGATGAGTGGGCACGAGCTGGAACCGAGAGGAATTCAGGTGTATCCACCTAGTAAACCACAACAACCAAATCAGCCACCACTCACTGTGGAGTTGACGGCCAGCCAGCTATCCAGCGCTGTGAGGAGGTCGTGTTTTGAACGCGTTCATGTATGATGCCTATCCTTTTACTCAAGTGAGGCTGTTCGCTAATTGATCGGCCAAATGGATTTCCAAGTATGTTTTGGCAAGTGTTTGTGTTCCTGGTCTGATATTGTCACAGTTGTTTTTACATTGTTACTGTATTCTCCTTCCTACTATTACACATGTCTATCTGTCTGTTACCACTGTGCCAGCTAAGAGCCTGTTTGGGGGGACTCTAGTGTTTTGCATTTACAGATGCCCCTTTACCATCATAGTTATTACATGCATGATAGTTTTAGAGCAGGGATAGCATCAGCAATTCTCTGCACCCGTCATATGTACACACTAACACACATTCTCACACTCTGACACACACACGCATGCACACACGTGTCCACACTATATGAAATCCTAACATAGAAAGCCATAGAATGTGCTCCAGTGAATGACATCTCCCAGTCCACATGCTCTTACAGATGAAGAGTTGTCTCTCTCGCTCTGTCTCCTACTTTCTACTGATTTAATGGACGACAACATGGGCCCTGAATACCTCGCCCCATATTAAGACTAATATTTGTTGATAACCAGACTGTTATTGACTGAGTAATAAGAATGATGTCTCAAAGACAGAGCTCCATTTGGAAAGATATAGGCCTACCTATTTATGTTTTAGTTGTCCTCCTCCCTTTGTTACTAAATTAACCAGTAATTTCTGTGACCGTCTGTGGTCAGAAATATCTCCTGTAAGGCTCTCAGGATTGTTTGGCCCCAAGGGAGTGATGATGTACACTCAGTGTGCAACAGGCTGACCCATTGTACTCAATGACAATACGATAGGTAGTCTCTTGCGACACCCCCACTTTTTTTTCATTTTTTAAAATCTTTTTTTTTCATACTGGCCCCCCATGGGAATCGAACCCACAACCCTGGCGTTGCAAATGCCATGCTCTACCAACTGAGCTACATCCCTGCCGGCCATTCCCTCCCCTACCCTGGACGACGCTGGGCCAATTGTGCGCCGCCCCATGGGTCTCCCGGTCGCGGCCGGCTACGACAGAGCCTGGATTCGAACCAGGATCTCTAGTGGCACAGCTAGCACTGCGATGCAGTGCCTTAGACCACTGCGCCACTCGGGAGACGGATGGCGCAGTCTGGCCAAAGCTAGATGGGCTTCCTTCATTATTAATGCTGTCATTCCTTCTATCACACTTGTATTGGCTAACACAAGGCCTGCATCCCTGGGGTCACTCAGAGCTTATGGCCTCTCTTAGACTCCACCCTGTCTACAACCAGCACCGGACCTTACAGTATATATACAGTATAGAATATGCAATATACAGTATGCACTGCAGTATCCTGTCCTGTGTCTGGTGTTTTGTGATGCATCTTCCTATTTAGGGAAAGGTTGGTTATGGATAGGGTTGCAAAATTCCAGTAACTTTCCCAAAATTCCCAGGTTTTCCAGAAATCCTGGTTTTAAAATTCCAGAAATCAGGAAGGAATAAAAGCAGGAAATCCAGAATCCGCCAACCATCCTGGCCGTTCTGCCATCCTAGGCGAGACTAAATAAATTGCCTCCTATCCCCGCAAAACTAGATTAGTGTACAGTGTCAGCTCGTAATTACATTTTATGAATGCCCATCCATGTGGTACTGCTTGTAAAACAGGCAGTTGCATTGGCTTTTATTAAAATGTATGCGCACATGACTGTAAGTCGCTTTGGATAAAAGTGTCTGCTAAATGGCATATTATTATTATTAGTCCTGATTCCTGACATAGTGTACAGGTCTAAAGCATCCCTGTGCTCTCTGAGTCCTCCCCTATCTGAATGTGTTCTTTCACCCAGAACTGACTGGCCCTCCCCTAAGTACCAATACTGTAGCATGGGCGTTAGAGTAGCAAGGTACAGTTTAGGAGTTTCACCTCTGTGTACAGTTAGATTGGTATGGGACCAACATTTACACTAATCTTCTTTTTAACTCTTATATAAAGTAGCACTTTGTTAGACCTGAACTGAAGTTGAGGTCATGTCCTTGTGCTGGTTAGTGTGGTACTCTGGTAGGGCTTGAAGCTCTTATTTCCAGAGACAGTCCTGTCTATGGGGGCCAGTGGAGGTGGATGCAGGTCGTTTTGTTTGTGATGTGCTCATTGATTCCTGGTTCCCTTAGTTTCTCAGCTACTCTTTCAGTCTGATACCCCTGCTGTGGATCACACACCCTGCTGACAATTAGACTCCCCTCCTGTGAGCACAGCCTGATAGGTAGTGTGTGTGTGTGTGTGTGTGTGTGTGTGTAGACAGCTCTGGGCTGCTGTTCCCTGCAATGCTTTTCCAATTGAGCTGCAGGTCAAATCCGCCTCTCACATTAACTTTGACACAGTCACCATCTCCTTAATGTGTGATACGTGAGTGAAGGTTGCCATGGAAATATTGCTTTTCATATAGTCACGCTAAGGCATGAATCATTGTTCTGTGAGACTGATGCAGTATCATCCCCTGTCCTCTGGCACATATATGTTATGGCCGTTTGACTTCATTTGAAGGCCATTAGTCAGTAGAAACTTTTGTATGCTCGCCAAATGATGTTAACCTTTTGGATGGGAGTCCTCATAACACTCACACCCTGATTCTCTGTTATATGTGAATCAGTCTGACTATTGTTTAGTGCCAGTCTCCTCTCAACTAGGGCTGTGGCGGTCATGAGATTTTGTCAGCCGGTGATTGTCAACCAAATAACTGTCAGTCTCTCGGTAATTGACAGTTAATTAACATAAACACATTTAGCATCTCCTGGCTTCCACACATGGCCTATTAAGCCATTTTAAAAAGTATAATAAATCCATGTAATATAGCGTACACCTTCACAATAAATCCATTATTTATTTTAGACAGGTCTAAAGAAGCATGATATGAAGAAAATGTACTATATTTCAGAAGAAAAGAATAGCATACTCTGAGTTGTCTTAATGTGGCTATGCCAAATGGCTGTGGGCTACGCTAGTTCATTTAGCAGACAAGATTTGCTTATAATTCCGTGACATTATTTTATGTTATTTTATAGTATGAAGAATACCATTGAACAAAGCTGAATAAAATAGAAATATTTTCTCCAAACGATTTGAGGGAGTGCACACATGCGGCTATTCTGTGTTGAGCGGTTAACAAAGAAATAGGTACTCCTACTGTGAGGGAATAAAGTATTTGATTCCCTGATGATTTTGTACGTTTGCCCACTGACAAAGAAATTATCAGTCTATAATTTTAATGGTAGGTTTATTTGAACAGTGAGAGACAGAATAACAACAAAAAAATCCAGAAAAACTCATGTCAAAAATGTTATAAATTGATTTGCATTTTAATGAGGGAAATAAGTAAGCTGATGGGATCCTCGTCTTTTTATTAGAGGCCATCACTCTGTTTTCTCCCGCAATTGCGTAGCCTATAGAAATGTTGCTGAACATGAGCTCATGGGCTCTCATTAAGTGTTTGATTAGATTTTTTAATACGTTTGCATTGATCTCAGGTGATTAGAGGGACAATAGAGTGCGGGGTACCAGGCAGTTAGCAAGTTTAGTAGGCTACTAATTACCATCAGCAGCATCAGAGCTTGGAGAAGCCTTATTACCGTGACTAAACGGTCATGTGGAATTTGACTGCCTTCGTGACTCGTGACCGCCGGTGTGGCGGTAATTCGGTCACCGCAACAGCCCTACTCTCAACACCTCTCCTCCCTCCCTGATGACAAGACTCCCACGCTTCTCTTCTCTTCCTGTCTGTGTTCTATCACTGCAAAGAAAACAGCAATCCAATCTCACCAACAAGAAAACGAGAGAGGCGGGGAAGGAAAACACATTATAATGCCACCGTGGCATTTGACTTCATCCTGGTCTCATCAATCCAATAATAGAGAATGAAAATGAAGATAGACAAGATAATACTCTATTCCCTGTGTTATCATACTTTAAATGAATATTATTGCTTAGCCCCCCTACTCCCACTCACCCCCCACTCTCTGTAGCCTGCTGATGAGAAACCCCCAGTGTGGGAGTTTGTAGAGGGTCTGTGTGGGGGCTGCAGGCGGTGGGAGGATGGAACAGACCCAGAAGGCGTGCTGAGTGGCGGGCAGGGCTACAGGCTCCAAGGTGTATCTGCAGGCCATCCTGTCACGGTGGCCTGGTTGAACCCTCCACCACAGCACTACCTCACAGCTAGCCGTGCCCTACACTGACACATACATGGACACACGCGCACGACACATGCACGCATGCACGCACACACACGCATACACACACACACACATGTACAGTAAGTAACCATTTCACTGTTAGCATGTGACAAATAGCACTCTCACACACAGACTTTGACCATGATGGTGTGTGTGTGGGTCCAGCCATCATCAGACACCTCAGTGAGATCCATCGACTTGGTGTCTGCTTATTCCATCCAGCCAAATGAGCAGATACATCTTGGCCTTTAAACTGAAGTTCATGGCATTTAAAGGATAAGTTCAGAATAACCTTGGGCCCAGATTTGATTCTGCTTGAAATGGAAGCAATAGGGTTGCATGAAATGAGAACACCTCCAGTGATGTATGAAACGAGAACATGTTGTGTGCGAGAGCTGCACAGCAACAGCTACAGCAACAGCATAGAACCTGCCCCAGTGACCCTGCAGCAACAGCATAGAACCTGCCCCAGTGACCCTGCAGCAACAGCATAGA
Organism: Coregonus clupeaformis; assembly: GCF_020615455.1. Classification (NCBI taxonomy): domain Eukaryota; kingdom Metazoa; phylum Chordata; class Actinopteri; order Salmoniformes; family Salmonidae; genus Coregonus; species Coregonus clupeaformis. Next base: position 36,855,110 of record NC_059203.1, on the reverse strand, counting down.
ACCTGCCCCAGTGACCCTACAGGAGAACAAGGATAAAAAAACATCAAACACATGACCAAAGTCATCCACGGCTTTCTCCAAGAATCAAATCAAAAGGTAGGCTACATAAAACAGATGTCTCCCTGCTCTAAAGCGCTCTCTTGCTCTCTCTCTCTCTCTCTCTCTCTCTCTCTCTCTCTCTCTCTCTCTCTCTCTCTCTCTCTCTCTCTCTCTCTCTCTCTCTCTCTCTCTCTCTCTCTCAGTAGTGGGTGCTGGAGTTAGTGTTTGATCCTGTGATCTACAAAGAGAGCCCGTGTTTGTCTCTGTGTGCTGGTATCTTTCTGAGAACACAAGCTTATTTACCCACTCCATCCATCTCTGAGAGGAGAAGTCCAACCTGATGCGCGTGTACGTGCGTGCGTGCGTGCGTGTGTGTGTACTGTAGGCATGTGAATTTACATATTTTTCTCTGGCATAAGAAAAAAGAAAACACAGTTTAACTGAGGTAGATTCAGGATTATCAGGCAATGTTATAGTCCCAGGGTCTTTAGATAGAGACATAGATTGAGTGATTATCCTAAACCTCAGAGTATCGATTCTTTGGTCCAGGTGTGAGCACACACCTCTCACACAGCCCTACCCAGACCCCTGGTGTGTAGCCCTCATAGCATCTCTGATGAGTTTTTCCTCCAGAAAGGTGCGACGCTTGGAATTGTTTTAGTCATTCTAGCGCTCTGGTGTTTAACCAGTGGAATGTTGGCTTATCCTCTGCGTTTTTTAAGATCTCTGATTCTACTGTCTGCACCCCATAATAAATTCTGTCTCCTCTGTGCTGTGGTTAGTTGTTTTTACTGTCCCATAACTGCCTCATAAAGTAGTTCCTGGTCTATTGGAGATTTGTGCTGGATCTCCTATGAATGACCAAACCCTGATTCCCAAGTCCGAGTAAGTAGACGTTTCTGTTAGAATCAGATATGTTTCCAATCCCCCTAATGGTTATGGTTGGGTAATAATCTGATCCTAGATCTGTGGTTAAGACCAACATGTACCTGGATCTCACATGTCAGAGTCAAGCAGCCAGCCCTCTCCTCTGGACCAGATGGCTCTAGTCTCCAGCCTCACGGTGTAAAGACCAGGCTGCCTGGTTGAGTGAATATTAGTGAGGAGGACCCTTCTAGGTGAAGCAGGTAGAAGGCTGCTAATCCAGTACCCTGTGGCTGTACTGGAGAGACACTGATGACACAGACAACCAGGATCAGAGGTGTTGAGACTGATCTGCTGTTGACATTTCTTCTCAGACACAAGGCTTTGCTTTCACATTCCCCAGGTGTTTCCGATAGGAGAAGAGGGGAAGGGAAATGGGTGACAGTGGGGTTCTGATAACCACTTTGCCTGGGAAAGTGTGTGTGGTAGTGTGTGACATTACAAAGTGTCATGCTTGACAATTGCAGACAAGTCAGTGGAGAGCTTGTTGTCAGGTTTGCTAATGAGCCATAGGGGTTCTCTGTGTTCTGTGCTGTGTGGTGGGTTGGGTTGCTGTGTGTGGGTTGAGAATACGGAGACTGGCCCCACACAGACCCACAAGCCTCATCTGGCACCTCAGGGGCGATCACACACTGACAGGGAGAAAAACAAGCATTATTGTATAAATGTATATTATTGGGCAATAGAAGTGCATTGCGGGTGAAGTAGAAGATAAAACACCTCTAGCACTGCGTTTTGTTAGAGACATGAGGAGAGGATGCCTCTGTTGTAACTGTTTTGAGAGAACAATGAGATGGACTAGATTGACTTGGTTATCGTCCACAATGCAAACCAGTTAGATAGATAGATTAGAAATGTAACAGCGGTCAAGCCTCACTAATGGTTAAACTGTATCAGCAAGCTAGTCAATTATGCTTAGAGTAGAACTGCTAGCTCCTAACAAGTCCAAAAGTCCCTTTCTGAGTGTGTGGTGTTGGTAAGTTCCTCCTACATAATGCCTTTTAGATTGCTATGGTGAGCCCACTCCCATGCAGTGGTATTTCCAGCAGTAATTGTGCTCAGTGGGGCGCTCTCTTAGTTGAGGCTTCCTGATGACCACTGATGTGGGGAGTGAAGTACGGAGGGAACAGGCAGGTAATCAGTTGGCCCGATACCCTTCAATTAACCAGACCTTTATTTAGCTCAGTGTCCAGTGTGTGTTTGTTTCCCAATGCGCTCTGGCTCTGAGCATCATCAGTGGCGATGAGCATGGAGGATGAGAATCAAACCTCACTAAAGGAAAGGAAACTCCCCCTTCCAACATTTAATGTCCGATCCAGTTAAACTTTGTTGGACTTCTGTAATTGGGTCCCCTGCTCTGCTTTTCTCCAAGCCTAATGCTGTGTTCGTAACGAAGTGGGAATTTACCACCATAGAGTTAGAGGACACTAGATGGATAAAACCCATTTTGGCATGGACATTGCCATTTGAGGGTGTGAAGGAAAAATTAAGCTTAATGACAATTGTGTTAGACAACTATACAGTGTGCTTTAAAGCTATTATCCAAGTTGAACTCGAACCGGACAAATCTGGATTTGAGGAAGGGGAGTATGAAACGAGGCAATCCCAAATGTGTTATACATTGAAGGGGGGGGGTATATATCACTTGGGTACCTATATGTATGTCTTATATAATAGTTAAGCTTGCCAAGAAAACTCAGCAGAAAAGAGAATACTGATCTAAACCAGATGTTCCTTGCCTATATAAGCTCAAATGTATTTGTGTCTAAGAGAGTCCAAGGCTGGCTGCATCCAGAAAAGGTATCCCCTGCGCAGGTCACTATTGAATAAACCCTGGGTGAATGCTTAACAGTTTTCTCGACTACAAAAGCAGATTTTTCTACAACAAGGGCTTCCACCATTTTAAAGTAGTCCTATGGGTGAGGGAAGGATCATATTATTCCATCTGGGTAATCAGAAGGGATCAGCCAATGAATTATACTCGTGAGCAAACATTCCATAACTGTAGATGGCAGTAAATCGCCAACGTTGGCTTTATACCTGTTCAAAGAACACACACTAGCTGGCAGTTTGTATACCAACTCATAGAAGTAGTAGAAAAATAAAATGTACTACTTCAAAATGGAGATGGCCTTAATGGCGCTGCCCTTGCGCTCACATATGCCATAATGGGAGTAGAGAGGCTTCAGGTTGGGCGTTCTGGAGCAGGCATTTGCTTAAGGCATGGAGTGTAGCCCATGAGGAATGCTCCACGGAGGGCCATGTGGAATCATAAGTACCGTTCTCTTTTTGATAGGGTCTAGGGAGCTTTCTGATTCAGAAGCATCCAGCAGGCCATGTCCAGTAATGTGATATTGTTACACTGAACAAAAATATAAACACAACATGCAACAATTTCAAAGATTTTACTGAGTTATAGTTCATATAAGAAAATCTGTCAATTAAAATTCATTCATTAGGCCCTAAGTTTTGGACTGGGAATACAGATACGCATCTGTTAGTCACAGATACCACTATTTGCCTCATGCAGCGCAACACATCTCCTTCACATAGAGTTGATCAGGCTGTTGATTGTGGCCTGTGGAATGTTGTCCCACTCCTCTTCAATGGCTGTAAGAAGTTTCTGGATATTGGTGTCAACTGGAACATAGTGTCGTACATCAATCCAGAGCATCCCAAACATGCTCAATGGGTGACATGTCTGGTGACTATGCAGGCCATAGAAGAACAGGGAAATGTTCCGCTTCCATGAATTGTGTACAGATCGTTGCGACATGGGGCCGTGCATTATATCATGCTGAAACATAAGCTGATGGTGGCGGATGAATGGCAAGTCAATGTACCTTGGATCTCGTCACGGTATCTCTGTGCATTCAAATTGCCATCGATAAAATGCAATTGTGTTCATTGTCCGTAGCTTATGCCTGCCCATACCATAACCCTACCGCCACCATTGGGCACTCTGTTCACAACTTTGACATTAGCAAACCACTCGCCCACACGACGCTATACACGCTGTCTGCCATCTGCCCGGTACAGTTGAAATCGGGATTAATCCGTGAAGAGCACACTTCTTCAGCGTGCCAGTGGCCATCGAAGTTGAGCATTTGACCACTGAAGTCCGTTACGACGCCAAACTGCAGTCAGGTCAAGACCCCGGTGAGGATGACGAGCACACAGATGAGCTTCCCTGAGACGGTTTCTGCAAATTCTTCGGTTGTGCAAACTCACAGTTTCATCAGCTGTCCAGGTGGCTGGTTTCAGACGATCCCGCAGGTGAAGAAGCCGGATGTAGACGTCCTTGGCTGGCGTGGTTACATGTGGTCTGCGGTTATGAGGCCGGTTGTCACAGTTTTTTAAATGAATGGTGTTAAATGCTGGACATGTCTATACTTGGAGTTGAGCAGTGAGGGTGAGAACACGTTGACCTGAGAGACATTGTAGATCTAGTTACATATTTGCTCTGATTATTAATTATCAAAGACTTTGATTGAACTAACTAATGTGTACACAGTTGCTTTTGGAATTTCATTTCAGCAGTCACTGTCTGACTTATGTAGCTTGAAGTTGTGTGGCAGGTGGGTAAAAGCCAGGCCGTGCTCTTCAACTATCATTGTGACTATCTAACAGTGTCTCAACAGACAGACTTGGGTATGACTCGTTCTCTATCAGTCTCAGTATCCTCTCTCAGGAAGAGGACTCCTCACACCTGTGTGTGAGGCTGCTGCAGGCTAGGGAAATGAATGGTGTTGATGAAGACTAGAGACGTTGACAACATCAACTCTGCCTCTCAACTAACTGTTAACAAGAAACATTTACATTTGAGTCATTTAGCAGACGCTCTTATCCAGAGCGACTGACAGTTAGTGAGTGCATACATTATTATTTATTTTTTTCGTGGGAATCGAACCCACAACCCTGGCGTTGCAAACCCCATGCTCTACCAACTGAGCTACATCCCTGCCAGCCATTCCCTCCCCTACCCTGGGCCAATTGTGCGCCGCCCCATGGGTCTCCCGGTCGCAGCCGGCTACGACAGAGCCTGGATTCGAACCAGGATCTCTAGTGGCACAGCTAGCACTGCGATGCAGTGCCTTAGACCACTGCGCCACTCGGGAGATTGACAGCCTGAGAAAAGGCAAGCTTGTTATTCTACTGACAGATGGTGTGTGTGTGTGTGTGCTTGCATGGGTTTGTGTATGCATTTGAATGCATGTCTCTCGGTGTGTGTGTGTCACTCCGTGTGTGTCACAGATAGCTCAGAGAGCTCATGTTTTCCATGTTGCGTGTGCTGGGAATGAAAACAGGACATGGAGCTGTGTGTGAGCCACTCGATTAGATTAAGGAAGCAAATTGATTGAGCAAAGCGCCGTCTACATCGGAAAGTGGTGCTGATTGTTGGGGAGGGTGAGAATGCTGGCGCCTAATTTGATCACTCAGCTGCTAATGCAATCTGTGTTACGGCAGTCAGTGCAGATTGCGATTAATGTGCCAATGGGCCGAGCTGGAAGGGAGAAGCAGCCAGTTAGGGGAGAGGGGGGATGTCTAGAGCTGCGCCACAGCCCTGTGATCGTTATGGGGAGATAGGAGCAGGAACCTTAGCTCCCTCAGTGCCAAACCAGTGGTGTTCCATTCACCTTTAGTGATCATACACATAATCAAGATGTTTATACAATACTTGGAATCTTGACAGTTTAAATCTCATTAGGACTACCCTACAAAGCTTGAAATGCACATGTATCAGTTGTTAGTAGTCAATCATTATTTCAACCATGCATCACCAATAGCCCAAATTCCCCTAGGCAACTTTTCTGTTACAACTATCTCCCCACTAAAAGTTTGTTTGCGGTAGCTCCTCCAATGATATGAAATCTAATTGAATCAGAGTATGATGGACGTGTGTGGATTGATTTGATCCTTTTCTGTGGTAGAATACAGGTTGATTTAGCCTAATATTAGTGGGTCATAGAGAGGGTGTTATTTATTATTACAGGGTTATCACATAGAGATGTGCCCTGCCTCCTGTCCACTTCTATTATCCCCTGTCACAGTCACATATAGCCTTAAATATCACATTAACATGTCCCCGTCCCACTGTGGTCTCATACAGCCACCAGACTGGAGCCACCAGCCCTCCCTCCTCACACTTATATTCAGACCTGGAGGGTTTTTCTTTATCATATCATGGTTTATGCATTCCCTGATTCTTTGTGGGGATTTGAAATGGCTGTGATGTGAATAGGCCTTTTCTCCTAAATGTCTTCGATTGGGATTGTGGTAGAAAAGGGCTCTCTGTTTGAAGTCAGATATTTGAGATGTGAGGTTTGAAATAAGTGGTGGTGAGGGGTGTTTGATGGCAGCTAGAGAGGAGAGAGGGAGGGTAAGCCCTCTGCTCGCGACCGTCGCTGCTCAGAATGATATGCATTTTCTTTTTCTGGCGCTGGGGGAATTCAGGGATATTTACAAGGGATAAATGTTACATTTCAATGTGACTTATCAGATATGAGGTATAATAGAGGAGACCTTTATGGATGCACCCCAGAGAGAGAGAGAGAAAGAGAGAGATAGAGAGAGACGGTCAGAGTGAGGCAGGCTTTTGATGCCGAGTGCTATTGTAGTGGGGCACAATGTGCACCGGCCTGCAAAGACTCTTTGTTCCCGTGTGGACAAAGATGGCCCTGGTTCATCCTCCACCTTTCACTGGTGCCGTGGTGCTATCAAAGGCCCGGCGTGTTGCGGTCAACAGTATCACTCGGCTGGGGGTGGGAGCCCGTCTCTATGGACCTGACATACTGGCTGTGTCCCAAATGGCACCCTATTCCCTACACTGTGCACTACTTACTATGGGCCCTGGTAAAATGTAGTGCACCAAATAAGGAATAAGGTGCCATTTGGAATGCAACCTCTGTCATGGATAAATATGGTAATGTAACTTTTCCAGCTCTAAGCCTACAGTACCCTTACACAAAAATGGTTTAAAGTCATCCCTGTACATTCAGACCTTTTTTTAAAGGCAAGTCGTTGTGCTGAGATTATTTGCCTGCCAGAGATACATTTCTCCACCTTTTTTCAGCAGTGTGAAAATGCAGTTTATTTGGTCCTTAGGGCCTTAGCTACATACAGTAAGTATCTACAGGTAACTGCCAAAATAAAAGAAACACTTGAGTAAATGAGGAATACAAAGTATATTGAAAGCAGGTGCTTCCACACAGGTGTGATTCCTGAGTTTATTAAGCAATTAACATCCCATCATGCTTAGGATCATGTATAAAAATGGCCATTATTTTGGCTACCTTGGCTAGAAGAAGAGATCTCAGTGACATTTTGAGCATAGGGTGTTTAAAGAGTGTGTATGTGTCAGGGTTACCGTTTAATAGCTGTCTTTTGGCCTCCCAGAAATGTATGAAAAGCCGATAAATAAAATTGGCACTGGCCAATTGTCCGGGAGAAAAATATATTAATTGATTGAAATATCAATCGATATAGCGTGACAGCTGCTGTTACAGCTCAAACATCTGTTGTGTGGGCCCTTCCGACTGTAGGCTATGTGTCACGATCGTTGGATATAGAGGACCAAGGCGCAGCGTGGAAGGTGAACATACTTATTTATTAAATGATACACGAACAAAACAACAAATCGATACGTGACGTCCACAGGTGCAAAACACAAACCAACACGGAACAAGATCCCACAAACACTGTGGGAAAAACCACCTAACTAAATATGGTTCCCAATCAGAGACAACCAGCAACAGCTGATACTCGTTGCCTCTGATTGAGAACCACTCTGGCCAACATAGATATACAAACACTAGACTAGACACAACGAGCACAAAACATAAACTGTACACACCCTGGCTCAACTTAAAAGAGTCCCTAGAGCCAGGGCGTGACAGTACCCCCCCCTAAAGGCGCGGACTGCGACCGCGCCTAAACATCACCGAACAGGGGAGGGCTGGGTGGGCATTCCTCCTCAGAGGCGGTTCCGGCTCCAGGCTTGACCACCACCCTCTACTAACCCCCCCGTAGTGCCCCTGGTCTGGTCTAGCCCCACTGGCTGGAGCTGGACTGGACTTCGGTGGAGCGGATTGCTCAGGCTCCGGTGTGGAGCAGCTGACCGGTACCTGACCAGGCACCGGTGAAACGGGCACGGGCTGGCGATGCGCACCACAGGTTTGGTGCGGGGAGCAGGAACAGGCCGGACCAGGCTGGCGACGCGCACCATTGGCTTGGTGCGGGGAACAGGCCGGGCCGGGCTGGCGACGCGCACCACTATCTTGGTGCGGGGAGCAGGAACAGGCCGGGCCGGGCTGGCGACGCACACCATAGGCTTGGTGCGAGGGGCAGGAACAGGCCGGGCCGGGCTGGCGACGCGCACCCTAGGCTTGGCGCGATGGACAGGAACAGGCCGGACCGTACTGGGAACACACACCACTGGCCTTACACGGGGATCAGGAACGGGCCGGACCGGACTGGCAACACACTTCAGTACCTCTCGCCGTGCCTCTACATTTTCCTTCCCTCTATACACCAATGGCTCCCGTAACCCGGTGGCCTTCTCTCCTCGTCCACCAACTCGCCCCCTTATCTGCCTCCAGTGGCCCCGTCGTCCCTGCCATGTGCCCCCTAAAAATGTCTTGGGGGTGCCCCTCGCCTGTCCGACGACTGCCCGGTTGGCGCCGCTTCTCCTCTCCTGCCTGGGCACGCTGCTTGGTCCTGTATTGGTGGGATCTTCTGTCACGATTGTCGGATATAGAGGACCAAGGCGCAGCGTGGAAGGTGAACATACTTATTTATTAAATGATACACGAACAAAACAACAAATCGATACGTGACGTCCACAGGTGCAAAACACAAACCAACACGGAACAAGATCCCACAAACACTGTGGGAAAAACCACCTGACTAAATATGGTTCCCAATCAGAGACAACCAGCAACAGCTGATACTCGTTGCCTCTGATTGAGAACCACTCTGGCCAACATAGATATACAAACACTAGACTAGACACAACGAGCACAAAACATAAACTGTACACACCCTGGCTCAACTTAAAAGAGTCCCTAGAGCCAGGGCGTGACAGTACCCCCCCCTAAAGGCGCGGACTGCGACCGCGCCTAAACATCACCGAACAGGGGAGGGCTGGGTGGGCATTCCTCCTCGGAGGCGGTTCCGGCTCCAGGCTTGACCACCACCCTCTACTAACCCCCCCGTAGTGCCCCTGGTCTGGTCTAGCCCCACTGGTTGGAGCTGGACTGGACTTCGGTGGAGCGGATTGCTCAGGCTCCGGTGTGGAGCAGCTGACCGGTACCTGACCAGGCACTGGTGAAACGGGCACGGGCTGGCGATGCGCACCACAGGTTTGGTGCGGGGAGCAGGAACAGGCCGGACCAGGCTGGCGACGCGCACCATTGGCTTGGTGCGGGGAGCAGGAACAGGCCGGGCCGGGCCGGGAACAAGATCCCACAAACACTGTGGGAAACACCACCTGACTAAATATGGTTCCCAATCAGAGACAACCAGCAACAGCTGATACTCGTTGCCTCTGATTGAGAACCACTCTGACCAACATAGATATACAAACACTAGACTAGACACAACGAGCACAAAACATAAACTCTACACACCCTGGCTCAACTTAAAAGAGTCCCTAGAGCCAGGGTGTGACACTATGCATATTTTTTTTTTGGCTAATGATCCTCTGTGGTGAAATCATGCTTTCTGGTGTAGTAGCCTACACTGAGTGTACAAAGCATTAGGAACACCTGCTCTTTCCATGACATAGACTGACCAGGTGAATCCATGTGAAAGCTATAATCCCTTATTGATGTCACCTGTTTAATCCACTTCAATCAGTGTAGATGAAGGGGATGAGACGGGTTAAAGAAGGATTTTTAAGCCTTGAGACAATTGAGACATGGATTGTATATATGTGCCATTCAGAGGGCGAAAGATTTCCGATTTAAGTGCCTTTGAATGGGGTTTGGTAGTAGGTGCCAGACGCTGCTGGGTTTTTCACATTCAACAGTTACCCATGTGTATCAATGGAGTCAACATGGGTCAGCATCCCTGTGGAAAGCTTTTGACAGCTTGTAGAGTCCATGCCCTGACGAATTGAGGCTGTTCTGAGAGCAAAAGGGGGTGCAACTCAATATTAGGAAGGTGTTCCTAATGTTTTTTGTAGACTGTGTATTTTGAATGATTGTATTTATTTCTGTATAGACAGGAGTAAGCTAATTAGGCTATATAATGTTGCCAATTTAATAAAATGTACTTTAGGGAAAGCTTTGTTTAGCCACCTACGTATTCTAACGTCTTCAAATTTCTCACCGGAATTCGGTAAGAATGACGCACGCCGTTGCATTCGAGTTGCATGTTATGTTAAGATGAATTACTGTAAACTAAATGTGATTTCTGTCATTCTGAGAACTGCGTTTGGACGCCCTAATCACGTTATGAAACCATTACGTTTCTTAAATGTCCGGTAAATTAAAATGCTGCCGGTCAAATGCCCGGTGCCACATTTTCCTAACGGAAACTCTGTGTGTGTGTGTGTGTGTGTGTGTGTCTGTCTAAGTCACCAGATTTCAACGCAATTGAAAACTTATGGGAGATTCTGAAGCGGCGCCTGAGACAGTGTTTTCCACCACCGTCAACTAAACACCAAATTATGGAATTTCTTGTGGTAGAATGGTGTCGCATCCCTCCAGTAGAGTTCCAGACACTTGTAGAATCTATGCCAAGGTGCATTAAAGCTGTGCTGGCGGCTCATGGTGGCCCAACGCCTGATTAAGACACTTTTATGTTGTTGTTTCCTTTATTTTGGCAGTTACCAGTAGATCAGGCTAGTTGGTCGGAGCAGTGTGGACAGTGTTTTCTGTTTGTTAGCAGGATCCTCTGTAATCATTTAATAGTTCTGGTCTAAGCACTGATTGGAAATGGTCACATTGCATTGGTGACTCTGAACCAAATGTATCAGCTGTGACAGATTGAGTTGCCAACTCTGCTTGTGTTTCCTCAGTATAGCACTTCGAGGCCATGACTAGCTGTGTGTAAATGTGGAGACAGGCCAGTCTCTGACTGTGTAGAAGTGTTAGAGGGTCTTGGGTCAGACTTACATTAGTGGCTGTTCAGCCAGAGGTGTGAGCCTGCCAGCCTGCTTTCCTCCTCTCCTCCTCCAGCTCTCTCAGCCTCCCCAAGCAAGAGAAGACCACAAATAACACACAGGTGGGAGAGAGAGTGGCAAGTCCTTTTCCCATTGAAATGTTGCACTCCCTCCCAGTGAGCCCTAAAAGCCTGAGGCTGAGGAGAATAGGAGACCTACATTAAGCAGCACTTGCCTGTGGACTCCCTGTTTCGTCAGGAGGCTGTGGTAGGCAGGGAAGAGAGGAGGTAGAGTTGAGGAGGGGGTTTGGCGGTGGGTTGATCTGGCAGGTTATGGATCGGCAGTCAGAGACTCATCTGAGTGCTCCCCCTCCGTCTTCCTCCCCCCTTCCTTCCTCCCTCCCTCCACACCTCTCCTCCAATCCAGAACAGAGCAGACCTCAGTGAGAGCCATTACCCCTGGCCCTCATTGACCTAGCAGTCCCCCTCCTCTGCTCACTCCTAATGGGCTGCTCCACTGGGGCTCCACTGGGGCAGAGACATTACAGCCAGGAGGTAAAGGTTAATGTTTGAGAGAGGGGACATTAAAGAGGCATGTCTGTGTCTGAGACCATCCAGCAGCCCAGTGAGTCAGCCAGCCAGCACCTACTGTACTGTCTGGGGGGACCTTATCATCATAAAGTTTACAGCAGGACCAATCAACAGCAGTGAAATTACTGTTATTATCAGATAGCCAGACAGGTTTATCTGGGGTTGTTTTTGTGGTCATGTTAATTGGTCCAGGTCAGGATAAAGAATGTTGAATGATGGGTGGTAGTGGACAGTATGGATGCTCTGACTGAGAAGGAGAGGGTTGATGAGAGAGGGAGAGAGAGAGAGCATAAGAAGGAAGTAGAGAGTAATGGGGTGAGTGTGTCGGAGGCTGGCTGGGGAGAGGGGGAGAGCAGTAACGGGAAACAGACAAACATTTCGCTTAGGGCCCCCAAAAGGCTAGGGCTGGCTCTGACTGCATACAGTGCATTCGGAAAGTATACAGACCCCTTGACTTTTTCCACATTTTGTTGCGTTACAGCCTTATATTAAAATTGATTAAATAGTTTTTTTCCCTCATCAATCTACACACAATACCCCATAATGACAAAGCAAAAACGTTTTTTTTTTTTCAAATGTATTAAAAATAATACACACCTACTCATTCAAGGGTTTTTCTTTATTTTTACTATTTGTTACATTGTAGAATAATAGTGAAGACATCAAAACTATGAAATAACACATATGGAATCATGTAGTAACCCAAAAAGTGTTAAACAAATCAAAATATGTTTTATATTTGAGATTCTTCAAATAGCCAGCCTTTGCCTTGATGACAGCTTTGCACACTCTTGTCATTCTCTCAACCAGCTTCATTAGGTAGTCACCTGAAATGCATTTCAATTAACAGGTGTGCCTTCTTAAAAGTTAATTTGTGGAATTTATTTCCTTCTTAATGCGTTTGAGGCAATCAGTTGTGTTGTGACAAGGTAGGGGGATTTAAAGAAGATAGCCCTATTTGGTAAAAGACCAAGTCCATATTATGGCAAGAACAGCTCAAATAAGCAAAGAAAACGACAGTCCATCATTACTTTAAGACATGAAGGTCAGTCAATACTGAAAATGTCAAGTATGGCTATTTGAAGAATCTCAAATCTCAAATATATTTGTTTGTTTAACACTTTTTGTGTTACTACATGATTCCATATGTGTTATTTCATAGTTTTGATGTCTTCACTATTATTCTACAATGTAACAAATAGTAAAAATAAAGAAAAACCCTTGAATGAGTAGGTGTGTCCAAACTTTTGACTGGTACTGTAAGTATTCAGACCCTTTACTCAGTACTTTGTTGAAGCAACTTTGGCAGTGATTACAGCCTCGGGTCTTCTTGGGTATGACGCTACAAGCTTGGCACACCTGTATTTGGGGAGTTTCTCCCATTCTTCTTTGCAGATCCTCTCGAGCTCTGTCAGGTTGGATGGGGAGCGTTGCTGTACAGCTCTTTTCAGGTCTCTCCAGAGATGTTCGATCGGGTTCAAGCCCGGCTCTGGCTGGGCCACTCAAGGACATTCAGAGACTTGTCCCGAAGCCACTCTTGCGGGGTCTTCGCTGTGTGCTTAGGGTTGTTGTCCTGTTGGAAGGTGAAGCTTCGCCCCAGTCTGAGGTCCTAAACGCTCTGTAGCAGGTTTTCATCAAGGATCTCTCTGTACTTTGCTCTGTTCATCTTTCCCTTGATCCTGACTAGTCTCCCTGTCCCTGCCGCTGAAAAACATCCCCACAGCATGATCCTGCCACCTCCATGCTTCACCATAGGGATGGTGCCAGGTTTCCTCCATACGTGACACTTGGCATTCAGGCCAAAGAGTTCAATCTTGGTTTCATCAGACCAGATAATCTTGTTTCTCATAGTCTGAGAGTCCTTTAGCTGCCTTTTGGTAAACTCCAAGCGGGCTGTCATGTGCCTTTTTACTGACGAGTGGCTTTCTCCTGGCCACTCTACGATAAAGGCCTGATTGGTGGAGTGTTGCAGACGTGGTTGTCCTTCTGGAAGGTTTTCCCATCTCCACAGAGGAACTCTGGAGCTTTGTCAGAGTGACCATCTGGTTCTTGGTCACCTTCCTGACCAAGGCCCTTCTCCCCCAATTGCTCAGTTTGGTCGGGCGGCCAGCTCTAGGAAGAGCCTTAGTGGTTCCAAACCATTTAAGAATGATGGAGGCCACTGTGTTCTTGGACCTTCAATGCTGCAGACATTTTTCAGTACCCTCGACACAATCCTGTCTCGGAGCTCTACGGACAATTCCTTCGACCTCATGGCTTGGTTTTCGCTCTGACATACACTGTTAACTGTGGGACCTTATATTGACAGGTGTGTGCCTTTCCAAATCATGCCCAGTCAATTGAATTTACCACAGATGGACTCCAATCAAGTTGTAGAAACATCTCAAGGATGATCAATGGAAACAGGATGCACCTGAGCAAAATGTTGAGTCTCATAGCAAAGGGTCTGAATATTTATGTAAATAAGGTATCTGTTTTATATTTGTAATACATTTGCAAAAAGTTCTACAAACTAGATCAACTAGCCCATGTCAGCAGTTTTTTTATTTAGTTTTTTAGGCCATAGGTATTGTTGTAATTTTTTGTCGCTCAAATATCACATGAATACACATTAGACAAGGAAAAATGTATAGAATTGCAAGAAAATTAGCTTTAAAACTGCAACATTTTCTGCACCAACAAGAGAGTTGTGAGCTGTTTGTGTCATGAACATTGCTAGTGCCATTGAAATAGACATGGCGCGTGCAGGGGGGGGGGGTGTTCCCCAATGCTCGAAGGGTGGCCTGAGTGAAAAGGTTTGGGAACCCCTGCTCTAGATAATGACCAAATATAATGAAGCTTCCCGATGAGCTCCACGAACTGAGCAATGAGCATCTCTGTTCCTAAATACAAAAATAATACCAGTAGCCTCCACCATGGCACACTCTGGGGCACTGAGCAGGAGAGGAGAGGATGGCAGGGGTGTACCCAAGCGCAATGAACAGAAACACATGGGGCTGGGTGTGGAGAAGGGGGGGGTGGGATGGGAGGAAGGGGGACAAGAAGGGGAGAGCAGAGGGGGTTGGGCTGCCGGACACACACAACAAATACTTGTTAGTGTCCTCTCCAGCGTGACAATCTGCAGCTCTCGGTGCATGGCATGTACACAGCTCCTCAGCCTTCACTGACTGACTGACTGACTGACTGGGCTCAATCCTAAAAGAGCAGACAAACAGTATATTGCATGAATGAGTTCTACACAGAGAGAGATTGGCAGACACTCTGGAGAGAGATGGGTAGGGTGTGAGGGAGGGAGGTGTGGTGACAGACGGTGAGAGACAGAGCTAGCACAATGACAGGGGACTGTCCCTAATATCTCTAATTAGGTTCCTCCCAGCCTGGAACAAATTACACCCAGAGATAAAGACACTGGTTAGCAGGACAGAGACTGTGAGGTGTGCATTATCAGGACCCATGGATTAACTTAAAATAGCCATTATTTTAAAGATAAAACTAGCAGTTTTAATAAGCCCCCAACTAAGATGTACTAGTGACTAACTTCCTCAAGCTTACTAATTGCCCTGTTTGTTATGTGGAAGTAATAAAGGAATAAGCTAATTGAATCACACGTTAGCTCCTGTATTGATGGTAATGTAGCTTATCACGTTGATGGGTTATGTAATGTAATGTCTCTATTTCCTCCCATTTCCAAAAAATGAGCCAGTACATGTTCATGGTGACAGTGAATCAGATGGACAGTAGGGAGTGATTTATTTACTGTGTGTGTTTGTCTCTCTCTCTCTCTCTCAATTCAAAGGGCTTTTTGGCATGGGAAACGTATGTTTACATTGCCAAAGCAAGTGAAATGGATAAACAAAAGTGAAATAAACAGTAAAAAGTTAACAGTAAATATTACTCAGACAAGTTCCAAAATAATAGACACATTTCAAATGTCATATTATGGATAAATACAGTGTTGTAACGATGTGCAAATAGTTAAAATAAATAAACATAAATATGGGTTTTATTTACAATGGTGTTTGTTCTTCACTGGTTGCCCTTTTCTTGTGTCAACAGGTCACAAATCTTGCTGCTGTGATTGCAACACTGTGGTATTTCACCCAATACATATGGGAGTTTATAAAAATTTGGATTTGTTTTAGAATTCTTTGTGGGTCTGTGTAATCTGAGGGAAAAATGTGTCTCT
The DNA here is from genome assembly GCF_020615455.1 of Coregonus clupeaformis. Lineage (NCBI taxonomy): Eukaryota > Metazoa > Chordata > Actinopteri > Salmoniformes > Salmonidae > Coregonus > Coregonus clupeaformis. The sequence continues at coordinate 36,839,266 of NC_059203.1, read as the reverse complement.
AATATGGTCACACATTTGGCAGGAGGTTAGGAAGTGCAGCTCAGTTTCCACCTCATTTTGTGGGCAGTGTGCACATAGCCTGTCTTCTCTTGAGAGCCAGGTCTGCCTACGGCGACCTTTCTCAATAGCAAGGCTATGCTCACTGAGTCTGTACACTGTGTACTCTCTGTTTAGGGCCAAATAGCATTCTAGTTTGCTCAGTTTTTTAAAAAATTATTTCCAATGTGTCAAGTAATTATCTTTTAGTTTTCTCATGATTTGGTTTGGTCTAAATGGGTTGCTGTCCTGGGGCTCTGTGGGGTCTGTTTGTGTTTTGTGAACAGCGCCCCAGGACCAGCTTGCTTAGGGGACTCTTCTCCAGGTACACATTAGAATCGCTTCCTTTTAGGTGGTTGTGGAATTTAACGGCTATTTTCTGGATTTTGATAATTAGCGGGTATCGGCCTAATTCTGCTCTGCATGCATTATTTTGTGTTTTACGTTGTACACAGAGGATGTTTTTGCAGAATTCTGCATGCAGAATATTCCCATTTTGTGAATACTTGGTTGGTGACCGGACCCCACACCTAACAACTTAATGGGTTCTATAACTGATTCAATTATTTTTTGCCAGATCCTAATTGGTATGTCAAATTGTATGTTCCTTTTGATGGCATAGAAGGCCCTTCTTGCCTTGTCTCTCAGATCGTTCACAGCTTTTTCGAAGTTACCCGTGGCGCTGATGTTTAGGCCGAGGTATGTATAGTTTTTTGTGTGCTCTAGGGCAACGGTGTCTAGATGGAATTTGTATTTGTGGTCCTGGCAACTGGACCTTTTTTGGAACACTGTTATTTTTGTCTTACTGAGATTCACTGTCAGGGCACAGGTCTGACAGAATCTGTGCAGAAGATATAGGTGCTGCTGTAGGCCCTCCTTGGTTGGGGACAGAAGCACCAGATCATCAGCAAACAGGAGACATTTGACTTCAGATTCTAGTAGGGTGAGGCTGGGTGCTGCAGACTGTTCTAGTGCCCATGCCAATTCGTTGATACATATGTTGAAGAGGGTGGGGCTTAAGCTGCATCCCTGTCTCACCCCACAGCCCTGTGGAAAGAAATGTGTATGTTTTTTGCCAATTTTAACCGCACACTTGTTGTTTGTGTACATGGATTTTATAATGTCATGTTTTTTCCCCAACACCACTTTCCATCAATGTGTATAGCAGACCCTCATGCCAAATTGAGTCAAAAGCTTTTTTGAAGTCAGCAAAGCATGAGAAGACTTTGCCTTTGTTTTTGTTTGTTTGTCAATTAGGGTGTGCAGGGTGAATATGTGGTCTGTCGTACGGTAATTTGGTAAAAAGCCAATTTGACATTTGCTCAGTACATTGTTTTCACTGAAGAAATGTAGAAGTCTGCTGTTAATGATAATGCGGAGCATTTTTCCAAGGTTGCTGTTGACGCATATCCCACGGTAGTTATTGGGGTCAAATTTGTCTCCACTTTTGTGGATTGGGGTTATCAGTCCTTGGTTCCAAATATTGGGGAAGATGCCAGAGCTGAGGATGATGTTAAAGAGTTTAAGTATAGCCAATTGGAATTTGTGGTCTGTATATTTTATCATTTCATATGGGATACCATCAAAACCACAGGCCCTTTGGGTTGGAGGGTTTGTATTTTGTCCTGTAGTTCATTCAATGTAATTGGAGAATCCAGTGAGTTCTGGTTGTCTTTAATAGCTGATTCTAAGATTTGTAATTGATCATGTATATGTTTTTGCTGTTTGTTCTTTGTTATAGAGCCTAAAAGATTAGAGAAGTGTTGTCCACACATCTCAATTTCTGGATAGATAACTCTTCATGTTGTTGTTTGTTTAGTGTGTTCCAATTTTCCCAGAAGTGGTTAGATTCTATGGATTCTTCAATTACATTGAGCTGATTTCTGACGTGCTGTTCCTTCTCTTTCCATAGTGTATTTCTGTATTGTTTTAGTGATTCACCATATTGAAGGCGTAGACTCAGGTTTTCTGGGTGTCTATCTTTTTGGTTGGATAGGTTTCTCAATTACTTTCTTAGGTTTTTGCATTCTTCATCGTTGTTGTTAATTTTCTTAGGTTGTCTGCTTTACATTTTTAGATTTGATAGGGAAGCTGAAATGTCAAATATACTGTTTAGGCTTTCTACTGCCGTGTTTACACCTTCACTATTACAGTGAAATTTTTTTGTTCAGGAAGTTGTCTAAAAGGGATTGAATTTGTTGTTGCCTAATTGTTTTTTGGTAGGTTTCTACACTACTTTCCTTCCATCAATAGCATTTCTTAATATTGTGCAGTTCCTTTGGCTTTGATGCCTCATGATTGAGTATTGCTCTGTTCAGGTAGACTGTGATTTTGCTGTGATCTGATAGGGGTGTTAGTGGGCTGACTGTGAACGCTCTGACATACTCTGGGTTGAGGTCAGTGATAAAGTAATCTACAGTACTACTGCCAAGGGATGAGCTGTAGGTGTACCTGCCATAGGAGTCTCCTCGAAGCCTACCATTGACTATGTACAGACCCAGCGTGCGACAGAGCTGCAGGAGTTGTGACTCATTTTTGTTGGTTGTTTTGTCATAGTTGTGTCTAGGGAGGCATATTTGGGAGGGAATTCTGTCACCTCCAGGTAGGTGTTTGCCAACTCACTCACTTACTCTCACGCTCACTCTTACACACACAGACAGTTTTAATAAGGCGTTGGTTGGCAGTCCGGGCTGCTCATTGTCTTTTGTACATTAATAATGTGGTATAATGCTGTCAATCTGTAGCCAGTAAAAGCAGAACACTCCACTGTTGGGATATTAATCTCCCTCTCCTGTCACTGACACAGCCCAAGATAGGAGGAATACTTTCAAATGGATACCCCCTCCCCAGAGACCTGTTGGCATGTTATTGTACTCCAGATTTTCATGCCTGGATCACTTTTTTATATTCTGCTCAAAATGAATATAAATTGTTTATTTGTCTTGCTTTATTTGTCTTGCTTTATATCTCCATATTATTTATTTGCATGTGTTTATGTTAAAATTTTCAATATTTTGTACCCGTATGCAACTGAATAGAATGGTTGTCTTTTGCTTGACTTTAATGTGTGTGACAGTGTGTTGATAAGAATGGAAAAATACTGTTGCATTGCTTTCTAGCATTGTGATTAAGTGAAGTACACTATATATACAAAAGTATGTGGACATCCCTTCAAATTAGTGGATACGGCTATTTCAGCCACACCCGTTGCTGACAGGTGTATAAAATCGAGCACACAGCCATGCAATCTCCATAGACAAACATTGGCAGTAGAATGGCCTTACTGAAGAGCTCAGTGACTTTCAATGTGGCACCGTCATAGGATGCCACCTTTCCAACAAGTCAGTTTGTCAAATTTCTGCCCTGCTAGAGCTGTCCCGGTCAACTGTAAGTGCTGTTATTGTGAATTGGAAACATCTAGGAGCAATAACGGCTCAGCCGCGAAGTGGTAGGCCACACAAGCTCACAGAACGGGACTACTGAGTTTCAAACTGCCTCTGGAAGCAACGTCAGAACAAGAACTGTTTGTCGGGAGCTTCATGAAATGGGTTTCCATGGCCGAGCAGTTGCACACAAGCCTAAGATCACCATGTGCAATGCCAAGCGTCGGCTGGAGTGGTGTAAAACTTGCCACTATTTGACTCTGGAGCAGTGGAAACGCGTTCTCTGGAGTGATGAATCACGCTTCACCATCTGGCAGTCCGACGGACAAATCTGGGTTTGGCGGATGCCAGGAGAACGCTACCTGCCCGAATGCATAGTGCCAACTGTAAAGTATTGTGGATGAGGAATAATGGTCTGGGGCTGTTTTTCATGGTTCGGGCTAGGCCCCTTAGTTCCAGTGAAGGGAAATCTTAACGCTACAGCATACAATTACATTCTAGACAATTCTGTGCTTCCAACTTTGTGGCAACAGTTTGGAGAAGGCCCTTTCCTGTTTCAGCATGACAATGCCCCCGTGCACACAGCGAGGTCCATACAGAAATGGTTTGTCAAGATCGATGTGGAAGAACTTGACTGGCCTGCACAGAGCACTGACCTCAACCCCATCGAACAGCTTTGGGATGAATTGGAACGCCGACTGCGAGCCAGGCCTAATCGCCATCATAAGTGCCCGACCTCACTAATACTCTTGTGGCTGAATGGAAGCAAGTCCCCGCAGCAATGTTCCAACATCTAGTGGAAAGCCTTCCCAGAAGAGTTGGAGGCTGTTATAGGAGCAAAGCGGGGACCAACTCCATATTAATGCCCATGATTTTGGAATTAGATGTTTGACGAGCAAGTGTCCACATACTTTTGGTCATACAAGTTGCAAGAACAGGCTCTTTCCATGACATAGCCTGACCAGGTGAATCCAGGTGAAAGCTATGCTCCCTTATTGATGTCACCTGTTAAATACACTTCAATCAGTATAGATGAAGGGGAGGAGACAGGTTAAATAATTATTTTAAAGCCTTGAGACATGGATTGTGTATGAATAGGCAAGACAAAAGGCTTTTTTTTATTTTTATGGAAAAGGTTAGAGCTAGTCATCAAGCTGTGCACCCTGAGCCTCTCTGGAGCAGGAAAGATGGATGATATCTCCTGAATCCAGGGATGTATTTTAAACTCCATTGATCCCTCATTAAGGTGACTGAGATATGGAAAATGATATGGTAAATGTCATCAGTTAATGGCGTTTCTAACTCCTAAGGTATGAGATTTGTCTACATTAGTGTATGAAGTGAGAACATGTTTTTCTGCCTGGGTATGTGTCTAGAGACCAACTGCTTACAGTGAACGGAGTCTTCATTAAAGGCAGATGCTGACATGAGTCTCCCTTCCATCTGAATAAGCTTTGTGTGTAAGTGCGTGAGTGTGCGTGTGTACTGTATGCACATCATGATGACAGTCTCCTGGTCTAGCCCAGTGCTTCAGATCCCCAGCCAAGCTCTCCTCTCCTCACTCCGACCACCTCTCCTCTCCTCACTCCAACCACCCATCCTCTCCTCTCTTTCAATACCTGGGATTATCAAAGTATCCTGTCTCCATGGAAAAGAGGAAAGGGGGATCTTTGGCTGAGACGGTTTCCCTGACAAGAAGCTCATTTAAGCCAGCCGCCTGGAGAGAACTAAAACAGAACTGAAGGGGGACCCATTTCATGAAGCCCCCGACGAACAGTTCTTGTGCTGATGTTGCATCGAGGCAGTTTGGAACTCGGTAGTGAGTGTTGCAACCGAGGACAGACAGATTTTTACACACTACCCGCTTCAGCACTCGATGGTCCGGTTCTGTGAGATTGTGCAGCCTACCACTTTGTGGCTGAGCTGTTGTTGCTCCTAGACGTTTCCACTTCACAATAACAGCACTTACAGTTGACCGGGGCAGCTCTAGCAGGGCAGAAATTTGATAAACTGACTTGTTGGAAAGGTGGCATCCTATGACGGTGCCACTTTGAAAGTCACTGAGCTCTTCAGTGAGGCCATTCTACTGCCAATGTTTGTCTATGGCGATTGCATGGATGGGCTCTTGATTTTATACACCTGTCAGCAACGGGTGTGGCTGAAATAGCCAAATCCACTCATTTGAAGGGGTGTCCACATACACTTTTGTGTATATATAGTGTATATGGAACTTTATCAGAAGACATCTAGCCTTTTTGGGTACCTCAAATTATCTCAGGCGTCAAATTATCTCTAGCACTCTGTGTGGCCTTATCACATGTAACATACATTTTTTTTTAAATCAAATAAGATTATTTAAAAAAATAAAAAAATGGAATGACACATTTAAAAAAAATCTAGTAAGATGATACAAAAATGAATATAGAATGACAAAGCTGTAAAACATTATCCTAAATATAAACCATCAACTTAGTGAATACCATGGTTTTTAATGAGGGTTTCAGCATGAAATATCCTTTTATATTTTGTTTACACACTTTTATTTATTTTACTATGTCAATATGTGTTTGTTGCAAATGTTTTGGGGCCAAACTGGTGGCAGTTGTGAAAAAAGTCAATAGTTGGAAGAGTTGCAGAGTGAATTGAAAATAATGCCATTGTTCATTAGATGCTTTTTAAATTAATTAGAATATTTTCTCTTGAACCATATGGACTATCCACTACAAACTCATGGTCAATATGGACACAGATAAATATAAATTATACTATATATTTGAATATATATTTGTAATTTATTCAAGTAGAAATTACCATAGATTGCCATAGATTACCTGTTAATTACCAACTCCATATTAACGCCCATGGTTTTGGAATGAGATGTTCGACGAGCAGGTGTCCACATACTTTTGGCCATGTAGTGTATTATTCCTTGAAAGTTACCAAAATTATTGTAGTTTACTGGTAAACATAGAATGTTTCCAGTAATATACCCACCCTTTGCAAACCTAGCCAGGGAAGAAGTTAGAAAATCAGTCACCCTTTCCTCTTTAAAGTTACTCTGAGACACTGTGCTGCTCTGTGTCCAGCGCATAGCTGTGGTATCAGACATGTTGGGTTTAATTTCATCGCACCCTTCTCTTTAAAATGTTTTATACATTTTTCACAGGTGGGAACGTTCAACATGCACTATGGAACTTTTGACAACCCTGTTACAGAACAAGACAGAACAATTCTAACTAACAGCGTATATTCTCATTTTTGTTGTCTGTACTGACATGCATTTCTCTTGTGTCAGTCACCATATTGTGTGGCAAGCTGTTTGGATTGCCGTAGCTGCAGAATACTTCAGTCTGCTCTTCGGTTTGGCAGACAGACAGGCAGGCTTGTTTTGGATTTGAGCTGAGCTGTCTGGTTGAGCTGTGCTGTGGGCTTCATTGAGAGAGGCGGGTAGAGTCTATATCTCCACTGGCTGTGTGATCCTGCCTGGTTGTCCTGATGGAAAACTGGTGCTGGAACTCTCTGTGGCTGGCTGGAGCTATAGCCTAGCTGCCTCCACAATCACATCTTCCTCTGTGTTTGGGCTCAGGCCAAAGGGGCGTTCTATAACAACCCACTCTCCTCTCAATGTGCGAAGGTAGTGTACTGCCTCCCTGTCATAAACATTTGGAAATGGTTAGCTTTCTGGAGAAATGCGATAGGACATCCGGTCAGTGCAATCATGACCACATAAACCTAATTGTACTGGTCTGATTGACACAAATGAATGATTAGCAGTTATTAACCAGAGAAGCCATCTTTTTATTTTATTTTACCAAGGAAGACATTGAGACCTAGGTCTCTTTTTCAAATGTGCTCTACACAATGCAACACAAATATACACATTATACACAAAATATACATATACAGTATATACACATTAAAATTCAAAAACAGTCATGGGAAGCACAAGTAAAACATCACAAATCACCCAGAAAAACTGTTACATTCCTCCACAAATTATTCCCCAATCAATACTCTAAACTGCCTCAACGTTACCATAACATTAAGATGAAATGTTTTTGCATTAAAATTAAAGCAGATTTACCTAGCTCGGTGGAGCCTTGATTCCTCAACCAGAGTGGGCAAGCCTGACATTTACCTGACACACTGTACAATCCACCTCCCCTTAGAGCGAGACAACACTTATTGATTCACCTCTGTTTGGAGCTGGACCTCCAGTCCTGCTGGCTCAGAATCTACAGTATGTGTTCTTTAGGGTTGTTCTGTGACAAAATCTTCACTTGTGACCCCAGGGCATGCAGTGTTTGCCCTAATAAGTCAGGCTCTCTCACAGGGAGGGAGAGAGATATGTGTTTTGTTACAACCAGAGGCGTGTTTTTTCTTAAGTCTTCTTTGCTGACATAGTGCTCCACACTTTCCTCAGGGAGCCTGCTACCCAATTAGTAATGTGTTGGTAAACTGTCCAAAACTTGCAACATGAAATGGGGACAAATGGAGCAAAAAAAATCTAAATAATCTCTATGCGCTGAGCACAACAACACAGCACTTTAGATAATAACAACCACTAGATAAACAAAGTACTGCAAACTCTCCCTGTGTCGCTGTGGCTGGCATTTGTGTTAATTCCCTCTCGGGGGCTTCGTTTACAAAAAGTGCCCGGGTGTCAAGAGATGCCCGTTGTTACCAAGGACAATTATCATTGTGTACTGCAGCATCATTACCATATGAATAATACTTTCTGTTTTGAAACCTCTTCATCTCCTTTCAGAAAGTCACAGTTGAATTTGAAGGAGAGCTGGACCATTGTACTCTTAATACAAAGCACCGGTTGGTTTTCGCTATGTGGGGAGGATTTGAAAAGCCTCTAGGTAGTTAAAAGAAGAAGGATGCTGAGTTCTAAAGAGCCTGGGAGACTGAGGAGGGCTGTTAGAAGTTAGAGCGTTAGCCCAAAGGACAGACCATAATGATTTCCTCTATCAGAGACCTCACTCTTTGTGTCAGGAGTTAGAGAGACTGACTGACGGACACCTTGGCCTGATGGCCAGAAATAGCCTGCTCATCTTCAAGGTTGGGAGGGCATGCTAATGGAAGGACTTTCTTTAACAGACCGTCACAGGCTTTATCTGATGAGGATTTTCTCTGCTATTCACAGAGTCATTTGGAGCCAGTGAGGTATGGCCAGACTGGAATGGGGCTTTATAAAGGCAGAGGGACAGGTCAGATTTAAGTGCCCTCTGGGACCAGGTGATATGTACTTTAGAGAGACGGCTGTATAGCTGACTGTGTAGGACAGTATCTGGATGTGTTTAAGAGGGAAACTTTCACCTGACTTTGACCAAGGTATCTGACAGACAGTGCAGTGAACTTGAACATGTTTATCATCACTCTTCAAGCAACTCATGTCCTTTTTCGCAGCCATGTCCTGCACATCATTGCATTGGTGTCAACCTCCTAAAATGAGAGTGGTGAGGTAATGATAGGCTGGGGCAGGGATGTTGTTAGGAGTGTTAGCTACAGTAGCTGTAGAGGCTCAGAGCTTTTCTTAGTAGAATAATAAGAGAAGGCCAAGGTTGAACCTACTCATATACAGGGGCCATGGGTCCCACTCCCACACTCGGATAGAATCCATCTATCACCTCCCAATTATCATCACATAATGTACTGTACTGAAGACTCTAGTGGACCCTAGAGTGTGTTATAGAAACTCTCTTTCACCGTCTCTCATCTCTACCTCTCTCCTCATATTATCTCTCTCCTCTTCTCTTTCTCTCACCCTCTCTCGATCTTCCTTTTTCAATCCCTCTGTTCTCTTTATTCCACTCTGTATTTCTTGCCTTTTCTCACATTTTATCTTTCTCTCTTTCTCCCTCGTTTCTCTTTCCCACAATCACAGTCATTATAGGCTGAACGGGAACAGGGGAGCGGGGGTGAGGAGCAGTGAAGGGACAGGGAAATTAGGCACTCTGTCAGCAGAAGGGACTGTTAATTCTAACCATTAGCCCTGTTCTCTAGTAGTGGGTGGCCCATCTGGGCCTCAACCATGGCCCTATAGCCCTATGGTTGGAGGCTGCATGGTGTCAGCCCAGCTCTGGTATCTCTTTCCCCAGCACCAGGAGGCTCTGTGAGGGCTGGACACAGCAACATCCTTCCTCACTCTGTCACAGAGGCTGGATGGCGGGGGAGAGGGCCTGGGGGTGTTGCTGGGGGTTAATGTGTGTATTTGGTACCTTCTAAATATGTGTGATTGATTACTTTGTCGCTGTTTCCTGTTGTTATCGCTTTAGCTTTCTTTTCTCTGAGATGGTTGTCCCAGTCCTGGTTCGTCACTACTGAGTTTAGTTTACTTTTGTCTTCCTGTCTGATCACTGTTGTCTGTAGCACCCAGGGGGTCAACGTCACGTTCCATCATCACTCCTCATCATCCCTCTTCTCGATTGGGAATATTGGCTTCTAGAGCCACAATGTAAATCCATGTATTTAACATGCTGCTCCTTCTGGATATATGGACCAGAGATTCATAGCCTCTTCAAGGTTTCTAGGAGACGCACCGCTCCTTATTCCAAGGCTCAGTCCCAGACAGTCTGGAGAGGAGATGACAAGAGGAAGAAGAAGAAATAGGATGTGGGACGCCAAAGCTGTCCCCAACACAATCACAAGCAGAGCCACGCTTAATTAGAGAATGACAACATCAGAAAATGATGGATGAGAGAAGAGAGGATTAGGAGGTCCTAGTGGTCTGGGCGCTCCGAGGTGTTTTAATTAAGGGCCTGCACAGGAGAGAGGACAGGGGCCCAGCAGCCCAGTACTGGGCGGGGGGACAATAAGCACTTCTCTCCCCAAACAGTCTGGGCTCCAGTTAAACTGATTAGGCCCCCATAGAGAGTGGGGGTGGGGGGGCAATGGGACTGTAGTTTACTGTTGTCTAAGTAATCTCAATATTGCATTAACCACACAGTGGCCTCTCATAGTATATGACCTGATTAAATGCACCATACACAGACACATACAGTAGTCGAAATGTTGACATGGCACTAGCCATTCTACCCAAATATATTACATTTAATTTGCCATATCTGTCGAGAGAGATAGAGAGTGGGGGAGAGAGTGTCTGGCACTCTATTGTAGGGATGCGACACCATTCTTCCACGGGAAATTCCATCATTTGGTGTATTGTTGATGGTGATGGAAAATGCTGTATCAGGCGCCACTCCAGAATCTCCCATACGTGTTCAATTTGGTTGACATTCTGGTGACTGAGACGACCATGGCATACAGTTCGTTCACAAAGTATTCAGACTCCTTGACTTTTTCCACATTTTGTTATGTTACAGCCTTATTCTAAAATTAATTAAATTGTTTTTTCCCTCATCAATCTACACACATTACGCCATAATGACAAAGCAAAAACAGGTTTTTAGAAATTGTAGCAAAAACTGAAATATCACATTTACATAAGTATTCAGACCCTTTACTCAGTACTTTGTTGAAGCACCTTTGGCAGCGATTACAGCCTAGAGTCTTCTTGGGTATGACACTACAAGCTTTGCACACCTGTATTTGGGGAGTTTCTCCCATTCTTGTCTGCAAATCCTCTCAAGCTTTGTCAGGTTGGATGGGGAGCGTCGCTGCACAGCTATTTTCAGAACTTGTACAATTGGTGGCTGACTAAATACTTTTTTCCCCCACTGTATGTATTCACCCCCCTTGCTATGAAGCCCCTAAATAAGATTTGGTGCAACCAATTACCTTCAGAAGTCACATAATTAGTTAAATAAAGTCCACATGTGTGCAATCTAATTGTCACATGATCTCAGTATATATACACCTGTTCTGAAAGGCCCCAGAGTCTGCAACACCACTAAGCAAGGGGCACCACCAAGCAAGCGGCACCATGAAGACCAAGGAGCTCTCCAAACAGGTCAGGGACAAAGTTGTGGAGAAGTACAGATCAGGGTTGGGTTATAAAAAAATATCCGAAACTTTGAACATCCCACGGAGCACCATTAAATCCATTATTAAAAAATGGAAAGAATATGGCACCACAACAAACCTGCCAAGAGAGGGCCGCCCACCAAAACTCACGGACCAGGCAAGGAGGGCATTCATCAGAGAGGCAACAAAGAGACTAAAGATAACCCTGAAGGAGCTGCAAAGCTCCACAGCGGCGATTGGAGTATTTGTCCATAGGACCACTTTAAGCCGTACACTCCACAGAGCTGCGCTTTACAGAAGAGTGGCCAGAAAAAAGCCATTGCTTAAAAAAAAAATAAGCAAACACGTTTGGTGTTCGCCAAAAACCATGTGGAGACTCCCCAAACATATGGAAGATGGTACTCTGGTCAGATGAGACTAAAATTGAGCTTTTTGGCCATCAAGGAAAACGCTATGTCTGGCGCAAACCCAACACCTCTTATCACCCAGAGAACACCATCCCCACAGTGAAGCATGGTGGTGGAAGCATCATGCTGTGGGGATGTTTTTCATTGGCAGGGATTGGGAAACTGGTCAGAATTGAAGGAATGATGGATGGCGCTAAATACAGGGAAATTCTTGAAGGAAACCTGTTTCAGTCTTCCAGAGATTTGAGACTGGGACAGAGGTTCACCTTCCAGCAGGACAATGACCCTAAGCATACTGCTAAAGCAACACTTGAGTGGTTTAAGGGGAAACATTTAAACGTCTTGGAATGGCCTAGTCAAAGCCCAGACCTCAATCCAATTGAGAATTTGTGGTATGACTTCAAGATTGCTGTACACCAGCGGAACCCATACAACTTGAAGGAGCTGGAGCAGTTTTGCCTTGAAGAATGGGCAAAAATCCCAGTGGCTAGATGTGCCAAGCTTATAGAGACATACCCCAAGAGACTTGCAGCTGTAATTGCTGCAAAAGGTGGCTCTACAAAGTATTTACTTGAATACTGAATAGTTATGCATGCTCAAGTTTTCAGTTTTTTTGTCATTTCTTGTTTGTTTCACAATAAAACATATTTTGCATCTTCAAAGTGGTAGGCATGTTGTGTAAATCAAATGATACAATTCCATGTTGTAAGGCAACAAAATAGGAAAAATGCCAAGGGGGTGAATACTTTCGCAAGCCACTGTATATAGACAGGTGTGTGCCTTTCCAAATCATGTCCAATCAATTGAATTTACCACAGGTGGACTCCAATCAAGTTATAGAAACATCTCAAGGATGATCAATGGACCTGAGCTCAATTTGATCAATGCACCTGAGCTCAATTTCGAGTCTCAAAGCAAAGGGTCTGAATACTTATGTAAATAAGGTTTCTGTTTTTTTATTCAATAAATGTGAGAAGAAAAATCTAAAAACCTGTTTTCGCTTTGTCATTATGCTGTATTGTGTGTAGATTGTTGAGGGAAAATAATTGTATCAATTTTCGAATAAGGCTGTAATGTAACAAAATTTGGAAAAAGTCAAGGGATCTGAATACTTTCCGAATGCACTATATGGCTTACATCGTTTTCATGCTTATCAAACCATTCAGTGACCATTCGTGCCCTGTGGATGGGGTCATTGTCATCCTATGGGGGCTTAGCCATGGTGGCCAAAATAATTGCCAAAATAATGGCCTGCCCAGCATGTTTATACATGACCCTAAGCATGATGGGATGTTAATTGTTTCATTAATTACTCAGGAACCACACCCGTGTAGAAGCACCTTCTTTCAATACACTTTGTATCCCTCATTTACTCAAGTGTTTCCTTTATTTTGGGAGTTAACTGTACAAATGCACACACACACAGACAGAGCCTTCAGAAAGTATCCATACCCCTTGACTTATTCCACATCTTGTTGTGTTACAGCCTGAATTCAAAATTGATTAAATATATATTTTCTACACACAATACCCCATAATGACGAAGTGAAAACATGTTTTTAGAAATTTGTGCAAATGTATTGAAAATGAAATACAGAAATATCTAATTTACATTAGTATTCACACCCCTGAGTCAATACATGTTAGAATCACCTTTGGCAGCAATTACAGCTGAGTCTTTCTGGGTAAGTCTGTAAGAGCTTTGCACACCTGGATTGTACAATATTTGCACATTATTATTTTTTAAATTCCAGGATCCCTTCCCGTCCAGGATCTCCTCCCAGGTCCAGGCTGTCTGATCCTGGACACGCTGCTTGGTCCTCATTTGGTGGGATCTTCTGTCACGATCGTTTACGAACGAGAAGGACCAAGGCGCAGCGTGATAAGCATACATGTTTATTTACACGAATAAACACACGACCAAAACAACAAACGAAACGTGAAGTCCAAGGTAGCACACAAACATACCATAACACGGAACAAGATCCCACAACTAACAGGTGCCAAAAGGCTACCTAAGTATGGTCCCCAATCAGAGACAACGAGCGACAGCTGCCTCTGATTGGGAACCACCCCGGCCAACATAGAAATAGACATACCAGATACTACACCATAGAAACGAAACAACACAACACGGAATATACACACCCTGACTCAACAAATAAACGTCCCATGAGTCAGGGCGTGACAGGCTGTAACACAACAAAATGTGGAACAAGCTGAGTGGTGTGAATACTTTCTGAAGGCACTGTACATGCATGCATACATACATGGAATCTGTCCCTCAGAGAACAGCGGTTCGTATGGAGTGGAAACGCGTGTTTTTGTACACTCTTGGCATTCTCTTAACCAGCTTCATGATGTAGTCACCTGGAATGCATTTTAATTAACAGGTGTGTCTTCTTAAAAGTTAATTTGTGGAATTTCCTTCCTCCTTAATGCGTTTGAGACAATCAAATCAAATGAAATTGTATTTGCCACATGCGCCGAATACAACATTTCACCTTACAGTGAAATGCTTACTTACAAGCCCTTAACCAACAATGCAGTTTTAAGAAAATAAAATAAAAAAGTGTTAAGTAAAAAATAGATGAGTAGAAATAGCATATAATTAAAGAGCAGCAGTAAAATAAAATAACAGTAGGGAGGCTATATACAGGGGGGACCAGTACAGAGTCATTGTGTGGGGGCACCGGTTAGTCAAGGACTTGTGTGTCTTATTGTGACAAGGTAGGGGGGTATACAGAAGATAGCCCTGTTTGGTAAAAGTCCATATTATGGCAAGAACAGCTCAAATAAGCAAAGAGAAACGACAGTCCATCATTACTTTAAGACATGAAGGTCAGTCAATCCAGAACATTTCAAGAAGTGTAGTCGCAAAAACCATCAAGCGCTATGATGAAACTGGTGCCTGAGGACCGCCACAGGAATGGAAGACCCAGAGTTACCTCTGCTGCAGAGGATAAGTTCATTAGAGTTACCAGCCTCAGAAATTGCAACCCAAATAAATGCTACAGATTTCAAGTCAGTCACATCTCAACATCAACTGTTCAGAGGAGACTGTGTGAATCAGGCCTTCATGGTCGAATTGCTGCAAAGAAATCACTACTAAAGGACACCAATAAAAAGAAGAGACTTGCTTGGGCCAAGAAACACGAGCAATGAATATTAGACCGGTGGAAATTTGTCCTTTGGTCTGATGAGTCCAAATGTGAGATTTTTGGTTCCAACTGCCGTGTCTTTGTGAGACGCGGTGTGGGTGAACGGATGATCTCCACATGTGTATTTCCTACCGTGAAGCATGGAGGAGGAGGTGTTATGGTGTGGGGGTGCTTTGCTGGTGACACTGTCTGTGATTTATTTAGAATTCAAGGCACACTTAACCAGCATGGCTACCACAGGATTCTGCAGCAATACGCCATCCCATCTGGTTTGGGCTTAGTGGGACTATCATTTTTTCCCCCGACAGGACAATGACCCAATACATCTCCAGGCTGTGTAAGAGCTATTTGACCATGAAGGAGAGTGATGGAGTGCTGCATCAGATGACCTGGCCTCCACAATCCCCCGACCTCAACCAAATTGAGATGGTTTGGGATGAGTCGGACCGCAGAGTGAAGGAAAAGCAGCCAACTGGTGCTCAGCAGATGTGGGAACTCCTTCAAGACTGTTAGAAAAGCATTCCAGGTGAAGCTGATTGAGAGAATGCCAAGAGTGTGCAAAGCTGTCATCAAGGCAAAGGGTGGCTACTTTGAAGAATCTCAAATCTCAAATATATTTTTATGTGTTTAACACTTTTTTGGTTACTACATGATTCCATATGTGTTATTTCATAGTTTTGATGTCTTCACTATTATTCTACAATGTAGAAAATATGAAAATAAAAAAAACCCTTGAATGAGTAGGTGTTCTAAAACTTTTGACCGGTAGTGTATATAGGCTAGGACATACTGTACATTCAACCTGGTTAATTAAACCTGTTCTACACCAGTGTCCCTGCCCCATTTCACCATCATTGTCCACTCTAATTGTATATCATTACAATACAGATGTGAATACGTCTGACATTACTCACAGATTAACATCCCAATCAAAGTGGGAATTGGGTTGGCGATTTGTGAATTATTCACCACCATAATGTATTTATGGAGGAGCCCCGGTTTTTCATTTAATGCTTGCATGATTTAGGGAGCTTTGGGGGTCCTAAATGGGATATTGACCCCATTTTAAACATATACATGTGTATGGTCTCCTTACACACACACACACACACCTGCTCTTACAGATAATCAAAATAATGGCTAATTTGCCTCACTAAGTGTTCTGTTCTGAACCTACAGCATGTCAGTGGTTTGTCAGTCAGTAGAGTCAGTGGAGTGAGACCAGATTTGGGCTCAGCACAGAAAAACCTGTTGTTATTGTCTGTTAAGTGCCTTGTTATTAGCTGGATCTGAATTGGGTATGGAGTAAAGAAGTGTCGAGCTGATCCCTAGAGAAGAGAGTAAGAGAAGGGATGAGAGGCAGAGGAATTATCCATGGTCAGTGCAACAGGCCTGATTGCCTCTCCTCTCCCCCCAGCCTGCCTCATCGATTCTGGGGGAGCTGGGTGGCCCACAGCGGCTGCTGACAGAGTCACTACAGCTCATCAAGTCTTCCTGCTCATCGATCGCTGGGAGCAACTAGAGGTTGAACCCAACAGCCATCCTCCGCCCTCCTCCAGCTGGACCATGCCTCTCTGCCTGGCTGCTGGTGGCCACACTGGGGTGGAGGACACAGATAGAGGATGTCCTCCCTGTGACTGTGTCTGGGCTTGCCTCGAAGGATGTGGAAAATAGAGGCAACACAAGGAGGACAGAAATACTCTGTGCTGAGGAAGTGTGTGACCGGCATGGACAGTCACAATTGAACACCTCTATAGAGGTGTGAAACAGAGTTTTTGTCTGTCCCCACTGAGAGAGAAGAGAGAGAGAGCGGGAGAAGAGGGGTGTTATAAGGAGGAAGGACTGGCTTTCTAATGGTACTGAGGGAGTAAATAGGCCAGAGGAGAGAGGGGACTCAGGGGACTGTCACCAATTGTCACCCTGCCTTGCTTTTGTATACATTTTCCCCTGTCTGCCCGGGGACCAGCTATAAATAGACTGATCATCCAGCTATAAATAGACTGATCATCCAGCTATGAATAGACTAATCATCCAGCTATAAATAGACTGATCGTCCAGCTATAAATAGACTGATCAGCTCTGCTGTGTGTGTGTTCCTGCGTGGACCGTGATGAAGCAGCCCCTTTCCCACAGTTTGGGGCCTAACTGCCACAGGGGCCTAACTAGGCTGCACTCGGTCACTGTAAATGTGGGACGGTGATGGCCCTGCTCTCTCCTATCTCCCTTCCGTTATTCACAACCTGCTTCTTAGCCATCTCTCATCTGCTGCCTCTATTGGGGAATGTCTGGACACCACCTTCTGCAACTGGATACTGGACTTCCTGACGGGCAGATCGTATGCTGTGAGGATTGACAATAACACCTCCTCCACACTGACTCTTAACAAAGGGCCCACCCAGGGGTGTGTCCTCAGCCCTCTGCTGTACTCCCTGTTCACCCACCATCATCAAGTTTGGTGACAACACCACGGTGTTTTTATTTTTTTATTATTTTTTTTATTTCACCTTTATTTAACCAGGTAAGCCAGTTGAGAACAGGTTCTCATTTACAACTGCGACCTGGCCAAGATAAAGCAAAGTAGTGCAATAAAAACAACACAGAGTTACATATGGGGTAAAAAACATAAAGTCAGAAATACAACAGAAAATATATATACAGTGTGTGCAAATGTAGCAAGTTATGGAGGTAAGGCAATAAATAGGCTATAGTGCAGAATAATTACAATAGTATTAACACTGGAATGCTAGATGTGCAAGAGATTATGTGCAAATAGAGATACTGGGGTGCAAAAGAGCAAAATAAATAACAATATAGGGATGAGGTAGTTGGGTGGGCTAATTTCAGATGGGCTGTGTACAGGTGCAGTGATCGGTAAGGTGCTCTGACAACTGATGCTTAAAGTTATTGAGGGAGATAAGAGTCTCCAGCTTCAGAGATTTTTGCAATTCGTTCCAGTCATTGGCAGCAGAGAACTGGAAGGAATGGCGGCCAAAGGAGGTGTTGGCTTTGGGAATGACCAGTGAGATATACCTGCTGGAGCGCAGACTACGGGTGGGTGCTGCTATGGTGACCAATGAGCTAAGATAAGGCGGGGATTTGCCTAGCAGTGATTTATAGATGGCCTGGAGCCAGTGGGTTTGACGACGAACATGTAGTGAGGACCAGCCAACAAGAGCGTACAGGTCACAGTGGTGGGTAGTGTATGGGGCTTTGGAGACAAAACGGATGGCACTGTGATAGACTACATCCAATTTGCTGAGTAGAGTGTTGGAGGCTATTTTGTAAATGACATCGCCGAAGTCAAGGATCGGTAGGATAGTCAGTTTTACGAGGGCATGTTTGGCAGCATGAGTGAAGGAGGCTTTATTGCGAAATAGGAAGCCGATTCTAGATTTAACTTTGGATTGGAGATTCTTTATGTGAGTCTGGAAGTTGAGTTTACAGTCTAACCAGACACCTAGGTATTTGTAGTTGTCCACATACTCTAGGTCAGACCCGTCGAGAGTGGTGATTCTAGTCGGGTGGGCGGGTGCCAGCAGCGTTCGATTGAAAAGCATGCATTTAGTTTTACTAGTGTTTAAGAGCAGTTGGAGGCTACTGAAGGATTGTTGTATGGCATTGAAGCTCGTTTGGAGGTTTGTTAACACAGTGTCCAATGAAGGGCCAGATGTATACAAAATGGTGTCGTCTGCGTAGAGGTGGATCTGAGAGTCACCAGCAGCAAGAGCGACATCATTGATATACACGGAGAAAAGTGTCGGCCCAAGAATTGAACCCTGTGGCACCCCCATAGAGACTGCCATAGGTCCAGACAACAGGCCCTCCGATTTGACACACTGAACTCTATCTGAGAAGTAGTTGGTGAACCAGGCGAGGCAGTCATTTGAGAAACCAAGGCTATTTAGTCTGCCAATAAGAATGCGGTGGTTGACAGAGTCGAAAGCCTTGGCCAGGTCGATGAAGACGGCTGCACAGTACTGTCTATTATCAATCGCGGTTATAATATCGTTTAGGACCTTGAGCGTGGCTGAAGTGCACCCGTGACCAGCTCGGAAACCGGATTGCATAGCGGAGAAGGTACGGTGGTATTCGAAATGGTCGATGATCTGTTTGTTAACTTGGCTTTCGAATACTTTCGAAAGGCAGGGCAGGATGGATATAGGTCTGTAGCAGTTTGGATCTAGAGTGTCACCCCCTTTGAAGAGGGGGATGACCGCGGCAGCTTTCCAATCTCTGGGGATCTCAGACGTTATGAAAGAGAGGTTGAACAGACTAGTAATAGGGGTAGCGACAATTTCGCGGCTAGTTTTAGAAAGAAAGGGTCCAGATTGTCTAGCCCAGCTGATTTGTAGGGGTCCAGATTTTGCAGCGCTTTCAAAACATCAGCTGTCTGAATTTGTGTGAAGGAGAAGCGGGGGGGCATGGGCAAGTTGCAGCAGAGGGTGCAGAGTTGGTGGCCGGGTTAGTGGTAGCCAGATGGAAAGCATGGCCAGCTGTAGCAAAATGCTTGTTGAAATTCTCGATTATTGTAGATTTATCGGTGGTGATAGTGTTTCCTAGCCTCAGTGCAGTGGGCAGCTGGGAGGAAGTGCTCTTATTCTCCATGGACTTTACAGTGTCCCAAAACTTTTTAGAGTTAGTGCTACAGGATGCAAATTTCTGTTTGAAAAAGTTAGCCTTTGCTTTCCTGACTGCTTGTGTATATTGGTTCCTAACTTCCCTGAAAAGTTGCATATCGCGGGGGCTATTTGATGCTAATGCTGTACGCCACAGGATGTTTTTGTGCTGGTCAAGGGCAGTCAAGTCTGAGGAGAACCAGGGGCTATATCGGTTCTTAGTTCTGTATTTTTTGAATGGGGCATGTTTATTTAAGATTGAGAGGAAATTACTTTTAAGGAACAACCAGGCATCCTCTACTGACGGAATGAGATCTATATCCATCCAGGATACCTGGGCCAGGTCAATTAGGAAGGCCTCCTCGCTAAAGTGTTTTAGGGAGCGTTTGACAGTGATGAGGGGTGGTCGTTTGACCGCGGACCCGGTTACGGACGCAGGCAATAAGGCAGTGATCGCTGAGATCCTGGTTGAAGACAGCTGAGGTGTATTTAGAGGGTATGTTAGTCAGGATGATATCTATGAGGGTACCCATGTTTACGGATTTAGGGTTGTACCTGGTAGGTTCGTTGATAATTTGCGTGAGGTTGAGGGCATCTAGCTTGGATTGTAGGATGGCTGGGGTATTAAGCATATCCCAATTTAGGTCACCAAGCAGTACAAACTCTGAGGATAAATGGGGGCAATCAATTCACATATGGTGTCCAGGGCACAGCTGGGGGCTGAGGGGGGTCTGTAGCAAGCGGCAACAGTGAGAGACTTATTTCTGGAAAGGTGGATTTTTAGAAGTAGAAGCTCAAACTGTTTGGGCACAGACCTGGATAGTATGATAGAGCTCTGCAGGCTATCTCTACAGTAGATTGCAACTCCACCCCCTTTGGCAGTTCTATCTAGACGGAAAATGTTATAGTTGGGGATGGAAATTTCAGAATTTTTGGTGGCCTTCCTGAGCCAGGATTCAGACACTGCTAGAACATCAGGGTTGGCAGAGTGTGCTAACGCAGTGAATAACTCAAACTTAGGAAGTAGACTTCTGATATTTATGTGCAAGAAACCAAGACTTTTGCGATTACAGAAGTCATCAAATGATAGCGCCTGGGGAGTAGGAGTGATACTGAGGGCTGCAGGGCCTGGGTTAGCCTCTACATCACCAGAGGAACAGAGGAGGACTAGAATAAGGATACGGCTAAAGGCTTTAAGAACTGGTCTTCTAGTGCGTTGGGTACATAGAATAAAGGGGGCAGATTTCCGGGTGTTATAGAAAAGATTCAGGGCATTATGTACAGACAAGGATATGGAAGGATATGAGTAAAGTGGAGGTAAACCTAAGCGTTGGGTAACAATGAAAGAGATAGCATCGCTGGAGGCATCAATTGAGTCTGTCTCCGCGTGTATTGGGGGAGGGGCAAAGGAGCTATCTAAGGCAGGTTTAGCTAGGCTGGGGGGTCTACAGTGATATAGTACAATTAGAAATAACCGAAACAACAATAAACTAACCATGTTTGGGCTGAGGCTAAACATAAACAGGATGTAGTACCGTAAAAAGGAACAGTCCAGCAGATATCAGCTGTATAGCTGAGTTATCATAAGGTCCGGTGGTGAAGTACTAGTGAGTAAGAGGCCACGGCTAGCGTGTGCTAGCGGGCCAGGGCTAGCAGATGGATGGAATCTTCGTGGTTAACGTCGTAACCACATCAGACGATTTCGTCGGCAGACCAGTCGTGTAGGATCGGCGGGGCTCCGTGTCAACACTAGGTGGTCCCGTCCGGTTGACAGAGAGGTAGATAGCCGGGAGATGGGCCTGATGGTTGGCCTGATGGTTGGGCCTGATGGTTGGCCTGATAACCAACAACGACGAGTCAGCCTATAAGGAGGAGGTAAGTGAACTGGCATTGTGGTGACAGTTGACATGGACCAATAACACCACCAACATCAAGAGGGCGCAACAGCATCTTTACTTCCTAAGGCAGCTGAAGAAATTGGGCATGGCACCCCAGGTCCTCTCCAAATGCTATGGCTGCACCATCGAGAGCATCCTGACCGGTTGCATCGAGGCCTGGAACAGGAACTGCTCCATCCATGACCGCAAGACCCTCCAGCGGGTGGTGAGACAGCCCAGGACATCACTGGGACTGCGCTCCCACCCATCCAGGACATCTACTCAAAACAGTGCCTGAAGATGGCCACAGCATCATCAAGGACCCCACACACCCCAGCCACGAGCTGTTCACTCCCTTAGCGTCATGCAGATGGTATCGGAGCATGAGGTCTGATACCAACCGGCTCATAGACAGTTTCTATCTACAAGCCATCAGACTGCTGAACACTTGAACTGAACTGACCACTTGCTCTGATTCTCTGCATGTTAGTACACATGACACACTCACACACACACACACATCACAACTGCTGCTACTAGACTCTTATTAGGATTGCTAAATGCTGTACAATTTAAACACTTGACCCCCAATTCCCCCTTCCCCAACACATGTGTAAATATTGGACTACAAATTGTGCCTTCATACTTATGTTAAAACATTTATTCTATTCTACTGAGCCATTTACTTTATGTTCGTATTCTTATCTTTTATTATTTCTTATTGTTGTTGTATTGTCGAGAAGGAACCTGCAAGTAAGAATTTCATTGGACGGTGTATACCATGTGTATCCCGTACATATGACTAATAAAGCTTGAACTTGTAACTACTGCCACTGCTCCATAGTGGATCCTGTCTTATTCCACTAGCACAGCAGCAGGATCTTCCAAAACATGTGTAGTTCTTTAGTGAAAGCCATGTCTGATCTAGTGGTCTGTGATTGTCTCTAACTACTGTATTTTGTTGTGTTTTGTCTCCTTGATATCTACAGTGAGGGAAAAAAGTATTTGATCCCCTGCTGATTTTGTACGTTTCCCCACTGACAAAGACATGATCAGTCTATAATTTTAATGGTAGGTTTATTTGAACAGTGAGAGCCAGAATAACAACAAAAAAAAACTGAAAAACGCATGTCAAAAATGTTATAAATTGATTTGCATTTTAATGAGGGAAATAAGTATTTGACCCCTCTGCAAAACATGACTTAGTACTTGGTGGAAAAACCGTTGTTGGCAATCACAGAGGTCAGACGTTTCTTGTAGTTGGCCACCAGGTTTGCACACATCTCAGGAGGGATTCTGTCCCACTCCTCTTTGCAGATCTTCTCCAAGTCATTAAGGTTTCGACCCTGACGTTTGGCAACTCGAACCTTCAGCTCCCTCCACAGATTTTCTATGGGATTAAGGTCTGGAGACTGACTAGGCCACTCCAGGACCTTAATGTGCTTCTTCTTGAGCCACTCCTTTGTTGCCTTGGCTGTGTGTTTTGGGTCATTGTCATGCTGGAATATCCATCCACGACCCATTTTCAATGCCCTGGCTGAGGGAAGGAGGTTCTCACCCAAGATTTGACGGTACATGGCCCCGTCCATCGTCTCTTTGATGCGGTGAAGTTGTCCTGTCCCCTTAGCAGAAAAACACCCCCAAAGCATAATGTTTCCACCTCCATGTTTGACGGTGGGGATGGTGTTCTTGGGGTCATAGGCAGCATTCCTCCTCCTCCAAACACGGCGAGTTGAGTTGATGCCAAAGAGCTCCATTTTGGTCTCATCTGACCACAACACTTTCACCCAGTTCTCCTCTGAATCATTCAGATGTTCACTGGCAAACTTCAGACGGGCATGTATATGTGCTTTCTTGAGCAGGGGGACCTTGCGGGCGCTGCAGGATTTCAGTCCTTCACGGCGTAGTGTGTTACTAATTGTTTTCTTGGTGACTAAGGTCCCAGCTGCCTTGAGATCATTGACAAGTTCCTCCTGTGTAGTTCTGGGCTGATTCCTCACCGTTCTCATGATCATTGCAACTCCACGAGGTGAGCTCTTGCATGGAGCCCCAGGCCGAGGGAGATTGACAGTTATTTTGTGTTTCTTCCATTTGCGAATAATCGCACCAACTGTTGTCACCTTCTCACCAAGCTGCTTGGCGATGGTCTTGTAGCCCATTAAGTATTTGACCCCCTCTCAATCAGAAAGATTTCTGGCTCCCAGGTGTCTTTTATACAGGTAACAAAGCTGAGATTAGGAGCACTCCCTGTGTGCTCCTAATCTCAGCTTGTTACCTGTATAAAAGACACCTGGGAGCCAGAAATCTTTCTGATTGAGAGGGGGTCAAATACTTATTTCCCTCATTAAAATGCAAATCAATTTATAACATTTTTGACATGTGTTTTTCTGGATTTTTTTGTTGTTATTCTGTCTCTCACTGTTCAAATAAACCTACCATTAAAATTATAGACTGATAATTTTTTTTGTCAGTGGGCAAACATACAAAATTAGCAGGGGATCAAATACTTTTCTCCCTCACTGTACCTCACACACACTGTTCTGGCAGCTCCACTAGAACAGTGGGGGAAAAAAGTATTTAGTCAGCCGCCAATTGTGCAAGTTCTCCCACTTAAAAATATGAGAGAGGCCTGTAATTTTCATCATAGGTACACGTCAACTCTGACAGACAAATTGAGATTTTTTTTCTCCGGAAAATCACATTGTAGGATTTTTAATGAATTTATTTGCAAATTATGGTGGAAAATAAGTATTTGGTCACCTACAAACAAGCAAGATTTCTGGCTCTCACAGACCTGTAACTTCTTCTTTAAGAGGCTCCTCTGTCCTCCACTCGTTACCTGTATTAATGGCACCTGTTTGAACTTGTTATCAGTATAAAAGACACCTGTCCACAACCTCAAACAGTCACATTCCAAACTCCACTATGGCCAAGACCAAAGAGCTGTCAAAGGACACCAGCAACAAAATTGTAGACCTGCACCAGGCTGGGAAGACTGAATCTGCAATAGGTAAGCAGCTTGGTTTGAAGAAATCAACTGTGGGAGCAATTATTAGGAAATGGAAGACATACAAGACCACTGATAATCTCCCTCGATCTGGGGCTCCACGCAAGATCTCACCCCGTGGGGTCAAAATGATCACAAGAACGGTGAGCAAAAATCCCAGAACCACACGGGGGGACCTAGTGAATGACCTGCAGAGAGCTGGGACCAAAGTAACAAAGCCTACCATCAGTAACACACTACGCCGCCAGGGACTCAAATCCTGCAGTGCCAGACGTGTCCCCCTGCTTAAGCCAGTACATCTCCAGGCCCGTCTGAAGTTTGCTAGAGTGCATTTGGATGATCCAGAAGAGGATTGGGAGAATGTCAGATGAAACCAAAATATAACTTTTTGGTAAAAACTCAACTCGTCGTGTTTGGAGGACAAAGAATGCTGAGTTGCATCCAAAGAACACCATACCTACTGTGAAGCATGGGGGTGGAAACATCATTCTTTGGGGGCTGTTTTTCTGCAAAGGGACCAGGACGACTGATCCGTGTAAAGGAAAGAATGAATGGGGCCATGTATCGTGAGATTTTGAGTGAAAACCTCCTTCCATCAGCAAGGGCATTGAAGATGAAACGTGGCTGGGTCTTTCAGCATGACAATGATCCCAAACACACCGCCCGGCAACGAAGGAGTGGCTTCGTAAGAAGCATTTCAAGGTCCTGGAGTGGCCTAGCCAGTCTCCAGATCTCAACCCCATAGAAAATCTTTGGAGGGGAGTTGAAAGTCCGTGTTGCCCAGCGACAGCCCCAAAACATCACTGCTCTAGAGGAGATCTGCATGGAGGAATGGGCCAAAATACCAGCAACAGTGTGTGAAAACCTTGTGAAGACTTACAGAAAACGTTTGACCTGTGTCATTGCCAACAAAGGGTATATAACAAAGTATTGAGAAACTTTTGTTATTGACCAAATACTTATTTTCCACCATAATTTGCAAATAAATTCATTAAAAATCCTACAATGTGATTTTCTGGATTTTTTTCTTCTCATTTTGTCTGTCATAGTTGACGTGTACCTATGATGAAAATTACAGGCCTCTCTCATCTTTTTAAGTGGGAGAACTTGCACAATTGGTGGCTGACTAAATACTTTTTTTCCCCACTGTATCTAACAGCATCAAGTGTCCTGGGAACCCAAAGCTCCCCAGCTCAGTGAATGAGCAGACGATACACTGAGAATCCACCTCTTTTAATGTTAATGATCATTCTATGTAATTACCCAGCTGGAATCATAAAGAGATTCTTTGGAATAACTTGAGATAGAGAAAGTGGGACAGAGACAGAGTAGAGAGGGAACTCATCATTTGGGGGGGCCTGAGAACTGAGTGTGTACATGAGTCACGCAGAGACATAACCGAGACCGACAGAGAGGGATTTACACGTTGTGTGACACATTTTTTTAGTTTTTCACCTGTTATAAAATAGGAATTCTGCTTTCTATCTGAACGGGCATTTATAGAATGCAGTCCATTAAACCCAATTTCTCTTGTTTTGATTTGTGCATTCATCTTTGTCATGTCTTCTATCTGGCGAACATTTGGAATGATAAACTCTTCTCCATGCCTTAGCTGAGAGGATGACAGGTTTATTATTTGTTTGTTGTCGTATTGCAGCAGCTCTTCTTCACAATCCATATATGACCCTTAACCTTTTGGTGGACAGAGGGAAAAGTGGGCTTCGGCGATGTCTCATTAGCCAATGAGGAGATTAGGTGTGAGAGAGGGACTGAAGAGCTTTAGGAGGATATGATGGGTTCTCTACAGATGGATCAGGAAGAATGAGAAGGTGATCCTTCTCTAAAGGCTGAGCAAATATAAACTCTATGGGATGTAATGGATTCATTTCACAGTCTCTGACAACAGTATTGTGCTTGGGTTTCTACTATGCTGCTTGTGTACTGAAAACACTACACAGTTTTCTTTATCTGAAAAACTAGAGCACTTTACTTTCAAAGAAGCTGTATGTTCCTGATGTGCATAGCCATTAAATTCAAAGACCTTTACATACTAGGTTTATTAATTGAGCGTTACTGTAGTACATTCTAGCTGTATAGCTCCAGTGTCCGAACGTCCAGCTGAACTCTATAAGGGATGA
Organism: Coregonus clupeaformis; assembly: GCF_020615455.1. Lineage (NCBI taxonomy): Eukaryota > Metazoa > Chordata > Actinopteri > Salmoniformes > Salmonidae > Coregonus > Coregonus clupeaformis. Next base: position 36,812,709 of record NC_059203.1, on the reverse strand, counting down.
TCTCCAGTCAGAGCTGTGAACATGTGATGTGTTCTGGCCCTATAGACCCCCTGAGAGACGTGACCTGCTGCTCCGCTCCCTCTCTCCTCTTGCCTCGCTCCTTTCCTCCCTCATTCTGCTGCTGTCACTGGGCTGGTCACAAAGAGAGGGGAGAGAGATGGCAGATGAAAATGAACAGAATGAATTATGCCTATCACAGAGACCTTTTCAAACGCTCTCCCCCATGTGAAGGATGAACAAGGCTACCACCATCACACACATCTGGAAATAAAAGGCTGCTTCTGTATTGGCGTCTAGCCTAAGAGATTGAAAGAGGGAGAAATGTGTCTTAATGACTCAGAAGTGTTGCTTTTCAGTTTATTACCAGTGGTTTGTGTAAGGTCTATGTACTGTACTGCACAGTGATACATGTTGAATAGGCAGCCTCTACTGCTACTAGGGCTAATCATGATTATTATGCCATGGCTGCATGTACTCTTTCTGTGGCTTGAATGCTCCTAGGGCGTTGTTACAGTACCGGTGTTCCTTTCACTCCTATAGTGTCTATGAAGAGGGAGGCTGTCTACTCTCAGAGCAGCTGCCAGAGAGAGCAAAGTCACGACAAACCCCCACGAGACCCTCCCTTCTGTCTCTCTCTCTCTGTCTGTCTCTGTCTCTCCTCCTAATTTTCCCTGTCTTACCTCCAGTCACACCAACACTTAATTAACTTCCCAATTAAACAAATTATCCTTAACGACGCTAACTCCTTCCTTAAAATTGTTTGCTTTCGTGGACAGAAAATCTAATTAGGCAAAGTTTATATTGAGGGAGTTGATCCTTGTCCTTGCATATCAATTGACTGTGGTTGCTCGATCAATTTGTGCTTGCTCCATTTTTTGTCTCCGCTGCTTCGCTCTTCTATCTCTGGGTTTCTTTGTCTTGTCTTGGTCTGTTTTAATTAATTAGTCAGGGATTTCACCATCGATCCAGGAGGAGGCTGAGGCTCTCTCATGATAATCTGCCTTCATTGTCAGCAATCGCGTGTTAATTTATTTGGAGGACAGTTTCAATTGTGATGCTCTGTGTCTAAATGCTCCATCCTCCAAACCTTGTTGTTATCCTTTCTAGCTAATGGATGTGTGTCATGTAGTTGACGTGTTTCAGGGATGTTTCTGCTCTGTTTTGATGCAGATAACAAGGGAGAAAAGAAGATGGTAAAGCAGTCTTCTTTTTATCTCCTATAACTTCCTCGTCCCTCCTCATGTCGGTCGTTCTCTGTCTGGAAGGCTCCCAGCCCAATTATCTATTTTATTACATCATACATCACACTCAGTGAGAGGTAACGATATCAACTCTAAGAAAGTTTACAGTTTGGAGCCAAGTGTTCCTGACTCTCTGTGTGTGCTGCTGGGTTTGCATGTGGTTAGTAGTTATCACTGATACACTGCACCTCGAGATCAGGCTCATAGTCCAGACAAGGAATTATTCATACTAAACATACCAGCCTTTGGTTTGTACAGAAGCCTGTGTATTCTGTCAGGGAGGTAGTTCTGGCCTCAGGTTCAGTTGAATGGCTGTTGTTGTGGATGTCAGTCCTATATATCAACCATAGCATGTTGGTTTAATAATCTATAAAGCATTCCTTCATTATAATACATGGGATGAGATAAGAACGGAAAGATGCATGGGTGAATTGTAGTGGGAATGGATGGGTAGATAAAAGATCTACTCTTCCCACACTGTGCTTATCAGACTTCACAGCTCGATATGGAGAGAGCTTTCCTCCTATTAAGATGTGTGTATCTAGACGCTAAAGTCTAGTTTGATCTTCAAATAGCCTGGGTTCCTATACACAACTCTGTGTCTTTAGCTCTATAGCCTGAGTTCAGCTCTGTGTCTTTAGCACTGCAAAAAGCCACACTCCATACTAACCCCAGACCCATATGCATTTTACATGAGAGGAAACGAGGTGAAATTATTTGATAAAGTAATAAGACCAATTATAGTGCAGCACAGGAGGCACCTAAATGCCAGTTTAACCCAGAAAAACACTGTTTTCATCAATGCTTTATAAAGCTCCTGAATTATTGAGGAGGGGGTCATGTAACAGGGAGGGAGAAAAGCAGCACAACCACGTGCGCCATTTTATAATGATTATAAAGGCATTGTTTCTACTGCCAAATACAGTAACCAACATCAGCATACTGCTCATCATAATATGCTGTTCACTGGCTTCCTATTTACAGAGAAATATACATAGCAACCCAATAAACATGTATTGTATAATTGTGATAACCAACATGTATCCTTGTCTAATGGTTTTCAGTCTCTTCTTTGCGTGTGGTTAGGGCTGATCTTAGCCAATGCTCCACAGTGGAGTTAACAGTTAGGCAGATATGGTCTGTGCTGTGCTGTTCTATGCTAAGCTATACTGTGATGTGCTGTTCTGTGCTGTATAGATTCAGAGAAGTCCACTCTGTCCTCCATATGAGAGCAGAGCCCATCTCAGTCCCAGCAGCCCCAGACTGAGCAGGTTAACTGGACGCATGTTGACTCCCGGGCCGCCGGCCATTGAAATGGATCTCCTCCAACCAGGAACACGGCGATGCAGGATTGCGATGCTGGGAAAAGGGCAGGGTGAGGAGGAAGGAAATCCAATATCCTCCCATCGTAATTAAAAACGTTCACGCCAGGAGCGCCATTTTGATTATGACAGACCAGTTAATCTATCTCTTTTTTGTACTAATCTATTTATCATTGGTTAATAATACATGTGGGTGGTAACTGTTTTTCTGTTTGGCTGTCAAATCAGGGAGTAAAAATGGTATGGCGGAGGGCAGGATCAGTGTGGGTGGCAAATGGAACAGTCGGGGCGCCGATGGGCCGTAAATCTAACGGGTACTGTTGGCCATCCATTATTCACATGCTCTTTCTTAATGATTAAGTGGTTAGGGGGTGAACATTATTTATAATAACGGTTACATGGAGAAAATCGGACCTCTCTGAAATGAAAATGGATGGCCCTCCCATCAGCAAAATACATTTGACCTAAACCCTCCCTGAACGCTTGAAAAATAAAAACTAGTGACACTCCCCTATACCCAAAATAATAATTAAACCAAAGTGGATAGCAGAGAACATGTCTACCGTTTACCCTCATTTCTTGGACAGACCAGAGCCTTAGATATGCAGTTTTAGAAACTGTTCTTGGTCCTGTAAGCATTACATGGCAACACGGCAATTTTGATAGCGCACAGGGCTCCACCGCCGTGGACAAGAGTAGGACTGGAAAGATCTCCTTTATAGTAAAAGCATTGCATGAATCTATCATCGTATTTGCAGGTCCGAGAAAAAATTGCCTTTTATAAACATTTAATGCAATTCTACATAATTTTACATATTAGCTGAATCTTTTTTTAATACCACACAAAATCGAAATTACAGGCTAAGAATGGACAGAGAGATAGGCCTATGTGTTCATTTGATCATATTTCTCCAATGCCAAATCAGTGTGTCTGTCTTGTTTGCAACGAAACAGTCCATGTTTGCAAATAATTAAATCTGAGACTTCATTAGGAATCTAAACATGGTACTTTCAAAAGTTAGACCTACCTTTCCACCCCAGACAGAGTAGGGCCTACCGACACAGAAAAATTTAAGCTTTAACTGCTGGCTACTCTTCTTCCGTGGCTTAACCCAACGAAGGTCACAAGTGTTTCCCTAAAAGCTGTCAGGGTTTAAACATCTTCTATTGTATAGAAAGTGAATAGCTTAATCAATTGATAGTGACAATTAGATTACTTCCCAAGCGAAGTCGGCCTCTGAATGTCAAAGAAACGAAACAATGATATCCCCATATGAATCGGAGTCACGTCTTTCCCGGGTATTTTATAGCTTGTTTCTAGCATAAATCATCCAAAATAAAACGGATCAGATTATATAGTGCTTTTTGCCGTTTTCTTTAATGAAAGGTAGGTATGGTATACCCTCTCAATGCGTGTCTTGGTTTTAACTTAACAGCCCTTCACTGACACCGAGGTAGGCTATTTAAAGAGTGCATGGTGGGTGGAGGAATTGACGAGAAAAGTATGGATATAGGTTTACATTTTAGTCATTTAGCAGACGCTCTTTTCCAGAGCAATTAGGGGAAAGTACCTTGCTCAAGGGCACATCGACAGATTTTTCACCCAGTTGGCTTGGGGATTCAAACCAGCGACCTTTCTGGCTCAATGCTCTTAACCGCTAAGCTACCTGCTGCCTATATAGCAGCCTATAGCCTAATTTCATCTGTTAAACAGCTAGGCATACCTCTTTCTTAAATAGGACGAAATAGGCTCCAACACAAAGCCCTCTTGTTGTTAGTAAAGTCTAATTAAAATTAAGACTGTTGAATTGAACTATGCCTACTCTAATTTGCCTACTTTCAGCACCATGAGCTGTCCATTCCCGACTGATGGTGCGTCGGCTGCTGCTTCAAGGTTCAGCACCACCAGTGCTTAATTTGAGCCGGATCCAGCCGGAACAGGATCCGGCACCTCTCCGTTTTGGACTTTTTTGTTCCGGAACCTATTTGGCCGGATCCGGTACATCGTGGCATGAAAAATAATTTTACATTTTTGCATGAAATACGTTTATTAAAGGCCAACATTTTCCCGGACCCTAGGCTACTAAAAATGTTCCCCATGTGTGCAACTTCTGTAAGAGCCTCTAGTCTACTGCTCTATGCCAGTACTCAAATGCGATGATATGCATGCAATGCATTATTATAAAGGTGATTTTTATTAATTTTTCATGCGTTCCGGATCACCCACCTCTCGCTTTCACTTTTTGTTCCGGCACCTTCCGATTTACAAGTTAAACACTGAGCACCACAAAGTAAGTTACTCGAATCTGGCTTATTGTGAGGTCAATAACTAATAAATACATCATGGGCAAGAATCATATTGTTTTTCTAAATCAATTATAGTAGTAGAAAGCTATCAAAGTTGACCTCCTGTCCTCCTCATCTTCGGCTCTCCTTCTCAATCTGAACTAGGGTAGTCCACGCACAAGATTTTTTTGGAGTAGGCTTAATAAAAACATATTTTCGGAAGAAACCTTTGACTCCTCCTGAACTGCCACCATAGCCCTACACAGCACAGCCATTGGTTAGGCAGGACACAAAAATGTTTTGAATCATCAAGAGCAGAGCAGGCCGGGGTTCAGGGTTGAAATATCCATTGTATTGTGTAATGCAGCGTAGTTTTATGTACACTATCCCAGCAGCTATCTTAGAAATATAACTTTGGTCTGTGCTTCTCCTAACATGCACTTCGTAACCTATAGGCTATGGATCATTTGATTGAGACCACACTAAATAGCCTATAGGCCCACTTGATATTGTACGCCCATCAGAGATGAGGGGTGGCATCGGGCACACATGAATATACACTGAGTATACCAAACATTAGAAACACCTTCCTAATATTGAGTTGCCCCCCCACATCAGAACAGCCTCAATTCGTCTGGGCATGGACTCTACAAGGTGTCAAAAGTGTTCCACAGGGATGCTGACCCATGTTGACTCCAATGCTTCCCACAGTTGTCAGGTTGGCTGGATGTTCTTTAGGTGATGGACAATTATTGATACACACGGAAAATGTTGAGCGTTAAAAAAAAAACAGCAGCGTTGCAATTCTTGACACAAACCTTTGCGCCTGGCACTTACTACCATACCCTGTTCAAAGGCACTTACATATTTTGTCTTGCCCATTCACCCTCTGAATGGCACACACGCACAATCCATGTCTCAATTGTCTCAAGGCTTAAAAATCCTTCTTTAATCTTTCTCCTCCCCTTCATCTACACTGATTGAAGTGCATTTAACAGGTGACATCAATAAAGGATCATAGCTTTCACCTGGATTCACCTGGTCAGTCTCATGGAAAGAGCAGGTGTTCTTAAGGTCTTGTATACTCAGTGTATAGCCTAATAAGCAACTCATTATAAAACACTGTCATCAATTACAAATTACATGACCCTACCCTATACTACATGTAAAAAAAATACTAAACCCTCCCCTTGACTGAAATTGAAATTGAAACCTCCAGGTAACCGTTCTGTAAATGTTGATCCGTCCCTTAGTAATGCAGTGTTATATACAGAGCATACTGTGGCACATGTACTACTGCAAGGCCCGTGCAAAGAACATATGAAGCTGTCTAAATTGGCGACAGATTTCCATGCGGATATTCTAGAATCCGCATAAAGAAAAACTTTTGGGGGTCAAATGGCAGTAAAGCATCGATCATCATGTCACCAGAATAAGATTCTCGATATTTATTGGAAAGGAGCATCAAGATCACCTTGCACTTTCACCACCCTGTGAAGTTCATCATACTTTATTTCATCTGTAGCCTAATAAACTGCATGGTTTCCCGAGTCGTAGTGGGAGGATCACACACCACATCATCGCGTGGCTCAAAGTTTACTCTGATATGATTGTTATAATATCAATATTTGCGCATAAAGCTGTTTCCACTGCCATTTCTCGCATAATTACATTTGCCGACACAAAAAGATCCCACCATGTCGAACGAACAAATTATCTGTCACCATTTATAAAATTGTACCGAAACTTCCTGTTTCCATCACACCTGTCGTGATTTATATTTTATACTGTATGACTTTACTAGCATAACAACTGTGGATGGAAACGTGGTTTATGTCTCTGGCCCTCTCTCTCTCTAACTCTCTCTCCATCTCTCTCTCCAATGGATGCATTCCATTGTAGATGTACATCCATTAAGGCAGTGTGTGTTGTAGTGTGATTGTCTTGTTGTGTCCTGAAGCTGTGGAGGTCTAGGAGGTTAATTACTTTCTCAATAGAAGATATCTCTCAGCTTTCATGTCATCTTTATCAGTCACAACAACACCGGCACACAGACACTACAGCAAATCCTGACATGTCCAGGAAATATGTTGATGCCCTATACTTTGAACACTATTGGTGCCTTTAGAGAGGATTTGTAGTGACATTTGCGAAATGCGCCAATGGTTTTACAAATCATCTCTGCTCTGTGTTGGACCCTGCCATTGGTAAACCAATGTAATTCATCCTTATTTGTATTCACCTTGAATTTTGAATGACTTCTACTTTTGTGAGATGGACTGTAATTCATATCAGGCTTTAAATAGCCACTTGACAATAACCGTGCTAGGGATAATGCTAGTGCCAGAGTGGTTTGTAACAGAGAGTCTCAACAAACCATTACTTCCTGCAATAGTGGCAGATTCTTCCCTACTGGTTATATTCACAGGAAGTAATCATGCCATCAGATTGTAATCAGAATAATCCACTGTATCCCCAAATATCTTATAGTGACTGGCTTCTCTAGGGTGTGTTTCAGTGACTGGCTTTTCTGGTGTGTGTTTCAGTGAATTGCTTCTCTAGTGTGTGTTTCTGTGACTGGCTTCTCTAGTGTGTGTTTCAATGAGCTGTTGAGCTGCACACTAACGTCATCCTGGGGAAATAAATCTTCTTGATTGTTCTATCAGAGCAATGCTATTAGAGATATCAGAGACCACTAATGCAGTTAATATGTATTATCTAGTATGTTCCTTTATCTGTCAAATCAATCTCAGTACATGTAAACACTTCCCTCTGCCTGTCACAATGATGCCACAGTATCTATCATATACTACAGGAGCGTCACTGACGTTTGAAGAGAAAGGCCCCTCGTTTCTCCTTGTGTCCTCACCCGACCCACGCTATAAAAGTTTACAGATTTGTGTAAAGGCAGTGGAGAGACTCTCTCTCTCTCTCTCTCTCTCTCTCTCTCTCTCTCTCTCTCTGTCTGTCTGTCTGTCTGTCTGTCTGTCTGTCTGTCTGTCTGTCTGTCTGTCTGTCTGTCTGTCTGTCTGTCTGTCTGTCTGTCTGTCTGTCTGTCTGTCTGTCTGTGTTTGTGTACGGCTTATTGTATTTCTCACCTTCCTCCTGCTCCTCATTATCTGGGAGGGTTCGAGGAGATGTGGCTCATTTGCATATGGCAGTAGCCCTGGGGGGGGGGGGGTTTATGTGTAGCAGGTGATTCATACCACGGAGGAGCGGAACTAACTAGCTACATACCTATTTTACCCAGGATAAGATTAAAAACAATCAATCCCCCTCGTTCACACAGCGACCGTCGCCCAATACAAAAACGGATCACCAGCCCTCTCCTTCCCCCCTCTCTCCCTTTCCCTCTCGTCTCCTAAAGTGGAGAGGGGGCTGCACGCCTCCACAACCCACTGCCTCCATCTCTTTCATATATATTTGTAAAAATATTGATATAAATTTTTTATCATTTGTACAGTTCTTAATTTAAAAAAAAATGTGTCATTTTACTGTGTAAAACCTTGCAGTGCTACTTTTTTTTAACAGTGAGGTGGATATATATCTAAATGTGATTGTTTGTCTCTCTGAAATGAAACCATCTAGTGGTAGGTTTCAAATATTGAATAACCCCATGCCATGATTAGATAGTGAAAAAACACATTGATCTATTTCAGAAGTTCTTCAAACAAAACATTTGAATTTACTAACATTTCTGAAAATTGATATATAGGGTTTTGGAATGAAACGCTTCATTTATAAACTCCCCTCTTTCATCACACATCTGCCTCCCTCCACCCTAGGAAAGTGGCTATATAGACATATGGCTCTATATAAATGGAATATTAATGGCCTGGCATGTGGAGGAACATATCTCACATGCCATTAATTCATATTCATGCACCAGACATACTGTATACAGTATGGTAGAGTGTTATGTCAGCATACTGGGAGTGTTTCATCATGAGGCTCCTCTCTGATCTTCTCTTCTTGTCTGATGCCTTCTGCCCATCTGCATAACACACTTAGCTTCTCATTGGAATGGACTCTTTCACATAACAGTATGTTATGTGCTGCTATACAGTATGGATCACAGCACTTGTGGAATATCTGTATATATCAATCCTCATATTGACTACCTCACTACAGTGTATGAGGTTATACAGCATATCGATGCTGTCGAACCTCTTTTTTTAATGACCCTTTTTTTAATGACAGGACTGTCTGATGTCTTTGTTCCAGACAAAGGAGATTGGCTCATTAAATGTAGCATAATTGTTGTGTGTGCGTGTGTGTGTGTATGCTCATCCCTCACACAGCCTTGTTCTAATCAGGGTGTGCTGGATAAGCAAACTGCCTAGTGTTAAACATTAATGAGCAGAGAGTAAAGTAAAGATGTAAAGCAGGGGGCAATCTCCTCCTCCTGGAAAGAGTTTCTTTAAAGATTGTTTTGTGTTGTACTCTAGAGTGGGAGAGGAGAGAAATTATGTCACGCCTTAACACTGACAAAATCAGCTTAATGGTTCACAGCTCTGTTTATTGTTATGGGAGAAACGCAGGGCTTAGTGATGTGGTACATGGTCAAACTGACAAGTCTTTCTGGTCAACAGCAGCCGTCTTTAGAGAAGGACTTAGTCCATTAGAGTAACTCACCCTACGTTGTTGTTGAGATAAGTGCTTTTTGGATACAGAGCGGCTGAGCCTTTGAAAAGCTCAGGAGTGGAGGGCAGATCTCACAAAATAGACTGCCTCTTGCCAATGGGAATGAAACATGCAGTCTGAACTTTCTCTCTGTCTCTGTCTCACTCTCTCTCACCCACAGGAGAGGCAGCTCCATGCCTGGCCATTCATTGAGATCAATACAGGGGACCTAACCCACTACATGGCTCCGCTGTCCTCCCAGAGCGGCTTCCACCACACTGGCTTTGTTGTGCCCGAGCTCATCACACAGACATCGGCCAAGACACCGGTGACAGAGGTGTCCTCGGACCAGGACAGAGGGACAGATATTTCAGGTACTCTAAGCCCCTCGTCCTTCCATACAACCACTGACATGACATTGACCAACCAGGTGTTTATTTTAATTTTATTTCACCTTTATTTAACCAGGTAAGCCAGTTGAGAACAAGTTCTCATTTACAACTGCAACCTGGCCAAGATAAAGCAGGTGTGTTCTCCCCCTTTAGGATGTAATGGGCTAGTTCAACTAACACCACATATCTTTCAGTTCTCATTCAACCAACCCAACCACAGATGCGTTTTAGCTAGTTTCATTCATAGCAAGAAAATAAGACATTGGATGGCCAGTAGAGGAAAGAGAGACAAAAGCATTGAACTATTTCTTCCTGAACAGCTTGTTCCACTAAGAGGTTTGTTTGAATTACTTCAGCGTGATTGAGTTTGCAGAGATACAGCTCTAGTCTATCCAAAGGTAAGGCTGTGTGTTAGATATGTAACCCTCTCACCAGGCTCGAATTTGACTCTCACGATATTACCTTACTTAGAATATCTGAACAGCATGGGATATTAGGTGAGAAGGACATCTCCAATAAGAATCCCTATTGCAAACTTGCTAGGGTGAATGACAAATAGGGTATTAACTTCAGATAAAATGATTATAGACTTGGTTATTATTATAAGGATATGCTTTCCCATGCATTAAATGAAACTGAAACAGTAAATGACTCCACCAATACAACAGACATAAGGTTCAAGATCTATATTATCACTTTTTCAATGTAACACATCAAAATAAATAAAAATAATAAACCCCAATGATTTTTCCACAACCCATGTCCAAATTATTTGCAAGCTTGCTTAAACCGTGGGCGCGCGTTGGAGCTAAAAAAAATGACGACATACATAAAGTCCCAAAGTCCACCCCACATTTGTAGTTACTCACTACTTGTAGATATTGCCTCAGCAAAGTATAGCAGTTCCGTGCAGGTGTCCTCACAAGATCCACAGCGAACACAGCTATCAATGCAGCCAGTACTCGGTAGCAGCAACAGACATCTGTTGGAAACCCGAACTCGTTGATCGTCACAAGCAATTCTCTCCAAGTCTCGCACGATGCTAGGCTAACCTCTAGGATGTCGAATGTCTCCACAATGCGAAGGCAGCTTCAGTCTCCACTAGGTCTTTCTTAACTAAATAATAACACTCTCTTATAGAAATACAATCAGGATTTCCCTTCAAAACTCTGTAGGTATGGTTTTGTTCTCTCTTTATCGTTTCCTTTAGTCTTTTTTTTCCCTTCACCAACCCCACTAACGTCTCTCCTCTCCCTTCTTTCAACCTTTCCCTCCCTTTTCTTTTTCCAGCAACCAGTCCACTCTCCCATTGGCCACAACTTAACAAGCTTCCTCATTGTTCAAAACTTTAACAAGATATGTGGGAAACTTAAAACTTAAAAGTAAACCAACCTATTCACTTGTACATTTTTGAAACATTGCTTCAAAATAAATGCATTAACGACATTACAAATCAGGAGCTATTCGATCACCTTTTAAATCTAATACCAATTAATTATAACAAATAAACTCTATACTTGGTTTTAGCAAGGGTATTACAGATATAAAGAACCAACAGACAGCCAGGATGTGGCTGCAGGTATTTTGTGCCCCACCGTGTTGATCCCACCCAACAGCCCCTGTAATTGTTCTGTCACTGTGAGTATGTTTCTTCAAGTGCAATGTTTTTTTAGACCCGCCATTACTCTTTAAAACTTGACAGGGCTTTCAGGTTAGCACAGCGGTGATATTGACTTTGTCTTTGCACAAATCATTTTGTAAGAGAAGCAGTGGGGTGTGTCCGTCCGTCCGTCCGTCCGTGTGTGTGGATAAGACTGTGTGGGCTGTAGGTGTAGACTGAGATGGCTTGACTGAGAGGAGGTGACACAGAGGGAATGGGGAAAGAAGGGCTCACAGAGGCTGTCTCTCTAACCGCTCTTCCTCATAAAGTGCACAACTTTAGTTAATCAGATGCCCTGTATTATGGGGCTTATTGTCTTTCCTTTGTTCTGTGTCCATTCATGTAATGATGTCTGGGTTGGTTCAGAACTGGTTACCATGGTGAGAGTCTCTGCCACTGGTCACTGAGGAGGGCAGTGCCAGTCTGTTGGTGATGACATAGACAGTTAGTGCTGTTCAGAGCTTTGAATTTATTTGTCAACACCACTGAATTGAGACAAAATAGTGTTCATTGGTAGAATTGAATATGTGGATGACAAAATATTTTTGATTTGTTCAAGCAATAGACTTAAGAAAACCCAACTGAGGGGTTTTTTACAGAAACTGCACATTATGCTCCTATATTTGGGATAATAATCACTCTGGATTCACCAGTAAAGCAGAAATTCATCCTCCTCTTTAGAGAGAGTTCCAGACTGGCTTGTTGCTTGTTCTCATAATGAAAGACTGCTCAATCAGTGGTGCTGAGCTGTGTCTGACAGACCAGCCCTGGAAATCAAACTCCGCACAGACCTTCCTGTGTCTGACAGACCAGCCCTGGAAATCAAACTCCGCACAGACCTTCCTGTGTCTGACAGACCAGCCCTGGAAATCAAACTCCGCACAGACCTTCCTGTGTCTGACAGACCAGCCCTGGAAATCAAACTCCACACAGACCTTCCTGTGTCTGACAGACCAGCCCTGGAAATCAAACTCCACACAGACCTTCCTGTGTCTGACAGACCAGCCCTGGAAATCAAACTCCGCACAGACCTTCCTGTGTCTGACAGACCAGCCCTGGAAATCAAACTCCGCACAGACCTTCCTGTGTCTGACAGACCAGCCCTGGAAATCAAACTCCGCACAGACCTTCCTGTGTCTGACAGACCAGCCCTGGAAATCAAACTCCGCACAGACCTTCCTGTGTCTGACAGACCAGCCCTGGAAATCAAACTCCGCACAGACCTTCCTGTGTCTGACAGACCAGCCCTGGAAATCAAACTCCGCACAAACCTTCCTGTGTCTGACAGACCAGCCCTGAAATCAAACTCCGCACAGACCTTCCTGTGTCTGACAGACCAGCCCTGAAATCAAACTCCGCACAGACCTTCCTGTGTCTGACAGACCAGCCCTGGAAATCAAACTCCACACAGACCTTCCTGTGTCTGACAGACCAGCCCTGGAAATCAAACTCCACACAGACCTTCCTGTGTCTGACAGACCAGCCCTGGAAATCAAACTCCACACAGACCTTCCTGTGTCTGACAGACCAGCCCTGGAAATCAAACTCCACACAGACCTTCCTGTGTCTGACAGACCAGCCCTGGAAATCAAACTCCGCACAGACCTTCCTGTGTCTGACAGACCAGCCCTGGAAATCAAACTCCACACAGACCTTCCTGTGTCTGACAGACCAGCCCTGGAAATCAAACTCCACACAGACCTTCCTGTGTCTGACAGACCTGTCCTGGAAATCAAACTCCACACAGACCTTCCTGTGTCTGACAGACCAGCCCTGGAAATAAAACTCCACACAGACCTTCCTGTGTCTGACAGACCAGCCCTAGAAATCAAACTCCACACAGACCTCCCTGTGTCTGACAGACCAGCCCTGGAAATCAAACTCCACACAGACCTTCCTGTGTCTGACAGAGCAGTGCTGGAAATCAAACTCCACACAGACCTCCCTGTGTGTGGCCAGCCAGACTATAACTCAAACACACTGCCTTGGATGGGTGGGCTTGAGGGGTGGGTGTACTTGTACTGTACTGTACACACATCACTGCAGTACTGTGTGCTCAATGTCCCTCTACAGAAATGACTATACAAATCATGTGCTCTTTACATGTGATGATGATCTGACGATCACTGCTATGTAAATAACTGCTTATTTCATAAAACACAAGAGACATAAATAAGGATACTACACAAGTAGACACAACAGGTGTTGGTTTTCATCTCATATTGTCAATGAGATGATTAGTGTTCTCTGCAGGTCTTACTACTGTACCTCAGGGGATCTGTTTCACCAAGTGTGCCCGTGTGAAGAGGATGTGCTTTTGCATGTCCTCCATTCGTTTCATTGCGCAATTAAGGTATTTATTTTAACACTGTGAACGTTGCAGAAGCTAAATTGTGAGAAATTGTCAGCCCAACCGGGTGTTTCATTTTGGAACACTAACGCAGGAGATAATATTGACCATGTCGAGGGTAGTTATGGAACATTCCGTTTTCCTCTTATTCCTATCTCCCACTCTGAAACTATGGGATCATGCAGTGAAGAGCACCAAATAAGCATCATCTGTCCTTGATGAACAATAGTCTGTTCTCAGAGAGCTTGTTGAGCTGAACTGAGGTCTGTGTCTATATGCTATTATTATTATTACCCTCCTGAAGAAGTACAGAGATGGCTACAGTATCATTTAGTCCTACTGAATGTAATTTATTTCTAATTGCTGTATAATTACACAACAATTACTACATTGTCTGTGTAATTGTTAAACAATTAGGCCTACATATGATCGTGTTGTTATAATCAAGGCTAATGGAAGGGGGGAAGAATGGAAGGGGGGAAGATGTCAGGTGTGCTAGTTGCTGTAAATGATTTGGTTGTACAGTTATGGCCGTTAAACTGACGCTTAGATGAGGATCTTTAAAATGCTAACATGTCAATACTGCATTAGGAAACCATTACAATATAAATGCCTGTTTTTCCTTGGTCTTCTTCTACCTTAGACAGTTTTTTAATTTAGAAACAATTAAATTGTGTATGGAAGTAATATTGCAAATCTAAGTGTTTCTGCATTTCCAATCAAGAGTCCTCATTAAAACCACAGACTCAGTAAAACACAAATCTCTGACCAGTCTTCTCATCTTTTCATAGAAAAATGCCTGCATCTTTCTCCTGTGGGTAGATGAGAGAATAGGTGGATTTACTTTAGTTTTCTTCTATTTTTCCCCCTCCCCTCCTCTCCAAACTCCCAGCCTGCCTCAGTCTTGTCTGTCTCTAATTATCTCCAATTATCTCCTGCTCTCCTCCTTTATAGTGTAACTCTCTAACCCATATTCAGCCTTTGCTCAACCCCTTCAAATGTTCAAGTTGTGGGTAGGGGCAATTGCTCATAACTATTCATTTTGGGGGTGGATAGATGTAGTTGTTCCTGATCCCAACACTTTCTCACTAAAGTATACTTACCAGAAGTTCACTGGCATGCTCTGATAATAAAACTATGTGCATCGGGAGCAAATTAGGCTCTGGACAGTTATCTCACAGTGGTAAGGCGCAGAGTTCCTGACATCTATTGCCACTTGCCCTGTAAATTCAAATCCCCCATGTGGCAGCAAAAAAATAGTTGAAATCTGAATTCACAATTATTGCGTATTGTGTTGGGAAGAAAAGTCCAATCATCACCTTGAAAATTAAGATTAAGGGCTCAATTCATTCCAACCCACATAACAGTATTTACACAGGAGCTATTTTTCCAATGGTTAAAATTAACTCACAGGTTGGTGTTGGGTACTGTATAAAAACCTACAATTAGCCTACTACCAGGGTGAACCCTGTCACAGGTATGCTATCACTTTTCAGAATTAGAAGTGTGTGGGCATGGGATGAATATTGTAAATAAAGGATTTGAAAAATAAATATATCTATCCCATGTGGGGTTAGAATTCACAACCACTGAACTGTGAGCCAACTATCTCCTGTCTTCTCCTTCTCTTCTCTCCTCTCCTCTCCTCTCTTCTCTTCTCTTCTCTTTCTCTCTTCTCTTTTTGGTCTGAAACCATTTTAAGAACAAGACCTTAATTCCATAGCTAAGTTTTTTTTCCCTTTATTTAACCAGGTAAGCCAGTTGAGAACAAGTTCTCATTTACAACTGCGACCTGGCCAAGATTAAGCAAAGCAGTGCGATAAAAACAACAACACAGAGTTACATTTGGGGTAAAACAAAACATAAAGTCAAAATTACAACAGAAAATATATATACAGTGTGTGCAAATGTAGCAAGTTATGGAGGTAAGGCAATAAATAGGCCATAGTGCAAAATAATTACAATTATAATTTAGTATTAACACGGGAATGATAGATGTGCAAGAGATGATGTGCAAATAGAGATACTGGGGTGCAAATGAGCAAAATAAATAACAATATGGGGATGAGGTAGTTGGGTGGGCTAATTTCAGATGGGCTGTGTACAGGTGCAGTGATCGGTAAGGTGCTCTGACAACTGATGCTTGAATTAGTGAGGGAGATAAGAGTCTCCAGCTTCAGAGATTTTTGCAATTCGTTCCAGTCATTGGCCGCAGAGAACTGGAAGGAATGGCGGCCAAAGGAGGTGTTGGCTTTGGGGATGACCAGTGAGATATACCTGCTGGAGCGCATACTACGGGTGGGTGTTGCTATGGTGACCAATGAGCTAAGATAAGGCGGGGATTTGCCTAGCAGTGATTTATAGATGGCATGGAGCCAGTGGGTTTGGCGACGAATATGTAGTGAGGACCAGCCAACAAGAGCGTACAGGTCACAGTGGTGGGTAGTATATGGGGCTTTGGTGACAAAACGGATGGCACTGTGATAGACTACATCCAATTTGCTGAGTAGAGTGTTGGAGGCTATTTTGTAAATGACATCGCCGAAGTCAAGGATCGGTAGGATAGTCAGTTTTACGAGGGCATGTTTGGCAGCATGAGTGAAGGAGGCTTTGTTGCGAAATAGGAAGCCGATTCTATATTTAACTTTGGATTGGAGATGCTTAATGTGAGTCTGGAAGGAGAGTTTACAGTCTAACCAGACACCTAGGTATTTGTAGTTGTCCACATACTCTAGGTCAGACCCGTCGAGAGTAGTGATTCTAGTCGGGTGGGCTGGTGCCAGCAGCGTTCGATTGAAGAGCATGCATTTAGTTTTACTAGTGTTTAAGAGCAGTTGGAGGCTACTGAATTGGGCCCAATTTAGCAACTAATATAGGCAAATGTTATCTAAAACACTTTCCAAAGCATGGTCTGCTTCAATTTGGGACTTTTGTCATGACCTATTTCCAATTTTTCAGGTGTGAAAGTAGTCAGATTTCGTCGGAAGTGTCTTCCTGGGGGGTATACTAAATAGTCCAGCTCAGCAGCTGGTAGAACATAACCACTCTACCTGCCATTTACATGTACCGCAGCCTGAGAATGGTCAAATACAACACATATATAATACCTTCATGAACCCACTGATCCTCATCTCCTCCCTCTCATTGAGAAGTCTTAGGATTACTCAGGCATAATGAAGATCACTGCCCAATATGCCCTTTTTAGACATGATGGGTTTGCTGTGTATGGACTTGCTGGCTGATAAATGGGATGTTTCTCAGCTTATTAATATGCCATAAATAACTCCAGAGTCACAACACCGCTCATATAGACATTGTCTCTCTGCATATTACAGACGGGCTCAGATACACTGAACACTGGACCTGATAATGAGCTTGGTGAGAGATGGACAGATCTGAAGGATGTGGGACTGTGTGAGGGGCTCAGAGACCATGTGTGTTTATTGCACTGTGGTCCCCTGTGATAAGATGGTCCATAACACAGTGTGATGTGTAGATGGGGTTTGTTTGGAGTGTGAACCCAGCAGGGGAGAGGAGAGGAGAGGCTGGGCCAGGGTGTCCCGTTACCCTCCCGGGACACTGACAGGAGATTAATCCTCCATCGTTCCTTAATGAATTAACCTCTCCAAAGCTGTTGGAAGATGATTCCCTACAAAGAGAAAACATATTCGCTGGTTTATCACTGTAGGTGACTAACCCTTTCATACTAAGACGTTTTTCTGCCAACTTTACCATACCGCTAACTTTTTTCTGTCTTTTCCTTATACCTGTTGTAAGAGGGTCATATAAACATTGCCTACTTGGTCCTCTGTAGCTCAGCTGGTAGAGCACGGCGCTTGTAACGCCAAGGTAGTGGGTTCGATCCCCGGGACCACCCATACACAAAAAAATGTATGCACGCATGACTGTAAGTCGCTTTGGATAAAAGCGTCTGCTAAATGGCATATTATATTATATTATTATATTATACTTTTTTTACATGCTAAATATGTCAATCCTATGTGAAAGCAGTAGCCTATATGTAACCTGGGATGCTCTCCTACATCACACACCTGTCACAATAGGATGATGAGTTTACATAATGAGATCACATGATAGAGATAGAGGTGACTGACTGGCGTCCTGTAAACTGCTTGTTCTGTCTCTTTCTTACATTAATCAATGCTGAAAAGGTCTCACATTTGTGTGCCTATTTTCAGCCTGTAATTTCTGCACAATGACCACGGAGGTGGGGCCTAATTGAGACGACAGTGCTAATTGCAGTCACAATAGGCAGGAATTAATCTCTCCGGCCCCAAAACGATACAGACAGGGAGATGGCAGATGTCACGCTAGCTTCTCTCAACGAAAGAGATCAAGATTATTCATTCATCTTCATTCCAGGGCCGTCATAACTACTACACACATGCAAATGCACACATTCACACAAACCACTCCAATCCAATATGTCTTGGATCATGACAAGCTGAGGAGGTTATTATAATAAGACACTGGTGGATATTCCTCCATCAGAAAGGACTAGTAATCAAATGCTAATCAGGCTCAGCGTTTGGCACATCTTAATTACTCTGAAAGCATCATGGGCCAGTTCATCATGTTATACGGAGGAAATCTCTGTAGCATTACGCTAATGGTCCATCCTGGTGATGAGTGCACATATTCTTTATTTCTTGGACCAGACAGCAGAAACCAAGGCCATTTCCCCTCTGGTAAAGGAGTGAGTTAGAGAAATACTAAATGAGCAACCAGGCCGGATGGCACCATTAGATATCATGTGACTCACTGATATTGCTGTGTGGTTGGCTGTGTAGGAATGGGCCTTTGTCTCTATGACCAATAATATCAGTCTCATCAATGAGACTGGTTGATGTCTCATCAATGAGACATCAACCCAAACAGAATGATGTTGATGTGATTGTAATAACCTATTACTATGAATTACTCCCCTTAAATTCCAGAAGAGGAGTACATCTCAGTGACTCAGTGACTGGGTTTATGAATAAAGGAACTGGCCCAACACACATGCACGCACACACACACGTACTCACGCATGCACACACACACACACACACACAAACACAGTATCCATGCACAGAACAGGGGTAGAGTACAGCAGCACTGCAGCATATCATATCTGATCCAAGATGGCATATCAGTGCGGTCGTGTTTTCTGTAGTGTCCTCATGTAAATAGCCAGTTTTTTTTTTTTTTGTGTCTTTTTCGTATATATTTCTCAATCTCACTTTCCATCCTTTAACTAAATATACTTTCCTGCAACCCGTCTCACCCAATGTGGAACGGATTCATACATTTTTATACAGAACCTCTGGCTGAAACTAGCCAGCTAGCCAGCTAACTAGCTACTTGATATTAGCCACCGTTAGTGGTCTTCACAATTGTCCGTGGCCGTGGCCTGCACTACCTACCAGCCAGCTCTAGAATGGACAATTATCGGCCAATCTGCACATCGCGCTATCGAGCCAGAGCATATCTGATTTTCTGCCGGAATCACTGAATCACTGGACCTTAACACCGGATCATCGCAACTAGCTAACTGCAACCGAATGGCTGTTGTCGTTGTTGGCTAATCACCACTGTCCTGAAGCTAACCCCAGTTAGCCTTGAGCTAGCCTCGAGCCAGGCCCATCTCCCGGCTATCTACCTCTTTGTCAACCGGACGGGACCTCCTAGTGTTGACACGGAGCCCCGCCGATCCATCACGACTGGTCTGCCGACGTAATCATCTGATGTGGTTTCAACAGGCTTCCCGTTGCGACGACCATGAAGATCCATCTGCTAGCCCCGGCCCGTTAGCACACGCAAACAATAGCCGTGCCTCCAGCTCGCCTGTAGCGTAGCAGCCACTGAACTGCTCCCGGACGTACTTATTGCTGTTCACTGGACCTTATGATCACTCAGCTACACAGCTGATGCCTGCTGGACTGTTCCTTTATACGGTACCCCATCCTGTTTATCTGTTTAGCCTCAGCTCAAACTTTCGTCGCCATTACCTGCTGTTGTCTTAGCTCTCTCGAATAACACCTGTGACTGCTTTATGCCTCTCTCCCATGTCAATATGCCTTGCCTATTGCTGTTTCGGTTAGTTCTAACTGTACTTTTTCAATGTAGAGCCTCCAGTCCTGCTCAACCTGTCTCAGATAGCTCCTTTGTCCCACCCCCCACACACGCGGAGACCGGCTCAATCGGTGCCTCCAGTGATGCTATCTCTTTAATCTTTACCCAACGCTTAGGATTACCTCCACTGTACTCATATCCTTCCATATCCTTGTCTGTACATAATGCCCTGAATCTATTCTACAACGCCCGGAAATCTGCCCCTTTTTTTCTCTGTACCCAACGCACTAGAAGACTAGTTCTTAAAGCCTTTAGCCGTATCCTTATTCTACTCCTCCTCTGTTCCTCTGGTGATGTAGAGGTTAACCCAGGCCCTGTAGCCCCCAGTATCACTCCTGCTCCCCAGGTGCTATCATTTGTTGACTTCTGTAACCGCAAAAGCCTTGGTTTCTTGCATGTTAACATCAGAAGCCTCCATCAGAAGTTATTCACTGCGTTAGCACACTCCGCCAACCCTGATGTTCTAGCAGTGTCTGAATCCTGGCTTAGGAAGGCCACCAAAGATTCTGAAATGTCCATTACCAACTATAACATTTTCCGTCTAGATAGAACTGCCAAAGGGGGCAGAGTTTCAATCTACTGTAGAGATATCCTGCAGAGCTCTATCATACTATCCAGGTCTGTGCCCAAACAGTTTGAGCTTCTACTTCTAAAAATCCACATTTCCAGAAAGAAGTCTCTCACTGTTGCCGCTTGCTACAGACCCCCCTCAGCCCCCAGCTGTGCCCTGAACACCATATGTGAATTGATTGCCCCCCATCTATCCTCAGAGTTCGTATTGCTTGGTGACCTAAACTGGGATATGCTTAACACCCCGGCCGTCCTACAATCTAAACTAGATGCCCTCAATCTCACACAAATGATCAATGAACCTACCAGGTACAACCCTAAATCCGTTAACATGGGCACCCTCGTAGATATCATCCTGACTAATTTACCCTCTAAATACTCCTCCGCTGTCTTCAACCAGGATCTCAGCGATCACTGCCTCATGTCCTGCGTCCGTAATGGGTCCGCGGTCAAATGACCACCCCTCATCACTGTCAAACGCTCCCTAAAACACTTCAGCGAGCAGGCCTTTCTAATTTACCTGGCCCGGGTATCCTGGATGGATATTGACATAATTCCGTCAGTAGAGGATGCCTGGTTGTTCTTTAAAAGTGCTTTCCTCTCCATCTTAAATAAGCATGCCCCATTCAAAAAATTCAGAACTAAGAACAGATATAGCCCCTGGTTCACCCCAGACTTGACTGCCATTGACCAGCACAAAAACATCCTGTGGCGTACGGCATCGAACAGCCCCCGCGATATGCAACTTTTCAGGGAAGTCAGGAACCAATATACACAATCAGTTAGGAAAGCAAAGGCTAACCTTTTCAAACAGAAATGTGCATCCTGTAGCACCAACTCCAAAAAGTTTTGGGACACTGTAAAGTCCATGGAGAATAAGAGCACCTCCTCCCAGCTGCCCACTGCACTGAGGCTAGGAAACACTGTCACTACCGATAAATCTACGATAATCGAAAATTTCAACAAGCATTTTGCTACGGCTGGCCATGCTTTCCACCTGGCTACGACCTACCCCGGCCACCAGCTCTGCACCCTCCGCTGCAACTTGCCCATGCCCCCCCCCCGCTTCTCCTTCACCCAAATTCAGATAGCTGATGTTCTGAAAAAGCTGCAAAATCTGGACCCCTACAAATCAGCTGGGCTAGACAATCTGGACCCTTTCTTTCTAAAATTAGCCGCCGAAATTGTCGCAACCCCTATTACCAGCCTGTTCAACCTCTCTTTCGTATCGTTTGAGATCCCCAGAGATTGGAAAGCTGCCGCGGTCATCCCCCTCTTCAAAGGGGGTGACACTCTAGATCCAAACTGTTACAGACCTATATCCATCCTGCCCTGCCTTTCGAAAGTATTTGAAAGCCAAGTTAACAAACAGATCACCGACCATTTCGAATCTCACCGTACCTTCTCCGCTATGCAATCTGGTTTCCGAGCTGGTCATGGGTGTACCTCAGCCACGCTCAAGGACCTAAACGATATAATAACCGCGATCGATGAAAGACCGTCTTCATTGACCTGGCCAAGGCTTTTGACTCTGTCAATCACTGCATTCTTATTGGCAGACTAAATAGCCTTGGTTTCTCAAATGACTGCCTCGCCTGGTTCACCAACTACTTCTCAGATAGAGTTCAATGTGTCAAATTGGAGGGCCTGTTGTCTGGACCTCTGGCGGTCTATGGGGGTGCCACAGGGTTCAATTCTCGGGCTGACTCTATTCTCTGTGTATATCAATGATGTCGCTCTTGCTGCTGGTGGCTCTCAGATCCACCTCTACGCAGACGACACCATTTTGTATACATCTGGCCCTTCATTGGACACTGTGTTAACAAACCTCCAAACGAGCTTCAATGCCATACAACACTCGTTCCGTGGCCTCCAACTGCTCTTAAACGCTAGTAAAACTAAACGCATGCTCTTCAATCGAACGCTGCTTGCACCCGCCTGCCCGACTAGAATCACTACTCTCGGCGGGTCTGACTTAGAATATGTGGACAACTACAAATACCTAGGTGTCTGTTTAGACCGTAAACTCTCCTTCCAGACTCACATTAAGCATCTCCAATCCAAAGTTAAATCTAGAATCGGTTTCCTATTTCGCAACAAAGCCTCCTTCACTCATGCTGCTAAACATGCCCTCGTAAAACGGACTATCCTACCGATCCTTGACTTCGGCGATGTCATTTACAAAATAGCTTCCAACACTCTACTCAGCAAATTGGATGTAGTCTATCACAGTGCCATCCGTTTTGTCACCAAAGCCCCATATACTACCCACCATTGTGACCTGTACGCTCTCGTTGGCTGGCCCTCACTACATATTCGTCGCCAAACCCACTGGTTCCATGCCATCTATAAATCACTTCTAGGCAAATCCCCGCCTTATCTTAGCTCATTGGTCACCATAGCAACACCCACCCGTAGTATGCGTTCCAGCAGGTATATCTCACTGGTCATCCCCAAAGCCAACACCTCCTTTGGTCGCCATTCCTTCCAGTTCTCTGCTGCAAATGACTGGAACGAACTGCAAAATTCTCTGAAGCTGGAGACACTTATCTCCCTCACTATCTTTAAGCATCAGTTGTCAGAGCAGCTTACCGATCACTGCACCTGTACACAGCCCATCTGTAATTAGCCCACCGAACTACCTCATCCCCATATTGTTATTTACATTGTTATTTATTTTGCTCATTTGCACCCCAGTATCTCTATTTGCACATCATCTTCTGCACATCTATCATTCCAGTGTTAATACTAAATTGTAATTATTTTGCACTATGGCCTATTTATTGCCTTACCGCCATAACTTACTACATTTGCACACACTGTATATAGATTTTCTATTGCGTTATTGACTGTACGTTTTGTTTATTCCATATGTAACTCTGTGTTGTTGTTGTTTTTACCGCACTGCTTTGCTTTATCTTGGCCAGGTCGCAGTTGTAAATGAGAACTTGTTCTCAACTGGCTTACCTGGTAAAATAAAGGTTAAATATTTGTAGTTTTTTTTTTTTTTTTTAAGATTCACCCACCCACTGAGATCCTCTAGCCTTCTCAGGAGGTGAAATCTGCAATGTAGTCTTGCATTCACTCATTCATTCAAAAACCATCCAACTGGAAGGATGTGAGTGAGAATGCTGTTATTGTCGCTTGTTGCTGCCCATGTTCAAACTGGCCCAATTTTCTCAGCCTCTCTTAAAAATGACAACAATGGCAGGTCTGGCATTGACACCAATGAAGTCTCTTTGTGTAATGGAGCTAGTCACCTCATATGTGAGCTGTTGAGTGACGTGGGATATATGTAGTCCGTTTGTCTCAATTTACAGGGTAAAGTTTGTACTTGTACTGTAGTTTGCTTACCCTAATTGTATCTTTTGTCCGTTTCCCTTTTTGTAAAGTTGAAGTAATTCATTAGCTTGAAGCTGGAAAGATCCCAACCAGTTAGATTAAGGAGAGTGCCTCTGTCTGCTCTCTCTTTCTCCTTAACATTCTCCCTCTCTAGTCTCTCTCTCACTCTCACTCTCTCTCCACTCACTCTCTTTTACTCTCACTCTCTTTTACTCTCACTCTCTTTCTCCCTCTTGTGTACTTTCTTCAATTACAATAAGTAGGAAGACACAAAACACAATAGTTAATGAGTGTGGACTTAGGGCTCTATTCAATCCGTATCACGGAAGTTCAGCATTCCAGTGGGATTGAAATTTAAAGGCAATGTTCCCTTGTTAGCGGAGACTGCATTCACGGTACGGGTTAATTGGAAATTACCTTTACATTTCTATCGGGCAATCTGTAACACTTCAGCCATACAGATTGAATACAGCCCTTACACTTTTGTTCATGACGTCTCCACAATTACATTTCTTGTAATTTCTGGCTCTGTAGATGGTTAGTTTTGAACTGACATCTATTCGCTGTTTCACCTGACCTCTCTTCCTGTGGTTGCAGGTGCAGAGTCCCACAGTGATGTCAGCAGCAAGCTGAGCAGCCAGGGGCAGTCAAAGAGCACAGAGACATCTCAGGCCCCGTCCTCAGCCCCCTCGCTGCCCCCCTCACTGCCCCACAGGGACCAGGGGGACGGGGACGAGCAGGGCCAGGGCGAAGAGCACAGGGAGCCCAGCGAAAAGGAGCACGAGAACAAGGGCTCCAGCGAGTCAGTGGGCAGCGGCTCCTCCTTTGAGGAACTGGACTTGGTGGAAGAGATGGTGGAGGAGCTGGAAAGAGAGTTGGGGATGGAGGAGAGGGAGGAGGAAGGCCCCACGGTGAAGGAAGAAGCCAAGGAAGCCCCAGTAGAGGCTTTAGCTGAGGAGAGGGAGCCCATGGGGGATGGAGAGGAGTAGACGAGGGGGAGATATAGGGATGGATGGAGGTAACAACTCTGGTTTGATCCTTTTAAGGTGGGAGAGAGATTTCTTCAGCTAATCTTAGTTGTCTTTTATGTCAACTTGTTGGTGGATCTGTAGCCATACTATTTATCATGACAGACATGCCATCAATTTCTGGACATCTGAACTATCCTGTACGTAAAACTGTAATGTCTGTGAGAGATAACGACAAAACAAAGATGGGTTGATCAACATTAAACAGATAGAACTGTAGGACATGATACATTCACCAGTAGAAAGTGATACACTCTTTGAGTGGACAAAAATATTGTTACAATGTACTTGTGGGACTGATGAAAGTTAATATTTCTTTTGATTTAAGTATTTAAATGTTAGTAACATTGAATCCAATATGTTTTTATCATCTCCCATCATAGTAGGCACACATTTTATGTAAGATAATTAGTTTGATATATACTGTATATATACACTACCGTTCAAAAGTTTGGGGTCACTTAGAAATGTCCTTGTTTTCGAAAGAAAAGCAATTTTTTTGTCCATTAAAATAACATCAAATTGATCAGAAATACAGTGTAGACATTGTTAATGTTGTAAATGGCTATTGTAGCTGGAAACGGCTGATTTAAAAAATATGGAATATCTACATAGGCGTACAGAGGCCCATTATCAGCAACCATCAGTCCTGTGTTCCAATGGCACGTTGTGTTTGCTAATTCAAGTTTATCATTTTAAAAGGCTAATTGATCATTAGAAAACCCTTTTGCAATTATGTTAGCACAGCTGAAAACTGTTGTGCTGATTAAACTGGCCTTCTTGAGACTAGTTGAGTATCTGGAGCATCAGCAATTGTGGGTTTGATTACAGGCAAAAAATGGCCAGAAACAAATAACTTTCTTCTGAAACTCGTCAGTATATTCTTGTTCTGAGAAATGAAGGCTATTACATGCGAGAAATTGCCAAGAAACTGAAGATCTCGTACAACGCAGTGTACTAGTCCCCTCACAGAGCAGTGCAAACTGGCTCTAACCAGAATAGAAAGAGGAGTGGGAGGCCCCGGTGCACAACTGAGCAAGAGGACAAATACATTAGAGTGTCTAGTTTGAGAAACAGACACTTCACAATGATCAATTAGCCTTTTAAAATGATAAACTTGGATTAGCAAACACAACGTGCCATTGGAACACAGGACTGATGGTTGCTGATAATGGGCCTCTACACCTATGTAGATATTCCATAAAAAATCAGCCATTTCCAGCTACAATAGCCATTTACAACATTAACACTGTATTTCTGATCAATTTGATGTTATTTTAATGGACAAAAAAAATGATTTTCTTTCGTAAACAAGGACATTTCTAAGTGACCCCAAACTTTTGAACGGTAGTGTATATATATATATATGTATATGTACAGTTGAAGTCGGAAGTTTACATACACTTAGGTTGGAGTCATTAAAACTCATTTTTCAACCACTCCACAAATTTCTTGATAACAAACTATCGTTTGGGAAATCGGTTAGGACATCTACTTTGTGCATGACACAAGTAATTTTTCCAACAATTGTTTACAGACAGATTATTTCCCTTATAATTCACCGTATCACAATTCCAGTGGGTTTACATACACTAAGTTGACTGTGCCTTTAAACAGCTTGGAAAATTCCAGAAAATGATGTCATGGCTTTAGAAGCTTCTGATAGGCTAACTGACATCATTTGAGTCAATTGGCGGTATACCTGTGGATGTATTTCAAGGCCTACCTTCAAACTCAGTGCCTCTTTGCTTGACATCATGGGAAAATAAAAAGAAAATCAGCCAAGACCTCAGAAAAAAGATTGTAGACCTCCACAAGTCTGGTTCATCCTTGGGAGCAATTTCCAAACACCTGAAGGTACCACGTTCATCTGTACAAACAATAGTATGCAAGTATAAACACCATGGGACCACGCAGCCATCATACGCAGCCATCATGTCCACAGTATATCGACATACCCTGAAAGGCCGCTCAGCAAGGAAGAAGCCACTGCTCCAAAACCGCCATAAAAAAGCCAGACTACGGTTTGCAACTGCCCATGGGGACAAAGATCGTACTTTTTGGAGAAATGTCCTCTGGTCTGATGAAGCAAAAATAGAACTGTTTAGCCATAATGACCATCGTTAAGTTTGGAGGAAAAAGGGGGTTGCTTGCAAGCCGAAGAACACCATCCCAACCATGAAGCACGGGGGTGGCAGCATCATGCTGTGGGGGTGCTTTGCTGCAGGAGGGACTGGTGCAGTTCACAAAATAGATGGCATCATTAGGAAGGAAAATTATGTGGATATATTGAAGCAAAATCTCAAGGCATCAGTCAGGAAGTTAAAGCTTGGTCGCAAATGGATCTTCCAATTGGACAATGACCCCAAGCATACTTCCAAAGTTGTGGCAAAATGGCTTAAGGACAACAAAGTCAAGGTATTGGAGTGGCCATCACAAAGCCCTGACCTCAATCCTATAGAACATTTGTGGGCAGAACTGAAAAAGCGTGTGCGAGCAAGGCCTACAAACCTGACTCAGTTACACCAGCTCTGTCAGGAGGAATGGGCCAAAATTCACCCAACTTATTGTGGGAAGCTTGTGGAAGGCTACCCAAAACGTTTGACCCAAGTTAAACAATTGAAATGCAATGCTACCAAATACTAATTGAGTGTATGTCAACTTCTGACCTACTTGGAATGTGATGAAAGAAAAAAAGCTGAAAGAAATAATTCTCTCTACTATTATTCTGACATTTCACATTCTTAACCCTCCCGTTGTCCTAGGGTCAAAAGGACCCGCCACTGTGTTGAACCAACTTTCTTTAATTTTAATATTTTTGGGATCATTTGTGAGAAGGAGGCAGTGAGACTTTAAAGAAAGTATCACTGCCTCCTTCTTTTAAAATAAAGTGGTGATCCTAACTGACCTAAGACAGGGAATTTTTACTAGGATTAAACATCAGGAATTGTGAAAAACTGAGTTTAAATGTATTTGGCTAAGGTGTATGTAAACTTCCGACTTCAACTGTATATGTATATATACAGTACCAGTCAAAGGTTTGGACACACCTACTCCTTCAAGGGTTTTTCTTTATTTTTACTATTTTCTACATTGTAGAATAATAGTGAAGACATCCAAACTATGAAATAACAAATATTTTTCAACAAATCAAAATATATTTAATATTTGAGATTCTTCAAATAGACACCCTTTGCCTTGATGACAGCTTTGCACACTCTTGGCATTCTCTCAACCAGCTTCATGAGGTAGTCACCTGGAATGCATTTCAATTAACAGGTGTGCCTTCTTAAAATATACAGAAGATAGCCCTATTTGGTAAAAGACCAAGTCCATATTATGGCAAGAACATATTTTAGATTATTCTAAGTAGCCACCCTTTGCCTTGATGACAGCTTTGCACACTCTTGGCATTCTCTCAACCAGCTTCACCTGGATTGCTTTTCCAACAGTCTTGAAGGAGTTCCCACATATGGTGAGCACTTGTTGGCTGCTTTTCCTTCGCTCTGCGGTCCAACTCATCCCAAACCATCTCAATTGGGTTGAGGTTGGGTGATTGTGGAGGCCAGGTCATCTGATGCAGCACTCCAGCACTCTCCTTCTTGGTCAAATAGCCCTTACATAGCCTGGAGGTGTGTTGGGTCATTGTCCTGTTGGAAAACAAATGATAGTCCCATTAAGCCAAACCAGATGGGATGGCGTATCACTGCAGAATGCTGTGGTAGCCATGCTGGTTAAGTGTGCCTTGAATTCTAAGTGAATCACAGTGTCACCAGCAAAGCACCCCCACACCATCACACCTCCTCCTCCATGCTTTAAGGTGGGAACCACACATTAGGAAATAATCCGTTCACCTACTCTGTGTCTCACAAAGACACTGCATCATCATCAGACCAAAGGACAGATTTCCACCGGTCTAATGTCCATTGCTTGTGTTTCTTGGCCCAAGCAAGTCTCTTCTTATTATTGGTGTCCTTTAGTAATGGTTTCTTTGCAGCAATTCGACCATGAAGGCCTGATTTCACGCAGTCTCCTCTGAACAGTTGATGTTGAGATGTGTCTGTTACTTGAACTCTGTGAAGCATTTATTTGGGCTGCAATTTCTGAGGTGCAGTGACATTTTCCGGACTGACTGACCTTCATGTCTTAAAGTAATGATTTACTGTCGTTTTTCTTTGCTTATTTGAGCTGTTTTTACCATAATATGGACTTGGTCTTTTAGCAAATAGGGCTTTCTTCTGTATACTACCCCTACCTTGTCACAACACAACTGATTGGCTTAAACGCATTAAGAAGGAATTAAATTCCACAAATTAACTTTTAACAAGGCACACCTGTTAATTGAAATGCATTCCAGGTGACTACCTCATGAAGCTGGTTGAGAGAATGCCAAGAGTGTGCAAATCTGTCATCAAATCATTGATTTGTTTAACACTTTTTTGGTTCCTACATGATTCCATATGTGTTATTTCATAGTTTTGATGTCTTCACTCTTATTCTACAATGTAGAAAATAGTAAAAAATAAAGACAAACCCTTGAATGAGTAGGTGTGTCCAAACTTTAGACTGTATATGTGTATATATATGTATATGTGTGTGTATATAGTGAAATACAGTATAGTTTAAGACAGTGGTCACCAACCGTTCCATCACGATCGACTGGTCGATCTTCAAGCATTCCTAGTCGATCACCAAACATGTCTGTAGAAAAGCCAACGATAAAGGCTGTGATAAAGGCTGCCGCTCCTTTTTTTGTATTTTTCGTGTTGCGCTGTTGGTGGTAGGTGCACTTGATTCAGAAGCCCTGCGCACTGGGGAGGCGAATTGTTCCTATTTTGAACCATTTCATTTGTCTGAAAAGACTAACTCCACCTACCCGTTGGACCATGAGATCTGTGGCTAAATCGAGTGCGACACCTACACTGGCCAATCGGATAGCTCAAATCACCGTGCCTACAGCTTCCAGGACCCCAGCCACAGCAAAGTTTGATACTATTCTACGTGAGATTTCATAACTTCTAAAACAATGACCATAGAGAGACTGTCAAATAATACAGCAAAGAGCTGCTGTTTTTAATGAGTGAGTTCATGTCTAAGTTTGTATTCAGCACTGTCAACACTGTTTATATTCAACGCTATTACAAAACATAAAACACGCTTCTCCCTACTTCCACTCTCAATGCAGCTGCAATGAATAAGTAGCCAAGTGTATTGATAGCCCTGCATTTTTATTATTAGCAGCTCGTCATGTCTATTTTAATATCGAGGAATATTTCACTTTCTCTGGTCATAGGAACAACATGAGTTTGTGCAAGAGGCAGATTTTACATTTTAGTAATTTAGCAGACGTTCTTATCCAGAGCAACTTACAGTTAGTGAGTGCATACATTTTCATACTTTTTTCATACTGGCCCGCCGTGGGAAATGAACCCACAACCCTGGCGTTGCAAGCGCCATGCTCTACCAACTGACCATTAGGTGAAAGACAGTATCCCCCCTCTCTGGTCAGTCTCACCGGAGGAAAGGAAGGAGAGCGCAGGGAACGGAAGAGGCGAACCCTCTGCTGCTCTATTCTTCACTCCATTGCCATGTTCAAAACAACTGGGAACTTGGAAATATCGTTTTGAATGGTCATCCAACTCGGAATTCCAAGTCGGAAACTCTGGCATCTTTCTTGAGCTCGCAACTTTCCGACCTGAAGATCACTGACCTCATTTTTTCCCCAGAGTTCTCAGTTGTCTTGAAAACACCATGACCATCAGACCATCAGTCCAGTAAAATAAAAACGCAAATTATTTCAATATATGCTCAGCTGTGCCTCACAAATGCTATACCAACTGATCTATTTTGTTATATACACTGCTAAAAAAAATAAAGGCAACACTAAAATAACACATCCTAGATCTGAATGAATGAAATAATCTTATTAAATACTTTTTTCTTTACATAGTTGAATGTGCTGACAACAAAATCACACAAAAATTATCAATGGAAATCAAATGTATCAACCCATGGAGGTCTGGATTTAGAGTCACCCTCAAAATTAAAGTGGAAAACCACACTACAGGCTGATCCAACTTTGATGTAATGTCCTTAAAACAAGTCAAAATGAGGCTCAGTAGTGTGTGTGGCCTCCACGTGCCTGTATGACCTCCGTACAACGCCTGGGCATGCTCCTGATGAGGTGGCGGATGGTCTCCTGAGGATCTCCTCCCAGACCTGGACTAAAGCATCCGCCAACTCCTGGACAGTCTGTGGTGCAACGTGGCGTTGGTGGATGGAGCGAGACATGATGTCCCAGATGTGCTCAATTGGATTCAGGTCTGGGGACCGGGCGGGCCAGTCCATAGCATCAATGCCTTCCTCTTGCAGGAACTGCTGACACACTCCAGCCACATGAGGTCTAGCATTGTCTTGCATTAGAAGGAACCCAGGGCCAACCGCACCAGCATATGGTCTCACAAGGGGGTCTGAGGATCTCATCTCGGTACCTAATGGCAGTCAGGCTACCTCTGGCGAGCACATGGAGGGCTGTGCGGCCCCCCAAAGAAATGCCACCCCACACCATGACTGACCCACCGCCAAACCGGTCATGCTGGAGGATGTTGCAGGCAGCAGAACGTTCTCCACGGCGTCTCCAGACTCTGTCACGTCTGTAACTTGCTCAGTGTGAACCTGCTTTCATCTGTGAAGAGCACAGGGCACCAGTGGCGAATTTGCCAATCTTGGTGTTCTCTGGCAAATGCCAAACGTCCTGCACGGTGTTGGGCTGTAAGCACAACCCCCACCTGTGGACGTCGGGCCCTCATACCACCCTCATGGAGTCTGTTTCTGACCGTTTGAGCAGACACATGCACATTTGTGGCCTGCTGGAGGTCATTATGCAGGGCTCTGGCAGTGCTCCTCCTGCTCCTCCTTGCACAAAGGCGGAGGTAGCAGTCCTGCTGCTGGGTTGTTGCCCTCCTACGGCCTCCTCCACGTCTCCTGATGTACTGGCCTGTCTCCTGGTAGCGCCTCCATGCTCTGGACACTACGCTGACAGACACAGCAAACCTTCTTGCCACAGCTCGCATTGATGTGCCATCCTGGATGAGCTGCACTACCTGAGCCACTTGTGTGGGTTGTAGACTCCGTCTCATGCTACCACTAGAGTGAAAGCACCGCCAGCATTCAAAAGTGACCAAAACATCAGCCAGGAAGCATAGGAACTGAGAAGTGGTCTGTGGTCACCATCTGCAAAACCAGTCCTTTATTGGGGGTGTCTTGCTAATTGCCTATAATTTCCACCTGTTGTCTATTCCATTTGCACAACAGCATGTGAAATTTATTGTCAATCAGTGTTGCTACCTAAGTGGACAGCTTGATTTCACAGAAGTGTGATTGACTTGGAGTTACATTGTGTTGACTTGGAGTTACATTTTTTTGAGCAGTGTAATATGGTCTGAGAATAACTATATTGGCAGGCCAGGCATATAGCCAATATGCTGCGATAATGTATTAGGCCTACTGCACAAACCTCATTCCTACAGAAATGTTTTAATTAGGTTAACGTAACATTTTTTAAGTAATGTTTAAAAATAAATCTGAGCGGTAGATCTCTGCTTGCGTTTTGACTGTGAAAGTGATCTTGACTCAGAAAAGGTTGGTGACCACTGGATTAAGATGAACAACCATTATATGAAGGAATCTTATGCATTTAGTTGTGAAGAATTTGTAATTGTATCTGCCTACATATCATGACAATTGAGATGCTACCTACTTGCTTTGGTAACAAAATTTTCAGAATACTGTTATGAGGCCTTTTCACAGAACGTAGTGACCAGAAAAATCCAGAGCAAGTACTGTACAAGAGGGTATCTAAAGCAATATCTGCCTTATTCATTTTGACATGAATAACGGGGAATAACAGCCTAACAAGGTCATTTAGCTTTTGCCCTCAATTTGAAATAGGTTTGACACCTGGGAAAAGCAAGGCATAAACGGAGTGTTGTAGACTAATCCATAGAACTGTAAGAGGAGGGGCTTTAGGTGAAAGTCAGTTCAGACTCGAAGTCATCAAGGGCTAGGATTTACAATGCAACTCTGAGATGGAAACAGTCTAAAAGTTTAGATGAGATGGAAACTGTCTAAAACAGTATTTTTAATCATCTGATAGACTTATGTAACAGTTTAAGCATATAGCCAATCTATGAACATATTTGAAATCCGCATCTTTCAGATGATCTGTTCTATTACTTTGGCCTAGGTTTTTCCAGTCTAGAAAGTTGTTAAACTATGGTGTGTCATGTGTACCAATATAATCTTTACTTTTTGACTTGAATCAGGGATATACTGAGTTCTTCCCTTATTTTAGGTATAACAACTTCCTGTATAGCATGATAATCTTATGATATAGATATTGGGCTCACTCCATTTGTTGTTGGCACATGTTGGTTATTCTGTTGGGTGTCTCGTCTTGTGCTTTGAGTGATGGAGATAATGTACAATGCCATCGGTGTGTTTTTCTGTCTGGAATAAACGTTTTTTAATTGTAAAAGATAATGTGCAATTGTCTTTTTCCTGTATCTATACAGAAAATCAATACTGTATTGCTACTGTATGCATATTATGTGGTAAACCCCTGTAGTATTCAGACAGTGAAAGTACATTCCTCTATCCCTATTGCTCACGCTACAGCGCTGAAAACTCATCCTCTGTGGCCTTTTTATTGATGAAAGTCTCTCTCACTCTCTTTTCGGAAGAAGGGTATTATACAGTGGGGAAAAAAAGTATTTAGTCAGCCACCAATTGTGCAAGTTCTCCCACTTAAAAAGATGAGAGAGGCCTGTAATTTTCGTCATAGGTACACGTCAACTATGACAGACAAATTGAGAAAAAGATATCCAGAAATTCACATTGTAGGATTTTTAATGAATTTATTTGCAAATTATGGTGGAAAATAAGTATTTGGTCACCTACAAACAAGCAAGATTTCTGGCTCTCACAGACCTGTAACTTCTTCTTTAAGAGGCTCCTCTGTCCTCCACTCGTTACCTGTATTAATGGCACCTGTTTGAACTTGTTATCAGTATAAAAGACACCTGTCCACAACCTCAAACAGTCACACTCCAAACTCCACTATGGCCAAGACCAAAGAGCTGTCAAAGGACACCAGAAAAAAATTGTAGACCTGCACCAGGCTGCGAAGATTGAATCTGCAATAGGTAAGCAGCTTGGTTTGAAGAAATCAACTGTGGGAGCAATTATTAGGAAATGGAAGACATACAAGACCACTGATAATCTCCCTCGATCTTGGGCTCCACGCAAGATCTCACCGCGTGGGGTCAAAATGATCACAAGAACGGTGAGCAAAAATCCCAGAACCACACGGGGGGACCTAGTGAATGACCTGCAGAGAGCTGGGACCAAAGTAACAAAGCCTACCATCAGTAACACACTACGCCGCCAGGGACTCAAATCCTGCAGTGCCAGACGTGTCCCCCTGCTTAAGCCAGTACATGTTCAGGCCCGTCTGAAGTTTGCTAGAGTGCATTTGGATGATCCAGAAGAGGATTGGGAGAATGTCATATGGTCAGATGAAACCAAAATAGAACTTTTTGGTAAAAACTCAACTCGTCGTGTTTGGAGGACAAAGAATGCTGAGTTACATCCAAAGAACACCATACCTACTGTGAAGCATGGGGGTGGAAACATGC
This sequence comes from Coregonus clupeaformis, assembly GCF_020615455.1. Classification (NCBI taxonomy): domain Eukaryota; kingdom Metazoa; phylum Chordata; class Actinopteri; order Salmoniformes; family Salmonidae; genus Coregonus; species Coregonus clupeaformis. The sequence continues at coordinate 36,778,065 of NC_059203.1, read as the reverse complement.
TTTGGGGCTGTTTTTCAGCAAAGGGACCAGGACGACTGATCCGTGTAAAGGAAAGAATGAATGGGGCCATGTATCGTGAGATTTTGAGTGAAAACCTCCTTCCATCAGCAAGGGCATTGAAGATGAAACGTGGCTGGGTCTTTTAGCATGACAATGATCCCAAACACACCGCCCGGGCAACGAAGGAGTGGCTTCGTAAGAAGCATTTCAAGGTCCTGGAGTGGCCTAGCCAGTCTCCAGATCTCAACCCCATAGAAAATCTTTGGAGGGAGTTGAAAGTCTGTGTTGCCCAGCGACAGCCCCAAAACATCACTGCTCTAGAGGAGATCTGCATGGAGGAATGGGCCAAAATACCAGCAACAGTGTGTGAAAACCTTGTGAAGACTTACAGAAAACGTTTGACCTGTGTCATTGCCAACAATGGGTATATAACAAAGTATTGAGAAACTTTTGTTATTGACCAAATACTTATTTTCCACCATAATTTGCAAATAAATTTTTTAAAAATCCTACAATGTGATTTTCTGGATTTTTTTCTCCTCATTTTGTCTGTCATAATTGACGTGTACCTATGATGAAAATGACAGGCCTCTCTCATATTTTTAAGTGGGAGAACTTGCACAATTGGTGGCTGACTAAATACTTTTTTCCCCCACTGTATATGGAAATTACAGATGGACCCAAAGCACCTATTAACTTAACAACACTTTCTTTCATGCAACCACCTTTCATGACCATTCACACTTTTCTGCACTTTCTTGGAGGCCTGTATTGACTACCATTTCCTCTCTTTTTTAAAGGAGGCTCAGAGAAAGGCCTGGTGAATAGATTTAAAAAGACTGAATTAAAGAGGGAGTGTGAAGAAATAGCATCTCTAATGGTATAATATATCTGCAATCTAACTTGCGCCGCCATGCAACCTTTTTGTGAAGGAACAATTTGTCTCAGCAGTCTCTTCAAGGAATAGATGTTTAGGACAGAGGAGGAACTCAATATGCACAATGTGTGTGTTTGAAGAGCAGTACTCATGTATGTACTATCATGGTCTGAAAGTGTTCATTGTTTTACCTATTATCCCAGTGTCTCTGTTCATAGCTGTATTGGGAAGACTACATTCACAGCTCCACATGGTCAGTGCTTCTCAGGTCATTCTCTGTCTGAGGGAAGAGGCAGCAAAGTTGGTGAAGTGCTACACGTCAGCACATCAGGAATTGACCAGACCAAAGGTTACTATGGGGAATTTCTTGGTCCTTTTGCCGTTATGATATGTAGAGTAAGCCTACTGTATTGAGTGGGATTTCAACTTAACAATTAAATTGTTGAAGTTAATTAGCTGTTAATGCTTATCTTAAAACCCTTTTCCACTCTAATGATTATATGAAATTGGAACATTCACTTTAACATTAATCTATAAGACCCTCTGAGTCTGTGGTGAGGGACTAATGTTATGGAAGTTTACTGCTAGTTATATCTAGAGCTTTTACACGGCCATAAATAAATACTGTTGTTAATTTCTTTAAAACACAATCTGATGCAGACATTCTTGGCCAATCATCACTATTGATTGTCTCATTCCAGCCAGGTGGTTCAAGATTGAAGTTGAAATTGGACATCTATCCATGTCCTGAGGACATCGGGAAATTTCTTCAAAACCAGCCACTAGGGGCAACAGTGAGCACTATTACCATCAAGTAGGCTTTAGTAATCCTATTACTCTGGATAAGAAGGTTGTGTGTTTGATCCCAGTTGTGGACACTGGTTTTTTAAATCTTTCGTTTTAACCCTATCCCAAACGTTAACCCTTACCTTAACCATTCAGAATGAGTGCCTAAACTTAACCTTTAATTTCTAAATTTGACATTTAGAAAAGTGGAAAGAAACAAAAACACTTTTGGACTTTGACATTTGACGTTTGGAGAATGTGGATGAACATCTAATTATGCAGTGAGAGCTTGTTGCACATTCAACTACTATTGTATCAATAGACTATGCATTCAATCAGGGTGTGTCCAACAGTGTAATCATCAGGGGCGGATGCCAGATGGGCTGGACATTTTTTTGTGTAAATTATTTTTTTTTTAAATAGCTGGCGGCCCATGGTCCTGTTAAGATCATTTTTGTGCAATTACAGACATATTATTTCACTTAGAATTCACTGTATCACAATTCTAGTGGGGTCAGAAGTTTACATACACTAAGTTGACTGTGCCTTTAAACAGCTTGGAAAATTCCAGAAAATTATATCATGGCTTTAGAAGCTTCTGATAGGCTAATTGACATCATTTGAGTCAATTGGAGGTGTACCTGTGGATGTATTTCAAGGCCTACCTTCAAACTCAGTGCCTCTTTGCTTGACATCATGGGAAAATCAAAAGAAATCAGCCAAGACCTCAGAAAAAAAATTGTAGACCTCCACAAGTCTGGTTCATCCTTGGGAGCAATTTCCAAACGCCTGAAGGTACCACGTTCATCTGTACAAACAGTAGTACGCAAGTATAAACACCATGGGACCACGCAGCCGTCATACTGCTCAGTAAGGAGACGCGTTCTGTTTCCTAGAGATGAACGTACTTTGGTGCGAAAAGTGCAAATCAATCCCAGAACAACCGCAAAGGACCTTGTGAAGATAATGGAGGAAACAGGTACAAAAGTATCTATATCCACAGTAAAACGAGTCCTACAGTGAGGGAAAAAGTATTTGATCCCCTGCTGATTTTGTACGTTTGCCCACTTACAAAGACATGATCAGTCTATCATTTTAATGGTAGGTTTATTTGAACAGTGAGAGACAGAATAACAACAAAAAAATCCAGAAAAACCCATGTCAAAAATGTTATAAATTTATTTGCATTTTAATGAGGGAAATAAGTATTTGACCCCTCTGCAAAACATGACTTAGTACTTGGTAGCAAAACCCTTGTTGGCAATCACAGAGGTCAGACGTTTCTTGTAGTTGGCCACCAGGTTTGCACACATCTCAGGAGGGATTTTGTTCCACTCCTCTTTGCAGATCTTCTCCAAGTCATTAAGGTTTCAAGGCTGAAGTTTGGCAACTCGAACCTTCAGCTCCCTCCACACATTTTCTATGGGATTAAGGTCTGGAGACTGGCTAGGCCACTCCAGGTCCTTAATGTGCTTCTTCTTGAGTCACTCCTTTGTTGCCTTGGCTGTGTGTTTTGGTTCATTGTTGTGCTGGAATAACCATCCACAACCCATTTTCAATGCCCTGGCTGAGGGAAGGAGGTTCTCACCCAAGATTTGACGGTACATGGCGCCGTCCATCGTTCCTTTGATGCGGTGAAGTTGTCCTGTCCCCTTAGCAGAAAAACACCCCCAAAGCATAATGTTTCCACCTCCATGTTTGATGGTGGGGATGATGTTCTTGGGGTCATAGGCAGCATTCCTCCTCCTCCAAACACGGCGAGTTGAGTTGATGCCAAAGAGCTCGATTTTGGTCTCATCTGACCACAATACTTTCACCCAGTTCTCCTCTGAATCATTCAGATGTTCATTGGCAAACTTCAGACGGGCATGTATATGTGCTTTCTTGAGCAGGGGGACCTTGCGGGCACTGCAGGATTTCAGTCCTTCACGGCGTAGTGTGTTACCAATTGTTTTCTTGGTGACTATGGTCCCAGCTGCCTTGAGATCATTGACAAGATCCTCCCGTGTAGTTCTGGGCTGATTCCTCACCGTTCTCATGATCATTGCAACTCCACGAGGTGAGCTCTTGCATGGAGCCCCAGGCTGAGGGAGATTGACAGTTATTTTGTGTTTCTTCCATTTGCGAATAATCGCACCAACTGTTGTCACCTTCTCACCAAGCTGCTTGGCTATGGTCTTGTAGCCCATTCCAGCCTTGTGTAGGTCTACAATCTTGTCCCTGACATCCTTGGAGAGCTCTTTGGTCTTGGCCATGGTGGAGAGTTTGGAATCGGATTGATTGATTGCTTCTGTGGACAGGTGTCTTTTATACAGGTAACAAGCTGAGATTAGGAGCACTCCCTTTAAGAGTGTGCTCCTAATCTCAGCTCGTTACCTGTATAAAAGACACCTGGGAGCCAGAAATCTTTCTGATTGAGAGGGGGTCAAATACTTATTTCCCTCATGAAAATGCAAATACATTTATAACATTTTAACCTGCGTTTTTCTGGATTTTTTTGTTGTTGTTCTGTCTCTCACTGTTCAAATAAACCTACCATTAAAATTATAGACTGATCATTTCTTTGTCAGTGGGCGAACGTACAAAATCAGCAGGGGATCAAATACTTTTTTCCCTCACTGCATATCGACATAACCTGAAAGGCCACTCAGCAAGGAAGAAGCCACTGCTCCAAAACCGCCAAATAAAAGCCAGACTACGGTTTGCAACTGCACATGGGGACAAAGATCGTACTTTTTGGAGAAATGTCCTCTGGTCTGATGAAACAAAAATAGAACTGTTTGGCCATAATGACGTCGTTATGTTTGGAGGAAAAAGTGGGTGGCTTGCAAGCCGAAGAACACCTTCCCAACCGTGAAGCACGGGGATGGCAGCATCATGCTGTGGGGGTGTTTTCCTGCAGGAGGGACTGGTGCACAATAGATGGCATCATGAGGAAGGACAATTATGTGGATATATTGAAGCAACATCTCAAGACCCAACTTGTTGTGGGAAGCTTGTGGAAGGCTACCCGAAACGTTTGACCCAAGTAAAAAAATGTAAAGGCAGTGCTACCAAATACTAATTGAGTGTACCTAAACTTCTGACCCACTGGGAATGTGATAAAATAAATAAAAGCTGAAATAAATCAATCTCTACTATTATTCTGACATTTCACATTCTTAAAATATAGTGGTGATCCTAACTGACCTAAGACAGGGAATTTTTACTAGGATTAAATGTCAGTAATTCTGAAAAACTGAGTTTAATCGTATTTGGCTAAGGTGTATGTAAACTTCCGACTTCAACTGTATGCCCTCACTTCCCTGTGTTCCCTTGCTCAGTTTTCTCTGCTAGTTTCTCTATGTCCAGCAATACTATGCAGTGTCTGATCGGAGACCTATTAACAGGTACTTGAGAAGTGTTCTCCCTGTTTTCATTATTTATTTCTATCGTAGGTAGTATTTTGTCTGTCAGACGGTTTTTGGAGACTTATTTGCTCCGCCTTTCCTTTATCGTGATAAGTCCATTATTTTGTATTCTGGCTTCGGGACCACCAGTAAAGATTCTTGTTTCACCATCTCTGCCTACTGCCTACTGTATATCCTGCATCGCACCTGGGTCACACCTCACACCAACCCTTACAGAAAACTGAGCCACTATGGACCCAGCGGAGGCAGCACAGTATCGGAACGCACTGGCAACACAGGGAGCTATGCTGAACCAACACGACCGCAGCCTGCAGCAGATCACAGAGAATCTCCGCCAGCTGACGATCGCTGTGTAGAGCCGGGTGGACACCTGACCAGCCCCAGCAGCCGGCGGAACGGAAGCTGCGGCAGCGGCGTCTCCAGTCTCGCCTAAGACATCGCGGGAACCCGGCCTACCACCTCCGGAGAGGTATAACGGACGTCCAGAGGGCTGCAGGGATTTCCTCACCCAGTGTTCCCTGGTATTTAGCCTACAACCCTCATCCTTCTCGACGGAGCAGGGCCGGGTGGCCTACATCATCACTCTGTTGACGGGTCGGGCCCTTTCCTGGGCTATCGCAGAGTGGGAGAGCCAAACTCCGGCGTGCTCCGACTCCTACCAATTCACCCGGGAGCTACGCAAGGTGTACGACACCTCTTGGGTGGTGTCGGGGCACGAGGCCGGGAGGCGGCTCACGGCCTGTCGGCAGAGTGACCGTTTGGTGGCGGACTACTCCGTGGAGTTCCGGACCCGGGCTCGAGACATGACATCCTAATATTCTCAAAGGACATGAGTGAACACCAGCAGCACGTTCGGCAGGTCCTCCAACGCCTTCTCTGTCACCAGCTCTACGTCAAGGCAGAGAAGTGCATGTTCCACACAGATAGTCTCCTTCCTGGGATTTATCGTCACCCAGGGGGACCTACGGATGGACCCAGTCAAGGTCAGCACGGTACTGGATTGGCCCCAGCCCTCATCCCTCAAGCAACTACAGTGGTTTTTAGGGTTCGCTCATTTTTATAGGCGATGGATTCGCAATTTTAGCTCCCTAGCCGGCTCAACTCGCGTTAGGCCAGGTGGGCGTTGTTCTTCACCAGGTTCCGGTACAGGTGGCGCTTAAGAGGGCCTCGGTCAGGTCTCAACATCATGCCAACCGCAGGTGTCGCCCGGCCCCGGTTCTTCGCCCGGGACAGAGGGTGTGGCTCTCCACGCGGGATCTTCCCCTCCGCGTGGAGTCCAGGAAGTTGTCCCCCCGGTGCGTCGTGCCATTCAGAGTGGTACGTTGAGTCAACCCAGTGGCCTACCGCCTGCAACTTCCCCCCACCATGCGGGTGCATCACACATTCCATGTGTCCCTCCTCAAGCCCATCGCCACCTGTCCCCTTGATCCCCCTCCTCGTCCTGTTCCCCCGCTTCGCCTCGTCGGAGGACAGCCGGCTTTTACTGTGGACCGGATCCTGGAATGCCGGCTGGTGGGGTCTCCAATGTCTGGTGGACTGGGAGGGACATTCTGGACCCAGGGCTGATAACAACATTCAGAGACCGCTTTGTTGATGATTCAATTCCAGATTGACCATTTATGTTACAGGAGGGGGTCGCAGTTCCGGAGCGACCCACTAGGTGTCATCCTCCGACAACCTTAGGCACCTCCTCACTCACAGTCTGGACTAATCATTATCTTATTGTTGTCACCTGTGTCTACCTGTTCACCTGTGTATTTATGCCCTCACTTCCCTGTGTTCCCTTGCTTAGTTTTCTCTGCTAGTTTATCTATATCCAGCAGCGCTACGGAGTGTCTGATCGGAAGACCTATGAACAGGTACTTGAGAAGTGTTCTCCCTGTTTTTGTTATTTGTTTCAGTCTTAAGTAGTATTTCGTATTTTGTCTGTCAGCCGGTTTTTGGAGACTTATTGGCTCCGTCTTTCTTTTATCGTGATAAGTCCGTTATTTTGTATTCTGGCTTCGGGACCACCGGTAAAGATCCTTGTTTCACAATCTCTGCCTACTACCTACTCTATATCCTGCACCGCACCTGGGTCACACCAACCCTTACACATTTAGTCTTACTCGTTATCTGTCTGATGAGTCGAATGAAAGTGTAGCCTATACCACATACAGATCTGTATTTTCAATTTGAAGAGGAATTGATAGATACTGTGATGGCTGACAAATAGACAGCATGTCTGCTATATAATCACAATTGTTTAATCTGGCACCCCACCAGTTCTCCAAAGGCAAGTTAGGAGAGTAGCTACATAAGGCCTACACTGCGTTGACAACTGATTTAATGAATAATGAAACCCACATGGGGTAGCCTACATTTGAGAGCTTTGAGGTCATGGAGATATTGTCAATTATTATTCATATTATTCCAGTGGAAGTATGAAGATGGATGACGTCGCATACAAATCCAGTCGATAGCCCCTCCCTGACTTTGTGAATGTGGTTTTGGCAGAAGAGGGTTAGAGGTCACAACACATCATGTGGTGATCTCGAGAGTCCATATCCCGTGCGCGCAGGGTTACCACCTGAGCCACCTCGCGCTCTCCCTCGCCTACGCTCCCGTGTCAGAACTTGTGCGTGGACTGTAAATAGAAATCTATCGACATCGCAGCGATGCAGCTAAGCAGTCTCTGAACAGCTGCTGTTATGAGTTTTGCTTGTTCGGTTAAACAAAATCAAGACGATTCCCTGAGCTTCTCCACATTTACATGCTCAGCGCAACCTAATCAACAGCTCTCGAAAACAGAATGCAAAAAGCTATTAGTTTAACAGAATCTGTCTTCTAATTATTATTATTGTATTAATACTAACCTAATATCACTATTAATAATTAATACGCTATTACTAGGCTATACATGATAACAGTTAGGCCTAATCTAAACTTTTGAGAAAGGCTACGACCCGTTTCTTATTGTGCCGATCGGAATGAATCAATAGCATCTGTATTGATTGCCAGGGTGGTCGTTCACAACGTGCAGGCTTGATAGCCCACAGACGCACACCTATTCGGAGTCACTATCAACCACAGGCGTTCGGTCTGTTGCCTTCTGTTCTGGCTGTCAATATGACAGTTCAGTTCACATGATAGCCTATGGACTTGTGTGACCGTTTATTTTTTAAATATATTTTTTAAAACTATGCATGGGGAAGGAATAATGAGTTGACTCCTTAAAATCTCATGCACCCGGGATCAGCTATTTTTCATTCCTCGACTCATTCTTTCTACCAGGCTCATTGATAACATAGCGCTGTCTCACTTGTTATCAAGTAAGATCTGTTGCACAGCTGAGTTTTGAGGTGTGGACGCGCGGTTAGTAATCTGAAGTGACTCAAGTGAGTATAATGTCAAATTAGTACCAGAGGTGGGTAAAAAGGTGGGTAGACTTTTTAACCAAGGGATAAAATCTCAAGGAATCCGTGCGCTCCTCCGAGTATTTTTCAGCACCAAGGACAGCTACTCATGCGCGCAGCAGCTGCGAGGCGCGAAAACTTCCTTCACTCTCTGTCCTTGTCCTTCCTTCCTCCACCATCAGTATCCACGAATTGTTTATTCGGCACCATATTTATTGAAAGTATCACCAAGGATATGAAGTGCCTGACCTAATCTGTGTAACCTGTCGGACTTGGAATCGTTTGGATGTGAGATTCATTGGACAGGTAAGAGCTTTTGGTTTTTGTGTAGCCTACATTTGTTCCCAGCAACAGCAGCATGCACTTTGTATGCACGATTACGACCATGCTTTATTTGTAAGACTATAGCAATGCAACAAAGCTTTGTTATAGATATAACAGAGATACTCCTATTCTATTCCTACTTTCTTTTGACACACCTCTCCTGTGTAGAATTGTTGTTACAGAATTTGATTGACAAGTGGGAGAAAAAGAAATGTGTGAATACAATGACTACAGAATAGGGTTACTTGGTTGCTATAGTAAACAAATGAGATCATGGCACCATTCTAATCATCTTTCCTTTTTATATCTTCGAGCAAATTTAGTAGACACTAATCAATGTGTTTTTCAGAAGGGTCTCCTCATCCATCATATATTTGACTGTATTTCTATTATTCAACCTGTATGTTATTGTTATATATTGAGACTTTCAAAATCAAGTTACAGTTTCAATAGATCATACAGTTGGTCAAATGATGATGTTTCCTTTAATGAGTCGCCTACAACATCCAAACACCTGCCTTTAGTTTGCACATCTACATGGCTTCTGACGCCAGTGGCGAGTTGGGCATGTTCAGAGAGTCCAGGTTACACCTTGCATTAACATGTGGTTAATCGTGTGGTAAATGTGGTCTACACCTGTCTGAAAATGTTGGCACTATCAGAATGTGGACACCATTCGGACACAGGATGCATGTTAGCACCAGGTATGAACAGGGCTTTAGTGCATAACATAATATATCCAAGAGGTGGACAAACCCTTGGCTCACAAGTCAACCTATACACTCCACATCATAGATTCCCAGGTCATATACGATACAGTATAGTATACTTGTAATGCGTGTAGCTGCTAGATTTTTCAGGGCTGTGGGAACAAGTAAAAGGGGGAGAAGCCTTATCACAATGGCATTGCATGTTGGTGTCTTTATTGGAGCAAATGGTGTTGTAAAGCAATGGTGTTGTAAAGCAATGGTGTTGCCATGGTAGCACTCAGACCCAGGAAGCAGAGAGGCTTAAGAGGAACATGCTCTTCTCTTTTCATCTGAAGCTCCGAGCACAATCAGGAACAGGAGGTGGAGGAGGAGAATGAGGCGAGCCACTCGGTGCACCCATCTCTTTAGTCTTAATGGAATCCACCTCACCTGTATCAGCGCGGTGCAGAGTAGGCAGTGGTCCCACGGAGCACTTCACAGCGTCGCACGACGGCAACCCTGCCAATCCCCCTGGGTGTGTCAGGGGCTGGGAGTCGATGTAGCTCTGCGTATCAGAGTGTCTCAGAGCGTGGAGGAGCAGTGTTATTGCTGAGCACCCAGCGTGTTAAAATCCTTATCTGCCAAGAACATAAGTGTCCCCAGGGCCGGGCCGCCAGGCCACAGAGGCACCTAGATTGCTACTCATTAGTGTGAGGAGAAGGAGCTCACCTGTAGACCAGGATTAACCTGCAGGTTCATGGACCACTTGCTCCCAGGAGCCCGAACAAGCCTGTTCTCCTCTGACTCCTCCACCTCAACACATACTCACAAAGCCCTGACAAACGTTTTTGGGAAAGAATGTATTAAATATGTGTGCTTTCTGGAGAATGTCAATAAGATGTTCCTGTCTGTTTCAAAGGTGATTTTAGACTAAAGCACAGAAGACAAGACAAGCCCCATAGACTACAAGTCAGATGTCAGTGACTGTATTGAAATACTGTAAGTATGTGGATGAGGTAAATCTCTCACAAAGGACATACAGGTATTATAATGATAAGGACACTTTTTCTGAAGCCACAGCACCTTGAAGTAGGCCTATGTCACCACCATTCACCAGATGCATTGAGCATAGTATGGATGTACTGTATGGAAAATCATTTATGGAATCCAGTCACCTTCAATATGAATGTCAAGGGTTCCTTTGCAGGTAGATTTGCCCTGTTTCATCCTAAATTTGTTAGAGCATGAACTGATATAGAGAGGGAAACCAAAGTAACTAATTAAACCCAAATGCCTGATAAGAGATCTGGGTGACACTGAGATATCTTATCAGTCATTTGGGTTTTATAAGCTAGCCGTCATCTGTGATTAAACTGCAGGATGATGAATGGCTGTGGTCCTATCAAACAGGACAGCTTAATTACTTTCACCTCCTTATGATCTCTTTTTTAATTCACACACACACACACACACACACACACACACACACACACACACTATACTTGAATCCATGTTTGATGTGTGAGCTTTCATATTGTTTGACAAATTAGTTTGGAATTCTCTGAACTCCTACTAAACTAAATCTTTAGTTGATAAAAAATAACTTGCTAATGAAATAAGTGCCTGAACATCTCCTGCGACATTGTTTCCAGTGTGAGTTATGCTTCCAGGCATTTTTGCTCTTCCATAATAATGTGGCTAGGGCAGTACACAGCAGATGGTGTGTGTGTCCCTGGACAAGACTAATTGAGAGGCCTGGGGGGACAGTCAAGACCCCTGAGGTAGCTATGTAGGACCAGGGACAATGTGTGTGCAGCCATTTTTCTATCTCACTGAAACTAATTTGGTTTATATTGTGAGAATCTGTAAGTGTTCTCTGCTGCGCAGACATCATTTGTATTGGGGATGTGTGTGTTTGTGTTTGTACAGATGTGTTTGTGTGTGCGTGTGTGTGTGTATGTGTATGTGTATTTGTGCACATGTGAGAGGTGTGTTTGAGAGTGTTACACAGTACCAGTCAAAAGTTTGGACACATCTACTCATTCAAGGGTTTTTCTTAATTTTTTACTATTGTTTATATTGTAGATTAAACGTGAAGACATCAAACCTATGAAATAACACATATGGAATCATGTAGTAACCAATAAAGTGTTAAACAAAATCAAAATATATTTTATATTTGAGATTTTTCAAATAGCCACCCTTTGCCTTGATGACAGCTTTGCACACTCTTGGCATTCTCTCAACCAGCTTCACCTGGAATGCTTTTCCAACAATCTTGAAGGAGTTCCCACATATGCTGAGCACTTGTTGGCTGATTTTCCTTCACTCTGCCGTCCGACTCATCCAAAACCATCTCAATTGGGTTGAGGTCGGGGGATTGTGGAGGCCTGGTCATCTGATGCAGCACTCCATCACTGTCCTTCTTGGTAAAATAGCCCTTACATAGCCTGGAGGTGTGTTGGGTCATTGTCTTGTTGAAAAACAAATGATAGTCCCACTAAGCCCAAACCAGATGGGATGGCGTATTTGCTGCAGAATGCTGTGATAGCCATGCTGGTTAAGTGTGCCTTGAATTCTAAATAAATCATAGACAGTGTCACCAGCACAGCACCGCCACACCATAATACCTCCTCCTCCATGCTTCACGGTGGGAACTACACATGCGGAGATCATCCGTTCACCCACACCGCGTCTCACAAAGACACGGCGATTGGAACAAAAATCTTCAATTTGTATACCCCCCCCCCTACCTTGTTACAACACAACTGATTGGCTCAAATGCATTAAGAAGGACATAAATTCCACAAATTAACTTTTAAGAAGGCACACCTGTTAATTGAAATGCATTCCAGGTGACTACCTCATGAAGCTGGTTGAGAGAATGCCAAGAGTGTGCAAAGCTGTCATCAAGGCAAATGGTGGCTATTTTAAGACTCAAATATAAAATATATTTTGATTTGTTTAACACTTTCTGGTTACTACATGATTCCATATGTGTTATTTCATAGTTTTGATGTCTTCACTATTATTCTACAATGTAGAAAATAGTAAAAATAAAGACAAACCCTTGAATGAGTAGGTGTGTCCAGACTTTCGACTCTACATGTGTATTTACAGTGAGGGAAAAAAGTATTTTATCCCCTGTTGATTTTGTACGTTTGCCCACTGACAAAGACATGATCAGTCTATCATTTTAATGGTAGGTTTATTTGAACAGTGAGAGACAGAATAACAACAAAAAAATCCAGAAAAACCCATGTCAAAAATGTTATAAATTTATTTGCATTTTAATGAGGGAAATAAGTATTTGACCCCTCTGCAAAACATGATTTAGTACTTGGTGGCAAAACCCTTGTTGGCAATCACAGAGGTCAGACGTTTCTTGTTGGCCACCAGGTTTGCACACATCTCAGGAGGGATTTTGTTCCACTCCTCTTTGCAGATCTTCTCCAAGTCATTAAGGTTTTGAGGCTGAGGTTTGGCAACTCGAACCTTCAGCTTCCTCCACAGATTTTCTATGGGATTAAGGTCTGGAGACTGGCTAGGCCACTCCAGGACCTTAATGTGCTTCTTCTTGAGCCACTCCTTTGTTGCCTTGGCCGTGTGTTTTGGGTCATTGTCATGCTGGAATACCCATCCACGACCCATTTTCAATTCCCTGGCTGAGGGAAGGAGGTTCTCACACAAGATTTGACGGTACATGGCGCCGTCCATCGTCCCTTTGATGCGGTGTAGTTGTCCTGTCCCCTTAGCAGAAAAACACCCCCAAAGCATAATGTTTGACGGTGGGGATGGTGTTCTTGGGGTCATAGGCATCATTCCTCCTCCTCCAAACACAGTGAGTTGAGTTGATGCCAAAGAGCTCGATTTTGGTCTCATCTGACCACAACACTTTCACCCAGTTCTCCTCTGACTCATTCAGATGTTCATTGCCAAACTTCAGATGGCCCTGTATATGTGCTTTCTTGAGCAGGGGGACCTTGCGGGCGCTGCAGGAGTCCTTCACTGCGTAGTGTGTTACCAATTGATTTCTTGGTGACTATGGTCCCAGCTGCCTTGAGATCATTGACAAGATCCTCCCGTATAGTTCTGGGCTGATACCTCACCGTTCTCATGATCATTGCAACTCCACGAGGTGAGGTCTTGCATGGAGCCCCAGGCAGAGGTAGATTGACAGTTATTTTGTGTTTCTTTCATTTGCGAATAATCGCACCAACTGTTGTCACCTTCTCACCAAGCTGCTTGGCGATGGTCTTGTAGCCCATTAAGTATTTGACCCCCTCTCAATCAGAAAGATTTCTGGCTCCCAGGTGTCTTTTATACAGGTAACAAGCTGAGATTAGGAGTGTGCTCCTAATCTCAGCTCGTTAACTGTATAAAAGACACCTGGGAGCCAGAAATCTTTCTGATTGAGAGGGGGTCAAATACTTATTTCCCTCATTAAAATGCAAATCAATTTATAACATTTTTGACATGCGTTTTTCTGGATTTTTTTGTTGTTATTCTGTCTCTCACTGTTCAAATAAACCTACCATTAAAATTATAGACTGATAATTTCTTTGTCAGTGGGCAAACGTACAAAATCAGCAGGGGATCAAATACTTTTTTCCCTCACTGTATATGTATATGTGTGTGTATAAAATCAATCACAGTACAGTTTAAGACAGTGGTCACCAACCGGTCCATCACGATCGACTGGTCGATCTTCAAGCATTCCATATGTGTTATTTCATAGTTTTGATGTTTTCACTATTATTCTACAATGTAAAAAATAAAGAAAAACCATTGATTGAGTAGGTGTGTCCAAACTTTTGACTGGTAGTGTACATTGAGACAGAATGAATCAGGGAAGCCCACACTCTTGTTTCTCTCTTGTCACTAATTGTGTGTGTGATGAATAATGGAAAACCTCATGCAGCCCCTGAAACACAAACACCATGCATCCATCACCCTGTCTGGGACAATCACAGCTCTGCCTGTAATGAGCTCATGCACACACAAAGAACATAGACAGTCAAGGAATCTTAAATGAGGAAGTACACAGTGAGGTGGAATCAGGCCAATGGGAAGGGGCGGAGCTATGGAACTATCCTAGGGGATTCCCTCCCTCACACAGGTGCAGAGAGAGTGCCAGGGAGGGAGTTACTGTAAGGGGGGAGCTGAGTGGAGACACACATGACCAAATCCAAACCTATTCTCTGTTAAATAGCTGACCTGACTGGACCTCTCAGCCTACTTTCAGATCAATTATGAGGAAATGAACTGTGGTGGTGAGAGAGTGAGTGAGGGTCTGATTTGATTGACATCTTCCCAATTGCTGTATTTCCCCACTAGTTGCCATTCAGCGCCAGCCTCAGTTTGCCTGGGTTGCTATCATTTAAACTGCAAATAACGCCTTTCCCCTAATTGGTTTGGTATCAGTGACCTTATTTGGAAAGGTCAGCGTTCTTTAATTTTCCGAGATGTGTATGTCTTTTTGCCTCAGCGGTTATCATTGATACAGTCAATCTCCCAGGCCTGGATTCATGGAACAGTTTTTTCCTCTGCAGTTGAAGTGTTACTTCATGAGAAAAATTGATAAAAACTATCCTGAGAACATTTGTTTGTTATACAACTTTTCAGCACTGACCTTTTCAGGTCAAGTTGAACATCTACAAGTCCACAGTCTGCCAAATAGAGAGGAAGTGGCCTTCAATCTAAAACAGATATGATAAAACCTGTAGTGAGTTCTGAATAGGTGATATATATCTATCTCCTTTAGACTGTCACTAACTGAGGAGAGAGAGAGAGAGAGAGAGAGAGAGAGAGAGAGAGAGAGAGAGAGAGAGAGAGAGAGAGAGAGAGAGAGAGAGAGAGAGAGAGAGAGAGAGAGAGAGAGAGAGAGAGAGAGAGAGAGAGAGAGAGAGAGAGAGAGAGAGAGAGAGAGAGAGAGAGAGAGAGAGAGAGAGAGAGAGAGAGAGAGAGAGAGAGAGAGAGAGAGAGAGAGAGAGAGAGAGAGAGAGAGAGAGAGAGAGAGAGAGAGAGAGAGAGAGAGAGTATTAGTTAGGGCCTCAACTGAGAGAGATATTTGTCAGGCTGCCACTGCTTTCCCTGCACTGCCATGGCCAGAATAGGGGCATGGAAGTTGTGATTTCTCCACTCATTGTGCTCAGATTAATTACTACCAGACTAGACATGGCGCACATTTGGAACGGTGTGGATTGGACCTGCCAGTGTCTTGTGAGCGTGTGTAATGAGAATTTAGAGACATAAAGCATGTTTCTTCTGTTATAACTGGGGGATATCCTTGCCTGCTTTCCTCAGCCTCCTACCCTTTCAATTCCTTTACACCGCCTGGTTTGAAAAGTGTAAGAGGCTGGCAGGCTCCACACACTTGAATTAAAAAGGCCATCTGGTGAAGCGGAAAGCAGAAAAGATAGGGAAGAGAGGGGAGATGGCTCCATGGTAGAATAGAGGAAGAAATGAGGCTGGGTGCTCTTTGAAGTTTACAGTTAACCCAATTTAGGGCGAGGAAATCATTGTAAGCCTGTCGACCGTAAAGAAGACATCCCGTTATGGCCATTGTCCTTTGCTTTGCTACAGGGTATTGTATACATGGTTTGTTGTGGCTCCTATAAGTACTGTACATTAGACCACATTATGTAAAGTGAGTGTGTTGTTCTTCCTTATGGCTAGTTTGGCTGGTAAAATGCACGTCTGCACATTAGGTAAACCACAGGTCAAATTATCGAATTGTCTTGAGACCCCTTACATACCTCCACCTTGTAAAAAACAAAATAATAGTCGATAACAAATCTCCATTGTAATGCTGCATACTGTATATCCTCCTGTTGTTTTACCAAGGCGATTCCTTCCCAACCAAATACTAGAGACTTTTTTACATGTATGAGTAGTTTAATATTTTGCCTTAGAATATAATTTATAAAACATTAATTTAACAACATTGTTCAAATGCCCTCCTCAAAAATGCACTGTATCGTGATGTTCTGTATGGCTTTTTGAAGAGAGGGAACTTTTGGGAAGAAAAGGGAATGATATATCAGTTTAAGTGGGAAATATCAGGTCTGTACAGTATCAAATTAGGTTTGCTTTGGAATTCCTCTTCCAAACAGGGGATATGTGAAAGAATAGGAGTGTCAGAAAGAGAAAGAAGGATGAAAGAAAGAGAGAGTGTGTCCCGCTTGGGAGATAGCGGCCTCTCCTGGGAGTTGAATTGGATGAGAAAAGAGAGACAGTTTAGGAATCTTTCTCTCTCTCTCTCTATATATATATATATATATATTTAGGGCAACAATTGGGTATTCTCTGTCTCACTGTACTTAACACCCTCCTGGAAAAACACTGGGTGAATATGTTTGGGGAACTGTTGTCTCCGGTTGCTACTGTATATTCAGTCAGGCAGGGGTTGTGCAGAGGTACGGTACATTTTTGCTGTGACATCCCCACTCTCATTTGGTGTTGGAGAAAAAAGACCTGTCAGCCCACAAAACGCAGAAATAACATTGAGGGTTAGGGTGTATTGGTGAATTAAATATATAATGGTTGGTTATTTGTGATTTATCTTTGAATTACACATAGAGTAAAACACCTGACAAATGGCAATAATGTGTGAAATAGAGCCATACAGATGTAGGATCTAGTTTGTTACAGCAGAAAAATAATCCTGCAGCAACAGGAAATGTGAATTATTATGTGTATTATAATTCATGGACATTTTTGTAGTGGTTGATACATCTTTCGTAAGAGAAAATCAAGTCTGAAATGTCAAAGTGCAAATTACAAACTTCAGAACCCTTTTGCAGTGAGTGAGAAGATGCAATGAGAAGATGTGGCCAGTTTACAGCAGGCTTCCTTCCCAGTGCTCCCACAAGACCTTACTCCATGGTCAGATTGGCCCACATGTCCTCTCCTCGCCCATCTCCCATCTCCTCTCTACCCTTCATGTCTCCTGACAAGTTTCCATGGAAACAAAAGGTAGAGAGAGGGGCCCTAATGAGTGGGAGAATGTGTGTTGGTAAGATGAGCACCTATATCTCTGAGTGGACATGCACACGCATGCACACAAATACACCAACCATAGGAATGCGTACACAAACACACACACACACACACACACACGAATGCATGCACAGACACACACACCCACGCGTGCACACAATGATTGAAACACTGCATTTTTAGTTTTCATTTCAGAGAATGGTACTTAATTTAGGTAGTAAATATCCTGTGCCTTACAGAGCCGTATATATCAGAGCCGATGGCCATAGTGAGTGCCTCAATCCAATATCTTTCTCCCAGACCCTCAAAACAAAGAATGGGAAACACTTGTTTATTGAAGATTCCACATACTCAAGAGAAAATGGAGAAATCCAAAACAAAATCAGTACAAAGCCTGACTGCCTTTTTTATGACTCATTTTCATAATTTCTAGTCGATATGATTAATTACGGCTGGAGATCTCTCAGTGAGCTGGTTTGACTGGCAGAGGCAGCTAGCGGCAGTGGATAAGGCAGATGATACTGGCTTAATATCCTGCTCCGATAAACTGCTCCCTCCCTCCCCTTCCTCTGTAGTGTGGCTAATTAAGCCCTGGGGAGGACAGAGGAGAAGAGTGACATGATACTAGGAACCACAGACCTGCTGCTGCACCTCCTCTGGACCCATCAATTTTTTATTTAACCTTTATTTTGACAGGGAGTCATGCTGAGACCAAGGTCTCTTTTACAGATGAGCCCTGTGTACACATCAATACACATCAATAAACACTATACATCAATATTCACATCAATACACGAAAAACAAAACACAATCATATAAAAATTAAAACATTCTTCAGTAAAAAGGTCTGAATTTCCATAGAGGCACCAACTCTTCCAATTTTAGAGAGCTTTGGAGATTATTCCACAATTAAGGTGCAAAAAAACTAAAAGCAGATTTACCTAACTCAGTGGAGATGGAAGGGATCTCCAGAGCTAGCCATCCCATAGACCGGTTTTGGTAGCTCATACTGTAGGTTAACAATGAAGTAAGGCACAGCAGAAGTTTATGCAAGAGGGCTTTATAAACAAAAATAGTGCATCGATCTACGAGACTTCAAAGAGGGCCAGCCTACTGTCTGATACAGAAAGCAATGATGTGTACTGAACCTGTCCATCCATCTCTATAGGGTCCACTCTGGGTCCTGGTCCTCACTCGGCTCCACACCCAGGACCCTGATGCTCTACAGGGGCTACCTCCCAAATGCCACCCTATTCCCTAGTGGACTACTTTTGGCCAGGGTCCATAGGGCTCCTACGCCATTTGGGATGCAATCTGTCTCTGGCTCCCTACTGACCAGAGGGGAGGGTCAGTGGACATTAGGATATGGTTCAGCATGATCAACCAGTTCACCTTTGAGTGGAATTGGAGTAACGTGTTAGTAATTATTTAGTAGTGATATACTGTATGTTGATATGACAAATTATATTCAGTTCCAGTTTACATGAGGGCTTCACTGTGTTGTTTTATGCTGTGCATGTGTGCAGTGCTTAGTTAAGTTTATTTGTATGCAGTCCTGGTTTTCATTGGTTTCAGTTGGAAAAAAATTTATAAACCGAAACAAAGCTGTGATTGAGTAAACACAATGTCATTGTGGTATTGTAAATCCACCACTACAGTAGTTTCCTAATGTAAATGTAGATCATGATATTTATGCAAAATTGTCTGCAGGAAGTATGAATAAGCTTATGGAGTATAATGAAACAGTGTTTAGATACAATCCATCAGGGGAAAATAAGTATTCAGCTACTGCTGCAGGGAGATTTCAACAGCTCCTTTTGAGTGTGTGTATGACAGTGTATTTGTTACAGTGTTCTCCAATGGATACCTTTTGATACAGTTTGTGTGTGCATGTGCATGTGCATCTGTGTGTGTGCCTGCGTGTGTGTGTGCCTGCGTGTAGACTTATCTCCCTGCAATGAGAGACACGAGGCCAGAGAGGAAACTAGATGGAGAGAGGGAAAGAGAGAGAGGAAGAGTAGAAAGGGAGAGACAGAGAGAGTTTCACATCAGAACAGTAACATGGTACCTCAGGCACGGAGGAAGACGGAGACAAACACACACTATTCCAAAGGAAGCCATTCACCATGGGGGAGTGATTTGGTAGGTCACTAGGGAGCTGCTTAGGAACTCAGACATGACAAAGCTCTCTGGAGGATCCAGCCAGCGCCCTCAGTACACAGTGTTCTCACTCACATCACACACCCTAAATCTGTGTGTTCTACACCTGTGCAAAGAAACAAGATCACAATCTCTACCCATATACAGTACTAGATATAAAACCAAGGATTTCTGTGACATCCTACATCAGTATGTTTGGTGGTGTTTCCTATTTTACTGTTCATCTGTGTTCAGCCAGACAGCTACAGTAAAAGTGTAATCACATCCTGGCTATGTAACATATGATTATGTCACATTATCCTGTAATATGACTTGACAGACTCTCAGCGCACATGTTACCGTCCATGGGCAGTTTTCCTCTTATGTCGTTCACTGACAGACCTTAGAGAGCTATTTACCGTTTTATTTTATCGCTTTGGTACTATTTTCACAATTATGTCGTACATTTTCACAAATCTTAGTACAAAACTCCAAACAGGTCACACTTGTAACACAGCCAGTCTTTCATTCAAAACCTGTCATTGTGCATTCATTTGGATCGTAAACATCTCTCACCACACAACCATTGATTAAAAATATGAGTTTATTGTGAAATGTAATGACAACATGGTTTTAATCACCAAACACAACATAATGATTTCTTTTCAATTTAGTCGTTTTCACTACCAGTTAATCCAATAGCAAACAATGCAAGATATGTGTTTCAAATCACCCTTAGAAGTGGTGAAAGTAATAAATTACAGTAGATTACACAGTTTTCACATTAGGCAATACACTTACATTACCCCACAAAATTGACAGAAAATCTATAATTGCCATAATATCTATCCAATGTGTAATCTAAGATGTGATCAATGAAGACATCCTCTACAATCATTAATGCAATTTTTTTGGGGGGATATACTTGCAACATAGGTGTACTGTCTGTAATCAAATGTAAGAAATTAAATGAAGGAAATTAAATGAAGGAAAATAAAACATAACATTTAGCACACATTAATTTGCATTAAGCCTGTCTTGAGTATTTCGCCATAAATTCACATCCACATCACAGTGAATGTCCTCATTGTTCATGCACCTTAGGAAAAACCTTTTGGCATGGCGAATCCAAGCTTGACGTTGGTCTGCATTGATGTCGTCGGATGCCTCATCCCTGGCCAGAAGGAGGGTGGCACGCTCATGGGGATGGCGATCGTACACCTTCCACCTCCATGCTGAAACAATATCCTCAATAGGGTTGAGGAAAGGAGAGTATGGGGGCAGGTATAGGGTCACGAATCGGGGATGGGCCCGAAACCATGCCTCAACCACCTCTGCATGGTGGAACCTGAGATTGACCCACATAATGACATAGGTGACCTCTTCACCTTGAAAGAACTGCTCAATTTACTTGAGAAACACAATGGGGTGTGCAGCGTTGTAGGATCCAAGTAATGGCCTACATCCTGCCACACCATCTTCAGAAATAGCTGCGCACATGGAGATGTTTCCCCCATGTTGTCCAGGCACTTGGATGGTCACCCGATGAGGTTCCGCCCACGGTGCCGAGTTTTGGCCAGGTTGAAGCCAGCTTCATCAACAAAGATATACTTGTGATGGTTCACAGCAGCATCAAGCACCATCACCCTCTAAAAATATATTTTGGTTAGTTATTTTTACAGTATAGTTCCAATATGATATTATGAAGTAGCATGTGCATCAAATAGTAACAGTAATACAGTACAGTGCATTCGGAAAGTATTCAGACCCCTTGACTTTTTCCAAATGTTGTTACATTACAGCTTTATTCTACATTTGATTAAATTGTTGTTTTTCCTTATCAATCTACACACGATACCCCATAATGACAAAGCAAAAGCAGGTTTTTATACATTTTTGCAAATGTATAAAATAAAATAAAGGGGAAATATCACATTTACATAAGTATTCAGACCCTTTACTCAGTACTTTGTTGAAGCGCCTTTTGCAGCGATTACAGCCTTGAGTCTTCTTGGGTATGAAGCTACAAGCTTAGCACACCTGTATTTGGGGAGTTTCTCCCATTCTTCTCTGCAGATCCTCTCAAGCTCTGTCATGTTGGACAGGGAGCGTCACTGCACAGCTATTTTCAGGTCTCTCCAGAGATGTTCGATCGGGTTCAAGTCCGGGCTCTGGCTGGGCCACTCAAGGACATTCAGAGACTTGTCCCGAAGCTACTCCTGCGTTGTCTTGGCTGTGTGCTTAGGGTCATTGTCCTGTTGGAAGGTGAAGTTTCGCCCCAGTCTGAGGTCCTGAGCGGTCTGGAGCAGGTTTTCATCAAGGATCTCTCTGTACTTTGCTCCGTTCATCTTTCCCTCGATCCTGAATAGTCTCCAAGTCCCCGCCGCTGAAAAACATCCCCACAGCATGATGCTGCCACCACCATGCTTCACATTTTACATTTACATTTTAGTCATTTAGCAGACGCTCTTATCCAGAGCGACTTACAGTTAGTGAATACATATTTTTTTTAATGCTGGCCCCCCGTGGGAATCGAACCCACAACCCTGGCGTTGCAAACGCCATGCTCTATCAACTGAGCTACATCCCTGCCGGCCATTCCCTCCCCTACCCTGGACGACGCTGGGCCAATTGTGCGCCGCCCATGAGTCTCCCGGTCGCGGCCGGCTGCGACAGAGCCTGGATTCGAACAAAGGATCTCTAGTGGCACAGTTAGCACTGCGATGCAGTGCCTTAGACCACTGCGCCACTTCACCATAGGGATGGTACCAGGTTTCCTCCAGAAGTGACGTTTGGCATTCAGGCCAAAGAGTGCAATCTTGGTTTGGCCAGAGGTGGATGAACGTAGTGCCCTCGTTTGGGTGTAGGGTCTGAACAGAGCCTGAAGGTAAGGAGGTGCCGTTCCCCTCACAGCTCCGTAGGCAAGCACCATGGTTTTGTAGTAGATGCGAGCTTCAACTGGAAGCCAGTGGAGTGTGCGGAGGAGCAGGGTGACATGAGAGAACTTAGGAAGGTTGAACACCAGACGGGCTGCAGCGTTCTGGATAAGTTGTAGGGGTTTAATGGCACAGGCAGGGAGCGCAGCCAACAGCGAGGTGCAGTAATCCAGACGGGAGATGACAAGTGCCTGGATTAGGACCTGTGCCGCTTTCTGTGTAAGGTAGGGTCGTACTCCCAGCCGGCCCTGGTCCCACCTGTCCATAGACTTTATCACAGGGTTACCTCCATCCCAAGGGCTCACCACTATCCTGGTGGTTGTCGATCGGTTCTCCAATGTCACCCATTTTATCGCCTTACCCAAGTTGCCCTGGGCGAAGGAGACAGCTGATCTCATGATTACCCATGTATTGACTACACGGACTTCCCCAGGACATTGTCTCGGATCGTGGGCCCCAGTTCGTCGCACGGTATTGGAAAGACTTCTGCTCCCTGTTGGGGGCGTCGGTGAGTCTCTCATCGGGGTTCCACCCGCAGTCAAATGGGCAAACTGAGCAGGGCCAACGAGGAGCTGGAGAAGTTCCTACGCTGTTTCGTCTCCACTCAGTCCATCAACTAGAGCAAGTTCCTCATTGGGCTGAATATGCTCATAACACACTGCCGAACTCGTCCACTGGACTGTCGCCGTTCGAGTGTCAGTGTGACCAGACCTTCTCCAATTTGAGTACCCCTGCACTAGTCTATGTAGTGTTGTATATGTGTAACTATTAAAAAGCCAACTGAGATTTATTCCTGATTATTATTTGACCATGCTTGTCACTTATGAACATTTTTGAACATCTTGGCATGGTTCTGTTATAATCTCCACCCGGCACAGCCAGAAGAGGACTGGCCACCCCTCATAGCCTGGTTCCTCTCTAGGTTTCTTCCTAGGTTTTGCCTTTCTAGGGAGTTTTTCCTAGCCACCGTGCTTCTACACCTGCATTACTAGCTGTTTGGGGTTTTAGGCTGGGTTTCTGTACAGCACTTCGAGATATTAGCTGATGTAAGAAGGGCTATATAAAATAAAATTGATTGATTGATTGATTAGAAATGTTCTCTTATCACTTTTATTTCAATGTGTCATTATCCAGTGAAGATCCCTACTTCCACATCAGTTATTATCACAAATTTTGATGGAACAATACAACACAAATTTTACTGTCTCGTAAAGATGATATATACAGTGGGGGAAAAAAGTATTTAGTCAGCCACCAATTGTGCATGTTCTCCCACTTAAAAAGATGAGAGAGGCCTGTAATTTTCATCATAGGTACACGTCAACTATGACAGACAAAATGAGAAAAAAAAATCCAGAAAATCACATTGTATGATTTTTTATGAATTTATTTGCAAATTATGGTGGAAAATAAGTATTTGGTCAATAACAAAAGTTACTCAATACTTTGTTATATACCCTTTGTTGGCAATGACACAGGTCAAACGTTTTCTGTAAGTCTTCACAAGGTTTTCACACACTGTTGCTGGTATTTTGGCCCATTCCTCCATGCAGATCTCCTCTAGAGCAGTGATGTTTTGGGGCTGTCGCTGGGCAACACGGACTTTCAACTCCCTCCAAAGATTTTCTATGGGGTTGAGATCTGGAGACTGGCTAGGCCACTCCAGGACCTAGAAATGCTTCTTACGAAGCCACTCCTTCGTTGCCCGGGCGGTGTGTTTGGGATCATTGTCATGCTGAAAGACCCAGCCACGTTTCATCTTCAATGCCCTTGCTGATGAAAGGAGGTTTTCACTCAAATTCTCATGATACATGGCCCCATTCATTCTTTCCTTTACACGGATCAGTTGTCCTGGTCCCTTTGCTGAAAAACAGCCCCAAAGCATGATGTTTCCACCCCCATGCTTCACAGTAGGTATGGTGTTCTTTGGATGCAACTCAGCATTCTTTGTCCTCCAAACACGACGAGTTGAGTTTTTACCAAAAAGTTCTATTTTGGTTTCATCTGACCATATGACATTCTCCCAATCCTCTTCTGGATCATCCAAATGCACTCTAGCAAACTTCAGATGGGCCTGGACATGTACTGGCTTAAGCAGGGGGACACGTCTTTCACTGCAGGATTTGGGTCCCTGGCGGCGTAGTGTGTTACTGATGGTAGGCTTTGTTACTTTGGTCCCAGCTCTCTGCAGGTCATTCACTAGGTCCCCCCGTGTGGTACTGGGATTTTTGCTCACCGTTCTTGTGATCATTTTGACCCCATGGGGTGAGATCTTGCGTGGAGCCCCAGATCGAGGGAGATTATCAGTGGTCTTGTATGTCTTCCATTTCCTAATAATTGCTCCCACAGTTGATTTCTTCAAACCAAGCTGCTTACCTATTGCAGATTCAGTCTTCCCAGCCTGGTGCAGGTCTACAATTTTTATTTCTGGTGTCCTTTGACAGCTCTTTGGTCTTGGCCATAATGGAGTTTGGAGTGTGACTGTTTGAGGTTGTGGACAGGTGTCTTTTATACTGATAACAAGTTCAAACAGGTGCCATTAATACAGGTAACGAGTGGAGGTCAGAGGAGCCTCTTAAAGAATAAGTTACAGGTCTGTGAGAGCCAGAAATCTTGCTTGTTTGTAGGTGACCAAATACTTATTTTCCACCATAATTTGCAAATAAATTCATTAAAAATCCTACAATGTGATTTTCTGGATATTTTTTTCTCAATTTGTCTGTCATAGTTGACGTGTACCTATGATGAAAATTACAGGCCTCTCTCATCTTTTTAAGTGGGAGAACTTGCACAATTGGTGGCTGACTAAATACTTTTTTCCCCCACTGTATTTGTTGGAAATGAGATGTGTGTGTGTCTGTAAGACAAAGGTCTCATTGTGTTGTAGCATTGACTGACTCCTCCTCTGTTTGATCCTCAGGCTGGAATCAACAGAACCTTAAAGACAGGACAAAAAATCTGGCGCTTTGAGATCTGGTGCCACCGTGCCACGCTTCTTTCTTCCTTGCTAGCGTACTGTACCCTTCCCAGCTCCAGAGACAGAGAAAACCACAGGAAGAGAAGCACCAGACAGCAGTGACCTGACTCACCCAGGGCCCAGGGACATGTCACCGGGGAGGTCCCCTTGGTTGGGGCTGCGCCCCCTGCCTCGACCCCTCCACCTCTCCCACCTCTGCCTGCTGTGTGTGTGTATGTACCTCCTGGCCCAGGCCCCACTGGGTCTCTCTATGTCAGGTTTCAACACGGACAGCAAGAGAGAGATCACAGTGGACGGGGACCTGATCATAGGGGGGCTGTTCCCTGTGCACCAGAAGGGCGAGGGGCCTGAGGACTGTGGGAAGATCAACGCTCAGAGAGGGATTCAGAGACTGGAGGCCATGTTGCTAGCTCTGGACGAGATCAACAAGGACGAGCGCCTGCTGCCGGGGATACGGCTGGGATCCCACATCCTGGACACCTGCTCTAAGGACACCTACGCCCTGGAACAGAGCCTGGAGTTTGTCCGTGCCTCCCTCACCAAGGTGGACGACAGCGAGTACACCTGCCCTGATGGCTCCTACGCCGTCCATGACGACGTCCCTCTGGCCATCTCTGGGGTGATAGGAGGCTCATACAGCGATGTCTCCATACAGGTACAGCACTGACTCTATACACACACACACACACACACACACACACCTCACATGCAACCTGTAATATGCAATTAATATGACAGTCTATTAAACTGAATATCTGACTACATAAAGATAATTTAGCAATATGCAATAGACTATAGTTGAGTTAAAGTAATAGAAAGGTCAAGAAAGGTCTGAGAATGGTCTATATCAAAGGCAGATATTTAATATCATTCTAAAATTAATGATAACATTATTCAAGACATAAAGCTTAAGTTACAAGACAATACTAGCATTACAATACATTATTGTAGGCATGATCAGAGAGGGGGAGAGAGAGAGAGAAGTCATAGCCTGAAAGGGAAAAAGAGTATCTCACCAGCGCAGGTCAGGAACAAAGAGAAAGAGACAATGAATTTGAGACCCCTTTAAACATCTGAGTTTGTTTGGATTCAAAATCTGAGTTGTTGACCAATAGTATTAATGTAAAGTTAACCTCCAATCAGATATCAGACCTACAGTATGTTATCACAACATAACCTCTGCTTCACATAATTGGGGTTGGAGAGCAACACAGAGAAGGCTAAATTCCTGAGTATACAATAAAAGTGGAAACAGTCACTTCAGGATCTGGGCCACCTTACATAATCCTCCCTTCAACACATCTGATTCTAGATCAGACAGAAGTGTTCACAACCGGACTGCCAGCACTGTAGTCACTGTAGACAATCTTCAGACCAGTAGTCCATGGACCTAGCAGCATCAATTCAGGAGTGTCCTTTTGGCGGGTAGCATTGTCTTCTGCTTTAGACATGCAAATGTTCTGAGGTAGCACCATCCTGCAAGCTAGTAAGGAATGCTCCATTCTTTGTAAGAGTGAAACAAAGAGACTGAAGGGACACTAAAACATCACAGATTCATTCAACATTTAAATAAAAATGTTATCTGATTGGATTGGTCAATAGCAACTTCAGATGTGGTTTTATCAAGATGATCAGAGATCACCGCATTATTAAATATAGTATATTTTAAATTAATATTAATATCCCTTGGAGAGAAAATGGATTGGCCTTGAAAATGAGAAAATAACCAGAACTTTGAAATAATCAAGAACAATTCTTGAAGTTAAATCAAAACAACTTTCAAGCAACTCAAAATATAAATACAATTATAGGGTTTCACAAGCAATTTAAAATTTGGAAATTAAGTGTTGCATCTCAATTTACAGCACCCAACATTAGCATACCAATGGGGAAGGCTCTAATGCCATTTTGTGAGAAACAAGGCAATGACCTTTTTAGGACATTCTCAGGACTTTCATTGCATTAGTCTTTAACACGTCACATGATGATCCCAATTGAACGTTCTCTGGGGGACCTTTGTCTAGTTCCCTGTCAGTTCCCAGGACGTCACTGAGGACCATGTTAGGACCTTTTTAGGACATTCTCAGGACTTTCATTTGACTAGTCCTTAGGAAGTCGCGTGATGGTCCTAAGGGAACGTTCTCTGGGGGACCTTTGTCTAGTTCCCTGTAAGTTCCCAGGACTTTCATATTACTAGTCCTTAGGATGTCGCATGATGGTCCCAAGGGAACGTTGTCTGGGGGACCTTTTAATAGTTCCCGGTTTGACCCTGTGACATTTTTAGGAGATTCTTGGGGCATTGTGTCATGGTCCTCTTTTTAATTTTTAATTTTATTTAACCTTTATTTAACTAGGCAAGTCAGTTAAGAACAAATTCTTATTTACAATGACGGCCTACACTGGCCAAACCTGGACGATGCTGAGCCAATTGTGCGCCGCCCTATGGGACTCCCAATCACGGCCGGTTGTGACACAGCCTGGAATCGAATCAGGGGGTCTGTAGTGACGCCTCAAGCACTGAGGAAATGGTCGCCTCTGAAGGTCACCTGAACGTTTTTGGGACATTGTGTCATGGTCCCCTGGAGGTTTTGTCTAATTTCCTGTTTGGGACACAAAAAAGTCCTAAAAACGTCTTTGGGAAACTGAGAACTAGACAAAAACCTCCAAGGGACCATGACACAATGTCCCAAGAACATCCTAAAAATGTCCTCGGGGATGTCCCCGGGACCAACCGGGAACTAGATAAAACCTCAAGTGGACCACAACGTCCACTTGACGTTGTGGTGGACGTGCTTGATAGCACTGTGATACCACTGTGATACTAACTGTGCCACTAGAGATCCTGGTTCGAATCCAGGCTCTGTCGCAGCCGGCCGCGACCGGGAGACTCATGGGCGACGCACAATTGGCCCAGCGTTGTCCAGGGTAGGGGAGGGAATGGCCGGCAGGGATGTAGCTGACGACTTCAGGCGACCATTTCGTGACATCCCAGGGACGTCCTAACGACTCATTATTGTTTGCATGGACATTCGCAAAAGTCACCTATATAGATGTCACAAATGGATATAGAAACCATTGAGTTGTAAAGGAAGAATGAGTTAACACATCATCGTCAAATAATCAATATCCTAAGTTTTAGGAGAACGCTCCCAATCTACCCTATGCTGCAAGTAGAATTGTAATGGTCGGCCCCTCCCTAAATCCCATCATCTCTGCATAGTATGACTGCTTCTGTGACAAGAGTTACAGAACCTAACTGGATAGTTGGTCCTACTCTGTGGGCCGGCAGGCTGCCTGAAATGTGCAGGAGGATTTCCTCTGCCAAGATTCCAAGAGTGCCTAACCGTATGCCATTCTTTCGGTTGAATGCATTCAGTTGTGCAACTGACTAGATATCCCCTTTCCTTTCCTTTTTACAGAAATCACAACAATGCTTTGTGGGCTGTTTGTACCTGTCCTAATAGCTGCAATAGGGGCTGTTTCAGTAGCTTGGCTCGCTCACAAACTGGAGAGCAGCGTGGATGCGCACACCACACCCATAGGTGGGACTGACTGTGCGACAAACCCGCTATCTGTATCCGAGTCAGACAAGTAGTTTTGGAGCATATTTGTGCTCTATTCTAACAAATCTCGCTGCGCGTCATGTAGAAATGTCCTAGTCAGATCATGCTCTTTTTTTGCATGCTTAAAGTTCTGACTGCAATTGCTCTATTTTGCGCTCTGATGTCCCTTTTATTGTCAGATAGGTGCAGTGAAATGTGTTGTTTTTACAGGGTCAGCCATAGTAATACGGCACCCCTGGAGCAAATTAGGGTTAAGTGCCTTGCTTAAGGATACATTGACAGATTATTCACCTTGTCGGATCGGGTATTCGAACCAGCGACCTTTCGGTAACTGGTTTAACACTCTAACCGCTAAGCTACTTGCCGCCCCACAGTGGTATCACAGTGCTATCAAGCATGTTCACACCTAGTTTGCTGTGTCGCAATTTGTTTTTGCCAAGTAAAAATACAGCAAGCTCTAGAATTAACATCCTCTTAGATGTTTGTTTTTTGCATGCCAATATATTGCCAGTACTGAAAAATGTAATCCCTAGTCAAATCGAATGTGAGAATTTTCTTGCCTTTTTTGATCAAATCATTAATGAGTTGATTGCCATAACTCAAACAGATCGGTTGCTTGCATATTCTCCATCACGCGTGTGTTCGTTATATGTATTGGAATCTTATGGAATAAACTCCAGTTTAGCCCAAATGATCCATTAGATAAATCACGTTGTGGTCACCATGTACTGCAGTGGTGATATTTATCATATATGTATTATTATATACAGTATCTCACATGCGACCCATAATAAGACTATGCAATTAATATCATAAAGTCTACTAAACTGAATATCTGACTCCATAAAGATATTTTAGCAATATGCAAGAGACTATAGTTGAGTTGAAGTAATAGAAAGGTCAAGAAAGGTCTGAGAATGGTCTGTCCTAAAATTAATGATAACATTATATAATGCATTAAGCTTAAGTTACAATACTAGCATTACAATACATTATTCTAGGCATGATCAGAGAGGGAGAGAGAGAGAGAGAAGTCATAGCCTGAGGTGCCCCAAGAGTCCCTGAGGTGGTGAGAGAAAAAGAGAGAGTGAATCTCACCAGCACAGGTCAGGAACAATGAGAAAGAGACAATGAATCTGAGACCCCTTTATAACATCTGTTGACCAATAGTATTACTGTAAAGTTAACCTCCAATCAGATATCAGCGCTACAGGATGTTATCACAACAGAACCTCTGCTTCACAGAGGTGTGACATAATGGGGTTGGAGAGCAACACAGAGAAGGCTGAATTCCTGAGAAGACAATGAAACCTTTCATATAGAGTATAAATTGTCACTTCGGGGGCTAGGCCCACCCTACATACACGCTAATTACCTTTGTTTATGCTGCTCCATTCTATAGACTCATACTTGTATCTTACCTACACTGAGTGGCGCAGTGGTCTAAGGCACTGCATCGCAGTGCTAGCTGTGCCACTAGAGATCCTGGTTCGAATCCAGGCTCTGTCGTAGCCGGCCCCGACCGGGAGACCCAAGGGGTGGCGCACAGTTGTCCAGGGTAGGGGAGGGAATGGCCAGCAGGGATGTAGCTCAGTTGGTAGAGCATGGCGTTTGCAACGCCAGGGTTGTGGGTTCGATTCCCAAGGGGGGCCAGTATGAGAAATAAAAAAATAATGTATGCACTCACTAACTGTAAGTCGCTCTGGATAAGAGCGTCTACTAAAATGTAAATGTAAAAACATCTGCTCTTTCCATGACAGACTATCCAGGTGAAAGCTATGATCCCTTATGAATGTAATTTGGTAAATCCACTTCAATCAGTATAGATGAAGGGGAGGAGACAGGTTAAAGAATAATTTTAAAGCTTTGAGACAATTTAGACATATTGTTTATGTGTGCAACTCAATATTAGGAAGGTGTTCCTAATGTTCGGTACACTCAGTGTATGGTTGCTGATTATAAGTCCTGAGAGTTTTCTAGATTCTTGCTAAATATACTTTCTGAAAGTGAAATAAGGAGATGTTTTTTCTTCTTCTAACCAAACACTGAATTGCTCCTAGTTTCTAAATGTATCTCCTAGTCTCGGTTTTTGAACAATCCCAACACATGCTAGGTAAATACTGATGCAGCAACTGTTCTGTGAATCTATGTCACTGTCCAGATAGCCGTGTTTTCACTCCATAGAATAGAGCAGGGACACGATGATTGATGATCATATAACTGTCTCTACTTAAACTAAAGTACCGGCAAGCAATTAAGGTGCTTCATGTTTAGTGAGATGTTAACACAGGAGCTTTAATGAGAATGGGTTCCGTACGGCAGATCTGTTTACCTGTTTGCCCATATGCTTGGCTGATTTCATTTAGAGGAGCTCCTCTCTTCCCTGGTAATTCACACTCCAGCAGTGGGCCTGTCAGATGCAGACACGCTGCAGATGTTGGGTTGAGGAGGACGTGCTGATAGGATGACTAGTGACAGCATGATTACTCTCAGTAGCAGTAACAGTAGCAGAAGTAGCGACTGACTGGTGAGGCAAGGCAAGTTCCTCAAAAGGACGTGATGAAAGGCCTACTAATCGGACCCACGTACAGTGCATTTGGAAAGTATTCAGACCGCTTGACTTTTTCCTGATTTTGTTACGTTACAGCGTTATTCTAAAATTAAATTGCTATTTTTCCTCATCAATCTACACACAATTCCTCATAATGACAAAGCAAAAATTGTATTTTTTTGAATTTTTAGCAAATTTATAACAAAAATAAAACGGGAATATTACATTTACATAACTATTCAGACCCTTTACTCAGTACATTGTTGAAGCACCTTTGGCAGCGATTGCAGCCTCGAGTCTTCTTGGGTATGACGCTACAAGCTTGGCACACCTGTATTCGGGGAGTTTCTCCCATTCTTCTCTGCAGGTCCTCTCAAGCTCTGTCAGGTTGGATGGGGAGCGTCGCTGCGCAGCTATTTTCAGGTCTCTCCAGAGATGTTCGATCGGGTTCAAGGCTCTGGCTGGGCCACTCAAGGACATTCAGAGACTTGTCCCGAAGCCACTCTTGTGTTTTCTTGGCTGTGTGCTTAGGGTCGTTGTCCTGTTGGAAGGTGAACCTTTGCCCCCAGTCTGAGGTCCTGAGCGTTTTGGAACAGGTTTTCATCAAGGATCTCTCTGTACTTTGCTCCGTTCATCTTTCCCTCGATCCTGACTAGTCTCCCAGTCCCTGCCACTGAAAAACCTCCCCGCAGCATGATGATGCCACCACCATGCTTCACCGTAGGGATGGTGCCAGGTTTCCTCCAGAAGTGACGCTTGGCATTCAGGCCAAAGAGAATCTTGGTTTCATCAGACCAGAGAATCTTGTTTCTCATGGTCTGAGAGTCCTTTAGGTGCCTTTTGGCAAACTCCAAGTGGGCTGTCATGTGCCTTTTACTGAGGAGTGGCTTCTGTCTGGCCACTCTACCATAAAGGCCTGATTGGTGGAGTGCTGCAGAGATGGTTGTCCTTCTCATACCCAAGAGGACTCGAGGCTGTAATTTCTGCCAGAGTCATTATGAGGTATTGTGTGTAGATTGATGAGGGGGGAAAAAAACTATGTAATCAATTTTAGAATAAAGCTGTAAAACACACACAGAGAGAGACAGAGAGACAGAGACAGAGAGATCGAGACAGAGAGACAGAATTGTGGACATAGTCTTAGACACGATCACCTGTATTTACAAACACACACACAACTCCGTCCCAGCTCTGTCAGAGGAGCTTCTCTAGCCTAAAATGATACCTCCCCTAATACCATGATCATAGTTACCTTCTGGCTAGCCTACAGTAGCACACCATGCTTATTATCACACACACCACTGCTGAACAAACCTATACCTTCTGGGCAGCCACAGACCACCAGTGGATTTCAATTAGGGTCCAAGGCATTTTTAAACCTGCAAATGGAATCTCTGCAGTCCTTTCTTCCCTCTGCTCTGCTTCATAGGCAGAATGAGTGCTGCTTGGATGAATAATAGAGTGGACCATTCTAGCCAGCGGGAGAGGGTCTGCTCTCTGCATGAGATATAACAGGATAAATATATTCAATGAAGGTATGTAAAAAGCTTGGGAAGGATTGCTCTCTGGGGTGCCTTGGTGAGTGCTACACAGTGCTTAATTTTAGATACTGATGACATCGCGGGGAATCCCCATAGATGAAGGGGTCATTTGAGCATTATTTTTGTAACGATCCCGGCAGTCTGAGTCGGGTCCTGTCTGTGGTCTAGTTGTTCTGCTCGTGATCTCCAGTTTCCCGAGGGTGCTGGAACGCTCCGGGGAGCTCTCTTGATTTCCGCACCTGCATCCCATCAGCAATCTGCACACCTGGTCCTGATCATCACCCTTCTTAGGCTCTGGTCTAACATCCATTCCCTGCCGGATCGTTAGCCATTAACATCATTCTCCCGGAACCTTCACCCAACCCCTGCCGTGCCATCGTTTAATCTGCCACTTCACCTCCACCTACTCATCTCCGCCACCCGCTCCGTCTCCTGGATTATTCTGCACCTTTTGAATCTGTAATAAACACTCACCTTCGTTCAACTCTCCTTGTCCTGGTCTGCTTCTGGGTTCTGTCTTAGGGAACCGTGACAATTTTTATTCGTTTCCCTCTCCTGTCATCAGGCTGTGAGGGGGATCCATAGACTGTGCAATTCATGCACTGATCTAGCCATCATCTAAACAGACTCCACTACAAGGAGCTAATGTTTAAGTAGAATATATCAGACTGAATACAGCAATGTGCTATTACTATCTCTAATCTAATGTGCTGTGTATTCCTCCAAAACAAACAGAAATACCTAACACAGAGAGAGCTCCTGTGAGGAGGTAGTGAATAGAGAGACTCAAAGGATAGAGAGAGAGGGGATGGAGGGCATGCAAACACAGGCTTGATGAACAAAGTGTGACTTTGGTGGAGGACTGTATCTGGGGCTCCTGTCTCCTCTCAGGGAGCATGCCCTTGTCCTGTGGTAATTTATAGAGCTGTTATTACCAGCCTCTGTTCTCAGGTCTTCCCCAGCTTCACCCACAGTGGATCCACTGAATCTATCGGCAGGTTGAATAGACCCACCTGCCTGCCTGACAATGCCCCCAGCCTTTGGATAAACCTCTTTTGAACCACATGCCCTCTGCCCTGTACTTAGACTACACACAGTCTCAGAGGGTGAAGGGGATAGCCTGGTACCTGATCTGTTTGTGCTGCTGAAGGAGCTCCCTCTCAATCTCTATGTTGTAGTGGTGAACTGGTGGGCCTGTGGGTGTCTTTCTGATGAACTAGACCCAGTCTAGTTGGGCTGATTGAACTTGGCCCGGACCTCTCCACATGGTTCCAGGGAGTGTAAGTCTGCCATCACCTTCATGCCGACACCACTGATTGTGCTTTATAGGGCGTTTTGTTCAGCCTTCCCTTTGTGTGCTGAGCAAACTAGCCCTCAATTATTAATAATAATAATAATATGCCATTTAGCAGACGCTTTTATCCAAAGCGACTTACAGTCATGTGTGCATACATTTTTGTGTATGGGTGGTCCCGGGGATCGAACCCACTACCCTGGCGTTACAAGCGCCGTGCTCTACCAGCTGAGCTACAGAGGACCACTAATCTTCCCTTGTATTGTACTTCCTTTATCATTCATGTCTTAAGCACTTTGGGTTTGTGGAACAGCGCGTCGCAAACACACTGTACTGTCATCACGATTACGGCTGAGGTAATTCCTACAAAGGCTCACATTGTTGTGCGGACTGCTGAGTATCTGATTCATAGAGACTGATTGATGGTCCCATAAACAATGATTTCCTGTGCTCCTAACAGGCTGTCAGAGTGAGCCAGAGATGATGTTTTTCAGAGATATGTAGGTGGAGTGAGTAATGAGTGTGTGTGGGTGTCTTTCACACTAGCTGCAGGTTCTACTGCTCTGAAGCCTTTGGCTCATCAGCCCCCTCCTCTCCTCTCATGTCTGTCTACCCTGCTCTCCCTGTATAATATCAGACTAGGGGCCTTGTCTGGGCTGTCCGGGTGAACCCCAGGTGGCCACAGAACACCTCACAATTCCCTGGTAAACGTCCCCATCGCCATGAAGATGCAGCAGAACATGGCCGCCGCCACTCGGAGAGTCTGGACTGGTCACAGTGAGAAGGTTGGTGCTGCTGCAGCCTGCCGGTGGAGTTGTTGTTGTGTCCCAGAGTCAGATATGATCTGTGGGTGGATCTAGCCTGGGGCCTGGCCAGTGGGCGTCATGGCATTCCACAGGCACAGATTGAGGTGTCTGTGACGGGTCTGTGACGCCATCGGAGGCTCCACACAGGCTTACCCATCTCTTGGGTGCAGCAGGGCTGTTGGGGGATCTGAACCAGCCTCGTGCTGACAGAGAGAGGCCTACGCTCAGAGAGAAGAGGGGATAGAGGGATTCAAGGCTTTCACCGGTTTCACAGGAACAGCGAAGACAATGATGGATAGATACACTCTGAGTGAACACAGCATTATTCACAAGCCAGTTGACAGCCTAATACTGCCATCTTAGACAGACTTAAGGGCGCTTTGCAGCCATCTGTAGGTATTGAAATGAGTCAATTGTATGATTTAATGGAATGCTTGTTCTTCACAAACATTTAACCAATTTAGTCTTAATGTATATTTGAATGACATCAGAGATCATTGTGGCTTCTTCATTCATGTGTGAAACTGATGTCAAATACCAGAATATATCTCATTACAGAAAGGATTCCTGCACGTCTACACAACATATGTTAGTGATATACCTACATGTTGCTCTCTTCAAAATGACCCCTATAATTCAGCACTACAAAGGCATTTAACCCCTATTTTACCATTTAAATTGACTGAGAACACATTCACATTAATGACCTGGGGAGTAGTTACAGGGGAGAGGAGATGAATGAGCCAATTGGAAGCTGAGGATGATTAGGTGGCCATGATGGTATGAGGGCCTGATTGGGAATTTAGCCAGGACACCGGGGTTAACACCCCTACTCTTATGATAAGTGCCATGGGATCTTTAGTGACCACAGAGAGTCAGGACACCCATTTAATGTCCCATCTGAAATACTGCACCCTACATAGGGCAATGGCCCCAATCACTACCCTGGCGCATTGGGATATTGTTTGGGAGGGGGGACCAGAGGAAAGAGTGTCTCCTACTGTCCCCCCAACACCACTTCCATCAGCATCTGGTCTCCCGTCCAGGGACCAACCAGGACCAACCCTGCTTAGCTTCAGATGCAAGCCAGCAGTGGGATGCAGGGTGATATGCTGCTGTGCTGTTTTTACAGACACCAACATTTCAGTGGGTATCAATGAGTAGTTGAGAGTGCTTTAGCACTATTTTTCATCATCAGCCATGCGGGTGCTGTGTGTTAATTAGTGATGCAGTATATTCTACAATTACAGCGAGGAACATTTAGCCTTCGGGCTAGGCTGTAATTAAAGCATCGCAGAGGCTCCAGCAGCGTTACCCTCGACAACAGCCCTGTTAAACATGACTCACTGCTACACAGCAAATTGGCCAGTGTTACCTAGTGTTGATTTTTTATTTTTTATTTTTTACATCTCTAGTATTGATTCAGTAGTTAAATTATTTCTGTAAATAGTTAAATTAACACTCAGTGGTGTAAAATAACCCCAGTGTTGGTGTTAATAACCAGAGTTGAGCGTGATTGTGTCATTTTTACTGTGTAGAGTGAAACACTAAAAGCCACGCCCATCATTATCACATTTCCCAGCATGCTCTATTGCAGGTGGATTTTAAAAAATTGTTTGTTTGAATATCTGGGTTTTTGCATGTACATTGATTAATTAATCTTATGCTACACAAAGATAAATAACATACATGTTTCTAAAGTAATCTAATCTGTTAGTTGACTTATTGCACCCAATACTGAAATGTTTGTTCCAGTTTAGATGGTTTAGGTAGTCTCTTTAGCAATCTTCCAAAACCTGGCAGTAATTCTGAATGCATGTTGCGGGAGAATAAAAAAATCCAATTGTTGGCTATCCCCACTCTGGCAGGATTCCAATAGGAATTACACATAATATTGCAAGCCAGCATAATGTGACTTGCAGGCCAGCTGTGGCCTGTAAACCAGGAGTTTTAGGTCACTGTATAAGGGTAAAACCAGGCCCTCAAAGTAAGGCCTTATGATATGCTGTATGTGATGTATTGTCTTAAATATTTTAATTTCAATGATATCATATTTGCTTAGGAACTCACTTGGTTAAGGCCATAGGACTGAAAATTAAAAATGTCACCAACCTTGTCTCTGTCACTAACGAATACAGTAATGGGTGGTAAGTCTACAATTCATTCGAAAGGCAAGGCACACTGGGAAATATGCAAATAAGGCTTTGCACCCTACAGTTGTTGTTAAAACAACACCCTCAAACTACAGTGCATTCGGAAAGTGTTCAGACCCTTTCACTTTTCCCACATTTTATTATGTTACAGCCTTATTCTGAAATGGATATATATTTTTTTTATCCCTCATCAATCTACACACAATACCCCAAAATGACGAAGCAAAAACAGGTTGTTCGAAATTTTTGCACATTTAGTCAAAATAAAAAACAGATTCAGACCCTTTGTTATGAGACTCGAAATTGAGCTCAGGTGCATCCTGTTTCCATTGATCATCCTTGAGATATTTCTACAACTTTATTGGAGTCCACCTGTAGTAAATGCAATTGATTGGACATGATTTGGAAAGGCACACACACACCTGTCTATATAACATTTACATTTTAGTCATTTAGCAGACGCTCTTATCCAGAGCGACTTACAGGAGCAATTAGGGTTAAGTGCCTTGCTCAAGGGCACATCGACAGATTTTTCACCTAGTCGGCTCGGGGATTAGAACCAGCGACCTTTCGGTTACTGGCACAACGCTCTTACCCACTAAGCTACCTGCCGCCCAAGGTCACACAGTTGACAGTCCATATCAGAGCAAAAACCAAGACAAGAGGTGGAAGGAATTGTCCATAGAGCTCTGAGACAGGATTGTGTCAAGGCACAGATCTGGGGAAGGGTACCAAAACATTTCTGCAGCATTGAAGGTCCCCAAGAACACAGTAGCGTCCATCATTCTTAAATGGAAGAAGTTTGGAAGCAACAAGACTCTTCCTAGAGCTGGCCGCATGGCTAAACTGAGCAATCGGGGGAGAAGGGCCTTGGTCAGGGAGGTGAACAAAAACCCGATGGTCACTCTGACAGAGCTCCAGAGTTCCTGTGTGGAGATGGGATAACCTTCCAGAAGGACAACCATCTCTGCAGCACTCCACCAATCATGCCTTTATGGTAGAGTTGCCAGACGGAAGCCACTCCTAAGTAAAAGGCACATGACAGCCCGCTTGGAGTTTGCCAAAAGGCACCTAAAGGACTCTCAGACCATGAGAAACAAGATTCTCTGGTCTGATGAAACCAAGATTCAACTATTTGGTCTGAATGCCAAACATCACGTCTGGAGGAAACCTGGCACCCAGTACATCACTGGGGCCAAGCTTCCTGCCATCCAGGACCTCTATACCAGAGGAAGGCCCTACAAATTGTGAAAGACTCCAGCCACCCTAGTCATAGACTGTTTGCTCTGCTTCCGAACGGCAAGCGGTACCAGAGCGCCAAGTCTAGGTCCAAAAGGCTTCTTAACAGCTTCTACCCCCAAGCCATAAGACTCCTGAACAGCTAATCATGGCTACCCGGACTATTTGCATTGCCCCTCCACCCCACCCCAACCCAACCCCATCTTTTACGCTGCTGCTACTCTGTTTATTATTTATGCATAGTCACTTTAACTCTACCCACATGTACATATTACCTCAATTAAATCGACTAACCAGTGCCCCTGCACATTGACTCTGTACCGGTACCCCCTGTATATAGCCTCCCTACTGTTATTTTATTTCACTGCTGCTCTTTAATTATTTGCTATTTTCTACTTTTTACTTATCTATTTTTTTATATTTTCTTAAAAAACTGCATTGTTGGTTAAGGGCTTGTAAGTAAGCATTTCACTGTAAGGTCCACACCCGTTGTATTCGACGAATTTGGCTAATCAAATTTGGTTTGATTTGACCATCCCTACGGTGAAGCGTGGTGGCAGCATCATGCTGTGGAAATGTTTTTCAGTGGCAGGGACTGGGAGACTAGTCAGGATTGAGGGAAAGATGAGTACAGAGTACAGAGAGAGATCCTTGATGAAAACCTGCTCCAGAGTGCTCAGGACCCCAGATTGGGGCGAAGGTTCACCTTCCAACAGGACAACGACCCTAAGCACACAGCCAGGGCAACGCAGGAGTGGCTTCGGGACAATCTCTGAATGTCCCTGATAAAATGTGTAACAGCATCAGCTCTAAGCAAAGTGTTAACTCTGAAAAGCGTGGACCCATATATACTCTGGAAAGGTTTTAAATTCAACACTCTCAGAGTTGATTCAACACTGAAGAATTAGCTATGTATGAATCCGTCCCTAACAGCAACCAAGCTTTAAACACCTAGGCGCATCAGCTGCACAGCAACAGATCTGAGACGATGTCAAAACACTCAGACACACAGAGAGAGAAGGTTCTGGAACATGTGTGGGGAAAATCTCTATGATGGTTTATTAAACAGACATAGTAGTATAGACTAGAATAAGTATTGATTATTCTTAACAGCGATGAAAGATGGGGGTCTGTATGTAAAAACAAAGGCTTTTCCTTCTGTGCTCTTTGAGAGAAAGAGCTTTTGAGTTCCTGCTGCTTCTCCCAGAATCCTCCTGTTATTTAAAGAGGAATGTTTTAGCACATTCTCCAGACGCAGCCTGAGATGCTCTAATTAATGAGACAGGGTGCCATTTAGAGGTGAATGAGATCGCAACATCTTATAGGAGAAGACTCACATACTTACACACATGCAGCCAAGCACACACACGTGCACACACACACTCACATTCTCACGGAAACATTGGTTGACATTTACTACACCAGAAAAATTATCCTAATGTATACTATAATAATGATGTTCTGGGCTGTGTTAACGGAGAGCTCAAACATCTCATTATTTTCTTAAAGAGGAAAAACTATGGCTATTTTTAGTTCTCAGCGGTTTTCATCTGGTTCTAGACAGTGCAAATTTCTGGGAGCACACCCAGTGGATATTACATGGATGCACACACATGATCGAATTCATGTCAGAAATTACAATAATTATGAAACGTATCAGTAAAGCCATGCAGTGTAAATGCATAATTCATGAGAAAAGGAAAGAACATGCTCCCCCAAATCATAAATAATTTACATGTGAT
This sequence comes from Coregonus clupeaformis, assembly GCF_020615455.1. Taxonomy (NCBI): domain Eukaryota; kingdom Metazoa; phylum Chordata; class Actinopteri; order Salmoniformes; family Salmonidae; genus Coregonus; species Coregonus clupeaformis. Next base: position 36,737,642 of record NC_059203.1, on the reverse strand, counting down.
TGGATTATTCAGTGGCTCGGCAGAACTCTATTCATGCAGTCTCACAATTCATATAATTTCCTCTGCACCACTGAATGAGTGTGTGCACTGTCCATCTTACATGTGAATGAATGCCTTTATATCCTGTGTGGCAACATTTTAGCCCACTCCTAGTTTGCATAGCCTGACAATTTTAAGGAGTGAGAAAATGGGGGTAAGGAATAGGAGAAGTCGATCCCAGTTGGAAGGATCTCCTGAACACTTGGATCGGAGACACGTGATGTCATTACTATTTTGTACAATGCTCCATCTGAGACAGAAGGATGGGAATGGGTTGTGTGATGAAGATGGATGAGAGCGGAGTGAGATAGTGATAGAGTTGCAAGGGCTTCAGAAGACAAATCTGTCAAGATGAAGTGCCAACCCAATTTAAGGTATGCATGTGTTACGTTCCCCAGCAAGAAAACCAAACATTGTCGCTCAAACAGAAGGGGGAACTAACAAAGAGTCCCTGACAACAACCAAAACGAAACAGGTTGGGTTTTAAGAGGGGTTCTGAAAGTCACTCATGGGGGTGTCAACTGAGTTGACAAGCAATAACAACTGGTACCTAAAAGACACCCACCATGAGCACCCACTAAATTTGCCCAAGAAGAAGCAAACAAAAGAACAAACCTCACCAAACTTAAAGACAGGAAGCAAACCAAAAAGTGGAGCAAAACAAAAACAGGGAATATCAGATAATGGATTGTTTGTCTAGAAATCAAATAGGGAGAGCCAACTAAAGGTGTTAACATTTTTTACATTTTACATTTTAGTCATTTAGCAGACGCTCTTATCCAGAGCGACTTACAGGAGCAATTAGGGTTAAGTGCCTTGCTCAAGGGCACATTAACGTCATTTAGCAGACGCTCTTAGCCAGAGCGACTCACAAATTGGTGCGTTCACCCTATAGCCAGTGGGATAACCACTTTACAATTGGGGGGTAGAAGGATTCCTTTATCCTATCCCAGGTATTCCTTAAAGAGGTGGGGTTTCAAATGTCTCCGGAAGGTGGTGAGTGACTCCGCTGTCCTGGCGTCGTGAGGGAGCTTGTTCCACCATTGGGGTGCCAGAGCAGCGAACAGTTTTGACTGGGCTGAGCGGGAACTATGCTTCCGCAGAGGAAGGGAGCCAGCAGGCCAGAGGTGGATGAGCGCAATGCCCTCGTTTGGGTGTAGGGACTGATCAGAGCCTGAAGGTACAGAGGTGCCGTTCCCCTCACTGCTCCATAGGCAAGCACCATGGTCTTGTAGCGGATGCGAGCTTCAACTGGAAGCCAGTGGAGTGTGCGGAGGAGGGGGTGACGTGAGAGAACTTGGGAAGGTTGAACACCAGACGGGCTGCGGCATTCTGGATGAGTTGTAGGGGTTTAATGGCACAGGCAGGGAGGCCAGCCAACAGCGAGTTGCAGTAGTCCAGACGGGGAGATGACAAGTGCCTGGATTAGGACCTGTGCCGCTTCCTGTGTAAGGCAGGGTCGTACTCTCCGAATGTTGTAGAGCATGAACCTGCAGGAGCGGGTCACCGCCTTGATGTTGGCGGAGAACGACAGGGTGTTGTCCAGGGTCACGCCTAGGCTCTTCGCACTCTGGGAGGAGGACACAGCGGAGTTGTCAACCGTGATGGCGAGATCATGGAACGGGCAGTCCTTCCCCGGGAGGAAGAGCAGCTCCGTCTTGCCAGGGTTCAGCTTGAGGTGGTGATCCGTCATCCATACTGATATGTCTGCCAGACATGCAGAGATGCGATTCGCCACCTGGTTATCAGAAGGGGGAAAGGAGAAGATTAGTTGTGTATCGTCAGCGTAGCAATGATAGGAGAGACCATGTGAGGATATGACAGAGCCAAGTGACTTGGTGTATAGGGAGAAAAGGAGAGGGCCTAGAACTGAGCCTTGGGGGACACCAGTGGTGAGAGCACGTGGTGCGGAGACAGCTTCTCGCCACGCCACTTGGTAGGAGCGACCGGTCAGGTAGGACGCAATCCAGGAGTGAGCCGCGCCGGAGATGCCCAGCTCGGAGAGGGTGGAGAGGAGGATCTGATGGTTCACAGTATCAAAGGCAGCAGACAGGTCTAGAAGGACAAGAGCAGAGGAGAGAGAGTTAGCTTTAGCAGTGCGGAGAGTCTCCGTGACACAGAGGAGAGCAGTCTCAGTTGAATGACCAGTCCTGAAACCTGATTGGTTTGGATCAAGAAGGTCATTCTGAGAGAGATAGCAAGAGAGTTGGCTAAAGACGGCACGCTCAATAGTTTTGGAAAGAAAAGAGAGAAGGGATACTGGTCTGTAGTTGTTGACATCAGTGGGGTCGAGTGTTGGTTTTTTGAGAAGGGGAGCAACTCTCGCTCTCTTGAAGACGGAAGGGACATGGCCGGCGGTCAAGGATGAGTTGATCAGCGAGGTGAGGTAGGGGAGAAGGTCACCGGAGATGGTCTGGAGAAGGGAGGAGGGGATGGGGTCAAGCGGGCAGGTTGTTGGGCGGCCTGCAGTCACAAGTCGCAGGATTTTATCTGGAGAGAGAGGGGGAAAGAAGTCAAAGCATAGGGTAGGGCAGTGTGAGCAGGACCAGCAGTGTCATTAGACTTAACAAACGAGGATCGGATGTCGTCAACCTTCTTTTCAAAGTGGTTGACGAAGTCATCCACAGAGAGAGAGGAGGGGGGATTCAGGAGGGAGGAAAATGTGGCAAAAGAGCTTCCTAGGGTTAGAGGCAGATGCTTGGAATTTAGAGTGGTAGAAGGTGGCCTTAGCAGCAGAAACAGATGAAGAAAATGTAGAGAGGAGGGAGTGAAAAGATGCCAGGTCGGTAGGGAGTTTAGTTTTCTTCCATTTCCGCTCCGCTGCCCGGAGCTCTGTTCTGTGAGCTCGCAGTGAGTCATCAAGCCACGGAGCAGGAGGGGAGGACCGAGCCGGCCGGGAGGATAGGGGACACAGAGAGTCAAAGGATGCAGAAAGGGAGGAGAGGAGGGTTGAGGAGGCAGAATCAGGAGATTGGAGGGAGAAGGATTGAGCAGAGGGAAGAGATGATAGGATGGAAGAGGAGAGAGTAGTGGGAGAGAGAGAGCGAAGGTTGCGGCGGCGCATTACCATCTGTGTAGGGGCAGAGTGAGTAGTGTGGGAGGAGAGCGAGAGAGAAAAGGAAACAAAGTAGTGGTCGGAGACTTGGAGGGGAGTTGCAGTGAGATTAGTAGAGGAGCAGCATCTAGTGAAGATGAGGTCAAGCGTATTGCCTGCCTTGTGAGTAGGGGGGGACGGTGAGAGGGTGAGGTCAAAAGAGGAGAGGAGTGGAAAGAAGGAGGCAGAGAGAAATGAGTCATATGTGGACATAGGGAGGTTGAAATCCCCCAAAACTGTGAGGGGTGAGCCATCCTCAGGAAAGGAACTTATCAAGGCGTCAAGCTCGTTGATGAACTCTCCAAGGGAACCTGGAGGGCGATAGATGACAAGGATATTAAGCTTAAATGGGCTAGTGACTGTGACAGCATGGAATTCAAATGAGGAGATAGACAGATGGGTTAGGGGAAAAATTGAGAATGTCCACTTGGGAGAGATGAGGATTCCTGTACCACCACCCCTCTGACCAGATGCTCTCGGGGTATGCGAGAACACATGGTCAGACGAGGAGAGAGCAGTAGGAGTAGCCGTGTTTTCAGTGGTGATCCATGTTTCCGTCAGCGCCAGGAAGTCGAGGGACTGGAGGTTGGCATAGGCTGGGATGAAGTCAGCTTTGTTGGCAGCAGAACGGCAGTTCCAGAGGCTGCCTGCGACCTGGAACTCCAGGTGAGGGGTGCGTGCAGGGACCACCAGGTTAGAGAGGCAGCAGCCGCGCGGTGTGGTGCGTTGTTTGTGTAGCCTGTGCAGAGAGGAGAGAACAGGGATAGGCAGAGGCATAGTTGACAGGCTGTAGCAAATGGCTACAAAAATGCAGAGGAGATCGGAATGAAATGACCCTCCACATCTCTCAAAACAGCTGGAGTACTGGGCCAGCCATTCTTAAATATCACCTGGGTCAGCACAGGTGAAACACCTTTCAACTAACGAGATGGACAAGCCAGCACAGGTGTAACCCATACTGACTAACGAGGTGATGCCAATCGGCGCGCCCCCACGTGCTAACGTGCTAACGTCCAACCTCGAAATATAAATGGAAAAACCAAAGCCTGTGACACATGCATGCCTATACACCAATTCCTTCCTTCCTTTTCCGAATGACAGCTTAGCAACAGTGTGTGTGGTCTGCTGTGGTGACTGTGGGGTCCCTGGCAGAGCATATTTAAGTGACCCATTACAGTTTCACTCGGCAAGGTGAGAGGGCAGCTCCGATGAGAGAGATCCTCTCCTTAGTGTCCAACCGGGTCAACTTTCCACCCGGTGGAACATTTTAAGGGCGGTTGCCAAGCAACTGAACTCTTGAGAAGTGAACCGGTGTTGATTCTAAGTATGGAATCTCCTGCTATAGTCTGCTAGCCACACCCTGGGAAGGAGATAGTTCAACACACACATATGACATTGTCTTTCAAACTCCCCTTCCTCAGTATTGAGTGTGTGTGTGTGTGTGTGTGTGTGTGTGTGTGTGTGTGTGTGTGTGCGTGTCTGCGCGCGTTCATGTAGCAGTTCATGACTCACTCTCGCAGCTTTTTTCGGGGCAAAATTTGTAGAATTGCAGGAAATGAGCTGTTTCCCCCAAAAAAAATGTTTTCCTGTTTTTTGGGGGTTGGGGAGGGGTCTAGCTCGGATCTTGCGGGCACGGCCGGCCGCTCATTAGGCAGAATTAGGAGGCTGCCTATGGCGGAAGATTGACGAGGGTGGCATTTTCTGAGCAAAACGGACCAATATGGAATGGACAATCACAACTGTTGTCCAGGAGTTTCACCCCATTGTCATGATCAATGTTTTCAAGTTTGTATCCGTCAGTTTTTGACAAGCTGATCATAGCGAAAAAGAAAATACTTCTGCATTTCCCGCTGTGTAAACACATTGCAAATAGGCTTGTGATAACTCCTGATAAAGTTGGGTAGCTGATATTCAGAGCTTAAATAGCCAAATTGATTAGTCACAGGAATCAGGACTAATAAAGCCAATGCAACGGCCTGTTTTACAAATGGTGGGCCTACCACATGGATGGGCATTCATAGAATTCCATTGTGGGCTGACATGTTAGGCTACACCCCAGTAAGCACGAGCCGACGTCTTTTGGATGTCTTTTTTTTTTAAATCCTGTCCGGACTGGACATCTCTTTTTGTGTTTTCCTAACGGTGTATTTTCCAAACGGTAGGCCTACCACCATAAAATTCAATTTCAGGCAACACTGTAGTCACCTCAATAAGCATGGACTGAAGCCTTTTGGATGTCTTTTTTTGGTGCAGTCCAGACCGGCCTTGATTTCCACATCCACAGACATTTGTTTTTGGTCCTGTCCAGACCAAATCTGAACCAAACATACACGTCTGCTGTGCATATGTAATAGTGAGCATGGCTCAGGATGGCTGCAGTGGGGAAATAGTGATATTGCTGCAGAGGCACATTGAGACAGCCTTCTGGGAAGATCAGATGGGCTTTTCAGGTTGAAAAAATCATGACATCTCCATGAGGCTGTGCCGCTGTAGCTTGGACAGTCTCTCTCGCTCGCTCTCGCCCTCCTCTTCTCTCTCTGGCCTCTCTTTCCCTTCCTCTCTCTCCCTCCCTCCCTCTCTTTTCCCACTCCCTCTTTATCTCACAATCTCCCTTCTCTCTTCCCTCTCTCTGTTCCCCCAGCCCCTGGATGTCCTTTATTCTTGAACAGCACCAGTACATGTCTAGCAAATATCCAGACCAATGAGGTGCACATAGGCCATGAATCACACAGGAGTGATTGTCTGGCGATGGTAACACCATCAACAGAGTGCCGAGGTGAAGGCTGCTGCTTCTTACAGGAATATTTATGAATATGAGTAAAAACACTGGCTGCTGCTGTTGATCCTTTTTGCTCATCTTGTAGAAATGCAGTTTGAAAAAGATTTTCATACACCATTAATCAATGGAATTGATCAAATGGAATAGATAAGATACTTCACATGGTATCATCAAATATGTTATGATCATACTATATGATAATTCTCACTGTACATTTAAAAAAATGTACTCTTCCCACTAATATTGCACTGGGGAAATTGCACAGCAACCTTCGGTTTTCTATTTCCCAAACCCACCAAGTGTAAATGACAACTCCAGAGATGTCTAGTATTAATAAAATAAAGAGTTCTGCACCACTCTCTACTCCTGTACTTTTACTCACGTTGCTGTGTTTTGATACTGAGCCGTGGACATGGTGTTCGGCCGTGTTCTTGTATTATTGTCTTTTGGCTCTCTGTTCTTCCACTGTGCTGGGTTTCTTTCTGTGTTCAGAATTCATGAGAGCTGAAAAGCCTGTTAGAGCGCTGTTTGCTACGGTCATGTCTCTGTCTTTGAGGCTGAGCCTGCTATCACTCTTTCCACACTCAGGCTGTGTGTTACCATTGCGCCGGAGCGAACCACTTTCCAAGTACTCCTCTCTATAGCAGACTCTTCCAATGCAAATCCTCTCCCTGCCTGCTTCCTAATTTTCTTAATTAAATACAGAGCTCTCTCACTGAGGAGGAGTCTCAGCGTGTCGGGAATAGTATGAGCTGCATGTTTAATATGTTTAAGTCAGCTAGGCTGCAGTACAAAGTGAATATGGAACTGGATTAGAAGTTAATCAATAATAGCTATATGTGTTATACAGAGGTGATTCAAGGGATTTAAACAGTGTGGAAAATATTTATTGCCCAATACATAGGAGTATTGTGCTTGAAGTGTAATTGATTTATATGCCTACCAGACTGACCGATCAGTCATTTGCACAAAAGTTAAGAGTTGCCTCTGAGCAAATGAATCAAAATGCTGGAGATGTGAGGGATGGGTGAATAATGTCATTCCCCAAAGCACTGGCAACAATCTGTTATAGGTATCACTCAAACGGGCCTGACAGCATTCACATATTTGAGTGGTGAGGAAGTCTGACAATGATAAGTAAGTCAGATAAATGGTTTTAACCAATGCCCACAAAACCACTGAATCCTTGACATGGCCTTTGAGTTACACTTTATATCCTCCTCTGGGACTGTGTATGGATGAATAAAAACAGGCAAAAGATGCATGGGGTGCATGGGGAAGAGACTTCAGAAGCTTGATGGAGGAGAAACTAAATCTTGATTGGAAATTATCTAATAATGTTGACAAATGTTACAGAGTAGACTTGTATAAATGTATACCATTTTCTTTTAATGCTGATCTTAAGTTTTTCCATTCCAAGTCACAGTAAGCTCAGTAGTGTGTTACCTAGGTGACACTTTAATGGGTCTACTACACATCTCCTATGCCTACACCATCAGCTGCGGCTCTGCATATTCAGACCCAATTCTATTTTCTTTCTCTCATCTCACTCTTATGATTATAGTGTTTTTGAAAAAGTTAAATCTTTGAAGTGAGTCGGAGTGCTAAGACAGTGTTTAATGCCTTTCCTGGAATGCATTTATATGTCTTGTCAATGATGTCAGGGCTGCATAAATCCCATTTAAAATCAGTGTTGCATTACAGTTGAGCAAACTAAAGGTTGTTGGTAGTGCTAATCTAGGAAGTTCTATTTTTAAATGAAAGTTAGAAGTTGTACTTTTAGTTGCCACTTAAGTGTGTCCTCCCATTCTCCTAGGAGAGAGAACAGGCTGCTGCCAGCTGTCTGTACATGTGTTTAAGAAGCCTGTCGAGGTGGGTTAGGGAAGAATACGTTTTTGTAGAATGTTTCATGGCAATAATAACTAGAGTTCCTAGTCAGGGAATCTCTAGTGACCCAGGCAGGAAGCCTCCAGGGAAACACACTTTTCAAATATTAACCATTCAGCACACAGACAGATTAGTTCTCATCTGTGTCTTTTAACAGTTTCTATGGCAACATGCATAAAACGTAATAACTATTTAGAATATGGTTTGACCGGGACATAATTATAAATAATTTGTAGACTGCAAATTGACCGCAAGAAGATTTGTATATGATCACATACAGTGCCTTCGGAAAGTATTCAGACCCCTTGACTTTTTCCACATTTTGTTTCGTTACAGCCCTATTCTAAATTGGACTAAATTGAGTCCGCCCGTGGTATTTTTAATTGATTGGACAAGATTTGGAAAGGCACACATCTGTCTATATGAGGTCAGACAGTTGACAATGCATGTCTGGGCAAAAACCAAGCCATGAGGTCGAAGGAATTGTCCGTAGAGCTCCGAGACAGGATTTTGTGGAGGCACAGATCTGGGGAAGGGTACCAAAAAATATCTGCAGCATTGAAGGTCCCCAAGAACACAGTGGCCTCCATCATTCTTAAATGGAAGAAGTTTGGAACCACCAAGACTCTTCCTAGAGCTGGCCGCCCGGCCAAACTGTGCATTCGGGGGAGAAGGGCCTTGGTCAGGGAGGTGACCAAGAACCTAATGGTCACGCTGACAGAGCTCCAGAGTTCCTCTGTGGAGATGGGAGAACCTTCCAGAAGGACAACCATCTCTGCAGCACTCCACCAATCAGGCCTTTATGGTAGAGTGGCCAGGCGGAAGCCACTCCTCAGCCACTCCTTGCCAAAAGGCACCTAAAGACTCTCAGACCATGAGAAACAAGATTCTCTGGTCTGATGAAACCAAGATTGAACTCTTTGGCCTGAATACCAAGCGTCACTTCTGTAGGAAACCTGGCACCATCCCTATGGTGAAGCATGGTGGTGGCATCATCATGCTGTGCGGATGTTCTTCAGCGGCAGGGACTGGGAGACTAGTCAGGATCGAGGGAAAGATGAACGGAGCAAAGTACAGAGAGATCCTTGATGAAAACCTGTTCCAGAACGCTCAGGACCTCAGACTGGGGCAAAGGTTCACCTTCCAACAGGACAACGACCCTAAGCACACAGCCAAGATAACGCAGGAGCGGCTTCGGGACAAGTCGTTGAATGTCCTTGAGTGGCCCAGCCAGAGCCCGGACTTGACCCGATCCAACATCTCTGGAGAGACCTGAAAATAGCTCTGCAGCGACGCTCCCCATCCAACCTGACAGAGCTTGAGAAGAATGGAAGAAACTCCCCAAATACATTTAACATTTTTTTTGTGTTATTTTTTGTTATTTTGCAGACGCTCTTATCCAGAGCGACTTACAGTTAGTGAGTGCATAATTTTTTTTCATACTGGCCCACCATGGGAAACTAACCCACGACCCTGGCGTTGCAAGCGCCATGCTCTACCAACTGTGCTACAGGGGACTACAATACATGTTTGCCAAGCTTGTAGCGTCATACCCAAGAAAACTCGAGGCTGTAATTGCTGCCAAAGGTGCTTCAACAAAGTACTGAGTAAAGGGTCAGAATACTTATGTAAATGTGATATATATATATATTTTTATATATATATATTTGCTACATTTTCTAAAAACCTCTTTTTGCTTTGTCATTATGGGGTATTGTGTGTAGATTGATGAGAGGGGAAAAAACTATTTAATCCATTTTAGAACAAGGCTGTATTTTAACAAAATGTGGAATAAATCAAGGGGTCTGACTACTAGATTTCTCCTGGCATCTCCCAATGTTTGGCTTCATTTATTTTTTATTTTTATATGATGGACAGAATGAATTAGATATCTCATAGAGGTATTGGTAAAATTATGTTCTATACATGACCATGCATTCTATTCCCACATCATTTCAGAACTCCTAGGCATCTATTTTCTTATTCTAGACCTTTATGTTAAAATTGCGGAAGTAAATGTCAAACAAAGTCTTGAATGCCTGCGTAATTAATTATGTGCAGTATAATTATTTTTTTAAAAGCCCAGTGCAGTCTAAAACGTGTTTTATATATATTTCCACACTATGAGGTTGGAATAATACTGTGAAATTGTGAAAATAATGATAATGCCTTTTTAGTGTAAGAGCTGTTTGAAAAGACCGCCTGAAATGTTAGCCTGTTTTGGTGGGATGGCGTTTTGGCCTGCCTGGTGACATCACCAGATGGTAAATTAGTTACTAGATTAATAAGAAAGAGAGTTCAAAAGGAGAATAAATTGAGTGTGGCATCCTTTGGAGTGATAAGGCCAGTCTCCCCTGAGGCTTCCAGAGAAATGCCTCAAGCTAAAGTCAGTGAGCAGCTTCTACTGCACCATGTCACTAGTCACTGACAAAACCTATTACAGCCAGGGAAAAATGTTTCAGGATTCTTTGATTCTATGGTGTATTCTCACCCCCTCTGTCTGTCTTTCTCTGTGTATTTCTTTATAGTCAAATGGAATCTATAAATTATTTAAATCAGGGATGGGCAACTGGCAACACTTTTTTAGGCCCACGGATCAGTTCCCAAAAGTTTGTTTTTGTAAAAGAAAAAAAGGAACTCAGTCGGGGTCTCAACTTACTGTAATTGAATACACAAGGTGCAATTTCTAAATTTGGTTGTGTATCAGCAGTTTTTCTCTTGTTATGTCAGTCACTAACCAAAAAATCATTACAGCTGTGATGGAAACAGGAAGTTTCAGTACAATTTTATAAATGCCGACAGATAATTTGTTCGTTCCACATGGTGGGGTCTTTTTGTGTCTGCAAAATTAATGATGCGAGAAATGGCAGTGGAAACGCTTTTATGCGCAAATATTGATATAATAATGCGATGTCATGTCTAGCATATTTTGTTTTGGTCGACATTTGGAAAGTTTACCAACAAATTAGCTGTTCCCATCAGGCCTGTTGTGAAATTTTTTATCCGACGTACTTTACGTGCAATTTTTTTATTTATAGAAACCTGGTTGGTAACTCAATTAGCCCATGTCAGCGAAAACATTTTAGATTTTTAGTCATTTAGCAGACGCTCTTATCCAGAGCGACTTACAGGAGCAATTAAGGTTAAGTGCCTTGCTCAAGGGCACATCGACAGATTTTTCACCCAGTCGGCCCGGGGATTAGAACCAGCGCCCTTTCGGTTACTGGCACAACGCTCTTAACCACTAAGCTACCTGCCGCCCCATTGGTAAATTAGTCTAGCCAGCTATCTAAACGTGTAGTAATCATGGTCGAATTACTGACTGGGAGGCCCATATTGATTCTGTTAGTCACTCTCACTCAGATATAATTTTTAAAACCGCAAACATTTCTCTCCACCTTATGGCAAAATGTGTAGATTTGCAGAAAATTAGCTGTAAAACTGCTAATTTCTATCTTCGCCCCATGGCAAAATGAGTAGAATTGCATTAAATTAGTTCGACAAATTAGTTAGAAAATCTTTTCTCCACCCCAATGGCAAACTGTGTAGAATGGCAGCAGACTTACTTTAAAACGGCAACATTTTCTCTACGCCCCATGGCAAAATATGTAGAATTTGGGGGAAATTAACCTTAAAATGTTTTTCTCGCAAGCCAATGAATCATCAGATATTACATAATTTGATTGGTGGACGTTGTCGACAGTTCGGTAGATCAGATATGACAGATCTGGGTAGTAGGCTATGTGGGCATCCCTGGAGTCCGTGGCAACCCCAGGATGTTGTCAGACAATCAGCAGAAAGGAGAGTTGTGAAACACACTGCTGGGACCTCAGAGGGAGATGAGAGGCTGCATATTGGAGTGAGACTGATTGTCCCTTTGTGCCAAACTGTTAGTGAGATTACATTATTCTGTATCTGATGTGGCTCATTTCACCACTTGAGTTATAAAGAAATTACCCACAAGCAATAATTCATTCAGTGAAGTATTTTACATGTATAACAGTTATAAGTACTATACTTTACCAGTACTATTACTAGGGTATAATGTATAGGTACTGTAAAGATTAGGGCTGTAAAGATGTGCTGCTCTCGTAGTTGATAAACTGTATATTGACAATCAAATGTTCCGCGACACAAAGACTACTCCATGGCTATTCTGAAAGTTCTAATAGAGGAGTCGAATAATGGAACACCCAATACTAGCCATGGTAGGGATTGCAATAATAAAACACATTTATAGTATTTTATAAAGGGATAAGACGGTATTACAAGAAAGGATAACAAGCGAAATAATACATTTTCAAATATAACTAATTAGAACACAAGTACTCAACATAGTGGAGATAAAAACATAGCAAACAGAAGACATAGAAGGCACAGTATGTGGGTATGTGTGGATGTATTGTGATGGAAGGTGTGGTGTGCATTTTTGTGTTTGGAAAAGTGTGGCATTAAGTGAGTGAGAAAGGAAATTGTTTTATACCCCAGAACCAACGTGTGTTTGTGAGCAGGGGTTGTGAGAGAGAGCTTTCAATTTTGTGCAGATGAGGGATATACATTTTAAAATAAAGTATCCATCTAATCTATTATTTTATTGTCCTATCATGATGGAACGGTCCCCAACCCTATATCCTAGACACCCATCTGAGCAACCAAAAAGAAGTCCCCATCTGTTTTATGGGGCTGCTGTAAGTTACCTATATGCAGCCAAAAAGATAAATGTGGTCAGAGACCTACTAGAGCAGCAACGCCCCCACAAGATTCTGAGCCTGCCTGGCAGGGTTGGTCCAACAAAGCCAGAGCCCCCTGATGGGAGAGCATAATATACAAGGAAATTCTCAAAGCTGCTAATGAGAACCTTGACGACCTTGTACCTAGCCGGTGGGGATTCCGGTGGGGTACCCCCACCCAGGTAGTGGCAGTGCTGGCAACACTGGCTGCAGTAACCCATGGGGAGGGGGTCACACTCGGACAATCAGAGAGGGGGCATATTATTGTGGCCCTGGTGGCACAAAATGATCAAAGGTCTGACTGCTTGGAGATGCTTGGGAAAAACGGTTACAACGGGGGACCAGAGTGTTTGTGTCTCAGGGGAAGAGGGTGGATCTGATCTCCATCACCTAGGACTTGACATAGGCTAATCAAATCTCACATTTTGGTCAATTTTTGCTCAATCTTGCATGCTTTCTCAAACAGCTGTAACTGTATATGCATTTGTAAATCAGGTCCTTTCTTGAGTTGGGCTTTGGGATGTAACAACCGTTGAGCATCTGAGCTTATGGTTGATTGTGGAGGAAAGGGGTTGAGTGTGTTAGAGTACGTGTGTGTGTGTGCATCCCACATCTGTTGCAAGGGGGTAAGGATGTTATGGAGAATATAGGATGATCCACAATAATTGTTTGCTAAAATAATAATTGCTTGACAAAAATCTAATTTTATTTGTCACATACACGTGTTTAGCAGATGTTATTGTGGGTGTAGAGAAATGCTTGTGCTTCTAGCTCCGACAGTGCAGTAATATCTAACAAGTAATATCTAACAATTTCACAACATATACTCAATACACACAAATCTAGTAAGGAATGGAATTGTAATGTAATACAATGGCAATCCGGGTTATAGGTAACAATCCTTTACATGAACTGCCAACATTATTACGCATATTAATTGATAATGATGGAAATTAAGATATGCAAGATATTTGAATAGATACAGTTGAAGTCGGAAGTTTACAAACTCCTGAGCCAAATACATTTAAACTCAGTTTTTCACCATTCCTGACATTTAATCCTAGTAAAAATTCCCTGTCTTAGGTCAGTTAGGATCACCACTTTATTTTAAGAATGTAAAATGTCAGAATAGTAGTAGAGAGAATGATTTATTTCAGCTTTTATTTCTTTCTTCACATTCCCAGTGGGTCAGAAGTTTACATACACTCAATTAGTATGTGGTACCATTGCCTTTAAATTGTTTAACTTGGATCAAACGTTTCGGATAGCCTTCCACAATAAGTTGGGTGAATTTTGGCCCATTCCTCCTGACAGAGCTGGTGTAACTGAATCAGGTTTGTAGGCCTCATTGCTCGCACACGCTTTTTCAGTTCTGCCCACACATTTTCTATAGGATTGAGGTCAGGGCTTTGTGATGGCCACTCCAATACCTTGACTTTGTTGTCTTTAAGCCATTTTGCCACAACTTTGGAAGTATGCTTGGGGTCATTGTCCATTTGGAAGACCCATTTGCGACCAATCTTTAACTTCCTGACTGATGTCTTGAGATGTTGCTTCAATCTATCCACATAATTTTCCTTCCTCATGATGCCATCTATTTTGTGAAGTGCGCCAGTCCCTCCTGCAGCAAAGCGCCCCCACAGCATGATGCTGCCACCCCCGTGCTTCACGGTTGGGATGGTGTTCTTCAGCTTGCAAGCAACCCCCTTTTTCCTCCAAACATAACGATGGTCATTATGGCTAAACAGTTCTATTTTTGTTTCATCAGACCAGAGGACATTTCCACCAAAACTACGATCTTTGTCCCCATGTGCAGTTGCAAACCGTAGTCTGGCTTTTTTATGGCGGTTTTGGAGCAGTGGCTTCTTCCTTGCTGAGCCGCCATTCAGGTTATGTCGATATAGGACTCGTTTTACTGTGGATATAGATACTTTTGTACCAGTTTCCTCCAGCATCTTCACAAGGTCCTTTGCTGTTGTTCTGGGATTGATTTGCACTTTTCGCACCAAAGTACGTTAATCTCTAAGAGACAGAACGCGTCTCCTTCCTGAGCAGTATGACGGCTGCGTGGTCCCATGGTGTTTATACTTGCGTACTATTGTTTGTACAGATGAACGTGGTACCTTCAGGCGTTTGGAAATTGCTCCCAAGGATGAACCAGACTTGTGGAGGTCTACAATTTTTTTTCTGAGGTCTTGGCTGATTTCTTTGCATTTTCCCATGATGTCAAGCAAAGAGGCACTGAGTTTGAAGGTAGGCCTTGAAATACATTCACAGGTACACCTCCAATTGACTGAAATTATGTCAATTAGCCTATCAGAAGCTTCTAAAGCCATGATATCATTTTCTGGAATTTTCCAAGCTGTTTAAAGGCACAGTCAACTTAGTGTATGTAAACTTCTGACCCACTGGAATTGTGATACAGTGAACTATAAGTGAAATAATCTGTCTGTAAACAATTGTTGGAAAAATTACTTGTGTCATGCACAACGTAGATGTCCTAGCCGACTTGCCAAAACTATAGCTTCTTAACAATACATTTGTGGAAAACTAGTTTTAATGACTCCAACCTAAGTGTTTGTAAACTTCCGACTTCAACTGTATATTGAGGTGAGAGCATTGGAAATGCTTTTGGCGGTTGACCTGCTTCTGTTTTGTGGGTGGCACTGTGTGCTGTTTTCGAAGGATGGGTCCTGGCCTCTCGGGGGGCCTAAGGATCCGGGGGGACGGGGGTGGTATGCCGATCACTGGGATGACAACCCAACTTGGGATGGGGAGGGGCTTTAGCGGGGGGAATATTGGAGAACAATTTGAGGGTTACTTAGTAGCAATGCAAATATCATGGTACAGCTATATGGACACTCAATCACTATGGTATTTTTTATTGGTAAATTTACAAACATATATTATGATAAATAGATTTTAAACCTGTATCTCATTATGGTAAGTGGTGAAATATGTATAGCCAGTTATAATTGTAATGGCTTAGCAGATAATAACAAAAGAAGAACAATATTTACATGGCACAAAGAGAAGGAATATAATATCTATTGTTTACAGGAAACTCATTCAACAATTTTAGATGAAGTTGTGTGGAAAAATGACTGGGGGGGGGGGGGGGATATACTTCTCCCATGGGCAAAGAAACTCAAAAGGGGTGTTGATATTAATTAACAGTAATTTTGATCCAAATGTGCAAATTGTCCAAACAGATCCACAAGGTAGATGGATGATTTTAAATATGTTATTGGACCATAAACAGATATGGCTCATTTAACCTTTACAGACCAAACAATGATGATCCACACTTCTTTGACAATATATATATAATAAATTATCAACCCTGCAAGCGATACAAGACTCTATTATTATGGTGGGAGATTATAATACTGTTTTAAGTAGCTCAATGGACCGTAAAGGAAATCACACTACACACTATCACCCTCATGCTCTTAAGGAAATCATGAATGTCATGGATACATTAGAATTAGTAGATATATGGAGGCTTAAACATCCTGACCTAGTGAGATATACATGGCGGAGACTCAATCAAGCTAGTCGTCTTGACTTCTTTCTTATGTCATTCTCGTCGGTACCAAAAGTTTCAAATGTGTTGATAGGGGACAGAATGTGGTCGGACCATCATATAATAGGCATATACATTACTCTTACTGAATTTCCACGTGGGCGAAGATATTGGAAATTTAATCAAAGCCTATTGGAAGATAACTTGTTTTTAACTAGGACAGAGGAATTTATAACTGATTTTTTTCTGACATAACATAGGTACAGCAAATCCCCTTGTTGTATGGGACACTTTTAAATGTGCCTTTAGAGGCCATGCAATTCAGTACTCATCTCGAAAACAAAAGCAATTTAGGTCAAAAGAGTCCATACTAACAAAGGAAATAGAAGGTCTAACAGAACAGATAGATAGCAATAAAAACTGTAACATAGAGGCTCAGAATAAATTAGAGGAAAAACAAAAATAAATGGAGAAACTTATTCAAGAAAGATCAAGTGTAATATATTATAAAAATAAAGCAAACTGGATGGAATATGCGGAAAAATGCACCAAATTATTTTTTAATCTTCAACATAGATATGCTACCAAAAATAATTTACTCAAACTGGTTACAAATGATGGAGTCACCCATGATTCACCAAATTATATTTTGAAGGAGGAAGCAAAGTACTTTAAGCATATGTTTTCGTTTCAGCGCCTCCATCTCCTCTAACTGAAGCTAATTGTATGGATTTTTAAAAAATTGATAATGTAAAATTAACAGCCATACAGAAAGACTCATGTGAAGGTGAAATTACAGAGGAGGAACTTCTGGATGCAATTAAAGACTTTAAGTCCGGGAAAACTCCAGGGTCGGATGGCATACCAGTCGAGGTATACCAAACCTTTTGTGATATACTCAGAGGACCGTTAATAGCATGTTTTAACCACTCCTATGTACAGTGAGGGAAAAAAGTATTTGATCCCCTGCTGATTTTGTACATTTGCCCACTGACAAAGACATGATCAGTCTGTAATTTTAATGGTAGGTTTATTTGAACAGTGAGAGACAGAATAACAACAAAAAATCCAGAAAAACGCATGTCAAAAATGGGAAAAGGGAAATAAGTATTTGACCCCTCTGCAAAACATGACTTAGTACTTGGTGGCAAAACCCTTGTTGGCAATCACAGAGGTCAGATGTTTCTTGTTGGCCAACAGGTTTGCACACATCTCAGGAGGGATTTTGTTCCACTCTTCTTTGCAGATCTTCTCCAAGTCATTAAGGTTTCGAGGCTGACGTTTGACAACTCGAACCTTCAGCTCCCTCCACAGATTTTCTATGGGATTAAGGTCTGGAGACTGGCTAGGCCACTCCAGGACCTTAATGTGCTTCTTCTTGAGCCACTCCTTTGTTGCCTATGCCGTGTGTTTTGGGTCATTGTCATGCTGGAATACCCATCCACGACCCATTTTCAATGCCCTGGCTGAAGGAAGGAGGTTCTCACCCAAGATTTGACGGTACATGGCCCCGTCCATCGTCCCTTTGATGAGGTGAAGTTGTCCTGTCCCCTTAGCAGAAAAACACCCTCAAAGCTTAATGTTTCCACCTCCATGTTTTACGGTGGGGATGGTGTTCTTGGGGTCATAGGCAGCATTCCTCCTCCTCCAAACACGGCGAGTTGAGTTGATGCCAAAGAGCTCGATTTTGGTCTCATCTGACCACAACACTTTCACCCAGTTCTCCTCTGAATCATTCAGATGTTCATTGGCAAACTTCAGATGGCCCTGTATATGTGCTTTCTTGAGCAGGGGGACCTTGCGGGCGCTGCAGGATTTCAGTCCTTCATGGTGTAGTGTGTTACCAATTGTTTTCTTGGTGACTATGGTCCCAGCTGCTTTAAGATCATTGACAAGATCCTCCCGTGTAGTTCTGGGCTGATTCCTCACCGTTCTCATGATCATTGCAACTCCACAAGGTGAGATCTTGCATGGAGCCCCAGGCCGAGGGAGATTGACATTTATTTTGTGTTTCTTCCATTTGCGAATAATCGCACCAACTGTTGTCACCTTCTCACCAAGCTGCTCGGCGATGGTCTTGTAGCCCATTCCAGCCTTGTGTAGGTCTACAATCTTGTCCCTGACATCCTTGGAGAGCTCTTTGGTCTTGGCCATGGTGGAGAGTTTGTTATCTGATTGATTGATTGCTTCTGTGGACAGTTGTCTTTTATACAGGTAACAAACTGAGATTAGGAGCACTCCCTTTAAGAGTGTGCTCCTAATCTCAGCTCGTTACCTGTATAAAAGACACCTGGGAGCCAGAAATCTTTCTGATTGAGAGGGGGTCAAATACTTATTTCCCTCATTAAAATGCAAATCAATTTATAACATTTTTGACATGCGTTTTTCTGGATTTTTTTGTTGTTATTCTGTCTCTCACTGTTCAAATAAACCTACCATTAAAATTATAGACTGATCATTTCTTTGTCAGTGGGCTAACGTACAAAATCAGCAGGGGATCAAATACTTTTTTCCCTCACTGTACTAATTGATAAAAATTAGTTTTTGAATAATAAAAAAAATATATATATAATCTTCGTAAATGATATCATAGGACTGGTAGAGTTGTCGCACATGCAGCTAACAAAAACATATGGAAATGTCTGCACTACCCAAAATTACAACCAAATAATTGCAGCATTACCGCAAAAATGGAAGAGGAAAGTGGAAAGGGGAAAACGTTTCATTTAAGGACCAAAGGATTGACAGCCATCCCATATAAGTTCTTTGTTTCTGGACATTTTGAGCCTGTAATCAAACCCACAATTGCTGATGCTCCAGATACTCAACTAGTCTCCAGGATGCCAGTTTTATTGCTTCTTTAATCAGCACAACAGTTTTCAGCTGTGCTAACATAATTGCAAAAGGGTTTTCTAATGATCAATTAGCCATTTAAAATGATAAACTTGGATTGTCTCCCGAGTGGCGCAGTGGTCTAAGGCACTGCATTGCAGTGCTAGCTGTGCCGCTAGAGATCCTGGTTCAAATCAAGGCTAATGTATGCACTGGATAAGAGCGTCTGCTAAAATGACTAAAATGTTTTTTAAAAATGATTAGCAAACACAACATGCCATTGGAACACAGGACTGATGGTTGCTGATAATGGGCCTCTGTACGACTATGTAGATATTCCATTAAAAATCAGCCGTTTCCAGCTACAATAGCCATTTACAACATTAACAATGTCTACACTGTATTTCTGATCAATTTGATGTTATTTTAATGGACAAAAAAATTGCTTTTCTTTCGAAAACAAGGACATTTCTAAGTGACCACAAACTTTTGAACCGTAATGTATGTGTATGCATGTAAGTGTATATGTGTGTATACAGTGGGGAAAAAAAGTATTTAGTCAGCCACCAATTGTGCAAGTTCTCCCACTTAAAAAAATTAGAGAGGCCTGTAATTTTCATCATAGGTACACGTCAACTATGACAGACAAATTGAGAATTTTTTTTCCAGAAAATCACATTGTAGGATTTTTAATGAATTTATTTGCAAATTATGGTGGAAAATAAGTATTTGGTCACCTACAAACAAGCAAGATTTCTGGCTCTCACAGACCTGTAACTTCTTCTTTAAGAGGCTCCTCTGTCCTCCACTCGTTACCTGTATTAATGGCACCTGTTTGAACTTGTTATCAGTAAAAAGACACCTGTCCACAACCTCAAACAGTCACACTCCAAACTCCACTATGGCCAAGACCAAAGAGCTGTCAAAGGACACCAGAAACAAAATTGTAGACCTGCACCAGGCTGGGAAGACTGAATCTGCAATAGGTAAGCAGCTTGGTTTGAAGAAATCAACTGTGGGAGCAATTATTAGGAAATGGAAGACATACAAGACCACTGATAATCTCCCTCGATCTGGGGCTCCACGCAAGATCTCACCCCGTGGGGTCAAAATGATCACAAGAACGGTGAGCAAAAATCCCAGACCCACACGGGGGGACCTAGTGAATGACCTGCAGAGAGCTGGGACCAAAGTAACAAAGCCTACCATCAGTAACACACTACGCCGCCAGGGACTCAAATCCTGCAGTACCAGACGTGTCCCCCTGCTTAAGCCAGTACATGTCCAGGCCCGTCTGAAGTTTGCTAGAGTGCATTTGGATGATCCAGAAGAGGATTGGGAGAATGTCATATGGTCAGATGAAACCAAAATAGAACTTTTTTGGTAAAAACTCAACTCGTCGTGTTTGGAGGACAAAGAATGCTGAGTTGCATCCAAAGAACACCATACCTACTGTGAAGCATGGGGGTGGAAACATCATGTTTTGGGGATGTTTTTCTGCAAAGGGACCAGGACGACTGATCCGTGTAAAGGAAAGAATGAATGGGGCCATGTATCGTGAGATTTTGAGTGAAAACCTCCTTCCATCAGCAAGGGCATTGAAGATGAAACGTGGCTGGGTCTTTCAGCATGACAATGATCCCAAACACACTGCCCGGGCAACGAAGGAGTGGCTTCGTAAGAAGCATTTCAAGGTCCTGGAGTGGCCTAGCCAGTCTCCAGATCTCAACCCCATAGAAAATCTTTGGAGGGAGTTGAAAGTCTGTGTTGCCCAGCGACAGCCCCAAAACATCACTGCTCTAGAGGAGATCTGCATGGAGGAATGGGCCAAAATACCAGCAACAGTGTGTGAAAACCTTGTGAAGACTTACAGAAAATGTGTAACCTGTGTCATTGCCAACAAAGGGTATATAACAAAGTATTGAGAAACTTTTGTTATTGACCAAATACTTATTTTCCACCATAATTTGCAAATAAATTCATAAAAAATCCTACAATGTGATTTTCTGGATTATTTTTTCTCATTTTGTCTGTCATAGTTGACGTGTACCTATGATGAAAATTACAGGCCTCTCTCATCTTTTTAAGTGGGAGAACTTGCACAATTGGTGGCTGACTAAATACTTTTTTTCCCCACTGTATATATATCGAATAGAGCCCCTACAGTATTGTTCAAATCTTGATCATGCTCTCATAGTACCTCTCTCTCTTTCTCTCCAGGTGGCCAACCTCCTTCGTCTCTTCCAGATCCCTCAGATCAGCTACGCCTCCACCAGCGCCAAGCTCAGCGACAAGAGCCGCTATGACTACTTTGCCCGCACGGTGCCCCCTGACTTCTACCAGGCCAAGGCTATGGCAGAGATCCTGCGCTTCTTCAACTGGACCTATGTGTCAACCGTGGCATCGGAGGGCGACTACGGCGAGACGGGCATCGACGCCTTCCAGCAGGAGGCCCGCGCCAGCCAGATCTGCATCGCCACCTCAGCCAAGGTCAGCCGCTCGATGAGCCGCTACAGCTATGACCAGGTGATCCGCTCGCTGCAGCAGAAGTCCAACGCCAAGGTGGTCATCCTTTTCACACGCAGCGAGGACGCCCACGAGCTGCTGGTGGCTGCCAACCGATTGAACGCGTCCTTCACCTGGGTGGCCAGCGATGGCTGGGGGGCGCAGGAGATTGTGGTGAGGGGCAGCGAGGCTGTGGCGGACGGGGCCTTCACCATTGAGCTGGCCTCCTACCCAATCCCCCAGTTTGCTGAGTACTTCATGGGACTGAATCCCTACAACAACACACGTAACCCCTGGTTCAGGGAGTTCTGGGAGAATCGCTTCCAATGTAGCCTCCATGACCTGGGCTGTGGGAAGCACTCTCTGCGGGATGGCCTGTTTGAGCAGGAGTCCAAGATCATGTTTGTGGTGAATGCTGTCTATGCCATGGCCCATGCCCTGCACAACATGAGGCAGGCGCTGTGCCCCAACTCCACTACCAAGATCTGTGACGCTCTGAAGCCAGGCAACGGCAGGAGATTCTACAGGGAGTATATCCTGAAGACCAAGTTTGACGGTGAGTTGAAAAGATTGATGAGTATGGCTACATGACAAGGTTACATGACTATATGTAACATATGATCATTAACTCTCTTGCATTGTGTTTTTAAAGAAAGGAATGCCAGCCAATGGTCCCAGTTGATCTGTGGTTAATTCTCTGACAATAGACAAAAATAAAACACATTAGATGTGCAGGACCGAAGTCTGTTGATGGCTGTAGATTTGTCTACAACATGGAAACGACTGTGTATTAGCAGGGGCTAAAGCGACCATTATATTTCAAGCATGCTAGCTAACTCGCTTGTGCAGCAATCATACATAAGCACATCACAGGAA
Organism: Coregonus clupeaformis; assembly: GCF_020615455.1. Lineage (NCBI taxonomy): Eukaryota > Metazoa > Chordata > Actinopteri > Salmoniformes > Salmonidae > Coregonus > Coregonus clupeaformis. Next base: position 36,715,374 of record NC_059203.1, on the reverse strand, counting down.
GCCCCCAATATCTAACAGGTACCGTACACATATACAGTGCATTCGGAAGGTATTCAGACCCCTTGACTTTTTCCACATTTTGTTACGTTACAGCCTTATTCTAAAATTGATTACATTTGTTTTTTCCCTCATCAATCTACACACAATAACCTATGCAAAGCAAAGCAGGTGTTTAAATTTTTTTTGTAAATTAATACAAAATAAAAAACTGAAATATCATATTTATATAAATATTCAGACCCTTTACGCACCTTTGGCGGTAATTACAGCCTTGAGTCTTCTTAGGTATGATGCTACAAGCTTGGCACACCTGTATTTGGGGAGTTTCTCCCATTCATCTCTGCAGGTCCTCTCAAGCTCTGTCAGGTTGGATGGGGAGCGTCACTACGCAGCTATTTTCAGGTCTCTCCAGAGATGTTCGTTCAGGTTCAAGTCCGGGCTCTGGTTGGGCCACTCAAGGACTTTCAGAGACTTGTACCGAAGCCACTCCTGAGTTGTCTTGGCTGTGTGCTTAGGGTCGTTGATCTGTTGGAAGGTGAACCTTCGCCCCAGTCTGAGGTTGTGAGCGCTCTGGAGCAGGTTTTCATAAAGGATCGCTCTGTACTTTGCTCCGTTCATCTTTCCCTCGATCCTGACTAGTCTCCCAGTCCCTGCCGCTGAAAAACATCCCCACAGCATGATGCAGCCACCACCATGCTTCACCGTAGGGATGGTGCCAGGTTTCCTCCAGACGTGATGCTTGTCATTCAGGCCAAAGAGTTCAATCTTGGTTTCATCAGACCAGATAATCTTGTTTCTCATGGTCTGAGAGTCCTTTACGTGCCTTTTGGCACACTCCAAGTGGGAAGCCATGTGCCTTTTACTGAGGAGTGGTTCCGTCTGGCCAATCTACCATAAAGGCCTGATTGGTGGAGTGCTGCAGAGATGGTTGTCCTTCTGGAAGGTTCTGCCATCTCCACAGAGGAACTCTGGAGCTCTGTCAGAGTGACCATCAGGTTCTTGGTCACCTCCCTGACCAAGGCCCTTCTCCCCCGATTGCTCAGTTTGGCTGGGCGGCCAGCTCTAGGAAGAGTCTTGGTGGTTCCAAACTTCTTCCATTTAAGAATGATGGAGGCCACTGTGTTCTTGGGGACCTTCAATGCTGCAGAAATGTTTTGGTACCCTTCCCCAGATCTGTGCCTTGACACAATTGTGTCTTTGATCTCTACGGAAAATTCCCATCGACCTCTTGGCTTTGGTTTTGCTCTGACATGCACTGTTAACTGTGGGACCTTAAATAGACAGGTGTGTGCCTTTCCAAATAATGTCAAATCAATTGAATTTACCACAGGTGGACTCCAATCAAGTTGTAGAAACATCTCAAGGATGATCAGTAGAAACAGGATGCACTTGAGCTCAATTTGGAGTCTCACAGCAAAGGGTCTGAATACTTATGTAAATATGGGGTATTGTGTATAAATTGATGAGGATTATAAAAAAAAAAAATCAATTTTAGAATAAGGTAATGTAATGTAACAAAATGTGGAAAAAGTCAGGTGTTCTGAATACTTTCCGAATGCACTGTATACGTATGCGGTACCAGTCAAAAGTTTGGACACACCTACTCATTCAAGGGTTTTTCTTATTTTGACTATTCTCTACATTGTAGAATAATAGTGAAGACATCAACACTATGAAATAACACATATGGAATCATGTAGTAACCAATTCGTTTTTTTAAACAAATCAAAGTATATTTTATATTTGAGATTCTTCAAATAGCCACCCTTTGCCTTGATGACAGCTTTGCACACTCTTGGCATTCTTTCAACCAGCTTCACCTGGAATGCTTTTCCAACAGTCTTGAAGGAGTTCCCATATATGTTGAGCACTTGTTGGCTGCTTTTCCTTCACTCTGCCGTCCGACTCATCCCTAACCATCTCAATTGGGTTGAGGTCGGGGAATAATTAACAAATTAACCAGGTCATCTGATGCAGCACTCCATCACTCTCCTTCTTGGTAAAATAGCCCTTACACAGACTGGAGGTGTGTTGGGTCATTGTCCAGTTGAAAAACAAATGATAGTCTCACTAAGCCCAAACCAGATGGGATGGCGTATCGTTGCAGAATGCTGTGGTAGCCATGCTGGTTAAGTGTGCCTTGAATTCTAAATAAATCACCAACAGTGTCACCAGCAAAGCACCCCCACACCATAAAACCTCCTCCTCCATGCATTACGGTGGGAACTACACATGCGGAGATCATCCGTTCACCCACACCGTGTCTCACAAAGACATGGCGGTTAGAACCAAAAATCTCCAATTTGGACTCATCAGACCAAAGGACAAATTTCCACCGGTCTAATGTCCATTGCTCATGTTTCTTGGCCCAAGCAAGTCTCTTCTTCTTATTGGTGTCCTTTAGTAGTGGTTTCTTTGCAGAAATTTGACCATGAAGGCCTGATTCACGCAGTCTCCTCTGAACAGGTGATGTTGAGATGTGTCTGTGTGTCACGTTCGTTGAAGGACGGGTCAGACCAAGGCGCAGCGTGAAATGCATACATGTTTATTATAAAGATAAACACACGAACAAAACAACGTAACGTGAAGTCCTCAGGCTAAACACAAAAACAAGCCTCTAAACGGAACAAGATCCCACAACTAATGATAACAAACAGACTACTTAAGTATGATCCCCAATCAGAGACAACGAGCGACAGCTGCCTATGATTGGGAATCACACCCGGCCAAACATAGAAGTAGAACAACTAGAACTAAACATAGAATATACAACATAGATCTCCACACCCTGACTCAACATACAAGAGTCCCATAAGTCAGGGTGTGACAGTACCCCCCCCCCCCCCAAAGGTGCGGACTCCGACCGCACAAACCTGACATAACAGGGTAGGGTCCGGGTGGGCATTCCGCATCGGAGGTGGATCCGGCTCCGGGCGTGACGACCACATTCTCTCAGCCTCCCCGTTGCGCCCCTGGTCAGGTCTGGACCTCGGCGCGCTGCTTCCCCTCTCCTTCCTCCCACGATGCACCAAGCCCTGTCTGGGCCCTGGTGTGGGAGACCCCAAACCTGGAGAGGGGCTGACGTCTGGGTCTGGACTGGAGCCGCTGACCGGAGCTGGACTGGACCCCGGTGGAGCGGAATGCTCTGGCTCCGGAGTGGAACTGCTGACCGGAGCTGGACTGGGCACCGGTGGAGCGGACTGCTCTGGCTCCGGAGTGGAGCAACCGACCGGAGCTGGACTGGGCACCGGTGGAGCGGACTGCTCTGGCTCCGGAGTGGAGCAACCGACCGGAGCTGGATCAGGCACCGGTGGAGCGGACTGCTCTGGCTCCGGAGTGGAGCAGTGGAACGGGCACGGGCCGTGCTGGACTGGACACACGCACCACTGGTCTGGTGCGAGGAGCAGGCACGGGCCGGACCGGACTAGGAACACGCACCACTGGCTTGGTACGAGGAGCAGGAACGGGCCGGGCCGGACTGGCGACACGCACCACTGGCTTGGTGCGGGGAGCAGGCACGGGCCGGGCCGGACTGGGAACACGCACCACTGGTCTGGTGCGAGGAGCAGGAATGGGCCGGGCCGGAGACACGCACCACAGGTCTGGTGCGAGGAGAAGGAACGGGCCGGGCCGGACTGGGAACACGCACCACTGGTCTGGTGCGAGGAGCAGGAACGGGCCGGGCCGGACTGGAGACACACACCACTGGCTTGGTGCGAGGAACAGGAACGGGCCGTACCGGACTGGGAACACGCACCACTGGCCTGGTGCAAGGAACAGGAACGGGCCGGGCCGGGAACACGCACCACTGGTCTGGTGCGAGGAGCAGGAACGTGCCGGGCCGGACTGGGAACATGCACCACAGGTCTGGTGCGAGGAGCAGGAACGGGCCGGGCCGGACTGGAGACACGCACCACAGGTCTGGTGCGAGGAGAAGGAACGGGCCGGGCCGGACTGGGAACACGCACCACTGGTCTGGTGCGAGGAGCAGGAACGGGCCGGGCCGGACTGGAGACACACACCACTGGCTTGGTGCGAGGAACAGGAACGGGCCGTACCGGACTTGGAACACGCACCACTGGCCTGGTGCAAGGAACAGGAACGGGCCGGGCCGGGAACACGCACCACTGGTCTGGTGCGAGGAGCAGGAACGTGCCGGGCCGGACTGGGAACATGCACCACAGGTCTGGTGCGAGGAGCAGGAACGGGCCGGGCCGGACTGGAGACACGCACCACAGGTCTGGTGCGAGGAGAAGGAACGGGCCGGGCCGGACTGGGAACACGCACCACTGGCCTGGTGCAAGGAACAGGAACGGGCCGGGCCGGGAACACGCACCACTGGTCTGGTGCGAGGAGCAGGAACGTGCCGGGCCGGACTGGGAACATGCACCACAGGTCTGGTGCGAGGAGCAGGAACGGGCCGGGCCGGACTGGAGACACGCACCACAGGTCTGGTGCGAGGAGAAGGAACGGGCCGGGCCGGACTGGGAACACGCACCACTGGTCTGGTGCGAGGAGCAGGAACGGGCCGGGCCGGACTGGAGACACACACCACTGGCTTGGTGCGAGGAACAGGAACGGGCCGTACCGGACTTGGAACACGCACCACTGGCCTGGTGCAAGGAACAGGAACGGGCCGGGCCGGGAACACGCACCACTGGTCTGGTGCGAGGAGCAGGAACGTGCCGGGCCGGACTGGGAACATGCACCACAGGTCTGGTGCGAGGAGCAGGAACGGGCCGGGCCGGACTGGAGACACGCACCACAGGTCTGGTGCGAGGAGCAGGAATGGGCCGGGCCGGGCTGGCAACACGCACCACTGGTTTGGTGCGAGGAGCAGGGACAGGCCGTACTGGACTGGGAATACGCACCACTGGCTTGGTGCGGGGAGCAGGTACGGGGCGTACCGGGCTGGCGACACGCACCACTGGTTTGGTGCGAGGAGCAGGGACGGGCCAGGCCTGACTGGCGACACGTACCACTGGCCTGGTGCGAGGAGCAGGAACGGGCCGGGCCGGACTGGGGACACACACCACTGGCTTGGTGCGAGGAGCAGATACGGGCTGGGCTGGACTGGGGACACACACCACTGGCTTGGTGCGAGGAGCAGGTACGGGCCGTACAGGACTGGTGAGGTGCACTGGAGACCAGGAGCATTGAGCCGGCACAGCCCGTCCTGGCTGGCTGCCCACTTTCGCACGACACGTGCGGGGCGCTGGCACAGAACGCACTGGGCTGTGCATGCGCACTGGCGATACAGTGCGTATCTCCGCATACATGGGTTCCTCTATTAACCCACGCTCCTTATGTTGCCTAACCAGCTCCTCTCTCCGTGCATCTACTTCCTCCTTTTCCCTACGAGCCTCCTGCAGTGCCTCCTCTTGAATGGAGCTCTCCCGCTCTATTCTTGCTATCAGCCCCCGTAATGTGGTGGCCTCCTCTCTTACCCTGCAGATCCGATCCTTCTCTCCCTCTCGGCACTCCTCCTCCAGTGAGGACTCCTCCGGGAGCCCCCACGAGTTAGGGAACAGAAACTCATCATCGTCGTCATCCTCCGACTCCTCAGTATAAAACTGTTCCCACTCTTCTTCCCATGGTCGTAGGGACTCAACCTGGAAACCCACCGGGTGCAGTGGTCGGGGCTCTTCTCTCTCGCTCCCCGACCACTCCTTTAGCCCCCCCCCAAAATGTTATTGGGGCTGCCTCTCGGGCTTCCTCCTCAGCCGACGCCTTCTGTGTTGCCGTTGCTCCTCTCCTGCCTGGGCTTCGCCCAGGGTCCTTTTCCCGCAAATATCTCCTCCCAAGACCAAATCTTCCCCACCTGTGTCCAGGGTGTTTGCTCCTGGGCACGCTGCTTGGTCCGTGTTTGGTGGGATCTTCTGTCACGTTCGTTGAAGGACGGGTCAGACCAAGGCGCAGCGTGAAATGCATACATGTTTATTATAAAGATAAACACACGAACAAAACAACAAAACAACGTAACGTGAAGTTACCAGGCTAAACACAAAAACAAGCCTCTAAACGGAACAAGATCCCACAACTAATGATAACAAACAGGCTATTTAAGTATGATCCCCAATCAGAGACAACGAGCGACAGCTGCCTCTGATTGGGAATCACACCCGGCCAAACATAGAAGTAGAACAACTAGAACTAAACATAGAATATACAACATAGATCTCCACACCCTGACTCAACATACAAGAGTCCCATAAGTCAGGGTGTGACACTGTGTCTTAAACTCTGTGAAGCATTTATTTAGGCTGCAATTTCTGAGGCTGGTAACTTTAATGAACTTATCCTGTGCAGCAGAGGTAACTCTGGGTCTTCCATTCCTGTGGCAGTGCTCATGAGAGCCAGTTTCATCATATCGCTTGATGGTTTTTGCGACTGCACTTGAAGAAACTTTCAAAGTTCTTGACATTTTTAGTATTGACTGACCTTCATGTCTTAAAGTAATGATGGACTGTTGTTTCTCTTTGCTTATTTGAGCTGTTCTTGCCATAATATGGACTTGGTCTTTTACGAAATAGGGCTTTTTTCTGTCTTTTTTCTGTCCCTATCTTGTCACAACACAACTGAATGGCTCAAACAAATTAACTTTTAAGAGGGCACACCTGTTAATTGAAATGCATTCCAGGTGACTTCCTCATGAAGCTGGTTGAGAGAATGCCAAGAGTGTGCAAAGCTGTCATCAAGGCAAAGGTTGGCTATTTGAAGAATCTCAAATATCAAATATATTTTGATTTGTTTAACACTTTTTTGGTTACTACATAATTCCATATGTGTTATTTCATAATTTTGATGTCTTCACAAATTTTCTACAATGTAGAAAATATTTAAAATAAAGCAAAACCCTTGAATGAGTAGGTGTGTCCAAACTTTTGACTGGTAGTGTATATATAGGAAATGTACACAGTGAACTCTTACACATTGTAAATACGTAAATAGAATGCACTATTTCAGAACGTGACCTACCACTTGGATAGAATTATCAGACTGGGAAGAATTGATGTCCGCAATTTCCCCCTATCTGCAAGCATGACCAATGGCATAACACCTTGTTGATATGTAAATTCAACGAACCAGTCGGAGTACATAAACGTTGAATAAATATTTATGCAGTGGCAGAAATCCTGTTCCATGTATACAGAGAAATGTGATTTTCTATATATTCTCAGAAAAGGCTATATCCTAAGAAGTGATTTTCCATGAGAATATTGTGTCACGACTTCCGCCGAAGTTGGTGCCTCTCCTTGTTCGGGTGGCGTTCGGCGGTCGTCGTCACCGGCTTTCTAGCTGCCACCGATCTACGTTTCTGTTTTCCATTTGTTTTGTCTGTATTGTACACACCTGGTTCCCATCACGTTAATTTGTTTCCCTATTTAACCCTCTGGTTCCCTCATGGTGTTGTGCGTGATTGTTTGTTGTTTGGTGTTTGTCTGCTGTGAGCTTATGTATTTCCCTGCGTGGAAATTAGATTTGTCTGTTACTCAGTTCTGTGTCCTGCGCCTGACTCCGTCCTACCGCTGCACATTGACACCTGACATATTGCCAGAGAACAAATAGACCACATTCAACAGTTTTTTTTGTACTTGATTTTTGGTCTCTTTCATCTATATTATCCCTTTGTCTGTTATTAGCCTCTCGACACATAAAGTTGAAAATGAAAACTGCACTGCATGATATACTGCAATCATAATCTGCCAATGAGTGCCCTGCTTGCTGACAAATTTGATTACATACATTTAGATCCATTGTATCAATTCCTACCTTCCTACAGTACGTGGGAACAGTCCAGGACTAATTCTAGTTGTTTGTATATATCTGCTGAAGATAAGAGCTTGTAATGATTCAATTTGCAAAGATGAAACATCAATTTCCAGCCTCACACGCTGAGGCTCATTTTGTCACGCATCTCATCTGCCTGGAGTGGGTGGAGAGTGACTTGGACTACAGCCTGAATATTACAGATAGGAATCACATAAACACCCTCATCAGGAAACAGCATTTTCAGTCAGGTGGTGACCAGAGATAGTCAGTGTAACAGATAATTTATGTAAAACCCTATAGCATCAACACATCTGTACAACACAAAGAACAACAACCCCACCAAGCCAAATGATCTAACTACTAAACCCTTGAATGAGTAGCTGTATGTCTCCAAGTCTTAAGGTAGTGATGGAGTAAAAGGCGGGAATATTTTCATGCATGAGTGATGGTGGTGGGGGGGGGGGTTCAAAGTCCATGAGGGTTGCTCTAGCCAAGCTATCCATCTCAGCCGTCCATGTCAGAAGACATCAGATTGGATTACAAGACTAGAATCGCCTGATAGCCTGAAGTGTATGGAGATCTTTGGGGAGATGGCAGTACAGCAGGGTCACAAGTGATCCTTCATCCATTACAAAGCCCCATTTCCTCTAGTTCAAAAGAGACTAGATGATTCTCTATGGAGAATAATGGGGCTATTCAGCTGAGAATGGTTAAAATAATCTAAAAAAATCTCAACTGTCCAGTTGCAAGTCAGTCATTTTGCTCTGTTTACTTTCTAGCTATAAATGCATTGGTATTTCTATCCATGGCTTGCAAATTGTTATTCCATAGTTAGACATTAAGAATGTATTATTCCATAGTTAGACATTACAAATGGATTGATGTTAAGATAAATGTTCAATCTTTTTGACATGGTACCAAGTGATTGTATAGTAACTGTTTATTCCATGGTGTTGAATGAATCTGTTGTACACCCATAGTTGTTGGCACCTGAATAGTAAAAAACACGTTTAAACCTCTCTGAGGTTCTCATTCGAGTGCATTAAGCCTGTGTCAAAGAAAACAGACTCAACTTTCTGGCTTCAATTATGTAAATGCTGGGTTTGCACCTGTGTCCCTGATGCATCAGTTACTGTTGTGAAAGGAATGGAATGTCAGAGGGGAGATACAGAGAGGTGAAGTGATGAAGCAGATACAAGCTCATTCAATCAAAACATGTCGACTCCAAGACCCTGGATTCATTGTACACATGATGCTAGGAAATAATAACACAATCAATTCAAAATACAAGTCAGAGTTCAGAGTGTTAATTAAATAGTGTATTGTTAAGGATCAACATTAATTTGCTTATTTGACTTTCAACCATCACAACATGACCATGGTCTTCTCTTTCTCACCCTGCAGCTCCATTCCGTCCAGCAGACACAGAGAACATGGTGAGGTTCGATACCTTTGGAGACAGCCTAGGCCGCTACAACATCTTTCACTATCATAAAGAGGACGGACGCTACGTCTACCGTAAGGTGGGCTACTGGGCCCAGAATCTGACCCTCAATACCAGCCAGATCCCCTGGGAGGGCCATGCCGCACCCACCTCCCAATGCAGCGACCCCTGCAGGAAGAACGAGGTGAAGAGCATGCAGCCTGGAGACGTGTGCTGCTGGATCTGCATCCCCTGCCAGCCCTACCAGTACTTGAAGGACGAGCTCACCTGCGCCGATTGCAAGTTCAGCGAATGGCCCCTGGCCAACCTGACGGGCTGCTATAACCTGCCCGAGGAGTACATCCGCTGGGAGGATGCCTGGGCTATAGGCCCTGTTACCATCTCCTGCCTGGGCATGATGTGTACACTCTTCATCATCGGCCTCTTCCTCAAGCACAACGACACCCCTGTGGTGAAGGCAAGCGGGCGGGAGCTGTCCTACATCCTCCTGCTGGGTGTTCTGATGTGCTACAGCATGACCTTCATCTATATCTCCAAGCCCTCCATGGCTGTGTGTACCCTACGTCGACTAGGCTTGGGCACCTCCTTCGCTGTGTGCTACTCTGCGCTTCTCACCAAGACCAATCGCATTGCACGCATCTTCAGCGGGGTGAAGGACGGAGCCCAGCGGCCGAGGTTCATCAGCCCTGCCTCCCAGGTGGCCATCTGCGGGGGTCTGATCTCCTGCCAGCTGGTGGTGGTTATGGTCTGGCTCCTGGTGGAGGCCCCGGGGGTCAGGAAGGAAGTGAACCCCGAGAGGAGGGACATAGTCACCCTCAAGTGCAACAGCAAGGACTCCAGTATGCTCATATCCCTCACCTACAACTGCATTCTCATCATCCTCTGCACTGTCTACGCCTTTAAAACCAGGAAGTGCCCAGAGAACTTCAACGAGGCGAAGTTCATTGGGTTCACCATGTACACCACCTGTATCATCTGGCTGGCCTTCCAGCCCATCTTTTACGTCACGGCCAGCGACTACAGGGTGAGTTATCAAGTCACATAGACTTTGATTTAGTAAACAAAGTCACACGTTTTTGCTATTTTTGAGTTTCACAGTACATCACTACTTTTCCAAAAATTAACCACACAACCTCAACACACTGCCTAACATACAGCGTATATCTACTTTACAAACTGAGGTTGAAGACACACAAAACTGATCCCTTGGTTGTTATTTATACTTGTGTATTTCCTGTCCTTAAAGTCGTGAGTTTGGCTCATTTAATCTTTTCTAAACAGATATCAAATCCCTTTGATCGCTTGTTTTTAACTCTGATAAAAGAAGCAGCTCTCTTTCATGGGACTGAGAAATCTGTTCCAGAGGAGAACAAAGGCTCAGAGGAGATCACATCCCGGCAAAATGACGGATTGAAATAAATTAGGTGGGACGGATTTATACTGATAACACACTTGAAATTGGCTACTTAATGACAATTAGCATAGAGCAAACCTCATTCAGTAAACAACTCTATCTATCTCCGTTGTGTGTCACTGCTGGGATTATAGATGTGTGTTATGATCATTTTATTTCCACATTACTATACCTACCATAAAACTTCAATTAAATGCAGAGTCTCAAATAGCCTCCTGTCCCTTTTAATAGACGGGCATCGCCATACATTTCAGCAAATAAACATCTGTTTCAAATAAACGCGGGGTCTAAATGAATTGTTTACGAGGTTACCGTGTACACAGCTCTGATATTCCCACGGTCATGTGCATAAAAAAATAAAAAATCCTAGCAATGGCGCCACCAAAAAGACAACACAATATCAAATAATGCTCTCCATGTTGCTGAAGCGTGAAATTGGGGGGTGTATGACAGGCAGTCTAGTCTTTGCAAGTCTGATCAGCGATGGATTTGTTAATATAATGTTTACACTGGTCATACTGGTCACAACAGTGTGGTAGTCTTTTCAAAATGTTATAGAGCAAAATGCTGTGTGAATTAAAGGTATACTTCGGGATTTTGGCAATGAAGTTTATGTCTCTGCGTGCAGTTTGAAGGAAGTTGATAACTAGCGTTAGAGCACAGTTGCTAACTAGCGTTAGTGCAATGACTGGACGTCTATGGTAACACCTAGCATGCTAGTTCCAGTCATTGCGCTAATGCTAGTTAGCATTGGCTAATAAAACTACCTCTAACTTCCTTCATACTAGATGCAGCGATATAAAAATACTATCCTCATTGCCAAAATCCTGAAGTATCACTTGAAGGAAATAGACACCTAGCTCAAAGGGAAACCTGTCTCAAAGAGAAACCTGTCTCCAATAAGCGCTGGTTGTGTTCAGTGATTGAAGCAGATAAATGGCCGGGCTATAAATTGAAGTTTTACAGTATTTATTGAAGATTGGTCAATGGATTTATTAAGTAATGCTCTCCAACATTATGTGCGTACAGTATCTGTATACTGTACACAAGCATGTATGTGGAGTGTGTACAGCAGAGCCTACCATAGCAAAAAGCATAACAGCTGGGTCATTCCATCAATAGAGTGCCTTTTGGGTAAGGTCATCTGTTTTGCTTTTTAAAAATGTTTTATTTCACCTAATTTTAACATTCAGTCATAAAGAGCACATGTTCAACTTAAAAAATTAATATGTTTTCCCATTTCAAGAAAAAAAAAAAAAAAAAAAAACAGGATTGACGGTAACAGGGTTGACAATTTCATCTTAAATCAGCGATAAATCCCTTTGTGACAGGGGGAATAGAGTGGTGAGGCGTCGTCATTCATTTTCTGGATTCAGGTTCTCTCAAACATAATTTTAAGCTTTGTTTTACTATTGACAGTTACAGCTGATTTCAGGATTGTATATCGATTTGCTCTACTTAAGTATTTGTCATCTGATGTATTCGTTTCAGTCACTGAATTGTTTAATCAAAATGTTCGCTGCCTGCTCCTGATATCAGGGCATAAAAACTAGAATCTCTGACCTGAATTAGCGCCCAGCTATATCCTGTCCCAAGCTTGTTTTTCCCAGATTTCCCTGGCTAACTGAACTATGCTAGTTTTCGTCTACACTCGTGGTCAAATGTTTTGAGAATGACACAAATAATAATTTTCACAAAGTCTGCTGCCTCAGTTTTGATGATGGCAATTTGCATATACTCCAGAATGTCATGAAGAGTGATCAGATGAATTGCAATTAATTACAAAGTCCCTCTTTGCCATGAAAATGAACTTAATCCCCCAAAAACACTTCCATTGCATTTCAGCCCTGCCACAAAAGGACCAGCTGACATCATGTCAGTGATTCTCTCGTTAACACAGGTGAGAGTGTTGACGAGGACAAGGCTGGAGATCACTCTGTCATGCTGATTGAGTTAGAATAACAGACTGGAAGCTTTAAAAGGAGGGTGGTGCTTGAAATCATTGTTCTTCCTCTGTTAACCATGGTTACCTGCAAGGAAACACGTGCCATCATCATTGCTTTGCACAAAAAGGGATTCACAGGCTAAGATATTGCTGCTAGTAAGATTGCACCTAAATCAACCATTTATTGGATCATCAAGAACTTCAAGGAGAGAGGTTCAATTGTTGTGAAGAAGGCGACAGGGCGCCCACGAAAGTCCAGAAAGCGCCAGGACTGTCTCCTAAAGTTGATTCAGCTGCGGGATCGGGGTACCACCAGTGCAGAGCTTGCTCAGGAATGGCAGCAGGCAGGTGTGAGTGCATCTGCACGCAAAGTGAGGCAAAGACTTTTGGAGGATGGCCTGGTGTCAAGAAGGGCAGCAAAGAAGCCACTTCTCTCCAGGAAAAACATCAGGGAAGACTGATATTCTGCAAAAGGTACAGGGATTGGACTGCTGAGGACTGGGGTAAAGTCATTTTCTCTGATGAATCCCCTTTCCGATTGTTTTGGGCATCCGGAAAACACCTTGTCTGGAGAAGACAAGGTGAGCGCTACCATCAGTCCTGTGTCATGCCAACAGTAAAGCATCCTGAGACCATTCATGTGTGGGGTTGCTTCTCAGCCAAGGGAGATGGCTCACTCACAATTTTGCCTAAGAACACAGCCATGAATAAAGAATGGTACCAACACATCCTCCGAGAGCAACTTCTCCCAACCATCCAAGAACAGTTTGATGACGACCAATGCCTTTTCCAGCATTATGGAGCACCTTGCCATAAGGAAAAAGTGATAACTAAGTGGCTCGGGGAACAAAACATCGACATTTTGGGTCCATGGCCAGGAAACTCCCCAGACCTTAATCCCATTGAGAACTTGTGGTCGATCCTCAAGAGGCGGGTGGACAAACAAAAACCCACAAATTCTGACAAACTCCAAGCATTGATTATACAAGAATGGGCTGCCATCAGTCAGGATGTGGCCCAGAAGTGAATTGACAGCATGCCAGGGCGGATTGCAGAGGTCTTGAAAAAGAAGGGTCAACAGTGCAAATATTGACTCTTTGCATAAACTTAAAGTAATTGTCAATAAAAGCCTTTGACACTTATGGAATGCTTGTAATTATACTTCAGTATACCATAGTAACATCTGACAAAAATATCTCATAACACTGAAGCAGCGAACTTTGTGAAGACCAATACATTGCCAAACTTCATAAATTGCACCCTCAACTTCAAAACTCCTTTGCTAGTTAGTTATAAAATCATGTAGCTAAGAAATTCTCTGGAAAGAAACTTGAAAATGATTTATTGTTTTGTTGAATAGTCATGACTGGTTCGCGCTAGTATCTGTTGTGTCGTAAGACAATGGTGACAAAGGATATCATTGCTACTTAACGCAGATCCAAGTTCAGTTTTGACATTAACCGTCGTCATTGGCGTAGGGTTAGCTGGACGTTTCTGACTGATCTTGGAACTATGACAACGGGCAGGCTCTCCCCACTTGGTTCGATGGGAAATGTAGTAATTTTGCCAACACAGCCAGATATGTACACAGTCTTGTACCCTTAAACTTTTTTTTAACTGACTATCGTATTTGTTGATTAAATCTGACTTTATTAGTAGAATGAGTAGTCCAGGAATGTCACAAGTTAATTGACATGAGAAAACTCGAGAAAATAGCAACTCTACAGAGCGCCAATGGCTACAATTAATGGCTAAATTACTTCTGGACACGAAGGGTCCGCAGAGCTCCTCCTCACCACTCTATGGAAGCTGGTGTGCAACAGGGAGGGGCAATTGAATGCAAGCTTCACTTTTTCATTATTGTTAAACACCAGAAAATGGCCAAAAAGAGTAGAAGCAGCTCACCTGCTTTTACACTATGATTTGAATATATCTTCAATGTTTCTATTGAAAATTTTTTTTTTAAGGAGTAGTTTAACCATATTAAAACAAGTGTTCAGTTCACGTAACAAGATTGACCTTAAAATGAGGGACAGGCGTAAATAATTCACTAATCACATGAAATAAATAAGAATCTGCATAATAAATAAGAATCTGCATTGTTGTTAACGAAGCATGTGACAAATAGAATTTGATTTGAATCTTAAGAAATTACTTTCTCAAAGCAACAAAATAACTAGGGCTTTACAATGATAGTGAAAACCATGTGGTTCATATTAAAGGGCACTTAATTTAATATAACAGGCTTTTAACTCCTGGAACGACCCAGCTAGAAAATGATTTGTGGCCAAGTGATCTAATCATGATTAGATTGTTGAGTCCTGAACCTAGAGATCCGATGACAGAGAGTTCCAGAGAGGTACTGAGCTCTGTGGTATTTGTTCCCCTCTGGGATACCTGTGTGGACTGGGGGAGAAAGAATGAGACAGAGAGAGGTCCCCTGGTGCACCTTCCTCTGCAGACACAGATGGACAGGCTGGAGAGTATGAGGTCTGGATGGGGGACAGAACGTAGCTGTGTGTCCCTGTGTGGAATAGACTGTGAAAGATCAGGATGCTGAGTCCCAGCTGTGTCCCGTGCGCTGGGATTACGGTGTGTCTCACAGGGGTTCAGAGGGACCCTACCTCATGGCCCCTAGGCAGGATGGGGATGGGAGAGAAGGGGACAAGGACAGAACGGATCAACACAGCTCTAATCTGACCGCTCTGATTATCTCTGAACTGGAACGAAGACTCATGTGATTTGTGTATTGTCTTCAGTGAGGGAAATATTACTGGGCTGTGTTCCGTCTGCTACATTTTTACTCTGAGATGGCTGTCCTCCTACCCTGAGATTTCAGAAAAGTCTGGTTGAATAATCAAACAAGAATTTGCACGTCATCCATGAAATGTTTAATGAAACAAAATATGGTCTACTGAGGCATGAATTACAAACATGATTACCACATTAAATATTAAAGATGTCCTCCCTGAAGGGGAAAAGCAGGTTAACAAAGGTGATGAAACATCATTCATATCCGAAGGAAAAGAGTGCCCTTCACACTGGGCACAGAAGTCAGTTCAATGTCTAGTTTTGATTTGGTTAAGTTGTCAACTAACGTGAACTCAACATGAAATCAAAACATTTCAAAACATGTCATTGGATTTAGGTTTAAAATTGGTTTAAAAATGAAGGAAAATTGCCCTTTTATAAATATCAGATATACAGTATCTTTATGATTTATTGGTAACATTTATTTCATATATTTCATATACTCATACAGTGCATTTGGAAAGTATTCAGACCCTTTTCCTTTTTCTACCTTTTGTGACGTTACAGCATTATTCTGAAATCGATTAAATTATATTTTTTACTCGTCAATCTACACACTATTTCCCATGAGGCCAAAGTGAAAACAGGTTTTTAGAAATGTTTGCAAATTAAATATTATAAAAAATCAAAAACAGAAATACCTTATTTACAATAAGTTTTCAGACGCTTTGCTATGAGACTCGAAATTGAGCTCAAGTGTATTCTGTTTCCATTGATCTTCCTTGAGATGTTTCTACAACTTGATTGGAGTCCACCTGTGGTAAGTTCAATTGATTGGACATGATTTGGAAAGGCACGCACCTGTGTATATAAGGTTTCACAGTTGACAGTGCATGTCAGAGCAAAACCAAGCCATGAGGTCGAAGGAATTGTCCGTAGAGCTCTGAGACAGGATTGTGTCGAGGCACAGATCTGGGGAAGGGTACCAAAACATTTCTGCAGCATTGAAGGTCCTCAAGAACACAGTGGCCTCCATCATTCTTAAATAGAAGAAGTTTGGAACCACCAAGACTCTTCCTAGAGCTGGCCGCCCAGCCAAACTGTGCAATCGTGGAAGAAGGGCCTTGGTCAGGGAGGTGACCAAGAACCCGATGGTCACTCTGACAGAGCTCCAGAGTTCCTCTGTGGAGATGGGAGAACCTTCTAGAAGGACAACCATCTCTTCAGCACTCCACCAATCAGGCCTTTATGGTAGAGTGGCCAGACCGAAGCCACTGCTCAGTAAAAGGCACATGACAGCCCGCTTGGAGTTTGCCAAAAGGCACCTGAAGGACTCAGACCATGAGAAACAAGATTATCTGGTCTGATGAAACCAAGATTGAACTCTTTGGCATGAATGCCAAGCGTCACGTCTGGAGGAAACCTTGCACCATCCCTACAGTGAAGCATGGTGGTGGAAGCATCATGCTGTGGGGATGTTTTTCAGCGGCAGGGAGGCTAGTCAGGATCGAAGCAAAGATGAACGGAGCAAAGTACAGAGAGATCCTTGATGAAAACCTGTTCCAGAGCGCTCAGGACCTCAGACTGAGGCGAAGGTTCACCTTACAACAGGACAACGACCCTAAGCACACAGCCAAGACAATGCAAGAGTTGCTTCGGTACAAGTCTCTGAACTAGGAAAACCTAGTTCAGTCTGCTTTACAACAGACAATGGGAGACAAATTCACCTTTAAGCAGGACAATAACCTAAAACACAAGACCAAATATACAATTGAGTTGCTTACCAAGACGACATTGAATGTACCTGAGTGGCCTAGTTACAGTTTGGCTTAAATTCTTAAAGGTGCGCAAAGTTGACCCATTTGGCATACCCCACCCTACCATGAGACATCCATGTCTTCATCACTGGAAAAGATAAGTTGAGTTTGATATAATTTAAAAGCTTACAAACAGGGTTGTCAAACTATTTCATAATTTCTTGAAAAAATGTTTTTTATACAAATGTCATTTTTTGACCTTTAACGTCAATTATCAAAAAACACGGAAACTTATATTTTTCTTCATATTTGCATAATTTGTAGCTTAGACCCTATTTTACATCGTCTGAGGTTTTTGTACTGTGCCCGCTATCGGTTGAGACGCAACACCCTCTTGTATACAAGGTGGGTGTCATTTCAGTCATAGAAATATAATTCATAGAATGGACCTATCCCTTCAGACTACTGCAATTTATCTGGTACACCATTGAAATGTAAATTGAAATGAAATTGTAACTTCTAATTACTACCACAAAGATGGCTGCCGATCCACCCACCGTTAAATGTCAACTTAAGTGGTCATGTCTATTCTATTACCTATATTTCTATGATTTCAAAAGGTTTCCTATAGAGGATTGACAGTATAATTAAAAACAACAGATATTCCCATTTAACATTCTCTGATTTCTGGACCAATGTTCCCTCAAACCTTTTTTGTCACTGAGCTAATTTCAGGTCGGCTGAGCGCAAACTTGAAAATTCTGTGCAACTTCCGGCATGTGTTTACTGTGAACACTGAGGCTGTACCCACTTTAAATTAGTTTTAACAGTAGTCAAGTAGGCTACTGTGGCTATTTGATCGTAATGCCTACTAGAGTGGCCTACCATCAAAAGCAATGGAGAAAATGCTTTTGATGGAGGATTTGACATTAACCTGTTTATCCACTTGTCCTTCAGACAAGGATATGACTGAAAATGTTGTTGTGTTGTTTGATGCAAGAAACCACTTTACAAAATAAAATGCATCATTATTCCCATACCATTTATTACAGAGAATCAGAAAAATGATGCCTTTAAGACATAAAAAGCTCTTTACCTGACTCGCTTTTCAAAGATGTCTAAAAATGCACACGTTTTTTGTTCATGTAGGAAGCAATCACTCCCCCATTGCTGACTACAAATGATCTATAACTGGGCTAATAGCTCACTAACTAGCAAAGGATATGAACAAATGTGCACACGTGGCTACATGTAGCTCTCGCTTTGATCTCAAAACAAGCGCATCTACTCATCACCGCTTATGCTGTAAAAACAGTCCAGTTCAAAGTTAATGGCACAGATCCATATATGGCAATGGTCTATTTGCATATAGGCCTACTGCAGCTCTGATTGGTTATGGCGCACCAGTACGGGCCTGAGTCATGCCTGTCAATGCAATAGAATCCTACTCTGATGCGTTCTGCCTACAACAAAATCTCTTGTATAGTTTGTTTTGTTTCGGTATGTTGCATTGAAAGTGGCTAATATTGCGTTGATTCGATCACAATTCCCACAGAAAAGGGAAACGTTAATAGTGTTAACGAATGGGGAAAACTCTACAAAGTTGAGTGAAGTTCAATCTCGTGCTTCTCTGAGTGGGCTGACATTTCTTCTGCACGGCAGTCCCCCGCGCACTCACGCAGCTTAGAGGGAATATTGGTTTGGACCTACAACCATCTTTGTGTACCATTTTGAAAGTATACATTTGAATTGAATCCCCATTTTAGTACATTTATCAGCCAAAACATGACACCCACCCTGTATTCAAGAGCATGTTGTGTCTCAACCGATGGCGGGCACAATACAAAAACCTCAAATGATGTAAAATAGGATCTATGCTACAACATATGCGAATATGAAAATAATCGGAGTTTACTCGTTTTTAAATAATTGGCGTTAATGGTTAAAAAATGATATAATATTTATAAACAAAATCCAGAAATTATACAAAAGTTTGACAACCCTGTTTGTAAGCTTTTAAATTATATCTCAACCGTTTATCTTTTCTAGTGATGAAGACATGGATGTCTCATGGTATGGTGGGTTATGCAAAAACTGGTCAACTTTGAGCACCTTTATCTCTTTAATGTTTTGGCATTCAGGTCCAGAAAGTCATTTTCTGAGCACTTCTACAATGGGCAAATATTTATGGAAGGTTTTCTTTCAAATCAAAACGGGAGCTGTCAAAAAGTGATTGAATTAAAATGGATTTACCCAGTTCCGACCAGTTGCAGTGGTTGGTGCCTTAATTGTGCAGAATATGATCCTTGTTTTTGGTACATAACATGTGTCCTTTCTGTTTGGCCAAGAAAATGGCCTTGCTGGATAACTTGGATGCATGAATTTCACCTTTGGGTGGATGACAGTCGTAATAGACGTAAAGGTGAAATTCATAAAAAAAACAAAAACTTTATTTAACCAGGTAAGCCAGTTGAGAACAAGTTCTCATTTACAACTGCGACCTGGCCAAGATAAAGCAAAGCAGTGCGATAAAAACAACACAGAGTTACATATGGGGTAAACAAAACATAAATTCAAAAATACAACAGAAAATATATATACAGTGAATGTAGTAAATTATGGAGGTAAGGCAATAAAGTGCAAAATAGTTACAATTTCGTAATAACACTGGAATGATAGATGTGCAAAAGATGATGTGCAAATAGAGATACTGGGGTGGAAATTAGCAAAATAAATAACAATATGGGGATGAGGTAGTTGGATGGGCTGTGTACAGGTGCAGTGATCGGTAAGCTGCTCTGACAACTTACTGTCATGAATGTCTGTGGAATGCGGTAGGCCAGAGTCAAGCGCAGGACACAGAATGAAATGAAAATCTACTTTACTGTATAGTAAAGAAACAAGCAAAACCTCCAACACAGGGAGGAGCAAACCCGCTCACAAACGACACTCGTAACAAGTAACAAACACAAACATGCCCGAACCAGAAGGAAGGGCAGTCTCGGCAGAATCCGTGACAGTCCCCCGCCCGACGCGCGGCTCCAGCCGTGCGTCGACACCGGCCTCGGGGACGGCCAGGAGGACGCGGCGCGGGGCGAGTCGGATGAGACCAGCTACCACCGGCCTGAGGAGAGACACATGGAATGAGGGGTTAATGCGATAATTAGTAGGAAGCTGTAACCTATAACATACCTTGTTCAATCTCCTCAGGACTTAAAATGGGCCCACAAACCGCCTACCCAACTTACGGCAGGGCAGGCGAAGGGGCAGGTTTCGGGTTGAGAGCCAGACCCGGTCCCCCGGTGCATACACCGGGGCTTCACTGCGGTAGCGGTCGGCGCTCGCCTTCTGCCGCCTGATGGCCCGCTGCAGGCGTTCATGGGCAGCGTCCCAGGTCTCCTGTGAGCGCCGAACCCACTCATCCACTGCAGGTACCTCGATCTGGCTCTGATGCCACGGTGCCAGGGCCGGCTGATAACCTAACACACACTGGAAAGGAGTGCGGTCAGTGGAGGAGTGGCGGTTGGAGTTTATTGCCATCTCTGCCCAGGGTAGAAAAACCGACCACTCCCATCGCCGGTCCTGGCAATACGACCTCAGAAACCTACCCACCTCCTGGTTGATTCTCTCCACCTGCCCGTTACTCTCGGGGTGAAAACCTGAGGTAAGGCTAACCGAGATCCCCAACCGTTCCATGAACGTCCTCCAAACCCTTGAGGTGAATTGGGGACCCCGATCAGACACTATATCCTCAAGGCACCCCGTAGTGCCGGAAGACGTGTGTAAATAGGGCCTCGGCAGTTTGTAGGGCCGTAGGGATTCCGAACAGAGGAAGGAGGCGACAGGACTTAGAAAACCGATCCACAACGACCAGGATGGTTGTGTTCCCTTTTGAGGGAGGAAGATCAGTCATAAAATCCACCGATAGGTGGGACCACGGTCGTTGTGGAACGGGTAGGGGTTGTAATTTCCCTCTGGCCAGGTGTCTAGGAGCCTTACACTGGACGCACACCGAGCAGGAGGAAGCATAAACCCTCACATCCTTAGCTAAGGTGGGCCACCAGTACTTCCCACTAAGACAGTTCACTGTCCGACCGATGCCAGGATGACCAGAGGAGGGTGACGTGTGAGCCCAATAGATCAAACGATAGCGGACTTCCAGCGGTACGTACATACAACCCTCTGGACACTGGGGAGGAGTGGGTTCGTTACACAATGCCCGCTCGATGTCCGCGTCAACCTCCCAGACCACCGGTGCCACCAGACACGACGCCGGAAGTAGGCTCCACGGAACTCTCCTCCGTGTCATACAGTCGGGACAGAGCATCTGCCTTAGCGTTCTGGGAGCCTGGCCTGTAAGAAAGGGTGAAAACAAAACGGGTTAGAAACATGGACCACCTTGCCTGGCGAGGGTTTAACCTCTTCGCCGCTCGGATGTACTCCAGATTGCGGTGGTCAGTCAAAATGAGAAAAGGGTGTTTAGCCCCCTCAAGCCAATGTCTCCACGCATTCAGGGCTTTGACCACAGCCAACAGCTCCCGGTCCCCCACATCATAGTTGCGCTCCGCCGAGCTGAGCTTCTTCGAAAAGAAAGCACATGTCATGAGCCCTCTCACTCCACCGGGTTACCACCTTAATGTGTTTCCACTATCTTCCACTCTGCTCATCTCTCTCTCTCTACTCAGCCTAACGAGCTCCACCTGTCCCTGCTCTGCTCGGCTCTAATTACTCTGCCAGCTGCGCTGCATTACCCACTAACCTCTCCCAGTATTTAAAGTCCCGTCTTTCAGCTCTCCTTTGTCAGATCGTCTGCAAAGCTCACACCCGGAACCTGTGTGCTCGCGCTTCTGGCTCACCCTTGTTTTGTGACCCCGGACCTGCCTGATTCTTGGATACTCTTCTGCCCCAGGAAAACCAGACCTGCTCTCTGCCATTACGACTCCTGACTACTCTTCGACCCCGGTAACTCTGACCAGCCTTCTGCCTTGCTACAACGTATTTGGATTTCCCTTGAACTGTACTTCTGCCTTGTTTCATCCGCCCCGTTGTGTCTGTGTTTCCTCCCCCAGGACTTCTGGACCACCAACCACCGCGTCATCGGACGATCGCTGCCACTGGGGGGGCACAGACCCAGCACATTGGACGGGATAACCCCTGGAGCCTTCACTCACTCCCTACTTCCCTTTTCCCTTAAGTTTTAATAAACTTTCTGGTGTGACGCAATTGTGGTCCTCTTGTCGTCTGTCTGAACCGTGACAGTACGATCTGACCATCATGGACTCAGCGCACACTTCCCCCGACATGGAAACCGAAGAACCTGAGCAACCCACCGCCATGCTACGCCTGGAACACACTGAGAGAGAGCTAGGTCGCATGAGCGGCGACATCACCTCTCTGCTTCAGGTCGGCCACCAACAGCATCAGCAGTTCCAGCAGCACCAGCAGCAGTCCCAGCAGCAGCAACAACAACTCGCCAGGATCATCCAACTCCTCACCAACCTTACCCCAGCCAGTCTGCCCACCAGCCCTGCCTCCGAGTTACCTGCCCCGGTCATTTCAGCCGCTGCCCCGAACCCAAGATTGGAAACCCCGAGCGGTTCAACGGCGATTCTACCCAGGTCCGGCCATTCCTGACTAGCTGCCGACTTCAGTTCTCCTTGCAGCCAAGGACCTTCGCCACGGAGGGGGCTAGGGTCGGGTATGCCATCACTCACCTGACGGGCCGAGCTCGACTCTGGGGAACAGCAGAGTTCGAACGTCAAACCCCCGCATGTGCAACCTTCGACCTGTTTGCTGAGGAGATGCTGAAGGTGTTTGACCTGGATTCACCAACCGCAGAGGCGTCTCGTGAACTGTTCAGTATTCGACAAGGCAGACGTACAGTCGCAGACCATTCCATCGACTTCCGAACCCCTGGCAAGACGAAGTTCTTGGAACACACCATCGTTGGTGGACGCGTTCTTCCATAGCTTGGCTGACTATATCAAGGACGCAGTTGGTCTCCCATGAACTGCCTTCCACTCTTGATGAAGCCATCGCACTGACTGTCCGGATCGACAGAAGGATACAGACCCGTCGCCGTGAGAGGGGGCGCCAAGGTCCACCAACTACCGGCATTCGGAGAGATCCGACTGGGCTCCTGTCAGCTACTGCCACTCACCCAAGTCAGCTTGATCAGTCTGAGCCTATGGAGATTGGGCGAGCCTCTCTCACTCCTGCAGAGCGCCAGCGCCGCTTCACCTCAAACCTCTGCCTCTATTGTGGAGGTGATGGACATCGTGGTGGTAACCTGCCCTTTAAAAGCCGAAGCTCACCGGGCATAGGGGGAGTCCGGTTGAGCTCAATGACCATCCAGTCCTCCGACCGCAAACCCCTTGCTGCAAGTTCACCTCCGCCTCTCTGACTCTACTCACACCCTGGCTGCTCTGGTGGATTCTGGCGCCGAAGCCAACATAATGGACATCAAGCTGGCACGCCAACTGGGACTGGAGAACCTCCGTTTGACACCTCCTATTCCTGCCCGGGCACTGGACGGACACTTACTCGGATCGGTCACTCATGTCACGGCCCCCGGTCTTGATGGGTCTGTCCGGAAACCATCAAGAGACTATCCAGTTTCACCTGCTCCCCTCTCCAGGCCAACCCCCTCATCCTGGGTTACCCATGGCTCCGCCGGCACAACCTCAGCTCGACTGGGTGACCGGGGTGATCAGGGAGTGGGGAGAGGACTGCCACCGAACCTGCCTGCTTGCTGCCGCACTACCCCCCGGCCAGTACCTACTAACTCCGCCCCTGACCTCTCCCATGTCCCAGAATGCTACCATGGTCTCAGAGAAGTGTTTAACAAAGCAAGAGCCACATCTCTGCCCCCTCACCGACCGCACGACTGTGCCATCGACCTCCTCCCTGGAACAGCCCCTCCAAGGGGCCGTCTTTATTCGTTGTCTGCTCCTGAAAGAAGGTCCATGGAGGACTACATCAATGACTCTCTGTCCACAGGATTGATCCGTTCATCTTCATCTCCGGCTGGTGCTGGCTTCTTCTTTGTGGGGGAAGAGGGACGGATCTCTTCGCCCCTGCATCGACTACAGGGGACTCAACGACATCACAGTGAAGAACCGTTACCCTCTCCCTCTGCTCACCTCTGCTTTTGAGTTGCTCCAGGGAGCCACTGTTTTTACCAAGTTGGATCTCAGAAACGCTTACCACCTAGTGCGGATCCGGGGAGGGAGATGAATGGAAGACCGCATTCAATACACCAACAGGCCACTACGAGTATCTGGTTATGCCTTTTGGCCTCACCAATGCTCCTGCTGTGTTCCAGGCTCTAGTGAATGATGTACTGCGGGACATGTTAAACAAGTTTGTCTTCGTTTACCTGGATGACATCTTAATCTACTCCAGAAACCTGTCTGAACACACCCGCCATGTCCAGCAAGTCCTTCATCGTCTTCTGAGAATTCCTCTACGCCAAGGCAGAGAAATGTGAGTTTCACGTCAAGACAGTGGCCTTCCTGGGGTACATAGTGGCAGAGGGAAGTATCCAAATGGATCCTGCCAAAGTATCAGCAGTCACGCCATGGCCAGTTCCGGAGAACAGAAAGAAGCTGCAACAGTTTCTGGGGTTTGCTAACTTCATAGAAAGTTTATCCGGAACTACAGTACCGTTGCTGCCCCTCTCACTGCTCTAACCAGCACCAAGCAACCCTTCACCTGGACCCCAGCAGCCGACAAGGCCTTCAGTACCCTCAAGGTAAGGTTCACCTCCGCTCCCATCCTCCAGATGCCTGACGTGGACCGGCAATTCATTGTGGAGGTGGACGCCCGGATGTGGGAGTTGGTGCTGTGATTTCTCAGTGGGCTGCGGAGGATAGGAAGCTCCATCCCTGTGCCTTTTTCTCACGTCGGTTGTCCCCCTCTGAGTGCAATTACGACATAGGGAACCGAGAGCTGCTGGCTGTGAAGCTTGCCTTGGAGGAGTGGCGTCACTGGCTGGAGGGGTCCACCATTCCATTTCTCGCTTGGACCGATCATAAGAACTTGGAGTACATCCGCACGGCCAAACGGTTGAACTCCAGGCAGTCCCGCTGGGCCCTGTTCTTCACCAGGTTTAATTTCACTCTGTCATACCGGCCTGGATCACGCAACACCAAGCCAGACGCCCTCTCCCGTCAATTCCAGAAGGATGACAACCCCTCCAAGGATCCTGTGTCGATTCTGCCAAGTCCCTGCATCGTAGCAGCTCTGACCTGGGCTGTTGAGGAACAGGTGCTGGAAGCTCTCCGTAACCAGCCCGGTCCCAGCACTTGCCCAGCTGACCGCCTTTTGTCCCCGAAAACCTAAGGTCCCAGGTCGTTCAGTGGGGACATGACTCCCGCCTAGCTTGTCACCCTGGCTCCACCCGCACTTACAACCTGCTCGCCCAGAGGTTCTGGTGGCCTGCTCTGAGAAAGGATGTACGGGAATTCGTCCAAGCCTGCCCCATCTGCAACCAACACAAGTCGTCCTGCCAGCCCCCCAGCCGGATTGCTGCAGCCCCTGCCTGTGCCCAGACGTCCCTGGTCTCACATCGCCCTTGACTTTGTCACGGGGCTGCCCCCTTCAAGGGGCAAGACCGTCATTCTCACCATAGTTGACCGATTCAGCAAGATGGCACACTTCATTCCCCTCCCCAAGCTCCCAACCGCCAAGGAGACCGCCCAGGTGGTCCTGGAACACGTCTTCCGGATCCACGGACTGCCAAAGGATGTAGTTTCTGACCGTGGTCCACAATTCTCCTCCGCTTTTTGGAAGGAGTTCTGTCACCTGCTGGGAGCCACAGTCAGTCTGACTTCCGGATTCCATCCCCAATCCAATGGGCAGTCAGAGCGGGCAAATCAGGAGCTCGAGAAGGCACTGCGATGCATGACTTCACGCAACCCCCACTCCTGGTCGCAGCAATTGACATGGGTGGAGTACGCACACAATTCTCTGACCTGCTCTGCCATCGGTATGTCCCCTTTCCAATGTGTTTATGGATACCAGCCTCCTCTATTTGCCAGTCAGGAAGGGGAGGTTACTTGCCCATCTGCACTTGCGCTTGCCCGTCGATGTCGCCGCACCTGGTCACAGGCCCGAGCCACACTTCTCAGATCCGTTGCCAGCTACACTACCGGGCCAACCGTCGGAGAATCCCTGCTCCCACCTACCATGTTGGTCAAAGGGTGTGGTTGTCATCAAGGAACCTGCCACTCAGGGTGGAGTCGCAGAAGTTGGCACCTCGGTTCATTGGCCCATTCCCTATCATAAGAGTGATTAGCCCAACTGCTGTCCGGCTCCAACTGCCTAATTCCATGAGGGTGCACCCCACTTTCCATGTGTCTAAGATTAAGCCCATTCATGAGAGTCCGCTGGTCCCTGCTGCGCCTTGTCCTCCTCCTCCACGGCTCGCCGATGGTGGTCTGGTTTACACCGTCCCGCCGCCTGCTTCGGTCCAGACGGAGGGGTAGGGGGTCTCCAGTACCTCATTGACTGGGAGGGCTATGGACCTGAGGAAAGGACCTGGGTGCCAGCTAGTCGGATTGTGGATAGGACTCTCATCACCGCCTTCCACCAACGGCATCCTGATCAACCTGCAATCCGTAGGGGCCGCCCCAGAGGGATCCCCTAACCGTCCTGCCCGCTCGGCTTCCTGTCCTGTGCCTGATCCTGTCTCGGGACCTGTCCCATCTCCCCGACCACGGCCCTCCGGCTTCCTCCGAGGATGAGGGCGTTCGCTGACCGCTCGGGAGGAGTTCTAGCCCTCCTCCGGCCTCCCTCCGCCCGGCGTGGTGTTGCTCTTGGGACTTCTGGGGCCGCCCTTGGGGGGGTTCTGTCATGAGCCCTCTCACTCCACCGGGTTACCACCTTAATGTGTTTCCACTATCTTCCACTCTGCTCATCTCTCTCTCTCTACTCAGCCTAACGAGCTCCACCTGTCCCTGCTCTGCTCGGCTCTAATTACTCTGCCAGCTGCGCTGCATTACCCACTAACCTCTCCCAGTATTTAAAGTCCCGTCTTTCAGCTCTCCTTTGTCAGATCGTCTGCAAAGCTCACACCCGAACCTGTGTGCTCGCGCTTCTGGCTCACCCTTGTTTTGTGACCCCCGGACCTGCCTGATTCTTGGATACTCTTCTGCCCCAGGAAAACCAGACCTGCTCTCTGCCATTACGACTCCTGACTACTCTTCGACCCCCGGTAACTCTGACCAGCCTTCTGCCTTGCTACAACGTATTTGGATTTCCCTTGAACTGTACTTCTGCCTTGTTTCATCCCGCCCTGTTGTGTCTGTGTTTCCTCCCCCAGGACTTCTGGACCACCAACCACCGCGCCATCGGACGCATCGCTGCCACTGGGGGGGGCACAGACCCAGCACATTGGACGGGATAACCCCTGGAGCCTTCACTCACTCCCTACTTCCCTTTTCCCTTAAGTTTTAATAAACTTTCTGGTGTGACGCAATTGTGGTCCTCTTGTCGTCTGTCTGAACCGTGACAGCACAGGGGCAGAGCTTGGGTGGCGTGCCCGAGCGCTGAGAAAGTACAGCGCCTATCTCAGCCTTGGACGCGTCCACCTCAACCGTGAAGGCCAAGGAGGGATCCGGATGAGCCAGCACTGGAGCCGAGGTAAACAGGTCCTTCAGGTGACTAAAAGCCCTGTCCGCCTCAGCTGACCACCGCAGACGCACTGGTCCCCCCTTCAGCAACGAGGTAATGGGAGCCGCTACCTGACCAAAGCCCCGGATAAACCTCCGGTAGTACTTGGCAAACCCCAAGAATCGCTGCACCTCCATCACCGTGTTTGGAGTCGACCAATTACGCACGGCCGAAATGCGGTCACTCTCCATCCTCACCCCAGACGCGGACATGTGGTACCCTAGGAAGGAGATGGACTCCTGAAAGAACAGGCATTTCTCTGCCTTAGCATACAGGTCATGCTCCAACAGTCTTCTAAGCACTTTACGCACCAGGGACACATGCTCGGCCCTTGTAGTGGAGTATATAAGGATGTCATCAATATACACCACTACCCCTTGTCCGTGCAGGTCCCTGAAAATCTCATCCACAAATGATTGGAAAACTGATGGAGCATTCATTAACCCGTATGGCATGACAAGATACTCATAATGTCCAGAGGTGGTACTAAATGCCGTCTTCCACTCATCTCCCTCCCGGATACGCACTAGGTTGTACGCGCTCCTGAGATCCAATTTTGTGAAGAACCGTGCCCAGTGCAATGATTCCGTCATACTAGCTATCAGGGGTAATGGATAGCTGTACTTGATGGTAATCTGATTTAAGCCACGGTAATCAATGCACGGGCGTAAACCACCATCCTTCTTCATAAAAAAGAAACTCGAGGAGACAGGTGAAGTGGATGGCCGAATGTATCCCTGTCTCAGAGATTCGGTGACATATGTCTCCATAGCCGCCCTCTCCTCCTGAGACAAAGGATACACGTGACTCCGGGGAAGTGCAGCTCCTAGCTGGAGATTTATCGTGCAATCCCCCGGACGATGAGGTGGTAATTTAGTCGCCCTCTTTTTACTGAAGGCGATAGCCAAATCGACATACTCGGCAGGAATGTGCATAGTGGAAACCTGGTCTGGACTTTCCATCGTAGTTGCCCCAAAGGAAACTCCTACACACCTCCCTGAACACTGACTGGACCATCCCTTGAGAGCCCTCTGTTGCCATGAAATTGTGGGGTCATGAATGGTTAACCAGGGAAGTCCCAACACCACAGGATATGCAGGAGAATCAATCAGATAGAGGCTAATCCTCTCCTCATGACCCCCCTGCGTCCTCATCAGAAGTGGAGTGGTGACCTCCCTGATTATGCCTGACCCTAACGGGCGACTATCTAATGCATGCACAGGGAAAGGTTTATCAACAGACACAGTAGGGATCCCTAAACTACGAGCATACTGGCGATCAATAAAATTCCCAGCCGCGCCTGAATCTACTAGCGCCTTATGCTGGGAATGGGGGGAAAACTCTGGAAAAACAATATCAATACACAGATTAGCAACAGGGGGCTCTGGGTGAGTCGGGTGCCTACTCACCTGAGACGGTTGACCAGTGCCCTGCCTGCTGCCTCGACCTCCTGAGGACCCTCCCCAGCACCAACTGTGGCCGCAGATGACACACTGCTGGTCGGTGCTGGGGAGGGTGGTCCCTCTCCCCGTCTCCCTAACCGCAGCACCTCCGAGCTCCATGGGGGTAGGCTCGGAGGTGCTGGGGGATGGAATGGACGGCCCCTGATCAGAACGTCCGCAGGCTGCCAACAGGTTATCCAACCTGATGGACATGTCCACCAGTTGGTCCAGGTTGAGATCGGAGTCCCTGCAGGCCAGCTCCCGACGGACGTCCTCCCTTAAGCTGCAACGATAATGGTCGATCAGGGCCCTCTCATTCCATCCCGCGCTGGCTGCTAAAGTTCTAAACTCCAGCGCAAACTCCTGCACGCTCCTCATCTCCTGTCGTAGGTGGAACAGACGTTCAAAATGAAATCCTCGTAGCGGACAGTTCTCGAGTCTATTCCTCCCCACTCGGCATTGGCCCATTCAAGCGCCTTCCCCGATAGACAGGAGATGAGGGCGGAAACGCTCTCGTATCCCGAGGGCGCCGGGTGAATGGTGGCCAGGTAGAGCTCTACCTGGAGGAGAAATCCCTGGCACCCGGCAGGTGTACCGTCATATGCCCTCGGGAGCGAGAGCCGAATCCCACTGGACCCAGGTGGCGGAGTGGTGACCAGTGTTGTAGGTGGTTGAGTGGTTGGAGATGGTGACGGGATACCACCTCTCTCCCATCGTTCCATCGTCTGGAACACTCGTTCCATGGTGACACCGAGAGTCTGAATCATCATCTCTTGTCGTTGGACTCGTTCCTCCATTGTCTCCGTTAATCCGGCTGTTCCTGCTGACTCCATAGTGGTGCGTGTTTCTGTCATGAATGTCTGTGGAATGCGGTAGGCCAGAGTCAAGCGCAGGACACAGAATGAAATGAAAATCTACTTTACTGTATAGTAAAGAAACAAGCAAAACCTCCAACACAGGGAGGAGCAAACCTGCTCACAAACGACACTCGTAACAAGTAACAAACACGCACAACACACAGTGGGAGCGAACAGGTTAAATAGGGAAGGACATAATACCATAATGGGAAACAGGTGTGCAACACTAGACAACAACTAGATGAACATAGAAACATAAAACAGAGTGGCAGCAGCTAGTATTTCCGGTGACGACGAACGCCGCAGCCTGCCCGAACCAGAAGTAAGGGCAGTCTCGGCAGAATCCGTGACACTGACGCCTAAAGTTAGTGAGGTAGTTGGGGATGAGGTAGTTGGGTGGGCTAATTACAGATGGGCTGTGTACAGGTGCAATGATCGGTAAGCTGCTCTGACAACTGATGCTTAAAGTTAGTGAGAGAGATAAGAGTCTCCAGCTTCAGAGATTTTTGCAGTTCGTTCCAGTCATTGGCAACAGAGAACTGTAAGGAATGACGGCCAAAGCAGGTGTTGGCTTTGGGGATGACCAGTAAGTTATACCTGCTGGAGCGCAGACTACGGTGGGTGTTGCTATGGTGACCAGTGAGCTAAGATAAGACAGGGATTTGCCTAGCAGTGATTTATAGATGACCTGGAGCCAGTGGCGACGAATATGTATATGGGGCTTTGGTGACAAAACGGATGGCACTGTGTAGACTACGAAATAGGAAGCAGATTCTAGATCTAACTTTTGATTGGAGATGCTTAATGTGAGTCTAGAAGGAGAGTTTACAGTCTAACCAGACACCTAGGTATTTGTAGATGACCACATACTCTAGGTCAGACCCGCCGAGAGTAGTGATTCTAGTCGGGTGGGCGGCTGCAAGCAGCGTTCGGTTGAAGAGCATGCATTTAGATTTACTAGTGTTTAAGAGCAGTTGGAGGCTACGGAAGGAGTGTTGTATGGCGTTGAAGCTCGTTTGGAGGTTTGTTAACACAGTGTCCAATGAAGGGACAGATGTATACAAAATGGTGTCGTTCGCATAGAGGTGGATCCGAGCGTCACCAGCAGCAAGAGCAACATCATTGATATACACAGAGAATAGAGTCGGCCCGAGAATTGAACCCTGTGGCACCCCCATAGAGACTGCCAGAGGTCCAGACAACAGGCCCTCCGATTTGACACATTGAACTCTATCTGAGAAGTAGTTGGTGAACCAGGCGAGGCAGTCATTTGAGAAACCAAGGCTATTTAGTCTGCCAATAAGAATGCGGTGGTTGACAGAGTCGAAAGCCTTGGCCAAGTCGATGAAGACGGCTGCGCAGGACTGTCTTTTATTGATCGCGGTTATAATATCGTTTAGGACCTTGAGCGTGGCTGAGGTGC
Source organism: Coregonus clupeaformis (assembly GCF_020615455.1). Lineage (NCBI taxonomy): Eukaryota > Metazoa > Chordata > Actinopteri > Salmoniformes > Salmonidae > Coregonus > Coregonus clupeaformis. The sequence continues at coordinate 36,683,894 of NC_059203.1, read as the reverse complement.
ACCCATGACCAGCTCGGAAACCGGATTGCATAGCGGAGAAGGTACGGTGGGATTCTAAATGGTCGGTGATCTGTTTGTTAACTTGGCTTTAAAAAACTTTCGAAAGGCAGGGCAGGATGGATATAGGTCTGTAACAGTTTGGATCTAGAGTGTCACCCCCTTTGAAGAGGGTTAATGACCGCGGCAGCTTTCCAATCTCTGGGGATCTCAGACGTTACGAAAGAGAGGTTGAACAGGCTAGTAATAGGGGTTGCGACAATTTCGGCGGCTAATTTTAGAAAGAAAGGGTCCAGATTGTCTAGCCCAGCTGATTTGTAGGGATCCAGATTTTCCAGCTCTTTCAGAACATCAGCTGTCTGAATTTGTGAGGAGAAGCGGGGGGACATGGGCAAGTTGCAGCGGAGGATGCAGAGCTGGTGGCCGGGGTAGTGGTAGTCAGGTGGAAAGCATGGCCAGCCGTAGCAAAATGCTTGTTGAAATTCTCGATTATCGTAGATTTATCGGTGGTGACAGTGTTTCCTAGCCTCAGTGCAGTGGGCAGTTGGGAGGAGGGGCTCTTATTCTCCATGGACTTTACAGTGTCCCAAAACCTTTTGGAGTTAGTGCTACAGGATGCTAATTTCTGTTTGAAAAAGCTAGCCTTTGCTTTCCTAACTGATTGTGTATATTGGTTCCTGACTTCCCTGAAAAGTTGCATATCTCGGGGCTCTTCGACGCTAATGCAGTACGCCACAGGATGTTTTTGTGCTGGTCAAGGGCAGTCAAGTCTGAGGAGAACCAGGGGCTATATCTGTTCTTAGTTCTGAATTTTTTGAATGGGGCATGCTTATTTAACATTGAGAGGAAAGCACTTTTAAAGAACAACCAGGAATGAGGTCAATATCCATCCAGGATACCCGGGCCAGGTTAGAAAGGCCTGCTCGCTAAAGTGTTTTAGGGAGCGTTTGACAGTGATGACGGGTGGTCGTTTGACCGCGGACCCATTACGGACGCAGGCAATAAGGCAGTGATCGCTGAGATCCTGGTTGAAGACAGCGGAGGTGTATTTAGAGGGTCAATTTGTCAGGATGATATCTATGAGAGTGCCCATGTTTACAGATTTTGGGTTTTACCTGGTAGGTTTGTTGATAATTTGTGTAAGATTGAGGGCATCTAGTTTAGATTGTAGGTTGGCCGGGGTGTTAAGCAAATCCCAGTTTAGGTCACCAAGCAATACGAACTCTAAGGATAGATGGGGGGCAATCAGTTCACATATGGTGTCCAGGGCACAGCTCGGGGCTGAGGGGGGTCTGTAGCAAGCGGCAACAGTGAGAGACTTATTTCTGGAAAGGTGGATTTTTAGAAGTAGAAGCTCAAACTGTTTGAGCACAAACCTGGATAGTATGATAGAGCTCTGCAGGCTATCTTTACAGTAGATTGCAACCCCACCCCCTTTGGCAGTTCTATCGAGACGGAAAATGTTGTAGTTGGGGAATTTTTGGTGGCCTTCCTAAGCCAGGATTCAGACACTGCTAAAACATCAGGGTTGGCGGAGTGTGCTAACGCAGTGAATAACTCAAACTTAGGGAGGAGGCTTCGGATGTTAATGTGCAAGAAACCAAGGCTTTTACGGTTACAGAAGTCAACAAATGATAACGCTTGGGGAGTAGGAGTGATACTGGGGGCTACAGGGCCTGGGTTAACCTCTACATCACCAGAGGAACAGAGGAAGAGTAGAATAAAGATACGGCTAAAGGCTTTAAGAACTGGTCTTCTAGTGCGTTGTGTACAGAGAAAAAAAGGGGCTGATTTCCGGGCGTTGTAGAATAGATTCAGTGCATTATGTACAGACAAGGTTATGGAAGGATATGAGTACAGTGGAGGTAAACCTAAGCGTTGGGTAAGGATGAAAGAGATAGCATCACTGGAGGCACCGATTGAGTCGGTCTCCGCGTGTATGGGGGTGGGACAAAGGAGCTGTCTAAGGCAGGTTGAGCTGGGCTGGGGGCTCTACAGTGAAATAGTACAATAAGAAATAACCGAAACAGCAATAAGCAAGGCATATTGACATGGGAGAGAGGCATAAAGCAATCACAGGTGTTATTCGAGAGAGCTAAGACAACAGCTGGTAATGGCGACGAAGTTTGGGCTGAGGCTAAACATAAACAGGATACGGTACCGTATAAAGGAACAGTCCAGCAGGCATCAGCTGTATAGCTGAGTTATCATAAGGTCCGGTGAACAGCAATAGGAGAGTTCGGAGGTAGTTCGGGGGCAGCTACAGCACTGGCGAGCAAGAGGCCCGGCTTGCGTGTGCTAGCGGGCCGGGGCTAGCAGATGGGTCTTCGTGGTCGACGTCGTAACGGGAAGCCTGTTGAAACCACATCAGACGATTTCGTCGGCAAACCAGTCATGTTGGATCGGCGGGGCTCCGTGTCAACACCTGGAGGTCCCGTCCGGTTGACAGATAGGTAGATAGCCGGGAGATGGGCTCGAGGCTAGCTCAAGGCTAACTGGTGCTTGCTAAGGGGCGCTGCTACAGCACTGGCGACCAAGAGGCCTGGTTTGCGTGTGCTAGCGGGCCGGGGCTAGCAGATGGATCTTCGTGGTCGACGTCGTAACGGGAAGCCTGTTGAAACCACATCAGACGATTTCGTCGGCAAACCAGTCGTGTTGGATCGGCGGGGCTCCGTGTCAACACTAGGAGGTCCCGTCCGGTTGACAGAGAGGTAGATAGCCGGGAGATGGGCCTAGGTCGAGGCTAGCTCAAGGCTAACTGGTGCTTGCTAAGGGGCAATGGTAATTAGCCAACGACAACAGCCATTTGGTTGCAGCTAGCTGGTTGCGATGATCCGGCGCTAAGGTCCAGTGATTCCGGCAGAAAATCCGATATGCTCTGGGTCGATAGCACGCTGTGCAGACTGTCCGACAAATTGTTCAGGCTAGAGCTAGAGCTGGCTGGTGGGTAGTGCAGGCCACGGACAATGGTGAAGACGCTAACGGTGGCTAATAGCAAGTAGCCATTCGGTTGCATGTAGACTAGTTTCAGCTTAAGGTTCTTGAGTTCATTCAAAAGTTATAAAGAAATAATAGAATCCTATCCACGTTGGGTGAGGCGGGTTGCAGGAAAGTATATTTAGTTAAAGAATGAAAAGTAAAATTGAGAAATATATACAAAATAGACACAAAAAATAAATGGCTATTTACACAAGGACACAGAAAAATACACGACCGCACTGCTACGCCATCTTGGATCTTCATGCAAGTGGCGCAGTGGTCTAAGGCATTGCATCGCAGTGCTAACTGTGCCACTAGAGATCCTGGTTCGAATCCAGGCTCTGTCGCAGCCGGCCGCGACCGGGAGACTCATGGGCGACGCACAATTGGCCCAGCGTCGTCCAGGGTAGGGGAGGGGATGTAGCTCAGTTGATAGAGCATGGCGTTTGCAACGCCAGGGTTGTGGGTTCGATTCCCACGGGGGGCCAGTATAAAAAAATATGTATTCACTAACTGTAAGTCGCTCTGGATAAGAGCGTCTGCTAAATGACTAAAATGTAAAAATGTAATCCATTAAGGTCATTATCTTGGCCAAACAGAGAGGACACATGTTATGTACCAAAAACAAGCATCATCTTCTGCACCATTAATTATTTTTTATAAAGGCACCAATTCATCATTTGGGACAGTGTTTCCCAACACTGGTCCAACAGTATACATTTTTATTGTAACTCTGGACAAGCACACCTGATTCCAGTTGTCAACTAGTCATCAAGCACTCAATGAGTTGAATGAGGCATCCAGGGCTACAGCGATAATGTGTACTTTTGGGTACTCGAGGACCAGGGTTGGGAAACACTGATTTGGGATGTAGCGACATAACTGCAATAGAGGATGCACTAAAAAAATTAAATGAAATAATAAAATGAAGAATGCTGTTTTTTGTTTTCATATGATTTTTCTTTGATGTATTTGCACAAATACACTATATATATACAAAAGTATGTGGACATCCCTTCAAATTAGTGGATTCGGCTATTTCAGCCACACCCGTTGCTGACAGGTGTATAAAATCGAGTACACAGCCATGCATTCTCCATAGACAAACATTGGCAGTTTGTCACTTTAATAATGCTTACATATCTTGCATTATTCATCTCATATGTATATACTGTATTCTATAATATTCTACTGTATCTTAGTCCATGCCGCTCTGTCATTGCTAGTCCATATATGAATATATTCTTAATTCCATTCCTTACTTAGATTTGTGTGTATTGGGTATATGTTGTGAAATTGTTAGATATTACTTGTTAGATATTACTGCACTGTCGGAGCTAGAAGCACAAGCATTTCGCTACACCTGCAATAACATCTGCTAAACACGTGTATGTGACAAATAAAACAGTGACTTTCAACGTGGCAAGGTCATAGAATGCCACCTTTCCAACAAGTCAGTTCATCAAATGTCTGCCCTGCTAGAGCTGTCCCGGTCTACTGTAAGTGCTGTTATTGTGAAGTGGAAAAGTCTAGGAGCAACAATGGCTCAGCCGTGAAGTGGTAGGCCACACAAGCTCACAGAACGGGAAGTGCTGAAGCGTGTAAAAATCTGCCTCTGGAAGCAACGTCAGCACAAGAACTGATCGTCGGGAGCTTCATGAAATGGGTTTCCATGGCGGAGCAGCCGCACACAAGCCTAAGATCACCATGCGCAATGCCAAGCGTCGGCTGGAGTGGTGTAAAGCTCGCCGCCATTGGACTCTGGAGCAGTGGAAAAGCGTTCTCTGGAGTGATGAATCACGCTTCACCATCTGGCAGTCCGACGGACGAATCTGGGTTTGGCAGATGCCAGGAGAACGCTACCTGCCCGAATGCATAGTGCCAACTGTAAAGTTTGGTGGAGGAGGATTAATGGTCTGGGGCTGTTTTTCATAGTTTGGGGAAGGCCCTTTCCTGTTTCAGCATGACAATGTCCCCGTGCACAAAGCGAAGTCCATACAGATGTGGAAGAACTTGACTGGCCTGCACAGAGCCCTGAACTCAACCCCGCAGCAATTTTCCAACATCTAGTGGAAAGCCTTCCCAGAAGAGTAGAGGGTGTTATAGCAGCAAAGGAGGGGGACCAACTCAATATTAATGCCCATGATTTTGGAATGAGATGTTCGAAGAGCAGGTGTCCACATACTTTTGATCATGTAGTGTAAATGTTTCTAACTTTAACTCTCCACTCTACATGTATAAATCATTATCATTTGAAGGTTAACTTTTGAATTAACTTTGAGGGGGGGATTCTTCACACTTTTCTTTACCTAATACCAGGAACAGCACCATCTAGCGGTCAGAACCGGGCATGATCAGGTTGTATGATGGGACATAAACTTAAGAACTTCAATGACACAAAAAAAGAAACATTACCAAATTCATTACATAGGTTGAATAAACAATTCTCCAAACCGCAGCTTCATATTACTTGTCAAACATAGAGAACTGATACTGTATTCTGGCCGTTGGGGTGGGCTTAGTGTACAGTGGCTTGTGAAAGTATTCACCCCCCTTGGCAGTTTTCCTATTTTGTTGCCTTACGACGTGGAATTACAGCTGCAAGTCTCTTGGGGTATGTCTCTATAATCTAGGCACATCTAGCCACTGGGATTTTTGCCCATTCTTCAAGGCAAAACTGCTCCAGCTCCTTCAAGTTGGATGGGTCCGCTGGTGTACAGCAATCCTTAACTCATACCACAGATTCTCAATTGGATTGAGGTCTGGGCTTTGACTAGGCCATTCCAAGACATTTAAATGTTTCCCCTTAAACCACTCAAGTGTTGCTTTAGCAGTATGCTTAGGGTCATTGTCCTGATGGAAGGTGAACCGCTGTCCCAGTCTCAAATCTCTGGAAGACTGAAACAGGTTTCCCTCAATAATTTCCCTGTATTTAGCGCCATCCATCATTCCTTTAATTCTGACCAGTTTCCCAGTCCCTGCCGATGAAAAACATCCCCACAGCATGATGCTGCCATCACCATGCTTCAATGTGGGGATGGTGTTCTCGGGGTGATGAGAGGTGTTGGGTTTGCGCCAGACATAGCGTTTTCTTTGATGGCCAAAAAGCTCAATTTGAGTCTCATCTGACCAGAGTACCTTCTTCCATATGTTTGGGGAGTCTCCCACATGCCTTTTGGCGAACACCAAACGTGTTTGCTTATTTTTTTATTTAAGCAACGGCTTTTTTCTGGCCACTCTTCTGTAAAGCCCAGCTCTGTGGAGTGTACGGCTTAACGTGGTCCTATGGACAGATACTCCAATCTCCGCTGTGGAGCTTTGCAGCTCCTTCAGGGTTATCTTTGGTCTCTTTATTGCCTCTCTGATTAATGCCCTCCTTGCCTGGTCCGTGAGTTTTGGTGAGCGGCCCTCTCTTGGCAGGTTTGTTGTGGTGCCATATTCTTTCCATTTTTTAATAATGGATTTAATGGTGCTCCGTGGGATGTTCAAAGTTTCTGATATTTTTCTATAACCCAACCCTGATCTGTACTTCTCCACAACTTTGTCCCTGACCTGTTTGGAGAGCTCCTTGGTCTTCATGGTGCCGCTTGCTTGGTGGTGCCCCTCACTTAGTGGTGTTGCAGACTCTTTTCCGTTATTTATTTTTGAGAATTCTTTGAAAAAGTTATTTTTTCCATTTTACTTCACCAATTTGGACTATTTTGTGTATGTCCATTACATGAAATCCAAATAAAAATCCATTTAAATGTAAGGTTGTAATGCAACAAAATGGAAGAAACGCCAAGGGGGATGAATACTTTTGCAAGGCACTGTATGGTCTGGGGGGTCTGTGGGTGGCTTTTGACCATTTATTTGGATTCCTAAAGACTTAATCGTTGTTAAGAATAGGTTTGGTCCAAATCAGAGGTTGGGTACTATATTTAATGAATAGTACATTAATCTTATACATTTAAATGGCCAATTTGGGTGCAATCAATTAGCTTAAGTTCAAATTGTCTTTCAACATAAAGTTGCAGGAATGGTTACCATATCTTTTTCTAACTACAGAAACCATTTCAGAACAATCTGAGACGGTGGGTGTCATGGCTTTCTGAAATGAAGTGAAACGACCCTGCAGAGTTCCTCGTTGGTTTTGGGTCAAATTCAGGCATAATAGCGACCTCTTCTGTTAAAGAAACCAAAAAGTTTAATGCACTAAAAATACACCTGTGCAACGCAGAAGTTAATGTTTGAAACAGTGAATATGATCAGATTAATGTGTCTTGGTTAACGTAACGTGTCTTCAGATTTCATAGCTCCCTTTTAGTAAGGATTAACGAAGAGTCTCCTCATCCCTAAAATAAACCATGAGATATGTTAGCGATAGCAATATTAGGACTACCATGCAACGTAGATGTTCTATTTTCTCCCAAAATTGCAAAACAATACGTATGTTGATGTAGTACCCATCGGTTATCAATGTTTCAACCTCTGTGTTGAGAAGTCATGTTTTTACCATCATTTCCTGGTTATAAAGAGCACAAAAAACAACACTAACCATGAGCCTTAGCGTTTCTGCCGCCACAGAAACAGACCCTGGGTTGTCACTAGTTACCAAAGTCATAAACCCCACCCATTTGTACAATTTATCTTCTTAAAATTAGATCTTAAACCTAACCCTAATCTTAACTCTAACCTTAACCACACTGATAACCTTATGCCTAACCCTAACCTTAAATTAAGACCAAAAAGCAAATGTTTTATTTGTGGCTGTGGAATCTGACTTTGTGTCTATGGAAGCTTGTAGAAACCGACCACCTGTGAATCGAAAGCCATGATTGTGCTTCCGTTGTGGGTGTGATAGCGAAGAAACCTTTATTTGCAAGCAAGTAACATATATTAATATGCATGACCATTTCTCCCGACAGTGGAAGAACTGCTCTGGCACGCTGCATGAAACATAGGCGTGCTTCACCCGCACTCTGCTGAAAGAGCGGCAGAGGCTGCCAAACTATCATTAAAAGTCAGACAGGGCGCACTCCAATATTTCAGAGGACACTCTATCCCTGCTTTTCCAAAGAGAAAGTGACAAAAAAAAATTGGTGTGGCAATAGAGCAGTGTTTGAACAAGGGCTTACTCCACTCTCAGGGGCGTCATGCACTCATTATTTTAAAGGGGGCACGAAGTACGTGAGGATGAAATGGGGGCGGTCCGGAGGGGTCATTTTTCAAACACCTTAAACAGCTTTTTCCTGCAATGCAATGCAGAGTCATAATCATTATGCCTAATTATATAAAAATATATTTTTCTGCATACAGTGAGGGAAAAACGTTTTTGATCCCCTGCTGATTTTGAACGTTTGCACACTGACAAAGACATGATCAGTCTATACTTTTAATGGTAGGTTTATTTGAACAGTGAGAGACAGAATAACAACAAAAAAATCCAGAAAAACCCATGTCAAAAATGTTATAAATTTATTTGCATTTTAATGAGGGAAATAAGTATTTGACCCCTCTGCAAAACATGACTTAGTACTTGGTAGCAAAACCCTTGTTGGCAATCACAGAGGTCAGACGTTTCTTGTCGTTGGCCACCAGGTTTGCACACATCTCAGGAGGGATTTTGTTCCACTCCTCTTTGCAGATCTTCTCCAAGTCATTAATGTTTCAAGGCTGAAGATTGGCAACTCGAACCTTCAGCTCCCTCCACACATTTTCTATGGGATTAAGGTCTGGAGACTGGCTAGGCCACTCCAGGACCTTAATGTGCCTCTTCTTGAGCCACTCCTTTGTTGCCTTGGCTGTGTGTTTTGGGTCATTGTCATGCTGGAATACCCATCCATTACCCATTTTCAATGCCCTGGCTGAGGGAAGGAGGTTCTCACCCAAGATTTGACGGTACATGGCCCCGTCCATCGTCCCTTTGATGCGGTGAAGTTGTCCTGTCCCCTTAGCAGAAAAACACCCCCAAAGCATAATGTTTCCACCTCCATGTTTGACGGTGGGGATGGTGTTCTTTGGGGTCATAGGCAGCATTCCTCCTCCTCCAAACACGGCGAGTTGAGTTGATGCCAAAGAGCTCGATTTTGGTCTCATCTGACCACAACACTTTCACCCAGTTCTCCTTTGAATCATTCAGATGTTCATTGGCAAACTTCAGATGGGCCTGTATATGTGCTTTCTTGAGCAGGGGGACCTTGCGGGCGCTGCAGGATTTCAGTCCTTCACGGCGTAGTGTGTTACATTTACATTACATTTTAGTCATTTAGCAGACGCTCTTATCCAGAGCGACTTACAGGAGCAATTAGGGTTAAGTGCCTTGCTCAAGGGCACATTAACGTCATTTATGTTACCAATTGTTTTCTTTGTGACAATGGTCCCAGCTGCCTTGAGATCATTGACAAGATCCTCCCGTGTAGTTCTGGGCTGATTCCTCACCGTTCTCATGATCATTGCAACTTCACGAGGTGAGATCATGCATGGAGCCCCAGGCCGAGGGAGATTGACAGTTATTTTGTGTTTCTTCCATTTGCGAATAATCGCATCAACTGTTGTCACCTTCTCACCAAGCTGCTTGGAGATGGTCTTGTAGCCCATTCCAGCCTTGTGTAGGTCTACAATCTTGTCCCTGACATCCTTGGAGAGCTCTTTGGTCTTGGCCATGGTGGAGAGTTTGGAATCTGATTGATTGATTGCTTCTGTGGACAGGTGTCTTTTATACAGGTAACAAGCTGAGATTAGGAGCACTCCCTTTAAGACTGTGCTCCTAATCTCAGCTCGTTACCTGTATAAAAGACACCTGGGAGCCAGAAATCTTTCTGATTGAGAGGGGGTCAAATACTTATTTCCCTCATTAAAATGCAAATCAATTCATAACATTTTTGACATGCGTTTTTCTGGATTTGTTTGTTGTTATTCTGTCTCTCACTGTTCAAATAAACCTACCATTAAAATTATAGACTGATCATTTCTTTGTCAGTGGGCAAACGTACAAAATCATCAGGGGATCAAATACTTTTTTCCCTCACTGTAGGTTATCTAAGAATACCTCTTTACCTGTTAAATTGTCATGTTAATTAATGATGCACATAGACTTTTTAAGAACTGTTAAGTCTTAGGAGTTTAGTACAACTGCCACACTAAAGTCTAGCAACCTTGCCAGCAGGCATGCCAGCTAAGATAGTTAGACAAGCTACTCTAACTTGATTGATAACCTGAAATGGCTTGGCAGCTAGTTATTAGGTTGGGAGATCGGGAACCTATTTAGCTGGCTAGCTAAAGCCAACTTCATAGAATTGCTAGGTGGCTAGAATTACAGAGAAACAACAAAACATTTTTGTTTTATTTATTCATCAAGAAGGAATCAATAGGCTACATAGTTTGATCAAATTAATTGACAAACATACCTCCTGCGAGTCCTGCCCAGCACCGGCAGCTAAAATAAAATCAAACAGTGTGTGTTCACTGGACAGTTTCTCTCCTCCTCCACTGACGATACTGTCTGCAGGCACTAGTGTATCTAACGTCCCGCCTAGCATGTCTTTGCTCCTCGGTGCACCTTGGAAGGAACCACTTACTAGGGAGAATAGGAGGGGTACTCTTTGCCTGGTCCAGTCAGTGTGCCTCCTCTCCTTACAGACCTTTATATAAATAATTTGTAAAAATCTGAGGGGGCACATGCCCTTGTGCCCCCTATGGGCATGACGCCTCTGCCCACTCTCCCCTACAAGCCGAAAATAAGCCCTAAAATCACCTAATCATGTTCTACGTTCACCTTCTGCTATCAGGCTGAAAATATGGAATGATCTCACTCTCCTTGTGAGGGCTTCTTCTCTGTGGAATAACACACCTGAATATACGTAGAATAGGGCTACCACAGGTTACACAGCCTTTTTAAAAGTCTTATCAAGAGTACTTACAAAAATCTGTATCTTTGTTAGTTTTCATAATGAACAATTTAATCATACACACACAACCGTGAGAAGAGACTGGTAAGATCCAGAGTTGCCATGCTCTACATCCTGAATTGAACCCTCTTGGAAAACACAGCTTGTCTTACTGAGAAGGCAGATTCCCAGCTCTCTGCTGTTCCTAAGAAACATCTTTGCATTATTAAAATCAATTAGAAGTTTATTGTTATGCAGTAGGCTACACTGCCCACATTGCAGTGTTATTAAAACTATTTCTGAATACAAAGTGTGGAACATAGCACCTGTGTGCCCTTTGATGATACTACAGGTTACATGAGGATGACATCAGTTTCTTATCCCGCCTTTTAGGTATTTTATGAACCAGATTAAAAAAGATGGATAAACCTTTTAACATAATGTACAGCAGCCTACGTGACAGGCAGTTTTCAGCTCAACAAAGGGACTGCCAGAAGTAGAGGCTGTTGACAATTAAAATATTTATTCATAGTGCATTTCACATTGGACTCGCTACACAACTCAAAGATTCACTTGTGTCATGTTATGGTGAATTTGCATTCTCTGTAGCCTACTGTCAGTGACAGCAGTGAGTGAAGGACCACAGCACAGCTTGGGCATTGTGTCCACTGCTGGGTGCTCTCTGCCTGCCAGCCCAGCTCATTCTAATGCTGATATTAGTATTCAGGGAGACATGGACAGACACCTACTGGACAGACACCAAGATGTTCCCAACACCCACTCACCATGCAGCAATACCTATAGGCTGCACTATAACTAAACTGTCATCTGGGAAGAGACTAAAACAAAGCTGGCCTGGATATAAAGGACCAGCTGATGACACACAACTGCATGTGGGCGGACGGAAGGGGAGGAGGGGAGGCGGAGGGGGGCTTAAGTGAGGGACTGACAGGCAAACAAACAGCTCACTCACACACCTCTCCTCAGATGCTACTGGCAGCACCACACAATCACACATTTAACCTATTTCCTGAGGTTGTCTGGCTACTGTCTGCTTTTAGACGTTCCTCAGTCTCCATGGTGTATTGTGTTTCGTAATATGGCTTTATCAGATGAGTAATCCCTGTCTCTGGTCCCGTCCTCTCCCTCTCCCCCCTTCAGGTGCAGACCACCACAATGTGTATCTCTGTCAGTCTGAGTGGCTCGGTGGTGCTGGGCTGCCTCTTCGCCCCTAAGACCCACATCATCCTGTTTCAGCCCCAGAAGAACGTCACCTCTCTCCGGGTGGCCACTACCCGCTTTAGCGTCACCACCGGCCCCGGATCCAGCTTCTCTCAAGGTATAAGCCAGCAGACAAACACAACCTTCATCATCACCATTATCATTATTATCATCATTTACATTTACATTTTAGTCATTTAGCAGACGCTCTTATCCAGAGCGACTTACAGTTAGTGAATACATTATTTTTTTTAATACTGGCCCCCCGTGGGAATCAAACCCACAACCCTGGCGTTGCAAACGCCATGCTCTATCAACTGAGCTACATCCCTGCCGGCCATTCTCTCCCCTACCCTGGACGACGCTGGGCCAATTGTGCGCCGCCCATGAGTCTCCCGGTCGCGGCCGGCTGCGACAGAGCCTGGATTCGAACCAGGATCTCTAGTGGCACAGTTAGCACTGCGATGCAGTGCCTTAGACCACTGCGCCACTCACATCATCATCCTCATCGTTACCATCGTGGTCTTTAAAAAGTAATTTTACAGTACCATTATTCATCACTGAGATATTTCAACATATAACACTATACAGTGCCTTCAGAAAGTATTCACAAATCACCACCCCTTGACTTTTTTCACATTTTGTTGATTTACAGCCTGAATTTAAAATGGATTAAATTGAAATGTTGGGTCACCGGCCTACACACAATACCCCATAATGTCAAAGTGGAATTATATGTTTTTAGAAATTAAAAATGAAAAGTTGAAATGTCTTCAGTCAATAAATATTCAACCCCTTTGTTATGGCAAGCCTAAATAAGTTCAGGAATAAAAATGTGCTTAACAAGTCACATAAGTAGCATGGACTCACTCTGTATTAAATAATAGTGTTTCACATGCTTTTTTTAATGACTACCTCAACTCTGTACCTCACACATACAATTATCCGTAAGGTCCATCAGTCGAGCAAAAACCAAGAGCACCTAATAAAAAAGCTAACATTGAATATCCCTTTGAGCATGGTGAAGTTATTAATTACACTTTGGATGGTGTGTCAATACACCCAGTCACTACAAAGATACAGGCGTCCTTCCTAACTCAGTTGCCAGAGAGGGAGGAAACCGCTCAGGGATTTCACCATGAGGCCAATGGTGACTTTAAAACAGTTACTGAGTTGAATGGCTGTGATAGGAGAAAACTGAGGATGGATCAACAACATTGTAGTTAATCCACAATACAAACTAAATGACAGAGTGAAAAGAAGGAAGCCTGTACAGAATAAAAATATTCCAAAACATGCATCCTGTTTGCAATAAGGTACTAAGGTAAAACTGCAAAACATGTGGCAAAGAAATTAACTTTATGTCCTGAATACAAAGCGTTATGTTTAGGGCAAATCCAACAGTACCACTCTTTATATATTCAAGCATGGTGGTGGCTGTATCATGTTTTGGCTATGCTTGTCATCGGCAAGGACTAGGGAGTTTGTTAGGATAAAAAATGGAATAGAGCTAAGCACAGGCAAAATCCTAGAGGAAAACCTGGTTCAGTCTGCTTTCCAACAGACACTGGGAGACAAATATAGCTTTCAGCAGGACAATAACCTAAAGCACAAGGCCAAATATACACTGGAGTTGCTTACCAAGATGACATTGAATGTTCCTGAGTGGCCTAGTTACAGTTTTGACTTAAATCGGCTGAAAATCTATGGCAAGACTTCAAAATGGTGGTTTAACAATGATCAACAACCAACTTGACAGAGCTTGAAGAATTTAAAAAAGAATAATGTGCAAATATTGTACAATCCAGGTGTGCAAAGCTTTTAGAGATTTACCCAGAAAGACTCACAGCTGTAATCGCTGCCAAAGTTGAAAACGTATGTAAATTAAATATTTCTGTATTTCATTTTCAATATATTTGCCAACATTTCTAAAAACAAATGTTCACTTTGTCATTATGGGGTACTATGTGTACATGGGTGAGAAAAAAACAGATATTTTATCCATTTTGAATTCAGGCTGTAACACAACAAAATGTGGAATAAGTCAAGGGGTATGAATACTTTCTGAAGGCACATCACTTCACTACACCCCTGTGGTGTGCTGACAGACCAAACTTTAGAATTAGGTGTTCTTTTCCCCTCCACTGCTATCATCTTCATCTCTAACCTCTAATCTGACTGTCAGTGAATTGTAATCTGATAGTGTTGTTGTTGAAAATGGACTGTTCTCTTTCTGCAGTTTCAGCCTCCAATATTGTGCCAACGGTGTGCAACGGGCGAGAAGTGGTGGACTCCACGACTTCCTCCTTGTGAAGACTGACTGACTGAGCCTCATGTTCCTCTGCTGACAAACATTGTATACAGAGTTCTATAACCACTAGTTCAGAATCAGCTGTTTCAGATATTAAAGAGGTCACACAAAAGATTGTTCTGATTTTGTTGTCCTCTAAGTGCTGTGAGTACAATGTCCCGATTCCATTTCCATTCTATGACTAGTAGCGATTTTAAAAAGAGATGCCAATAAAGATTCCATACCTTTTTATTGAAGATTGTACTTGAGACATGGAGTAAAGTATGGTAAATATGTTAAATGTAATATATACAATATGATTTTAATGTAGATTTTGGTGAACCGGTTTGTGCTTTCTTGTAATTTATGTAAATAAAATGTGTTTTTTATTCATATGAAAACTACATATGGGTTGACTATTCTATAACTCTCATACACAGGCTGTCTGACTGAAACAAAATCGGTTGTAGTTAAACTGTCACTCAATCAAAAGACACATTACGTAACACAGAGACACCAAGGAGGACATCAAACTCTAGTCTGTAGAGGCAGAAAGACATTATGTTGCATGTAAACCCATTCCCATACTTGTGCTACCACTTCTCTTCAATCCCACAGAGCATTTGGGGAAAGGTGAATTAAAGTTGATGTCTGCCCCCCCTGTGGAAATCTAAGTAGTATAATAAAATAATCCTCATAAAAATCTGTCAGTTTAAGCTAGAGATATCTGTTTGCATTGGATGCGTCTCAATCCACCACATCCGCCAATGTCGCACTTCCACATCTGCGGTGAAAGGTGACAGAGCTAGAGCGGTGTTTGTCAGACCATGAGACATCCCAAAAATCGGTCTTTTCACAAAATCATCTGTAGCATCCGAACGGTTTGGCCTACAACTATTATGACCCCTCTATGGAAAGGTGTGACTCTCACGAACTCTAGGATGCCGACAGGCCTGCTTTACTCTGGGACGCCCACAGGCCTCACAAGACTTGTCTGAATGTCCCCGGTACCAGTTGAAAAAACGAATGGAAGTATACAGTGTCTTCGGAAGTATTCAGACCGTTGACTTTTTCCACATTTGTTACGTTACAGCCTTATTCTAAAATGTATTAAATTGTTTATTTTTCTCATCAATCTACACACAATACCACATGATGACAAAGCAAAAACAGGTGTTTAGAAATTTTTGCACATTTATTACATATACAAAACTGAAATACTACATTTACATAAGTATTCAGACCCTTTACTCAGTACTTTGTTGAAGCACCTTTGGCAGCGATTACAGCATTGAGTCTTGGGTATGACGCTACAAGCTTGGCACACCTGTATTTGGGGTGTTTCTCCCATTCTTCTCTGCAGATCCTCTCAAGCTCTGTCAGGTTGAATGGGGAGCGTTGCTGCACAGCTATTTTCAGGTCTCTCCAGAGATGTTCGATCGGGTTCAAGTCTGGGCTCTGACTGGGCCACTCAAGGACATTCAGAGACTTGTCCCAAAGCCACTCCTGCGTTGTCTTGGCTGTGTGCTTAGGGTCGTTGTCCTGTTGGAAGGTGAACCTTCGCCCCAGTCTGAAGTCCTGAGAGCTCTGGAGCAGGTTTTCATCAAGGATCTCTCAGTACTTTGCTCCGTTCATTTTTGCCTCGATCCTGACTAGTCTCCCAGTCCCTGCCGCTGAAAAACATCCCCACAGCATGATGCTGCCACCACCATGCTTCACCGTATGGATGGTGCCAGGTTTCCTCCAAACTTGACGCTTGGCATTCTGTTCAATCTTGGTTTCATCCGACCAGAGAATCTTGTTTCTCATGATCTGAGAGTTTTTAGGTGCCTTTTGGCAAACTCCGGATGGGCTGGCATGTGCATTTTACTGAGGAGTGGCTTCCGTCTGGCAACTCTACCATAAAGGCCTGATTGGTGGAGTGCTGAAGAGATGGTTGTCCTTCTGGAAGTTTCTCCCATCTCCACAGAGGAACTCTAGAGCTCTGTCAGTGTGACCATCGGGTTCTTGGTCACCTCCCTGACCAAGGCCATTCTCACCCGATTGCTCAGTTTGGCCGGGTGGCCAGCTCTAGGAAGAGTCTTGGTGGTTCCAAAATTCTTCCATTTAAGAATGATGGAGGCCACTGTGTTCTTGGGGACCTTCAATGCTGCAGAATTTTTGGGTACCCTTCCCCAGATCTGTGCCTCAACGCAATCCTGTCTCGGAGCTCTATGGACAATTCCTTCGACCTCATGGCTTGGTTTTTGCTCTGACATGCACTTTCAACTGTGCGACAGTCAAAGCTTACCTTAATTTATTGAAGAATCATAGTGGCGTACCTTGACCAACTGCAAACTGCCACCGAATGAGACACTTCAACTCTTGAATCCTCTAACGTTCTAACTCGAAACTCTAGCATCAGGAGGAATAATGCAAATCATTTTGAGACAGTTTGAGAAGCATAAGCAAATATTACTGTGGTTAAAATATTTATCATACAATCCCTCTCCAAAATACTATTGTATGAGCTTGTGCAATTCCTTGTGCAATTCCTCACTTCAGTTATGTTGGTGAGTGAAATCAGAAAGCTGACAAATATTTGTCTATTTAATTCACCATCTGCCAAGCCTGCAGACCAAACAGACTCAGTGAAAATTAGCCCAAGTATCTACATGAGTTAATATGAGAGAAAATCCTCCTCAGGTGCCTTTGGAATACACTAAACATAAGTTGTACAGCGGAAGAGTTGAAAGAGGCAATGGGAAGATGTCAATTACATACTCCTCGCGTCCTCTCTCATCGTCTCCTTCTCAAAACCCATTGGATGAGAAAGCCAGAGGTCCCGCCCCTCTGACCTTCTCCTCCAATGGGTTTTGAGAAGGAGACGCGAAGAGAGGACGTGAGGAGCATGCAATTGAGATCTTCCTCATGAGCCAGATTCTTCTCAGAAAATCCCTGATTCAACACTGCCATCTTAAGTGCATGAGGTGAACTTTCTCCACGATGGCAAAATCCACCTGGTACACTGGATCATTTGGTGATACACTGTATTTAGATGGTGACGAAGGTGTATCACAGTAGGATCTACTACATTTACATGATTGTCATCACAAAATACGATTCTAATTTGAGCAATAAGACATTATGAATGCTGATACCTTTAACTTGTACAATCCCAGACACTAGGCCTACAGAATGTACATTCCTTAATAGAAGTATCAATGCTCACTCATACCTACATTATATCCTTCCCACATAAAGAACAGATGATTAACACAATCTAATGTGCCCCAGATGAGGCCACGTGTTTTAATGGCCAGGGACAGGGCACTGTATCTGTTCAACACAGACCATGAGCACTCCATTGTGGCATAATATGACAGCCTATGTTATCATTTATAAAAGTCATAATTTTTGTCCCTCCTTGATGACATCATCATTTTGCATGAATCTAATAAAACTGATGAGTAGTGCAAATTGGCACCTCACGAGGCTGATCCATTCCTGACACACTCTGAGTCAAGTCATTCGTTGTTGGAGCAATAGGGTGTAGCCAGGCCTACCACAGAGACATGTGGATGGGACTGAGGCCCAGACCTCTATCCCTCTACTACCATGCCAGTCTCCCTCAAACATTCACAACATGAAACAGGTTTTTCTAAGCACTAATGTAGCCTTTGTTGCCAGTTCGAACCCCTGAGCTGCCTGCGGGGGAATCTGCACTATACTACCCCCTGTATACTACTTACTGCCATTGTGCCCTTGAGCAAGGCACTTGCCGCAGCCGCTGTGCTGCTCCCAGCCTGTGGTGTTGTGTTTACAGGTTGTGTAGGGTGACAGAAAAAAATAATCTGTGCAAATGGATCAATAAAGCAAGTATTGTAGTATGGCGTTGGTTGAAGCGCAATGTTAAATTCAAATCTCCCTACATTTATCAGACGCTCTTATCCAGAGCGAGTGCATACATTTTCATACTGGCCCCCCGTGGGAAACGAACCCACAACCCTGGCGTTGCAAGCGCCATGCTCTACCAACTGAGCTACAGGGGACTATCCCTACCATCATATCTAAGCCAATATGACACCAATGTCGATGAAAATTTGCAAATCAACTTGATTGGAGGTAGACAACACACTCCCCGCCTCTCGTCATGCGCCGTCCGGCCATTACCGAGAACCACATACTAGATTTTTAACAGGGCATTATGAAAAAAATACTATTTCTTGCACCGACCTACAGTGCCTTCAGAAATTATTCACACCCCTTTTGTTGTGTTACAGCCTGAATTTAAAATGGATTAAATTGAGATTTTGTGTCACTGATCTATACACAATACCCCTTAATGTCAAAGTGGAAGTTATTTTTTAGAAAGTTTTACAAATTAATACAAAATTCTAAGCGGAAATGTCTTAAGTCAATAAGTATTCAACCCCTTTGTTATGGCAAGCCTAAAGAAGTTCAGGAGTAACACTGTACTTAACAAGTCACATAATAAGTTGCATGGACTCATTTTGTGTTCAATAATAGTGTTAAACGTGATTTTTTAATGACTACCTCATCTCTGTACCTCACACATTCAATTATCTGTAAGGTCCCTCAATCGAGTAATGAATTTCAAGCACAGATTCAAGCAGAAAGACCAAGGAGGTTTTACAATGCCTTGCAAAGAAGGGCACCGATTAGTAAGGACACACTGCTTAATGGCAGGGTGGTGGATTGTGTTCCCTGAAATGCTTACACCAGCTGATTGACGGAGCACAGGGCCCTCTCTATACGCTTGTTTATCTTCTGATCCCACTGGAACATCTAGCGCCTCCACTGAGAGATATCAGAGAAGACCAGATTTTGGGAAACATTTGGGACAATGCATCTTCAGCACCAGTGCCATCCCCTTTGTGTATCCCAAGTCGTTTCCACCGAGGTGGATGACTACGATGTCAGGGGGAGAAGTAGCACAGGCCCTCCGCTGGCGCAGAACACTGTGCAGTTTGTGCCACTTCATGCCTTGCTCTCCAAGCCACCTAACGTGACAGTCAATAATGTAAATAGTTCATGGGTAGGCTACATATTGATTATTTGTGTATTTTCCGGGAGCTTTCTATATGGGTTATGTTGGCAATTAGACAAAGTTTAATGTTTGTGGACAAATCCCCTCAAGTTAATAGTGGCTATTTAAACAACTCTGAACCATGGATTACAGTTTCTCCTGGAACATGGACTACTTTCAGGGTAAGGAACCATCTATAAGGTGTAAGAAAAGTTAACTACCCCTTCATAGAATTTACAAATCAATCGTTGCAAATAGGGCATTAATAGTCAAGGATTTATTATTAAACTGAATCTCATAAGCTTTTCCTCCGGGCCATAACCCTCCCAGTCAACCAGGCATTGGAATCCCCTGCCCCGAGGTCGAACGCTCAGGAGGTGCCTCACCGTGTACGCTGGATGGCCGTCGATGAGACAGGGGAGAGGGGTGGACCTGGCAACAGGAGACAAAGGGCTGTGAGACAGAGGTTTCATCTTAGACACATGAAAAGTGGGATGTAGCAGTGGGTCTAAGGATCTTAGAGATGGGAAAAGGGCCGATAAAGCGGGGGGAAAGTTTACGGGACTCCACCCTGAGGAGCAGATCCCGAGTAGATGCCAGGGTCCGGTGGTGGTCCGCCTGTCGCCGATACCTGGAGGTGGTCTTAAGAAGAGCGGATCGGGCTCTCTTCCAGGTACACCGACAGCGGTGGATGAACATCTGGGCAGAGGGTATGCTGACTTCTTCCTCTTGCTCAGGGAAGAGCGGAGGCTGGTAACCCAAGGAACACTCGAAAGGCGAGAGACCAGTGGCCGAGCAGGGAAGGTTGTTGCGGGCGTACAGGTGGTGGGGTTGGCAGAGACGAGGCAATGAAGAGTTATCTCCAGGTCCTGATTGGCTCACTCCGACTGGCCATTAGATTGGAGATGAAACCCGGAGGACAGGCTGGCCGATGACCCAATCAGGGTGCAGAATGGCTTCCAGAACCTGGACGAGAACTGAGGACCACGATCGGAGACCATGTCGACCGGAAGTCCATTGATCCGGAAGATGTGCTGCACCATAAGCTGGGCCATCTCCTTGGCTGAGGGCAACTTGGGAATGGGAATGAAATGTGCGGCTTTGGAAAACCTATCCACAACCGTAAGGATGGTGGTGTTGCCATCTGATGGGGGGAGACCAGTGACAAAGTTATATGGGACCAGGGGTGGTGAGGAACAGGGAGTGGTTGAAGGAGGCCAGCCGGAGTGAGCCGCTGAGTCTTGTTCTGTGCGCACACAATGCAGGCAGCGACAAATGCGGAGATGTCAGGAACCATTGTGGGCCACCAAAAACGTTGTCGGGTGAAAGCCAGGGTCTGACGGTAGCCGGGATGACAGGTAAGGTTAGCGGAATGAGCCCATTCCAGGACCGGGGCCCGGGCCGAATCAGGGACGAACATCCGGTTAGCCGGCTCTCCACCAGTCTTTCACATTGATGTTTGGTGAAAAAATTCAAGCAGCTTGGCTTTGTTTGATGGCTTGTGACCATCCATCTTCCTCTTGATCACATTCCAGAAGTGTTCAATGGGGTTCAGGTCTGGAGATTGGGCTGGCCATGACAGGGTCTTGATCTGGTGGTCCTCCATCCACACCTTGATTGACCTGGCTGTGTGGCATGGCGCATTGTCCTGCTGGAAAAAACAATCCTCAGAGTTGGGGAATAATGTCAGAGCAAAAGGAAGCAAGTTTTCTTCCAGGACAACCTTGTACGTGGCTTGATTCATGCGTCCTTCACAAAGACAAATCTGCCCGATTCCAGCCTTGCTGAAGCAGCTCCAGATCATCACCGATCCTCCACCAAATTTCACAGTGGGTGCGAGACACTGTGGCTTGTAGGCCTCTCCAGGTCTCCGTCTAACCATTAGACAACCAGGTGTTGGGCAAAACTGAAAATTGGAGAAGATGGCCTTACTCCAGTCCTCTACGGTCCAATCCTTATGGTCTTTTGCAAACCTCAGCCTGGCTCTTATTTGCTTCTCATTGATGAAGGGCTTTTTTCTAGCTTTGCACGACTTCAGCCCTGCCCCTAGGAGCCTGTTTCGAACCGTCCTCGCCGTGTACTTCACCCCAGCTGCCGTTTGCCATTCTCTTTGTAGGTCACTTGTCATCCTACGGTTGTTGAGTGACATTCGAATGAGTTGGCAGTCATCCCAGTCAGTAGAGAGTCGTTTTCGCCCTCTGCTGGTCTGTAGCTTTGTTGTCCCCAATGTCTGCTGCTTGACCTTGTTCTTATGGACCGCCGTCTTTGAAATTTGAAGGATGGAAGCAACCTGACGCTCACTGTATCCCTCTGCCAGTAAAGCCAGAATTGAACCCTTCTTTTCCTCACTCAAAACTTTCCTTTTCAACTCTTTTGGCATGGTCAATAGTTATTTTTTGATTAATATTACTTTTGAGGTACTTTTAGCACTGTTTTTGCCATCCAGCTGGTCCTATTGCAAGAGGATAGTGATGACCACAGCACTGGTTTTTATACTTTTCCTCGTTAAATAAGATTTGGTTCAGGTGATCACCTAATCAGTACCTAATTCAGTAGAATGAGGTGTGCCTGTGTTGGAATTTAACAGACACTGGAATGGAATGGCTGTCATACATGTAGAGATGCTGATTTAAGAAAAAATTGCAGTGGTCTCTTAATTTTTTCCAGAGCTGTATGTGGCATACAGTGAGGGAAAAAAGTATTTGATCCCCTGCTGATTTTGTACGTTTGCCCGCTGACAAAGACATGATCAGTCTATGATTTTAATGGTAGGTTTATTTGAACAGTGAGAGACAGAATAACAACAACAAAAATCCAGAAAAACGCATGTCAAAAATGTTATAAATTGATTTGCATTTTAATGAGGGAAATAAGTATTTGACCCCTCTGCAAAACATGACTTAGTACTTGGTGGCAAAACCCTTGTTGGCAATCACAGAGGTCAGACGTTTCTTGTAGTTCTTGTAGTTTGTTCCACTCCTCTTTGCAGATCTTCTCCATGTCATTAAGGTTTCGAGGCTGACGTTTGGCAACTCGAACCTTCAGTTCCCTCCACAGATTTTCTATGGGATTAAGGTCTGGAGACTAGACTGGCTAGGCCACTCCAGGACCTTAATGTGCTTCTTTTCTTGAGCCACTCCTTTGTTGACTTGGCCGTGTGTTTTGGGTCAATGTCATGCTGGAATACCCATCCACGACCCATTTTCAATGCCCTGGCTGAGGGAAGGAGGTTCTCACCCAAGATTTGACGGTACATGGCCCCGTCCATCGTCCCTTTGATGCGGTGTTGTCCTGTCCCCTTAGCAGAAAAATATCCCCAAATCATAATGTTTCCACCTCCATGTTTGACGGTGGGGATGGTGTTCTTGGGGTCATAGGCAGCATTCCTCCTCCTCCAAACACGGCGAGTTGAGTTGATGCCAAAGAGCTCGATTTTGGTCTCATCTGACCACAACACTTTCACCCAGTTCTCCTCTGAATCATTCAGATGTTCATTGGCAAACTTCAGACGGGCCTGTATATGTGCTTTCTTGAGCAGGGGGACCTTGCGGGCACTGCAGGATTTCAGTCCTTCGCGACGTAGTATGTTACCAATTGTTTTCTTGGTGACTATGGTCCCAGCTTCCTTGAAATCATTGACAAGATCCTCCAGTGTAGTGCTGGGCTGATTCCTCACTGTTCTCATTATCATTGCAACTCCACGAGGTGAGATCTTGCATGGAGCCCCAGGCCGAGGGAGATTGACAGTTATTTTGTGTTTCTTCCATTTGCGAATAATCACACCAACTGTTGTCACCTTCTCACCAAGCTGCTTGGCGATGGTCTTGTAGCCCATTCCAGCCTTGTGTAGGTCTACAATCTTGTCCCTGACATCCTTGGAGAGCTCTTTGGTCTTGGCCATGGTGGAGATTTTGGAATCTAATTGATTGATTGCTTCTGTGGACAGGTGTCTTTTATACAGGTAACAAACTGAGATTAGGAGCACTCCCTTTAAGAGTGTGCTCCTAATCTCAGCTCGTTACCTGTATAAAACACACCTGGGAGCCAGAAATCTTTCTGATTGAGAGGCGGTCAAATACAAATTTCCCTCATTAAAATGCAAATCAATTTATAACATTTTTAACATGCGTTTTTCTGGATTTTGTTGTTGTTATTCTGTCTCTCACTGTTCAAATAAACCTACCATTAAAATTATAGACTGATAATTTCTTTGTCAGTGGGCAAACGTACAAAATCAGCAGGGGATCAAATACTTTTTTCCCTCACTGTATATATATATACAGTGGGGGAAAAAAGTATTTAGTCAGCCACCAATTGTGCATGTTCTCCCACTTAAAAAGATAAGAGAGGCCTGTAATTTTTTATCATAGGTACACGTCAACTATGAGAGACAAAATGAGGGAAAAAAATCCAGAAAATCACATTGTAGGATTTTTTATGAATTTATTTGCAAATTATGGTGGAAAATAATTATTTGGTCAATAACAAAAGTTTCTCAATACTTTGTTATATACCATTTGTTGGCAATGACACAGGTTAAACGTTTTCTGTAAGTCTTCACAAGGTTTTCACACACTGTTGCTGGTATTTTGGCCCATTCCTCCATGCAGATCTCCTCTAGAGCAGTGATGTTTTGGGGCTGTCGCTGGGCAACACGGACTTTCAACTCCCTCCAAAGATTTTCTATGGGGTTGAGATCTGGAGACTGGCTAGGCCACTCCAGGACCTTGAAATGCTTCTTACGAAGCCACTCCTTCGTTGCCCGGGCGGTGTGTTTGGGATCATTGTCATGCTGAAAGACCCAGCCACGTTTCATCTTCAATGCCCTTGCTGATGGAAGGAGGTTTTCACTCAAAATCTCACGATACATGGCCCCATTCATTCTTTCCTTTACACGGATCAGTCGTCCTGGTCCCTTTGCAGAAAAACAGCCCTTCTTGTAACATTAGGTGAATGTTTTTTGCATCTTAAAATAAACATTGTATAATCGTCCGCACAACTGGACAGTCTTTGTGTTTTGGGACCATATATTTTGTGATGTCCGCACAATGTTCTCACCAGACTGTTCCCAAAACCTAATGAAACATTCTGGGAACCTTTAAAGACCAGATTAAATGTGTTATAAGAACGTTCTTGCAACATCAGGCAAATGTTTTATACAAACATTCTATAATCATCACCACAAATGGACAGTTTTTGTGTTATGAGAACATTTGCCGTGACCTAACGAATGTTATGGGAACTTTTAATTTTGGTTTGCTGCGAAAACATTACTGGTACATTGTAATATTACATTACCTGGAAGCCTAATGAGAACTTTTGGGGAATGTTCTATGGTGGTTGTTAGAGATGGTGTGCACAACATTTGAGTGAATGTTAGAACATTCCAAAGATATTTAATTTAAAACATTTTTTGAAAAATAAAAAGATTTTATCAAAAACACTCTGAATGTTTTTGGGATGTTATCCTAATGTTAGATAAAACCCTATCTAGAACTTAATGGGAATCTTAGCTAATGTTCTGGGAATATTCCCGGTTTGCTGGGTAGACTTTATAGAAGCAAGCAATTACTAAATGTACTGAGTATTATTGCTTTCATGGAGGAATTACGTTACTTTGCTTGTATTTCTTTTTTAGCAATGTTTATATGACTCCCTTACAAACAGGCCCATTTTTACCACATTCTTGCCTGCATACGCATTTTATACCTCCCATGCGTATGCTGGCATGCCGATGACTAGTGGTAGTAGTGGTGTGCAGATGTGCATGGGTGTCTATTTTAATAAATCCATTGAATATACACCATCAAAAAGAAATCCATTATTAATTTGTTTAGGCAGGTCCTAAGTAACATTACACAACTAATAAAAGAATGGCATATTGAGTTTAATTAGGCCTTTGTTGCGTCCAAATGAATGTAATCAATCGTTCATTCTTTTGTTCATTAAACAGACAACACACCTACCCAGATATTTTGTAGTAAGAATATAATGGATGTACCAGAATAAAATACACAAATATTTTTCCCACACAACTTGTGTCATGGAAACATGTGGAACCGCTGTCAAATAAAGAAAAGTGATATTTTGAAACAGAGACCAAGCCCATGCTTTATAAATCCACATTTCATCTCTTTTCTACCCTCACTCCACTTTGTTAGGGAGCAGGCGTAGGGTCTTACATTGAGAGTAGCCTATCTTTATCATGATACTTCAGATGCTTCACTGTGGGGATGGTGTTCTCTGGGTGATGAGAGGTGTTGGGTTTGCGTCAGACATAACGTTTTCCTTGATGGCCAAAAAGCTCAATTTTAGTCTCATCTGACCAGAGTACCTTCTTCCATATGTTTGGGGAGTCTCCCACATGCCTTTTGGCGAACACCAAACGTGTTTGCTTATTGTTTTTCTTTAAGCAATGGCTTTTTTCTGGCCACTCTTCCATAAAGCCCAGCTCTGTGGAGTGTACGGCTTAAAGTGGTCCTATGGACAGATACTCCACTCTCCGCTGTGGAGCTTTGCAGCTTCTTCAGGGTTATCTTTGGTCTCTTTGTTGCCTCTCTGATTAATGCCCTCCTTGCCTGGTCCATGAGTTTTGGTGGGCGGCCCTCTCTTGGCAGGTTTGTTGTGGTGCCATATTCTTTCAATTTTTAAATAATGGATTTAATGGTGCTCCGTGGGATGTTCAAAGTTTCGGATATTTTTGATCTGTACTTCTCCACAACTTTGTCCCTGACCTGTTTGGAGAGCTCCTTGGTCTTCATGGTGCCGCTTGCTTGGTGGTGCCCCTTGCTTAGTGGTGTTGCAGACTCTGGGGCCTTTTAGAACAGGTGTATATATACTGAGATCATGTGACAGATCATGTGACACTTAGATTGCACACAGGTGGACTTTATGTAAACTATTTGTTTGACTTCTGAAGGTAATTGGTTGCACCAGATCTTCTTTAGGGGCTTCATAGCAAAGGGGGTGAATACATATCCACGCACCACTTTTCCGTTATTTCTTTTTTAGAATTTTTTGAAACAAGTACTTTTTTTCATTTCATTTCACCAATTTGGACTATTTTGTGTTTATCCATTACATGAAATCCAAATAAAAATCCATTTAAATTACAGGTTGTAATGCAACAAAATAGGAAAAATGCCAAGGGGGATGAATACTTTTGCAAGGCATTGTATGCGATTGAGCAAAAATAATAGGCCTCCACTTGATTTGGGCTACATTATTGCATGCAAACAAATAGATGAGCTATACCACCACCACTTATTTGCCCAGTCTGAAACCAATTAACGAAATAGCCTATACAGATGGAGATTCAGTGAAACAAAATCACATTGATTGAGACAAGTCTGTGAAGTCACCGGCTTTTGGTCGGGAGTAGGCCTAGGCTACTAAGCGACTGAGAGTGAAGAGCTAGCCTAAATAATCCACTTGTTAAATTACATAACATGCAGGTAAAATGTTCTAATAAATGAGCCAACTACACAAGTTGATCATTAGCAGCACTCACCTCAAATTAGCTAACATTTCCCCAGCCTAATTGTAGAGATTCAATGAAAACAACAATCTGACATTGATTGATTTATGAAGTCCCCACGCTTGTCTCAAAGCAGCAATCAAAACGGTGCTGCCCGAAATGATAATCTAGCTTGTATTTGTATTTGTATTTATTATGGACCCCCATTAGCTGCTGCCATGAGTTACTTGATGTGGAATAGAGTTCAATGTAGTCATGGCTCTATGTAGTACTGTGCGCCTCCCATAGTCTGTTCTGGACTTGGGGACTGTGAAGAGACCTCTGGTGGCATGTCTTGTGAGGGGATGTAGCTCAGTTGATAGAGCATGGCGTTTGCAACGCCAGGTTTGTGGGTTCAATTCCCACGGGTGGCCAGTATAAAAAAATATATGTATTCACTAACTGTAAGTCGCTCTGGATAAGAACGTCTGCTAAATGACTAAAATGTAAATGTATGCATGGGTGTCCGAGCTGTGCGCCAGTAGTTCAAACAGACAGCTCGGTGCATTCAACATGTCAATACCTCTCACAAATACAAGTAGTGATGAAGTCAATCTCTCCTCCACTTTGAGCCAGGAGAGACTGACATGCATATTAATAATGTTAGCTTTCTGTGTACATCCAAGGGCCAGCCGTGCTGCCCTGTTTTGAGCCAATTGCAATTTTCCTAAGTCCCTCTTTGTGGCACCTGACCACACGACTGAACGGTAGTCCAGGTGTGACAAAACTAGGGCCTGTAGGACCTGCCTTGTTGATAGTACTGTTAAGAATGCAGAGTAGCGCTTTATTATGGACAGACTTCTCCCCATCCTAGCTACTGTTGTATCAATATGTGACCATAACAGTTTACAATCCAGGGTTACTCCAAGCAGTCTCCTCAACTTGCTCAATTACCACATTATTCATTACAAGATTTAGTTGAGGTTTAGGGTTTAGTGAATGATAGTTGACCACACGTGAGTAGGCTATTGCTTCAAATGTATTACAATGATTTGATGACTTTGTCCTTTGGGAGTTTCAGTAAACAACCATTTGATACATGCCTTCAATTGCATTAGCCTACTTTCTTACAATATTTCCATCATTCAGTGATATTTATTCCCACAGTAATTCTTTATGTATCCATCCAGTTGTTGTTAAGAAAACAGTGCATGCTTGGTGGGATTTGCCAAGAGATGGGAGAAGTGACATGCCTCACAAAGTTTCGAACTGGCAGGAGGATGGTTATTAACTGGCACTGCCTAGCAATTATCAAGAGTTTAAGAGCATAGTGCGTGCCAATGCCGCCTCAGCATTACGGCTACGTTTCATACTAAGCTGTAGGCAGTATTTTCAGAAAATGATTATGCTACTAGGTATAGGCGGAAATACAAGTTTTAGCTTTGATACCGGCAATACCTTTCAGATATAAGCAAAAGGTGAAAAAAAGTTAGTGATATGAAAAACATCTTATTTAGTTTCTTTTAAAAAACTACTACAAGCGGTGTCAGAGGAAGGCCCTCAAAATTGTCAAAGACTCCAGCCACCCTAGTCATAGACTGTTCTCCCTGCTACCGCACGGCAAGCGGTACCGGAGTGCCAAGTCTAGGTCCAAAAGACTTCTCAACAGCTTTTACCCCCAAGCCATAAGACTCCTGAACAGCTAATCATGGCTACCCGGACTATTTGCACTGCCCCCCCACCCCATCCTTTTTACGCTGCTGCTACTCTGTTAATTATTTATGCATAGTCACTTTAACTCTACCCACATGTACATATTACTTCAATTATCTCAACTAGCCGGTGCCCCCGCACATTGACTCTGCACCGGTACCCCCCTGTATATATAGCCTCCCTACTGTTATTTTATTTTACTTCTGCTCTTTTTTTCTCAACACTTTTTTTGTTGTTGTTTTATTTTTACTTTTTTTGTTAAAATAAATGCACTGTTGGTTAAGGGCTATAAGTAAGCATTTCACTGTAATGTCTGCACCTGTTGTTTTCGGCGCATGTGACCAATAAAATTTGATTTGATTTGATTTGACAAGTCAAGAGGACAGTTCAAGAGGTATGCTTAGATAGGCAGAAAAATATACATATTTTTTACATATAATTAACTATAATTATTATATGGCTCTATTGCAGGGAAAAGCTGTTTCAGGTGTTTGAAAAATACCACCCCCCAGGCATCCTCATGTACTTTGTGCCCCCTCAGATTTTGGGGGTGCATGACGGCCCTGCAGACACCTTGTAAGAGAGTAACACTCCAGACTTCCTAAATCTCTTGCCATGGTGTTCCATGTAAATTGCTGTTACACAAGACAAAATGTCTGTTGTTCCTCTTATCATACACTATTCATCTATCAGTTAGTCACAGTCAATTATACCTCTAAGTGAACATGGAAATATTTGTGATAAGGACATTTCCATAACATAACACAATAAGATATTCTATTTCAGGGGCACATGGCTGCGCTGCAAATTGGTAATTTTCTACATCAGTATCCATTATGAAGGCTTATACTCATAGCTGGCTATGAATACATTCTGTATGCCAATATTAGTGACTGCAATCACACTAAAAACCAACCTGGTCTCAGAGCATTTCGTATTATTCTAAATCTGAGACACTCCATTCAATATGATATGTTATGTTTCGTATGGTATGTATTAATTTGTGGATGTCCATGACCCATTTCGTATGATATGTTCTGAATTTCAATTCGTATTATATGTTACGAATTTGCAAAACGTACAATACGTTAGGAATTAAAAAAATATACAATATGTTAGGAATTTGTAAAACATATGACATGTTATGAATTCTAGCTAGGTGGCTAGGTGGCTAACGTTAACTAGCTGGCTAACGTTGGCTAGGCTAGGGGTTAGGGTTAAGGTTAGGGTTAAGTTTAGGAGTTAGGTTAAAGGGTTAAGGTAAGGGTTAGGGGAAGGGTTAGCTAAAAGGGTTAATGTTAGGGTTAGTGGAAGGGTTAGCTAAAAGGGTTAAGGTTAGGGTTAGGGGAAGGGTTACCTAGAATGCCTAGTAGTTCCTTTACACGGTACCCTATCCTGTTTATCTGTTTAGCCTCAGCCCAAACTTTCGTCACCATTACCAGTTGTTGTCTTAGCCCTCTCGAATAACACCTGTGATTGCGTTATGCCTCTCTCCCATGTCAATATGCCTAGCCTATTGTTGTTTGGGTTAGTTCTTATTGTACTATTTCACTGTAGAGTCCCCAGTCCCGCTCAACCAGCCTCAGAGCTCCTTTGTCCCACCCCCCATACACGCGGAGAACGGCTCAATCGGTACCTCCAGTGATGCTATCTTTTTCATCGTTACCCAATGCTTAGGTGTACCTCCACTGTACTCATATCCTTCCATATCCTTGTCTGTACATAATGCCCTGAATCTATTCTACAATGCCCGGAATATCTGCCCCTTTTATTCTCTGTACCCAGCGCACTAGAAGACCAGTTCTTAAAGACTTTAGCCGTATCCTTATTCTATTCCTCCTCTGTTCTTTTGGTGATGTAGAGGTTAACCCAGGCCCTGTAGCCCCCAGTATCACTCCTACTCCCCAGGCGCTATCATTTGTTGACTTATGTAACCGTAAAAGCCTTGGTTTCTTGCATGTTAACATCAGAAGCCTCCTCCTCAAGTTTGAGTTATTCACTGCGTTAGCACACTCTGCCAACCCTGATGTTCTAGCAGCCATCAGAAATTCAGAAATTTCCATCCCGAATTACAACATTTTCCGTCTAGATAGAACTGCCAAAGGGGGCGGAGTTGCAATCTACTGTAGAGATAGTGTCAAGGCCGGGCGTAGGTGTGGTGTGGAATCAATTGCAGGATGCAGATGCAAGTCCAAAAACACTTTAATAAAGTCCACAGAAACAACGGCTATAAACAGAGCCGGTTGAACAAGGGAAAAATAAACGCACTCAGCGTAAAAGTACAACAAACGCACAACGTGCGGACTCTCTAAATACATAGAGCACAAACTGACTGGCAACACCTGCTGACATAGAACATAAACACATAGAACTTACACACCCTGGCTCAACATATAGAGTCCCCAGAGCCAGGGTGTGACAGTACCCCCCCCAAAGGCGCGGACTGCGACCGCGCCTCAACAAAACAAACCAGGGGAGGGCTGGGTGGGCACTCCGCCTTGGAGGCGGATCCGGCTCTGGGCATGATCCCCACTCCTTCTCTAACCCCCCACAGTACCCCTGGTCCGGTCTGGCCCTGCTGGCCGGAGCTGGACTGAACACTGGTGGAGCGGATTGCTCTAGCTCCGACGTGGAGCAGCTGACCGGTACCGGACCAGGCACCGGTGGAACAGGCACGGGCTGTGCCGGACTGACGACGCACACCACTGGCTTGGTGTGGGGAGCAGGAACAGGCCGAGCCGGGCTGACGAAGAGCACCACTAACTTGGTGGGGAGAGCAGGAATGGACCGGGCCGTGCTGGTGACGCGCACCATAGGCTTGGTGCGGGGGGCAGGAACAGGCCGGACTGGGCTGACGAAGCGCACCACTGACTTGGTGGGGAGAGCAGGAACAGGCAGAGCCGGGCTGACGAAGCGCACCACTGACTTGGTGGGGAGAGCAGGAATGGACCGGGCCGGGCTGGCGACGCGCACCATAGGCTTGGTGCGAGGAGCAGGAACAGGACGGGCCGGGCTGGCGACGCGCACCCTAGGCTTGGTGCGAGGAGCAGGAACAGGCCGGGCCGGGCTGGCGACGCGCACCCTAGGCTTGGTGCGGGGAGCAGGAACAGGCCGGGCCGGGCTGGCGACGCGCACCATAGGCTTGGTGCGGGGAGCAGGAACAGGCCGGACCGGGCTGGCGACGCGCACCACAGGCTCGATGCGGGGAGCAGGAACAGGCCGGACCGGGCTGGCGACGCGCACCACAGGCTCGATGCGGGGAGCAGGAACAGGCCGGGCCGGGCTGGTGACGCGCACCACAGGCTCGATGCGAGGAACAGGAACAGGCCGGACCGTACTGGGGACACACACCACTGGCCCTACGCGGGGATCAGGAACGGGCCGGACCGGACTGGTAACACACCCCAGTACCTCTCGCCGTGCCTCTACACTTTCCCTCCCCTTTAATACCAGTGGCCCCCGTAACCTGGCGGCCTCCTCTGTCAACCCGCTGGACCGCTCTATCGCGGCCTCCTGCTGCCCCGATGTCCACGTCGTGAGCCCCCCCCTAAAAATGTTCTGGGTGTCTCTCCTCCCCGTGGACCAGGCCTCCCTAGTTCTCGCCAGACTCTCACCCCACTGCTCCAAAGTCCAGCCACTCTGCTCTTCACTTGGCTTGGCCCAGTCGAGACTCTTAATCCACTGCTCCATAGTCCAACCTCTCTGCTCTTCACTTGGCTGGGCCCAGTCGAGACTCCTACTCCACTGATCCCAGGTCCATCCTCTCTCCTCTTCACGCTGCTTGGTCCTGTCTTGGTGGGATCTTCTGTCAAGGCCGGGCGTAGGTGTGGTGTGGAATCAATTGCAGGATGCAGATGCAAGTCCAAAAACACTTTAATAAAGTCCACAGAAACAACGGCTATAAACAGAGCCGGTTGAACAAGGGAAAAATAAACGCACTCAGCGTAAAAGTACAACAAACGCACAACGTGCGGACTCTCTAAATACATAGAGCACAAACTGACTGGCAACACCTGCTGACATAGAACATAAACACATAGAACTTACACACCCTGGCTCAACATATAGAGTCCCCAGAGCCAGGGTGTGACAGATAGCCTGCAGAGCTCTATCATACTATCCAGGTCTGTGCCCAAACAGTTTGAGCTTCTACTTCTAAAAATCCACCTTTCCAGAAATAAGTATCTCACTGTTGCTGCTTGCTACAGACCCCCCTCAGCCCCCAGTTGTGCCCTGGACACCATATGTGAATTGCTTGCCCCCCATCTATCCTCAGAGTTCATATTGCTTGGTGACCTAAACTGGGATATGCTTAACACCCCGGCCGTCCTACAATCAAAACTAGATGTCCTCAATCTCACACAAATAATCAAGGAACCTACCAGGTACAACCCTAAATCCGTAAACATGGGCACCCTCATAGATATCATCCTGACTAATTTACCCTCTAAATACACCTCCGCTGTCTTCAACCAGGATCTCAGCGATCACTGCCTCATTGCCTGCGTCCGTAATGGGTCCACAGTCAAACGACAACCCCTTATCACTGTCAAACGCTCCCTAAAACACTTCAGCGAGCAGGCCTTTCTAATTGACCTGGCCCGGGTATCCTGGATGGATATTGACCTCATTCTGTCAGCAGAGGATGCATGTATGTTCTTCAAAAGTGCTTTCCTCTCCATCTTAAATAAGCATGCCCCAATCAAAAAATTCAGAACTAAGAACAGATATAGCCCCTGGTTCATCCCAGACTTGACTGCCCTTGACCAGCACAAAAACATCCTGTGGCATACTGCATTAGCATCGAACAGCCCCCGCGATATGCAACTTTTCAGGGAAGTCAGGAACCAATATACACAATCAGTTAGGAAAGCAAAGGCTAGCTTTTTCAAACAGAAATGTGCATCCTGTAGCACTAACTCCAAAAAGTTTTGGGACACTGTAAAGTCCATGGAGAATAAGAGCACCTCCTCCCAGCTACCCACTGCACTGAGGCTAGGAAACACTGACACCACCGATAAATCTACGATAATCGAGAATTTCAACAAGCATTTTGCTACGGCTGGCCATGCTTTCCACCTGGCTACCCCTACCCCGGCCACCAGCTCTGCACCCTCCGCTGCAACTTGCCCATGCCCCCCCCGCTTCTCCTTTACACAAATTCAGACAGCTGATGTTCTGAAAGAGCTGAAAAATCTGGACCCTTACAAATCAGCTGGGCAAGACAATCTGGACCTTTTCTTTCTAAAATTAGCCGCCGAAATTGACGCAACCCCTATTACTAGCCTGTTCAACCTCTCTTTCGTATCGTCTGAGATCCCCAGTGATTGGAAAGCTGCCGTGGTCCTCCCCCTCTTCAAAGGGGGTGACAATCTAGATCCAAACTGTTACAGACCTATATCCATCCTGCCCTGCCTTTCGAAAGTATTTGAAAGCCAAGTTAACAAACAGATCACCGACCATTTCGAATCTCACCGTACCTTCTCCGCTATGCAATCTGGTTTCCGAGCTGGTCATGGGTGCACCTCAGCCAAGCTCAAGGTCCTAAACGATATAATAACCGCGATCGATAAAAGACAGTACTGTGCAGCCGTCTTCATCGACCTGGCCAAGGCTTTCCAAAATGACTGCCTCGACTGGTTCATCAACTACTTCTCAGATAGAGTTCAATGTGTCAAATCGGAGGGCCTGTTGTCTGGACCTCTGGCAGTCTGTATGGGGGTGCCATAGGGTTCAATTCTCGGGCCGACTCTATTCTCTGTGTATATCAATGATGTCGCTCTTGCTGCTGGTGACTCTCAGATCCACCTCTACGCAGACAACACCATTTTGTATACATCTGGCCCTTCATTGGACACTGTATTAACAAACCTCCAAACGAGCTTCAATGCCATACAACACTCCTTCCGTAGCCTCCAACTGCTCTTAAACGCTAGTAAAACTAAATGCATGCTCTTCAATCGAACGCTGCTTGCACACGCCCGCACGACTAGAATCACTACTCTCGGCGGGTCTGACTTAGAATATGTGGACAACTACAAATACAAGAAAAGTCGGATATTTATATAAACCTTAGCCAAATACATTTAAACTCTGTTTTTCACAATTCCTGACATTTAATCCTAGTAAAAATTCCCTGTTTTAGGTCAGTTAGGATCACCACTTTACTTTAAGAATGTGAAATATCAGAATAATAGTAGAGAGAATTATTTATTTCAGCTTGTATTTATTTCATCACATTACCAGTGGGTCAGAATTTTACATACACTCAATTAGTATTTGGTACATTGCCTTTAAATTGTTTAACTTGGGTCAAACATTTCGAGTAGCCTTCCACAAGCTTCCCACAATAAGTTGGGTGAATTTTGGCCCATTCCTCCTGACAGAGCTGGTGTAACTGAATCAGGTTTGTAGGCTTCCTTGCTCGCATACGCTTTTTCAGTTCTGCCCACACATTTTCTATAGGATTGAGGTCAGGGCTTTGTGATGGCCACACCAATACCTTGACTTTGTTGTCCTTAAGCCATTTTGCCACAACTTTGGAAGTATGCTTGGGGTCATTGTCCATTTGGAAGACACATTTGCGACCAAGCTTTAACTTCCTGACTGATGTCTTGAGATGTTGCTTCAATATATCCACATCATTTTCCTTCCTCATGATGACATCTATTTTGTGAAGTGCACCAGTCCCTCCTGCAGCAAAGCACCCCCACAGCATGATGCTGCCACCCCCGTGCTTCACGGTTGGGATGGTGTTCTTCGGCTTGCAAGCCGCCTCCTTTTTCCTCCAAACATAACGGTGGTCATTATGGCCAAACAGTTCTATTTTTGTTTCATCAGACCAGATTACATTTCTCCAAAAAGTACGATCTTTGTCCCCACGTGCAGTTGCAAACCG
Source organism: Coregonus clupeaformis (assembly GCF_020615455.1). NCBI lineage: Eukaryota > Metazoa > Chordata > Actinopteri > Salmoniformes > Salmonidae > Coregonus > Coregonus clupeaformis. The sequence goes on along the minus strand of NC_059203.1, from coordinate 36,648,443 downwards.
TAGTCTGGCTTTTTTATGGCGGTTTTGGAGCAGTAGCTTCTTCCTTGCTGAGCGGCCTTTCAGGTTATGTCGATATAGGACTCATTTTACTGTGGATATAGATACTTTTGTACCTGTTTCCTCCAGCATCTTCACACGGTCCTTTGCTGTTGTTCTGGGATTTATTTGCACTTTTTGCACCAAAGTACGTTTATCTCTAGGAGACAGAACGCATCTCCTTCCTGAGCGGTATGATGGCTGCGTGGTCCCATGGTGTTTATACTTGCGTACTATTGTTTGTACAGATGAACGTGGTACCTTCAGGCGTTTGGAAATTGCTCCCAAGGATGAACCAGACTTGTGGAGGTCTACAATCTTTTTTCTGAGGTCTTGGCTGATTTCTTTTCATTTTCCCATGACGTAAAGAAAAGAGGCACTGAGTTTGAAAGTAGGCCTTGAAATACATCCACAGGTACACCTCCAATTGACTCAAATGATGTCAGTTAGCCTATCAGAAGCTTCTAAAGCCATGACATCAAGTACTGGAGTTTTCCAAGCTGTTTAAAGGCACAGTCAACAAAGTGTATGTAAACTTCTGACCCACTGGAATTGTGATACAGTGAAATAATCTGTCTGTAAACAATTGTTGGAAAAATTACTTGTGTCATGCACAAAGTAGATGTCCTAACCGACTTGCCAAAACTATAGTTTGTTAACAAGAAATGTGTGTGGTTGAAAAACTAGTTTTAATGACTCCAACCTAAGTGTATGTAAACTTCCGACTTCAACTGTAGGTGTCTGGTTAGACCGTAAACTATCCTTCCAGACTAACATTAAGCATCTCCAATCCAAACTTAAATCTAGAATCGGCTTCCTATTTCGCAAAAAAGCCTCCTTCACTCATGCTGCTAAACATGCCCTCGTAAAACTGACTATCCTACCGATCCTTGACTTCGGCGATGTCATTTACAAAATAGCTTCCAACACTCTACTCAGCAAATTGGATGTAGTATATCACAGTGCCATCCGTTTTGTCTCCAAAGCCCCATATACTACCCACCATTGTGACCTGTACGCTCTCGTTGGCTGGCCATCACTACATATTCGTCGAAAAAAAAACACTGGCTCCAGGTCATCTATAAATCACTTCTAGGCAAATCCCCGCCTTATCTTAGTTCATTGGTCACCATAGCAACACCCACCCGTAGTATGCGTTCCAGCAGGTATATCTCACTGGTCATCCCCAAAGCCAACACCTCCTTTGGCCGCCATTCCTTCCAGTTCTCTGCTGCAAATGACTGGAACGAACTGCAAAAATCTCTGAAGCTGGAGACACTTATCTCCCTCACTATCTTTAAGCATCAGTTGTCAGAGCAGCTTACCGATCACTGCACCTGTACACAGCCCATCTGTAATTAGCCCACCCAACTACCTCATCCCCATATTGTTATTTACATTGTTATTTATTTTGCTCATTTATCCCCAGTATCTCTATCTCTATCATCTTCTGCACATCTATCACTCCAGTGTTAATGCTAAATTGTAATTATTTTGCACTATGGCCTATTTATTGCCTTACCCTAAATAATATATAATATGCCATTTAGCAGACGCTTTTATCCAAAGCGACTTACAGTCATGTGTGCATACATTTTTGTGTATGGGTGGTCCCGGGGATCGAACCCACTACCCTGGCGTTACAAGCGCCGTGCTCTACCAGCTGAGCTACAGAGGACCACACCATACCTCCATAACTTACTACATTTGCACACACTGTATATAGATTTTCTATTGTGTTATTGACTGTACGTTTTGTTTATTCCATATGTAACTCTGTGTTGTTGTTGTTTTTATCACACCTGCTTTGCTTTATCTTGGCCAGGTCGCCGTTGTAAATGAGAACTTGTTCTCAACTGGCTGACCTGGTTAAATAAAGGTGAAATAAAATAAAATAAAATAAAAAGTTGCAAAATAGCTGAAAAGTAGTAAGTAGTTGAACATTTGCTCATTAGCTAAAATGCTAAATGTTCATGATGAGATTGGAACTCGCAACCTTTGGGTTGCTAGACATTCGTGTTATACGCCCACTCCTCCAACCTGACCAACCACCTTACTTTCATTTCTGCCTTAAGTAACCATCTGTCTTATGTAACCATACCAAAAGTAACATATCATACTAATTTGAGTGTCCCGGATTAACATTTACTATGTTACGTCTAGTCTATGAGACCAGGCTGTAAAAACTGGTCCTTACACCCAGACATTCACAGTCACATGTTAACATAATTGAGTAATCATAAGACATTCCAATCATGCACTGCAAAGTTGATAAGGCCTGTTAATATGAGTAATGGAATAGTTTTAGGTATAGAGAGCTCTCTGTTTAAAAGTTACACCAACTACACTTTCACCAGTGTTTGGGTAATATAGTGTGCCATAATCTGAGCAAATATTAACCCATATCATGATACAGTACTGTATGATATGACCATTTAAAATAAAAGAGTGTAGGGCAGGCAAATCAAGTTGTATATGAATGGCCAGACCATGGTTGATAAAACAGTCACACCTGCCACCTGAGTCAGAGAGGGCAGTGTGCAACTGTGATTGGGTGCAATCTGGACATGTAGGCTGGCTCACCCATCACTAGTATCCATGAGGCAAAGGTAATGTCAGTAAGGCAGGGCTCTCAGAGTCTGCTGTGGGGTCAGGTCAGGTACTGTAGGTAGGCTGGTGTAAATCACATTCAAGCCAGAATCCAGCTGGGGCCTGAGTCTGCCTGCCACAGGTATGAGACATTTTGGAAAACAAACAGAAATCAGAATCCTCGTGTTTTGACAGCTTGTGCCCATCTCAAATCAAATCAAATTTTATTGGCCACATGCGCCGAATACAACAGGTGCAGACATTACAGTGAAATGCTTACTTACAGCCCTTAACCAACAGTGCATTTATTTTTAACAAAAAATAAATAAAAATAAAACAACAACAAAAAAAGTGTTGAGAAAAAAAGAGCAGAAGTAAAATAAAATAACAGTAGGGAGGCTATATATACAGGGGGGTACCGGTGCAGAGTCAATGTGCGGGGGCACCGGCTAGTTGAGGTAGTTGAAGTAATATGTACATGTGGGCAGAGTTAAAGTGACTATGCATAAATAATTAACAGAGTAGCAGCAGCGTAAAAGGATGGGGTGGGGGGGCATTGCAAATAGTCCGGGTAGCCATGATTAGCTGTTCAGGAGTCTTATGGCTTGGGGGTAGAAGCTGTTGAGAAGTCTTTTGGACCTAGACTTGGCACTCCGGTACCGCTTGCCGTGCGGTAGCAGAGAGAACAGTCTATTACTAGGGTGGCTGGAGTCATTGACAATTTTGAGGGCTTTCCTCTGACACCGCCTGGTATAGAGGTCCTGGATGGCAGGAAGCTTGGCCCCAGTGATGTACTGGGCCGTACGCACTACCCTCTGTAGTGCCTTGCGGTCGGAGGCCAAGCAGTTGCCATACCAGGCGGTGATGCAACCAGTCAGGATGCTCTCGATGGTGCAGCTGTAGAATTTTTTGAGGATCTGAGGACCCATACCAAATCTTTTCAGTCTCCTGAGGGGGAATAGGCTTTGTCGTGCCCTCTTCACGACTGTCTTGGTGTGTTTGGACCATGATAGTTCGTTGGTGATGTGGACACCAAGGAACTTGAAGCTCTCAACCTGTTCCACTACAGCCCCGTCGATGAGAATGGGGGCGTGCTCAGTCCTCTTTTTTTTCCTGTAGTCCACAATCATCTCCTTTGTCTTGGTCACGTTGAGGGAGAGGTTGTTGTCCTGGCACCACACGTCTATTCTCAGGTTGAAGTTACAGGGCAGAGACCAGGCAACTCTGATCAGAACAACTCTAAGTATGCCATCTGTAGCAGTCCTTCTTCTTCTTCTTCTTCTTCTTCTTCTTCTTCTTCTTCTTCTTCTTCAGTATAATGGTGTTTGCAACAATAGCCTACCTGTAGCAGTCTGGTAGCAGTCCCTTATTTATTACCAATTGCCAATGCATTTTCAATGCCTGATAATACTTTTGTATTCAATACAGAATGACAGAACATTGAATTCAGAAAATCAGATTGAATTCCCTATAAAATAAAGTGCACATGAATGTCTCAGTGTGTTATATGAATTACGGACCACACCTTGAATTGACAGTCTCTCAATAACAGGGATGGGCAACATTGATGGGGGTGGTGGCCACAAGAAATCTGAACTCATCATGAGGGGCAGCAGTGGCTCGTGGGTCTGCGTACCCACATCCATACCCACACATTCACTCAGAGCCAGCACTAGCCTTTTGCCCCCAAAGCATTTTAGTGCCCCCCCTCTTGACAGAGGAGAGAAAGTTTTAGAGTTCATTTTCTGCAATTCTACACGTTTTGCCATGGGGGCATAGAGAAAATGTTGTACTTTTAAAGCAAGTTTGCTGCAATTCTACACACTTTGCCATGGGGTGGGCAGAAATGTTAGCAGTTTTTTATAATATGATATCTGAGTGAGAGTGACTAACATTACTTCGACCATGATTACTACAAGTATAGATAGCTGGCTAGACTAATTTACCAGTCTAAAATGTTTTAGCTGACATTGTCTAATTGAGTCACTGTCAGTGACTGACATAATAAGAGAAAAACTGCTGATGAACAATAACATTTCGAAATTGCACATTGTGTGTGTGGGGGGGTATTGATCCGGTGGGCCGCCAGTTGCCCATCCCTGCTCTATAATGTACATTTGTATCTGCAACTTTCTGAATGCCGCTCCCCCCTCCCCAAAAAGCGGAAGTAGCGCTCCCTCGACAGTCGGTGAGTCTGTCAAAAGATTGTTTTGTGCTCGTGCTACTTCTGACAGTGACCGCTCGAGCTGCCGAGTCCCTGCTCTAAGGTAAGTAGCAAGTTGATGAAGGTTTGCAAATTCTTTAGCTAGCTTCACATTTCTGTCAGCTGTAGCGGCATCCATAGCCTTGTAGTTAGCTAGCTAGCAAACGCTATTGCGTGAACTTCTCGATACCAACGGCGTTTAGCTAACGTTACACACCCACAAAAGGAAGTTATTGGACTTTGCACCAAGCTAACTAAACCAGCTAGCTATCTACCTAAACATTACTGAGGGGTTATACATGGAAATCCAGCTAGGACAGCTGCTGTAGCTAGCTAAAAAGACATATCTCAACCTCCCCAGTGCCTCCTTAGACAGGTCAGGGAACTTACGGGCATGTCAGAACTTGTCTGTGTCTGCTTTTTCTACGATGTCTGCTGCTACTACTTCTGTGTTACTGGAAGTACCCCGCCTCACTCATCTGTATCAAAACACCAGTGCCAGTGTGCCAGAAAGGGGATGAAGTGAAAAGCACCTTCCTCAAGTGCACCAGGACTATCGTTCATTCTTCACATTTTAGTGTGTTGATGATGCATAATGTTTGTCTCTTTTCTGCAGTGATTGAGATACAGATAAAGGATGGCACCAAAGAGAAGGGCTGCCTCATCCACCAAAGCCAATAAAGCAGGTGGAAAGAAGGTGAAGCAAGAGCCTGACACACCAAAGGATGCCTTTACCTCTGCCAAAGAGGCTCTGAAGGCTGCAGGGCCAGAAGTTAAGGGCAAAAGGAAGGCTGATGAGCACTGCTTGCTGTCAGAACAGCATTCAGGAAGGGTGAGTTGGACATCATACCATATCAAGGCAGGGAGTAGGCTATTTATTGGGCTGCCTGTACCTCCAATCAGACAAATGTATTGTGTACTATTTCAACTCAAAAGTCCTCCTGTGCAGCCATTACTACTCCATTGAGGTACTTTGAAAGTGTTACTGTGATTGAAGCATTTGTCACACACTGACCATTACATTTACATTTTAGTCACTTAGCAGACGCTCTTATCCAGAGCGACTTACATGAGCAATTAGGGTTAAGTGCCTTGCTTAAGGGCACATCGACAGATTTTTCACCTAGTCGGCTCGGGGATTAGAACCAGCGACCTTTCGGTTACTGGCACAACGCTCTTACCCACTAAGCTACCTGCCTCCCCATAAAGGCTATGACAATGAATGGCTTTGTGAGTTCAGTTCAGCCACACCCTTCATTTAGAATCCATGAGGTCTGACTAATTTCCATTATACAAACCTTAGAAGTGACATGTAGGGTACAGTAATAGTTTCAGTTGGAAGTAAACTCCCTGAGAGAGAGATATACACGTGCCCCCTGCATTCATCTAATACAGAAGGGGACTATGCTCTTGTCTCCTTGTTCAAGACATTAGCTTTGCTCAGTTGTAATGTACGCTCCCCCAAGACACCTGAGATAATGTGTGTAAGGTCACTCATATCTACTGTATATGCTGCATTCAGTTATAGCTGTTTCAAAAGACCAATGTGTTGCTACAGTATGTGTGCTAATCATTCATATGTAGCGGAATCTAAAACTGTCACTAGTTACAGGTATTTGACTTGATGATTTGTTTGATCAGCCTTGCAGTCAAGTCAGTAGGACAGACTGCTGTGCAGTGCAATAGATGAATGTGTCCATTTTTATCTGACTGCTTTCCTGAATCATGTTCCTCCTTTAATCTCCCCAACAGGTGTATGAAGATTATGATTGCATGTTGAATCAGACCAACATTGGAAATAACAACAACAAGTTTTATGTTATTCAAGTGTTGCATATAGATGCCTCTTACTACTGCTGGACCAGATGGGGGAGAGTGGTAAGCTACATTTCAGACAGACAAGATGGTAGTTTACTGCACATTCCTGTGTAAACTTTAGTAGTAAATCTACATTTAAGTGAATTATGTTAAGTACTAAACTATTAATTTCTTGAGCATCCAGAATTGAAGCATCATTTTCTCCTCTCTCCTTTACAGGGAGAAACAGGCCAGTCAAACCTATCAGACCCCTCCGACAGCCCAGACAAAGCCATCAAAGACTTTGAGAAGAAGTTCAAAGACAAGACAAAGAACAGCTGGAAGGAGCGGGACAACTTTGTGTCTCACCCAGGGAAGTACACCCTGATAGATGTGGATGGAGACCAGGATGCAGAGGTCAAGGTACAGTGGTGGCTGGGTCTCAGTAGGACTAGGGATTCTAAAATAGGGTTAGGCGATTTTACGATTGCATCGTCTATCAACGATGTTTGACAGCCATTGTCGATGGTAATGACATTGTGATATCATAAACAATGTTTTAGCATATTTGAACTTAAATTCAGCACCGGAGTCTGGCAGCGCACAACAGCGCAGCGGAGTGAACACACAGCAGGTCGACAAGCCAAATGGCCTATTCCCTATTTGCCATAGCCTACATTTTCAGTACATACAGTACCAGTCAAAAGTTTGGACACACCTACTCATTCAAGGGTTTTTCTTTATTTTTACTATTTTCTACATTGTAGAATAACAGTGAAGACATCAAAACTATGAAATAACACATATGGAATCATGTAGTAACCAAAAAAGTGTTAAACAAATCAAAATATATTTTAGATTCTTCAAAGTAGCCACCCTTTGCCTTGATGACAGCTTTGCACACTCTTGGCATTCTCTCAACCCGCTTCACCTGGAATGCTTTTCCAACGGTCTTGAAGGAGTTCCCACATATGCTGAGAACTTGTTGGCTGCTTTTCCTTCACTCTGTGGTCCAAACCATCTCAATTGGGTGAGGTCGGGTGATAGTGGAGGCCAGGTCATCTGATGCAGCACTCCATCACTCTCATTCTTGGTCAAATAGCCCTTACACAGCCTGGAGGTGTTGGGCCATTGTCCTGTTGAAAAACAAATGGAATGGCGTATCGCTGCAGAATGCTGTGGTAGCCATGCTGGTTAAGTGTGCCTTGAATTCTAAATAAAGAACCATCACTCCACCACCTCCATGCTTCACGGTGGGAACCACACATTCGGAGATCATCCATTCACCTACTCTGCGTCTCACAAAGACACAGTGGTTGGAATCAAAAATCTCAAATTTGGACTCATCAGAACAAAGGACAGATTTCCACCGGTCTAATGTCTATTGCTCGTGTTTCTTGGCCCAAGCAAGGCTCTTCTTCTTATTGGTGTCCTTTAGTAGTGGTTTCTTTGCAGCAATTCGACCATGAAGGCCTGATTCACGCAGTCTCCTTTGAACAGTTGATGTAGAGATGTCTGTTACTTGAACTCTGTGAAGCATTTATTTGGGCTGCAATTTCTGAGGCTGGTAACTCTAATGAAGTTATCCTCTGCAGCAGAGGTAACTCTGGGTATTCCTTTCATGTGGCGGTCCTCATGAAAGCCAGTTTCATCATAGCGCTTGATGGTTTTTGCGACTGCAAATTTTCCAGATTGACTGACCTTCATGTCTTAAAGTAATGATGGACTGTCATTTGTCTTTGCTTATTTGAGCTGTTCTTGCCATAATATGTACTTGGTCTTTTACCAAAAAGGGCTCTCTTCTGTATACCACCCTACTTTGTCACAACACAACTGATTGGCTCAAACGCATTAAGAAGGAAATAAATTCCACAATTTAACTTTTAGCAAGGCACACCTGTTAATTGAAATGCATTCCAGGTGACTACCTCATGCAGCTGGTTGAGAGAATGCCAATAGTGTGCAAATCTGTCATCAAGGCAAAGGGTGGCTATTTGAAGAATCTCAAATATAAAATATATTTTGATTTGTTTAACACTTTTTTTTTGGTTACTACATGATTCCATATGTGTTATTTCATAGTTTTGATGTCTTCACTATTATTCTACAATGTAGAAAATAGTCCAAATAAAGAAAAACCCTTGAATGAGTAGGTGTGTCCAAACTTTTAACTGGAAGAGAGAAATTTAGATTGTAGAAAGAGCGGCTCGCACCAAAGCATGGCTAAATGTCAGATACAGCCTAATGTTTTTCCCTCTCCAATGTCTGATGATCACACATACCACATACACACCAACTTCCAGTGGTGGCACTCACTGAGAACGAAATGATGAAGGGTCATTCTGATAAAAAGCAAATGCTGAAAGGAAACACCCATTCTGAGTCCTCAAAGTAAAAAAAGTAAAAATTAAATTCTTCCCCCACCCCCCCCATAAAAAAAAAAATGTCTATCATAAGTTGAATGCACCAATTTGTAAGTCGCTCTGGATAAGAGCGTCTGCTAAATGATGTAAATGTAATGATCATGGGCCTTTTTCAGCGAACACCGTTTGGTTTATTGTTTTAAAATCTTTAATATCCCCTTTGAATGTATTTCCCTCCTTGCAAACCAAACAGCCAATAATAGGCTATTGGCCTACACATTGGCTACTGTCATTGAAAGTTGCAGTAGGTTAAACGTTACTTTGACAAGTTAATACTGGATCAGTGTCCCGAAATCGGGACAGTTGTTGCTCAATATGCGATATTTGACTAGAAGGGCATTGTAAACAACAGCGAACTTTCCGGGACATAGACATGTCTTACATCGTCAGAAAGCTTAAATGATTGTTAATGTAACTACAGTGTCCAATTTACAGTAGCTATTACAGCAAAAAAATACCATGCTATTGTTTGAGGATAGTGCACAACAACAAAACACTTATCAAGGCAACTGGTTTGATATATTTACCTCTGACGGTAAATAATGTACTTAGTCAGCCATCATTACGCACCAATGAGACGAGCGGTGTTCACTTGATTGACAGTGTCTTGGTGCAATGACCACCTATTTAGCTAGCTAGATAGCCAATGAGCTGGGCTTTACAGTTGTATGTGAACACCCTTTGTACGACAAACAGCCATCAAGCTAGAGCTGTCGCAACCGTGTTCATTCTCAAAGAAAACAGGACAAATGGTAGTTTGCGTTACGCAGCGTGGTTCGTTCTCTTCTATAAACTTTTCTCAAAACTGAAAAAGTAAAACATGGCTACTAAGAGTGGAAAAGCTAAATCAAAGTCCATGTATACAAATTTGGATGAGATTATTGCAGAAATTGACCGTAGAGTGACAGAGAACGAATGGACGAGGACTCTGAGTGAGCACAGTTTTGATTCCAGCGCAGAAGGAAAATATCCACTTTTAGATCAGTAAGTAAAATACGTTTTTGCTTCTCATGCTAATGCAGTTTTAAATGTTTGCATATTCATTTGAGATATTTCTCTCATATATATATATATATATATTCACACACAGTGCCTTCGGAAAGTATTCAGACCCCTTGACTTTTTCCATATTTTGTTACATTACAGCCTTATTCTAGAATGGATTAAAAATTAAATAATAAAATCCTCATCAATCTACACACAATACCCCATAAATACAAAGCAAAACCAGATTATTTTTTAAATTGTTGCACACAAAAAAAAATGGTTTCCAGGTTTCCTCCAGACGTGACGCATGGCATTCAGGCCAAAGAGTTCAATCTTGGTTTCATCACACCAGAGAATCTTGTTTCTCATGGTCTGAGAGTCTTTATGTGCCTTTTGGCAAACTCCAAGCGGGCTGTCATGTGCCTTTTACTGAGGAGTGGCTTCCTTCTGGCCACTCTACCATAAAGGCCTGATAGGTGGAGTGCTGCAGAGATGGTTGTCCTTCAGGAATGTTCTCCCATCTCCACAGAGGAACTCTGGAGCTCTATCAGAGTGACCATCGGGTTATTAGTCACCTCCCTGACCAAGGCCCTTCTCCCCCGATTGCTCAGTTTGGCCGGGCGGCCAGCTCTAGGAAGAGTCTTCGTGGTCCCAAACTTCTTCCATTTAAGAATGATGGAGGCCATTTGGTTCTTGGGAACCTTCAATGCTGCAGAAATTTACTGGTACCCTTTCCCAGATCTGTGCCTCGACACAATCCTGTCTCGGAGCTCTACAGACAATTCCTTCGACCTCATGGCTTGGTTTTTGCTCTGACATGCACTGTCAACTGTGGGACCTTTATATAGACAGGTGTGTGCCTTTTCTAAATCATATCCAATCAATTGAATTTACCACAGACTCCAATCAAGTTGTAGAAACATCTCAAGGATGATCAATGGAAACAGAATGCACCTGAGCTCAATTTCGAGTCACATAGCGAAGGGTCTGAATACTTATGTAAATAAGGTATTTCTGTTTTTCAAAAATGTCTAAACCTTTTTTCCCTTTGTCATTATAGGATATTGTGTGTAGATTGAGGGGGAAAAACATTTTATTTAATCAATTTTAGAATAAGCCGGTAACCTAACAAAATGTGGAAAAAGTGAAGGGGTCTTTGCTATGAAGCCCCTAAATAAGATATGGTGCAACCAATTACCTTCAGAAGGCACATAATTAGTTAAATAAAGTCCACCTGTGTGCAATCTAAGTGTCACATGATCTGTCACATGATCTCAGTATATATACACCTGTTCTGAAAGGCCCCAGAGTCTGCAACACCACTAAGCAAGGGGCACCACCAAGCAAGCGGCACCATGAAGACCAAGGAGCTCTCCAAACAGGTCAGGGACAAAGTTGTGGAGAAGTACAGATCAGGGTTGGGTTATAAAAAAATATCAGAGACTTTGAACATCCCACGGAACACCATTTAAATCCATTATTAAAAAATGGAAAGAATATGACACCACAACAAACCTGCCAAGAGAGGGCCGCCCACCAAAACTCACGGACCAGGCAAGGAGGGCATTAATCAGAGAGGCAACAAAGAGACCAAAAATAACCCTGAAGGAGCTGCAAAGCTCCACAGCGGAGAGTGGAGTATCTGTCCATAGGACCACTTTAAGCCATACACTCCATAGAGCTGGCTTTACGGAAGAGTGGCCAGAAAAAAGCCATTGCTTAAAGAAAAAAATAAGCAAACACGTTTGGTGTTCGCCAAAAGGCATGTGGGAGACTCCCCAAACATATGAAAGAAGGTACTCTGAGACTACAATTGAGCTTTTTGGCCATCTAGGAAAACGCTTTATCTTATTTCTTGTTTGTTTCACAAGAAAAATTATTTTGCATCTTCAAAGTACATGTATGTGTTGTACATTTGATTTTTTGATGCAGGGCTCACCCCCTGCTAAAATAAAGGTTAAATAAAATAAGTAATAGTAAACTTGAGTTCCAACTGAGTTTTTAAAATCCTCAATAGTTGTTGAGACTCAGATGACCCCTGGGAGCCAACTCCAGAGACCACATTAAAGTCCTCCATCCCCCACTCATTCAAACGTAATTACTGGTTCCTTCAGTCTGACTCCTGCTGCTGTCTCTGGCTCCACACCCACCCGGCCAAAATGCATAACTGCAGACCTGAATGTGCCTCAGGGCCACAATAGCACAGCAGGGAGGCATCATTGTACTCTGTGCCACAATAAATCTCCCATCACCTGCACTACTTGTGCTGTTACCCTCTGCTTCACAGCAGAAAGAGACTGCTATGGGACTTGGCATCTGCAGCACAATATTGTGTAGAGGACTGTGGGTGTTCTAAATACTCTAATTGTAAATAGTGTGTAAATAAATAGTTTTTTTTTTCAATGTGTTTGTTGTGTGTGCATTTATGACATTAGATCAGTGTTGGCTGCTAACCTGGCCCTTATCTTAAATAGTTCACTTCTGTGTTGGGAGGCATTGGATCAGAGTTCTCGTCGCGTCTCCTGTTGGTACCTTTCATGCTGCTAATGATGTTCCATCATGTATGACATTCCTGGGAGTGTGTAAACTTAAACTTAAATGTTTTATTTCCATAGCGTTTTTGTATGTTCTCTATAGTTATGTACTTGGAAATTTATCAATAGACCAATTCGGCCACTTGGAGACCACTTGGGTACATTTGGGCAAGCTCGTGAGGGACACCTGGGAGACTTCATACAAAATATTATGTAGCTCTCTCATTCTTGAATGTATCAGTCTGAAACTTTGCACACACACTGTTGCCCTGTTGTGGACAACATCTATCTCAATCTATGGCCTTTCTTTTGCAGTTCAAAGATGATGCAACAAAAATAGAAATCGCATGTTTTTTTTTTTTTTTTTTTTAAAATCTTTTACCAGATCTATTGTGTTATATTCTCCTACATTTCATTTCACATCTCCACAAACTTCAGTGTTTCCTTTCAAATAGTATCAAGAATAAGCATATCCTTGCTTCAGGTCCTGAGCTACAGGCAGTTAGAGTTGGGTCCTATCCAGGGTCCTATCCAGAAGAGGTTAAGCTTATAAGCTAATATGTGTAATATTGTCAGTGTTTATTAATGTCCTTCAATTGCGCAACGGGCTATCGGGCATAAGCTCCCGCAGCACTTTCAATAAGCAGGACCAAAAAATACATGAATGATGAGTCTGTGTTGGAGTTGTCTCACAAACAACTTTATTTTTGAATAGCTTACAAATTGTGCATTTGTATAAAAGTCAACTTTAAGAAAAACAAATTATTTAGCCTATAACACTTGAATGAACATTGGCTTAGGCAAAAAAATGAATAGGCCAATTAGGATATGCCTTTTGCCTTTCGAACTGTACAAATCCTAAATATAGTTACAAAATAAATAAAGTAGCCTAAACAAAATAAGTACGAAAATAACACATTTGTGCAATAAAACAAAGTGCAAGTAAATCTTTCAACGTTTGACAGAATATTTTACCTATCCTATAAGCTATATCTTTTGAATAAGATTCATCTGGATTTGAATATAGGCTACATTTAAACAAAGTGCAAAGAGGAACCATTAGGTGTAGTTGTTTTTTACCATGTCTTAGGCCTACCTAAAGGTTTCTGGCAACGAAAACCAGCATGTTCACATTTTCTGCCCAGAGTAGCAAACTCAGTAGGATGATGGACTTGTAAATGTTGACGGAGGTTTGTAGTCTGTCCATCCTTTACCCTGAATCTTTTTGCGTATTCTGCAAGTGACTTCGGTCAGGTCTGCTGGCTCACCTTTTATCCTTCGTCCTGAAACCGAAGAATGCTTAACAACACCAAGTCAGCCATAGTTTTTTTTTTCTGATTTAGTGTAAGGCAGGCTATACTATAGTTACTAAGTGAAATGCTGTTTTTTTTAACAGTCTGGAGTAGCCTAAATGAGGAAAGAATTACGCAAATGCCCTTACCCAGATGCTCAAGATGATGATGAAATAGCAATAGCCTACACTTTATATGGCTGTAATATTCATTTTTAAAAGGTAGGCTAATATAACTATCTAATAATATAGCTGTAATTTCAGACATCGCCCAACCATACTCTAAAGAATAACAACATTTTACCTTACTGGCTCCTGTTGTTAGTATATCTTACAATACGCTCCGGCGGTCAGGCTGACTCTCATTATTGTTTTGCTGTGTCCATTTCTGTTCTCTCTATAACATGCTCTGTTCTGGCTTTTGCAGGTGGACAGTGTTGATGGGATGATTGTCAAGGGGCCCAGAAACATCCTCCCTTGCACCCTGGACAAGCCCACGCAGGAGCTCATCCAGCTCATCTTCAGCAATGACATGTTCAAAGAGGCCATGGAGTGCATGAACCTGGGTGGGTGTCAATTTCAGTCCAGCACACCACCTGTACCCCTCCAGCACTGAAACAACTCTCTGTTCTTGAGTCAGTAAGCCTGGGTGGGGTCTGTCTATGTACACATGTTCTGTTATGAAACATACCTGTTGGACTGGACTGCTTGTTGTATTGTGTTTTACTATGTCAGTGCAATGATATACTTGGCTGTTAAACTGAAGTCAGGGAAGCCCAGGCATCTGCTCTATGTGATCAGAGAAGAGTATCCTAAATCATTAACTAGAGTAATTTTAAATGGATCTGGAGCTAAATGTCTAATCCATATAAAAACCCAGTCTGTCTGATTGATAATGTAAGTAGGACTGTAAAATGTATATAATTTTGATTCAGCTGTATTGCAAGTTTCCTAACTACCACATTTACCAATGTAGAGGAGCAGTCACCATGGGCCTATATAAACTGCAGGTGTCTAACATATGAACTCCGACAGAGCAGTAGTATGATGTGTGTAATCATATCCTCCCTGGTTGTCTCTCTCTCTCTATGGGCCACCAGACATAAAGAAGATGCCCCTGGGGAAGCTGAGCAAGCTGCAGATCGCTAAGGGCTTTGAGGTGCTAGAGGAGATCGAGGGAGCCATGAACGCCAGCAGGCCCAAACTGGAGGAGCTCTCCTCCAAGTTCTTCACCACCATCCCACACAACTTTGGACGCACCAGGCCCCCGGTCATCAACACCTCTGGGATCGTGGAGCAGAAGAAGGAGATGCTTCTGGTGAGATCAATTTGTACTTGATTAGACGCTGTCACAGTATTGTGCTTTGTGGAATGAGATTGATCTTGATCAGTACTATTTAGGGCCAAGATATTTTATTAATTTTTTATAGCCTACAATAAGTACCCATTTTTCCCTGATCAGGTCTGGTGAAACTCCTGGCCCTAATCATGATGAGTAGTCTTTTCCAGGCCTGATCCCATTCCTGACTGTGCTGTCCCCTGCAGGTGCTGGCTGATATAGAGATAGCCCAGAACATGAAGGCTGAGACTAAGAAGGCCCAGGAGCAAATGGAGGTGGAGAAAGTACCTCATCCACTGGACCAGAACTATCTGTCTCTCAACTGCAAACTCGGTCTACTACAAAGAGATACACAGGAATTCAAGGTACTGTGGTCTCTAATAGAAGTTTCATTCTATACAAACATGACTGTATTGTTCAAAATCAGACAAATCTTTAGTGATATACTGATGTAAGTCGCTCTGGATAAGAGCGTCTGCTAAATGACTAAAATGTAAATGTAATGGTCATATTTAGTGGCGTAAATGCCATATAGGTGACTATATTTACTGTGACAAAGCATACTTTATACTACAAAGACAATAATATTGTAAATGTTGAGCTTCCATTGTATTTCCATTCTTGTCTCCATTTAAAGGTAATAGAGAAATACCTGAAGGCCACTGCATGTAGCCACAACCAGCCAAAGATTATAGATATCTGGGAGGTGGACAGAGAGACTGAGGTGGGTAACATATGGCACAACAACTTCATATCATAATCCTTGTAGCATATTATACAGCATTAATTGTTTTACTCATTTGCTGTGATCTTGATTTTTATGCTGATGAATATAAAAAATATATTGTATAACTGTAGGTTTGTTTGACTTAGCATGAGTATTTAAAGTGAATCTTTCTGTTGGTCTGTGTCTGTGGGGATTGTTTTCCGCAGGCGGAGAGATTCAGGGAGAATGACGGTCTGGAGAACCGGCGTCTGCTGTGGCACGGTACGAACGTGGCGGTGGTGGCAGCCATCTTGAAGGGTGGCCTGCGGATCATGCCCCAGTCAGGGGGCCGCGTGGGAAGGGGCATCTACTTTGCCTCGGAGAACAGCAAGTCTGCTGCATACGGTGAGGCTATAGCTACCATGTGGCGGCACTACCGTTATCTCTTTTAGACGTCAACTTCGGAATATCCAGTCTATTTTCAAATGTATGTTATCATACAATATAGTGAGAATAAGACTGTTAGGTGCACTACTACGTCACTGTTAGTTTTGTGAAGAAATACTGTGCTGCTTACTACATATAGGGACTTTAAAATGAACTCCCTAACAGCCATGTCTCTGTGTCCTGTCCCTGTGTAGTTCGTACGTCTAAAAACACGGGGGTGATGTTTCTGAACGAGGTGGTGCTGGGGAAGGAAAACACTATCACTATGGACGACAGCTCCCTGAGGAAGGCTCCTACTGGCTACGACTGCGTGGTGGCTAGAGGACAGGTGGAACCAGGTACAGTAGCCTGAGCTATGTTGTTGATGTAAATTAAGAAGAGCGTGGGGCCTAGGATCGAGCCTTGGGGTACTCCCTTGGTGACAGGCAGTGGCTGAGACAGCAAACATTATGACTTTACACACTGCACTCTTTGAGAGAGGTAGTTAGCAAACTAGGCCAAATACCCCTCAGAGACACCAATACTCCTTAGCCGACCCACCAGAATGGTCTACCGTATCAAAAGCTTTGGCCTAGTCAATAACAGTAACAGCACAACATTGCTTAGAATCAAGGGCAATGGTGACATCATTTAGGACCTTTAGGTTGCAGTGACACATCCATAACCTGAGCAGAAACCAGATTGCATACAGAGAGAATACTATAGCCCTCAAGAAAGGCAGTCAGTTGATTGACAAGTTTTTCCAACACTTTTGATAAAAAGGGCAAGAGAAATTTACCTATGATGTTAGGATCAGCTTGATCTCCCCCTAAAAATAAAGGCACTGGGAACCTCCCCAGAGAGGAAAGACAGGTTAAAAAGGTGAGAGCAAGAGGCTCAACGATGATAGATAAAGAGGAAAGGATCTAAACCATCTGACCCAGATGTTTTTTGGGGGTCAAGTTTAAGGAGCTCCTTTAGCACCTCAGACTAAGTGACCGCCTGCAGGAACAAACTGTGTAGCGGGGCAGGGGAAAAAGAGGGAGGAGCATCAGGGCTAGTTGCATTAGAAGGGCTGGGAGATGAGGAAGTGTTGGACGGGCAAGGAGGCATGGCTGAGTCAAATAGGAATCCTGACAATTAAGTGGTTATTAAAGAGCTCAGGCTCCTTGTCAGTAACAACCACATCATCAACATTAAGGGGCATGGGGAGCTGTGAGGAGGAGAACTGCTCCTTAAAGTAACTAACTTTGGCCTTACGAATAGCCTGAGTGCACTTATTTCTCATTTGCCTGAACGACAGCCAGTCAGCATGAGTATTTGTTTGCCTTTCGCCAAATGGTGTTCTTGAGGTGGAGTAACTCTGCTAGATCACGGTCGAACAAGGGGCTGAACCTGTTTTTTAATTCTCATTTTCTTTATTGGGGTGTGCTTGTTAACAATACCACTGAAAATATTAAAAAAGAAGGTCGACTGAGGGGATCAAGCTGACTATATACCAATTTACAGAGGCCAGGTCATGAAGGAAGGCTTGCTCATTCAAGTTTTTCAGCAAGTGTCTGTGACAAATCAGGACCGGTCGTTTAACTAAGCAGCCATTACGAACATTGGCTGTAAAACAGTGATCACCAAAGTCATTACAGAAAACACCAGACTGATACCGATCAGGATTATTTGTGAGGATAACATCAAGTCACATTGTTTTAAGACTTTGTCAGGTGGTATAAGCATGTCCCAGTTTAGGTCACCTAACAGGACAAATTCAGACATAGTGTAAGGGGCCAGGAGAGAGCTTAGGGAAGGTAGGGTACAGGCCGGTGCTGATGGTGGATGATAACACCCAGCAACAGTCAACAAAGAGCTATTTGAAAGTTTAATGCTTAAAACCAGCTAATAAAATTGTTTTGGGGACAGACTGGAGACAACCGAGCACTGAAGGTGTTCCTTGGTAAAGATTGCCACTCCACCACTTTTGGAAGATCTGTCTTGCCGAAAAAGATTCTAACCAGAAAGGTTAACATCCGTGTTCAGAACACTCTTTCTTAACCATGTCTCAGTAATGACAACACATCTGGATTGGAGCTGTGAACCCACACTTTCAATTGATCAATTTTAGGTAATAAGCTTATAGTGTTAACTTGCAGAAAACCCAGGCTTTTACGAGAGCAGAAATTAGTGAAGCAGAAATTGGAGCACAAGTCAGAATTGGGGCTAGCAACAGTAGCGGACCAGGGTGTGCATGCACATTTCCAGATATCATCAGCAGTAATACAATCAGGGCACAGCAGAGGACAGGGAGAGCCCTGCAGTGTTTATTTTTTTAAATGACATTTGAATGTGCATTAGATGGCAACAAGATCATATTGTACAGCAATTTCATCAGGTAATGTGAATATAAAGCCGGCGAGAGGTGGTTAGAATAGGATGGGAAGCCATAGTCGTAAGTGTCTGTCTCCATATACACTACTGAAGTGGTCACTGTATGTCTAAACATCTGGTAGATGATCAGCAGATATCCAGAAGACTGCATCAGTCTAGTGAACACTGTTGTTGTGTATATCAGTACAGTGTTTTGTACAGTTGTGTAGTGAACACTGTGTGTTGTTTCAGACCCGTCTAAGGACATCTTCCTGACTCTGGATGGTAAGCAGGTGGCTGTGCCTCAGGGTGAACCCATCAAGCAGCCCCAGTACAAGGACAGCCACTTCTCCAACAGCGAGTATCTGGTCTACAAGGAGAACCAGTGTTGCATCCGCTACCTGCTGGAGCTCAGGTTTTAACCGGAGAGGAGGAGAGGCACCTATGCCCTCTAGGAGAGCGATATCTCCTGCTACGTCTAATTAGTAGAGTATGAAGAGTATTATTCAAATGAAGGTTGTTGTTGTTAGACACAACTATCACTGAGTACCATATTCAACCAAAGTTCCCTATAATATATCAGATATACTTCTCTGTGCCTTATGCTTTACACAACAGGCTTTGAGTGAAGTCTTCCATTGTCAGTTTTAGTTGCAAGTCGTTGGTGATTTTACTCTTAACCTGAGTATAAAAATTGCACTCACTTAAAATTCTAATCCTTATTGTAATTATATTAGTCTGCAATATTTACTTTGAACAGACCCATAGTATGGTGGATTTTCAATGTTATTGTACTATTTGGCCACTCATTTCTGTTATGGGAGGACTATTCTCTTTATCTTTACTGGATGTAGTGTGAATACTGTACCTTTACTAATATGCAATACAGTACCTACCTGTATCTTCATTCTGCACTACATCTGTTTTAATTTTGCTGTGAGTATTTCCTACTCTGAATATACTTGTATAAAGCTTTTTATTTTCACTTACCTACTTTAAGTGAAAACATCTCTCTTCAATAACTGTTTGAATGTTAGTGCATGCAACATAATTCAATACAATAGATAGGCCTATATGCTGTATTAGCATGGAGTAAAAGGCATGATTGAAGGAATAACTATAAATGATCTCTGTATGTTTACAGAAGTTTGATTTGCCTATAGTGTGCGTCTATGAAGGAGACCATGCAGCTTTGCAAATCTATAATCCCAGTGCACTGTGTATGTTAATATTCATTTAATACCTAGCAAGGCTCTGAAAGTTCCAGTGGTGATGATCAATGCGCTTGTCTCAGTTTATACATTTGCCTGGGTCCACATTCACAAAGCGTCTCAGAGTAGGATTCCTGATCTAGGATCAGTTTTGCCTTTTAAATCGTAATGAATAATTAGAGGGGGATCTGATTCTAGATCAGCACTCTAACTCTGAGACACTGTATGAATACGGGGCTGTTTATTCCACACAGCAGCCTATTGAGAGAATGTCCTTCTGCCATGCAACCAGGAGGTGTCACTAGTGAACACTCAGTCTCAGACCTTGTTGAATGTAACCACCTCTCAGCCTTTTTCCACCTGATCTATTTACTTGAACCTATAATGCAGGCTCAATAAACAAATAACCATCCAGCTGGCTGTCAGACCTCTCTCTCTGAGGAGACTGCATATGCTTTCACCTATTTATATAAGTCAGTGGTTTTATTATTGTGCCCAGACCCCAGTGTTTTGACAAATTTATTCAGCTCTTTTGATGTCACTACTGTGGGTTGCCACTATTTAGTGGTTGTTGCCCAACGTTTGCAACATGCTGTAGATGCACAGTTGGATGTGATGACCACATTCTTCAGACAACACATTCATCATTTCAATAAACAGCAACACCAACACAGACAGTTACCATTAAAGTTTCTTCCTTGCACTCAATTTTGAATATTGTCATCCAGAGATTAGTGGAAATTACCTCATTTCACCACAGCTGGGTCAATCACTAAATCCAATATAGGAAAGTTGAGGAGTCAGGACAAGATTATACCTCATGTTTTAATAACCCTTGCTCTATGAGTAATGTGATATTTGGTTGTAAAAAATAAATTGGTTGTATTTGCATCTAAAAAATACAGAAGCACATTGTTGGAAAAAGCCAACATGTTAACATGTATATGCCAGTTGCAGTTAAAGCAGAGCTGATGTCAGTCTTTTGAATTGGTGTGATCTAGGACCCAGAGAAGAACTGTCTCTGAGGGGACAGTGGAGTGTGTGTCTGTTGGGGAGGGGGGAGGGGGAAATCACACAGTGCACAATGTGTGACAGTCACTGCCTTATACAGTGATAGAGTGAGAGGAGGAGGAGGGATGGAGAGCGCATCCTCACATCTATCAGGGACTTAGACACCATCCTGAGTGAAGTGATCAACAGCCTCTACACACACCTGCTCTCACACTAGTGTCCCTCTGTGATCACAGCCTGGTCTGGACCAGGGAGATTCCCTCTACACCTATACCAGAGACTTCAAAACCTCCGGACAACCCACTGGCTAACTCTATCCTCAGCAGTGTGGAGCTTGTCCTGCTCATCCAGTGGAAATACCCAGTGTAACTGGTCTACTTGGACCTTTTCAGGTTTGGATCTGCTTAACTGAGGTCTCCTCACTAAAACAACACCTGGGATATCCAGAATGGACGAATCATGAAATCCTGATCTCTTTGAATTGGACTGGACATATCATAATCTCATATCATGGGTAGGTTACAATACTTTTCTTATATTATCATTCTACTCATTTTGACTCAGTTCACAAATCCATAATGTATCCTCAACAGGTTGCATAGCAAACAGGTGCACGTTCTGTTGGAGGTGCACTGTGCATTTTTACATAGAGTGTAATCACTTGAACGTTTCATCAGATTGTCATAGATGAGCTGAAAGTTGAGGGAACAAGCTATTTTGAGAGTGGGTTTTCTGCTTCAGGTGCATGTGTTTCAAAGTCAAGTTAATATATATGTCCAGTGTCCACTGTATGTGTATGTGCACTTAAGAAATTACTTCATCTTTTGAGTAGAATAGTATACCGTAATTTCCTGAATGGAAATGTAACATAAATGTTTTTATATCCCATCTATTATCATTCATAATACACACTCTTACAAAATGTTTGCCTCTACATCCATATTTAGCTACATCCTAAATACAAAATGTTAATTTTAAGAAAATACTTGTTTTAATTTACTAATATTGAAGGATATTAAACTGACTCCATCTCAGTGGGTTTCCCAGTTGACAGTAGCTGTGCAGTGACAGCTCGAGCTGAAATGGCAGGGAGGGAGGGGGTGGGACCAGAGAGGGACAGTGAGGGGAACTTTGGAGGGACAAGCATGGGTGACTCGTGTGACCTCTCAAAAAATAAACAAGAGGTACAGTGGGGGAAAAAAGTATTTAGTCAGCCACCAATTGTGCAAGTTCTTCCACTTAAAAAGATGAGAGAGGCCTGTAATTTTCATCATAGGTACACGTCAACTATGACAGACAAAATGAGAAAAAAAATCCAGAAAATCACATTGTAGGATATTTATTTACCACCATAATACTTATTTACCACCATAATTTGCAAAAAAAATCATAAAAAATCCTACAATGTGATTTTCTGGATTTCTTTTTCTCAATTTGTCTGTCATAGTTGACGTGTACCTATGATGAAAATTACAGGCCTCTCTCATCTTTTTAAGTGGAAGAACTTGCACAATTGGTGGCTGACTAAATATTTTTTTTCCCCCACTGTAAGTAATTGACCCTTCAGTGCAAAACATACACTGCTCAAAAAAATAAAGGGAACACTAAAACAACACATCCTAGATCTGAATGAAAGAAATAATCTTATTAAATACTTTTTTCTTTACATAGTTGAATGTGCTGACAACAAAATCACACAAAAATTATCAATGGAAATCAAATGTATCAACCCATGGAGGTCTGGATTTGGAGTCACCCTCAAAATTAAAGTGGAAAGCCACACTACAGGCTGATCCAACTTTGAAGTAATGTCCTTAAAACAAGTCAAAATGAGGCTCAGTAGTGTGTGTGGCCTCCACGGGCCTGTATGACCTCCCTACAATGCCTGGGCATGCTCCTGATGAGGTGGCGGATGGTCGCCTGAGGGATCTCCTCCCAAACCTGGACTAAAGTATCCGCCAACTCCTGGACAGTCTGTGGTGCAACGTGGCGTTGGTGGATGGAGCGAGACATGATGTCCCAGATGTGCTCAATTGGATTCAGGTCTGGGGAACGGGCGGGCCAGTCCATAGCATCAATGCCTTCCTCTTGCAGGAACTGCTGACACACTCCAGCCACATGAGGTCTAGCATTGTCTTGCATTAGGAGGAACCCAGGGCCAACCGCACCAGAATATGGTCTCACAAGGGGTCTGAGGATCTCATCTCAGTACCTAATGGCAGTCAGGCTACCTCTGGCGAGCACATGGAGGGCTGTGCGGCCCCCCAAAGAAATGCCACCCCACACCATGACTGACCCACCGCCAAACCGGTCATGCTGGAGGATGTTGCAGGCAGCAGAACGTTCTCCACGGCGTCTCCAGACTCTGTCACGTCTGTCACGTGCTCAGTGTGAACCTGCTTTCATCTGTGAAGAGCACAGGGCGCCAGTGGCGAATTTGCCAATCTTGGTGTTCTCTGGCAAATGCCAAACGTCCTGCACGGTGTTGGGCTGTAAGCAAACCCCCACCTGTGGACGTCGAGCCCTCATACCACTCTCATGGAGTCTGTTTCTGACCGTTTGAGCAGACACATGCAAATTTGTGGCCTGCTGGAGGTCATTTTGCAGGGCTCTGGAAGTGCTCCTCCTGCTCCTCCTTGCACAAAGGCGGAGGTAGCAGTCCTGCTGCTGGGTTGTTGCCCTCCTACGGCCTCCTCCACGTCTCCTGATGTACTGGCCTGTCTTCTGGTAGCGCCTCCATGCTCTGCACACTACGCTGACAGACACAGCAAACCTTCTTGCCACAGCTCGCATTGATGTGCCATCCTGGATGAGCTGCACTACCTGAGCCACTTGTGTGGGTTGTAGACTCCGTCTCATGCTACCACTAGAGTGAAAGCACCGCCAGCATTCAAAAGTGACCAAAATATCAGCCAGGAAGCATAGGAACTGAGAAGTGGTCTGTGGTCACCACCTGCAAAACCAGTCCTTTATTGGGGGTGTCTTGCTAATTGCCTATAATTTCCACCTGTTGTCTATTCCATTTGCACAACAGCATGTGACATTTATTGTCAATCAGTGTTGCTTCCTAAGTGGACAGTTTGATTTCACAGAAGTGTGATTGACTTGAAGTTACATTGTGTTGTTTAAGTGTTCCCTTTATTTTTTTGAGCAGTGTATTATTCTTAAGTGTTATACTTTTTCTCCTGTCTGTAGTAAAACACCTTTCTAAAAATGGAAAGGACCAGGACATTCATTAAGGGCAGTATATTGGGTTTATGAATCAATGTCAAAAGGCAA
Organism: Coregonus clupeaformis; assembly: GCF_020615455.1. NCBI lineage: Eukaryota > Metazoa > Chordata > Actinopteri > Salmoniformes > Salmonidae > Coregonus > Coregonus clupeaformis. Next base: position 36,624,253 of record NC_059203.1, on the reverse strand, counting down.
GAATAGAATTGTTTTGCTTTCCTCTGTGAGTGAAAGGTTGTTGTTGCTCAATGTTTGGAGAGAAAGGAGGAAAAACACCACAATCCATCCATTGGCCCCGTGTCCCACACCTTATCTAATGTGACCTTTACTCTTATCTACTTAGTGTTCCCAGAATCCATGCAATGCTGACACGCCATATAGCAAGGAGTAAGGACTATATGTTTCATACAAACTGTAGTAACCCACTGGGCACAGACGTCAGTTCAACATCTAGTTTTGATTTACATTAAACTAATGTGAATTCATCATGTCATTATATTTAGTTTAAAAGTTGGGTGAAAAAAATACGAAATGCCCTTATGTTGATGACTTTTTGCACGTTGATTCAACGTCATAAAATTTTTCAGGGTTGAAATCACATGTAAACAACTTTGATTCAACCAGTTTTTGCCCAGTGGGAAGTACTTTATCTGAACTAAAACAGTTTTTTTTCTCATTCACAATCAAAACAGTGAAAATGCATGTATTCTAATTTCTTTAGCTATCTTGGTTTTATGTCCATGTGATCTGGTAGTTTGGCTTGTCAGATAACCTCCAGGCAGTGAAATAGAGAGAGTTCAGGCCAGGGCAGGTATCCCCTTGTGACTATAATGCTGTATAAATGTAAATAATATCCAACATTTGACAAATTCATTTGATTTGTTTTATTTTTATTCTAACTTCATTACTATATTAGATTATACACTGAGTGTACAAAACATTAAGAACACCTTCCTAATATTTTGCCCTCAGAACAGCTTCAATTCGTCGAGGCATGGACTCTACAAGGTGTCGGAAGCGTTCCACAGGGATGCTGGCCCATGTTGACTCCAATGCTTCCCACAGTTGTGTCAAGTTGGCTGGATTTCCTTTGAGTGGTGGACCATTCTTGATACACACGGGAAACTGTTGAGCGTGAAAAACCCAGCAGCGTTGCAGTTCTTGAAACAAACCGGTGCGCCTGGCACCTACTACCATACCCTGTTCAAAGGCACTTAAATAGTTTGTCTTGCCCATTCACCCTCTGAATGGCACACATACACAATTCATTTCTCAATTGTCTCAAGGCTTTAAAATCATTCTTTAACCTGTCTCCTCCCCTTCATCTACACTGATTGAAGTGGATTTAACAAGTGACATCAGTAAGGGATCATAGCTTTCAGCTGGATTCACATGGTCAGTCTATGTCATGGAAAGAGCAGGTGTTCTTAATGTTTTGTACACTCAGTGTATCAGACTGATGTATTTGGACATGTTTTTCCTAATCAAATTTAAATTATATAATTGAGAACCATCATAGGTCTTTTGAGAGAGGACTCTCTAGAACATGTATTGGCGAGCATTGTGATATGATGTTTGTTTTTTGCTCTTAAAGCGCATTGAGATTCTATGAAAAGCGCTATAGAAGTTTAATAAATTATTATAATTTATAATGTATTATTATTAACATGAACAAAGGCCTTAGGCGGTGTTCCTCTCTGTTTGGGAAACCTTGATAGAGCTTACTGGTAAAACCCTGAGGCTTACCAAAACGCTTTGTTTTCCCTTGATGGGAGATAAAGTTGCTTTGACATAAACACAGCTATTTTTACTCTTATTTTACCCTAAATGTTTTTTTATTACCCTCTCATCCTCTTCTGTGTGAGCAAGGCATGGGATAGAATGTACGGTATATTTCCACTCTGACCTTGGGCTAATTATCAACCCACCCCTCCATAAGTTTTCTTTAGAACAAGACCTGAAACAAATATAGAAATGCTCAGTGCAGCCTAGAGCAAAGACATCATGAAGATTAAACTTGTAGAGGCAATTTTCTCTCAGGAGCCCATCAGACAGAACGTCTTTGAAGGATTAAAGGGTTATTAATGTAGAACATATTCCTTGTCAATACAATGTCTCCAGGACCATCTGAAATGTAATAAATCAATTAGGTTGTCCCTCACATGACAGGAATGAAGACTGATTTAATAGAAAAAGGATTACCAAACATGATTATACGGCATCAAAGCAAAATGTACTGTAGTAGTAAACCATATGTTAAGTTGCATCAGCATGACATTTCAAGCTCATATACAGTAATTGTTTGAATTGTGTTTTTGTCTCCTTAACAGGACATATCCAACATGATGACAAGTACCTGAAAAGAGAAGAAAGTAAACATTGCAATGGGGCCTGCTGCTGTAGTGATGCCTCTGACTAGACTTTTGTGAACTATGGAGAAATCTGGTCCGATGCTGGCCTCTACTCCCAATCGCACAGGTGCCAACCTCACAACCAGCCTATGGGGACCCAACCCCACAGTCCCCGCAGAGGTGGGAGTGGTCACCAGCTCCCAGTCTCAAATCAAAGATCTGATTGGGCTGTTCGCAATGGTGACCCTTAACCTCATCGCCCTATTGGCCAACACTGGAGTCATGGTGGCCATCGCACGCGCCCCTCACCTGAAGAGGTTTGCCTTTGTGTGCCACCTGTGTGCAGTGGACCTGCTGTGTGCCATCCTCCTCATGCCCCTGGGCATCATCTCCAACTCGCCCTTCTTTGGCACTGTGGTGTTCACCGTACTGGAGTGCCAGGTCTACATTTTCCTCAATGTGTTCCTCATCTGTGCCTCCATCCTCACCATCACCGCCATCAGTGTGGAGCGCTACTACTACATCGTCCATCCAATGCGCTACGAGGTGAAGATGAGCATCAACCTTGCCATCGGCATAATGATCCTCATCTGGGTCAAGTCAATCCTGCTGGCCCTGGTCACCCTGTTTGGCTGGCCTGCCTACGGGGCCCACAGCTCCATCGCTGCCAACCACTGCTCCCTCCACTGGAGCCACAGTCGGTTGAGGAAGGTGTTCGCCGTGCTCTTCAGCGTGGTGTGTTTCCTGCTACCTGCCATTGTCATCTTTGCTGTCTATTGTAACGTGTACAAGGTGGCGCGCTCAGCTGCCCAGCAGCACGCACCCGCGCCCACCACCTGGGCCTCGTCCAACCCGGCCAAACGTCCCAACCGTTCTGACTCCATCAACAGCCAGACCACCATCATCAACACCACCCGCAGCCTGCCCCAGAGACTGTCCCCTGAGAGGGCATTCAGCGGGGGTAAGGCTGCCCTCACCCTGGTGGTCATTGTGGGCCAGTTCCTGCTCTGCTGGCTGCCTTACTTCTCCTTCCACCTGCACCTGTCCTTCAGCTCATCCCTGCAGAGTCCCGGGGACGTGGAGGAGGCCGTCACCTGGCTGGCCTACTCCTCCTTCGCTGTCAACCCTTTCTTTTATGGCCTTCTCAACAGGCAGATCAGGGAGGAGTTGGTCAAGTTCCGGCGCTGCTGCTCCTCCGGGCCGGTGGAGCTGGTGGCCTCCAGCCATGAGGGCTCCTTTCAGGAGAACTTCCTCCAGTTCATTCAGAGGACCAGCAGCACGGCCGACACACGCTCCAGCTGCGCCAACTCCAGCCCCAGGAACACTCTGGACCAGGGGGTCAGGATCCCTGGACAGATACCAGAGGAGCATGGCTAAACACAAAGGACAGTGGACAACACACTTCAATTTGGACTGTTAATATGACAGCCCTCTGTACTCGTAGCACCCTGAGTTTTTCCTGATTATGTGTCCTGACCAGGAAAACTCTTTAGGGCCCTGAGGTTTTTCAGGTCAGGTCATGTGGTTGGGAAAAACTCAAGCCCCTACTCATAAGCTGTACTTAATGTATGCCTCTGAGTAGGTGTCCATTATTTATTGGTATGGGATTCATTCAGGTAAGGTCTCCAACACAAGACCACAGTGTTTTAATGTGAAATATTAAATTATTGTGACAGAATGTAATTGACTTTACCATTGTTTCATGACAGGTCCTAAACCTAAACATGATGTTAAACAGTCTCCATATATACTTCCATTCATTTTTTCAACTGGTACCGAGGGACCTTCAGACGAGTCTTGTGAGGTCTGTGGGCCTAGAGCAAAACAGAGAACACCATTGTGTTCGTGAGAGTCTCATCTTTCCATAATTTGTACGCTACAGACGATTTTGTGAGAAGACCGATTTTCGGGATTGTCTCGTGGTCTGACAAACACCGCTCTAGCTCTGTCACCTTTCACCACAGATGCGGAAGTGCGATATAGGTTGATGTGGTGGATTGAGAGGCATCCAATGCAACAAAAAAAACATATCTCTAGCTTAAATTGACTGATTAAAAAAAATGTTTTATGCTAATTACATTTCCACAGGGGGTGCGGACATCGACCTTAGGGGATTAAATTGTATGCTTGTTTTATATATTGTTGAATGAATTATATGTTCTGAAATAACATTTATGGACATATGTGTTTACTCATGTTTACAATGAACAGGAAAAAAGGTATTGGAATACGTTCCTATTTTAATATTGTACAGCGGCAATGTAAAGCTTCTAATTAACTTTCTCTCATTAACACATTATTTAAATAAAGTGACAAGCATCAATACAAGAGTAACAACAATGGATTTATCTTTTCTAATAATTCAAACCATTTTACAGTGAAAAACAATGTGTCATGTGCAAGTATATATCAATGCAAGGGATAAAAGGCAAAACTAGTGTAAAACATAAAAACAGCAACATGTAGATATAAAAATGTAACCATCCACCATGAATCTGAGGGACACCTTAAATGTCGTCTGTGCCTGTCACCATGGAAATGCAGTGAGGCAGTAGGCAGGGACACGTAGCAACAAGGTCCTCTGCTGCAGTGCTGGATGCTTGGCTTTTGATCCAGATTGGGAGAGCAGCAGACATACAGAGAGACAGAGCTTATTATCATCTGAATAGAGCCAGTGAAAAACACAGGCCAGCATAAGACTGTTGTGTTGTTGTGATTTGTGATTCATGAACCTGAGAGTCCCTGGCAGGCATGATGAAAACAGGGTCAGACTAGAAATAGAACGTGAGTGGATGTCGAGATACTCTGAGTCGATATTCACGTAATAATAAGGAATTTCCCTCGACCATGCACACAAATTGGGGTAAACAAACATTCTTTCCTATTGACCCACCCCCATTGTAAAAGAGCTAACTTCGTCATTGATTTTTTTGTTATACAGAAATAACAGAACATGCCAAAAAGATGCTGAGTTGTTCAATGTACATGTAACCAGGTCAGAAACCCAGACCTACGGTTCGCAATGCTCCCACGTAGGGAAATAGAGCCTGTGAGTAGGGTAAGGGGATACCTAGTCCCTGGTTACATGTACATTGAACAACACAGCAGCTTTTTGGAATGTTTTGATATTTCTGTATAACAAAAAATTGCATTCAACCAAAATGTGTCTTCCGCATTTAACCCAACCCCTCTGAATTGAGAGGTGTGGTGGGCTGCCTTAATCAATGTCATTGGTGCCCAGGGAGTAGTTGTTGAGGATGAACTGCCTTGCTCAAGGGTAGAACGACAGAATTTTCCACCTTGCCAGCTCAGGGATTAAAACCAGTGACCTTTCGGTTACTGGCCCAACGCTCTTAACCGCTAGGCTACCTGCTGCCCTTTGGTTTCAGGCTGTTCAGCATGGGAGAGTGGGAAATGTGGGGACCTGGTGTCCAAGTAGGCTACATGTAGTTATGTGTTTGGAAAACATTTAATCACAGGTAAGACATTTAACTTGTTTAGTATAGTCCGTTTGTAACTCCACTCACTACTTGTATATGTATAGTCCGTTTATTTATTTTTTTGTGTTGTTGGCTATCTTAATGTTCCGGTCGGTAGATAGCTAGGACTCACTCACATAGTTACTAGCACCGTCATGAAAGGGACATGAGGGAAGCCCTACAATATGAAGTTTTTATAACTAGTGAGAACGCTCGGGAGCAGGCAATGTTGAAAAGTAATCTTTAGACATGTACTTTTCTTAAATGTAGTTTTGTAATTGACTAAAACAAGCAGACAACAAGAAAATTGCATTTGTATATATTTGCTGTGAGCCAATGGCGTAACCTAGATAACCACAGGTTGTTTTCCCCACAGGTGGGCGGGCTGCGACTTTTATCTAATACCGACTGGGACTATGGAGAGCGTGATGGAGATTAAAGGCCAGTCCACCATGCAGCTCTAGCACAGGTGGCCTCTGGCACCTTAATTGGGGAGGACGGGCTCATAGTAATGGCTCGAACGGAATACATAGAATGGTAACGAACACATCAAACACATGGTTTCCATGTGTTTGATACCATTCCATTTACTCCATTCCAGACATTATTATTAGCCGTCCTCCCCTCAGCAGTGTCCTGTGAGCTCTAGTCTCTCCACATGAGAGGTCCAAGGTGCCTGGGGAAATAGAAGAGACACAATGGAGTACACCACATCAGTCACTGGCTTCATCAATAAGTGTATCGATGATGTCGTCCCCACAGTGACCGTACGTACATACCCCAACCAGAAGCCATGGATTACAGGAAACATCCGCACTGAGCTAAAGGGTAGAGCTGCCGCTTTCAAGGAGCGGGACTCTAACCCGGACGCTTATAAGAAATCCCACTATGCCCTCCGACGAACCATCAAACAGGCAAAGAGTCAATACAGGACTAAGATTGAATCGTATTACACTGGCTCTGACGCTCGTCGGATGTGGCAGGGCTTGAAAACGATTACAGACTACAAAGGGAAGCACAGCCGCGAGCTGCCCAGTGACACAAGCCTACCAGACGAGCTAAACCACTTCTATGCTCGCTTCGAGGCAAGCAACACTGAAGCATGCATAAGAGCACCAGCTGTTCCGGATGACTATGTGATCACGCTCTCCGTAGCCGATGTGAGTAAGACTTTTAAGCAGGTCAACATTCACAAGGCCGCAGGGCCAGACGGATTACCAGGACGTGTACTCCGAGCATGTGCTGACCAACTGGCAAGTGTCTTCACTGACATTTTCAACATGTCCCTGACTGAGTCTGTAATACCAACATGTTTCAAGCAGACCACCATAGTCCCCGTGCCCAAGGACTCTAAGATAACCTGCCTAAATGACTACCGACCCGTAGCACTGACGTCTGTAGCCATGAAGTGCTTTGAAAGGCTGGTCATGGCTCACATCAACAGCATTATTCCAGAAACCCTAGACCCACTCCAATTTGCATACCGCCCCAACAGATCCACAGATGTTGCAATCTCTATTGCACTCCACACTGCCCTTTCCCACCTGGACAAGAGGAACACCTACGTGAGAATGCTATTCATTGACTACAGCTCAGCATTCAACACCATAGTTCCCTCAAAGCTCATCACTAAGCTAAGGATCCTGGGACTAAACACCTCCCTCTGCAACTGGATCCTGGACTTCCTGACGGGCCGCCCCCAGGTGGTAAGGGTAGGTAACAACACATCTGCCACACTGATCCTCAACACGGGGGCCCCTCAGGGGTGCGTGCTCAGTCCCCTCCTGTACTCCCTGTTCACCCATGACTGCATGGCCAGGCACGACTCCAACACCATCATTAAGTTTGCCGACGACACAACAGTGGTAGGCCTGATCACCGACAACGATGAGACAGCCTATAGGGAGGAGGTCAGAGACCTGGCCGTGTGGTGCCAGGACAACAACCTCTCCCTCAACGTGACCAAGACAAAGGAGATGATTGTGGACTACAGGAAAAAAAAGAGGACTGAGCACGCCCCCATTCTCATCGACGGGGCTGTAGTGGAACAGGTTGAGAGCTTCAAGTTCCTTGATGTCCACATCACCAACAAACTATCATGGTCCAAACACACCAAGACAGTCGTGAAGAGGGCACGACAAAGCCTATTCCCCCTCAGGAGACTGAAAAGATTTGGCATGGATCCTCAGATCCTCAAAAAATTATACAGCTGCACCATCGAGAGCATCCTGACTGGTTGCATCACCGCCTGTTATGGCAACTGCTTGGCCTCCGACCGCAAGGCACTACAGAGGGTAGTGCGTACGGCCCAGTACATCACTGGGGCCAAGCTTCCTGCCATCCAGGACCTCTATACCAGGCGGTGTCAGAAGAAGGCCCTCAAAATTGTCAAAGACTCCAGCCACCCTAGTCATAGACTGTTCTCTCTGCTACCGCACGGCAAGCGGTACCGGAGTACCAAGTCTAGGTCCAAAAGACTTCTCAACAGCTTCTACCCCCAAGCCATAAGACTCCTGAACAGCTAATCATGGCTACCCGAACTATTTGCACTGCCCCCCCCACCCCATCCTTTTACGCTGCTGCTACTCTGTTAATTATTTATGCATAGTCACTTTAACTCTACCCACATGTACATATTACTTCAACTACCTCAACTAGCCGGTGCCCCCGCACATTGACTCTGCACCGGTACCCCCCTGTATATATAGCCTCCCTACTGTTATTTTATTTTACTTCTGCTCTTTTTTTCTCAACACTTTTTTTGTTGTTGTTTTATTTTTACTTTTTTTGTTAAAAAGAAGTGCACTGTTGGTTAAGGGCTATAAGTAAGCATTTCACTGTAATGTCTGCACCTGTTGTATTCGGCGCATGTGGCCAATACAATTTGATTTGATTTGATTTGATTTGGAGCTAGGACCTTGAAAAGATCCAGGAAGGAAGGCCACCTGACTAGACTGCATAACATAAAAACTCTCTCTGTAGGTAACCTAGTGTAGCCTTTGCTCAACGAGCTTCTGTCTGAGCAGAGGGGTTGGCAAAGTATGACACGGGCACACTCAGACTAGGGATAACAGGGTGGTGGCTGTGGGTGAGGGCGGGGGTGTATGAAGCGCACACCAGCTGGAGACGCAGGTGTGACAGGCAGGACACTGTGCTCTGAATTCGTTGCTCAAATCTACGTAATCTGGGGTCGGAAGGGGTGAACTGTCTGGTTTTTCTAACAATATTTACAGGACAGCGTGGATTTTCCTGTCCTTAAGTAAACTCAGACAGAACAGCGGACCCCAGACACAGTATCTGTTAGAGTTTGGGAACCCTTTTCAGACATGTTTCTCTGAGCTGATTGAGACAGATCCACAGTGCAGTGTGTCAGGCTTGGGCTGGCTCAGTCAGATGCTGTCATATCACTGTCTGGCAGCCATGCTGTTTCACTGTCATGTTACGCAACAATTAGACCCTCCCATCTCTCATTAGAGCAGCTTCTCTATAAAGTAAAAGGGCATTAATCCATAACCCCATGGAGGGGTGACAGGGAGGAGGAGGTTTGACCTCAGAGTGGTTCTGTTAGAGTTGATCCCTAGCCAATCAGGCCTGAGTGGTGAGGAGGCATGAAACTGTCAACAGGCCATTAGCTGGACAATCACAGACCGACGCACAAACGGTGGGACGGACACACAGACACACCTCTTTCTATTGATGCACATTTCTCTTTGTCTGTTAAGAGAATTGTTGCCAAACAGCAAGTGGAAGGAGGGGAATATAGTCCATGGGCGAATCAGAGCGTGGAAATGAATTGCTTTGTCTGGTTTGCCTTACCTATTGGGTGGAATCACTGAGAGGATCAGGGTGTGGAGATGACTAGATTAGTGTGTGTCACTGCTTCTCAATCAGTTCAATCAGGGTCAAGTTAAATACAATATGCTCCGCCTCCTGGCTGACATTCACACTGTCATAATCTGTGGCAAGTACTACCCAGTACATACAAAAGTATGTGGACACCAATTCAAATTAGTGGATTCGGCTGTTTCAGCCACACATTTACATTTACATTTTAGTCATTTAGCAGACGCTCTTATCCAGAGCGACTTACAGTTAGTGAGTGCATACATTATTTTATTTTTTATTCATACTGGTCCCCCGTGGAAAACGAACCCACAACCCTGGCGTTGCAAACGCCATGCTCTACCAACTGAGCTACACAGTTGTATAAAATTGAGCACACCGCCATGCAATCTCCATAGACAAACATTGGCAGTAGAATGGCCTTACTGAAGAGCTCAGTGACTTTCAACATGGCACTGTCATAGGATGCCACCCTTCCAACAAGTCAGTTCGTCAAATTTCTGCCCTGTTAGAGCTTCTCCGGTCAACTGAAATTGGTGTTATTGTGAAGTGGAAAAATCTAGGAGCAACAACGGCACAGCCGCGAAGTGGTAGGCCACACAAGCTCACAGAACGGGACCGCCGAGTGCTGAAGAGCGTAAAAACACTCATTACCGAGTTCCAAACTGCCTCTGGAAGCAACGTCAGCACAAGAACTGTTTGTCAAACTGTTAGTCTGGAGCTTCATGAAATGGTTTTCCATGGCCGAGCAGCCGCACACAAGCCTAAGCTCACCATGTGCAATGCCAAGCGTCAGCTGGAGTGGTGTAAAGCTTGCCGCCATTGGATTCTGGATCAGTGGAAACACGTTCTCTGGAGTGATGAATCACACTTCACCATCTGGCAGTCAGACGGACAAATCTGGGTTTGGGGGATGCCAGGAGAACACTACCTCCCCCAATGTATAAAGCCAACTGTAAAGTTAGGTGGAGGACGACTAATGGTCTGGGGCTGTTTTTCATGGTTTGGGCTAGGCCCCTTAGTTCCAGTGAAGGGAAATCTTAATGTTACAGCGTACAATGACATTCTAGATGATTCTGTGCTTCCAACTTTGTGGCAACAGTTTGGGGAAGGCCCTTTCCTGTTTCAGCATGACAATGCCCCCGTGCACAAAGCGAGGTCCATACAGAAATGGTTTGTCAAGATCAGTGAGGAAGAACTTGTCTGGCCTGCACAGAGCCCTGACCTCAACCCCATCGAACACCTTTGGGATGAATTCGAACACCGACTGCTAGCCAGGCCTAGTCGCCCAATATCAGTGCCCGACCTCACTAATGCTTTTGTGGCCGAATGGAAGCAAGTCCCTGAAGCAATGTTCCAACATCTAGTGGAAAGCCTTCCCAGAAGAGTGGAGGCTGTTATAGCAGCAAAGGGGGGACCAACTCCATATTGATGTCCATGATGTTGGAATGAGATGTTCGAGGAGCAAGTGTCCACCTACTTTTGGTCATGTAGTGTATTTGATCTGTTAAAACATGTTTAAAGGATTTGTTTTAAGGTAGCCTCAGCGATATGATGTGCATTGCATTCGGAAAGTATTCAGACCCCTTCACTTTTTCCACATTTTGTTATGTTACAGCCATATTCTAAAATTGATTAAATTATTTTTTCCCACACAATACCCCACCCACAATGACAAAACAAAAACACATTTGTTTGACATTTTTGCACACACAAAAATAATAATGAAATTTCACATTTACATGATAATTCAGACCAATAATTCTGTAATTTGTTGAAGCAGCTTTGGCAGTAATTACAGCCCTGAGTCTTCTTGGGTATGATGCTACAAGCTTGGCACACCTGTATTTGGGGAGTTTCTCCCATTCTTCTCTGCAGATCCTCTCAAGCTCTGTCAGGTTGGATGGGGAGCGTCGCTGCACAGCTATTTTCAGGTCTCTCCAGAGATGTTCGATTGGGTTCAAGTCCGGGCTCTGGCTGGGCCATTCAAGGACATTCAGAGACTTGTCCCGAAGCCACTCCTGCGTTGTCTTGGCTGTGTGCTTAGGGTCATTGTCCTGTTGGAAGGTGAACCTTCGCCCCGGTCTGAGGTCCTGAACACTCTGGAGCAGGTTTTCATCAAGGATCTCTCTGTACTTTGTTCCGTTCATCTTTCCCTCGATCCTGACTAGTCTCCCAGTCCCTGACGCAAAAAAAACATCCCCACAGCATGATGCTGCCACCACCATGCTTCACCATAGAGATGGTGCCAGGTTTCCTCCAGACGTGACACTTTTGCATTCAGGCCAAAGAGTTCAACCTTGGTTCATCAGAACAGAGAGTCTTGTTTCTCATGGTCTGAGAGTCCTTTAGGTGCCTTTTGGCAAACTCCAAGGGGGCTGTCATGTGCCTTTTACTGAGGAGTGACTTCCGTCTGGCCACTCTACCATAAAGACCTGATTGGTGGAGTGCTGCTGAGATGTTTGTCCTTCTGGAAGGTTCTCCCATCTCCACAGAGGAACTCTGGAGCTCTGTCAGAGTGACCATCAGGTTCTTGGTCACCTCCCAGACCAAGGCCCTTCTCCCCCGATTGCTCAGTTTGGCCGGGCGGCCAGCTTTAGGAAGAGTCTTGGTGGTTCCAAACTTCTTCAATTTAAGAATGATGGAGGCCCTTGTGTTCTTGGGGACCTTCAATGCTGCAGACATTTTTGGGTACCCTTCCCCTGATCTGTGCCTCGACACAATCCTGTCTCAGAGCTGTACGGACAATTCCTTTGACCTCATGGCTTGGTTTTTACTCAGACATGCACTGTCAACTGTGGGACCTTGTATAGACAGGTGTATCTTTCCAAATCATGTCCAATCAATTGAATTTACCACAGGTGGTCGCCAAGTTTTAAAAACTTCTCAAGGATGATCAATGGAAACAGGATGCACCGGAGCTCAATTTCGAGTTGCATAGCAAAGAATGAATAGTTATGTATGTGAAATTTCAGGGTTTGTTTTTTATATGTGCTAAATTTTCTAAAAAAAACGTTTTTGCTATGTCATTATGGGGTATTGTGTGTAGATTGAAAAATGTTTTAATCCATTTTAGAATAAGGTTGTAACGTAACAAAATGTGGAAAAAGTAAAGGGGTCTGAAAAATGCACTGTAGATGCAGAAAGTAAATGGCATAATAGGTCAATTTCCGCAACAACTAAGAGCATTGATCACGAGACGCAACTTCTCCACTGTTTTGGTTGCCTGGCTACCACCCTGTAACAATGTGAAGCGAACCCATGCACATGCGCAGATACTGTGCATGACTGTGTGAGAGCGAAGTCTACCATCTCGCTCATCTCAATATCTGCGATGTCATTTCGCTGAGTCTACCTTTATGTACATTATTTATTTAAATGTATTTTAAATGTCTGTCCGATGTATCAGGGGATCACACACACACACACACACACACACACACACACACACACACACACACTAAAGATCTACTAATGGGTCTAAAGGTCGGAGAAAGCAGATGTTCCCCTTAAAGCACCCTGGGAATCCACTGTGCCAAAACTGTTAGGGGAAAATGTGCTCAGAGCAAATTCAGACAGAGTTGTCTATTTGGCCCTGTAGTCACCTGGTGGTCCTGGCCCACAGCCCCTCTCTCTGATAATCTACATAGATAATATAGAGTAGTGTCTGGCAAAGGTGAGGGCCACAAAGGGCTGCCTGCTTGCTTAGTAGTTGTATAAGTCAATGTTTCTATCATGCTAAACACATTATTTGATTACAGTGCCTTCAGAAAGTATTCACACCCCTTAACTTTTTCCACATTTTGATGTGTTAGTCTGAATTTAAAATGGATTATATTTAGATTTTTTGTCACTGGCTTACACACAATACCCCATAATGTCAAAGTGGAATTATGTTTTTTTTAAATGTTTACAAATTGATAAAAAATGAAAAGCTGAAATGTCTTGAGTCAAAAAGTAAGTATTCAAACCCTTTGTTATGGCAAGCCTAAATAAGTTCAGGAATAATAATTTGCTTAACAAGTCACATAATAAGTTGTATGGACTCAATCTGTATGCAATAATAGTGTTTAACATGATTTTTGAATGACTACCTCATCTTTGTACCCCACACATACAATTATCTGTAAGGTCCCTCAGTCGAGCAATTAATTTCAAAGACAGATTCAACCACAAAGACAACGGAGGTTTTCCAATGCCTCGCAAAGAAGGGCACATATTGGTAGATGGGTAAAAATAAGAAAGCAGACATTGAATATCCTTTTGAGCATAATAATAATAATAATATGCCATTTAGCAGACGCTTTTATCCAAAGCGACTTACAGTCATGTGTGCATACATTTTTACGTATGGGTGGTCCCGGGGATCGAACCCACTATCTTGGCGTTACAAGCGCCATGCTCTATTAATTACACTTTGGATGGTGTATCAATACACCCAGTCACTACAAAGATACAGGTGTCCTTCCTAACTCTGTTGCCGGAGAGGAAGGAACCGCTCAGGGATTTCACCATGAGGCCAATGGTGACTTTAAAACAGTTACAGAGTTGAATGGCTGTGATAGGAGAAAACTGAGGATGGATCAACAACATTGTAGTTACTCCAAAATACTAACCTAATTGACAGTGTCACGGTTTACTAAGCCAGAACCCAGAAGCAGACCAGGACAAGGTAAGTGGTGTCAAAAGGTGAGTGTTTATTTACTGAACCAAGGGTGAAGGGAAATAATCCAGGGAACAGAGCGGCGGCGTGGAGGAGTTGTAGAGGGTCCAGTGGTTGATCCGATGATGGCTCGGCAGCCGCCGACCATCAGGCAGAGGTTGGGTAGAGGTTCCGGACGAGTGATGTTCATGGCTAACGATCCGGCAGGAACTGGATGTTGGGCCAGACCCTAAGAAGGGTGATGATTAGGCCCAGGTGTGCCGATTGCTGATGGGAAGCAGGTGCGGAAACAAGAGCGCTCCCCGGAGCGTTCCCGAACCCTCGGGAAACAGGAGCTACGACCAGAAACACTCGTCACCAGACAGGACCCGACTCAGACCGCCGGGATCGTTACAGTACCCCCCCTCCGACGAACGCCACCGGGCGGACTCCCCGGAGCGCCAGGATGGAGGCGGTAGAAGTCCCTGATGAGATCCGGATCTAGGACCTGTCGCCGCGGAATCCAACTCCTCTCCTCAGGACCATACCCCTCCCAGTCCACGAGATACTGGAAACCCCGGCCCCGCCGTCGGGAATCCATGATGCGCCGCACCGTGTAGGCAGGACCACCTCCGATCATCCGAGGAGGAGGGGGAGGAGGCGGAGGAGGCAACAGAGGACTGAGGAGGACAGGCTTGAGGCAGGAGACATGAAAGGTGGGATGGACTCTGAGCGTCCTCGGTAGTTTGAGTCGAACTGCCACTGGATTGATCACCTTCTCCACCACAAACGGACCAATGAACTTCGGTAATAACTTCCTAGACTCAGTCCGTAACGGAAGATCCCGTGTGGCCAACCAAACCCTATCTCCGATGGTATAGGTGGGAGCGGGGATCCGGCGACGATTCGCCTGGAGCTGATACCGGTCCGAACCTCTAAGGAGTGCCTTTCTGGCCCGATGCCAGGTCCGGTGGCAACGACGAATGTGGGCCTGAACAGAAGGCACTGAGAGCTCCTTCTCCTGAGAAGGGAACAGGGGAGGTTGGTAGCCATACAGGCACTGGAAGGGAGACATCCCAGTGGCAGATGTAGGGAGAGTATTGTGGGCATACTCAACCCAAGGCAACTGAGAGGCCCAGGAGGTGGGGTTGGAAGAGACCAGACAGCGTAGCGTGGATTCCATCTTCTGGTTGGCTCTCTCCGCCTGACCATTGGATTGGGGGTGAAAACCAGATGTGAGACTGACTGTAGCTCCAATGGCCGAACAGAAGGACTTCCAGACAGCAGAGGTAAACTGAGGGCCACGGTCGGAAACGATATCACTGGGCAAACCGTGGACCCTGAAAACCTCCCTAACCAGGATCTCGGACGTCTCCGAGGCAGAGGGAAGCTTGGCAATCGGCACAAAGTGGGCGAACTTGCTGAATCTGTCCACGATAGTCAGAACGACCGTGTTCCCCTCAGAAGCGGGCAACCCCGTGACGAAGTCCAGGGCCAGATGCGACCATGGACGCCGGGGAATAGGAAGGGGGTGAAGTAGTCCAGAGCTGGGCCGATTGGTACTCTTATTCTGCGCACACACTGGACAGGCAGCAACAAAACCCCGAGTATCCTCGGCCATGGCAGGCCACCAAAAACGTCTGCGAAGAAACGCCATAGTCCGAGCCACGCCAGGGTGACAAGCCATCTTACTGGCGTGGGACCACTTGAGAACAGCAGGACGAACCGACTCAGGCACAAACAACCGACCGGGTGGACCGTTACCGGGACCGGGCTGAGTCCGAAGGGCCGCCAGCACCTCCTCCTCAATCTTCCACATGACTGCTCCCACGACGCAGTTCCGGGGGAGAATAGTCTCGGTCTTGGACCCACTCTCCTCCGTCTTGGAGAACATCCGGGACAAGGCGTCCGCCTTGCCGTTCTTAGACCCAGGTCGGAACGTCAGGACAAACTTGAATCGTCCGAAAAACAACGCCCACCTGGCCTGACGGGAGTTGAGACGTTTCGCCGATTGCACGTAAGCAAGATTCTTGTGGTCAGTCCAGACAATAAACGGTTGCTCCGCCCCCTCCAACCAGTGGCGCCACTCCTCCAAGGCAAGTTTCACCGCGAGAAGCTCCCGGTTACCCACATCGTAATTCCTCTCCGCAGGTGAAAGGCGACGAGAGTAGTAGGCGCAGGGATGGAGTTTACTGTCCGTGGAGCATCGCTGCGACAGGATGGCGCCAACTCCCACATCAGACGCGGTCCACTTCAACAACGAACTGACGGGCCGTGTCCGGTTGAGAGAGAATCGGTGCGTTGGTGAATCGCCTCTTCAAATCCAGAAACGCTCGATCCGCCTCCGGATTCCACTTGAAAGTCCTGATGCTGGAAGTCAAGGCAGTTAATGGAGCGGCCACACGGCTGTAATCCCGGATGAATCTGCGGTAGAAATTCGCAAACCCCAAAAATCTCTGGAGCTGCAATCTCGTACCGGGCTGGGCCCATTCCAGAACCGCTCTAACCTTCTCCTGGTCCATCCTAATCTCTCCCCTGGAGATGATGTACCCGAGAAAGGATGTTGTGTGGGCGTGAAACTCGCACTTCTCGGCCTTCACGAACAGGCGATTCTCCAACAATCGCTGCAGAACCTGCCGGACATGCTGGACGTGGTCGGAAGGTTCCTTCGAGAAGATCAGAATGTCATCCAGGTAAACAAACACGAAGAGACCGATCATATCTCTCAGGACGTCGTTCACCATACTCTGGAATACCGCTGGAGCATTGGTCAGTCCAAACGGCATCACCTGATACTCGAAGTGCCCCCATCGGTGTATTGAAACCCGTCAACCACTCGTCCCCCTCTCTGATCCGGACCAGGTGATACGCATTGCGTAGGTCTAACTTGGTGAACACCGTAGCACCCTGTAAGGAGTCGAAGGCAGAACTCATCAAGGGCAGGGGATACTTGTTCTTGACCGTGATGTCATTCAACCCCCGATAGTCAATACATGGTCGAAGAGAGCCATCCTTCTTACCCACAAAGAAGAATCCTGCCCCCAGGGGTGATGACGAGGGACGAACGAGACCAGCAGCTAGGGACTCCTTGATGTAGGTCTCCAACGCCTCACGTTCAGGTCGGGAGATACTGTATAACCTTCCCTTGGGGTAGACAGCTCCAGGGACCAGGTTGATGGCACAATCATATGGTCGGTGGGGAGGGAGTGACAGAGCCTTCTGCTTACTGAAAACCTCCCCCAAATCGTGATATGTCTCGGGAACCAGGGACAAATCTGGAGGTTTAGCCTCAATCACCTGACTGGGAACCGAATGGGGGCAGGCAGTCTTGAGACAGTTAGCATGACAATCCAGGCTCCAACTCGTTACCTTGCCCGTCACCCAATCGAACGTGGGATTGTGTTCCTTCAACCAGGGGTATCCAAGGACCAGAGGAACATGGGAAGACGGCAGAATGAAAAATGAAATCATCTCAGAATGATTCCCTGACAACCGCATCTTAACCGGTTCAGTCCTCATCGTGATACGTGCCAGACTACTGCCGTTCAGAGTGGTCGCTTCAATGGCTTCCGGCAATTGCTCCTTGGAAAGCCCCAGCTGTTCCACCAACTCGGCATCAAGAAAGCTTCCATCGGCACCTGAATCGATAAAAGCGTTAAGCGCTAAGCTCTGATTCCTGTTCACAAGGGTAGCCGGGAAGCGGGGTCTGACAGAGGTACTGAGAGGTTGAAACTGGCTCGCTAAAAGTCCTCCCAACTTTAGCGAGCCGGGCAGTTTGACGACCGCCGGGAACAAGTGGAGATGTAATGTCCCGAGCTACCACAGTAGAGGCAGCAGTTGGTCTTACGTCTATGTTGACGCTCCTCCTTGGTTAACCCGTGCCGCCCCACTTGCATGGGTTCCGAATCGGGAGAGAGGACCTCTCCACTAATCCACTGTGGTGGAGAATGATCGATGTGTTCTGGTCCACCACCCGACCCGACTGGGAACTGAGAAACTGATCGATTGGACGGACCCCATTGCTTCTCCCTCCTTCGCTCTCGGACTCGATTATCCACCCGAATGGACAAGGCTACCAAGCTGTCCAGGTCACTAGGCTCCGGATAGGAGATCAACTCATCCTTGAGCTGCTCCGACAGACCCTGGTAAAAGGCCGCTTGCAGAGACTCCTCGTTCCACCCACTCTCCACAGCCAACGTCTTGAACTCAATCACGAAGTCGGCCACGCTGCGAGTTCCTTGGCGAAGCGAAAACAGGCGCCTAGCTGCGTCCCTCCCTCGGACGGAATGGTCGAAGAGCTTCCTCATCTCGGCCGTGAACCCCTGGTATGAAGCCATGCAGGGATCCTGTCGTTCCCAAACGGCTGAAGCCCACTCCAGCGCACGACCACGCAGCAACTCAATCACAAAGGCTATCCTAGCCTTGTCTGTGGCATAAGAGTAGGGCTGTAGATCGAACACTAGTCCACACTGCATAAGGAAGGAACGGCATCTTCCCAGCTCCCCCTCATATTTATCCGGCGTCGGAACCTTGGGCTCACGGATGGCCACAGCTTCAGAAGCGGCAGGCGAGATGGATGAAACCGGTAGTGGATCCTCCACCGGCCACTTGCGTTGGTTCTGGACCTCCGTCAGACCGGTAGAAAGGTTCCGAACTGACAACGCGATCTCCTGTAGTACCGTGCTATGATGGCCCAACATCCAGTTCCTGCCGGATCGTTCTGTCACGGTTTACTAAGCCAGAACCCAGAAGCAGACCAGGACAAGGTAAGTGGTGTCAAAAGGTGAGTGTTTATTTACTGAACCAAGGGTGAAGGGAAATAATCCAGGGAACAGAGCGGCGGCGTGGAGGAGTTGTAGAGGGTCCAGTGGTTGATCCGATGATGGCTCGGCAGCCGCCGACCATCAGGCAGAGGTTGGGTAGAGGTTCCGGACGAGTGATGTTCATGGCTAACGATCCGGCAGGAACTGGATGTTGGGCCAGACCCTAAGAAGGGTGATGATTAGGCCCAGGTGTGCCGATTGCTGATGGGAAGCAGGTGCGGAAACAAGAGCGCTCCCCGGAGCGTTCCCGAACCCTCGGGAAACAGGAGCTACGACCAGAAACACTCGTCACCAGACAGGACCCGACTCAGACCGCCGGGATCGTTACAGACAGACTGAAAAGAAGGAAGCCTGTACAGAATAAATATATTACAAAGCATGCATCCTGGTTGCAACAATGCACTAAAGTAATACTACAAAAAATGTGGCAAAGCAATTCACTTTTTGTCCCGAATACAAAGTGTTATGTTTAGAGCAAATCCAATACAACACATTGCTGAGTACAACACTCCATATTTTCAAGCATAGTGGTGGTTGCATCAAGTAATGGAAATGCTTGTAATGGTTAAGGACTTTTCAGAATAAAAAATAAACGGAATGGAGCCAATCACAGGCAAAATCCTAGAGGAAAACCTGGTTCAGTCTACTTTCCACCAGACACTGGGAGATGAATTCACCTTTAAGCAGGACAATAATCTGAAACACAAGGCCAAATCTACACTGGAGTTGCTTACCAAGAAGACAGTGAATGTTCCTGAATGCCCAAGTTACAATTTTTACTTAATTTACTTGAGAATCTATAGCAAGACCTGAAAATGTTTGTCTGCAATGATCAACAACCAATTTGACAGAGCTTGAATAATTTTGAAAGGAATAATTGGCAAATGTTGCACAATCCAGGTGTGGAAAGCCCTTAGAGACTTACCCAGAAAGACTCACAGCTGTAATCACTGTCAAAGTTGCTTCTACAAAGTATTGACTCAGGGGTGTGAATACTTATGTAAATGAGATATATATATATATATATATATATATATATCAATACATTTGTAGAATTTTCGAAAAACATGTTTTGACTTTGTAATTATGGGGTATTGTGTGTAGATGGGTGAGATATAAAAAATAAAATAAACATTTAGAATTCAGGCTGTAACACAGCTAAATGTGGAATAAGTCAAGGAGCATGAATACTTTTTGAAGGCACTGTATATAATATGACAGATTAACAAAGCCACGGCGGATTGAGTTAGGTTACATCATTTCTCTGTGTGGTGCAGAGATAAAGAGCAGGCACAGCTATCTCTGTCTGTATGGCTCACCCACCAAGCTGCCTGGTGCACTCCATCACCTTCGTTTCACCACACATCAATCATCACATCCAGTCTCAATACCCTCCTCCAGAACGGCTGCTGTAAAACCAATCCACCCATCAATACCAGGGGGAGACACTTGTTGTCTGTATATTTAGCTGCACTTTGACTCAAGTCTTTGCAGTAAGCAGCAATGGGTAGTGGTACAGCAAAAAAATATTTGTGCAGAAACTAATTCACCCTGTCAGCTTGCATGTTTGCCAATTATGTTTCATAGGCCTCTAAATAGAAAACACAGAGTACAAAGTATTGGCCAGCAGAGAGCACTATGGAGCCATACATTCTATCACACTTTCAATGGCTCTATTAAAAGGCTTTGAACAGGCTGCTTGCTGGCTCTCCATGTCTGCAGACTTAAGGACATACTGCGTCAGCTCCGTCTCCTGTGCTGTTCAACCAGGCGATGTGGATGACACCCCCAGCATGACATCTGCCACAATCACATCACATCCATGTGAATCATGCTGGGTGTGGATCTATTGATCCTATTGAACAGATTCAATGTCTGACACTTGTATATGCCCTGAGATACACTATATGACCAAAAGTATGTGGACACCTGCTCGTTGAACATCTCATTCCAAAATCATGGGCATTAATATGGAGTTGGTCCTCCCTTTGCTGTTATAACAGCCTCCACTCTTCTGGGAAGGCGTCCACTAGATGTTGGAACATTGCTGCAGGGACTTGCTTCCATTCAGCCACAAGAGCATTAGTGAGGTCGGCACTGATGTTGGGCGATTAGACCTGGCTTGCAGTCGGCGTTCCAATTCATCCAAAAGGTGTTCGACAGGGTTGAAGTCAGGGCTCTGTGCAGGCCAGTCAAGTTCTTCAACACCGATCTCGACAGACCATTTTTGTATGGACCTCGCTTTGTGCATGGGGCATTGTCATGCTGAAACAGGAAAGGGCCTTCCCCAAACTGTTGCCAAAAAGTTGGAAGCACAGAATCGTCTAGAATGTCATTGTATGCTGTAGCATTAAGATTCCCCTTCACTGGAACTAAGGGTCCTAGCCCGAACCTTGAAAAACAGCCCCAGACCATTATTCCTCCTCCACCAAACTTTACAGTTGGCACTATGCATTGGGGTAGGTAGCGTTCTCCTGGCATCTGCCAAACCCAGATTCGTCCGTCGGACTGCCAGATGGTGAAGCATAATTCAGCACTCCAAAGAACGTGTTTCCACTGCTCCAGAGTCCAATGACGGTGAGCTTCAAACCACTCCAGCTGGCGCTTGGCATTGCTCATGGTGATCTTAGGCTTGTGTGCGGCTGCTCAGCCATGACAACCCATTTATTGAAGCTTGCGACAAACAGTTTTTGTGCTGACATTGCTTCTATAGGCAGTTTGTAACTCGGTAGTCAGTGTTGCAACCGAGGACAGAAGATTTTTTTGCGCTTCAGCACTCAGCGGTCCCGTTCTGTGAGCTTGTGTGGCCCACCACTTCGTGGCTGAGCCGTTGTTGCTCCTAGACGTTTACACTTCACAATAACAGCACTTACAGTTGACCGGGGCAGCTCTAGCAGGGCAGAAATTTGACGAACTGACTTGTTGGAAGGGTGGCATCCTATGACGGTGCCACTTTGAAAGTCACTGAGCTCTTCAGTAAGGCCATTCTACTGCCAATGTTTGTCTATGGAGATTGCATGGCTGTGTGTTCGATTTTATACACTTGTCAGCAACGGGTGTGTAATTTATGTCTTGAAATCCAGAAAAATATGTTTTACAAGACGAAGCAGCATTACCAACATCATTGTCATGCCTGCCCCCGCTCCCCCTCCATTACGCACACCTGTCACCATCGTTACGCGCTTCAGCGCTTCATTGGACTCACCTGGACTCCTTCACTTTGTTGATTGACCCTTCTATATCTGTCTGTTGCCCAGTTTGATCCCTGTGTCTGCATTGATGTTGTTTCGTTTCCCCTGTTCAGACGCTGTCCGTGTTTTGTTCCATGTCTTTTATTTATTAAATCATCACCCTGTACTTGCTTTCCGTCTCCCAGCGTCTGTCAAACCGAGATCGTTACAGAATGCAGACACCACAATTGGAAGTATCAGGGAGTTTTTTGTTTTTTTGTTGGTGACGTCGGGTCCTGGTGCCGCTGCCGAAGCAACCGGGGATGACTCAGCTGGCTCGTCAGGCTCCCATGCCTTGTTTGGCTCGGCAGGCTCTCACCCCACGCCTCAGCCGGCACGTCAGGCTCCCACGCCTCGGCCGGCTCATCAGGTTCCCATGCCTCGGTCGGCCCGTCAGGCTTGACAGGTTCCCGCGCCTCGGCCGGATCGCCAGGCTTCCACGCCTCAGCCGGCTCATCACGCTTCCACGCCTCAGCCGGCTCATCACGCTTCCACGCCTCAGCCGGCTCATCAGGCTCCCACGCCCCGGCCGGCCCGTCAGGTTAAACAGGTTCCCGTTCCTCGGCCGGCTCGTCCAGCTCCCATGCCTCGGCCATCCCGTCAGCCCGGGTGGCGTCTCTAGGGCGGGGGGTACTGTCACGCCTGCTCCCGCTCCCCCTCCCTGGCGCTCGAGGGCGCCAGGCTGCCCATCATTTCGCACACCTGTCACCATCATTACGCGCATCAGCGCTTCCTTGGACTCACCTGGACTCCTTCACTTTGTTGATTGCCCCTTCTATATCTGTTTGATCCCTGTGTCTGCATTGATGTTGTTTCGATTCCCCTGTCCAGATGCTGTCCGTGTTTTGTTCCATGTCTTTTATTTATTAAATCATCACCCGTACTTGCTTCCCGTCTCTCAGCGTCTGTCGAACCGAGATCGTTACAATCATTATGATTAACGCAGTGTTATCAATGGACTCAAATCAACACGGGTGCCTCATATATTTTGTTAATATAATTTGCTAATTTTACTCTGTCAATTAAAGTGTGGGGAAGAGCTCCTCCTTTAGGAAAGTTCTCACACAGGTCAAAATGAGCTATTTCATTTGGCCTGTCAGCTGTAGAATGTCATAAGTTATGGGCCTGTGTCACGAGAATTTTGTTATCTCAATGGTTGAAGTCAACTACTTCTCAAATCTTTGAATAATTCCCAGAGGTTGTAAATCTGTAGTTAAATGATGAATTAAACAAAGATCTCACGTTTCAGCAAGCCCCAATGGTTAACACCCACAGACAAAAAACATGGACATTCTTCCATGTTTTACTAGTAGACAAAATAAAACACACTTTCAAACAGCATTCTGCATTTACCTCTACTATAGGGTTTAAAAACTAACGTAACAACGTAACCATCCTAAATTGCTGTAGTAATATCATGTTTGGTTCAGTTTATCACCAATCCTCCATTATTAGAATACATCAGATGTAGGTAAATATCATTTCTAAGTAGGCTAGAAGTAACACCAAACACTTGCTGTATTTTACCATCTTATATTGAATGAATATCCATATTATCAATATCCAATTTATTTATAGACATTACGCCACCATTCTCAATCGTTTAATCTAGCAAACCCTTAGGCAATGAAATAAAAAAAAAGACTACCACGCAAATGTTTCAAACCTTCCCTTCTACATCACCAAACCAACTCTTTAACTTCCTTTTTCTGTCTCTCACCCTCTTCTCTCTTTCGAGCCTCAGAGAGCCACACCCTGGCCGTATCTAGCCCTTCCACTCGCTTTCTCTCTGCTCTGCCTTTACACACATTGTGCATCTGTTTTACAATGGATTCGAGTTGGTCTGTGTCCAGACGCCCCTCGAATCCATACCTCTCCCTCCACCGATTTCCATAAGGAGATTTCTTCTATCTCTTGACCTCATATACCTTTCATCCCCGGTTAACTCCGGGACCTCCTTTGAGGATTTACTTCCCATGGTAACAAAACTCTTGGGTCGTCCTATACACAAAACCCTGAACAATTATTTTATGCCTTTTTAACAAATTACTGAGTCTCACACTTATAGAATTTTACATTACTTCAACTCTCTAATAATTATTATATCACTTTAACTAATTTATTAGGTATTAAATGATTTTACAATGTTTTTAATAATTTATTCGGTCTTTAATTAGTTAACAACTCTGTTTCTTTCTTAAAATACTCAATTGTAGTAACCTTCTTTCTCACGCGACCTATTTCAGTCCCTTCCTTTGATATTTATTGTTGGTCCCGTACCGTCTCACTATCACAATTTCCTTCTCTGAAGTTTCACCCCCGTTTTATATTTATCTAGAATACTGGCGCATTGGGTTTTCTCTAGATAAACGTCTAAAAACAGGCTACCGCGATGTCGATCCCGTTTTGGATTATTGACGGAACATCACTACAGCAAATTTAAACTATTAATTTTTACTGCAGGTTACAGATTCAATTCCCCCAAAACCCATGAATAAAGATTACTGACCTTACTCTTGCAGGGTGGGATTTTCAATTATAGGTTGGATCTCGTCACCATTCCTGTCGTGAACCAGGTCACCACCGGCCTGAATTAAACCTCAATCCCAGAGGTCAGGTCTTTGTCTTACGGATCCTGGATCTGCCCGCGCACGGTTTCGGGGTTCCCTGGGACGACAACAGCGGGTGTTGAGATCCGGCTCGAAGGACCAATTGTCACGAGAATTTTGTTATCTCAATGGTTGAAGTCAACTACTTCTCAAATCTTTGAATAATTCCCAGAGGTTGTAAATCACTAGTTAAATAATGAATTAAACAAAGATATCCAGTCAGCAAGAATCATCAGCATGTTTATTAATGAGAGCTCTGCCCCAAAATGGGCGCACAGTCTTTTTATACACATGTCAGAGGAAAAATCCCACCCTGCTTTAGGCAGGCTGTATTTTTCCACTGTACACATCTTGTAAGCTCACACCTGGGTTTAGCTCATGTGCTTATCTTCTGTTTTCTTGATTATCAGGTCACACATACACAGTCTTCCTTTACTAGTTTCACAACTGCACTCTGCTTACATAGATACAAAAATAAGACAACTGCCTCCTTGTACTTCTAACTAAGCTACACACATTATCAGATTATAGTGTTATGATTCTAACACATTTCACAATTTGGTAATAATTAGTCATTACCAAATTCTTCTATCAGCCCGTGAAAGCCAATTTCGGGAATTCCACAGTGAGGGAGTATGCACAGATGCAGTCACCCGTCCACTATGTCCCACTGGGGTGCCAGCGACTGGGCTGCTGGGGGCGAGAGGAGTAGGATTGGTCTACGGTGGTCAACCCCCAGAGTGACCCCCCCCCCCTCCCATTTCTTCCTCTGTCCCAGCCCAGTGAGGGTGCACGCTACTGAGATAAACACACCATGACCACGGGGCGTACGCCAGCCGAGACCAGGCTAGACCTGGAGGACATAGAGGTGCAGGAGGAGACTCCACTGTGGGTCCCACCCCTGGGTATCGCTCCAGACAGACACACTGCAGAGGGACTACTGGAGGAAGTAGTGGAGGTAGAGGCAGAGGAACCAGCCCAGGAGGAGGACTCTGTCTCACTCTCCATCTCCACCCACAGTGACACCAGGCCTCTGGTGAAGGACAGGGACCCAAGGGGAGTCAACAAGTGTCTAAAGGTAACTGACACACACGGCTGCACAGCCCGGTAAACAGCTAGTTAAAGTGGAGGTATATACAGACAGAGAGCACTCTGTGGGAGATTAAAGCACTGTGTGTGTTTGCAAATACTCCACATACCACACATCCCCTGTCTGTTGACTTCCAGATAAGGGAAGGGGAGGTTTAAACACAGGGATGAAATAAGAGAGACAGTATGGATATAATCACGTATTGATGTTCTGAGATACTCTGGAAATGTTATGGTTGAGATAGGAACTAAATGGGATTTGAGTCACCTACATAGAGTTCTGTGTACACCATGAGCCGTTAATGGTAAACTTGTTATGTAATGTCTATACAATGTTCAGTGGTATGGATTAACTGGCTAGGATTTTATTGAAATGAGCACTCATTTATCTCAAACCCCATAGCTTTAAAGGTACACTGGACATACACATCTGCAGGCAATAGAGAGGGAGATCTGGCATCCAACAAAGTGGAATCTGATGTTGAAAACCGGTGTGTTGAGCGATGCTGACCTCATGTGGACACAGTTAGAACTGTACCTTGTTTTTCATGTCGCACTGTGACCATATTATAAATAATGATTCAGTCCCATTGTACTATGGTTACTGCAGTGAGTGTGATTCAGTTTGTCTATGGCTTCTCTGCATCACATAAAAAGTTCTCAATGTTATTGGGAAAAAATGTAGTATTTGAGAACCTCCCAACCTCCTTATTCTGATCATCTTTATACATAGACCTTCACTAAAGCCCCATGCTAAACAGAATTCCCACCAGGCCATGCCCTGACTGTACTCTGTGTCTCCTGAGGTGACGTTTGAGGACGTGATAGCGGAGCCCCCCTCGGTGCGGAGCTTTGATAAGGTGTGGCTGTGGAGCCACGCCCTGTTTGAGGTATCCCGTCTCTGGTGCTACCGGCTCATCTCCCTCCTCCTGGCCGTGCCCGTCTCTCTGGTGGCAGGGATACTCTTCGCTGTCCTCAGCTGCCTACACATCTGGTGGGTCCTCTCACCTTTGACCTCCTCTGATGTGGTCCATTAAATGTCTTCAGTTGGTGCTTGATGTTTCAATGCATTGTGTATAGTATAAACTTGCTTTAGGAGATATTGCACTGCCCTGTTTATGCTCAATCTGTCTGTCTGTCTGTCCCCAGGCTGATCATGCCCTGTATGCAACTCTTCCTGATCAACATGCACTGGGTTCAGACCGTGTGGAGCAGTGTGTTAAACATCGCCATCGCTCCCTTCTTTAAGAGTATTGGGAAGTGCTGCGGTAGCATCAACGTCCGACTGGCCAGGGACTGATGTTGGGCTCTGCCACCTTCTATGGGAGTAGGGAGGGAGGGAGGGTGGAGGGAGGGAGGGAGGGAGGGAGGCAGGGAGGGAGGGTGGAGGGAGTGTGGTGGGAGGGAGGGTGGAGGGAGTGTGGAGAAGGGTGGTAGAGGTTGGGTGGAGGGTGGAGGGTGGAGGGAGTGGGCTGGGCTGGGCTGAAGCACAACAGGCACTGGTTGTTTGCAGTCATGTCTTATTCTCAAATAAAAAACTACTTTGCAGCCTTTACTATGCAAAGGACACTTTTAAAAAAGCAGAACTTGACATATTTATTTTGTCAATATGTTAAATTATATTACATGAATTACACAGTATCTAAAAATGATATAATTTATGTGTTTTTATTTTAATACAAAATGATCATTTATAACTATTATTGGTTCATTGGAGTCAATTTCATCTCTAAACCACATCTTGAAAGAAATGTGTTTTCAATTAAGATAATGCAGCACACACACACGCACACGCACAACACACGCACACGCATGCACACACACACAAATTCCATATGCTGGTGTAAATGAAAAGTTCCTCCTGACAGCACAGATTATGTGGCCAGTGGTGAATGTATACCCCCAGTTAGATAGGGGTGTGGAATTACATTTCCTCCACTGACTGGCCAATTCTCTTTCTTAGGCAAATAATGGATCAGGGCTTCAAAGCAAAGCTCTTTCTCTGTTCCAGAGTAATGTTGTCAAAAAGATCAGGGAAGCATTACTGTAATTACTGGTTGTGTCATCTATCTGTACAGGTAGATTCAAAGCGCAGTTGAAATCATTTGAAATCAATCTGGCCATTTTTAGTAGAACAGAAGTAAGAGCATGGTTGCAGGTTCTAAAATATGCTCAAAATGAGCTACCGATTTGTCTCCGGAGCATAAATAGGCTTAGGCAATTATACCTACAAACTGCCCCAGCAATTCAAATTATGTAAACTTCAAAAGCACTGCACAGCTGTTGTGAGATGCTAATGCACTCAACTGTACTAATCATTGGGATTTCTGTCCCTTAGCATACATACACTACCATTCTCTGGAGCATGGA
Source organism: Coregonus clupeaformis (assembly GCF_020615455.1). Taxonomy (NCBI): domain Eukaryota; kingdom Metazoa; phylum Chordata; class Actinopteri; order Salmoniformes; family Salmonidae; genus Coregonus; species Coregonus clupeaformis. Next base: position 36,596,015 of record NC_059203.1, on the reverse strand, counting down.
GCTGCGCAAAGATACAGTAGCAGAAAGGGCCAAACTTATTTATTTAACTAGGCAAGTCAGTTAAGAACAAATTCTTATTTACAATGACGGCCTACACTTGCCAAACCCGGACTGCTGGGCCAATTGTGCGCCGCCCTATGGGACTCCCAATCACGGCCAGTTGTGATACAGCCTGGAATCGAACCAGGGGGTCTGTAGTGACGCCTCAAGCACTGAGATGCAGTGCCTTAGACCGCTGCGCCACTCGGGAGCCCATGAAACAACTATTATGAAGCAACTATTTTTGTGATACAGTTCATTTTCAAGGGAAATTGCAGTGACCCTTGCCTATACCACAGGGATACGTTCTTCAACTTCTCTGGGATTGTAAGAAACCCTTTTAAGTTGTCGGATGGACAGTACTGTTCAGTAAAGAAGTCAACATCAATGTCAAAACATCTGGGAATTTTAGACGATCAATTGTACTGCTTTGCTACCATGAGGTCTGTCTGTGGGGGTGCCATCTGTCTGTCTGTCTGTCTGTCTGTCTGTCTGTCTGTCTGTCTGTCTGTCTGTCTGTCTGTCTGTCTGTCTGTCTGTCTGTCTCTGTCTGTCAGTCAGGACCCACTGCAGAGTCAGTTTACAGGCATGCCCTCCGTGACAATCAGGGATCTATTTCTGTCCCTCCTCCTTCTCCGTGCCCCAACCCCTAGCCCCCCAGCCCCCCCCGACACCTAGCCCCCCAGCCCCCCGACCCACAGCCCCCCATCCTCCAGGCCCCCAGACCCTCAGCCCCACAGACCCCAGCCCCACAGCCCCCCAGACCCCAGCTCCACTCCTCCTCTCACACCACGCTGAGAATACACTCCTCTAACACGCACTCTGAGCCCATTCCACCACTCCCCCTTCCTCTCTCCCACCCCCTGTCTCCATCTCTCCAACTCTCTGTCTCTCTGCCCAAAGGGAACTGGTGCAGGGAACATTAACAAGCAACTGCTCTTCCCTAAAGACACACTTCACTTGACTCAATTAAGTATTTTTTGCACACTACTGGACAGCAGTCTGTTGATGTAGATCAATAGCAACAGGTTTACGATAGTGATAGCTGCTATTACTGTTGCTTGCTTAGCTTACACTTCTTTTTCCTCCTCCTCTTCCTCCCTCTTTTCCATATCATCATAATGTATCTATGGTCTTGTTTATGCAACAAGCAAATATAGGATGTAATGACTGATCGTGACAACTGCAAGGAATCTTAAATCAGATGATACATTTATTTTGAAAGAGTATTGCATTTTATAGGGGGATGTAAGCAGTTGGACAGAGCTGACACTGTGAATCATGAAAGATCCCAGTTGAAATTCTTTCTTGTGCAATGATGTCATCATCTCGACATAATGTGCATGTGAGAGGAACCACAATTGTTTCTGTTCTATTATGGGACTTATCGGTGGTGGTAGATATAGGCTTATTGTTCATATCTGCTTACTCATGGTAGTAAAATAAATACTTTTCAGTTTTTCATCTTTAACTAGTTAATCAAAACGTTTGTATTTATTTCTACATATTATATCCTTCACCTTGAAATAAGTAGATCAGTGGAGGGAAAACATGGTGACATTGGCTAGGTTTTATAGTAGATCAGTGAAGAAATGGTAGTCATGCATCTAAATTCCATATAGGTAACAATGTGAAAATTGTGCAGTGGGTGAACTGTACATTTCCAATAGTCACAGCGTGCATGTTAACATCACAGGGTTGCTTCACTTCAGAACCTTATCTGGACCTGATCACAGATCAGTTAAGTTCGGGACAGCATTACTGTATCTTTATTTTTCTTTATCATCTTTGAAAGTTATTCAATGTATCTTCCCACTTTTGTTTAAGGCAGTTAAAACTAAGGTTGTAACTTTGAAGAACTGACTATATACTAATATTTGCAGTGAAGAGAGTAACCAGCATGTTTTCGGGGACACTAGTGGTCATATCTTTTCTCTAGGCTACTGTTTATTCTGTGTAATATTAGATAAATATCATTGCAAGTCTGGTAAGGTGCTACAGTACAAATGCAGGTAATTAAGCGAAGCAATGGGAGGAAGAATGCAAGAACACAAAGCTGATGGGACAGGTGGTGGGCCTTCATCTTTCATGGGATGACACTTTCACTCTAGTAGGGCTGGGATTCATTCAAACCCACCATAGCAATGTTTACACAGTGTCTTTATTTACAATATTCATCCTGTGCCCAACACTTCAAATTCTGAAAAGTGAAAGCGTACCTGTGAGGGGGGACGCCCTGGTAGCAGGTGTAGATTTTTATACAGTACCCAAAACCAATCTGTGAGTTAATTTGACCATGGGAAAAATAGCTATTGCGTAAATAATGCAATGCGGGATTGAATTGAGCCCTAAATCAGCATTTGTTTGCAACCTAAGCAGTCACAACTCGTAATGGTAGCTGTGCACCTTGACTTAAGAAGTACTGTTGTTCTTGTAACACCTAATTCGGCTAAGACATCAGATTAACATCCAATTTTAGTTACTATTTGATTCTGTAACCGTTGCCAATCATTGAATGATTTTCATTGATTTGATCTTCGTGGTTCCGTTAAGTTTATGGACCCAGTTTTCCCATCTCAAGGCCATCATACCCACTTTATAATACCCACTTTATAATACCCACTTTATAATACCCACTTTATAATACTCACTTTATAATACCCACTTTATAATACCCACTTTATAATACCCACTTTATAATACTCACTTTATAATACTCACTTTATAATACCACTAAAACTCATGATGTCCATAAGAAGTAGAGATTATTTGTGCAGGCTTATAATACAGTATAGATACAAAATGTTTTTTTAAGGATGATAAAGATAATTAATTAATAAGAATAAGAATAAAGGCTAATACGAAGTCAATGACATGCTCTTGCTTTCTTCATACAGAATGCATGCCATCAAATAGGTGGATCCCTAGCTTCTATCACCTACAATGATGAGTTTGAGTATGCTCTTTCCCTGGTAGAAGATGGATCTGCCTAGGTTGATGGGAGCCATGGGGTAAAACACCCTGTTTCTTGTCCCCAAGTTACTCTCATTTAATATTGATGTTGGTTTGTCAAGGAAATCAGCTGCTACTAACTAGGGTTGCACATTTCTGCGAAAATTCAATAAATTCCCTGGTTTTCCAGAAATGTTCTATGGTCACTCTTGTTCTGTTCTGTCTTGCCCTGAGACTCACAAGAACATTCTCCTCTACAGATAAAACAGGCTTTGATGACATCAGCTGTTCCAGTAAAGGCAACACCACCAACACTCTCCTTGCGAGATAGATACTTCCTACTTCATAGTGTAGAGGAGTCCAAACAGAGAGGGCAAAGGGATTTTGGCAATACTCTGATTTTCTTTTGCACACAAACTGTTTTGAGTTGACTTTAAGTCGAATACTTAGTGACAATATCATGAAGGGAGATTGCTACAGATACTGTACATACATAATGATACATTGATTCAACTGTATTGAATTGTATTTTATTGAATTGTATTTTTGTGTCTGGTTTTGCAATGGAATTGTCTTTATAGTGTTGTGGAAGCTGTCTTTAAGATACAGTACCAACCATTTAGGTACATTAAAACATTACAATTAAAACAATAATAATAATAATAATAAAAGCAGGTTTGATTCCCTTACAATCCCATTTCAAAACTAACTGTATATTTGCGAACATACACATCTATTTTCAATACTTAATCTAAAAGATGAAATAGCCTATATCCATTATATCTGGAATATCTAGATGGAATTGTCGTGTCCTGTACATCCCTCATTGCTTCCTTGCCTATCTTTTTTAATATAAACTTTCAGCATCACCCTGTCTCAGCATGATCAACTTATACCACTGTGAAATAAACAAAATCAATCAATAGGGTCACCTCAATTAGCAACACTTTAGTAGTATCTATTAATATTTGATTGATGATTATTTGTGAACATTATTATTAAGTGTTACAGTAATTAGTCTTGCCAAGATGCATTGGCACTGACTCACTACAATTTGATGCCGCAGGTCAATTAAATACTTTATAGTGGACGTATCGAGACAGTAACACACTACACAATATTCTACCACCAGTGAGGGTTGACTCATAAATAAAAATGTCATTTTTTCAATTCTAATTGCTCACTGTACAGCCCATACAATTTGTTAATAGACATAAAGGAAGTTTTATTATTTAACTGACAGCACGTTAACTGTAACATTTGCAGTGTCAGCGGTAGTTTATCAACATAAAGCTGGACAATTCTTAATAAACTAATTTTTTATCACAGTGGGTGACAGCTTAATGATGACTGAAAATGAGCACCTCAAGAGGACATATGCCTACAGGGCTAGCTGAAACTGCTTTGACATTGTATAATGATGGTCAGTTCACGGCTGAAATGCACATCATCCATTGCTTATTAGAAGTAATTCCATTACAAAAAATGCATATGTAAAGTGCATGTTTCTAATTGTTAATGTAGGTATGCATCAACACCTGCTGAACTACAGTATGCTTTCTTGTACTTTCATCAATACATGTATGAGTAGATTTGGACGAGTTTTACTTCAATGACTGGTGAGGATACAAAGCGAAGATCGCGTTCCCTTTTTATGAATGAAGGGAAGAGCTGAAGACACCGAGCTGGGATTACAACATGAACCCTTTGCTAGTGACCAGAGGGCTGAGGACTGTTACACAGTCAAACAACATTCAAGGACTTTTGGCCTCTATTCCTTTCCATTACTTGCATCAAATAGTGGTGAATAAAAACAAAAACAAATCATTCAACAACAAAACATGGGTGAATGATGAATGAGCTGTTAAATCCAATATATACACTTTCTCATTCTTTACTTTAACCCTTTATCAATTAAGTCTCTTGTTTTGAAAATGTTCTATGCGTTCACATATACTTTGCTGACTAAGCATAATACAGTGGATTGCTGTTTGTGACAAAGTCCTACATTCTTCCTTTCTGGAAGTTGTTGGTCAGTGTGGATGGTACTGTAATGAACTATTGGTGTTAGTGGGAGCAGGAGAAGGAGAGTCCTCACTGCATCACCTTAGAGTGGAAATTCATGCCACCATGTAAGCCCTGCCCGGCTGACCCCACAGCCCAGTGTGAAATTTGACACGGCTCTGGGGTCCCCTTTAAGACATGCTTTTGCTGTGTGTGTCTAGGTGTGTGTGTTTAGGTGTGTGGGTGTGTAAGTGTGTGTGCATGTGTAGGTGTGTGTGTGTGTGTATGTGTAGGTGTGTGTGTGAGTTTGGGTGTGTGGGTGCGTACATGCGTGGATGTGTGTGTTTGTGTGTGTGCGCATGTGGGGGCAGCAGCTGTCCACTGGCATTTCAGCCGTGTCGTCACAGTAGTAACAGGGGGGATCAGTGTGACTGAGGGGGCTGCCTGCAGTCTCCTTCAGTGGGTTCACTCTCACTGTCCTCTGCCCAGCCCTCCACGCCCCACTACTCTCCCTGCCTCTGCCCCAGCCCGGGCCCACGGCTCCACCATGGCCGACCAGTACCAGTACAACACCAACGAGGAGAAGATTGTGAAGGACAGCCACACCAAGGAGATCGACCTGATCAACAGAGACCCTAAATTTATCAATGAGGATGTGATCAAGGTAGGTAAACCATGACGACGCCACCCACTCACACACACACTGGATCTACAGGATGAACTCCTTTTTGCCTCAAGGAAAGACAAGTTTTAAACTTTAGTTTAAAATTAAGTCTAAAGTCTAAACTTAAAGCCAACACATTACACTATAGTATGTTGCTGTGTTGCTACCATGAAGGTCCCAAAATAGTCCCAGGCCTATTCCTTGTGCCCCAGAACGGCACGCAGTGTTTATTTCTGGAGTGGGGCTAAAGGGGTGTGACAGACAGGGATATTATGAGGCGGTTTCTTTTCAGAGCTTTATCACTGTTTTTCCTGTGTTTGTCGCCATGTTTACATACAGTAGTATCTATCATGCTCTATATTTCCCCAGAGCTCAGGAGAGCATGGAAGGAGATAGTCTACTGCTGGGCTAAACAGGGCGTCTGGAAAAACCTTCAGTGACTTGAGTGAGTCATCTGTTAAGTATAGCACGTACAGTGGGGTCCGAAATTATTGACACCCTTGATAAAGATGAGCAATAATGGCTGTATAAAAGAAAACATTTAAATACTGAGCTTTATTGTATGCAAAAAAATTTAATAAAAAAGGGAAATTATATTATTTTATACTAATACAATTGCTCAGAGAAAGTAATATTTAGTTTTTCTCAAAAAAGTAGTGATTATTGACACCCCTAAAGATTCGTATAAATAATTTAATCAAAAGTTTAGTATTTGGTCTCATATTCCTAGCATGCAATGACTACATCAAGCTTGTGACTCGTTGGATGCATTTGCAGTTCGTCTTGGTTATGTTTCAGATTATTTTGTGCTCAATAGAAATGAATGGTAAATAATGTATTGTGTCATTTTGGAGTCACATTTATTCAAAATAAGAATTTCTAAACACTTCTACATTAATGTGGATGCTACTATGATTACGGATAATCCTGAATGAATCGTGAATAATGATGAGTGAGAAAGTTACAGAGGGTAAAAGATCGTACCCCCAAGACATGCTAACCTTCCCTGTTATTGATAATGGTTAGCATGTGTCGTGACGAGACTTTCAATATTGTGATGACTATAATTTATCGAATAATTACCTACTATGTTTAATTGTTACTAGATTAAATTAATCATGTAACAATTAAATAATTAGCAATTTGGGGCACCACGGGAAAAGTTGTTTAACGAGTTAGCGTTTCCCGAATTAACTCTAAAGATATCTAGATATCTCTTATCATTTAACAGTAAATTATTAATCATTTACCTCATATCAGTCTAATTCTGAAAGTCGTAGACTCTTTAAGTCTTCACGAACCCGGGTCTTACTGATCATTCCATACCACACAAATTGATTTAATTATTTATTTACTAACTAATTAAAATGATAACACAAGATACAAACACATTAGAAGTTAATACAATGAAAACGGGTCCCTAGCGGACTAACACAATATAACACTTGTTACAACAGATGGCAAGTTGAAGACAGAGCGAGAGAGAGAGAAAACACTTGGATACACATGGAACTACGCTCACAGTAATCCTAATACCTTTCCCCAAACTGCCGCCTGTTTGGTAAGAAGTAATGCATGTATTTACGTGTTGGTGGTCTTCGTCGTGTATCTCTGTTGGACCCAGGCCTTTGTGGATAGGGTTCAATTGGGCCTTCTCTTTCGGATGGGCCTTAGATGGCTTTGATTGTCCACAAGAGGTCACAATGTCCTTCTTCTTAGTTGTCTGTTTACTTTCACTCGTTTTGGATGTGGTCTTCTGAGGATGGCTAATCAGCCATGTCGATGATCCCCTGTGGGGTGATGAGAGCAGTGTAGTAGACGATGGTTGGAAGAGAGTAACATGATGGTCCCACTTAAATTCACCTTCTTAGATACAGTATACTTAGAACAGCTACTCAGCCGTAACATTGATTGTTAGTGGAGGCAACTTTGTCATCTTCACCTCGTGTTGATTTTCAGGGTCGGGACCAATATGGACCTCGCTGCAGCTTGAGGTCCGTCTAGTCTCCTGGTTAATTCTTAACTCAATCTTTTATGCACTGGTAAAGAGGGCGTTTATGTCATGCGGCCACTCTTTCTGAGCTCCCGTGGGCGTGGCTAGTTACTGGGGCAAAGTATTCTGAACAGTATGATTTCGTTAAAGAACCAAAATCATCTTTCTATCTTTATAAAAATATTATATTTTTCCTGGATCTTTCCTACACATTGTAATGGATGCAAACTTTAAATGCACAGTATGAAAGCTCCTCAAGTTACAATGTTTTCGTTATAACGTTTTTATAAAAGTTTTAATGACATCACAAAATATACATACATTTTCCAAATTCCCTCTCTCATCACTCCCAATATTCGGATGTTGAAATATATTGTTCCAGTGTCCACCTTTGGTTGTTTAAAGTTTTGGGCGGCAATCTGTCCCTGTAACACAGACACATTCAGATCGCCAATACTATGGAACAACAAGGAGTTAGTTGCTCCAAACCATTTGGTGCGAGGGGTCATAACCGCCCTCCCCCCCAACAATCTCTCCTTTGTTCTGCAGGAGAGAGAGAGAGATCTGTAGACTGTTGCTTCTCTGTATTCCGATCTTGGGCTTCTCACGTGAAACCATCACATGAGAGTCATGACAGTCCCCCTCTGGTGGGTTCCAACCTTGGACGTATTCTGCAAGTTATAATCCACCAAGATGTCCGGTGTGTGGCTCCTTGTAGCACCCCCCCCTTCTGGTGATTTATCCTGGTAGGATTTCTGCAAGCTGCAGGCCACCACCAGAATGGACAGGGGAGGTCCGGATTGTGGCTGGCCGTTCCTGACCCGTCGTCCGGTAGTCCAGGCTAGTGGATCTAGGCAGTGACTTAGACAGACGTTAATAACGCACACCACTCACTAAATACATCATTACATTTCTTCCCCAAATGAGCAGCGCTGTGGCACTAACTGGTGGTTGTATGGGGAACTTGTTTGTGGCTCTATCACATCCTGTCAAAGGAAATGCAACAAAAATCAACAAAAACACAAACAAAAGATATACAAAATATAGTGACCACACCTTAATCATCTAATTGGACTATGTTCTATATACGTCCCATGTCTTGGCTAAATCACTCTATCATGGCATTGTCTCTAATGTCATATCTAGGGCGATTCTAATTGAAGGTGGGTAGTTAAGGCACTCTCTAAAATGGCACCCTGAAGGAAAAGCTTGCAGTGGGGACACTACAGGGCTGACCTAGCGGACTCTGGAGAAGAGGCTGTGGATGGACCACCTGATGGCGTTTCAGGATCTATTGCCAACTTTCCAAAAATCGGGATTGCTTCCGTCCCACCGGTGATCCTGACACACAAAGGTGCTCAGTGTTATCCCTGACGAATGGTTTGCTAGGACAAAGGTAGTGGACGTCTTTGGTTAGAGTACACATTAACAGGTTAGGGGTAAGATAGAAATCTGGATTGTGTTCCTGATAAGCTACGACTGGCGGTGTGGTGATTTTCACATGGGTGCTGTCGCGCCAAAACCCTACGTTTAGAACCGTTTTCAATCTATAGATATTCTCCAGTTCAACAACCGGTAGAGTCAGTAAAAATCTCACTTCATTACGATTAACATCAACATGTATTTGAATTGCCGACCCCAGACAATAGGCCAAATGTGACTGTAATGGCTTTATCGTGGTTGTGGTAGCTGAGGTCAATATGTTGTGCACCATTGAGAGGGGCACTAGATATTAGGGGATTCTATTTATGGCCAAGTGGTCCATAGAAGAGCTAACTTCACGGAGAAAATCCTCCAACAATAATCGAACCAATTGGACATGGGCATAGTCATGGTTCATGACCTCTACTAGCTTTCCTACCGACAGGAGGGTTTTGTTCAGGAGAGTAGCGTGTGTGTTTACCACCTGAATAGTGTCCTGGAGAGACTTTCCCATATGCTGCAACATGAGTGCCTGTGATTTCATCTGCTGCTGGATAAGTGGCATCTCTTCAGTAATCTCCCTAACATTTATTTTGACTGTGGCTAGACTGACTGCGTTGACAGCAGTGGTGCCTAGAGCAAATAGTAACCCTACGGCTGCACCTATTGAGAGTAGAGCCCCGACAAATCGTTTCTCTCGCCTGGACTCTGCTAATTCTGAATGGGTGACTGTGAACTTTTGGAGTTGGGCCAACATATGGGCAGTGTCTAGCTGGGCGTGCTTAACTGCCTGGGTGGTCCAGTCAGCCCCGGCCCATCTCAAATGTTCCGCAGGTGGAATGTGTTGGCGGTACACATTCTCTGCATCTAGGCGGACGTACACCCTCTGCGTGTGCACTCTGCAGTTGGTTATAAGGAGTCCTGGATCATCACGGAGAACGATTCCCGTAGGGGGTCCGCTTGTGAGTACATCTGCTGGATTGGTTTTGACCAGGGAGCAGAGTGTCAGGATCGGCCAAAGGAACTCCATCCTACAAAAATGTATAATTAGAGATATTGTTTGATTATTTCAGTTATATATATATATTTTGATAAACTAAAACGTTTTGACAACAAATTTAGCTGATTTTCCTATTTCGAACAGTACAATATCAACAATGGCAACGAAACGTTTCTCTTGTAGCTGGGAAGAGAAGAAAATATGTTAGTGCAACGTACTGATTTCCTGGAAGGGATCAGCTGAGGTACAACCCAGCACTAAGGCAGTGCTCTGAGAAACCTACTTCCAAAAATAACGTCTTGTCTTTGTTGGGGTAGACCAGGCAGGGTGCCGCACAAAGCAGGTCTTTCAAGGAAGTCACAGCTTCGTCGTGAGTGGCATCCCAAACGAACGGGGTGTCTTTCTGAAGAAGACGGGTCAAAGGCTTTGACAAGTCTGCATAATTTTCGATGAACTGACGGGAGTAATTACATACTCCCAAGAAGCTGCGGACCTCATGAAGGTTTACAGGTGTTTTGATGTTGCAGACTGCTTGGATTCTGCTAGATTGTGGCAGGATGCCCTCACCACCCACCAGAAGTCCAACATAGTTGACATTGGTCCTGCACCATTGTCCTTTCATGATAGCCAGTTTAGCCCCAGCCGTTCCTAGTTGGGTAAGAACGTGGTCCATCTCGTTTAGGTGATATGACCAGTTCCCCTGGTGGGTGCATCTGGCATTGCCTTGTGCAGGAAGATGTTGAACTCTGCGGGGGAGTTCGAATACCCGAACTGGCAACGATTGAACATGAAGAGCTTGTTAGAGAAAGAGAAAGACAACTTGTGTTGGTCACGAGGTTCGACTGTCATGGTCCAAAAACCATTCGCCACATCGACAGTGGAGAAGTATTTGGCGTTTGCCACCTTTGGCAACTCTTGGTCGAGCTGTGTCATAGGCCAACGAGACAACGGAACCAGCTTGTTGAGTTGTCTATAGTCAATGGTAAGACGCCATTTACCCATTGGTTTCAAAACAGGCCACACCGGAGCGCTGTACGTACTGTTACATTCCCTGATTATCTGTTTAGCTAGTAGGGAGTCGATAATCTCCTTTACCGCTGAGTATGCTGCAAGCGGAATTTTGTATTGTCTCACAAACGTAGGAGATGCCCCGGGTGGTGTAGGAATACGCACCACATGAATATCCGTAACACCGCAATCCAGCGAGTCTGTCGACCAGATCTGTCTGTGTTTGTTAAACAATTCCCGCAACTGATTTCTTTCAGTGTCATTGACAAGTGCGTCTGACAGTAGCTGTAGTACCTGTGCATGGAAACCAGGATGCGGTTCGGCGGCATTGTACAGGTCTTTCTCAGGGGGTGATGGCATGTCAATGGTGGGGGAATCATCGGCTGTTACCTCATTAGTGTGTACCTCACATGCAGAAGGAGATGCGGTATCATTCTCCGTGATGATGGAGTATATCAACAGCTCGTTGTCCGAATCGACATCCATCCTGAATGTCGATATGTCGCCAAGTGGCAATACGGGAGTTATTGCGATTGCCTTTGACTGACAAGTAAAAAGCATCCCTCCCTCACCACATAGGTCTAGGTAGGAAGGAAGAGGCCCAATGACGGGAACAGTAATTTCAAAATCATGGAAGGAGTCATCAATCAATGTTCCCAGCTGAGTGTGCCGAGGAACAGAAATATCCGCTTGAATCAGATTCTGCACCAAGAGGTAAGTGGATCTAGCGTGTAGCTCCAACAGCGGGTTACCATTGATAGTTAGCCCCAAGTCGAATAGTTGCAGAGAGGGTTGGAAGAACGCAGTGGTGCCTTCCATCCGGTAGCCGGGCGCCAGGTTCAGTCTTATAGAAACCTCTGTGGTTCTTGCCTGTATCACCACGGTGGACTCAGTTATCACTTTACAAGCTTCAGGAATAGTCTGCCCGGATGCCATCCGCACAGGGTCGAAATAAAAGGCGTGTTGGGCTGGCTGCGCCAAAGACCAAAGAACTTGGTGTATGGTATTGAGTTTAACACCCAATCTTACCAAAATGTCCGCTCCCACGTAGGAGGTTCGCGACAACCAGTAGGTAGTGAGATACTTCCTTGGTTCCGATGTGGAGTGATAGCGCACATACTCATAAAGCGGTGAGTGTCGTCTGGGGAGTCATTTCCAGTGGGAATCTGAATGTTTTCGGAACAAGGGGGTGGCAGTGAACATGTCGTTGAACATTTCCAAACTGATTGCAGATTTTTCCAACCAGGTTTCCAGTATGGCATCCTCAATCATTGTGCCGTTTAGGCACACGCCACCTATCAGTGGAGGGCGGTATATGTCAGTTGGTGATTCACCCAAGCCACACAGGAAAACCCCATGTTCGGTTAATTTCCTAGTTGAACTTGTCACCCTATCATTTGCCACTCATGACCAAGTTCACCAGGGGTACGTCAGTTGTTGTCGCCGAACCCTCGTCGTTGCATAATGTAGTGCATGTATTCTTCGACGAAGGCGGTGGGGTCAATGGAAATGGCATAGTTATTTGTGACCAGACTTGGTTGGTTTTCCAATCCATCAGTGGTACCAAACAGTCAATTAAATCTATCCCAATCAGCATATGTTCGGTGTCAATGCTAGTCATGTACACAGGGTGGATAAGTGACACGCTTTTGAAAGTCAGTTTTAGTAGGAGGCGCTTGGTTAAAGGTGATGTAGCCTGAGTGAAACCTCGAAATGTAGTGTCGCAACATTCCGTTTTTAACCAACGTTTTGCTGGGTCCACTGCTCTTTTGAGTTCATCCAGCAAAGTTTGAGATATGAGGGAAATAGTCAAATCTATCAAACAGTCCTCTAAGACTGCTTTGAGGTATGACCTGTTCGAATTGGTTTTTCTGTTCATACAGTGCCTTGCAAAAGTATTCATCCCCCTTGGCGTTTTTCCTATTTTGTTGTATTACAACCTGTAATTTAAATGGATTTTTATTTGGATATCATATAATGGACATACACAAAATAGTCAAAATTGGTGAAGTGAAATGAAAAAAATAACTTGTTTCAAAAAATAACGGAAAGGTGGTGCGTGCATATGTATTCACCCCCTTTGCTATGAAGCCCCTAAATAAGATATGGTGCAACCAATTACCTTCAGAAGTCACATAATTAGTGAAATAAAGTCCACCTGTGTGCAATCTAAGTGTCACATGATCTGTCACATGATCTCAGTATATATACACCTGTTCTGAAAGGCCCCAGAGGTTATTCGTGTCGGCCCCGTAGGTTATCCGTGTCGATTTCCAAGACATATAACCCACCTTCGTTACCTAGTGGGTCCTCTATCAGAATGGGAGAGGAATCAACCGTTGCAATGCTACTTACCTTGTGCGTCTCCACATCTGTATCAGAGTCTGTAAACAAAACCTGTGGGCTTGTTTTTTGATCGAGCAGGCCCTGGATATGGTTTGGAGTGAGTGCTGGGATAATTTGATCATTCCCATCCTCGCAAATGGTGTTAATTTCTGCGGACCTGTTGTTCGCCGAGTCCACGCCTAGTCATGGCGACTTATCTTTGTCCTGTTTGTCCTTTTTGTAGGTTGGGGGCAGGAATGTGGTGGCCATGTTGATCGTTACGATACCGGTTTGGTTGGGAACGTTCGGTATAGTTAGTTTTACCACTAAGGTTATTGGTTTGGTTGTTTTGTGGTAGGTACCATTTTTGTGTGTCATTACTCACCGCTCTTATCCTTGTTCCGCACCCTCTAACTGGAGTGAGTGCTCCTGCTCAATATTGAAAACCGAGACATTAGGGCTCTTAGAGCGGCTCACTTTTGATGCCTCAAAAGCTTTGCTTGCAAGCTCTCTACGTTCTGAGATTGGCAAATTTATGTTGGCTGTAGGGCCCAAGTAGTTAATGAAGGTGGGATACGTTTGACAGAAACATTTCTATTTCAGTGAGTAGGCTAAAGTAAGCTGAACGGAGCCTATGATAGTATGCTTGTGGGTGTTCGCTTCGTGCTTGTTTGACAGTGTTAGCCAGCATGCTGTCGTGTTTGTGAGTCGCAGAACCACTAAATTATATTGTTAAAGCTGTGGCAAGTTTCATGTAGTAGTTTTGCACAGTATGTTGTTGTAGGCGGATGAACCTAGTCACGTGTCTATTCGACGTTCGCTTCAACAGGTAAAGCTGGTCACTATCTGTAGTGTTTGGGTAGCCATCCAACGCATCCTCTAGGTCTGCTAGGAACGTCTCAGGGTCGTTCAGCTTCCCTGGTGTGGGGTCAAAGGTGCGGAAGGTCTTGATGATCTTATCAAGGCGTTCTGTGCCTAGTGCGCAGGGAGGTTTTGCATCATCCTGTGGGTAAGAATTGGCCGAAAGGCCAAGAGGAGAAACCAAGCCTTGGTCTGGTTGGCGAGGAGGCGCCATATTACTCTGTGCCAAACGGCCAAGAGGAAAAGACTGAGGGACACCTGAGAAATGTAAAGGCTGAAACCTTCTGTCTTCTTCACTCCTTTGTGTACCAAACTCTGGTTGCGAGCTTGGTTGTTTGGCTGTTCGGAATTCCTCCAGATGGTTTCTAAGGGTGGTATTCTGCTGCATAGCAGAGTCCACTTGAGTACTTATTTTAGACACGTGAGTGTCGCACTTGCTCCGTTCGGTCTCATACTTATCTATCATGGTTTACAGGGAGAGGTTTTGAGTCTGTAGCAAGATATTCAGTGATGAGATTTCCTCTGCTTGGTTGGAGTTCCATTTTCCCACCTTCCTCACCTGGGTTTTCTCATCATTCATTTGATCAGTGACTTCAATGAGATCCATTGTTTTTTCATCCAACTTGGACATTGTGTTCTTTAGCTGATCATCTGTGGTTTGCAGCTTTTGGACTAGAACCTTATTGCTTTGAGTGGTGTCATTCAACACTGCTTGCATGGTATCAAGTTGCTTGTCCCTGGTTTTAAGTAGGCTGTCAAATTGATCTAGTTTTGCGTGTACTTTGTCATATTTAGTCTTGGCTAAATGGAGTTGTTCCTGAAGCAGACGATTTTGTTCAAGAGTTTGTTCTCGTTCGTTGTCATACGTTTTTGCCAGATCTTTTAATTGCTCCGTTCTCAAATGCAGCTCCTCGGCTAGCAGTATCTTGTCTTTGTCGGCTTTTGTCATTAGCTTCCTGGTTCTCTCCACCTGTCCCTTCATCTGAACAGTTTCTTGCTCGTGCTTCTGCTGAGTACAGCGGTATTGAACCAATGTCCATCTCTGCTGGTGGGCATAGTTCAGGGCTAAACTGGAGAGAACCTTTACAAGGCCTGTGCCTGCTGGCCTATTTTGGAGGGCGTCGGTCGCGATATATGCAGTTTTTTCACTAATGGCATTGTGATCTAACATTCTCAACCCTTCGGCATAGTTTGGGTTTGCATCGCTGCTGAGGTCAGCGATCAATCTTTCTATGGGTGAGGGTTCACTTATTAGCGGGGGAATGGTCTCCCGAGTGGCGCAGTGGTCTAAGGCACTGCATCGCAGTGCTAGCTGTGCAACTAGAGATCCTGGTTTGAATCCAGGCTCTGTCGTAGCCGGCCGTGACTGGGAGACCCATGGGGCGGCGCACAATTGGCCCAGGGTAGGGGAGGGAATGGCTGGCAGGGATGTAGCTCAGTTGGTAGAGCATGGCGTTTGCAATGCCAGGGTTGTGGGTTCGATTCCCACGGGGGGCCAGTATGAAAAAATAAATAAATAATGTATGCACTCACTAACTGTAAGTCGCTCTGGATAAGAGCGTCTGCTAAATGATGTAAAATGGAATGGATGGCACCCCCTCTGATAGCTTTCTCATTTTGATGATTATTAGTTGTTTAAACGTATGTAACATTTTGGGTTTTGAGTCGTTGGAAGCTGCAAAAACTATTTTATTCGGTTTATAGACGTCAATGAATCATCAATACTGGATCAGTAATGTGGGAGTTGGCTTTTAACGAACTTGCAAAAGCAATTTTAATTGATTAATCAATGTTATTGATTAATCATACCTGTATAGGCTATCTGGGAATTAAACTTTAATTAACCTGATAGCATTGTTGTATCTAGGTTAAAATTGAAAAGTTTAAGTTGTCTCCTTTGTTGAACCAAATCAATCAGGATCTTATCCAAATGATCAACCTGAAAAGGTATGTTTGGCAATTTAACTTATTAAATTGAATGAGACAATGATATTCAATCATTTGAGATTAGCTGGATATCCTAAGTGTAACCCGTTGTAACAGTGAGTTAAGAGTGTGCCCTCACATTAATTGTTTCAAAAACAATTACTGGTGATTCTTCACCACCAGAGGTTGCTGATCGCAGAAAGCTGAAATCAAACGGGAGTCCTGAGGGGCAGAACTTCCGTTGGAACAAAGGGAAAAACAAAAATGGCTGCTCTCCCTTCGTTAGCTTAGCATCTAGTGCAAAGCTACCCTACTTGTACAGGGAATTTAATTTCCACGCACACACAGGGTCCCCTTTAACAAGGGAAGGGGTTTATTAATGATGTCTCACGTTAACCCTTTCGGCGATTATTTTGCTAGCAATGTACAGTGTGGAGTGTTTAGAAACCTATTATATTATTATTTACAATAAAAGTGACTCCAAAATGACACAATACATTATTTAGCATTTCTATAGTGCACAAAATAATCTGAAACCCAACCCAAATGAACTGCAAATGTATCCAACAACTTTGTAGAGTCACAAGTTGATGTAGTCATTGCGAGCTAGGAATATGGGACCAAATACTAAACCTTTGACTACTTTATTTACAATAATCTTTATGGGTGTCAATAATTTTGACCCCTACCTTTTAGAGAGAAAAAAAGTATTACTTGTTAAACAAAATCTCAAAAATAATATATTTTCCAAAAAAAAAATCAGCATACACTATAGCTCAGTATTTTTATTATTTATTTTATACAGGCATTATTGCTCATCTTTATCAAGGGTGTCAATAATTTTGGACCCCACTGTATGTGCGAGGGCTGAGGGCCCTACTTCTCTGGATTTTATTGTGAAATGTTTTGTACATGTTAAGTAGATGATAGAGGATTTACAGTGGCTTGCGAAAGTATTGTAGTGAATTATTATTAATGAACTGTAGAGTTTAATGGACTATGAGGTAGAACTGGGTTAATCAAGAGCATAAAGTTAGAATTCTTTGTTACTGGGCCAGGAATTGTATTGGGTCATTTAATTTCACTGTGTGGGTGAGTAGAGAGGGAATCTGCCCTAGGGTCAGATTGCTTGCTCTTACTTAGATCCATGGTTGTCTTATCATATCAAAGACTGAAACTGGCTTGGGCCATTTGTTTTTGACTTCAAACACAGTGAAAAGAGCCAGGGTTGAACAGAGTTTAAACTAAACATGAGTGTTTTTGCAAGATAAGGATTGATTGATTGTAGTACTCTGAACTTAATGAAAGTTGAGTTTAGCCGCTCTCAGAGACAAAGGAAGTGGGCGGAGCAATAAAAGAGCGGGAAAACTGAAGAGGACTATATAAGTTGGAGGGAGACCGTAAGGGGGTGTGCCACTCTGCAGACTGGTATCGGCTTTGTTGAAAACTTGAATAAAGTCATTTCTTGATGCAACAAAAACTCTGTAAGACCTTATTTGTAATAAAGTATAGTGGTTATTTTCCACTACAGTATTCACCCACATTTGCATTTTTGGTGCTTTGTATTATTTGATTTACACAACATGTCTACCACTTTGAAGAGGCAAAATATATTTAATTGTGAAACAAACAAGAAATAAGACAAGAAAACAGAAAACTTGAGCGTGCATAACTATTCACTACCCCCCCTCCCAAGTCAATACTGTGTAGAGCCACCTTTTGCAGCAATTACAGCTGCAAGTCTCTTGGAGAATGTCTCTATAAGCTTAGCACATCTAGCCACTGGGATTTCTGCCCATTCTTCAAGGTAAAACTGCTCCAGCTCCTTCAAGTTGGATGGGTTCCGCTGGTGTACAGCAATCTTTAAGTCATACCACAGATTCTCAATTGGATTGAGGTCTGGGCTTTGACTATTCCAAGACATTTAAATGTTTCCCCTTAAACCACTCGGTGTTGCTTTAGCAGTATACTTAGGGTCATTGTCATGCTGGAAGGTGAACCTCCATCCCAGTCTCAAATCTCTGGAAGACTGAAACAGGTTTCCCTCAAGAATTTCCCTGTATTTAGCGCCATCCATCATTCCTTCAATTCTGACCAGTTTCCCAGTCCCTGCCGATGAAAAACATCCCCACAGCATGATGCTGCCACTACCATGTGTTCTCAGGGTGATGAGAGGTGTTGGGTTTGCGCCAGACATATCATTTTCCTTGATGGCCAAAAAGCTCAATTTTACTCTCATCTGACCAGAGTACCTTCTTCCATATGTTTGGGGAGTCTCCCACATGCCTTTTGGCAAACACCAAACGTGTTTGCTTATTTTTGTCTTTAAGCAATGGCTTTTTTCTGGCCACTCTTCCGTAAAGCCCAGCTCTGTGGCGTGTACGGCTTAAAGTGGTCCTATGGACAGATACTCCAATCTCCGCTGTGGAGCTTTGCAGCTCCTTCAGGGTTATCTTTGGTCTCTTTGTTGCCTCTCTGATTAATGCCCTCCTTGCCTGGTCCGTGAGTTTTGGTGGGCGGACCTCTCTTGGCAGGTTTGTTGTGGTGCCATATTCTTTCAATTTTTTTATAATGGATTTAATGGTGCTCCATGTAATGTTCAAAGTTTCAGATATATTTTTATAACACAACCCTTATCTGTACTTCTCCACAACTTTGTCCCAGACCTGTTTGGAGAGCTCCTCGGTCTTCATGGTGCCGCTTGCTTGGTGGTTCCCCTTGCTTAGTGGTGTTGCAGACTCTGGGGCCTTTTAGAACAGGTGTATATATTTACTGAGAATATGTGACAAATCATGTGAAAGAGCTGCAAAATCTGGACCCCTACAAATCAGCTGGGCTAGACAATCTGGACCCTTTCTTTCTAAAATTAGCTGCCGTAGCAACCCCTACTACTAGCCTGATCAACCTCTCTTTCGTATCATCTGAGATCCCCAGAGATTGGAAAGCTTCCACAGTCAGCCCCCTTTTCAAAGGGGGTGACACTCTAGATCCAAACTATTACAGACCTATATCCATCCTGCCCTGCCTTTCGAAAGTATTTGAAAGCCAAGTTAACAAACAGATCACCGACCATTTCGAATCCCACCGTACCTTCTCCCCTATACAATCTGGTTTCCGAGCTGGTCATAGGTGCACCTCAGCCACACTCAAGGTCCTAAACGATATTATAACCGCGATCTATAAAAGACAGTACTGTGCAGCCGTCTTCATCAACCTGGCCAAGGCTTTCGACTCTGTCAATCGCCGCATTCTTATTGGCAGACTAAATAGCCTTGGTTTCTCAAATGACTGCCTCGCCTGGTTCACCAACTACTTCTCAGATAGAGTTCAATGTGTCAAATCGGAGGGCCTGTTGTCTGGACCTCTGGCAGTCTCTATGGGGGTGCCACAGGGTTCAATTCTCGGGCCGACTTTATTCTCTTTGTATATCAATAATGTCGCTCTTGCTGCTGGTGACTCTCAGATCCACCTCTACGCAGACGACACCATTTTGTATACATCTGGCCCTTCATTGGACACTGTGTTAACAAACCTCCAAACGAGCTTCAATGCCATACAACACTCCTTCCGTAGCCTCCAACTGCTCTTAAACGCTAGTAAAACTGAATGCATGCTCTTCAATCGAACGCTGCTTGCACCCGCCCGCCTGACTAAAATCACTACTCTCGGCGGGTCTGACTCAGAATTTGTGGACAACTACAAATACCTAGGTGTCTGGTTAGACCGTAAACTCTCCTTCCAGACTCACATTAAGCATCTCCAATCCAAAGTTTAATCTAGAATCGGCTTCCTATTTCGCAACAAAGCCTCCTTCACTCATGCTGCCAAACATGCCCTCGTAAAACTGACTATCCTACCGATCCTTGACTTCGGCAATGTAATTTACAAAATAGCCTCCAACACTCTACTCAGCAAATTGGATGTAGTCTATCACAGTGCCATCAGTTTTGTCACCAAAGCCCCATATACTACCCAGTATTGTGACCTGTACGCTCTCGTTGGCTGGCCCTCACTACATATTCGTCGCCAAACCCACTGGCTCCAGGTCATCTATAAATCACTGCTAGGCAAATCCCTGCCTTATCTTAGCTCATTGGTCACCATAGCAACACCCACCCGTAGTATGCGCTCCAGCAGGTATATCTCACTGGTCATCCCCAAAGCCAACACCTCCTTTGGCCGCCACTCCTTCCAGTTCTCTGCTGCTATTGACTGGAATGAACTGCAAAAATCTCTGAAGCTGGAGACTCTTATCTCCCTCACTAACTTTAAGCATCAGTTGTCAGAGCAGCTTACCGATCATTGCACCTGTACACAGCCCATCTGTAATTAGCCCACCCAACTACCTCATCCCCATATTGTTATTTATTTTGCTCATTTGCACCCCAGTATATCTATTTGCACATCATCTTCTGCACATCTATCACTCCAGTGTTAATACTAAATTGTAATTATTTTGCACTATGGCCTATTTATTGCCTTACCTCCATAACTTACTACATTTGCACACTGTATATAGATGTTCTATTGTGTTATTGACTCTATGTTTTTGTTTAGCCCATGTGTAACTCTGTGTTGTTGTTGTTTTTATCACATTGCTTTGCTTTATCTTGGCCAGGTCGCAGTTGTAAATGAGAACTTGTTCTCAACTGGCCTACCTGGTTAAATAAAGGTGAAATAAAAATAAAAATAAACTTAGATTGCACACAAGTCTTATTTAACTAATTATGTGACTTCTGAAGGTAATTGGTTGCACCAGATCTTATTTAGGGGCTTCATAGCAAAGGGGGTGAATATATATGCACGCACCACTTTTCCATTATTTATTTTTTTATTTTCACTTCACCAATTTTGACTATTTTGTGTATGTCCATTACATGAAATCCAAATAAAAATCCATTGAAATTACAGGTTGTAATGCAACAAAATAGGAAAAACACCAAGGGGGATGAATACTTTTGCAAGGCACTGTATATAGAATGGAACACGTTCTATATTCCAGTATTATCCACACAATCATAGTAGTTTAATAAGTTACAATACAAGCTTGAAGTATAAAAAACACTGTAAGGAATTACATTTTCCTTCTGTCAAATCATTCATTTAAAACAAAGCTTGACCTCTCTGTTTTTTCAATCTCAACTTCTCACCTAAATCTTACTTAGAAATGTTATATTCAAATACTAAGTTTGGAAAGCATGCCTACAACCAATTTTAAAGTTGTGTTAAAATGAATAGACCGTGATTCAGAAGTAGAACCTCTAATAATATTTCAAATTATGGAAATTGGTTTACATCTGTTAGGCATCTGTTGATTGTAACATCCCCCTTTTATCATCACTGACAAGTCAATTACCATTCAGAGTTGAGTTGCAGATGTCTATGCAACAGTGAGCCAGGATTCTTTAAGGACCAGGTGTTGGATACTGACTACAACAAGCAATTACATGCATTTTACATGAAGGACTATGCATATTCATCAAGAGTGTGAAACTGTGGGATATTTTGAGCTACACTAGCACTGACATAAATGCAAAGTAACAAACAATCACCATATGAGGGTGAAAGTTGACAGGGTTCTCATCACTCATAAATAAACAAAGACTATAGGCTCCTTTTCAGTACACAACACGCTGACGTCACGCACTGACTTTTGGAAGCAGAAAGAAAGCCATCCCCATCTGCGCCCATTCAACATAGACCACATTTACATACTGTAGTTATTACTTCTAAACAAAACAACTTTTTTGGGTTCTCATACGCTTACAATGTTATTTTGATTATTGCTTGAGCAGTTGCTAAGATTATATTTGGTTGTGATCTTTGCAAAATACCTATTTTGGATTGCTAACGCTCATTGATATAGTCTGTAGCAAAGTTAGCAAAGGGCATTTTTACTGGTTGAAGTTGAAGTGGGCCTCCTGTAGCTCAGTTGGTAGAGCATGGCGCTTGCAACGCCAGGGTTGTGTGTTCGATTCGCACGGGGGGCAAGTATGGAAAATGTATGCACTCACTAACTGTAAGTCGCTCTGGATAAGAGCGTCTGCTATATGACTAAAATGTAAGTGTTTTTTTTTTACGTATAATGCCAGTTGATGGGTAACGATGACACACACATTATATTAAGCAGGACATTCATACAAGCTTTACCATCCAATCATAATCTAAAATAGTGTGAAATGCACTCATAAGCAACATGTAAATGGAGGCTTTTTAGCTAGCAGTCTATGAGAACTCCCTGTGTCCCTCGTGTGGCAATGTTTGCAAACACAGAAAGGGGTCTATATGTTAGTACACTGAACAGATGGAAGTGTGGTATAGGCCCTCAGTATAGCTGTGTTTATTTCATTCACTATGTATCCCAGGCACTACTGATGATAACTGTCATGTTGCTAAGTCACAACAACACATTTATTTTTGCATAATCACATCCATTGATTTGTTAGGAAACTGGGCAGGGATTCAATCAAAGGTGCACTGTTGCCAAGCGCCTTGCTCTTGACTTTAAAAGGGAATTTACACTTGAGCCGACAGTCACAGCATTTACCATGACTTCTCCGTGTACATTACAAAAATTGCCTTCAAAAGGCATACAGTGCAATGGGTTTGTTGATTGAATCCTGGCCCTGGTGTTAGGTACTCAGAAAACACTAGACTTTCTTTCATCAGTGAGAATACACTAACGTCGTCCATGGTATTCCTTCCCTGTAGGTGGAGTTTGAGGATGTAATCGCAGAGCCTGACGGCACACACAGTCTGGATGGGGTGTGGAAGCTCAGCTACACCACCTTCACCGTGTCCAAGTACTGGTGCTACCGCATCCTGTCAGCTATCTTCGGCATCCCCGTGGCTCTTCTCTGGGGCTTCCTCTTTGCCTGCATCTCGTTCTGTCACATCTGGGCCGTGGTGCCCTGCATCAAGAGCTGCCTGATCGAGTCCCAGTGCATCAGTCGCATCTACTCCCTCTGCATCCAGACCTTCTGTGACCCCTTCTTTGAAGCCCTGGGCAAGATCTTCAGCAGTGTGAAAGTGGCCCTGCGCAAAGAGGTCTAGACAGTCACACCAGAGGTGGCTGGTGAGGGGAGGATGGCTCATAATAATGAATGGAATGGAGTGAATTGAATGTTATCAAACCATGTGTTTAATGTGTTTGAGACCATTCCAATCATTCCGTTCCAGCCATTACTGTAAGCGTGTCCTCCCCATTTAAAGTGCCACCAGCCACCACTGACTCACACCCACCACAGTGTTTACATGTGTTTGGATGAAATGTTGCACCCTTTTTGTCTGCCAGATCAGATGACCAGTCCTGGTGTCCTCATCTTTCCCAAGACACCCCCCGTTACCCTCACCCCGCCCGAAGCTCTGGGCATCACCCTGCCCGTCTTGCCTTTTGAGTCCTGACATGCTCAGAGCGACCAGCACCACTAGAGGCTCTGTGACAGCTGCAGCATGGTTGGGTGACAGCTCTGGCTCCGTTGGAAGGCAGAGAGCTGCCTGTTCATTGAGGGAATAGAGGGCTGGCAGCCATGGCCTGAGCAGGACTCCCAGAGTGAATGTATTTTGAGATGCTGAGGACAGTGGCTCCTCAGTCACGTGACATAAACACCCCAGTGACACTAACGGCATTGCAGCACCTGTAGGACAATACTGCATATACAGGGCTCTCCAACCCTGTTCCTGGAGAGCTCCCTTCCTGTAGGTTTTTGCTCCAACCCTAATCTAGCACACCTGATTCTAATAATTAGCTGGTTGATAAGCTGAATCAGGTTAGTTACAACTAGGGTTGGAGCGAAAACCTACAGGAGGGCAGTTCACAGGAACAGGGTTGGATAGCCCTGTACGATCTCTACTTTATTGGCCAATTCTGAATTGATATACAGTATATTAAACAGTCAGATGTGTGTGTGTGTACATGTGTGCATTTTGTGCCTGATGATGAACTAGTTGATGTTGTGCAATGGAAAAGAGAAGTGTAATGCTTGAACAAGTTTATATCACCTTTTACAGAATCAATATGATGCATTTTCTCTACTGAATAATTTTGATTAAACACATTCTAAATTGTCAATTTTGCTTCACATTTCTTTCACATAAGCTACCAATAACTTGACTGTGTGGCTGTAGAAACTGTAAGAATGTTAGGAAGAAAGGAGACCCAGGTTTTAAAATGACAAGTGGAATTTTCTATTTGCAGGTCCTACAATTCAGCAAAGTACGTGGTATCAGAGTGTATGCCAACCATCTCACTAAAGACATAAGACATTGGTATTATTGCATTTGTTTATGTATTGATTGAGAAAGAGAAGTCAAAATATTTGTTGTTGATTTATGATGAGTGGGGCCTAACCTAATCGGTGGGGAATTTTCTCTATCAGCATTTGCACATAATTATTTGATGGATTAGACTGTAGCTATAAATATTCCAGAGCAGTATTTGGGTTTCTTTGATATGATATCACAGATTATTATTATTTCAAAACATTCACAAGAGCCTTGAGACCTTCTGTACCCACAGTACAATAGTACAGTATCCTCTTGGCCTCTACAGATATAGGATCTTAATTTGAACCAGTTTGCTACAGAGGGAAACGAATCCTGCAGCAACAGGAAATCTGAATTATTATGTGGATTATAATTAATATACATTTTTCGTAAGGGAAATTCAAGTATGACATTTCAAAGTGGAAATTACAAACTTCAGAAGCTTTTTTAAGCCTCAAATACACTACATGTTTTAAATGTTCTCCTGCAACAGGGTGATCAAATTAAGATTTGAAGTTACCCATTCCTCTGGTGTTGCTTCTTTTTGTCATCAGGGGGACCCAAGAACAGTCATTCTCATTGGAAGGTAGGTATAGAAAAGCCAATTGAGAACTAGTGGTCTGGATCCAGACACGTCAGGCCATGTCTAGAAAAGTAGCATTACACCATCCCTATATATTTTTCCTATCTTCCTATGAAATGCATGTATGTGCACATTAATCAATCTCTAACAAAATTTAAAGATACAGAAGTTCAACATAATTTAAAAGCCGGCTCATTCTTACAATGCGGTGCCTTTTCTGTCCCCAGGAAATATCACTTCTTATTTAGTGTAAAATGTGAATTCCAAAAGGCTTTAAATATAAGGTTGGGTGTCCTTCACCTTAAAAACACAAACATATAGATCTTGAAAGATAATTTTATGCATTTTGAACACTTTTTCCAGTGGATATAGGCGTTTTTGCCATGTCCCTGGGTGTTATTCAAAATGTTTCAAAATGTTCAAATATATGTTTGATAGAGAAGTTAAAATCCTGTTCAAGTGTTGACCATTATGCTAGCTCAATCTCGCTCACGCACAGAGATATGACTAATTTGGCCTCCAAATTTCCACCCTGTTAGGATTATGGACCTAACATGTTGGAAAATGCCTGAGCTTGACCAACATGTTTTTCTGAAACGCAAACATGTCCTTTTCCTCATATAATTAAAATAAAATAAAATAATTCCTAAAGTTATGAGGTCCAAAAGCCACCACGTTGTAGGAATGACCCAGCTGCTCAACTCCATTTGATTCAAAAAAATCGATTCGGACTCACTTGATAGAACACATACAATTTATTTCCAATAAATAAGAGATACATATGTACTTTCCCAAAATACAACACTCTAAATGCAAATAAGGAAATTATGTTTTCTATTAAATGTTCAGTAGCTTGAAGGACAACTTGAAAACAAAGACATTTACAGTAAAAGGAGAAGCCAACATTGTAAAAAATAAAATAAAATAATACTGCCATTTGTGATGTGTACAAGGAACAGAGTTTCAAGTAGATTCGATATTAAGGCAGGTCACCCTCTTTATGCAATGGGTTCTAAAATACATTGAATAATCCAGATAGATCAAAGCAGGATTCATGAAATTGCTCTCCCAATTCAGAGTGTTCTGAGTATGTGTAATCCATATTTCTCAATCATATTTTGCAGTGAAGAAGACGCCAGCCTAACACTAAAAAAATACAGACAGAGTAATTATGTAGGAAGTACACCACAATCTTCATAGAAATATATTTGGATGTTTGTGTTCATCCTAGAAGAAAATGGTGGCTAGTTTATTGAGTTGCCTTCTGTAAAAATAAGTAAGTAAACCTTTACAGCATGACAGATATCACAGTTTTCATTTCACAAACTGTGCAAACTGTGTAATAGTTGAAACGTACAGTGTGTGTGACCTGACACATGGTGTGATACAACAGACATGAGCAACATAGCACAGGAAATATCCTATTTGTCGATATGTGCAAAGCAATGTAAGAGGAGAGTAGCTTTACCTTCAGGCTGACAAAATAAATCAGAATGTCCCTCTGTTTTGGTCAGTATTCACAACCCAAACCACCATTACAGATCTGATTGACACAGAGTCTGTGGCATGGGAGGCCTATGTTAATGGCCTTTAAGTCCATGTTGAGGAGAACACAGCTCCCTCCTCTCCTCTCCTTGGTTGGGTGTGACAGACAGTCAGTCCTTCATTTTCCATTCACCATCTGCTGTGCTCCTCCACGGACCAAATATGTAAATCCATCAGTCTGAAAACAAAATCAATGGATAACTCTGAACTGCGACAGGACATTTGCCTGTGAGAGGAGACATTCAACATGTCCCAAATAAATCTCCATCTGTACAACAATTAATCGTTCATTTTACTCTTGACAAACCATGTCCAACACGAAATAAAAAGCAGTGCAATAGTTTTAGGTGAGCCTCCCCCGGAGCGGGACAACAGTAGGGAAGGAGAAGTGTGGGTTTGGGGCGGTGGTGGAGGGTGTGTGTGAGGGGTTCACAGTTTTGACCTGGGAGGTCTTGGGGGGAGGGAGGGCGTCTCATGTGGTGGAGGTCTGTGTGATGCTCCTCTGGCTGCTGGTGCTCTTGATGACGTAGGTTGAGGAGTTGCTCTTGCGGCTGGAGTCGTGGTCACGCTCGCACTGGCACTGGGAGGACTTGAGGTAGCGGGCCGAGCAGCACACAAAGTTCTGCCTCAGGTCTGAGAACAGGTGGCCCGCAAAGCACATGTAGATCCACGGGTTACAGCAGCTGTTCAGACTGGCCAGCAGCATGGAGATGATGAAGGGCAAGGCTGGGGAAACAAGACACACACTTTGATTTTTACTGATTGCAAATTAACAATTGGTGCAAGAAGTGGGTTCTAGTGTTTTGCGGTAGACATTCATTTGTTTGAAGATATAAAATACATTTTTAAAGATGATATCTGATTGGATCGAACGATTTCCATTGATCTCATTCACACGTCGTAATAGTCTACATTTCAGAGAGAGCTTAACATCCGTGTAGCTCAGTTGGTAGAGTATGGCAGTTGCAACACCAGGGTTGTGGGTTCAATTCCCATGGGGGCCAGTATGAAAAAAATAAATACACTCACTCTGGATAAGAGCGTCTGCTAAATGACTAAAATTTAAATAAACATGGTTGTTGTGAAATGCCATCTTTCCTAATTCCGAAAGTATCCTCTGGTTCTTCTGAGGAAACCATTCATTATCTTTCTCCCCCCCCCCCCCTCCCTCCTCCCTCTCTCTTTGGATTGTTCTTAAGAATAGACAATATTTTTTGGCTTGGTCATTGAAGGGATACTTCGGGATTTTGGCAATGAGGCCCTTTATCTACATAAAAATGGTATCCACGTGATCATCTGACTCTGGGGAAGTAGATAAATGGCCTCATTGCCAAAATCCCGAAGTATGCATTTAAGAAATGCAGTGGCCATGACTGAAGCCAAACAAGAGTTGTCTTGGGTGGGTGGTTTAATGTGGGTGTCTCTTGTGTGTGTGTTCGCACATGGCAAGCGTTTGTACATTCACTCTGCCAAAACAGTACACAGTTACAGTCACTCACTATTCTAGATAACTTGAAACAGTCTAACCAGAGGGGTATACTAGAACGCAGCATCAATGAGTTAGCCAGCTAACTTCGATAAACAATCAGAAATAACTGTTGATTTTCTGATTCAATAAGAAAGCTAAAGTTACATATGTGTTTTTGGTTGTTGTGTCAATTAGACCATGCCCATTTCAAGCTTATCTTTCTAAAAATACAAAGTTATTTCTGAATAATTAGGTTAGCTGGCTAACTCTTTGATCCTGCTTTGTACAGTCGTGGTCAAAAGTTTGAGAATGACACAAGTATTGGTCTTCACAAAGTTCGCTGCTTCAGTGTTTTTAGATATTTTTGTCAGATGTTACTATGGTATACTGAAGTATAATTACAAGCATTCCATAAGTGTCAAAGGCTTTTATTGACAATTACATTAAGTAATGTAAAGAGTCAATATTTGCAGTGTTGACTCTTCTTTTTCAAGACCTCTGCAATCCGCACTGGCATGCTGTCAATTAACTTCTGGGCCACCTCCTGACTGATGGCAGCCCATTCTTGCATAATCAATGCTTGGAGTTTGTCAGAATTTGTGGGTTTTTTTTTGTCCACTCGCCTCTTGAGGATTGACCACAAGTTCTAAATGGGATTAAGGTCTGGGGAGTTTCCTGGCAATGGACCCAACATGTCAATGTTTTATTCCCAGAGCCACTTAGTTATCACTTTTGCCTTATGGCAAGGTGCTCCATCATGCTGAAAACAGCATTGGTTTGTCACCAAACTGTTCTTGGATGGTTGGGAGAAGTTGCTCTCGGAGGATGTGTTGGTACCATTCTTTATTCATGGCTGTGTTCTTAGGCAAAATTCTGATTGAGCCCACTCCCTTGGCTAAGAAGCAACCCCACACATGAATGGTCTCAGGATGCTTTACTGTTGGCATGACACAGGACTGATGGTAGCGCTCACCTTGTCTTCTCCGGACAAGCTTTTTTCCTGATGCCCTAAACAATCGGAAAGGGGATTCATCAGAGAAAATGACATTACCCCTGTCCTCAGCAGTCCAATCCCTGTACCTTTTGCAGAATATCAGTCTGTCCCTGATGTTTTTCCTGGAGAGAAGTGGCTTCCTTGCTGCCCTTCTTGACACCAGGCCATCCTCCAAAAGTCTTCACCTCACTGTGCGTGCAGATGCACGCACACCTGCCTGCTGCCATTCCTGAGCAAGCTCTGCACTGGTGGTGCCGCGATCCCGCAGCTGAATCAACTTTAGGAGACGGTCCTGGTGCTTGCTGGACTTTCTTGGGC
The DNA here is from genome assembly GCF_020615455.1 of Coregonus clupeaformis. Lineage (NCBI taxonomy): Eukaryota > Metazoa > Chordata > Actinopteri > Salmoniformes > Salmonidae > Coregonus > Coregonus clupeaformis. Next base: position 36,566,648 of record NC_059203.1, on the reverse strand, counting down.
GCCCTGTCACCTTCTTCACAACAATTGAACCTCTCTCCTTGAAGTTCTTGATGATCCAATAAATGGTTGATTTAGGTGCAATCTTACTAGCAGCAAAATCCTTGCCTGTGAAGCCCTTTTTGTGTAAACCATGGTTAACAGAGGAAGAACAATGATTTCAAGCACCACCCTCCTTTTAAAGCTTCCAGTCTGTTATTCTAACTCAATCAGCATGACAGAGTGATCTCCAGCCTTGTCCTCGTCAACACTCTCACCTGTGTTAACGAGAGAATCACTGACATGATGTCAGCTGGTCCTTTTGTGGCAGGGCTGAAATGTAGTGGAAATGTTTTTTGGGGATTAAGTTCATTTTCATGGCCAAGAGGGACTTTGCAATTAATTGCAATTCATCTGATCACTCTTCATAACATTCTGGATTATATGTAAATTGCCATCATAAAACCTGAGGCAGCAGACTTTGTGAAAATGTATATTTGTGTCATTCTCAAAACTTTTGACCACGACTGTAGTCTACCCCTCAGGTCTTGTGTCTTGAAGTCGCCTAGGCTAGCTAGAGCTAGATAACTTATTTAGCCAATATTAGAATCAGCTGGCTGATGTGCTACCGTGGCAAAGTTGGTCAACTGGCTAACGTTGCCCATGAAAGGAAGCTGGGCTAGCGAGCAAGCATTTTAGCCAGGTAGCCTAGGACAACAAAAATTACAAGCGTGTACTGTATGACAGAGTCATAGACCGTTTCGTCAACATGAAAGAGAGGAGGATGGCATTGACGCTTCTCTACATGTAGGGTGATTCAACATGTTTTTTCTACTTGCACGCACGCAAGCATACACACACACACACACACAAATCAGAACCATGGATAGCCACGTAGTATGCGCTCCAGCAGGTATATCTCACTGGTCATCCCCAAAGCCAACACCTCCTTTGGCCACCATTCCTTCCATTTCTCTGCTGCCAATGACTGGAACGAACTGCAAAAATGTCTGAAGCTGGAGACTCTTATCTCCCTCACTAACTTTAAGCATCAGTTGTCAGAGCACCTTACCGATCACTGCACCTGTACACAGCCCATCTGAAATTAGCCCACCCAACTACCTCATCCCCATATTGTTATTTATTTTGCTCATTTGCACCCCAGTATCTCTATTTGCACATCATCTCTTGCACATCTATCATTCCAGTGTTAATGCTAATTGTAATTATTTTGCACTATGGCCTATTTATTGCCTTACCTCCATAACTTGCTACATTTGCACACACTGTATATATATTTTCTGTTGTATTTTTGACTTTATGTTTTGTTTTACCCCATATGTAACTCTGTGTTGTTGTTTTTATCGCACTGCTTTGCTTTATCTTGGCCAGGTCGCAGTCGAATTTGTTCTCAACTGGCTTACCTGGTTAAATAAAGGTGAAATAAAAAAAAACATATTTAGCTTATGTTGATTGGACTAAATGTGTTTTTGGTATCTTTTAGTTGTCACTGTATTAGAATAAGCAGAGGTGATTTGATGATGTTGAAATTTTGAAGTTGAAATAGTGATAGAATAGTGGAGGCAGCTCCTGTTTTTTTTGCGACTTGCAGAAACTCTTTGTGGTTCTCAATCAATAGTTGTTCACTAGTCCGAAAATGTCAGAAGCATTCACTTATTTTTTTTATTATGATAATTTGTTATTACATTAAATTTCTTGACCATGCTGTAGGTCATGTAACTGCTTGTTACATGCAATATGCTTTGTGGACTTCACCAGCAAGCAAGCAAGCAAGTTCTATATCGTGGAGCTCCGCCCCATAGGGGAGCTCTGCTCCTAATGGTTTACCCTCTGCCCTAAGGCAGCAGCAGCCTGAGACAAAATTATGCACACACCTACAGCCAATAGGAGTACAGGTGTCCCTATAAGAGGGGACGCTTCCCCTCAATCAGCCTCCCTTTTTCTTCAGCGACTGGTGACTAGACTGAAGAGCCAAGAAGAGACGAAGCACGAAGACTCAGGACGAAAACGCCGTTGATATTCCAGTCATCAACGTCGTCTAAATGAGCACACCGGGTGATTTCCCCCCCCCCAAAAGCTCTTTTCAGAGCTCAGTGCAGATGCACCTCCATGGCGGCCGGTGACCACCACGACTTATGTTTCGTGTGTTTGGGATCCCAGAATGCCCAGCATGTCTGCAGTCCCCCGAATTGCGCCTCCTGCGCCCTCCTTTCTTTAAAGGAGAGGAAGCAGCGTTGGGCGTTTTTCAGGGAGGACATCCCCCTTGAGGATGTGTTGTCGATACTAGCCTCTGCTTCAGAGGCGTCGTCCGACGGCGCAGACTCGGGGGAAGATGGGGATTTTGAGGAAGGGTCTGGCATTCCAATGGAACAGTCGGACCCCTTCCCTCATACTTTCAAGCCCCCCTTTCCTCTGGAGAGCGAGAGGGCTTGTAGTCCCTATAGCGAAGGGGATACGAGCTCTGAGAGATCAGAAGCTCTCTCTTTCGCTGCAGCCTCTCTGAGAGCGGATTTTCCGGGTCTCATTGAGAGAGCTGCTCAACGGCTGGCAATAAGCCTGCCCCCTCTTCCCTCCGCACCGGAGGTTGATATGATGGAGGGCGGTCCTTATTCCAGGCCGAGGAAGGCGGCAGAGCCAGTGGCTCCTGCCATGCCTTCTTTGGCTAGGTACGTTGGAGGCTCGTGGGAGGCACCTTTAGCGGCGCGTTCGCCTGTAAAAGCGTATCTCCCATTCACGAGAGTGGAAGGAAGGTTCCAGGGTCAGGGGATCCCCAGGTTAGAGAGCGCCATGGCGGCGTATCTCGTACCGGGTTCGAGCCCTTGGCCCTCTTCCAAGAAGGCCACGTTGCCATCCCAGAAGGACCGACTCACAGCGTCGCTGTTGGAGAAGTCTTTTGGGTTGGGAGCCCAAGCTGTAGCAGCAGCTAACAACATTGCCCTCTTGGCGGCCTCTCTGTCCCGTTTAACCACGGGTAAGACAGAGATGGCACCAGAGGAGGTGGAGGAGGCGTCCAGGATTTCTGGCGCCATACTCCACCTTACACAGGCGTCCGCAGTCTGCGCGGGGAGATCCATGGCCACTTCGGTGGTCGGGGAACGACACCTCTGGTTGTCTTTGACTTCCATGAAAGAGGCAGACAGGACGTCTCTCTTGAACGCCCCCCTCTCTGACGACGGCCTCTTTGGGGTCGCAGTCAAAGAGGCTACGCAGCGTTTTTCGAAGTTGGAGGAGGAGAAGAAGCACTTGGCCAAGCACCTGCCGTTGGCAGGACGACTCGGACCCCCTCCTCCCCAAAGGCCATCTACCTCCGCCCCTCTAAGTAGACCGGGATCTACGACGAGGCGGCATAATCGGCGTCATCCGGCGGCCACGAGCAGCAAGGGAGCGGGCTCGGCCCTCCCAGCAGCTACGGTAGCCCCACTACAGCCGGCGAGGGAGGTGACGAGGACGCCGACCTGGCCCTCCAAGGGAGGCAAGAGGAGGCGTACGTGACGGGACGCGGGGAGAGGATGGAGGACGCATCGATGGTGTCGAACGCGCCCACTGTTCCCCCCCACCCCTTCGGTTGAAGGGACGGGTGCTGATGTAAATGCTTTTGTTGATGTGTTTAATAAAGAGTTGGCTCCACCTGACTTTGTCAAAAAGAGCCTCTTTTCCATAATACGTCCGAGAGCGTTCAAATCTCACCCTCTCTTCCTTACCACTCTAAGAGCCGTTCAGCCCACCGAGGGTGCGTTGCTGAACAGGCACTAAGAGTAGGTATCCAGAAGACCTCAATCAGGTCGTCACATCACACTTCACGTATAAGAAGTGCTTTACATAGAAGGCAGCAGTCCCAGTCAGATTCTGACATGAGGACGCAGCCGCTATTTGGGATGGCGCACTAGTACAGACTAAGGTCTCCACTAGTACGAGCCAGACCCATGCTGCGTTCACGGAGGGCCCGATTACCGCGGTCACCAAGGTGCCCAGAGTATCGGGCGCCCCCAGGCATTGTAACACAGCAGCTATCTGGGGACGGCGCATTACTCGCATACCAAGGTCTCGGTTAATGCGATTCAGACCCATGCTACGTTCACGGAGGGCAGGATTACTAGCGTTATGGGTATAACCAAAGTATCAGCTCCCCTGACAGAACGAGCCAGTACTCACCACACTGAGCGTGAATCAACCCACCAGGGGTGCAGAGTTGAACACACACAGAAGGTGAAAGTTAAGAAGGTATCAAGGCGCCGTCTTGTTTTACCTCATAGAGACCTCATACTACAGACTTCTAGGAGTACTGTAGTGAAGGGCTCTGATAGCGAATTGCAGTCACCTAAGATGACGCAATCGCTCGCTGAGGATGGTGCCCTGCCGCAGGCTGTGGCCTCGGTCAGCGCAATTCAGACCCAGCGATGCGTTCAAGGAGGGCAGGAATACGACGGTTACGGGTTTAACTGACGTCCCTACTCCTCTTTCTTTCTCAGAACGCATTTCCTCTCCCTTTCACGGGAGGCCCACCTTGGGCTGTTCCACCACTTCAATGTCGGGGAACAGTGGCGGTAAGGGCCATAGAGGAATACAGGTCCTTCCTACTGGATGCACCACAGCTTCGCGCCCAGCCACTTTCTCTGCATTGCTGGCAGTGGCGAAGAAGCTGCACCCTCTCACGCTGGCTAGAACAGATGTTGCAGAAGGGTTATGCTCTCCAATTCCACCGGACCCCACCCCCGTTCAGGGGAGTGGTGGAAACGGTGATGAAGACGCCAGACAAAGTGGCCGCTCTGATGACAGAGATTACGGAACTTTTGGCGAAGGAGGCGGTGACAGTAGTTCCCCGGGAGCAAAGGAACAAAGGGCTATATTCGCCTTATTTCCTAGTGCCCAAAAAGACGGGAGGAGTGAGGCCGATTTTGGATTTACGCATTCTCAACGAGAGCATAACCAAACGGCCCTTCCGAATGCTAACGACAAAACGCCTGCTAGAATGTGTCCAGAAAGGGGATTTTTGTACGAGCATAGACCTAAAGGACGCGTACTTTCATGTGCTGGTTCAGCCGCGTCACAGGAAGTTTCTGCGGTTCGCCTTTCAAGGGGTGGCGTACGAATACACGAGGATGCCATTTGGGTATGCCCTGGCACCTCGCACATTTTCAAAGTGTGTGGAGGCGGCATTGGAACCGTTGCGTCGTCAGGGAATACGGCTACTAGCCTACCTGGACGACCTACTGGTTCTCGCCCCGTCAGCAGAGCTGGCGATCACTCACACAACACAGACAGTGATGCATCTCACAAGTCTGGGGTTTGCTGTGAATTGGAAAAAGAGCGCGCCCTGGCCCACTCATCAGATTGTCTACCTGGGGATACAGCTAGACACTGTGAGGATGAGGGCTCGAATTTCGGACCCCTGAAGGGTAGCCTTGTTGCTAGCCCTAAGGAAGTGTCGTCCGAATCACACGGTGACGGCGCTGTCGATCATGTCACTTTTGAGTCTCATGTCGTCAGCCCACTCTGTGGTTCCGCTGGGACTCCTGCACATGCGCAGGACGCAGCGATGGTTCGCCCAACTAAGACTAGACCCATTGCGTCAACGTCATCGGTTGGTGGTGGTTCCCCTCTCGCTCAGTGCAGACCTAAACTATTGGAGAAACTCGCGCGTTCTCACGCACGGAGTCCCGATAGGAAAGGTGTCCTCTCACATCCCAGTATTCACGGATGCGTCCCTGACGGGATGGGGAGGGACATGTCAGACACAAGCGATAGGAGATGTGTGGCCTCAATCAGGTCGTCACATCAACCTCCTGGAGTTGCAAACGGTTCGACTGGTTCTGACCCACTTCGCGTCTACCCTTCGGGGTCGCGATGTGCTGGTCTGGTCAGACAACCGGACCACAGTAGCCCACATAAATCGCCAGGGAGGAGTCAGGTCTCCTGCTCTCCATCGGGCGGCAGAGGAATTGTGGCTGTGGGCTCACGAGCACCTTCGCTCATTGAGAGCAGCACACATTCCGGGCTACTTGAACGTAGGAGCAGACCTCATGTCAAGAGGGGGTCCTCGAGACGACGAGTGGTGTCTGCATCCAGACATTGTTCTCCAGATTTGGGAACAATTCGGGAGAGCCGAGGTGGACCTATTCGGCGTCACGCGTGAACGCGCAATGTCCTCTGTGGTTCTCTCTGAGGGAACAGGACGATCCGCCACTGGGAAGGGACGCCTTGCGCACCAACCATGGCCGAGAGTTCTCCTGTATGCATTCCCTCCGCTGTCCTGCATTCTCCCACTGCTAGCCAGGGTGAGGTCAGGGGGCTGTCAGTGATACTGATAGCGCCCGATCGCCCGGGGCTCTGTGGTTTGCGGAGATGAGTCAGATGTTGATTGCGCCACCTTGGCCAATTCCACATCGACGGGACGCGTTGTCTCAGGCGGCTGGCACGATAGGGAAATTGCCCATAATCGGCCAACCACTGAAGGCCTGGCTGCTGAGAGGGACAGGCTAGAGCGCCGTGGGTTATCTGATGCGGTGATCAGGACCATACAGGGTTCACGTGCCAGTTCCACTTCTAAGATGTATGCCAGTAGATGGAACGTGTTTTCACGATGGTGTGTCACACAAAGTGTGGACCCCATGAGCTGTCAGGTGGAGAGTATTCTCTCTTTTCTGCAGCTCATGTTTGATAAGCAAAAATCGCCTGCCACGATTAGAGTGTTTGCAGCAGCGATTTCAGCTTGTCATGAGGGTTTTGGCAGAGACAATGTCTTTAGTCACCCTCTAGTGAAACGCTTCCTATTAGGAACGCGGCGACTTAGGCCAACACCTAGAGTCACGCTTCCTCAGTGGGATTTGGCTTTGGTACTCGAAGCGCTATGTAAGTCGCCGTTCGAGCCATTGAATCAAATACCCCTCAAGATGTTGTCTATCAAGACAGCACTGTTGCTCGCTTTGACTACAGCTAAGCGGGTCAGTGATTTGTGTGCTCTTTCGACGAGACCTGACTGCCTGGCCATCAATGGTGACCTGAGCAGAGCAGTGTTACGGTCCTAACCCGGCATTTGTGCCGAAGGTTATTAAGAGTTCATATAGGTCACAGACCGTGGAGCTGTGGGCTTTTTCTCCTCCTCCTCATAGAGAGAGGAGTGAGGAAAAGCTCCATCGCCTGTGCCCGGTACGCGCTTTGGCGTGTTACGTCGAGCGCACAGCAGCGATTAGGTCATCGCCTCAGTTGTTTGTGTGTCACGGTGCGGCTGCACTAGGTAGACCACTTTCAAAACAGAGGCTGTCTCACTGGCTTTGCGAAGGCATTGAGACAGCTTATGAGGTAGCAGGGCGGCAATTGCCTCAGGGTATCAGAGCTCACTCCACTCGTGGAGTAAGCGGCTTCTACTGCCCTTTTTAGAGGAACGGGAGTAGAGGATATCTGTAGAGCAGCATCCTGGTCGACGCCGTCTCCATTTATCCGTTTCTATCTCTTAGATATGTCTTCCAATTCTCTGGCTCGATCTGTACTCAGCGTGGCTGAAGGGAGATCTTGAGCAAGAAGTAGAGGAGAAGCAGGACTGTGGACACAGGTTTCCATCAGATCCGCTTTTGGTTAGGAAGACGTGTCTTTAACAGATGTGTTTTCTAACTCTTTGGCTCGGTCTGTACTCAGCATAGCTGAAGGGAGATCTGGAGCTAGGAAGAGAGGGAAAAGCAGGACTATGGACTGGGTTTCCATCAGGTCCGCTTTGGATGAGAAAACATATTTTGTGGCATGAATCCTGACTGACAAGCTCAGTACAGTAGAGGCATGCGTGGATTAACAGAATATGAGGTCATCTATCTGCTCGCTCAGTTAGTATGACTCATGTTTTGTTCCTGCCCACTAATCTCTGGGATTCCATTGAGTGAGTGAGGCGGTCTACCGCGTTCATAATGTAGAGTGACATTTGATGTCATTCCATTAGTGGTCGGTAGTGTTTTCACAGGATATTGAGGCACATATATCTGCTAGTACAGATTAGTATGGCTTCTATTCTGGTGATCTGCCCACTAGTCATTGGCATTGCCATTGGACTAGGTGGGGCGGGTCTTTTAACCGATGACGCGGTATATTGTGACGCCCGTAGGGGTTTTTAGTTGCAGTACTGCGGGACTCGGTTACAGCCATTGCTGGGCCTGACTTTCTCGTTTTGATGGGAAGTGTTAGGCTCGGCAGGGAGTACATTTTGGGAGCGCTACGCTCCGCCCTTAAACCATTAGGGAGCAGAGCTCCCCATGGGGCGGAGCTCCACGATATAGAACGATTAGTTACCGGAGTGTAACTCCAGTTCTATGAGTGGAGCGGAGCCCCATAGACTTAAGGCCCTGCCGACCCTCTCTAGTCTCGCTGAAGAAAAATATCTCGGGAGGCTGATTGAGGGGAAGCGTCCCCTCTTATAGGGACACCTGTACTCCTATTGGCTGTAGGTGTGTGCATCATTTTGTCTCAGGCTGCTGCTGCCTTAGGGCAGAGGGTAAACCATTAGGAGCAGAGCTCCCCTATGGGGCTCCGCTCCACTCATAGAACTGGAGTTACACTCCGGTAACTAATCGTTTATTTATATAGCACAATTCATACATTGAAGCAATTCAATGTGCTTTACAAATATGTTCATCAAAAGTAATGAAAGCTCTCCGGTTTTGTGATGAAACAAATGTGTGGATGAATTTATTCTGCCACTGTGTCTTCTTATTGTCTGGGCCTTAGGCCTATATATCACGGTGGCAAGGCATATGAACTAACATGTTATAGAGCAAACAATGCAATTATCACAACACATAGGTTGTACAAATTGCTTTTTTTTTCTGGCTTCCCCAGTGATTTTACCCACGCACCACTACTGATTGGATAGCCTATCTCTGGGGCTAGTTAGGGACCGTCAATGTCTCATTAAATGCTTTCAATATGTGTCTATGAATATCTACAATTTAAAGTAGGTTTCAGGTTTTTAAGTCATTGGAATTTGCTGCTGTTGACATTTAAAAATATTGTCCCATGTACATTGTGTAATTTACTGAAGGTCCCTAACTAGCCCCATAGGGATATCGAATGTCAAACCAAATTGACCATGGACATTACAATTCAAATCAAATCAAATCAAATTTTATTGGCCACATGCGCCGAATACAACAGGTGCAGACATTACAGTGAAATGCTTACTTACAGCCCTTAACCAACAGTGCATTTATTTTTAACAAAAAAGTAAAAATAAAACAACAACAAAAAAAGTGTTGAGAAAAAAAGAGCAGAAGTAAAATAAAATAACAGTAGGGAGGCTATATATACAGGGGGGTACCGGTGCAGAGTCAATGTGCGGGGGCACTGGCTAGTTGAGGTAGTTGAAGTAATATGTACACGTGGTTAGAGTTAAAGTGACTATGCATAAATAATTAACAGAGTAGCAGCAGCGTAAAAGGATGGGGTGGGGGGGCAGTGCAAATAGTCCGGGTAGCCATGATTAGCTGTTCAGGAGTCTTATGGCTTGGGGGTAGAAGCTGTTGAGAAGTCTTTTGGACCTAGACTTGGCACTCCGGTACCGCTTGCCGTGCGATAGCAGAGAGAACAGTCTATGACTAGGGTGGCTGGAGTCTTTGACAATTTTGAGGGCCTTCCTCTGACACCGCCTGGTATAGAGGTCCTGGATGGCAGGAAGCTTGGCCCCAGTGATGTACTGGGCCGTACGCACTACCCTCTGTAGTGCCTTGCGGTCGGAGGCCAAGCAGTTGCCATACCAGGCGGTGATGCAACCAGTCAGGATGCTCTCGATGGTGCAGCTGTATAATTTTTTGAGGATCTGGGGACCCATGCCAAATCTTTTCAGTCTCCTGAGGGGGAATAGGCTTTGTCGTGCCCTCTTCACGACTGTCTTGGTGTGTTTGGACCATGATAGTTTGTTGGTGATGTGGACACCAAGGAACTTGAAGCTCTCAACCTGTTCCACTACAGCCCCGTCGATGAGAATGGGGGCGTGCTCAGTCCTCTTTTTTTTCCTGTAGTCCACAATCATCTCCTTTGTCTTGGTCACGTTGAGGGAGAGGTTGTTGTCCTGGCACCACACGGCCAGGTCTCTGACCTCCTCCCTATAGGCTGTCTCATCGTTGTCGGTGATCAGGCCTACCACTGTTGTGTCGTCGGCAAACTTAATGATGGTGTTGGAGTCGTGCCTGGCCATGCAGTCGTGGGTGAACAGGGAGTACAGGAGGGGACTGAGCACGCACCCCTGAGGGGCCCCCGTGTTGAGGATCAGTGTGGCAGATGTGTTGTTACCTAGCCTTACCACCCGGGGGCGGCCCGTCAGGAAGTCCAGGATCCAGTTGCAGAGGGAGGTGTTTAGTCCCAGGATCCTTAGCTTAGTGATGAGCTTTGAGGGCACTATGGTGTTGAATGCTGAGCTGTAGTCAATGAATAGCATTCTCACATAGGTGTTCCTCTTGTCCAGGTGGGAAAGGGCAGTGTGGAGTGCAATAGAGATTGCATCAATTGGGTCGCGTGCAGTGCAGCTGCATTCCGAATTGATGATTACTTGGGTGCTGCCAGCTGTGGGCATGTGGGCAGGATTTAAATAAACCCAACCCAATGAAAACTGTTACGGTATTCTTCATTCTGTGACATACCATTTTTTCCAATCATCTCGCAAATCTCCGTTTGGGACGAGACTGACTTTATGACCAATTTTATCCTATTTACACTTAGTAGTCCATTTTGACACTAAACAAAATTTATCGGACTCATATCGATGTTACATAGGCCATTTTCAGTCGCTCTTTAATGGAATTGGCTCATGTCCTGTATTTAACCTCTTAATGGTTATTGTGTCAAGTTGGCTGGATGTCCTTTGGGTGGTGGCCCATTCTTGATACACACGGGAAACTGTTGATCGTGAAAAACCCAGCAGCGTTGCAGTTCTTGATGCACTCAAACTGGTGCGCCTGGCACCTACTACCATACTACGTTCAAAAGCACTTAAATGTTTTGTATTGCCCATTCACCCTCTGAATGGCACACATACACAATCCATGTCTCAATTGTCTCAAGGCTTAAAAATCCTTCTTTAACCTGTCTCCTCCTCTTCATCTACACTGTTGGAAGTGGATTTAACAAGTGACATCAATAAGGGATCATATTTTTCACTTGGATTCACCTGGTTAGTTTATGTTTTGTACACTAAGTGTATACTACAGTTTAATGTGGGTGTGTTTGTGTGTTTGTGTGTGTGTGTGTGTGTGTGTGTGTGTGTGTGTGTGTGTGTGAGATTATGTATTTACATGTGTGTTTGTATATATGAGTGTGTATTCAAGTCCTAAATCCCTTAATTATGAGCTATGAGACTGCTGTGTAGCAAGAGGGAGGAAGCACAGGTCCACATGGAGCTTCAATCAAGGATATTGCTGTGGGTTGCTGTTTGGGCATTCCGTTTCTGCTGAGTTCCCCCCTTTTCAGGGAAAGCAGGAAACAGAGAACTTGAACTTTTGTTGTGTTTGCAGTTTGATTTATTGTGAGAGTGGTGGAAAATTATCTTCTTATTTGAGCGAGCCCATCTCTGGGGAGCCAATGTATAATGGTTTTCCATGAGGAAAACAACCACTGACAACCATTCTGTACTAACTGATGTTTTCAATTTACAGCAGTTTAGCTTCTCTGTGGCAAGAAAAGGAAGCTACAGGTTATCTTAGCTCTATCAAGGGGTATGTCAAATAATCTGCTCTGTAATACAGTGTCATGACTTAAATCCTACATTATAGTATCATCAGAAGAGTATTAAAAGTGTGTCTTGATAGGTTGTTATCTGAATGTGAATAGGTGTAATGCTGGCGTCATTATCTGCCATGATGGAGGTAATAGGCACTGTGATGTGGTCCTTATTAAACATTAGCAAAGCGCAGCATATGTTACTAATGGCCTCCTCAGTAATAGCCCATTAGTCTGTATGGCTGTCTGGGCTCACTACTGGCTGTGGTGCTGCTAGCTAATGGATACTTTATCTCTCCATAGCCACATGCAGCCAGGATCTCTTCCATAATGGCTGCTTCAAATGGTTTATAATTTACTTTCTTTCAATGTTAAAGCCAATAAATTATGGATTTTCCAATTGTATTGTATGGAAACTTATAGTGAAAATAAACTATTTGTACCATGTTGCATCCCCTGTGTATCTGCTATCAGAGTAAATGCCCAATATTGCATTATAACTGCATTGGCCTTACTGCTGTTAGCCCATAGAAACTCAATGAACAACAGATTCACTACATGCAACAACAGATAGTCCAAAAATAAATCAAACGGAAGTTTGTTTGAAAGTGTCTGTCCTATATCTGAGAGATATAAAAAAAGATCTGGAAATTATTATTTATTTATTTTACCCATACACAAAAAAAATTGGGGGCAATAAACTACTTCCATATACAGTGCATTCGGAGAGTATTCAGACCACTTGACTTTTTCCACATTTTGTTACGTTACAGCCTTATTCTAAAATTTATTAAATTATATTTTTTATCTACACACAATAACCCATAATGACAAAGCGAAAACAGGTTTTCAGACATTTTTGCAAATGTATTAAAAATAAAAAACAGAAATACCTTATTTACATAAGTATTCAGACATTTTGCTATGAGACTCGAAATTAAGCTCAAGTGCATCCTGTTTCCATTGATCATCCTTGAGTTGTTACTACAACTTGATTGGAGTCCGCCTGTGGTAAATTCAATTGATTGGACATGATTTGGAAAGGCACACACCTGTCTTTATAAGGTCCCACAGTTGACAGTGCATATCAGAGCAAAAACCAAGCCATGAGGTCGAAGGAATTGTCCGTAGAGCTCCGGGACAGGATTGTGTCGAGGCTCTGATCTGGGGAAGGGTAGAAAAACATTTCTGCAGCATTGAATGTCCCCAAGAACACAGTGGCCTCCATCATTCTTAAATGGAAGAAGTTTGGAACCACCAAGACTCTTCCTAGAGCTGGCCTCCCGGCCAAACTGAACAATCGGGGGAGAAGGGCCTTGGTCAGGGAGGTGACCAAGAACCCGATGGTCACTCTGACAGCGCTCCAGAGTTCCTCTGTGGAGATGAGAGAACCTTCCAGAAGGACAACCATCTCTGCAGCACTCCACCAATCAGGCCTTTATGGTAGAGTGGCCAGACGTAAGCCACTTCTCAGTAAAAGGCACTATACAGCCCGTTTGGAGTTTGCCAAAAGGCACCTAAAGGACTCTCAGACCATGAGAAACAAGATTCTCTGGTCTGATGAAACCAAGATTGAACTCTCTGGCCTGAATGCCAAGCGTCAGGTCTGGAGAAAACCTGGCACCATCCCTAAGGTGAAGCATGGTGGTGGCAGCATCATGCTGTGGGGATGTTTTTCAGTGGCAGGGACTTGGAGACTAGTCAGGATCGGGGGACAGATGAACAGAGCAAAGTACAGAGAGATCCTTCATGAAAACCTGCTCCAGAGCGCTCGGATGAAGTGGATTGAGACGCAGCCCATGCAACAAAAAACAGATGGATTTTGATGTTTTTTTTATTATTATGCAAATTATTTTTCGCTGGGGGCGCGGACATCTACTCTAGATTTTTGAAATGAGAACTTTGTTATTTCTATATTTTTCCCTACACTTGTAATGCACGATTGTTTGGGGATTCTAATAACTTGTTTTATTTCCTGGTGTTTGTCTGAAGATGTTGCTGTGGGGATCAGGAGGGAACAGAACAGAAGAGAACAGTTGTGTTGAATACATAGTGCTGTGCTCTACCTCTGATGTATTTCCAATGGATGGATGGTCTCACTTTGATTTATCATACTCCTTAGCTGTTTACAGCAATATAGCTTCAATTATATATTATACTTCTGCAAAGGATAGAACATAAACAACATTGCAACCCCAAACAGTAGGCCATATACTGTATTTAGTTCAGCACAGATTGTCCAATCCCCCTCCCCTCAATGCCAGAATCCTAATGTGAATAGGCCTGGCTAATGGGATACAGTATACAGTATGACCAGAGTTCGATACCCGGTAAATCACAAAAATTACCCTGCTCAATGATGGTTCAATGACTGTTGGTGAGTCATTGAACAACCATTGAACAGGGTAATTAAAAAATATATAAAAATCAGTATATTCACATATGTGTATAGTCTACACTTCAGGAAGTTTATGACAACAACATTGTTGTAATGTGTATGCCTTCGGGACAGTCATTATAGGCCAATTTGCTTGGAAAGGAATGTAAAGAAAATTGTAATGCAAAACTCCAACAGCAGGGGTAGCATAGCCTATTGGACGAAAACCAATTAAGATTTCTGCTCAAATTAATGAATAACATTGGATGTGGCCATAAAGCGCGTCATTAAGAGATTAATTGCAGTGATGGGCTGTCTGCTCCATCGAAGAGCTCTAGGGTGCGGTGCCGCTGCCCTGTGTGCTGGACTGAGGAGATGACATGCGTGGCCCGACTCGTGCGCTCCGATGTGCCTCCCAGGTAACAATATTTCGGCGTACATGTATAATCAGACTAATGATGAACTGCAGGCAGACTCGGATGGTTGGGCCTCAGAGGTGCGCACAAACCACGCAGGTTACACTCAGGAAAGACTGCTTCCAGTGACTTATTTTGGTTGCATGTAAATGATCGTGGGTAGGATCATTTGCTTCGCTTCAGTGGAGGGGTTTTATAGCCTAATAAGATCACCCTCTCAATGTTGTTGTTGTTCGTTACAGAAAGTGAATCAAATGGACGGTGGTGGTGTTTTATTTTCTTCATGAAAAAAACTGTACCAATTCTGGACAACCATTGAAAAATTCAGCCCAACACTTTTCTAAAATTAAGGATATTTTGACGGCTTATATAGGCCTATATGAAATTAATAAAACGAATAATATTTATTTGGCAAATGTAACATTATTCCATACATATTCGGATCGTTCCACCCGTGTCTCCACAAGTCACCATAACATTCTATAGGTGGGCAGAGCTTCATTTGCAACATGGCATTTTGGTTGGCCGGAGGCATATAATAAGATGCTGCGTATGTTGTCATTTCATCCGCTGCCTGTGGTGGTGGGCGGCTACTCCATATGATGCATCTAATCTTACATCCTCTGATGTTCCTCAGGTTGGCCAACATTTCATGCGCAAAAGTGCAGTGTCCAAACTTGTGCGAATTTCAATAGACTGTCAATGGCAAAGGCTGTATAGTGTATCTTTGTATATTTGTATTACAATCGAGGCTATTTGCTATTCGTAATTATTTAAGTATTTACCTACACCATAATTACTGGAGCTGTGGGCTGCTCCGGGGCGCAGAATGCCGAAGTCTGATAAATAATAGTACACCGCATGCAACATTACGCACACCGCATGATAAACCCCAAGGCAGAATACATTCCGAGCGTTTTAAATTAACCATGGACATTCATTGTCGTTTAACTTCAAAAGATACATATTAATAATGGCTACAATCTATAATTGCGAAGCCCCTGGTTAAAGTAGCTCCTATTACGAACAGAATCTCACCACACTGCATTTTACTGGTTATTTTCTAGTTTAAATTTACCTTCCCGGGGCGCCGCTGCATCCCAAGCCGTCCACATCTGCACGGTGAAGAAAGGTGTCCAGCAAACAATATACGCCAGGACTATGACAAATGTCATTTTAACGGTGGTTATCTTCGCTTTGGAGATGAGCTTTACACTGCTCACCCGGGCGAGCGCATGGCCTTTCGAAGTCTTCGGGGTGAGGCTTATGCACTGGTCCCTCTTGGTTTTCATTCTAAAGTTTTGCCATATCTTAAAGCTTATTAGCCCATAACAAAGGCTCAGTATGGCCACTGGTATGATGTAGATGGTAAGGCTAATCCAAGTTATATACGCTTTGGCACCCCAGGGTTCCACGAAATCGCCCCAACAGTCATACACTCCAGCTCCAACGTCCTTCAGAGAAAATATGTACATCTGTGGGCTGCTGAACAATAGGCTGAGGACCCAGGATATAATCACATAGAAGCGGTCCTTTCTCTTGTGCAGAGACCGAAGCGGCTGACAAATCGCCAAGCACCTGTCTATGGACATCAAAACAAGCATATAGGTAGAGGCGAACATCCCAACGATCTGAAGGTATTTCACCAACCTGCACAGGATATCGGGTCCATAGAAACGGAAAGTAATGTCCCAGATAAGTTGTGGCAGGACCTGAAATATAGCCACCACCAGATCCGCGATGCTGAGGTGTTTCATGAAGTAGTACATTCGGGACTGGGTGTGCTTGGTGGTGTGGATGCCCACCAGAACGCACAGGTTCCCAGCCAGGGCCAGGAACAGGACCAGGGCGAGCACGGTCACCTCCACTTTAGCCACCTCGTCATTCCGTTTCAGGGGGTTAGTCTGGTTCCCCCAGGTGGTCCCGTTGCCAAGGGTTGAGTTCCTCAAGGATTTGTTGAATGGCCAAAAGTCCTGCTCATTTAATATGGTACTTTCCATTGTGTTGACCGTATCCTCTGCCAGTCCTCATGCGAGGCCCAAAATCATGCAAAAGCAGCAATGTTTAACCACCTTAAAACATTGGAGGGTTGTTTTAAACTATAGTGTATTCTTTGGCTCTTTCTCTAACAGGTGTCAAGACAAAGCGTCCTAGTGTGGAGCTGTGTTGTTAACATTTACGCACGATGGGAAATGTAATCGCAATTTTGCGCTGAAGCCTTATTTCTTTTTCATAGCCGAATAGGATCAGACACTGAAGGAGAGGAAATAGAGGAAACACATAAATGCCTTGTTTGAATTCAAAACAATTAAATTATATAATACCAAATTAAAGGGGCAATCTGAGATTGGTGCATCCATTTTTTGTACTTTAAAATGAATGATATATAGCTACCCATAGCTTCTAAGAATATACCTTATAAATGCCTCATGAGCTTAGTTCAACTGTCGTACCCCATCAGAACCCAAAATATATGCTTATTTAATCTATTGTTTGTAAACAATTGAATTGTAAACAAACATTGTATAGTGAAATAAATATGGTTAAAACTATCATTTTGATAGCACGGAAGGTCCTTGTATCCATAGCTCTGTCTATTTTCTGTCTGCTTTGTTATTGTTTGAAATGCAGATAGCCCCTTTAAAAGAAAAATGAACAGAACCACAAAATATAATTCAAGACATTTTTGATAGGGCTCACCTAATTCGCAAAAGAAAAAGTGTAACACTTTTACGCTATGCATATTCTTCAGATATCCAAATTATATTTAACATAGCCTACAAGTAATAAATACCATATTATGATGGGGTTTCCTACTTACATGTGCATCTGCTTTACCCTCTGTCTTGTAAATAGAATACTGGAACGCCACAGTGTTTTTTTTTTCATAAACCAGTGAGCCTCCCTCACTAGTAGCAATCGGAATGGCCAGTATCATGATATTTATACCACTTGTATCCCTGGCCAAGATTACACACGAGAAATGGATTTACACATTATTTCCACTAGATGTCCATGTGCGCCACTCTTATAGATGATGGCCTAGTGCCGAACAATTCACTGCATCTGAAATGAAAATACTGACAACTGTTCTGTTTTCGAAAACGAAGTGGTCATCATCATCATCATCATCATCATCATCATCATCATCATCATAATTTACCATAGTCAACTCAATGCCTATAAAGACAAACATAACGAACAATCATAATTAAATGGCTAATTAAATAACAACTTCACACTAGATATTAAATATGTGGACACTAGCTTTACAGAGTTGACAGCAGTTGATTGGGCTACAATAAAATTGCTAGGCTAGTGCAACATTCCATTTAATTCCATGAATGCCTCTGAAACACTTGTGGAAAATTTTTTATCCCACTGGGCACACATGTTGAATCAACATTGTTTCCACATAATTTCACTGAAATTACGTTGAACCAACGTGGAATAGAAGCTGAATTTATGTCTGTGCCCCAGTGGGTTCTTTCCTTGGCAGCCTGCTGCTCAAGGTATGTAGGCCTAAATTATTGATCGAATTTAGGCAGGTTGTAAATAGAAATGTTGACTACATTCCTGCAATGCGCACCTTGAAATTGCATATTTGCCTCATTGACTGCTACTGTGCAGTGACATGTTTTATAAAGCCTTTCGGCACAGAAATCTATTCTGTATGCCTGTGAACGGAATGAGCCCGCCTGCATCTGAGTCCCCCGGGCCGGCAGACAAACCTCTTCTGAATTGTGAAAGTCAACAAGTTCCCACAAATAGAAGAGCTAAGAAGTATGGGGTTTCTGGACGATTATTGAGGAAGAAGTTGGCCTATGAGATACTGCGCAGATAGCCTTAGATGAGACTACTATGTGTGTACTGACTTGTCTTGGCTTAATCTTAGAACATTATTATAGGCCTAGTTACCGCTCCTTTACTTCCTGACTGCAGGTCAATCGGCCCGCTAATGTTACATGCCATTAGTTTCGTCACTGCTGCTGCTTTTTATGTCACTCACACATCAGTTTAAAACATAGCAAAGGTTAAAGGGGCTTATTTTCATAATTAGTCAATGGTGTAGCTTGTTTAACAGAACAAAATTAGGAGATCCCCTTTGTAGTTCACCAATTAAATGTTTGCCTACCCTTAAAAGCAGTTGAGCTGACAGCTGTTTTGCACTGTTTCCTATGGTTTTAGTCATAAATCTAGCAAGAGGGCAACATTTTATTAATGTAAAAGTAGTGTCCACCCAGGCCTCAAAGAGCTGTAAATTACAAGTGTCATGGGCGGGTTAGTGGGACAAGTAACATCCAGACTCTTGGACAGTACAGCAGACCTAGGGCTTAGTGGCTAATGACCTGCCTTGCATCCCTTCCTGCAGAGGTCTAGCTGGTCCTATCAGAGTGGCCCACTCTGACCAGCCTCCCCAGAGCCTCCTCAGAGCCTGACTCAGTCTGTTTGTAAAGTCAGGACCCCAGCCCTCTCTCTCCCAAACAATAGCAGGATGAAGCCTCCCAGGTATTTATTTGGGCTAGCCCAGTCTGAGGGGCACGGCGTGGGCAGGGGTGGTCAACCCTGGTCGCTCCTAAGGGGGAAATGAAACAATCAAGTCCAACAATATCCGTCTTTCATTTCTGAGGATTATGTCCTGTTAAAATGGAACACAACACAACAAGCGAGAGTGCTGCTGTCCTGTATTTGGATCCAGTGTTAACTGAACAACCAATTACTAGTAATTCACCTTTTGCCTGTCTTCATAATGAAAACAACCATTATCATAATAGGTGGATGTGGATGAGTCATGCTTCTCTATTTCTAGGAGGAGTAAAGATGGAAACAGCTAGAACACAGTGATTAGAGATGTGTTATTTTAATCCACCTTTCATTACAAGCGGAGTCGATGTCAGACTGGAATAATTGGGTTTTCTGAATTCACAATCTCATCGGCAACAGTCCTAAAAAAGCTAAAATATTATTTTTTTCAGCTCCTCGTTAGAGTGACCAAAGAATACAGAGAGGCTTGTCTGGATCTCTTTTCAATAAATATTCAACAAGAAACAGTACATGTACCCACTGGGCACAGACGTCAATTCAACATATTTTTCACACTGGTTCAACGTAATTTAATTGCAATAACATGGAAACAATGTTGATTCAACCAGTTGTGTGCCCAGTCGGTAGTCCCTTTCCTCTTGCAGCTGTACTGCCGCTTCTTTATAGGTATTTTACATACTGTGTTATTTTATACTTCAGAAATAAGTATGCTTTTATTCTGAAGAAACAAACTGATAAAAACAAACTGATTAAAAATTGTCAAAGACTCCGGCCACCCAAGTCATAGACCCTTCTCTCTGCTACCGCATGACAAGTGGTACCGATGCACCAAGTCTGGAACCAACAGGACCCTGAACAGCTTCTACACCCAAGCCATGAGCTGCTAATTACAGTGCCTTGCAAAAGTATTCATCCCCCTTGGCGTTTTTCCTATTTTGTTGCATTACAACCTGTAATTTAAATGGATTTTTATTTGGATTTCATGTAATGGACATACACAAAATAGTCCAAATTGGTCAAGTGAAATGAAAAAAGAAACTTGTTTCAAAAAATTCTAAAACATAAATAACGGAAAAGTGGTGGGTGCATATGTATTCACCCCCTTTCCTATGAAGCCGCTGATCTGGTGCAACCAATTACCTTCAGAAGTCACATAATTAGTTAAATAAAGTCCACCTGTGTGCAATCTAAGTGTCACATGATCTGTCACATGATCTCAGTATATATACAGTGATCCCTCGCCACTTCGCGGTTCACTTATCGCGGATTCGCTATTTCGCGGATTTTCATAATGCATTTTTTTTTTTTGGTGCATTGTGCTCTGCATTCTGATTCGCTAAAAACTCACTCCCGCTTCTTGTATCAAAACATGCTACGAATTGTGCTATCATTTTGTCGTCTCGTGCAGTTATGTGTACGTACATAAAACAGCTTGGCAAATTTACATTAAGTTGGCCAAATTATCTTGTAATTTCGAACATCTCCTAAACCCATAATGTCGGTTAAACGGCCTGGACCGACAAAAAGCACCTGCGGATGGGCCCAAACGGCGGAAGATGCTACCTATCTCAGATAAAGTTAAACTTCTGGACATGCTAAGGGAAGGTAAAAGCTATGCAGCCGTTGCTCGCCATTACGGAATCAATGAATCTTCCGTTGCTACATAAAGAAGGAGGAAAAAAACATAAGGACGACAGCAGCAGTCAATTTTAATACGAATGCAAAAAGGGTTGTAACTGTCCGCAACAAGACCATGGTACGGATGGAGACGGCATTAGCTCTGTGGACTAATGACTGCAGGAAAAAAACATAACCCTGGATACAAACGTTATCTGCACAAAAGCGAGAATGCTGTATGAAAACTTTGCTGTCAGTGACGGGGAAGAGGGAGAGGATGCCGGGCCCTCAGCAAGTGCTGCTGACACAGTGGGAGAGGATGCCAGGCCCCCAGCAAGTGCTGCTGACAAAGTGCCAAGCGCATTTAATGCAAGCAAGGGCTGGTTTGAAAAGTTTAAGAAACGCTTTGGACTTAAAAATGTTTGTCTGCACGGTGAGATGGCGTCTGCGGATACCGCTGAGGCAGAAGCCTTCGTGAACAATAAATTCAAGGCGATCATTGAGGAGGGGGGATATAAGCCCGAACAAGTTTTTAACATGGATGAGACTGCCTTATTTTGGAAACGAATGCCCTCCCGCACCTTCATCATGCAGGAAGAAGCCAAAGCCCCAGGATTTAAAGTTCACAAAGACCGTTTGACCCTGGCTATGTGCGGAAATGCCGCGAGGTTTCATGATTAAACCGGGGCTGATTTACAGGTCTAAAAATCCCAGGGCGCTGAAAAACAAAAATAAGGATGATTTGCCTGTTTACTGGATGTACAATGTAAAGGCTTGGATGACAAAAGCGCTCAATCTGGATTGGTTCAAAAACTGTTTCATCCCGGAGGTCAAGTGTTATTTGAGAGGAAAGGGACTGGACTTTTAAAGTGCTTCTGCTCCTTGACAACGCCCGGAGGTCACGGTAATGATTTGGCATATGATGGTGTGCAAATCGAATTTCTGCCGCCAAACACTACATCCCTGATTCAGCCCATGGACCAAGGAGTCATCCGTGCTTTCAAGGCTCTCTATACGCGCAACACCCTGCAACATCTTGTTGACGCTATGGACTCGGATCAAGATTTCTCACTGAAGGACTACTGGCGTGGATACACCATCGCATCGTGTCTCCAAAACATTCAGAGGGCCATTCAGGAAATGAAAACGGAAACTCTGAAGGCCTGCTGGAAAAACTATGGCCAGAGGCAGTGCAAAACGCAACCAGAGGCTCGCTTGACGAGGTCCACCACTCTGCCGTAGAAACAGCTGTGAATCTGGCTAAACAGATTGGAGGAGACGGCTTTAATGACATGAGTCCGGATGACATAAACGCCCTGATTGATGGAGACGCACAGCCGCTGACCGATGCAGAGCTGGCAGAAATGACAAAGCCACAAAGCGACGATGAAAGAGAAGAGGGAGAAGAGGACACGAGAGATGAGGAGGAAGGACTAACGCTTGGTCGCTTAGCAACCATGGTGCGAATGGCCACTGAACTTAAGCGAGTAGCTGAGGAATGGGACCCTTTGATGAGCCGTTCGTTACAGTTCTCCAACGTAATCGATGGTGGCATGTCGGTGTACAAGGATCTTTTTGCAAAGAAGAAAAAAGAGCGACAACAGCTGCCTATCACTATGTTCTTCTCCCGAACAAACACACCTGCACCGCGGGCTTCAGAAGAAGAGAACACTGCAGAGCGCAGTCAGGATGCAGCGGCCCAGTCTGAAGAGCAGTGAAACGGCCTACACGTGAGTCACTGTATTTGTATACATGTAATAGTTGCTAATTGTAAAAAAAAAAAGTTTTCTATTTCGCTGGATTTCACTTATCGCGGGTCATTTTCGAACGTAACCCCCGCGATAAACGAGGGATTACTGTACACACCTGTTCTGAAAGGCCCCAGAGTCTGCAACACCACTAAGCAAGGGGCACCACCAAGCAAGCGACACCATGAAGACCAAGGAGCTCTCCAAACAGGTCAGGGACAAAGTTGTGGAGAAGTACAGATCAGGGTTGGGTTATAAAAAAATATCTGAAAATGTGAACATCCCACGGAGCACCATTAAATCCATTATTAAAAAATGGAATGGCACCACAATAACCCTGAAGGAGCTGCAAAGCTCCACAGCAGAGATTGAATAGTTATGCACACTCAAGTTTTCTGTTTTTTTGTCTTATTTCTTGTTTGTTTCACCCCAAAAAATATTTTGCATCTTCAAAGTGGTAGACATGTTGTGTAAATGAAATGATACAACCCCCCCCCCCAAAAAAAAATATATGTTTTAATTATGTTGTAAGGCAACTTATAAGGGCTTATAAATAAGGATTTCACTGTCATGTCTACACCTGTTGTATTCGGCGCATGTGGCAAGTCAAATTTGATTTGATTTGATGTTATGGGGATATTTTGCTTCCACTGATCCTGGGGCCCTTGTTAAGGTCAATGGCATTATGAACTTTACCCAGTACCAGGATATTCTAGCCAAAAACTTGATTGCCTCTGCCAGGAAGCTGAAACTTGGCTGCAAGTGGATCTTCCAGCAAGAGAATAACCCCAAGCACACATCAAAATCCACAAATGAATGTTTAATTGGCCACAAAATCAACATTTTGCAATGGCCATCTCAGTCTCCGGACATGAAACCCATTGAAAACCAGTGGTTTATTAGAAAACGGCAGTCCATAAGTGCAGATGAAGGTTCTCAAGGATCTGGAAGGATTCTGTATGGAGGAATGCTCTAAGATCCTTCCGAGTTTGTTCTCCAACTCATGATCCATTGTCATCGCAAGGTGAGGTATTGAAAGGTATTGAAAACAGGGGTGTCAATAATCTGACCCCTACCTTTTTGAGAAAAAAATGTATTGCTTGTTCAATAAAATGTTTTTCTCAGAGTCATTGTATTAGTATAAAATAATATAATTTCCCAAACTTTTTAGCATAAATATAGCTTAGTATTGGAATTATATATTTTATACAGTCATTTTTGCTCATCTTTATAAAGGGTGTCAATAATTTCAGATCCCACTGTGGGTAACCTAGCGGTTAAGGTCGCTGGTTCAAATCCCCGAACCAAATAGGTGAAAAATCTATTGATGTGCCCTTGTGCAAGGCGCTAAACCCTAATTGCTCCTATGAGTCGCTTTATTGTCCAGACGATATGGATCTGCACGAGAGGGAAATGTTATTGTCCAGTTACACCTGAGTACAAAGTCGACAAGCCGTCCTGTGGAAACCAGTTTATAGCTCATGACTGATCCTGTCCAGTCGTTAGCTGCACGTGTCTCAGCCACTGGTCCTCTACCTATCTAGTATCAACATTAGCCAGGGTTTAGGGAACACACTATCACACCTGGCAGCTTAATGTTTTTTGTCTTTATCGACAATCACACACAGCTCTGTTTGTCTGCTTCCGAAATAATCCCTCTTTCCCATTGCCACTATGAGATTATACATTTAAATGAATGAATTAAATGGCTGATTTTCGTTAGAGAGCTGTAGGTTCTACTCTCTCAACTTTTACTTCAGAGAAATTAATGTAATTTTTCCAACAATGGACCAGCGTCGGCTCAAAAGTAAGAATCCAATCCATCCAGTGCAATAAAAAATTGAAAAATCAATGAAGTGCAGGTTGACCTTCAGAACACCACCATTCTGAGCAGGGCTCTCCTCTGTCTGTAAAAGCAGCAGGACCTTGAAGCCAAAGCTAATGCAAGGACAGGCTGGGAGCTGGGAGGGAGCTGCCAGAGCAGTGTAGGGCTGTAATGCTGGCTAATGGACAGTGCGTAGGCTGAGCCAAGGTCCTGTGGCCCTGATGGGGAGTGGAGTGGACACCCTTCTAAAGTTACAGGAAACAGAATCTGACTCACCACCACTGGATTGTCAATGTCACGTTCACAGCAAACTGACTGGCAGCAGAGAGACATGCACTGTGAGATGGAGATTCCATTTTCACTCAGGGAATCAAGGTTTCTTAAATTGAAGTTAATGGCTATGAAAATTGCCCAGTCAAAATCATAATCATTATAGCAGTAATTGCTACAGTGCATTCGGAAAGTATTCAGACCCCTTCCCTTTATCCTCGTTGTTACCTTACAGCCTTCTTCTAAAATGGATTAAATAAATGTTTTCCCTCATCAATATACACACAATACCCCATAATGACAAAGCGAAAACAGGTTTTAAGACATTTTTGCAAATTTATAAAAAATAAAAATAAAAATAAACTTATTTACATAAGTATTCAGACCCTTTGCTATGAGACTCGAAATTGAGCTCAGGTGTATCCTGTTTCCATTGATCATCCTTGAGATGTTTCTACAACTTGATTGGAGTCCACCTGTGGTAAATTCAATTGATTGGACATGATTTGGAAAAGCACACACCTGTCTATATAAGGTCCCAAAGTTGACAGTGGATGTCAGAGCAAAAACCAAGCCATGAGGTCGAAGGAATAGTCAGTAGAGCTCAGAGACAGGATTGTGTCGAGGCACAGATCTGGGGAAGGGTACCAAAATGTTTTTGTAGCATTGAAGGTCCCCAAGAACACAGTCGCCTCCATCATTCTTAAATGGAAGAAGTTTGGAACCACCAAGACTCTTCCTAGAGCTGGCCGCCTGGCCAAACTGAACAATCGGGGGAGAAGGGCCTTGGTCAGGGAGGTGACCAAGAACCCGATGGTCACTCTGACAGAGCTCCAGAGTTCCTCTGTGGAGATTGGAGAATCTTCCTGAAGGACAACCATCTCTGCAGCACTCCACCAATCAGGCCTTTATGGTAGAGTGGCCGGACGGAAGCCACTCCCCAGTAAAGGGCACATGACAGCCCGCTTGGAGTTTGCCAAAAGGCACCTAAAGGACTCTCAGACCATGAGAAACAAGATTCTCTGGTCTGATGAAACCAAGATTGAACTATTTGGCCTGAATGCCAAGTGTCACGTCTGGAGGAAACCTGGCACCATCCCTATGGTGAAGCATGGTGGTGGCAGCATCATGCTGTGGGGATGTCTATCAGCGGCAGGGACTGGGAGACTAGTCAGGATCGAGGGAAAGATGAACGGAACAAAGTACAGAGAGATCCTTGATGGAAACCTGCTCCAGAGCACTCAGGACCACAGACTGGGGTGAATCTCTGAATGTCCTTGAGTGGCCCAGCCAGAGCCCAGACTTGAACCCGATCCAACATCTCTGGAGAGACCTGAAAATAGCTGTGCAGCGACGCTCCCCATCCAACCTGACAGACCTTGAGAGGATCTGCAGAGAAGAATGGGAGAAACTCCCCAAATACAGGTGTGCCAAGCTTGTAGCGTCATACCCAAGAAGACTAGAGGCTGTAATCACTGCCAAAGGTGCTTCAACAAAGTACTGAGTAAAGGGTCTGAATACTTATGTAAATGTGATACTTCAGCAAACATTTCTAAAAACCTGTTTTTGCTTTGTCATTATGGGGTATTGTGTGTAGCTTGATGAGGGGCGAAAAAAACTATTTAATCCATTTTAGAATAAGGCTGTAATGTAACAAAATGTGGAAAATGTCAAGGGGTCTGAATACTTTCCCAATGCATTGTATGTGTTGTTCATTGATGTGGGAAGAGAAAAATAAGTTATGATTATTGATTGATGTTAATATTTTTTGGACTAATTTAGAGTTTCCCGATTGGCTGACTGATGTCCTGAACTGCATCTGAGATGGGGACCAATGTGATGCTGCAGTTGTCCATGTGAACAAGGTAAGACTGCTCTACCCTGTTTTTATTTTGTCTCTAAATTAGGATTCAAAGGTATTAATGTCACGATCGTTTACGGACTAGAAGGACCAAGGCGCAGCGTGATATGCATTCATATTTATTAACGAATAAACACACGACAAAAACAACAAACGAAACGTGAAGTCCAAGGTAGACAAATAATATACCTCACACGGAACAAGATCCCACACCCCACTAGTGCCAACAGGCTACCTAAGTATGGTCCCCAATCAGAGACAACGAGCTACAGCTGCCTCTGATTGGGAACCACCCTGGCCAACATAGATCTAAACGATCTAGAAACTAACATAGACAAACCCAACACAGAAAATACACACCCTGACTCAACAAATACAAGTCCCTAGAGTCAGGGCGTGACAATTAACCGATCCCAGCTGTTGTCCTACCATCTTACTGCTCTCCATCACCACACAGGTAATGTAGAGAGGATGATAAGAAACAGGTTATTGGACTCCCATGTTATAAGTTCGAACAGATCCAGCAGAAGCGTGTTTGTGTATGCTTGTGTGTTCAAGTGTATGGGAGGATAATCATCCTTCCCAGAAGGGGCACGTAGCCTAGTGGTTAGAGCGTTGGGCCAGTATACTGGTTTGAATACCCAAGCCAACAAGGTGAAGAATCTGTTGATTGTGACAATAATCAAATAAATAGTTGTGTTTATCCTGACTAATACACCTGATCGCTATGGGGTTAGGAGTGTATGGACTGGAGGGGATTAATATGGGCTCTCATATTTCACACCAGCAGGACGGCGTCCAAGGCTCTGCTCTTTGGCAAGGGTTCAGCTTTTGGCTCTCATTTCAGATTTAATTCATGTCAGACCACCTCTGCTATCTGTCACAACGTCATGGTGAGTTAGCATACCACAAGGGCGCTCACGGTCAGGAAAACAACTCGTGAGAAATATATTTTAGCATTTTTATGTTTTGAGTTAGGATGGGAACTAAGTTGGTCACAATGTTAGTCATTATCGAATCCCAGCGGGCAAAATTTGCCATGGGTGCATCATAATGACGTCATGAGGTAAAGACGTTTCTCACTTCACTGATTTTGGAGGCAAGGCTTCTTATAAAGACAAAATCAAATAACAGAGGGAACATAAAAAACACAGTACACTCTCTTTTCAATCAATCAAACTAAAATCCATTGGATTGTGGACAGATTGTGATTGATCAGCCATAGATGGAATGAATAGACTAAGTGCTCTCAGTTCAGAGGAAGCATCTGAAGGCTTGGCTTGGTCCACAATGCACTGGAACACCTGAGATTTCTATTACTATCCCTCTCACCTCACCTCTCCACAAGGTTATTGTTCAACTGTTTTGACAGTACGGTGAGGTAAGAGACAAAAAGCCTCAGGAGGACTGTACATAAATGTCAGATAATGGGAAATATGAAAATGTATAGGGCCATGTATATTTCCCCATATTTTAAGGTTATGAACAAAACTGTACAGTAAAGGTGCATCCAAAAAAGCTATTTTGAATAATCCATGGGCTGTTGTAGATTGATGATATCTGCCTAGCTTTGGTGAGAACACAAGACGAGTGAGGGGTTGTGGTAAGATTGCGGAAGCTTGCGTAACACTCATACAGTTGCAGAAAGCCATAGCGTGCAGGAGACTGCTCTTAGTAGCTTTAAGAAAGTACTGTAGCTCAAAAACCTCTGCATGTGTCAGAAGTCATGAGTTTAATTATGTTATTGTTGGGCACTAGGTGGGAAATACAAGAGTGAACTATTGCCCCACTCCCAATCTCTACCAAGAGCATGAAATCACTGTCTGATAAATCTAATTTACCTGAAACAAAACATAATCCTCTTAGCTCATGACATTTTGCTTATTAGTAAGGCCCATTAAAACTCGCCCCGCTCTTTTGTTCAGTTTGTCGGTCAGCCTACAAACATTTGTCAGGCAGTTTGACTTTCTCACTCCATTCACACTTTACAGGTGAGAGAAAATAATAATACACATGATATGCATAGGTTACTGCTGAATGACCACATAGTGAGAGAGAATCAGTGGTTTGTTACATGCCTGAGGCATTACCTCATAGGCAATTTTCCAGCTGGGCAGTTATCTGACTAGAGCACCACAGAGAAGGCAACTCCAGTCAATCCATTTTCACCCCAGCTTCTCCTTCAATCTTTACAAGACACGAGGAAGTTGATTCTAGAAAAGGAATGAGAATAAAGGGGATTCTTCAGATGAAGAAAATAGCTGACGGTTTGGCAGGCAGTCCCAGCCAAGATGATGCTTTGAAGCTGTCTGTGTTTAATCCTACCCAGTTTGTCCTCTTCATTTTCAGTTTCACCCCACATTCCCGGCTGGTTTACTAATCCCATTTCACTTCCCTCTCCTCCTATTATTGTTTATTTTGTTTGTTTGTTCCTTCTCTCCTCTACGCCGGGTCTCATCAGAGGCAATGTTTGTTATCACATGGTGCTCGTCTTGGTTGCACACGCCCGTCGGTCAACATAGAAATAGCCTCTCCAATGACTGGACCAATATGGATTACAGGACACGATATCAGTTCAATGAAGAGGATCCCATCAAATAAAAATGCAATAAAGTGCATGCACTGATGTTAGAGATTAACTAAATAACTTTCTGTAATATCCTGCTTGGATGGAATATGGGTCAAAGGTGTCGGGAACTCAAATAAAGTAATCAGAGGAATTAGCCTACGAGGTCAGGAGCCTGCTGGTTTTCTGTTCTACCTGATAATTAATTGCACACACCTGGTGTCCCAAGTCTAAATCAGTCCCTGATTAGAGGGAAACAATAAAACAATTCAGTGGAACTGGCTTCGTGGTCCAGAGTTGAGTTTTAAGGCTCTAGACTCTAGAGTCCCTCTTTCACTTTATCACTGAATTCCATCAAAGACAATCAAAGTCAGTTATTAAACTAAATTCTGACAGAAATTAAAGTAAGAACATATTGGCCATGACACTAATATTTAATTGCAATTCATGATGTACTGTACTGCACTGTGTGTGCGGTGTCACCTACAGTGCAACAACATGACTGTTTAATATGCCTAACAGGTCCTAATTCAATTCCCAGCAGCATTGTGATCACCATTGCTATGATCAGAGCTAGGTATTTAAGACCCCAGAGGAGATCTTAAAGTAGATCTCAGTGTAATTGTGATTTTATAAAACAACTATTTGATCTTTTATCTGATTTGCAGCTTGCCAGATCATTTTAATTCACTGTATAATCTATAAAATGGACCTCAAATAAGATTATGCTAGATTAGATTACTTGTGTTTACTTAGATTAATTCCAGGCAAACGTAGTGGTCTACCTGAAACATAAAGCACTGATTATGTTGAATGCTACGGTTGCTGTTAAAAAACAGAACTGCAGGGCTACATTTGGAATACCTCATCAACATGTAGAAAACAGCCAAGCTTGGTGCCTGCTCAAATATGGAGTTTGTTCAGATTATCGTCTACATTGATACTCTTTACATGATGGGCAATTGTTAATGGTCTTTTCAGTGCAGATTGTGGCATTATGTCATGCCAGGGTAATGAAGAGCACTTAATCAATCAAGTAGACTTGGTGGTCTTTCATTTTCGAGGCCCTATTTGTAATGGAAAATCTGGTTCATAGGTGAGTTATCAAAAATTGGTTTGACACAAGAAGGAGCATAAACAAGTGATACAGTATTAAAGTGAAATTCACTTAAAAATGTTTTAAAATCCTCGATGACCATTACTGTAGTAGTATAAAGTAGTAAACGTAATACTGTGTGACAATTGGATGGCACAATCGCTCTTCCATTGATACTTGAATGACCAGGCAGAGGATAGGATGTTCAAACCATTGAAAATACTGCCAACATAAAAGTGATAGATTAATTTGTATTTTAAGAATAATGACTAAAGGATTTCACCCCAAATACAGTATAAATGTGTGAACGGTGTTAGAGTTATAATGTAGTGTCAACCCACTAACAGAGGGTGAGGAGTTAGAAACTGCTGAGAAAGCATTCCAGGGTGAAGGGGAATCAGAAACTGTTTAAAGGTGGGCGGAGCAAAGTGCCTTTGTGTGTCAGGGGGTATAAAAGCTGTATATGTATTTTTTGGCGGCAGAGCTCTCCATGATTAAAACATACAGATCATTCTTGCTGGTTGCGGACCTTCGTTTAATTAATGATTAAACCAGAGCCTTACACCCTCTGGGAATTATTCAAAGCATTAAGTTTGATTAATTAGAGATATAAATTCTCGTGACAAAAAGACAAATCGCAATGTCTTAAGAAAATTATAGAAAGAAAGGATCCATTTCTATTCCGCAGGAAATTTGTTTTACAAAACTTCCTGCTTTCTAACCCATGGTATTTCCATTACACTGGACAATTCAGCATATTTTAAGACAGGTTACACGTTTAAAGACCCAGTGCAGTCAAAAGTGTGAAAAATGTCCTGATAGTTGCTTGTTGAAAATACAATATGCACAGGACCTTCTAATCGGCAGGTTTTCATGGGCGGGAGGTTCAGCTTTCCATGGTTACATCACCATGCAGTAAATTGGTTAATAGACCAATAAAAAAAAGAGTTCCAAACCTCTCTGCCAATAAAAGCTAGTTTTCAGTATTTTTGTCCATTTTAATGGAAATCTACTACAGTAAGGTACTTCATTGTTACCCAGAAATGATTTGATATTGATATAAAAATAGCTGCATTGGGCCTTTAATTATTTACAGCAGTTGAGTCGAAATTGAATTGGGGTTCGCTTGAAAATTATAGCTTTATCAAAAACACTTCAGAAACTCTTAGAATGGTAATATTGTGAAACTGAAGCCATTACACACATAAACTATTCAATCTGATCTGTGACTAATGAAAACTGCTTTGCTGCCTAAAGGAATACAAGAAAGTGAGACATCTTGGGCATATTGGATTTCAGTTGTTAAACGTTTGCATTTTGAAAGACTTGATGCCAGTTCTGCTTCTTTTGATGTTTTGTCTAAGTGCCAATGTGGTGCTGTTTGTCTTAATGACATTTGCACATACCTGTACTACACTTTAAAAAGAAAAGGTTCCTGGAGGATCCTTCAGGATCATTTAAGGTTGAAAAACTAACCTTAAGGTTCTGTAGGATCCTTTAGGATAATATAAGGTAAAAAAAAAAAAAAAAACGTAAGGTTCATTTAAGAACCTATACTCTGCCATCAGTTAGTTTTTGAACCTTCGTAGACTTAAGGGGTGCTTTGAAGAACCCTTTTCAAAAGTTTTGGAATCAGCGGTGCGCTCGTGAGTAAAGGGCACTCGTGCGTATAATTCAAATTGAGAACGTTGGTTAAAAGACTCAATGTAAGCGGGAAGTGTGCGGATGGGCGGAGACGCGACAGATAAGAGATGACTTGCAACGGATCGACGTGAAAGGTGAGTGAACCTTAGCTAATCACTAGCTAAGATAATAATTAATCAAACTACTATCAAAAAACTAAGAAACAATGCATAATGTAATGTACTCTTAATTTTTCATCAGCAAAGCTATAGCCTGTAGCCTAATGTTCGCGCAGGATGGAATGAGAGGGCCCTGATCGACCACTATCGTTGCAGCCTAAGGGAGGACGTTCTGCGGGAACTGGCCTGCAGGGATACCAATCTCAACCTGGACCAACTGGTGGAGATGTCCATCAGGCTGGATAACCTGTTGGAGACCCGCAGACGTTCTGATCAGGGCCCATTCATTCCATCCCCCAGCACCTCCGACCCTACCCCCATGGAGCTCGGAGGTGCTGCGCTTAGGGAGACCAGGAGAGGGGCCGTCCCCTGCACCAACTGTGGCCGCAGAGGACACACTGCGGGTCGGTGCTGGGGAGGGTCCCCAGGGAGTCGAGGCAGTAGGCAGAGCACTGGTCGACCATCTCAGGTGAGTAAGCACCCGACTCACCCAGAGCTCCCTGTTGGTCAGCTGTGTATAGAGGTTGTTTTCCTAGAGTTTTCTCCTCATTCCCAGCATAAGGCGCTAGTAGATTCAGGCGCAGCTGGGAATTTTATTGATCGTCAATATTCACGTAGTTTAGGGATTCCCACTGTTCGTGTTGATGTGCCCTTCCCTGTACACGCATTAGATAGTCGCCCGCTAGGGTCAGGCCTAATCAGGGAGGTTACTGCACCACTCTTAATGAGGACGCAGGGGGGTCATGAGGAGAGGATTAGTCTCTATCTGATTGATTCCCCTGTGTATCCTGTGGTGTTGGGACTTCCCTGGTTAACCACTCATGACCCCACTATTTCCTGGCAACAGAGGGCTCTTAAGGGATGGTCCAGTCAGTGCTCAGGGAGGTGTGTAGGGGTTTCCTTAGGGGCTACTACGGTGGAGAGTCCAAACCAGGTCTCCACAATGCACATTCCTTCCGAGTATGCCGATTTGGCTCTCGCCTTCAGTAAAAAGAGGGCGACTAAATTACCACCCCATCGTCCGGGGGATGGTGTGATAAATCTCCAGGTAGGCGCTGCACTTCCCCGGGAGTCACATGTACCCTCTGTCACAGGAGGAGAAGGCGGCTATGGAAACATATTCGTCCTTCCACTTCACCTGTTTCCTCGAGTTTCTTTTTCGTGAAGAAGAAGGATGGTGGGTTACGCCCGTCCATTGATTACCGTGGGCTTAACCAGATCACTGTCAAGTACAGCTATCCCTTACCTCTGATAGCTTGTATGACGGAGTCACTGCACGGGGCACGCTTCTTCATGAAATAGGATCTCAGGAGCGCGTACAACCTGGTGCGTATTCGGGAGGGAGATGAGTGGAAGACGGCATTCAGTACCACCTCAGGACACTATGAGTACCTCGTCATGCCATACGGGTTGATGAATGCTCCATCAGTCTTCCAATCCTTTGTCGATGAGATTTTCAAGGATCTGCATGGACAGGGTGTAGTGGTGTATATTGATGACATTCTCATATACTCCGCTACACGGGCCGAGCATGTGTCCCTGGTGCGTAAAGTGCTTGGACGACTGTTGAAGCATGACCTGTATGCCAAGGCGGAGAAATGCCTGTTCATCTCCTTCCTAGGGTACCACATGTCTGCGTCTGGGTTGAGGATGGAGAGTGACCGCATTTCGGCTGTGCATAATTGGTCGACTCCAACCACAGTGAAGGAGGTGCAGCGATTTTTGGGGTTTCCCAATTACTACCGGAGGTTTATCCGGGGCTTTGGTCAGGTAGCGGCTCCCATTACCTCGTTGCTGAAGGGGGGACCGGTGCGTCTGCGGTCGTCAGCTGAGGCGGACAGGGCATTCAATCATCTGAAGAACCTGTTTACCTCGGCTCCAGTGCTGGCTCATCCGGATCCCTCCTTGGCTTTCACGGTTGAGGTGGACGCGTCGGAGGCTGGGATAGGTGCTGTACTTTCCCAGCGCTCGGGCACACCTCCCAAGCTCCGCCCCTGTGCGTTCTTTTCGAAGAAGCTCAGTCCGGCGGAGCGCAACTATGATGTGAGGGACCGGGAGCTGTTGGCTGTGGTCCAAGCCCTGAAAGCGTGGAGACATTGGCTTGAGGGGGCTAAACACCCTTTTCTCATTTTGACTGACCACCGCAATCTGGAGTACATCCGGGCGGCGAGGAAATTAAACCCTCGCCAGGCAAGGTGGTCTATGTTTCTCACCCGTTTTGTTTTCACCCTTTCTTACAGGCCAGGTTCCCAGAACACTAAGGCAGATGCTCTGTCCCGACTGTATGACACGGAGGAGAGTTCCGTGTAGCCCACTCCCATACTTCCGGTGTCGTGTCTGGTGGCACCGGTGGTGTGGGAGGTGGACGTGGACATCGAGCGGGCGTTGCATAACGAACCCACTCCTCCCCAGTGTCCAGAGGGTCGTGTGTATGTCCCGCTGGACGTCCGCGATCGTTTGATCTATTGGGCTCACACGTCACCCTCCTCTGGTCATCCTGGCATCGATCGGACAGTGCATTGTCTTAGTGGGAAGTACTGGTGGCCCACCTTAGCTAAGGACGTGAGGGTTTATGTTTCCTCCTGCTAGGTGAGCGCCCATGGTAAGGCTCCTAGACACCTGCCCAGAGGGAAATTGCAACCCCTACCTATTCCACAACGACCGTGGTCCCACCTATTGGTGGATTTCGTGACGGATCCTCCCCCCTCACAAGGGAACACCACGATCCTGGTCGTTGTGGATCAGTTTTCTAAGTCCTGTTGCCTCATTCCTCTGCCCGGTCTCCCTACAGACGGCACTATGGGGTACCTGAGGATATAGTGTCTGATCGGGGTTCCCAGTTCACCTCGAGGGTTTGGAGGGCGTTCATGGAACGTCTGGGAGTCTCGGTCAGCCTGACCTCAGGGTTTCACCCCGAAAGTAACGGGCAGGTGGAGAGAGTCAACCAGGAGGTGGGTAGGTTTCTGAGGTCGTATTGCCAGGACCGGCGGGGGGAGTGGTCGGTTTTCCTCCCCGGGGCAGAGATGGCCCAAAACTCACTCCGCCACTCCTCCACTAACCTTACTCCATTCCAGTGTGTATTAGGTTATCAGCCGGTTCTGGCACCTTGGCATCAGAGCCAGATCGAGGCACCTGTGGTGGATGAATGGTTTCGGCACTCGCAGGAGACCTGGAACGCTGCCCATGTGCGCCTGCGGCGGGCCATCGGGCGACAGAAGGCGAGCGCCGATCGCCACCGCAGTGAGGCTCCGGTGTATGCACCGGGGGACCGGGTCTGGCTCTCGACCCGAAACCTGCCCCTTCGCCTGCCCTGCCGGAAGCTGGGTTGGCGGTTTGTGAGGCCATTCAAAGTCCTGAGGAGATTGAACGAGGTATGTTATAGGTTACAGCTTCCTCCTGAGTATCGTATTAACCCCTCATTCCATGTGTCTCTCCTCAGGCCGGTGGTAGCTGGTCCACTCCAGGAGTCTGAGATACGGGAGGTTCCTCCGCCCCCACTGGACATCGAGGGGGCACCGGCGTACTTGGTTCGTTCCATCTTAGATTCGAGGCGTCGGGTGGGAGGCCTGCAGTATCTCGTGGAGTGGGAGGGGTACGGTCCGGAGGAGCGGTGCTGGGTCCCTAGGAGGGACATCCTCGTTCCCTCCATGTTGAAGGATTTCCACCGCAGTCATATGACTCGCCTCGCGCCGCGTCCTCCTGGCCGTCCCCGAGGCCGGTGTCGATGCACGGCTGGAGCCGCGCGTCAGGGGGTGTACTGTCATGGATTCTGCCGAGGCTGCCCCTCCTCCTTGCTCGGGCAGGCTTCGGCGTTCGTCGTCACCGGAATACTAGCTGCTGCCGATCTATGTTCTATGTTTCTATGTTGCACCTGTTGTCTAATTGTTACACACCTGTTGCCCATTATGTGAATACTCCTTCCCTATTTAACCCATTGGCTCCCAATGTGTTTTGTGCATGTTTGTTTTTTCATTTCGTGTGTCGTTGGTGAGCGGGTTAGTTCCTCCCTGTGTGGAGGTATTCTGTATTGTTGTCTTTACTTATTTCAGTAAAGTACGTTTCTGAGAGTTCTGTGTCCTGCGCCTGACTTCGATCCACCACATTACACTGACACTCGTGACAGTAACTCGAGGTCAGTTGTAACAGCCACATTACTCACTTTAGAAACCACTTAGAAAGCTGTGCTAATGCTTTTTTAGTGTATCTACATGCCTATGAGTTTTATTATTGACCTGTAAAATATTTTTTATGTATCTAAACATATAATTTGTATCTGTAAGATGGGGTCGTTTGATTGGTATAGTAGATGACAATAATTGTTATTGTGTTTTTATTTATTTACTGCATATTTGGATTTCTGTAACTTTCAAAGTTAATCAAATTAATTTGTGACATTACAAGTTTGCCACTTTACAAGTTTTGTATTTTGTATTATTATTGTTAAGTATTATTAATAATATTATTATTCATATTATTATTAATAGAATACATGGGACATAAAAGGTTCCTACAGGAACCTTAAAACCCTAGAAAGTTATTTGAGGTAAAAGGTTCCTCAGAGGAATTGTTCCTGGAGGCACCTTTAGGGGTTCCGCCTGTGTTGCAATCTGAGGAGCCCCTAAAGGTGCCTCCAGGAAACGTTTCTTTTTACAGTGTACATCCCATGTGATTGAGATCATGGATGTTATCCCTGATATTCTCTCACACTGTGTGTTCTCTGTCCCATGTTGCCTGTAAGAATGGCATGATATAGCACTATGATGACAAATTACATTCACCTGGCCTCCTCAGTACAAATGAGAGAGAGGGATGGGGCCTTTACCTACAGTATACAGTGCATTCGGAAAGTATTCAGACCTATTGACTTTTTCCACATTTTGTTACATTACAGTCTTATTCTAAAATAGATTAAATTGTTTTTTTCCCTCATCAATCTACACACAATACCCCATAATGACAAAGCAAAAACTGGTTTTTAGAAATGTTTGCACATTTACTACAAATCAAAAACTGAAATATCACATTTACATACACTCCCAGTCAAAAGTTTGGACACACCTATTCATTCAAGGGTTTTTCTTCATTTAAAAAAATGTTTTACATTGTAGAAAAATAGAGAAGACATCAAAACTATGAAATAACACATATGGAATCATGTAGTAACCAAAAAAGTGTTAAACAAATCAAAATATATTTTATATTGGAGCTTCTTCAAATAGCCACCCTTTGCCTTGATAACAGCTTTGCACAGTCTTGGCATTCTCTCAATCAGCTTCATGAGGAAGTCACCTGGAATGCATTTCAATTAACAGGTGTGCCTTCTTAAAAGTTAATTTGTGGAATTTATTTCCTTCTTAATGCGTTTGAGCAAATCAGTTGTGTTGTCACGGAAGAATACTGTACCAAGTTAGCTAGCTGAATAAACTAAGTTAGTCTATTCCTAGAAAACATTGAACCGCTGTAGTTTACAACAAGTATAGTTTCTGAGGTGGATGTTGGGAGAGTTTTATATTTGGGTGTTTCAGTGAAACGTAAGTGAGGGAGGCCCCGCTCTCTCCTTTCCCAGATGTTTAGTTCATTTCATTCCGATCTCCTTTGCATTATTGTAGCCATTTTCTGCAGCTTGTCAACTATGCCTCTGTCTATCCCTGTTCTCTCCTCTCCGCACAGGCTATACAAACGCCTCACACCGCGTGGCTGCTGCCTCTCTAACCTGGTGGTCCCTGCACGCACCACCCACGTGGAGTTCCAGGTCTCAGGCAGCCTCTGGAACTGCCGTTCTGCTGCCAACAAGGCAGAGTTCATCTCAGCCTATGCTACCCTCCAGTCCCTCGACTTCTTGGCGCTGACGGAAACATGGATTACCACTGAAAACACTGCTACTCCTACTGCTCTCTCCTCGTCTGACCATGTGTTCTCGCATACCCCGAGAGCATCTGGTCAGCGGGGTGGTGGCACAGGAATCCTCATCTCTCCCAAGTGGACATTCTCTCTTTTTCCCCTGACCCATCTGTCTATCTCCTCATTTGAATTCCATGCTGTCACTAGCCCATTCAAGCTTAACATCCTTGTCATTTATCGCCCTCCAGGTTCCCTTGGAGAGTTCATCAATGAGCTTGACGCCTTGATAAGTTCCTTTCCTGAGGATGGCTCACCCCTCACAGTTCTGGGTGACTTCAACCTCCCTACGTCTACTTTTGACTCATTTCTCTCTGCCTCCTTCTTTCCACTCCTCTCCTCTTTTGACCTCACCCTTTCACCGCCCCCCCCCTACTCACAAGGCAGGCAATACGCTTGACCTCATCTTTACTAGATGCTGTTCTTCTACTAATCTCACTGCAACTCCCCTCCATGTCTCCGACCACTACTTTGTATCCTTTTCTCTCTCGCTCTCCTCCAACACTACTCAGTCTGCCCCTACTCAGATGGTAATGCGCCGTCGCAACCTTCGCTCTCTCTCTCCCGCTACTCTCTCCTCTTCCATCCTATCATCTCTTCCCTCTGCTCAATCCTTCTCCCTCCAATCTCCTGATTCTGCCTCCTCAACCCTCCTCTCCTCCCTTTCTGCATCCTTTGACTCTCTATGTCCCCTATCCTCCCGGCCGGCTCGGTCCTCCCCTCCTGCTCCGTGGCATGATGACTCATTGCGAGCTCACAGAACAGGGCTCCGGGCAGCCGAGCGGAAATGGAGGAAAACTAGACTCCCTGCGGACCTGGCATCTTTTCACTCCCTCCTCTCTACATTTTCTTCATCTGATTCTGCTGCTAAAGCCACTTTCTACCACTCTAAATTCCAAGCATCTGCCTCTAACCATAGGAAGTTCTTTGCCACATTCTCCTCCCTGCTGAATCCTTCTCTCCCCCCCCCCCCTCCTCACTCTCTGTGGATGACTTCGTCAAACATTTTGAAAAGAAGGTTTGTTAAGTCAAATGACACTGCTGGTCCTGCTC
This sequence comes from Coregonus clupeaformis, assembly GCF_020615455.1. Taxonomy (NCBI): domain Eukaryota; kingdom Metazoa; phylum Chordata; class Actinopteri; order Salmoniformes; family Salmonidae; genus Coregonus; species Coregonus clupeaformis. The sequence continues at coordinate 36,527,886 of NC_059203.1, read as the reverse complement.
ACACTGCCCTACCCTATGCTTTGACTTCTTTCTCCCCTCTCTCTCCAGATAAAATCTTGCGACTTGTGACGGCCGGCCGCCCAACAACCTGCCCGCTTGACCCTATCCCCTCCTCTCTTCTCCAGAACATCTCCAGTGACGTTCTCCCTTACCTCACCTCGCTCATCAACTCATCCTTGACCGCTGGCTATGTCCCTTCCGTCTTCAAGAGAGCGAGAGTTGCACCCCTTCTCAAAAAACCAACACTCGATCCCTCTGATGTCAACAACTACAGACCAGTATCCCTTCTTTCTTTTCTCTCCAAAACTCTTGAGCGTGCCGTCTTTAGCCAACTCTCTTGCTAATTCTCTCAGAATGACCTTCTTGATCCAAACCAGTCAGGTTTCAAGACTGGTCATTCAACTGAGACTGCTCTTCTCTGTGTCACGGAGGCTCTCCGCACTGCTAAAGCTAACTCTCTCTCATCTGCTCTTGTCCTTCTAGACCTGTCTGCTGCCTTTGATACTGTGAACCATCAGATCCTCCTCTCCACCCTCTCCGAGCTGGGCATCTCCGGCGTGGCTCACTCTTGGATTGCGTCCTACCTGACCGGTCGCTCCTACCAAGTGGCGTGGCGAGAATCTGTCTCCGCACCATGTGCTCTCACCACTGGTGTCCCCCAGGGCTCAGTTCTAGGCCCTCTCCTATTCTCGCTATACACTAAGTCACTTGGCTCTGTCATATCCTCACATGGCCTCTCCTATCATTGCTACGCAGACGACACACAACTAATCTTCTCCTTTCCCCCTTCTGATAACCAGGTGGCGAATCGCATCTCTGCATGTCTGGCAGACATATCAGTGTGGATGACGGATCACCACCTCAAGCTGAACCTCGGCAAGACGGAGCTGCTCTTCCTCCCGGGGAAGGACTGCCCGTTCCATGATCTCGCCATCACGGTTGACAACTCCGTTGTGTCCTCCTCCCAGAGTGCGAAGAGCCTTGGCGTGACCCTGGACAACACCCTGTCGTTGTCCGCTAACATCAAGGCGGTGACCCGATCCTGTAGGTTCATGCTCTACAACATTCGGAGAGTACGGCCCTGCCTTACACAGGAAGCGGCACAGGTCCTAATCCAGGCACTTGTCATCTCCCGTCTGGATTACTGCAACTCGCTGTTGGCTGGGCTCCCTGCATGTGCCATTAAACCCCTACAACTCATCCAGAATGCCGCAGCCCGTCTGGTGTTCAACCTTCCCAAGTTCTCTCACGTCACCCCGCTCCTCCGCACACTCCACTGGCTTCCAGTTGAAGCTCGCATCTGCTACAAGACCATGGTGCTTGCCCACGGAGCTGTGAGGGGAACGGCACCTCCGTACCTTCAGGCTCTGATCAGTCCCTACACCCAAACGAGGGCATTGTGTTCATCCACCTCTGGCCTGCTGGCCCCCCTACCTCTGCGGAAGCACAGTTCCCGCTCAGCCCAGTCAAAACTGTTCGCTGCTCTGGCACCCCAATGGTGGAACAAGCTCCCTCACGACGTCCGGACAGCGGAGTCACTCACCACCTTCCGGAGACACTTGAAACCCCATATCTTTAAGGAATACCTGGGATAGGATAAAGTAATCATTCTACCCACCTTACCCCATCCCCCAAAATAATTAAAAAATTAATTAATTAAATAAATTACATATTGTAAAGTGGTTACCCACTGGCTATAAGGTGAATGCACCATTTTGTAAGTCGCTCTGGATAAATGACGTAAATGTAAATGTGGAAGGGTATACAGAAGATAGCCCTATTTGGTAAAAGACCAAGTCCATATTATGGCAAGAACAGCTCAAATAAGCAAAGAGAAACGACAGTCCATCATTACTTTAAGACATGAAGGTCAGTCAATACTGAACATTTCAAGAACTTTGAAAGTTTCTTCAAGTGCAGTTGCAAAACCCATCAAGAGCTATGATGAAACTGGCTCTCATGAGGACTGCCACAAGAATGGAAGACCAAGAGTTACCTCTGCTGCAGAGGATAAGTTAATTAGAGTTACCAGCCTCAGATATTGCAGCCCAAATAAATGCTTCACAGAGTTCAAGTCACAGACACATCTCAACATCAACTGTTCAGAGGGGACTGGGTGAATCAGGCCTCCATGGTCGTATTTCTGCAAAGAAACCACTACTAAAGGACACCAACAAGAAGAAGAGACCTGCTTGGGCCAAGAAACATGAGCAATGGACATTAGACCGATGGAAATGTGTCCTTTGGTCTGGAGTCCAAATTGGAGATTTTTGGTTACAACCGCCGTGTCTTTGTGAGACGGTGTGTGGGTGAACGGATGATCTCTGCATGTGTTTTTCCCACCGTAAAGCATGGAGGAGGAGGTGTTATGGTGTGGGGGTGCTTTGCTGGTGACACTGTCTGTGATTTATTTAGAATTCAAGGCACACTTAACCAGCATGGCTACCACAGCATTCTGCAGCGATACGCCATCCCATCTGGTTTGGGCTTAGTGGGACTATCATTTGTTTTTCAACAGGACAATGACACAACACACCTCCAGGCTGTGTAAGGGCTATTTTACCAAGAAGGAGAGTGATGGAGTGCTGCATCAGATGACCTGGCCTCCACAATCCCCCGACCTCAACCCAATTGAGATGGTTTGGGATGAGTCGGACGGCAGAGTGAAGGAAAAGCAGCCAACAAGTGCTCAGCATATGTGGGAACTCCTTCAAGACTGTTGGAAAAGCATTCCAGGTGAAGCTGGTTGAGAGAATGCCAAGAGTGTGCAAAGCTGTCATCAAGGGAAAGGGTGGCTATTTGAAGAATCTCAAATAGAAACTATATTTTGATTTGTTTAACACTTTTTTGTTTACTACATGATTCCATATGTGTTATTTCATAGTTTTGATGTCTTCACTATTATTCTACAATGTAAAATATAGTCAAAATAAAGAAAAATCCTTGAATGAGTAGGTGTGTCCAAACTTTTGACTGGTAGTGTAAGTATTCAGACCCTTTACTCAGTACTTTGTTGAAGCACCTTTGTCAGTGATTACAGTCTTGAGTCTTCTTGGTTATGACGCTACACGCTTGGCACACCTGTATTTGGGAAGTTTCTCCCATTCTTCTCTGCAGATCCTCGCAAGAACTGTCAGGTTGGATGGGGAGCGTCGCTGCACAGCTATTGTCAGGTCTCTTCAGAGATGTTCGATCTGGTTTAAGTCCGGGCTCTTGCTGGGCCACTCATGGACATTTAGAGACTTGTACCGAAGCCACTCGTACATTGTCTTGGCTGTGTGCTTAGGGTCGTTGTCCTGTTGGAAGGTGTACCTTTGCCCCAGTCTGAGGTCCTGAGCACTTTGGATTAGGTTTTCAACAAGGATCTCTCTGTACTTTGCTCCGTTCATCTTTCCCTCGATCCTGACTGGTCTCCCATTCTCTGCCGCTAAAAAACTTCCCCACAGCATTATGCTGCCACCACCATGCTTCACCGTAGGGATGGTGCCAGGTTTCCTCCAGACGTGACACTAGGCATTCAGGCCAAATAGTTCAATCTTGGCTTCATCAGACCAGGGTTTTGTTAACCTTACTCAGATATGTGCTTTGACACAATCCTGTCTTGTAGCTCTACGGACAATTCCTTCGACCTCATGGCTTGGTTTTTACTCTGACATGCACTGTCAACCTTGGGACCTTATATAGACATGTGTGTGCCTTTCCAAATCATGTCCAATCAATTGGATGTACCACAGGTGGACTCCAATCAAGTTGTAGAAACAGCTCTAGGATGATCAATGGAAACAGGATGCACCTTAGCCCAATTTCAAGTATCATAGCAAAGGGTCTGAATACTTATGTATATAAGGTATTTCTGTTTTGTTTTTTTGTTGCAAAAAAAACAAACAAAAAAAACCTGCTTTTGCTTTGTTATTATGGGGTATTGTTTGTAGATTGATAAATCTTTTTATTTATTTAATCTATTTTAGAATAAGGCTGTAACGTAACAAAATGTGGAAAAAGGGAAGGGGTCTGAATACTTTCTGAATGCACTGTATACCCCCATAGGAAATTGGAATGGATGTTAGTTTTTCATATGGGATTAAAGGACCTTTACTCTGTGTTTCCTAAAGATAACAAAGGCCTTACGGTCCATCATCGGTGCCAGTCGTGATGGATGAGGAAGGTCCATTTCTGGAGCTATTACGGTGCTGTGTCTCTATACTGTTCCCTCCTCTCCTCAGTGGTGGTGTGGTCCTGAGGATGTCACTGTCTGCTGAGGGAGAGGGGATGTCATCATCCAAACTCAGTAACCAGAGAACCATGTCCGTAGCCAGCGTGCCCATGCATAGTTGGCTAGTTTGACATGGAGCTGGCTGCAGGTTATTTCTTTATTTTTTATTTCACCTTTATTTAACCAGGTAAGCCTGTTGAGAACAAGTTCTCATTTACAACTGCGACCTGGCCAAGATAAAGCAAAGCAGTGCGATAAAAACAACAACACAGAGTTACATATGGGGTAAAACAAAACATAAAGTCAAAAATACAACAGAAAATATATATAGAGTGTGTGCAAATGTAGCAAGTTATGGGGGTAAGGCAATAAATAGGCCATAGTGCAAATAATTACAATTAGTATTAACACTGGAATGATAGATGTGCAAGAGATGATGTGCAAATAGAGATACTGGGGTGCAAATGAGCAAAATAAATAACAATATGGGGATGAGGTAGTTGAGTGGGCTAATTTCAGAAGGGCTGTGTACAGGTGCAGTTATCGGTAAGGTGCTCTGACAACTGATGCTTAAAGTTAGTGAGGGAGATAAGCGTCTCCAGCTTCAGAGATTTTTGCAGTTCATTCCAGTCATTGGCAGCAGAGAACTGGAAGGAATGGCAGCCAAAGGAGGTGTTGGCTTTGGGGATGACCAGTGAGATATACCTGCTGGAGCGCATACTACGGGTGGGTGTTGCTATGGTGACAAATGAGCTAAGATAAGGCGGAGATTTGCCTAGCAGTGATTTATAGATGGCCTGGAGCCAGTGGGTTTGGCAACGAATATGTATTGAGGACCAGCCAACAAGAGCGTACAGGTCACAGTGGTGGGTAGTATATGGGGCTTTGGTGACAAAACGGATGGCACTGTGATAGACTACATCCTATTTGCTGAGTAGAGTGTTGGAGGCTATTTTGTAAATGACATCGCCGAAGTCAAGGATTGGTAGGATAGTCAGTTTTATGAGGGCATGTTTGGCAGCATGAGTGAAGGAGGCTTTGTTGCGAAATAGGAAGCCGATTCTAGATGTAACTTTAGATTGGAGATGCTTAATGTGAGTCTGGAAGGAGAGTTTACAGTCTAACCAGACACCTAGGCATTTGTAGTTGTCCACATACTCTCGGTCAGACCCGTCGAGAGTAGTGATTCTAGTCGGGTGGGCGGGTGCCAGCAGTTTTCGATTGAAGAGCATGCATTTAGTTTTACTAGTGTTTAAGAGCAGTTGGAGGCTACGGAAGGAGTGTTGTATGGCATTGAAGCTCGTTTGGAGGTTTGTTAACACAGTGTCCAATGAAGGGCCAGATGTATACAAAATGGTGTCGTCTGCGTAGAGGTGGATCTGAGAGTCACCAGCAGCAAGAGCGACATCATTGATATACACAGAGAAAAGAGTCGGCCCAAGAATTGAACCCTGTGGCACCCCCATAGAGACTGCCAGAGGTCCAGACAACAGGCCCTCCGATTTGACACATTGAACTCTATCTGAGAAGTAGTTGGTGAACCAGGCGAGGCAGTCATTTGAGAAACCAAGGCTATTTAGTCTGCCAATAAGAATGCGGTGGTTGACAGAGTCGAAAGCCTTGGCCAGGTCAATGAAGACGGCTGTACAGTACTGTCTATTATCGATCGCGGTTATAATATCGTTTAGGACCTTGAGCGTGACTGAGGTGCACCCATGACCAGCTCGAAAACCGGATTGCATAGCGGAGAAGCTACGGTGGGTTTGAAATGGTCAGTGATCTGTTTGTTAACTTGGCTTTCAAAATTTTTCGAAAGGCAGGGCAGGATGGATATTGGTCTGTAACAGTTTGGATCTAGAGTGTCACCCCCTTTGAAGAGGGGGATGACCGCGGCAGCTTTCCAATCTCTGGGGATCTCAGACGTTACGAAAGAGAGGTTGAACAGGCTAGTAGTAGGGGTTGCGACAATTTCTGCGGCTATTTTTAGAAAGAAAGGGTCCAGATTGTCTAGCCCAGATGATTTGTAGGGGTCCAGATTTTGCAGCTCTTTCAGAACATCAGCTGTCTGAATTTGTGTGAAGGAGAAGTGGGGGGGGGCATGGGCAAGTTGCAGCGGAGGGTGCAGAGCTGGTGGCCGGGGTTGTGGTAGCCAGGTGGAAAGCAAGCCCAGCCGTAGCAAAATGCTTGTTGAAATTCTCGATTATTGTAGATTTATCAGTAATACCTCCGGACCATCTGCTACAGCCCGGAACGTCTGCTCTGCTGTACTTCAGCATGCAGCAAAGAACATTTGGCCTAACAGGATGTTGTCTGCACTGCTTGTCCTACAACTCTGTCTACATCTGTCTGTAGTCAGACCAGTGGCGAGAGAGACATCCACAGTCTATAGCTGGAGGTCTGACCCCACACAGCCCAGGGATGGATGCCTAACTGCGGGTCCAGTCCGGGAAACTCCACCCTGGGGCATTCCTCTGTAAGGGTTGGTGTGAGGTGTGACCCAGGTGCGGTGCAGGATATACAGTAGGCAGTAGACAGAGATGGTGAAACAAGGATCTTTACTGGTGGTCCCGAAGCCAGAATACAAAATAACGGACTTATCACGATAAAAGAAAGGCCAAGACAATAAGTCTCCAAAAACTGTCTGATAGCAAAAATACGAAATACTACCTAAGACTGAAACAAATAACGAAACAGGGAGAACACTTCTCAAGTACCTGTTCATAGGTCTCTGATCAGACACTGCATAGTACTGTTGGACATAGAGACACTATCAGAGAAAACTGAGCAAGGGAACACAGGGAAGTGAGGGCATAAATACACAGGCAAACAGGTAGACACAGGTGACACCAATAAGAGAATGATTAGTCCAGACTGTGAGTGAGGAGGTGCCTTAGGTTGTCGGAGGATGACACCTAGTGGGTCGCTCCGGAACTGCGACCCCTCCTGTAACATCCTCAGGTTCTGACTGGAATGTTGGAACCTCCCACAGGAGTACAGCTCCCAGTTTGCGGCCCATAGAAGTTGAATTATATTTATATTTCTATGGTGCAGCATGCATGGTGGAATGGGTGTTTGTTCTGAAATATTCAGTGGAACTGTGACACAATCCCAACTTGACTATACAGTGAGGGAAAAAAGTATTTGATCCCCTGCTGATTTTGTACGTTTGCCCACTGACAAAGAAATGATCAGTCTATAATTTTAATGTTAGGTTTATTTGAACAGTGAGAGACAGAATAACAACAAAAAAATCCAGACAAACGCATGTCAAAAATGTTATAAATTGATTTGCATTTTAATGAGGGAAATAAGTATTTGACCCCCTCTCAATCAGAAAGATTTCTGGCTCCCAGGTGTCTTTTATACAGGTAACGAGCTGAGATTAGGAGCACACTCTTAAAGGGAGTGCTCCTAATCTCAGTTTGTTACCTGTATAAAATACACCTGTCCACAGAAGCAATCAATCAATCAGATTCCAAACTCTCCACCATGGCCAATACCAAAGAGCTCTCCAAGGATGTCAGGGACAAGATTGTAGACCTACACAAGGCTGGAATGGGCTACAAGACCATCAGCAAGCAGCTTGGTGAGAAGGTGAATACATTTGGTGCGATTATTCGCAAATGGAAGAAACACAAAATTACTGTCAATCTCCCTCGGCCTGGGGCTCCATGCAAGATCTCACCACGTGGAGTTGTAATGATCATGAGAACGGTGAGGAATCAGCCCAGAACTACACAGGAGGATCTTGTCAATGATCTCAAGACAGCTGGGACCATAGTCACCAAGAAAACAATTGGTAACACACTACGCCGTGAAGGACTGAAATCCTGCAGCGCCCACAATGTCCCCCTGCTCAAGAAAGCACATATACAGGCCTGTCTGAAGTTTGCCAATGAACATCTGAATGATTCAGAGGAGAACTGGGTGAAAGTGTTGTGGTGAGATGAGAACAAAATCGAGCTCTTTGGCATCAACTCAACTCGCCGTGTTTGGAGGAGGAGGAATGCTGCCTATGACCCCAAGAACACCATCCCCACCGTCAAACATGGAGGTGGAAACATTATGCTTTGGGGGTGTTTTTCTGCTAAGGGGACAGGACAACTTCACCGCATCAAAGGGACGATGGACAGGCCATGTACCGTCAAATCTTGGGTGAGAACCTCCTTCCCTCAGCCAGGGCATTGAAAATGGGTCGTGGATGGGTATTCCAGCATGAAAATGACCCAAATCACACGGCCAAGGCAACAAAGGAGTGGCTCAACGAGAAGCACATTAAGGTCCTGGAGTGGCCTAGCCAGTCTCCAGACCTTAATCCCATAGAAAATCTGTGGAGGGAGCTGAAGGTTCGAGTTGCCAAACGTCAGCCTCAAAACCTTAATGACTTGGAGAAGATCTGCAAAGAGGAGTGGGACAAAATCCCTCCTGAGATGTGTGCAAACCTGGTGGCCAACTACGAGAAACGTCTGACCTCTATGATTGCCAACAAGGGTTTTGCCACCAAGTACTAAGTCATGTTTTGCAGAGGGGTCAAATACTTATTTCCCTCATTAAAATGCAAATCAATTTATAACATTTTTGACATGCGTTTTTCTGGATTTTTTTGTTGTTATTCTGTCTCTCACTGTTCAAATAAACCTACCATTAAAATTAAAGACTGATCATGTCTTTGTCAGTGGGCAAACGTACAAAATCAGCAGGGGATCAAATACCCTTTTCCCTCACTGTAACTAAGCAAAGGAGAAAAGAGATTAGAATAGTGAAGACATGGGATCGGTCAATTGCATGCTTTGAATGGTAGAGGTCTGGAGAGGGATCACTCCTGCAGCAGTGCCGAGTGCCCCTCAATAGACCAAAGATAAACATAATAACATGTAAACGGGCCTATCTATATAATGAATATGAATTCGGAGGGCAGAAATTATTCAATATTTAAGCATTAGACCTCTCACTAAAGGATTCAGTCATACAAAAACTATACTTAAATCCGAACTGGTTCTCTAGCAGATTAGTAAGAATGGCTCATCCCGTGTTCAAGATTGGCCTTTTTCCCTTCATTCAGATTACAACCTCTCACTTTCGATTATTTGAATATGAAATAATCTCCAAAATATCGCTATTTTTAAAACTAGCCATAGAAAGCTGGTTGCAATTTCAGTTTAATCCACCTGAAAAGACAGAACAAATATTACAACAAATATTATGGTTAAACTCAAATATACTAACTGATAAAAAAAACATAATAAAAATAAAATAAAAATAAATGGTACAATGTCTGCTCTATCCAAAATTACAACCAACTGATTGCAGCATTATCGCAAAAATGGAGGAAGCAAGTGGAAACGGGAGAAGGTAAGGAACTTGTCTGTCGGCCCTGCATTTGTCACACCCTGATCTGTTTCACCTGTCTTTGTGATTGTCTCTACCCCCCTCCAGGTGTCGCCCACCTTCCCCATTATCCCCAGTATATTTATACCTGTGTTCTCTGTTTGTCTGTTGCCAGTTCATTTTGTTTCGTCAAGCCTACCAGTGGCTTTCCCCTTGCTCCTGTCTTTCTCAAGTTCCTGTTTTCTAGTTTTCCCGGTTTTGACCATTCTGCCTGCCCTGAGCCTGCCTGCCATTCTGTACCTTGTCACACCACCCTGGATTATTGACCTCTGCCTGCCCTGACCCTGAGACTGCCTGCTGTTCTGTACCTTTTGGACTCTGATCTGGATTACTGACCTCTGCCTGCCCTTGACCTATCGGTTGCCTGCCCCCAATTTTTGTAATAAACTTTTGTTACTTCGACACTGTCTGCATCTGGGTGTTCTCCTGAAAAGTGACAGCAAAAATTGTGATAAATAAAAAAGTATACCAGTTTCATTTAAGGACCAAAAAATGTACAGCTGTGCCATACAGGTAGCAAAATAGCTGGGAGGAGATTTTTGATGTACTGAATCCATGGCACATGGTTTGTGAACTGATACACAAAACAACGCCGGATTCAAAACATATACTTTTTCAATTTAAAATATTATACAAAATTCTTGCAACCAATAGAATGTTATATATGTATGATTTTTTTTAAAATCTTTCATTTACAATCTGTAGAAACTATGAGAATAGAAAGATTCAGAACTTATGTGAAACATCACAGCACAGTGGGAAAATATATGGCAGCTAGAAATCAAAACTGGATGGTCTTCTGAGAGAGATGGGAGGGGTTGAGGGAAGCTGAAGGCTGGGACTAAAAACAAACAAAAGATAACTAATATAAAATATAATGTGTCCGTAAATTTATATAGTATGTATGAGCTGGAAGTAGACTTATTGTTGTCCATTAGTTTACTCCAATTAGGGTAGGGGTGTTAGGGTTAGGGGAAAATAACAACGGAGGAAAATATTTTTCCAAAAATATATATATTTCATAAAATTATATATATATTTACAAAAAATACAGTACCAGTCAAAAGTTTGGACACACCTACTCATTCAAGGGTTTTTCTCATTTTTACTATTTTCTACATTGTAGAATAATAGTGAAGACATCAAAACTATGAAATAACACTTATGGAATCATGTAGTAAACAAAAAAGTGTTAAACAAATCAAAATATAGTTGATATTTGAGATTCTTCAAATAGCCACCCTTTCCCTTGATGACAGCTTTGCACACTCTTGGCATTCTCTCAACCAGCTTTACCTGGAATGCTTTTCCAACCATTTTGAAGGAGTTCCCACATACGCTTAGCACTTGTTGGCTGCTTTTCCTTCACTCTGTCGTCCGACTCATCCCAAACCATCTCAATTGGGTTGAGGTCGGGAGATTGTGTAGGCCAGGTCATCTGATGCAGCACTCCATCACTCTTCTTCTTGGTAACATAGCCCTTACACAGCCTGGAGGTGTGTTGGGTCATTGTCCTGTTGAAAAACAAATTATAGTCCCACTAAGCCCAAACCACATGCGATGGCATATTGCTGCAGAATGCTGTGGTAGCCATGCTGGTTAAGTGTGCCTTGAATTCTAAATAAATCACAGACAGTGTCCCCAGCAAAGCACCCCCACACCATAACACCTCCTCCTCAATGCTTTACGGTGGGAACTGCACATGCGGAGATCATCCGTTCACCCACACCGTGGGTCCGGTTGGAACCAAAAATCTCCAATTTGGACTCCAGACCAAAGGACACATTTCCATCGGTCTAATGTCCATTGCTCGTGTTTCTTGGCCCAAGCAGGTCTCTTCTTATTATTGGTGTCCTTTAGTAGTGGTTTCTTTGCAGCAATTCGACCATGAAGGCCTGATTCACACAGTATCCTCTGAACAGTTGATGTTGAGATGTGTATGTGACTTGAACTCTGTGAACCATTAATTTGGCTGCAATTTCTGAGGCTGGTAACTCTAATTAACTTATCCTCTGCAGCAGAGGTAACTCTGGGTCTTCCATTCCTGTGGTGGTCCTCATGAGAGCCAGTTTCATCATAGCGATTGATGGTTTTTGCGAGTGCACTTTCAAAGTTCTTGAAATGTTCAGTATTGACTGACCTTCATGTCTTAAAGTAATGATGGACTGTTGTTTCTCTTTGCTTATTTGAGCTGTTCTTGCCATAATATGGACTTGGTCTTTTACCAAATAGGGCTATCTTCTGTATACCCCCCTACCTTGTCACAACACAACTGATTGACTCAAATGCATTAAGAAGGAAATCAATTCCACAAATTAACTTTTAAGAAGGCACACCTGTTAATTGAAATGCATTCCAGGTGACTACCTCATGAAGCTGGTTGAGAGAATGACAAGAGTGTGCAATGCTGTGTTCAAGGCAAAGGGTGGCTATTTAAGAATCTCAAATATAAAATATATTTTTGGTTACTACATGACTCCATATGTGTTATTTCATAGTTTTGATGTCTTCACTATTATTCTACAATGTAAAAAATACTAAAAATAAAGAAAAACCCTTGAATGAGTAGGTGTGCCCAAACATTTGACTGGTAGTGTATATACAGCGGCTTGCAAAAGTATTCACCCCCCTTGGCATTTTTCCTATTTTGTTGCCTTACAACCTGGAATTAAAATATATTTTTGGGGGTTTGTATCATTTGATTTACACAACATGCCATCCACTTTGAAGATGCAAAATATTTTTCTTTGTGAAACAAACAAGAAATAAGACAGAAAAACAGAAAACCTGAGCGTGCATAACTATTCACCCCCCCAAAGTCAATACTTTGTTTAGCCCCCTTTTGCAGCAATTACAGCTGCAAGTCTCTTGGGATATCTCTATAAGCTTGGCACATCTAGCTACTGGGATTTTTGCCCATTCTTCAAGGCAAAACTGCTCCAGCTCCTTCAAGTTGGATGGGTTCCGTTGGTGTACAGCAATCTTTAAGTCATACCACAGATTCTCAATTGGATTGAGGTCTGGGCTTTGACTAGGCCATTCCAAGACATTTAAATGTTTCCCCTTAAACCACTCAAGTGTTGCTTTAGCAGTATGCTTAGGGTCATTATCCTGCTGGAAGGTGAACATCCGTCCCAGTCTCAAATCTCTGGAAGACTGAAACAAGTTTCCATCAAGAATTTCCCTGTATTTAGCGCCATCCATCATTCCTTCAATTCTGACCAGTTTCCCAGTCCCTGCCGATGAAAAACATCCCCACAGCATGATGCTGCCACCACTATGGTGTTCTCGGGGTGATGAGAGGTGTTGGGTTTGCGCCAGACATAACGTTTTCCTTGATGGCCAAAAAGCTCGATTTTAGTCTCATCTTACCAGAGTATCTTCTTCCATATGTTTGGAGAGTCTCCCACATGCCTTTTGGCCAACACCAAACGTGTTTGCTTATTTTTTTCTTGAAGCAATGGCTTTTTTCTGGCCACTCTTCCATAAAGCACAGCTCTGTGGAGTATACGGCTTAAAGTGGTCCTATGGACAGACTCCAATCTCCGCTGTGGAGCTTTGCAGCTCCTTCAGGGTTATCTTTGGTTTCTTTGTTGCCTCTCTGATTAATGCCCTCCTTGCCTGGTCGATTAGTTTTGGTGGGCAGCCCTCTCTTGGCAGGTTTGTTGTGGTGCCATATTCTTTCCATTTTTTAATAATGGATTTAATGGTGCTCCGAGGGATGTTCAAAGTTTCTGATATTTTTTTATAACCCAACCCTGATCTGTACTTCTCCACAACTTTGTCCCTGACCTGTTTGGAGAGCTCCTTATTCTTCATGGTGCCCCTTGCTTAGTGGTGTTGTAGACTCTGGGGCCTTTCAGAACAGGTGTATATATACTGAGATCATGTGACAGATCATGTGACATTTAGATTGCACACAGGTGGACTTTATTTAACTAATTATGTGACTTCTGAAGGTAATTGGTTGCACCAGATCTTATTTAGGGGGTTCATAGCAAAGGGGGTGAATACACATGCACGTACCACTTCTCCATTATTAATTTTTTTGAATTTTTTGAAACAAGTTATTTTTTTCATTTCACTTCACCAATTTGGACTATTTTTTGTATGTCCATTACATGAAATCCAATTAAAAATCCATTTAAATTACAGGTTGTAATGCAACAAAATAGGAAAAACACCAAGGGGGATGAATACTTTTGCAAGGCACTGTATTTAGCAGCTCATGGCTTGGGTGTAGAAGTTGTACAGGGTCCTGTTGGTTCCAGACTTGGTGCATCGGTACCACTTGTCATGCGGTAGCAGAGAGAAGGGTCTATGACTTGGGTGGCCGGAGTCTTTGACAATTTTTAAGGCCTTCCTCTGACACCGCCTGATATAGAGGTCCTGGATGGCAGGGAGCTCGGCCCCAGTGATGTACTGAGCCGTACGCACTACCCTCTGTACTGCCTTGCGGTCAGATGCCAAAATCCACAAAGAAACTGTTAATTGGCCACAAAATCTACGTTTTGCAATGGCCATCTCAGTCTACGGACTTGAAACTCAATGGAAACCTGTGGTTTGAATTGAAGAGGGCAGTCCATAAGTGCAGATGAAGGATATCAATGATCTGGAAGGATTCTGTATGGAGAAAATCAGCTTCTTGATATGCCACTCCTGTCAGGTGGATGGATTATCTTCGCTAAAGGAGAAATGTTCACTAATAGGGATGTAAACAGGTCTGTGCACAAAATTTGAGAGAAATAAGCTTTTTGTGCGTATGGAAAATTTCTGGGATCTTTATGTTTCAGCTCATGAAACATGGGACCAGTACTTTACATGTCGTGTTTATATTTTTGATCAGTGTATATTGAAAATAAAATACAGAAATATCTAATTTACATAAGTATTCACATCCCTGAGTCAATACATTGTAGAAGCACCTTTGGTAGCGATTACAGCTGTGAGTCTTTCTGGGTACGTCTCTAAGAGCTATCCACACCTAGATTGTGCAACATTAGCCCATAATTATTTTCAAAATTCTTCAAGCTCTGTCAAATTGGTTGTTGATCATTGTTATACAACCATTTTCAGGTCTTGCAAAATATTTTCAAGTAGATTTAAAGTCAAAACTCCCGAGTGGCCAGCGGTCTAAGGCACTGCATCTCAGTGCCCTGGTTCGACCCTGGTTCGATTCCAGGCTGTATTACAATCCGGCCGTGATTGGGTGGCGCACAATTGGTCCAGCGTTGTCCGGGGTAGGCCATCATTGTAAATAAGAATTTGTTCTTAACTGACTTGCCTAGTTAAATAAAAAATGGCACTTCATTCTTTTGTCTTGCCCATTCTCCCTCTGAATGGCACACATACACAATCCATGTCTCAATTGTCTCAAGGCTTAAAAATCCTTCTTTAACCTGTCTACTCCCATTCATCTACACGGCTTGAAGTGGATTTAACAAGTGACGTCAATAAGGGATCATAGCTTTCAGCTGGATTCACTTGGTCAGTCTATGTCATGGAAAGAGCAGGTGTTCTTAATGTTTTGTATACTTAGTGTACATCACTTTGGATAAAAGCGTCTGCTAAATGGCATATTAATTAATAATCTCCAGTTTGGCATGTCTCTTCTGTTCCAGTTTGCAGCAGCACTGACAGATGTGTTGACATGACAACTGTGTGGGAGTTTTGAACGACTCTTCCCCCCCTTTTGCTCCATGATGGCTGAAGACCTAGCTAGCCCGTAACTAGCTAACACCAGACACAGATGAAAGGGGAAACCTATAAGTATCTTTGCCATAGATAAATAGCGAAAACCTGTAATTACATTTTCTGACAACCTACAGTAACATTTTGGCACCAGTGGACTAGCTAGCTAGCTATGTAAACCACACCCCTCTGCGAACATGCTTTCTGCAATGACGGTTACAAGGGGGTACTTATTTAAATTTGGTAAGAGAATAAGACGTTACCATTGATTTATTCAAATGAGGGGCTTCATGTGATGTCACACTAAGCCCTTAATAATCCTGCCTATTGAATTCAAGTTTTTGACACGGGGGAAGGGGCCAGTAACTTTATGATCAATCTTTATCAATGTACCAGCAACAGTAATGTTTTATACTTTTGTTATCCTACTTTGATCTGGTTTCATCCAAATATCATCCAATTTAGATTTTGACTGTGCGGGACATTTAAAGGTGCATTGCACTCTAATTGGTGTAATGCAGGGCTCTCCAACCCTGTTCCTGGAGAGCTAGCCTCCTGTAGGTTTTCGCTCCAGCCCCAGTTGTAATTAACCTGATTCAGCTTATCAACCAGCTAATTATTAGAATCAGGTGCGCTAGATTAGGGTTGGAGCAAAAACTTACAGGACGATAGCTCTCCAGGAACTGGGTCGGAGAGCTCTGGTGTAATGTGTATGTAGTATTTTTATTTTCTGTACCTTCATAATAAATGAAATAATATTACGTTGGCATCAAATTACCTGTTACGAAATAAAGTCGCTGAGGCGATCTGATTACATCATAAATATCCACTAAAGCAGGGGTTCTTAAACTTTTTCAGCCTGGGACCCAAATGAGAAATCCTGTGTTTTCCTGGGACCCAAGCTTATGAAAACATGCAACTATAAGTAAATATCGGTACATTTCATTGCCCTTATGCCTAACACAAATGCAATATAGACAAAAACAAATAACAATTAAATGAAATACCCATATAAATAGCAATTCATGTTTATTTTTCCCCATTAATAACACTTACATATCTGTCTAGGTTGGAACTGTTGGTGTTTTACCCAATCAATTACTGGGAGTTGATACATATGGAGTGTGCGACTCTCTTTGTTTTTATAGCTGTTAAAATACAATAAATAATTTTCATTCTGAACTGGAATAAACTGATTGATCACATCACACAGATGTATAACACACACATACACACACACACAGTCCTAATGAGAGGTGTGTGTCTGGTTGAAGTTTTCAGTCTATTCTGGCCTGTTTTTGACAGTGCAACCTTGAGGTCATGCTCAGCATTGAATCTGTTTCTGTACTTGTTTTTTAAGTACACCAGAGTTGCGAATCCTGACTAGCATATGTATGTGGTGCCAAACTGGATCAGAACATCTACTGCTTTCTCAGCCAGGCAAGAGACCGCTTCCTACTGTAGATGAGCAACCCAGAACTGTGTGAGTGTGTTTGCTTCAAAAAGCATCTTGGCAGACTTAGTCCTAGGTCTGATGAGGACACTGCTTGAAAGGGATACCTCACCCATTGAAGTTTTTGAGATCTCTGTGTGTTAGGGAAGCACCGGTCAAAGTTATGCTGCAGGCTGGCCATGTGCTCAGCCATGTCCTTCTTCACAGCTTCACACATAGGTGAATCGATCTGCTGCAGGTGAGCTGACAGAACAGGGAACATGCCATATGCTCTAGCATTCAGCTGTGACTGACACAATTCCAGGCATGCAGTGATTCCTCTGATGCAATCTGCAAGCTCCAAAATGGTTGATTCCTTGGAGGCTTGTGTTCAGCTCATTGAGCTTGCTTCAAGATGTCCACCATTGTTCTTGTACCCAAGAAAGAGAAGGTAACTGCACTAAATGGCTATCTCCCCATAGCACTCACTTCTGTCATCATGAAGTGCTTTGAAAGGCTAGTTAAGGATCATATCACCTACACCTTACCCAACACCCTAGACCCACTGCAATTTGCATACCACCCCAACAGATCCACAGATGATGCAATAGCCATCGCACTGCACACTGCCCTATCACATCTGGACAAGAGGAATACCTATGTAAGAATGCTGTTCATCGACTACAGCTCAGCCTTCAACACCATAGTGCCCTCCAAGCTCATCACTAAGCTCGGGGCCCTGGGTCTGAACCCCGCCCTGTGCAACTGGGTCCTGGACTTCCTGACGGGCTGATCTCTGTGGTGAAGGTAGGAAACAACACCTCCTCCACGCTGGCCCCCTCCTATACTCCCTGTTCACCCATGACTGCGTTGCCACGCATGTCTCCAACTCATTCATGAAGCTTGCTGACGACACAACAGTGGTAGGCCTGATTGCCAACAATGACAATACAGCCTACACGGAGGAGGTGAGGGCCCTGCCGGAGTGGCCTCAGGAAAATAACCTCTCCCTCAACGTCAACAAAACGAAGGAGCTGATCGTGGACTTCAGGAGACAGCAGAGAGAGCATGCCCCTATCCACATCGACCGCAGTGGAGAGGGTGAAAAGCTTCAAGTTCCTCGGCATGCACATCACAGACAACCTGAAATGGTCCATTCACACAGACAGTGTGGTGAAGAAGGCGCAATAGCGCCTCTTCAATCTCAGGTGCTGAAGAAATGTTGGCTTGGCCCCTAAGACCCTCTCGAACTTCTACAGATGCACCATTGAGAGCATCCTGTCGGGCTGTATCACTGCCTTGGTATGGCAATTGCACCGTCCACAACCGAAGGGCTCTCCAGAGGGTGGTGTGGTCAGCGCAACGCATCACCGGGAGCACACTGCCTGCCCTCCAGGACATCTACAGCACCCGGTGTTACAGGAAGGCCAAGAAGATCATCAAGGACCTCAGCCATCCGAGCCACAGCCTGTTCACTCCGTTACCATATAGAAGGCGAAGACAGTACAGGTGCATCAAAGCTGTGACCGAGAGACTGCAAAACAGCTTCTATCTCCGGGCCATCAGACTGTTAAACAGTCACCACTAGCCGGCTATCACCCGTTACTCCAGCCTGCACCTTAGAGACTGCTGCCCTATGTACATAGTCATTGATCACTGGTCACTTTAATAATGTTTACATACCGTTTTACCCACTTCATATGTATATACTGTATTCTAGTCAAGGCTCATTCTATATAACTACTGCTGTACACACTTTTTCTATTCATATACTGTCTATACACACCATTATAAACATACAGTGGGGAGAACAAGTATTTGATACACTGCCGATTTTGCATGTTTTCCTACTTACAAAGCATGTAGAGGTCTGTAATTTTTATCATACTTCAACTGTGAGATACGGAATCTAAAACAAAAATACAGAAAATCACATTGTATGATTTTTAAGTAATTAATTTGCATTTTATTGCATGACATAAGTATTTGATACATCAGAAAAGCAGAACTTAATATTTGGTACAGAAACCTTTGTTTGCAATTACAGAGATCATACGTTTCCTGTAGGTCTTGACCAGGTTTGCACACACTGCAGCAGGGATTTTGGCCCACTCCTCCATACAGACCTTCTCCAGATCCTTCAGGTTTCGGGGCTGTCGCTGGGCAATACGGACTTTCAGCTCCCTCCAAAGATTTTCTATTGGGTTCAGGTCTGTAGACTGGCTAGGCCACTCCAGGACCTTGAGATGTTTCTTACGGAGCCACTCCTTAGTTGCCCTGGCTGTGTGTTTCGGGTCGTTGTCATGCTGGAAGACCCAGCCACGACCCATCTTCAATGCTCTTACTGAGGGAAGGAGGTTGTTGGCCAAGATCTCGCGATACATGGCCCCATCCATCCTCCCCTCAATACGGTGCAGTCGTCCTGTCCCCTTTGCAGAAAAGCATCCCCAAAGAATGATGTTTCCACCTCCATGCTTCACGGTTGGGATGGTGTTCTTGGGGTTGTACTCATCCTTCTTCTTCCTCCAATCACGGCGAGTGGAGTTTAGACCAAAAAGCTCTATTTTTGTCTCATCAGACCACATGACCTTCTCCCATTCCTCCTCTGGATCATCCAGATGGTCATTGGCAAACTTCAGACGGGCCTGGACATGCGCTGGCTTGTGCAGAGGGACCTTGCGTGCGCTGCAGGATTTTAATCCATGACGGCGTAGTGTGTTACTAATGGTTTTCTTTGAGACTGTGGTCCCAGCTCTCTTCAGGACATTGACCAGGTCCTGCCGTGTAGTTCTGGGTAGATCCCTCACCTTCCTCATGATCATTGATGCCCCACAGGGTGAGATCTTGCATGGAGCCCCAGACCGAGGGTGATTGACCGTCATCTTGAACTTCTTCCATTTTCTAATAATTGCGCCAACAGTTGTTGCCTTCTCACCAAGCTGCTTGCCTATTGTCCTGTAGCCCATCCCAGCCTTGTACAGGTCTACAATTTTATCCCTGATGTCCTTACACAGCTCTCTGGTCTTGGCCATTGTGGAGAGGTTGGAGTCTGTTTGATTGAGTGTGTGGACAGGTGTCTTTTATACAGGTAACGAGTTCAAACAGGTGCAGTTAATACAGGTAATGAGTGGAGAACAGGAGGGCTTCTTAAAGAAAAACTAACAGGTTGTCACGCCCTGGCTCTGGGGACTCTTGTATGTTGAGCCAGGGTGTGGGTTTTCATTGTTTTGTGTTCTAGTTTGGTATTTCTATGTTGGCCAGGGTGGTTCCCAATCAGAGACGGCTGTAGCTCGTTGTCTCTGATTGGGAGCCATACTTAGGTAGCCGTTTGGCATTGTTTTGGGGTGGTATCTTGTTCCGTTTGGTTTGTGTAAACGTAGGACTTCACGTTTCGTATCGGTTGTTGTTTTGTTCGTTGTGTTGTACCTTCAATAAACATTATGTACGCATATCACGCTGCGCCTTGGCCCGCTTCTTCTCAGGACGATCGTGACAGAAGATACCACCTCGACTGGTTCAAGCAGCGTGAGGAGGAGAGAGGCTGGACTTGGGAGCAGAGGAGCGAGAGTCTGGCGAGAGCCATGGAGGCCTGGCCCACGGGGAGGAGAGACGCCCAGACATTTTTTAGGGGGGGCTCACGCCGTGGGACGACGGGGCAGCAGGAGGCCGGGATAGAGTGGTTCAGCGGGTTGGCAAAGGAGGCCGCCAGGTTACGGGAGTCACTGGTCACCAGGGGGAAGGAGAATGTAGAGGCACGGCGAGAGGTACTGGGGTGTGTTGACAGTCCGGTCCGGCCCGTTCCTGATCCCCGCGTAGGGCCAGTGGTGTGTGTCCCCAGTACGGTCCGGCTTGTTCCTGTCCCTCGCACCGAGCCTGTGGTGCGCGTCGCCAGCCCGGTCCGGCATGTTCCTGCCCCTCGCACCAAGTCTGTGGTGCGCGTCGCCAGCCCGGTCCGGCCTGTTCCTGGCCCTCGCACCAAGCCAGTGGTGCGCGTCGCCAGCCCGGTCCGGCCCGTTCCTGCTTCCCGCACCAAGCCAGTGGTGCGCGTCGTCAGCCCGGTCCGGCCTGTTCCTGCTCCCCGCACCAAGCCAGTGGTGCGCTTCGTCAGCCCGGTTCGGCCCGTCCCTGCTCCCCGCACCAAGCCAATGGTGCGCGTCGTCAGCCC
The DNA here is from genome assembly GCF_020615455.1 of Coregonus clupeaformis. Classification (NCBI taxonomy): domain Eukaryota; kingdom Metazoa; phylum Chordata; class Actinopteri; order Salmoniformes; family Salmonidae; genus Coregonus; species Coregonus clupeaformis. The sequence continues at coordinate 36,506,997 of NC_059203.1, read as the reverse complement.
GGTCCGGCCCGTCCCTGCTCCCCGCACCAAGCCTGTGGTGCGCGTCATCAGTCCGGCACAGCCCGTGCCTGTTCCACCGGTGCCTGGACCGGCACCGGTCAGCTGCTCCACTCCGGAGCTAGAGCAATCCGCTCCAACAGTGTTCAGTCCAGCTCCGGCCAGCAGGGCCAGACCGGACCAGGGGCGCTTTGGGGGGTTAGAGAGGGAGTGGGGGTCATGCCCGGAGCCGGATCCGCCGCCGAGGCGGAGTGCCCACCCGGCCCCTCCCCTGTTGTGTTTGGTTGGCGCGGTCGGAGTCCGTGCCTTTGGGGGGGGGGGGTACTGTCACGCCCTGGCTCTGGGGACTCTTGTATGTTGAGCCAGGGTGTGAGTTTTCATTGTTTTGTGTTCTAGTTTGGTATTTCTATGTTGACCAGGGTGGTTCCCAATCAGAGACGGCTGTAGCTCGTTGTCTCTGATTGGGAGCCATACTTAGGTAGCCGTTTGGCATTGTTTTGGGATGGTATCTTGTTCTGTTTGGTTTGTGTAACCGTAGGACTTCACGTTTCGTATCGTTTGTTGTTTTGTTCGTTGTGTTGTACCTTCAATAAACATTATGTACGCATATCACGCTGCGCCTTGGCCCGCTTCTTCTCAGGACGATCGTGACACAGGTCTGAGAGAGCCGGAATTCTTACTGGTTGGTAGGTGATCAAATACTTATGTCATGCAATAAAATGCAAATTAATTACTTAAAAATCATACAATGTGATTTTCTGGATTTTTGTTTTAGATTCCGTCTCTCACAGTTGAAGAATGACAGACCTCTACATGCTTTGTAAGTAGGAAAACCTGCAAAATCGGCAGTGTATCAAATACTTGTTCTCCCCACTGTATCTATATATTATATATATATATATATATATATATATATATATATATATATATATATATATATATATACACAAAACAGTACACACAAATCCCCCAAATAAAAATTGTGAAATTAAGAAATATTGATATGATGATATTTCTTAATTTTTATTTGGGGGATTTGTGTGTACTGTTTTGTATTGTTAGGCATTACTGCACTGTTGGAGCTAGAAACAAGCATTTCACTGCACCTGCGATAACATTTGAAAAATATGTGTGATTTGGTTTGATACAGTGCCTTCAGAAAGAATTCACAACCCTTGGATTTTTTCACATTTGTTGTGTTACAGCCTGAATTCAAACACAAATCCAACACAACACATCACTGAGTACCACTCTTCATATTTTCAAGCATGGTGGTGGCCACATCATGTTATGGGTATTGCTTGTCATTGGCAAGCTCTAGGGAGATTTTTATGATAAAAAGAAACGGAGTAGAGCTAAGCACAAGCAAAATCCTAGAGGAAAACCTGGTTCAGTCTGTTTCCAACAGACACTGGGAGACAAATTCACCTTTCAGCAGGGCAATAACCTAAAACACAAGGCCAAATATACACTGGAGTTGCTTACCAAGACGACATTGAATGTTCCTGAGTGACCTAGTAACAGTTTTGACTTAAATTGGCTTGGAAATCTATGGCAACACTTGAAAATGGTTGTTGACAGCCAACTTGACAGTGCTTGAATAATTTCAAAAAGAATAATGTGCAAATATTGTACAATCCAGGTGTGCCAAGCTATTAGAGACTTACCCAGAAAGACTCACAGCTGTAATCGCTGATTCTAACATGTATTGACTGAGGGGTGTGAATACTTATGTAAATTATATATCTGTATTTCATTGTCAATAAATGTAAATATATATATATATATATATATATTTAAAAAATGTTTAATTCAGGCTGTAACACAACAAAATGTGGAATAAGTCAAGGGGTATGAATTATTTCTGAAGGCACTGTATGTCCTTGCATTTCTAGGAAAGTAGGCTCGATCAATACATCTTAAGTGGACAGTTCTAATAGTTAGTTGAACCTCACAAATGAATGCAATTACAGAGCAGATCAGACAACAAACTGCATTGAGTCAGCAGATAGCATGGTCTGAATGTATAGCTAGGCTATATAGGTTGGGCAGTCAATAACTAAAGAGGCCCCACTCTCCTAATCAAAATGCAGTACAAAAAGTCAGAATTCACAATTGCTATACACAAAGCTGATATAGTTTACTGAAAACTGCATTGAGTGGTGGGTGCCACCCACTTGATAATTTCATGTCCATTTCAGGTTTTATATTTGTCATTTTGCTTTCTTTGTTGCCATTGTCTAACAAAAACAGAACATTCATGAATTTTAAGTGTGAAGATTGCAGGAATGAAAACAGACAGACGGGTCTAGGCGAGAAAGGACAGTGTGCTTCCCTGTTTCCTCCAAATAGAGTGATAATTACACACAAACGGCTGAGAAAGTACACGTTCAGATTTGTTAGCTTGGGGGAAGCAGAGTACATGATGACTTTCTCTGCCTCTCAAAAAGCTCCTCAGACTCTCTCTCTCTCTCCACTTCCAAATTCAATAACCTATTCGCAGCAGGAGAAAAGATGAGCTGCACTGTATTTCATTGTGCACCTCAGTAATATCTGTGTTACTATAGCAAAATGCACTGTAAAACAGCAATCAAAATGTAATCACATAACCTTTTTCTCCTAAGTAAGTCCTGAATGACTCGCTAGCATTGACAAATTGTAATGCCATTAAGATAATTCTATGGCCATTCTAATGATTTATACATGTGAAAAAAAGAATCCATTGGATTTCATATTCAACATGTACTAAGTTCTCCTGGCTGGGGGGCTCACCATTGCTAAACCGTTTCCACTGATTGACAGCGGTAGAGTCTTCTGGACTGAACACCCTGGCCCCCAAACAGCCAGAGCAAGAACAGAACAGGCCCAAGAGTGGGGTTCCATGGCACCAAATAGAGGGGCTCCCTTCACAAATAATTAGAATGAAAGTGGATGAGGGGATGATAGTGTTTCTAAAAGGAGGGCTGAAGAGGCCTTGATTGAGTTGTCTTTTATCTGCTAATTAACCTCTTGTCCATTTCATTAGCAAGTGTCTTGCCCCCGTTCCCCAGGCCCCTCCCCCTCTGCATCTTAACTAGCCGTGGGAGGAGGAGAGCTGACATGGGGGCTGAGGTTACGTACTGGAGCAGAGAGAGGTTCAGTCGGCTCATGTTAGACAGCTGACTCTAGGGAAACTGTCTCGCTTCATCATGTCTTTCCTGAATCACATCATTACCAGCTGTCATGTAGCCTTTCATAAAGCGTATGCCAGCAAATAAAGTCTTTGAGAGTCCTCTATCTATGGGAAACTGCCTATTCATCTTTGTTGATGTGTTATTACACAGTTGATGTGATAACAATAAGATAGATCTGGGAAGAAGAAAACACGAGGCAATAGTTTAATCACCAACTCCAATCATGAACTACTTTACGCGTTACTCATTGTGTTTATTCCTTGTGTTATAATTGTATCTATAATTTTTTTAATTTTCTCTCTGCATTGTTGGGAAGGTCCCGTAAGTAAGCATTTCACTGTAAGTCTACACCTGTTGTTTACAAAGCATGTGACACATACAATTTGATTTGATTTTGACAATCCAGTTTGTCTCTCTCGCTCTGCCAAGTAGCCAAAATGAAGTTTATCCCATGATGGTAAAGAATTCTGTCTTTCTTCTCTATCATTATCACTTCACCAGGTGAACATGGCAACAGTGTAGTCCAGCAGAGCTCTGGTCTGGGGAAATGACTGAGAGAACGCTTCATGCTTTGTAGCTTTTGGGAATCAGAGTCAATTACAGGCTGTCCAATGACTGATTGGAGAGGCACTACAGACATCCCTGGCACTAGACTGCTACACACTAAAATGGAACAGAAACCATCCACAAAGAAGTTTGGATGAGATCAATGGTGTCCGTGAGCCATTTGTAACAAGCATTTCTGCTAGTTACAAAACCCTTCTGATGAGTGCGACCAAACAATGAAATGAAATTGTTGAATACACATATTTTGCAGATGTTATTGCAGGTGCAGCGAAATGATTAAGTTTTTAGCTCCAACAGTACATTATACCTAACAATACATCCCCCCCACCCGCAACGATTTTACTGAGTTACATTTCATATAAGGAAATCAGTCACTTGAAATGAATTCATTAGTCCCTAATCTATGGATTTCACGACTGGAATACAGATATGCATCTGTTGGTCACAGATTCACTATATACAAAAGTATATGGACACCCCTTCAAATTAGTGGATTTGGCTATTTCAGCCACACCCATTGCCGACAGGTGTATAAAATCGAGCACACAGCCATGCAATCTCCATAGACAAACATTGGCAGTAGAATGGCCTTACTGAGGAGCTCAGTGACTTTCAACGTGGCACCATCATAGGATGCCACCTTTCTAACAAGTCAGTTTGTCAAATTTCTGCCCTGCCAGAGCTGCCCCGGTCAACTTTAAGTGCTGTTATTGTGAAATGGAAGCGTCTAGGAGCAACAATGGCTCAGCCGTGAAGTGTTAGGCCACTCAAGCTCACAGAATGAGACCGCCGTGTGCTGAAGCATATAGCGTGTAAAAATCGTCTGTCCTCAGTTGCAACACTCACTACCGAGTTCCAAACTGCCTCTGGAAGTAACGTCAGCACAAGAACTGTTCGTCTGGAGCTTCATGAAATGGGTTTCCATGGCCAAGCAGCCGCAAACAAACCTAAGATAACCATGCGCAATGCCAAGCGTCGGCTGGAGTGGTGTAAAGCTTGCCGCCATTAAACACTCTCTGGAGTGATGAATCACGCTTCACCATCTGGCAGTCCAACGGACGAATCTGGGTTTGGCGGATGCCAGGAGAACGCTACCTGCCACAATGCATAGTGCCAACAGTAAAGTTTGGTGGAGGAGGAATAATGGTCTGGGGCTGTTTTTCATGGTTCGGGCTAGGCCCCTTAGTTGTAGTGAAGGGAAATATTAACGTTACAGCATATAATGACATTCTAGACGATTCTGAGCTTCCAACGCACTCTCCCCCAAAACTTGAGACATCTGTGGCATTGTGTTGTGTGACAAAACTGCACATTTTAAAGTGGCCTTTTATTGTCCCCAGCACAAGGTGCACCTATGTAATGATCCTGTCAGGTGGATGGATTATCTTTGCAAAGGAGAACGGCTCACTAACAGGGATGTAAACAAATTTGTGTACAAGATTTGAGAGAAATAAGCTTTTTGTGCGCATTCAACATTTCTGGGATCTTTTATTTCAGCTGAAACATGGGACCAACACTTTACATTTTGTGTTAATATTTTTTCAGTGTAGATTTAAATGTATATAATGGTGTGTATTGACAGTATGGACAGTATATGAATAGGAATGGTATGTACAGCAGTAGTTACAGTTGAAGTCTGAAGTTTACATACACCTTAGCCAAATACATTTAAACTCAGATTTTCACAATTCCTGAAATTTAATCCTGGTAAACATTCCCTGTCTTAGGTCAGTTAGGATCACCACTTTATTTTAAGAATGTGAAATGTCAGAATAATTGTAGAGAGAATGTTTTATTTCAGCTTTTATTTATTTAATCACATTCCCAGTGGGTCAGAAGTTTACATACACTCAATTAGTATTTGGTAGCATTGCCTTTAAATTGTTTAACTTGGATCAAACGTTTTGGGTAGCCTTCCACAAGCTTCCCACAATAAGTTGGGTGAATTTTGGCCCATTCCTCCTGACAGAGCTGGTGTAACTGAGTCAGGTTTGTAGGCCTCCTTGCTCACACACGCTTTTCCAGTTCTGCCCACAAATTTTCTATAGGATTGAGGTCAGGTCTTTGTGATGGCCACTCCAATACCTTGACTTTGTTGTCCTTAAGCCATTTTGCCACAACTTTGGAAGTATGCTTGGGGCCACTGTCCATTTGGAAGACCCATTTGCGACCAAGCTTTAACTTCCTGACTGATGTCTTGAAATGCTGCTTCAATATATCCACATAATTTTCCTTCCTCATGATGCCATCTATTTTGTGAAGTGCACCAGTCCCTCCTGCAGCAAAGCACCCCCACAGCATGATGCTGCCACACCCGTGCTTCACGGTTGGGATGGTGTTCTTCGGCTTGCAAGCTCCCTCTTTTTCCTCCAAACATAACGATGGTCATTATGGCCAAACAGTTCTATTTTTGTTTCATCAGACCAGAGGACATTTCTCCAAAAAGTAAGATCTTTGTCCCCATGTGCAGTTGCAAACGTAGTCTTGCTTTTTTATGGCGGTTTTGGAGCAGTAGCGTCTTCCTTGCTGAGCGGCCTTTAAGGTTACGTCGATATAGGACTAGTTTTACTGTGGATATAGATACTTTTGTACCTGTTTCCTCCAGCATCTTCACAAGGTCCTTTGCTGTTGTTCTGGGATTAATTTGCACTTTTCGCACCAAAGTACGTTCAACTCTAGGAGACAGAATGCGTCTCCTTCCTGAGCGGTATGATGGCTGCGTGGTCCCATGGTGTTTATACTTGCGTACTATTGTTTGTACAGATGAATGTGGTACCTTCAGGCGTTTGGAAATTGCTCCCAAGGATGAACCAGACTTGTGGAGGTCTTCAAATTTGTTTCTGAGGTCTTGGCTGATTGCTTTTGATTTTCCCATGATGTCAAGCAAAGAGGCACTGAGTTTGAAGGTAGGCCTTGAAATACATCCACAGGTTCACCTCCAATTGACTCAAATTATGTCAATTAGCCTATCAGAAGCTTCTAAAGCCATGACATCATTTTCTGGAATTTTCCAAGCTGTTTAAAGGCACAGTCAACTTAGTGTATGTAAACTTCTGACCCACTGGAATTGTGATACAGTGAATTATAAGTGAAATAATCTGTCTGTAAACAATTGTTGGAAAAATTACTTGTGTCATGCACAAAGTAGATGTCCTAACCGACTTGCCAAAACTATAGTTTGTTAACAAGAAATGTATGGAGTGTTTGAAAAACGAGTTTTAATGACTCCAACCTAAGTGTATGTAAACTTCCGACATCAACTGTATATAGAAGCAGCCTTGACTACAATACAGTATATACAGTGCATTCGGAAAGTATTCAGACCCCTTGACTTTTTCCACATTTTGTTACGTTACAGCCTTATTCTAAAATTGATTAAATTGTTTTTTCCCTCATCAATCTACACACAATACCCCATAATGAGAAAGCAAAAACAGGTTTTTAGAAAAACAGATATATATCACATTTACATAAGTATTCAGACCCTTTACTCAGTACTTTGTTGAAGCACCTTTGGCATCGATTACAGCTTCGAGTCTTCTTGGGTATGACGCTACCAGCTTGGCACACCTGTATTTGGGGAGTTTCTCCCATTATTCTCTGCAGATCCTCTCAAGCTCTGTCCAGTTGGATGGGGAGCGTCACTGAACAGCTATTTTCAGATCTCTCTAGAGATGTTCGATCGGATTCTTGGTTTCATCAGACCAGAGAATCTTGTTTTCAGTGCCTTTTGGAAAACTCCAAGCGGGCTGTCATGTGCCTTTTACTGAGGAGTAGCTTCCGTCTGACCACTCTACCATAAAGGCCTGATTGGTGGAGTGCTGCAGAGATGGTTGTCCTTCTGGAAGGTTCTACCATCTCCACAGAGGAACTCTGGTGCTCTGTAAGGGTGACCATCGGGTTCTTGGTCACCTCCCTGATCAAAGCCCTCCTACCCCGATTGCTCAGTTTGGCCGGGCGGCCAGTTCTAGGAAGAGTCTTGGTGGTTCCAAACTTCTTCCACTTAAGAATGATGGAGGCCACTGTGTTCTTGGGGACCTTCAATGCTGCAGAACTGTTTTGGTACCCTTCCCCAGATCTGTGCCTCGACACAATCTTGTCTCGGAGCTCTACGGACAATTCCTTCGACCTCATGGCTTGGTTTCTGCTCTGACATGCACTGTCAACTGTGGGACCTTACATAGACAGGTGTGTGCCTTTCCAAATCATGTCCAATCAATTTAATTTACCACAGGTGGACTCCAATCAAGTTGTAGAAACATATCAAGGGTGATCAATGGAAACAGGATGCACATGAGCTCAATTTCGAGTCTCATAGCAAAGGGTCTGAATACTTATGTAAATAAAGTATTTCTGTTTTTTATTTGTAATATATTTGCAAAAAGTTCTGAAAACCTGTTTTCGCTTTGTGATTATGTGGTATTGTGTGTAGTTTGATGAGGAAAAAATATAATTGTATCCATTTCAGAGTAAGGCTGTAACGTAACAAAATGTGGAAAAAGTCAAGGCGTATGAATACTTTCCAAATGCACTGTACATATGAATTGGGTAAAACATTATTAAAGTGACCAGTGATCAATGACTATGTGCCTTCAGAAAGTATTCACACCCCTTGACTTTTTACACGTTTTGTTGTGTCACAACATACACATAATGTCAGTGGAAAATGTTTATATAAATTTTTACAAATTAATTAAAAGTGAAAAGCTGAAATATCTTGAGTCAATAAGTATTCAACCCCTTTGTTATGGCAAGCCTAAATAAGTTCAGGAGTAAACATTTGCTTAACAAGCCACAATAAGTTGCATGGACATAATAATAATAGTGTTTAACATGATTTTTGAATGACTACCTCATCTTTGTACCCCACACAATGCCTCGCAAAGAAGGGCACCTATTGGTAGATGTGTAAAACATTTTAAAAAGCACACATTGCATATCCTTTTGAGCATGGTGAAGTTATTAATTACTCTTTGGATGGTGTATAAATACACCCAAAACATGCATCCTGTTTGCAACAAGGCACTTAAGTAATAAATAAATAAATGTGGCCAAGCAATTAACTTCTTGTCCTCAATAGAAAGTGTTATATTTGGGGCAAATCCAACATAACACATTACTGAGTACCACTCTCCAAATGTTCAAGCGTAGTGGTGGCTGCATCATGTTATGAGTATGCCTGTAATCGTTAAGAACTGGGGAGTTGTTCTGAATAAAAAAGAAATGGAATGGAGCTAAGCACAGGCAAAATCCTAGAGAAAAACCTGGTTCATTCTGCTTTCCAGCAGACACCTGGAGATGAATTTACCTTTCAGCAGGACAATAACCTAAAACACAAGGCCAAATATGCACTGGAGTTGCTTACCAGGACGGCATTGAATGATCATGAGTGGCTTAGTTACAGTTTTAACTTAAGGCTTGAAAATCTATGGCAAGACTTGAAAATGACTGTCTAGCAGTGATCATCAACCAACTTGACAGAGCTTGAATAATTTTAAAAGGATAATGTGTAAATATTGTACAATCCAGGTGTGCAAAGCTCTTAGAGACTTACCCAGAAAGACTGACAGCTGTAATCGCTGCAAAGGTGATTCTAACATGTATTGACTGAGGCGTGTGAATACTTATGAAAATTAGATTTCTGTAATTCCTTTTTAATAAATTAGCAAGCATTAATTATGTGGTATTGTGTGTACAGTCGTGTTCAAAAGTTTTGAGAATGACAAAAATAATAATTTTCACAAGGTCTGCTGCCTCAGTTTTGATTATGGCAATTTGCACATACAGTGGGGGAAAAAAGTATTTAGTCAGCCACCAATTGTGCAAGTTCTCCCACTTAAAAAGATGAGAGAGGCCTGTAATTTTCATCATAGGTACACGTCAACTATGACAGACAAATAGAGATTTTTTTTCTCCAGAAAATCATATTGTAGGATTTGTAATGAATTTATTTGCAAATTATGGTGGAAAATAAGTATTTGGTGACCTACAAACAAGCAAGAATTTCTGGCTCTCACAGACCTGTAACTTCTTCTTTAAGAGGCTCCTCTGTCCTCCACTCGTTACCTGTATTAATGGCACCTGTTTGAACTTGTTATCAGTATAAAAGACACCTGTCCACAACCTCAAACAGTCACACTCCAAACTCCACTATGGCCAAGACCAAAGAGCTGTCAAAGGACACCAGAAACAAAATTGTAGACCTGCACCAGGCTGGGAAGACTAAATCTGCAATGGGTAAGCAGCTTGGTTTGAAGAAATCAACTGTGGGAGCAATTATTAGGAAATGGAAGAAATACAAGACCACTGATAATCTCCCTCTATCTGGGGCTCCACGCAAGATCTCACCCCGTGGGGTCAAAATGATCACAAGAACGGTGAGCAAAAATCCCAGAACCACACGGGGGGACCTAGTGAATGACCTGCAGAGAGCTGGGACCAAAGTAACAAAGCCTACCATCAGTAACACACTACGCCGCCAGGGACTCAAATCCTGCAGTGCCAGACGTGTCCCCCTGCTTAAGCCAGTACATGTCCAGGCCCGTCTGAAGTTTGCTAGAGTGCATTTGGATGATCCAGAAGAGGATTGGGAGAATGTCAGATGAAACCAAAATAGAACTTTTTGATAAAAACTCAACTCGTCAAGTTTGGAGGACAAAGAATTCTGAGTTGCATCCAAAGAACACAATACCTACTGTGAAGCATGGGGGTGGAAAAATCGTGCTTTGGGGCTGTTTTTCTGCAAAGGGACCAGGACGACTGATCTGTGTAAAGGAAAGAATGAATGGGGCCATGTATCGTGAGATTTTGAGTGAAAACCTCCTTCCATCATCAAGGGCATTGAAGATGAAATGTGGCTGGGTCTTTCAGCATGACAATGATCCCAAACACACCGCCCGGGCAACAAAGGAGTGGCTTCGTAAAAAGCATTTCAAGGTCCTGGAGTGGCCTAGCCAGTCTCCAGATCTCAACCCCATAGAAAATCTTTGGAGGGAGTTGAAAGTCTGTGTTGCCCAGCGACAGCCCCAAAACATCACTGCTCTAGAGGAGATCTGCATGGAGGAATGGGCCAAAATACCAGCAACAGTGTGTGAAAACCTTGTGAAGACTTACAGAAAACGTTTGACCTGTGTCATTGCCAACAAAGGGTATATAACAAAGTATTGAGAAACTTTTGTTATTGACCAAATACTTATTTTCCACCATAATTTGCTAATAAATTCATTAAAAATCCTACAATGTGATTTTCTGGAGAAAAAAACTCTCATTTTGTCTGTCATAGTTGACGTGTACCTATGATGAAAATTACAGGCCTCTCTCATATTTTTAAGTGGGAGAACTTGCACAATTGGTGGCTGACTAAATACTTTTTTTCCCCACTGTACTCCAGAATGTCATGAAGAGTGATCAGATGAATTGCAATTAATTGCAAACTCCCTCTTTGCCATGAAAATGAATTTAATCCCCAAAAAACATTTCCACTGCATTTCAGCCCTACCACAAAAGGACCAGCTGCCATCATGTCAGTGATTCTCGAGGACAAGGCTGGTGATCACTCTGTCATGCTGATTGAGTTAGAATAACAGACTGGAAGCTTTAAAAGGAGGGTGGTGCTTGAAATCATTGTTCTTCCTCTGTTAACCATAGATACCTGCAAGGAAACAGGTGTCGTCATCATTGCTTTGCACAAAAAGGGCTTCACAGGCAAGGATATTGCTGCTAGTAAGATTGCACCTAAATCAACCATTTATCGGATCATCAAGAACTTCAAGGAGAGAGGTTCAATTGTTGTGAAAAAGGCGTCAGGGCTCCCAAGAAAGTCCAGCAAGCGCCAGAACCGTCTCCTAAAGTTGATTCAGCTGTGGGATCGGGGCACCACCAGTGCAGAGCTTGCTCAGGAATGGCAGCAGGCAGGTGTGAGTGCATCTGCACGCACAGTGAGGCGAAGACTTTTGGAGGATGGCCTGGTGTCAAGAAGGGCAGCAAAGAAGCCACTTCTCTCCAGGAAAAACATCAGGGACAGACTGATATTCTGCAAAAGGTACAGGGATTGGACTGCTGAGGACTGGGGTAAAGTAATTTTCTCTGATGAATCCCCTTTCCGATTGTTTGGGGCATCCGGAAAACACCTTGTCCGGAGAAGACAAGGTGAGCGCTACCATCAGCCCTGTGTCATGCCAACAGTAAAGCATCCTGAGACCATTCATGTGTGGGGTTGCTTCTCAGCCAAGGGAGTGGGCTCACTCACAATTTTGCCTAAGAACACAGCCATGAATAAAGAATGGTACCAACACATCCTCCGAGAGCAACTTCTCCCAACCATCCAAGAACAGTTTGGTAACGACCAATGCCTTTTCCAGCATGATGGAGCACCTTGCCATAAGGCAAAAGTGATAACTAAGTGGCTCGGGGAACAAAACATCGACATTTTGGGTCCATGGCCAGGAAACTCCCCAGACCTTAATCCCATTGAGAACTTGTGGTCGATCCTCAAGAGGCGGGTGGACAAACAAAAACCCACAAATTCTGACAAACTCCAAGCATTGATTATGCAAGAATGGGTTGCCATCAGTCAGGATGTGGCCCAGAAGTTAAATGACAGCATACCAGGGCGGATTGCAGAGGTCTGGAAAAAGAAGGGTCAACACTGCAAATATTGACTCTTTGCATAAACTAAATGTAATTGTCAATAAAAGCCTTTGAATGCTTGTAATTATACTTCAGTATACCATAGTAACATCTGACAAAAATATCTCATCACACTGAAGCAGCGAACTTTGTGAAGACCAATACTTGTGTCATTTTCTAAACTTTTGACCACGATTGTAGATGGGTGAGGAAAACAAATATTTAATACATTTTGAATTCAGGCTGTAACACAACAAAATGTGGAATAAGTCAAGGGGCATGAATACTTTCTGAAGGGCAGCAGTCTCTAAGGTGCAGGGTAGAGGCCTCCTGTAGCTCAATTGGTAGAGCATGGCGCTTGCAACGCCAGGGTTGTGGGTTTGATTCCCACAGGGGGCCAGTATGAAAAATGTATGCACTCACTGACTGTAAGTCGCTCTGGATAAGAGCGTCTGCTAAATTACTAAAATGTAAAAATGTTGAGTACCGGGTGGTAGCTGGCTAGAAACAGTGACTAAGTTCAGGGCAGGGTACTGGGTGGAGGCTGGCTAGTGGTGACTATTTAACAGTCTGATGGCCTGGAGATAGAAGCTGTTTTTCAGTCTCTCGGTCCCAGCTTTGATGCACCTGTACTTCTAGATGGTAGCAGGGTGAACAGGCTGTGGCTCGGGTGGCTGAGGTCCTTGATGATCTTCTTGGCCTTCCTGTGACACCGGGTGCGGTAGATGTCCTGGAGGGCAGGCAGTGTGCCTCCGGTAATGAGTTGGACTGACCGCAACACCCTCTGAAGAGCCCTGCGGTTGAGGACGGTGCAATTGCCGTTCCAGGCGGTGATACAGCCCGACAGGATGCTCTCAATGGTGCATCTTTAGAAGTTCATGAGTGTATTAGGAGCCAAGACACATTTTTTCAGCCTCCTGAGGTTGAAGAGGCGCTGTTGTGCCTTCTTCACCACACTGTCTGTGTGGATGGACCATTTCAGTTTGTCATTGATGTGCACACCGAGGAACTTTTCACCCTCTCCTCTGCAGCCCTGTCAATGTGGATGGGGGTGTGCTCTCTTTGCTGCCTCCTAAAGTCCACGATCAGCTCCTTCGTTTTGTTGACGTTAAGGGAGAGATTATTTGCCTGACACCACTCTGCCAAAGCCCTCATCTCCTCCCTGTAGGATGTCTCGTCGTTGTTGGTAGTCAGGCCTACCACTGTTGTGTCGTCAGCAAACTTAATGATTGAGTTACCACAATCACACCATGAGTAGTTAATCATGAAACATACACCTCCATTGTTATTTTTCCTGGAGCGTTCTTTCTTCCTGTCCGTGCGATGGTCAGAATACCCCAGTGGCTTAATGGACGTGGACAGTATATCCGGTGAAAGCCATGATTATGTAAAACAGAGTATGTTACAGTCCCTGATGTCTCTCTGGAATGAAATCCTTGCCCTGAGCTCGTCTACTTTATTGTCCAGGGACTGAACGATAGCGAGTACTATACTCTGAAGCGGTGGATGGTGTTCACACCTGATTGGAATTGCCTCGGGTAGTTACAAACAAAGGATCAAATTATACTGTATCTGAATATCTAGACAACATGGAGACAATAAGGATCAAAACAAACAAGCCTGATGAGGATGTTTCGTAATTACAGGCTTCATTCTGCCTCTTTGTGTTGTATGCAGTCACAGTGAAGTACTGTCCAACGGCTCCAACCCAAACGCAGCTGTTGGTAAGGTTCAAAACCAAACACTAAGTGTAAATGAGGAAAGACTGAGGTTTGCATATCTACTTTCATTATCAGGATATAAAAGAACACCACAAATAATGTTCAGAAATCTCAATCAGGGTAATAGCGGACAAAAAACCACCAATCCTGTGTGTATGTTTGTGATATTAAATTCACAGTACTAGTCTATTCGGCGGTGGTGGGCACTATCTCTGAAAATTCCTCATTAATTTATTCTGCTGTTATTAGGGTTGCCAAGGGAGGGTTTATCTCTGGTAACTTTCGAAGTTTACCAGTTAACTACCATCATTTTTGTAACTTTAAAGGTTTTTTGGAATGTTAATACGTGACATCTAGTGGCCTTTTTGAGTACTTCAGATTATCACAGGGGTCTGTAATTATCTCTGGCCCTCTGTGTGGCATTATTACATGTAAAATATATAAAATAATGAAAGAAGATGTCTTTGTTATAAATGTTTTGGTGAAAAAAAGTATATATTTGAAAGAGTTGCAGAGCTGATTTTAAATAATGCCATTGTTGATTAGATACTTTCTTTTCATGAATTAGGCTATTATCTCTTGAACCATATGATCTATCAACTAGAAACTAATGGACAATATGGGCACAGTTACAATGGCTTGCGAAAGTATTCACCCCCCTTGGCATTTTTCCTATTTTGTTGCCTTACAACCTGGAATTAAAATATATTTTTTTTGGGGGGGGGTTGTATCATCTGATTTACACAACATGCCTATCACTTTGAAGATGTAAAATATTTTTTATTGTGGAACAACAGATAACTTGAGCGTGCATAACTATTCACCCCCCCCCCCCCAAAGTCAATACTTTGTAGAGCCACCTTTTGCAGCAATTACAGCTGCAAGTCTCTTGGAGTATGTTTCTATAAGCTTGGCACATCTAGCCACTGGGATTTCTGCCCATTCTTCAAGGCAAAACTGCTCCAGCGCCTTCAAGTTGGATGGGTTCCGCTGGTGTACAGCAATCTTTAAGTCATACCACAGATTCTCAATTGGATTGAGATCTGGGCTTTGACTAGGCCATTCCAAGACATTTCATTGTTTCCCCTTAAACCACTCGAGTGTTGCTTTAGCAGTATGCTTAGGGTCATTGTCCTGCTGGAAGGTGAACCCCCGTCCCAGTCTCAAATCTCTGGAAGACTGAAACAGGTTCCCCTCAAGATTTTCCCTGTATTTAGCGCCATCCACCATTCCTTCAATTCTGACCAGTTTCCCAGTCCCTGCCGATAAAAACCATCCCCACAGCATGATGCTGCCACCACCATGCTTCACTGTGGGGATGGAGTTCTCAGGGTGATGAGAGGTGTTGGGTTTGCGCCAGATATAGCGTTTTCCTTGATGGCTCAATTTTAGACTCATCTGACCAGAGCACATTCTTCTATATGTTTGGGGAGTCTCCCACATGCCTTTTGGCGAACACCAAACATGTTTGCTTATTTTTTTCTTTACGCAATGGCTTTTTTTCTGGCCACTCTTCTGTAAAGCCCAGCTCTGTGGAGTATACGGCTTAAAGTGGTCCTATGGAGAGATACTCCAATCTCCACTGTGGAGCGTTGCAGCTCCTTAAGGGTTATCTTTGGTCTCTTTGTTGCCTCTGATTAATGCCCTCCTTGCCTGGTCCGTGAGTTTTGGTGGGCGGCCCACTCTTGGCAGGTTTGTTGTGGTGCCATATTCTTTCCATTTTTCAATAATGGATTTAATGGTGCTCTGTGGGATGTTCAAAGTTTCAGATATTATTTTAGAACCCAACCCTGATCTGTACTTCTCCACAACTTTGTCCCTGACCTGTTTGGAGAGCTCCTTGGTCTTCATGGTGCCGCTTGCTTGGTGGTTCCCCTTGCATAGTGGTGTTGCAGGCTCTGGGGCCTTTCAGAACAGGTGTATATATACACTGAGATCATGTGACAGATCATGTGACACTTAGATTGCACACAGGTGGACTTTATTTAACTAATTATGTGACTTCTGAAGGTAATTGGTTGCACCAGGTCTTATTTAGGGGCTTCATAGCAAAGGGGGTGAATACATATGCACGAACCACTTTTCCGTAATTTATTTTTATAATTTTTGAAATAAGTTATTATTATCTATATCCACAGTAAAACAAGTCCTATATCGACATAACCTGAAAGGCCGCTCAGCAAGGAAGAAGCCACTGCTCCAAAACCGCCATAAAAAAGCCAGACTACACTTGGGGACAAAGATCTTACTTTTTGGAGAAATGTCCTCTGGTCTGATGAAACAAAAATAGAACTGTTTGGCCATAATGACCATTGTTATATTTGGAAACACAGGAAGCACGGGGTGGCAGCATCATGCTGTGGGGGTGCTTTGCTGCAGGAGGGACTGGTCCACTTCACAAAAAAGATGGCATCATGAGGAAGGAAAATTATGTGGATATATTGAAGCAACATCTCAAGACATCAGTCAGGAAGTTAAAGCTTGGTCACAAATGGGTCTTCCAAATGGACAATGACCCCAAACATACGTCCTAAGTTGTGGCAAAATGGCTTAAGGACTACAAAGTCAAGGTATTGGAGTGGCCATCACAAAGCCCTGACCTCAATCCTATAGAAAATGTGTGGGCAGAACTGAAAAAGTGTGTGCGAGCAAGGAGGCCTACAAACCTGACACAGTTACACCAGCTCTCTCAGGAGGAATGGGCCAAAATTCACCCAACTTATTGTGGGAAGCTTGTGGAAGGCTACCCGAAACGTTTGACCCAAGTTAAACAATTTAAAGGCAATGCTACCAAATACTAATTGAGTGTATGTAAACTTCTGACCCACTGAGAATGTGACGAAAGAAATAAAAGCTGAAATAAATCATTCTCTCCACTATTATTATGATATTACACATTCTTAAATTAAAGTGGTGATCCTAACTGATCCTTTTTACTAGGATTAAATGTCAAGAATTGTGAAAAACTGAGTTTAAATGTATTTGGATAACGTTTATGTAAACTTCCGACTTCAACTTATATATATATATATATACAGTGGGGAGAACAAGTATTTGATACACTGCCGATTTTGCAGGTTTTCCTACTTACAAAGCATGCAGAGGTCTGTAATTTTTATCATAGGTACACTTCAACTGCGAGAGACGGAATCTAAAACGAAAATCCAGAAAATCACATTGTATGATTTTTAAGTAATTAATTTGCATTTTATTGCATGACATAAGTATTTGATACATCAGAAAAGCAGAACTTAATATTTGGTACAGAAACCTATGTTTGCAATTACAGAGATCATGCGTTTCCTGTAGGTCTTGACCAGGTTTGCACACACTGCAGCAGGGATTTTGGCCCACTCCTCCATACAGACCTTCTCCAGATCCTTCAGGTTTCGGAGCTGTCGCTGGGCAATACGGACTTTCAGCTCCCTCCAAAGATTTTCTATTGGGTTCAGGTCTGGAGACTGGCTAGGCCACTCCAGGACCTTGAGATGCTTCTTACGGAGCCACTCCTTAGTTGCCCTGGCTGTGTGTTTCGGGTCGTTGTCATGCTGGAAGACCCAGCCACGACCCATCTTCAATGCTCTTACTGAGGGAAGGAGGTTGTTGGCCAAGATCTCGCGATACATGGCCCCATCCATCCTCCCCTCAATACGGTGCAGTTGTCCTGTCCCCTTTGCAGAAAAGCATCCCCAAAGAATGATGTTTCCACCTCCATGCTTCACAGTTGGGATGGTGTTCTTGGGGTTGTACTCATCCTTCTTCTTCCTCCAAACACAGCGAGTGGAGTTTAGACCAAAAAGCTCTATTTTCGTCTCATCAGACCACATGACCTTCTCCCATTCCTCCTCTGGATCATCCAGATGGTCATTGGCAAACTTCAGACGGGCCTGGACATGCGCTGGCTTGTGCAGAGGGACCTTGCGTGCGCTGCAGGATTTTAATCCATGACGGCGTAGTGTGTTACTAATGGTTTTCTTTGAGACTGTGGTCCCAGCTCTCTTCAGGTCATTGACCAGGTCCGGCCGTGTAGTTCTGGGCTGATCCCTCACCTTCCTCATGATCATTGATGCTCCACGAGGTGAGATCTTGCATGGAGTCCCAGACCGAGGGTGATTGACCGTCATCTTGAACTTCTTCCATTTTCTAATAATTGCGCCAACAGTTGTTGCCTTCTCACAGCCTTGTGCAGGTCTACAATTTTATCCCTGATGTCCTTACACAGCTCTCTGGTCTTGGCCATTTTGGAGAGGTTGGAGTCTGTTTGATTGAGTGTGTGGACAGGTGTCTTTTATACAGGTAACGAGTTCAAACAGATGCAGTTAATACAGGTAATGAGTGGAGAACAGGAGGGCTTCTTAAAGAAAAACTAACAGGTCTGTGAGAGCCGGAATTCTTACTGGTTGGTAGGTGATCAAATACTTATGTCATGCAATCAAATGCAAATTAATTACTTAAAAATCATACAATGTGATTTTCTGGATTTTTGTTTTAGATTCCGTCTCTCACAGTTGAAGTGTACCTATGATAAAAATTACAGACCTCTACATGCTTTGTAAGTAGGAAAACCTGCAACATCGGCAGTGTATCAAATACTTGTTCTCCCCACTGTTTGAATACATTTTTGTAAAGTTAGTCAAGTATAAATTACAAAATGTACTGTAGTGGGGTAATATGTATCATATAAATACAGTATTATATACACCTCATATGCAACTCGTTATAAGACTAAGCAATTAGCCCATTCAATTAATTATCTGACTCCATAAGATAAATAGCAATTTGGAAAAGACTATGCTTAAACCATGTGCAATCCAGTATTATGTGTTTAGCTGACTAAGATCAAGGAATGGTCATGAGGAGCGAATATTAAAGCAAGTATTATTTAATAACTTTGTAAAATTTATGAATTCACATACAAGGCATAAAGCTTAAGTTACAAGGCATTACTGACATTAACAAAGCATACTTCCAGGCATATTTGTGCATAGAGTAATTTAGAGTTCAACCTGTACAGAGATACAAGTTCCCACAGAGATCATACGTACTTTTATTTTTATTTCACCTTTATTTAACCAGGTCAGCCAGTTGAGAACAAGTTCTCATTTACAACTGTGACCTGGCCAAGATAATTCAAAGCAGTGCGATAAAAACAACAACACAGAGTTAAATATGGAATAAACAAAAACAAAACGTACAGTCAATAACACAATAGAAAATCTATATACAGTGTGTGCAAATGTAGTAAGTTATGGAGGTAAGGCAATACATAGGCCATAGTGCAAAATAATTACAATTTAATATTAACACTGGAGTGATATATGTGCAGAAGATGATGTGCAAATAGAGATACTGGGGTGCAAATGAGCAAAATAAATAACAATGTAAATAACAATATGGGGATGAGGTAGTTGGGTGGGCTAATTACAGATGGGCTGTGTACAGGTGCAGTGATCGGTAAGCTGCTCTGACAACTGATGCTTAAAGTTAGTGAGGGACATAAGTGTGTCACGGACGTTGAAGGACGGGTCAGACCAAGGCACAGCGTGAAATGCATCCATGTTTATTAAACCTATACACACACAAGCCAAACTCACCGAAACACAAACAAGATCCCATAACACAGGCAGGAAAACAGGCTGCCTAAGTATGATCCCCAATCAGAGACAACGAGCGACAGCTGCCTCTGATTGGGAATCACACCCGGCCAAACATAGACATACAAAACATAGATTTTCACACCCTGACCAAACTACCCAAATAATAACAGTCTCTCCAGGTCAGGGCGTGAAAAAGTGTCTCCAGCTTCAGAGATTTTTGCAGTTCGTTCCAGTCATTTGCAGCAGAGAACTGGAAGGAATGGCAGCCAAAGGAGGTGTTGGCTTTGGGGATGACCAGTGAGATATACCTGCTGGAATGCATACTACGAGTGGGTGTTGCTATGGTGACCAATGATCTAAGATAAGGCAGGGATTTGCCTAGAAGTGATTTATAGATGACCTGGAGCCAGTGGGTTTGGCGACGAATATGTAGTGAGGGCCAGCCAACAAGAGCGTACAGGTCACAATGGTGGGTAGTATATGGGGCCTTTGCTTTCCTTACTGATTGTGTATATTGGTTCCTGACTTCCCTGAAAAGTTGCATATCGCGGGGGCTGTTCGATGCTAATGCAGTACGCCACAGGATGTTTTTGTGCTGGTCAAGGGCAGTCAAGTCTGGGGTGAACCAGGGGCTATATCTGTTCTTAGTTCTGAATTTTTTGAATGGGGCATGCTTATTTAAGATGGAGAGGAAAGCACTTTTGAAGAACAACCAGGCATCCTCTACTGACGGAATGAGGTCAATATCCATCCAGGATACCCGGGCCAGGTCAATTAGAAAGGCCTGCTCGCTGAAGTGTTTTAGGGAGCGTTTGACAGTGATGAGGGGTGGAAGTTTGACCGCGGACCCATTACGGACGCAGGCAATGAGGCAGTGATCGCTGAGATCCTGGTTGAGCGGAGGTGTATTTAGAGGGTAAATTAGTCAGGATGATATCTATGAGGGTGCCCATGTTTACGGATTTAGGGTTCTACCTGGTAGGTTCCTTGATGATTTGTGTGAGATTGAGGGCATCTAGATGAGATTGTAGGACGGCCGGGGTGTTAAGCATATCCCAGTTTAGGTCACCAAGCAGTACAAACTCTGAGGATAGATGGGGGCAAGCAATTCACATATGGTGTCCAGGGCACAACTGGGGGCTGAGGGGGGTCTGTAGCAAGCAGCAACAGTGAGAGACTTATTTCTGGAAAGGTGTATTTTTAGAAGTAGAAGCTCAAACTGTTTGGGCACAGACCTGGATAGTATGATAGAGCTCTGCAGGCTATCTCTACAGTAGATTGCAACTCCGCCCCCTCTGGCAGTTCTATCTAGACGGAAAATGTTGTAGTTCAGAATGGACATTTCTGAACTTTTGGTGGCCTTCCTAAGCCAAGATTCCGACACTGCTAGAACATCAGGGTTGGCAGAGTGTGCTAACGCAGTGAATTTCTCAAACTTGGGGAGGAGACTTCTGATGTTAATATGCAAGAAACCAAGACTTTTACGGTTACAGAAGTCAACAAATGATTGGGCCTGGGGGGTAGGAGTGATACTGGGGACTACAGGGCCTGGGTTAACCTCTACATCACCAGAGGAACAGAGGAGGAATAGAATAAATAGCTAAAGGCTTTAAGAACTGGTCTTCTAGTGCGTTGGGTACAGAGAAAGGGGGCAGATTTCCGGGCATTGTAGAATAGATTCAGGGCATTATGTACAGACAAGGCTATGGAAGGATATGAGTACAGTGGAGGTACACCTAAGCATTGGGTAACTATGAAAGAGATAGCATCACTGGAGGTACCGATTGAGCCGGTCTCCGCGTGTATGGGGGTGGGACAAAGGAGCTCTCTGAGGCTGGATGGTGACGAAAGTTTGGGCTGAGGCTAAACAGATCAACAGGATGGGGTACCGTGTAAAGGAACAGTCCAGCAGGCATTATCTGTGTAGTTGAGTGATCATAAGGTCCAGTGAACAGCACTAAGTAAGTCCGGGAGCAGATCGTAGGCTGCTAAAGCACAGGCGAGCAGGAGGCACGGCTGTTGATTGCGCGTGCTAGCGGGCCGGGGCTAGCGGATGGATCTTCGTGGTCGTCGCAACGGGAAGCCTGTTGAAACCACATCAGACAATTACGTCGGCAGACCAGACGTGATGGATCAGCGGGGCTCCGTGTCGACACGAGGAGGTCCCGTCCGGTTGACAGAGAGGTAGATAGCCGGGAGATGGGCCTGGCTCAAGGCTAGCTCAAGGCTAACTGGTACGTCGGGAAGTGGATATTAGCCAACAACAGCCATTCGGTTGCAGCTAGCTAGTTGCGATGGTCCGGTGTTAATGTCCAGTGATTCCGGCAGAAAATCCGATATGCTCTGGGTCGATAGCACGCTGTGCAGACTGGCCGATAATTGTCCAGGCTAGAGTTCCTAGGAGACGTGCTGCTGGCACACAATATGATATCCTTCCCCTCTGACACACACACACAGGTCTGCAGGCCAATGGACAGCCCCAGGTGTTGCTAGGTGTATGTCTCCATTGATGCAGCACTGATTAGCCACCCATAATGACTCTGACCTTTCCTGTGAAACTCTTTACAGACTAAACATGACGCACAAACACCACTACCACACTGATAATAAAAAATTGGTAAAGGGACAAGAATAGTCCAATTCAACAGCAACAAAACAAATGCTCAGAGCCCTAGGCATAGAGACTATGACACCAGCTCTATGCTCCCAACAAAGAGTTTACTGCACTATTTCCATATTGCTATCAGCACTATTATGCTCCAGCACAGCTTACAGTGGGGAAAAAAAGTATTTAGTCAGCCACCAATTGTGCAAGTTCTCCCACTTAAAAAGATGAGAGAGGCCTGTAATTTTCATCATAGGTACACGTCAACTATGACAGACAAATTGAGGAAAAAAAATCCAGAAAATCACATTGTAGGATTTTAAATGAATTTATTTGCAAATTATGGTGGAAAATAAGTATTTGGTCACCCACAAACAAGCAAGATTTCTGTCTCTCACAGACCTGTAACTTCTTCTTTAAGAGGTTCCTCTGTCCTCCACTCTTTACCTGTATTAATGGCACCTGTTTGAACTTGTTATCAGTATAAAAGACACCTGTCCACAACCTCAAACAGTCACACTCCAAACTCCACTATGGCCAAGACCAAAGAGCTGTCAAAGGACACCAGAAACAAAATTGTAGACCTGCACCAGGCTGGGAAGACTGAATCTGCAATAGGTAAGCAGCTTGGTTTGAAGAAATCAACTGTGGGAGCAATTATTAGGAAATGGAAGACATACAAGACCACTGATAATCTCCCTCGATCTGGGGCTCCACGCAAGATCTCACCCCGTGGGGTCAAAATGATCACAAGAACGGTGAGCAAAAATACCAGAACCACACGGGGGGACCTAGTGAATGACCTGCAGAGAGCTGGGACCAAAGTAACAAAGCCTACCATCAGTAACACACTACGCCGCCAGGGACTCAAATCCTGCAGTGCCAGACGTGTCCCCCTGCTTAAGCCAGTACATGTCCAGGCCCGTTTGAAGTTTGCTAGAGTGCATTTGGATGATCCAGAAGAGGATTGGGAGAATGTAATATGGTCAGATGAAACCAAAATAGAACTTTTTGGTAAAAACTCAACTCGTCGTGTTTGGAGGACAAAGAATGCTGAGTTGCATCCAAATAACATCATACCTACTGTGAAGCATGGGGATGGAAACATCATGCTTTGGGACTGTTTTTCTGCAAAGGGACCAGGACGACTGATCCGTGTAAAGGAAAGAATGAATGGGGCCATGTATCGTGAGATTTTGAGTGAAAACCTCCTTCCATCAGCAAGGGCATTGAAGATGAAACCTGGCTGGGTCTTTCAGCATGACAATGATCCCAAACACACCGCCCGGGCAATGAAGGAGTGGCTTCGTAAGAAGCATTTCAAGGTCCTGGAGTGGCCTAGCCAGTCTCCAGATCTCAACCCCATAGAAAATATTTGTAGGGAGTTGAAAGTCTGTGTTGCCCAGCGACAGCCCCAAAACATCACTGCTCTAGAGGAGATCTGCATGGAGGAATGGGCCAAAATACCAGCAACAGTGTGTGAAAACCTTGTGAAGAATTACAGAAAACGTTTGACCTGTGTCATTGCCAACAAAGGGTATATAACAAAGTATTGAGAAACTTTTGTTATTGACCAAATACTTATTTTCCACCATAATTTGCAAATAAATTCATTAAAAATCCTACAATGTGATTTTCTGGATTTCTTTTCCTCATTTTGTCTGTCATAGTTGACGTGTACCTATGATGAAAATTACAGGCCTCTCTCATCTTTTTAAGTGGGAGAACTTGCACAATTGGTGGCTGACTAAATACTTTTTTCCCCCACTGTACATCATCCAGCACTGCATACATTATCCAGCACTGCATACATTATCCAGCACTGCATACATTATCCAGCACTGCATACATCATCCAGCACTGCATACATCATCCAGCACTGCATACAGTACCTTCACCTGGCCTTCTAATCTTTATTTGGCGATGCACAAGGCTGCAATATTTAGATAAATACAAAGGCTCCATGTCCATGGCTCCATGCTTAATGTTAAAGTGGAATCATGTGGTGTTGATTAACCATATTTGACCTGTGCTAGGCTAAAGATCTGGGCTCTGATAGCACATAACTCAGGCTGCTAACATGCCACTGGGGAATGCATAGCAATTCTGTGGCAATTAAATTGGGAACTTTTCATCACTCTGTAGTCCGTATCACAGCACACCACACACATATTCACCAGTCAGTCACAGGACGTCTAAAGTTTAAACAGGCTGTCAAACTCAGCCCCTCGCCTCAGAATTAAGTTATTACTGAGTTTCAGTTAAGTATTTGACTGCCTGCTTCATGTGTCATTACGCAGCATTTACAATATGCATCCGAAAATAAATGCAATTGGAAAAGGAGGAAAAGCAATAAACCGTAAATGAACCGCATGAACGTGGGTCAAATGCTTTTTCCATCTTAATTTCCCCATGATTTCAGGCTGAGCTATGGGTGGGGTGCTGAATGTGAGAAGAAGAGCAACACAGCGCTAAGACATACTGGGGCACTAAAGCAGGAACTCAATATAACCCCTCATAGCAATGTTAATAGTGTCTTTGTTTACAAAGTACTGGTTGTGCAAAAAGATTTGGCACATCTTATTCTGAAAATTGGAAATGTGAAACTGGGCCTTGAACTGTACTGTGTAAATTCTGCAATGCAGTAGTAATTGAATTGAGCCCATAATGTACTGCCACCCCAGCAGTGGAGGAGTTCAGCAGGGCAGGGCAGGGCAGACAGGGTGGTGTGGTGCGTGACTGGCTGTGTGTGAAGGAGAGTGGGACGAACTGGCCCTGCCCCAGGGAGAGATTGCTCTGATCCCTGACTGTGACATTGAGATTTGACACCCCTCTCTGGAGGCTCGTGGTCCCCCTGATGGTCTTAACTGGGACAACACAACTGTCTTCTAGGATATTCTTGTACCTTTTGTTACAGGTTTAGGTTTAGGTTTTCTAGGTTGGTTCTATTTGGGGGTGGACGTGCCATGATTGGAATCATCCTCGTTTGTCAGGATGTGTTGCACCTGTCGCCTCGTTAGTCAGTCATTAGTTTCACCTGTGCTGGCACAGGTGATATTTAAGAGCTGCCGAGCCAATGCTCCAGTTGGCATGAGAGATGTTGGAATGAGAGATGTTGGAAGAGCTAGACTGCTGTTTAACTCTCCCTCTTTAAAGCTGCACCATGTAACTTTTTGGGCAGCCGGAGCATATTCACATATAAATGTGTTATAGATGAGGTATTCTCATTGAAAGCAAGTCTAAGAAGCGGTAGGTGTTCTATGTGCACTATTTCTATGCTTCCCTTCAGTTTTGTTTTTGAGTCTTTTACTTTCTGTTTTGCACACCAGCTTCAAAGCTGAAAATATAATCTTTTTGGTTATGGAAAAGATACTTAACAGCGGTTTAGATGGTACAATTATTCTCTACACTATACTTGCTTGTTTTGTCACAAACTGAAATTAGGCAAACTATTTTGGCAACCAGGAAATGGCGGCACGATTTATGCATAGTGTGTCTAAGTTTGCTCTCCAGTGGAGCTGGACTGAGGGAGGAAAACTGGGGGAGAGAGTGAGGGAGAAGTTTGCCGGGATGAGCACGTCCCTTTGGTATTGGGCCAGTGTCTGTATCTCTGTGCTGCAGTGAGGTACCCCTGCCCGTCTTTGCTCAGTGTCCAGTCAGTGCAGTGGGCCCCTGCAGTGTGAGGGGCTGAGACGCCTGCCTACTCTGCCACAGTGACTGGAGCAACACCATATCACGGTCCTGCCTTGCTCCAGCTCTGTTTTCAATTAAGGTCAGGTCTCCAAAGTGCTCCTGCTTATTCACCCCTATATACAACACCGGCAGGCCTCCCCCTTACAGTTCTCTCTCGCTCCCTTTTCTTTCTGACCTTGACTACATATTGAATTATATCGGACCCCTCTGCTTTCAAACAAACCCAAAATCAATTTGAGAGCTGCTTATACATAGGCGCTCAGCGGGAATTGCAAATGACAGGCAAATCCAACGTGTCTCAGCTCCGGCTAATCTGTGGCAGCCAAACAGCAGGCCAGACATGGGAGCAAACACCTGATGCGGGGAATGAGGGTCGGGCAAACTAAAGGGACAGATTAACATTGAAACAACCACATCACACATCCAACCACTGCACAGGCACAGAGCTGGGGAAGGGCAAGGAGAATTACCAGAAGAATCATCCTGATCTTTCATGTAACTTTCCTCTTAAGCTTGTAGTCCCTGTGGTCATCTGCACAGCTACAATCTTAAAAGCAATCTAAAGCACAAGAGCAGAGCTCCTCTAGAGAACATCTCACCTAACCCCTGTAAATGTGTACCAGAGGTCTTTGTGCATAAGACCACCTTTATATTGAGTCCCTGGTGCATTGCTATGAGGGGCGTCATGCACAAAGTACGTGAGGATGGGGGAGGGGGGATCTCATTCTATAGCTAGAGGACTCCTGATATCTCCAAGTATAAGTAACGTTTTTATCTGTTGTCTAGTACTGTCTTTTTGCTAGCTAGGGCCATCTACTTTAAGTGCTGCCTGTCTTCCCAGTAGCCTACTTGGTGTGTGAACTGTTGAATGCTCATAATTTGCAGATTATTGTTGACACAACCAGGATTAAGGGGCAGGGCAATTTGCAACTGTTTTTGTTTTTGTAATCAGTTGCTGTATTGCAGGGGGAATGGTATCTCCTCTCCTAGGCAATCAGCAATTACACTGAACAAAAAATATAAACGCAACATGTAAAGTGTTGGTTCCATGTTTCATGAGCTGAAATAAAAGATCTCACTGCAACCCCCCTACAGGTCTCTGATCACTACTTTGTTTCCTTTTGTCTCCCTTTCCGCCAACCCTACCCACTCAGCCCCTACCCAGATGGTCATGTGCCGTCAAAATCTTCACTCTCTCTCTCCCACTACTCCCTCCTCTTCTATCCTATCATCTCTCTCCTTCTGCTAAATCCTTCTCCCTCCTGTCTCCTGATTCTGCCTCTTCGATCCTACTCTCCTCCCTTTCCGCATCCTATGACTCGCACTGTCCCCTTTCCTCCCGGCCGGCTCGGTCCTCCCCTCCTGCTCTGTGGCTGAGTGACTAATTGCGTGCTTACAGAACAGGGCTGCGGGTAGCTGAGTGAAAATGTAGGAAAACCCAACTTACGGAGGACCTATCATCCTTTCACTCTCTTCTCTCTACCTTCTCTTCCTTTGTATCTGCCGCTTTATCACAAAATGTCATGCTTCTGCCTCTGACCCTAGTTAACTATTTTCTACCTTCTCCTTAATCTTCCACCCCCTTCCCATCCCTTCTCCCTCTCTGTGGACGACTTTGTCAACCACTTTGAAAAGAAGGTTGACGACATCTGCTCCTCATTCACTCAACATATTGGTTCCACTGGTACCACTCACACATAATTACCCTACGCCTTGACCTCTTTCTCCAGATGAAATCCTGCGGCTAGTGAGGTCCGGCCGCCCGACAACCTGCCCACTCAAACCCATTCCCTCCTCCCTTCTCTAGACCATCGCTGGAGACCTTCTCCCATTCCTCACTTCCCTCAACTCATCCCTGAACACTGGCTGCGTCCCCTCTGACTTCAAAATGGCCAGAGTCGCTTCCCTCCTCAAGAAACCAACACTCGACTCCTCTGATGTCAAAAACTACAGACCGGTATCCCTTATTTTCTTTCCAAAACACTTGAGCGTGCTGTCTCTGACCAACTCTCTCACTATCTCTCTCAGAACGATCTTCTTGACCCTAACCAGTCAGGCTTCAAGACGGGTCACTCAACCGAGTCTGCTCTTCTCTGTGTCACAGAAGCTAACAGCACTGCCAAAGCTGACTCTTTCTCCCCTGTTCTCATACTCCTAGACCTATCCGCTACCTTCAACACCGTGAACCATCAGATCCTCCTTTCCACCCACTCAGGGCTGGGCGTCTCAGGCTCTGCAAAATCTTTGATTGCGTCCTACCTGGCAGGTAGGAGTTTCCTTGTTTGGCAGGTAATTAAGAATTTAGGCTTTCCAGACAATTGTGTCGAAAATAGGTTCATTACTCGGAATTCATTATCCGTTCACAAGGCACATTAGTGACATCTGCTGGTCAGCAATAAATAGCATTATCAAATGTTTTTTTCTCTCCACTGATTTTATCAAAACTCCATGGCGCAGCAGTAAGTCATTGGCCTTAATAGCCTACAATCAGTTAGATTACCAGGTTCGCATCTTACATTATGCTTCCCTTTCTTTCCTTCAAGTTTACTATGAAAAAAAATATGAATCTGTGGCATTATTTAGGATGCTTAAGACAGAAGGTAATTCTCTACTAGGTAAAACAAATTATTTGAACAACAGTGCAGAAAGTGTGGTTTTACATAAAAAAGACCTCTCCATCACGGTTGACAACTCCATAGTGTCCCCCTCCCAGAGTGAAAATAACCTTGGCATGACCCTGGAAAACACCCTGTCGTTATCTGCAAACATCAAAGCAGTGACTCGCTCCTGCAGGTTGATGTTCTACAACATCTGTAGAGTACAACCTACGTCACACAGGAAGTAGCGCAGGTCCTACTCCAGGCACTTGTCATCTCCCGTCTGGACTACTGCAACTCACTGTTGGCTGGGCTCCCCTTTGGTGCCATCAAACCCCTGCAACTTATCCAGAACGCTGCAGCCTGGCTGGTGTTCAACCTTCCCTTGTTCTTCCATGGCCTCCCGCTTGTCTGCACACTCCACTGGGTTCCAGTCGAAGCTCGCAGAAGACCATGGTACTTGCCTACGGAGCAGCAAGAGGATCTGCCCCTCCCTACCTTGAGGCTATGCTCAAACCATACACCCCAACCAGAGCATATGAGCGGAGTGGAGCGGTGAGAATCTCAGCTCCTCGCTCATGGAGCTGTTCACCCCTCCGCTCCCCCGCTCAAAGCCACATCAGGCCAGTCCGCTCATTATCGCTCAGCGCTCAACGCAGTTTGCATCGCGCTCCACTCAAATCGCCCCCCGCTCACTCCAAAAAAGGAACAAAATCTGCATGTATTTCACTTTTAGCTTAAACCACAGCCTTACTTTATCTCCCCGGATTATCCATTCTGTCTTGAACGGGGATCTAACACTGACGCTAAAATTAGATGTTAATCAGTATAGTATATTCCATAGCGAATTGACACGTTGTTTGCCAATGTTTCTGCAAAAGCAGCGATGCACATTGGAAGTGCAGCGTGAGTGTAATCGGTGAGCAGGGATTTGATTTCTGTGACAGCAGGGAGGATCATCCCCAGGTTCCCCAGCTCCTTCTGCATTTTGTCTGTGAGATCTGCTAGTGGTGTCAGCACACTGACAAGGTGCGCCAGCTGCCGTACTTGATTCAGGGTGATGTTAGCAACATTAGACTTGAGTTTGTTTTGCCATAACGGGTCTTTTTGGAACAACCGGATGAACAACTGAATCATCCGCAGCTGGCTGCTCCATCGAATGGCGCAGGCATTTGTGGGGCGGACACCTAATTGGTCGGTTTCCTCTGTGCTCTTGCGTACACTTTTCACCAGGTGCCCGACTTTCACTAACAGCCTATTAATGTTGTCGTGCTCGTTAAAGGCGTTTTTGATCGCCAGCTGAAGCATGTGAATGGGGCATCTCAGATGTAAATTTGACAAAGTAAAGTACTGATTTATCATAGTTTCTTGGGGGGTGTAGCCCGGTTGAGCTGCGCTGGCGAAGTGTTGCATCCCTTCGCGTTCTCCTTTACTCAGCGGTTCATAGTCCATGAAAATAATTTCAAAAAATGCTACATCCAGCTCTCTTTTTCTCTCCCTTGTTATGGTTGGGCCTTTGCGTGCAGTGAATAAACTTTTGAATTCCTCAACCCTTTTCTCTTGTTGCTGCTGCTGCTCCTCTCGCTCTATAAAATACAAATTCATGGACGACACAAATTAAATTAAACAGATGGATTCTGGGTCAGGCTTGAGCATGCTTCAGACTCGTGGTGTGAGCGAGCGAAATTGGAGCGGGACATAGGGCGACGCTCCGTCCTTTTAAAAATGCCGCTCTGCGCTCTGTTCAAAATCCGTCCGCTCACCCTCCACGCTCGCTCCCGCTCCACTCCGCTCATATGCTCTGACCCCAACCTGTGCACTACGTTCTGCCACCTCTGTCTCTTGGCTCTCCCATCCCTACAGCAGGGCAGCTCCCGCTTAGACCAGTCCAAGCTCTTCTCTGTCCTGGCACTCCAATGGTGGAAGCAGCTTCCCCCTGAAGCTAGAACAGTAGATTCCCTGCCCATCTTCCGAAAACATCTAAAACTCTACCTCTTCAAAGAGTATCTTAAATAATCCCACAGCACAACCCCTCGCCCCACAAAAAATAATGCCTTGTGAACGAACACTCGCACTTGACTTTCTTCGCCCATTACTAGCTCTGACTTTGCTGATAGTAAGTACATTTTTCCTCAACAATGTAGCTATGACTGTGATATGTGGTTGTCCCACCTAAAATGGGGAAAAAAAGTATTTAGTCAGCCACCAATTGTGCAAGTTCTCCCACTTAAAAAGATGAGAGAGGCCTGTAATTTTCATCATAGGTACACGTCAACTATGACAGACAAATTGAGGAAAAAAAATCCAGAAAATCACATTGTAGGATTTATGAATTTATTTGCAAATTATGGTGGAAAATAAGTATTTGGTCACCTACAAACAAGCAAGATTTCTGGCTCTCACAGACCTGTAACTTCTTCTTTAAGAGGCTCCTCTGTCCTCCACTCGTTACCTGTATTAATGGCACCTGTTTGAACTTGTTATCAGTATAAAAGACACCTGTCCACAACCTCAAACAGTCACACTCCAAACTCCACTATGGCCAAGACCAAAGAGCTGTCAAAGGACACCAGAAACAAAATTGTAGACCTGCACCAGGCTGGGAAGACTGAATCTGCAATAGGTAAGCAGCTTGGTTTGAAGAAATCAACTGTGGGAGCAATTATTAGGAAATGGAAGAAATACAAGACCACTGATAATCTCCCTCTATCTGGGGCTCCACGCAAGATCTCACCCCGTGGGGTCAAAATGATCCCAAGAACGGTGAGCAAAAATCCCAGAACCACACGGTGGGACCTAGTGAATGATCTGCAGAGAGCTGGGACCAAAGTAACAAAGCCTACCATCAGTAACACACTACGCTGCCAGGGACTCAAATCCTGCAGTGCCAGACGTGTCCCCCTGCTTAAGCCAGTAAATGTCCAGGCCCGTCTGATGTTTGCTAGAGTGCATTTGGATGATCCAGAAGAGGATTGGGAGAATGTCATATGGTCAGATGAAACCAAAATATAACTTTTTGGTAAAAACTCAACTCGTCGTGTTTGGAGGACAAAGAATGCTGAGTTGCATCCAAAGAACACCATACCTACTGTGAAGCATGGGAGTGGAAACATCATGCTTTGGGGCTTTTTTTCTGCAAAGGGACCAGGACGACTGATCCGTGTAAAGGAAAGAATGAATGGGGCCATGTATCATGAGATTTTGAGTGAAAACCTCCTTCCATCAGCAAGGGCATTGAAGATGAAACGTGGCTGGGTCTTTCAGCATGACAATGATCCCAAACACACCGCCCGGGCAACGAAGGAGTGGCTTCGTAAGAAGCATTTCAAGGTCCTGGAGTGGCCTAGCCAGTCTCCAGATCTCAACCCCATAGAAAATGTTTGGAAGGAGTTGAAAGTCCGTGTTGCCCAGCAACAGCCCCAAAACATCACTGCTCTAGAGGAGATCTGCATGGAGGAATGGGCCAAAATACCAGCAACAGTGTGTGAAAACCTTGTGAAGACTTACAGAAAACGTTTGACCTGTGTCATTGCCAACAAAGGGTATATAACAAAGTATTGAGAAACTTTTGTTATTGACCAAATACTTATTTTCCACAATAATTTGCAAATAAATTCATTAAAAATCCTACAATGTGATTTTCTGGATTTTTTTTCTCAGTTTGTCTGTCATAGTTGATGTGTACCTATGATGAAAATTATAGGCCTCTCTCATCTTTTTAAGTGGGAGAACTTGCACAATTGGTGGCTGACTAAATACTTGTTTTCCCCACTGTAGCTATCTTAAGATGAATGCACTAACTGTAAATCGCTCTGGATAAGAGCGTCTGCTAAATTACTCAAATGTAAATGTCTGTCCCCCCTCATGAAGTCGGAAAATTAGGCATTTTTCAAACACCTGAAACCACTTTTTCCTGTAATCTAGAGCCATAATCATTATGCCTAATTCTATGTCAAAAATGTATATTTTTCTGCATAGGTTATCTAAGCATACTGTGACGACCCTCCCACTCTGTCTGCCGTATTCTCTCTTTGCTCTTGTTTCCTTATTAGGATGCCGGTGGGCGGAGTTGGGAGGGTCGTCAGCTACATGGGAAACACCTGGGCCGGGTGTGTCCCAGCATAAATGGACCTCTTCCACATTCATTGAGGAGACTCTCTCCAGGCAGATACTTTGACTTTGGTTGTGGTATTTTTGTGGCCTTTTTGGTTGTTTGCTTTGGCACCTCTCAACACTTTTCCATATTACATTTATGCATGCAAACACTCACTTACACTACTGATTACTGATTACACACACCATTGTTATTTGATTTAGTTTACTTTAGTTAATAAATATATACTTTGAGTATTCCTTGTCTCCACGTGTCTCCCTTTTGTTACGAACTTGAGCCGGTTCGTGACAAGTGGGGGCTCGTCTGGGATCTTGAACTGGTTGTGTTTGGGAGAACGTGGAGTTAATGTCCAATTCTGTAGGGTCTTTCTTTGTAAATTTTGTTAGTTTGTTTGCGTTTGATAGGCCCAGTATTGGTTGCCTTTGGGTTGTGTACTGCGTTGGAGAGAGTACATTGGTTAGTTTCCAGTCCCTGCCCAGCCTGGAAACTCTTGCTCGACTCGCTGTTGGGACATCGGTCTGAGGAGGTGAGTACAATCGGCTGCGTACCTCAGTGGGAGATTGGGTAGGGTAGTGACATTTTCTACCCGGAGCTATAGCTTTTTCCCCTGATAGGCTTAGCGACGTGTTTTGTTTTGGGATACGTTGGGCATGGTTAAATGTTTGTTATTTTTGTGTGGTGTCTGTGGACTGAGCAGTTGTCTCGGGGGCACATCTGTGGCTTGGGGGAATCTACCAGCGTGCTGGGGGGTTTAATTCCTTGCCAGCGGGCTACAGTGCGTAATTACCCACCGCGAATCTGCACGAAGACTAGGGTTGAGTTATTGTAGGTTTTGGGGAAGCTCCATATCCCAGCTCTCTTCTGTGGTACTCGGTGTGATTGTCATTTCTCTTGTGTCTGGTGTGCTCAGCAGATGGGTTGAGCAAGATTATTATGATATATATATATTTTTTTTTCCTGATTATGGCATCTAATGTAGACGAGTTCATTCGCTTTCCATCAGAAGAACTGTTAGAATTATGTACTAAAGAACAGCTGTTGAAGGTTGCTGAACACTGCAAGGTTGAAATTAGTGATAAACGTCTAAAAAATTCTATTAGGTTAATATTGAAGGCCAATTTGATGGAGAGTGGTATTCTGGATGTTACCACTGGGGCAGCCTCTGCTGAGGACACGTTGTCTCCCCGATATGTTACAATGACCGCTCCATCGGTTAGTCATAGTAGTCTTCTTTTTGAACAGCAGAAAGAACTGCTTCTGTTACAGCTAGGGCATGATCGGGTAAAATATGAAAGGGAATTGGAATTTAAACAGGATATGGAGCGTGCTAAAATCAAGCTGCAACAAGAGCGACTAGAGTTGGTTAAGGAAGGAAAGCTCTCAGGGGAGAGTTTGCTCTGGGAAGGGGATCCAGAGTTACCTAGGGGTCGTTCCTCTTTTGGTCGTAATCCAGACACATTTGATATTGTTGGGAATTTACGGTTGTTGCCCCAGTTTAATGAAATGGACCCGGAGACATTCTTTTTGTTGTTTGAGCGTGTTGCTGACGCTAGGAGTTGGCCTGATTCTGATCGCACTTTGATGTTGCAGTGTGTGCTGACTGGTAAAGCGCAAGAAGCATATTCAGCTCTTAGTGTAGCAGACAGTGTTAGTTATGAGAAGGTTAAAACGGCTGTGTTACAGAGTTACGAATTGGTCCCTGAGGCTTACCGCCAACGATTTAGAACTTTAAAAAGGGATGATCAGCAGACTCATGTTGAGTTTGCGCGAATATTATCTTCACAGTTCAATCGCTGGTGTTCCGCCTCTGCAGTTATGACTTTCCAAGGGCTGTGTGATCTGATTATGTTAGAACAATTTAAGGACACAATCCCTGATCGTATAGCGACGTACATTAACAAACGAAAAATAAAGACTGTCGCTGAAGCTGCGGTTTTGGCAGATGAATATGTGTTGACTCACAAAAATGTTTTTGCAGAACCCCGTATTCGGAGTGAGTGGGGGGCGTTCGCAGAGATTTGGGCCTCGCTCGCCGAGATACTTCGGTTCCCGGGCAGAGTTTCATTCAACTAGGGTTGAGCCTGATACCCGTGGTAAAACTGACTTTGGTCAAGAGTGTCACTACTGTCAAGAATTAGGTCATTGGAAAAATGAATGTCCGATTCTTAGGTCTAGGGGTAAATTCAGTACAGGTGCTTATGGTAAATCGAGGCCTGCAGCGTTAGCAGCGCCTGTTCCACATCAGTTCACTCCTGACGCATTGTCTCATGCCCAGAGCCAGGTGAAGGGCTACATTGATCCCGACTATTTACCTTTCGTTACGGAGGGTTTTGTGTCTATGGTAGGAAGTAAGAACCTAGTGCCAGTAAAGATCTTAAGAGACACAGGTGCCTCTGAATCATTTGTGTTGGAATCTGTGTTACCCTTCTCTGCGGAGACTGATTCGGGGAATAGTGTTCTAATTAGGGGAATAGGTTTGAACACTCTGTCAGTTCCATTGCATAAACTGAGGTTGGATTGTGGACTGGTGAAAGGTGAGGTTGTTGTGGGGGTGCGTCCTTCATTGCCTATTGAGGGTATTGACGTGATCCTTGGAAATAACTTGGCTGGGGAGCGTGTGTGGCCTATCGCGTTTCCATCTTTAGGGGTTTCCACTAAGCTGTCAATTGTAGGGATTCCTGATGAGAGTGCGCAGAATTTCCCAGAGGTGTTTTCTGCGTGTGCAGTGACGCGTTCTATGATCCATGACGACCTGGTCACGGAACTGGCTAACGAGAATACCACAAAGAAGTCGGTTACTGTTTTCCCTGTTATCCCGTTATCTATATCCCGCTCCGATTTAATCGAGGCGCAACGGACTGACCCTACATTAGAAGAGTTGCGGGACCAAATTGTGCCTGTGGAACAGTTGGGAGATGTCGCACAGGGCTATTTTCTCCAAGAGGAGGTCCTGATGAGAAAGTGGATGTCTCATGGTAGTTGTTTTCTGGGGGAGGCGATTAGTCAGGTGGTGGTACCAGTTAAGCTTCGTGAGTTGGTGCTAACAACTTCTCACAATGACGTTGCTGGGCATATGGGTGTGAGAAAACCTACAATCGTATATTACGACATTTCTTTTGGCCAAGATTAAAGAGGGATGTTTCTGATTCCATCAAAACTTGTCACACCTGTCAATTAACTGGTAAACCTAATCAAGCTATTAAGCCGGTACCACTGTTCCCTATTCCTGTACTCAGTAAACCTTTTGAGTATTTGATTATTGACTGTGTTGGTCCTCTGCCTCGTTCTAGAAAGGGTAGTAATTATTTGTTGACTGTGATGTGTCAGACCACTAGGTTTCCTGCTGCCTATCCTCTCCGGTCTATCACGACTAAGGCTGTGTTAAAAGCTTTGACTCAGTTTCTCTCACTGTTTGGAATCCCT
The DNA here is from genome assembly GCF_020615455.1 of Coregonus clupeaformis. Classification (NCBI taxonomy): domain Eukaryota; kingdom Metazoa; phylum Chordata; class Actinopteri; order Salmoniformes; family Salmonidae; genus Coregonus; species Coregonus clupeaformis. The sequence goes on along the minus strand of NC_059203.1, from coordinate 36,470,882 downwards.
AAGGTCATTCAAAGTGATCAAGGATCTAATTTCACCTCTAATCTCTTTGGTCAGGTTCTCCAACAACTCCATATTAAACACAACTTGTCTAGCGCCTATCATGCCCAAAGTCAAGGAGCACTGGAACGTTTCCATCAAACACTTAAGTCGTTGTTGAGAGCTTATTGTACTGAGATGGAAAAGGATTGGGAGGAGGGGTTGCCTTGGTTTATTGTTAGCAGCTAGGGAGGTTTCACAGGAGAGCACGGGTTTTAGCCCAAATGACCTAGTGTTTGGACATCGGGTGCGTGGGCTTTTATCTGTTCTCCAGGATGATTGGAAGTCTCCCGAGCCTCCTCAGTCCCTGTTATCATATGTGGGTGATTTTCGGTGACGCTTGTATGCCGCTGGTGAAATGACTAAAGAGAAGCTATCATCTTCACAAGACAGGATGAAGAGCATATATGATCGCCGAGCTGAGCCTCGTCACTTTAGTCCAGGTGATCAGGTTCTGGCTCTGCTGCCAATTGTTGGTTCTCCTTTTCAAGCCAAGTTTCAAGGTCCATATACAGTGGTGCGCCAGTACACTGAGCAAAATTATCTAGTTGCCACTCCAGAACGGAGGAAAGCAAACCAACTGTGCCATGTAAATTTGTTAAAACCCTATTATGCACGTTCCTCTGAGACTGAACAGGGGGAGTCTACAGAGGACGGTAAGGCTGTTATTTTGGCTGATACTGTTTATTCCCTGAGTTCTGGTCATGCTAGGTCTGTGCAGGAGCAGGAAGATGTTTCTGGTCCTGATGATTGCATACTGCAGGGTAGATTGAAAAATTCAGAGACACTGGAGATTTTAGATAGCCTTCTTACTCATCTACCTGTTGATGAGCGGAAAGAGATGGTTGGTTTGATTCGGAGATTTCCAGGGTTGTTTTCTGATACACCTACACGTACAAACTTAATAGAACATGATATTGACATTGGAGATGCTGACCCCATTCGTCAACGGTTCTATAGAGTTTCTTCAGAGAAACTGCGTTGTCTGGATGCTGAGGTCAGGTACATGCTGGAGAGTAAAATAGCCGAGCCTTCTTTCTCCAGTTGGGCTTCTCCCTGTATCTTGGTCAGTAAATCGGATGGAACAAATAGATTTTGTACGGACTACCGTAAGGTAAACGATGTCACTAAGCCGGATTCATTTCCTCTTCCTCGGATGGAGGACTGCGTTGATCAAGTCGGCGCAGCTAAGTTTGTGAGCAAATTTGACCTGTTAAAGGGGTATTGGCAGGTGCCACTGACGAGTAGGGCACGTGAAATCTCTGCCTTTATTACACCTTTTGGTCTGTACTCGTATTCGGTTATGAGTTTCGGACTGCGTAATGCGCCTGCCACTTTTCAGCGACTTATGAACAGGGTTGTCTCTGGTCTGGCCGGGTGCGCTGTTTATCTGGACGATGTAGTGATATATGCAGATACTTGGGAGGAACATCTGTCCCGTATTCAAGCCTTGTTCGGACGTCTGGCTGCGGGTCGCCTCACGATAAATTTGGCTAAATGTGAGTTTGCTCAGGCGACTGTTACATACCTTGGAAAGGTGGTTGGGCAGGGTGAAGTGCGTCCTGTTCGGGCTAAAGTGGTAGCTATTGATGCTTTTCCACTACCAACTACTAAAAAGGAACTGATGCGTTTCTTGGGAATGATTGGGTATTATCGTGGTTTTTGTAGGAACTTCTCTACTGTGGTCGCTCCCTTGACAGTATTGATGTGACCGACCATTGTTTGATTTTGTCATGTTCTATCTTTCCTGTTTGTCCCCTCCTAGTCTTGGGTTCTTCTTTCCTCTTAAAGGTTGCTTCCTGTGTAAAGGTTGCTGAGGTCTGGAGAGGAGGATGATGGGTGGGGCAAGTGGAGGTGTGAACATGTACAATTTGTCGGTTTGGGACGCAGGGGGCTGGTACGTTGGTCCGGGGTCCTTGTTGGTCCCCGGTCTTATGGGGGGGGTGTGACGACCCTCCCACTCTGTCTGCCGTATTCTCTCTTTGCTCTTGTTTCCTTATTAGGATGCCGGTGGGCGGAGTTGGGAGGGTCGTCAGCTACATGGGAAACACCTGGGCCGGGTGTGTCCCAGCATAAATGGACCTCTTCCACATTCATTGAGGAGACTCTCTCCAGGCAGATACTTTGACTTTGGTTGTGGTATTTTTGTGGCCTTTTTGGTTGTTTGCTTTGGCACCTCTCAACACTTTTCCATATTACATTTATGCATGCAAACACTCACTTACACTACTGATTACTGATTACACACACCATTGTTATTTGATTTAGTTTACTTTAGTTAATAAATATATACTTTGAGTATTCCTTGTCTCCACGTGTCTCCCTTTTGTTACGAACTTGAGCCGGTTCGTGACAATACCTCTATCTGTTAAAGAGATTCTCCGGTACTTTTGTATACTTTTTAGCCAGTAGTTCTGAAAGTAGCCATAAGTGGTCCCCAAAAATAGCGTACTACTGTGCATTCGGAAAGTTTTCAGACATTTACATTTTAGTCATTTAGCAGACGCTCTTATCCAGAGCGATTTACAGTTAGTGAGTGCATACATTTTTTATAATTTTTTCAAACCATACGCCATGGCCGTCTCAGTCACCAGATCTCAACCCAATTGAACACTTATGGGAGATTCTGGAGCGGCGCCTGAGACAGTGTTTTCCACCACCATCAACAAAACACCAAATTATGGAATTCCTTGTGGAAGAATGGTGTCGCATCCCTCCAATAGAGCTCTAGACACTTGTAGAATATATGCCAAGGTGCATTGAAGCTGTTCTGACTCGTGGTGGCCCTAATAAGACACTTTATGTTGGTGTGTCACGAATTCTGCCGAGACTGCTCCTCCTCCTTGCTCGGGCAGGCTTCGGCGTTCGTCGTCCCCGGAGTACTAGCTGCCACCGTTGAATGTTTCGATGTGCGTTTGGTTTGGTCTGTCTGTTACACCTGTGTCCGTTTGAGTCTGATTATGTGCCCTATAAGTTTCCTGTGTTTTCGTTAGTTTGTGTGTTATTGTCCGCCTGTCCGTTGGTGTAACCTGTGCAGTACTCTGGACTTTGTTTATTGTTACGCACTGTGTTGCGTTGTCGCTCGCCTCCTTTGTTGAGGCCCTTTATTTTTGGTACTGTTTTACAGTTAGTAAAGTCTTGTTTGACTCAGCCTATGCGTCCTGCGTCTGACTCCTCAACCGCATCCACATCAACACTGACATGGTGTTTCCTTTATTTAGGCAGTTACCTGTATGTCCAAATGAAGACTATGGCAAGGATTACACCTTGCCATGTTTAGCTGTGATGACTTTAAAGATGAACTTCCCCTTTTCCACATTTTGTTATGTTACAGCCTTATTCTAAAATATATGAAAGTATTTTTTTCCCTCATCAATCTACACACAATACCACATAATGACAAAGCGAAAACAGGTTTTTAGAAATGCTATTTACATAAGTATTCAGACCCTTTGCTATGAGACTCGAAATTGAGCTCAGGTGAATCCTATTTCCATTGATCATCCTTGAGATGTTTCTACAACTTCATTGGAGTCCACCTGTGGTAAATTCAATTCATTTGGAAAGGCACACATCTGTATATATAAGGTCCCACAGTTGACAGTGCATGTCAGAGCAAAAACCAAGCCATGAGGTCGAAGGAATTGTCCGTAGAGCTCCGAGACAGGATTATGTCGAGGCACAGATCTTGGGAAGGGTACCAAAAAATGTCTGCAGCATTGAAGGTCCCCAAGAACACAGTGGCCTCCATCATTCTTAAACGGAAGAAGTTTGGAACCACCAAGACTCTTCCTAGAGCTGGCCGCCTGGCCAAACTGAGCAATCGGGAGAGAAGGGCCTTGGTCAGGGAGGTCACCAAGAACCGGATGGTAACTTTGACAGAGCTCCAGAGTTCCACTGTGGAGATGGGAGAACCTTCCAGAAGGACAACCATCTCTTCAGCACCCCACCAATCAGGCCTTTATGGTAGAGTGGCCAGACGGAAGCCACTCCTCAGTAAAAAGCACATGACAGCCAGCTAGGAGTTTGCCAAAAGGCATCTAAAGGACTCTCAGACCATGAGAAACAAGATTCTCTGGTCTGATAAAACCAAGATTTGGCCTGAATGCCAAGCATCACGTCTGGAGGAAACCTAACACCATCCCTACGGTGAAGCATGGTGGTGGCAGCATCATGCCGTGGGGATGTTTTTCAGCAGCAGGGACTGGGAGACTAGTCAGGATCGAGGGAAAGATGAATGGAGCAAAGTACAGAGAGATCCTTGATGAAAACCTGCTCCAGAGCACTCAGGACCTCAGACTGGGGCGAAGGTTCACCTTCCAACAGGACAACGACCCTAAGCACACAGCCAAGACAACGCAGGAGTGGCTTCGGGACAAGTCTCTGAATGTCCTTGATTGGCCCAGCCAGAGCCCGGACTTGAACCCGATCTAACATCTGGAGAGACCTGAAAATAGCTGTGCAGTGACGCTCCCCATCCAACCTGACAGAGCTTGAGAGGATCTGCAGAGAACAATGGGAGAAACTCCCCAAATACAGGTGTGCCAAGCTTGTAGCATCATACCCAAGAAGACTTGAGGCTGTAATCGCTGCCAAAGGTGCTTCGACAAAGTACTGAGTAAAGGGTAATACGTAAATGTAATATTTCTGTTTTTTAAAGTGTTTTATACATTTGTTCTTCATGGTGCCGCCCCTTGCTTAGTGGTGTTGCAGACTCTGGGGCCTTTCAGAAAAGGTGTATATATATATATTTTTTTCATTTCACTTCACCGATTTGGAATATTTTGTGTATGTCCATTACATGAAATCCAAATAAAAATCAATTTAAAATTACAGGTTGTAATGCAACAAAACAGAAAAAACGCCTAGGGGGATGAATACTTTTGCAAGGTACTGTAGCCCTTTTGCTTTACTGGTGTAGTTGAGGCTTGGATAGTGCAGTCATGCCATTGTGTTGTAAGCATCTCAAAGAGTGAGAGCGACAATCACACACATCTATAAGGTTGTTAAATGTCATTCAAATGTCATGCCTCTATTATAGACCAATGCACCCATAAATCCTTGATTAATTGAATATAGGCTAACAATGAATTCGAAAATAGTTAGACCAACATCAAGTACAGAACAAATGCCTTGTGATTGCAACCAACGCATTTCCAACAAATGAGTAGAATTTATAAGCCCCTTAGACCTAAGACTTAACACCGGAACACTAAGCATATACAGTGGGGAGAACAAGTATTTGATACACTGCCGATTTCGCAGGTTTTCCTACTTACAAAGCATGTAGAGGTCTGTAATTTTTATCATAGGTACACTTCAACTGTGAGAGACAGAATCTAAAACAAAAATCCAGAAAATCACATTGTATGATTTTTAAGCAATTAATTTGCATTTTATTGCATGACATAAGTATTTGATACATCAGAAAAGCAGAACTTAATATTTGGTACAGAAACCTTTGTTTGCAATTACAGAAATCATACGTTTCCTGTAGGTCTTGACCAGGTTTTCACACACTGCAGCAGGGATTATGGCCCACTCCTCCATACAGACCTTCTCCAGATCCTTCAGGTTTCGGGGCTGTCGCTGGGCAATACGGACTTTCAGCTCCCTCCAAAGATTTTCTATTGGGTTCAGGTCTGGAGACTGGCTAGGCCACTCCAGGACCTTGAGATGCTTCTTACGGAGCCACTCCTTAGTTGCCCTGGCTGTGTGTTTCGGGTCGTTGTCATGCTGGAAGACCCAGCCACGACCCATCTTCAATGCTCTTACTGAGGGAAGGAGGTTGTTGGCCAAGATCTCGCGATACATGGCCCCATCTACCCTCCCCTCAATACGGTGCAGTCGTCCTGTCCCCTTTGCAGAACAGCATCCCCAAAGAATGATGTTTCCACCTCCATGCTTCACGGTTGGGATGGTGTTCTTGGGGTTGTACTCATCCTTCTTCTTACTCCAAACACGGCGAGTGGAGTTTAGACTAAAAAGCTCTATTTTTGTCTCATCAGACCACATGACCTTCTCCCATTCCTCCTCTGGATCATCCAGATGGTCATTGGCAAACTTCAGACGGGCCTGGACATGCGCTGGCTTGAGCAGGGGGACCTTGCGTGCGCTGCAGGATTTTAATCCATGTCGACGTAGTGTGTTACTAATGGTTTTCTTTGAGACTGTGGTCCAAGCTCTCTTCAGGTCATCGACCAGGTCCTGCCGTGTAGTTCTGGGCTGATCCCTCACCTTCCTCATGATCATTGATGCCCCACGAGGTGAGATCTTGCATGGAGCCCCAGACCGAGGGTGATTGACCGTCATCTTGAACTTCTTCCATTTTCTAATAATTGCACCAACAGTTGTTGCCTTCTCACCAAGCTGCTTGCTTATTGTCCTGTAGCCCAGCCTTGTGCAGGTCTACAATTTTATCCCTGATGTCCTTACACAGCTCTCTGGTCTTGGCCATTGTGGAGAGGTTGGAGTCTGTTTGATTGAGTGTGTGGACAGGTGTCTTTTTATACAGGTAACGAGTTCAAACAGGTGCAGTTAATACAGGTAATGAGTGGAGAACATGAGGGCTTCTTATAGAAAAAATAACAGGTCTGTGAGAGCCGGAATTCTTACTGGTTGGTAGGTGATCAAATACTTATGTCATGCAATAAAATGCAAATTAATTACTAGATTTTTGTTTTAGATTCCGTCTCTCACAGTTGAAGTGTACCTATGATAAAAATTACAGACCTCTACATGCTTTGTAAGTAGGAAAACCTGCAAAATCGGCAGTGTATCAAATACTTGTTCTCCCCACTGTATAGTCTCTTGTGACAGACTTAACATTAGCTGGCCAGTGCGCACACAAGATTTGGTTCTGGGTGCCGAGATTATAATGTATAGTGAATAGTAATGCTGTCCTACATACTAACTCACCTGTCCTCCTGACCCAATCAATCTAACCTAAGCACATCTACACCAGCAGTTAAGAGGCAATTAGCATCTTTCATTGCCAAAATTAACCTGTCAGCACACACACTCTCTCAACACACTCACTCTCTGTTGGTGTTATGAAGGGATAAGGCACCAGACAAGCAGATTTAATTGATCTGTCTTCTACAACGCCAGTGTTAGGGCTGTTGAGCCCAGCTCCCCCCAGGGCAGTAAAGTTCCCACCATGTTTACTTTAACCTCAGCCTATGGCTTTATAATGAAGCACACATTGGGAGCACAGTATCCCTCACAGGGACTTAGCATGCAAAGCCTCCTCTATTTGTTTTTTATTATATGTAAATACTTCTGCATTAGTTTCATCTGAAATATTTATTACAAAGTTAATATGTATGTACACCCAACAGTACATGTAAAGTAAGAACACTTAGCATCTAGACCATGAAAAAATACAAAATTCTAAAAATAAATCAATACTTGGGTCATTCCACGAAATGAGTGCCTTTTGCGTCCTTTTGATATTTTAAGTAGAAATTGTGCACAAATATTGAATTTTAAAAGCCTATTATATTAAATGAAGTGCCCTTTAATATAGACCACATGGAAAATTCAATAAAACAGATTGCTACTCTGTGCATCATCTGTGACTTGGAAGATTTTAACCCACTTAATCCCAACATTTACCCAACTTTTCACCATCATTGTAAAGCCCTAGTTACTGTGTTGCTTTGATTAAGTCATTTCTGAAGATTATTATTTATTTTATGTGATTAGTGATTCATTAAGGTAAAAAAAAACTACCTGTCCCTCATTTAAAGGTCAATCCTGTTATGTGAATTGAACTCTCGTTTTAATATGGTGAAACTATTACTTAAAAAAAAAGATTTTCTTTGAAGAAACATCAAATAGTCAAATCACAATCATAATCATGTAAAAGCAGGTAGGTTGGTTCCATTTTCTGGTATTTTGTGGTAGAAAACTGAACAGGTGGAGCATAACACATCAACCTTGTTACCCATAGATGGATAGGCTTGAAATGTTAACAATTAATTTTTTTGTGAAGCTTGCATTCAATTGCACCCAAAAAGCTTCCATTCCCCGTCACAAGGGGATTTATGGATGATTTAAGACGAAGTCATCAACTCTGTTACAGCCAACCTGGTTACTTTATTTGGAACTTTAAAAAATAATACAATAAGTGCCTATTATTTAACCTTTTGAGATGGGAAAACATTATTTTTTATTAAGTTGAATACAGTGAGGGAAAAAAGTATTTGATCCCCTGCTGTTTTTGTACGTTTGCCCACTGACAAAGAAATTATCAGTCTATAATTTTAATGGTAGGTTTATTTGAACAGTGAGAGACAGAATAACAACAAAAAAATCCAGAAAGACGCATGTCAAAAATGTTATCAATTTATTTGCATTTTAATGAGGGAAATAAGTATTTGACCCCCTCTCAATCAGAACGATTTCTGGCTCCCAGGTGTCTTTTATACAGGTAGCGAGCTGAGATTAGGAGCACACTCTTAAAGGGAGTGCTCCTAATCTCAGCTTGTTACCTGTATAAAAGACACCTGTCCACAGAAGCAATCAATCAATCAGATTCCAAACTCTCCACCATGGCCAAGATCAAAGACCTCTCCAAGGATGTCAGGGACAAGATTGTAGACCTACACAAGGCTGGAATGGGCTACAAGACCATCGCCAAGCAGCTTGGTGAGAAGGTGACAACAGTTGGTGTGATTATTCGCAAATGGAAGAAACACAAAATAACTGTCAATCTCCCTCAGCCTGGGGCTCCATGCAAGATCTCACCTCGTGGAGTTGCAATGATCATGAGAATGGTGAGGAATCAGCCCAGAACTACACGGGAGGATCTTGTCATGATCTCAAGTCACCAAGAAAACAATTGCTAACACACTACGCCGTGAATGACTGAAATCCTGCAGTGCCCACAAGGTCCCCCTGCTCAAGAAAGCACATATACAGGGCCATCTGAAGTTTGCCAATGAACATCTGAATGATTCAGAGGAGAACTGGGTGAAAGTGTTGTGGTCAGATGAGACCAAAATCGAGCTCTTTGGCATCAACTCAACTCGCCGTGTTTGGAGGAGGAGGAATGCTGCCTATGACCCCAAGAACACCATCCCCACCGTCAAACATGGAGATGGAAACATTATGCTTTGTGGTGTTTTTCTGCTAAGGGCACAGGACAACTTCACCGCATCAAAGGGACGATGGACGGGGCCATGTACTGTCAAATCTTGGGTGAGAACCACCTTCCCTCAGCCAGGGCATTGAAAATGGGTCGTGGATGGGTATTCCAGCATGACAATGACCCAAAACACACAACCAAGGCAACAAAGGAGTGGCTCAAGAAGAAGCACATTAAGGTCCTGGAGTGGCCTAGCCAGTCTCCAGACCTTAATCCCCTAGAAAATATGTGGAGGGAGCTGAAGGTTCGAGTTGCAAAACGTCAGCCTCGAAACCTTAATGACTAGCCAACTACAAGAAACGTCTGACCTCTGATTGCCAACAAGGGTTTTGCCACCAAGTACTAAGTCATGTTTTGCAGAGGGGTCAAATACTTATTTCCCTCATTAAAATGCAAATCAATTTATAACATTTTTGACATGCGTTTTTCTGGATTTTTTTGTTGTTATTCTGTCTCTCACTGTTCAAATAAACCTACCATTAAAATTATAGACTGATCATGTCTTTGTCAGTGGGCAAACGTACAAAATCAGCAGGGGATCAAATACTTTTTTCCCTCACTGTATGTGCTCTTTATGACAGAATGTTAAATTAGGTAGATAAACTGGGTTTTTCTCCACCAAGTTACACTACTCAAAATGCATCTAATTGGTGGAACAACCCACTTATAAAATGACAAATATGTATAAAATGTATTGCATAACTTGCCATATCCTGAAAATTAGCTTAACGTAATTAGATAGAAAGGTGAAGGCATTTAACAGAGTTCAGCTCGACTCCTTCCTGTCCTCTTCCCAGCATTCCTCCTCAGGTTTTCCGGGCTCGTTTTCCCAGGACAAGTGGCGGAGAAGAGTCTTCCTCCTTGGAGCAGGAAGCCCGCTTCCCACTCGAGGCGTTCTCCAAAACTCTGGGGAGAGAAATTCTCAGAAGTGAGTCTGGGGCCTTTGATCATATATCAAGCCCCAGGTTAATGGAGCACAAAGGCCAAATCACATTATTAGAAAATAATAAAGTAGGACAATTCATGACTTCTATGGAGATATTCTCTCACAGACAAATGGAACAGCAACAGGTGTCTATTTTAGCCGGATGAGTCCTGGTTCATGTGGTTGTTCCGGGGGAAAGAACAGTAGAACATTATGGTTCTCTCTCCCATCCCTATGTATATCACCACTAATGATATAGCTAGATTAAAGCACTACTTGACAACAGTGTGTTTCCAGGGAAACGGTGCTGATGTGTTGAAGTGTTGGTCATGGTGGTCTGGATGCAGTTTAGTGCAGATCCTAATTGACTGTCTACGGTCACTGCAGATGGCTAATAACATAAAGGATCTCTCTCTCTGTTCTCTTCTCACATTCCCCTTTGGCCACATACCCATGAACACAAACAGAAGGTCAAGTCTCTGCAGGGGGCAGCAGGTCACAGACCCCTCTACACTGTCAGGCTCAGTATGGCCCTGTGGGGTGCATATAAAAGCATCACTACATGTAAAGCAGGGATGGGCAACTGTGATGGGGGTGGGGGCCACAGAAAAACGGAACTCATCATGAGGGGCCGCAGTGGCTCATGGGTCTGCGTACCCACATCCATACACCCCTCATGCAATTCAACACATTTTGCCATGGGGCAGAGAGAAGATTAGCAATTTTATAACACATTTCATGCAATTGTACTCAATTTGCCATGGGGCGAATATTTTTTTTGCAGTTTTACAGCTAATTTCCTGCAATTCTACACATTTTGCCATAGGGTGGATGCAAATGTTTGCAGTTTTTAATATGATAACTGATGATCAATGGGCTCCACCCCGGTTGGTAATTCAACCATTCTTGCTACAGGTTTACATAGCTGGCCGCTGGACTAACTTACCAATCTAAAATTGTTTTTCTGACATGGGCTAATTAAGTGACTGCTGATGCACAACCAAATTTCGAAATTGCACCTTGTGTATTCTATTATTTTAACTCTCAACAGTAAGTTATTAGTCCACAGGCCTACAAAAGGGGGGCCGCCAGTTGCCCATCCCTGATGTAAAGCATTGGCCTGGCAGGGTGCTGCAGGTCAAAGGGCACAGTCTCAATAAGAGCTATGGTGACCCTTCAGGTCACCCTCCTAGGATTATTTGTATTCTATTTCACCTTTATTTTAGCAGGGAGTCCAATTGAGACCAAGGCCTCTTTTTCAAGGGAGCCTTGCATGAACACAATATATAAAATGTACAACATACAAACATACAATGTAATAAAAGCATTCAATACTACAATCAATTTAAGAAGCAAACACATTCCTCAACAATGAGGTCCTCCATTATGAACTTCAACTGCCCTAAAGGCACCAGAGCATCAAGGTGCAGAGGAGCTCTGCAGATCATTCCATATACAGGGCGCAAAATAACTATGCAGATATACTTAATTCCGAAGAGATCAACGGGACATCTAGAGTTAACCATCCCTGTGATCGGGTCTGCTGACTGGTATGTCTGTAATTTAACAAGAAGCCTTTGTGACCACTGCTATAAAAGAAGCCCATTTTAATTCTTAACTAACTCATCAATATGCTTTTTTGAAAGTTAGCTTTTCGTCAATCCAGATACCCAGATATTTATAAGCCGGGACATGAACAATGTGGGAACCATCCAAATTACATATGCATAAACCAGCTTTTAGGAAAATAACATATACTTAATTTTACCTGCATTAAGTACCTAGTCCAGTTCAACAAAGGCTTTCTGCAAAGCATAAAAGGGAGAATGTAGTTCTGAAAGAGCCTGGTCAACAGAAGGGCCAACAGAATACACAAAAGTATCATCCGCATACAAGGGGAGGTTACAATTTCTTACAGACAAACCAATATTGTTTATATAGATAGTAAAAGTACAGGGTCCAAAATCGACCATTGGGGGACACATTTAGGTAATATCAAGAAAACCTAATTTAACATCATCAGAAGAAACACATTGTGTCCTGTCTGTCAGGTAGTTGTGCTCCAGGGAGCACATGAGGAGCCTTCCAGACCCTAGGGATCACACCCGAAATACAGTCAGGTCCATAATTATTATGTCCAAGACCAAAGAGCTCTCCAAGGATGTCAGGGACAAGATTGTAGACCTACACAAGGCTGGAATGGGCTACAAGACCATCGCCAAGCAGCTTGGTGAGAAGGTGACAACAGTTGGTGCGATTATTCGCAAATGGAAGAAACACAAAAGACCTGTCAATCTCCCTCGGCCTGGGGCTCTATGCAAGATCTCACCTCGTGGAGCTGCAATGATCATGAGAAAGGTGAGGAATCAGCCCAGAACTACACGGGAGGATCTTGTCAATGATAAGGCAGCTGGGACCATAGTCACCAAGAAAACAATTGGTAACACACTACGCCGTGAAGGACTGAAATCCTGCAGCGCCCGCAAGGTCCACCTGCTCAAGAAAGCACATATACAGGCCCGTCTGAAGTTTGCCAATGAACATCTGAATGATTCAGAGGAGAACTGGGTGAAAGTGTTGTGGTCAGATGAGACCAAAATCGAGCTCTTTGGCATCAACTCAACTCGCCGTGTTTGGAGGAGGAGGAATGCTGCCTATGACCCCAAGAACACCATCCCCACCGTCAAACATGGAGATGGAAACATTATGCTTTGTGGTGTTTTTCTGCTAAGGGCACAGGACAACTTCACCGCATCAAAGGGACGATGGACGGGGCCATGTACTGTCAAATCTTGGGTGAGAACCACCTTCCCTCAGCCAGGGCATTGAAAATGGGTCGTGGATGGGTATTCCAGCATGACAATGACCCAAAACACACAACCAAGGCAACAAAGGAGTGGCTCAAGAAGAAGCACATTAAGGTCCTGGAGTGGCCTAGCCAGTCTCCAGACCTTAATCCCATAGAAAATATGTGGAGGGTGCTGAAGGTTCGTGTTGCCAAACGTCAGCCTCGAAAACCTTAATGACTTGGAGAAGATCTGCAAAGAGGAGTGGGACAAAATCCCTCCTGAGATGTGTGCAAACCTGGTGGCCAACTACAAGAAACATCTGACCTCTGTGATTGCCAACAAGGGTTTTGCCACCAAGTACTAAGTCATGTTTTGCAGAGGGGTCAAATACTTATTTCCCTCATTAAAATGCAAATCAATTTATAACATTTTTGACATGCGTTTTTCTGGATTTTTTTGTTGTTATTCTGTCTCTCAATGTTCAAATAAACCTACCATTAAAATTATAGACTGATCATGTCTTTGTAAGTGGGCACATCTTACAAAATCAGCAGGGGATCAAATACTTTTTCCCCTCACTGTATGTATGTATGTATGTATGTATGTATATGTATATATACAGTGGGGAGAACAAGTATTTGATACACTGCCGATTTTGCAGGTTTTCCTACTTACAAAGCATGTAGAGGTCTGTAATATTTATCATAGGTACACTTCAACCGTGAGAGACGGAATCTAAAACAAAAATCCAGAAAATCACATTGTATGATTTTTAAGTAATTAATTTGCATTTTATTGCATGACATAAGTATTTGATCACCTACCAACCAGTAAGAATTCCGTCTCTCACAGACCTGTTAGTTTTTCTTTAAGAAGCCCTCCTGTTCTCCACTCATTACCTGTATTAACTGCACCTGTTTGAACTCGTTACCTGTATAAAAGACACCTGTCCACACACTCAATCAAACAGACTCCAACCTCTCCACAATGGCCAAGACCAGAGAGCTGTGTAAGGACATCAGGGATAAAATTGTAGACCTGCACAAGGCTGGGATGGGCTACAGGACAATAGGCAAGCAGCTTGGTGAGAAGGCAACAACTGTTGGTGCAATTATTAGAAAATGGAAGAAGTTCAAGATGACGGTCAATCACCCTCGGTCTGGGGCTCCATGCAAGATCTCACCTCGTGGGGCATCAATGATCATGAGGAAGGTGAGGGATCAGCCCAGAACTACACGGCAGGACCTGGTCGATGACCTGAAGAGAGCTTGGACCACAGTCTCAAAGAAAACCATTAGTAACACACTACGTCGACGTGGATTAAAATCCTGCAGCGCACGCAAGGTCCCCCTGCTCAAGCCAGCGCATGTCCAGGCCCGTCTGAAGTTTGCCAATGACCATCTGGATGATCCAGAGGAGGAATGGGAGAAGGTCATGTGGTCCGATGAGACAAAAATATAGCTTTTTTTTCTAAACTCCACTCGCCATGTTTGGAGGAAGAAGAAGGATGAGTACAACCCCAAGAACACCATCCCAACCATGAAGCATGGAGGTGGAAACATAATTTTTTGGGGATGCTTTTCTGCAAAGGGGACAGGACGACTGCACCGTATTGAGGGGAGGATGGATGGGGCCATGTATCGCGAGATCTTGGCCAACAACCTCCTTCCCTCAGTAAGAGCATTGAAGATGGGTTGTGGCTGGGTCTTCCAGCATGACAACGACCTGAAACACACAGCCAGGGCAACTAAGGAGTGGCTCCGTAAGAAGCATCTCAAGGTCCTGGAGTGGCCTAGCCAGTCTCCAGACCTGAACCCAATAGAAAATATTTGGAGGGAGCTGATAGTCTGTATTGCCCAGCGACAGCCCCGAAACCTGAAGGATCTGGAGAAGGTCTGTATGGAGGAGTGGGCCAAAATCCCTGCTGCAGTGTGTGCAAACCTGGTCAAGACCTACAGGAAACGTATGATCTCTGTAATTACAAACAAAGGTTTCTGTACCAAATATTAAGTTCTGCTTTTCTGATGTATCAAATACTTATGTCATGCAATAAAATGCAAATTAATTACTTAAAAATCATACAATGTGATTTTCTGGATTTTTGTTTTCGATTCAGTCTCTCACAGTTGAAGTGTATCTATGATAAAAATTACAGACCTCTACATGCTTTGTAAGTAGGAAAACCTGCGAAATCGGCAGTGTATTAAATACTTGTTCTCCCCACTGTATGTATATATCTATACACAGTGGGGAGAACAAGTATTTGATACACTGCCGAATTTGCAGGTTTTCCTACTTACAAAGCATTCTTCCATTTTCTAATAACTGCGCCAAAAGTTGTTGCCTTCTCACCAAGCTGCTTGCCTATTGTCCTGTAGCCCATCCCAGCCTTGTGCATGTCTACAATTTTATCCCTGATGTCCTTACACAGCTCTCTGGTCTTGGCCATTGTGGAGAGGTTGGAGTCTGTTTGATTGAGTGTGTGGACAGGTGTCTTTTATACAGGTAACGAGTTCAAACAGGTGCAGTTAATACAGGTAATGAGTGGAGAACAGGAGGGCTTCTTGAAGAAAAACTAACAGGTCTGTGAGAGCCGGAATTCTTACTGGTTGGTAGGTGATCAAATACTTATGTCATGCAATAAAATGCAAATTAATTACTTAAAAATCATACAATGTGATTTTCTGGAATTTTGTTTTCGATTCAGTCTCTCACAGTTGAAGTGTATCTATGATAAAAATTACAGACCTCTACATGCTTTGTAAGTAGGAAAACCTGCAAAATCGGCAGTGTATCAAATACTTGTTCTCCCCACTGTGTGTGTGTGTGTGTGTATATATATATATATATATATATATATATATACACACACACACACACAGTGGGGGAAAAAAAAGTATTTAGTAAGCCACCAATTGTGCAAGTTCTCCCACTTAAAAAGATGAGAGAGGCCTGTAATTTTCATCATAGGTACACGTGAACTATGACAGACAAATTGAGAATTTTTTTCTCCAGAAAATCACATTGTAGAAGAAATCAACTGTGGGAGCAATTATTAGGATATGGAAGACATACAAGACCACTGATAATCTCCCTCGATCTGGGGCTCCACGCAAGATCTCACCCCGTGGGGTCAAAATGATCACAAGAACGGTGAGCAAAAATCCCAGAACCACACGGGGGGACCTAGTGAATGACCTGCAGAGAGCTGGGACCAAAGTAACAAAGCCTACCATCAGTAACACACTACGCCGCCAGGGACTCAAATCCTGCAGTGCCAGACGTGCCCCCCTGCTTAAGCCAGTACATGTCCAGGCCCATCTGAAGTTTGCTAGAGTGCATTTGGATGATCCAGAAGAGGATTGGGAGAATGTCATATGGTCAGATGAAACCAAAATATAACTTTTTGGTAAAAACTCAACTCGTCGTGTTTGGAGGACAAAGATTGCTGAGTTGCATCCAAAGAACACCATACCTACTGTGAAGCATGGGGGTGGAAACATCATGCTTTGGGGCTGTTTTTCTGCAAAGGGACCAGGACGACTGATCCGTGTAAAGGAAAGAATGAATGGGGCCATGTATCGTGAGATTTTGAGTGAAAACCTCCTTCATCAGCAAGGGCATTGAAGATGAAACGTGGCTGGGTCTTTCAGCATGACAATGATCCCAAACACACCACCCGGGCAACGAAGGAGTGGCTTCGTAAGAAGCATTTCAAGGTCCTGGAGTGGCCTAGCCAGTCTCCAGATCTCAACCCCATAGAAAATCTTTGGAGGGAGTTGAAAGTCTGTGTTGCCCAGCGACAGCCCCAAAACATCACTGCTCTAGAGGAGATCTGCATGGAGGAATGGGCCAAAATACCAGCAACAGTGTGTGAAAACCTTGTGAAGACTTACAGAAAACGTTTGACCTGTGTCATTGCCAACAAAGGGTATATAACAAAGTATTGAGAAACTTTTGTTATTGACCAAATACTTATTTTCCACCATAATTTGCAAATAAATTCATTAAAAATCCTACAATGTGATTTTCTGGATTTTTTTCCCTAATTTTGTCTGTCATAGTTGACGTGTACCTATGATGAAAATTACAGGCCTCTCTCATCTTTTTAAGTGGGAGAACTTGCATAATTGGTGGCTGACTAAATACTTTTTTTTACCCCCACTGTATGTATGTATGTATATAAACCGTGAAGCATGGAGGTGGAAACATCATTCTTTGGGGATGCTTTTCTGCAAAGGGGACAGGACGACTGCACCGTATTGAGGGGAGGATGGATGGGGCCATGTATCGCAAGATCTTGGCCAACAACCTCCTTCCCTCAGTAAGAGCATTGAAGATGGGTCATGGCTGGGTCTTCCAGCATGACAACGACCCGAAACACACAGCCAGGGCAACTAAGGAGTGTCTCCGTAAGAAGCATCTCAAGGTCCTGGAGTGGCCTAGCCAGTCTCCAGACCTGAACACAATAGAAAATCTTTGGAGGGAGCTGAAAGTCCGTATTGCCCAGCGACAGCCCCAAAACCTGAAGGATCTGGAGAAGGTCTGTATGGAGGAGTGGGCCAAAATCCCTGCTGCAGTGTGTGCAAACCTGGTCAAGACCTACAGGAAACGTATGATCTCTGTAATTGCAAACAATGGTTTCTGTACCAAATATTAAGTTCTGCTTTTCTGATGTATCAAATACTTATGTCATGCAATAAAATGCAAATTAATTACTTAAAAATCATACAATGTGATTTTTTGGATTTTTGTTTTAGATTCCGTCTCTCAAAGTTGAAGTGTACCTATTATAAAAATGACAGACCTCCACATGCTTTGTAAGTAGGAAAACCTGCAAAATCGGCAGTGTATCAAATACTTGTTCTCCCCACTGTATATATATAAAACATGGGGGATTGGAAGTGATGCAGACAATTACATTGATGGAAGTTACAATCTATCTGCAATATTAAGCTGATCTTACCCACATCCCCCCCAAAAAAGAAAAAATAAATGATTAATTGGCCACAAAATGTACATTTTAAAATGGCCATCTCAGTCTGAAAACAGGGGTGTCAATACGTTTGACCCCTACCATTGAGGAAAAAAAAGATTACTTGTTAAACAAAATATTTTTCTCTTAGCAATTGTATTAGTATAAAATTGTACACTGTGTGTACAAACATTAAGAACACCTTCCTACTATTGAGTTGTACACTCAGTGTATAATTCCCAATTTTTTTAGCCTACAATATAGCTCATTATTTGAATAATTTATTTTATACAGTCATTTATGCTCATCTTTATCAAGGGTGTCAATAATTTTGGACCCCACTATCTGTGCTCCAGGTCTGAATGAAATCGCCCCACCTGACCTTCCAAGGCCTGATTTCAAATGATGAAATCTCAGAGACGGCGTGCATTTCCTATTGCTTTCTCCTGAACTTTCTCACCTCTTCCTCTCCATGTCTGCTCGGCCTCTTATCGCCAGGGTGATGTAGAGAAACCTGAGAAGCAGTCACACGATGTTCTCTCCGAGAAAAAACGCATTTAAATTAATTAACACCAAGGGTAAGCTGGTTTTCGGGTCGACAATCTGCCCAAATAATTTTCCACCATCTACGTTTCATGTGGAATAACCGGAATAGACTGTCGCCTCTAAGAAGAGAAGTTATGTGCTCCCCTCCCTCTCATAGCAACTTTGTTACAATGAGAGAGGACACTTGCCAGGAAAAACTCAAATTAATAGTTCATTTTGAACGCTGCCTAGTTTATCACATTTTGTAGGCCACCTCCTCATCATACCAATTATACAAAGTTTTACTCTTATACACCAACACAAACACACACTAGAGTCCTGCATCGTGTCGGATACCCACGGTTCCCTGCAGCCATATCTCAGACTGCCCATCTTAATGTTTTATTTTTATTGGCCAGTCTGAGATATGGCTTTTTCTTTGCAACTCTGCCTAGGTCAGCATCCCGGAGTCGCCTCTTCACTGTTGACGTTGAGACTGGTGATTTGCAGGTACTATTAAATGAAGCTGCCAGTTGAGGACCTGTGAGGTGTCTGTTTCTCAAACTAGACACTAATGTATTTGTCCTTTTGCTCAGTTGTGCACCGGGGCCTCCCACTCCTCATTCTATTCTGGTTAGAGCCAGTTTGTGCTGTTCTGTGAAGGGAGTAGTACACAGCGTTGTACGAGATCTTCAGTTTCTTGGCAATTTCTCGCATGGAAAAGCCTTAATTTCTCAGAACAAGAATAGACTGACGAGTTTCAGAAGAAAGTTATTTGTTTCTGGCCATTTTGAGCCTGTAATCGAACCCACAATTGCTGATGCTCCAGATACTCAACTAGTCTCAAGAAGGCTAGTTTTATTGCTTCTTTAATCAGCACAATAGTTTTCAGCTGTGCTAACATAATTGCAAAAGGGTTTTCTAATGATCAATTTGCCTTTTAAAACGATCAACTTGGATTAGCAAACACAACGTGCCATTGGAACACAGGACTGATGGTTGCTGATAATGGGCCTCTGTATGCCTATGTAGATATTCCATTAAAAATCTGCCGTTTCCAGCTACAATAGCCATTTACAACATTAACAATGTCTACACTGTATTTCTGATCAATTTTATGTTATTTTAATGGACAAAAAAATTGCTTTTCTTTCGTAAACAAGGAAATGTCTAAGGGATCCCAAACTTTTGAACGGTAGTGTATGTGTATATATATATATATATATATATATATAGTTTTTTTAGGAACTCAGTCGGGGTGTCGACTTACTGTTGAGAGTTAGAATAGTAGAATACACAAGGTGCAATTTCTAAATTTGGTTGTGCACAAGCAGTTTTTATCTTATGTCAGTCACTCAATTAGCCCATGTCAGTTAACATTTTTTAGATTGGTAAATTCATCTAGCCAGCTACCTAAACTTGTAGTATTCATGGTTGAATTACCGACCGTGGGACCCCCATTGATTTAGTTAGTCCCTCTCACTCATATATGATTAAAAACCGCAAATAAAATCTTCACCCAAGGCAAAATGTGTACAATTGCAGGAAATTATCTGCAAAACTGCATTTTTTTTGCAACTGAATGAAATTTGTTATAAAATTCCAAAGAATCTTCTCTGCACCCCATGGCAAAATGTGTAGAATTAGAGCAAACTTGCTTTAAAATGCACAATTTTCTCTACACCCCATGGCAAAATGTGTAGAATTGCAGGAAATGAACTGTAATACTTCAAATATTTCCTCTGTGCTGTCAAGAGGGGGACCGCTAAAATGTTTTGCCCCAAAAGGCTAGGGCCGGCTCTGACTGCATGTGTGGGTATGCAGACCCGCGAGCCACTGCGGCCCCTCATGGTAAGTTCAGATTTTTTGTGGCCCCCACCCTAATCAAAGTTGCCATCCCTGAGCTAGATGGAAGGAGCTATTGATAGCATGCAGCAAAGACATGACGTATATAAACTTAAAAAAATACAACTATAGTGTAGCAGTTTGGTAATGGAAAAAGCATTCATTTGTGTCAAGTCAAGCGAGACAGCTGTCCTGGCAGATGCCTTAGTAATTTCACAAGGAGGCCTACAATTACCTGCTTTTGGTAATGGTAATTTCCCTGCATCAGCTAACTCCAAATGACAAAAACCCAGCAGAGTGAACTGAGCAGAAGAATGCATTTCTCCAACAGATGACAACAGTGGCAACATGGCTGGAGCTGACATGGATGATAATGATGATGAACATCAGGAGTGTGTTTTGTTATTAACTTTGTCTGAAGAGCAGTCACTTACTCAAAGCATCTGCCAGCGAAGATGTTGGAGACGGAGCTGAAAAAACAGAACATACCATTAATAAACTTCTCAGAGCATCAGTCAGTCATCACAGAAGAGCATCACTTCATTGGAACAAAGAGGTGAGAGAGCAAGCTAGCACCTGATAGCAACGCAGTACAAAAGTACCACTGAGAGAGAGAGAGAGAGAGAGACAGTCATTGGCACCAACACCACCAGGCTATAGGACCATAACACTCCTGAATCTGTCACTGATGTCTGTGGACTTTCACTTCTCTTAGCTCAGCATTTATCACACATCTCATCAGCAGCCCTCCCTTGCCATAGGAGGGTGGGGATGAATCAGCAGGTCCCTCACTGCAGCCGGCTGGAGACTGGGTCGGGCTGAGGAGGCAGAAGACCTATGCTCAGGCAGAGGTTGGGCTGGGCTCTGTGACCCAGTGGGCTGGGCTGAGGGATCAAGGCTCTCGGCTAGGTTGGCCTGTGAGATGATTGCTTTAATGAAAAGCCCAGGAATAATGAGCAGCAGCCCTGCGGTGGAAATTGGCAAGCTGGAGGCCGCATCCTAACGAGGTACAGCCTGCCACAGGGAACACTGTAAAACGTTGCTAAAAAAGTCATGCCTCTAAAGGCCATGGTGACTCACAGCTCTGGGTCTGGGAAAGAAAGGGCATAAGCTGTAGGATTTATACCAGCCAGGCTTCACATGGCTGACTGAACCTGGGGGATGATATGGGATTCAGAGATCAGTGAACCTGGGGGATGATATGGGATTCAGAGATCAGCATGGGGCACACAAACAAGATAAAAGGTCAACCCAGCTTTCAGGAAATGTTGGATCCTACGCAAACAAGAGGAAAGTGTAGGTACAAAGTAGATTTTCTTCCACTCTCTGGCATTCCTTATGGCCAGAGGTGATGACAAAAATCACACTTGGCGATGCTAACCCTTTCGATTTTATCATGTTGAGTTCAAATATCAGGAAAATGAAAGCACTTCACAGAGTAATTTCTTCCCTGGTTTCTGTAGAAGCACCTTTGGCAGCATTTACAGCTGTGTGTCTTTCTGGGTAAATCTCTAAGAGCTTTCCACACCTGGATTGTGCAATATTTGCCATTATTCTTTTCAAAATTCTTCAAGCTCTGTCAAATTGGTTGTTGATCATTGCTAGACAACCATTTTCAGGTCTTGACATACAGTTTTAACTTAAATCTACTTGAAAATCTAACTCGGCAGCTCAGGAACATTCACTGTCTTCTTGGTAAGCAAATTGTAGATTTGTCCTTGTGTTTTAGATTATTGTCCTGCTGAAAGATGAATTCATCTAACAGTGTCTGGGGGAAAGCAGACTGAACCAGGTTTTCATCTAAGATTTTGCCTGTGCAAAATTCAGTTTATTTTTTATCCTGAAAAACTCCCCAGTCCTTAACCATTACAAGCACACCCATAACATGATGTAGCCACCACCATTCTTGAAAATGTGGAGAGTGGTACTCAGAGTATTCCCCAAACATAACACTGTATTCAGGACAAAAAGTGAATTGCTTTGCCACATATTTTGCAGTATTACTTTAGTGCCTTGTTGCAAACAGGATGCATGTTTTGGAATATTCTGTACAGGCTTCGTTCTTTTCACTCTGTCAATTAGGTTAGTATTGTGGAGTAACTACAATGTTGTTGATCCATCCATCCACTAAACTCTGCAACTGTTTTAAAGTCACCATTGGCCTCACAGGGAAATCCCTGAGTGGTTTCCTTCCTCTCCGGCAACTGAGTTAGGAAGGACGCCTGCATTTTTGTAGTGACTGAGTGTATTGATACACCATCCAAAGTGTAATTAATAACTTACCCATGCTCAAATGGATATTCAATGTCTGCTTTTTTTTTACCCATCTACCAACAGGTGCCCTACTTTCCAAGGCATTGGAAAACCTCCCTGGTCTTTGTGGTTGAAATTCACTGCTTGACTGAGATACCTTAAAGATATTTGTATGTGGGGTACAGAGATGAGGTAGTCATTCAAAAATCATGTTAAACACTATTATTTTACACAGAGCGAGTCCATGCAACTTATTATGTAACTTGTTAAGTACATTTTTACTCCTGAACTTATTTAGGCTTGCCATAACAAAGGGGTTGAATACTTATTGACTGAAGACATTTCAGCTTTTCATTTTATTTAAATTGTTAAAAAAATTGAAGGGCATCCCGAGTGGCGCAGCGGTCTAAAGCAATGCATCACAGTGGTTGAGGCGTCACTACAGATCCGGGTTCGATCCCGGGCTGTGTTACAGCCGGCCGCGACCTGGAGACCCAGAAGGCGGTGCACAATTGGCCCAGTGTCGTCCGGGTCAGGGGAGGATTTGGCCGGCCGGAATGTCCTTGTCCCATCGCGCTCTAGTGACTCCTGTGGCGGGCCGGGCGCATGCACGCTAACACGGTTGGCAGTTGTACGGTGTTTCCTCTGACACATTGGTGCGGCTAGCTTCCGGGTTAAGTGAGCAGTGTGTCAAGAAGCAGTGCGGCTTGGCAGGGTCGTGTTTCGGAGGACGCATGGCTCTCGACCTCCGCCTCTCCCGAGTCCATACGGGAGTTGCAGCGATGGGAAAAGACTAACTACCAATTGGATACCAAAAAATTAGGGAGAAAAAGGGGTAAAAAATTAAAAACAATTTGACATTATGGGGTATTGTGTGTAGGCCAGTGACAAAGAATCTCGATTAAATTTTTCAGGATGTAAAAAGTCAAGGGGTGTAAAAACTTTCTGAAGGCACCGTATATAAATACTAGTGCATTATGCCACATGGAAGACACACACTGAGTATACCAAACATTTGGAACACCTTCCAAATATTGACACACACCGGTGCGCCTGGCACCTACTACCATACCCCGTTCAAAGGCACTTAAATATTTTGTCTTGCCCATTGACCCTCAATGGCACACATACACAATCCATGTATCAATTGTCTCAAGGCTTAAAAATCCTTCTTTAACCTGTCTCCTCCCCTTAATCTACACTGATTGAAGTGGATTTAACAAGTGACATCAATAAGGGATCATAGCGTTCACCTGGTCAGTCTGTATAATGGCATGAACAGGTTTTCCTAATGTTGTGTATGGGAGTCATTTTGGACAGGAGGAATTTAAGGGCCAAGAGAAACCGAGCACCCCCCAGGCCAGACTTGAGGGTCTTTAGAATTGTACAGCTCCCAAATATTTATCAGGAGTGATCATTATGACGTACCCCAACATCAACACAGTATAGCCCGAGGCCCACATACAGTGCATTCGGAAAGTATTCAGACCCATTAACTTTTTCCACTTTGTTACGTTACAGCCTTACTCTAAAATGGATTAAAGATAAATACAGTACCCGTCAAAAGTTTGGACACACCAACTCATTCAAGGGTTTTTCTTTATTTTCACTATTTTTTATATTGTATAATAATAGTGAAGACATCAAAACTATGAAATAACACATATGGAATCATGTAGTAACAAAAACAGTGTTAAACAAATCCAAATATATTTTATATTTGAGATTCTTCAAATAGCCACCCTTTGCCTTGATGACAGCTTTGCACACTCTTGGCATTCTCTCAACCAGCTTTATGAGGTAGTCACCTGGAATGCATTTAAATTAACAGGTGGTGCCTTCTTAAAAAAGTTAATTTGTGGAATTTCTTTCCTTCTTAATGCGTTTGAGACAATCAGTTGTGTAGGGGTGGGGGTGGGGTGGGGTGGGGGGGTGGGGGGGGTGTATACTGAAGATAGCCCTATTTGGTAAAATACCAAGTCTATATTATGGCAAGAAAAGCTCAAATAAGCAAAGAGAAATGACAGTCCATCATTATTTTAGGACATGAAGGTCAGTCAATACGGAACATTTCAAGAACTTTGAAAGTTTCTTCAAGTGCAGTCGCAAAAACGATCAAGCGCTATGATGAAACTGACTCTAATGAGGACCGCCACAGGAATGGAAGACCCAGAGTTACCTCTGCTGCAGAGAATGTTCAATAGAGTTACCAGCCTCAGAAATTGCAGCGCAAATAGATGCTTCACAGAGTTCAAGTAACAGACACATCTCAACATGTTCAGAGGAGACTGTGTGAATCAGGCCTTCATGAACGAATTGCTGCAAAGAAACCATTACTAAAGGACACCAATAAGAAGAAGAGACTTGCTTGGACCAGTTTAAATTTGTTCTTTGGTCTGGAGTCCAAATTTGAAATGTTTGGTTCCAACAGCTGTGTCTTTGTGAGACGCGGTGTGGGTGAACGGATGATCTCCGCATGTGTATTTCCCACAGTAAAGCATGGAGGAGGTGGTGTTATGGTGTGGGGGTGCTTTGCTGGTGACACGGTCTGTGATTTAATTAGAATTCAAGGCACACTTAACCAGCATGGCTACCACAGCATTCTGCAGCGATACGCCATCCCATCTGGTTTGGGCTTAGTGGGACTATCATTTGTTTTTCAACAGTACAATGACCCAACACACCTCCAGGCTGTGTAAGGGCTATTTTACGAAGAAGGAGATTGATGGAGTGCTGCATCAGATGACCTGGTCTCCACAATCCCCCGACCTCAACCCAATTGAGATGGTTTGGGATGAGTCAGACCGCAGAGTGAAGGTAAAGCAGCCAACAATTACTCAGAATATGTGGGAACTCCTTCAAGACTGTTGGAATGCCAAGAGTGTGCAAAGCTGTCATCAAGGGTGGATATTTGAAGAATCTCAAATATAAAATATATTTTGATTTGTTTAACATTTTTTTGATTAATACATGGTTCCATATGTGTTATTTCATAATTTTGATGTCTTCACTATTATTCTACAACATAGAAAATACTAAAAATTACTAAGCTAAGGATCTTGGACTAAACACCTCCCTCTGCAACTGGATCCTGGACTTCCTGACGGGCCGCCCCCAGGTGGTACGGTAGGTAACAACACATCTGCCACGCTGATCCACAACACGGGGGCCCCTCAGGGGTGCGTGCTCAGTCCCCCCCTGTACTCCCTGTTCACCCATGACTGCATGGTCAGGCACGACTCCAACACCATCATTAAGTTTGCTGACGACACAACAGTGGTAGGCCTGATCACCGACAACGATGAGACAGCCTATAGGGAAGAGGTATGAGACCTGGCCGTGTGGTGCCAGGATAACAACCTCTCCCTCAAAGTGATCAAGACAAAGGAGATGATTGTGGACT
The DNA here is from genome assembly GCF_020615455.1 of Coregonus clupeaformis. Classification (NCBI taxonomy): domain Eukaryota; kingdom Metazoa; phylum Chordata; class Actinopteri; order Salmoniformes; family Salmonidae; genus Coregonus; species Coregonus clupeaformis. The sequence continues at coordinate 36,444,980 of NC_059203.1, read as the reverse complement.
ACAGGAAAAAAAGAGGACTGAGCACGCCCCCATTCTCATCAACAGGGCTGTAGTGGAACAGGTTGAGAGCTTCAAGTTCCTTGGTGTCCACATCACCAACGAACTATCATGGTCCAAACACACACCAAGACAGTCGTGAAGAGGTCACGACAAAGCCTATTCCACCTCAGGAGACTGAAAAGATTTGGCATGGGTCCTCAGATCCTCAAAAAGTTCTACAGCTGCACCAGAGAGCATCCTGACTGGTTGCATCAACGCCTGGTATGGCAACTGCTCGGCTTCCGACCGCAAGGCACTACAGAGGGTGGTGCGTACGGCCCAGTACATCACTGGGGCCAAGCTTCCTGCCATCCAGGACCTCTATACCATGCGGTGTCAGAGGAAGGCCGCTTTGTCAAAGACTCCAGCCACCCTAGTCATAGACTGTTCTCTCTGCTACTGCACGGCAAGCGGTACCGGAGTGCCAAGTCTAGGTCCAAAAGGCTTCTCAACAGCTTCTACCCGTACTATTTGCACTGCCCACCCACCCCCATCCCCCTCTTTTACGCTGCTGCTACTCTGTCTATTATTTATGCATGGTCACTTTAACTCTACCCACATGTACATATTACATCTTTAGTTATTTGCAAAACATTTTTTTACTTAACACTTCAAAAAAAACAAATCTTTAAAAAATACATTGCTGGTTAAGGGCTTGTAAGTAAGCATTTCACTGCAATGTCTACACCTGTTGTATTTGGCGCATGTGGCAAATTATTTGATTTGCTTTGATATAAAGAAAAACCATTGAATCAGTAGGTGTGTCCAAACTTTTGACTGGTACTGTATATTCTCATCAATCTACACACAATACCCCATAATGACGAAGCGAAAACAGGTTTTTATAAATTGTTGCAAATCTATTAAAAATAAAAAACAGAAATACCTTATTTTCATAAGCATTCAGGCCCTTCGCGATGAGACTCGAAATTGAGCTCAGGTGCATCCTGTTTCCATTGATCATCCTTGAGTTGTTTCTACAACTTAATTGGAGTTAATCTGTGGTAAATTCAATTGATTGGACATGATTTGGAAAGGCACACACCTGTCTATATAAGGTCCCACAGTTGACAGTGCCAAGAGGTCGAAGGAATTGACCGTAGAGCTCTGAGACAAGATTGTGTCGAGGCACATATCTGAGGAAGGGTACCAAAACATTTCTGCAGCGTTGAAGGTCCCCAAGAACAGAGTGGCCTTCATCATTCTTAAATGGAAAATGTTTGCAACCACCAAGACTCTTCCTAGAGCTGGCTGCCCGGCCAAACTGAGCAATCGGGGGAGATGGGCATTGGTCAGGGAGGTGACCAAGAACCCGATGGTCACTCTGACAGAGCTCCAGAGTTCCTCTGTGGCGATAGGAGAACCTTCCAGAAGGACAACCATCTCTGCAGCACTCCACCAATCAGGGCATTATGGTGGAGTGGCCAGATGGAAGCTACTCCTCAGCAAAAGGCACATGATAGCCCGCTTGGAGTTTGCCAAAAGGCACCTAAAGGACTCTCAGATCATAAGAAATAAGATTCTCTGGTCTGATGAAACCAAGATTGAACTCTTTGGCCTGAATGCCAAGCATCACGTCTTGAGGAAAGCAGGCACCGCTCATACCATCCCTGCGGTGAAGCATGGTGGTGGCAGCATCATGCAGCAGGGACTGGGAGACTAGTCAGGATCGAGGGAAAGATGAACGGAGCAAAGTACAGAGAGATCTTTGATGAAAACCTGCTCCAGAGCACTCAGGACCTCAGACTTGGGGCAAAGGTTCACCTTTCAACAGGACAACGACCATAAGCACACAGCCAAGACAACGCAGGAGTGGATTCGGGACAAGTCTCTGAATGTCCTTGATTGGCCCAGCTAGAGCTCGGACTTGAACCCGATCGAACATCTCTGGAGAGACCTGAAAATAGCTGTGCAGTGACGCTCCCCATCCAACCTGACAGAGCTTGAGAGGATCTGCAGAGAAGAATGGGAGAAACTCCCCCAAATACAGGTGTGCCAAGCTTGTAGCGTCATACTCAAGAAGACTCAAGGCTGTAATCGCTGCCAAAGGTGCTTCAACAAAGTACTGAGTAAAAGTGATATTTCCATTTTTTATTTGTTATAAATTTGCAAAAATTTATAAAAACCTGTTTTTGCTTTGTCATAAAAAAAAAGATTTAATACTTTTTACAATAACGCTGTAACGTAACAAATTGTGGAAAAAGCGAAGGGGTCTGAATACTTTCCGAATGCACTGTAAGTAATTGAGTAAGAGGGAGTTGCATGCACAGATCTGTTATCAAAGAAAATATCGAATGAAATGTTATTGGTCGCATACACATATTCTGCAGATGTTATCACAGGTGCGTCGAAATGCTTATGTTTCTAGCTCCAACCGTGCAGTAATACCTAACAATACAAAACAATACACACAAAATAATAAAGAAATGTCAGAAAGAGCAATGTCAGAAATATCAGAAAGAGCAATGTCAGAGTCAGGAATATAAATATATCAGTGGGCTGCTGAGGAATGGTATCAAACACATCAAACACGTGGTTTCCATGTGGTTGATACCACTCCATTGATTCCATTCCAGCCATTATTATGAGCTGTCCTCCGCTCAGCAGCTTCCACTGATGTATATGATGGTGTGTATAGACAGTATATGAATAGAAAAGTTGTGTACAGCAGTAGTTACAGTGAGGGAAAAAAGTATTTGATCCCCTGCTGATTTTGTACGTTTGCCCACTGACAAAGAAATGATCAGTCTATAATTTTAATGGTAGGTTTATTTGAACAGTGAGAGACAGAATAACAACAAACAAATCCAGAAAAACGCATGTAGAAAATGTTATAAATTGATTTGCATTTTAATGAGGGAAATAAGTATTTGAACCCTCTGCAAAACATGACTTAGTACTTGGTGGCAAAACCCTTGTTGGCAATCACAGAGGTCAGACGTTTCTTGTAGTTGGCCACCAGGTTTGCACACATCTCAGGAGGGATTTTGTTCCACTCCTCTTTGCAGATCTTCTCCAAGTCATTAAGGTTTCGAGGCTGACGTTTGGCAACTCGAACCTTCAGCTCCCTCCACAGATTTTCTATGGGATTAAGGTCTGGAGACTGGCTAGGCCACTCCAGGACCTTAATGTGCTTCTTCTTGAGCCACTCCTTTGTTGCTTTGGCCGTGTGTTTTGGGTCATTGTCATGCTGGAATACCCATCCACGACCCATTTTCAATGCCCTGGCTGAGGGAAGGAGGTTCTCACCCAAGATTTTACGGTACATGGCCCCGTCCATCGTCCCTTTGATGCGGTGAAGTTCAAGTACAATCTTGTCCCTGACATCCTTGGAGAGCTCTTTGGTCTTGGCCATAGTGGAGAGTTTGGAATCCGGTATGTAAACATTATTAAAGTGACCAGTGATCAATGACTATGTACATAGGGCAGCAGTCTCTAAGTGATAGCCGGCTAGTAACAGTGACTAAGTTTAAGGCAGGGTACTGGGCAGAGGCCGGCTAGTGGTGACTATTTAACAGTCAGATGACCTGGAGAAGCTGTTTTTCAGTCTCTCGGTCCCAGCTTTGATGCGCTTGTACAGCATGATCATTACACAGGTGGACCTTGTGCTGTAAAAGGCCACTTTAAAATGTGCAAGTTTAGTCACACAACACAATGCCACAGGTGTCTCAAGTTGAGGGAGCGTGCAATTGGCATGCTGACTGCAGGAATGTCCACCAGCGCTGTTGCCAGAGAATTGAATGTTCATATCTCTACCATAAGCCAAATCCAATGTCATTTTAGAGAATTTGGCAGTACATCCAACCGGCCTCACAACCGCAGACCACATGTAACAACACCAGCCCAGGTCCTCCACATCCAGCTTCTTCATCTGCGGGATGGTCTGAGACCAGCCACCCGGACAGCTGATGAAACTGTGGGTTTGCATAATCGAAGAATTTCAGCACAAACTGTCAGAAACTGTCTCAGGGAAGATCATCTGTGTGCTCGTCGTCCTCACCAGGGTCTTGACCTGACTGCAGTTCGACTTCGTAACCGACTCCAGTGGGCAAATGCTCACCTTTGATGGCCCTGGCACGCTGGAGAAGTGTGCCCTTCACAGATTAATCCCAGTTCAAACTGTACTGGGCAGATGGCAGACAGCGTGTATGGCGTTGTGTGGGCGAGCGGTTTGCTGATGTCAACGTTATGAACAGACAGCCCCATGGTGGCGGTGGGGTTATGGTATGGGCAGGCATAAGCTACGGACAACGAACACACTTGCATTTTATCAATGGCAATTTGAATGTGACGAGATCCTGAGGCCCATTGTTGTGCCATTGATCTACCGTCATTACCTCATGTGTCAGCATGATAACGCACAGCCCCATGTCGCAAGGATCTGTACACAATTCCTGGAAGCTGAAAATGTCCCAGTTCTTCCATGGCCTGCATACTCACCAGACATCTCAACTATTGAGCATGTTTGGGATGCTCTGGATCGACAGCGTGTTCCAGTTCCCGCCAATATCCAGCTACTTTGCACAGCCATTGAAGAGGACTGGGACAACATCCCACAGGACACAATCAACAGCCTGATCAACTCTATGCGAAGGAGATGTGTCAAGCTGCATGAGGCAAATGGTGGTCACACCAGATAATGACTGGTTCTCTGATCCATGCCCCTACTTATTTTTTAAAGGTATCTGTGACCAACAGGTGCATATCTGTATTCCCAGTCATGTGAAATCCATAGATTAGGGCAGAATGAATTTATTTAAGTTTACATGGCATTTTAAAACAGCCCAGTAGGATCAAGCAGCAATTCATCAGGTCTATGCAGAGTGCCATAGGGCAGACTATTTGACTGGCTGCTGGCGTTGGTTTGTTTAGCTCATGACTATTCCTGATGATAATTATCGCCAATTGAGCGTCAGTCCCTCTCTGGAGAAGATCAGTGGCCTTTTAGCTTTATTGGATGGTCTTACATCTGCTGATCAGACATTACAGGGTGCAGTGCAGACTAGCTGCAGCGGCCCTCAGCTCATTTACATTTACATTTTAGTCATTTAGCAGACGCTCTTATCCAGAGCGACTTACATGAGCAATTAGGGTTAAGTGCCTTGCTTAAGGGCACATCGGCAGATGTTTCACCTAGTCGGCACAGGGATTAGAACCAGCGACCTTTCGGTTACTGGAACAACAGACATGGGGATGTTTATTTTCTCTGCAAAAGACCAGCTCCAGTCAATGGTAGTAAATAGCAAGAGGCATGGGCAATATGGATCCTAAATAGTTATATAAGGCAGCTATTACTCAAAGTGAAACACCACAGCTGCATAGAACAAGTAAAGCAGCAGCATTAAAGGGAGAATAATCACTCTAGCAAGTTTCTGCCACAATCCAATAAGATGTCTATTTCATTGGTCTGCTTTACTCATTACTCTCCACAGACAATTCAACGGTTGCCACTTATGGTAACCTTCTCACCTTTTGAGACAGAGGGGAAGGTGTATGGGCGCACATGCGTGTCTCCTGCAATTGTGTGTGGAAAAATCTAATTAAAAGATACAAACTAAGTAAAGCTAGTTGTCAAGGCTAGGACAATACAAGAAAGTAATGCAATCTTTTCCAGGGTGCACCTAAGTAGATGTAGATCAGATTTTTTATATTAAAACATTGCACTGTTTGTCTCTATGAGGTGACTCCTATATACTTTACACTCTCCAGCTCCGACAGACGGAGACCAATGATAGACGAGATGGCTAAACTGAAAGGAGCAGGTCTGAGCCTACTGTTTAGGCTCATTCAGTGTCGGGTCATCTCACTGGAACCCAGTATTTTCCATTAGCACCGGCTGACGACTAATCAGCCGGTTACAGACTCATTTTCAGACAGCTACTTTTTCCACTTCATATTAACTAGGCAACTTTTCATTTAAAAGTTTCAATTCGCTAGTTGGTCGAACCCTCTCCAGCTAGAATGAATGATATGCATCTTCTAGCGATTGATAGGATAGGTGCCTGTCAAAGCGAGTGATAACAGGGAAACACAGTGCGCTGTCTGTCCCGCCTCCTGGTACAATTTGTGTGTGCTGTGGTTGGTTGCAGTCAAATTTCTTTAAAGAGAGATGCTCGTGAATTTGCACGTCCCATGTAATGTAAGTGTTAACGATGAGTTGAAATCCATGACTTAATTATTGTTTTCTGGCACATTCATTTATTTTATTTTGCGTGTTTCACATAGCCAACCACATGGAGTCGTGGCGCATAGTAGTCCATTTACTGTGCTTTGATTGACAACTGAACAGCAAGTGTTGACTAGTTTATAAAAGGGGTCGAACTGACTGAATAAAGTCGATCTCCTATATCCCTTTGCCATTCATAAATCATGCAACGTGGTTATATGTCCATAGTATAGCATCAGGACAAATAAACCAAAGGATTTCCTAAGTTTCCTTCCTAGGATGTCGGGGCTTGCCAGACAGTGACGCAAAGTGAGTGACTTGTCTGTCAGTGTCGCCGACCGAATCGCATTGGCTACCGGTAGGCCTTTTTGTCAATTATCTTCAGATAATTTATGAAAACATTTGATGAAGATGGTGAATCATCACTGCAGGAACAATAGGTAGTGGAGAGCCTCATTCTGGTCCAAATATGATAATTAGGGCCCTCACAGAATCCAGGCATTAAAACGGAATTCAACAATATAAAAAAATGTATTGACCTTAGTAGGGTATCAACTAAATGTATTGAAAATTAATTAATTAGCCCAAGTTTATCATAAGACATGAACATAATGCATCAGTGATTCGTATTTCCTGCAACTTTCTGAAGAGGCAATGTGAATGCCCCTGTCTGTGTGTGTGCGGTGCGCTACTTTGTGTAGCCATGAGCGATTATGCTAATTTAAACAGTCTTCTGGTAGATGTAAAGGCTTTCCCAAAAACCTTCTAAATTCAATGTTAACTAGAAAGTAGCCTTACTTGGCAGAATGATGTCATGATTATTTTCATAATACCAGTGGGTATTTGTTTAGCAAACTCTGCCATTACATGTGCGCTACAAAAACGCAGCTAAACAACAGCCTCTTGCTTGGTGCACACTTTAATTGAAGGGTAACTAAACCCAAAAATCTAAATTTCTCAGATTTTCCCAGACCTCAAAAGTAGTTTCCTGATGTGGTTTAAAGCTGCAATATGTAACTTTTTGGGCGAACAGATCAAATTCATATAGAAATATGAGTTATAGATCTGTAATTCTCATTGAAAGCAAGTCTAACAAGCAGTATATATGTTCTATGTGCGCTATTTCTATGCTTCCCGTTCTTAAGTTTTGTTTTTGCGTCTTTTACATTCGGTTTTGTACACAAGCGTCAAACAGCTGAAAATACAATATTTTTGGTTGTGGAAAAGACTTTTCGCAGCGGTTTGGACGGTACAATGATTCCCTACACTATACTTGCTTGTTTTATCACATATACTGAAATTAGGCGAACTACTCACATTTTTGCAAACAGGAAATGGCAGAGCGATTTCTGCATAGTGCACCTTTAAGCATTGTTGTAGACTTAGAACATCCAATTTTGTTGTTATTCTATTTTAAAAAGTGTGATTTTGAGAGTGAAAACGGAAACCTGCCAAAAAAAAAAACTATTTGATTTTTCAAGATAGTGGTTTATTTACTTAATTTTTCTGTTTTAATAAAATACATAATTTGAAGAACAAACATCACAAATAATACTTTAATCTCAAGAGAAAACAGGTTAAAGGTTTCATGTTCTATTAGAAAATATCCAAAAATAACTAACAATAGACTGAATTCATACATTTGCTGCCATTTAAATTCTAAAGTCATGTCTTCCCACACAATATCACAACACATTTTTCCAATCTGGGAGGTAAACTCAATAAAGTATTCAATAATTTCTCTGTGTATTTTTGATGGAATCAAGGCATTAGAATGTACCAGAGGCCACCAAAATAGATCTCCTTCGGCAAAAATAGAGCACCCCCTGCCTGGCCACTTTTTCTATTTGGCTGGCTTCTCTATGTACTTGTGGAAAACACTGGGAACCCTAATGCAATTAGATATCTGGGCCATTTCTCACCACTCAGAACTTCAACCAGATTGAAAACGCCTATGTGACCCCCATCGACCTCAGAAACAAATGAGTTATATGCGTGTGGGGAATGTGCTGGGAGCAAAGTGACATCCAGCAGCAAACATATCAAAATGAAATCAAGCAAACAAAAACGAAGGAGAATAAAAATAAAAAAAACATTTTGGAATAAAATGACCTCCAGCGGTATGACAGTCTGTGTGTGGAAGGGGTGCGTTATAGAGTATGTGATATGATTTTTTTTCATGGTGCGCATCCAAAAGAGTTTCTGAGATCTTCCAAGGACACATGCCAACTGCGGACAGACAACCATATCCCATGGTCATCATATCAAGCAGATAGTTTTTGTCTGAATGAAATAGAAAAGCCGGGATGATGTGAGGTCCACTGAGTACTTTATCCCCAAACAGCAGCTGAAATGATGAATCGAACTTGGCCGTGGAACAGAGGAACGGAGAGTGTGTGGCACGAGGCATAATCAAATATGACCCCTTATCTACTGAGATCAGTGTCTTGGAGCCACGGAGGGCCTGGGAGGCAGGTAAGGACAACCAAGGACTAGGAGCACGTCTGGGGATTTAAGCAAGTCTTTTTGAAGCTGGTTCCAGTGTCATTGGAAAGCTATTAATAATGAAAAGACCAGCGTGAATGCTTCGAGGCCATACATTTTTATTTATTTTATAAATGAACTAACAGAGAGGAACCTCTAGTGAACTACTGAGTGCTAATAAAGCACACTTCTTCAGGGGATTAACTCTGGCTTTGTAAAAACGACAAAGTCCCTCAGAGTCCATTAAATGAATGAGTCGTTATACTGGGATGGGAGGTGTTAACACATTTTGATTGCCTAATTCAAAGAAACCTAGGTGATTTGACATATACTGTATATTACATGCATATACTGTACACTCAATGGCCAGTTTATTAGATGCATCCAGCTAGTACCGGGTTGGACCCTCCTTTGTCACCAGAACAGCCTGAATTCTTCAGGGCATGGAAACGTTGCTCAATTGGTATCAAGGGACCTACCATGTGCCAGTAAAACATTCCCCACACCATTACACCACCAGCCTGTACCATTGACGCCAGGCAGGAAGGGGCCATGGACTCATGCTGCTTACGACAAATCCTAACTCTGCCATCAGCATGACACAACAGGAACTGGGATTCGTCGGACCAGGCAATGTTTTTCCACTCCTCAATTGTCCAGTGTTGGTGATTATGTGTACACTGGAGCCGCTTTGTATTGTTTTTAGCTGATAGGAGTGGAACACGGTGTGGTCATCTGCTGCAATAGCTCATCCGTGACAAGGATCGACGAGTTGTCCATTCCGAGATACTGTTCTGCATCTGTTTGTGGCCCGCCTGCAAGCTTGCACGATTCTTGCCATTCTCGAACAGTAATTGAATGCCTTGATGCCTGTCTTCCTGCTTTATATAGCAAGCCACGGCCATGTGACTCACTGTCTGTAGGAGTGAACCATTTTCGTGAACGGGGTGGAGTACCTAATAAACTGGCCACTGAGTGTATTTCACTAAATTGTTGTTTGGTTTTATCTTCATACAGTGGTACATCCCTGAGAGAAATGTATCGGTAAAGTTAATCTTTATCTTACATTGTGTTGCCCATGCTGCTCATAAGTAGATTGAAGAGGAAGTCCTTGGCTTAAGCTGGCCTTTGAACTCAGTCATTACTCTCTCAACACTGAAGCGGTTTCGTCTTCATGTTTGATGAATGTGTTAGGCCCTCATTATAAACTCTTACCGAAGGCCAAAAGGCTAACATTTACACATTCTCTTTTATTTTAACTTTCAGTCTCCAAATGTTGTGGAAGAGACAGTCTAAACTTCCCTGTCATGCAGAGTGTAGCATGACCACAACCCTGATGGAAGACCTGACAGGATCCTACTGTAGTTGGTACCATGCTCTGTGGACCAGGTATCAGACAGACAGACAGAGTGAGAGTGGTGAAGAACATCAGGGTGTGTCTATCCGCTGTGACTGCAGGACATACACCTCCAAGCATGATGGCGTTCTGCCCTCCTGTGTGTTCCCTGCGGGCTGTGTCCTGATGTGACTGCTTAGACCCTGCTTGGATGCACTGCAGATATACTGAGAGCTGATGTAACACAATGACTGAGGGCTTAATACTGACTGTGGAAATAGTACTTTGCAGAAGCTTAAGCTGGCTATCTAAGTTCAAATGATTCCAGCTCTAAGTTGGCCTTATTCACCTGGCTATAATTGTTGAAGCCTATGCCTACTCACTGTTTGTGTTATTTTTGCATGCTCTTTGCTATATTACTCTCCTCTCTGCTCATGGAAGTAAATCAATGCATGTCTGGGGAGCGCAACTTAAAAGTAAAATCAATAAAGCAAATGTAGGCAGAAGAATCTGTAGTAGTGCCCAGAGGGAATGAGATTCACCAGAAAGAAAAACCGGAGAGAACCACAAAAAAGCAAATACATTGGATCAATCTATTCCTAACAGCTGCTGTGAGCATCCCTGATTTATCCCATAATGGGCAGAAAGCTGGAAGTAATGAGTCTCTCCTAAACATTCAATCAAAACCAAACAAGGCCCTGCTTTTAGTACGCTTAGTATGCACCTCCCTAAGATGGCCTTTCTATGATTAGAAGACTGCATTAAATGTTCTCTTCAGAGACACTCTAAACACCCAACACCTGCGGAGAGCTCAGTACCACTTCTATGGAAACTTCAACAAAACCCACCACCACTCCAAGCCTATGCATATTGAATAAATTAAAGGGATAACCCACTTCAGAAATGAACCCTCCTGGCAATTAGGTAATAGTCTATGTTCTATGAGTGGGTAAAATAACTATTTCAACCATGATTTAACTTCTAAGTGGTTTGTCTGTGAAATAAGGAAATCGTGTAGTAATGCGTCATCACATTAATGTTCTTGTCACTAGAGATAGGGAATAACAAACTATGACATTTCATAACGCTTTTAAAACAATTACCTGCATTCCAGATCGCCAAATCAACCAATAGATGGTATGGGCATACTTGTCTAGAACACATCCATCGGTCTACACTACCCGTCAAAAGTTTTAGAACACCTACTCATTAAATGTTTACTATTTTCTACATTGTAGAATAATAGTGAAGACATCAAAACTATGAAATAACACATATGGAATCATGTAATAACCAAACAAGTGTTAAACAAATCAAAATATATTTTAAATTTAGATTCTTCAAATAGCCACCCTTTGCCTTGATGACAGCTTTACACACTCCTGGCATTCTCTCGGCATTCTCTCAACATTCTCTCAACCAGCTTCATGAGGTAGTCACCTGGAATGCATTTCAATTAACAGGTGTGCCTTGTTAAAAGTTAATTTGTGGAATTTATTTCCTTCTTAATGCGTTTGAGACAATCAGTTGTGTTGTGACAAGGTAGGGGGGTATACAGAAGATAGCCCTATTTGGTAAAAGACCAAGTCCATATTATGGCAAGAACAGCTCAAATAAGCAAAGAGAAACGACAGTCCATCATTACTTTAAGACATGAAGGTCAGTCAACACGGAACATTTCAAGAACTTTGAAAGTTTCTTCAAGTGCAGTCGCAAAAACCATCCGGCACTATGATGAAACTGGCTCTCTTGAGGACCCCCACAGGAATGGAAGACCCAGAGTTACCTCTACTGCAAAGGATAAGTTCATTAGAGTTACCAGCCTCAGAAATTGCAGGCCAAATAAATGCTTCACAGAGTTCAAGTAACAGACACATCTCAACATCAACTGTTCAGAGGAGACTGTGTGAATCAGGCCTTCATGGTTGAATTGCTGCAAAGAAAGCACTACTAAAGGACACCAATAAGAAGAAGAGACCTGCTTGGGCCAAGAAACACAAGCAATGGACATTAGACCGGTGGAAATGTGTCCTTTGGTCTGGAGTCCAAATTGGTTCCAACCGCCGTATCTTTGTGAGACGCAGTGTAGGTGAATGGATGATCTCCACATGTGTATTTCCCACCGTAAAGCATGGAGGATGAGGTGTTATGGTGTGGGGGTGCTTTGCTGGTGACACTGTCTGATTTATTTAGAATTCAAGGCACACTTAACCAGCATGGCTACCACAGCATTCTGCAGCAATACGCCATCCCATCTGGTTTGGGCTTAGTGGGACTATCGTTTGTTTTTCAACAGGACAATGACACAACACACCTCCAGGCTGTGTAAGGGCTATTTGACCAAGAATGAGAGTGATGGAGTGCTGCATGACCTGGCCTCCACAATCCCCTGACCTCAACCAAATTGACATGGTTTGGGATGAGTCGGACCGCAGAGTGAAGGAAAAGCAGCCAATAAGTGCTCAGCATATGTGGGAACTCCTTCAAGACTGTTGGAAAAGCATTCCAGGTGAACTCCTTCAAGACTGTTGGAAAAGCATTCCAGGTGAAGCTGGTTGAGAGAATGCCAAGAGTGTGCAAAGCTGTCATCAAGGGAAAGGGTGGCTATTTGAAGAATCTCAAATATAAATATATTTTCATTTGTTTAACACTTTTTGGGTTACTACATGATTCCATGTGACTTCACTGTTATTCTACAATGTAGAAAATAGTAAAAATAAAGAAAAACACTTGAATGAGTAGGTGTTCTAAAACTTTTGACCGGTAGTGTATATTATCATGACAAAGTATATAATGGGATGTCCCTACCCATTGAAGTTTAAAATGGTTAAGTCAGTGCTTAATTTGACCAGGATCCGGCACCTCTCTGTTTTGGACTGTTTTGTTCCGGAACCTATTTGGCCGGATCCGGTACCTCTCGTCACTTTTTGCAATGAAAAAATTCAAAATAAAAGCAATCAAAGTTCATTCGAGTTGCCTCTTCATTAATTCTCCTGCCGCCACAAAAAAAACATAATGTGAAAAAGTTGATTTTCAGCCCGGGCCTAATATTCTATTTCCTTGGAAAGATAACTGCCCTGTGCCTACTCCATTTAATTGAGACCACACCGCACCTGATCACGCACATACAGTGAGGGAAAAAAGTATTTGATCCCCTACTGATTTTGTACGTTTGCCCACTGACAAAGACATGATCAGTCTATAATTTTAATGGTAGGTTTATTTGAACAGTGAGAGACAGAATAACAACATAACATTTTTTATAAATTGATTTGCATTTTAATGAGGGAAATAAGTATTTGACCCCTCTGCAAAACATGACTTAGTACTTGGTGGCAAAACCCTTGTTGGCAATCACAGAGGTCAGACGTTTCTTGTAGTTGGCCACCAGGTTTGCACACATCTCAGGAGGGAATTTGTTCCACTCCTCTTTGCAGATCTTCTCCAAGTTATTATGGTTTCGAGGCTGACGTTTGGCAACTCGAACCTTCAGCTCCCTCCACAGATTTTCTATGGGATTAAGGTCTGGAGACTGGCTAGGCCACTCCAGGACCTTAATGTGCTTCTTCTTGAGCCACTCCTTTGTTGCCTTGGCAGTGTGTTTTGGGTCATTGTCATGCTGGAATACACATCCACGACCCATTTTCAATGCCCTGGCTGAGGGAAGGAGGTTATCACCCAAGATTTGACGGTACATGGCCCCGTCCATCGTCCCTTTGATGCGGTGAAGATGTCCTGTCCCCTTAGCAGAAAAACACCCCGAAAGCATAATGTTTCCATCTCCATGTTTGACGGTATGGATGGTGTTCTTGGGGTCATAGGCAGCATTCCTCCTCCTCCAAACACGGCGAGTTGAGTTGATGCCAAAGAGCTCAATTTTGGTCTCATCTGACCACAACACTTTCACCCAGTTCTCCTCTAAATCATTCAGATATTCATTGGCAAACTTCAGACGGCCCTGTATATGTGCTTTCTTGAGCAGGGGGACCTTGCGGGCGCTGCAGGATTTCAGTCCTTCACGGCGTAGTGTGTTACCAATTGTTTTCTTGGTGACTATGGTCCCAGCTGCCTTGAGATCATTGACAAGATCCTCCCGTATAGTTCTGGTCTGATTCCTCACCGTTCTCATGATCATTGCAACTCCACGAGGTGAGATCTTGCATGGAGCCCCAGGCCGAGGAAGATTGACAGTTCTTTTGTGTTTCTTCCATTTGCGAATAATCGCACCAACTGTTGTCACCTTCTCACCAAGCTGCTTGGCGATGGTCTTGTAGCCCATTCCAGCCTTGTGTAGGTCTACAATCTTGTCCCTGACATCCTTGGAGAGCTCTTTGGTCTTGGCCATGGTGGAGAGTTTGGAATCTGATTGATTAATTGCTTCTGTGGACAGGTGTCTTTTATACAGGTAACAAGCTGAGATTAGGAACACTCCCTTTAAGAGTGTGCTCCTAATCTCAGCTCGTTACCTGTATAAAAGACACCTGGGAGCCAGAAATCTTTCTGATTGAGAGGGGGTCAAATACTTATTTCCCTCATTAAAATGCAAATCAATTTATAAAAATTTTTACATGCGTTTTTCTGGATTTTTTGGTTGTTATTCTGTCTCTCACTGTTCAAATAAACCTACCATTAAAATTATAGACTGATAATTTCTTTGTCAGTGGGCAAACGAACAAAATCAGCAGGGGATCAAATACTTTTTTCCCTCACTGTATGGCTACTGAACTGGAAGCAGCAAGAATTATGAGATCGGACACTTGCACTTTCTCTTGAGCTACGTTTTGCATATAGGATATGGCCTACGTTTTAGGATTATTTGCAGGCAGAGACAAATAAATGGGTAATAAATATTTAATGAAAATCAAAATGCGCAACGCTCGCTCACCATGGTAGCCTATGCACGCGTTGCGCCTTTTCCTGTTCAATGATGATCACATTTTTTTATTGCACCTTGACTGACGTTGGTTGAGCGCCCTCCACTTTTTTCCATTATCCATATTTATTTACAGACACTGTAGTAAAATATAGTCAGCCTACTCTATTTTATTGAGACCACACTATTACTAGGCACACTTGATCTCACAAGCCCAACTAGGAAAGGAGAGGTAGGCTACTTAACTTCAAGCAGCAAATTCTGCAAGTGTGTGAATAATGTGACAAAGATGTGCTTTTAATACAATAAGTAGGCTAACGCATACAATGCAGAAAGACGACCATTTCCAAATAATCTGCGGGACAACAAAAATATTTTAATCCCAAAATTGTCAGTCTGACTGCCCACTCCCAACCGCAGCATGAAAAATGTTGACCGTGCTGAAATGTTCCACGGGCATCCAGCGGGAATGCAGCCCTCTACCTCTGACCTTATTTTCGGCGTTTATCCCAAAACCCTATTCTTTCCCATTCAATTGATTTCCCCATAGGAATCGCTGAACGAACCAGAGGTAACTTCATTTCAGTTTTTTTGTAAAGCAAACTCTTTGCCCAGTGAGAGAGCATTGCATTTTGGATTTTATAGGTCGACTTGAGCTGCAATAGATTTCCACATGTTGCTACCAACCTTATTATTTAACGACAAAATGAAACATGTTGAACAGAGTGGTATGTTCAACAAGTACAGTAACTTTAGTATTCAACTAGCCCACGTTGGAGCGTCTTTCTAAAGTAAAGTCAATTTGAACTATTCTGGGCTATAGTGCAGGCAGGCTGTGGGGGTATGATCCTGATATAACTATTTCCAGAGGCCCATGTTGAGCTGTGTGTGAGCACCAACAAAATACTCCTGCTGGGAGTCCAATTTAAGCTTCATTCAACATTTCTCAGTAATACTACGCACAGGACAGCTCTCCTGTTTTGAGAAGTGTGACGCACTGACACATAGAAACCCTGAAAAGACATGTAAAATGTCTGCTTGTTGAGGAGCGGAGCATCAGCTATTCAGCTTGCACAGGATAAAGTTTCCCCAAGGTACAGATCTAGGATCAAATTCAGGATATCCTCCTAGGGCTGTGGCGGTCACAAAATTTTGTCAGCCGGTGATTGTCAAGCAAATAACTGGTCGATCTCACGGTAACTTACCATTCATTAACAAACACATTTAGCATCTCCTGGCTTCCACACCAAGCCACTGATGCAGACCTTTGGAACATCTACATTTTAAAAGTTTACTAAATCCATGTAATATAGCCTACACCTTAAAAATAAATCCATTATTTATTTTAGACAGGTCTAAAGAAACATGATATGAAGAAAATGTAGTCTATTTCAGAAGAACAGAATAGCATACTCTGAGTTGTCCTTATGTTAGGTCCTGATCTGGCTATGCCTTATGGCTGTGGGCTACACTAGTTCATTTAGCAGACAAGATTTGCTTAGAATTCTGTGGCATTATTTTATATTATTTTATAGTATGAAGAATACAATTGAACAAAG
The DNA here is from genome assembly GCF_020615455.1 of Coregonus clupeaformis. Lineage (NCBI taxonomy): Eukaryota > Metazoa > Chordata > Actinopteri > Salmoniformes > Salmonidae > Coregonus > Coregonus clupeaformis. The sequence goes on along the minus strand of NC_059203.1, from coordinate 36,428,523 downwards.
CTGAATAAAATAGAAAGGATATTTTCTCCAAACGATTTGAGGGAGTGCGCACATGCGGCTATTCTGTGTTGAGCGGTTAACAAAGAAATAGGTACTCCTATATGCTTAATTTAGTTATTATTGTAACTTTAGATGAGTAGGCCTAACGAACAGCAAAAGCACTAGCCTATGTAAATCTACTTTCCCTCATAGTACAAAAGTTGACCTATTATATTCTGTGAGAAATAAATATTCCAATCATAGCCTGGGACAGTTGTGGGATGTGATAGATCCCAAATTAATACAACCATTAGCATCCCAAAAACTTTTTTTACGCAATGACGCTAACGCAACAGATCAGAATGTTTAGCTTAAAATGTTGATCAACTATTAGGCTATTACTTCACATTATAAGTGCAGCAAAGCGCACACGGCAGTAGGCTATAAGCGCGAATGTGCCATTAGCGGGAAAACACCATTCTCAAAAGTGACCACAAAGGCGATTATGCATGTAATGCTTTTATCATAAAGGTGCATTTTTATGGTGAAAATTATCTTCCCCAAACTTGAAACTCAAGCGCTACTTATGTATGCCAGTTAGACTCTACACCCCTTGTAAAGCGGATTTTAAAAAGTTATTTGGCCACTTTAGTTGTGATACAAACCTTATCAAAACATATAGGCCTATGGGCTAGGCTACATGAGGTGTGCGACTATGATTCGAGATTTTTTTTTATTTTTTAATTGCATTGTTTCTTGCCTTAAGTTGGGCATCATTCACAAGTGATAATATATAATTCACAAGTGATAGGCTAATATTGTCACCCATCAGACTATTCTTGATTTAATCTTGTCTTTACATATACTAAATAATATACAGTGGGGGGAAAAAGTATTTAGTCAGCCACCAATTGTGCAAGTTCTCCCACTTAAAAAGATGAGAGAGGCCTGTAATTTTCATCATAGGTACACGTCAACTATGACAGACAAAATGAGAAGGAAAAAAATCCAGAAAATCACATTGTAGCATTTTTAATGAATTATTTGCAAATTATGGTGGAAATTAAGTATTTGGTCAATAACAAAAGTTTCTCAATACTTTGTTATATACCCTTTGTTGGCAATGACACAGGTCAAACGTTTTCTGTAAGTCTTCACAAGGTTTTCACACACTGTTGCTGGTATTTTGGCCCATTCGTCCATGCAGATCTCCTCTAGAGCAGTGATGTTTTGGGGCTGTCGCTGGGCAACACGGACTTTCAACTCCCTCCAAAGATTTTCTATGGGGTTGAGATCTGGAGACTGGTTAGGCCACTCCAGGACCTTGAAATGCTTCTTACGAAGCCACTCCTTCGTTGCCCGGGCGGTGTGTTTGGGATCACCGCCTTCCATCTTCAATGCCCTTGCTGATGGAAGGCGGTTTTCACTCAAAATCTCACGATACATGGCCCCATTCATTCTTTCCTTTACACGGATCAGTTGTCCTGGTCCCTTTGCAGAAAAACAGCCCCAAAGCATGATGTTTCCACCCCCATGCTTCACAGTAGGTATGGTGTTCTTTGGATGCAACTCAGCATTCTTTGTCCTACAAACACGACGAGTTGAGTTTTTACCAAAAAGTTCTATTTTGGTTTCATCTGACCATATGACATTCTCCCAATCCTCTTCTGGATCATCCAAATGCACTCTAGCAAACTTCAGACGGACATGTACTGGCTTAAGCAGGGGGACACGTCTGGCACTGCAGGATTCGAGTCCCTGGCGGCGTAGTGTGTTACTGATGGTAGGCTTTGTTACTCTGGTCCCAGCTCTCTGCAGGTCATTCACTAGGTCCCCCCGTGTGGTTCTGGGATTTTTGCTCACCGTTCTTGTGATCATTTTGACCCCACGGGGTGAGATCTTGCGTGGAGCCCCAGATCGAGGGAGATTAACAGTGGTCTTGTATGTCTTCCATTTCCTAATAATTGCTCCCACAGTTGATTTCTTCAAACCAAGCTGCTTACCTATTGCAGATTCAGTCTTCCCAGCCTGGTGCAGGTCTACAATTTTGTTTCTGGTGTCCTTTGACAGCTCTTTGGTCTTGGCCATAGTGGAGTTTGGAGTGTGACTGTTTGAGGTTGTGGACAGGTGTCTTTTATACTGATAACAAGTTCAAACAGGTGCCATTAATACAGGTAACGAGTGGAGGACAGAGGAGCCTCTTAAAGAAGAAGTTACAGGTCTGTGAGAGCCAGAAATCTTGCTTGTTTGTAGGTGACCAATTGGTGGCTGACTAAATACTTTTTCCCCCCACTGTATGTGTGAAATTCGTTTTGATTTAGAATGGACCATTATCATGCACCTGTCTCGAAACAGGGGCAGGGGAAGAAATGCACGTCATCTCTGCACTTAAATAGCGAATGGAGGATGCTTTCCCTGTGGTTCATTTTCATGCCAGCCAGGTAGGCTATACTCCTGTTGTAAAGATAAGCAATGTGTTTAATATTAGGAAAGTTGAGAAATAAATATAGTAGGCCTAGCCTATAGAAAGCTGATGGGATCCTCCTCTTTTTAATAGAGGCCAACACTGTTTTCTCGCGCAATTGCATAGCCTATAGAAATGTTGCGCAACATGAGCTCATGGGCTTTCATGACGTGTTTGATTAGATTTTTGATTACATTTGCATTGATGTCAGAGTGATTAGAGGGACAATAGAGTGCTGAGTTCCAGGCAGTTAGCAAGTTTAGTAGGCTACTAATGACCATCAGCAGCATCAGAGCTTGGAGAAGCTAATTACCATGACTAAACGGTCACATGGAATTTGACTGACTTCATGACTCCATGACTCGTGAACGCCGGTGTGGCGGTAATACGGCCACCGCAACAGCCCTCCCCCAATCCTAACCTTAACCATTAGCGGGGAAAATGCAACTTCACCCTACTCAATTCTGCCATCTCCTGGGCTCCCTCACCTGCTGATGGACACGTCACTGAGACAGGGGCTGGGTGACCTGGAGATGACCTCTACAACAGAAGGCTGCTGCTGCTCCTCAGAGGGCTCCTCCACTGGTGATGTCATCAATACGCAGCAGGCCTCTGAGTCACTGAGACTGGGATCACTCTGTTCCTGTTCTGCTGCCTTATCTACAGGAAGGAGGGAAAAGAACATGGACTGTACACACGATCAAGTCATAAAACTGATAGAAAATCATTTAGTGGTGAAAATGAGCTATGAGGAATATGTGCTGGGAAACTGTCCTTGACATCCATGTCATGGCTTTTAATCTGGATCGGTCCTGTTTTAACGTTGTACACATGATTTGAGCAGACTGTGTGATAGATGCTAAAGTCATCCATGTCAAATTATATCTTATCCCACAGCATGCTAGGTAGTGCTAGGTATCAACAGCCAATCCAGCCCAGGCAGGAAGCTATAGCGAGCCGCGATTAGTCAATCTTGCTTCCATATTGCCAATCATTTGCAACTTGAAGCCTGCCCTGTTCATGCTCTGTTTGACGAGCTCCACTAGCTTCAATCACTTCGGCGCTGGTTTCGGCGCTAGGTCTTGCCTTCCATTGCAAATTACTAGGCACCATCATTTTGTGACCAAGTGTGACCTTTTTCAAGACATACTGGGCGTGAATCCCAATAGAGCTCTTGGGTGTGATGCATGTCAGCAAAAAATCATATACATAATAAATCATGTGGCAATATGTTCCCAAATGTTATGCAATGCATATGTTTATTTCTTTGCTTGCGTGCCAAAGATGAACAACACATGCAGAGGTAACAGTGTGTGTATTGTCTTTTATAATGAATTGTACTCTGGGGCTGTAATTCCCTGCACCACATGAAAAACAGGGCATGGGTATGGTGGTGTCATGAATCTTTAAAAGGGGTATGACTAATGCCCACATTGAGACAACACTATGACAAAACACGGATCAGAGCCAATATGAGAGGGCTGGCTGGGGTCATAGAGGTTTGAATAAGCTGCCTCCTAATAAAGAAGAAGCATTGGATTAAAACAAATCTATTGGCGCAAACAGCCTTGTGGCCATGCTGCAGGGTGTAATGTTGAACCCTGGCCCTGATTAGGGCTGTTGTGGTGATCGTATTACCAAAACACCGGCGGTCACGAGTCATGAAGGCAGTCAAATTCCACGCGACCGTTTAGTCAAGGTAATTCTCCAAGCTCTGATGCTGCTGATGGTCATTAGCAGCCTACCAAACTTGCTAACTGCCTGGTATTCAGCACCCTCTAATCACTCTGACATCAATGCAAATGTAATCGTAAATCTAATCAAACAATCATGAGAGACCATGAGCTCATGTTGCGCAACATTTCTATAGGCTATACAATTGCGTGAGAAAAAAGAGTGACGGTCTCTATCAAAAAGAGGAGAATCTCATCAGCTTTCTATAAGCTAGGCCTACTATATTTATTTCTCAACTTTCCTAATATTAAGCACATTGCTTCTCTTTACAACAGGAGTGGTTGTCATGAAAATTTACCACGGGAAAAGCGTCCTCCATTCGCTATTTCAGTGCATAGATTACATGTATTTTTTCCACTGCTCCTGTTTCGAGACAGGTGCATGATAATGGTTCATTCTAAATCAAAACAAATTTCACACATATATTATTTAGTATATGTAAAGACAAAATTAAATCAAGAATAGTCTGATGTGTGACAATATTAGCCTATCATTTGTGAATGATATACAGTGGGGAAAAAAAGTATTTAGTCAGCCACCAATTGTGCAAGTTCTCCCACTTAAAAAGATGAGAGAGGCCTGTAATTTTCATCATAGGTACACGTCAACTATGACAGACAAAATTATAATTTTCTTTCCAGAAAATCACATTGTAGAATTTTTAATGAATTTATTTGCAAATGATGGTGGAAAATAAGTATTGTCAATAACAAAAGTTTCTCAATACTTTGTTATATACCCTTTGTTGGCAATGACACAGGTCAAACGTTTTCTGTAAGTCTTCACAAGGTTTTCACACACTGTTGCTGGTATTTTGGCCCATTCCTCCATGCAGATCTCCTCTAGAGCAGTGATGTTTTGGGGCTGTCGCTGGGCAACACAGACTTTCAACTCCCTCCAAAGATTTTCTATGGGGTTGAGATCTGGAGACTGGCTAGGCCACTCCAGGACCATGAAATGCTGGTCTGTTACGAGCCAGAAAGTTACAGGTCTGTGAAGCCAGAAATCTTGCTTGTTTGTAGGTGACCAAATACTTATTTTCCACCATAATTTGCAAATAAATTCATTAAAAATCCTACAATGTGATTTTCTGGATTTTTTTTCTCAATTTGTCTGTCATAGTTGACGTGTACGTATGATGAAAATTACAGGCCTCTCTCATCTTTTTAAGTGGGAGAACTTGCACAATTGGTGGCTGACTAAATACTTTTCCCCCCCACTGTATTGCCCAGCTTAAGGCAAGAAACAATGCTTTTTTTGTGTGACTTTTTCGAATCATAGTCGCACACCTCATGTAGCCTAGCCTATAGGCCTATATGTTTTGATAAGGTTTGTATCACAACTAAAGTGGCCAAATAAATTAAATTAAGCACATTAATCCGCTTTACAAGGGGTGTAGAGCCTAACTGGCATACATGCGCAGCACATGAGTTTCAAGTTTGGGGAAGATAATTTCCACCATAAAAATGCACCTTTATGATAAAAGCATTACATGCATAATCACGTTTGCGGTCACTTTTGAGAATGGTGTTTTCCCGCTATTGGAACATTTGCGATTATATCTTACTGCCGTGTGCGCATTGCTGCGCTTATAATGTGAAGAAATAGCCTAATAGTTGATCAACATTTTAAGCTAAACATTCTGATCTGTTGCGTCAGCCTCATTAGGTAAAAAAGGTTTTTTGATTCTAGTGGTTGTATTAATTTGGGATCTATCGCATCCCACAACTGTCCCAAACTATGTTTGGAATATTTATTTCTCGCACAGAATAGGTCAACTTTTGTACTATGGGGGATAGTAGATTGACATAGGCTAGTGCTACTGTTGTTCGTTAGGCCTACTCATCTTGTTGGCTGATGAAAAGTAAAATGTGGACAGTTCTTCCAATAACTTCAATATGCACCTCGGAATTGGAGAAGGACGCGCGCAGTTGCGTCCCCGATGTGTCTGTCTTCACTTGTAGCCTGTGAGAAAGACCCGATCATGTGACGGAGAGCCATGTGAGCGAGAGGTACTTCAGAGCAAGCAGCACTCAGGGAATTATTATTATTATTATTATTATTATTATTATTATATTTAGCCCAAGGGCACAACGGCCACTGGCTGCAAAAGGCATGGATTTTTTTTGTGTGCATTACGGCCACACAAATGGGGATGCCGCTGGGAAATTCGAGGCATTATCAAGTGCTTGTCAAAATGTGAATAAGAGACTGATGAAGTGTGTGCAGCCTGCGCAAAAAAACAAAGCAGAGCTCATGCCTTTCAAGTTCCCACGGGGGGCCAGTATATATAAAAAAAAAATGTATTCACTAACTGTAAGTCGCTCTGGATAAGAGCGTCTGCTAAATGACTAAAATGTAAAATGTAAGTGACTTTTTTCAAATCATCATTAGAGTTGCATCATGCAGCCTTACAATGTTTTAAAAATCAAAACATATAGCCCAACTTTTGTAGAACAACTGAAGTTACATTAATAACTAAATTAAGAATATAGGAGTACCTATTTCTTTGTTAACCCCTCAACACAGAATAGCCGCATGTGCGCACTCCCTCAAATCGTATTTTCTATTTTATTCAGCTTTGTTCAATTGTTTTCTTCATACTATAAAAGAATGCCACAGAATTCAAAGCAAATCTTGTCTGCTAAATGAACTTGTGTAGCCCACAGCCATATGGCATAGCCAGATCAGGACCTAACATAAGGACAACTCAGAGTAGGCTATTCTGTTCTTCTGAAATAGACTACATAAAATAAATAATGGATTTATTGTGATGGTGTAGGCTATATTACGTGGATGTATTAGACTTTTTAAAATGTAGATGTTCCAAAGGTCTGCATCAGCGGCTTGTAGGCTGTGTGTGGAAGCCAGGAGATGCTAAATGTCTCTATGTTAATTAACAGTAAATTCCCGTGAGACCAGCAATTACAGTGAGGGAAAAAAGTATTTGATCCCCTGCTGATTTTGTACGTTTGCCACTGACAAAGAAATGATCAGTCTATAATTTTAATGGTAGGTTTATTTGAAAAGTGAGAGACAATAACAACAACAAAATCTAGAAAAACGCATGTAAAATTTTTTATAAATTGATTTGCATTTTAAATGAGGGAAAAAAGTATTTGACCCCCTCTCAATCAGAAAGATTTCTGGCTCCCAAGTGTCTTTTATACAGGTAACGAGCTGAGATTAGGAGCACACTCTTAAAGGGAGTGCTCCTAATCTCAGCTTGTTACCTGTATAAGACACCTGTCCACAGAAGCAATCAATCAATCAGATTCCAAACTCTCCACCATGGCCAAGACCAAAGAGCTCTCCAAGGATGTCAGGGACAAGATTGTAGACCTACACAAGACTGGAATGGGCTAAAAGACCATCGCCAAGCAGCTTGGTGAGAAGGTGACAACAGTTGGTGCGATTATTCGCAAATGGAAGAAACACAAAAGAACTGTCAATCTCCCTCGGCCTGGGGCTCCATGCAAGATCTCACCTCGTGGAGTTGCAATGATCAGGAGAACGGTGAGGAATCAGACCAGAACTACACGGGAGGATCTTGTCAATGATAAGGCAGCTGGGACCATAGTCACCAAGAAAACAATTGGTAACACACTACGCCGTGAAGGACTGAAATCCTGCAGCGCCCGCAAGGTCCCCCTGCTCAAGAAAGCACATATACAGGCCCGTCTGAAGTTTGCCAATGAACAGCTGAATGATTCAGAGGAGAACTGGGTGAAAGTATTGTGGTCAGATGAGACCAAAATCGAGTTCTTTGGCATCAACTCAACTCGCCGTGTTTGGAGGAGGAGGAATGCTGCCTATGACCCCAAGAACACCATCCCCACCGTCAATCATGGAGGTGGAAACATTATGCTTTGGGGGTGTTTTTCTGCTAAGGGGACAGGACAACTTCACCGCATCAAAGGGACGATGGATGGGGCCATGTACCAACAAATCTTGGGTGAGAACCTCCTTCCCTCAGTCAGGGCATTGAAAATGGGTCGTGGATGGGTATTCCAGCATGACAATGAATCAAAAAACACATTTACATTTTACATTTTCGTCATTTAGCAGACGCTCTTATCCAGAGCGACTTACAAATTGGTGCATTCACCTTATGATAGCCAGTGGGACAACCACTTTACAATACACTTTATTTATTTTATTTTTTTAATTTGGGGGGGTGGGGTAGACCATGGCACACGGCCAAAGCAACAAAGGAGTGGCTCAAGAAGAAGCACATTAAGGTCCTGGAGTGGCCTAGCCAGTCTCCAGACCTTAATCCCATAGAAAATCTGTGGAGGGAGCTGAAGGTTCGAATTGCCAAACGTCAGCCTCGAAAATCTGCAAAGAGGAGTGGGACAAAATCCCTCCTGAGATGTGTGCAAACCTGGTGGCCAACTACAAGAAACATTTGACCTCTGTGATTTCCAACAAGGGTTTTGCCACCAAGTACTAAGTCATGTTTTGCAGAGGGGTCAAATACCTATTTCCTTCATTAAAATGCAAATCAATTTATAACATTTTTGACATGCGTTTTTCTGGATTTTGTTGTTGTTATTCTGTCTCTCACTGTTCAAATAAACCTACCATTAAAATTATAGACTGATCATTTCTTTGTCAGTGGGCAAACGTACAAAATCAGCAGGGGATCAAATACTTTTTTCCCCTCACTGTATTTGCTTGACAATCACCGGCTGACGAAATTTGGTGACCGCCACAGCCCTAATCAAGTGACTACCTGAAGAGAGGAGCCATCAGAGAGGTCTGGGGCTGAATGATGATGGGAAGGTTGTGATAGCAAATCCCCTGATCAGGAATACAGAGAGGGTACGACATACAGGAACCAGCCCTGCGCCTCTATTATTTTGCAAGTTGCTTATTGACTGAGCTCTTCTGAGAAGGCTGGGGGCTTTAAGATCTCCTGTGGTGACGGTGCTAACCCTCCTGTTTCATCCCCTCGGAATGCTAATAAGGGTTACGGTGGTACCTGCAGAGCTGGAGCCCACTCCCTGGTCCTCCTCTCCTCCCTCATCCCTCACTTCCTGCTTCATCTCACTCTTCTTCGCCGTCTCCAGGCGACCCCGGACCTGGGCGATAAGGCAGGAGAACTCACTGTTATGCAGCTTCCCTGCAAGACAGAGGAGAAGGAGGGGTGAGAAGCCAGGCCTGGCACAAAGAGTATAGACATGCACATACTCAGTCACACACCCAGGCAGACATATCCTGTTTCTGAACATTCCATAGCGGGAGACCTGCATTTCGATTCCCTTTTACACTCGAAGAAAAACACACAGATGATATGGCGCCGGAGGCGATGGCTGCAGTTTTACGGGCTCCTAACCAAATTTGCTATTGTGTGTGTTATTTTGCATTATTTGTATCTTATTTTGTACATAATGTTTCTGCCACCGTCTCTTATGACCTAAAAGAGCTTCTGGATATCAAGACAGCGATTACTCACCTCGTACTGGACAAAGATCTTTTCTTTAACGAGTCAGACGCAAAGGATTTTCTTCACACACCCGACAAGGCCCAAATTCCCGCCATTTGCATGAGAAAGAGACTGAGCTAAAAGCTCCCTGTCATCCAGGACCTCTATACCAGGCGGTGTCAGGCGGTGTCAGAGGAAGGCCCTACAAATTGTCAAAGACTCCAGCCACCCTAGTCATATACATTTTAGAATGAGGCTGTAACGTAACAAAATGTGGAAAAAGTAAATGGGTCTGAATACTTTCTGAATGCACTGTATATTATAACTAGAGGCATGTGCTCTGGAAGAGAGACAATGTTAATGTAAGTCCTGGTGGGAGTTAGAATTTAGGGGCCCTCTCTGTGTACATTGTTGAGAACAGCCCTATATCCAGTTGCAGTGATGGGGAAGGACAGTGTGTCATGGGAGGTTTGGGGGGAGGTTTTTGTTTTGAATAGCAAAAGACAAAGACACTCAGGGTTTTACTAATATGACATTTCAACTGACGAGGGAGAGCTCCATAAAAAGGCCTCTCCGAGAGCTTATCAGCCTACGCAGATTCGGTCAAATGATAACTCAAATCAAATCACAAGTTCCTGCTGGAGAAACAAATTCATCAAAACACTGGCCGATTTAGGCAGACAAAGCTATTGGATCAAGTTTGCAGAAGGGATTCAAGTAGAGGGCCAAAACAGATGGGTTCAGTTCAGCAGAACAAAAACATAAAATATGGTGGGGGGGTAAAAAATACAATAATAGAACTGAGCACAAACTCCAGAGAATGTAAAACCAAGAGTATGGAATCGCAATTTCAGGGCTGTTATGGCGAAACAATGGATCTGAGAGAAACAAAAAAGGACAACATATTTCTGCTCAGACCTCATACCTGGTTCCAGATTTAACTGAAAGGACAGTTTCATTCCTATGCAAATTAAACTCCTCATACCATACGTGTCCTGTCAATACAACTTAGGCCCAAAGTAGTCCAGATCACACAGAGAACACGCACCGGGACAGAATTGCATTACAACCGCCTGTGTAGTTAAGTGATTTCAACATGAGATTCCCTTCCTCTGCCATGCCTGTTATAGCCGTATTCTGCAGGACATTGTGTTCTCTCAGCCAGAGCACAGCTGACCTCCACTCATCTATTGTGATCTGACTATCTGACTAAAGCAGATCCTAATGATAACTGAAATAAAATCACAAGTTCCTGCTGGAGAAACAAACTCATCAAAACACTGGCCGATTTAGGCAGACAAAGCTATTGGATCAAGTTTGCAGAAGGGATTCAAGTAGAGGGCCAAAACAGATATAATATAATAATATGCCATTTAGCAGACGCTTTTATCCAAAGCGACTTACAGTCATGCGTGCATACATTTTTGTGTATGGGTGGTCCCGGGGATCGAACCCACTACCTTGGCGTTACAAGCGCCGTGCTCTACCAGCTGAGCTACAGAGGACCACAGATGGGTTCAGTTCAGCAGAACAAAAACATAAAATATGGTGGGGGGGGGGGTAAAAAATACAATAATAGAACTGAGCACAAACTCCAGAGAATGTAAAACCAAGAGTATGGAATCGCAATTTCAGGGCTGTTATGGCGAAACAATGGATCTGAGAGAAACAAAAAGGACAACATATTTCTGCTCAGACCTCATACCTGGTTCCAGATTTAACTGAAAGGACAGTTTCATTCCTATGCAAATTAAACTCCTCATACCATACGTGTCCTGTCAATACAACTTAGGCCCAAAGTAGTCCAGATCACACAGAGAACACGCACCGGGACAGAATTGCATTACAACCGCCTGTGTAGTTAAGTGATTTCAACATGAGATTCCCTTCCTCTGCCATGCCTGTTATAGCCGTATTCTGCAGGACATTGTGTTCTCTCAGCCAGAGCACAGCTGACCTCCACTCATCTATTGTGATCTGACTATCTGACTAAAGCAGATCCTATGGATAGTAGTGATGGGGACAAAATCGATACAGTTACATATCGGGATATTATTTTTGACGATGTATCATTTTGACAATATCGCAATATTATTTTTGCGCTAGTTGGCTGTACCAGCAGCAAAACTCCAGTATTTTTCCTTCATAGCTTGTTCTCCATCTTCTTTTTAAATAGGTAGCCAATTTGTTTTCAGCACTTTTATTTCCATGACTGATAAGTTCTCATGGCTCTCTGCAGCATACATAAGGTGAGCAATAGTTTTGGATCATCACAGTATTGAATTGCAATACATATAGAATCGTGAGGACCGTGAGAATCGCAATACATATCGGCACCTAAGTATCTTGATAATATCGTATCATGAGGTCCTTGGCAATTCCTAACCCCCTGGAATCTGCTTTAAATAAAATCTCATTCTGATCTATATAACATCTTGTACTGTAAACCAGTCTCTAAAATAACTCTAATAAATCCCCATAAGACAAGACCAGACAAGAGATAAGAGTTCTCCCATCGAAGAACATAGTGGATAGATACTGCAGCTGCTTAGGCCATTCTTTCGGCACCAAACATTCCAGGATGGAATTGAGGAGTGTGCGTGCATGTGCCGCTGCATGGTCCGAATTAGGCCTCCATTTCACGCCGCCTCCTTTCCCCGAACCCTGACTCAGCAGTACTGTTCTGTTTGCACATGTACTGTACAGTAAATTAGATTCACCAGGCTCACCAACCTGGGATATTCAGCGGCAGAACACTGAAAAATTGTACCCGTTTGCTTGCTTATCAGCAGGACTTTACAAAGCAAGAACGAAGAGGGCTATCATTGTGTTTTGGATTCCGAGGTATAAATATTTATTACAAAAGACACTCATTTTTCTTTTTACTCAGATTAGGCCTACAAGACCAGTGGCTGAATCAAACTATTATTCTAAGGACTGTTTCTGACGTGGCTATGACAGGTTTCCACCTTGAAGAGTCTTGAGTGTGGCTACTGAATGAAGGTCAAAGAACCCAAGTTTTATTGGAAGGTCACTGTGGTCTGATTGCGTGTAATATTTGAATATCTTTGGAGGAATGAAAATAGACTTCAGTATATTACACCACCCAGTTAGAGCAGCATTCAGAAAGCCAAGGAGAATACACACAATCCATGGGTTGATTACTTACTTGCCCGTGACTAATCTCGTTTTGGCCAGAGCTTTTGCTCTATTTAGATGTCAATACAATCCCTGCTCATAGCTATTTGTTGGGTTTGAAATCAAGACATGCATATTTAATTCTGACATTCATTCTGCATATTAGTCTACATTAAGCAAATTATAGTTTAACTGAATTAACTTCCATCACTTATTTGTTTCGTAGACAGGGACATTCTATGTACAGAGCGAACTCTAATGCGTGCAATGCCTGCTATCAAAGGTTTGTGCCAAAAAAAATATGTTTCATATGCAGCCCCAGAGCGGCAAAGCACTTTCTTTGGCTGTAGTTCGAGTCTAAGCTGTAATGAAAAAATGACAGTTGCATGGACAAATACTGATCATTATCAAACCAGTAATTTACATCTAAACGAGCTCAAGACCTGTTATCTGTTCCAACTACTATCTGTGTGACATCCTGTCAGCATCTGTTGAAGACCCATACTGCTGCCTTGCTTTTTCCTGTAGACTAACTGACTCAAAGCGGAGTACATCTTCCTCAGTAGCAGGAGGACTGTCTCCAGGAAATGACATGTTTGACGTGGCTCCCAATATCGTGAGAGGATCAGCTGTTGCTTCAAACAGTAAAAAAGAAAAGGGATTTAAGCTGTACATGTCGAGTTACATCAACAACTACAAGGGTGAGTATTTACAGCTAGCTAGCTAGCTGCAAGCTCTGTCTCTGCTTGACTAACATTTGCAATTTATCTCACTAGCTATACTTTACATCATTTTCTTAGTTATCTATCTAGCGGGTTTAAAACTACCCATTTGTTGTTGTGTCAGTTCCCCTTGATTTTGATATTCAGTAATTTTTCTAAAAGGATAAGTTGTTTTATTTGTATTTCTCAGTTTCCAGCAAAGATCTTGTGACAGGAGAGATCAGTGTGAGGGCAACTTGTTACAGGTCAATGAGGAAATCCGAGAAGCCACACAGTTTGAGAGTAGGATGAATATAGCAAGCACAAAGCTCATCCTGGCCCACTGCCGCTGCTCCTGTGTTGCTAGGACTAGTTTGTGTAACCTCACAGTTGCACTGCTCTACCAGACAGCACACTACTGTCAACTTGGGATTGGTGGGGTTACCCCTGTCCATAGTTGCACTGAGAGTGAGCAGAGGTGGCACAAGCCAAGAACAATGGTAAGGTTGTGTGAATGGTTATTGAAGGCTAATATGAATAATATAAATGAGTGATGTGAATGTGAGGATCTAAGTGCCCCTTGGTATTCCTAGGGTGTGAAGTCAGGCCCTGTTAACAGGATGGTGGTCCTGTCAGCAAGACCCAAAGAGAGGAGACTGGCTGAGGGAATGAGGTAAAATGTTGAGCATTTATCACAATCTGAGCTAATCTTTGACAAACACTTTAAAAATAAAAACATTTGTGTAGCCAATATGCCTCGATTACAAGAGATACAGTACATGAGATTATGCCAATCCAGAAACAATCCCTAGTGGTTCCTGAACTCTAGACACTTCTGTAGATCCAAAAGGGATAGGTAAAAGCAGCCAATCAATGGGCAAGGTGGAGTTATTAGCAAAACCCAAGGCTCCCATTTCACTGCATTATTGCCATCTTGCTTATACCTACAGTGGGGAGAACAAGTATTTGATACACTGCCGATTTTGCAGGTTTTCCTACTTACAAAGCATGTAGAGGTCTGTCATTTTTATCATAGGTACACTTCATCAGTGAGAGACGGAATCTAAAACAAAAATCCAGAAAATCACATTGTATGATTTTTAAGTAATTCATTTGCATTTTATTGCATGACATAAGTATTTGATACATCAGAAAAGCAGAACTTAATATTTGGTACAGAAACCTTTGTTTGCAACTACAGAGATCATACGTTTCCTGTAGGTCTTGACCAGGTTTGCACACACTGCAGCTGGGATTTTGGCCCAATCCTCCATACAGACCTTCTCCAGATCCTTCAGGTTTCGGGGCTGTCGCTGGGCAATACGGACTTTCAGCTCCCTCCAAAGATTTTCTATTGGGTTCAGGTCTGGAGACTGGCTAGGCCACTCCAGGACCTTGAGATGCTTCTTACGGAGCCACTCCTTAGTTGCCCTGGCTGTGTGTTTCGGGTCGTTGTCATGCTGGAAGACCCAGCCACGACCAATCTTCAATGCTCTTACTGAGGGAAGGAGAATGTTGGCAAAGATCTCGCGATACATGGCCCCATCCATCCTCCCCTAAATACGGTGCAGTCGTCCTGTCCCCTTTGCAGAAAAGCATCCCCAAAGAATGATGTTTCCACCTCCATGCTTCACGGTTGGGATGGTGTTCTTGAGGTTGTACTCATCCTTCTTCTTACTCCAAACACGGCGAGTGGAGTTTAGACCAAAAAGCTCTATTTCTGTCTCATCAGACCACATGACCTTCTCCCATTCCTCCTCTGGATCATCCAGATGGTCATTGGCAAACTTCAGACGGGCCTGGACATGCGCTGGCTTGAGCAGGGGGATC
Organism: Coregonus clupeaformis; assembly: GCF_020615455.1. Taxonomy (NCBI): domain Eukaryota; kingdom Metazoa; phylum Chordata; class Actinopteri; order Salmoniformes; family Salmonidae; genus Coregonus; species Coregonus clupeaformis. The sequence continues at coordinate 36,413,249 of NC_059203.1, read as the reverse complement.
TTGCGTGCGCTGCAGGATTTTAATCCATGACGGCGTAGTGTGTTACTAATGGTTTTCTTTGAGACTGTGGTCTCAGCTCTCTTCAGGTCATTGACCAGGTCCTGCCGTGTAGTTCTGGGCTGATCCCTCACCTTCCTCATGATCATTGATGCCCCATGAGGTGAGATCTTGCATGGAGCCCCAGACCGAGGGTGATTGACCGTCGTCTTGAACTTCTTCCATTTTCTAATAATTGCGCCAACAGTTGTTGCCTTCTCACCAAGCTGCTTGCCTATTGTCCTGTAGCCCATCCCAGCCTTGTGCAGTTCTACAATTTTATCCCTGATGTCCTTACACAGCTCTCTGGTCTTGGCCATTGTGGAGAGGTTGGAGTCTGTTTGATTGAGTGTGTGGACAGGTGTCTTTTATACAGGTAACAAGTTCAAACAGGTGCAGTTAATACAGGTAATGAGTGGAGAACAGGAGGGCTTCTTAAAGAAAAACTAACAGGTCTGTGAGAGCCAGAATTCTTACTGGTTGGTAGGTGATCAAATACTTATGTCATGCAATAAAATGCAAATTAATTACTTAAAAATCATACAATGTGATTTTCTGGATTTTTGTTTTAGATTCCGTCTCTCGCAGTTGAAGTGTACCTATGATAAAAATTACAGACCTCTACATGCTTTGTATGTAGGAAAACCTGCAAAATCGGCAGTGTATCAAATACTTGTTCTCCCCACTGTATATCCAATCCTTCTGAATCGCCACAAGTGTCTAGGCAGCAGGAACTAGGGGTTGTTTCCTGATAGGGCCTGACTGAAATGTTTTGTATATATCACGAGTACCTTCTATAACACAGAGTTACTGTATCTCGTTAGCATGCTTCCTAGCCTGACTGCTACATCCCAAATAATAGTGTTTGAAACAATAACAGCCAAGTTTCACCTTAGCGACTGTCTTAAACAACAGACCAAACAACATGTAGGCCTGTTAGAAGAACACAACATTATGAAATGTACAGGCAAATCATTACGGAATCCTAGTCTCTCAGTCTGTATCTTTCGTGCTAACATTTGCCTGCTGCTACTGGGCAAAGGGTGACTACTTTGAAGAATCTCAAATATAAAATATATTTTGATTTGTTGAACACTTTTTTGGTTACTACATGATTCCGTATGTGTTATTTCATAGTTTTTATGTTTTCACTATTATTCTACAATGTAGAAAATAGTAAAAATAAAGAAAAACCCTTGAATGAGTAGGTGTGTCCAAACTTTTGACTGGTACTGTATTTTTTACATTTCTTATATCTGCCACTGTACTATTTCCTTTAATGAGCATAGAACCTGTGTCTAACGTTTAGATGTTACAATTGTAATAAATATTTTATATTTTGTTAAGGTGTTGTCTGGTCCATTGCATTGCTCAGAACTGTTGACCCAACTCAATAGGTGGCCTGTTGCGAACCAGTGTTTTATGTTCTGGTTGAGGTGTTCCACTCATTAAACAGTAACTGCCGTAGTCTGGTAGTTGTGCCTTTTTAACTAACCCTATTCAGCAGGTGTTACTACAATATACTAAAGTCATGTATGCAAAAACACTACAGTAAATACTACAGTCACGTCTGCAAAAAACACTACAGTGAATACTATATCGTGTACTAGTGCCGGAAATTGCCAGGGATTTCACAATATTATCACGATTCTTAGGTGCCGATACAATATTTATTACGATTCTCACAATTCTATATGTTTTGCTATTCGATACTTATTTTATTACGATTCGATGTTCCAAACAAATTAATTGCTCATCATATGTCTGCTGCAGCGGGACAAGAGAGCCATGAGAAAACAAGTTTTAATCAGTCTCCCTATTTAAAAAGGAGAACAAACTATGAAGGAAAAATACTGGCGTTTTGGTACAGGTACAGCCATCTAGCGCAAAAATAATATTGGGATATTGTCCAAATGATACGATATATTGTCAAAAAGAATATCCCGATATGTAACTATCGATTTTTCTCCCATCACTATAGTATACTACAGTCATGTCCACAAAAACAATAGTGAATATTACAGTAAAGTCTGCAAAACACTGCAGCAAATACTATAGTATATAAATAGTAATACTACAGTATTTAGACCATAGTGTACTATAGTTTTTTTTCATGTGGGTCAGCTGTAAATGTGTAACATGTTTGATGTTTGAATGAGGACCACAATGGAAATACATTTTAAACTTCTGTTGTTATTCCAAAAAAAAAAAGTCTAAATGAATTGTATCCACATTTGTGCTTGTATTGTTTTTTTAAATAGTCAAATGAAATCAATGAAGGGATCAGAGCCTAAAATTAACACCCGCAGGTAGATTTTAGCATTGGCGGGTAAGATGTCAATTTCACCAGCCACGTTGGCGGTGGTCAGGGCTCCAAAGTGCGAGCATTTCATACAAATAGTCAAGTACGATCACATTTATAGTAAAATAAATGCTGCAGTAGCTGTTATCAAAGTATTTCTAACGTTTTGTTTCATAGCTGGTAAATGAATCGCACAAAGTCAAAGAACTACGAATCCTATACAGCCTATTCCACCTGGCGCTGCAACACTGCCTGGCTGGGGGCTGTGCGCAAGTGAAGAGCTGAGTGAAAGATTCCATTTTAGAAGCATTGTGCACAGGCATAAAAGTTGGTCTAATTTACTTGAAACAAAAGTCTATTGAAGTTGGGTTTCTTGGCTATTTACGTTGTTTTGTTCACAAGCTACAGTGAGGGAAAAAAGTATTTGATCCCCTGCTGATTTTGTACGTTTGCCCACTGACAAAGAAATGATCAGTCTATAATTTTAATGGTAGGTTTATTTGAACAGTGAGAGACAGAATAACAACAAAAAAATCCAGAAAAACGCATGTAAAAAAATTTATAAATTGATTTGCATTTTAATGAGGGAAATAAGTATTTGACCCCTCTGCAAAACATGACTTAGTACTTGGTGGCAAAACCCTTGTTGGCAATCACAGAGGTCAAATGTTTCTTGTAGTTGGCCACCAGGTTTGCACACATCTCAGGAGGGATTTTGTCCCACTCCTCTTTGCAGATTTTCTCCACGTTTGGCAACTCGAACCTTCAGCTCCTTCCACAGATTTTCTATGGGATTAAGGTCTGGAGACTGGCTAGGCCACTCCAGGACCTTAATGTGCTTCTTCTTGAGCCACTCCTTTGTTGCTTTGGCCGTGTGCCATGGTCTACCCCCCCCAAAAAAAAGTAAAGTGTATTGTAAAGTGGTTGTCCCACTGGCTATCATAAGGTGAATGCACCAATTTGTAAGTCGCTCTGGATAAGAGCATCTGCTAAATGACAAAAATGTAAATGTGTGTTTTGGGTCATTTTCATGCTGGAATACCCATCCACGACCCATTTTCAATGCCCTGGCTGAGGGAAGGAGGTTCTCACCCAAGATTTGACGGTACATGGCCCCATCCATCGTCCCTTTGATGCGGTGAAGTTGTCCTGTCCCCTTAGCAGAAAAACACCCCCAAAGCATAATGTTTCCACCTCCATGATTGACGGTGGGGATGGTGTTCTTGGGGTCATAGGCAGCATTCCTCCTCCTCCAAACACGGCGAGTTGATTGCTTCTGTGGACAGGTGTCTTTTATACAGGTAACAAGCTGAGATTAGGAGCACTCCCTTTAAGAGTGTGCTCCTAATCTCAGCTCGTTACCTGTATAAAAGACAGACACCTGGGAGCCAGAAATCTTTCTGATTGAGAGGGGGTCAAATACTTATTTCCCTCATTTAAAATGCAAATCAATTAATAAAAATTTTTACATGCGTTTTTCTGGATGCGTTTTTCATTCTTAAATCTACCTGCCACAGTGGCTGGTGGACCAAAAAGTTAATTATATGCCCTGCAAGGGATACTACAGTGTGGAGTATAGTATACTACAGTATACTACAACATTCTATAGTAAGCACTACATGATCGAGATACTACAGTGTGTAATATAGAATTCTCCAGTATATTACAGCATTCTATAGTACGCACTATACGATCGAGAGGGATACTACAGTTTGTAGTATAGTATTCTCCAGTATACAACAAAATTCTATAGTAATCAGTCCACAATCGAGGGATACTACAGTGTTTAGTATAGAATTCTCCTGTATCTTACAACATTCTATAGTAAGTACTACATGATCGAGAGGGATATTAGTGTGTAGCATAGTATTCTCCAGTTGGTACACAATTCTAAAGTAAGCACAACATGATCGAGGGATACTACAGTGTGGAGTATAGGATTCTACAGTATACTACAGAATTCCATAGTAAGTACTTTAATATTCTATAGTAAACTGTAGTATTTTTTTATGTGGGAGGTTTACTATGCATGAATTCATGAATACTTTGCACCAGTGCTAATGCAAACAGAGTGAGAATACACTCAGAACCCAGTGATGCTGCTAAACTAAACTATTTCCATGCCAACCCCTCACTGGGGTAACGTCAGCTCTGACTCACCAGGAGAAATCATTCAGATTCACTGAGACAAAACAGGAATCCACGGTCAACTTAGTCAATATCACACACATCCATTGTAGACAACAATACACATCAGTGCTAAAGTCAATTGAGAAAATAAAATACCAAACACAGCGCTAAAGTCAATGGTGAAAAGGCTGTCAGAAAACAATTCTGAACTCACACAGCATGTTTCCATCCACAGTTTTTATGCGAGTCATTCTGTATAAAAAGAAATCACGACATCTGTGATGGAAACAGGACGTTTCGGTACAATTTTATAAGTGCTGACAGATATTTGTTTGTTCGACATGCAGGGGATCTTTTTGTGTCTGTAAAATGTATTATGCGAGAAATGATGGAGGAAACACTTTTATGTGCAAATATTCATATAATAACCATCATATCGAAGTAAACTTGGAGTTACGCGATGATATGGAGTGTGATCCTCCCACTACGACTCGGGAAACCATCCAATTTCTTAGGCTACAGATGAAATAACTTATGATGAACTTCACAGGGTGGTGAAAGTGAACAGTGATCTTGATGCCTTATTACAATAAATATTGAGGGTCTTATTCTGGTGACATGATGATCGATGCTTGACTGCCGTTTGACAAATAAAAATATTCTCACTCTTATCCATAATAATCTCATCATGTAGACTAGCCTACCTACACTATATGCTGTTGGCTAGAGCAGGCACATTTGCTATTTAACGCAACAGTTTTTGTGGCAGAACTATTGGTAGAGTTGAAAATGCGATGGAAACACATTGAACTTTAGATGTTTTATTTGGTACATGAAAACTTAAGGGGAAAAGTACATTTTGTGTGCACTACGTCATCACGCACTGATTTATATCCATAACAAGTCAGTTTGGTGGAAACACACCACTGGTGGGAAAATGCGAATATTTTCTTTATGCAGATTTTAGAATATTAGCATTAAAATCTGTTGCCAATTGGATAAAAACCTAGCTACTGACAACGGATCAATGGAGGAAGCGCACCAGTCAGACATGACTTACTGTAAGTTGAATGCATCTCATCGATTTCCCCCAGACTTTGGTTCTTAGAGAAGACCATGGCCTGCAACACAATTGGACAACAAAAAGACCATGTAGAGTGATCATTTGCACTTCAAGAACACACTAGACCAGGTTGTTTACGAGGGACAACACCTTTTATTGGACATACTGTCCTGTTGGGAACAACAGAAACTATCCGGTGGTCCTGTGGCGCTAGTCAATGATGCTTTGATCCTGTTTTGGTACGTACACATTTTGTTTTCCCCTGCAGTTGGTTCCTGGCCTTCTCATTGGCCTCCACTTCTTTGGCAATGTCTTTGGCTGTTGAAAGAGGATGAACAGAGACCTTTATGACCCTACGGATCACAGACATGGCTTGTTTATGTAAACTGTTGTTGTTACCACATTAAGGTCTCTGCACCGGAGACCACTACTGAGGAAATGAAGCATCCCCAGAGATGCACATTAACTATCAAGTGTTAAAACAGTTTTGGGTGATTTGCACACACACGTCTCCTGGGAATTTCATGTCTATTAGTCTGAGCAGGTGCTGTTGGATTGGAGGCCCTGTCCTCCGAGTTCAAAGATATAAAGTAGAGTGTTGTTAACAGCCTTTATCCTCTGAGATCTGTTATGCCCAACTACTGACTGGATAGTAGTACAGGCCAAGAGCTAGGAGGACATGTCATTATACACCTTGCATGATCATGTATCAAGGTCACTCACTGACATTCTTAGAGCATGTACAAGTACTGTAATAAACACCATCAAGACATCACAGAAGCATGGCTAAAATCATTTCAGCTCTAGCGAGTATTTCAAGTCTTGATAACAGTGGACTCTCAAATCATGTGCTAGGCTCAAAGCAGGCATTGGTGTTTCATTCAAACACTGCATCCCATCAGAGATGTGTCTTCTGTTCTGTTCTGTTCTGCTGAACCTCTGACCGTTCCATGCAGAGGCAGGTTCTGGGTCATCAGAGAGGACTTGGCAGGGCCGTGACATGGCCTGCAGTGCTCTCCCCAAACACAGCCGTCAGTGGGTCTGGCTCTGTACACACCACACTGGGCTGCTGTAAATTACCTCCGCTACACACGCACGCACAAACTGGAACTAGCAGGTGTGATTTCACATTTTTCTTGTAATGGATGTCAATCGTGAATGATAGCTTGGAGTCAATAATGTCCAGAAATGTCTAAAGCTTTCTAACAGTTATACAATGATGGCTTTGAATGGAAGAAACTACATTTATGGTGGTCAGAAGATTTTTACCATGAGCCAAGGTTGACTCCCTGGCATCTTCATTATTTTTCACAGTGAAAATGGCGCTCTTACCTGATTTTGGTTCGAGGGCGTCACACTGGGCATTGTAGAAGTGTACAAAATCCTGGTGCCTCTTGACCAGCTGGTCTCTGGTACCCTGGGCAGAGAGGTGGCACTCCTTCAGCCTCCTCTTCAGCTCCTGCATGGACAGCAGCGTGTACACCAGCTTCCCCATCGGCCTCCTCTTGGCACCTACGGAGCTGTGACATATGAAGCCATAGAGAAGATCAGTTTACAACTTATAACATGGTCATTAGACTATTATTCATTCCATGATGAACTACAGTGAGGAAGTGTTGTTATTGCAGCACTCAAGACCTCTGGCTGGCCCAAAAAGAGTCCATCATAGGGAGGGCACCACAGAGGAAGACAACATTCATTTAATGGAGATGTCCGTTGTTAACCTTCCAAACTATATAAACTAGTGACCCGCAGTGTTTGTCATTATACCCTGATGAAGACAGCTTGTCTGTCGAAACCTTGGTTATTAAATGATTGCATCTGAGCTCTCCTTTTCTTTTTCATGGTTAACCTAAGGCCTGATATGCAGGGGGGAGCGAGTCTCTGTAATGAAATGATATTAGAGGCCGGAGTCACTCGGCTACCACTTGTAAGAACAGACACATATTTGGAGCCAGGCGTCTTGGCAGCAGCATATGGTATAAAGCTCTTCGCTATCACTGACCCAGTGGTGTAAAGTACTTACGTAAAAATACTTTAAAGTACTACTTAAGTTGTTTTTTGGGGTATCTGTACTTTACTATTTCTATTTGACAACTTTCACTTCATTACATTCCTACAACATTTTACATTTACATTTACATTTTAGTCATTTAGCAGACGCTCTTATCCAGAGCGACTTACAGTTAGTGAGTGCATACATTATTTTTATTTTTCATACTGGCCCCCATGAGAATCAAACCCACAACCCTGGCGTTGCAAACGCCATGCTCTACCAACTGAGCTACATCCCTGCCGGCCATGCTCTCCCCTACCCTGGACGACGCTGGGCCAATTGTGCGCCACCCCATGGGTCTCCCGGTCGCGGCCGGCTACGACAGAGCCTGGATCTACAACAATGTACTTTTTACTCCATACATTTTTCCCTGACACCCAAAAGTACACGTTACATTTCAAATGCTTAGCAGGACAGGAAAATGGTCCAACTCACACACTTATCAAGAGAACATCACTGGTATTCCCTACTGCCTCTGATCTGGGGGACACCCTAACCACAAATGCTGAGTTTGTAAATAATGTCTGAGTGTTGGAGTGCCCCTGGCTATCCGTAAATAAAAGAAAAAAATAACATTGTGCTGTCAGGTTGGCATAATATAAGGAATGTGAAATTAGTTATAATTTAGTTTTACTTTTGGTACTTATGTATATTTTTGCAATTACATTTACTTTTGATACTTTGATAAAACCAAATACTTTTAGACTTTTACTCAAGTAGGATTTTACTGGGTGACTTTCACTTTTACTCAAGTTTGACAATTGGGGTTTTCCACCCCTGCACTGACCACCCTGTAAGGCTAATACATCTATTGAGGTTTTAACTGGGCTTTCCAAGTAATTCTGTTTCAGTTCTGTTGTTGTTGTTCCCCTCTCCTACTAAGCATTATGTAGAGTAGACTTTCAAATATCTGCTTTTCAGATAGAAAGTCCATGAGGAAGATTCAGGACAGGACAAGGCTCTGCCCACATGGCATCTTTTCATCACCAAGACGCAATGCCTGTACAGTAGCATTGAAAACTCATCACCAGCTCCTATTCAGAGCTGTGTGGCAGGTCAAATGTGTGGATGAGTATAGAAACTTGTGTAATCCATCACTTTGACATCAAGGTCACGAATCAAGGGTTCCGTGCTGTCATGTACACTCCGCCTGTTTCTGATGGAGAATAAAATGGCTCAGGCCTACATTAATCATACTGTGGAACTTTGCATTAGATTTTTGCAGAAAGAACCATTTCCAGGTTGACTGCAAATTTGAAGGTAGAGTAGACAGTAATTTCAGCAGAGGAAGGGATATTACATCTCCCCAAACATAAATCTAAACATAATATACAACACAGAGACACGTCAAAATATATCAAAACATAAGTCATATACCTGGCCTAGTGCTAGCTTTACATCAAGGTTAATATAAAATGTTATGAGAATTATTTAAAGGGACCCTTTTTTGAAGTTTCAGCTTACTTCGGACGTCATTAGTGTTGTTGTTTCAGGGAAGCCGAAAATAAGTAGAAACCTCAAAAAAGTGAACTCTCTCTTGAACCCCTGTGAGATGTGTGTCCACTGGTACCTCCTAAGGCTCTCCTTCTTTTCCCCCTGGGTCAGACAGCTGTCCAGGTGCTTGTTGATGAACTGTTCAGGGATGCCCACAGAACACACAGGACACTCCACTGCAAAACACACACAGACAGGATTTATAGACAAACACACATATAGAAAAGGAGAGACACATTGTGAAATGGCCACAGTTCCATGTAGCATTGAAATCATCCATAATTTTTAAGGGATTATCCAGTATTTTTGTATGCTTTTTAGCCAGTAGTTCTGAAGGTAGTGCTCACGACCCAAAAGTGGTCCCCGAAAATTGGTTACTACATCACATACGTGCAGATATGTGCACCATGTCATTGCTCTCTCGCTCTGCTGTGTGTGTGTATCTTGCTAGCTGTCACTCAAATGGTGAGGGGCTGAAGCTCATTGGCTAGAACTCGAATTGCTAGGGGGCTGTCCCACATGGGGGAAAATGTAAGAAAAATGGTGCAGCACAGCTTCCAGAAAAACAGTCACTGTGGCTAATTGAGGTTAGACAGTAATTCTGCTCATAAATTATGCATGTATGAACTACACATCCAGCTCAAACTGGGAGGTTTAAGAAATACTTAGTAGTCGCCAAAGGTCCGGAGCATGTCTTTAAAGGACAAGAATATTCTATGCAACTAGTAATATGAAAAACAGTACAACCAACATTGCTTTCCCTATGGAGGGCATTTCCATTTTAAGCATAGGCCCATACTGTATGCATTAGAAATACTGTATGTTTTGGAAGCCAAGTCTCTCAAATTCAAAATGTTCCAGTGGAAAATATAATTAGTGTCTCCACACACCACACACACTGAAGAATTCCTGGAGACAGTCAGTCAGCAGGCAGGCCTCACCTTTAACTAGAGGCTTCAGGTTCTGTGATGAGGACTGTGAATCAGCCAGGGGCGCCAGCCCTGTCACGGAGATGTCAATCTTCTCCATCTTCACAGACACCAGCACCTTGGCCGGTATGTCCTCAATGGGCTCCTCCTTCACAGAGACCTGATGATCAGGGTCTACTTTCACAGTCTGTGTATGACGAGGGCTCTCCTTCACAGTTTGAGTGCCAGACAGTCTATTTCTGCAGGGAATAGGCTGCTGTGCTGGCGGGGCCTCTGTAGTGAGAGACGTTGTGGAGGTGGTGGGCCCCTTTCGGAAAAAGTGACTGAGGATTGAGGCCTCCTTCTTGGTGCCCCTGGTCTGTCTGGGTGTTTTACACTTGACAGACAAGGCCGGGGTCTTCGGGGATATTGGAGGCGAGTCGAAATTAGCTTTTGACAACTGCTGTCTGGGATAAGAACATCAGAGCTTTAGTGTGAATAAATACAGTCAATCAGTCACAGCAGAGAAACAAGAGGACAGAGCTGACAAATCCTCCAGCTCCAAGTAGTCTGATAAAATTAATTCACAATTTCACACAAATATGTACAACCAAAAATTACACACACACACACACACACACACACACACACACACACTGAAACAAACATTTTTAAAAAACAGTTGCATCTATTGAGGTGCAGGATTTCTTGAGGAGAGGTTTTGGGGCCCATTGGAAAGAGGAGAGGGTTATCTGCCAATGAATGCTGCTGACAGTAATGTGAGCCCCTTGACAGAAACTGCACATGTCCAATTATCTTGCACTTTCCTGCGAGCGAGAAAGAGTGGGCCAGTTGGCCACAATCTTGGAAATGTGGAGAGCAAACAAATACAGCTGGTGCCTGGTAGCTGCAGAGCCATTACTGGGCCATAAAGTGGAATCAATGAGGTGTGCAATGCTCTGCTTTCCATATTGAAACCCTTTTATTTGTCTTCGCTCTGAGCATTAGAGCAGGTCACAGCACACTCCTGCACACAGGGCAGCCAGCACCCTCACAGCACACACTATGTGGTGCAGGAAAAGCCATAAATCCCCCACTAGGACTGCTCACAGTACCGTACACCTTAGTTAAATACAATAGGGTTAGAGCCTTGGGCCAGTAACTAGTTCAAATCCCAGAGCCAACTAGGTAAAAAAATCTTTCAATCTGGCCTTGAGCAAGGCACTTAACCCTAATTGCTCCCAGGTCGCAGTCAATAATGGCTGATCCCATGTCGTGACCCCACTCTCCGAGGGTGTCTCAGGTGGAGTGGGATATGCAAAAAACGAATTTCCATTTCAATACACACTGTACAGGTTACACACGTGTACATGTGTGAAACAGGACAAATATAAGCACCCCCTATTTGACCTTTTTGACAAAGCCAGACACATGTAGTATTATGTACATCCAGTCTAAATGAAATGCACTAAATGAAGAGGTGGGGGGGGCTCGCTCCTTCAAATGCTCTCACGGTAAAAAAAACAAACATCTAGTGGCACCAGTACCACCATTAGGTAAAACTGCCAGGGTATCAGGAGGGCATCTTGTGCTTTGAGGAACAGATGGCTTCACTCCAGAGACTACTGTGCAAAACAAAGTAGAGCCTTATTGAACGATACGTCTGTCTGTTCCCATTTCAGAAGCAGGGGAAAGCATACATAAACAATAAGCAGCAGTAGACTGGCCGTACAGACCATGCACAGACCAAACATATCAAACCAAAGACTGAATAAATAGAAGTAGGGAAGTGTTGAAACAGAGCCTTTAAGGTACCAAAGAAGGTCAAGGTGTTTACATCCTTTAGACATGATTGTGTCATGGTGGTTAAATAACTGCTTGCTAACTGTGCTAATGTGTTATTGTAATGGATGGTATCTTACATTTCATGAAATAATTCCAATATTTAGGCCTAGGCTAATGCAATAGTTTAATAGAGGCTGACAATAAGGCTAAGTATTGACACACAAATGCAAAGCTTTTTTTCTAATTATGTTAGTTTTATTATGTACCCCTTTAAAACCAAAGCAGTAGCAGTATTGTTGTGTAAAAAGTATTGGTTACCATATCAATTTCAGTGATACTGAGCCCAACATTACTTGGTAGATATCAGATCAAAGTCAGAATTGGCAAAGTCCCATCCCTATTCAATAGTAGAAATGCCTCTCCATACAAAGAGCACAACATTGCCTGCTCTACCTAACCTCATTGAAAGCTAGTTCATCAAAATGCCAATTCTGGGGTTATGAGAGTCGATAAAACAGCATGCCACATCACAGGTAATGAGCATAGAGACCATTCAATGACTGCCTACCGCCTTCTAATCAGAGTTACATCCTAGAACTTTCGTCCACTATATTTAATACAGCACCCAATAGGAACATCGTAATACTTTGAAAAACCATTAGCTACACTTTTCAAAAGGTTGAAAGAGGCAGAGGTTGAAAGATAATCTGCCAAAGTAGAGAATAGTGAAGTTAATTGAACATTAAATAATCTCTTCCCTTTCTGCCTAAATACTGTTCATAGACTCTAAATGAATGTGTCTGTAATTAGAGGAGAGAGCCAATGAGTTATCGGCGTTATTAGCACAGTGAAACGCACACACACAGTAGAGTTGGGCGATGTCAACCTTTGTCCTATCGTGATTATGTACGTATAAAACATTGTGATATACGATAGTGTCAACCCCTATCTGCCAACCTCCCCCCCCAAAAATAAACGACCGTTGGGCTATAGAGCGAAATCGAATGCTACAACTGGACGAATCATGACGAAATAATGTTGTTGAAAGCATAGCAGGGCTCCAGACTGCAACCATTTAGTCGCATTTTGTGACCCTTTGAGTTACATTTCTAATTGGTCGCATCGATGCGAGAGGCACATTCTACATGGTCACTTCACTCAAAACGTCACATTTTTTAAGAGGCTAAAACCATGATTTGGTAAAACAGTAAAGAACATTATCCTCATGAAAGTGTCTGCCTGCCCCTGTAGGATACATGTTTTGTTGGGGCCTGCTGCTGTGTCTAGCAAGCCACACTCTTCTTCCGGGAGAAAAAAGGTATTCTGATTGTATAACATTTTAAAATCCAATTGCTGGCAAAACACAGCTATCATGTTGTCACAGTTGAAGAGAGGGTGTTCTCAGCTTTCTATATGTACAGTGCATTCGGAAAGTAGCGACGCTCCCCATCCAACCTGACAGAGCTTGAAAGGATCTGCAGAGAAGAATGGGATAAACTCCCCAAATACAGGTGTGCCAAGCTTGTAACGTCCTACCCAAGAAGATGCGAGGCTGTAATTGCTGCCAAAGGTGCTTCAACAAAGTACTGAGTAAAGGGTCTGAATACTTATGTAAATGTGATATTTTCGTTATTTAGTTGTAATACATTTGCAAAAAATTTACAAACCTGTTTTTGCTTTGTCATTATGGGGTATTGTGTGTAGATTGATGAGGGGAAAAAACAATTTAATCCATGTTAGAATAAGGCTGTAACGTAACAAAATGTGGAAAAAGCCAAAGGGGTCTGAATACTTTTTCGAATGCACTGTATAATTTTTATTTTTCAACTCTCAATTTTGTGCTAAATAGAAACGATTTTACAACCAAGATATTTGATGTGGATTTGAGATAGGGAGCGCGCAAAATGATAATTTGCATTGGCCATTGTGATAGCATAGGCCTCATTGGGCGGTATGCTACAACTGCAACGTCTTTTGGGCCATTACATTTACTGTTAGATTAATACATGTTACTAGCAGTGGATATTATACTTAGAGTTAGCGATCTCGCATATGTGTTTAGAGTTTCCATTTACTCAGGTGGTGAATTAGCCCCGAATAAATGATCCTATGATTTTTGTGCACATACAGTAAAGATGCAGGCAAATTCATCTCTACTGAACAAAAAAAACAATGACAATCACTGGGTTAGGTTGCACATTAAAATATTTAAAATCACAGGTTCTTCTCTGGATAAGAAAATGGGCTTAGGTGGTGGGCGTGGCAGGGGGCAGGGCAATGGGCCGGGTCAGCAGGTCTGAAGTTTAGAGAAAATTTAAGAGGCCCCCATCTTGGCGGTGTATGCAATTTTTAGCAAATGTTCTGCAATTCCAGACATTTTGCCATGGAGGTGAGAGAAAACGTTGCAGTTTTTAAAGCTAATTTCCTTCAATTCTATGCATTTTGCCATGGCTAATGCTGTGATATTGTGCTCAAACATAATAACAAAATCAATACTACTAAATTAATTGTTTTAATTAAATTGTTTTCAATTCTCCCGGACTGTCTAGCTTTTATTTTGGTGTTAGCCTAGTGATTATAATATATACAGTGGGGAGAACAAGTATTTGATACACTGCCGATTTAGCAGGTCTTGACCAGGTTTGCACACACTGCAGCAGGGATTTTGGCCCACTCCTCCATACAGACCTTCTCCAGATCCTTCAGGTTTCGGGGCTGTCGCTGGGCAATACGGACTTTCAGCTCCCTCCAAAGATTTTCTATTGGGTTCAGGTCTGGAGACTGGCTAGGCACTCCAGGACCTTGAGATGCTTCTTACGGAGCCACTCCTTAGTTGCCCTGGCTGTGTGTTTCGGGTCGTTGTCATGCTGGAAGACCCAGCCACGACCCATCTTCAATGCTCTTACTGAGGGAAGGAGGTTGTTGGCCAAGATCTCGCGATACATGGCCCCATCCATCCTCCCCTCAATACGGTGCAGTCGTCATGTCTCCTTTGCAGAAAAGCATCCCCAAAGAATGATGTTTCCACCTCCATGCTTCACGGTTGGGATGGTGTTCTTGAGGTTGTACTCATCCTTCTTCTTCCTCCAAACACAGCGAGTGGAGTTTAGACCAAAAAGCTCTATGTTTGTCTCATCAGACCACATGACCTTCTCCCATTCCTCCTCTGGATCATCCAGATGGTCATTGGCAAACTTCAGACGGGCCTGGACATGCGCTGGCTTGAGCAGGGGGACCTTGCGTGCGCTGCAGGATTTTAATCCATGACGGCGTAGTGTGTTACTAATGGTTTTCTTTGAGACTGTGGTCCCAGCTCTCTTCAGGTCATTGGCCAGGTCCTGCCGTGTAGTTCTGGGCTGATCCCTCACCTTCCTTATGATCATTGATGCCCCACGAGGTGAGATCTTGCATGGAGCCCCAGACTGAGGGTGATTGACCGTCATCTTGAACTTCTTCCATTCCCTAATTATTGCGCCAACAGTTGTTGCCTTCTCACCAAGCTGCTTGCCTATTGTCCTGTAGCCCATCCCAGCCTTGTGCAGGTCTACAATTTTATCCCTGATGTCCTTACACAGCTCTCTGGTATTAGCCATTGTGGATAGGTTAGAGTCTTTGATTGAGTGTGTGGACAGGTGTCTTTTATACAGGTAACGAGTTCAAACAGGTGCAGTTAATACAGGTAATGAGTGGAGAACAGGAGGGCTTCTTAAAGAAAAACTAACAGGTCTGTGAGAGCCGGAATTCTTACTGGTTGGTAGGTCATCAAATACTTATGTCATGCAATAAAATGCAAATTAATTACTTAAAAATCATACAATGTGATTTTCTAGATTTTTGTTTTAGATTCCGTCTCTCACAGTTGAAGTGTACCTATGATAAAAATTACAGACCTCTACATGCTTTGTAAGTAGGAAAACCTGCAAAATCGGCAGTGTATCAAATACTTGTTCTCCCCACTGTAGGTCTATTACCTCTTCTACATACTTTAGATTGTTCAAGTTAACACTGAAATCATTTTTCCATCCGAAAAAGATATACAAGTCGGAAGTTTACATACACCTTAGCCAAATACATTTAAACTCAGTTTTTCACAATTCCTGACATTTAATCCTAGTAAAATGTCCCTGTCTTAGGTCAGTTAGGATCACCACTTTATTTGAAGAATGTGAAATGTCAGAATAATAGTAGAGATAATTATTTATTTCAGCTTTTATTTCTTTCATCACATTCCCAGTGGGTCAGAAGTTTACATACACTCAATTAGTATTTGGTAGCATTGTCTTTAAATTGTTTAACTTGGGTCAAAGATTTTTGGGTAGCCTTCCACAAGCTTCCCACAATAAGTTGGATGAATTTTGGCCCATTTCTCCTGACAGAGCTGTGTAACTGAGTCAGGTTTGTAGGCCAACTTGCTCGCACATGCCTTTTCAGTTCTGCCCACAAATGTTCTATAGGATTGAGGTCAGGGCTTTGTGATGGCCACTCCAATACCTTGACTTTGTTGTCCTTAAGCCATTTTGCCACAACTTTGGAAGTATGTCCATTTGGAAAACCCATTTGTGACCAAGCTTTAACTTCCTGACTGATGTCTTGAGATGTTGCTTCAATATATCCACATAATTTTCCTTCCTCATGATGCCATCTATTTTGTGAAGTGCACCAGTCCCTCCTGCAGCAAAGCACCCCCACAGCATGATGCTGCCACCCCCGTTCTTCACGGTTGGGATGGTGTTCTTCGGCTTGCAAGCAACCCCCTTTTTCCTCCAAACACAACAATGGTCATTATGGCCAAACAGTTCTATTTTTGTTTCATCAGACCAGAGGACATTTCTCCAAAAAGTACGATCTTTGTCCCCATGTGCAGTTGCAAACCGTAGTCTGTCTTTTTTATGGCGGTTTTGGAGCAGTGGCTTCTTCCTTGCTGAGCGGCCTTTCAGGTTTGGAAATTGCTCCCAAGGATGAACCAGACTTGTGGAGGTCTACACATATTTTCCTGAGGTCTTGGCTGATTTCTTTTGATTTTCCCATGATGTCAAGCAAAGAGGCACTGAGTTTGAAGGTAGGCCTTGAAATACATTCACAGGTACACCTCCAATTAACTCAAATTATGTCAATTAGCCTATCAGAAGCTTCTAAAGCCATGACATCATTTTCTGGAATTTTCCAAACTGTTTAAAGGCACAGTCAACTTAGTGTATGTAAACTTCTGACCCACTGGAATTGTGATACAGTTAATTATAATTGAAATAATCTGTCTGTAAACAATTGTTGGAAAAATTACTTGTGTCATGCACAAAGTAGATGTCCTAACCGACTTGCCAAAACTATAGTTTGTTAACAAGAAATTTGTGGAGTGGTTGAAAAACAAGTTTTAATGACTCCAACCTAAGAGTATGTAAACTTCCGACTTCAACTGTATGTGTGAAATTTGTTTTGATTTAGAATGGACTATTATCATGCACCTGTCTCGAAACAGGAGCAGGGGGAAAAAACACTTAATCTATGCATTTAAATAGCGAATGGAGGACGCTTTTCCCGTGGTTCCTTTTCTTGCCAGCCAGGTAGGCTATACTCCTGTTGTAAAGAAAAGTGCTTAATATTAGGAAAGTTAAGAAATAAATATATTGGGCCTAGCCTATAGAAAGCTGATGGGATCCTCCTCTTTTTAATAGAGGCCATCACTCTGTTTTCTCACGCAATTGCATAGCCTATAGAAATGTCGTGCAACATGAGCTCATTGGCTTTCATTAAGTGTTTGATTATATTTTCGATCACATTTGCATTGATGTCAGAGTGATTAGAGGGACAATAGAGTGCGGGGTACCAGGCAGTTAGCAAGTTTGGTAGGCTACTAATGACCATCAGCAGCATCAGAGCTTGGAGAAACCTAATTACCGTGACTAAACGGTCATGTGGAATTTGACTGTGGTCATGACTCGTGACCGCTGGTGTGGCGGTGAGTAATATGGTCACCGTAATAGCCCTAGTCATGCCCCTCCCTACACACTGCCTGCCCTCCAGGACATCTACAGCACCTGGTGTCGCAGGAAGGCCAAGAAGATCAAAGACCTCAGCCATCCGAGCCACGGCCTGTTCAACCCGAAGGCGGAGACAGTACAGGTGCATCAAAGCTGGGACCGAGAGACTGAAAACAGCTTCAATCTCCAGGCCATCGGACTGTTAAACAGTCATCACTAGCCTGCCTCCGCCCAATACTCTGCCCTGAACCGTAGAGACTGCTGCTCTATGTACATAGTCATTGAACACTGTACAGTATATATTGTATTATAGTCATGGCTAATTCTATAAAACTTTTTTTTCTTTCTGGATTATGTGTGTATTGTTTCGTTTTTTTGCTATGTATAACTGCACTGTTGGAGCTAGAAACACAAGCATTTCACTGCACCTGCGATAACATCTGCAAATCTGTGGACATGACCAATAAACTTTGATTTGATGATGGAGGAGTGACAGTCTGATGAGGAATGGGCTCTTACCGTAGTGAGTTTGTTTCTATCAGCCAATGATGTATAACCTGTCTACCGTCTTCAGAACTGGATAATAATTGCTTTATTTGCCTCAAAATAATGCTGTTTGTTCTATCACTTAGTTTAGTTTATTAATTTGACCATTTTAAAAAACAAGCACACAGAAAACTTGAAAAGCTATACATGCACATGAGTAAAATCATGGAGGATAACACACAATAAAGTCTGAGACTTATTTCCATTGTGGTCCTCGAGACAAGATGGCTAGGCAAGATCCAACACGGTTGCAAACAGTATGACAGCGAGATAATAAAACATAAAAACAAAGAAGAAGAACATCTATCTCATCATTGCAGTTATATCGTAAGGTACATTCAAATGAGCACAGAAGACAAAAAGTTTTTTTTACTGTATTTTTAAAGCTGCTCCGAGAGGACGTATTTTTTATGGGCAGAGGCAACACATTCCACTCTGAAGCTCCAGCATACAAGAAAGTACCTTTCCCAGCATTACTCCTGAACCTGTACAGTGAGGGAAAAAAGTATTTGATCCCCTGCTGATTTTGCACGTTTGCCCATTGACAAAGAAATGATCAGTCTATAATTTTAATGGTAGGTTTATTTGAACAGTGAGAGACAGAATAACAACAAAAACATCCAGAAAAACACATGTCAAAAATGTTATTAATTGATTTGCATTTTAATGAGGGAAATAAGTATTTAACCCCTCTGCAAAACATGACTTAGTACTTGGTGGCAAAACCCCTGTTGGCAATCACAGAGGTCAGACGTTTCTTGTAGTTGGCCATCAGGTTTGCACACATCTCAGGAGGGATTTTGTCCCACTCCTCTTTGCAGATCTTCTCCAAGTCATTAAGGTTTCGAGGCTGACGTTTGGCAAGTCGAACCTTCAGCTCCCTCCACATATTGTCTATGGGAATAAGGTCTGGAGACTGCCTAGGCCACTCCAGGTCCTTAATGTGCTTCTTCTTGAGCCACTCCTTTGTTGCCTTGGCCGTGTGTTTTGGGTCTTGTCATGCTGGAATACCCATCCACGACCCATTTTCAATGCTCTGGCTGAGGGAAGGAGGTTCTCACCCAAGATTTGACGGTACATGGCCCCGTCCATCGTCCCTTTGATGCGGCGAAGTTGTCCTGTCCGCTTAGCAGAAAAACACCCCCAAAGCATAATGTTTCCACCTCCGTGTTTGACGGTGGGGATGGTGTTCTTGGGGTCATAGGCAGCATTCCTCCTCCTCCAAACACAGTGAGTTGAGTTGATGCCAAAGAGCTCCATTTTGGTCTCATCTGACCACAACACTTTCACCCAGTTTTCCTCTGAATCATTCAGATGTTCATTGGCAAACTGCAGACGGGCATATATATGTGCTTTCTTGAGCAGGGGGACCTTGCGGGCGCTGCAGGATTTCAGTCCTTCACGGCGTAGTGTGTTACCAATTGTTTTCTTGGTGACTATGGTCCCAGCTGCCTTGAGATCATTGACAAGATCCTCCCGTGTAGTTCTGGGCTGATTCCTCACCGTTCTCATGATCATTGCAACTCCACGAGGTGAGATCTTGCATGGCTTTTGTGTTTCTTCCATTTGCTAATAATCGCACCAACTGTTGTCACCTTCTCACCAAGCTGCTTGGCAATGGTCTTGTAGCCCATTCCAGCCTTGTGTAGGTCTACAATCTTGTCCCTGACATCCTTGGAGAGCTCTTTGGTCTTGGCCATGGTGGAGAGTTTGGAATCTGATTGATTGATTGCTTCTGTGGACAGGTGTCTTTTATACAGGTAATAAGCTGAGATTAGGAGCACTCCCTTTAAGAGTGTACTCCTAATCTCAGCTCTTTACCTGTATAAAATACACCTGGGAGCCAGAAATCATTCTGATTGAGAGGGGGTCAAATACTTATTTCCCTCATTAAAATGGAAATCAATTTATAAAAATTTTGACAAAATCCCTCCTGAGATGTGTGCAAACCTGGTGGCCAACTACAAGAAACGTCTGACCTCTGTGATTGCCAACAAGGGTTTTGCCACCAAGTACTAAGTCATGTTTTGCAGAGGGGTCAAATACTTATTTCCCTCATTAAAATGCAAATCAATTAATAACATTTTTGACATGCGTTTTTCTGGATTTTTTTGTTGTTATGCTGTCTCTCACTGTTCAAATAAACCTACCATTAAAATTATAGACTGATCATTTCTTTGTCAGTGGGCAAACATACAAAATCAGCAGGGGATCAAATACTTTTTCCCCCTCACTGTATAAGCACACATTAGTGACACCTGATCTGGTGCTGTGATTGTGTGCGTCCCTAACATGGGGAAAGTAATCAGTTAGATATGTGCGCAGAACCATACATACTCCTGTAAACCAAACCCAGTCTAATCTGGGAAACGCTAAACAGGCAGCCAGTTGAGTTCCTGAAAGCAGCTCCTGCCTATGCGAGTACGTGGACTCACCTTCAATACTACCCTGATCAGCTTATTCTGGGCTATCTGGATCTTCCCCTTCAGAAGCATAGATAAGCCCCCAAACCAGGAAGTACTAGCGTAGTCAAAATGGCATTGAATGAGGGCAGTGGCTAGCACTCTAATGGAGTCCTTATCAAGCAGATTGTACTTTCTAACCAAAAACTTAGTCCTTGCATTAACCTTCACTAGCACTTTAGTGGCCATGCTCACACCTCCCAAGCTTCCATCAAGGACGCATCCCAGGTTGCTAACAGAGGTTTTAGTAGTCACTCCCTAACTCCACTCTGATTTCAGAGGACCTACATAAAGCTGTGATTGAGAATAGCCTAGGCTATAGACTTTCATTCTTGTTATTTTTGAAAGCGGCAACTTCAGGACAACACCTTCTTAGGCTAGAATATTTGGTAAATAAGATACTGTTCATTACTTTAACTTGTCTTAAAGCTTATGATAGGAATCGTAGGTAGTGATGTGCAGTTGATTAGTCATGATTCGAGAGTCATGAGAGTCATGATTTAGTACTTGGGAGTCTCGAGAGTCATGATTCGTTTTACTGAGTGACTCGTTCATTTTAGTTGTTCGTTTGACCTGTGATTGCTGGCCACAAGGAGTCCTACAGCAAGATTAATACACACTCCTTCAGCTCAGCGGCTCCAGAGACGTGCGCCGACCACCAACTGTGTCATATGCGTGCAGGAAAATAGATCATGAGCATAGAGAAGAAAAATACATGTTTAAAACTGATAATTGATCACATGGTGCAAGAATGACTGCAATTCATTGATTATTGAATGTTATGATGGACACAACTCGAGAAGAGACCGAATCGTTTGGAGGGCTGCAGTTAGCCAACGACTGTGCTTATCACCGTCAAGGCAGTCAAGCAATGTATTCCGCCAAGAATCGTTCACAATCTAGTCCGGTAGCAGCCACAACTAGACCTCGTTTAAAATGTATCAAGAAAATCTTATTTGTATAATTGTATGCCTTGCAATCAACAAAATGTAGGCCTACATTGTTTAAAGCACATGTTTACAAGTCTCAGTCACAAATGACAGCTCCAATAACCCAACTATGATGAACGACATGTGAACGAGAGGCTCGTAGAATCATATTCCCATCCTCCTCCACCTGGGCTCAACCCATGCCAAAGCACTTCGTGGGAGAAAATTATAAATCTACAGTGTCCTCCGACTCCTCGCTCTTCACAAGAGGGCATAGGGGTACATAATGTGTGTGTGTTAGGGGTTGGGCAATATTAGGATAGCATCGTCTATCGACTATGATTGACAGCTGTCGTTGATGGTGACGACATCGTGATGTGACAGACGATGGTTTAGCCTATTTGAACTTGACTGGCGCCGCGCAGTAAAGAACAGAGTCTCACAGCGCACGTGACATTCAGCACACGTGACATTCATATTCTACGAGCCTCTCGTTCACATGTCTTTTTTTTTTAACAGCTAGTGTCCTTTATAAAAAACAACATGTTTTATAGGTTTAGGCTATAGCCTAAGGCCCATGCATCTGACAGAGAGAGAGAGAAAAACAATGTTTTCTGACTGCCCATTTTGTGCTGCTTTGGTGGAATTCTCCATTCTGTCTGGCCTACATCCCTCTCTTGCGTTCTGAATATAACATATTTACTGAATTAGGGAAATTACTCAGAATGTCACGTGTGCTGCCCTGCTGTGCGCTGCGAGACTCCGTTCTTTACTGCGTGGCGGCAGTCAAGTTCAAATAGGCTAAACCATCGTCTGTCACATCGTCACCATCAATGACAGCTGTCAATCATCGTCGATAGACGATGCTATCCTAATATTGCCCAACCCCTAACACACACACATTAAGTACCCCTATGCCCTCTTGTGAAGAGCGAGGAGACGGAGGACACTGTAGATTTATAATTTTCCCCCACGAGGTGTGCTTTGGCATGGGTTGAGCCCAGGTGGAGGAGGATGGGTTGGAGATGATCTAAGCCTACATTACAATTTGATTTGATTGCCTGCCTGATTTACTATTCAGACGCACAGAGTCCAGGCCAGTTCCATTGTGAATAACGGGGAGGAATGCAGAGCCATGGTTTTAGAGGAGGCATGAATCACCCAGTTCCCAGAGGAAAGGGCATACTGATGGTCACATTCACAACATCCATATAGGAAGGGAAATACATTACCCTAAAGGCCAAAGTAAAGTATTCCACGCTTTTTGCTTTTTTTTGTTGTAATTTTATTGACATAACGCTATGCAACTGTTACACAAAGTGTTAGAGAAATGGTATTAACAGTGGGCTTTAGATTAATGAGCTGACAAATCGCAGGCAAGGTGAAGCCTCCAGAGGGAAAGGGATCTGTGTTATCATTCCTTCCACTTTATCCTCAGTATAATCCTTCTAACATGACAAATTGTAATTGCATCCCTAAACATCGGAACAAAACGTATATTTAGAATATTTATGTAAATGTGATATTTCCGATTGTATTTTAATATAAATTTGCAACAATTTCTAAAACCTGTTTTTGCTTTGTCATTATGGGGTATTGTGTGTAGATTGATGAGGGGGGAAAAACAATTTCATCAATTTTAGAATACGGCTGTAACGTAACGAAATGTGGAAAAGGTCAAGGGGTCTGAATACTTTCCGAATACACTTTTTCAGTCTATGTCCTGGAAAGAGCAGGTGTTCTTAATGTTTTGTACACTCAGTGCATAATTCACATGTTTTGAAAATAATATGCACTTTTCAAAGACAAAGATTTAAAGCAAAGATTGTCCTTTTCTACTGAGAAAGAAACTAATGAAACCTGGCAGTTGGGCGTATGGTATCAGGCATTGTTTCAACCTTGAGACACTGAGCGTCGTGGCCTTTTCAAAATACAAAGTGTTGTGGTTTCTCTATTATGAATTGGCAGTTCATCTATGGTATCGGTAGGCACAGTTATCAGGGCTCAGTTGAGCTACATGTTGCCTGAATAGATATTTCAAGAAATAGGCTAGATACATTATGGATTTTTTCTCAATTTCTCTGTTTTTCTACCAGCATATCATGCAAGTATTTAATACACAATAGGTACCTTGCAGATTTAAAGTTTGTGACCAGGTCATCCAGTATCCGGTTGTTTCTTAGGTCCTGTTCTGTTGTAGCCTAAAATAGAGAAAAAGACATGCTTGTCTGATTTTGACATGTTCAAGCCACCTAAACAGATTCAATTTGAAAGATAGCTTTATTGTCGTGAAGCAGTGCATTCAGTGCCACCATGCATCATACTTACGGAATTGCATACTGGACATTGCAATTTGTAGGACAGAAATTTTCTTATGCACAAAGAGCAGACTGTAATGAGAAATGCACATAATCAGTTGTTATGAGACAAGTGTTGTCATCTTCTATAGCCTACTCCTAACGGTAAGGATAGTTTGTGTTTGGTGACGACAATATCCGTGTAACTTACAGTTGTGAGAGCATCTGGTCATCATTGCGATACTCAGGAATTCGAAACAAATGGGACATCGGAGAATGGTATCAACATTCTGCATACAGAAAGAATACTGTCAGGTAGGCTAAATTAGTATGATAGCTACATGGTGAGCATCACATTAACAAACTGCTTTTAGTAACGCGTTGTTAAAAGCATCTAGCTACACATTTACATTATTGTTATACACACTGCTGGGCTAACTAGCTAGCTGTATGCATCATGTTTAAAAAGGCAAAACAATAAAAGCAAGTAAATTAGCTAGCTAACTGGCTGACACATATGTTAAACTCGGGTTTAGACTATTTTGCGAAAATAGTTAGCTAGCTAACTAGCGTTAGCTTGTCGGTGTGGGAGTTGTTTTGAACCAGCACTTACTTTGAGGCAAGTCAGATTTGGTGGTAAATCTGCTTCATTCAAATTGGCCATGATGACAGTTCTCGATAAGCAGTAGTTAGTTTCTTACAGTTTTGGTTAGCTAAACCAAAGTGAGGAAAGAAATAAGAAACTCTGTGACGATTAGCTATGTTTCGTTGAATAATCCCGCGTAGATGTATTTTCCTACCAAATGCACACTTCCGGGAGGATGTTCTTCTTCGATTAGGTTTAACGGCGGTTGGCATCAAATTCATGTTGCATTACCGCCACCTATTAGACTGGAGAATAACTCCCTTATACTTTGCGTGAAAAAAACATAAATAGACAAATACCCTACCGTCTAACACTACACTCAGAAAATAATAAATATATATACACTACCGGTCAAAAGTATTAGAACACCTACTCATTCAAGGGTTTTTCTTTATTTTTACTATTTTCTACATTGTAGAATAATAGTTAAGACATTAACACTATGAAATAACACATATGGAATCATGTAGTAACCAAAAAAGTGTTAAACAACTCAAAATATATTTTATATTTGAGATTCTTCAAATAGCCACCCTTTGCCTTGATGACAGCTTTGCACACTCTTGGCATTCTCTCAACCAGCTTCATGAGGTAGTCACCTGGAATGCATTTCATCTAACAGGTGTGCCTTCTTAAAAGTTAATTTGTGCAATTACTTTCCTTCTTCATGCGTTTTAGCCAATCAGTTGTTTTGTGACAAGGTGGGGGGGTATACAGAAGATAGCACTATTTCGTAAAATACCAAGTCCATATTATGGCAAGAACAGTTCAAATAAGCAAAGAGAAACGAAAGTCCATCATTACTTTACGACATGAAGGTCAGTCAATACGGAACATTTCAAGAACTTTGAACGTTTCTTCAAGTGCACTCGCAAAAACCATCAAGCGCTATGATGAAACTGGCTGTCATGAGTACCGCCACAGGAATGGAAGACCCAGAGTTACCTCTGCTGCAGAGGATAAGTTCATTAGAGTTACCAGCTTCAGAACTTGCAGCCCAAATAAATACTTCACAGAGTTCAAGTAACAGACTCATCTCAACATCAACTGTTCAGAGGAGACTGTGTGAATCAGGCCTTCATGGTCAAACTGCCACAAAGAAACCACAACTTAAGGACACCAATAAGAAGAAGAGACTTGCTTGGGCCAAGAAACACGAGCAATGGACATTAGACCGGTGGAAATGTGTCCTTTGGTCTGATGAGTCCAAATTTGAGATTTTTGGTTCCAACCATTGTGTCTTTGTGAGACACGGTGTGGGTGAACGGATGATCTTCACATGTGTATTTCCCACCGTAAAGCATGGAGGAGGAGGTATTATGGTGTGGGGGTGCTTTGCTGGTGACACTGTCTGTGATTTATTTAGAATTCAAGGCACAATTAACCAGCATGGCTACCACAGCATTCTGCTGCGATAAGCCATCCCATCTGGTTTGGGCTTAGTGGGACTATCATTTGTTTTTCAACTGGACAATGACCCAACACACCTCCGGGCTGTGTAAGGTCTATTTTACAAATAAGGAGAGTGATGGAGTGCTGCATCAGATGACCTGGCCTCCACAATCCCCCGACCTCAACCAAATTGAGATGGTTTGGGATGAGTCGGACAGCAGAGTGAAGAAAAAGCAGCATATGTGGGAACTCCTTCAAGACTGTTGGAAAAGCATTCCAGGTGAAGCTGGTTGAGAGAATGCCAAGAGTGTGCAAAGCAGTCATCAAGAGAGAATTGCACCACCATCTAACCTTGCACCACAGGAGGTTGGTGGCACCTTAATTGGGGAGAATGGGCTGGTGGTAATGGCTGGAGCGGACTAGTGGAATGGTATCAAATACATCAAACACATGGTTTCCATGTGTCTGATGCCATCCCATTCGCGCCGTTCCAGCCATTATTATGAGCCGTCCTCCCCTCAGCAGCCTCCACTGCCCTGCACCTATACACCATCTCTCAAAACTTCCTTTAGATCTTCTGCACTAAAATCTCTCACACACAAATATTTCTCTGCTGCTGCAACTACCAAATCTATCTTCTGTGATTTCCACTCCATCAGTGCAGTGCAGTTGATCACCATGGCTATAAACGCAATAAATCATCCTCTCTGGCTCTCTCTCTTCAGGCCTACTCACTGGCGGGCTCCCAGACCACTCACTCAACCTCACAGAATAGCTAATATAACCTAACCTGACCTTATCAGGAAGAAACTCTGTGTCTAAGCTCAAGACAGACAGGGTATTCTCAGTCTCGACATTGCCACCGGTCCTACGTCTCGCCAAACGGCGAGCATCACAAACACTAGGAATATTCCTTTTCATTTGATCCACCTCTACACTCAACACTACCCCACTGATCACCCCTTTTAGCGGCGCCCTGTTCTGGAGAGCAAAGCACACCACAGGTTGAGCCCCAAGCTACGTGACTCAAAGCGCCTGCTTCGTCTGGATACACAAAAAATCTAAACAATTCCACTTCTTGAAACTTTCACAGATGTAACCATTCCCAGGTGTATAGGTCTATAGGCTACAATGAACAAATAGTTATATTGACTACATCCGTCCTAGCTCGCTCATTAATGTCTTAATCGAAATTACAGATTGCCTCTTATCCGCTCGTCGTCCCCTTATGCCATAGTTTGTACATCTCAATTGTCAGTAGAAACCACATTTGTTTAAGTGGACAATGGCGCCGGAGGGGATGGCTGCCGTTTTACGGGCTCCTAACCAACTGTGCTATTTTGTGTGTTTTTGCGCATTGTTTGTAACTTATTTTGTACATAATGTTGCTGCTACCGTCTCGTATGACCGAAAAGAGCTTCTGGATATCAGAACAGCAATTACTCACCTCGAACTGGACAAAGATTTTTTCTTTAATGAGTCCGACGCGAAATATATACTGCTTCTCCGAGACCAGGCTCAAATCCCTGTCATTCGCATGAAGAAAATACGGAAATACAGAGGGCGGAGATCGTGGTGCCTTGTGAGAATTCGTCGGAGAGTGGGTAACCCGCCTCTACCATCCGTTCTATTGGCCAACGTGCAATCACTGGAGAATAAACTGGATGATCTCCGTTCGAAACTATCCTACCAACGGGACATTAAAAACTGTAATATCTGATGTTTCACCGAGTTGTGGCTGAACGACGACACGGATAATATACAGTTGGCTGGGTTTTCCATGCATTGGCAGGATGGAACAGCTACGTCTGGTAAGACGAGGGGTGGGGGTGTGTGTCTATTTGTCAATAACAGCTGGTGCGCAATGTATAATATTAAGGAAGTCTCGAGGTATTGCTCGCCTGAGGTAGAGTACCTCATGATAAGATGTAGACCACGCTATCTACCAAGAGAGTTTTAATCTATATTTTTCATAGCTGTCTATTTACCACCACAAACCGATGCTGGCACTAAGACCACAGTCAATGAGCTGTATAAGGCCATAAGCAAACAAGAAAATGCTCATCCAGAAGTGGCGCTCCTAGTGGCCGGGGACTTTAATGCAGGCAAACTTAAATCCGTTTTACCTAATTTCTACCAGCATGTCAAATGTGCAACCAGAGGAAAAAAAAACTCTAGACCACCTTTACTCCACACGCAGAGACACATACAAAGCTCTCCCTCGCCCTCCAATTGGCAAATCTGACCATAATTCTATCGTTCTGATTCCTGCTTATAAGCAAAAACTAAAGCAGGAAGTACCAGTGACTCGCTCAATACGGAAGTGGTCAGATGACGCAGATGCTACGCTACAGGACTGTTTTGCTAGCACAGAATGGAATATGTTCCGGGATTCATCCAATGGCAGTGAGGAGTATACCACCTCAGTCAACGGCTTCATCAATAAGTGCATCGACGACGTCGTCCCCACAGTGGATTAAAGTCAACATCCGCACCGAGCTAAAGGCTAGAGCTGCCGCTTTCAAGGAGCGGGACACTAATCCGGACGCTTATAAGAAATCCGGCTATGCCCTCAGATGAACCATCAAACAGGCAAAGCGTCAATATAGGACTAAGATTGAATCGTACTACACCGGCTCTGACGCTCGTCGGATGTGGCAGGGCTTGCAAACTATTACGGACTACAAAGGGAAACCCAGCCACGAGCTGCCCAGTGACGCAAGTTAAATACCTTTTATGCTCGCTTCGAGGCAAGCAACACTGAAGCATGCATGAGAGCACCAGCTGTTCTGGACAACTGTGTGATCACGCTCTCCGTAGCCGATGTGAGCAAGACCTTTAAACAGGTCAACATTCACAAGGCCAGACGGATTACCAGGATGTGTACTCACAGCATGCGCAGACCAACTGGCAAGTGTCTTCACCCTACATTTTCAACCTTTCCCTGACCGACTCTGTAATACCTACACGTTTCAAGCAGATCACCATAGTCCCTGTGCCCAAGAAAGCGAAGGTAACCTGCCTAAATGACTACCGCCCCGTAGCACTCATGTCGGTAGCCATGAAGTGCTTTGAAAGGCTGGTCATGGCTCACATCAACACCATCATCCCGGAAACCCTAGATCCACTCCAATTCGCAAACCGCCCCAACAGATCCACAGATTACGCAATCTCAATCGCACTCCACACTGCCCTTTCCCACCTGGACAAAAGGAACACCTATGAAAGAATGCTGTTCATTGACTACAGCTCAGCGTTCAACAACATGGTGCCCACAAAGCTCATCACTAAGCTAAGGACCCTGGGATTAAACACCTCCTTCTGTAACTGGATCCTGGACTTCCTGAAGGGCCGCCCCCAGGTGGTAAGGGTTGGCAACAACACATCTGCCACGCTGATCCTCAACACGGGGGCCCCTCAGAGTGCGTGCTTAGTCCCCTCCTGTACTTCCTGTTCTCCCAGCTTTTATTTATTTCATCACATTCCCAGTGGGTCAGAAGTTTACATACACTCAATTAGTATTTGGTAGCCTTTAAATTGTTTAACTTGGGATAAACGTTTCGGGAAGCCTTCCACAAGCTTCCCACAATAAGTTGGGTGAATTTTGGCCCATTCCTCCTGACAGAGCTGGTGTAACTGAGTCAGGTTTGTAGGCCTCCTTGCTCGCACACACTTTTTCAGTTCTGCCCACACATTTTCTATAGGATTGAGGTCAGGGCTTTGTGATGGCCACTCCAATACCTTGACTTTGTCGTCTTTAAGCCATTTTGCCACAACTTTGGAAGTATGCTTGGGGTCATTGTCCATTTGGAAGACCCATTTGTGACCAAGCTTTAACTTCCTGACTTATGTCTTGAGATGTTGCTTCAATATATCCACATAATTTTCCTTCCTCATGATGCCATCTATTTTGTGAATTGCACCAGTCCCTCCTGCTGCAAAGCACCCCCACAGCATGATGCTGCCACCCCGTGCTTCATGTTTGGGATGGTGTTATCCGGCTTGCAAGCAACCCCCTTTTTCCTCCAAACATAACAATGGTTGAGATGTTGCTTCAATATATCCACATAATTTTCCTTCCTCATGATGCCATCTATTTTGTGAATTGCACCAGTCCCTCCTGCTGCAAAGCACCCCCACAGCATGATGCTGCCACCCCCGTGCTTCACGTTTGGGACTGAAGGAAGTAGTTGCAGAGTTCAGTGGAGATGTGTAAAGAAGGTGTCATCAAAGGGCAGAAGTAGTTTGCTGACAGTGGAGAACAGAGTCCGGGAGTTCTTTGAGGAGCTGTTGATGATGTTGGAGAAGTAGGTGGAGCTGTCTCTGTAGACAGTGAGACCAGACTTCCTCCTCAGGCGCTCCAGGCGGCCAGCTTGCTTCAGGGCACGGCGCTCAGGGTAAATCAAGGGGAGGAGAAGGAGTTTGGAGGGGGGCCAGAGAGTTGAGGGAGACAGATAGAGCAGTATTGAATTGGGCAGCTAGTTCATCAGGTGAGTTGGGGGCGCAGTCAAGGGGCAGGGCAGAGGAGATGGCATCAGAGAGTTGGAGGGGGTCAACAGCTTTGATGCTGTGGAAGGAGATGTCAGTGTTGTCAGTGTTGTGGGCTGAGTATGAGGTAAGAGAGAAATTAAGGATCTTGTGGTCAGACAGTGGGAACAGGGAGGGGTAAATATGAGTTAGGTTGAGGCCAACAGAGCACACAAGGTTAAGTATGTGTCCCTTGATGTGAGTGGGAAAATTGACATGTTAGGTCATATTGAAACTGTCTAGAACAGCAATGAAATCAGAGGCAAGTTTTGAGTTTTTTGAGTCCACGTGAATATTAATATCGCCAAGCAACAGTAAGCGGGTGGAGACTGGGACAGCAATGGTGAGTAGTTCAGATAGTTCAGACAGGAATGATTCATTATCTTTAGGAGGACGGTACACAAGTATAGTGGTCATGGAGCAAGATGATTTGTAAGCAATGTATTCAAATGAGGTGATTAGTTATTTCAGTTATTTAGATTTGAGAGTTTACAGTGAGACAGGGGTGACACAGGTAGCCATAACCAGCAGGAGTAGCTTGGTTAAGAGAAAATGAATCATCAGGAATCAAATTTCAGGTAGGAGGAGGAAGGGGGCTTTGTTGTTCATTGATCGAGTGTTGAGGAGAGTTAATATTGCAACCAGTAGTACAGTGCATTAGGAAAGTTTTCAGACCCCTTGACTTTTTCCACATTTTGTTATCTTACAGCCTTATTCTAAAATGGATTAAATAGTTTTTTCCCTCATCAATCTACACACAATACCCCATAATGTCAAAGCAAAAATAGGTTTTTAGAAATTTTTGCAAATGTATTACAAATAAAAAACTGAAATATCACATTTACATAAGTATTCAGACCCTTTACTCAGTACTTTGTTGAAACACCTTTGGCATCGATTAAAGCCTCAAGTCTTCTTGGGTATGACACTACAAGATTGGCACACCTGTATTTGGGGAGCTTCTCCCATTCTTCTCTTCTCTATCAGGTTGGATCCTCTCAAGCTCTATCAGGTTGGATCCTCTCAAGCTCTATCAGGTTGGATCCTCTCAAGCTCTATCAGGTTGGATCCTCTCAAGCTCTATCAGGTTGGATGGGGAGCGTTTCAGTTCCTTGACGAAGGATGACTACCACAGTGAGGACCTGGTAGCAATGGCCAAGCAATACAGAACAATGAAAGCAACTCATCAAGGCTGGTGTCTTCAATGCATTGCTTCGGCAAAGCCCATGTCAGCCCAGCTGAGTCTGTAGCAATGAATTGTTCACACCAGAAGTGAGGAGTTAGTTGTTAGTTTATATGTGGTTGCTTCAAGTTGTCTATTTATGGTGTTTGATATTCTGTTGTCATAAACTCCGGCAGGAGAGCATGCGTGGTTTGATGTTCGTACTAGCCATTGAAGATAGGCATGTACAGTGAGGGAAAAAAGTATTTGATCCCCTGCTGATTTTGTACATTTGCCCATTGACAAAGACATGATCAGTCTATAATTTTAATGGTAGGTTTATTTGAACAGTAAGAGACAGAATAACAACAAAAATATCCAGAAAAACGCATGTAAAAAATTTTATACATTGATTTGCATTTTAATGAGGGAAATAAGTATTTGACCCCTCTGCAAAACATGACTTAGTACTTGGTGGCAAAACCCTTGTTGGCAATCACAGAGGTCAGACGTTTCTTGTAGTTGGCCACCAGGTTTGCACACATCTCAGGAGGGATTTTGTCCCACTCCTCTTTGCAGATCTTCTCCAAGTCATTAAGGTTTCGAGGCTGACGTTTGGCAACTCGAACCTTCAGCTCCCTCCACAGATTTTCTATGGGATTAAGGTCTGGAGACTGGCTAGGCCACTCCAGGACCTTAATGTGCTTCCTCTTGAGCCACTCCTTTGTTGCCTTGGCCGTGTGTTTTGGGTCATTGTCATGCTGGAATACCCATCCACGACCCATTTTCAATGCCCTGGCTGAGGGAAAGAGGTTCTCACCCAAGATTTGACGGTACATGGCCCCATCCATCGTCCCTTTGAAGTTGTCCTGTCCCCTTAGCAGAAAAACACCCCCAAAGCATAATGTTTCCACCTCCATGTTTGACGGTGGGGATGGTGTTCTTGGGGTCATAGGCAGCATTCCTCCTCCTCCAAACACAGTGAGTTGAGTTGATGCCAAAGAGCTCGATTTTGGTCTCATCTTACCACAACACTTTCACCCAGTTCTCCTCTGAATCATTCAGATGTTCATTGGCAAACTTCAGACGGGCCTGTATATGTGCTTTCTTGAGCAGGGGGACCTTGCGGGCGCTGCAGGATTTCAGTCCTTCACGGCGTAGTGTGTTACCAATTGTTGACTATGGTCCCAGCTGTCTTGAGATCATTGACAATTTCCTCCCGTGTAGTTCTGGGCTGATTCCTCACCGTTCTCATGATCATTGCAACTCCACGAGGTGAGATCTTGCATGGAGCCCCAGGCCGAGGGAGATTGACAGTTATTTTGTGTTTCTTCCATTTGAGAATAATCGCACCAACTGTTGTCACCTTCTCACCAAGCTGCTTGGCGATGGTCTTGTAGCCCATTCCAGCCTTGTGTAGGTCTACAATCTTGTCCCTGACATCCTTGGAGAGCTCTTTGGTCTTGGCCATGGTGGAGAGATTGGAATCTGATTGATTGATTGCTTCTATGGACAGGTGTCTTTTATACAGGTAACAAGCTGAGATTAGGAGCACTCCCTTTAAGAGTGTGCTCCTAATCTCAGCTCGTTACATGTATAAAAGACACCTGGGAGCCAGAAATCGTTCTGATTGAGAGGGGGTCAAATACTTATTTCCCTCATTAAAATGCAAATCAATTTATAACATTTTTGACATGCGTTTTTCTTGATTTTGTTGTTGTTATTCTGTCTCTAACTGTTCAAATAAACCTACCATTAAAATTATAGACTGATCATGTCTTTGTCAGTGGGCAAACGTCCAAAATCAGCAGGGGATCAAATACTTTTTTCCCTCACTGTATAACTAGCTGTATAACATTTAGCCACCTTGCAAGTTATTTGCCGACCCGTACCTGTGCCTGTTTGGCGTCGTTTTTTCCACGTCGGAGAGTATATCTGTGGTTGGTGGGCGGTTCTGATAAGGAATGCACCGTTTGCGTTGCCGGGCGATGCCCAAGAAAGAATGAAATCCAATTGTTAGATGCTACCACCACCCTCCAAATCAAAACTAAACATGGATGTCAATGTTTGCACGCGCACACGCTTCATTCTTCTTTCTGATGTGGTAAAAACGTTGTCAAATAGGCACAGGTCGGCAAATATCTCGCAAGGCAGAACCTGGCTGTGAGCCCACTCTCCCAGGGTGTCTCAGGGAGAGTGGGATATGAAAAAAAAACACATTTCCAATTCCAATACA
Organism: Coregonus clupeaformis; assembly: GCF_020615455.1. Taxonomy (NCBI): domain Eukaryota; kingdom Metazoa; phylum Chordata; class Actinopteri; order Salmoniformes; family Salmonidae; genus Coregonus; species Coregonus clupeaformis. The sequence continues at coordinate 36,379,300 of NC_059203.1, read as the reverse complement.
CACTTGTACATGTGTTAAATAGAACAAATAAGCACCCACCAAATTAGTATAATAGAGTCAAAGTTTAATACAAATCATGCATAATATCAACTATCTTACCTCACAGTACCGTGTTTGAAGCATACAAAATGTAGTTTTGAGAGCAAGTTCGGCAAGCCACTATGCTTAAAGAAAGTTTTGCAAATACGTTTTTCAAGCCTGTAATGAACAGTTACCATGCATGAATTATGTTTGTACATTTCCCAACAATAATAAGCCAAATTAAAAGCTAAAACATCTAGTGAACAAAAATTGGGGTACTTCAATGAGTTCAATCACATTTTCTCCTGTATTTTGACGGCAGTCATGGCATGCGCCTGATTTTCTCCTGTCTTTTGATGGTCCCCATAGTTTACCAGTCAAATTGCCAGGGTTAGAGGCAGTGGTGTAGTGCAATTTTTTTAGGCGAGGGTGCACAAAAATATGACGTCATAATTTTCTGTACGGACAGATGTAGCCTATTGAATAGCCTATCATTAAAGGGCTCCCCAACCCTGTTCCTGGAGTGCTACCGTCTTGTAGGGTTTCACTCCAACCCCAGTTGTACTAAGCTGATTAATCTTATAAACCAGCTAATTATTGGAATCAAGTGCGCTAGATTAGGGTTGGAATGAAAACCTACAGGATGGAACAGGGTTGGAGAGCCCTGTTATAGAATATGCATAAAATGCATCCTCCAATTGCAATGTCTGCCTATGGCCACACATATTGTCTCAAGAATATTGTCTATTTTCAATACCCTCAAACACCAAGATAGGCATACCTAATTTCAAAATAGGCCATCATCACTGTCAATGGTGAATGATAATTCTTCACGTTTTACCGGTGAAACTGCATCTGCATCTGCATGCCAACCAGTTTCATGGGAATAGCCAATGCATTTCGATCTTCTTGAATTACTGTTTCGAGAGCGAATTAGAGCAGATGGTGTTATCAAACTACTAGCCTTTCTTGTATTTTGTTTAAATCAAAGCAAATATCCTGCCTAGTGGCTTGTTACAGGAGGGGGTCACAGTTCCGGAGCGATCCACTAGGTGTCCTCCTCCGACAACCTTAGGCACCTCCTCACTCACAGTCGGGACTAATCATCATCCTATTGGTGTCACCTTTGTCTACATGTTCACCTGTGTATTTATGCCCTCACTTCCCTGTGTTCCCTTGCTCAGTTTTTTCTGCTAGTTTCACTATGCCAAGCAGTACTAATCAGTGTCTGATCGCGAGACGTATGGACAAGTACTTGAGAAGTGTTCTCCCTGTTTCTTTATTATTTCAGTCATAGTTAGTATTTCGTATTTTGGCTGTCAGCCTGTTTTTGGAGTCTTATTTGCTCCGCCTTTCTTTTTCGTGATAAGTCCATTCTTTTGTATCCTTGCTTCGAGACCACCAGTAAAGATCCTTGTTTCACCATCTCTGCCTACTGCCTACTGTCTACATCACACCAACGCTTACAGTGGCTCTGTTGAGTTTTGGCGCATGATAATTTTTACTATTCAGCTTCAATAGGCCCCTCTCAAAAAGTACCGGGTAAGAGGTAGAGACAATCCCTGGTTTATCTGATTTGATCCATAAACGAAATACACAATGGCAGGAACAGGCCGGGCCGGGCTGGCGACGCGCACCACTGGCTTGGTGCGAGGGACAGGAACAGGCCGGACAGGGCTGGCGACGCGCACCACTGTCTTGGTGCGAGGGACAGAAACAGGTCGGGCCGGGCTGGCGACGCGCACCACTGGCTTGGTGCGAGGGACAGGAACAGGCCGGACCAGGCTGGCGACGCGCACCATTGGCTTGGTGCGAGGGGCAGGAACAGGCCGGGCCGGGCCGGGCTGGCGACGCGCACCACTAGCTTGGTGCGAGGGGCAGGAACAGGCCGGACCGGGCTGGCGACGCGCACCACTGGCTTGGTGCGAGGGACAGGAACAAGCCGGGCCGGACTGGCGACGCGCAACACTGGCTTGGTGCGAGGGGCAGGAACAGGCCGGGCCGGGCTGGCGACGCGCACCACTGGCTTGGTGCGAGAAGCAGGAACAGGCCGGGCCGGGCTGGCGACGCGCACCACTGGCCTGGTGCGGGGAGCAGGAACAGGCCGGGCCGGGCAGGCGACGCGCACCACTGGCTTGGAGCGAGGGTCAGGAACAGGCCGGACCGGGATGGCGATGCGCACCACTGGCTTGGTGCGAGGGGCAGGAACAGGCCGGGCCGGGCTGGCGACGCGCACCACTGGCTTGGTGCGATGGGTTAGGAACAGGCCGGGCCTGGCTGGCGACGCGCACCACTGGCTTGGGGCGAGGAGCAGGAACGGGTCGGGCCGTACAGGGAACACGCACCACTGGCTTAGTGCGGGGAGCAGGAACGGGCCGGACCGGGCTGGCGACGCGCACCACTGGCTTGGTGCGAGGGGCAGGAACAGGCCGGGCCGGGCTGGCAACGCGCACTACTGGCTTGGTGCGAGGAGCAGGAACAGGCCGGACCGGGCTGGCGATGCGCACCACTGGCTTGGTGCGAGGGACAGGAACAAGCCGGGCCGGACTGGTGACACGCACCACTGGCTTGGTGCGAGGGGCAGGAACAGGCCGGGCCGGGCCGGGCTGGTGACGCTCACCACTGGCTTGGTGCGAGGGGCAGGAACAGGCCGGACCGGACTGGCGACACGCACCACTTGCTTGGTGCGAGGAGCGGGACTGGGTTCCTTTATTAACCCCCGCTCCTTCTGCTGCCTAACCAGCTCCTCTCACCGTGCCTCTACACTTTCCTTCTCCCTTTTAGCCTCCTGTAGCGCCTCCCTCTGACCGAATAACTCCTGCTCCCTCTGAACCAATAGCCCCCGTAACATGGTGGCCTCCTCTCCTAACCTGCAGATTCGCCCTTCCACGGCCTCCTGCTGCCTCGTCATCCACCCCGTGTGCCCCCCCAAAAATTTTTTTATTGGGGTTGCCTCTCGGTTCTCCGACGTCGGCACGGTTGGCGCCGTTTCTCCTCTCCTGCCTGGGCATCTACCTTCGCCTATGGCCCTTTCCCCGCAAATATCTCCTCCCATGACCACCATTTGCCCACCTGTGACATGGCTATTCGCTCCTCCTGGGCACGCTGCTTGGTCCTCGTTTGGTGGGATCACGTTCGTTGATTGACGGGACGGACCAAGGCGCAGCGTGATATGCATACGTTTATTTGAAACGAATAAACAACGACAAAACAACAAACTAAACGAAACATAAAGTCCAAGGTACACAAACAACATACCTCACACGGAACAAGATCCCACAACCCACTAGTGCCAATAGGCTGCCTAAGTATGGTCCCCAATCAGAGACAACGAGCGACAGCTGCCTCTGATTGGGAACCACACCGCCAACATAGATCTAGACATACTAGATCCTACAACATAAAACAAACACAACAAGGAATATACACACCCTGACTCAACATATAAGCGTCCCCTGAGTCAGGGCGTGACACTGGTGGAGTTATGTCGCACATGCAGCTAACAAAAACATATGGAAACGTCTGCTCTACCTAAAATTACAACCAAATAATTGCAGCCTTTCCGCAAAAATGGAAGAGGAAAGTGGAAGGAGGAGAAAGTAAGGAACTTGTCTGTCGGCCTTGCATTAAAGTACATAATTGGTTAAGGAAAACTGTGATAAATAAAAAGGTATATCAGTTTCATTTAAGGACCAAAGGATTGACAGCCGTCCCATATAGATTGCAAAATAGTTGGGAAGAGATTTTTGACGCACCGATCCCATGGCACAGTGTTTATGAACTGATAAGCAAAACGACACCGGATTCAAAACTTAGAATCTTTCAATTTAAATTATTATATAAAATTCTTGCTACCAATAGAATGTTATTTATATGGGGGATACAATCTTCCCAGCTCTGCAGATTTTGCTGCGAAGAGACAGAATCATTAGATCATTTGTTTTGGTACTGTCCATTTGTAGCTTGTTTTTGGACACAGGTCCAGGAATGGCTAAAGGATTGCAATATTTACCTCGAGCTAACCCTGCAGATAGCACTACTGGGTGATCTGAAAAGTCATAGTCAATCGATCAATAACATAATAATACTATTAGCAAAAATGTTTATTTTCAATTCACAATCTGTAGAAACAATGAGAATAGAAAGGTTCAGAACTTTTGTAAGACATCACAGTACAGTTGAAATATATATGGCAAATAGAAATCCTATATGGATGGTGTTAAAAGATAGATGGGAGGTGTTGAATGGAATTGAAGGATGGGACTAATAACAACTAACAACAAACAATAACAAGATAACTAATAATGTAGGCACGCTGTGTCCATAATAAGTGTATGGGTTGTAGGTTGGGAGCTTTTGTGAAGGAGCACAGTTAGAAAGATATGGCATATAGAAGCAAACCGGATGGACATCATGAAAATGATCGGAGAGGTTGAGAGTAGAATAAGTTCAGGAGAAAGAACAAACTAAATGTAATTACTGTAAAATTGACTGTGTCCATAAAATGTAGATAGTATGGGCTGGAAGTAGAGGCCTAGGTGTTGTTGTTCACTAGTTTACTCCAAGTGGGGAAAGGGTGGCGGGGTTGTAAAGTAATAAATGGGAATATATATATTTTTTAAAGGATATGTATGTGTATGTATGTATGTATGTGTGTGTATGTGTGTATATGTGTATATGTGTATGTATGTGTATGTGTATGTACAGTGGGGAGAACAAGTATTTGATACACTGCCGATTTTGCAGGTTTTCCTACTTACAAAGCATGTAGAGGTCTGTAATTTTTATCATAGGTACACTTCCAGAAAATCCAGAAAATCACATTGTATGATTTTTAAGTAATTAATTTGCATTTTATTGCATGATATAAGTATTTGATCACCTATCAATCAGTAAGAATTCCGGCTCTCACAGACCTGTAATTTTTTCTATAAGAAGCCCTCATGTTCTCCACTCATTACCTGTATTAACTGCACCTGTTTGAACTCGTTACCTGTATAAAAAGACAACTGTCCACACACTCAATCAAACAGACTCCAACCTCTCCACAATGGCCAAGACCAGAGAGCTGTGTAAGGACATCAGGGATAAAATTGTAGACCTGCACAAGGCTGGGATGGGCTACAGGACAATAGGCAAGCAGCTTGGTGAGAAGGCAACAACTGTTGGTGCAATTATTAGAAAATGGAAGAAGTTCAAGATGACGGTCAATCACCCTCGGTCTGGGGCTCCATGCAAGATCTCACCTCGTGGGGCATCAATGATCATGAGGAAGGTGAGGGATCAGCCCAGAACTACACGGCAGGACCTGGTCGATGACCTGAAGAGAGCTTGGACCACAGTCTCAAAGAAAACCATTAGTAACACACTACGTCGTCATGGATTAAAATCCTGCAGCGCACGCAAGGTCCCCCTGCTCAAGCCAGCGCATGTCCAGGCCCGTCTGAAGTTTGCCAATGACCATCTGGATGATCCAGAGGAGGAATGGGAGAAGGTCATGTGGTCTGATGAGACAAAAATAGAGCTTTTTGGTCTAAACTCCACTCGCCGTGTTTGGAGTAAGAAGAAGGATGAGTACAACCCCAAGAACACCATCCCAACCGTGAAGCATGGAGGTGGAAACATCTAGAAAATATGTAAATTAGCTAGAAAGATGTGTCGGCATCGAGTAATTGTCTCTGGCCCCCTCCCAGTTAGGGGGAGTGACGAGCTCTACAGCAGAGTCTCAGCACTCAATCGCTGGTTGAAAACTGTTTTCTGCCCCTCCCAAAAGATAGAATTTGTAGATAATTGGCCCTCTTTCTGGGACTCACCCACAAACAGGATCAAGCCTGACCTGCTGATGAGGGACGGACTCCATCCTAGCTGGAGGGGTGCTCTCATCTTATCTACCAACATAGATAGGGCTCTAACTCCTCTAGCCCCACAGTGAAATAGGGTGCAGGCCAGGCAACAGGCTGTTAGCCAACCTGCCAGCTTAGTGGAGTCTGCCAATAGCACAGTCAGTGTAGTCAGCTCAGCCATACCCATTGAGACTGTGTCTGTGCCTCGACCTAGGTTGGGCAAAACTAAACATGGCGGTGTTCACCTTAGCAATCTTATTAGGATAAAGACCTCCTCCATTCCTGCCATTATTGAAAGAGATCGTGATACCTCACATCTCAAAATAGGGTTACTTAATGTTAGATCCCTCACTTCAAAGGCAGTCATAGTCAATGAACTAATCACTGATCATAATCTTGATGTGATTGGCCTGACTGAAACATGGCTTAAGCCTGATGAATTTGCTGTGTTAAATGAGGCCTCACCTCCTGGTTACACTAGTGACCATATTCCCCGTGCATCCCGCAAAGGCGGAGGTGTTGCTAACATTTACGATAGCAAATTTCAATTTACAAAAAAAAAATGGCGTTTTCGTCTTTTGAGCTTCTAGTCATGAAATCTATGCAGCCTACTCAATCACTTTTTATAGCTACTGTTTACAGGCCTCCTGGGCCATATACAGCGTTCCTCTCTGAGTTTCCTGAATTCCTATCAGACCTTGTAGTCATAGCAGATCATATTCTAATTTTTGGTGATTTTAATATTCACATGGAGAAGTCCACAGACCCACTCCAAAAGTCTTTCGGAGCCATCATCGACTCAGTGGGGTTTGTCCAACATGTCTCTGGACCTACTCACTGCCACAGTCATACTCTGGACCTAGTTTTGTCCCATGGAATAAATGTTGTAGATCTTAATGTTTTTCCACAAAATCCTGGACTATCGGACCACCATTTTATTACGTTTGCAATCGCAACAAATAATCTGCTCAGACCCCAACCAAGGAGCATCAAAAGTCGTGCTATAAATTCTCAGACAACACAAAAATTCCTTGATGCCCTTCCAGACTCCTTCTGCCTACCCAAGGACGTCAGAGGACAAAAATCAGTTAACCACTTAACTGAGGAACTCAATTTAACCTTGCGCAATACCCTAGATGCAGTTGCACCCCTAAAAACGAAAAACATTTGTCATAAGAAACTAGCTCCCTGGTATACAGAAAATACCCGAGCTTTGAAGCAAGCTTCCAGGAAATTGGAACGGAAATGGCGCCACACCAAACTGGAAGTCTTCCGACTAGCTTGGAAAGACAGTACCGTGCAGTACCGAAGAGCCCTCACTGCTGCTCGATCATCCTACTTTTCCAACTTAATCGAGGAAAATAAGAACAATCCAAAATTTCTTTTTGATACTGTTGCAAAGCTAACTAAAAAGCAGCATTCCCCAAGAGAGGATGGCTTTCACTTCAGCAGTAATAAATTCATGAACTTCTTTGAGGAAAAGATCATGACCATTAGAAAGCAAATTACGGACTCCTCTTTGAATCTGCGTATTCCTCCAGGGCTTAGCTGTCCTGGATCTGCACAGCTCTGCGAGGGCCTGGGATCGGGAGAGACACTTAAGTGTTTTAGTACTATATCTCTTGACACAATGATGAAAATAATCATGGCCTCTAAACCTTCAAGCTGCATACTGGATCCTATTCCTACTAAACTGCTGAAGGAGCTGCTTCCTGTGCTTGGCCCTCCTATGTTGAACATAATAAACAGCTCTCTATCCACCGGATGTGTACCAAACTCACTAAAAGTGGCAGTGATAAAGCCTCTCTTGAAAAAGCCAAACCTTGACCCGGAAAATATAAAAAACTATCGGCCTATATCGAATCTTCCATTCCTCTCAAAAATTTTAGAAAAAGCTGTTGCGCAGCAACTCACTGCCTTTCTGAAGACAAACAATGTATACGAAATGCTTCAGTCTGGTTTTAGACCCCATCATAGCACTGAGACTGCACTTGTGAAGGTGGTAAATGACCTTTTAATGGCGTCAGACCGAGGCTCTGCATCTGTCCTCGTGCTACTAGACCTTAGTGCTGCCTTTGACACTATCGATCACCACATTCTTTTGGAGAGACTGGAAACCCAAATTGGTCTACACGGACAAGTTCTGGCCTGGTTTAGATCTTACCTGTCGGAAAGATATCAGTTTGTCTCTGTGAATGGTCTGTCCTCCGACAAATCAACTGTACATTTCGGTGTTCCTCAAGGTTCCGTTTTAGGACCACTATTGTTTTCACTATATATTTTACCTCTTGGGGATGTTATTCGAAAACATAATGTTAACTTTCACTGCTATGCGGATGACACACAGCTGTACATTTCAATGAAACATGGTGAAGCCCCCAAAATTGCCCTCGCTAGAAGCCTGTGTTTCAGACATAAGGAAGTGGATGGCTGAAAACGTTCTACTTTTTAAACTCGGACAAAACAGAGATGCTTGTTCTAGGTCCCAAGAAACAAAGAGATCTTCTGTTAAATCTGACAATTCATCTTGATGGTTGTAAAGTCGTCTCAAATAAAACTGTGAAGGACCTCGGCGTTACTCTTGACCCTGATCTCTCTTTTGACGAACATATCAAGACTGTTTCAAGGACAGCTTTTTTCCATCTACGTAACATTGCAAAAATCAGAAATTTTCTGTCCAAAAATTATGCAGAAAAATTAATCCATGCATTTGTTACTTCTAGGTTAGACTACTGCAATGCTCTACTTTCCGGCTACCCGGATAAAGCACTAAATAAACTTCAGTTAGTGCTAAATACGGCTGCTAGAATCCTGACTAGAACCAAGAAATTTGATCATATTACTCCAGTGCTAGCTTCCCTACACTGGCTTCCTGTTAAGGCAAGGGCTGATTTCAAGGTTTTACTGTTAACCTATAAAGCGTTACATGGGCTTGCTCCTACCTATCTTTCCGAGTTGGTCCTGCCGTACATACCAATACGTACGCTACAGTCACAAGACGCAGGCCTCCTAATTGTCCCTAGAATTTCTAAGCAAACAGCGGGAGGCAGGGCTTTCTCCTATAGATCTCCATTTTTATGGAACAGTTTGCCTACCCATGTGAGAGACGCAGACTCGGTCTCAACCTTTAAGTCTTTACTGAAGACTTATCTCTTCAGTAGGTCATATGATTGAGTGTAGTCTGGCCCAGGAGTGTGAAGGTGAACGGAAAGGCTCTGGAGCAACGAACAGCCCTTGCTGTCTCTGCCAGGCCGGTTCCCCTCTCTCCACTGGGGTTCTCTGCCTCTAACCCTGTTACAGGGGCTGAGTCACTGGCTTGCTGGTGCTCTTTCATGCCGTCCCTAGGAGGGGTGCGTCACTTGAGTGGGTTGAGTTACTGACGTGATCTTCCTGTCTGGGTTGGCGCCCCCCTTGGTTTGTGCTGTGGTGGAGACCTCTGTGGGCTATACTCGGCCTTGTCTCAGGATTGTAAGTTGGTGGTTGAGGATATCCCTCTGGTGGTGTGGGGGCTGTGCTTTGGCAGAGTGGGTGGGGTTATATCCTTCCTGTTTGGCCCTGTCCGGGGGTTTCTTCGGATGGGGCCACAGTGTCTCCGGACCGCTCCTGTCTCAGCCTCCAGTATTTATGCTGCAGTAGTTTATGTGTCGGGGGGGCTGGGGGTTAGTTGGTTATACCTGGAGTACTTCTCCTGTTTTATCCAGTGTCCTGTGTGAATTTAAGTATGCTCTCTCTAATTCTCTCGTTCTCTCTTTCTCTCTGAGAACCTGAGCCCTAGGACCATACGTCAGGACTACCGGGCATGCTGACACCTTGCTGTCCCCAGTCCGCCTGGCCTTGCTGCTATTCCAGTTTCAACTGTTCTGCCTGCGGTTACGAAACCCCTACCTGTCCCAGACCTGCTGTTTTCAACTCTTAATGATCGGCTATGAAAAGCCAACTGAGAGACCTGAGCCCTAGGACCATACGTCGGGACTACCGGCCGTGGTGACTCCTTGCTGTCCCCAGTCCGCCTGGCCTTGCTGCTATTCCAGTTTCAACTGTTCTGCCTGCGGTTATGGAACCCCTACCTGTCCCAGACCTGCTGTTTTCAACTCTTAATGATCGGCTATGAAAAGCCAACTGAGATTTATTCCTGATTATTATTTGACCATGCTTGTCACTTATGAACATTTTTGAACATCTTGGCATGGTTCTGTTATAATCTCCACCCGGCACAGCCAGAAGAGGACTGGCCACCCCTCATAGCCTGGTTCCTCTCTAGGTTTCTTCCTAGGTTTTGACCTTTCTAGGGAGTTTTTCCTAGCCACCGTGCTTCTACACCTGCATTACTAGCTGTTTGGGGTTTTAGGCTGGGTTTCTGTACAGCACTTCGAGATATTAGCTGATGTAAGAAGGGCTATATAAAATAAAATTGATTGATTGATTGATTCTTTGGGGATGCTGTTCTGCAAAGGGGACAGGACGACTGCACCGTATTGAGGGGAGGATGGATGGGGCCATGTATCGCGAGATCTTGGCCAACAACCTCCTTCCCTCAGTAAGAGCATTGAAGATGGGTCATGGCTGGGTCTTCCAGCATGACAACGACCCGAAACACACAGCCAGGGCAACTAAGGAGTGGCTCCGTAAGAAGCATCTCAAGGTCCTGGAGTGGCCTAGCCAGTCTCCAGACCTGAACCCAATAGAAAATCTTTGGAGGGAGCTGAAAGTCCGTATTGACCAGCGACAGCCCCGAAACCTGAAGGATCTGGAGAAGGTCTGTATGGAGGAGTGGGCCATAATCCCTGCTGCAGTGTGTGCAAACCTGGTCAAGACCTACAGGAAACGTATGATCTCTGTAATTGCAAACAAAGGTTTCTGTACCAAATATTAAGTTCTGCTTTTCTGATGTATCAAATACTTATGTCATGCAATAAAATGCAAATTAATTGCTTAAAAATCATACAATGTGATTTTCTGGATTTTTGTTTTAGATTCCGTCTCTCACAGTTGAAGTGTACCTATGATAAAAATTACAGACCTCTACATGCTTTGTAAGTAGGAAAACCTGCTAAATCGGCAGTGTATCAAATACTTGTTTTCCCCACTGTATATATTATAATCACTAGGCTAACACCAAAATAAAAGCTAGACAGTCCGGGAGAATTGAAAACAATTTAATTAAAACAATTAATTTAGTAGTATTGATTTTGTTATTATGTTTGAGCATAATATCACAGCATTAGCCATGGCAAAATGCATAGAATTGAAGGAAATGAGCTTTAAAACTGCAACGTTTTCTCTCACCTCCATGGCAAAATGTCTGGAATTGCAGAACATTTGCTAAAAATTGCATACACCGCCAAGATGGGGGCCTCTTGTCACGATCGTCGTTCAGAGAGGAGGACCAAGGCGCAGCGTGATGAACGAACATGTTTATTTATTATTAGCGATAAACACGGACAGTAAACAACAACAACAAACGACTCGTAACGTCCTAGGTAACATAGACCAACACGGAACAAGAACCCACAAACACAAAGGGAAAAACAGACAGTTTAAATATGGCTCCCAATCAGAGACAACCAGCCACAGTTGACACTCGTTGCCTCTGATTGGGAGTCACTCAGGCCAACATAGAAATAACCAAACTAGAACTCCCAACATAGACATACACCACATAGAAAGAAACACACCCTGGCTCAACATATAGAGTCCCAGAGCCAGGGTGTTACAGTACCCCCCCCTAAAGGCGCGGACTGCGACCGCGCCTCCACTAGAGCAAAACAGGGGAGGGCTGGGTGGGCATTCCTCCTCGGCGGCGGTTCTGGCTCCGGTCTTGCCCACCACCCTCCAATAAACCCCCATAGCGCCCCTGGTCCGGTCTGGCCCCGCTGGCTGGAGCTGAACTGGACTTAGCAGGAGCGGTTAGCTTCAGCTCCGTAGTGGAGCAGTTGACCGGTACCTTACCAGGCACCGGTGACCCAGGCACGGGTTGTGCGGGACTGACGACGCGCACCCCTGGCTTGGTGCATGGAGTAGGAACGGGCCGGACCGGGCTGACGTGCGCTCCCCTGGCTTGGTGCGTGGAGTAGGAACGGGCCGGACCGGGCTGACGATGCGCACCCCTGGCTTGGTGCGTGGAGTAGGAACGGGCCGGACCGGGCTGACGATGCGCACCCCTGGCTTGGTGCGTGGAGTAGGAACGGGCCGGACCGGCTGACGATGCGCACCCCTGGCTTGGTGCGTGAGTAGGAACGGGCCGGACCGGGCTGATGATGCGCACCCCTGGCTTGGTGCGTGGAGTAGGAACGGGCCGGACCGGGCTGACGATGCGCACCCCTGGCTTGGTGCGTGGAGCAGCAACGGGCCGGACCGGGCTGACGATGCGCACCCCTGGCCTGGTGCGTGGAGCAGGGACAGGCCGGACTGGACTGGCGACGCACACCGTAGGCTTGGTGCGAGGAGCAGGGACAGGCCGGACCGGGCTGGCGACGCACACCGTAGGCTTGGTGCGAGGAGCAGGGACAGGCCGGACCGGGCTGGCGACGCACACCGTAGGCTTGGTGCGAGGAGCAGGGACAGGCCGGACCGGGCTGGCGACACACACCGTAGGCTTTGTGCGTGGAGCAGGGACAGGCCGGACCGGGCTGGCGACACACACCGTAGGCTTGGTGCGAGGAGCAGGGACAGGCCGGACCGGGCTGGCGACGCACACCGTAGGCTTGGTGCGTGGAGCAGGGACAGGCCGGACCGGGCTGGCGACGCACACCGTAGGCTTGGTGCGTGGAGCAGGGACAGGCCGGACCGGGCTGGCGACGCACACCGTAGGCTTGGTGCGAGGAGCAGGGACAGGCCGGACCGGGCTGTGGAGACGGATAGGAGACCTGGAGTGAAGAGCTGCCACAACCCGTCCTGGCTGAATGCCTACCTTCACACACTCTGTGTGAGGCATCAGCACAGGACGTACAGGGCTGTGTACCCGTACTGGCATAACAGCACGTGACACTGGCGCAGGATATCCGGGACCGAGGAGAGGCACTGGAGGCCACGAGCGCTGAGCCGGGCACACTCCGTCCTGGCTGCATGCCCACCTTCGCACAACACGTGCGGGGTGCTCGCACAGGACGTACCGGACTATGCCGGACCACTCGTGGCACAGTGCGCAGCTCCGCATACCGCGGAACCTGCCCAGTCTCATGCTGCCATGCCTGAGTACGGGGAGTTGGCTCTGCTCTCCATCCAGGCTCCGCCAACCTGCCTTCTGGCCCCCAAAACCCGGTGGCCTCCTCTCCAAATCGCCCTGTGGCAGCCTCCTGCTGCCCAGCCGCCCATGCCGTGTGCCCCCCCCAACATTTTTTTGGGGGTTGCCTCTCGTCCGTCCGACGATGACACTGCTGACGCCGCTGCTCCTCTCTCGCCAGGGCCTTAATCCTAGCCCATGGCCCTTTGCCCCCGAGCATGTCCTCCCAGGACCACGATTTGCCCACCTGGGCCATCGCCAGCCTCTCCATCTCCTTTCCCGGCGCTTCCTCCCATGTCCAGTCTGCCTGCTCCTGGACACGCTGCTTGGTCCTTGTATGGTGGGTTCTTCTGTCACGTTCGTCGTTCAGAGAGGAGGACCAAGGCGCAGCGTGATGAACGAACATGTTTATTTATTATTAGCGATAAACACGGACAGTAAACAAAAACAACAAACGACTCGTAACGTCCTAGGTAACATAGACCAACACGGAACAAGAACCCACAAACACAAAGGGAAAAACAGACAGTTTAAATATGGCTCCCAATCAGAGACAACCAGCCACACCTGACACTCGTTGCCTCTGATTGGGAGTCACTCAGGCCAACATAGAAATAACCAAACTAGAACTCCCAACATAGACATACACCACATAGAAAGAAACACACCCTGGCTCAACATATAGAGTCCCAGAGCCAGGGTGTTACACCTCTTAAATTTCGGCAGTGTATCAAATACTTGTTCTCCCCACTGTATATATATATATATATATATATATATATATATATGTATGTATGTATGTATGTATGTATATATATTACAAAAAAGATGGGGGATTGGAAGTGATGCAGACAATTACATTGATGGAAGTTACAATCTATCTGCAATATTAAGCTGATCTACCACCAAACAAAAAAAAAAAGACAAAAAAAAGCGACTGGCCCGGATTAATTGAACCATTATTTTCAAAAAGAAATGGTGCAGAGATCATTGCTGCCCCTCTCACTCATATATTACATATTTCATTGGCGAGTAATACCATTCCAAAAGTCTGGAAAGCAGCCTACGCCATGCCTTTACATAAGGGTGGTGATCCGTCCCAGTTGGATAACTATCGTCCTATATCTAAACTGTCTGCACAGTTGAAAGACTTTCTTTATAATAACTCAGTTATATCGCAATTCCAGTCGGGTTTTTAGAGCCAAGCATAGTACAATTACTGCAGTAAGTAAGGTTGTAGATTATATTCTAGATGCTCAGGACAAGAACAATGACTGTGTTTCACTTTTTATTGACTTATCGAAGGCCTTCGACACTGTTGACCATGCCCTGCTGTTGTATAGACTAAAAAAGGTTGGTTTAAGTGTTGATGCATTGGATTGGTTCTAAAACTACCTTTCTGACAGGAGGGCATGAAATCTGAGTTTCGAAGGCTTACAAAAGGAGTTCCCCAGTGCTTAATTTTAGGTCTGATCCTTTTTACACTACCGTTCAAAAGTTTGGGGTCACTTAGAAATGTTCTTGTTTTCGAAAGAAAAGCTATTTGTCCATTAAAATAACATCAAATTGATCAGAAATACAGTGTAGACATTGTTAATGTTGTAAATGGCTATTGTAGCTGGAAACGTACAGAGGCCCATTATCAGAAACCATCAGTCCTGTGTTCCAATGGCACGTTGTGTTTGCTAATCCAAGTTTATCATTTTAAAAGGCTAATTGATCATTAGAAAACCATTTTTCAATTATGTTAACACAGCTGAAAACTGTTGTGCTTATTAAATAAGCAATACAACTGGCCTTATTGAGACTAGTTGAGTATCTGGAGCATCAGCAAGTGTGGGTTCGATTACAGAATCAAAATGGCCAGAAACAAATAACTTTCTTCTGAAACTCGTCAGTCTATTCTTGTTCTGAGAAATGAAGGCTATTCCATGCGAGCAATTGCCAAGAAACTGAAGATCTCATACAACGCTGTGTACTACTCTCTTCACAGAACAGCGCAAACTGGCTCTAACCAGAATAGAAAGAGGAGTGGGAGGCCCCGGTGCACAACTGAGCAAGAGGACAAATACATTAGAGTGTCTAGTTTGAGAAACAGACGCCTCACAGGTCCTCAACTGGCAGCTTCATTAAATAGTACCCGCAAAACACCAGCCTCAACAGTGAAGAGGCGACTCCGGGATGCTGACCTTCTAGGCAGAGTTGCAAAAAAAAAGGCATATCTCAGACTGGCCAATAAAAAGATTAAGATGGGCAGTCTGAAAAATTGCTTTTTGAATTGAAACTTGTGCTTAATGCAAGGAAAACAAAATGCATGGTTTTCTCTTCTCTGAAAGTAGACAGATGGAGTCACTTGCAGATTTTAACTATAAAAGGCCAGCAAATTGATAGGGTCACCTCCTGTAAGTATCTTGGGATTTGGTTAGATGAAAAGCTGAATTTTAAACAGAACATTGATAACTTCACCAAGAAACTGAAGTTGAAATTGGGTTTCTATTTTAGGAACAAATCTTGCTTTTCAATGTTGGTCAGAAAGGATCTTGTTGAAAGCACTTTTTTATCAATGCTGGATTATGGTGACATTGTCCTAATGGAGGCCTCAGTGTATCATGGTGCTTTAAGATTTAATCATCAAATCAATTGACCAGGTTGTGAACATAAATCATTACTATGTAGAATTGCAGGAGATTCTGTTTAAAACAGCCATAAATCAAGCTTTTGGTGTGGTGTATTCATGCAGCTCAATAAACCATAACCTAAATGCATTATTACCTACAACTTGGCTCAATTCACATTTCACATTTCCCACCCTGACATACCAAGCTAGAACGGGCCCTGCGTCTCAACCCATAGGCTAAATATCCCAAGCAGGGCTACAGCAACTTCCAGAGGGTTTGCGGTGGCCACTCTGGTTTGGCTGTCCTCGGCAGAAAGGTGTTGCTGTAACCAAGTGGTCCATATCGTTCTGGGTTCCACTGTGCAAGAGGGGGTCAGTGGAGTTTTATGAACAAAACATTCTGCAGCATTGAAAGTCCTCAAGAACACAGTGGCCTCCATCATTCTTAAATGGAATACGTTTTGAACGACCAAGACTTTTCCTAGAGCTGGCCGCCCGGCCAAACTGAGCAATCGGGGGAGAAGGTCCTTGGTCAGGGAGGTGACCAAGAACCCGATGGTCACTCTGACAGAGCTCCAGAGTTCCTCTGTGGAGATAGGAGAACCTTCCAGAAGGACAAACATCTCTGCAGCACTCCACCAATCAGGCCTTTATGGTAGAGTGGCCAGACGGAAGCCGCTCCTCAGTAAAAGGCACTTGACAGCCCGCTTGGAGTTTGCAAAAAAGGCACCAAAAGGACTCTCAGACCATGAGAAACAAGATTCTTGGGTCTGATGAAACCAAGATTGAACTCTTTGGCCTGAATGCCAAGCGTCACGTCAAGAAGAAACCTGGCACCATCCCTACGGTGAAGCATGGTGGTGGCAGCATCATGCTGTGGGGATGTTTTTCAGCGGCAGGGACTGGGAGACTAGTCAGGCTCGAGGGAAAGATGAATGGAGCAAAGTACAGAGAGATCCTTGATGAAAACCTGCTCCAGAGCGCTCAAGAACTCAGGCTGGGGGGGCGAAGGTTCACCTTCCAACAGGACAACGACCCTAAGCACAAAGCCAACACAACGCAGGAGTGGCTTGGGGACAAGTCTCTGAATGTCTTTGAGTGGCCCAGCAAGAGCCCGGACTTGAACCCGTTCTAATATCTCTGGAGAAACCTGAAAATAGCTGTGCTGCGACGCTCCCCATCCAACCTGACAGAGCTTGAGAGGATCTGCAGAGAACAATGGGAGAAACTCCCCAAATACAGGTGTGCCGAGCTTGCAGCGTCATACCCAAGAAGACTCGAGGCTGTAATCGCTGCCAAAGGTGCTTCAACAAAATACTGAGTAAAGGGTCTGAATACTTATGTAAATGTGATATATATATTTTTTTACATTTACAAAAATGTATACAAACCTGTGTTTGCTTTGTCATTATGGGGTATTGTGTGGAGATTAATGAGAAATAAAATCAATTTAATCAATTTTAGAATAAGGCTGTAACGTAACACAATGTGGAAAAAGTCATGGGGTCTGAATACTTTCCGAATGCACTGTAGAAGTACATGTTTCTTTGTTAACCGCTCAACACAGAATAGCTGCATATGTGCGCTCACTCAAATCGTTTGGAGAAAATATCCTTTCTATTTATTCAGCTAGGTTCAATTATATTCTTCATACTATAAAATAAAATAAAATAATGTCACGTTTATTTTAAATTTTTACATACACTGCTCAAAAAAATAAAGGGAACACTTAAACAACACATCATAGATCTGAATGAATGAAATAATCTTATTAAATACTTTTTTCTTTACATAGTTGAATGTGCTGACAACAAAATCACACAAAAATGATCAATGGAAATCAAATGTATCAACCCATGGAGGTCTGGATTTGGAGTCACCCTCAAAATGAAAGTGGAAAACCACACTACAGGCTGATCCAACTTTGATGTAATGTCCTTAAAACAAGTCAAAATGAGGCTCAGTAGTGTGTGTGGCCTCCATGTGCCTGTATGACCTCCCTACAACGCCTGGGCATGCTCCTGATGAGGTGGCGGATGGTCTCCTGAGGGATCTCCTCCCAGACCTGGACTAAAGCATCCGCCAACTCCTGGACAGTCTGTGGTGCAACGTGGCGTTGGTGGATGGAGCGAGACATGATGTCCCAGATGTGCTCAATTGGATTCAGGTCTGGGGAATGGGCGGTCCATAGCATCAATGCCTTCCTCTTGCAGGAACTGCTGACACACTCCAGCCACATGAGGTCTAGCATTGTCTTGCATTAGGAGGAACCCAGGGTCAACCGCACCAGCATATGGTCTCACAAGGGGTCTGAGGATCTCATCTCGGTACCTAATGGCAGTCAGGCTACCTCTGGCGATCACATGGAGGGCTGTGCGGCCCCCCAAAGAAATGCCACCCCACACCATGACTGACCCACTGCCAAACCGGTTATGCTGGAGGATGTTGCAGGTAGCAGAACGTTCTCCACGGCGTCTCCAGACTCTGTCACATCTGTCACATGTGCTCAGTGTGAACCTGCTTTCATCTGTGAAGAGCACAGGGCGCCAGTGGCGAATTTGCCAATCTTGGTGTTCTCTGGCAAATGCCAAACGTCCTGCACGGTGTTGGGCTGTAAGCACAACCCCCACCTGTGGATGTCGGGCCCTCATACCACCCTCATGGAGTTTGTTTCTGACCGTTTGAGCAGACACATGCACATTTGTGGCCTGCTGGAGGTCATTTTGCAGGGCTCTGGCAGTGCTCCTCCTGCTCTTTCTTGCACAAAGGCAGAGGTAGCAGTCCTGCTGCTGGGTTGTTGCCCTCCTACGGCCTCCTCCACGTCTCCTGATGTACTGGCCTGTCTCCTGGTAGCGCCTCCATGCTCTGGACACTACGCTGACAGACACAGCAAACCTTCTTGCCACAGCTCGCATTGATGTGCCATCCTGGATGAGCTGCACTACCTGAGCCACTTGTGTGGGTTGTAGACTCCGTCTCATGCTACCACTAGTGTGAAAGCACCGCCAGCATTCAAAAGTGACCAAAACATCAGCCAGGAAGCATAGGAACTGAGAAGTGGTCTGTGGTCACCACCTGCAAAACCAGTCCTTTATTGGGGGTGTCTTGCTAATTGCCTATAATTTCCACCTGTTGTCTATTCCATTTGCACAACAGCATGTGAAATGTATTGTCAATCAGTGTTGCTTCCGAAGTGGACAGTTTGATTTCACAGAAGTGTGATTGACTTGGAGTTACATTGTGTTGTTTAAGTGTTCCCTTTATTTTTTTGAGCAGTGTATATATATATATATATATATTTTGTATTTTACCCCTTTTTCTCCCCAATTTCGATCTTGTCTCATCGCTGCAATTCCCCAACGTTCTTGGGAGGCGAAGGTCGAGTCATGCGTCCTCCGAAACATGACCCACAAAACCGCGCTTCTTAACACCTGCCCGCTTAACCTGGAAGCCAGCCGCACCAATGTGTCGGAGGAAACACCGTTTACCTGAAGACCGAGGTCAGTCTGCAGGCGCCCTGCCCGCCACAAGGAGTCGCTAGAGCGCGATGAGCCAAGTAAATCCCCCCGGCCAAACCCTCCCCTAACACGGACGACGCTGGGCCAATTGTGCGCCGCCCTATGGGACTCCCGATCACGGCCAGTTGTGATACAGCCCGGGATCAAATCTGGTTCTGTAGTGACGCCTCTAGCACTGCGATGCAGTGCCTTAGACCACTGCGCCACTCGGGAGGCTTGCCACAGAATTCTAAGCAAATCTTGTCTGCTAAATGAACTAGTGTAGCCCACAGCCATATGGCATAGCCAGATCAGGGCCTAACATAAGGACTAGTATAACTCAGAGTATGCTATTCTGTTCTTCTGAAATAGACTACATTTTCTTCATATCATGTTTCTTTAGACCTGTCTAAAATAAATAATGGATTTATTGTGATGGTGTAGGCTATATTAAATGGATTTCTTAGACTTTTTAAAATGTAGATGTTCCAAAAGTCTGCATCAGTGGTTTGTAGGCTATGCATGGAAGCCAGGAGATGCTTAATGTGTTTCTGTTAATTACCGGTCAATTACCGTGAGACCGGCAGTTATTTGCTTGACAATCACCAGCTGACGAAATGTCATGACCGCCACAGCCCTAATCATGTCTCCATTATGTGTCTCTAACGTCTAAACAAAATGCATCTTGTCAACTGACTTTACAAACAGTGATGGTTAATTATGTTGGGCTCTTTCTCTCTACCACACCTTAGCATGCCAAAACCACATTATCCATATGTTCTTATGGCCAGCAGAATACTGCCCTAAAGCACACTTAGGTGATTATTTGTTTTCTCTCTCAATAGACCCACTGCATCGCAATAAAGAATGTTAGTCAAATAAGACAGCTGCTGCATTGTGCCAAAACTGTCACCTCATCCCCTCCACCTCATCCCCTCCTGCTCCTCTTCCCTTTCCTCCTCCTTAAAGGTCTTATCTTTGCTGGGCAAAAGCCAGGTCTACCTCTCTCTATCTATATTCACCAGATAGTCAAGAGAGGAAAGTTAATGTGGCCCGAGCAAACAAAACGATCTTCTCTTTAAACCACCTGTAGGACAAGAACTAACAATCGTGGGAAACTCATATCTCAGCTGTGTCTAATATGCAACATAATGACAAATGATAGCCGTGAAATCAGTGAATGTTATTTTCCCTCTCACTTTCGCTCATCACTATTATAGAGTTAAGCTCAGGAGACATATACTACAAAATAAAACTGCATTCACATAAACCCTGTCTAAACCATTATGGGATTGATGCATATCATACATGACATACACAGAGAGAGAGAGAGAGAGAGAGAGAGAGAGAGAGAGAGAGAGAGATGGAGAGAGAGAGAGAGGGTCCGAATACAGGTGGATTGATTACTTTCTGTAGGAGTAAGGACTGGATGGAGACTGATAACTATTTATCAGCTTTAATGGTCAAACCACATTGACACCATCAACCACCACACAATAACTGTCTGTCACTTCCTCTATCAATAAAGCTTAACCCTACACAATTAAAGCACTGGCTAATAGGAAAACAGATAATTAGTTACCACGTAAAGAAATAGGTAAAAACAGTTATTTCCTGGAACACAGAATCACCACATATCAGCAATGTGTATAACTGCCATATAAATGAAATAATTACTCAGGAAATAATCCTACATATGCTTAGAGGGTTAAACCCAGGTGGTAATAGGTCAGGATAGTCAGCATATAGACCCCCCATCCCCCCACCCTCCCTGAATGCAGCAGCTGTAGTGGAATATCTGTACCAGTGGAGGCTGCTGAGAGGAGGACGGCTCATAATAATGGCTGGAACGGAGCAAATGGAATGGCATCAAACCATGTGCTTGAGGAATTTGATACCATTCCATCGATTCCGCTCCATGACCTCGTCCTCCCCAAATAAGGTGCCGCCAACCTCCTGTGATATGTACAATAAAGCTTGACTTTTTCCACATTTTGTTGTGTTACAGCCTGAATTTAAAATGGATTAAATTCAGATTTTGTGTCACTGGCCTACACACAATACCCCATAATGTGAAAGTGGAATTATGTTTTTAGAAATGTCTTGTGTCAATAAGTATTCAACCCCTTTGTTGTGTCAAGCCTAAATAAGTTCAGGCGTAAAAGTTTGCTTAACAAGTCACATAATAAGTTGCATGAACTCACTCTGTGTGCAATAATAGTGTTAAACATGATTTTTTAATGACTACCTCATCTCTGTAACCCACACATACAAAAATCTGAGGTGGCACAAATATGCTTCTCTGCATCTCTGCTAAGTTATGGGTTAAAGATTGAAAGGAATATGAGTCTTATTCAGTCAATTTAGTAATTGCTTGATTTTCTAAAGTCTACCAACCTTGCCAGCAGGCATGCCAGCTAAGATAGTTTGACAAGCTAGCTACTCTAACTTGATTGATAGCCTGAAATGGTTTCTTGGTATCTCGTTATGAGGTTGGGAGATTGGGAACCTATCTGGGCTAGCTAAAGCCAACTTCATAAAATTGCTAGGTAGCTAGTACAGATATTTTTGTTATAATAATAATTTACAAATATATATATATATTTTTAACAAGACAAATCTGAGGGGGCACACGCCCCTGTGAAGTCTCTGGTGGGCAGGAGGAACTGTCACATTCGTTTACAGACGGGACGGACCAAGGCGCAGCGTGATATGCGTACATGTTTATTAAATATCAAACACAACGACAAAATAACAAACAAAACAAAACGTGAAGTCCAAGGCAGCACAACACAACATACCTTAACGCGGAACAAGATCCCACAACCCACTAGTGCCAATAGGCTGCCTAAGTATGGTCCCCAATCAGAGACAACGAGCGACAGCCGCCTCTGATTGGGAACCACACCGGCCAACATAGATCTAGACATAATAGAAACTACAACATAGAAATACACAACATAGAAACTACACACCCTGACTCAACATATACGAGTCCCCTGAGTCAGGGCGTGACAGTACCCCCCCCCCCCCAAAGGTGCGGACTCCGACCGCGCAACATAAACATAACAGGGTAGGGGCCGGGTGGGCATTCTGCCTCGGAGGCGGATCCGGCTCAGGGCGTGACGACCTCTCACTCTTCGCCTCCCTGTTGCGCCCCTGGTCTGGTCTAGACCTCGGCGCGTTGCTTGCCCTCTCCTTCCTCCCACGGAGTACCAAGCCCTGTCTGGACCCTGGTGTGGGAGACCCCAAACCTGGAGAGGGGCTGACGTCTGTGTCTGGACTGGAGCCGCTGACCGGAGCTGGAACGGGCACCGGTGGAGCGGACTGAACAGGCTCCGGACTGGAGCCGCTGACCGGAGCTGGACTTGGCACCGGTGGAGCGGACTGCTCTGGCTCCGGAGTGGAGCCGCTGACCGGATCTGGACTGGACCCCGGTGGAGCGGACTGCTCTGGCTCCGGAGTGGAGCAGCTGACTGGAGCTGGATCAGGCACCGGTGGAGCGGACTGCTCTGGCTCCGGAGTGGAGCAGCTGACCGGAGCTGGACTGGACCCCGGTGAAGCGGATTGCTCTGGCTCCGGAGTGAAGCAGCTGACCGGAGCTGAACTGGGCACCGGTGGAGCGGACTGCTCTGGCTCCGGAGTGGAGCAGCTGACCGGTGCCGGACCAGGCACCGGTGGAACAGGCACGGGCCGTGCCGGACTGGACACACGCACCACTGGCTTGGTGCGGGGAGCAGGAACAAGCCGGACCGGGCTGGCGACGCGCACCACTGGCTTGGTGCGAGGGGCAGGAACAGGCCGGGCCGGGCTGGCGACGCGCACCACTGGCTTGGTGCGAGGGACAGGAACAGGACGGACCGGGCTGTTTACGCGCACCACTGGCTTGGTGCGAGGGACAGGAATAGGCCGGGCCGGGCTGGCGACGAGCACCACTGGCTTGGTGCGAGGGGCAGGAACAGGCCGGGCCGGGCTGGCGACGCGCACCACTGGCTTGGTGCGAGGGGCAGGAACAGGCCGGGCCGGGCTGGCGACGCGCACCACTGGCTTGGTGCGAGGGGCAGGAACAGGCCGGGCCGGGCTGGCGACGCGCACCACTGGCTTGGTGCGAGGGGCAGGAACAGGCGGGACCGGGCTGGCGACGCGCACCACTGGCTTGGTGCGAGGGGCAGGAACAGGCCGGACCGGGCTGGCGACGCGCACCACTGGCTTGGTGCGAGGGGCAGGAACAGGCCGGACCGGGCTGGCGGCGCGCACCACTGGCTTGGTGCGAGGGGCAGGAACAGGCCGGGCTGGCGACGCGCACCACTGGCTTGGTGCGAGGGGCAGGAACAGGCCGGGCCGGGCTGGCGACGCGCACCACTGGCTTGGTGCGAGGGGCAGGAACAGGCCGGACCGGGCTGGCGACGTGCACCACTAGCTTGGTGCGAGGGGCAGGAACAGGCCAGATCGGGCTGGCGACACGCACCACTGGCTTGGTGCGAGGGGCAGGAACAGGCCGGGCCGGGCTGGCGACGCGCACCACTGGCTTGGTGCGAGGGGCAGGAACAGGCCGGGCCAGGCTGGCGACGCGCACCACTGGCTTGGTGCGAGGGGCAGGAACAGGCCGGACCGGGCTGGCGATGCGCACCACTGGCTTGGTGCGAGGGGCAGGAACAGGCCGGACCGGGCTGGCGACGCGCACCACTGGCTTGGTGCGAGGGGCAGGAACAGGCCGGGCTGGCGACGCGCACCACTGGCTTGGTGCGAGGGGCAGGAACAGGCCGGGCCGGGCTGGCGACGCGCACCACTGGCTTGGTGCGAGGGGCAGGAACAGGCCGGACCGGGCTGGCGACGTGCACCACTAGCTTGGTGCGAGGGGCAGGAACAGGCCAGATCGGGCTGGCGACACGCACCACTGGCTTGGTGCGAGGGGCAGGAACAGGCCGGGCCGGGCTGGCGACGCGCACCACTGGCTTGGTGCGAGGGGCAGGAACAGGCCGGGCCAGGCTGGCGACGCGCACCACTGGCTTGGTGCGAGGGACAGGAACGGGTCGGGCCGTACTGGGAACACGCACCACTGGCTTAGTGCGGGAAGCAGGAACGGGCCGGACCGGACTGGCGACATGCACCACTTGCTTGGTGCGAGGAGCGGGACTGGGTTCCTTTATTAACCCCCGCTCCTTCTGCTGCCTAACCAGCTCCTCTCGCCGTGCCTCTACACTTTCCTTCTCCCTTTTAGCCTCCTGTAGCACCTCCCTCTGACCGAATAACTCCTGCTCCCTCTGAACCAATAGCCCCCGTAACATGGTGGCCTCCTCTCCTAACCTGCAGATCCGCCCTTTAACGGCCTCCTGCTGCCTCGTCGTCCACACCGTGTGCCCCCCATAAATTTTTTCTTGGGGTTGCCTCTCGGGTCTCCGTCGTCGGCACTGTTGCCGCCGTTTCTCCTCTCCTACCTGGGCATCCTCCTTCATCGCCTTCCGATAACGGACGGCCTCCTCCTCCGTAATTCTCCCCCAACCGAGGAGGACATCTACTAATGTAACCTCCTGTTGAATTCCAGGCGTTTGCTCCTGAACACACTGCTTGGTCCTCGTTTGGTGGGATCTTCTGTCATGTTCGTTTACAGACGGGACGGACCAAGGCGCAGTGTGATATGCGTACATGTTTATTAAATATCAAACACAACGACAAAATAACAAACAAAATGAAACGTGAAGTCCAAGGCAGCACAACACAACATACCTTAACACGGAACAAGATCCCACAACCCACTAGTGCCAATAGGCTGCCTAAGTATGGTCCCCAATCAGAGACAACGAGCGACAGCTGCCTCTGATTGGGAACCACACCGGCCAACATAGATCTAGACATAATAGAAACTACAACATAGAAATACACAACATAGAAACTACACACCCTGACTCAACATATACGAGTCCCCTGAGTCAGGGCGTGACAGGAACAACCATCACACGCATGTCCGCGCGCACACAGCGGCCAGACTAGGGCTAGACATATATCCCCCCCACCACCACCTTCACTATACACCCACTCCTCTCATCCAATTTTATTCCCACCATATGAAGAAAATTATCCAGAGTCCAATGTACTGTACTGTTCCTGCTTGGGTCTCCTGGGTGAAGTTACCCTGTTTATCTGTTCATTGTGTGTGAAAAATGTGGTGTTGTGCTAAATACGTGAATGAAAATGAGAGGAAACCATGAGCGCTAGACATGGTTTAGGTTACATTTTTTGTTAGTTCTGTTAGAGCAAGACTTCCCTCACTGAATCATCATCCCCACTCTAGACTTTCAACTTTTAAAGGTAGTCAGCCATTATATTACCCAGTAGAGAGGAATAAATCACAGCCCATCATGTCATCCCATTAGCCTTGGGACACTGCCACCGGATGTCACTCACAGCTCTGTGCCACAGACAGACAGACACACTGCTTTACAGGCCCATAAAGAACTGATGTGTGGCTCTATCTACTGTGACCACAACATCCTCAGCTGGCCATTTCCCCAGCCTGCAGCAGGAGCTGTCCGCTTGCTGAGATCGAATTTACAGCTTAAAAGGCGTAAAATATTCCAGCACTTGCCCTTAACAAGTAAACAAGTCAATGTTCCAGAGGAGTTGTCCCTTTGTGTTTGCAAGAATAATGAGAGTAGGGAGCCAAAGGCTGTTCATAACCAAACAACAAGGATATTTAGGGTCATCTGTCATCTAAACCTATACTTCCTGACAGCTCTCAGGTCTCTATCAGCCAGATCAACTTGATATTACACAAGCCAGGCCAAGCTCTTCTACTTAGTAGGGAAGGTAATTGACTGTGGAATTAAACCGCAATTACTCCATTGGGGGGAATGGTGTAATGGTAAATAATTGCTCAGCGTGCTTTGGTTTGCAAGCAGCATTATCTTTACACTAAATTAACCCTGGACAAATTTTGTTAATATCTTTTTGTTTTTCACATCACAAACTCAATCCATTACTTGAATCCAAACATAGAGAACATTTCTGCAATATTAGGTGGTTCCACTCAGGGAGAAAACAGTCTCATACGTAAGCAGATGTTTATATTGGTAAAATGGGACCTTATTTACCTGCACTGGGTCATTACACAACACTTAGATGGGGCTGTAGTGGAGAGGGTCTAGAGCTTCAAAATCCTCGGTGTCCACATCACTAAGGAATTATCATGGTCCACACACACCAACACAGTTGTGAAGAATTCACGTTAATGCCTCTTCCCCCTCAGGAGGCTGAAAAGAGTTGGCATGGTCCCTCAGATCCTCAAAAAGTTATACAGCTGCACCATTGAGAGTATCTTGACTGGCTGCTTGGCATCTAACCGTAAGGCGCTACAGAGGGTAGTGCGTATGGCCTAGTACATCACTGGGGCCGAGCTCCCTGCCATGCAGGACCTCTATACCAGGCAGTCAGAGGAAGGCCTAAAAATGGTCAGACTCCAGTCACGCAAGTCATAGACTGCTCTCTTTGCTACCACATGGCAAGTGGTACTGATGGACCAAGTCTGGAACCAACAGGACCCTGAACAGCTTCTACCCCAAGCCATAAGACTGCTTAATATAGTTAAATAGTTAACCAATAGCTACCTGGACTATCTGCATTGACACTTTTTGCACTAACTCTTTAGACTCATCACATACATTGCTGCAACTGTTTATTATACATCCTGTTGCCTAGTCACTTTATCCCTACCTACAGTATATGCACATATCTACCTCAATTACCTTGTACCACTGCACATTGACTCGGTACTGGTACCCCGTGTATATACAGTATCCAAGTTATTGTTACTCGTTGTGTATTTTTTCTTCTCTGCATTGTTGGGAAGCATTTCACTGTTAGTCTACACCTGTTGTTTACAAAGCATGTAACAAATGAAATATGATTTGATTTGAGATTATCTGCTTTCTAGGAACTACAGAAGTAGCAATAAACATGCAACAATTTCCATATCTACAAATAACCCCTAGACTAAGCTGAAGTGAATTTAGTTAGTGTGTTTTTAACAACATTAAACATCAGTTTGTTTCCAGTAGAGACATCAGTATTAAATCATAAAGCAAGCCTAAAGACAATATTTAGGTGAAGGAGAAATGTTGGTGTAACTAGATGAACAGTGTTGATGAGAGAGCACCTGTCTCCTGGTCCCTCTGGGTGCCCTCAGCCCTCCCGCAACAGCTTGCCATCACTGCTACTCAACCACTCTACATCAAAGGTCCATCTTGTTAACCACTAGGCCACATTTGGCTAAGTGTTAATAGTAACCAGGCAGGAGATAATATACAGGGGATATTACCAGCTGTCTGTCTGTACTGATCTGGGGAGTGAGTGTGTGGAGGGCACTGCCAAGACAACCATCTGCCAGACTGGATTAATATGGGCTGATTACAAGGCCCTATCTGCCTGTCACAACACAGCACAGAACAGCACCACACGAAAGACAAGACACAGCACCACACAACACAACACAACACCAGACAATACAGCACCACACAACACAGCACAGCACAACACAACACAGCACAACACAACACAGCACAGCACAGCACAGCACAGCACAACACAACACAGCACAGCACAGCACAGCACAGCACAGCACAACACAGCACAGCACAACACAGCACAACACAACACAGCACAGCACAACACAACACAACACAGCACAGCACAGCACAGCACAACACAGCACAACACAGCACAGCACAGCACAGCACAACACAGCACAACACAACACAGTACAACACAGCACAACACAACACAGCACAACACAACACAGTACAACACAGCACAACACAACACAGTACAACACAGCACAACAGATGTGTGACTGCACCTGGAGTTGCATAAGGAAAGCATGGGTACTGCTGAAGCCTGATAGGAAAACATAAATCATATATAAACTTCCGGCAGTACATTGCCTTGCCTTTAATCATCAATGGAAGCATGTCTCATATAGCAAGTCTCCTATAGAATGCTTTGCTGTTCGGTATCAGTATGCTTGTGTAGACATTTTGGTATTTCTCTCTGTCTCTCTGGGTATTTATACCAACAGTTTAATCAATCCCAATTTAAAAACCTTTTTGATGGTGTCATGTGCAAGTTTGTTGCAGAATCTATAATGCAATTGAGTACAGTCAGAACCTCTGTTTTAGGGGTTGTGTCAAGAACAACATAAAAGACAGCCATATTTACAGTTTTTCACAATTGTTTACGCACTAAAACTGGTCCATGAGGCACACTGACCCAAATCTGTCACTCATTTAGCAGAACCATACACCAAATCTGCAATACTTCTGGCACAAGTTTTTCTTTACGCTCAGATTGCAATTCTATAACAAACATTTGGCAAAACACAACACACAATTCTCTACCTTTGGCACAACCTTCACAACTAAAATCTCTGTGCAAATTAAAATCAACACTGTTCAACAAGCTAAGCTCACTTACCAATTGATCACTTTCACTCTTCACATGTGCAAACACTAATTGCGTAAATGTTCACTTTGCAATCAGACCTTTGGTATGGATGCAAAGGCCACAGGTGAGTACTCCTGTGTTTGGAGAACAATGGAAGCAAACTTGGCAGAGAAAGGTAGCGGTAGAGGTAGAGGTGGAGGTAGAGGTGGAGGAAGAGGTAGAGGTAGAGGTAGAGGTAGAGGTAGAGGTGGTGGAGGTGAAGGTGGAGGAAGAGGTGGAGGTGGAGGTGAAGGTGGAGGAAGAGGTAGAGGTGGAGGAAGAGGTAGAGGTGGAGGAAGAGGTAGAGGTAGAGGTAGCAGTGGAGGTGGAGGTGGAGGAAGAGGAAGAGGAAGAGGTAGAGGTGGAGGAAGAGGAAGAGGTAGAGGTAGAGGTGGAGGTGGAGGAAGAGGTAGAGATAGAGGTGGAGGAAGAGGTAGAGGTGGAGGTGAAGGTGGAGGAAGAGGTAGAGGTAGAGGTAGAGGTGGAGGTGGAGGAAGAGGTAGAGATAGAGGTGGAGGAAGAGGTAGAGGTGGAGGTGGGTGGAGGAAGAGGTAGAGGTAGAGGTAGAGGTAGAGGTGGAGGAAGAGGTAGAGGTAGAGGTAGCGGTGGAGGTGGAGGTAGAGGTGGAGGAAGAGGTAGAGGTAGAGGAAGGGGTAGAGGTAGAGGTAGAGGTAGAGGTAGAGGTGGAGGTGGAGGAAGACCAACAAGGAGAATAATCTCTGATTGAAATTCGGGTGACTGTGGTGGACCATGTGGTCAACCATGGTTTGACCTTGAGAGAGGCTGGGCAGAGAGTGCAGCACAATCTGAGCCGCTTCATCGTAGCATTCATCATCCAGACATTCCAAAATGAGAATAGGTATGTACTGCAGACATTGGACCTATCTACTACTTTTACTACTTGACAGTAGTACTACATAAAGCACTGTAAAGACTGTAGATTCCAATACATGTAAGGGGAAACTAAGTCAATGTTTCATGTATTACTGTATGTATGAAATTGAGAGCTATAATACCTTGTAACATGTTTATCTTGTATACTGTATTACTGTAGTGTTTACTGTACTGTATGCAATTTTGATTTTGTAGAACTGAAAGACGACGACCACGTGGTGGTAGAACGCGTCTATTTACAGACGAACAGGAGGCTGCCATTGTGCAAATGGTAGTTGAAAGTAATGCCATAAGACTGCGGGAAATCCAACAACAGATAATTGAAAACCCTGCCATCTTGCATAACATCAGAGTGAGTGCATCAACCATAGCCCGCATCCTTAAGAAACACCATCTCCGGATGAAGCAAATCTACAGAGTCCCATTTGAAAGGAATTCCCAAAGAGTGAAGGATAAATGGTACGAATATGTGCAAGTAAGTAATGGACCGCTGGTCCTGCTCACACTGCCCTACCCTATGCTTTGACTTCTTTCTCCCTTCTCTCTCCAGATGAAATCTTGCAACTTGTGACGGCCGGCTGCCCAACAACCTGCCCGCTTGACCCTATCCCCTCCTCTCTTCTCCAGACCATTTCCGGAGACCTTCTCCCTTACCTCACCTCGCTCATCAACTCATCCTTGACCGCTGGCCATGTCCCTTCCATCTTCAAGAGAGCGAGAGTTGCACCCCTCCTCAAAAAACCTACACTCGATCCCTCCGATGTCAACAACTACAGACCAGTATCCCTTCTTTCTTTTCTCTCCAAAACTCTTGAGCGTGCCGTCTCTAGCCAACTCTCCTGCTATCTCTCTCAGAATGACCTTCTTGATCCAAACCAGTCAGGTTTCAAGACTGGTCATTCAACTGAGACTGCTCTTCTCTGTGTCACGGAGGCTCTCCGCACTGCTAAAGCTAACTCTCTCTCCTCTGCTCTTATCCTTCTAGACCTATCCGCTGCCTTTGATACTGTGAACCATCAGATCCTCCTCTCCACCCTCTCCGAGTTGGGCATCTCCGGCGCTGCTCACTCTTGGATTGCGTCCTACCTGACAGGTCGCTCCTACCAGGTGGCGTGGCGAGAATCTGTCTCCGCACCACACGCTCTCACCACTGGTGTCCCCCAGGGCTCAGTTCTAGGCCCTCTCCTATTCTCTCTATACACCAAGTCACTCGGCTCTGTCATATCCTCACATGGTCTCTCCTATCATTGCTATGCAGACTACACACAATTATATTTTTTGATAACCAGGTGGCGAATCGCATCTCTGCATGTCTGGCAGACATATCAGTGTGGATGTCGGATCACCACCTCAAGCTGAACCTCGGCAAGACGGAGCTGCTCTTCCCCCCGGGGAAGGACTGCCCACTCCATGATCTCGCCATCATGGTTGACAACTCCATTGTGTCCTCCTCCCAGAGTGCAAAGAACCTTGGCGTGACCCTGGACAACAACTTGTCGTTCTCCACTAACATCAAAGCGGTGACCCGATCCTGCAGGTTCATGCTCTACAACATTCGGAGAGTACGACCCTACCTTACACAGGAAGCGGCACAGGTCCTAATCCAGGCACTTGTCATCTCCCGTCTGGATTACTGCAACTCGCTGTTGGCTGGGCTCCCTGCCTGTGCCATTAAACCCCTACAACTTATCCAGAACGCTGCAGCCCGTCTGGTGTTCGACCTTCCCAAGTTCTCTCATGTCACCCCGCTTCTCCGCACACTCCACTGGCTTCCAGTTGATGCTCGCATCTACTACAAGACCATGGTGCTTGCCTACGGAGCTGTGAGGGGAATGGCACCTCCTTACCTTCAGGCTCTGATCAGACCCTACACCCAAACGAGGGCACTACTTTCATCCACCTCTGGCCTGCTAGCTCCCCTACCTCTACGGAAGCACAGTTCCCACTCAGCCCAGTCAAAGCTATTTGCTGCTCTGGCACCCCAATGGTGGAACAAGCTCCCCCACGACGCCAGGACAGCGGAGTCACTGACCACCTTCCGGAGACACTTGAAACCCTACCTCTTTAAGGAATACCTGGAATAGTATAGAGTAATCCTCCTACCTCCCCCACCCCCCAATTTAAAAAAAAAAGAAGAAAAAAAGTGGTTGTCCCACTGGCTATCATAAGTTGAATGCACCAATTTGTAAGTCGCTCTGGATAAGAGCTTCTGCTAAATGATGTAAATGTAAATGTAAATGTAATGTACTAGTATTACACTCTTGAAACATTAGAGACTCATTGATGTCGCCTGTGAACTTTACTATACAGCAATTACAGTATTTACTGTCATTTCAGAGAATCATGGAGTTGGATGCAAGTCCCATCCCCCAGGAACTGATATTCATAGATGAGGCTGGATTCAATTTAGCAAAGACGAGGAGGAGACGAAGGAAAATCAATGGTCAACGCGCTATCATTGAGGTACCTGGCCAGCGTGGGGGAAATGTCACCATATGCGCAGCTATGAGTCACAATGGGGTCCTCCACCACCATGCCACCCTTGGACCATACAACACTGCCCATCTCCTTCATTTCCTGAACACCTTACATTACAATCTTTTCCAGCCAGAGCAGAGAGGGACAGGTGATCCTGAGCAGCAAATGTGTGTTCTAATTTGGGACAGCGTGAGTTTCCATCGGGCTGCTCAGGTCCGCAACTGGTTCAATGACCATCCCAGGTTTACAATTCTTTATCTCCCACCATATTCCCCATTTCTCAACCCCATTGAGGAGTTGTTTTCAGCATGGCGGTGGAAGGTGTATGATCGCAAACCCCATGAATGTATGGCCCTTCTCCAGGCAATGGATGAGGCCTGTGGTGACATTCCAGTCCTGTCAGGGGTGGATGAGTCATGCCAGAAGATATTTCCCCCACTGTCTGGCCAAGGAGAATATCGCCTGTGATGTTGATGAAAATCTGTGGCCGAACCAAAACAACATACATGACTAATTTTGTTTTCGCAATGGATTATTTGTTTCTTGATTTATGATTTGGATTTTACTGTATTTTGACAGTTTCTTTATCTATTCCGTACAATTGATCTAACATACAGTACAGTAGTACAAATAGGCCTATTTTTCTTCCTTTGCATATGCAAAATATATTTCCTGTTTGCATTTTTACTCTGTGTGCTTACAGTATGCTGTTTGACGTGTATTGAGTCATGTTGAAATATAAAACTTAAATTTTTGCATTTGTGTTCCTCTCTTGTTTGAGTACACACAAACAATATACAGTATATCAACAAAATCTTAGTCTTTACACTGAAATAGGTTCTGATAGTAGTGTTTTGAATATGTCACATTAGTGTGATCTCGGTTGTCACTAAGTTAGATCAATTTGATGTGTGTGTGTCTCATTTGTATGCAGAGTTTCATTTTGAGTACATGAGTACATGATTTTGATTGCTGTGTTTCATTTAGCAAGATGGCTGTAGGGTTTGGGGAAATTGGCTAACTGTTTTGTGTTTTATGTTTAGAGTTTTGAGTACCTGAGATGTAGATTCAGCAAATGTGTGTTAACAATTGGGAAAAACTGTAATATTTACTGTAGACATCCATAAAGAATATGTAAAGTATTTTGAAGGGGCCTCTGCTGAGCTCTGATCCACTTAAAGATGTTTAATGGAACAAGGACAACAACAACATCTTAATCTTGTCCCGTACTCACCACCGAGGAGGACAAAGCACTAGCAGAAGATGATGAGCACTTGCCAGTTGGAACCTGTTGTGGAGAACATCAGACATTAAAATGAAGTAAAATCCCAGGTGGGAAATGACCTCATTGTCACCTGAAAGTGGCCACGTAAGTAAACAACAGCCTCCCTCTCTCTCCCAGTGTTAGGCAGAATCCTAATTCTCCACCCTTTTCCCAACTTCCCATCATGGATTTAACTATGGTGGAAACTCCCTCTAGCCAATGATTACACAAATCCGATGCTTTTGAATCTATGACGGGAATTATGAAAGTGCATACTTTGGGAGAAGGGTGGAGAATCGAGATGCAGCCTTAGAATGTAATATGGTGTGTCTTATTGACTGATATGATAAGAATGTTTTCACAACCTCTTGAGGGATATCACACAGTTATTATATCTGGCAGGTTTGTTCTAACTTCAAGCACAAATGAACATCATTCATCACTTCTGTCTCTGATTCTGCCCACAACAACACATTTACACACATTTCTTTATTTAACCTTTATTTAACTAGGCAAGTCAGTTAAGAACAAATTCTTATTTACAATGATGGATGACACTGTGCCAATTGTGCGCCGCCCTATGTGTGATGAGGTGTGAATGACGGAGTCAGGCTGTCACGCCCTGACTCAGGGGACTCGTATATGTTGAGTCAGGGTGTGTATATTCTTTGTTGTGTGTATTCTATGTTGTCGATCTAGTATGTGTGGATCTATGTTGGCCGGTGTGGTTCCCAATCAGAGGCAGCTGTCGCTCGTTGTCTCTGATTGGGGATCATACTTAGGCAGCCTATTGGCACTAGTGTGTGGTGGGATCTTGTTCCGTGTAAGGTATGTTGTGTGTTCTACCTTGGATTTCACGTTTCGTTTGTTGTTTTGTCGTGGTGTTTATAAGTTAATAAACATGTACGTATATCACGCTGCGCCTTGGTCTGACCCGTCATTGAACGAACGTGACAGAAGATCCCACCAAACAAGGACCAAGCAGCGTGCCGAGAAGGAGCAAACGCCTGGGACTCAACAGGAGGTTACATTAGTAGATGTCCTCCTCGGTTGGGGGAGAATTACAGAGGAGGCTGTCCGTTATCGGAAGGCGATGAAGGAGGAAGCCCGGGTAGGAGAGGAGAAACGGCACCAACAGTGCCGACAACGGAGACCTGAGAGGCAACCCCAATAAAAAAAAATTGGGGGGGCACACGGTGTGGACGACGAGGCAGCAGAAGGCTGTGAAAGGGCGGATCTGCAGGTTAGGAGAGGAGGCCACCATGTTACGGGGACTGTTGGCTCAGAGGGAGCAGGAGTTATTCGGTCAGAGGGATGCGCTACAGGAGGCTAAAAGGGAGAAGGAAAAAGTAGAGGCACGGCGAGAGGAGCTGGTTAGGCAGCAGAAGGAGTGGGGGTTAATAAAGGAACCCAGTCCTGCTCCTCGCACCAAGCAAGTGTGGCGTGTCGCCAGTCGGGTCCGGCCCGTTCCTGCTCCTCGCACCAAGCCAGTGGTGCGCGTCGCCAGTCCGGCCCGGCCTATTCCTGCTCCTCGCACCAAGCCTGTGGTGCGCGTCGCCAGTCCGGCCCGGCCTGTTCCTGCTCCTCGCACCAAGCCTGTGGTGCGCGTCGCCAGTCCGACCCGGACGGTTCCTGCTCCTTGCACCAAGCCTGTGGTGCGCGTCGCCAGCCCGGCCCGGCCTGTTCCTGCTCGTCGCACCAAGCCAGTGGTGCGCGTCACCAGCCCGGCCTGTTCCTGCTCCTCGCACCAAGCCAGTGGTGCGCGTCGCCAGCCCAGCGGGGGTTAATAAAGGAACCCAGTCCTGCTCCTCGCACCAAGCAAGTGTGGCGTGTCGCCAGTCGGGTCCGGCCCGTTCCTGCTCGTCGCACCAAGCCAGTGGTGCGCGTCACCAGCCCGGCCTGTTCCTGCTCCTCGCACCAAGCCAGTGGTGCGCGTCGCCAGTCCGGCCCGTCCTGTTCCTGCTCGTCGCACCAAGCCAGTGGTGCGCGTCACCAGCCCGGCCTGTTCCTGCTCGTCGCACCAAGCCAGTGGTGCGCGTCGCCAGCCCGGCCCGGCCTGTTCCTGCTCCTCGCACCAAGCCTGTGGTGCGCGTCGCCAGTCCGACCCGGACGGTTCCTGCTCCTTGCACCAAGCCTGTGGTGCGCGTCGCCAGCCCGGCCCGGCCTGTTCCTGCTCGTCGCACCAAGCCAGTGGTGCGCGTCACCAGCCCGGCCTGTTCCTGCTCCTCGCACCAAGCCAGTGGTGCGCGTCGCCAGCCCAGCGGGGGTTAATAAAGGAACCCAGTCCTGCTCCTCGCACCAAGCAAGTGTGGCGTGTCGCCAGTCGGGTCCGGCCCGTTCCTGCTCGTCGCACCAAGCCAGTGGTGCGCGTCGCCAGTCCGGCCCGGCCTGTTCCTGCTCTTCGCACCAAGCCAGTTGTGCGCATCGCCAGTCCGGCCGGCCTGTTCCTGCTCCTCGCACCAAGCCAGTGGTGCGCGTCGCCAGTCCGGCCCGGCACGTTCCTACTCCTCGCACCAAGCCAGTGGTGCGCGTCGCCAGCCCGGCCCGGCCTGTTCCTGCCCCTCGCACCAAGCCAGTGGTGCGTGTTCCTAGTCAGGTCCGGCCCGTGCCTGCTCCTTGCACCAGACCAGTGGTGCGTTTGTCCAGTCCGGCACGGCCCGTGCCCGTTCCACCGGTACCTGGTCCGGCACCGGTCAGCTGCTCCACTCCGGAGCCAGAGCAGTCCGCTCCACCGGTGCCTGATCCAGTTCCGTTCAGCTGCGCCACTCCGGAGCCAGAGCAGTCCGCTCCACCGGGGTCCAGTCCAGCTCCGGTCAGCGGCTCCATTCCGGAGCCAGAGTAGTCCACTCCACCGGTGCCTGAACCAGGTCCGGCCAAATATGGCTGTCATGAAGGATACACTAGTGATACATGTCAAATGAATACTATTGACATGACAGGAGCATATTAAAAGTGAAGTACTGACGGGCTGGCCGATTCAATTGTTAAACATTTACACAGACATTTATTAATAATACAAGCTACTTGAAATGTGGACCACAAAGACAATAGGACATCCAGATGTCAGGTTAACCTATATATCCAGATTGGATTAGAATCAAGATGCAGATGAATTATGTATTGCACATCACTTCAGTCCTCAAGGGGATTCAGCTAACAGAATAATCACTTGGCAGTTCATCTCTTCAACGTGGTAACGCTGAAGACAGAGGATGGTTCAGGTTGGAGGGGATAATTACAATAATGTTGTCCTGTTCTGACGTACACAAAGAAAATTATACATAATTTAATATCTTGCTTTCGTTTGCTCACTAATTGTTATGGAATATATGCCAAATTAGGCCTTTGGAGAGTTCTTACTTACACAACCTGTTTTTCTAGCTTTTCCAGATTTGGCCAGTCTTGTCAGAAGTATTAACGATTCTTTCTTTACTTTCAAGTTTGAGCAGGTTTAATTCAAACAGGGGTGAGGGGAAATTCTGAACAAGGCACATTGCATCTCAAAGTAAACCATGACGGTTCTTTATCAGCAGAATCCCACAGATATTCCAAAACCTTATCACCTTCATTCAAATTACAGAAACTTTGAGGAAAGTAGAGGTAGAAGTTAATACAAAGCAAACTTGTTTAAAGAATGCAAAGAACTAGCTCTGAAGTTCAGTCTCTATCTAGAGTGCATTTTAGGGGTTTAAACACAAGGCTCTGAAAAACAGAGATAAACCTAAGGTGAAAGTCTGAGAATTTGCCTTCCTTTGTATGCCTGTGTGGGACCACAAACAGTTTGATAGAAATGCACTGTGACAGGAAAATGGGCTTTGCAGGATCTATCGACACTGCCCTCAGTAAACTGTGTCAATCTACTGTCTGCCTTCTTATCTTCCTAATCATTCTGATGTATTTACCTGTACTCCCTGCCTTTCCTATACACATTCTATTCATGTAGGTGGGATTGATGTTTGTTTTCCTACAGTATTGGGGATGTTATTTCTCTCTAATCTCTCCCGAATCCTCTTTCTCTAGTCTCTACCCCCTGCAGTGAGAGAGGGTATAAGGGAACAACTCAGTATGATTTGTGACCTGAGTTTATTTGTCCCCTTTTCACCGATCTGGGCTTTTGAACATCCGCTATCCTGTGGAGCCATTCTCTTTCCATGCACAGTAGGCGGTCACACTGAAGTTGGCTCATCTGGTAAGCATGTGTCACTGCTGCATCCATGGGGCTTTGTCTGATAACAAGCTATCTCCTCCTTGATCTCTTTGTCTGTCTCTCTCTCTCAACCCTAATTGCCAAATGAAGAAGATAATTAGCCCACAATATATCACATTTTGATCTGACTTAATTGGGTTGTTTTGTGAATGGATGTCAATTTGCCTGGCAGAAAGGATCAGATAGGGAATTTAAGTTGTAAGGTTGAATTTGTATTACCTTTTTCTCTCTGACTTCAAAGCGAGCAGAGCCCCGGTAACATCCTGGTGCTGCACTTGTCACACTGAGCGCTGTGAACACCAATATTTCTGGAGAGAGATGGCTACATTACTTTACTCCAGGCTTTGAACACTTCTGCTGCAGACATCCACTCCTAGTTTGTGTCTTATCACCCACTTCCCCTGGGTTTCAACTCCCTCATCTCAACAAGCTCTGGCGCTTTTGCAGAGCATTCACAGTCCAAAGCCTCAGATTCGAGCTCTTTCTCTCTCTGAGACTTCTAAATATAATAATGATGTCTATCAAAGTGTGTACCGGTAATTTGTATAATTATAAAACATAATTTGTGTGTTTATTAGTACCTTTTTCATTAATTTCATTAACATTCATTGGTTCCGATGTTTGCAGATGAAAACCACAGTCAGAGCTACATAGTGAGATTAATCAAGAATGCAGTCTGGCAGAACATGATGAACATAACAACTAGGACTAACAATGTCCATCCAACTGACTGACATGATTAGAATACATAACTGTAAAAAGAATACAGCCGCAACAACTAATAAATACCAAATACCTAAAGCCACTTAAAACTATTTCATAACTTGGTGATAGGGCGGCAGGTAGCCTAGCGGTTAGAGCATTGGGCCAGTAACCGAAACTGGTTTGAATACCCAAGCCAACAAGGTGAAAAATCTGTCAATGTGCCCTTGAGCAAGGCACTTAACCATCATTTGCTCCAGGGGCACCGTAATACTATAGGCTGACCGTGTAAAACAGCACATTTCACTGTACCTATCCAGTCTATGTGACAATATAACTTTTTTGGGGTTGATGAGTGGCAGGTTGTAATGAATTTAATAAAAAATAAAAAAGCATAAATAGCTTAAGTCAACAACACACTTCCAATAGGTGGACAAAAATAGTGTCACTTCCTCAGTGCTCTGATGTGAGCATCATTGTATATGTTTGTCTTGTGTCTGATGATTAAAAGGCTCTGGGTTGGAACAAATTGAATTCTGTGCGTCTTCTATTCATGCGTGTGCATGGTGGGTTGTTTACTGATAAACCGGAGCTTGCCACTAATAGAATCCCAGGTTATTTCTAGAGACAGTCAACAGGAAATGATACAGATATCTTAGGTGTCACAATAATACACTAGTAATATCGCTAACATAACTTATTTATTTCATATTTTTCCACACATAATAAATCAACCTCAAAGGTCACATACTTTGTACTAATTGTATAGCATACCCTACATGCAATAGTGATTGTTCTCAAATATCTGCACACTCTACGATCTCCTCTCTCTCTCAATGGACATTGTGCCTACAAGTAACACAGCAGTATATTTGTGCCGCAGTTTCTCCATCATGTGGCTTTAGATGGAGCTGCAGTCTCAGTCACAAGAAGTTTGGGGCTTGAGCTCCCTGTATAGAGATAGCTGAGCTAGATAGCTGGACTTTTCACACAGACCCTGTAAGATAACCTGGTGTCTAAGATAGCTGAGCATTATATGGCACAGTATTCCAAAATGGCAGAATTGGTTAGGTATTGCCCGTCTATTAGCCTGTCAATTCATAGAGATTCATGAGCGTCTGCAGATACCAAGGTAATTGGTGAACTAGGCTAAGGCAAGGTGTCAGGTGCGACGTGTATGCGGCGAGTGAAGTCAAGCGCAGGACACAGAGATACTAGCAGACTTACTTTACTAATAGTAAAGAACAAAACAAAAACCTCCGAACCAGGAGGGAAAAACACCATACACGTAATATGAATACAGTGATGCCGATGCCGCCTAGACACAAAACAATAACACACAAATACCAAACGTGAGACAAGGGTAATTATAGGATATACAATCAAACATAATAGACAACAGGTGTAACTACTCAAGACAAAACAAGACAAACAGCGAAACATCGATCGGCAGTAGCTAGTACTCCAGGGACGACGAACGCCGAAGCCTGCCCGAGCAAGGAGGAGGAGCAGCCTCGGCAGAATCCGTGACAGTACCCCCCCCCCTTGACGCGTGGCTCCAGCCATGCGCCGACCCCGGCCTCGGGGACGGCCAGGAGGACGCGGAGCAGGGCGAGTCGGATGACTCCGGTGGAACTGCGTCAAGAGGGAGGGATCTATGATGTCCCTTCTAGGGACCCAGCACCGTTCCTCCGGACCGTACCCCTCCCACTCCACGAGATACTGCAGACCCCCCATCCGACGTCTCGAATCCACGATGGAACGGACTGAGTACGCCGGAGACCCCTCGATGTCCAGTGGGGGCGGAGGAGCCTCTCGTATCTCATTCTCCTGGAGTGGATCAGCTACCACCGGCCTGAGGAGAGACACATGGAACGAGGGGTTAATGCGGTAATTTATGGGCAGTTGTAGCCTATAACATACCTCGTTCAATCTCCTCAGGACTTTAAATGGCCCCACAAACCGCCGACCCAGCTTCGGGCAGGGCAGGCGAAGGGGCAGGTTTCGAGTCGAGAGCCAGACTCGATCTCCAGGTGCATAAACTGGACCCTCACTGCGGTGGCGATAGGCGCTCGCCTTATGCCTACTGATAGCCCGCTGCAGATGGACATGCGCAGCGTTCCATGTCTCCTCCGAGCGCCAAAACCACTCATCTACCGCAGGAGCCTCGATCTGTCTCTGATGCCAGGGTGCCAGGACCGGCTGATACCCCAACACACACTGAAAAGGAGTAAGATTAGTGGAGGAGTGGCGAAGTGAGTTTTGGGCTATCTCTGCCCAGGGGATATACCCCGACCACTCCTCCTGCCGGTCCTGGCAATAGGGCCTCAGAAACCTACCCACATCCTGGTTTACTCTCTCCACCTGCCCATTACTCTCAGGGTGAAAACCCGAGGTAAGGCTAATCGAGACCCCCAAACGTTCCATAAACGCCCTCTAGACTCTAGAGGTGAACTGGGGACCCCGATCAGACACTATATCCTCAGGCACCCCGTAGTGCCAGAAGACGTGTGTAAACAGGACCTCAGCAGTTTGTAGGGCAGTAGGGAGACCTGGCATTGGAATAAGACGGCAGGCCTTAGAAAACCAATCCACAACGACCAAGATCGTGGTATTCCCCTGGGAGGGGGGAAGGTCCGTGACAAAGTCCACCGATAGGTGAGACCATGGCCGTTGTGGAACGGGTAGAGGTTGTAACTTCCCTCTGGGCAGGTGTCTAGGCGCCTTACACTGAGCGCACACCGAACAGGAAGAAACGTAAACCCTCACGTCCTTTGCCAAGGTGGGCCACCAGTACTTCCCGCTAAGGCAGTGCACCGTTTCGACCTATACCCGGATGACCAGAGGAGGGTGACGTGTGAGCCCAATATATCAGTCGATCACGGATCTCGAGCGGCACGTACTTCCGCCCCTCTGGACACTCAGGAGGAGTAGGGTCTGTACGTAACGCCCGCTCGATCTCTCAACGACCTCCCACACCACCGGTGCCACCAGACAAGACTCCGGAAGTATGGGAGTGGGCTCAATGGACCTCTCCTCTGTGTCATATCGCCGGGACAGGGCGTCTGCCTTCACGTTCTGTGACCCTGGTATATACGTGAGCTTAAATACAAACCGGGCAAGAAACATGGCCCACCTAGCCTGACGAGGGTTCAGTCTCCTCGCTGCCCGGATGTACTCCAGGTTACGATGGTCAGTCAGAATGAGGAAAGGGTGTTTAGCCCCCTCAAGCCAATGCCTCCACACCTTCAGGGCTTGAACCACCGCTAGCAGCTCCCTGTCCCCCACGTCATAATTTTGTTCCGCCGGACTGAGCTTCTTAGAATAAAAGGCACAGGGACGGAGTTTAGGAGGCATGCCCGAGCGTTGAGACAGTACAGCACCAATCCCCGCCTCGGACGCATCCACCTCCACTTGGAACGCCAAAGAGGCGTCCGGATGTGCCAGCACCGGAACCGAGGTGAACAGGTCCTTCAGATGCCTAAACGACCACTGCCGACCACTGCAAACGCACCGGGCCCCCCTTTAGCAGGGAGGTGATGGGAGCTGCTACCTGTCCAAAACCCCGGATAAACCTCCGGTAGTAATTGGCAAAACCCAAAAACCGCTGCACCTCCTTAACCGTGGTGGGAGTCTGCCAATTACGCACGGCTGAAACGCGGTCAATCTCCATCTCCACCCCTGACGCGGACAACCGATGTCCCAGGAAGGAGATGGACTCCTGGAAAAACAGGCATTTCTCCGCCTTCACATACAAGTCATGCTCCAACAGCCTACCCAACACCCGACGCACCAGGGACACATGCTCGGCTCGTGTAGCGGAGTATATTAGAATGTCATCAATATACACCACTACACCCTGTCCATGCAAATCCCGGAAAATCTCGTCCACAAATGATTGGAAGACTGAAGGAGCATTCATTAACCCGTATGGCATGACGAGATACTCATAGTGACCCGAGGTGGTACTAAATGCTGTTTTCCATTCATCTCCCTCCCTAATGCGCACCAGGTTGTAAGCGCTCCTGAGATCCAATTTTGTGAAGAATCGCGCCCCGTGTAATGACTCCGTCATACTCGCAATCAGAGGGAGAGGATAACTGTATTTAATGGTAATCTGATTGAGACCACGGTAATCAATACACGGGCGTAAACCCCCATCCTTCTTCTTCATAAAAAAGAAACTAGAGGACGCAGGAGAAGTGGATGGCCGTATGTAACCCTGTCCCAGAGATTCGGTGACGTATGTCTCCATAGCCGCCGTCTCCTCTTGAGACAGAGGATACACATGACTACGCGGAAGTGCAGCGCCTGCCTGGAGGTCTATCGCACAATCCCCCTGTCTATGAGGTGGTAATTGAGTCGCCCTCTTCTTACTGAAGACGAGTGCCAAATCTGTATACTCAGGAGGAATGTGCAGTGCGGGCATTTGGTTCGGACTTTCAACCGTTGTTGCCCCTATGGAAACACCTATACACCGCCCGACACACTGATCAGACCATTCCCTGAGAGCCCTCTGTTGCCATGAAATGTTGGGGTCATGAGATATTAACCAGGGAAGCCCCAACACCACGGGAAACGCAGGAGTCAATCAAATACAACTGTATAATCTCCTCATGACCCCCCTGCGTCTTCATCTTAAGTGGCGCTGTGACCTCCCTAATCAATCCCGACCCCAAAGGGCGGCTGTCTAGGGCATGGATAGGGAAGGGCACATCAACTAGTATGAGGGGAATCCCTAACTTATACGAGAAACTGCGATCAATAAAAATCCCAGCTGCGCCTGAATCGACTAGCGCCTTATGCTGGGAGTGAGAAGAAACCTCGGGAAACACAACTTGGATACACATGTGGACAACAGAGAGCTCTGGGTGAGTTGGGCGCTTACTCACCTGGAATGACTCATCAGTGCGTGGCCTGCTGCCTCGATCCCTAGGAGACCCTCCCCAGCACCGAACCGCAGTGTGTCCTCTGCGGCCACAGTTGGTGCAGGGGACGGCCTCTCTCCTGGTCTCTCTGTTCCTCTCTCTAGCACCAGCACCCTCGAGCTCCATAGGGCTCGGCTCGGAGGTGCTGGGGGATGGAATGGACGGCCCCAGCTCCGGACGTCCGCGGGTAGCCAACAGGGTATCCAGACGAATCGACATGTCCACCAGCTGATCGAAACTTAGGTTGGTGTCCCTGCAGGCCAACTCTCGGCGAACGTCCTCCCGTAGGCTGCACCTATAGTGGTCGATGAGGGCCCTCTCATTCCATCCCGCATTGGCCGCCAGAGTCCGGAAATCCAGTGCGAATTCCTGCACGCTCCTCTTCCCCTGTCTGAGGTGGAACAGACGCTCCCCCGCCGCTTTCCCCTCTGGGGGATGATCGAAAACCGCCCTGAAGCGGCGGGAGAACTCCGCATAACTGACTGTAGCGGCGTCTATTCCCCTCCACTCGGCGTTGGCCCACTCCAGTGCCTTGCCGGACAGACAGGAGATGAGGGTGGAA
Organism: Coregonus clupeaformis; assembly: GCF_020615455.1. Lineage (NCBI taxonomy): Eukaryota > Metazoa > Chordata > Actinopteri > Salmoniformes > Salmonidae > Coregonus > Coregonus clupeaformis. The sequence goes on along the minus strand of NC_059203.1, from coordinate 36,335,591 downwards.
ACGCTCTCGTATCCCGAGGGCGCCGGGTGAATGGTTGCCAGGTAGAGTTCTACTTGGAGCAGGAAACCCTGACACCCGGCCGCGGTGCCATCATAAGCCCTCGGGAGCGAGAGCCGAATCCCACTGGACTCCGGAGATGGAACGATGGGTATGGCTGAGGGTGGTGGTATTGTTGGAGGAGGTGTGGGCAAACCTCCTCTCTCCCATCGGCTCAAGGTGTTCATAACATCTTGCATGGCGGTGCCCAGTTTCTGGTTCATGGCGTCTTGGTTGCTTACGCGCTCCTCCAATGATCCCGTTGGCACCGCTGATCCTGCTGACTCCATGGTGAGGTGTGTTATTCTGTCAGGTGCGACGTGTATGCGGCGAGTGAAGTCAAGCGCAGGACACAGAGATACTAGCAGACTTACTTTACTAATAGTAAAGAACAAAACAAAAACCTCCGAACCAGGAGGGAAAAACACCATACACGTAATATGAATACAGCGATGCCGATGCCGCCTAGACACAAAACAATAACACACAAATACCAAATGTGAGACAAGGGTAATTATAGGATATACAATCAAACATAATAGACAACAGGTGTAACTACTCAAGACAAAACAAGACAAACACCGAAACATCGATCGGCAGTAGCTAGTACTCTGGGGACGACGAACGCCGAAGCCTGCCCGAGCAAGGAGGAGGAGCAGCCTCGGCAGAATCCGTGACACAAGGGCATGTATATTTGCTAGTATAGTATAGTTAATTCATTTGTTTTACCTGCTGGATAAAAGGTCAGAAAAGGCCAATATCAGAGGGCAACGTTTTTTTTTTTTATTTGGACATAAGGGTTCTCAACATCCAAACATTGGCATGGTGTACATTACATCACAAGGGATTTAACCAATCAGCACTCATGAACAGATAGACACGTGTTAAAGAGAGAGAGCGAGAGAGAGAGCGAGAGAGAGCGAGAGAGAGAGCGAGAGAGAGCGAGAGAGAGAGTGAGAGAGAGAGCGAGAGAGAGAGAGAGAGAGAGAGAGAGAGAGAGAGAGAGAGAGAGAGAGAGAGAGACAGAGGGTAACAGTATGACGACAACTCACGCTCACCACCACAGGCACTTAGCCAGTTTGGTCTCTGAATGTCACTTCATAAACATTGTTATCTTAGCCAACATACAACATCCATTACCCAGGTTTAGCATACATTCCAGAAATCAAAACACTTCCTTGAACATCACATACAGCTCAGAGAAGAAGAGAGTTCACCAAGTGCCATATAAACCATGCAAGTAGAGGAGCTAGGATCCATTGACAGGCCCACTGTTGCCTACAACACTGCGATGGTGCATTCACTTCGAAGGATGAGTATATGAGTAGAAGAAGTAAAGGTTCAACCACAGCACAGCCAGTACACAGAGAGAAAACAGAAAGAAAGGATGAAATTATCAATCAGAGATGATTTCACTGAACGATGCCATAAATGAGTAAATGTACAGTAGTCCAAGTCTTCTTTATAAATCTCTTACCCCTCCAGGAATCAACTAGAGCATATTAGACAATCAATCATACAAGTAAATACTCAATTTCAGTCATTCTGGTAGTATGACATCTGAAGGGTTCATAGTAATTCCTCTATAGCAATGTGTACAGTACATATTTACATCATTCTTGTTTTCTTGACATTCCTCAGATGAAATGATATGCGGGAAGGTGTTACACAGGGGAAAAATATGATAAAAGTTTATATCAAACATGACTGACATACTATATTGTTAAAAAGGTAATTATACAAGTTCATTAAAAACTGATGATGTGCACAAAAGGCACTTACTCCTTTTAGACGTACATAAACAAAATACTAATAAAAAACATTTAAATGTGAAAACAGACTAGTTAGATAAAGATATACATTGTACTTCTGCAAATCAACATTTAGTATGTGCTTTACTTTATCTTTGAAAATACAGTTTATGTATGTTTGAGGAAAATTAACTTGAATGGACTCTTCAGAACTGTGGCTAATAAAAAAAAAGAAATGTAATGCTTGTAGTTCAACGGGACAAATAAAAAAATATTTAGTTGTCATCAGTGACAGTTCCTCTTGATGGAGAGCCCCATCTGTTACCCATACCTGACCAGTATCCACAGTACTTCTAGTTAAAGCAATACCATATATGACCAGCAGAGGGTGTAAGTGTATAACTTCTGTTGCTTGACATGTCTCTGCGTGCCTGCCTGTAGGCTAGAATCTACCCTGCAGGGGGCAGTGTAACAGATGGAGGTGGGCAAAACTCACTCCGCAATGTTGGTGGTAAACAAAACACACATGGCAAGCAAAAGACTGGGATGGGATCATGGCAACTTTTCCAGTGAAAGTATGTATCTCATAGGAAACTGTGTATGGAATCAAGATCTGCACACATAACAGTGGCTGAATAATGTAGATATGATTGATATTGGAATCACAGCTTGAGATTCAGGTTGATAAATCTGTCCTTGATTTATTGTTCCACCTTTGCTGCCAATTCACTTCCATTGCCCAAACGTTACTGCTACATGTTAGTGACAACAGGTATTCACATATTCCAAAATGGTGAACTACTAGGGTATAGCCCAACTCTCGAAAGCAAAAGGCCTAAACATTAAGTCACTTGTGCGTCTTACCGAGGAAAGGCACCACAAACAGTCATTGTTGAATTGTCACATTGTTTGAGTCTAATGGTACAGCATAAAACATGCAGGGCAGGGCAGGGCATGCGGTATACAAGGCAGTCCAAACACACAACTATAGGACTGAGCAGAAGCAGGAGGGGGCTTAGGCCAGCTCAGGCTACAATTGAACCTGACAGCTACAGTATAGGCCTACAGTGACATCTTCTTTCAGTATGGACTTACATTTCCTCGCTACAAAGGACTGAAAACAAGAAGTGGGATGAGACACTGGAACATGACAGTGAGGATGTTATAACCAATGGGAGGAGAGGTAAGGAAGGTAAGACCACTGTGCTACTGTTATTATATCACAACATTTACAGCTAACTTCTCAGGCAACACTGGAGTTGTCTACGTAAGGTATCACATTTCAGATCCAAAATAATATTGTAACAGTACTTTGCAGCATATTTTGCGCGTAAAAAGCATTACATAAATCAGACTCGAACAGGCAAGAGGTTGCTTTAAAGATGGCAAACTGTGTATAGTATGAAATCAGGTGCATCTAAGGAACTGTCATGGGCACAATTGTGTGTCTAGTTGTGGACTGACTTCACACAGGTTACTGTGTCAGCAGAAGACAGGCTCTTGTGTTGACCTCTAGAGCTGTTGGAACAGTGAGGGGCTATGGGGTAAAGGGCCATGGTCAACAGTATTCTCACCATATTACAAACTCATAAAAGAGGGCTCAAACCTTACTGTGGCAAACTATGGTATAATACACTAATTTTACTGAATAATATCTTGGAAGTATTTATATGAGGATTGAGACAGCATTTCAACAACAATATAAATGGAATAAAAGCAGACTCAACTCAACTGGAGACTGACTTGGCCTTATTTACAGTGCATGCAGAACCGCTGTGGGCAGGAGAGAGAACATCAGGATCCATTTGAGTGAAGAAGTGCAAATGTAATTTTAACTCATAAATACAATGTGTGGTATGATGACATCCACATGTCCACATTTCTAAACACAACTGTCAGTGCTGTGATGTGTGTGAGATAGGGAAGAAAATAACAAAGGAAGCAGAACCCATTTTATATTTTGTCTTCGTTTGCTGGTTGACTATTTTCATTTTTTTTACAATGCTATTCACATCTCCTTGCCTGTTCCGTCTTGGCCTGTACAAGATAAAAAATACAAAATAAACATACTAATCATAAACTATATACAAATGAAACTACATTATGATCACAGGTTTCTTACAATTAGTTAGTATATTGGTTCAGTTTTCTGCATTTCATATACGTATACAATGTTGACATGTTGTTACTTTGTTGAACATCCCTTAAACTACAGTACAAACAAAAGGCATAACAACTTCAAGTAAGTCTCTATTTACAGCCAAAAGGCCGATGGCCATCTTGGTTACAGTCTCTTAGACTGAGTGTCCAATCCAGTCCAGAGAGAAGAGCGTCTCATACACACCAGTAAGGAGGGATCAGACATAATCTGGACAACCAGTGCAGGATGAAAACCAATGCCAAAATTCCACAAGTACTTCTTCACGTCTTGCAGTCAATGAATTTCTAAGCAGCGGGGCCACAGACTTTTAATTTTGAGGTAAAAACGAAAACGAAAAAAAATATTTTACTTTGAGGTGATTTTATTCATTATTTTCACGTCTGTTTTCACATCAAGCTTCACAGAGTGTTGAGTTAATATGCTATCAAACTCCTACAGCCTCTCCGCCTGCCATCACTATGGCAACTCAGGCTCACTCCAGGAGCTTTCTGATTTCAAGAAATAAAGTAAAACTCAAAACAAGGAGGGAGGGAAAATCCACACCTGATCTCTGAGAACACATTGACAACGCATCATCGCATTTCTATGGTCTTTCCTCTCCCTCAAGCCGTTGCAACATGACAACCCTGAGTCTCCCTCAGAGCTACATGGTGCCTGACTGGTCCCCAGCTGCGTTAGCTGCGGAGCTAGCCACGGCAGTGCTGTTGGGGAAGATCTTCTCGGTGGGGGTGACAGCAGGGCTTCCTACCCCGGAGGAACTGGAGCTGGAGGAGCGGTGCCCGGTGGGGGGCGGGCGGACGGGCCTCATGGGCGGGGGGCGCAGCTGGGCTCCGGCCAGACGGGCCGACAGGGCAGGCTTGAAGGTGGACATCATCTCAGAGGTGGAGCTGCTGCTGCGGCGCATGGCGGCATCCGGGTCGCGGATCATGATGGTGTGGAGGGGGCTGCCGGGCTCCGAGTTCACAGGGTTCTTCATGGTGGTGTCCAGGGTGTCCAGCACCACATCTGGCGCCTGCTTGCCCGTGTTTTGGCGCTCCAGCTCACGCAGCTCATGTAGGGCCGTGGTCATGGTCTTCTCTATGTCCTGACATACACAAAATACACAGAAGATGTGAAAGGAGATAATTAATCTGATATAATTGCTAAGCCAAGCTAGGCTAAGTTTAGTTTAGCAATGGTAGTAGCCTGAGCCAGGGCTGCTTCACCGAGACACATAGACAGACAGTACAGCAGGACATCACATCTGCCTCTGCTCTCCCAGACATCAGCAGCTCTCTATCTAGCCTCTCTCTGCTCCCTCTCCTCACACAGTACAACCCAACACAACGGCACCAAATGAAGAGATTAACATTCCCTTTTAATGGCTGCACACTCATTACCACAGTCACAATCACACACACACACACACACACAATCACACACACATGCACACTCTCTCTCACACACACACACACGTTTTGTTCTTCTATCCTCGTGGGGACCTAAAATGCATTTCCATTCAAAATCCAATTTTCCCTAACCCTTAACCCTAAGCCTAACCCTAACTCTTACCCTAACTTTAACCCTAACCTTAACCCGTAACCCCAACCCTTACCCTAATTCTAACCCTAATTGTAACCCTAACCGTAAACCTAACCCTTAAGCTTAAAATAGCCTTTGTTTTCATGGGGATGTGGGAAATGTCCCCACAAGGGAACATTTTTCTTGTTTTACTATCCTTGTGGGGACCTTTTTGGGATTTTAGGTCCCCACAAGGATAGACGAACCAACCCACACACACACACACACACACACACACACACACACACACACACACACACAGTCATTAGCACAATCACACACACACTCAGGGTCATCAACATGGGCTCAGGCTGAAATAGGGCTCTAATAGGAGACCATTAGCTGCACTGATCATAACTTTTCCATTTCAAAATCTGCCTCTATTCCTTTTCCAGCTAGCCGACGCTGGGCTTGTGCAGCCATTATCAATGATCATTAGTACTCATTTCAGCATCAACATGAAATGCATTCTGCTCCGGTCTCTAGGGAATGAATATTCTCTGAGTGACTCTGCTGTGTTGAAGGTTTAGAAATACTGTCCTATAAATTAGTTTGGAATATAGTACAACATCACTTGTGCACCACTATTCAAAATATTGACAGGTGATTCCATTCCATATTGTGTGAGGTTCTATGACTGATAAGGTTACATGGCATGGGGAAAAGAGGCTATGCAGTTATACATTGGGCAGAGGCAATACTTTAGAACCTGGGGCTGATAGGACAGTGATGGCCATACCTCTGCCAGGGTATCAGCCTCCAGTGATTTGTGGTCCCCGAGACTGCTGTGGCGTGTGGCCCCTGGTACGTGCCTCAGGGGGTGGCCCTCGGGATAGGCCTTCCTGTCGGCATAGTTGATGCTGCCCGCGCTGCCAAATGTGCCCAGGCGCCTCTTCTCCGGGCTCTCCATGTAACTCCTGCTCACCGCCACCTTCTGGGGGCTACTGGGACAGGCTGCGGCCCGCGGGGGTGTGTCTGTACCCCGGGGAGGGCTGTGGGTCTCTCCGCTGCGGTGCCGAGGGATGGCGGCCCCGTCAGAACGTAGCCTCACCCTGAGGAGAGAGACGACATCACAGTCACATAGAGTAGGATTAGGTTGGCCCTGGACACTGATCTAAAAAAGGAATAGGTATTCCTTCCCAGTCGTTACCCACCTCCCCATGACTCCTCCAAAGTTGCAGTCGGGGGAGTGTTCACACGGTGATGGGACGTCATTTTTGGATGAGGCCTTGTCATCCAGCAGTGGTCCGCTGCTCGCCTCGCTGTCCGCCTTCTGACTGAGATTATCTGAGAATGCATCATCCCTGAAAGGAGAGCGAGAGAGCAAGAGAGAAATAGATGAGAGAGAGTATGCACATTATTCATACAGTTGGTAGAGATCTTATTTAGACTGTTGTTTATTCAAACTAATTGGTCCATATTTACAGCGGGCTCTGGTTTTCAATCTGCAGTCAGTTTATCTGTTCCAGACAGATACTGGAGCCACTTCACTGACTCCTTTTGAAAATTGATCATTCCAATGTATTCCTAACACAGAAAGTAGCAATACGATATAATAATCTGGCCTTACTGTTGATTCAACATCCAAATGGATTCATGAAACAGACACCAGCGATGATTAGTCACACTATAATTGGAGACTAAACGGCTCATCTTTCAAATGATTGCGTACATTTATAACAGGAATTCATATCTGAGGGTGTATTCAATGAATTCATTAGAGTTCTAAACTTAAACCATGCTCTGGCCTTCTCTTTAGCATCTTTACTTCTGCCTCTTAGCCTGATTGACTGACATCAAATCCACATTTAACTGTGTTACCACTTAAGGTGCACTTGTCAGTGAGGTGTCTTTGAGCGAACACATCAGGCATGAACACATCAAGCAGTCATCGTCGTCGTCGGGTGAGGTTGTGTCTCTCTCTGGCGGGAGGTAAGCTTGGCTTATATGGCTTATATACATAGTTTGGGCTTTGTCGAGTAAAGCTTAAACTATGTATTTAGATTGTAGTTAGGTATTGTAGGTAGTTATCGTGGGTTGTTGTATGTAATTATTGTAGGTTAGTATTGTATTCGGCTGAGCCCGGTGAAGCACGAAGCTAGCTAACCCACTACCTGGACTAGCTAGCGGGTAGCTACTGGTAACTATTAGCAACTGTGGATAGTTGTTTCACGCCTGAGAGTACCTGTAATTACGCCAGCTAGCTGCCTACAATAATTACATACAATAATGCCTACCATTCAGCTTTCAGTTTTCTAACCTCATAGTCTGAAGCGTTAACGTTAGGTAGTAAGTGGCTACTGTGCTTGAAATCTAGCTAGCTTGTTGCTACCTGGATAGCTACTAAACAATGGCTGGAACGACCTAGCAAACAGATGCGAACTGGCTGAGTCAATTCAGTGGCTAGCTTTGCACTTGGCTAGCTAACAGTAGCTGCTAGGGGTAAGTTATAACCTACATTTGTGTTTTGTTTTTACATACTGGTAGCCAGAGTCGTTCAAGGGAATTCTGGACATGGGTGACTAGTTAACGTTAGCTTGGCTCTCTCTGTGTGTTCGTGCCGTGGGAGGAGGGGTTTCTTCTTTGTCTGAAAGCAATGGCTAGCTAGTATGCTAACTATTATAGCTAACTAACTGGCTGAATAAGTTGACGACGGTCTCGCTCAAGCTGTCGGGACTAACCCACAACGTTAGACACGGACACAAATGATCTGCTTGGCGTGTTGACACACTGGTGGTTTGTTGTGGCCGAGAATTGGTGCTAAACTGTGTTGTTGGTGCCCTGGACGATTTTCACGGAAGAATACTGAACCAAGTTAGCTAGCTGAATAAACTAAGTTAGTCTATTCCTAGAAAACATTGAACCGCTGTTGTTTACAACAATTAGAGTTTCTAAGGTGGAAGTTGGGAGAGTTATATTTGGGTGTTTCAGTGAAACGTAAGTGAGGGAGGCCCCGCTCTCTCCTTTCCCAGATGTTTAGTTCATTTCATTCCGATCTCCTTTGCATTATTGTAGCCATTTTCTGTAGCCTGTCAACTATGCCTCTGTCTATCCCTGTTCTCTCCTCTCCGCACAGGCTATACAAACGCCTCACACCGCGTGGCTGCTGCCTCTCTAACCTGGTGGTCCCTGCACGCACCACCCACGTGGAGTTCCAGGTCTCAGGCAGCCTCCTACTGCTCTCTCCTCGTCTGACCATGTGTTCTCGCATACCCCGAGAGCATCTGGTCAGCGGGGTGGTGGCACAGGAATCCTCATCTCTCCCATGTGGACATTCTCTCTTTTTCCCCTGACCCATCTGTCTATCTTCTCATTTGAATTCCATGCTGTCACAGTCACTAGCCCATTCAAGCTTAACATCCTTGTCATTTATCACCCTCCAGGTTCCCTTGGAGAGTTCATCAATGAGCTTGACGCCTTGATAAGTTCCTTTCCTGAGGATGGCTCACCCCTCACAGTTCTGGGTGACTTCAACCTCCCTACGTCTATCTTTGACTCATTTCTCTCTGCCTCCTTCTTTCCACTCCTCTCCTCTTTTGACCTCACCCTCTCACCGTCCCCCCCTACTCACAAGGCAGGCAATACGCTTGACCTCATCTTTACTAGATGCTGTTCTTCTACTAATCTCACTGCAACTCCCCTCCATGTCTCCGACCACTACTTTGTATCCTTTTCTCTCTCGCTCTCCTCCAACACTACTCACTCTGCCCCTACTCAGATGGTAATGCGCCGTCGCAACCTTCGCTCTCTCTCTCCCGCTACTCTCTCCTCTTCCATCCTATCATCTCTTCCCTCTGCTCAATCCTTCTCCCTCCAATCTCCTGATTCTGCCTCCTCAACCCTCCTCTCCTCCCTTTCTGCATCCTTTGACTCTCTATGTCCCCTATCCTCCCGGCCGGCACGGTCCTCCCCTCCTGCTCCGTGGCTTGATGACTCATTGCGAGCTCACAGAACAGGGCTCCGGGCAGCCGAGCGGAAATGGAGGAAAACTAGACTCCCTGCGGACCTGACATCTTTTCACTCCCTCCTTTCTACATTTTCTTCATCTGTTTCTGCTGCTAAGGCCACTTTCTACCACTATAAATTCCAAGCATCTGCCTCTAACCCTAGGAAGCTCTTTGCCACCTTCTCCTCCCTGCTGAATCCTCCCCCCTCCTCCCTCTCTGTGGATGACTTCGTCAACCATTTTGAAAAGAAGGTTGACGACATCCGATCCTCGTTTGTTAAGTCAAATGACACTGCTGGTCCTGCTCACACTGCCCTACCCTATGCTTTGACTTCTTTCTCCCCTCTCTCTCCAGATAAAATCTTGCGACTTGTGACGGCCGGCCGCCCAACAACCTGCCCACTTGACCCTATCCCCTCCTCTCTTCTCCAGACCATCTCCGGTGACCTTCTCCCTTACCTCACCTCGCTCATCAACTCATCCTTGACCACTGGCTATGTCCCTTCCGTCTTAAGAGAGCGAGAGTTGCACCCCTTCTCAAAAAACCAACACTCGATCCCTCTGATGTCAACAACTACAGACCAGTATCCCTTCTTTCTTTTCTCTCCAAAACTCTTCAGCGTGCCGTCTTTAGCCAACTCTCTTGCTATCTCTCTCAGAATGACCTTCTTGATCCAAACCAGTCAGGTTTCAAGACTGGTCATTCAACTGAGACTGCTCTTCTCTGTGTTATGGAGGCTCTACACACTACTAAAGCTAACTCTCTCTCCTCTGCTTTTGTCCTTCTAGACCTGTCTGCTGCCTTTGATACTGTGAACCATCAGACCCTCCTCTCCACCCTCTCCGAGCTGGGCATCTCTGGCGCGGCTCACTCTTGAATTGCATCCTACCTGACCGGTCGCTCCTACCAAGTGGCGTGGCGAGAATCTGTCTCCGCACCACGTGCTCTCACCACTGGTGTCCCCCAGGGCTCAGTTCTAGCCCCTCTCCTATTCTCGCTATACACCAAGTCACTTGGCTCTGTCATATCCTCACATGGCCTGTCCTATCATTGCTATGCAGACGACACACAACTCATCTTCTCCTTTCCCCCTTCTGATAACCAGGTGGCGAATCACATCTCTGCATGTCTGGCAGACATATCAGTGTGGATGACAGATCACCACCTCAAGCTGAACCTCGGCAAGACGGAGCTGCTCTTCCTCCCGGGGAAGGACTGCCCGTTCCATGATCTCGCCATCACGGTTGTCAACTCCGTTGTGTCCTCCTCCCAGAGTGCGAAGAGCCTTGGCGTGACCCTGGACAACACCCTGTCGTTCTCCGCTAACATCAAGGCGGTGACCCGATCCTGTAGGTTCATGCTCTACAACATTCGGAGAGTATGACCCTGCCTTACACAGGAAGCGGCACAGGTCCTAATCCAGGCACTTGTCATCTCCCGTCTGGATTACTGCAACTCGCTGTTGGCTGGGCTCCCTGCCTGTGCCATTAAACCCCTACAACTCATCCAGAATGCCGCAGCCCGTCTGGTGTTCAACCTTCCCAAGTTCTCTCATGTCACCCCGCTCCTCCGCACACTCCACTCGCTTCCAGTTGAAGCTCGCATCTGCTACAAGACCATGGTGCTTGCCTACGGAGCTGTGAGGGGAACGGCACCTCCGTACCTTCAGGCTCTGATCAGTCCCTACACCCAAACGAGGGCATTGCATTCATCCACCTCTGGCCTACTGGCCCCCCTACCTCTGCGGAAGCACAGTTCCCGCTCAGCCCAGTCAAAACTGTTCGCTGCTCTGGCACCCCAATGGTGGAACAAGCTCCCTCACGACGCCAGGACAGCGGAGTCACTCACCACCTTCCGGAGACACTTGAAACCCCACCTCTTTAAGGAATACCTGGGATAGGATAAAGTAAACCTTCTACCCTCCCTTACCCCACCCCCCAAAAAAATATATTGTACATATTGTAAAGTGGTTATCCCACTGGCTATAAGGTGAATGCACCAATTTGTAAGTCGCTCTGGATAAGAGCGTCTGCTAAATGACGTAAATGTAAATGTAATGATTTGAATGATTTATCTATGCCTTCTCTTTGTGATATTCAGTCAAGGATCTTCCATTAGTGTTACTGATGTGTGTGGCTAATGACATCAAAGCAAAAAGCTTTTGATACACCTGCCATGTCTAATTACTCTCAGGTTTATATCACTTTAGAGAGGGAGAATTGTTGAGGAAAACACTTGATTACTGTAAGACTGACTGTTTCCTGCCTGCCTGCCTGACTGACAGACAGATTTATGTCAGACTGCTCTTCGTCCATCGCTTAAGCTTCATGTTTATGAATGGATATTACTCACAGGTCCTGCACCACGATGTACTGATGTGGGATCAGTCCGTCCACACCGTTGTGCCGCCCCTCCCACCAGTCCTCAGAGGCGCGGTGATACAGCAGCAGTGACGCTCCCTTCTTAAAGGACAGCTCCCGGGGGGTGCGCCCCACATAGTCAAACTTAGCGATGGCCTCAATCTGCTCCAACTCTGTGGACGTGAAGAACAGCAGGAGAGAAACATAGTCACAACCTGGACCAGCTTCATTTGCTGATGTAATGACATAACTCACACCCCATTGAGATGTGTGGACTGAGTAGCCTACTCTACCCTGGCCTGTGTGTGAGGCCCAATCAAGCTTCACTGAGTTCATTAAGATAAATAAGGATCCCCTTGCTCTAATTACTAAGACCTAAACCATGTTGGCAAACAATGAGAGCATGGCTTCATGTTCTCAGACAATGAAATATCTGAGTTGAAGAAAAATAAAATGAGATGCAGCATTACGATAGAAACTCTATTCTCTAACAGGGAGGATGGTTACTGTTTGAGTGATACACTTCGATTCCAAGCATTGTTGTGAGTTGAAGAGCAGCTGTCATTGAGTACCAATCAACACCAGTGCCACCAATGAGCACATACACAACTCTACGCTCTATGCTAACACTGTAGTCTGATCAGGGAACACTACTATCCCAACAGCTAGTAAACAGGTTGACAACACATTCAATCCAATGACTTGGTCCTTTAATTACATTATGGGTCCCAACACACCAAACTACTCACACACCAATAGCCAGAAGAAACAACTTTCATGCTGTAGACAGCCTGTTGAAAGAACAGACACACAAAGGCACAGGCTCTATTTGTCTGTAAGCAAACATCAGTCACCATTCAACCCTGGACCAGAGGACATTAGAAGACCTGTCTCTGCTACAAGCCGCTCTGTTCCACAGCGACGGTGCCAAGGGAGGGGGTATGAGGGGTGAGGGATGTCTGCGCACGCATGCAAACACACACGCACAACACAACACACCCTGGGGCCAGGCTGATATCAATCACACAAAGAGCCTGATGACTTGGGACACACGCAACCTTGGGGACATGTCCCATAGAGGAGAGATTGACTTCATCACTACTTGTATTTGTAAGAAGTGTTGGCAAGCTGAATGAATCGAGCTGTCTGTTTAAACTACTAGCACACAGCTCGGACACCCATGCATACCCCACAAGACATGCCACCAGAGGTCTCTTCACAATCCCAAAGTCCAGAACAGACTATGGGAGGTGCACAGTACTACATAGAGCCATGGCTACATGGAACTCTATTCCACATCAGGTAACTGATGCAAGCAGTAGAATCAGATTAAAAAAACAGATACAAATGCACCTTATGGAACAGCGGGGACTGTGAAGAGACACACACACAGGTACAGACACACGCATATGCACACAAAAGATTGTACTCTACACACACGTACATCATAATATTGTTGCATGGTGGTATTATACAATTTGTATTGTAGATATATAGTAGAGTAACAATGTTATATGATGTACTGTTTTATGTGTGATGTAAGTGCCTTAATGTGTTTGGACCCCAGGAAGAGTAGCTGCTGCCTTGGCAGAAACTAATGGGGAACCATTATAAATACAAATAGAAAAAAGAGATATGCACATGTAGTGTGTGTTCAAAATGAGAAAGGAATCTAAGCTAGTCCCCAGGCTGTCAGATTTCCCATCTAGATTTCCCTGTTGGGGTGGGAGGGTGTGTGTGTATGTGGCAGGACTGGCCTTGACCACTGGTACTACAGCCACAGGAAACAAAAACAGAGACAAGGGGTCAGTCGGGGTTAAACACATGTATAAAATAAATTGTCTCCCAACAGGAGATTTCCAAGTCAACCAGAAAGCCTAATCAGTTCCATTAGGAGCTCCATCCAGGGGTGAACTTACCTACAGTAACATGGAGAGAAAGGGAGGAAGAGGAGGAGGAGAATAGAGGAGGAAGATGAGATGTAGGAGGAGGAGGAGGAGGAGGAGGAGGAGGAGGAGGAGAATAGAGGAGAAAGATGAGATTGAGATTGAGTAGGAGGAGGTAGAGGAGGAGGAGGAGAGAGGAATAGGAAAGAGAGGGGTGGAGAGAGAGAGGAGGGAGAGAGAGACAGAAGGACATGGCAGGGTAACATTGTCTATCTTTGTCCCCCTCGTTAAATAGAGCTCTTTCGCTTCCTCAGAAACACAATAACATGTCTGCCTGTCTGTAGTGACGGTAAGATCCCTGTGATCATGACAATAACTCACATTTTCTCTCCAAACAAGAGCAAATATTCAAAGCAAAAACACTAGCTGATGGCCACAATAGTCAAACTAGGCCCACAACGTGGTTTTATAGTATTTATATAGACCTCAAGTTCTAGATTCAGCTAGAAAATTTTGCTATGTCGGGCTATAGGACCATGTCTCTAGATCCAGTGTGAGGGCCAGGCTGTGTAGGGCGGCATTGCCTCAAGTCTGAGAAGAGCCAAGACAGGACCATGTGACTCTCATTCCCTCCAAGCACACTAATTAAACAGCGGGAGACCACGATCCAGCGCCAAGAGCCATGCCCTGCCTGGCCTGCCTGGCTGTGCCTCTGTACTCTCCTCTCCTCCCAGCTCTCTGCAGGCGGAGCTGTGTGGGGCAGTCAGCCTTTGTCCTGCTGTTTGGTTCAGAGGGCTGGGGAGGGTGTTAGCACTCATTACCGACACACCAATCACTACAGATGGGGCTTCCCGATAGGGTTACCCTAGCCTAGCTTAGCGTAGAGTAGTACACTATGGGCCTGCCCATTGAGAGCTAGCCGATAGCATCTCTGGTGTTGTTACTCATGTTTTGCGTTTAGCCCAATTATTCTGTCAGGGCTCTGAGCAGAAAAAGGAAAATACAAAAGGCACAAAGGAGGAAGTCCCATGGGACCCGTTTACTATCGCTGAACAAAGAGAGAGCAAAGGATGGGAGAGAGAGAGATATATAGAGAGAGAGCTACAATGGGAGAGAGGGGTAGAGGGATGGAGAGAGAGAACGAGAGAGAGAGCAAGAGAGAGAATAAGAGAGAGGTGGGGGTTGCCAACACACAACCTTGTCTCAGGCTTGAAGCATGATGTGTTCCTGTGCAGCCCTAAGCTGTCACAGTCTATCTGAGCTGTGCCTAGGTCTCTCCTTCAGTCTAAAAAACACACAGAATAAGGTCACTCAGCACGCAACTCCATCTACACAGCCTTCTTACACGCCAGATCACATTCATACTGAGCACATCCAACCATAACACGCAATACCTCTCCTGTCCCAATATCAACAGGGTCTATATCTATCACGGGCTTTGAAACAACCACATTCAACCTTAACCCTTTACACTCGTGGAAATTAGCCTACAGTGAGGGAAAAAATTATTTGATCCCCTGCTGATTTTGTACGTTTGCCCACTGACAAAGACATGATCAGTCTATAATTTTAATGGTAGGTTTATTTGAACAGTGAGAGACAGAATAACAACAAAAAAATCCAGAAAAACGCATGTCAAAAGTGTTATAAATTGATTTGCATTTTAATGAGGGAAATAAGTATTTGACCCCTCTGCAAAACATGACTTAGTACTTGGTGGCAAAACCCTTGTTGGCTATCACAGAGGTCAGACATTTCTTGTAGTTGGCCACCAGGTTTGCACACATCTTAGGAGGGATTTTGTTCCACTCCTCTTTGCAGATCTTCTCCAAGTCATTAAGGTTTCGAGGCTGACGTTTGGCAACTCGAACCTTCAGCTCCCTCCACAAATGTTCTATGGGATTAAGGTCTGGAGACTGGCTAGGCCACTCCAGGACCTTAATGTGCTTCTTCTTGAGCCACTCCTTTGTTGCCTTGGCCGTGTGTTTTGGGTCATTGTCATGCTGGAATACCCATCCATGACCCATTTTAAATGCCCTGGCTAAGGGAAGGAGGTTCTCACCCAAGATTTGACGGTACATGGCCCCATCCATCGTCCCTTTGATGCGGTGAAGTTGTCCTGTCCCCTTAGCAGAAAAACACCCCCAAAGCATAATGTTTCCACCTCCATGTTTGACGGTGGGGATGGTGTTCTTGGGGTCATAGACAGCATTCCTCCTCCTTCAAACACGGCGAGTTGAGTTGATGCCAAAGAGCTCCATTTTGGTCTCATCTGACCACAACACTTTCACCCAGATCTCCTCTGAATCATTCAGATGTTCATTGGCAACCTTCAGACGGCCCTGTATATGTGCTTTCTTGAGCAGGGGGACCTTGCGGGCACTGCAGAATTTCAGTCCTTCACGGCGTAGTGTGTTACCAATTGTTTTCTTGGTGACTATGGTCCCAGATGCCTTGAGATCATTGACAAGATCCTCCTGTGTAGTTCTGGGCTGATTCTTCACCGTTCTCATGATCATTGCAACTCCACAAGGTGAGATCTTGCATGGAGCCTCAGGCCGAGGGAGATTGACAATTATTTTGTGTTTCTTCCATTTGCGAATAATCGCACCAACTGTTGTCACCTTCTCACCAAGCTGCTTGGTGATGGTCTTGTAGCCCATTCCAGCCTTGTGTAGGTCTACAATCTTGACCCTGACATCCTTGGAGAGCTCTTTGGTCTTGGCCTTGGTGGAGAGTTTGGAATCTGATTGATGGATTGCTTCTGTGGACAGGTGTCTTTTATACAGGTAACAAGCTGAGATTAGGAGCACTCCCTTTAAGAGTGTGCTCATAATCTCAGCTCGTTACCTGTATGAAAGACACCTGGGAGCCAGAAATCTTCCTGATTGAGAGGGGGTCAAATACTTATTTCCCTCATTAAAATGCAAATCAATTTATAACATTTTTGACATGCGTTTTTCTGGATTTTTTTGTTGTTATTCTGTCTCTCACTGTTCAAATAAACCTACCATTAAAATTATAGACTGATAATTTCTTTGTCAGTGGGCAAACGTGCAAAATCAGCAGGGGATCAAATACACTGCTCAAAAAAATAAAGGGAACACTAAAATAACACATCCTAGATCTGAATGAATGAAATAATCTTATTAAATACTTTTTTCTTTACATAGTTGAATGTGCTGACAACAAAATCACACAAAAATGATCAATGGAAATCAAATGTATCAACCCATGGAGGTCTGGATTTGGAGTCACCCTCAAAATTAAAGTGGAAAACCACACTACAGGCTGATCCAACTTTGATGTAATGTCCTTAAAACAAGTCAAATGAGGCTCAGTAGTGTGTGTGGCCTCCAAGTGCCTGTATGACCTCCCTACAACGCCTGGGCATGCTCCTGATGAGGTTACGGATGGTCTCCTGAGGGATCTCCTCCCAGACCTGGACTAAAGCATCCGCCAACTCCTGGACAGTCTGTGGTGCAACGTGGCGTTGGTGGATGGAGCGAGACATGATGTCCCAGACGTGCTCAATTGGATTCAGGTCTGGGGAACGGGCGGGCCAGTCCATAGCATCAATGCCTTCCTCTTGCAGGAACAGCTGACACACTCCAGCCACATGAGGTCTAGCATTGTCTTGCATTAGGAGGAACCCAGGGCCAACCGCACCAGCATATGGTCTCACAAGGGGTCTGAGGATCTCATCTCGGTACCTAATGGCAGTCAGGCTGCCTCTGGCGAGCACATGGAGGGCTGTGCGGCCCCCAAAGAAATGCCACCCCACACCATGACTGACCCACCGCCAAACCGGGTCATGCTGGAGGATGTTGCAGGCAGCAGAATGTTCTCCACGGCGTCTCCAGACTCTGTCACGTGCTCAGTGTGAACCTGCTTTCATCTGTGAAGAGCACAGGGCGCCAGTGGTGAATTTGCCAATCTTGGTGTTCTCTGGCAAATGCCAAACGTCCTGCACGGTGTTGGGCTGTAAGCACAACCCCCACCTGTGGACGTCGGGCCCTCATACCACCCTCATGGAGTCTGTTTCTGACCGTTTGAGCAGACACATGCACATTTGTGGCCTGCTGGAGGTCATTTTGCAGGGCTCTGGCAGTGCACCTCCTGCTCCTCCTTGCACAAAGGCGGAGGTAGCAGTCCTACTGCTGGGTTGTTGCCCTCCTACGGCCTCCTCCACGCCTCCTGATGTAGTGGCCTGTCTCCTGGTAGCGCCTCCATGCTCTGGACACTACGCTGACAGACACAGCAAACCTTCTTGCCACAGCTCGCATTGATGTGCCATCCTGGATGAGCTGCACTACCTGAGCCACTTGTGTGGGTTGTAGTCTCCGTCTCATGCTACCACTAGAGTGAAAGCACCGCCAGCATTCAAAAGTGACCAAAACATCAGCCAGGAAGCATAGGAACTGAGAAGTGGTCTGTGGTCACCACCTGCAAAACCAGTCCTTTATTGGGGGTGTCTTGCTAATTGCCTATAATTTCCACCTGTTGTCTATTCCATTTGCACAACAGCATGTGAAATTTATTGTCAATCAGTGTTGCTTCCGAAGTGGACAGTTTGATTTCACAGAAGTGTGATTGACTTGGAGTTACATTGTGTTGTTTAAGTGTTCCCTTTATTTTTTTGAGCAGTGTACTTTTTTCCCTCACTGTATATGGATCGGGCCAAATTGAAATGTTTCTAACAGAAGAACTATAAAAAGCATATGTATGATCATGGTAGCAATTGAAAGAGAACACTTTGGAGATTATGGGGAAATGATCAGACCAAAGGTGAGGACATAACAGTTCAACTGACACAAGACTGAATCCAAACATTACACTGTCGATTTTATTCACATTTTACATTTACTAATAATAACGAAATCTGAAGATACTCTGGATACATTTAGTAACATAATAAGAATATTCATGGCCATTTTGGGGTGGGTGCAACATAAGAAATAACGGGTTTGAGTGAGAGGTCTAACTGGTGTCTCCAAGTGGCCACACACCTCTCCAAAGTGTGCACAGTTCCTAAGTAATTTCAATGCACTTTTATGACTCAAGGAAATAGCCTTCAAATATAAAGTACCTTTTTGAACTTTCTTAGCTTTGCCGTTGAGGAACTGAAGCAAGCACACTTGTAGTTGTTTTGTTTGGAACACAGCCCTGCCTCCCCACCATCACACAACTACTGTTGTTGTTTACGCAACGCAAAACCTTCCCATTATAAATCTCAATCTGGGTCAGGTGGGCATGATTTGAAAGCTTGTTCTGTTCCCAACATGATTAGCTAAATTATAAAATAGAATCTTACAGTGTTAGGCTTTCACAAGGCACTGCATACAAACATATTGTAATTTTGGTGAGCAAAGAATGGAGTGGAGATAGCTCCCGTGTAGCTCAGTTGGTAGAGCATGGCGCTTGCAACGCCAGGGTTGTGGGTTCGATTCCCACGGGGGGCCAGTATGAAAAATGTATGCACTAACTGTAAGTCGCTCTGGATAAGAACGTCTGCTAAATGACTAAAATGTAAAATGTCATGAGTACATTCATTTCCGAGTTTGTTGCAGTTGGTAGTTGTTAGACACGTTTAGAACAGCTGTCAGTTGAATCCCATAAAGCAATATACAGCGGACAGCCTGAATTCTGATGTCATATATAGTATGTTACTGTACAGCCACTGAGTTCCAATTGAGGCGCTTATCAATGACCAAATCTGCCATTTTCAACCTGTATAAGGGATGAGAGGGTCTGTGAGTGTAAAGGGCTAAAATCTTTTATAACCTTATATCAACTGCTCATCAGCTTTATCAAATCTACGATATATCTGCTGTTGTAATTGATATTACAGATCAATCTGTCCGTCTCTATGGGGGACATTGTGGTCCATACAGTGGGGGAAAAAAGTATTTAGTCAGCCACCAATTGTGCAAGTTCTCCAACTTAAAAAGATGAGAGAGGCCTGTAATTTTCATCATAGGTACACGTCAACTATGACAGACAAATTGAGATTTTTTTTCTCCAGAAAATCACATTGTAGGATTTTTAATGAATTTATTTGCAAATTATGGTGGAAAATAAGTATTTGGTCACCTACAAACAAGCAAGATTTCTGGCTCTCACAGACCTGTAACTTCTTCTTTAAGAGGCTCCTCTGTCCTCCACTCGTTACCTGTATTAATGGCACCTGTTTGAACTTGTTATCAGTATAAAAGACACCTGTCCACAACCTCAAACAGTCAAGCTCCAAACTCCACTATGGCCAAGACCAAAGAGCTGTCAAAGGACACCAGAAACAAAATTGTAGACCTGCACCAGGCTGGGAAGACTGAATCTGCAATAGGTAAGCAGCTTGGTTTGAAGAAATCAACTGTGGGAGCAATTATTAGGAAATGGAAGACATACAAGACCACTGATAATCTCCCTCGATCTGGGGCTCCACGCAAGATCTCACCCCGTGGGGTCAAAATGATCACAAGAACGGTGAGCAAAAATCCCAGAACCACACGGGGGACCTAGTGAATGACCTGCAGAGAGCTGGGACCAAAGTAACAAAGCCTTCCATCAGTAACACACTACGCCTAGGGACTCAAATCCTGCAGTGCCAGACGTGTCCCCCTGCTTAAGCCAGTACATGTCCAGGCCCGTCTGAAGTTTGCTAGAGTGCATTTGGATGATCCAAAAGAGGATTGGGAGAATGTCATATGGTCAGATGAAACCAAAATAGAACTTTTGGTAAAAACTCAACTCGTCGTGTTTGGAGGACAAAGAATGCTGAGTTGCATCCAAAGAACACCATACCTACTGTGAAGCATGGGGGTGGAAACATCATGCTTTGGGGCTGTTTTTCTGCAAAGGGACCAGGACGACTGATCCGTGTAAAGGAAAGAATGAATGGGGCCATGTATCGTGAGATTTTGAGTGAAAACCTCCTTCCATCAGCAAGGGCATTGAAGATGAAACGTGGCTGGGTCTTTCAGCATGACAATGATCCCAAACACACCGCCCGGGCAACGAAGGAGTGGCTTCGTAAGAAGCATTTCAAGGTCCTGGAGTGGCCTAGCCAGTCTCCAGATCTCAACCCCATAGAAAATCTTTGGAGGGGAGTTGAAAGTCTGTGTTGCCCAGTGACAGCCCCAAAACATCACTGCTCTAGAGGAGATCTGCATGGAGGAATGGGCCAAATACCAGCAACAGTGTGTGAAAACCTTGTGAAGACTTACAGAAAACGTTTGACCTGTGTCATTGCCAACAAAGTGTATATAACAAAGTATTGAGAAACTTTTGTTATTGACCAAATACTTATTTTCCACCATAATTTGCAAATAAATTCATTAAAAATCCTACAATGTGATTTTCTGGAATTTTTTTCTTCTCATTTTGTCTGTCATAGTTGACGTATACCTATGATGAAAATTACAGGCCTCTCTCATATTTTTAAGTGGGAGAACTTGCACAATTGGTGGCTGACTAAATACTTTTTTCCCCCACTGTAGATAAAACACTGTCCCTGGTCTGACTAACCACTTTAATATTGAACGTCTCATTGCATGAATTAGATCCTCTATATATGAAGCTGAATGTTAACCCACGGCTACAGTACATTGGCGGTTTCTGCATGTCACGTACGTTGAAGAACGGGTCAGACCAAGGCGCAGCGTGAAATGCATCCATGTTTATTAAACCGAATAAACATACAAAACAACAACAGGCAACGAAACGTGACGTCAGAAGGCTATACACACCAGCCAAACTCACCGAGCACAAAACAAGATCCCACAACACAGGCAGGAAAACTGGCTGCCTAAGTATGATCCCCAATCAGAGACAACGAGCGACAGCTGCCTCTCATTGGGAACCACACCCGGCCAAACATAGAAATACAAACATAGAATCAACACACACATGATATTCACACCCTGACCAAACTAACTAGAGTTCTATAGGTCAGGGCGTGACACTGCATCTGATCTCAATTATAATGGGAGGTCCAGTCCAGTCCAGACACACTGAGCTGCAGTGCTGCAGTACACAGCAGAGCCACAGCTGCCTGGGGAGGCAGACAGACAGATAGACAGACAGCAGGGCTACCAGATACAACCAACCCTCCATCTTTAACATAGACAGCACAGGCTATGCTGTTATGTCATACTTTAGTAGACTATAAGCATGTCTAGCACCAACACTAAGAGCCACAGCAGGATAAACAGCAGTGCAGTTACAAAAACAAACACAACCCAGAGAGTAATGAAACTTAAGACAACAGCAGGAAGGCAAGGGAAACAACACAAGCTTCAGGAGTTTTTCAACAACCAATTGGCTAATTCCGATTAGCTGTGTAGCCAGCTAGCTACAGCACATTTATCTTAATCAATCACCCAAACCGTTCCTCTACAGAGTGTCTGAAGAAGTAAAGGAACCCCATGTTACTGACCGTCATCACTGGTGTGTGGCTCGGTCCCGTTGTCAGCCTCATCGATGGTGCCTGGCTCACTGTGGGGGCTGTCACTGTGGACACAGAGAGCGAGATGGACAGTCAGTCAATGGTCAACTCAGACACACCCACAACACTTGCATAGGTTACATGGTACTAAACTAAGGAAAGATGAGTTACAGGTCATACTTGGATCTGTTCCAAGTAAGTAGGGGGCATTTATATCAGCATATTTCTCTAGAAAGTAGTACAAGTTACAGTTGGACCAGCTCCAGGTAAAGGATTCATTTTACTACGGGCCATAGGCCTACGAAAAATCAGAATATTGATGCACGCTAGCTTGTAAGCCATCCCTGTGAGTTTTGATATGCAAAACATTCCCAAGCAGTATTATTGGCATCTGTGTAATAGAAATATAGTACACAGACACACACATATTGACACCCCCCCACACACACACACAATCACCACATACGTTGCTGTTATTATTTACGACTATATTTATTCTGCAGCTCAGACACTTTTCCCTGGTTTCATGAACATATCTACCTCAACTATCACCAGTATATTATTATCTTAGGGTATTATATCCAAGCACTGTCTGTAAAAGCATGTGCTTGAGAAAATACCACCCTGTGATGTCACGAGAGGCTGTGTCCTGGAGGGACGTTACATCCCCCTGAGGTGGCTGCAAACCCAGACAGCTATGGCTCCATCTGCTGGTATGGTCGGGAACTCCACCCCTCTATGGCCAATCTTCCCACGCAGCTGAAACAAATGAGGAGCTGATGAGCTGAAGGTTTGGGAAGGGAAGAGACACAGTCTCCAACCTGGGCTCTCTGGAGGACAAGAGTGCTGCACGTCCACTTCCATGAGGAATATAAGGATTTGGAGATACTTACCTTTGGGAAATACTCACCTTTGGATATATGCACCTGTGGAAATACGTGAGAGACATTTGGAAGGACTTTTTTGCTGGGTTGGCCACTAGCTGCAACGTGGAGTACAGTAAGGCTGGGGAAAAGTTATCTGAGCGAGTGAGAATTATGATTTTGGATGTGGAAGAGACATCCCTGAACTGTTAACCCTTAAAGAGCCACAAGAGAACAGAATTTTGGTATATTTTCGTTAATTTCCCAAGACCTATAATAAAATCCTTGTTTTGTTTGAACCTTGTCTCCTTGCACTACTTGAGCAATCCCGCTGAAAGCTGTGTAGCCTCTCGTGACGTCACAGATGGTGGAGAATACGGGCACGCTCAAGCGTTAATAGTGCATGTCAGAGGAGGATACCGAAGGTTTGATCACCCAGTTTTCCAAGTTGGCCGTAGGCTCCCCGTCGACTGAAATGGAGGACATATTGAAAGCCCTTGTTGCTGGCCAGCAAGCCCAGATGCAAGCAAACGTGGCTCTCTTGGAGGAGCAAAAGAAAGCCAACCTTCTGAAGGCAGAGGAATTGCAGTTGCAGAGACAGAGGGTGGTCCAAAATACCCGCCCAATAAAGGCAAGTGACTTTATATCTAAGATGGGAGCTACCGATGACATTGAGGCATACCTGCATGCATTTGAGGCCACGGCCACTAGGGAAGCCTGGCCCAAGCAACAGTGGGTTGGTCTGTTAGCCCCCCTTTCTAACCGGGGAATCGCTGAATGCTGTCCGGGACCTGGGCCCTGACCAGGTTACTGACTATGATGCCCTGAAGTCTGAGATCCTCAGCAGATATGGACTCACAAAGTTTGGTATGGCCCAGCGCTTTCACAGCTGGACCTTCCAACCAGACCAACCTCCTCGGGCGCAGATGCATGAACTTGTCCGAATCGCAAGGAAATGGCTGGATCCGCAGAGGAATACAGCAGCGGCGGTGGTGGAGGCCGTTGTGGTGGATCGTTACCTACGCGCCCTGCCTTATGAGGCAAAACGGTTCATCAGTCAACAGGCCTTGACCACGGCTGATCTGACCGTGGAAGCTGTGGAAAAGTACCAGGCCACAGCGGAGATGCTGAATGCTTCCCGAAAAGACCCCAGGAGTGCGGCCCCACCACAAATGGGAAGAACCCGTCCAAAGGACCCCAAGGTCTCGAACCCAGCCACGTCAGGACTTATCCCGGCTCCAGGGGGAGCCAGAAACCAGGCGGGTCCAAGAAGAGTACACCAGGAGGGGGAAACTCGACAGTGTTACCGGTGTGGGGAGATGGGACATATCTCCTGGCAGTGTGGGAAACCAGCCGATGAACCTATGCCCACTGCGGAGTCCTCCAGCTCAGCACCCACACACCGTTTGCCTCGCTCTTGGGAGTCGTAGATGGCGGCCCAGATCGACCCCCCACCTGCCCGGTAACTGTGAATCACCATGATGTGGAGGCCTTACTGGATTCTGGTAGCCGGGCCACCCTGGTGCGTAAGGATTTGGTGGGCCCAACGTGTCTGACCCCGGGGAAAGTCCTCCCAGTTTCCTGTGTCCATGGGGACACCAGAGAATACCCCATTACTGAACTTACAATGACCAGCACACGGGGAACCATACACACGACGGCGGGGGTGGTTGATTCCCTCCCCGTCCCTGTCCTAATTGGACGAGACTGCCCAGCCTTTTACCCACTCTGGAGAGAGTCTCAGGAGAGGATAACCCGAGTACCTCGGAAACGGAGAGGCAAGACTCATCCTGGGAAGGCTCCGGTGCAATCCTCCGAGTTACTCACTCCCGCCCGGGCTCTGATAGGGATGGCAGGTGCCCAGACCGACACCGAGACTGGTCCGGATACGGGAGAAGAGAACGCAGCCCAGGAAAGTGCTCCGTTCTCCAGTGAAGAAGACGTCCCAGGCACCCAAGAGCTTCCCCCTCTCACAGGCCAGTATGGTACGGCTCAATTACAAGATCCTACTCTTGCAAATGCCTTAAGAAATGTGCAGGTATTAGAAGGTGTAGTGTTAGGTGATAAGACAAACCCTACTTACCCCCATTTCGCAGTAAACCGGGGGTTAGTATATCAGATAGTCAAGAAAAATGATGAAGTGCATGAACAGCTCCTCGTGCCACAGCCCTATCGGGCCACAGTACTCAACCTAGCACACACACACCCGCTAGGGGCCCACTTGGGGGTAGAGAAGACGAAGGAAAGAATCATGCAACGTTTCTTTTGGCCAGGAGTACACAAAGAGATAGAGAACTACTGCCGTAGTTGCCCTGAGTGTCAGCAGGTTGCGCCAAAGCCCACATATAGAAACCCGCTCATTCCCTTGCCCATTATCGAAACTCCTTTTGAGAGGATTGGATTAGACATAGTCGGGCCCTTACCGAAAAGTTCCAGGGGACATCAATACATTCTGGTCATTCTGGACTATGCATCCCGGTACCGGAGGCCATTCCGCTGAGGAAGGCTACATCCAGACAAATCGCCAAGGAGCTGTTCCGTCTCTCAACTAGTCTGGGAATCCCAAAAGAGATATTGACGGACCAAGGGACTCCATTCATGTCCAGGGTGATGAAAGAACTCTGTGCTTTACTGAAAATCAAACAGCTGAGAACCTCGGTCTACCACCCCCAGACAGATGGCCTAGTCGAACGTTTTAACAAAACACTAAAATCCATGCTGCGGAAAGCGGTAGGGGAAGATGGGCGCAACTGGGATCAGCTGTTACCCTACATATTATTTGCGGTGAGAGAGGTACCTCAGTCTTCTACTGGTTTTTCACCCTTTGAGCTCTTGCTTTCCTACAGACCCAGAGGACTGCTCGACATCGCCAAGGAGGCCTGGGAGGAGCAGCCATGCCAACAGCGGACACTGATCGACCATGTCGGGGCTATGAGGGAGAGAATGAAGGCCATCTATCCCATGATGCGGGAACACCTGGAGGCCAGTCAGCGGCAACAGCAAGCCTCCTACAACAGATCTGCTCAACCCAGGGAGTTTAAGCCGGGGGACAGAGTGCTGGTCCTGGTGCCAACCGTTGAGTGTAAATTTCTGTTGTCCACAGGGCTGGCAAGCACCACGGCAATGCGGACGCCCTCTCCCGGCGTGATGCCTTCTTCGCTGCCTTTACCCCGACGAGGACGTCGGTCCCGAGGAGGGGGATGTGTGATGTCACGAGAGGCTGTGTCCTGGAGGGACGCATCCCCCTGAGGTGGCTGCAAACCCAGACAGCTATGGCTCCATCTGCTGGTATGGTCGGGAACTCCACCCCTCTATGGCCAATCTTCCCACGCAGCTGAAACAAATGAGGAGCTGATGAGCTGAAGGTTTGGGAAGGGAAGAGACACAGTCTCCAACCTGGGCTCTCTGGAGGACAAGAGTGCTGCACGTCCACTTCCATGAGGAATATAAGGATTTGGAGATACTTACCTTTGGGAAATACTCACCTTTGGATATATGCACCTGTGGAAATACGTGAGAGACATTTGGAAGGACTTTTTGCTGGGTTGGCCACTAGCTGCAACGTGGACTACAGTAAGGCTGGGGAAAAGTTATCTGAGCGAGTGAGAATTATGATTTTGGATGTGGAAGAGACATCCCTGAACTGTTAACCCTTAAAGAGCCACAAGAGAACAGAATTTTGGTATATTTTCGTTAATTTCCCAAGACCTATAATAAAATCCTTGTTTTGTTTGAACCTTGTCTCCTTGCACTACTTGAGCAATCCCGCTGAAAGCTGTGTAGCCTCTCGTGACGTCACAACCCCCATAGGAATGCACTCATGCTGCCTAGCATCCTCATCTCTACTACACACTCCAAATTCCCCTCTTCTCACCACATTATCAAGCCGGATGATAATGTAGTCTGTGAGAGACCATACCATATGCTGGAGCCGCCAGAAGCAGAACAGTCTAACTGTACTGGTGCTTAACCCAGGGTTACGCATGTGACAGTATTGCTGCTTTAGCCTCAGCCATACAGTGTGTCTTCAGTGCTTGTCGTAAAGGTGTTGACCTCCCAGGTCTAGCTACAGTTGAAGTCGGAAGTTTACATGCACTTAGGTTGCAGTCATTAAAACTCGTTTTTCAACCACTTCACAAATTTCTTGTTAACAAACTCTAGTATTGGCAAGTCGGTTAGGACATCTACTTTGTGCATGACACAAGTAATTTTTACAACAATTGTTTACAGACAGATTATTTCACTTATAATTCACTGTATCACAATTCCAGTGGGTCAGAAGTTTACATACACTAAGTTGACTGTGCCTTTAAACAGCTTGGAAAATTCCAGAAAATGATGTCATGGCTTTAGATGCTTCTGATAGGCTAATTGACATCATTTGAGTTAATTGGAGGTGTCCCTGTGGATGTATTTCAAGGCCTACCTTCAAACTCAGTGCCTCTTTGCCTGACATCATGGGAAAATCAAAAGAAATCAGCCAAGACCCCCGAAAAAAATGTGTAGACCTCCACAAGTCTGGTTCATCCTTGGGAGCAATTTCCAAACACCTGAAGGTACCACGTTCATCTGTACAAACAATAATACGCAAGTATAAACACCACGGGACCACGCAGCCGTCATACCGCTCAGGAAGGAGACGCGTTCTGTCTCCTAGAGATGAACGTACTTTGGTGCGAAAAGTGCAAATCAATCCCAGAACAACAGCAAAGGACCTTGTGAAGATGCTGGAGGAAACCGGTAAAAAAGTATCTATATCCACAGTAAAACGAGTCCTATATCGACATAACCTGAAAGGCCGCTCAGCAAGGAAGAAGCCACTGCTCTAAAACCATCATAAAAAAGCCAGACTACGGTTTGCACATGGGGACAAAGATCGTACTTTTTGGAGAAATGTCCTCTGGTCTGATGAAACAAAAATAGAACTGTTTGGCCATTTTACTAGGATTAAATGTCAGGAATTGTGAAAAACTGAGTTTAAATGTATTTGGCTAAGGTGTATGCAAACTTCCGACTTCAACTGTACTTCTCACCAGTACTCCTCTCCTCCAGTCATGCACTTCTCATAGACCGGCCCGTCCAGCTCACGGTGGCTGGGGAAGATGACCTCGTTGTGGATGATGATGGTCTTGATGACCTCATTGACATGCGCCTGGATGGCTACAGGGTCCTGTCCGTCGGGGATGGGCATCAGGGTGGGGCCAAAGCAGATGGCCAGGTTATAGGGATCCATCATGTTCTCATCGCTGTACTGGGATAGGCTGGAGGGGAAGAGAGAGAGAGATGAACCACTGAACTCCATATTTACAGTATGAGGTGAATTGATGGGTGGATCCATTAAACTCAAAGACCTACGTTTGCCAATAAAAGTGAGGCCTATCTGTTTCCCAAATCCTCTAATATAAAGAGGGTTGAGTATGGCTGTGACTGTAAAGACTCTACACTCTACAGTGAGTTGAGATCTACAACTTCCCTGAAGTAGCAACATGTCCTTTACTATCTGAGCTGAGATCCATTTTGGACCTCCACCCCATCTCAGTATAAGAAAATCCTTAAACCCCCTACCATTAGTTACCTTAACCCCCAACATCCCAACTTAGCTAGCACATTCCTCAGTCTCCCTGTTTAGTTGTAGCTTAGATTCCCACACCCATCCAACCTTAACACACCTGCCCTTAAAACTGAACAGTTTAACAGGCCTATTAATAAGCCATCCTGGTTTAGGGGGCAGTAAGCCCATCCTCCCTTCCAGCAGCATCCTAGTTAGGGAAAAGGCATGTCCTTACACTCATCTGCTTTAAGAGGTGCTCTTAATCAGAACATAGTGGTGTGGAGCTGGAGCAGTAAAGACCTACAGTTGGTCCAGAGCCTAACTGTCTGAGGGGGGCATAAAACACAGAGGTAAAAGTCAGAATGTGGAATCAAACGCTTTGTTCTGCAGGGGAACCAAGCAAAGGGAGCATCAATAACAGCCCAATAAAACAGGACAGGTATATTACTGGGTTGATGGATGAGTTTCCGAGCAGGCACGTCAATAAGTTCTAAAGTGCTGCCGGCATTTGTGGTAATAAATAGGACGTGAACAGTAGGGCTGTTCAATAACTCTGGAAATCAATGTCTTTTCCTCTCTGAATACTGCAGCAGTGATTCACTAGTTCTGTTAATTTAGTGCAATACAGGGATTTTTCTATTCCCCAAGACTTTATAAAAGTTATAATTTCAGACCTTTACCCTATCCTGTTATACTGTATGCCCTTAGTATATAGGTACTCTGGTATAGGGACAACTCTATTCAACAACTGTGATATGTGAGTTGTTATGTCAATATGGTCGACTTACTGATTGAGGAACGCGAACAGGTATCTCATGACGATGATGACGGTGCGAGGAAGAGTCACAATAATCTGCTGGACGTGATGCGCTCTCTCAGCTCCAGACTCCAGTTCTGAAACAGAGGAAGACCAGAGCGTTATAACACCACCTGGCACTGAGATGAATGGGAGGAAGATACAGACCATGATCTATTGAATATACAGAATGAGCAGACCTTATCAGGGCGCTGGCAGTCATACTAAGGGTACAGTCATTTTATTTGATTTATTTAACCTTTATTTAACTAGGCAAGTCAGTTAAGAACAAATTCTTATTTACAATGACGGCCTACACCAGCCAAACCCGGACGACGCTGGGCTATGGGACTCCCAATCACAGCCGGTTGTGATACAGCCTGGAATCGAACCAGGGGGTCTGTAGTGACGCCTCAAGCACTGAGATGCAGTGCCTTAGACCGCTGTGCCACTCGGGATGACAACACAAACACTCCTATTATTAATAGATAACCCCTCCTCATTTAAACTAGAGGATGTGGTGAGTGACTGGGCTATCTGGAGCAGGGGAAAACACAGCAAAGCTGCGCTGAGTTAGTAGACTGATGTGGCCCCCTCGCTCCTCTCTTCCTATTGGGTTTCTATTAAATCACAGGCAGGCAGACAGCCGTGGTGTTGAGATTGTTTCCATATGTTCCATACCCTGCTATACCATAAATAATTATCATAAATAATTGTGTGTAGGGTGTTGTGGTTGGGAAGTGATGATGTATCTGTGGACCTGGAGGGTGGCTTCTCTCTCTTCTATTCTGATTCTATCTCTACTAGTGACGTACCCACAGTCCATTAAGACAGAGTGTGAATAATCCAAAGGCATGTACTGTACCGTAGCCCCAATGGTGTTATTTCACCACCCAGATGGGTAGGGTTATGGTATCATTTCAGTTACCCTGAACACATTTACTACATTGACCAACAGTGTTCGGTGGGGGCACCAGGGGCTCTAGAGTCTACTCACTGATAGTAGAAATGAGGTCCAGGAAGCGTTCCTTGGGGAACAGAGGGTTCTCCAGGCCCCTGAAGTACAGCTTGAGGACCCCTGCCACTGAGTTGATGTCATGTTCATTCTGGTCTTCAATCAATGGGTCTTCACCTTGAAAAACAATTGCGCAGAGTAGAGTTATTATTTTGGAGTATCTGACCACTGCAACAGAACTGAATCTGTAAAAAGATGAACCATTAAAGACTTAATTACTGTACATAAAACATTTTAAAGAGGGATTTAAAATGTTTGCTTGCTACATGTAGGTCTTATATTCTAGAAAATAATATAAAGATATCTACTGTATGTCTGAAGTTCAATGGGTTTGTTGTGTTATTGATCCTGAGCTGTAGAGGAAAAACAAAAAGCTAATCTATCACCAATTACCCCCAGTCTCACTGCGGACCTACCTCTCTCAAATGAGTTTTTAATATCATTGACCTCCACCTGGGATCCAGGCACACGGAATATGCCCTGCTGCTGGAGCCCTGCAAGACATAGAAACATAATACTGAGTCCAAGGCTGAGCCTGAGCCCACCATTATCCCCAAACCCAAATGGCCGCTACATGAAAGACCAATGGGAAACACACAACAGAGAGCAGGAAATGTAATCTGGTCATAAATGGATGTGTTTTTTCTTCTTACAGGAGAGGGCCCCTCGGTTGGTCTGCTGCATATGGTTTCTGTTAGAGAACCCCTAATCAGTTTATGGGGGTTTCATTAGGTCTAGGGGGATAGGGGAAGGGAGGGGTCAGGGAGGGGGTACAGGCCTTGGGGCTACACCACTCTGGCTGGAGTCAGATGTGGTGGTAGACAGAAGGATGAAGATATGAGGAGGGAGGGGGGAGAGGGAAGGAAGTCCCTATGCGTGATGTGCTGCCACACTCCTGTCACAAATCAAATCAAATGTTATTTGTCACATGCGCCGAATACAATGTCCCCTGTAGCTCAGTTGGTAGAGCATGGCGCTTGCAACGCCAGGGTTGTGGGTTCGTTTCCCACGGGGGGCCAGTATGAAACTGTATGCACTCACTAACTGTAAGTCGCTTTGGATAAGAGCGTCTACTAAAATGTAAACGTGAAATGCGTAGACCTTACAGTGAAATGCTTACTTACAAGCCCTTAACCAACAATTACGTTTTAAAAAAGAATACCTAAAAAAATAAGAAATAAAAGTAACAAATAATTAAAGAGCAGCAGTAAAATAACAATAGAGAGGCTATATACAGGGGGTACCGGTACTGAGTCAATGTGCGGGGGCACCGGTTAGTCGAGGTAATTGACATAATATGTACATGTAGGTAGAGTTATTAAAGTGACTATGCATAGATAATAAACAGAGAGTAGCAGCAGCGTAAAATAGGGGGGGGAGGGGGCAATGCAAATAGTCTGGCTTGGGGGTAGAAGCTGTTTAGAAGCCTCTTGGACCTAGACTTGGCGCTCCTGTAACGCTTGCCGTGCGGTAGCAGAGAGAACAGTCTGTGACTAGGGTGGCTAGAGTCTTTGACCATTTTTAGGGCCTTCCTCTGACACCGCCTGGTATAGAGGTCCTGGATGGCAGGAAGCTTGGCCCCAGTGATGTACTGGGCCGCACGCACTACCCTCTGTAGTGCCTTGCGGTCGGAGGCTGAGCAGTTGCCATACCAGGCAGTGATGAAACTAGTCAGGATACTCTCGATGGTGCAGCTGTAGAACCTTTTGAGGATCTGAGGACCCATGCCAAATCTTTTCAGTCTCCTGAGGGGGAATAGGTTTTGTCGTGCCCTCTTCACGTCTGTCTTGGTGTGCTTGGACCATGTTAGATGGTTGGTGATGTGGACACCAAGGAACTTGAAGCTCTCAACCTACTCCACTACGGCCCTGTCGATGAGAAAGGGGCGTGCTCAGTCCTCCTTTTCCTGTAGTCCACAATCATCTCCTTTGTCTTGATCACGTTGAGGGAGAGGTTGTTGTGCTGGCACCACACGGCCAGGTCTCTGACCTCCTCCCTATACGCTGTGTCGTCGCTGTCGGTGATCAGGCCTACCACTGTTGTGGCATCGGCAAACTTAATGATGGTGTTGGAGTCATGCCTGGCCATGCAGTCATGGGTGAACAGGGAGTACAGGAGGGGACTGAGCACGCACCCCTGAGGGGCCCCCGTGTTGAGGATCAGCGTGGCGAATGTGTTGTTACCTACCCTTACCACCTGGGGGCGGCCCGTCAGGAAGTCCAGGATCCAGTTGCAGAGGGAGGTGTTTAGTCCCAGGGTCCTTAGCTTAGAGATGAGCTTTGAGGGCACTATGGTGTTGAACGCTGAGCTGTAGTCAATGAATAGCATTCTTACCTAGGTGTTCCTTTTGTCCAGGTGTGAAAGGGCAGTGTGGAGTACAATAGATATTGCATCATCTGTGGATCTGTTGGGGCGGTATGCAAATTGGAGTGGGTCTAGGGTTTCTGGGATAATGGTGTTGATGTTAGCCATGACCAGCCTTTCAAAGCACTTCATGGCTACAGACGTGAGTGCTACGGGTTGGTAGTCATTTAGACAGGTTACCTTAGTGTTCTTGTGCACAGGGTCTACGGTGGTCTGCTTGAAACATGTTGGTATTACCGACTCACGTCCTTCACTTCAAGCTGAGAGCACTAGGGGCTGAGGTGTTAAATCATAGCAGGTATGTCTCAAGAGCTATAGATGTTTTAGTAAATGGATTACCTCTACCCAGAGGATATGTCATCTGTTATGAGGAGTTCACTGTGGAGTTCATATCTTTCTATTGGTGTTTTGAATACCATTCAATACAGTCAATACAGTAAATGTGTCATTTTAATAGACTTACCATACAAATTGATGTGTCGAATACAGCTCTCAACCACAAGAGGAATAGGTTGACCTGAATCCTGAGAGCAAATCATGGCAATAGTGAGAACAAAGCATGGATGACTGACACTAACTAGAAAAGTATTAACCACAAATACTATACTGTCCATATTGATAGATTCTGATGTTATTGTGAAGCATCACTGCATAATAAAATACATTTCAGCATACTGTGTATTCTATTAATCAGAGCATTGAGTATTCTAGGCCTACCCTGCACCCCGCCATAAGGAAACAAATACCTCTTCTTGATGGCTTCATAAACAGCAGTGTCCACCAACATTCATATGAGCACCATTAAAGTGACAGATAGAAACCATTGCTATTCACAGCCCCTCATTACAGCAAGAAAACAGTCATGAAACAAGTGGAGTAGCAGTGACATGCTATTGGAGCTCATTACTACGACTGCGTATGGAGGAGAAGGCAGAAATCAGCATGTAGAGCTATTAGTGTAATAGTTTTCAGGTGGCCCCATCTACAGCACCGTGCCACGCGCCCTACCTCCCATCCTACTACCCCCACTGATAGTACCTGGTTGCGGGTACGGGCATTCCGTCTTCCCCTGGGGCAGAAAGCAGTGCAGCAAGGAGGTGCAGAGGAAGGGAAGCAGAGAAGCAACACAGTTAGAGAAGCACAGATGACAGACAGACAGAGCCCCCCCTGGAGGCCTGGAGGATAAGCACAGGTCAAGGGCCGCTGGGATGGCTTGAAATGCAGTGAGATGGGGTGCAGTGAGGGACAGAACCAACTAGCACAGGGCTCTCTACAGAGCCACTATGGGGACTATGAGACACAGTATCCTCACGTCTGAGGATAAGCAGAGGTTAGAGGTTTGTGCTACTGCTACATCTAAAAGGATAGGGAGACACTATTCCTCTGCCACCCTGTCTGTGTGCATCGTCAGAGCCATGGGAAGAAGTGGAGGTAAGGTTAAAGACAGTGGTTACAGGATGAGGTAGAGCAGTGAGCAGGAGGAGAGAGCAAGGGAGAGAGGAGGAGAGGACCCTAGCCACCCTCTCCCTCCAGCCCCACAGAGGGCGCTCATTCACACACCCCAGCCATGGGTGGGTACCTTGATGAAGGTCTCCATATTGCCGTTAAACAGTTTATGGTTATAGATGGAGCGCGGCCTAGGCTTCCGCATTTTCTGTGGTTTAGGGGGTAGAGTGGGGGGCCTGGGGAGATGACGGGTGAGGAGGGGAACAAAAACACCATATGCTGTGAAACAGTTGAAGGAACACACAAGGCTGAAATGTAGTTACAAAAACATCATCTCTCAACAGCCCTGACTTCCACCTTCCCAAATATCCCCCTCTGCTCTATTTATTTTTTGGGAAATGTGTGTAGGCGGGAGGAAGTGATCCATATCCGAATGTTGAAAATTCGACTAAAACTAGATATTTTATCACTTACTGGTGTGTGTTATTTAAACCTGATGGCTCTGCCCTGTAATTAACCCCTAGGCAGCGCTGGGCTGGGCTGGGCTGCTGGGAGTGTTGGGTCCCTGAATGTCTCTAGGGCTGGGGGCCCCTTCATAAAACCCACTCTGACTGACTTATTGAAAACATAAGAGAGGTTAATGACTCCTAATGTATAGCTGAATGTAAACATTATTAATCAGAGCTTATAAAATCAAGCACACCTGCTGATAGTTCAGGTTATCCCTCACATATACACTGAGTGTACAAAGCATTAGGAACACCTTCCTAATATTGAGTTGCACACCCCCCCTTTTGCCCTCAGAACAGCCTCAATTCGTCGGGGCATGGACTGTACAAGGTGTCGAAAGCGTTCCACTGGAATGCTGGCCCATGTTGACTCCAATGCTTCCCACAGTTGTGTGAAGTTGGCTGGATGTCCTTTGGGTGGTGGGCCATTCTTGATACACACAGGAAACTGTTGAGCGTGAAAAACCCAGCAGCATTGCAGTTCTTGACACAAACCAGTGTGCCTGACACCTACTACCATACCCTGTTCAAAGGCACTTCAATATTTTGTCTTGCTCATTCACCCTCTGAATGGCACACATACACAATCCATGTCTCAATTGTCTCAAGGCTTAAAAATACTTATTTAACCTGTCTTCTCCCTTTCATCTACACTGATGGAAGTGGATTTAACAGGTGACATCAATCAATAAGGGATCCTAGCTTTCACCTGGATTCACCTGGTCAGTCTATGTCATGGAAAGAGCAGGTGTTCCTAATGTTTCGTACACTCAGTACAGTGTGGTTAGCAGACCAATGGTACTTCGGCAAGGCCCATCATGGACAGGGCAAGCTAAAGTTTGCCTGGCTACCCAGACTCCTTGTTCTGGCCAAAGGCTATGCCACGCCCACGGACGTTAGTTTCTTCTCCGCAATGAGTCTGGATCTGAGTACCTCCCCGACCCTTCACCAAATGCAAACACATTTGGGGCCATCTGATTGGTCAAGAAACCGATGGGTTGTGCCAGAGCCAGAACACACGTGGGTAAAGCGCCGGTCATTGGCATTGATACTCTGATTGGCTAGAGACGATCCAATCGCTGATGACTTTGTTTTGTACAATGCCCCTTGTGCCCCTCATCACCACAAATGATTTCAATGATGGCAGTCTCAGACTAAAGAATGTAGCGAACGATAGAGCAGTGGAAAAATTTAGTGTGAGTCGTCAGGCTAAACCAAAGTATCATTCCTACAAGATATTTAAGTCTTATCCAAATAATATGACAAAACATGTTAAAATACACTTAGGGATTTACTTCATTAATTTCACACACACACACACAAACAGGCACACACGTGCGCACACACACATTCACACCAAGTTGTCTGTGTCCCATAGATGGTAATTTGCCCTCAGAGGGAGGTAGAGCTGACAGTGTTCAGGTTTCATTATTCAGGGCCTGGCATGGCCCCACACAACACACACAACACACACACACACACACACACACACACTAACAGCTACCCAATATGCCTGTTCCATCTGCACTGCGGCCCTGGAGCCCTTCCCAGAGACAGACAGCCCTCTCCTCTCTGCCATCCAGCCCGAACTCTAAACACAGCCTCAACCATTCTGCTCATTGTGGCTTTGCAACACATAATGCTTAGGTTTGTATTAACTCCTGGCAATAAGGTAAATGGAGCAGAAAATAACAGTTGTATGTGAACCAGATGCTCTGAGAACTCCATACTGTATGACCTGCAGTAGCTTGTTCCTTTGTTTTTTATCAGACACCCACTGACATCATAGTACCTTAAATATGCACCATGAACTTTGGATACATACATAGATGTAGGTTATGGTTCATTGGGGACTTTGTCTATTTGGCTGAAGACTTGAAAGGCATAGTGTAGGACTTTGTATATTTTACAGTCACATTTTTATATTCATCATACAATGATCATTATTACTCTAGGCCGGGATTTGAAATGGTTCAGTTATCTTCAGACATCTTACCTCGTAGTCCCACATTCAGCCCTTTCTCCTGCAAACACAGAAGAGAGAAATGTCATTAAGAATATGAGTGCATTGCATGCACAGTGCACAGGCTAACTCCTGCTTCTCTACCAGGGCTCAGTGAAGGATTTAATGG
Source organism: Coregonus clupeaformis (assembly GCF_020615455.1). Taxonomy (NCBI): domain Eukaryota; kingdom Metazoa; phylum Chordata; class Actinopteri; order Salmoniformes; family Salmonidae; genus Coregonus; species Coregonus clupeaformis. Next base: position 36,298,771 of record NC_059203.1, on the reverse strand, counting down.
GAATAGTCAAAGCTATTGAGGGAGAGCTGAATGGTCTAGCAACAACAGCATCCCTGAGACAAAGGCATTTAGCTGTCGCTGTAGAAACCTCCTAGGGCATCCTGTGGGGTGCAGGCCCGCTGCCCGGGGGAAGAAAAGGGCTCTGGGTGGGAGGTGGAAGATGGAGGACTGGGGGTACAGGGGGGGTCATCTCACACTGGTGACACTGAGCAATGTCAGCGCCAGCTCACTGAGCCCTTTGTCCCAAAGCCCTGTGCATGTCTCAACACACACAGAGACACATGTGCACGCATAAACACCAAACCTAAACTTTCACAAATAGTTTCACTTTCTTTCAAACTTTCACGAAACCCAAACTTTCACATCCCCCCCCCCTCTCTCTCTCACACACACAACCAATACACGTTGTCTAGTCTCAGGTAAACACAAGACATTGAGTATAGGTTAGGCAATGAAGAAGTCAGTTAGGTCTTATTACTGTAATCCGTATCCATCAGAAGGGCTCTCCCACTAACCACAGCTCTAACAGCTGCATCTATGAACTCATTTCAAAGCCAATAGTTAATCAAGAGTTTATTAGCTAGTGTTGAAAAAAGCCCTTTGTCTATTAAATAGAATCCACTGAGCATTGACTGAATGTGCCTTGTTGTGTACAACAAGCAATAACAGTACACTGCACTATTCCAGCATTCTGTTGTTTCCTTTCTGTCAGCTTTAGAATGAGAGACGATAGTGATGACTGACCCATTTCTCTATACATGTTGGCAGTACAGATGCCATATCTTAATTTCATCATCCTGTTGCTATCAGACCATTTCTTACATGAATATGTTATGTTGATTGTCCTGCCATCCAGGTCTCCAGTTGGTCATTTTGTACATGTATGTTGTTTACGCAATCCAAAAACCGTCAATTATAAATCGCAATCTGGGTCAGGTGGGCATGATTTAAAAGCTTGTTCTATTGCCAACATGATTAGCTAAGTTATAAAATATGATCTTACAGTGTTAGGCTTTCACAAGGCAATTCAGAGAAACAGATTGGAATTTTGGGGTGCATAGAAAGGAGTCATGACTCATGAGTGCATTCAGGTGCGTGTGCCGCAGCAAATTTTCTTCACAATAAACAAACATTAGCTCATTCTGTTCAGAACAACCCAGGGTATGACGCCATGTCATCTTGTAACTGTACATCAAACATAGTGATCATAAACGTGATTTGGAAATGTGAACTGCACATTTGGACTCACAGGTGTTTGGCTTGCTTTATTACATCAAAGCGGTATTTATTATAATCCTCAACGTCTCATCTTTTAAAATACATCAAGTCATCTTAATTTATAGCATTTCCCTCACTAACAACAAATTAGTGAGGGATGAGGGCAGCTTCTTGTCACGCGTGGTGCTCAAGTTCAGAACGGCTGTCAGTCAAAACCCATACAGCGCTGTGAAGTGCAGAGTCAGTGTAAAGGGTTAAGTGTCTTATCGTAACTACAAGAATACAGCAGCAATTGGTGACTGAAGTACTTTTGTTCAAATGAGCAGAATGCTTTATGTAAAAGCTGCAAAGTTGTGGTCTCAATATTCTAAACCTACACATCAAATACAGCGCCATAATCTAACAATAGGCAATTCATCATTATGATGGTGTATTTTGTATGACTAGCTGTAAATTCTACCTGCGTTAAATTGAGATATTCATGGTGAACCTCTCTAAAGTATATAATACAGAAGATCTGTGATTTCCACTCAGAACCCAGGAGGGTAGCTATCCCAGCCATGTTGAGTAGTTTCCATGTTGACATAGTGCTGTAGTAATCTATACAGCTAGGTCTGATGTGTGCACCATGTGGTATTCTCCATGGTCACTAATAACACATTCATGCATGTACACACACACACACACACACACACACACACAAACATACACACACACACACACACACACACACACACACACACACACACACACACACACACGCTTAATGAGCAGGCTTGATTGATCACCTGAATAATTAAACATGGTTGGTACCTGCAGCCGCCATATGGGCTATGTTCACATGAAAACACATTCAAGCAGTACGAGGTATTAGTTCATAGAGATCTGAAGATGACAGAGGAACATTAGGGATGCCTAAACTGACGAGACAAATCCATGTCGACCAAGTTTGTGCACTGTCTGTGTGCATGAGGTGAAATTGTGTGTGTGTGTGTGTGTGTGTGTGTGTGCATGGCCTCAGTTGGTTGTGCCTGCTGTCCCTCTCTACTAGGTGAACCCCTGGTGCAGTAGCAGCTGCTGAGATGGGCCTGTGCTGCTGGGAGCTGGGACATCCTGATTGATTGGGCGTAAACTGCTCACGGCTGAGGTGACAAAGGTCTCCCTGGGAGGGGTCTCTGTGAGAGGGGCGGGGGTTTCTATTACCCACACTCCTCTAGGATCCTCCTAGAGGCTACAACATACCTCTTCCCTGGTTCCCTACTGCCCCTTGAGAAGACACAAGTCCCTGTGGTCTCCTCCCTCCTCCTCAGCCTGGTTCAGCTCTGCTCATTAGATAAGAGCTCCACAACACTACTGGGCCTGAGGGCGACCATTTTACAGACCCATGAAGTATCCCAGGGATTTCTGGTTCCTAATGAGCTAGGCGTTGACACGCAAGGCCTGGCGCCTGCCATTAACACCACTGTGACCAGGAGGAAGTAGGAGCATTAAGTGAAGGGGTGTCAAACTAACATTGATGTAAATAGACATAATGTCATTGGTGGTGAGACTGAGGGGCCTTACCTTCTCCCAGTGTCTGCTTCAGGAGGTCATGCTTGGCCTGCAGTTTAATGATGAGGTTGCTGCCGTTCAGGAACTCCTTGAATTTCTGTGAACTCAGACAGACCAGATGAAGGCATCAGTGAGTGAACAGCGCTAATGGGATGTGACTTGAACAGACGTAGCTGCCTACCATCCACCACCGAGGCCAGAGAACACATTCAGTCAGTTTCACTCTGAACGGAACAAACTCAATCTGTTCCAGGGATAATTGCATTTCCATGTGATTTCGAAAGCATGGAGCTTGTCATATGTGTATATGGAATAGTGTGATGGCTGATGGCTTGATGTTGATATGCAGTACCGTACACTGCAGTGCCCCGCACTAAGCTGACGCTCAAGGTCCTTTTAGTCAGGGAGTAAAGGCTATGGTAGTACAGCCAGGTCTGTTACTTAAGTGTGAAACAGATATAACAGGCAGTTGCCCTGAGACATGGCTCCATATCTTAGGGGCAAAACAATCAGGTATGAAGGCTATGTAAAACAGGCAGGTATGAAGGCTTTGTATAACAGGCAGGTATGAAGGCTATGTGTAACAGGCAGGTATGAAGGCTTTGTATAACAGGCAGGTATGAAGGCTTTGTATAACAGGCAGGTATGAAGGCTATGTGTAACAGGCAGGTATGAAGGCTATGTATAACAGGCAGGTATGAAGGCTATGTATAACAGGCAGGTATGAAGGCTATGTATAACAGGCAGGTATGAAGGCTTTGTATAACAGGCAGGTATGAAGGCTATGTATAACAGGCAGGTATGAAGGCTATGTATAACAGGCAGGTATGAAGGCTATGTATAACAGGCAGGTATGAAGGCTTTGTATAACAGGCAGGTATGAAGGCTATGTATAACAGGCAGGTATGAAGGCTATGTATAACAGGCAGGTATGAAGGCTTTGTATAACAGGCAGGTATGAAGGCTATGTGTAACAGGCAGGTATGAAGGCTATGTATAACAGGCAGGTATGAAGGCTATGTATAACAGGCAGGTATGAAGGCTATGTATAACAGGCAGGTATGAAGGCTTTGTATAACAGGCAGGTATGAAGGCTATGTATAACAGGCAGGTATGAAGGCTATGTATAACAGGCAGGTATGAAGGCTATGTATAACAGGCAGGTATGAAGGCTATGTATAACAGGCAGGTATGAAGGCTATGTATAACAGGCAGGTACTCACAGTGAAGTAGAAGACCTCTGTCTCCTGCTGGTTGGCCCGTCTCTTGGCCACGTTCAGTTTGCTCATGTAGGTCTCAGAGGCCACAGACTTGATGGACTCAGTGGAGCGGCTATGCTGGAAGGCATCGGACACATCAAAGTCCTCCACAGTCAGCATGTCCTGCAGCGTCTGCATGGTGGCGTCCAGAGTCTTCCTCACCTACAGCAATGGGAACGATTCAACAACTGAAAAGATTGACAAACAAACCAGGATTTCCTCCTCATTCATCTGATCTAGGTCCTTTCTAACATAATAGGCCAGTTAGAAGCTTTTTAGCTCCAGGGTTCCCTATGACATGTGCAAGGTCAAGTGTGAGTGATCACTGGCATATCCAATTTCAAAGACAAATCGACCCTGAATAACAATGGGAGACCATTGACTGTAGCTGTATGACAGCTGGCAGCCTTCCTCTAGCCTAAAACAGGTACAGGGCTCATTCCTGGCAGTGTACCAGATGACCCGCCGGTCAGCCATCCATCAGAATAACAGCAGAATATGAAGAGCGTCTGGTCTGGCTGGATGACATGCAGGCTGTATGTAAAAGTGATGCAGGCTCTTTCTCTACAGCTCTGAGATTACCCGCCAGTTATATGAGACGTTATGAGACATAGGGAGATATGAGACAGAGCCGAGGCATAGCCATCAGGGCAGGCTTTAGCTAGCCAGCCAGGGCCATTAGCACCTCCGTTAGAACCTGCATCAACTCAGAGGGAGAGAGGTGTGTCTGTGTGTGTGTGTGTGTGTGTGTGTGTGTGTGTGTGTGTGTGTGTGTGCGCTGCCTGCTGAGGACTAGTCATCACAACACACAATATCCCATCAACAGTGATGCACTGTATCTACATGGATACAGTGCATCAAGTTCATTCACAAGCTGAATATACACTCTGCTCCCAGGGATTGTGTGTGGGCCACTGAAATGAAATCAAATCAAATCAATCAAATCAAATCAAATTTTATTGGTCACATGCGCCGAATACAACAGGTGCAGACATTACAGTGAAATGCTTACTTACAGCCCTTAACCAACAGTGCATTTATTTTAAACAAAAAAGTAAGAATAAAACAACAACAAAAAAGTGTTGAGAAAAAAAGAGCAGAAGTAAAAAATAAAGTGACAGTAGGGAGGCTATATATACAATAGAATAAAGTGACAGTAGGGAGGCTATATATACAGGGGGGTACCGTTGCATAGTCAATGTGCGGGGGCACCGGCTAGTTGAGGTAATATGTACATGTGGGTAGAGTTAAAGTGACTATGCATAAATACTTAACAGAGTAGCAGCAGCGTAAAAGGGATGGGGTGGGGGGCAGTGCAAATAGTCCGGGTAGCCATGATTAGCTGTTCAGGAGTCTTATGGCTTGGGGGTAGAAGCTGTTGAGAAGTCTTTTGGACCTAGACTTGGCACTCCGGTACCGCTTGCCGTGCGGTAGCAGAGAGAACAGTCTATGACTAGGGTGACTGGAGTCTTTGACAATTTTGAGGGCCTTCCTCTGACACCGCCTGGTATAGAGGTCCTGGATGGCAGGGAGCTTTGCCCCAGTGATGTACTGGGCCGTACGCACTACCCTCTGTAGTGCCTTGCGGTCAGAGGCCAAGCAGTTGCGATGAGAGCTGATGGTATCTAAAGACTGGCTGAGTTCGGGCGTGTCAGAGAGAGAGGTGACAGAGGCACAGAGGCTACAGGGCGGTCTCAGTGGGGGGAAGCAGCAGACACACTGTGGGGACGCTATCGTGAGCCCTCACCTCTTCGTTCTGGATCTTGAGCATGGTCAGGCGGGACTGCAGCTGGTGGTAGCGCATCAGGAGCTCAGTCTGCACTGGCTGCTGGGCACTCACCTGGCACACCTGAAGGGACGCATAGACAGAGAGGTATGGGCCGAGCAACTTGGTTTTTCACAAACTATCTCACAGGATTGGAAAAAGCATGCTTGCTGCTTCTGCTGGCATGAATGTGGTTTCCATGGTTTAACAAATATATTGGTTGTACTTGTAACTTGGATACATTTCGATAAAGATATAGTATGAATCTAGAAATGTACCAAATGTATCAGTCATTTAACACCTCTCACCTCGTCCCCCATGTGGGGCAGGTACTCGAAGCGCATGGGAGGGCAGAACACCTGGTTGTGCATGTCCATGATCTTGTGCTTGTCACTGCGGGAGTCCAGGTTGTCCACGGCATTCTCGACGATGTCCAGGCCCTCATGCCGACTAGTCTCCAGGTTGTACTCAGCTGACAGATAGGTCCTGAAAGTACGTGCCAGGCTGGCATGGTAGCCAAGGTCGCAGCACTATAGAGAGACAGTCATTATAGTTATATACAATAAATAACATAGGAGTAGAATATAATAAAGGGTTCGATCCCCGGGACCACCCATACACAAAAAATGTATGCACGCATGACTGTAAGTCGCTTTGGATAAAAGCGTCTGCTAAATGGCATATTATTATTATTATTATTATTAAAGGAGTTTGTCATGACCACATGACCTGACTGTAAGCATACACCTTGGGTCCAGAGGTTTCCAGCTCAGGTCACGTGTCTAAGAACATCCTGGCCCTAATTATGAACAACCTGACAAACCAGCCTGAATCCATGCCCTCATTATACACAAGTCAATGTGATAAACTCAGTCTTTAGCATGCATACGATTCAGTTACACAATTCCGCTCATTTTCTAAGAGCAAGTTACTAACCTGACCTCCAACATTAACTAAATTCCAAATTAGACACTGTTGTGGGTTGACAGGCAGAAATAGAATAATAGAATAGACCAAATTAGAAAAGCAAGTACAGTAGGACACCTAAGATAATTAGCTCAACCATGGAGCTGCATAAACTAACCTCATTACTATAGCCAAGTGGGTTTCTAAGAGGCTGGAGGGGCCTGAGTCTGACTGCTTTGTGATTCACTAAACGCTCTTTAAAATACACACAGGAAGTTGCGCTCGACTCCAATGATAAACCCCCATAGCAGCGATTGTTTTATAACAGGATCAGTGTACAATGAGGAAGGATATGGGAGCACAGAGCTCTTTATGGTACAGAGTTGTATTTCAACAGCCACATCCCATAAGAAACACACTGGCTGGCTGGAATGAGTTCCATGCTTTGATTTCATCAGGGTCCTATCATGAGTAGACTGCAGCAGGAGTGCTGACAGGCAGAATAGTGGTACTGCAGAACTGATTACATTGTTTACTTGCATGCAAAAGACGTCTGTATTATATTTCCATTGATTCGGATGGACAGGGCTGACTTCTTGCAGTGTGGATGTCTGTTTTGATGTCTGGCTGCTAGTGACTGTTTCTGTGTGGCATGACAAACAGGCCCTTATCCTCTGCCCAGCTTGTGGCGGCACAGCACAGCGAGTCATGCTCACAGTCCCTTTCCCTGCAGCGCGGCAGGATTTGGGATGACATGGCCCCTTTCGCTTGCCAGACACAGGAAGCTGCTCTAACAAAGTGACCCAGCACAGAGACACAGCCACCAATCAGAGGTCTCCGTCTGGCAGACCCCTGTGTAGCCTACAGCTCCTGGCTAACTCTTTCACTCTTCACCCAGTTGATGTTTAGAACCATTTAAAGAGAAAAATCCTGGATGCAATCTATCTCATTGCCAGAAGTCTGGCCAGCCTCAAGCCTCTCAGTTCAATCGCATCATATGTTTCTAGGCATACCGTACTTTAAATATGCAGGATCTCTGTATCCAACTCCCTGACCTGTTCAGAGTATCAGGAAAGGCCAGGCAGGCCTGGGGCAATACCACAGTAACCACATAGCAGTAGACCGGCAGGGAGGTGGGGGAGGACATCTGGGGGTAGATCCACCAGGTAACCTGGGGCTGAATGATCCCTGCCACAACCACCAGGTAACATGAGGCTGAATGATCCCTGCCACAACCACCAGGTAACCTGGGGCTGAATGATCCCTGCCACAACCACCAGGTAACCTGAGGCTGAAAGATCCCTGCCACAACCACCAGGTAACCTGGGGCTGAATGATCCCTGCCATAACCACCAGGTAACCTGAGGCTGAATGATCCCTGCCACAACCACCAGGTAACCTGGGGCTGAAAGATCCCTGCCACAACCACCAGGTAACCTGGGGCTGAATGATCCCTGCCACAACCAGCAGGTAACCTGAGGCTGAATGATCCCTGCCACAACCACCAGGTAACCTGAGGCTGAATGATCCCTGCCACAACCACCTGGTAACCTGAGGCTGAATGATCCCTGCCACAACCACCAGGTAACCTGGGGCTGAATGATCCCTGCCACAACCACCAGGTAACCTGGGGCTGAATGATCCCTGCCACAACCACCAGGTAACCTGGGGCTGAAAGATCCCTGCCAACCACACTGGTCACACTGCTGCCTGCATACACAGAGCCTGTGTGTGTGTGCATGCGTGTGTGTGTCTGTGTCACCCAGGGTCATGTTTCACCATCAGTGTGTTTTGCTTGGCTCCCTGGGAGAGTGTGGTGTGTGACAGTGACAGGGCCACGCTTCGCTCCACGTCTCTCAGCACAGCTTCCAAAGGGGCCTTAGCCCTCCCAGATAGATGAGAGCATGACAGAGGGAGGAGAGGAGAACAGGGGTAAGAGAGGGAAGAGAAGACCAGGAGGAAGGCATTCTGACTGTCAACACTGAACCATTCCCTTGACAGGAAGTCATCATTTATATTCCAGAAGAATCATAACAATGCCTTTTGGGTGGTAACATACAATAGGAGTGTAATGTATACCTGGCAAAGCCATTCAGTTAGGCATATAACAACAGTACTACTGGGTGGCTTAGAACAAAACTGTTGTGTTTGAGATTAAGAGACACAAAATGGAGGTAAACACTTTCAGTCAAACCAACAGAGCAGCTTGTAGCAATACAGCAAATGGGCTGAGAACCGTGAAACAGATGGTGAGAATATCTAGTGTAGCAACGTTAGACCAACATTAGACAATCCCAGCTGAGAGACACAAACCAACCTGTGTGCCTATCGCATACTTACATCAATCATATCAGAGACATCGTGGATGTAGTATTTCGCCACAACGGCATTCGTTGCTGCCAGGTTCAACAAATAGTCATTGCGGGCTTTAGTGCACTTCAGCTTGTTTTCGGAGTACTTGGCTTGTCTCTGGGGGAAGGAGAGAGAAATGGAGAGCAGACAAAGAGGGGCTCAAATAGAGTCCATGAAATTAAGCAACATTGAGTGGGCTAAATGGTATTTGCACAATAACATAGGAGGATTGCTGTGCAGCCTTATGGCCTGGCATAGTGTTGTCAGGAAAGAGGTCAGAGGGGTCCACTGTAAGAGAGGTTCTTTAAGAAGCTTCCTGTAGACAATAACAGCATCATAAGTGGTCTACCCAGGCTGGTCCTTCACAGTCCCACCCTCACAGCCATTCTGTCTTTCTGCTAACACTTGGCACAACAATCTGCACAGCCCATATGTGAACAATGAAACAGCCATAAAATACTGTTTCGGTTCAGTTTGCTTGCAAACAAAAACAAACTCACACAAACATTCACTCTAGTGTTCTCCAATTGTGCTCACACATAAAACAAGTCATGTTTATAATGTGTCAATGAGAAGTAATCTACGAGAATGTGTATATTTCTCATTGCGCAGTAGATTCACAGTGCAAATAACACAAAGCTCTAGATGGTGCACCGTCTTTGTTGTTATGGTTAACTGGACATGTTGCATCTGCTTAAGGCATCCAGCTGGGAAATATTCAATGATTCATAAAACTGAATAAGTAGTCGTCTGCTGTTCACATAGCATCACTAATGGATGTTAGTAGACCGATACATAATGGTATTGACAAAATCAATTGACTTAAATGGAAAGCAGTGGCACAGAATCATTGAAACTTGGCTCACAAAGCAGGACTAAAGAGAGAGACAATTTAACAGCCAAACATTGACGTGTGTCTGCGTGTGTGTGTTTGAAACCACTCCTTATCCTCTTCCAGATGGATAATACTGGATAGCATGTACTTCAAATATACAGTGGGGAGAACAAGTATTTGATACACTGCCGATTTTGCAGGTTTTCCTACTTACAAAGCATGTAGAGGTCTGTAATTTTTATCATAGGTACACTTCAACTGTGAGAGACGGAATCTAAAACAAAAATCCAGAAAATCACATTGTATGATTTTTAAGTAATTAATTTGCATTTTATTGCATGACATAAGTATTTGATCACCTACCAACCAGTAAGAATTCGGCTCTCACAGACCTGTTAGTTTTTCTTTAAGAAGCCCTCCTGTTCTCCACTCATTACCTGTATTAACTGCACCTGTTTGAACTCGTTACCTGTATAAAAGACACCTGTCCACACACTCAATCAAACAGACTCCAACCTCTCCATGATGGCCAAGACCAGAGAGCTGTGTAAGGACATCAGGGATAAAATTGTAGACCTGCACAAGGCTGGGATGGGCTACAGGACAATAGGCAAGCAGCTTGGTGAGAAGGCAACAACTGTTGGCGCAATTATTAGAAAATGGAAGAAGTTCAAGATGACGGTCAGTCACCCTCGGTCTGGGGCTCCATGCAAGATCTCACCTCGTGGGGCATCAATGATCATGAGGAAGGTGAGAGATCAGCCCAGAACTACACGGCAGGACCTGGTCAATGACCTGAAGAGAGCTGGGACCACAGTCTCAAAGAAAACCATTAGTAACACACTACGCCGTCATGGATTAAAATCCTGCAGCGCACGCAAGGTCCCCCTGCTCAAGCCAGCGCATGTCCAGGCCCGTCTGAAGTTTGCCAATGACCATCTGGATGATCCAGAGGAGGAATGGGAGAAGATCATGTGGTCTGATGAGACAAAAATAGAGCTTTTTGGTCTAAACTCCACTCGCCGTGTTTGGAGGAAGAAGAAGGATGAGTACAACCCCCAAGAACACCATCCCAACCGTGAAGCATGGAGGTGGAAACATCATTCTTTGGGGATGCTTTTCTGCAAAGGGGACAGGACGACTGCATCGTATTGAGGGAGGATGGATGGGGCCATGTATTGCGAGATCTTGGCCAACAACCTCCTTCCCTCAGTAAGAGCATTGAAGATGGGTCGTGGCTGGGTCTTCCAGCATGACAACGACCCGAAACACACAGCCAGGGCAACTAAGGAGTGGCTCCGTAAGAAGCATCTCAAGGTCCTGGAGTGGCCTAGCCAGTCTCCAGACCTGAACCCAATAGAACATCTTTGGAGGGAGCTGAAAGTCCATATTGCCCAGCGACAGCCCCAAAACCTGAAGGATCTGGATAAGGTCTGTATGGAGGAGTGGGCCAAAATCCCTGCTGCAGTGTGTGCAAGCCTGGTCAAGACCTACAGGAAACGTATGATCTCTGTAATTGCAAACAATGGTTTCTGTACCAAAAATGAAGTTCTGCTTTTCTGATGTATCAAATACTTATGTCATGCAATAAAATGCAATTTAATTACTTAAAAATCATACAATGTGATTTTCTGGATTTTTGTTTTAGATTCTGTCTCTCACAGTTGAAGTGTACCTATGATAAAAATTACAGACCTCTACATTCTTTGTAAGTAGGAAAACCTGCAAAATCGGCAGTGTATCAAATACTTGTTCTCCCCACTGTACATGATTCACTAACTCAAATTGCACATGTCCATTATCATGCATCGGAGAAAAGGGGATTATGGCTTGATTGTCTCCTCTCCCTCTTCAACTTTGTTTGGAGGTAGCTAGGAGGATTCTGAATGAGACTGCCACTGTAGCCTGCAAAATTAAGTTACTAGGCAGCGCGAAGAGAAATAACGTTCATAGTTACAGCAAGTTAGAAATAGTGAGTGTGGTTGGTATGGTTCTCCTGGCAGCATCTCTGTAGAGATGGCAGCCTGAGGAGGGAGGAAAGCTGTCGGCCTGACAGCCTTTTGATTCCCTGAGCTGCACTGATAATGGAGATGCATTTGCATGAAGAAATTCCCCCTGAAAATCAAATCAAATTGTATTTGTCACATGCGTCGAATACAACGGCTGTAGGCTTTACCGTGAAATGCTTGCTTATGAGCCCTTCCCAACGATGCAGCTGTCAGAGTGCATGTATGTGTATGTGTCTAGCTGTGGACCCATGCTCTGGTCGGTCGGCTCCGTCTCAGAGTGGTGAGCTTACACAATGGACCTGCACCCACTCTCACACAGCCTTACTATCTTCTCATTCACGTACTACTAAGAGGGTCTCTCTGGCCCAAAATGGGCCCACCATGATTCAACCCGCCGCACAAAATACCACTTACGGAAGTGACTAGGCTGAAAACATACAGAACTAGCAGCAGTCCCAGCCAACAGCTCTTACGGTCATCAAGCCTTGGTGTCACCCTCACCTTCTCCTTCATCTTCTCGATCTTCCTGACAGAGCTGCGTCTCTGGGGCCGGTCCTCGTGGCGCAGCAGGTGTACGTTGAGGTCACCAGACTTACTGAACTGCTTCTCCTCCTGCTTCTCAGCGTCCTTCAGCTTGCTCTCAGCGCTGATGCTCTCTGTGTGGTACATGTGGTAGGTCTTCATCACCTGGAGGAGCAGGAGCAGGACACGGGAGGATGAGGAGGGTGTAACAAAAACTGGACATAGAGTGAACAAATGGGTGACCTGAGGTGACACCTAGTTTCAAATGTTTAATTTTAATCTACATACTAACAACAAGCTGCATGATATAGTCCCTTCAACTTTGACATGTGGAAGCTGTTATTTGCCCCTTTGTTGGCCTAAGCTCAGTGAGCGTACACACACGCATACACACGTACGTGCACACACACAGACACACACAAATTACACACACTGCAGGGTGTTTGTTTCTACTTCAGTGTTCGTGTCCCCCATATAGCGAGCAGATGCCAGTCAGATAATGTTTTCAATAGAGCATGACTGGCAGACAGACAGACAGACAGCACAGAACAGTGTCTAACCATCAGACAGACAGACAGACAGACAGACAGACAGACAGACAGACAGACAGACAGACAGACAGACAGCACAGCGGGTCTAACCATCAGACAGACCGACAGACAGACAGCACAGCGGGTCTAACCCTCAGACAGACACAGACAGACAGCACAGCACAGTGGGTCTAACCCGCTGTTCTGTGCTGTCTGTCTGTGAGGGTTAGACCCATTGTTCTGTGGTGGGGCCTCAGGAGGTCTTGGTGGCCCATTCTGCATCCTTGTAAAGTAGAGCCCTGATGTGCGCAACATCTTAAAATGCCTCCTGTGCGTGTTACTCGACAGTGAGGGAGACCCAGTACTATAACTAGATACACCCCAGGATGTTAGACTGACTGAGAGCCTGACATTAACGCTAGGTTGTTCTCTTCCAGTAGTTAATGCTCACTTTGTGTAGCATCATGTGACCGGATGGTATGGCTCCCTTTAATCTGGAAAGAGTACTAGACACTTATGAGACCATCACAGGGTTAATGGGTTAGTTTGGGTTATGTCAACTCACATACAGACAGAATCTCTACTATTTCCAGCTGACTGCTACTGTATGATAGTAAGGTTTCTTAGTCAGAAGAACAGCATATTTTCGTCATCTAGTCAATGCTTTGTTCAACAGAGCTCCACTGCACAAGGAGTGTAAAAAAAAAAGACAAACATTTGAAAGACAAACACTTCAAAGAAAAAACACAAAGCAAAAACAAACTCTAATCTACTCTGGTATATGACAGAGCTCAATGTAGAAACAAGTCACTCCAGTATTTCGAGAAACTAGGCTAGCAGTGTGCATCCCTAGGTTGGCAACCAATTTCTCCAACAACGTGAAAATAAAATAGGGTTTCCAGTCAACTTTGAGCAGCAACTAAAAGACCTGCAGCTAAAGACAAAGTCATTTGCAGGAACATTGAGGTGAGGCAGGGTTTACCTTCCAGGAGGTGTGTGTATGTGTGTGGTTACTGTATGTCTCCACTCAGACAATGCCCTAAGGCAATTTTACTTAAGAACACGCTCTCTGTTTTTGCACCGATGAAAGCTACCAGGAACATATTCCATTGTGGATATACAGACAGACGTGATTTCCACTTAAAGTGAACCGTGGCTGCAGCATTGAAATGTTAATGCTGAGACCTCACCCAACCTAACATGACAGACAGATAGCACAGCACAGACAGAACAGAATAGTGGGTCTAACCCTCAGACAGACAGACAGACAGACAGACAGACAGACAGACAGACAGACAGACAGAACAGAACAGTGGGTCTTACTTTTAGAATTGGAATTTGGTTTACTTTCTGAATTGCCTGGAATTGCAATTTCCACTTAAAGTGAACTGTGGCTGCAGCATTAAAGAGACCTTACCCAACCTAACATGTTTCCGCAAATGTGCCACTTTGATATTTTATTCTGTGTTCTATGAGCCTGTGAATTAAAGCCAAATAGTTTTCCCGTAGTTTTTCAATTGGAAAATATGAATGTGTTGTGTGAGGAGACCTGTCACAATAAACATGTCCATTATGACTAACAATTACCATGACAGTCAGAGGAGCACCCCGGAATGAAACTGGAGAGAGATGGAGAAACTGGGCCTGTTGTGGCACTGAGACGGTCTGTATCAGACTGTTATGCTCATCTCAGACCCAGGGTGGAGACTGAGAGAGCACATCATCTCCATCATTTTCTTAATTTGTTGAAACAAATTTACTACCAGGGTGGTGTGGTGCTGCATTCATTAGACAAACAGCCTCTAGTTGAATAACAAATGAACCAAGTGAACTGCAGCAGGATTTTTGGTTCCTGTACTGTCTGGATCAGCGCAGCCAGGTGAGTAATTGACTCTGTGATCCACTAAAGAGATTGAAGCTCTTTGCTCTCATTTCTCATTTCAGATTCACTATATGTAATTCAAGCCACGAGCATCAAGCCTCACGCCCTCAAATCAATATCTGTCTCAGCAGCAGCAGCAGCAGCAGCAGATACTTTAAACAATGTTTGAACAATAGCTTAAGCCTTAAATCACACCCCTCTGTGTTAGTGCATGTGAAAGGCATTCACAAGGCATTCTGCAATTCTACTTCTGACTAAATATGTGGTATCTGAGGAATTTATGACTTTGCTAACGTTTTCAAATGGTATCTTGGAGGATGTTGATTCAGCTTAGGGAAGCATCTGGGGAGCAGTTTTATAGGGGCACCCCATAAAACAGAGGAAGTCTGTTGTGTGGAGTCATGGGATTGGTCTGTATGGGAAAACACCCATATCATGGTAAAGATTATAAATACTTGGTTGAGACAAAGGAGGATAGAACAACATATTATTTTTGAGTCATTGTTCTCCAGATGCCTGGAGACGTCTGTAAACTTATGCTGAAATCTTGTGATATAAATAAACCTTTATAATCAAAGTACAATGTAAGCGGACTCCTTGGTCTCACAGCAAAGATTAGCATTATTCTTTATAAACAACAGAAATGGCGGCGAGGAACGTTTGGGACGTGATGCGTCTCTCCAGTGTTCCATTCATGTGCGGCGAAGTGACTCCCGCCCAAGACGCCGGCTCATAAGGTGAGATTTCTCACAATTTTGTGCGCTGGTTGGTTCGCTTGCTTATGGGTGTGTGCGCTGGAGAAATGTACCGTTTAAAAGACTTATGTGTGCAGATTTTGCTGTTATTTGCTGTGGGATAGGAGTCCGTTCTAAAAATTCTAAATTTGCTTGCGCTGGTAACAACGCAAACAGGGGGGGAGTGTCTATAACTATTGAATAATATAATGAAGGAATAAGGCCAGGGTAAATGTATACAAATTAGACCATTGCGAATCTATGGAAGCCTCTAACGAGGCGATCATTAGGATGGGCCGAAAATCCTAAAAACACGTTAGGTGTATTTAGGTGAGTCCCGGGGGCTTGAGGTTGTGGTATATATATTCGGTTGCAAGTTACCTCTCAACATGTGGTTGACTAATTATATGATTGATGTGACCGCTCATCGACATGTCCGCGACCTCGTGGTAGCAGAAATTTAGGAACAATGGAATTATACGGCGCAATGTAGGTAGCATACTGCCTTAGAGGTCCATAGGAATGGGACGAGCCTCTTAAACTGTGTATGTATGTGTGTATGGGAGAGAGAAAAATGGTGGAGTGGAGACGTGTCTGAGCTGTGTGTCAACTCATGTTGGGATGGAATTTGTGTTGGAGATCTTGTGAGTCTCCGTGGGTGAGAACGTTGGTGGTTGTTAACTATATGTGAGCCCCCTGGAAGGACGTTAAGGTTAAAAATGTCATGACTCTCTATAAAAAGAGAACGTTTACTAACTATTAGAATATCATGAGCCTACAGGGAGGAGTTTTTAATAGTGTATAGAGATGTTTTGTAATGGATAAGAAAATAACTATAAATCTGCAGATTAGGATAAAGGGAAGTTAAGACACTTCAAAGTAGGATTTGTGTTCAATGTCTTATGTGGTTTGTGAGCTCTGTTAAATGTTACTGTTTGCCTCATGAAGAACGGAGGTAAAGTTGGCGTGTCTACTTTCTGTTGTTTAGCTGGGAGGGAGCTCCATCCACTCTGAAATCGTATTGGTGTATGAACTACGCATGCGCGTGATTTTATGACCTTAGAGTTACGTAGGGCAAATATGCCACTCCCCTGTCTGCACTGAGCTGCTGGGAGACGCAGACTCAGAGCAGACAAAGAGAGAGAAGATTTAGACACTAATAGTGTATTCTGGTTGTTAAATCGGCTGTTGTTTAGCGATGAAACTGTTTTCTTGAGACCTATCGAATTGATAAACTATGTTGACGGATTAAAAATAAATAAAATAAAATGTTATTGAGCTATTTATACTATTCTTGAGTTAAGTTGTTTGCTTATTTCTTAGAGCGAATGTGACTAGAGGGGTATTGAATGGTTGTAATAACCCAGTGAGTGCAAAAACTACTAAATTATTGTCTGTTTCTTTGTTCTTCTGTCATATGAGAGAGGAAGGAGGAGACAGAGAGAGAGAGAAAGTGCTGACGTGTACATCACGCGACAGGGTGTGCTGCGACAGGGTGTGCTGCAACAGGATCAAGTCAAACTAAGGCCAGTACTGTTCTATTTACAAAACTTACCTTCCCATACAGGATATTTTGTGTGCCTAGCATATTTGATGTTGTGACAATTTGACAGGGACTTGGCAACAGACTGATCAATTGATGTAATTGCATATTGGAGTTTTTGTGAATAAGTTGGTTTGATTAGAGTTGTGTTGGGAATCGAGTACTGACATTATTCTGTAAAATTAAGGTCATTGGGTGCTTATTAAGCAATTGGTTTGTGAGTACTGTAGTGTTGCTGGATTATAGGTCTTTCTTTTTTGGATTGCTCTGAAGTTGACTACTTTCCTTTACTTTTCCTGATCGGATGTGATAAGATTGCCACTAATTAATAAATTGGTAAAATAAATAAATTTGAGAAGAAAAAAAAAAGAAAAAAAAAAGTTTTATAGATATATTGATTGATTGATTAATTACTTGTTTAATTAAATTAAAAAAATTAAAAAAAATAAAAAAATTAAAAAGGGAGGGACCCATAAGCTATATAGTCTAAATAAAATAATTCACAATAAAGGAATATAAAAGAGTTGTTACAATGGGGAAAAAGGACATCAAAACTATGAAAGTAATTACTCCTGTTGATGTAGTACAAAATAGTAATCCTCTAGTTAATGGTATTGCAAGGTTATCTGGAAAATGGAATAAACGTTGGCCTGACATTGAACAACCATGGCCAGTGGAAGGGACTCTTAACCCTGACGTCATCAACATAATGAAAGTGCTTCTGTCAATTCATAAGGCAGATCAAAAGAAAGGGGGAAAAAGGGAACAACGTAAAGAAAAGAGACAAAGAGAGCTGGGTGTTCTTAAGCTGTTTGAAAATGAAGGACAAAAACTGATGAAAGATACCAACGATAAAATAAACAAAGATATAGAGAAAATTGTAAAAGCAGTGAAGGTGACAGAAAAACTAATGACAGAAGTCAGTACACCTTTCTCACATACGGATTCAGCAAAAAGACCCCCACCTTATGAGAAAAAAGTAGAGTTTAAGGACGTCTATCCTCAGCTTCCAGTGATCATTCAGGAGGGTGATTATTGCATCAGAGATGAAGATGAACGAATAATAGAGAGAGGACAAGCAGAAACGACCATAAAAATGAATCCAAACTCCAAAAGTAAGAAAAAAACGAGATGTCTGGAAACTAAGGGTGGAGTGAGGTTCAGGAGGATGGAACTTGAAGATGATGATGATGATGATACAGAGTGATTCAGAAGAGATCATGGGTGGATATGACCCTGTGATCAGACGGAGGTTGGCCAGAGCGGAAAGAAGGGGTGATGGATGTTTGAAGAAGAAGAATACAAGATATTCCAGTTCTGATGAAAGCGAAGATGAAGACAGCGATAAAGATTTGGAGATTAAAGATGCTTCATATTCAAGAGGATTTTATCCTACAATGACTAGCACAGAAGAAATAGAAAGAGATATAGACCGATGCGTATCATGCCTGGATAAAGTGAATAATTTAGAAGAAGTAAGAGAACTGGAACAACAACTCAAGAAGCTGAAGATACAGAAGAAAAAACTGCTGAGAAAAGGACCCCAAGAATTGGAGAAAAAGTATACATTGAGGCCAAGGAAAGAGGGCACCAGTAAGAAGATGATGCCAGTGATCATTCAAGGACAAAACCTAGAATATAAGCCTTTTCAAAATACCGATATGTCAGATATACTTGAGAAGCTGCCTACTCTTCAAGATGGAGCCTATCCTTGGATTTCAAAATTGGAAGAAATTATGGTGGGAACACAGTCAGCCATAGGAGACATTAAGAGACTTTTGGCTAATCTCCTTGGGATTCCAGATATGTAAGAAATATTTCAGAGAGCTGGACTCAATAGATATGTGGGGACTGCAGTGAATGATCCTGAATTGTTGGCTGCAAGTAGGAATCGGCTGTGGAGAGCACTGAAAGATATGTTTCCAACAAATGTGCATCCTGACAACATTCTGATTGATCCACTAGGACAACAAGAAAATCCGAGAGCCTATGTGTCAAGAGTCCATCAAGTGTGGAGAAATATTACCGGAAATGATCCAGATGTGAGTCAAATTGAGCAGTCAATTTTGAGAGCTAAACTGCAGATGGGACTGCCCTCACCAGTAAGGAGCAAACTGGCAGAGGTGGTTGGACTTGGAAGCATGACAAAAGGCGTCTATACAGATCATATAGCCCATCAAGTGGATCTGTACAGGAAAAAGGAACACAACCAGAAATAACAGGACCAAGAAACTCTCAGAAAACTCAATCAAATACAACTGGTGGAGAATAAGAAGGAGAAGAAAAGCTTTGGTTATGAAGAATCAGTGTGCACCAAATCAACAATCACTGCCACAGCTTCAACCGGACCAGTTCCAACCGCAATTGTACCAGCCACCAATAGTGGTACCAGTTGTTTCATATCCACAGCCAGTTTCTGGACAGACACAGAATTGGAGAGGAACAGGAGGAAGATTTAAGCCATACTTTCAGCAATCTTAAGAAGTGTGTTATAATTGTGGACAGGTTGGTGACTTTGCTGTGAGTGTAATGGGCCAGAAGGAAACACTAGAAAGAATTTCAGAGGAAGATACAGGAGCAAGTGAAGATCATCTGGAGGACAGGTGAACCCCTATAGGGGCCCGGAGCAAGGATTCTAGGGGTGCCCAGAAGATCCGAAAGGGGGGTGTCAGCTAGCTGGTAGCATCAGGACCGGAAAAAGATCCAACAATTGAAGTGAAAATAAACAACGGACTATGGGAAGTGATGATGGATAGCGGAAAGGCTTTTATCTGTGTTCAGCCTGAAGAGGTTACACATCTCCCTATGTCCAATCAACTCATTAGGACAATCGGATTCGAGGGAGTAAAACAGCTGATTCCTCTTACGGAACCAATTGAGCTCTGCTATAAAAATCTAAAAAATTACAATACCCATACTGGTATCAGAACATACACCTATTGCATTGTTGGGAAGAGATGCATTGTGTAAGTTGAACTGTACAATAAGATGTACACCAGACGGCTGTCTGGTAGAAGTGCCAAAGGAAAAGGTTTACCAATTGTTGATGATGACAGAGATGGATTTGTCTTTAGTATTCTGGATTAGAAATCTCAGTGAAGATTCTTTAAAGAAGGCTAAGGTTAGGAGAAAGATTACAAAGGAGTAGGGTTTTTGGGAACCATATTGGCTTGAAAAGATTGACTATATCATAGGCAGGAGGAAAATCTGTCTGAAAAATAATGTTTACAGGGGGTAACTGTTATTCTTGGTTACATTCCTACACCAAGAGGTGCATAAGATGTCAAACTAAGCTAAAAGATGCTCAGTCGTTTGCCAAGTCTGTGTGTAAAGAAGTCATAAGCAGGTGGGGATTAC
The DNA here is from genome assembly GCF_020615455.1 of Coregonus clupeaformis. Lineage (NCBI taxonomy): Eukaryota > Metazoa > Chordata > Actinopteri > Salmoniformes > Salmonidae > Coregonus > Coregonus clupeaformis. The sequence continues at coordinate 36,278,308 of NC_059203.1, read as the reverse complement.
CCGATCACATATCCTAAAATTAGTGGGAAAGGAATTTGTGGATAAATCAGTGAAATGGTTTTTGAAAAAATGAAGAGAAAAGTCAGATTAAAAAGTTACGAAAAATAGGGTTGAAGTAACTCTGGGACAGTCAGCTCAGCTCCCATGTAAGTGCACGAGAGAGAACAGCGGTGAAGGGAAATTTAGAGTTCAGTGGGAAGATAGATATGGCAGGAGTTTAGATCTGTTAGGAGCAGTTGCATTGAGAAAGTATGCGTTGCTGAATGATAAGAGAAGAATGAAGATTGAGGGTGATTGCCGTATCTATATTTACAATTCCCAGCAGGAAGATCAAGGTGATTATAAATGTATTTTTATAATCAACAGTTTGAAAGTGAGGGATTAGAGTTGGGACTGAGAGTTGATGTAGTGACACTAGTGGTGATAGATGGAAATACAAGTAAAGAGTTCAAAGCTTTAGGGAGAATGGATGAATCAACAACAATGACATCAACACTTCAGCCTATTATAACAACAGTGAGAAGCAATTCAACTCTTTCAACATTGACAGTTATTAAAGCTATAAATGTATCACATTTGATTACAAGGGAGCCAATCGCTCCAGCACCAATTTTAGAGGAAAAGACTGTCATTAGGGTTAGGATTGGTGGTACAGCTCATCTTCCTTGTAGATGTGAGAGATGGAGTGGGGTGGTGACGTTCCTCCCACATGGAGAGATAATTATGGAGAAGAAGTGTTGTTATCAGGACCAGAAGTAGAAGCTGTGCCCCCTAGTCAAAGGAAGTATATTTTGTACAACGATATTAAGTGGAAGAGGGTTATGAGTGATTGCTCACTTATTTTGCGTAATGTTACATGGAAAGATCAGGGAGAATATATGTGTACTTATTTAGTGCAAGCATTAAAGTTTGTTCCGGCTAAGAATTATTGGTTAAAAGGCTATGTAACTCGTAAGGTGACGCTTATGATGGAAGATATGAAGTCTGTTGAAGCTTCCACAGTCACCAAAGGAGTTCAGGAGAAGTATATTACAGTAGCCACTCCAACAGTAAATAATACACAGAGGATATCTGTAACTTTCCTACTGGAAATAGTTAAGAGTGTTAATACATCAACTAAAGCAACTATTTTAATAGCAACTTTGAAAGAGATTAATGGTACGACGGCAATAACAAATTTTGGAAATATGACACAGACACCAACAACAACTTTTCTGAAACTAAAGGATGTAGCAAGAGTGACTCAGGAGTTTATGATACGGATGGAGAGTGCTGTCAATGGTAGTAAGGATAGTGTTGAGATAGGAGAGCAGATGGTAGTAGAGAATGATGTAGATTCATCTGAAATAGTGCAGAATACTATCATGGAGGTACAGGATGAGTTCTTTGATTTTAATGGAAGACAATAAGATATATCTGATCAATACCGCTCGTTAGGGAAGAGAGAAACTAAATGGAAGGCATATGGATTTGATTCTTCTGTTTTGCAAATTAAGGATGGATGGGCAGGTAGGAATCTTTGGTTCCAGCAGTTAATTCATTCTGTAAGATCAGTGAGGAATCTTGAGGGTCCATGTCTGTTGAGAATTCCAGCACCAGGCACATGGGGGTCTATCTTAGAGACGATAGCTAAACCTCTATCAAGTACGTGTCAATCTTATGCTTTATCATGGCTGTTGTATCAGCAACAATCATTAACAGATACAATAATGTCGTTGTCGAAACATTTGTTTAGGCCTAGGTTTAAGTGTTCTTGGTTAAATGAATTACCCTATGTGAATTTGTTAGATGGGAAGGAAAATCAGTTAACAGCGATTCCTGAAGCATTGGAGGTGAAACCAATGAGGGCTAAAAGCTGTTTTTGTTCTAATAAAACATATGTTGGAAAGGGTATGTTTATGGGAATATCAGATTGTGATGATTATATGATGACTTTGGGTAAGCATGAACATAAGGTTAGTAATGATAAATATAATGTAACTTTTTATGTTCCAGTTAGTAAGAAGAGCAGGACTTTGATGGTGAAAGATCAGCTTTTGCCTGGTAATGTGACTATTGGGAATTTTAGAGATATTTGGTGGGTTTGTTGTGATAAAGCGTATATATTCTTACCCTATGGATGGACAGGATATTGTTACATGTCGACGTTGAAGCTTCCATATGAGGTTTTTACCATTAAAAGAGGGGAAGCACCGGACACAGATAAATCTGAGTCTAGGTTTGGAAATAGGGTGAAAAGGGACATGGCGGAATTTCATAGTCTGGAAGCCTACCATTGGAGGATAAGTCTAGGAGAGAAGTGGGGACTGGGACTTTTTCCATGGTATGGTGTAACATTTTTGGCAGATCACATTGATAATATTACCTATACTTTGCAGGGTTTTGCAAATGAAACGATAAGAAGGTTTAACCTTCTGTCGAATACTCAAAGAAGTCACAGACTGATGCTGTTGAAACATGACATGGCTCTTGACTATATTTTAGCAAAACAAGGTGGCTTATGTTTGGCTATGAATTTGACGGGGGATGATTGTTATACTTTGATCCCAGATAGTTCCGATAATATCACTAGTGTTATAGATGCATTGAAGAATATAAGGGATGCGTTTGGTAGATCTGAAGGAGCTGGATGGTCAGCGAAGGCTTGGTTGCAAGATCAGTTAGGCCCAGTGGGAGCAGTGATGGTTCAGATTTTAGTAGCAGCTCTGAGAGCGATGTGTGTGATGTTTTGCTTTTGTACATTGTTATTGACTTTTGCGAAGGCTATGATATTGAGATGGGTTGGAGTTGTGATGCCTGGAGATAACACTCAGATGCCGTTGTTAACTGTTACTGATCTAGATGAAGATGAACAAGTGGGACTGGATGGAGTATTGATGGATAGATATCCATTTTGAATATCCGATTATTTTTCAAATGTTTTAAATATTAGTGTGATTTTAGTATTTTGTGATGAATCAAAGGGGGGAAATGGTATGTGATTCATTTTATATATCATTTTTATATTTTTAGTTGATATTGATGTTTAAATTTGAATGTGTTGTTTTGCAAAAGATACTGTTTGGTCTTTTCTTTTCTTCCAGAAGCATATGGGGGAATGTGTAGAGGGGATTCAAATACTCAAACATGGACAATATGAAAGGACAATATGAATGGACTGGAGGAAGTGGAACAAGGAAGGTGTGGAAATGTTCCGATTCCATCATCAACGATGCATTGGAAGTCGACACTGCTGAGGAGATGATGTGTAGTGGACTACATTCCAGTGTCTGCAATGATATATAGACATATTTGCATGTGTAATACATAATTTGTGTCATATTCTTTCTGTATTAATTTTTGTAGAATGATATTTGCTGTTATTGGGTACATGTGGGGATCTCAGATGTTTTTGTTTATTTCGTGGATGCTTAGGGGTCTAGGCAGGGATAGAGAGAATCCACAGGAGGGTCCGATGGGTTGACCAGCCTGAATGTGGACATTTTTGATTGTATTTTGTTTGCTGAGGCTTTCATGTGTATTCAAATTGCATCATAGTTTCAAATGCATTGATAAAGATTTATGAATTGATCTGGAGTACTTAGGTGGTTGCCTGGGGCAGAGGGGCCGTGAGAGAATTTTACTGTCTTGATCGATTGATGGATATTTGGAAAGAAGGCTGCCAGACAGGTTTTTCGCTCTCACACTCCATAAAGATTTGTTCATATTTCATAGAAATGTATTTAGACTCCATAGAAAAATGTGTTTTTGGTTTATTGTTAAAGATACTCAATACGATAAATTGTTATTTGTCATAATCCTATTCTTTTTGTTTTTGAGACTTAATTTGTCTCGAAGGGGAGAATATGTGGTATCTGAGGAATTTATGACTTTGCTAACGTTTTCAAATGGTATCTTGGAGGATGTTGATTCAGCTTAGGGAAGCATCTGGGGAGCAGTTTTATAGGGGCACCCCATAAAACAGAGGAAGTCTGTTGTGTGGAGTCATGGGATTGGTCTGTATGGGAAAACACCCATATCATGGTAAAGATTATAAATACTTGGTTGAGACAAAGGAGGATAGAACAACATATTATTTTTGAGTCATTGTTCTCCAGATGCCTGCATACGTCTGTAAACTTATGCTGAACTCTTGTGATATAAATAAACCTTTATAATCAAAGTACAGTGTAAGCGGACTCCTTGGTCTCACAGCAAAGATTAGCATTATTCTTTATAAACAACAAATACATTGTTGCTTGCAGTCCATAAGATCGGTCATCTGATTACCAATTAGCTAAAAGCGTCAAATGTTCTAGGAGCTAAATTGCTCCGCTTGTTTTTTTGGCGCCCGGTGCTTTCCAACTGAAATTGTATACAGAGAATAACTATATCAATAGTGGAAACCATAATCATCATTATCATCGCCATCAGAGTCTTTCAGAAAAAAGTAACTGCTGTAGGTTTCTGATTAGTTCGATTTTTGATTGGGCACCACGAGGCAAATGGGGCTCGAAGACGAGAGGGACAATTTGAGAGCCTCTCCCCATTATCATAAAACATTATCATGGCTATTCTATCTGATAGCAGCCAACATATTTAGCCAAGCCATGGCTGGGCTGGGCCTAGCTATTGAAGAGCAGGGGGAGTAGGAGAATAATGATATGTTCCTCTGTCTGCTCTCTGATGCATTTGGACAATTCTGGCTGTGACCTTGAAATGCACACCACTGCTGGAGCAACCCCCCTGAGCTGTACCCCACACAGGGTAGTGGCTTGGACACCAGTTAAATCCACTTCAATCAGTGTAGTTGAAAGGGAGGAAGAAGGATTTTTAAGCCTTGAGACAATTTAGACGTGGATTGTGTATGTGTGCTATTCAGAGGGTGAACAGGCAAGACAAAATATTTAAGTGCCTTTGAACGGGGTATGGTAGTAGGTTCCAGCCACACCGGTTGGTCTCAACAGTTTCCCGTGTGTATCAAGAATGGTCCACCACCCAATGGACATCCAGCCAACTTGACACAACTGTGGGAAGCATTGGCATCAACATGGGCCAGAATCGACACCTTGTAGAGGCCATGCCACAACGAATTGAGACTGTTCTGAGGGCGACTCAATATTAGGAAGGTGTTCTTAATATTTTGTACACTCATTGTATATTTTACTTTACTGGGTAAGGGCTATAGTGCATTACAGGTGAAAGTCTGTCTTTGGTCCTTTGGCCCTGATCTTTGTTGATTATCTTTTTGTTTCTCTTTAAAATTAGGTACCTATTTGTAACTCTCTACAACCCCTTTTCACGGCGTTGTGGTGGACATGTCCTTTGATAGCCTGTCACTCATGACATCAGATTAATAACTCATCCAGTCTGCTGTCCTTGGGGGGTAGCTAGAGGACTGCTGAAGCTGCCTGGAGCCTCTCCAGACATGGGCACAGTGTCTCCTTCAGTATCAACTTCACAACTCGAAAGGCGGGCACAAGCACAGTGTCACACAGTGTGCCCTTCATTTCTCCCTGGTAACAATGGAAAGTTTACAGAAGAGTTAATAAGGCACAGAGAGAAGCCCTGACGGACACATAGATACAGTAGACCCGATGGTAGAGCAAATGGTGGTTAGAGAGTTTGCATTCCTGTTACTTTGGGCCCAGCCACTGGCATCAGAACAGCCTGCAATGTGGATGTGATTTGAGCTGCAGCCTGCAACTGGCCCACTTGGAGAGAAATGCAATGTTCCATTCCATCATTATAACAATCACCCTCCCCCTCCTCCTCCTCCTCCTCTCTCCCCCTCCCCTTCCCCCTCCTCCCCTCCCCCTCCCCTCATCCCCCTCCACCTCCCCCGCCTCCTCCTCCCCCCTCCCCCTCCTCCTCCCCCTCCTCCTCCTCCTCCTCCTTATCATCCTCTCCATCTGAGCTAAACACTGCAGTTGGAGAGAGAGAGAGAGACAGAGAGAGCGAGCAAGCGAGAGAGAGAGAGAGAGAGATGGAGAGAGAGAGAGCAAGAGAGCGAGACGGAGAGAGAGAGAGAGAGAGAGACAGAGAGAGACAGAAAGAGACAGAGAGAGCGAGCGAGAGAGTGAGAGAGAGAGATGGAGAGAGAATGAGAGAGACAGAAAGGGAGAGAGAGAGACAGACAGACAGAGAGACCGAGACCGAGAGAGGAACGCTAGCCTCATCACATGGCTCTCAGTAGAGGCCCTGATACTGGCTGTGTCTGGATGAAGGGATGCATCGAGAGGAGAGAGGGATGGATTCTGACAGGGGGGAGAAGATGGGTTTTGTTGTACTCATAGTGTAGAGTTAGTTTGATTCTGACGTGAGGAGGAGATTGATTTAGTTGTACTCACAGTGTAGAGTCCATTTGATTGTGACAGGGGGGGGGGAGATTGGTTTTGTTGTACTCACAGTGTAGAGTTCGTTTGTCACTTTAACCAGCTCCTCGTGCATCTGAATCCCAATGTCCTTGCTCTGAAAAACAAGGGGTTGGAAAACAGTTAGGGCCAATGCACATCAATCAATGCACTGCCATGTATTAACAAATAGCAAAAATAGTGATGAATATCCTGTACCAAGAAACTGACAGGAAATGTTTTTCAGTGTGTGGGTGGTGATCGACACTGGATCGATTTGAATCTTGACAGCAGGTTAAGAAGGTGTACATACAGTACAGAGAGAGACACCCTGAGAATGAGCATAGAGTATAAACATGTGATGGATGGACAGAAAAAGAGAGACTTCCTGCCAGACCAGCCAGTGGAACACAATCAACCACTAGACTAGTGAATTAACTACTTCCCCTCTGGCCTCGCTCTCGCTGTGTGAAGAGTGCTGGAGTGTGTGTGGTTTCATGTTCCACCCCGCGCTGCCTCTTCTTGTGATTATTACATGTGGGCTATGTTTAGCTACTGATGTTTAGGTGTTGATTGTTAAAGCTGCTGTTCAGTTGTGATGCTTGATGGGTAAATGTCACATCCCTCTCCTTATGAACTGCCACCTCTGATCTGTACTGAGTGCATGGGAAAACACCCCCACTCAACGGCTGAACCATCAACATCAGCAGGTATAGTGTTACCACTTACAGTGGGGGAAAAAAGTATTTAGTCAGCCACCAATTGTGCAAGTTCTCCCACTTAAAAAGATGAGAGAGGCCTGTAATTTTCATCATAGGTACACGTCAACTATGACAGACAAATTGAGAAAAAAATCCAGAAAATCACATTGTAGGATTTTTTTATGAATTTATTTGCAAATTATGGTGGAAAATAAGTATTTGGTCACCTACAAACAAGCAAGATTTCTGGCTCTCACAGACCTGTAACTTCTTCTTTAAGAGGCTCCTCTGTCCTCCACTCGTTACCTGTATTAATGGCACCTGTTTGAACTTGTTATCAGTATAAAAGACACCTGTCCACAACCTCAAACAGTCACACTCCAAACTCCACTATGGCCAAGACCAAAGAGCTGTCAAAGGACACCAGAAACAAAATTGTAGACCTGCACCAGGCTGGGAAGACTGAATCTGCAATAGGTAAGCAGCTTGGTTTGAAGAAATCAACTGTGGGAGCAATTATTAGGAAATGGAAGACATATAAGACCACTGATAATCTCCCTCGATCTGGGGCTCCACGCAAGATCTCACCCCGTGGGGTCAAAATGATCACAAGAACGGTGAGCAAAAATCCCAGAACCACACGGTGGGACCTAGTGAATGACCTGCAGAGAGCTGGGACCAAAGTAACAAAGCCTACCATCAGTAACACACTATGCCGCCAGGGACTCAAATCCTGCAGTGCTAGACGTGTCCCCCTGCTTAAGCCAGTACATGTCCAGGCCTGTCTGAAGTTTGCTAGAGTGCATTTGGATGATCCAGAAGAGGATTGGGAGAATGTCATATGGTCAGATGAAACCAAAATATAACTTTTTGGTAAAAACTCAACTCGTCGTGTTTGGAGGACAAAGAATGCTGAGTTGCATCCAAAGAACACCATACCTACTGTGAAGCATGTGGGTGGAAACATCATGCTTTGGGGCTGTTTTTCTGCAAAGGGACCAGGACGACTGATCCGTGTAAAGGAAAAGAATGAATGGGGCCATGTATCGTGAGATTTTGAGTGAAAACCTCCTTCCATCAGCAAGGGCATTGAAGATGAAACGTGGCTGGGTCTTTCAGCATGACAATGATCCCAAACACACCGCCCGGGCAACGAAGGAGTGGCTTCGTAAGAAGCATTTCAAGGTCCTGGAGTGGCCTAGCCAGTCTCCAGATCTCAACCCCATAGAAAATCTTTGGAGGGAGTTGAAAGTCAGTGTTGCCCAGCGACAGCCCCAAAACATCACTGCTCTAGAGGAGATCTGCATGGAGGAATGGGCCAAAATACCAGCAACAGTGTGTGAAAACCTTGTGAAGACTTACAGAAAACATTTGACCTGTGTCATTGCCAACAAAGGGTATATAATAAAGTATTGAGAAACTTTTGTTATTGAGCAAATACTTATTTTCCACCATAATTTGCAAATAAATTCATTAAAAATCCTACAATGTGATTTTCTGGATTTTTTTCTCGTATTTTGTCTGTCATAGTTGACGTGTACCTATGATGAAAATTACAGGCCTCTCTCATCTTTTTAAGTGGGAGAACTTGCACAATTGGTGGCTGACTAAATACTTTTCCCCCCCACTGTAATAGCCTATATGATGTGGTCAAATACAATCATGCAGTTCATTGATGTCTTTCCATCTATCCATGCAAGTAGATGACATCAGTAAAGCTTAGAAAAGGCACAATCAGATGTTTAATCTTTCCCTGTTGTCAACCAATGTCCAGACTGTCATTCTGTCATGTTATGTACAGTGTTGTTTTTCAAAAGGAGCCTTGAGAAATAAGCTGTAACTGATGGAAGCTTGACTTGTCAGTGAAATTGAGTTCTCCTAACAGCCTTCAAGATGGATCAGGACTCTGAGTAATGTGTTTTACAAAGGACATACACTCAGTGGCCAGTTTATTGGGTACACCAACCCGTTCACGAAAATGGTTCGCTCCTACAGACAGTGAGTGACATGGCCGTGGCAGACAGGTATCGAAGCATTCAGTTACTGTTCGATTGAATGTTAGAATGGGCAAAACAAGAGACCTAAGCGACTTTGAGCGTGGTATGATCGTCGGTGCCAGGCACGCCGGTTCCAGTATCTCAGAATGATGCGACAAACAAAAAACATCCAGTCAGCGGCAGTGGGTGAAAACAGCTTGTTGATGAAAGTTCGAAGGAGAATGGCAAGAATCGTGCAAGCTAACAGTCGGGCCAAAAACAGAAAATAATGGCGCCGTACAACAGTGGTGTGCAGAACGGCATCTCGGAACGCACAACTTGTCGGTCCTTGTCACGGATGGGCTACTGCCACAGACTACCACACCGGGTTCCACTTCTGTCAGCTAAAAACAAGAATAAGCGGCTCCAGTGGACCCGCGCTCACCAACACTGGACAATTGAGGAGTGGAAAAACATTGCCTGGTCCGACGAATCCCAGCTCCTGTTGCGTCATGCTGATGGCAGAGTCAGGATTTAGTGTAAGCAGCATGAGTCCATGACCCCATCCTTCCTGGTGTCAACGCTACAGGCTGGTGGCAGTGGTGTAATGGTGTGGGGAATGTTTTCCTGGCACACTGCAGCATTTACAGCCATCCCACACAACTTAGCTATTGATGATGAGAGTGGGAACACACCTGGTATTGTGGGAGCTCAGTGAGAGAAAGTAATTGCTAGCATGGCTGTACGTGCCACAGAAAGCAATCTGTTCCTAGATTGAGACTACAGGGGCGTGTGAATCCACCTACACAACACATTACTGTGTTCACAGAAAACGAAGTAGGCACACAAAGGAAATAACACCTTTACTAACTTCACAGAAGTACGACTCTGACTAACCTTTTCTCAGAAAAGTTTTCTAGAGCAGAGACCATGAGTAATTACTCTCTCAAACTCTCACGGTTAACAGTACCTTTCATTACTACCCACACACACATGTAGGACGTTTCACGCTTCCATATTGTCCCCAAAGCCTCCACTGTCTAAGAGTCCCTACTGTTCCAGGCCCTAGCTCTGTGTATACTGAATCTGATATATGGTCCCTTTATGTCCATGTCTGCTAGGATTTATGGTTCTGCCTGCTATGGTGGCCCTCTGTGGACATAAATCATAATGGAGGGTAATACTGTGGGATCGATAGAGTCAGCAGCACTGCTACACACTGACTCTACAGCACAGAGCCAAGCACCAGGGCTGATCGCTAAACACACACAAGCCTCATACACTCACACTGAATCACACACACACAACCATATACACATACACACAAACACACACACACACACAAACACACAAAGATGCACATAAGCTCGCACGCAGGCACACATACACCCTTTTCATGCTTGACCGCACATCATCTATTTTTGTATGGGTTACGCAGAACAGGTTGAATTCATATCCATAACAACCAAGCCCTAACATACGCAGGCTGATGACGAGTCAAAATTGGAACATGGAATCAATCATGGAGGGAGGGGCTCATAGCAACAAGAGGAGGGGCCAGCTGAGATGGAATTTTCGGAGCTTTCTTTGATTGGACAATGCCTGTGTCCCACTAAACCCTTTAAAATATATTGAGAAAAGATGGAGAGAAAGAGAGAGAGAAAGAGAGATGTAGCCAAATTGTTATTTTCTTTTACCGTCATCATCAGAACTGGGAGGACAGGGAACATGTCCTGTTAAATCAGATATGAAAGAGCCTTGGCCTGAATGTGATAAGAAATACAGTACCGGTCAAAAGTTTGAACACACCTACTCATTCAAGGGTTTTTCTTCATTTTTTTATTTTCTATATTGTAGAAAAGTAGTGAAGACATCAAAACTATGAAACAACACATATGGAATCATGTAGTAACCAAAAACAAATCAAAATATATTTTATATTATTCAAATAGCCACCCTTTGCCTTGATGATAGCTTTGCACACGCTTGGCATTCTCTCAACCAGCTTCATGAGATAGTCACCTGGAATGCATTTCAATTAACAGGTGTGCCTTCTTAAAAGTTAATTTGTGGAATTTCTTTCCTTCTTAATGCGTTTGAGCCAACCAGTTGTGTTGTGACAAGGTAGGGGGGTATACAGAAGATAGCCCTATTTGGTAAAAGACCAAGTCCATATTATGGCAACAACAGCTCAAATAAGCAAAGAGAAACAACAGTCCATCATTACTTTAAGACATGAAGGTCAGTCAATACGGAACATTTCAAGAACTTTGAAAGTCACACTTAACCAGCATGGCTACCACAGCATTCTGCAGTGATACGCCATCCCATCTGGTTTGCGCTTAGTGGGACTATCATTTGTTTTTCAACAGGACAATGACCCAACACACCTCCAGGCTGTGTAAGGGCTATTTTACCAAGAAGGAGAGTGATGGAGTGCTGCATCAGATGACATGGCCTCCACAATCCCCCGACCTCAACCCAATTGAGATGGTTTGGGATGAGTCGGATCGCAGAGTGAAGGAAAAGCAGTCAACAAGTGCTCAGCATATGTGAGAACTCCTTCAAGACTGTTGGAAAAGCATTCCAGGTGAGGCTGGTTGAGAGAATGCCAAGAGTGTGCAAAGCTGTCATCAAGGCAAAGGGTGGCTATTTAAATAATCTCAAATTTAACATATATTTTGATTTGTTTAACACTTTTATGGTTATGTGTTATATGTGTTATTTCATAGTTTTGATGTCTTCACTACTTTTCTACAATGTAGAAAATAATTTAAAAAATAAAGAAAAACCCTGGAATTAGTAGGTGTGTCCAAACTTTTGACTGGTACTGTATGTGAAAGCCTCCTGGCAGCTGTTGAATGGCATTTGTATGCATGAGTGGCTGTAATGTCAGACACTGCAGAGAGAGAGAATGTAGAGCAGAGCAGAGCAGGGAGTGGACAATCCTGATGCAACACACAGTAAGAATATAGATGTGACAAGTCAGATAGTGCTGGCCTACAAATACACCCCACTGAGACCTTGCAGTTCTCGACTGAGCCATGGCTCGACATGGGTGCTTTAATTAAGCAATAATGCACGAGGGGGTGTGGTATAGCAGCCTATACCATAACCTATACCACACCCCTGGGTAGCCTAACGGTTAAGAATGATGGACCAGTAACCGAAAGTTTGCTGGTTTGAATCCCTGAGCCGACTAGGTGAAAAACATTTTTTTTTTGTCATACCGGTGGTATACGTAAGGGATAATCGACGAGGGGCTATGCGGAGTGGAATGCAACTGACCTTCCACGGAGTTGCATTATTTTCCAGAGAACGCATAGAGCCCCGAGTTGATTATTCCTTTTATACCATGGCTATAATTTAACACATTTGCTGCTAGAAATGTGTTCATTTGCTGGTAGAAATGTGTTCAACATCCTCTGAAGTAGCTAGCAAGTTTACTAGACAGCTACAGTAGTTGCTGTGGTAACCAAACAAACAGACTTGCTAGTTTATCTAACCAAACCATCAGTCCTAGCTTGCCATTATGAAAATTAAATAATGCCAATAATGTTTTCAATTCAACTTTTGCTTTCATAAGCAGCTCAAACATAGAACATGTAAGAATAAACTACAGCCATTGAATTCTACTGTGCAAATATACTGTGCGTTATTTAAGCAATAAGGCCCGAGGGGGTGTGGTACAGTGGGGAAAAAAAGTATTTAGTCAGCCACCAATTGTGCAAGTTATCCCACTTAAAAAGATGAGAGAGGCCTGTAATTTTCATCATAAGTACACGTCAACTATGACAGACAAAATGAGAAAAAAAAATCACATTGTAGGATTTTTTATGAATTTATTTGCAAATTATGGTGGAAAATAAGTATTTGGTCAATAACAAAAGTTTCTCAATACTTTGTTATATACCCTTTGTTGGCAATGACACAGGTCAAACGTTTTCTGTAAGTCTTCACAAGGTTTTCACACACTGTTGCTGGTATTTTGGCCCATTCCTCCATGCAGATCTCCTCTAGAGCAGTGATGTTTTGGGGCTGTCGCTGGGCAACACGGACTTTCAACTCCCTCCAAAGATTTTCTATGGGGTTGAGATCTGGAGACTGGCTAGGCCACTCCAGGAACTTGAAATGCTTCTTACGAAGCCACTCCTTCGTTGCCCGGGCGGTGTGTTTGGGATCATTGTCATGCTGAAAGACCCAGCCACGTTTCATCTTCAATGCCCTTGCTGATGGAAGGAGGTTTTCACTCAAAATCTCACGATACATGGCCCCATTCATTCTTTCCTTTACACGGATCAGTCGTCCTGGTCCCTTTGCAGAAAAACAGCCCCAAAGCATGATGTTTCCACCCCCATGCTTCACAGTAGGTATGGTGTTCTTTGGATGCAACTCAGCATTCTTTGTCCTCCAAACACGACGAGTTGAGTTTTTACCAAAAAGTTATTTTTTGGTTTCATCTGACCATATGACATTCTCCCAATCCTCTTCTGGATCATCGAAATGCACTCTAGCAAACTTCAGACGGGCCTGGACATGTACTGGCTTAAGCAGGGGGACACGTCTTGCACTGCATGATTTGAGTCCCTGGCGGTGTAGTGTGTTACTGATGGTAGGCTTTGTTACTTTGGTCCCAGCTCTCTGCAGGTCATTCACTAGGTCCCCCCGTGTGGTTCTGAGATTTTTGCTCACTGTTCTTGTGATCATTTTGACCCCACGGGGTGAGATCTTGCGTGGAGCCCCAGATCGAGGGAGATTATCAGTGGTCTTGTATGTCTTCCATTTCCTAATAATTGCTCCCACAGTTGATTTCTTCAAACCAAGCTGCTTACCTATTGCAGATTCAGTCTTCCCAGCCTGGTGCAGGTCTACAATTTTGTTTCTGGTGTCCTTTGACAGCTCTTTGGTCTTGGCCATAGTGGAGTTTGGAGTGTGACTGTTTGAGGTTGTGGACAGGTGTCTTTTATACTGATAACAAGTTCAAACAGGTGCCATTAATACAGGTAACGAGTGGAGGACAGAGGAGCCTCTTAAAGAAGAAGTTACAGGTCTGTGAGAGCCAGAAATCTTGCTTGTTTGTAGGTGACCAAATACTTATTTTCCACCATAATTTGCAAATTATGCAAATTGATTTTTTTTCTCAATTTGTCTGTCATAGTTGACGTGTACCTATGATGAAAATTACAGGCCTCTCTCATCTTTTTAAGTGGGAGAACTTGCACAATTGGTGGCTGACTAAATACATTTTTTCCCCACTGTATATGGCCAGTATACCACGGCTAAGGGCTGTTCTGGACACAGCCCTTAGCCCTATTATATTGGCCATTTACCACAAACCCCCGAGGTGCCTTATTACTATTATAAACTGGTTACCAACGTAATTAGAGCAGTAAAAATAAATGTTTTATAAAGGCCTTGAATGTTTATAAAGGGAAATAATGCACACTCTAGAATGCCCTTCAAGCCAATCAGAAACAAGTATTCAACAATGCCATGGTATAAGGTCTGTTATAAACTGGGTGGTTCGAGCCCTGAATGCTGATTGGCTGAAAGTTGTGGTATATCATACCACATACAGCGGTTCCTTTTTATAAACATTCCTTTTTACTAATCTAATTACATTGGAAACCAGTTTATAATAGCAATAAGGCACCTCGGGGGTTTGTGGTATATTGCCAATATACCACGGGTAAGGGCTGTATCCAGGCACTCCGCGTTAACCGTGGTATATTGGCCATATACCACACCCCCTCGGGCCTTATTGCTTAAATATACCACAGCTTTCAGCCAATCAGCATTCAGGGCTTGAACCACCCATAATTACATGAAAATGTTAGCGAACTACCTGTAAAAGCGTCAAACATGTCCTTATCAAAAAGCTTGTGAGACCTTGAGAATGTTCCAGAGGTGTGAGAAACCAGTTATTACCATACCAGACAGGCAACCTAGACAACCAGTACTGGTTCACAGTCCAGCAGAGGCCATGACTAACTGGTCTAGCTCTAACCAGACTCAGAGGCTACTAAACTGTGGTCCTCTGTAGCTCAGCTGGTAGAGCACGGTGCTTGTAACGCCAGGGTAGTGGGTTCGATCCCCGGGACCACCCATACACAAAAAATGTATGCACGCATGACTGTAAGTCGCTTTGGATAAAAGCGTCTGCTAAATGGCATATTATTATTATTATTATTATTATTATTATTATTATAAACCTCCAACAGAGAACACCTCACTGAGGGGAGATACTACAACAAAGACCTGTGTCTTTTTCCCTGGACAGATCAGGTCTAGAAAAGGCCTAGAGTTTTTCCTGGTCAGGTCAAAGGTCAGATCACATGGTCAGGAAAATGGCACTATCTATGAGGTATTCATTTATGACTGTCTGGATATCAGAAATCTTGGGCATCACTGGGTCTTTCTTTCATGGGCTGCTTGATTCACTTGTAGCCTATTCAGCTCTCTCCTCCATTAATTTGCTTGACAGCTACAAATCTACGCAGCATATTTCTTTAACATGTTATTCATTGTCACCTCTAGGCCTGCCAGTGAGTGCGCATAGCTCCATTCATATTACCAGCCAGAGGAAAAGCTACTTGAGGACAGTTGACTGACTGACAGGAGGCTGTGTTGTTCTGTTTTCAGCCCTGGCTGGTGCTCTCTACAGCATGTGTTGCTTTTCCCCCAATTCACATTCCTGCTGACACACACACACACAGTAGTGTGTGAATGGAGGATGGCAGTGCGGGCTTGGTCTCACCTCCAGGAAGGCCTGCCAGGTGTAAACAGGGGTCTGGTGTTTGGGTTAGACCTCAGTCAACCCTGCTACTCCACTACTACTCCACAGGCCACATGGAACCGACAGAGGTATACAATGTGCTGACACACGGGTCAGCTGGTAATGCAGCCGCTCAAAAAACATCACTGCTCACATAGTCTCAGAGTAGCCTACCATCAATCTGTATACTAAAGTTAGAGTATGGAAAGGATGGAGGCAAATTGCTTTCTTTCAGACTCATTTCAAAAGGCCTGGTTTGAAAGCTGGTTTGAATGCGGTTCTAACCAAAAAAGCAATGAGGCCTGGTGTTATTTGTGTATGATTACGATCTTAGAGAAAGACCAATCGACATGCCCATTACTGCTCAGCAAACTCACGATAAAAGCCAGAGCTCTTTTGTATCTTTGCCTCTGACCACATGGGCACTGGTGATAAGGAAAGGAGTAAACAGAGGGACAGACAGAGGGAAGGACGGACAGAGGGATGACTGACGTATTAACTGACCTTCTTGAAGAGGCGGATGACATCCTCGCTGATCTGGGCAAGGCGGACGATGACGTTGTTGGTGTAGATGTCATTGAGGGTGGCGTGGTCCCTGCTCTCCCTCCTGGTCTGGTTCAGTACCAGGTACCAGCAGTTCACACTGGACAGCAGGTGCTGGTCCTTCCTGAATACAACACAGAGAGGAAGTGACATTAGAGTGATTAGCAATGCAAGTGTTACTGTAACATACTGTACATACCTGTGGTATGTCTCTGCTTTTATCATTTCAATATTTCAAAGGTCTACTATCTGATTAGGGAGTCTATTCAACAGGCTCAACTGATAGGGGTATAAACAGACCAAAAGTGATGGTCAGAGCAAATCTCTGAACTCCCACAGCAGAACCCTTTGACACCACCCTCATAATTCATTTTCATTTTGTGCACCAGACAGACTGACAGGTTGATGACTTGCCATTAAGTTGAGCATAACCCATCCCCAGTAAATGTGAGTGAGTACATTACCCACGGTTGCACTGGGTAGTCAACACCCACGCATGCATTATGATTTTGTCTGTGACAGCTTTTGTTGGAGTAAGAAATTAGGGCTACTAAGGCTGATTCCAGTTCACACTAAACAATACAGCTGCTGCATGATCCCATTGTTGGCTGACTGCAGAGACTTAACAACACTGACATCAGACATCATAGCACTCTCTCTCTGCCTCGGTCTCTCCCGACTCTCTCTCTCTCTCTCTCTCACTCTCCATCTCTCTCTACCTCTCTACCACTGACCCTATCTCTCTTCCTCTCTCCATCCTTCCCTCCCTCATTCCCCCTCTCTATCCCCCCTCTCTCTCTCTATCCCTCTATAGTGATCGCACTAGGCCAGAACAGACGCCATTAGTTTCTCTTGCAGCGCTCTGGTCTGACACGGCATCGATTACTTAATTCCTTAACGCTGGTAACCATAATGAACCTGAGAGACATGCACACACACACACACACACACACACACACACACACACACACACACACACACACACACACCCCTGTCCCCACCCCTGTCTAAACCCTATCTCAACAGTAATCAATCAACAAACTCTGGGGAAGAGGACAAAGAGGAGAGAGGGGTCTGAGGCAGAGTGAGGGAGATAGCAGGATAGGGCTTCACTGAGCCGGGGTGAAAACTGCACATGCAATTACTGCAAATAAAAGGGATGAGCACTAACATCAAAGGCTCCCCTCTACAGAGCACTTCCGCAATGTTAATCACTTCTAATGAAGCTGATATCTGTCTGTTCCAGAGTGCTGCTACCATTATCCCCCACTTACCCCCACAGCAAAACACCACAATGTACACAGCTAACATGCTGTACAGCCATATGGTTCTACCACAGCCATACATACTGACACTCGATGACTCTGGTGAGATGCTATTGCAGGTAAACTCAGCTGTCCCAAGATTAATCTCACCATTTGAGGAAGAGGAGGAAGGATGCTTGCTGTGAAGAAAAAGTTGGGCAGAGAATCATATTATACTTTGAAAGCAAGCTTTCAGATTTCGCATTTGGAAAGGTCTGATTGAGCACTGTCCATCGGATCATGGTTTAGAAATGACTTTTACAGGGGGACTTTGTCAGAGAAGCAAGCCAAACACGTTGGTTTGGAATCAAGAGGGATGGGAAAAGTAATTCTCCAATCAAACCAAATTACAATATGGGCCAGTCCAATAATCAAGAGGTCACTAGTAATAATAGGACTATTAAATTGAACTTTGCGTTGCTATGGCAAAGGGATTAACGGTCTCAGAGAGACTAGATAGAGGAAACATTAGGCCTGTGGGTGACTCTCTAACCACAATACAAACTCAATGTGGTGAAACATGTTCTCCTTGTCTTCTGGGATGGCCGATTTCCTGTTTCGGCACCTTATTCTGCCGGCACCTTATTCTCAACCAGTTCTGGTTGAGTCACCTATCTGGCTATGAGAGCTGCAGCTCCTCGCTGTGTAATTGGTGTTTGTGGATGAGAGGCCAGAGATGCTTAATCACATCCTTAAGCACGACCAGGCTCATACACACACACACACTCTCTCTCCCCACTCCCAGTCGCTCTCTCTCTCCCTCTCTCTCCCTAGCCATCCAAACAACAAGGCTCTATTCACAGGGCTCCCTGTCTGAAGTACTGTACTCCTCCTCTGCTCGGCTAGGCAGGAACGCTGAGCAGGCATCTCCAAGCCCCTGTAATCCCTGATAAAATATTCATCTGCCCGTAAAATCACTGTTTTCCCTGATTATTAAAATAAAGTCAGCTGTTTAGCGTGACAGCAGCTCAGGGCTAGTTGGGTGTTGCCTGGGAGAGTGAGAGAGGGAGAGGGAGTTCCAACGCTCTGTGACAAAGCAACTGTGTGTTCAAAGGCGCTGAGGTATTTGGGCATCTGGGTCCACAGCCTCAGCCTTATTATTATTCACTAGAACAAGTACAGAGTTTTGAGCTACATACATACAATACCTTAGCTGCCTATTCATTGTGACTTTCAATGCAGCATTGAAACTGCAGACGCTGCAAAAACCCACCCACACCACGAGACCATAATTATAAGCAGAGCCTCCGAAAAGAGACACATCTGAGAATCTGGCCAGGCCTGTCACCGTTTCTCTGGGTCCTGGGTTAAACCCTTTTCCTGAGGAAATAGACAAAAGCAAGAAAGCTCTCTTCTCCCCAGCTGCTATCTTCATTTCACAGAAAGTGGGAGCAGAAGGCAGGCAATTAGACCTGTGTGGCTGCAGCAGGACACATCTCTTCTCCGAGAGGGAGGGAGGGAGCTGAATATTTTCAACCAGTGATAGATGCAGCCCACTGTGGCCCTGGTTTTATAGTACTAGAGCACAGGGTTGCAAACCCACAGGTCACAGCTCTAGTATAAGTCATACAGGGCCTCCTCATTCTCAGACCTCACACTTTACACTATATCTCCTCCCTGTGTCTCCAGGTCGGCTGCAGCCAGCTCTCCTTCCTGTCTTTCTGGATGGTTGAGTGTCAGTCAGCAGCCTGACTGCAGGGTAATACAAAGCTTCAAAGGGTTCAGTCCCCCCAGTCATTATGGAGTCGGGTATCATTAACATGGAGAGGGTGGAGGATGAGCTCCCTGGCTCTCTAGAGGAGTGAGGGGTAAGGAGAGGGGAGAGGGGAGAAGAGAGAGAGGAGAGGAGAGGAGAGGAGAGGAGAGGAGAGGAGAGGGAGAGGAGAGGAGAGGAGAGGAGAGGAGAGGAGAGGAGAGGAGAGGAGAGGAGAGGAGAGGAGGAGAGGAGAGGAGAGGAGAGAGAGGAGAGGAGAGAGGATAGGAGAGGGGTTAGGAGAGGGGTTAGGAGAGTGGAGGAGAGAGAGAAGAGAAGAGAAGAGAAGAGAAGAGAAGAGAAGAGAAGAGAAGAGAAGAGAAGAGAAGAGAAGAGAAGAGAAGAGAGGAGGAGAGGGGAGAGGAGGAGAGGGGAGAGGGTATGAGAGAGGAGAGAAGAGAAGAGAAGAGAAGAGAAGAGAAGAGAAGAGAAGAGAAGAGAAGAGAAGAGAAGAGAAGAGAAGAGAAGAGAAGAGAAGAGAAGAGAAGAGAAGAGAAGAGAAGAGAAGAGAAGAGAAGAGAAGAGAAAGAGAGGAGAGGAGAGGAGAGGAGAGGAGAGGAGAGGAGAGGAGAGGAGAGGAGAGGAGAGGAGAGGAGAGAGGACAGAGGAGAGGGGAGAGGGGAAAGGAGAGGGGAGGGGAGAGAGGAGAGGAGAGCCTCTCTACAGCATCTGGCTCATCTGTTAGGACAGGGATTACCTAACTTTTTCACTCGGGGCCCCCCTTCCAGCATTGGGGAACATACCGCAACCCCCTCTGTGTGTGTGTGTGTCTTTGGAATCTGAAAATGCCTTGCTAATCATTTAATTCTCCATAATGTAGTCTATACCCTTAACAAGTTTAAGTGATGTGTAGAAAAATGCTCACTCTTTATTTACGGAAGCATAGGACTTCCACAAGGAAGTGTGCATTATTAATCACACCAGGGCTGCTTCCCAAATGGCACCCTATTCCGTATATAGTGCACTACTTTTGACCAGGGCCAAGAGCTCTGGTCAAAAGTAGCGCACTATATAGGGAATAGGGTGCCATTTGGGACGCAACCCATAACTTAGAGCTCTTTAAAGAGCTTTTAATCCGCTCTGCACTGCTTATCTCAGCAGAACCTATTTTTTGGGGAAGGAAGGCAGTGCCAACATTTGATAGCAAGCAGCTGCAGACTAGGCCAGAGCAATGTGGTGGTGGTCCTGCTCTGACCCCACCACACCACAGAGGAAAGACTCAGTGATGGGCGCTGTACAGATGATGAGGGGCTGTACAGTCAGTGGGCTGGGTAGGACTGGTTTGCACACAGATCAGAGGACATATGGTTCTCATTTATGTCCGTAGGTTATAAATGGATTGGTTCAATGCTATCTGTATAGAGAGAATATGATGTACAGAACATACTGGAGTCTATCCTAAGGAATATTCATTCTAACCACTTGGGGGAATGCAGATTGGCAGCCCATGGTCTGCCTCTGACCCAAAGGCAAGTACGCCAACCTAGCAACCCTATGCATAACGCATAGCATTCTGCTGGGAGTCACTGGGAAGTTGATGCCCTCTCATACTCATAAGCGTATGAATAATTTGTGAAGGAATTACTGGCACGTGACCATGAATACTGCGCATTAATTATCAGCCGTTCAGGCTAAAGCTTAATAAGGCTTCCTTGCTGATTGAGTTATCTGAAATCCTTTTATCAAATAACATCCATAAAGACATAGGATATTTTTACATTGCAGAAGGGGTCAGTATTTGGACCAATTAAGAAATTAGATATTAGATTAAATGTCAAAGGCAATCAATAGAACTTAGAGTTATGGGCTGTAGCCCATAGCATGTAGCTACATACTGCATTGCAGGATGGTTTGGTTTTTAATATGAAACAGTACAGTTCTTATTTATAATGAAAAACCATGTAAAGTCAGTCTTTCATGTTTTGCAGTAACTGGTACATGTTTTGTGTTTTGTAGCCAGACAGGGAGCTGGACAGATATTGCAGGCAGGAACATCAAATGGAACGGGGTTAAGACAAATAAGAGGAGGCCACCAGAGTGATTGTAGTTAAACAGAACGAGCATGGAGGAGACAGTCTGGCTCAGCGCGATACCAGGGCAATCATTAATGATGACCCCTTATACCCACACACACACACGCACGCACAGACACACATACACAGACACACAACACATGCACTAACACACACACGCACGCACAGACAGACACACATACACAGACACACAACACATGCACTAACACACGCAGGCACGCACAGACAGACACACATACACAGACACACAACACATGCACTAACACACGCAGGCAGGCACAAACACGGTCACACACACGGACACAAACACGGTCACACATGAACAAGATTGGACGTTAATGGAAGCTTTATCTTATCTCTCTCAGACAGGTTATGTTTCCTTTCAATATTACATGAGCTGCTTTCTAATGGCTTGATTTCTAATCCCTGTTTTGACTGACCATATTCAGCCATTTTAATTTAATAGGGTGTGATTAAAATCCCCATTTAATGATTAACCCTGAAATGTTTCCTCAATCAATGTATTTTGTCTGTCTCATAGACATTGAAGACCATTCAATGAGCAATAGGAAGTGCCTGAAGTCCCACAGACACAATGGTTTAAAGTGATAGTTCACTCCACAATCAAACTTGATTTGATCTCTAAGTGGTCTAATGTCAAGATGAGTCCATGTCCCATGTCATCTGTTGTGTTGATCTAGCTATATGCAAAAAATGAAAAAGATAGGCACCATCTAAAGGGTAGAGACAAGCCCTCGCCCACTCTCTGACAGTGAGGCAACCATTTAATGGAATAGCAAATAGACTTCTGGTGGTTGGTGTTTTGGTGTGGGTTGGTTGGGTTGACTGGGACCAGACTGACAGATCTCAAGCAGAGACCCAGGTAGGCTGGAGCAGTACACTCTTAGAAAGAAAAGTGCTATCTAGAACCTAAAAGGGTTCTTCGGCTGTCCCCATAGAATAACCCTTTGAATAACCTTTTTTGTTTGCAGGTAGAACCCTTTCGAGTTCCATGTAGAACCCTTTCCACAGAGGGTTCTACATGGAACCCAAAAGAGTTCTACCTGGAACCAAAAAGGGTTCTACCTGGAACCAAAATGGGTTACAGCCGAAGAACCCTTTTGTAGGTCTGAGTTGAGCTGAGCTGCAGGGATCTCTTGCATACTTATGCCCTTGGCTTCTCCTTTCATGTGGTCCAATCGGAGGGGGAGTGTTGGGATGCTTCACCCTCATCTTAATTAGTCTAACGAGAGATACTAGAGCTGCCTGATATGTTAATGTAGATGAGCCAAGATGAGACAGAGCAGACAGAGAAGCTGTAAACTACAGTGGCGCTGGGCATTGTATCAGTGACTGCTGTCGTAAACTCAGCTCATAAAGCCGCGTTTGTACAGTGTGGGTTAAACCAACAGGACCGGGGAAGCGACCCAGCAGCTCAATGTGGACGTCTGCCCTGGCCAGGCCAACCAGAGTCTTTAACTGTGCAGTCTTCATTTCCCATAGTGTTGTGCAGTGCAGAGCAGAGGCAGCGGACTGCCATGCATGAGTTGCTAGGCACCGGAGGGGTCGTGCTGTTCATGGCCTATTCTTCCACATAGAGCTGGGCTGCTGGGGCAACCTCACAACTCAGAAATATCCACAGAGAGACAGGGAGAGATAAAATGAGAGTTGGAGCTTGTTTGTGTTTAAACTAATGAGACAGTAAGAACAGGGTAAAAGACAAGTATCCATATTACATACGTGGGTGATAAATACTGTTACTGTATATACACTAGACGTTGTGCCCAGAGTTTACTTACGAAGTGAGGGTCTTTAACAAGGCCACTGTCAATGCTAATTGGTTGAACATTTTTATGGCTGTGTTTTGTCTTTGTTAATGGAGTCCAAAGGAAGCCATTTTAGTCATTTAGCAGACGCTCATATCCAGAGCGACTTACAGTTAGTGAATCCATCTTAAGATAACTAGGTGGGACATCTTAAGATAACTAGGTGGGACAACCACATATCACAGGCATAGAAAGTAAAAAATTTCCTCAATAAAGTAGCTATCAGTAGAGTCAGATGTGGCCCTCATAAAGAAGTGTGTGTAATCAAAGTGTCAACCCACAAATATCCAGTGTGTGTGTGTGTCTCGCCGGATATCTACACACAGCCAAAGACTCTGTGGCTACAGACTTGTAGATGGCTGCTTTACACTGCAGCACTATGAGTGAGTACAGTGGTTGAGGCAGTCTTGGCGAAGGCATTGAGGTGGCAGAGGGAGATGAGATGCAGAGTCTGGTAAGAACTGTGTGGCTGCTGCCTGCTCTTCAACAACTGTTTGGATTGGTCTACTAGAAGATCTACTGTACAGTCAGTGCAAATGTGTTGGTTAAGCCAAAGCGTCTGCAGCAGCACAGGCCTGTTAACTGTCTGCCTGGCCTTGGGGACCCTGGTGCAGGCTGCCTCCTCTAGAACAGCTGGCCTCAATTACTGAGTCAAATCCCCATCCAATTCCACAGGGCCTGAACTCACTGGACGATACAAAGCCCTCTGAAACACACCCTCTCTACTCTACTGCCTGCACTGACATGCAATGCTTCATAACTACTGTTATGATCACTGTTATCACATTAACCTAGTTAGCCTTTAGAATGTGTCAAAGTGTAGCTTGCTATTATATTCAAAAGTTGGGAGTACAGTTCATACTGTACAGACAGAGAATGAGGAGTACATTTTGCAGCATACGACCACACTGTAATCAAATGCTGCATTGTAAAGGCTGGGGCTGGCTAACAAGCTGCAAATCTATCACTGGCAGCCCACCATGGCAGAGAATAATCAAGTTATCCATTGATGTAATAG
The DNA here is from genome assembly GCF_020615455.1 of Coregonus clupeaformis. Lineage (NCBI taxonomy): Eukaryota > Metazoa > Chordata > Actinopteri > Salmoniformes > Salmonidae > Coregonus > Coregonus clupeaformis. The sequence continues at coordinate 36,254,047 of NC_059203.1, read as the reverse complement.
GAAACAAGGCCCATTCTCTTAGCATGCATGGCCGCGGCCATGCCTGGACCCTATAGGATAATACTGGTGAAGGCCTGGCTGGCTGTGAGTCCCTCCTCAGCCCAGAGCTACAGGAACAGGAGCTTTATATGGGGATATTCTGGAGTACTGATACATCAGCTTTGCCAATTAAAATTGAGGTTTCATCCAGAATGAGATTCCTTTTTTATCGCCTTTGGATGGTTTGAGATTTCTAAGGAGTAAAGAGGAAAAATCATTTTCGCTTGCATATTCTAAGAAGGATGTTTATATCCTAAGGCTATCGGTTTTAGAAAGATTACAGTGAGAAAGAGACAGCGTGGAGTAGTATCAGATCTGGCCAGAAAACTTGGCAAGAATGGATGTATATTGAACAAAAATATAAACGCAACATGTAAAGTGTTGGTCCCATGTTTCATGAGCTGAAATAAAAAATCCCAGAAATGTTCTATATGCACAAAAAGCTTAGAATTAAAAAGTTATGGTTGGATATTATTCATCCTAATCAGACAGGTTTTTTACATGGACGATACATTGGAGATAATTTAAGACAAGTACTGGAAACAATAGAACACTATGAAAAATCTGGGAAACCCGGTCTGGTATTCATAGCTGACTTTGAAAAGGCTTTTGATAAAGTATGACTGGAATATTTCAATTTTGGAGAATCTCTTATACAATGGGTTAAAGTTATGCATAGTAACCCTAGGTGTAAAATAGTAAATAATGGCTACTATTCCGAAAGTGTTAAACTGTCAAGAGGAGTAAAACAAGGTTGTCCACTATCGTCATATCTATTTATTGTGGCCATCGAAATGTTAGCTATTAAAATCAGATCCAACAATAATATCAATGGGCTAGAAACAAAGGTGTCATTGTACGCTGGTGATTCATGTTTTCTTTTAAATCCACAATTTGGATCCCTCCACAGCCTCATAGAGGATATAGATAATTGTTCTAACCTCTCTGGATTACAACCAAATTATGATAAATGTACTATATTATGTATTGGATCACAAAAAAATACAACTTTTACATGACCGTGTAGTTTACTAATAAAATGGTCTGACGGTGAAGTGGACATATCCCGAAAGAAAGAAATGGTCTCACTACAATAAATGTTAATAGAAAGTTAGCAAAAATAGTTAAGATCTTGCTACCATGGAAAGGAAAATACCTGTCTATTTGTGGAAAAATCACCCTGATTAACTCTTTAGTCATATCCCAGTTTATCTATTTGCTTAGGGCCTTGCCTACACCTAGCGACTTGTTTTTTAAATTATATGAGCAAAACATATTCCATTTTATTTGGAACGGCAAGCCAGACAACATTAAACGGGCCTTTTTATATAATGAATATGAATTCGGAGGGCAGAAATGATTAAATATGAACACATTAGACCTCTCACTAAAGGCTTCAGTCATATAAAAGTTATACTTAAATCCGAACTGGTTCTCTAGCATATTAGTAAGAATGTCTCACCCCATGTTCAAGAATGTGCTTTTTCCCTTTATTCAGGTTACAACCTCTCACTTTCGGTTGTTTGGAAATGAAATAATATAAAAAAATATAGCTATTTTTAAAACAGACATAGAAAGTTGGTTGCAATTTCAGTTTAATCCATCAGAAAAGACAGAACAAATATTACAACAAATACTATGGTTAAACTAAAATATACTAATTATAATTGATATAAAAAATAATATTTCTGGAAAAATTGTTTAAAAACTGTATAATCTTTGTAAATTATATCATAAATAGGACTGGAGGAGTTGTCACACATGCAGCTAACAAAAATATATGGATATGTCTGCTCTAGTCAAAATTACAACCAACTATTTGCAGCATTACCGCAAAAATGGAAGAGGCAAGTGGAAGGGGGAAAAAGTAAGGAACTTGTCTGTCGGCCCTGCATTAAAGACCAAAATTGGTTAAAAAATATTGTAATAAATAAAAAAGTATACCAGTTTCATTTAAGGACCAACAAATTGCCAGCTGTGCCATATAGATTGCTAAATAGTTGGGAAGAGGTTTTCGATGTACCGATTCCAGGGCACATGGTTTATGAACTGATACACAAAACAATGCTGGAATCAAAATGTTGAGTTTTTCAATTTAAATTATTATACAAAATTCTTGCAACCAATAGAATGTTATATATATGGGGCATACAACCATCCCAGCTCTGCAGATTTTGCTGCGAAGAGACAGAATCATTAGATCATATGTTTTGGTACTGTCCATTTGTAGCTTGTTTTTGGTCGCAGGTTCAGGAATGGCTGACAAATTGCAACATTTACCTGGAGCTAACTCTACAAATAGCACTGCTGGGTGATTTAGAACGTAATAGTCAATTGATAAATAATATAATAATACTCTTAGCAAAAATGTTTATCTTTAATTTACAATCTGTAGAATCTATGAGAATAGAAAGGTTCAGAACTTCTGTGAAACATCACAGCACAGTTGAAAGATATATGGCAAATAGAAATCAAAACTGGATGGTGTTCAGAGATAGATGGGAGGGGATGAGTGGAGCTGAAGGGTGGGACTAAATATAACAAGATAACTAATGTAAAATATACTGTGTCCGTAAAATGTAAATAGGTTCAGAACTTTTGTGAAACAGCACAGTTTAAAAATATATGGCAAATAGAAATCAAAACTGGATGGTGTTCAGAGATAGATGGGAGGGGATGAGTGGAGCTGAAGGGTGGGACTAAAAATAACAAGATAACTAAGGTAAAATATACTGTCTCTGTAAAATGTATATAGTATGTATAAGCTGGAAGTAGAAGCCTAAGTGTTGTTGTCCATTAGTTTACTCCAATTAGAGGAGGGGTGGTAAGGTTTTAAGAAAATAATAAAGGAAAAGATATACACTACCAGTCAAAAGTTTGGACACACCTACTCATTAAGGGTTTTTCTTTAATTTTACATTGTAGAATAATAGTGAAGACATCAAAACTATGAAATAACACATATGGAATCATGTAGTAAACAAAAAAAGTGTTAAACAAATCAAAATATATTTTATATTTGAGATTCTTTAACTAGCCACCATTTGCCTTGATGACAGCTTTGCACACTCTTGGCATTCTCTCAACAAGCTTCTTGAGGTAGTCATCTGGAATGCATTTCAATTAACAGGTGTGCCTTCGTAAAAGTTAATTTGTGGAATTACTTTCCTTCTTAATGCGTTTGAGCAAATCAGTTGTGTTGTAACAAGGTAGGGGGGTATACAGAAGATAGCCCTATTTGGTAAAAGACCAAGTCCATATTATGGCGAGAACAGCTCAAATAAGCAAAGAGAAACGACAGTCCATCATTACTTTAAGACATGAAGGTCAGTCAATGCGGAACGTTGCAAGCGCTATGATGAAAGTGGCTCTCATGAGGATCGCCACAGGAATGGAAGACCAAAAGTTACCTCTGCTGTCGAGAATACAGTGGGGGAAAAAAGTATTTAGTCAGCCACCAATTGTGCAAGTTCTCCCACTTAAAAAGATGAGAGAGGCCTGTAATTTTCATCATAGGTACACGTCAACTATGACAGACAAAATTAGAAAAAAAAATCCAGAAAATCACATTGTAGGATTTTTTATTAATTAATTTGCAAATTATGGTGGAAAATAAGTATTTGGTCACCTACAAACAAGCAAGATTCTGGCTCTCACAGACCTGTAACTTCTTCTTTAAGAGGCTCCTCTGTCCTCCACTCGTTACCTGTATTAATGGCACCTGTTTGAACTTGTTATCAGTATAAAAGACACCTGTCCACAACCTCAAACAGTCACACTCCAAACTCCACTATGGCCAAGACCAAAGAGCTGTCAAAGGACACCAGAAACAAAATTGTAGACCTGCACCAGGCTGGGAAGACTGAATCTGCAATAGGTAAGCAGCTTGGTTTGAAGAAATCAACTGTGGGAGCAATTATTAGGAAATGGAAGACATACCAGACCACTGATAATCTCCCTCGATCTGGGGCTCCACGCAAGATCTCACCCCGTGGGGTCAAAATGATCACAAGAACGGTGAGCAAAAATCCCAGAACCACACGGGGAGACCTAGTGAATGACCTGCAGAGAGCTGGGACCAAAGTAACAAAGCCTACCATCAGTAACACACTACGCCGCCAGGGACTCAAATCCTGCAGTGCCAGACTTGTCCCCCTGCTTAAGCCAGTACATGTCCAGGCCCGTCTGAAGTTTGAAACCAAAATATAACTTTTTGGTAAAAACTCAACTCGTCGTGTTTGGAGGACAAAGAATGCTGAGTTGCATCCAAAGAACACCATACCTACTGTGAAGCATGGGGGTGGAAACATCATGCTTTGGGGCTGTTTTTCTGCAAAGGGACCAGGACGACTGATCCGTGTAAAGGAAAGAATGAATGGGGCCATGTATCGTGAGATTTTGACTGAAAACCTCCTTCCATCAGCAAGGGCATTGAAGATGAAACGTGGCTGGGTCTTTCAGCATGACAATGATCCCAAACACACCACCCGGGCAACGAAGGAGTGGCTTCGTAAGAAGCATTTCAAGGTCCTGGAGTGGCCTAGCCAGTCTCCAGATCTCAACCCCATAGAAAATCTTTGGAGGGAGTTGAAAGTCCGTGTTGCCCAGCGACAGCCCCAAAACATCACTGCTCTAGAGGAGATCTGCATGGAGGAATGGGCCAAAATACCAGCAACAGTGTGTGAAAACCTTGTGAAGACTTACAGAAAACGTTTGACCTGTGTCATTGCCAACAAAGGGTATATAACAAACTATTGAGAAACTTTTGTTATTGACCAAATACTTATTTTCCACCATAATTTGAAAATAAATTCATTAAAATTCCTACAATGTGATTTTCTAGATTTTTTTTCTCCCATTTTGTCTGTCATAGTTGACGTGTACCTATGATGAAAATTACAGGCCTCTCTCATCTTTTTAAGTGGGAGAACTTGCACAATTGGTGGCTGACTAAATACTTTTTTTCCCAACTGTATGTTCATTAGCGTTACCAGCCTCAGAAATTGCAACCCAAATAAATGCTTCACAGAGTTCAAGTTTACATTTTAGTAATTTAGCAGACGCACTTATCCAGAGCGACTTACATGAGCAATTAGGGTTAAGTGCCTTGCTTAAGGGCACATCGGCAGATTTTTCACCTAGTCGGCTCGGGGATTAGAACCAGCGACCTTTCGGTTACTGGAACAACGCTCTTACCCACTAAGCTACCTGCAGCCCCAAGTAACAGACACAACTCAACATCAACTGTTCAAGGAGACTGTGTGAATCAGGTCTTCATGGTCGAATTTCTGCAAAGAAACCACTACTAAAGGACACCAGTAATAAGAAGAGACTTGCTTGGGCCAAGAAACACGAGCAATGGACATTAGACCGGTGGAAATTTGTCCTTTGGTCTGGAGTCCAATTTGGAGATTTTTGGTTCCAACCGCTGTGTCTTTGTGAGACACACCTCCAGGATATGTAAGGGCTATTTTACCAAGAAGGAGAGTGATGGAGTCCTGCATCAGATGACCTGGCCTCCACAATCCCCCGACCTCAACACAATTGAGATGATTTGGGATGAGTCGGACCGCAGAGTGAAGGGAAAGGAGCCAACAAGTGCTCAGCATATGTGGGAATTCCTTCAAGACTGTTGGAAAAGCATTCCAGGTGAAGCTGGTTGAGAGAATGCCAAGAATGTGCAAAGCTGTCATCAAGGCAAAGGGTGGCTATTTGAAGAATCTGAAATATAAAATATATTTTGGTTACTACATGATTACAAATGTGTTATTCATTGTTTTGATGACTTCACTATTATTCTACAATGTAAAAAATTGTAAAAACTAAGACAAACCCTGGAAGGAGTAGCTGTATCCAAACATATGTGTGCCTTACCAAATAATGTCCAATCAATTGAATTTACCACAGGTGGACTCCAATCCAGTTGTAGAAACATCTCAAGGATGATCAATGGAAACAGGATGCACCTGAGCTCAATTTCGAGTCTCATAGCAAAGGGTCTGAATATTTACGTAAATAATGTATTTCTGCTTTTTATTTTGAATACATTTGCAAGAATTTCTAAAAACCTGTTTTCGCTTTGTCATTCTGGGGTATTGTGTGAAGATCGATGAGGAAAAAAAACTATTCAATCCATTTTAGAATAAGACTGTAACGTAAAAAAAACTTGGAAAAAGTCAAGGGGTCTGAATACTTTCCGAATGCACTGTATATATATATATATAAAACATTTTTTTATTTTTTTTCAAGAAAATCTGTGGGGGATTGGAAATGATGCAGACAATACAGTTGAAGTCGGAAGTTTACATACAGTGAGGGAAAAAAGTATTTGATCCCCTGCTGATTTTGTACGTGTCACGATCGTCTAAGGAGGAGGACCAAGGCGCAGCGTTGAAGGTGAACATATTATTTATTATACTGATCACACGATCAAAACAACAGACGATAACGTGATGTCTACGGTTTAACACAAACCAAATAAGAACAAGAAACCACAAACACAAAGGAAAAGACAGACAGTTTAAATATGGCTCCCAATCAGAGACAACCAGCTGACACTCGTTGCCTCTGATTGGGAGTCACTCAGGCCAACATAGAAATACAAACTAGACCCCCAACCTACAACACAAAACATAGAAACTAACACCCTGGCTCAACATACGAGAGTCCCCCGAGCCAGGGCGTGACAGTACCCCCCCCTAAAGGCGCGGACTCCGACCGCGCCAACCAAACACAACAGGGGAGGGACCGGGTGGGCACTCCGCCTAGGCGGCGGATCCGGCTCCGGGCATGATCCCCACTCGCTCTCTAATCCCCCAAAGTACCCCTGGTCCGGTCTGGCCCTGCTGACCGGAGCTGGACTGCACACTGGTGGAGCGGATTGCTCTAGCTCCGGCGTGAAGCAGCTGACCCGTGCCGAACCAGGCACCAGTGGAACAGGCACGGGCTGTGCCGGACTGACGACGCACACCACTGGCTTGGTGTGGGGAGCAGGGACGGCCCGAGCCGGGCTTACGAAACGCACCCCTGACTTGGTGCGGGGAGCAGGAACGGGCCGAACCGGGCTGACGAAACGCACCACAGACTTGGTGCGGAGAGCAGGAATGGGCCGGACTGGGCTGGCGACGCGCACCACAGACTTGTTGCGGAGAGCAGGAACGGGCCGGACCGTACTGGGAACACACACCACTGGCCCTACGTGGGGATCAGGAACAGGCCGGACCGGACTGGCAACACACGCCAGTACCTCTCGCCGTGCCTCTACATCTTCCACCCCCTCTTCGACCAGTGGCCCCCGTAACCTGGCGGCCTCCTCTGCCAATCCGCTGGGCCGCTCTGCCGCGGTCTCCTGCTGGCCCGTCGTCCACTGCGTTAGCCCCCCCCTAAAAAAATTCTGGGCTTCACTCCTACCCGTGGCCAAGGTCTCCATGTCCCTCGCCAGCCGTTCGCCCTTCTGCCACAATGTCAAGCCCTTCTCTTCCTCACTCGGCTTGACCCAGTCGAGGAGGCGAAGGAGATCTGTTAGGGATCTCCCTGGCGATGGCTCCTGGACACGCTGCTTGGTCACATCTTGGTGGTTTCTTCTGTCACGATCGTCTAAGGAGGAGGACCAAGGCGCAGCGTTGAAGGTGAACATATTATTTATTATACTGATCACACGATCAAAACAACAGACGATAACGTGATGTCTACGGTTTAACACAAACCAAATAAGAACAAGAAACCACAAACACAAAGGAAAAGACAGACAGTTTAAATATGGCTCCCAATCAGAGACAACCAGCTGACACTCGTTGCCTCTGATTGGGAGTCACTCAGGCCAACATAGAAATACAAACTAGACCCCCAACCTACAACACAAAACATAGAAACTAACACCCTGGCTCAACATACGAGAGTCCCCCGAGCCAGGGCGTGACAGTACGTTTGCCCACTGACAAAGACATGATCAGTCTAACATTTTAATGGTAGGTTTATTTGAACAGTGAGAGACAGAATAACAACAAAGAAATCCAGAAAAAAGCATTTCAAAAATGTTATAAATTGATTTGCATTTTAATGAGGGAAATAAGTATTTGACCCCTCTGCAAAACATGAGTTAGTACTTGGTGGCAAAACCCTTGTTGGCAATCACAGAGGTCAGACGTTTCTTGTAGTTGGCCACCAGGTTTGCACACATCTCAGGAGAGATTTTGTCCCACTACTCTTTGCAGATCTTCTCCAAGTCATTAAGGTTTCGAAGCTGACATTTGGCAACTCAAACGTTCAGCTCCCTCCACAGATTTTCTATGGGATTAAGGTCTGGAGACTGGCTAGGCCACTCCAGGACCTTAATGTGCTTTTTCTTGAGCCACTCCTTTGTTGCCTTGGCTGTGTGTTTTGGGTCATTGTCATGCTGGAATACCCATCCACGACCCATTTTCAATGCCCTGGCTGAGGGAAGGAGGTTCTCACCCAAGATTTGACGGGGCGTCCATCGTCCCTTTGATGCGGTGAAGTTGTCCTGTCCCCTTAGCAGAAAAACACCCCCAAAGCATAATGTTTCGACCTCCATCTTTGACGGTGGGGATGGTGTTCTTGGGGTCATAGGCAGCATTCCTCCTCCTCCAAACACGGCGAGTTGAGTTGATGCTAAAGAGCTCAATTTTGTTCTCATCTGACCACAACACTTTCACCCAGTTCTCCTCTGAATCATTCAGATGTTCATTGGCAAACTTCAGACGGGCCTGTATATGGGCTTTCTTGAGCAGGGGGACCTTGCGGGCGCTGCAGGATCTCAGTCCTTCAGGGCGTAGTGTGTTACCAATTGTTTTCTTGGTGACTATGGTCCCAGCTGCCTTGAGATCATTGACAAGATCCTCCCGTGTAGTTCTGGGCTGATTCCTCACCGTTCTCATGATCATTGCAACTCCACGAGGTGAGATCTTGCATGGAGCCCCAGGCCGAGGGAGATTGACAGTTATTTTGTGTTTCTTTCATTTGTGAATAATCGCACTAACTGTTGTCACCTTCTCACCAAGCTGCTTGGCGATGGTCTTGTAGCCCATTCCAGCCTTGTGTAGGTCTACAATCTTGTCCTTGACATCCTTGGAGAGCTCTTTGGTCTTGGCCATGGTGGAGAGTTTGGAATCTGATTGATTGATTGCTTCTGTGGACAGGTGTCTTTTATACAGGTAACAAGCTGAGATTAGGAGCACTCCCTTAAGAGTGTGCTCCTAATCTCAGCTCGTTACCTGTATAAAAGTCACCTGGGAGCCAGAAATGTTTCTGATTGAGAGGGGGTCAAATACTTATACTTATTGATGCAAATCAATTTATAACATTTTTGACATGCGTTTTTCTGGATTTTTTTGTTGTTATTCTGTCTCTCACTGTTAAAATAAACCTACCAATAAAATTATAGACTGATCATTTCTTTATCAGTGGGCAAACGTACAAAATCAGCAGGGGATCAAATACTTTTTTCCCTCACTGTACACCTTAGCCAAATACATTTAAACTCAGTTTTTCACAATTCCTGACATTTAATCCTAGTAAAAAATCCCTGTCTTAGGTCAGTTAGGATCACCACTTTATTTTAAGTGATAGCAGAGAGAATTATTTATTTCAGCTTTTATTTCTTTCATCACATTCCCAGTGGGTCAGAAGTTTACATGCTACCAAATACTAATTGAGTGTATTACCTTTAAATTGTTTAACTTGGGTCAAACATTTCGGGTAGCCTTCCACATGCTTCCCACAATAAGTTGGGTGAATGTTGGCTCATTCCTCGTGACAGAGCTGGTGTAACTGAGTCAGGTTTGTAGGCCTCCTTGCTCGCACACGCTTTTTCAGTTCTTCAACCACACATTTTCTATAGGATTGAGGTCAGGGCTTTGTGATGGCCACTCCAATACCTAGACTTTGTTGTCCTTAAGCCATTTTGCCACAACTTTGGAAGTATGCTTGGGTCATTGTCCATTTGGAAGACCCATTTGCGACCAAGCTTTAACTTCCTGACTGATGTCTTGAGATGTTGCTTCAATATATCCACATACATTTCCTTTCTCATGATGCCATCTATTTTGTGAAGTGCACCAGTCCCTCCTGCAGCAAAGCACCCCCACAGCATGATGCTGCCACCCCTGTGCTTCACGGTTGGGATGGTGTTCTTCGGCTTGCAAGCATCCCCCCTTTTCCTCCAAACATAATGATGGTCATTATGGCCAAACAGTGCTATTTTTGTTTCATCAGACCAGAGGACACTTTTCCAAAAGTACGATCTTTGTCCCCATGTGCAGTTGCAAACCGTAGTCTGTCTTTTTTATGGCTGTTTTGGAGCAGTGGCTTCTTCCTTGCTGAGCGGCCTTTCAGGTTATGTCGATATAGGACTTGTTTTACTGTGGATATAGATACTTTTGTACCGGTTTCCTCCAGCATCTTCACAAGGTCCTTTGCTGTTGTTCTGGGATTGATTTGCACTTTTCGCACCAAAGTACGTTAATCTCTAGGAGACATAACGCGTCTCCTTCCTGAGCGGTAGGACAGCTGCATGGTCCCATGGTGTTTATACTTGCATACTATTGTTTTTACAGATGAGCGTGGTACCTTCAGGCGTTTGCTCCCAAGGATGAACCCGACTTGTGGAGGTCTACAATATCTTTTCTGAGGTCTTGGCAGATTTCTTTTGATTTTCCCATGATGTCAAGCAAAGAGGCACTGAGTTTGAAGGTAGGCCTTGAAATACATCCACAGGTACACCTCCAATTGACTCAAATGATGTCAATTAGCCTATCAGAAGCTTCTAAAGCCATGACATCATTTTCTGGAATTTTCCAAGCTGTTTAAAGGCACAGTCAACTTAGTGTATGTAAACTTCTGACCCACTGGAATTGTGATACAGTGAATTATAAGTGAAATAATCTGTCTGTAAACAATTGTTGGAAAAATAACTTGTGACATGCACAAAGTAGAGGTCCTAACCGACTTGCCAAAACTATAGTTTGTTAACAAGAAATTTGTGGAGTGGTTGAAAAACGAGTTTTAAAGACTACAACCTAAGTGTATGTAAACTTCCGACTTCAACTGTACATTGATGGAAGCCATAATCTATCTGCAATATTAAAGCTGATCTACCCCCAAAATGTATATTTTTAAATAAGCATATTTCTCTAAAATGTTGTGCACAAATTTGTTTACATCCCTGTTAGTGAGCATTTCTCCTTTGCCAAGATAATCCATCCACCTGACAGGTGTGGCATATCAAGAAGCTGATTAAACAGCATGATCATTACACAGGTGCACCTTGTGCTGGCGACAATAAAAGGCCACTCTAAAATGTGCAGTTTTGTCACACAACACAATGCCACAGATGTCTCAAGTTTTGAGAGAGCGTGCAATTGGCATGCTGGTTGCAGGAATGTCCAACAGAACTGTTGGCAGAGAATGTAATGCTAATTTCTCTACCATAAGCCGCTTCCAACGTCATTTTAGAGAGTTTGGCAGTATGTCCAACTGGCCTAACAACCACAGACCATGTGTAACCACACCAGTCCAGGACCTCCACATCTGGCTTCTTCACCTGCGGGATCGTCTGAGACCAGCCACCCGGACAGCTTTTTTTTATTTTTTTATTTCACCTTTATTTAACCAGGTAAACCAGTTGAGAACAAGTTCTCATTTACAACTGCGACCTGGCCAAGATAAAGCAAAGCAGTGCGATAAAAACAACAACACAGAGTTACATATGGGGTAAAACAAAACAAAGTCAAAAATACAACAGAAATACATATATATACAGTGTGTGCAAATGTAGCAAGTTATGGAGGTAAGGCAATAAATAGGCTATAGTGCAAAATAATTACAATTAGTATTAACACTGGAATGATAGATGTGCAAGAGATGATGTGCAAATAGAGATACTGGGGTACAAATGAGCAAAATAAATAACAATATAGGGATGAGGTAGTTGGGCGGGCTAATTTCAGATGGGCTGTGTACAGGTGCAGTGATCGGTAAGGTGCTCTGACAACTGATGCTTAAAGTTAGTGAGGGAGATAAGTGTCTCCAGCTTCAGAGATTTTTGCAATTTGTTCCAGTCATTGGCAGCAGAGAACTGGAAGGAATTGCGGCCAAAGGAGGTGTTGGCTTTGGGGATGACCAGTGAGATATACCTGCTGGAGCGCAGACTACGGGTGGGTGTTGCTATGGTGACCAATGAGCTAAGATAAGGCGGGGATTTGCCTAGCAGTGATTTATAGATGGCCTGGAGCCAGTGGGTTTGGCGACGAATATGTAGTGAGGACCAGCCAACAAGAGCGTACAGGTCACAGTGGTGGGTATTATATGGGGCTTTGGAGACAAAACGGATGGCACTGTGATAGACTACATCCAATTTGCTGAGTAGAGTGTTGGAGGCTATTTTGTAAATGACATCGCCGAAGTCAAGGATCGGTAGGATAGTCAGTTTTACGAGGGCATGTTTGGCAGCATGAGTGAAGGAGGCTTTGTTGCGAAATAGGAAACCGATTCTAGATTTAACTTTGGATTGGAGATTCTTAATGTGAGTCTGGAAGGAGAGTTTACAGTCTAACCAGACACCTAGATATTTGTAGTTGTCCACATACTCTAGGTCAGACCCGTCGAGAGTAGTGATTCTAGTCGGGTGGGCGGGTGCAAGCAGCGTTCGGTTGAAGAGCATGCATTTAGTTTTACTAGTGTTTAAGAGCAGTTGGAGGCTACTGAAGGAGTGTTGTATGGCATTGAAGCTCGTTTGGAGGTTTGTTAACACAGTGTCCAATGAAGGGCCAGATGTATACAAAATGGTGTCGTCTGCGTAGAGGTGGATCTGAGAGTCACCAGCAGCAAGAGCGACGTCATTGATATACACAGAGAAAAGAGTCGGCCCAAGAATTGAACCCTGTGGCACCCCCATAGAGACTGCCATAGGTCCAGACAACAGGCCCTCCGATTTGACACATTGAACTCTATCTGAGAAGTAGTTGGTGAACCAGGCAAGGCAGTCATTTGAGAAACCAAGGCTATTTAGTCTGCCAATAAGAATGCGGTGGTTGACAGAGTCGAAAGCCTTGGCCAGGTCAATGAAAACGGCTGCACAGTACTGTCTATTATCGATCGCGGTTATAATATCATTTAGGACCTTGAGCGTGGCTGAAGTACACCCATGACCAGCTCGGAAACCGGATTGCATAGCGGAGAAGGTACGGTGGGATTCGAAATGGTCGGTGATCTGTTTGTTGACTTGGCTTTCAAAAACTTTTGAAAGGCAGGGCAGGATGGATATGGGTCTGTAACAGTTTGGATCTAGAGTGTCACCCCCTTTGAAGAGGGGGATGACCGCGGCAGCTTTCCAAACTCTGGGGATCTCAGACGTTACGAAAGAGAGGTTGAACAGGCTAGTAATAGGGGTTGCGACAATTTCGGGGCTAGTTTTAGAAAGAAAGGGTCCAGATTGTCTAGCCCAGATGATTTGTAGGGGGTCCAGATTTTGCAGCTCTTTCAGAACATCAGCTGTCTGGATTTGTGTGAAGGAGAAGCGGGGGGGGCATGGGCAAGTTGCAGCGGAGGGTGCAGAGCTGGTGGCCAGGGTAGTGGTAGCCAGGTGGAAAGCATGGCCAGCCGTAGCAAAATGCTTGTTGAAATTCTCGATTATTGTAGATTTATCGGTGGTGATAGTGTTTCCTAGCCTCAGTGCAGTGGGCAGCTGGGAGGAAGTGCTCTTATTTTCCATGGACTTTACAGTGTCCCAAAACTTTTTGGAGTTAGTGCTACAGGATGCACATTTCTGTTTGAAAAAGTTAGCCTTTGCTTTCCTAACTGCTTGTGTATATTGGTTCCTAACTTCCCTGAAAAGTTGCATATCGCGGGGGCTATTTGATGCTAATGCAGTACGCCACAGGATGTTTTTGTGCTGGTCAAGGGCAGTCAAGTCTGAGGAGAACCAGGGGCTATATCTGTTCTTAGTTCTGTATTTTTTGAATGGAGCATGTTTATTTAAGATTGAGTGGAAATTACTTTTAAAGAACAACCAAGCATCCTCTACTGACGGAATGAGATCTATATCCATCCAGGATACCTGGGCCAGGTCAATTAGGAAGGCCTGCTCGCTGAAGTGTTTTTGGGAGCGTTTGACAGTGATGAGGGGTGGTCGTTTGACCGCGGACCCGTTACGGACGCAGGCAATAAGGCAGTGATCGCTGAGATCCTGGTTGAAGACAGCGGAGGTGTATTTAGAGGGTAAGTTAGTCAGGATGATATCTATGAGGGTACCCATGTTTACGGATTTAGGGTTGTACCTGGTAGGTTCGTTGATCATTTGTGTGAGATTGAGGGCATCTAGTTTAGATTGTAGGATGGCCGGGGTGTTAAGCATATCCCAATTTAGGTCACCAAGCAGTACGAACTCTGAGGATAGATGGGGGCAATCAATTCACATATGGTGTCCAGGGCACAGCTGGGGGCTGAGGGGGGTCTGTAGCAAGCGGCAACAGTGAGAGATTTATTTCTGGAAAGGTGGATTTTTAGAAGTAGAAGCTCAAACTGTTTGGGCACAGACCTGGATAGTATGATAGAGCTCTGCAGGCTATCTCTACAGTAGATTGCAACTCCACCCCCTTTGGCAGTTCTATCTAGACGGAAAATGTTATAGTTGGGGATGGAAATTTCAGAATTTTTGGTGGCCTTCCTAAGCCAGGATTCAGACACTGCTAGAACATCAGGGTTGGCGGAGTGTGCTAACGCAGTGAATAACTCAAACTTAGCAAGGAGGCTTCTGATATTTATGTGCAGAAAACCAAGACTTTTACGGTTACAGAAGTCAACAAATGATAGCTCCTGGGGAGTAGGAGTGATACTGGGGGCTGCAGGGCCTGGGTTAGCTTCTACATCACCAGAGGAACAGAGGAGGACTAGAATAAGGATACGACTAAAGGCTTTAAGAACTGGTCTTCTAGTGCGTTGGGTACATAGAATAAAGGGGGCAGTTCTCCGGGCGTTGTAGGAAAGATTCAGGGCATTATGTACAGAAAATGATATGGAAGGATATGAGTACAGTTCAGGTAACCCTAAGCGTTGGGTAACAATGAAAGAGATAGCGTCACTGGAGGCACCGATTGAGCCGATTGAGCCGGTCTCGGCGTGTATGGGGGGTGGAACAAGGGAACTATTTGAGGCAGTTTGAGAGGGACTAGGGTTCTACAGTGAAATTGTATAATAAGAACTAACCCAAACAGCAATAGGCAAGGCATAATTGACATGGGAGAGAGGCATAAAGCAGTCACAGGTGTTATTAGAGAGAGCTAAGACAACAACTGGAAATAGCGATAACGTTTGGACTAAGGCTAAACAGAATAAACAGGACAGGGTACCGTGTAAAGGAACAGTCCAGCAGGCATCAGCTGTGCAGCTGAGTGATCATAAGGTCCAGTGAACAGCAATATGTGAGTCCGAGAGCAGTTCAAATTGGTGCTTCAGCACAGCTAGCAGGGAGCACAGTTGTAGTTTGCGTGTGCTAGCGGGCCGGGGCTGGCAGATGGATCTTCGTGGTCGTCGCAACGGGAAGCCTGTTGAAACCACATCAGAATATTTCGTCGGCAGACCAGTCGTGTTGGATCGGCGGGGCTCAGTGTCAACACTAGGAGGTCCCGTCCGGTTGACAGAGAGGTAGATAGCCGGGAGATGGGCCTGAGGCTAGCTCAAGGCTAACTGGTGCTTGCTATAGGGCAATGGTAATCAGCCAACAACAGGTTGCAGCTAGCTAGCTGGTTGCGATGATCCGGCGCTAGGGTCCAGTGATTCCGGCAGAAAGCAGATGAAACTGTGGAATTTCTGCACAAACTGTCAGAAACCGTCTCATGGAAGCTCATCTACGTGTTCGTCGTTCTCACCAGGGTCTTGACCTGACTGCATTTCGGCGTCATAACCGACTTCAGTGGGAAAATGCTCACCTTCGATGGCCACTGGCACGCTGGAGAAGTGTGCTCTTCACAGATGAATCCCAGTTTCAACTGTACCGGGCAAATGGCAGACAGCGTATATGGCGTCATGTGGGTGAGCAGTTTGCTGATGTCAACGTTGTGAACAGAGTGCCCCATGGCGGCGGTGGAATTATGGTATGGGCAGGCATAAGCTAAGGAAAATGAACACTTTATCGCATTTTATCGATGGCTATTTTAATACACAGATACTCTGACGAGATCCTGAGGCCAATTGTTGTGCCATTCATCCGCCACCATCACCTGATGTTTCAGCATGATATTACATGTTGCAAGGATCTGTACACAATTCCTGGAATCTGAAAATGTCCCAGTTCTTCCATGGCCTGCACACTCACCAGACATGTCACCAGTGGAGGCTGCTGAGGGGAAGAAGGCTCATAATAATGGCTGGAACGGAGTAAATGGAATGGCATCAAACCATGTGTTTGATGTATTTGATATCATTCCCCTATTCCGCTCCAGCCATTAACACGAGCCCGTCCTCCCCAATTAAGGTGCCACCAACCTCCTGTGCATGTCACCCATTGAGCATGTTTGGGATGCTCTGGATCGACGTTTACGACAGCATGTTCCAGTTCCCGCCAATATCCAGCAACTTTGCACAGCCATTGAAGAGGAGTGGGACAACATTCCACAAGCCACAATCAACAGCCTGATCAACTCTATGCGAAGGAGATGTGTCGCGCTGCATGAGGCAAATGGTGGTCATATCAGATACTGACTGGTTTTCTGATCCACGCTCCTACTTTTTAAAGGTATCTGTGACCAATAGATGCATTATCTGTATTCCCAGTCATGTGAAATCCATAGGTTAGGGCCTCATTTATTTATTTCAATTGACTGATTTCCTTATATGAACTGCAACTCAGTAAAGATCTTTGAAATTGTTGCATGTTGCATTTATATTGTTGTTCAACGTAACTTCATGTGTACTCAACAAGTTCACACGCTCTCAGACAATACAAAAACAAATCTGCACACCCAAGCACACACACAAACATAGAGTAGACACGTGTGCAAGGCAAGTAGACCCACAAACACATGCTCACACGCACACACACACACACGCACACACACTCACACACTCTCTCCCTTGCTGCCTCAGATACAGTTTAAATGTTTGTCTCAGTTTGAAGCTAGGTAGTCTCTAGCCATGTCGTGGTCTCATCTCTGCAGGGAGGGGAACTCACTTGAACTGGTGGTGTTCTCTGGAGCTGCGGATCTTGTTGGAGAATCGCTCTGCCAGTTTCTCCAGGCTGCGGGAGTACTCCAGCTGGATCTCAGCCTTGCGGCGGAAGAAGTCCTGCAGGTCCTGCAGCAGCTGGATACGAGACTCGGACTGCTGCTCCAGGCATTTGAACTGCTCCACCAGCTGGTTACGGATCTCTGTATATCAAAACACAAAACAGGAAGTTGGCAAGAGTCAATCAGGGTCATCGTCTCCAACAGATCAAGGTATGGGGAGGGATTCAATCAACCCTTCCTTCGCTATGTTTGCTATCTTTGTTGTCACGTGCTCCCCCAAATGTCTCTGAAACCATCTATCTGAAAATAGTTAATGTATTTGCTATTTTATACCACCCCAAATCATTCTGTGGATTTATTCAAAAAGGATTTAAAAAAGTGCAAAAGAGACATTTCACTTTATCTTATTATGGGTTTATAATAATTCTGTTATGATATTTGTGCCAAGGATTATTTTCCAACTGTGAAATAGGTTACGGAGGGCAGTAAAATCTCATTAACACTCACACAGTTTCTTATTTTTTAAACCGGGAATGTTTTCCCTCAAATTGCTGCCAATAGCATTGTAAGTTAACATTTTGTAAAGTTAGTGTGGGAGAAGTGTAGAAATTATTTTTATCGATCAATAAAGACAAACCTCCTGGCATTGATAACTTAGATGGAAAGCTACTGAGGATGGTAGCTGACTCTATGGCCACTCCTATCTTTCATATCTTTAATCTGAGTCTAGAGGAAGGAGTTTGCCCTCAGGCCTGGAGGGAAGGCAAAGTCATTCCGCTACCCAAGGGTGGTAAAGCGGCCTTTACTGGTTCTAACAGCGGACCGATCAGCTTGTTGCCAGCCAGCTCTAAGCAAACTGTTGCATTTTTTTTGGGACCAAATGTGACCCGTTTCAAGAAGCTAGGCGTATGCCGCACGTCATTACTTCAAAGGAGAGGATTATTATTTTTTATTTTTTTTATGATTTCTTATCAAAATGCGTTTTGGGCAGAAATGCTTTCTGGAACATGTAAACTTTCATGTGCCTTAATAACAAATGTGTATGCCATCTGTAAATACGAATACAATTGTTAAATTACGAGCCTAGTTGGTTTGGCCACGGAAAAGGAAAGGAAGCTTCCCGTTTGCCGTGATTGGCTGAGATAATGGCTGGGCTGGACATGCTGAGAGATGAGTTCGGATTGGTCTGCCATGTAGCATACTTCTGTCTATAACGTGAGCTGCTCAGTATGTGAAGATAATCCTTTCTACTGCGGCTTTTTTGAAAGATATAACGTTAGCCATGGACTGCTCTCAACAACATTGCTGCCCTGAATTTAGCAGGCGCTACAGACAAAGATCAGTGGGAAAGAGTTGTGATTGACTACTACTACGGTCAGTGTGAAATGGAGTGACTTGACACAACGTGGGCTAAACAAGCTGTAACTACAAACAAAACATGACACGTGCCGAATACAACAGGTGTAGACCTTACAGTGAAATGCTTACTTGCAAGCCCTTAACCAACAATGAAGTTCAAGAAAAAGAGTTTAAAAAATATTTACTAAATAAACTCAAGTAAAAAATAAAATAAAAAGAAACACAATAAAATAACAATAACGAGGCTATATACAGGGGGTACCAGTACCGAGTCAATGTGCGGGGGTACAGGTTAGTCGAGGTAACTTGTACATGTCAGTAGGGGCAAAGTGAAAGTGGGGGGTGTCAATGTAAATAGTTTGGGTGGCCATTTCATTAACTGTTCAGCAGTCTTATGGCTTGGGGGTAGAAGCTATTAAGGAGCCTTTTGGACCTAGACTTGGCGCTCCGGTACTGCTTGCCGTGCGGTAGCAGAGAGAACAGTCTATGACTTGGGTGACTGGAGTCTTTGACAATTTTTTGGGCCTTCCTCTGACACCGCCTATTAGATAGGTCCTGGATGGCAAGAAGCTTGGCCCCAGTGATGTACTGGGCCGTACGCACTACCATCTGTAGTGCCTTTCGGTCGGATGCCGAGCAGTTGCCATACAAGGCGGTGATGCAACCGGTCAGGATGCTCTCGATGGTGCAGCTGTATAACTTTTTTGAGGATCTGGGGACCCATGACAAATCTTTTCAGACTCCTGAGGGGGAAAAGGTGTTGTCGTGCCCTCTTCACGACTGTCTTGGTGTGTTTGGACCATGAAAGTTTGTTGGTGATGTGGACACCCATGAACTTGAAACTCTCGACCCGTTCCACATGTGAATGGGGGCGTGTTTGCCCCTCCTTTTCCTGTAGTCCACGATCAGCTCCTCAGATTGAGGGAGAGGTTGTTGTCTCTGACCTCCTCCCTATAGGCTGTCTCATCGTTGTTGGTGATCATGCCTACCACTGTTGTGTCGTCAGCAAACTTAATGATGATGTTGGAGTCGTGCTTGGCCACACAGTCATGGGTGAACAGGGAATACAGGAGGGGACCAGCATGGCAGATGTGTTGTTGCCTACCCTTAACACCTGGGGGTGTCCACATACAAAAGTATGTGGACACCCCTTCAAATTAGTGGATTCGGCTATTTCAGCCACACCCGTTGCTGACAGGTGTATAAAATCAAGCACACAGCCATGCAATCTCCATAGACAAACATTGGCATTAGAATGGCCTTACTGAAGAGCTCAGTGACATTCAACGTAGCACCATCATAGGATGCCACCTTTCCAACAAGTCAGTTCGTCAAATTTCTGCCCTGCTAGAGCTGCCCCGGTCATCTGTAAGTGCTGTTATTGTGAAGTTGAAATGTCTAGGAGCAACATCGGCTCAGACTCGAAGTGGTAGGCCACACAAGCTCACAGAACGGGATCGCCGAGTGCTGAAGCGCATAGCGCGTCAAAACCTTCTGTCCTAGGTTGCAACACTCACTACTGAGTTCCAAACTGCCTCTGGAAGCAATGTCAGCACAATAACTGTTCGTAGGGAGCTTCATGAAATGGGTTTCCATGGCTGAGCAGCCGCACACAAGCCTAAGATCACCATGTGCAATGCCAAGCGTCGGCTGGAGTGGTGTAAAGCTCGCCGTCATTGGACTCTGGAGCAGTGGAAACGCGCTCTATGTGATGAATCACACTTCACAATCTGGCAGTCCGAAGGACTAATCTTGATTTGAGTATGCCAGGAGAAGGATACGTGTCACAATGCATAGTGCAAACTGTAAAGTTTGGTGGAGGAGGAATAATAGTCTGGAGCTATTTTTCATGGTTCGGGCTAGACCCCTTAGTTCCATTGAAGGGAAATCTTAATGCTGCAGCATACAATGATATTCTAGACAATTCTGTGCTTCCAAGTTTGGGGAAGGCCCTTTCCTGTTTCAGCATGAAAATGCCCCTGTGTACAAAGCGAGGGCCATACAGAAATGGTTTGTCATGATCGGTGTGGAAGAACTTGACTGGCCTGCACAGAGCCCTGACCGCAACCCCATCGAACACCTTTGGGATGAATTGGAACACCGACTGCTAGCCAGGCCTAATTGCCCAACAGCATTGCCTGACCTCACTAATGCTCTTGTGACTGAATGGAAGCAAGTCCCCGCAGCAATGTTCCAACATCTAGTGGAAAGCCTTCCCAGAAGAGTGGAGGCTGTTATAGCAGCAAAGGGGGGACCAACTCCATATTAATGCCCATGATTTTGGAATGAGATGTTTGACGAACAGGTGTCCACATACCTTTGGTCATGTAGTCTATTTTTGACATTGCTACTATGCAAATATGCAAGTAACCATTTAACTGTACCATTTACACCTTCTGTATCCTGTGCATGTGACAAATTAACTTCGATTTTATTTGATATAGTGTGTGTTTACCAGAGACGGTAATGTGAAGAACAACATGATCTGCACCAAAGTCAGATTAGGATATAGGCCAAGGACTAGATAAAGTATATTTTTACTACTACTTTTACCACTTTTAGTCTTGAAATCTTTGATTGTTTACTACACTACATTACTCTGTTTAGCACATGGCCCCACATGTGACTCCTTAAAGAGATGGGTGAGGCTTAAGAGGGTGTGAACGATTCTGAATGGGTGTAGACAAAGAAGAGCTCTCCAGTAGGTGTACCAAAACATTCAAGGGCATTTTCTAAAAAGTGGGGTTACAAGTTTATCAACTTTGAAAGCAGAATTACTTTCCCATTGTTCCTCAACTGCAGTCTATGATATACAATTTTCTAGCTCTGAATCTCTACTTTTATCCAAAAAACACAATTTCAAATGTTGCTACGTAGGACCGAATCCAGGTGGTAGGGTCACAACTACAATGCTATTTCGCTGTAAACAAATTGACAACAGACTTTCAGCATGCTTATACAGTGCATTCGGAAAGTATTCAGACGCCTTGACCTTTTCCATATTTTGTTACTTTACAGACTTATTCTAAAATGGATTGAATCTGGGGGTTTTCTCATCAATCTACACACAATTACCCCATCTATGACAAAGCAAAAACTGTTTAGATATTTTTGCAAATGTATTAAAAATGAAAAACTCAAATATCACATTTACATAAGTATTCAGACACTTTACTCAGTACTTGCTTGAAGCTCCTTTTGCAGGGATTACAGCCTCAAGTCTTCTTAGGTATGACGCTACAAGCTGGGCACACCTGTATTTGGGGAGTTTCTCCCATTCTTCTCTGCAGATCCTCTCAAGCTCTGTCAGGTTGGATAGGGAGCGTCGCTGCACAGCTATTTTCAGGTCTCTCCAGAGATGTTCGATCGGGTTGAAGTCCGGGCTCTGGCTGGGCCACTCAAGGACATTCAGAGACTTGTCCCGAAGCCACTCCTGCGTTGTCTTGGTTTCCGCCCCAGTCTGAGGTCCTGAGTGCTTTGGAGCAGGTTTTCATCAAGTATCTCTCTGTACTTTCCTTCGTTCTTCTTTCCCTCGATCCTGACTAGTCTCCCAGTCCCTGCCGCTGAAAAACATCCCCACAGCATGATGCTGCCACCACCATGTTTCACTGTAAGGTTGGTATTGGCCAGGTGATGAGTGGTGCCTGGTACCCTCCAGAGTTCAATCTTGGTTTCATCAGACCTGAGAATCTTGTTTCTCATGGTCTGAGAGACCTTTAGGTACTTTTGGCAAACTCCAAGCGGGCTGTCATGTGACTTTTACTGAGGAGTGGCTTCCGTCTGGCCACTCTACCATAAAGACCTGATTAGTGGAGTGCTGCAGAGATGGTTGTCCTTCTGGAAGGTTCTCCCATCTTCACAGAGGAACTCTGGAGCTCTGTCAGTGTGACAATCGGGTTCTTGGTCACCTCCCTTACCAAGGCCCTTCTCCCCCGATTGCTCAGTTTGGCCGGGCAGCCAGCTCTAGGAAAAGTCTTGGTGGTTCCAAACTTCTTCCATTTAAGAATGATGAAGGCCACTAGGTTCTTGGGGACCTTCATTGCTCAACACAATCCTGTCTTGGAAGTGTGCAAAGCTGTCATCAAGGCAAATGGTGGCTATTTGAAGAATCTGAAATATAAAATATATTTTGATTTGTTTAACACTTTTTTGTTTACTACATGATTCCATATGTGCTATTTCATAGTTTTGATGCCTTCACTATTATTCTACAATGTAAAAAATAGTAAAAATAAAGAAAAACCCTTGAATGAGCAGGTGTGTCCAAACTTTTGACTGATAGTGTAACAAAATGTGGAAAAAGTCAAGGGGTCTGAATACTTTCCGAATGCACTGTAAATACTATGCATGCCAGTTTCTCTTGGCTAAGAGTTGAGATTGACTGTATCACTTCTTCTTTGTATAATAATAATATGCCATTTAGCAGACGCTTTTATCCAAAGCGACTTACAGTCATGTGTGCATACATTTTTACGTATGGGTGGTCCCGGGGATAATGTTATAAGAAACATTAATGTGTTGAAAATTCCAAATTGTTTGCATAGTCAACTTACACACAGTTCTGACACACACACTTACCCCACCAGACAGGCCAACAGGGATCTTTTCAAAGTCCCCAAATCCAGAATAAATTAAAGAAAGTGTACAGTATTATATAGAGACATTACTGCATGGAACTCCCTTCCATCTCATATTGCTCAATGAACCGCAAACCTGGATTCAAAAAACAGATAAAGCAACACCTCACGGCACAACGCCTTTCCCCTATTTGACCTAGATATTTTGTGTTTATGTATTGATATGTAGGCTATGTGTGCCGTTTTTAAATGTATGTAGTTCGTTCCTTGAGCTGTTCTGTCTATTAATGTTCTGTATTATGTCATGTTTCATGTTTTGTGTGGACCCCAGGAAGAGTAGCTGCTGCGACTTCCTCCGAGGCTGCCTCCCCTCCTTGTTCGGGCAGGCTTCGGCGTTCGTTGTCACCGGCCTACTAGCCACTGCCGCTCCATATCTCATCATTCCATTTGTCTTGTCTTGTCAATTACACACACCTGGTTCATATCCCCTCATAAGTACATGTATAAGTGTTCCCTCTGCCCCCTTGTCCTTGTGGGTGATTGTTATTTGTGAGTTGAGTGTAGCTCGGTTGAGCTACCCGTACGTTGTATTTCCGGGGATATTGTTCCCCATGTGCCTGTATTTTGTTGACGCTATCCAGCGTAACTGTGTCCTACGGAATAAACTCTGTATTCTGTGATTTACCCTCCTGCGCCTGACTCCTTCAAATCACATTCTCACACGCAACACCTCATGGGGATCCTAATAAAATACAAAAAGTTGGCTTAAAAAGTAACAGTTTTCACCTTGCACACCTAACAACCATGAAATGTCTGGTCACATATTTCCAAGCATATTTCCAAGCAGCTCACACAAGTGTTTCCCTCTCTAACAACCCTCAGGCAAAGCTGTCAATCAGCACCACACATCATGTCTGAAAGAGTTGGAAGCTTAATGTTGTTGGTCCCTGAGTTGTAGTGTAGTAGTCTTTTCTGTTTTCAAACAGACTGTGTTTACCCTGTTTCCACCCTGGGCTATTGAACATCTCTTTAGGAAGATGAGACACGACCGCCTGCTGAATGTAATGTAGTGTAACGGCTCCAGAGCTGAGCTGAACTAAGATGAGTTGTGTGAGAACTGGCTTCAGGAATTCCTACAGCAGTGGACCTATAATCAATTGCTGTCAATGAGTAGGTGCATCAAACCCTCGCTTGGACTAAATCCTGTATCAGAAGCAACCAGCATCTATGAGGGGAACCTGACACTGGCAGTCTCACTGCAGATACTTGATGCTGGTGGGTACCCAGGAGAGAAACCTGAGTCTTCATCGGCTTTGTAGTGTTGTCATTGAGATCCAACTCTGCCTCGACTAAAGAACAAAGACTGGCCTATTTTACAGAACAAACCAGCAAACCTGAGATTCCTCTTTCTGATCTGCATAAATGAGCTCCTGTAAACAAATGCAATAAAAGGGAAATATTATTTGAAAGCAAAATAATACTGACTAGCTACTGGATTGAAAGGTGGTATCACTAGCCAACAGAAAGGGAAAGCCTTGACCTGCGGAATCAAAGCTTTTTCATGTGTAATACAGTATGTATTAAAGGCTCTTTATTTATTTTATTTATTTTATTATTTTTTTTTTTTTGGGGGGTTCTTGGGCAAAGATTGACTGTAAGCTTAAAGAACAGTGATATGGGATGACGGGGGCAGAGCAGCTAGATGTTAAATAGGATTGGCACCGTCCATTTACCTGGTGCACAGAAAGGTTCAGATGCCTTCATCCTTTGTTTGTGTTCTGTAATACAAGGTGAAGCTCTTTCACTGCTGCAGGCTTCAGAGCACTGCTTGGAGAAATAATGTGAGTAGGTTATTCTTTGCTGAGGCTTAGAGAATAGTTTGAGTCTTGGATTTGTCTGAGGTCAACAGAAAAGCCTATCATTGTGGCTTCATGTACTCCAGGAAAGATCAAAACTAGGAGGTCCCTGGGAAATAGCTTTGTCATAGGACATTAGACATATCACATGCCATGGGGGTGACACTTTGAACGGCAAATGTACTGGTAACTGCACAGCACCACCTCAGCAAAAAACATGTTTCCAAGCTGCGGAGGGTGTAATTTGGTCAGCCAAGCCCTACCAGTGGATATATAGTCTGTGACTTAGCGAAGGGAAGCTAGCCATTTGTGTTTATCATCTGTCCCTGTGATGTTGTGCTGCCTGGCCCCAGGCCCGAGCGGCATGCTACAATCTGTGGTTAACCATTGTCCCAGCCCTTCCCTTTACCCAGGTGCCTCCCTCCCTCACCCTCCTAGCTTCTGTGGCTTCAGCCTGCAAGGGCCTTCATAGAGGTCTCCTTAAACCAGTACCATCCCTGGAGATGCCTGGCTACTACTACTACAACACACACATTCCAATCCATACTTCCAGGTACTGTGAGCCTTTCCCCGGCCAAATGACAGACTCCTTTCTTTCTATTATTTTCCCTCGTTTTCCCTCTCAGCACGTAGGCTCCAGTGACAAAACAAGCAGAGCCAGGAAAAACGCCCCAGAAAAATCTGACACCGATTCGCATGAATGGCAGGGAGGACTTTTTAAAACACTCTCATAAAAAACGGGGGACTGTGAACCAGCAGCTGCAGCGGTGGATTTGACAGACGATTTTGAAAAAATAGGTCACGCGTGCCAGAAGTGTGTTCTCGCCTCTTAGAAACCATGAGCAATTGCAGAATTATTCCCGATTCCTCGTTTTGCGCCTCCTCTGTGGTTTATTTGAAGTGTCTGTACCCTCGGTGGTTCTTTTCAATCTGTGAAGAGGGGGAATGCTGTGAATTTAGGCCTGCAGTTACAGACAATGCTTTGCCCTTTTGAACAGTACCAAAACAAGTCTTGTAGCCAGCATTACATCAGTTCAAAGAAACATTTTCAAAATGGACCATTTAACAGAATCAAAAATAAACATTCTGGATTATGTGTAAACATCAATGGTTTATGGAATTAAAAGGAATCCATGACATCAAATGTAAACTGCTTGATTATTGGCTATGGCCCAATACTTTGAGAGCATAGCAATCAAGTTATTTGAAAAAAGGAGCTTGTTTGAGGCTGTGAGCACCCTATTTGAAATTAAAATGAGAATTTCAAACAGTGTTTTTGGTTCACTTGTTCATGCATTTGTATGGATAATAAGCATGGACTACTCCCAGTCTTGGGGATAGGGGGAGGGAAGATGGCGGTAATTCAAGGGGAGATGGAGGTAATTAATGTCCACAAAATGAACAAGAGCACTTCTAATTAGATGTAGGCCATAAGAACAACCTTTAATTGAAGGGTACAATTTTATTGGCTTTGACACTGTTGTTTGATTAGGCAATGCAGCAATTACATACGACAAGTGTGCAGCATTTCTTCTCTACACGTGTTTCCATGTGGAGATAGGGCTGAGACAGAAATAGCCTGATGAGGCAATTCTACCACAATTACATATGAGGGAGGGAAGCTACTTACTGAACAACATTGCTCCTACAACAGAGCAGCCCTTTTGTCTATTTACAACACTTAATCTGGGAGTTAACTACCATACACTGTCTGAGTTTGATACCAGAACAAAAATTCTAATTCAGCACAGATACCTAACAGTAAGATCAGCAATCAGTACTCTAGTAAATGTATTTTGCAAACAGTGTCAAAAATGCCATCTTATTTTTAGCTCTGCGCATTTGCTGCAATCTTTGAGTTGATCATCAACTATCTGTCACAATCGTTTAAGGAGGGGTCAGACCAAGGCGCAGCGTGAAATGCGTACATGTTTATTTAACTGATAAACACACGACAAAACAACAAACCAAACGAAACGTGAAGTCCTACGGCTACACACAAAACAAGCCTACTCACGGAACAAGATCCCACAACTAACGAGTGCCAATAGGCTGCCTAAGTATGATCCCCAATCAGAGACAACGAGCGACAGCTGCCTCTGATTGGGAACCACACCGGCCAACATAGATCTACACATACTAGATCATACACATAGATATACACAACATAGAATATTCACACCCTGACTCAACATATAAGAGTCCCCTGAGTCAGGGCGTGACAGTACCCCCCCCCCAAAGGTGCGGACTCCGACCGCACAATCTTTACATAACAGGGTAGGGGCCGGGTGGGCATTCCGCCTCGGAGGGGGATCCGGCTCCGGGCGTGACGACCACATACTCTCCGCCTCCCTATTGCACCCCTGGTCTGGTCTGGACCTCAGCGCGCTGCTTCCCCTCTCCTTCCTCCCACGATACTCCAAGCCCTGTCTGAACCCTGGTGTGGGAGACCCCGAACCTGGAGAGGAGCTGACGTCTGGGTCTGGACTGGAACCGCTGACCGGAGCTGGACCGGGCGCCGGTGGAGCGGACCAGTCAGGCTCCAGACTGGAGCAGCTGACCGGAGCTGGACTGGACCCTGGTGGAGCGGATTGCTCTGGCTCCGGAGTGGAGCAGCTGACCGGAGCTGGACTGGACCCCGGTGGAGCGGATTGCTCTGGCTCCGGAGTGGAGCAGCTGACCGGAGCTGGATCAGGCACCGGTGGAGCGGACTGCTGTGCCGTGCCGGACTGGCGACACGCACCACTGGCTTGGTGCGAGAAGCAGGAACGGGCCGGGCCAGACTGGCGACCCGCACCACTGGCTTGGTGCGAGGAGCAGGAACAGGCCGGGCCGGACTGGGAACACGCACCACTGGCTTGGTGCGAGGAGCAGGAACGGGCTGGGCCGGCTGGCGACACACACCACTGGCTTGGTGCGAGGAGCAGGAACAGGCCGGGCCGGACTGGGAACACGCACCACTGGCTTGGTGCGAGGTGCAGGAACGGGCCGGGCCGGCTGGCGACACACACCACTGGCTTGGTGCGAGGAGCAGGAACAGGCCGGGCCGGACTGGGAACACGCACCACTGGCTTGGTGCGAGGAGCAGGAACGGGCCGGGCCGGCTGGCGACACACACCACTGGCTTGGTGCGAGGAGCAGGAACAGGCCGGGCCGGACTGGGAACACGCACCACTGGCTTGGTGCGAGGAGCAGGAACGGGCCGGGCTGGACTGGCGACACGCACCACTGGCTTGGTGCGAGGAGTAGGAACAGGCCGGGCCGGACTGGGAACACGCACCACTGGCTTGGTGCGAGGAGAAGGAACGGGCCGGGCCAGACTGGTGACACGCACCACTGGCTTGGTGCGAGGAGCAGGAACAGGCTGGGCCGGACTGGCGACATGCACCACTGGCTTGGTGCGAGGAGCAGGAACGGGCCGGGCCGGACTGGGAAGGTGCACTGGTGACAGAGTGCGTATCGCCGCATACCTGGGTTCCTTTATTAACCCCTGCTCCTTCTGCTGCCTAACCAGCTCCTCTCTCTGTGCCTCTACTTCCTCCTTTTCCCTACGAGCATCCTGCAGTGCCTCCTCTTGAATGGATCTCTCTCGCTCTATTCTATCTATCAGCCCCCGTAATATGGTGGCCTCCTCTCTTACCCTGCAGATCCAATCCTTCTCTCTTTCTCGGCACTCCTCCTCCAGTGAGGACTCCTCCGGGAGCCCCCACGAGTTAGGGAACAGAAACTCATCGTCGTCGTCGTCATCTTCCGACTCCTCAGTATAATACTGTTCCCACTCTTCTTCCCATGGTCATAGGGAATCAATCTGGAAACCCACCGGGTGCAGTGGTCGGGGCTCCTCTCTCTCGCTCCCCAACCACCCCTTTAGCCACCCCCAAAAATTATCTTGAGGCTGCTTCTCGGGCTTCCTCCTCGGCCGGCTTCTGTGTTGCCGTTGCTCCTCTCCTGCCTGGGCTTCCTTCTTCGCCCTGGGTCCTTTTCCCGCAAATATCTCCTCCCAAGACCAAATCTTCCCCACCTGTGTCCAGGGTGTTCGGTCCTCCTGGGCACGCTGCTTGGTCCGTGTTTGGTGGGATCTTCTGTCACGATCGTTTAAGGACGGGTCAGACCAAGGCGCAGCGTGAAATGCGTACATGTTTATTTAAATGATAAACACACGACAAAACAACAAACCAACGAAACATGAAGTCCTAAGGCTACACACAAAACAAGCCTACTCACGGAACAAGATCCCACAACTAACGAGTGCCAATAGGCTGCCTAAGTATGATCCCCAATCAGAGACAACGAACGACAGCTGCCTCTGATTGGGAACCACACCGGCCAACAGAGATCTACACATACTAGATCATACACATAGATATACACAACATAGAATATTCACACCCTGACTCAACATATAAGAGTCCCCTGAGTCAGGGCGTGACACTATCGTGCTTCTCCGCAGCATAAATCGATATCAAATGATTGTACCAATCCAATCACTACCGCACTTTAAAAAGAATGTGACTTTTCTGGCAAGCCAAAGTGATGAGGCAGTATTACTGTCTCTCCCTGAAAGTTATTGGCGTCACAGGCTTCATTCATTATGCAGTTAAGCATGCAGACAGATGGGCCTTTGTGGAGAGGCATCAATCCACAAGCACTTGTTTATCCCTGAACAGCTTTCTCTGTATTGATGAAACTGTAGGGCTGTGTGGATGTAACTTGTGTGTACAGTGAATATGTCTGCAATAGAGAATGCACTCCGTACAGTACAGTACTGGCTTGGGCGATATACCATTTATACCGTATACCGGGGTATTTTGAAATAACGACGGTATGATTTTCAATACTGTTAAAAATAATATTGTTTTTTATTTATTTATTGGGGGGGGGGGTTGGGGGCTACACCGCTGCTTATAACTATAAGTTCAGTATAACTATAAGAAATCTAAGATGTGTCAAATAAATTATATCCAGCTCAGGGCTCCAGCTATGCATTTGGTTGACTAACTTGCTAGCTAAGTGGCTAGATGTCAAGATCAAGCTTTTTGGTTACAGCAGAGACATTCAATCCCCTCCTGGACCAAGATCCCTGTTGCCTAAATTGTTTTGTGCATCAAAAATAATAAAAAAATATATATATTTAATTTGTGCACTTCCGGTAATACCGTATACCCTGGTATGTATGGTACAGAAACGGCATGACAGTATGAAAATCTGGATACCGCCCAACCCTAGTACAGTATGAATGCTTCTCTGAATGTATGTATGAAAGACTGTACTGAGGTGCAATTTGCATGCCGGTAAACTCTTACTAATGTAAAACATTGTCACGACTTCCTCCGAAGCTGCCTCCCCTCCTTGTTCGGGCAGGCTTCGGCGTTCGTCGTCACCGGCCTTCTAGCCACTGTCGCTCCATATCTCAGCATTCCATTTGTCTTGTCTTGTCAATTACACACACCTGGTTCATATTCCCCTCATTAATCAAATCAAATCAAATTTTATTTGCCCCATGCGCCGAATACAACAGGTGTAGACATTACCGTGAAATGCTTACTTACAGCCCTTAACCAACAATGCATTTATTTTTTTATAAAAAAGTAAAATAAAACAACAACAACAACAAAAGTGTTGAGAAAAAAAGCAGAAGTAAAATAAAATAATAGTAGGGAGGCTATATACAGGGGGGTATCGGTGCAGAGTCAATGTGCGGGGGCACCGGCTAGTTGAGGTAGTTGAGGTAATATGTACATGTGGGTAGAGTTAAAGTGACTATGCATAAATAATTAACAGAGTAGCAGCAGCGTAAAAATATGGGGTGGGGGTGGGGGGGCAGTGCAAATAGTCCGGGTAGCCATGATTAGCTGTTCAGGAGTCTTATGGCTTGGGGGTAGAAGCTGTTGAGAAGCCTTTTGGACCTAGACTTGGCGCTCCGGTACCGCTTGCCATGCGGTAGCAGAGAGAACAGTCTATGACTAGGGTGGCTGGAGTCTTTGACAATTTTGAGGGCCTTCCTCTGACACCGCCTGGTATAGAGGTCCTGGATGGCAGGAAGCTTGGCCCCAGTGATGTACTGGGCCATACGCACTACCCTCTGTAGTGCCTTGTGGTCGGAGGCCGAGCAGTTGCCATATCAGGCGGTGATGCAACCAGTCAGGAAGCTCTCGATGGTGCAGCTGTAGAACATTTTGAGGATCTGAGGACCCATGCCAAATCTTTTCAGTCTCCTGAGGGGGAATAGGCTTTGTCGTGCCCTCTTCACGACTGTCTTGGTGTGTTTGGATCATGATGTGGTGATGTGGACACCAAAGAACTTGAAGCTCTCAACCTGTTCCACTACAGCCCCGTCGATGAGAATGGGGGCGTGCTCAGTCCTCTTTTTTTTCCTGTAACCCACAATCATCTCTTTTGTCTTTGTCGCGTTGAGGGAGAGGTTGTTATCCTAGATCAGCGTGGCAGATGTGTTGTTACCTACCCTTACCACCTGGGGGCGGCCCGTCAGGAAGTCCAGGATTCAGTTGCAGAGGGAGGTGTTTAGTCCCAGGATCGTTAGCTTAGTGATGAGCTTTGAGGGTACATGTATAAGAGTTCCCTCTGCCCACTTGTCTTTGTGGGTGATTGTTTCATGTGAGATGAGTGTAGCTTGGTGGAGCTACCTGTACTTTGTATCCGGGGTATATTTTCCCCGTGTGCCTGTATTTGTTCCAGTGCGCCTGTTTTGCGCACTGGACTGTTGACGCTATCCAGCGTAACTGTGTACTACGGAATAAACTCTGTATTCTTTGATTTACCCTCCTGCGCCTGACTCCTTCAAATCACACTCTCACAAATATGTCCTTCAGTTTATATTGTAGATTACCTCCCACCAGCGCACCTCAGCTTGGCTCTGCTGTCTCATGCCCATATCTTAACCAATGCCAGATCTCC
Organism: Coregonus clupeaformis; assembly: GCF_020615455.1. Classification (NCBI taxonomy): domain Eukaryota; kingdom Metazoa; phylum Chordata; class Actinopteri; order Salmoniformes; family Salmonidae; genus Coregonus; species Coregonus clupeaformis. The sequence continues at coordinate 36,222,061 of NC_059203.1, read as the reverse complement.
AATAATCATATCTTTAGTTTGTCAGGAATGTCTAAATCACAGTCAATTAACAAGATGTTGGACTTATTTGCACTTTAAGCACTTGCACTTTTTTATGCAAATGCTGGTCCAACCAAATTCAGACATTTTAAGACTTTGCACTTATCCTGCCGACTTGTTTGTAATTATTCTGTAAATATTTTTGTTGTTGTTGTTTTTGTGTTTTGTCTGTATGTACTTTTGACTGCTGCTAAATGAATTGCCTCTTGAGGGCATAACGTTTTCTGAAATCCCTTGCTTATTTAATGCATCTACGTAAATCTGTGTGACAAAGTTGCTTAAGTCTTACTTTGCATTTTCTTTGTTCAACTCACACATGATATTAACTGCAGTAGTCTGTGTATGACAAATGTTATCAGGGAGGTGTGACCTGCAGTCAGAGAGGTCCTAGCTCATTAACAAGCCCTGTGAGAGCAGAGGGCAGAGATAAGGAGTAGGGATGGGCATTTTACCTTTTTTGACTGTTCAAGTAGTCGCATAATTTTTTTTCGAGTACTGGAATAAATAAATAAAAAAGCTATAGATCAAGGAAAACATTTGTCTATATGCCAACAGAGCTCAACAATGCCTAATTTATCATAACCATTACAGAGAACAAATCCTAATTGATAAATTGCCTCAAATATATTTAGTCAATAAAAAAACAGGTGCCATTTCAGATTAATTTATTGAAACTGTAATATCAACTGGTTATGTTATATCGTGGTACACAATCTTCAAAAAGGTAGTAACCTCAGCAGTGTGGCGCTTGCTTGAAGAAGCCTATGGCTGTGCAATGGCATAGCCTAGTTTTGTTAATTTAACAGACAAGACACTCTTATTTCCCGAGCCCTTAGCACAGTCAAGACACCTATTTTAGTGCTAAATAATTTGCATCTCGCGTCTAGAACAGTTATTCTTAAAGAGTGATCATTTAAAACGGTGCTCAATTTGGCAAGTTGAAAGACACATTTTTCAGGGTTACAAACCAAAATCTTTCTTCTTTTCGATATACAGACATTTGATTGAGTTTATTATGCCATGTCTTTGGAATGAATTAACAATTCTACATTGAACACTGCATGTGGATGAATTATGGCCAGGACATCTGTTAGGCCTAGGCTTAGTGATACTGATGAAAATACGCTCTGTCTTTATCAAATTAATGTATAGCCAATGTTGACTTTGTGGCTGTGGTAACTAGTGACAATGGCAAAGTAGCCTAAGCAAAAATTATTCCAAAACTGCATCTCATTGTCGGAACACATATTTCCATACTTCTGTTAACCAGTCCATTTAGAATTTGTGATAAAACTGTCGTAATTTGACAAGGAATGTAGCTCGTGTATGCCATCAGTTAGATACGTTTTTATAGGCATTTATTTCTGTAGATGCACTCAGCACGCATGTGTAGAGGGAGAGGTCAGAACGTAAAAGTGAGACATGAAAGGGAAAGGACATTTAGGGAGGAGAACTGTGTGATGCTTGGCTTGGTTTCTTTTTTGTTATGTCCTGCAAATGCACATGTACAACTGGAACACTAGAGTCAAAGCACATTAACGTTGTCTAGTTTTATAGTATTTGAATAAAATGTGATATCTGGTTAAAGATCAATTTTGATATCCGTTCAAGTACTCGATTACTCATGCCGATCCCTAATAAGAATGGACCACTTCAACTCTGACCTTGGGATGATACATCATCATTATCACCGCCTAGCCTAAACCCCCACTGCCACCACCACCATAAGGCACCTGCTCAATAAGATCACTACACCATCTGGGACAAAGTCCCAGGACAGGACAGGAATTATAAAGTCAGTGGACTCTGTCTGTCAGTCGCACCAGAGAGCAGGATGACCTCCAAGAACAATACCAGGATGTAGGAGATCCCTGAACTTTGACCTCTCCACAGAAAAAAATCATATAATGGCAGCTGCAGGGCGTTGTAGTAATGTGTGCTGAGCATGACTGCAGCCGGCCAGAGAGCAGAGGGCCGGGGGAAAGAGAGAGTGAAAATAAACAGTCAGCCCAGACCAGACCAGGCCCAGGTTAGAGTGAGGACCTGCTCCACAACTCCATGTTTTAGCTCCCGCAAGTCATAAATCTCACTTAATCTAAGATATTTTTATCTTCCTCTGTGGTTTCCTACAGAAAATCAGGAAAAGGGCCCACAGATGCAGCGTGGAAACGTAGCACAAGCACCATATTGTTCAGGAATTTCAACAAAGGCTTTATAGAGGGTTAACGCAATTAGCATAACATACTACTTTTTCCACCCATCTTTTCATTCACAAATGCAAGAATCCTGGTTTCTGATAGTCTCTAGTGTGGATGTACAATCTGCCTATCTCAATATAATATATGAGGATATCTTTAAACCAGTAATAAAGACATCACAAACATCAGAGGGTACGTCATTACCCTGCGGTCGTTAAGCTCAACCTGTGCTTCCTAGAAGTCGTTCCAGGACACTGCTGAAGCGCCAATGCAGTAGTTTTGTGCACAGCTGCCATTTTGGAAGGTTACATAACGACTCCTCCAGGCAATTAAGTTGGAACAGAATTGATTAACCTCCTGCGGCTGCATTAATGTCACTTCATTACCACCAAGGACCTGAGCAGGTCTGGAAAGGGGTGGGGGGAGAGGGGTAAGGATGAGAGAGAGAGAGAGAGAGAGAGAGAGAGAGAGAGAGAGAGAGAGAGAGAGAGAGAGAGAGAGAGAGAGAGAGAGAGAGAGAGAGAGAGAGAGAGAGAGAGAGAGAGAGAGAGAGAGAGAGAGAGAGAGAGAGAGAAAGGTAAGGATGGAGTGGGGGGGTTGACATACAGAGCATCTGAGGAAAAATGTTGGGGTGAGGAACAGTGCACAAATGAGAGGAAACGTCAACACACAAACTGGTGTGTCCTGTGTGCACGTGTGTGTCCTGGAGTGTGTGTCCTACAGAGCATCCTCAGGGTGGCTTGGCTGGGGAGTGGGGAGTGAGGAGAAAGGCACGGTGTGAGCCAGCCTATGCAACCAGTGTGCAGTGGAGCAGACTGCTTTAGCCTGATAGCCCTGGTGGCTTGGCTGGGGAGTGGGGAGAGAGGTACGGTGTGAGCCAGTTAGTGCAGCCAATGTGCAGTGGAGCAGACTACATTAGCCTGATAGCCCTGGTCATCTCATCTCACACAGGCCACTTACAGACAGACAGACAGACAGCAGAAGCCATTTCCCATCATCTCCATGCCACACTCTCACAAGACGCAGCTGTAAACATGGTTGGTTTCACCTAGGGCTGTGGCGGTCAAAAAATGTTGTCAGCCGGTTATTGTCATGCAAAAGACTGCCGGTCTCATAGTAATTAACCGTTAATTAAGATAAACACGTTTGGCATCTTCAGGCCTCCACGCATACAGCTGCATACAAGCCACTGATGCGCGCCTTTCGAACATCTACAGTCTAATAAATCAATTGAATATGCACCATCACAATAAATCCATTATTTATTTTAGGCAGGTCTAAAGAAACATTTTGATATGATGAAAATGTATATCAGAAGAACAGAATATGAGTTGGCCTACTGTATGTTATCTGGCTATGTGCCATACCATAGGCTATAGGCTTGTTCATTTAGCAGATAAGATATTCGTATAAGTCCCGTGTCATTATTTTTATAATATATGATTTTATAGTAAGAAGACAAAGAATATAACTGAACTTAGCTGAATAGAAAATATAATTTCCCCATTCCAGAGCGAGTGCGCATATGAAGTGGCTATGTTGAGAGTAAAAGTGATCATTTGAAACAGGTCCTATACAGTAGATGTATTATTTATTTGGCAGTTGTGAATGATACACACCTTAGAATGTCTTAGAAATCAAAACATATATGGGCTGCATGGTGCGACTACAGGCTACTGATGATTTGAGAAAGTCGCAAAAAAAGCTTGCGCTCTGTTCCTTGACTGGTTGACTCAGGCTATAATAATATAATATAATAATATGCCATTTAGCAGACGCTTTTATCCAAAGCGACTTACAGTCATGGGTGCATACATTTTTGTGTATGGGTGGTCCCGGGGATCGAACCCACTACCTTGGCGTTACAAGCGCCGTGCTCTACCAGCTGAGCTACACACGCTGTTCTCTCAAGTGATCACATTTTCACCAATTAGACTTTTCTCAATTGAATCTTGTGTTTACTAATATGTAAAATTTGTTTTGATTTAGAATGGTCCGTTATCAAATGGGCAGGAACAGGGGCAGGGGGGAAAATACATGTCATCTGTATGCACTGGAATAGCGAAAGAAGGCCGCTTTCCCACAGGTTCATTTTTCAATCATGCTGGGTAGGCTACTCCTGTTACAGTGGGGAAAAAAAGTATTTAGTCAGCCACCAATTGTGCAAGTTTCCCACTTAAAAAGATGAGAGAGGCCTGTAATTTTCATCATAGGTACACGTCAACTATGACAGACAAAATGAGAAAATAAATTCCAGAAAATCACATTGTAGGATTTTTAATGAATTTATTTGCAAATTATGGTGGAAAATAAGTATTTGGTCACCTACAAACAAGCAAGATTTCTGGCTCTCACAGACCTGTAACTTCTTCTTTAAGAGGCTCCTCTGTCCTCCACTCGTTACCTGTATTAATGGCACCTGTTTGAACTTGTTATCAGTATAAAAGACACCTGTCCACAACCTCAAACAGTCACACTCCAAACTCCACTATGGCCAAGACCAAAGAGCTGTCAAAGGACACCAGAAACAGAATTGTAGACCTGCACCAGGCTGGGAAGACTGAATCTGCAATAGCTAAGCAGCTTGGTTTGAAGAAATCAACTGTGGGAGCAATTATTAGGAAATGGAAGACATACAAGACCACTGATAATCTCCCTCGATCTGGGGCTCCACGCAAGATCTCACCCCGTGGGGTCAAAATGATCACAAGAACGGTGAGCAAAAATCCCAGAACCACACAGGGGGACCTAGTGAATGACCTGCAGAGAGCTGGGATCAAAGTAACAAAGCCTACCATCAGTAATACACTACGCCGCCAGGGACTCAAATCCTGCAGTGCCAGACGTGTCCCCCTGCTTAAGCCAGTACATGTCCAGGCCCGTCTGAAGTTTGCTAGAGTGCATTTGGATGATCCAGAAGAGGATTGGGAGAAAGTCATATGGTCAGATGAAACCAAAATAGAACTTTTTGGTAAAAACTCAACTCGTCGTGTTTGGAGGACAAAGAATGCTGAGTTGCATCCAAAGAACACCATACCTACTGTGAAGCATGGGGGTGGAAACATCATGCTTTGGGGCTGTTTTTCTGCAAAGGGACCAGGACGACTGATCCGCGTAAAGGAAAGAATGAATGGGGCCATGTATCGTGAGATTTTGAGTGAAAACCACCTTCCATCATCAAGGGCATTGAAGATGAAACGTGGCTGGGTCTTTCAGCATGACAATGATCCCAAACACACTGCCCGGACAACAAAGGAGTGGCTTCGTAAGAAGCATTTCAAAGTCCTGGAGTGGCCTAGCCAGTCTCCAGATCTCAACCCCATAGAAAATCTTTGGAGGGAGTTGAAAGTCCGTGTTGCCCAGCGACAGCCCCAAAACATCACTGCTCTAGAGGAGATCTGCATGGAGGAATGGGCCAAAATACCAGCAACAGTGTGTGAAATCCTTGTGAAGACTTACAGAAAACGTTTGACCTGTGTCATTGCCAACAAAGGGTATATAACAAAGTATTGAGAAACTTTTGTTATTGAGCAAATACTTATTTTCCACCATAATTTGCAAATAAATTCATAACAAATCCTACAATGTGATTTTCTGGAGAAAAAAAATCTCATTTTGTCTGTCATAGTTGACGTGTACCTATGATGAAAATTACAGGCCTCTCTCATCTTTTTAAGTGGGAGAACTTGCACAATTGGTGGCTGACTAAATACTTTTTTCCCCCACTGTATTTCACTCCAAGCATCAACCACTGTTTGAGGAACATGCAGCCTCTCGCTACGCGACAGGTGATATTCCGCCCAAACTCTGTATGACACGTGCTCTCCAACCCTGTTCCTGCAGCTACCCAGTGCTTAATTTGGGAAACCAAGTGAAATCTGTTCGGGAACATCGATAATAACATGTTTTCACAACTAAACATATTTAATTAAACTGTTGATAGCCCCTCTCTCTGCACGCTTGAGAAAGAAATGAAGGAGAGAGAGGAGGAGATGTAAATGCACGGTGTTGAGATATTCTGTAGCTAAAGGTAATGTGTCAGCCTATTCATTATGAAAATATAAAAAATACCCTTTTACTAGGCTATTCAAAATCAAATACAAATTCACTATAATTGTAGGCTAACTATGTAAGCCGCCCTGCACAATCAATGAACAAACAGCATCGCCTAGGCCTATACATTCTCTCCCAGACTCATAGATAGAACGTTTGGAGTGTAGCAAAAGATAACCAGTCCATCCAGTAAGCATAATAATTCAATCCACACTCAAAGTCGACTACTAGAATTTGTTCAATTTTGGAGTATAGGCTAGACCAATTATGCACCAAAGACATCTTAAATCAGCTTTTTAAAAATGTTTTTCTGCCTTGTGTAAAATGCGGTAGGCTATGTATTGTATAACGGCACAATCATTATAAAAATAAAAAAATACATTTGGGCTTGGGCTCATATATACATTTACATTTGAGTAAATTTAGCAGACGCTCTTATCCAGAGTGACTTACAGGAGCAATTAGGGTTAAGTGCCTTGCTCAAGGGCACATCGACAGATTTTTCACCCAGCCATCTCGGGGATTCAAACCAACGACCTTTCGGTTACTAGTCCAACGCTCTTAACCGCTATGCCTATGCGTATGCATAAGCTCTAATATGGGTTTTTTGAATTAATCATCACCTTAGAAAGCGCTGTCCATTTCGTTGTGTTAGGCTTGAAACAACATCCACAACAACCATGTTTTACACTGTTTCAACCTGCTGTTGAACTTCTTTCTTCAAATTGATCAATCATAGCGAAGTGAGTTTTAAAAGCAAGATACTGTTTTGATGATAAGTGTTGATGTGATTTTCGATTGCATTTGCATTGATGTCAGAGTGGTTAGAGGGACAATAAAAGCCATGAGTACCAGGCCATTAGCGACCTACCAATGCATGTCCAGAGTGCATAAGATTACTGTGACTCAACGGTCACATGGATTTTTATTGCGGTCATGACTCATGACTGCCGGTGTGGCGGTAATACGGTCACCGCAACAGCCCTAGTTTCACCACAGGGCATTACAGTCCCCCATTACGACCTCAAACACTGTTGCCTGTTATGGTGAGTGGAGTGCATCATCTCAACAGATCATTTCTGATCCTTCATGTTGGCTGGCACCCACATGAGGAGGAGAGATGCAGGAATCCAAATGGGGATCCTGGGGGAAGGTGCGTGTGTGTGTGTGTGAGCGAGATCAAAACGTTTGCAGTGCATCTGTGAATACTCCATTATAAAGAGAGGCATTAGTAACAGACACTGAGCCTCAGCCATGCTTTGTGACAAAGGAGGTGAGAAATACTCCAACACAGCCGATATGAATATGAATATGAATGAGTCGGAGAGTCGTGGGTGTAAAGGGAAACACAGGAGGTTCATGGGTTTGTGTAACATCTGGGTGCGCGCATGAAAAATAAACAGCCTCAGAAGGAATTAGCCTCCTTGGCAACAATATCCCAGGCCTGCCATACCATTGTGGCATAACTCACACACACATGCATTACACACACATGGAGCACATACACACACACAGAGCACACACACACATACGCAGCAGACAAAAGTGTCTGCCTCCGAGCCAAATTCACTCATCTAATCCCCTACACAGCTTTGCAATATCTGGCCTCTCTACTGCAGAGCTTACAGTCTCCTTGCTCTCTGCCAAATGCTCATGAAAATCAGCTTGGAGTAGACTCTCATACTGCACATGCCTGATGGCAATAGCCTAACCTCATCATCGCACTCTTATCGTCTTCCATTGCTGACTGATAGCTTTAGGTAGGTGTGGTAGACATGGCATCCCTGTCTGTGTAACCCTCTCTCCCTCCTCCTCCAGGATCAGTTTTCCCCTCTTCCTCTGTGTCTAATCCCTGTTGTAGGGCACTGTCTGTCTGTCTGTCTGTCTGTCTGTCTGTCTGTCTGTCTGTCTGTCTGTCTGTCTGTCTGTCTGTCTGTCTGTCTGTCTGTCTGTCTGTCTGTCTGTCTGTCTGTCTGTCTGTCTGTCTGTCTGTCTCTCCCTAGTGCCAGCCCTCTCTGTCTGTCTGCCCTCTCTCTCCAGTGGCTGTTACACCCAGACCACTGCAGCACGGCACAGCCTCTCTGCTCTGGTACCACATAAGGCAGTAGCAGCATAGGTTGATCAATGGCTGGCCAGGACCCAACTGATGGAGCATCCTAAAGAGATCCGTGTATGTCAGCCTATTTATCATGTATCCCTGGTCATTATCTTCTGGTTCTTATTAGGAACTCCTGTTGAAATGAGATTGATACAGTTCAACCCAGGGAGGGATAAATATTCCTTCTGCATTGAATAAACGTTTGTCACATGCTTATAGGTGAAGTAGCCCTATGTCTTCTTGATGACGCAATCTCAATCGCACTCCACACTGCCCTTTCCCACCTGGACAAAAGGAACACCTATGTGAGAATGCTGTTCATTGACTACAGCTCAGCGTTCAACACCATAGTGCCCACAAAGCTCATCACTAAGCTAACGACCCTGGGACCAAACACCTCCCTCTGCAACTGGATCCTGGACTTCCTGACGGGCCGCCCCCAGGTGGTAAGGGTAGGCAACAACACATCTGCCACGCTGATCCTCAACACAGGGGCCCCTCAGGGGTGCGTACTTAGTCCCCTCCTGTACTCCCTGTTCACCCACGACTGCGTGGCCAAACACGACTCCAACATCATCATTAAGTTTGCTGACGACACAACAGTGGTAGGCCTGATCACCAACAACGATGATACAGCCTATAGGGAGGAGGTCAGAGACCTGGCAGTGTGGTGCCAGGACAACAACCTCTCCCTCAATGTGAGTAAGACAAAGGAGCTGATCGTGGACTACAGGAAAAGGCTGGCCGAATAGGCCCCTGTTAACATCGACGGGGCTGTAGTGGAGCGGGTCGAGAGTTTCAAGTTCCTTGGTGTCCACATCACCAACAAGAGGAGGGCCCCAAAAATGGTCAAAGACTCCAGTCACCCAAGTCATAGACCATTCTCTCTGCTACCGCACGGCAAGCGGTACCAGAGCGCCAAGTCTAGGACCAAAAGGCTTCTTAACAGCGTCTACCCCCAAGCCATAAGACTGCTGAACAATTAATCAAATGGCCACCCGGACTATTTACATTGACACCTCCCCCCCCTTTGTTTTTACACTGCTGCTACTCGCTGTTTATTATCTATGCATAGTCACTTTACCCCTACCTACATGTACAAATTACCTCGACTAACGTGTACCCCCGCACATTGACTCGGTACTGGTACCCCTTGTATATAACCTCGTTATTGTTATTTTATTGTGTTACTTTTTTTGTTACTTTTCTTTTTACTTAAGTTTATTTAGTAAATATTTTCTTAACTCTTTCATGAACTGCATTGTTGGTTAAGGGCTTGTAAGTAAGCATTTCACGGTAAGGTCTACACCTGTTGTATTCGGCGCATGTGACAAATAACGTTTGATTTGATTTGATGTGTAACAGTATTGCTTCCGTCCCTCTCCTCACCCCAACCTGGGCTTGAACCAGGGACCATCTGCACACATCGACAACAGTCACCCTCGAAGCATCGTTACCTATCGCTTCACAAATGCCACGGCCCTTGCAGAGCAAGGGAAACAACTACTTCAAGGTCTCAGAGCGATCGATGTCACCCATGGAAACGCTACTAGCGCGCACCGCTAACTAGCTAGCCATTTCACACCGGTTACACTCAACCCCCCTTTGACCTCCTCCTTCTCCGCAGCAACCAGTGATCCAGGTCACAGCACCAATGTAACAGTATTGCTTCCTTCCCTCTCCTTGCTCCTTGTGCAGAGCAAGGGAAACAACTACTTCAAGGTCTCAGAGCGAGTGACGTCACCGATTGAAGCGCTACTAGTGCGCACCACTAACTAGCTACCCATTTCACACCAGTTACACATGGTATGGTGGAGATTTGCCAATCATAATCATAATATTATGTGAAAATTGCTTGAGTGAAGTATTATTTGATTGGTGATATATCTGATTCCCTTTCAATTGCCTATGCTTTCTATCTCGATTTCTTCAAACAGTTACCTATTGAGTGGAACACTGTGACATACTGTATCTAAAAGGAAGGAAACATGGGGGGAAATAATAGGACCTTTAGACTGTAAATGTCATCGCCACATCACAAGTCCAGAAGTTCAGAGTCAGACAGACCACTTCACAGTGAGAGAGAAATCACGGCCAGCCTCTTTCGCTCTCTCTCTCTCCCTCTCGCTCTCATCTTTCATAACCATTGATTTTCTCTCCTTCCTGAGTATCATCATCACAGTGTCAGTATGCTACACAGGGCTGAAGCTTCAGGGAAGCAAAGACCCTGGCGCACCAGACACGTCCTTTCACAACACCAGCCGTCAATCACAGCCGTATCCAGGCACCAGCTGCCATGGAGGACTACGGAGAATGGGCCACATGGTGTCTCCATGGCAACACAGGCGTGCACGGGTCTCTTGGGAGCAGCTGATTGGAGGAGAGCAGGGTGGGGGAATGTGGATTGGTGGGGGAGTGGGGTGAGAAGGCACGTGTAGGTTAACTTCTTGCGACATGACATGAATGTTATTCTCTCTTTCTGTTTCTGGGTGTATAGCAAGCTGAGGCATTGGATGTATCAAATAATGTCAATATAAAACGTAATCTTGTGTTATTCCTTTGTATTATTGCTGCTCTGAAACACATCCCTTAGCAGAGTTAGTAAATACAATGGCTTTATATCTCCCTAGCACTAACCCTGAACATCCTTTGGAGCGATACAGTACTGTCTTGGTGCAGCTAACGTTTTTATGTACAATATATGTCATCTTCTACAATCACATCATTTATCAAATGCACTATACCTGCCATCTAAATTGGCAATATTGTAGAGCATGATGTCTGATTAGAGTATTTTAACAGGTCTAGCCATTATGATATTGATGCTCTATGGCAAAAGATGTATTTGGAGCCAAAGTGTTTCCCTGCCAGACTAATGCTCATACATTAGAACTAGACCGTTTCCACAGAGGTCACATGCTTCCTCAGAACAGTAAGCTGAAAACACAGGGAGACCTCATGTATTCTGGGAGAATACTGTACCACCACCACAGCTACATACAGCAGCTACAGTAGAAAGAGGAACTTCCTATATATGACATAAAACAAGGGCCAGACCGAGAGAGAGACTAGAATCTGAAGTCAAATATCTACTGTTTGCTGATGATCTGGTGCTTCTGTCCCCAACAAAGGAGGGCCTACAGCAGCACCTAGATCTTCTGCACAGATTCTGTCAGACCTGGGCCCTGACAGTAAATCTCAGTAAGATAAAAAAGGTCCAGTTGCCAGGACCACAAATACAAATTCCATCTAGACACCATTGCCCTAGAGCACACAAAAAACTATACATACCTCAGCCTAAACATCAGCGCCACAGGTAACATCTACAAAGCTGTGAACGATTTGAGAGACAAGGCAAGAAGGGCCTTCTATGCTATCAAAAGGAACATAAAATTCGACATACCAATTAGGATCTGGCAAAAAATACTTGAATCAGTTATAGAACCCATTGCCCTTCATGGTTGTGAGGTCTGGGGTCCGCTCACCAACCAAGAATTCACAAAATGGGACAAACACCAAATTGAGATGCATGCAGAGCAGAATTAGGCCGATACCCGCAAATTATGAAAATCCAGAAAAGTGCCGTTAAATACTACAACCACCTAAAAGGAAGCGATTCCCAAACCTTCCATAACAAAGCCATCACCTACAGAGAAATGAACCTGGAGAAGAGTCCCCTAAGCAAGCTGGTCCTGGGGCTCTGTTCACAAACACAAACAGACCCCACAGAGCCCCCAGGACAGCAACCCACCCAAATCATGAGAAAACAAAAAGATAATTACTTGACACATTGGAAAGAATTAACAAAAAAACAGAGCAAACTAGAATGCTATTTGGCCCTAAACAGAGAGTACACAGTGGCAGAATACCTGACCACTGTTACTGACCCAAACTTAAGGAAAGCTTTGACTATGTACAGACTCAGTGATCATATCCTTGCTATTGAGAAAGGCCGCTGTAGGCAAACCTGGCTCTCTAGAGAAGACAGACTTATGTGCACACTGCCCACAAAATGAGGTGGAAACTGAGCTGCACTTCCTAACCTCCAGCCAAATGTATGACCATACTAGAGACACAAATTTCCCTCAGATTACACAGACCCACAAAGAATTCAAAAACAAACCCAATTTTGATAAACTCCCATATCTATTGGGTGAAATACCACAGTGTGCCATCACTGCAGCAAGATTTGTGACCTGTTGCCACAAGAAAAGGGCAACCAGTGAAGAACAAACATCATTGTAAATACAACCCATATTTATGTTTATTTATGTTCCATTTTGTACTTTAACTATTTGCACATAATAATGACATTTGAAATGTCTTTATTCTTTTGGAACTTTTGTGAGTGTAATGTTTACTGTAAAAAATGTTTCTTGTTTATTTCACTTTTGTTTATTACAGTTGAAGTTGGAAGTTTACATACACCTTAGCCAAATACATTTAAACTCAGTTTTTCACAATTCCTAAACATTTAATCCTAGTAAAGATTCCCTGTCTTAGGTCAGTTAGGATCACCACATTATTTTAAGAATGTGAAATGTCAGAATAATAGTAGAGAGAATTATTTATTTAAGCTTTTAGTTCTTTCATCACATTCCCAGTGGGTCAGAAGTTTACATACACTCAATTAGTATTTGGTAGCATTGCCTTTAAATGTTTAACTTGGGTCAAACGTTTCGGGTAGCCTTCCACATGCTTCCCACAATAAGTTGGGTGAATTTTGGCCCATTCCTCCTGACAGAGCTGGTGTAACTGAGTCAGGTTTGTAGGTCTCCTTGCTTGTACACGCTTTTTCAGTTCTGCCCACAGATTTTCTATAGGATTGAGGTCAGGGCTTTGTGATGGCCACTCCAATACCTTGTCTTTGTTGTCCTTAAGCCATTTTGCCATAACTTTGGAAGTATGCTTGGGGTCATTGTCCATTTGGAAGATCCATTTGCGACCAAGCTTTAACTTCCTGACTGATGTCTTGAGATGTTGCTTCAATATATCTACATAATTTTCCTTCCTCATGATGCCATCTATTTTGTGAAGTGCACCAGTCCCTCCTGGAGCAAAGCACCCCCACAGCATGATGCTGCCAATCCCGTGCTTCACGGTTGGGATGGTGTTCTTCGGCTTGCAAGCCACCCCTATTTTCCTCCAAACATAACGATGGTCATTATGTTCTAAATTTGTTTCATCAGACCAGAGGACATTTCTCCAAAAAGTACAATCTTTGTCCCCATGTGCAGTTGTAAACCGTAGTCTGGCTTTTTTATGGCAGTTTTGGAGCAGTGGCTTCTTCCTTGCTGAGCGGCCTTTCAGGTTATGTCGATATAGGACTCGTTTTACTGTGGATATAGATACATTTGTACCTGTTTCCTCCAGCATCTTCACAAGGTCCTTTGCTGTTGTTCTGGGTGTCACGATCGTTACAGGAAGTGGACCAAGGCGCAGCGTGATAAGCGTACATTCTTTTAATGAGTACACACACGAACAAAACAATAAACGATACGTGAAGTCCTAGGGTTAAACACAAACCTTACGGATCAAGATCCCACAAATGACAAGTGCACAACAGGCTGCCTAAGTATGGTTCCCAATCAGAGACAACAAGACACAGCTGCCTCCGATTGGGAACCACCCCGGCCAACACAGAAATACACGATCTAGAAAAGAACACATAGAAAACAAAACATAGACACTACACATAGAAACTAACACCCTGGCTCAACATATAAGAGTCCCCAGAGCCAGGGCGTGACACTGGGATTGATTTGCACTTTTCGCACAAAAGTACGTTCATCTCTAGGAGACAGAACGCGTCTCCTCCCTGAGCGGTATGACGGCTGTGTGGTCCCATGGTGTTTATACTTGCGTACTATTGTTTGTACAGATGAACACGGTACCTTCAGGCATTTGGAAATTGCTCCCAAGGATGAACCAGACTTTTGGAGATCTACATTTATCTTGGCTGATTTCTTTAGATTTTCCCATGATGTCAAGCAAAGAGGCACTGAGTTTGAAGGTAGGCCTTGAAATACATCCACAGGTACACCTCCAATTGACTCAAATGATGTCAATTAGCCTATCAGAAGCTTCTAAAGCCATGACATCATTTTATGGAATTTTCCAAGCTGTTTAAAGGCACAGTCAACTTAGAGTATGTAAACTTCTGACCCACTGGAATTGTGATACAGTGAATTATAAGTGAAATAATATGTCTGTAAACAATTGTTGGAAAAATTACTTGTGTCATGCACAAAGTAGATGTCCTAACCGACTTGCCAAAACTATAGTTTGTTAAAAATAAATTTGTGGAGTGATTGAAAAACGAGTTTTAATGACTCAAACCTAAGTGTATGTAAACTTCCAACTCCAACTGTATCTATTTCACTTGCTTTGGCAAGGTAAACATATGTTTCACATGCCAATAAAGCCATTAAATTGAATTCAGAGAGGGGGGGGGGAGAAACAGTGAGAGAGGGGGGGAGAAACAGAGAAATAGAGAAAGAGAGACGGGGGTAGCGAGAGAGAGGGGGAGAGAGAGGCTCAGGGGCATGTGAGGAAGAGCAAGCCTTGTGCTTCCTGTCCAGTATCCTCCATGTCCGCTGCTCTCTGGCCATCTCCAGCCCACAGTCTCTGGAGACCCCCAACCAACTGACCAAGCAAACATGCCCTCAAAAAGAACTGCATTTCTGTGATGGTACTTTACAATGGCTGCCAGTGTACCATTACCTACAGATCAAGAGTGCCTAGTAGTCTACTTTAAACACCAGTAATGTACTGTCTATTTAAGCATGCAGATCTGAAAGCTCTTACTTAGACACACTCAACAGATGAGTTTCTCTCTTTCGTGTGTCTCTCACTCTTCCTTTGTTAAGGAAAATAATCGCCTCATCCAGAAAGAGTCATCAATTATTCACTGCAATCCTTCTCAGTGTTTGCCAGGAGTGACTTGTGGGTCCAGGTCAGAGACAGCACAGTGGTGATGAGAGACTAGGGCATAGTAATGTAATAATAATGCCCTGCTGTGCTGGGAGTCCTGGGCCAGTGTGAAAAGCTGAGAGTCATGAATGCCTATAATTGGGAATGCACTACTGAGGCCACTGGGACCAGACAGTGTTGACAGTTGAGACAGTGTAAGAGAGCAGAGCAGGACACTGGAGACCCCATCCATAGACAGACTGGATTGTGACTTAACGTCAGTGTTGGAATCTATTCTGCAGTGGGGCTCACCTGTAGAGCACAATGGAGTAATTCACAAAACACAGCTTAAAGTCTCCCCTGTGATCCACAGTCATGAGCCTGCCTCAGACATTCCACAGGGCTACTTGTTAAAACAATCCTCTCTGCACATGGATTCATCGTTGAGCCATAGTACAGTATAATGTATGTGTGATGTCAAGTGAATGTATAAGCCAGGGGTGTCAAACTCATTTTCACCGCGGGCCGCATTCAGTCTTCACTGAGATCCATAGGGCGACGCTTAAAATTGATGATATTTCCTTGCCGTCAAAATTTGCAAAACATAGTTCTCCATCCATCGCTTTTGGAATTTCCAATGCTCCCTGACTATCTAGCTTTCGTTTTGATGACTGTTAGCAAGCTGGACAGAGTGAAATTACTTTAAAAGTAGGTCCATTATCATTTCTACACAGTTTCGATTTGGTTTGAGTCATTTCAATGTCGATTATAATATTTATTTTACTCAAACCACCCACAGGCCAGATTGAATGGGATCGTAGGCCGGGGCCCTGAGTTTGACGCATGGGGTATAAGAAAATGATTTAGCTCCACAGTGCTCTTGATCTAATATATCCATCTAGAGTAGACTGCTAGCAGTTTCGCCACCTATGTTTAGTCACTTGACAGATGTGCTCTTCTAGATCTTCCGTAATGTATAATGGGAGTCTGTGCTGCGATGCTACAGTACATCTCAGCTGTGCTGCTAATAGCTGTCTCAGCTAATTGGTGTTTTTTTCACTTATTAACAGTGTTTTATGGCACATGTGCTTTATTGCTATATCATATTGTTAATCAGCCAGGGGTAATTAGGAGTTTATTAATAACTAAACATTTTTACTTTTTCTCTCTTCCTATTTTGTGAAGTGCAGTAGGTCTAGCTAAGAGTTGGCAGTGTGCTGTTGCTAATGTTACTGGTTTTAGGAGGGTAGTGTTATTTTAGCACTCCTCACCGCTGGCCATCTCAGTGACAGAGAGGTTAAATCATCTGAAAAGTAGAGTGGCCCCGCTGTGTCCTCCATGGAAATTCCTTGGCTAGGAACTAATGTGGCCTCAAGACCATGCAATAATTTCCCCTGCCTGGCCGTGCTCCCTGAGCACACACTTATTTTTGGGATTTTTTTTCTTCCTTTTCTGTAATGGTTTTTGAGGCTTTTGTCTCATTCACAATTCTTTCGAGCACATAAAGCTGACTGCACGCTGAGTTGTGTGAGATCCTGTATTGAAATGGCAGTAAGTATTCAGGAAAATTAAATCTCATTCCAGTCGCATACTGACTGTATGCCAAAGTGTACTACATCAATGCCGAGGCAAACATAATGCTTGAACCTGGGGACTAATCTGTTATTGTAACAGACAAATGAGAAAGTAATACCCTGCAGATCACTCATTAAGCAGAAGCATTTGCTTTTCAACAAAGGCCTGATTATTTCTGTAATCCATGGAAAATGTATACAAACTAACAATTTATTGTGAGCAGCTGCAGTCACTTCAGATTTGGCCAATTGGGACCAGGACAACTACAGTACAGCAAACACTGATTGCATTGGCTAAGTTGGCCAACACATTGACCTTTATGGTGAGGCAGGGCCTTATCATAGTTTACAGTGATATAATGTAGACCAGTGTTTCACAGATGGTGGTTTGGAACTTGGGGACCATAGACATCATATAAACTAAATAATTGGTTGGGACACACTGGTTGGTACTCACGGCCCAATTCCTTCACACTAGTCTCATTACGCTGTGGCCAGAAATCTTGTTTTGATTATTAGGTGGATCATGGCACAGACAACTAATGACAACTGATCTAGAAGCATTATTAATGCCAAATATTCATACTGTTGATTATAGTTGGTTATCAACAAAGGGAAATAAGAAGCTCGTCATCTTGGGCTTACCCGGAGACATAATCAGTGGTGGAAAAGGTACCCAATTGTCATACTTGAGTAAAAGTAAAGATACCTTAATAGAAAATGACTCAAGTGAAAACCAAAACAAACAAAAGACAACTATTGTAAAATATACTGTGTCCGTAAAAGTGCCTTCGGAAAGTATTCAGACCCCTTGACTTTTTCAAAATTTTGTTAAGATACAGCCTTATTCTAAAATGGATTAAATAAAAACAATTCCTCAGCAAGCTACACACAATACCCCATAATGACAAGGCGGAAATAGGTTTAGACATTTTTGCAAATATATTACAAATAGAATACAGAAATATCTTATTTACATACACTACCAGTCAAAAGTTTGGACATACCTACTCATTCAAGGGTTTTTCTTAATTTTTACTATTTTTTACATTGTAGAATAATAGTGAAGACATCAAAACTATGAAATAACACATGGAATCA
This sequence comes from Coregonus clupeaformis, assembly GCF_020615455.1. Taxonomy (NCBI): domain Eukaryota; kingdom Metazoa; phylum Chordata; class Actinopteri; order Salmoniformes; family Salmonidae; genus Coregonus; species Coregonus clupeaformis. The sequence goes on along the minus strand of NC_059203.1, from coordinate 36,204,086 downwards.
TGTAGTAACCAAAAAAGTGTTCAACAAATCCAAATATATTTGAGATTCTTCAAATAGCCACCCTTTGCCTTGATGACAGCTTTGCACACTCTTGGCATTCTCTCAACCAGCTTCATGAGGTAGTCACCTGGAATGCATTTCAATTAACAGGTGTGCCTTGTTAAAAGTTAATTTGTGGAACTTCTTTCCGTCTTAATGCGTTTGAGCCAGTCAGTTGTGACCTTTTTCTCCTAAATGGGATTATACGTTTAGCAACTTCTTAAGCAGCATTACTTCCCCATGTTGTTTTCTCCAACCATAGTGTATGACATACAATTTTGAAGGTCCGATTGTACTTAAATAATTGCAGCCTTACCGCAAAAATGGAAGAGGAAAGTGGAAGGGGGAGAAAGTAAGGAACTTGTCTGTCGGCCTTGCATTAAAGAACATAATTGGTTAAGGAAAACTGTGATAAAAAAAATAAGTATATCAGTTTCATTTAAGGACCAAAGGATTTACAGCCGTCCCATATAGATTGCAAAATAGTTGGGAAGAGATTTTTTGATGTACCGATCCCATGGCTTGTGTTTATGAACTTATACGCAAAACGACACCGGATTCAAAACTTAGAATCTTTCAATTTAAATTATTATATCAAAATTCTTGCTTCCAATAGAATGTTATTTATATGGGGGATACAATCTTCCAAGCTCTGCAGATTTAGCTGCGAAGAGACAGAATCATTAGATCATTTGTTTTGGTACTGTCCATTTGTAGCTTGTTTTTGGACACAGGTCCAGGAATGGCTAAAGGATTGCAATATTTACCTGGAGCTAACCTTGCAGATAGCATTACTGAAAATGCTATGGATCGATAGTAAATCGATCAATAACATAATAATACTTTTAGCAAAAATGTTTATTTTCAATTCACAATCTGTAGAAACAATGAGAATAGAAAGGTTCAGAACTTTTGTAAGACATCACAGTTGAAATATATATGGCAAATAGAAATCCTATATGGATGGTGTTAAAAGATAGATGGGAGGTGTTGAATGGAATTGAAGGATGAGACTAATAACAACTAACAACAAATAATAACAAGATAACTAATAATGTAAGTGTTACGAACCCCGTGGCTCTAAACGTCTAGGGTGGATGGACATGAGACCCGTAACATAAATTATGCAAATTAGGAGTGTGGCATGGAACAGTGAGAACAAATAGGACACAACTACCATGAACTACCGTCAAACACACATGGTTTATTTCAGAACACACGGTAAGGGTTTGGGAAAAAGGGCTGAGCAGGACCCAAGAAATGAAACAATAGTGTAAAACACCCCTGAACTGATCTTGCCTGCCTCAAGAACCGCTAGGCTACTGCTACCATACAAAAATACAGTGGGTGGTCCGCTCAGGTCTAACTAGTGTTTTTAGACAGCTTTCTTCCTACGGGTAATGTACGCCCAAGGGCAACTAGCTTAAACTCCCCTTTTCCCAGAAACACACAAAGCTACCAAACAGGGTAATCAGCAATTAAGTACGTATACAATACACAGGACACAACAGTATCCACACTCACATAAAGAAATAGATTCTAACAAAGTTACCAACAGGGTAACCAGCAACTTAGTGAGTACACAATACACAACAGTGTCCATACTCACATACGGAAAAAGTCTCTCTCTCTCTCAACAAACACAAGACTGGTTTTTATACAATGGGATGTGTGATTGAACAAACGAGTAACAGGTGGTGCAATGCACAGGAATGTTCACTGATTGGTCCAATCAGCAGACACCTCAACGACCACCAATCAGGAACATACAGGACACCTGTGATTAGGGCAGAAGGAGAGAAACACACAAAAACACAGGATACCTGTATCCGTAACAGTAAGCATACTGTGTCCATAATAAGTATATAGGTTGTAGGTTGGGGGGCTTTTGTGAAAGAACACAGTTAGAAAGATATGGCATATAGAAGCAAACCGGATGGATATCATGAAAATGATCAGAGAGGTTGAGAGTAGAGGAAGTTCAGGAGAAAAAACAAATAAAATATAATTATTGTAAAATTGACTGTGTCCATAAAATGTAGATAGTAGTTATAAGCTGGAAGTAGAGGCCTAAGCATTGTTGTTCACTAGTTTACTCCAAGTTGGGAAAGGGTGGTAGGGTTGGAAAGTAATAAAGGGGAATATATATATTTGTTAGAAGAAAAGAAAAAAACAAGAAAAAAAACAGGTGTGCTTTCTTAAAAGTTCATTTGTGGAATTTATTTCCTTCTTAATGCTTTTGAGCCAATCAGTTGTGTTGTGACAAGGTAGTTGGGGTTTACAGAAGATAGCCCTATTTGGTAAAAGACCAAGTCCATATTATGGCAAGAACAGCTCAAATAAGCAAAGAGAAACGACAGTCCATCATTACTTTAAGACATGAAGGTCAGTCAATAAGAAACATTTCAAGAACTTTGAAAGTTTCTTCAAGTGCAGTCACAAAAACCATCAAGCGCTATGATGAAACTGGCTCTCATGAGGACAGCCACAGGAATGGAAGACCCAGAGTTACCTGTGTTATTTAATAGGTTTGATGTCTTCACTATTATTCTACAATGTAGAAAATAGTAAAAATAAAGAAAAATCCTGGAATGAGTAGGTGTTTCCAAACTTTTGACTAATACTGTATATATACAGTTGAAGTCGGAAGTTTACATACACTTAGGTTGGAGTCATTAAAACTTGTTTTTCAACCACTCCACAAATTTCTTGTTAACAAACTATAGTTTTGGCAAGTCGTTTAGGACATCTACTTTGTGCATGACACAAGTCATGTTTCCAACAATTGTTCACAGACAGATTATTTAACTTATAATTCACTGTATTACAATTTCAGTGGGTCAGAAGTTTACAAACACAAAGTTGACTGTGCCTTTGGAAAATTCCAGAAAATGATGTCATGGCTTTGGAAGCTTCTGATAGACAAATTGACATCATTTGAGTCAATTGGAGGTGTACCTGTGGATGTATTTCAAGGGCTACCTTCAAACTCAGTGCCTCTTTGCTTGACATCATGGGAAAATCTAAAGAAATCAGCCAAGATCTCAGAAAAATAATTGTAGACCTGGAAGTCTGGTTCAACCTTGGGAGCAATTTCCAAACGCCCGAAGGTACCATGTTCATCTGTACAAACAATAGTACGCAAGTATAAACACCATGGGACCACGCAGCCGTCATACCGCTCAGGAAGGAGACGCGTTCTGTCTCCTAGAGATTAAAGTACTTTGGTGTGAAAAGTGCAAATCAATCCCTGAACAACAGCAAAGGACCTTGTGAAGATGCTGGAGGAAACAGGTACAAAGTATCTATATCCACAGTAAAACGAGTCCTATATCGACATAACCTGAAAGGCCGCTAAGCAAGGAAGAAGCCACTGCTCCAAAACCGCCATAAAAAAGCCAGACTACGGTTTGCAACTGCACATGGGGACAAAGATCATACTTTTTGGAGAAATGTCCTCTGGTCTGATGAAACAAAAATATAACTATTTGGCCATAATGACCATCGTTATGTTTGGAGGAAAAAGGGGGGGCTTGCAAGCCGAAGAACACCATCCCAACCATGAAGCACAGGGGTGGAAGCATCATGCTGTGGGGGTGCTTTGCTGCAGGAGGGACTGGTGCACTTCACAAAATAGATGGCATCATGAGGAAGGAAAATTATGTGGATATATTGAAGCAACATCTCAAGACATCAGTTAGGAACTTAAAGCTTGGGCGCAAATGGGTCTTCCAAATGGACAATGACCCCAAGCATACTTCCAAAGTTGTGGCAAAATGGCTTAAGGACAACTAAGTCAAGGTATTGGAGTGGCCATCATAAAGCCCTGGCCTCAATCCTATAGAAAATGTGTGGGCAGAACTGAAAAAGTGTGTGCGAGCAAGGAGGCCTACAATCCTGATTCAGTTACACCAGCTCTGTCAGGAGGAATGGGCCAAAATTCACCCAACTTATTGTGGGAAGCATGTGGAAGGCTACCCGAAATGTTTGACCCAAGTTAAACAATTTAAAGGCAATGCTACCAAATACTAATTGAATGTATGTAAACTTCTGACCCACTGGGAATGTGATGAAAGAAGCTTAAATAAATAATTCTCTCTACTATTTTTCTGACATTTCACATTCTTAAAATAAAGTGGTGATCCTAACTGACCTAAGACAGGGAATTTTTACTAGGATTAAATGTCAGGAATTGTGAAAAACTGAGTGTAAATGTATTTGGCTAAGGTGTATGTAAACTTCCGACTTCAACTGTACATAGATTTTATATATAAAATCTATATATCTATCTATCTATGTATGTATATATATATATATATATATATATATATATATATTTTACAAAATATATATACTTTTACTTTTACTTTAGTAAAAGTAAAAACGATTTGTTTTTTAAATATACTTAAGTATTAAAAGTAAATGTAATTGCTAAAATATACTTAAGTATCAAAAGTAAAAGTATAAATCATTTCAAATTCCTTATATTAAGCAAACCAGATGGCACGATTTCCTTTATTTCCGGATAGCCAGTGGCACACTCCAACACTTAGACAATCATTTACAAATGAAGCATGTGTGTTTAGTGAGTCCGCCAGATCAGAGGCAGTAGGGATGACCAGGGATGTTCTCTTGATAATTGCGTAAATTGAACAATTTTCCTGTCCTGCTAAGCATTCAAAATGTAACGAGTACTTTCGGGTGTCAGGGAAAATGTATGAAGTAAAAAGTATATTATTTTCTTTAGGAATGTAGTGGAGTAAAAGTAAAAGTAGTGAAAAATATTAAAAGTAAAGTACAGATAACCAAAAAAACTACTTAAGTAGTATTTAAAAGCATTTTTACTTAAGTACTTTACACCACTGGACATAATGCAATAATATTATCTCTACCACCTAATACAACTGATGAATATTGCAAAAGACCCATATGAATTAATCAATGCAACTAGATTACAATCGTTTGGCCCCGAGAGTGTTGGTTTGATTGCATAAAGCAATCTGAGGCTGTGTGTACCACTTGGCCTTGTTACTGTAATACCTTACACTGCATGGATGGCTTGCTGCATTGATCTCGCTCTATTTGATCACAGAGAAGCTGCCTTGTAGCCTGGAGCAAAACAGACAGACACTCCCAACTTCGCATAATTCAAATGGGATGTCATCATTGTTAAACCAAAGCTCATAGTCAATAAAATCAGCAAGCCTAAAACTAAAGATTGAGACGGCTTGATATGAAACAATAAAGCACATGCCTTGTTAAGCACGTTCACTTTTTACATGCCAGCAGCGCAGCCATGACAAATTTGGGATGTAAACAAAATATATATTCTGGAACCAATGTTTCCAGATTTCTATTAAATATGACCAATACTTAATTACAATAGGAGTGAAATAGTTCCTTCCAAAAAATGGTAATTGGGTATGTTAAAAAGCAGCTTTTCTCTGTTGGAATGGTGTGGGCGTACCTAGGGCTGTGACAGTCATGACATTTTGTCAGATGGTTATTGTCATGCAAAAGACTGCCGGTCTCACGGTAATTGTCCATTAAATAACATAAACACATTTACCATCTCCAGGCCTCCACGCATATAGCTGCATACAAGCCACTGATGAGCGCATTTCGAACATCTACAGTCTAATAAATCAATTGAATATACACAAACACCATAAATCCATTATTTATTTTAGGCAGGCCTAAAGAAACATTATGATATGATGAAAATGTATTTCAGAAGAACAGAATATGAGTTGACCTACTGTATGTTATCTGGCTATGCGCCATGCCATATGCAGTAGGCTTATTCATTTAGCAGACAAGATATGCTTATAAGTCCCGTGCCATTATTTTATATTATAGGATTTTATAGTAAGAAGAATATATTTGAACTTAGCTGAATAAAATAGAAAGGATATTTTTCCCATTCCGGAGCGAGAGTGTGCGCATATGAAGTGGCTATGTTGAGGGTAAAAGTGATCATTTGAAACAGGTCCTATACAGTAGATTTAGAGTTATTTGGAAACTTCAGTCGTGAATGATACAAATCTTAGAATGTCTTAGAAATCAAAACATATATGGGCTGCATGGTGCGACTAAAGGCTACAGGATTTGAGAAAGTCGCCAAAAAAGCTTGCGCTCTGTTCCTTGCCTCAGGCTGCACATGCTGTTCTCTCATCAAGTGATCATATTTTCACCCATCAGACTATTCTCAATTTAATCTTGTCTTTACTAATATAGAATGGCCCATTATCAAATGGGCAAGAACAGGGGCAAGACAAAAAATACATGTCATCCACACTGGAATAGCGGAGGAAACTTTCCCGCAGGTACGTTTTTCACGCATGTAGGGTAGGCTACTCCGGTAATTTCGCTGCGTGACAGGTGATATTCCGCCCAAACTTTGTATGCCATGGGCTCTCCAACCTTGTTCCTGCAGCTACCCAGTGCTTAATTTGGGAAACCAAGTGAAATCTGTTCAGGTACATCAATAGTAACATGTTTTCACAACAAAACACTGTTGACAGGAGAGGAGAGAAGGGAGGAGATGGAAACTCACGGTGGTGAGATATTCTGTAGCTAAAGGCAATGTGTCAGCCTATTAATTATGAAAATATAAAAAATGCCCTATTACTAGGCTATTCAAAATCAAATACAAATTCGCTATAATTGTAGGCTAAATCTGAATTTGTTTAATTTAGGCTAGACCAATTATTTACCAGGGTGGTCACATGTGCTAGCAAGGCAGAGGTCCTGGGTTCGAGCCTCGGTGTGATCCGAATAAGGAGGAAGTGGTACTCGCTAGGAAAGCAGCGTGACGGCCTTTACATGGGCGTATACCGGTCATTAATAATATTCATGAGAGTAGACCGCTGATTGGCCAGCTCATCGTCTATGTGGAAATAGCAAGCATTTTTAAAACGTACTGTTTGAGGTGGGGTTTTTTTTAAGTGTTTTTTTTCCTCCAATTTATGCTTTGGCCACAAATTAGTCAACAACATTATTTGGGTATGAGTTAACTAAATATGTTAACTTTTAAAAGTGAGATTTTCACTGGACAGTTACTTTAAAAATAATATGCTAAGGCAAAACAGAAGAACACAGAGGGATAATCAGAAAAAATATTTAGGCATAGTATTGTTCCGTTCCAAGCTCAACTTACTAAAGTTCTTAATAGGGAATTATTGTCAGATGTGCAAAATAGTATTTATTCTCTAACCATTCACATAATTTCACTGAAAGGCTGAAGACTATTTGTACCTGTGCAGTACGTACAGTACACATCTCTGACTGTATCTCAGTAATAGTAATGGTGTGATCACTAGGGGTGACTCTAAATATCCCAGGGGTGTTTAGCAGACCTCTGGGTAACATTGACATTACACAGACAGAGTGCTTTTGGGCATACCTGCTACATGAGATGTTCATCAAATCCCACTCAGGTTTTTATTGAATCTGAAGAGCAGGTTGAGTTTGTTTGCTTTTGGTCTGGCTGAGGAGAATCTGCAGAGAACGGCTTCTCAACAGCCCAGCAGTAGAAACCTGAGCCCAAAGGTGTGAAAACTCCCTTGACCAGACTACAGAGTGCTGCCTGCCTGCAGTAACATGACCCTGTTTCCTCTGCACCGTGTGTGTGTGTGTGTGTGTGTGTGTGTCTGTGTGTGTGTGTAGGCATGTGTGTGTGTGTGTGGAAGGCTGCCAACAGGACAGGCAACCTACTGCCCCCTAGCAAGGGCTGGGCATAGGGGGAAGAGGGAAAGAGAACAGCCCAACATAAATAACAGACAAATCTAATAAAAATGGACCATTCACAAGACAACCACGCCATGGGAGCTGCGCCATAAGGCCTGGCTACACAACTGAGTGGTTTAGAAGGAATTATGAAAGGGGAGAAAACAAGCGGTGGAAATGCGGCAGAAATTTGGTTTTTATCAAGCCAATCTAGCAGAGAAGGAAGCTGTAATGGATGAACAAGAAGGAGCTGAGATTAAAGTATGTTGTGTCTCACCCGATAGTGGGCACAACACAAACACCTCAGATTATGTAAAATAGGGTCTAAGCTACAACCTATGTGAATATGAAAAAAAATCACAGTTTACGCGTTTTTAGATAATTTACGTTCACAAGGTAAAAAATAATAATAATTCAAGAAATTATAAAATAGTTTGACAACCCTGTTTGTAAGCTTTAAAATTAAATAAATCTCAAACGTTAATATTTTTCAGTGACGAAGACATGGATGTCTCATGGTAGGGTGGGGTATTCAAAATGGGTCAACTTTGAGCATCTCTCTTAAATGTTTTGGCAAAGTAACTTTCTGACCACTTTTACCATGGGCAAACATGTACGGAAAGTTTCGTTCAAATTAAAATGGGTGCGGTCAAAAAGTGATTGAAATCAAATGGAACTACCCTCATACATCTTCATCCTCGTGAGCTCAAATGACTATTAAAATCATTCACTGATAACTTACTGAAACCATTCTATTAATGTTCTATCAATACAAGCCAAGCAACCTTGCAGGAGCCAGCTGTGCTGTGCCATGGCCTATCAGAAAGGCACCACTGATCATCAATCCCCTCTCTTTCTTGTATACATCATCCATACCGAAAACGCAATAACTCACCATATAACAGGTGCCACTTCACAAACTGAATCTAATTATGGTAGCAAACAGTGGCTGGTCACTAGAGAAAGAGAAACCTGCCATTGTTAACCAACTGATGTCAGAGCCCCCCTGTGTTGGTGGCTGGAGACCCTCTGTGTGTTTGAGCAGCTGAGAAAGAGTGATGAGGCGGATTTCTCCATAAATTAGCATCAGTCTCTCTCTCCCTTACTCTCTTTCAAGGCCTTGTCTTATACACAGCCAGGCTTTATGGAACAAGAGCAAAGCTCCCATGGCAGCTTCAGGTGTATGCTGAATAATAAATGGTTGAATGAACAAAACTGCCTTCCAGTCGTCACAGTGGCATGGCAGAGAGAGAGAGGAGCCATACTGGAGAGGTCTGGCCAATGGCAAGCTAAAGACGAGAGATGTTGTTAACTAGCTCCCAGTGCCTACTTCTAGTGAAGGTACACACTCCAATCCTCAGTACTTATTATTTCAATGCATTGCCTGCCAAAATGTCAAGCGGTCTGAAAAATCTCCAAATGCACTGTGTATATATATATACACTACCAGTCAACGGTTTGGACACACCTAGTCATTCAAGGGTTTTTCTTTATTTTTACATTGTAGAATAATATTGATGACATCAAAACTATGAAATGACACATATGTAATCATGTAGTAACCAAAAATATATATTTGAGATTCTTCAAATAGCCACCCTTTACCTTGATGACAGCTTTGCACACAGCTTTGCACACATTTTCCCATTCCGGAGCGAGAGTGCGCGCATATGAAGTTGCTATGTTGAGGGTAAAAGTGATCATTTGAAACAGGTCCTATACAGTAGATGTATTATTTATTTGGCAGTTGTGAATGATACACACCTTAGAATGTCTTAGAAATCAAAACATATATGGGCTGCATGGTGCGACTACAGGCTACTGATGATTTGAGAAAGTCGCCAAAAAAGCTTGCGCTCTGTTCCTTGCCTCAGGCTGCACATGCTGTTCTCTCATCAAGTGATCATATTTTCACCCATCAGACTATTCTCAATTTAATCTTGTCTTTACTAATAGGCTATGTAAAATTAATATGTCGTTTTAGAGAATTTGGCAGTAGGTCCAACCTGCCTCGTGTAACCACGCCAGCCCAGGACCTCCACATAAGGCTTCTTCCCCTGCGGGATCCGGGATCGTCAGAGGGGGGAGGGCAGGGTGCTGAGGAGTATTTCTGTCTGTAATAAAGCCCTTTTGTGGGGAAAACCTCATTCTGATTGGCTGGGCCTGGTTCCCCAGTGGGCGGGCCTATGCCCTCTGAGGCCCACCCATGGCTACACCCCTGCCCAGTCATGTGAAATCCATAGATTAGGGCCCCCTGCAGACCCCTCGCGCCCCACAGTTTGGGAACCACTGGTCTAGCTGACGGAGTCAGTACAGGTGCTTCAGTGCCAAGACTGAGAGACTAAAAAACTGCTTCTATTACCAGGCCATCAGACTGTTTACTAGCCATCATTAGCCGTCTACCAGGTCATGCACACTCACTCACACAAATCACACACACAAGCTATCACACAGCCAATGCTGCTGTCCCATGTCATAGAGACTTGAACCACTGGACACTTCTCGTTTCACACTGAGTATTTAAATACTGTATTCCCGGACAAAGCCCATTCTAATATTTCTACTACTGTACTTTGTATTTAGTCACACTGTTTATACACATCATATATTTATTTATATACTGGATTCTTGACATATATAGCTCACTCTAATATACTGTATCTACATTTTACATTTTAGTCATTTAGCAGAATCTACTGCTGTATATCATTCTTATTATATCGTGTTAAATTCTTCCGGTGTACATACGTATAGATTGCATTTTGATTACTGTTACAGTGCTATATGATTTGTTAAATGGATTCTTCCTGAAGTTCTTGATTTCCTATTATTTGTTTTTTGTACTTGTTTGATATTTTACTGCATTGTTAGCAGCTAATAACATAAGCATTTCGCTGCACCCGCTATAACATCTGCTAAACTGTGTATGCGACCAATAAACTTTGATTTGATATAAGGCAACATTAGGTTTCACTTCCATTATTACCAGCAGTTACATACATACAATCTCAGTAGCAGTAATCCTCCAGTGGAAGTTCCCCCTCTCCTCTCATCATCTCCTAGCATCTGAGGGGTCTCAGGGGATCATCAACCATAAGCTCCTACAGCACAGCATAAGTGGAACCACTGTCAGAGGGGAGCTTTCCCTCTCTCACATTGCAACTCAACCCCGCCCACTTAGCAACACTGATGCTTAGGAGTGTCCTACCCTTTCTCTTGGCGCCTGTTCAGTCACTTATCACACTATACAGCTTACACATATTAATTAGGTGGGTGCTTATATCACACATGTGAATTGGAAATGTTTTTTTCGCATATGTAAAATTTGATTAATTGTTCAGCAGTCTTATGGCTTGGGGGTAGAAGCTGTTAAGGGGCCTTTTGGTCCTAGACTTGGCACTCCGGTACCGCTTGCCGTGCGGTAGCAAAGAAAACAGTCTATGACTTTGGTGACTGGAGTCTTTGACAATTCTTTGGGCCTTCCTCTGACACCGCCTAGTATATAGGTCCCTCTGTAGCACCTTACGGTCAGATGCCGAGCAGTTGCCATACCAGGCGGTGATGCAACCAGTCAGGATGCTCTCGATGGTGCAGCTGTAGAACTTTTTGAGGATCTGAGGACCCATGCAAAATCTTTCCAGTCTCCTGAGGGGGAAAAGGAGTTGTCGTGCCCTCTTCACGACTGTCTTGGTGTGTTTGGGCCATTATAGTTTGTTGGTGATGTGGACACCAAGGAACTTGAACCTCTCAACCCACTCCACTACAGTCCAGTCGATGTTAATGGAGGCCTGTACGGCCCTCCTTTTCCTGTAGATCACGATCAGCTCCTTTGTCTTGCTCACATTGAGGGAGAGGTTGTTGTCCTGGCACCACACTGCCAGGTCTCATGTTTTGGATGGCTTACATTATTTACAGCATTTCTGAAGCGTTCAGGCTTCTCTAGCATGCAAAAATATTCCCTGTCTTCCCATTTTTACAGTAGTAGAAGACAGTTCAGATTGATCAAGATGGATTATCTCTCTCTCTTCATTATTCTTAATGATCTAGCTCCATCTCTTATTTGCCTCATTTGAATTTCACACCCCAAGGCCACTACCCTCAGATGCATAGGAACACAGTGACAGCAGCACGGGGCTGGATTATCTAGGATGGCACTGGGTGAAATTGCATCATTGATATCATCATCATAGAAAACATGTCTCGCCCAGCCCAGTGATAAACATGGTGAATAACAGATTGACACGCTTGACAATAATAAGATACTAATCCCCAGCTTCAACCCAGACGGAATTCCCTAATAGCCTTTATCTCAGGCCTAAATCACAAATCCAATCTCTCAGTCTGTGATCCATTGCTAAATTAGAGATAATCCCAGACTTTGAAATCAATGAAACAGAACTATGTACAGAAAGGTGCAGTGAGGCAGGTCAAGGCAACATAAGGCTAGTTGATGCCAGCCAGTGTGTTCATCCACACTATTATAGGGTGTGAACAGTGAGAGTAAACACATTCAGTCTAATTGATCACAGATCATATACAGTATTGTCACCACGCCTTTAATACTGTATGGCCCAGAGTAAGACATTCAGTCAAATAAACTAAACCTACTTTTGCCTAATTAGAGTCTGGGCAGTAGGTAGCCTAGCGGTTAGAGCGTTGGGCAAGTAACCGAAAAGTCGCTGGTTCAAAAACCCGAGCCGACAAGGTGAAAATTCTGTCGATGTGCCCTTGTGCAAGGCACTTAACCCTAATTTGCTCCAAGGGTGCTCTACTACTATGGCTGACCCTGTAAAACAACACATGCACCTACCTGCTGTATGTGACAATAAAATATATATAGATTCTCTAACGCTGCGTTTAGACAGGCAGCCCAATTCTGATCTTTTTTTTCACTAATTGGTCTTTTGACCAATCAGAACAGCTCTGAAAAAGCGCTTACGTAAAAATATCAGATGTGATTGGTCAAAAGAACCAAGAGGCAAAAACACAACATGGCATAAAGATTCATAGAAATTATCATAACATTTCACTATAAGCTGCATGAAAAACAACATCTGTATATATTTGTTTCATTACACCTTAAGAGCCTATCATCCACATGAGAAGACCCATCAGCCAGACCCAGATATGTCCCCTGTGAGAGTCAGCTGTCTGGACTCTGGGGAGATGTGTTTGATGCCCTGATAGAGTAAAACATCTGTTCAGAGCAGAAGCCACATACGCCTGAATACAGACCCTAAAAGACCTGCAATGTTGTTCAGTCACAGCATAGACAGCAAAGACCCCCTTCCCCTCCACCTCACTCTCACTCACACACACACACACACAGATCAGCTTGATGCTCAGAGGGTGCTCTGTGACTTCATAAACATCAGCCAGCTTGAGGCAGAAAAACACACATACTGTAGGGGTATGTCATGCTACAGTATGTTTATATTTAATCCAGCTATATTAATTATAATGACACTCTGAGAGCTGGGATATTTCCTCCAAGGAATTCTGGCACATGGATTTTTTATCATATTTCCAATGCAGGCTACTATTGTTTGTAGCCTATTCCCAAGGTGGCACATGCAATATAATGTAGATTACCGTATTAATCATTCATCTATGTGTGTGTGTGTGTGTGTGTGTGTGTGTGTGTGTGTGTGTTCTCAGTCAACTTACCTTGTAAAATAAGAGTAATAAAATAAATAAACACACTGACCCTAAAACAAACCAGACGGAAAAGCCCATGTCCGAGTCCACCTTTCTAAATCTTTACTATGACCCATCCGTCTTCTAGGGTGCATCGTTGAAGAATGGACCTCAGCTATGAATCATATTATCATAAGGAGGAAACATTTGAACGTTTGGGGTTTCTCCCACATGTCCACTGGCCTTATTAATGGGCCCTAATCAATAGGCCGACAGAAGTTCATTGACATATCACCTGCAAAACAGCTACAAAGAATAGTGGTGCTGATGATAAAGGTGACCAAACTAACCACCACTGGCCAACCCAATCTGCCTGTTCTCATAGACTAGACGTAACATAGTAAATGTAAATATTGGACACTCAAATTAGTAATATATTTTATGTTTTGGTATGGTTACATAAGACAGAAGGTTACTTAAGGCAAAAACTAAAGTAGGGTGGTTGGTCGGGGTGGATGGGTAAGCATATAACGCGAATGTCTAGAAACCAAAAGGTTGCTTGTTCAAATCTCATCACAGACAACTTTAGCATTTTAGCAACTTCTTACTACTTTGCAACTACTTAGCATGTTAACTAACCCTTCCCCTAACCCTTTTATCTAACCCTTCCCTTAACCCTTTAACCTAACTCCTAACCTTAACCCTAACCCCTAGCCTAGCTAACGTTAGCCAGCTAGCTAACGTTAGCGTTAGTCACCTAGCCAATTCTAGCAAAAACAAATTGGAATTCATAACATATCATACGTTTTGCAAATTCGTAACATATTGTACATTTTCAAATTCGTAACATATTGCACGAATTGCAATTCGTAACATATCATACGAAATAGATTATGGACATCCACAAATTAATACATCCCATACGAAACATAACATCTCATACTAAATGGCAAGATCGGATTTACATACAGAATAATACGAAATGCTCCAGTCCAGGTTGACCCAATGAGTAACCTAATTTATAGCAGGCATGAAGATCCAACGAGTGATGGACTCTCAGTCTACTGCTCTACTGCACTCAGAACTGGCAGAGGCACAAAAGCAAAACGTTATTTACTTATGATTCATTGAAATGCTGTATTGCGACTATTTGTTTCAAAATACAGTAGCCTTTATGCGTTCCCACTTTTGTCCCATGTGTCATTTAGCTTGCAGGGCTATTTATGCAGACACAAGATCCAAACATTTTTTCTAATTTGCATATCTTTTATTACCCACCTTTGACTTGCGTTTCATATTCTCCTATGATCTCCTTGTCCTTCTTGACTCTAGTTTGAGATGACATTTTTCCTGAGATATGAGGTTGAGACTCGGTGAGATGTCGAGGCTTGCTCGAGAGGTCCTCTTATGATTCTCGACTCTTGCTGCGTTTTTCTCCGTATTCTCTGCTGTTTGTGTCCAATTAGCTCAATGCAACAAAAAAATCGTAACTTTCCAAGTAACACTTGACACTAAATAAAGAAATGCAACGCGAAATTCTATAGTTAGCTCCCCTAATGTTCACCTGCATAGGGCTTGTATGTCTCTCTCTTAAGTATTATGCTTATGTGAGAGAAGAGGGGCTCGTCCTTTCTTGAGATAGCATGCCATCCAAAGCAAAAGCTGCAGCGGAGAAAAACAAAACCATTCTACTCATAGCAAGAAAATGATGGACATAAAATGATGGGAGTGTAGGCAAGTCGTTCACCCATTCCGGTGGTTGGTGTTTTCTAGTGGCCAAAAATGAATAGTTGTGCGTGCGCAGTGGACACGGATCATTCTTTGATTAGCTGTGCGCGCTCTGAAAATATGCGCTGCTGGGAAAGATGAATTGAGTCGAACATCATACGAGTCTCTCTCTCTCTCTCTCTCTCTCTCTCTCTCTCTCTCTCTCTCTCTCTCTCTCTCTCTCTCTCTCTCTCTCTCTCTCTCTCTCTCTCTCTCTCTCTCTCTCACACAAATTTTGGTGTGTGAAATGTGGTATCTTTTTCTTAAATTTGATATCTTGCATTTTCTTCAATATTGGCTAAATAGTGTCTTATTCTGCCATTCTAGTGTCTTATTCTGTCATAAATGGTTGTTTATTATGCTGTAATCATTTAAATGCAATCAATGGCCATGATTAGGTGACAGGCACTGCTATTAAAAGCTCTCAGTCAGTACATTTTTCAATGTTCTCCTGCTTTGGTTTTTGTTAACCAATAAATTACATTCACATTCATGTTTATATTAGAAGGTGCATTGGCCCAAACATATTTATAATCATCTATTCAGAGAGAAACATAGCAAACACCCTTCTTGCCATGGCAACCCACCTCCAGCAGTGCTAACACACATTAATATCAACAGCACTAAAGTTCCTCCTTTGTGGCGAGGGAGAGCCTTTGCTGTCTTTTGACTCTCAGGTTAATGTGTGCAGACACCACACACTGTTATATCACACACACTTGATATGTAGGTCCTGTAGTGGGGTGGGAGGGCAGCAGTCATGTACTGGGGGTGGAATGTGAGGGGAAAATGCCTGACTCAGTGTGCACGACTGCATGTTGCTTGGATATGCAATATGTGTGTGTGTTAGGGGGACATAGTTATGCAAGGCCAGTGTCGTGTTGATAGTTAAAGGTGGACTAGTGCTGTTTGTTCCAGAGGTCTGCACAGGCATGGGAGATATGAAGGCCTATCATGTCAATAATTCACTGTGACTGGGATTATTCATTAAAACCCTCTGCACCTCTTTAGTACCAATGAAACTGGAAAACACATGATTTATCTTCATGGTACTTCCTGCTTTAAATAAAGGTTAATTGTTTACTTATTTAGGCCCATTGCCCCATGAGGAACATAGGCCATCAACGATGCCTCTCTAGCGAACTTGACTTTGGGCAGTCTTCTCCTTCTCATTCCAGGAGTAGTCAATCTTTCTGTGCTCTGGTTAGATGGAAAAATAAATACAAATAAAGGTTAGAGGAAAAACAATCATCATATGAAGGACTGCACACATAAACACACACTCAACGTATGTTGGATCTGTCGTTTCCTTGCTCTTGTTTTGATAAATAGAGATGTCATAGACACAAATTATGCAATGTGTTACACAGCAGAATATTTATTTTAGGCATGGCAATAGGGATGTGAATGTAATACTTGCTGTGCCAATGTTATTGTAACTGAGCCCTAAACATTGTGTTGGCGCAGGATCTGAGTGTGAAAAATGGTCTAGAACACAGTAGAAACAAAGGAATATAGGATTGATGGAACTCAAAACTCTCATTGGAGATGGCTAAAAATATAAAGTACTCTTACATTATTCTAAACAATGCAATGAAAAGTAACAGTCCTCCATTCTAAATTGTTCACACACGTCTGATTCTCACATTTGGTTCAACTGTTCGTAGCCAATTAAAGCTATACCACATTTGCGCTTTCCACAACATTCGCAGCCTTCTAAATCATCTGTTACAGTAGTGCCAAAATGAGTTGTGTTTGTTTGTTAGGCTGGCTGGCTCTTCCTTCCTGCACACCTGTCTGCTATGTTAAATGGGGGATGGCAGTGGCACACTATACTGTACTTACTTGTCTTATTCCTTTAAACTCCTGGTGGAGCAAAGGGCCTCAACGGTGCATCTCCAGCGAACTCTGTTCTGGGTGGTTTTCTCGACTTCATTCCAGGTGGTTCCTTCCATCTTCATCTCCTCCTCATTCATCATTCTCAATGTCTTCTTTGGGTGAATCACAAAGCAGATAATTCTGGGAATATGAGGAGAAGCAACATTTTTGTGACTTATTACCGTTATGAACGTAGAAACTTGCAGTTTCTATCTGTGCTAGAATGGTTTAAAAGGCCATCAAATCTAAAATAAAACAATTATCCCACCGGTGCATCCCTACAAATGTCATACAATTGACTCCAGGCTATGCTTAAGAAACGCTCTTAACCCAGATAGAAAGTACAGTGGCTTGCGAAAGTATTCACTCCCCTTGGCATTTTTCCTATTTTGTTGCCTTATAACCTGGAATTAAAATGTTGATGATTTTTTGGGGGTTTGTATCATATGATTTACACAACATGCCTACCACTTTGAAGATGCAAAATATTTTTTCTTGTGGAACAAACAAGAAATAAGACAAAAAAACAGAAAACTTGAGCGTGCATAACTATTCACCCCACCAAAGTCAATACTTTGTAGAGCCACCTTTTGCAGCAATTACAGCTGCAAGTTTATTTGGGTATGTCTCTATAAGCTTGGCACATCTAGCCACTGGGATCTTTGCCCATTCTTCAAGGCAAAACTGCTCCAGCTCCTTCAAGTTGGATGGGTTCTGCTGGTGTACAGCAATCTTTTAGTCATACCACATTCTAAATTAGATTGAGATCTGGGCTTTGACTAGGCCATTCCAATACATGTAAATGTTTCCCCTTAAACCACTCGAGTGTTGCTTTAGCAGTATGCTTAGGGTCATTGTCCTGCTGGAAGGTGAACCTCCGTCCCAGTCTCAAATCTCTGGAAGACAAACAGGTTTCCCTTAAGAATTTCGCTGTATTTAGCGCCATCCATCATTCCTTCAATTCTGACCAGTTTACCAGTTCCTGCCGATGAAAAACATCCCCACAGCATGATGCTGCCACCACCATGCTTCACTGTGGGGATGGTGTTCTCGGGGTGATGAGAGGTGTTGGGTTTGCGCCAGACATAGCGTTTTTCTTGATGGCCAAAAAGCTCAATTTAGTCTCATCTGACCAGAGCACCTTCTTCCATATGTTTGGGGAGTCTCCCACATGCCTTTTGCGTGTTCGCTTATTTTTTTATTCAAGCAATGTCTTTTTTCTGGCCACTCTTCCATAAAGCCCAGCTCTGTGGAGTGTACGGCTTAATGTGGTCCTATGGACATATACGCCATTCTCCGCTGTGGAGCTTTGCAGCTCCTTCAGTGTTATCTCTTTGTTGCCTCTCTGCTTAATGCCCTCCTTGTCTGGTCCGTGAGTTTTGGTGGGCGGCCCTCTCTTGGCAGGTTTGTTGTGGTGCCATATTCTTTCCATTTTTTAATAATGGATTTAATGGTGCTCCATGTAATGTTCAAAGTTTCTGATATTTTTTTATAACCCAACCCTGATCTGTACTTCTCCACAACGTTGTCCCTGACCTGTTTGGAGAGCTCCTTGGTCTTCATGGTGCCGCTTGCTTGGTGGTGCCCCTTGCTTAGTGGTGTTGCAGACTCTTTGGCCTTTCAGAACAGGTGTATATATACTGAGATCATGTGACACTTAGATTGTACACAGGTGGACTTTATTTAACTAATTATGTGACTTCTGAAGGTAATTGGTTGCACCAGATCGTACTTAGGGGCTTCATAGCAAAGGGGGTGAATACATATGCACGCACCACTTTTTCGTTATTTATTTTTTAGAATTTTTTGAAACAAGTAATTTTTTCATTTCACTTCACCAATTTGGACTATTTTGTGTATGTCCATTACATGAAATCCAAATAAAAATCCATTTAAATTACAGGTTGTAATGCAACAAAATAGGAAAAACGCCAAGGGGGATGAATACTTTTGCAAGGCACTGTATGTAGAAATGATAATGGACCTATACATTTAGAAATAACTGTCCTTTTTACTGGCCCACAAATATATTTTGACAAACAAATCAGTCTTAAGAAAACTGTGTGGCCCTCCGTTGAATTTCAAAATACATGCCAAAATTATTACCCATCCGTTCTAGGGGAAGGCGATATAACTGATTAGGTGACTATTCATGCCCAGTTTGGAGGCGCAAAGTTTGGTGCAGGGGTTTAGTTTCCATCTGCCATTTATAAGCTAGAAGATGCTTGTTGAGGCATTCTTAAGTGCAGCTTTAAGATAAAGAAGCTGCAGCACACTGTGAAGTGTTAGACAGTTTATTGTATATTTTTCCATTTGTAAATATTAATGTGCTTTGCTGTAAATGAAACACCTGAAAGACTGTTGTCCAGTGCCTTCCTGCTATCTCCCTTGGCCATGAGACGCGTTACTGTCTCACATCTTGAAATACAATAGATTTTATGTAGCAATCTTTCCGGATATGGATTCTGCAGACCAATGTAAGGTAGAGTAAAAATTTGATTTTGTAATGATTCAAGACCTTCCTCTCTAGACACTTTGAAATGGAAAATAATGTCCATCGTTCTTGACCTCGCTAATTGCTTTACCAACCCACAAGATTTGTCCGAGGTTGTCTTATCAGGTGCACAAATTGTTTACGTATCAACCTCCATTGATTCTTGGAAGATAGTTAGCTAATGATTTTTAAATGACTCTGATGGCACTCGAAAGTAAAGCTCATAATTGTGCCTGAGCCTTATGTCAGTGGGTGTGGGAGTAGGTTTCGACACCAGCTTGGCACAGTGCTTCCATCTATGAGGACATGCTAGTGCATAAATGAGGTGTGGAGATGAAACAGTCAGTCTGAAGAGTCTCTCTAAGCCCCAGAACATCAATTCCCACTCATCTGGGCACACTCTTAACATGACCCTGATGCCTCCCCAGGAATAATGACTGTAAAAATAGGATGTGGTTTCTCCCCCCGCCCAGCCCAGTGCTGTCTGAATATATTTTCTGGCTGATGAACACCTACCTGCCTAAGGAGAATACACAGCCCGGTTCCCAGTGTTTGTGTACCCTCTGTTGTTGTATAATAAATGCCCATCCGTATGTGTTACTGTCTACTGTACCTGTGTTGTACTGCAACTCCTGTGGAGGGCCTGTGATGCTGACCAGCTGTGTTGGAGCGCTGCAAGACTTAGAGAAGAAGACCCCCTAGAAGGCCAGAGTAACACCACGATGGATTCTGCTCCTTTGTTTACCACAAAAAAGTTGGAGCATAGCCCCACCTCTCCTCTCCCCCCATTGCTCGGCATTTCAGGGGGGAAAGCCTGGGAAACTATGACATCACTGTTTTTCAGGCACAAAGATCCATTGTGAAGCCCCCTTCAGTATTTCATTCTAAAGAGCCAGTGGGAGCCACTGCTAGTCTCCACACCAAACTGAGGCACAAGGGAAACAATGTCCGCACCCAGGGATTCTGTCTGGGCCTTGTCAGAGAAACAGAATTAGAATAATACTGTGAGAGAGAAAAATAACGAATATAATAGAGCATTTTGGTATTTGAAAATTCCCCCACTACATAATGAGGTTAATTCCTGTGGTGCGTAAACAAGTGGAATGAGTGTATCTCTCTGTAGAGACTTTCTATAATATGCTACATCATTTGCTTTTCCTACGAAAAACTATTTTTATTACAACTGTACACAAAAAAGTGGTGCCGCTACAAATGCAGCAAATTATCTTTACTTCGGAATACTGCATGTACAATATGCTTAAAAAGCAAATAGTGTACAATCCGGCAATATTACACCTTGGGATCAGTAGCTAAATAAACAACAGATTTCTGACATATTACACCACTTGGAGAAAGGAGAGTGTAATCCTCTGTAGAAGTAAAGAGGTAGAAGTGTGAGATTGAATACCCAACTTGACCATTGACTGCTGGAGGTCAGAAGTCAGGGAGTTTGTCAGAGCTCTGAGATTGCAGAGAGGGGGAAACGCTGCCAGGAGAGCTCCTTCCCAGTGTTCTCCTCTCGTCTCCTCTCGCTCCCTCCATCCATCCATGGATGGCTTTGCATGGACATTACAGCCTTTCATATCACCAATAATCCCTGAGAAATGGCTAAAGCTCAGTGCACTCACAGGCTCAGAGCGATCCCTAATGGGAGCTATATACTGTCTCCAGTACTGCAGGATTGGTTTCCACACAGTCCATACTGGGTATGTAAACATTGTTACTCACAATAGACATTTCATACCTGAATGGAAAATAAAATGTGTCCTGTCACTTTTTGTCTATTGCTTCCATATTGTTGGTGCCAACATTTGGTTCATAGTGATACAGTTTAAATTAGCTCTCAGTTCACTGAAATGACATTTTCTTGAAGGTCTGCTCTACAGGGTGACAAGAACAATCCTGACATTTGAGAAATGTTACTCCAGTGAGAGGAGATTCCTTTTGATAGAACTCAAAATAACTCTCAGCTTTGTGTCTCTGGAATGCATGAGTTGAATGCTGACATAAATTATATGTTTGGTAAAAATATTAACTATATCCATGCCAAATCATTAGTATAATATAACGATATTCACTGGAACTTTGTTGCTCCTCTATTACCCCAATAATGTTTTCAGTGTGCAGAAGAAAAAATGATTGATACCCATTTGTTGGCATTGTTAGTGACCCATTCTTTTACATTTATTCCACACTCTAAAAATACATAAGAACATGTCTTGTTATGGTCACATTAATAGTCATTACCCAAGCTGTACGTGCAGCCGTACACTCCTCAGAAATCTGAAAAATGTCCTGCATCATAAACTGGCCTCAAAGTTTTTATTTGATGGTGCACATCTGTCTCTCAGCTGCAGTGGGCTATGTATTGTTCTTTGTCACTGTTAAGTGAATTCAGGTCATGAGTCACTGATTTCATTTATTCAACTCAGTGAGAGCGGCTCGGGACTCTGGCTAAAGGAATCTGAGGCCTTGACTGAAATCCAAGGGGGAGGACTGGAGGTCTATACTATAGTAATCATTTTAAGGAGTTCTCTGATAATAACCCTGATGCCAGGTGTCTGCCTATGCTTACAATAAAATATTGTTCATGGTACAGCGAATAACGGAAATGTGTGTTCTGCTCTCACTACTCAACTCCCCCAGATGAGATGGCACACCAACAGTTGAGAGGAGCTTATTAGCACAGTTCTTCTAGCAGTCACTTCTCCCCTTATGAGTAATACCACATTGAGAGAACCCGAGGAACACTCTCAACAAAGACCCTCTAAATCCCTAAGGGTTTTTCCTTCATCATACAAGATTGCTTAGAGCTCCCTTTCATGTTAGTGAATAAAGTGACACTGGAGAGCCAGAGCCTGCATTCTCAGCTTCACTCAGAGTGGGAGAGTATAGTCCAAACACTGAGAATGGAGAAGTGTTAGAGGTTGCCGCCCAAATGGCACCCTATTTATTTTATAGTGGACTACTTTTGACCAGGGCCCATACGGAATAGGGTGCCATTTGGAACACATACTGAGTGTGACTATAGTTATCCAGACAGACACTCCATGGCCCTCTGACAGTCAGCAGAAGTAACAGGATTGGAAGCTCAAATTGTGCTAAATGGATGACCCCTGGATCAGAGGGGAGGGGCAGACAAAAGGAGTGTCACCATGGCCCCTTATGAGTGACCCCAGGGCTGTGGGATGCTGACAGATTACTATAATAGGGATGGACAGACTGTTTGGTACAAACACACAGGGGTTCCTCATACTTAACCCTAAGATGAGTTACCAGATCTCATCCTATGTTCTATTGGGTTTTTATATGCCTCTATCTACAGTGTTCTCCTCTCATATAATTTGTATAGCTGTAATAACATTATTTAATATAATACTGATGTATTTATTTAGAACTTACCTATCTGTTTAAAGCTCCTGCAGTTTGAGATTGTTTTTGTACAAAGTTCCTGAGAAAATATATCTCTGACCCTCTGTCTGCAGCACCATACAGCCAGTTGCTGTGTGGGAGTCTTCTTTCCTTGGCATCAACACACACCCACGGACCTCTGACTCCACACTGACTAATCTACAGTATGTGTTAGAGATAGAACTTTAAACATGTAGGAGTACACAACTGTCTTAGCTTAATTAGCAAACTCAAGTTATGTTTAATTGATATGGCTTAACATGGAAAGAGTACCGCAGGATGGTGTGCTTCTTGCAAATGTAAAGTTATAATTAAGTATAATTTCTTTGTGTGTGACATGACCAGAAAAAACTGTGAGCTCTTATTATACCTATAGCTAGTTAGAACACATAGTTACAATACCACTATCTGTTCACCACTTTTCACAAAGAAAAAATCTGATTACTTTCCCTAACATACAGAGTACATACATGTAGCTGGCCTAGTGTTGGATGATGAGTTATTCAATTTGTAAGTCGCTCTGGATAAGAGCGTCTGCTAAATGACGTAAATGTAAATGTAAATCTATGGCACTGACCCAGACTTCCAGCTGATGACAAGCTCTGCTGCTCATCTCTCATCACACTTTCACATGGGACAATGAATCAAAGATGGAGATGTGACACACAGAAACAGACAATTATTCTACTAACCATTCGCTGGATAAGCATGGGTAACTGCTAAGGATGGGTAGTGAAAGGAAGAGAGGAAGGTGATGATGGATTTTCAAAACCCCAGATGTATAGGACTGACCTGACTACAACTATGGTCTGAACAAACAAAGACGTATATGCAATATAGGTGTGGAAAATACAAATGTATGATTTTTACAGAGTGCAGAGGTGACACTTAAAACATTATAGGCTTTCATCCCCCCCTCTTGGATATGGGATGTCTTATACAGTTTAATAATAAGCCACTTTATCGAACATAAATATTCCTCTCCTTTTCTGTAAACAGTGGATAAACAGACTGACTACCCTTCTATTGAGAGCTCATTTTCCCTGGCAAGCCTTTAGGTTCCCCTAATTACAAACACAACGTAAGCTAAGAAACGTACACTGGCCATGGAGAGAGAAGTATTACAAATAAGTATAGACCCTTTTCCAGTACACGACACACTGACGTCACTTACAGATGCGCACGACTCTTGGTGGCAGTAAGAAAGCCATCGCCACCTGCGCCCATTCAACATAGCCTAGATTGATGTTTTTATTACTTCTAAACAAAATAACTTTTTGGGTTTCTCATACGCTTACAATGATGTTTTGATACTTGCTTGAACAGTCGCTAATATTATATTTGGTTGTGATCTTTGCAAAATTATTTTGGATGCAGCAGTTGTTAGCTAAAATGCTAACGCTTGTTGATATAGGCTGTAGCAACAGCTAGCCAAAGAGCCATTTTACTGATTGAAGTTTAAGTGTTTTTTAAGTATAATGCAGTTGATTTGCGATGATGACACAAACATTATATTAAGCAGAACATTCATACGAGCCTTCAAATCCAATTGTAATCCAAAAGTAGTGTGAAATGCACTCATAAGCGATATATAAGATCCCCTTTGTTCTGCCACCAACTTGTGCACATTGCTCTCGTGCGGCAATGTTTGTAAACACAGAAAGGGTCTATAGCAGGTTTGATAAGTGTCCCCTTTTCTCTTTTCCTTTCAACCCTTTCTATATTTTCCCCTTTCTTCTCTTCTGTTTGGGGTTGGGGGTGAGAGTGGGAGCGTGTGTGTGTGTGTGTGTGTGTGTGTGTGTGTGTGTGTGTGTGTGTGTAGTATGGCTGGCAGAGTGGAGTGTGTGATGGATAGAGGATCATGTGTGGTGGATAGGCAGGCAGGCAGGCAGATCTCCCAGGCAGGCAGGCAGCTACAGCCCCTCCAGACCCCATGCAGCAGGGAGCAACAAACAATCCTATCTGGACCACAGAAACCCAGTCATGTGGTACAGGCTGCCATGGTGTTGTTTCTCTTGTTTCTCTCTCTTTTTAGAATTTCAACTCAAGCATTCATTCGCACCGTCTCAGTGCTACGTTAGAGTGAAGGCTAGAAAAGACTAATAGTACAAAGCTGCTTTTCATTAATGCACAGCAAAACAATTCCCTTAGATTGGGTTTAACCCCTAATCTCTTTGGTGGGCTTGGCATGAGCAAACCTTGGGATTTTAAATGTCATTTTAAGTTAAGTTATTACTCACATCCAGATATATTGCAAATAACTTTAAGTCTACAGCATGTAAAGCTATTTGTGGTATAATCCCATTCTTGTCACTGTAGCTGTCACGGTTTCGGCCGAGGCTGCCTCTCTCCCTTGTTCGGGCAGGCTTCGGCGTTCGTTGTCTCCGGAATACTAGCTGCCACCGTTGTATGTTTCATGTTCGTTTGCTTTTGTCTGATTGTTGTCACACCTGTTTTCATTTAGTGTCATTAGTGTCCTATTTAGTTCTCGTTGTGTTTGTCAGGTGTTGTGTGTTATTGATTTTTGTCAGTCGTGTTTTTCGCTCGGTTGAGCTTCTCTCCACTGCGCTGGAGTTATTTCGCACCTGGGGCCTGTTGCACAAAAGTAGAATTAAGACATCCGGGATAAATGACTCAGCTGAGCTCAATGAAGCCAAAACATGTGCGTCCAGGCTTAATTGGTTGCACAAAGACCAAGCCAGGATGAGCAGACACGGATTCATTAAGCCAGGTGAAACCAATCCTGGATAGGTGCGCGCTCACGGCTCACTCAAATAGACCCCGCCACAGATCACAGATTAACTGATTTACCATGGCAACTAGAGCCGCGTACTTTTCCCCTGGTCGAAGCACAAATCCTCATGGAGGCATACGAGGAGGTAAAATATATAATTAAGAAGAAAGGCAACACCGCCACAGTGATAAAGCAAAGAGAAAAAGCGTGGCAAAGTATTGCAGACCGCCTGAATGCGTAAGTAGTGCACAATTACACACTCACCGCTCCGCTGAAACATCACAATTACAATTCAAATATTTAATTCACATCTCCAAAAAATGCAGTTGTACTGTAATTATGAAACGGTTAAATTTTTTTAATTGAAATGCACTGCAGATATGAGTGACATTGTGTAAAAGTAACTCCATCACACTGTATAAAGCTATGATAAATTTTTTGATATTTTTACTGAAAACAAGACAAAAATACCAAGTAATTTTTTGCAGTGTGACTCCATTAAATGTGTGTGTGTGTGTGTGTGTGTGTGTGTGTGTTAGATTAAACATGAACGGGCCAAAACGGACATGGCAGCAGGTCAAAATCAAATACAAGAACATTCTGCAGAATGGTATGGTCCCTGACTAATATTTAACAAAGCACAAGCATATATTGTACCCAGAAGGTGCCTGCTCACACATTGTCTGTACTGTTTTAGCAGTGAAAAAGAATACCCACAGACAAGGCACGGGTGGTGGGTCACCAAAGGCTGACCTTACCCCAGCAGAGGACATGGCCTTGGAGCTAAATAAAGGCAGGCCCGTCTTAGAGGGGATCCCTGGGGGAAAGAGACGAGCATAGGTTCCTCCCAAGATGCCACCCGCTTCATTCAAGGTATGTCCTTCCATCTCTACATGGGATACAACCACATTCATATTGAATCAATTTGGACTGTCTGACTTTGGTTTACCTATTGCCTTGCAGTGTCTGGCAGCACTGTGTTCCTGTTAGAGCCACCAGCACAAGCACCAGACGATGCTGATCCAGTGAGTACTCCATCAAAGGCATACTGTAGGCCTGGCATGTCTTGTCTACTAGCTTCAATATGAATCCGATTAAATGTGATAGGGTGAAGGCCCCAGTGCAGCAGCAACAGCACATGATGGAGACGATGATGAGGAGGAGACCATCTCTCTGATTCCAGAAGGCATGAGGTATCATGTTAAGACTGTGAAAGTACTATTTACTCTACAATGGTGAGGAGTCCTCATCAAAATCAAAAAATCTCATTTCTTTTACAGGACCCAGATGCTATACAGTGGGAAAACCAGCCTGGCAACATAGTGCGTATTAATAAAAGGACACCACATCCTGCCAAAATTCCAGCTGCGCTAATTGTATTGTGTTCACAGAGCTCACAAGCTATCAGAAAGTTGTATGGCAACCACCTCCGGCGCCAAATAGAACTGGCAGACATAGACATTCAGTACAAGAAGAAAAAGATGGAAAATCTTGCACTGGAGTCCGAAATAAAAAAGAGGACAATTAGGAAACTGGACCTTGAAATAAAAAAACTTGAGAGGGAGGTGAGATATGCCTTCAATGTACACTGTATGCTAACTGTAACACAAATGTATTAATCATTATTTTTCTTTCCTCCCCAGCTCCAAGAAGATGACACAGCTCAAAATAAAAATTAGGTATATTCTCGTAAAGTCAAGTGAGCCATGACATATGAGCTCTTATTGTGAGCACACAGGACGGTGGCATCTTTCTAAGGTTTTTTTTATTTTCCCAGCAATCAGTACAACCAAGTCATCGTTATAAGGCATCGCCCTCTTTTGCCCACCCCCAGCACCAGGTGTGGCCACTAGCCTATATGAAGGCCCAAAATTGTGTGTTCCTTTCTGCTCTGACAATGGCATGCCCATTCGTGCGAGATGTGGTGGATGAAGAAGCACTTGTGCTGAGGAGAGCCTTCAGGCGAGAAAGGGTCTTCAGGGACCGGTTGGACCCACTGGCCTTCCCTGATGACCATCTATATGAAAGATACAGGTTTTCTGCAGATGGCATCAGGTATCTATGCAGACTACTGGGTCCCAGGATTAAGCACCGCACTGCACGGAGCCATGCACTGAGTGTGGAGCAAATGGTTTGTGTGGCCTTGCGCTTTTTTGCTAGTGGAGCCTTCCTGTACTCAGTGGGGGATGCAGAACAGCTGAACAAGGCCACAATTTGCCGCACAATAAGGAGTGTGTGTCTGGCTATCAAAGCATTAGCAGATGTCTTCATCTCCCTTCCCTGGCCACAGAAGACTCTGTGACATCAAAGAGGAGTTCTATAGGATTGCAGGTAAGAGGATCTACAAATTACAGGACAACTGTTAACACATAGTAGGATACTCATTACTTTGTGTGACAGGTTTCCCCAATGTCATTGGTGCAGTGGACTGCACACACATAAGGATAAAAGCCCCCTCAGGTGCCCATGAGGCCGATTTTGTGAATAGGAAATCCTTTCACAGCATTAATGTTCAGGTGAACATAACTTTTTGATATTGTCCATTGACGAACACTCTGCATTGCCAGTGATGTGCATTGATTGGTGTAATATTCCTCATCTTATGATTTCAGATGGTCTGCAATGCTGACTGTGTGATCAGCAATGTTGTGGCAAAATGGCCTGGCTCAGTCCATGACTCCAGAATCTTTCGGGCCTCTGAAATCTATCAGTGCCTATCACAAGGTAAGCCACACAACCCCTATTTATAACCATCATGGCTGTGTCAAGAATATCACTGTGTTTATAAGGTAGTAATGATGAGATTTTGTGTTGACAGGTAAATTCTCTGGTGTGTTGCTGGGAGACAGGGGGTATGGCTGCCAGCCTTTTCTCCTGACACCTTTCACAGACCCCCAGGAAGCACAGCAAGCCTACAACCATGCCCATGCCAGGACCAGGGCCAGAGTTGAAATGACCTTTGGCCTCCTGAAGGCACGCTTTCACTGCCTTCACAAATTAAGGGTCAGCCCTGTTAGGGCATGTGATATTACTGTGGCTTGTGCTGTCCTCCACAATGTGGCCTGCCTGAGGAAGGAGAGGGCCCCCAGAGTGCCACCAGCCATGGACTGGGACAATCCGGCAATCTTCCCTGATGACGACAGTGGTCGGCTGCTGAGGGACCAATATGTGTTGAATTATTTTAGTTAGTATGTGTGCTTTCAATTTTGGTTAAATATGACCTACGGTGGCAGAGGAATTTGGGTTTTTTTGGGTTCGTTTTTTTACTAATTTGGCCTCTTATGATGTTTGTGCGGTATACTGTGTGTAATACAAGGCTGCAGGGAGGCTACTGCATCCATTCATTTGTCTGTTCAGTTGATGTGTATGGATTTGTCCTGCATTTATTTTAGTGTGCAGACATGCAGGGTGTGTTATATACAGACCTTTGAATGTGTATGTATCATTTTGTATAATATGCTTGGATTCTGTGCTTTCCATCTTGTAGAGTCACTGTGACTTCAGTTTCGAAAGGAGCTGATGGTTTACCTGCTTTGTTTTGTCCTTATTCAATAAAGGAACATAATGTTACACATTGTGTTTTTATATTCATATGGAATGTGTATTTGTTTATATGACAGAGTACTAGGGCCACACTGAAGAAAAAGGATAAAGTCATAAATTTATGAGGCTGGTTCTTTCTGCAGAAAAGCTACATATTGTTTTTACAGTTTTGATACTTATGACAATGTGATACTTAATATTCTGGCACATCAGCATGTCTTTGTTTATGAAACCATACTGAAGTACAATTTCACGAAATGCCCCACATCTGTCATTTTAACAACTGTCCTCCCTTTAAAACAACTGGTTACAATATTATGACTTGTGTTTTTTCCCCCTCTGTGGCCCTAATATTCTATCATTTTATATATAGCCTTATAGTCTATGGGAAACTGTAAATTATCTAATGATAGCAACATCATCTAAAAAATCATTTTTTATCCAAAATCATTTAAATTAATGATCACAAACGTTTAAATAATGACAGTGGGTCTAGTTATATGTGATAACAATGTATAGTGAGCAGTGAAATAACTATTGGTTTCCATTTGTGGTGAATGCTGACTGACATTAGGGATGAGATTAAATAGATCCTGGAATTTAGCCTGGTCTGGAGCAGGCTAGCTCCACAGAATAAATCTCCATGGTAATTTATACCATAACATATCCTCCTGCCCCTATCCATCTTTAGTGCAACCGGATTACGGATCAATTGAGCCAGGATCACCAAGATATCCTGGCTTAATCCCTTATCCTAGTTTTGTGCAACAGGCCCCTGTTCTGTGCGCTGTTGTTCATTTTCGCCTTCGTGCGTATTTCGCCTTCGGGCAAGTGTTGTCCGTTTGCCGTGTTTGGCATTAATACAAGTCTGTTGGATTATCCGTCTGCGTCCTGCGTTTGATTCCACCACTGCACCTACAGCACGCGTTGACAGTAGCTAACATGTGAAGTCCCTTGTTGGTGTTATCTATATATTAACAGTTCAATATTTTAAGGTCCAGTCAACTGTTGATATCTGCTTGCCAGTTCTGTAGGCTTTACGTCTAGGCTATTCACCTGTGGTTCACTAATGCCCTCTACCGGAGATATTGTAAACTAATTGCATGCTTCCTATAATCTTTGCCCATGGTTGTGAAATCCTGGGAATTTACCAAATGGGAAAAATGTGTGGGGATTTTTGCACACTGACTACCCTTTTATTCTCTTTGTCAACAAATTAGACATACTCTTCCATACAAATAATAAGAGGCTTTATTTAGGTTTTGAACTTCAATGAAATAGCCTAACATTGTACTTGTAGCCTACTTTGTAACATTGCTCAAATTATCAATTTCAAATTATTTTCTTATGTGCACCTGACCCACTCCTCCAAAAAATGAATTTATTTAGCTCTCTGTCCTTGTTTTGTTATTTTTAAATCCTTAGTTGCTCACGCAGACATGTCCATAATTCCTTCCTTTGGGTCACTGTGAAGCTGGTGTGGTGGACCCTTCGGTACTGTGAATCTGTGTGGTGGGATTTGAAGGATCACAGAGGCGGTTGGTGACAAGGCCTCAGATGCACAGATCCCCTTCCACCAGAAGAATGGAGAAATGTGCTGTCATGGTTGCCATATCCCATCCCCATTCCAAAGGCCTTTCTTGGTAGAAAACTTTGCCAGACTTGCCAGAACTTTGACTTCTTAAAGATTGAGGTGGTGTGAGAGGGTAGAAATCACATAGTATGCACTGTTGATCTGTTCTCCAGAAAGTATTTGTTTCCCAATATGCTTTGGATCCAGAATGGACAGTTGAAGTCGGAAGTTTACATACACTAAGGTTGGAGTCATTAAAACTCATTTTTCAACCACTCCACAAAGTTCTTGTTAACAAACTATAGTTTTGGCAAGTCGGTTAGGACATCTACTTTGTGCATGACACAAGTAATTTTTCCAACAATTGTTTACAGACAGATTATTTCACTTATAATTCACTGTATCACAATTCCAGTGGGTCAGAAGTTTACATACACTAAGTTGACTGTGCCTTTAAACAGCTTGGAAAATTAGAAGCTTATGATAGGCTAATTGACAACATTTGAGACAATTGGAGGTGTACCTGTGGATGTATTTCAAGGCCTACCTTCAAACTCAGTGCCTCTTTGCTTCACATCATGGGAAAATCTAAAGACCTCAGAAAAAGAATTGTAGACCTCCACAAGTCTGGTTCATCCTTGGGAGCAATTTCCAAACGCCTGAAGGTACCACGTTCATCTGTACAAACAATAGTATGCAAGTGTAAACAACATATCCCACTGGCTATAAGGTGAATGCACCAATTTGTAAGTCGCTCTGGATAAGAGCGTCTGCTAAATGATGTAAACGTAAACCATGGGACAACGCAGCCGTCATACCGCTCAGGAAGGAGACGCGTTCTGTCTCCAGGAGATGAACGTACTTTGGTGCGAAAAGTGCAAATCAATCCCAGAACAACAGCAAAGGACCTTGTGAAGATGCTGGAGGAAACAGGTACAAAAGTATCTATATCCACAGTAAAACGAGTCCTATATCGACATAACCTGAAAGGCCGCTCAGCAAGGAAGAAGCCACTGCTCCAAAACCGCCATAAAAAAGCCAGACTACAGTTTGCAACTGCACATGGGGACAAAGATTGTACTTTTTGGAGAAATGTCCTTTGGTCTGATGAAACAAAAATATAACTGTTTGGCCATAATGACCATTGTTATGTTTGGAGGAAAAAGGGTGGAGCTTGCAAGCCGAAGAACACCATCCCAACCGTGAAGCACGGGGGTGGCAGCATCATGCTGTGGGGGTGCTTTGCTGCAGGAGGGACTGGTGCACTTCACAAAATAGATGGCATCATGAGGAAGGAAAATGTGGATATATTGAAGCAACATCTCAAGACATCAGACAGGAAGTTAAAGGTTGGTTGCAAATGGGTCTTCCAAATGGACCCCAAGCATACTTCCAAAGTTGTGGCAAAATGGCTTAAGGACAACAAAGTAAAGGTATTGGAGTGGCCATCACAAAGCCCTGACCTCAATCTTATAGAAAATTTGTGGGCAGAACTGAAAAAGCGTGTGCGAGCAAGTAGGCCTACAAACCTGACTCAGTTACACCAGCTCTGTCAGGAGGAATGGGCCAAAATTCACCCAACTTATTGTGGGAAGCTTGTGGAAGGCTACCCGAAACGTTTGACCCAAGTTAAACAATTTAAAGGCAATGCTACCAAATACTAATTGAGTGTATGTAAACTTATGACCCACTGGGAATGTGATGAAAGAAATAATACTATTATTCTGACATTTCACATTCTTAAAATAAAGTGGTGATCCTAACTGACCTAAAACAGGGAATCTTTACTAGGATTAAATGACAGGAATTGTGAAAAACTGAGTTTAAATGTATTTGGCTAAGGTGTATGTAAACTTCCGACTTCAACTGTATGTTGCTGCGTGAATTGGCTTGACACAAAACTAAAATAAAATAAAATCAAATGTTATTTGTCACATACACGTGTTCAGCAGATGTTATTGCGGGTGTAGCAAAATGCTTGTGCTTCTAGCTCCGACAGTGCAGTAATATCTAACAATTTCCCACCATATACCCAATACACCCAAATCTAAGTAAGGAATGGAATTTAAGAATACATACATATATGGACAAGCAATGACAGAGCGGCATGGACTAAGATATAGTAGAATATTATAGAATACAGTATATACATATGAGATGAGCAGAGCAAGATATGTAAACATTATTAAAGTGACTAGTGTTCCATTTCTTAAAGTGGCCAGTGATTTCAATAGGCAGCAGCAGCCTCTAATGTGCT
This sequence comes from Coregonus clupeaformis, assembly GCF_020615455.1. NCBI lineage: Eukaryota > Metazoa > Chordata > Actinopteri > Salmoniformes > Salmonidae > Coregonus > Coregonus clupeaformis. The sequence goes on along the minus strand of NC_059203.1, from coordinate 36,171,025 downwards.
AGTGATGGCTATTTAACAGTCTCATGGACTTGAGATAGAAGCTGTTTTTCATTCTCTCGGTCCCAGCTTTGATGCACCTGTACTGACCTCGCCTTCTGGATGATAGTGGGGTGAACAGGCAGTGGCTCGGGTGGTTGTCCTTGATGATATTTTTGGCCTTCCTTTGACATCGGGTGCTGTAGGTGTCCTGGAGGGCGGGTAGTTTGCCCCCGGTAATGCGTTCGGCAGACCGCACCACCCTCTGGAGAGCCCTGTGGTTGTGGGCGGTGCAGTTGCCGTACCAGGCGGTGATACAGCCCGACAGGATGCTCTCAATTGTGCATTTGTAAAAGTTTGTGAGGGTTTTAGGTGCCATGCCAAATTTCTTCAGCCTCCTGGGGTTGAAGAGGCTCTGTTGCGCCTTCTTCACCACACTGTCTGCGTGGATGGACCATTTCAGTTTGTCAGTGATGTGTACTCCAAGGAACTTGGAGCTTTCCACCTTCTCCACTGCGGTCCCGTCGATGTGGATAGGGGGGTGCACCCTCTGCTGTTTCCTGAAGTCCACGATCATCTCCTTTGTTTTGTTGACGTTGAGTGAGAGGTTATTTTCCTGGAACCACACTCCCAGAGCCCTCAACTCCTCCCTGTAGGCTGTCTCGTCATTGTTGGTAATCAAGCCTACTACTGTTGTGTCGTCTGCAAACTTGATGATTGAGTTGCGTGGTTAACCACGCAGTCATGGGTGAACAGGGAGTACAGGAGGGGGCTGAGCACGCACCCTTGTGGGGCCCCAATGTTGAGGATCAGCGAAGTGGAGATGTTGTTTGCTACCTTCACCACCTGGGGGCGGCCCGTCAGGAAGTCCAGGACCCAGTTGCACAGGGCGGGGTTCAGACCCAGGGCCTCAAGCTTAATGATGAGCTTGGAGGGTACTATGGTGTTGAATGCTGAGCTATAGTCAATGAACAGCATTCTTACATAGGTATTCCTCTTGTCCAGTGTTGCAGGGCAGCTTCAGTGTAGAGTTATTTTTATTTGTATGTTGCTTGCTGTAGGTTACTGCCACTTCCTCTTTGCTCTTGACATCCTGTACAACTTGCTTGGCTGTCTTGTACAGCGTTTCCATTGTTTGCAAACGTATGTCCTTGAGGAGAAGGTTAAGCCCATGAGCTACGCACCCAATAGGTGTAGTGAGGGTAGGCCTCCTCCACTTGTGCCCAGGCAGCCTTCATGTTTGCTGCACTGTCAATAACAACAGCAAACACCTTATGTGGTCCAACGTCATTGATGACAGCTTTCAGCTCATCAGCAATGTTTGTGTGTGTGTGTGTGTGTATTGTCCCTTGTGACTGTTGTCTTGAAAACCAATGGTGGAATAGTGGAGACTGTAATTTAGGATGCAATCCCCTCGTTCATTTTACCACACCTAAGAGATAACAGCAACACTGTCTTCCTTCTCTGTTGTTTCCTTCGCCTTTCCTTGCACTCTGTTGAACTCAGCTTCCAGCAAATTAGTAGACAGAGCATCTCTGTTGGGAGGAGAGTATCCAGGGCAAATAATATTGAAGAATCTCTTCCAGTACACATTCTCTGTGAGCATGAGGGGTGAGCCTGTGGCATATACAGCTCGAGCCAGGCAGTCATCTGCATTCTTGTGGCTATGGTCTTCCATCGTATGGCAGAACAATGGTTCTCGTGAGCTTTGATATAATGTTGCATTCTTGCATTTGGTTAAATGTACCTGCAACTTTGTGGCATTCTTTACATATTGCTTTGTACAATAGTTGCACATGTACATAGTCTTCCCATCATCATTAATGGCTGGGGTGAAATGCTTCCACACATCTGATACTAAACATGGCATTCTTACACCCATAGAAATAAAGGGGGAAATAATTATGAATGTTTAAATTACACATAACAGCATGAAACAACATGCATTTTAAAGGTAGCCTACAGAAGGATTTCCCAACCCTCTCTTCGGGCTCAACAGACCTTTTACAAGCCTTTGACTAATTGAATCAGGAGTGCCAGTTTAGGGTTAAAACATGTATTGTATGGCAAAATTATAAAGGGAATCTCCTTTTAAAAAGATGAAATACACGAGTGCTTTTAAAATTCCCTACATTACAAACAGTCCTTCGAAAATGTGCATGGACATTTACCAGAAATGTCCCTTTTTGCCACAAGCTGCTATACCAGCTACTAGATGAAGCTAGATAATGTTCGCTAGACAACTTTGTCCATGATAATATAATACTAACACGTGTCAACAAAAATACGTTTATCTACTGACTTATTTGTATTTATCCACAACTCAGTGAAAGGAACATTAAACGCGGAACTTTCTATTTTCGTTGATGCAACCCGGATGTACTCTATTACCCACATGGGTTTGTAGTTGTTTGAGGAAGCATGAGACAACAAGCTGTTATGGGTGGAAGATGGCACATTGATGCCATCTGTTGGTAAATGTTAATTACTGCAACTCCAGTGTTTTACCGGTGTACTTGAGATACCCGGATGTATTGCAATATACTGAACAAGACTGGTTACTCGCATCAATGCCTCTGCCTCGTTATTTAACATTCAAACATGGTGTCAGAGTCGGATAACTAACCATGCTTTCCGCAAATTAGAGTCACCTGTTCTGGTTTTAAAAAGCTTAGTTGAGTAAAACTTCTCGGGAATTGTCCTTAGCTAGATTGAGTTTGCTAGTTAGCTTCAGTGTTGTTAGCACCGTTTAGACATGGCAGCGAACATTTCCCCTCCCGCCGTTATGAAGCTCAGCGGAGATTGGAGCACAAACTGGGATACGTTTAGAGGTGAATGGGAGGACTATGCACTAGCAACGGGACTTCGGGAAAAGGACGATGAGGTAGTGGCTGCCACTTTGAGGACTATAATGGGAGCAGAATGCCGACACGTATACAAACACAACCTGAACCTAACAGCAGCTCAGCAAGGTAACGCTACAGCTATTCTTGATGCTCTCGAACTTTACTTTAAGCCAGCAAAGAACGTTATCTCACGAGCGTTATGTTTTCGGTTGTTGCAAACAGGAGGACGGGGAGTCCATTGACAGCTTTGTCACTAAGCTAAGGGAAAAGGCAGCTACATGTGACTATGGTGCTTTAAGAGATGAACTGATCAGAGACAAGATAGTGCTTGGCATAACTGATGAGGGCACCCACAGACGTTTGCTGAGAGAACGTGACCTGACACTAGTCTTGGCAGTGGAGACATGCCGTGCAGCAGAGCTTACGGATATACAGATAAGGTCCATGGAGCTAGAAAGGCAACATATGGACAATGTCAATGCTACATTCAGGCAGCCAATAAAGAAATTCCCTTTTGCCACAGCTAATGCTAATACTACAGCCAACTCTGCAGTAGACAACCCCAATGCATGCCGATATTGTGGCATTTCTCATGGACGAGGAAAAGTAACACTGCCCAGCCTATGGAAAAATATGCAAATCCTGTGGTACAGCTAATCACTTCGCAAGGGCCTGCATGAAAAGCAAGAGAAAGGAGGGTAAAGTGCACTCTATTGAAATAAACACAGATGAAGGGAACAACAGCACAGAGGATGTATATGCTAGCGAGTGCATAGGGGCAGTAAGGGCAAAAGGAAAAAAATGGTTTGTCACTCTGCTACTTAATAATAAACCACAGCAATGCCAGCTAGATTCAGGGGCCACATGTAACGTTATGAGCCTTAAAGATAAAAGGAGGCTCGCGCCCAGAGACAAACTCACACAGAGTAGCACCAAGCTGAAACTGTATTCAGGCCAGTTCATGACCTCTTTAGGCCTGTTTGTGACAGAGTGTGTTTTACGTGGCCAGAAACACACTCTTGAGTTTGAAATAGTTGAGGCTAGTCAACAGCCATTACTGTCAGGTTCTACATGCGAGCGCCTTGGGCTTATTAACTTCACCATCCCAGCTGATCTTAACATTATAGACAAAGTCCAGGCTGGGCCCCTGAGCAAGGAGACTCTCCTAAGCAAGTACCATGATGTCTTCAACGCACCGGTCGAGTCAGTTCCCGGCGAAGTCCACTTTGAGTTGGATGCAGCAATCCAGCCTGTCCAGTGTGCACCTCGCAATGTACCAGTGGCCATGAAAGCAGCTACAAAGGCTCAGCTTGACAAATACGAAGCAGATGGCCACATCATATCCGTCACCGAGCCTACAGACTGGATAAGTAATATGGTTATCGTCAAGAAACCAGACAAGCTACGGATATGCATAGATCCTAAACACCTCAACCGGGCTCTGAGACGTTCACATTACATTATGCCCACGTTGGAGGATGTTCTTTACAAGCTCCCAAAGGCCAGAGTCTTCACGCTCGTGGACGCCAGAGATGCCTTCCTGCAGTGCAAGCTTGACGAGCCCAGCAGCTACATGACCACCTTTTGGACACCCTGGGGCAGGAAGAGGTGGTTGAAGCTCCCGTTTGGTGTCTCCGTGGCTCCAGAGGTGTATCAGCGGAAACAGCACGAGCTGTTGATGGGACTCAGCGGCGTGGAACCCATAGCAGATGACATCCTCGTAGTGGGCTGTGGGGACAGTGATGAGGAGGCAGAATGTGACCATGACGCCAAGCTGCTGGCCCTGATGGTCAGATGCAGACAGGTCAAGCTAAGGCTAAGCATAAAAAAGCTTCAGTTTAAAGTGCCAGAGGTTCGCTTTCATGGGCACGTCTTGTCCTCCACCGGATTGAAGGCGGATCCAGAAAAAGTGAAGGCTGTCTTGGATATGCCCCACCCATCTGACGTGAAGGCAGTGCAGCGCTTCGTCGGATTCGTCACCTACCTGGCCAAGTTCCTACCGCGGCTCTCTGAAGTGTGTGAACCACTAAGGAGGCTCATGGACAAGGACACCATCTGGCATTGGCTCCCAAAACATGACACAGCGGTGAGGGAAATAAAACAACTGGTCACCCAGACACCTGTACTGCGATACTACGATGTGTCAAAACCTGTCACGATTCAGAGTGACTCAAGCCAGTATGGACTGGGCTGTTGCCTCATGCAAGAGGGCCAGCCTGTGGCATTCGCCTCTAGGGCACTCACTCCAACAGAGCAGAACTATGCCCAGATAGAGAAGGAGTGCCTCAGCATTGTATTTGCATGCCAACGCTTCCACCACTACCTGTACGGGCGTGACAATATTACCGCAGAGACAGATCACAAGCCCCTTATTGCTATATTCAGCAAGCCTCTCCTGAATGCCCCGAAACGACTGCAGAGCATGCTACTGGCCCTACAAAACTACAACCTCAAGGTGGTGTATAAGCCAGGGCCAGAGATGTATGTGAGTGACACACTCAGCAGGGCTACTGCATCAGGCACTCACACACGCTCCATGCATGAACAACACGCAGTGTGCAGCTTACAAACAGAGCAAGTGGATGTTGAACACATCAACCAGGCTGACTACCTCAATGTTACGGACCAGCGCCTTATACAAATCAGACAGCACACAGACAGGGACGAGCAACTCCAGGCATTGAGGTCTGTGATTCTGATGGGCTGGCCCGACTGCAAGGAAGAAACTGCTTTAGCCACCAGAGAATATTGGCCAGTCAAAGAAGAGCTCAGTGTTCAAAACGGAGTCATATTCAAGGGTCAGAGAGTCGTTATTCCCCGGTCTCTGCGCCCTGAGATGTTGGCGCGTGCACTCAAGTCACATAGGAGGTGAGGCCTGTTACAGACAAGCACGTGACACACTGTATTGGCCAGGAATGCAGAGTGAAATCAAAGACTATGTCAGTAAATGCACAATCTGCAATGAATATGCCATTGAGCAACAGAGAGAGACGATGATGTCCCACGAGCTACCAATGCGCCCCTGGCAGATAGTAAGTCTAGATCTCTTCCAGCACAGTGGCAAAGACTTTCTGCTGGTAGTTGATCATTACTCAGACTTCTGGGAGATTGACCTCCTCCCCCGACCTCTCAGCAGAGACAACGATCAAACGCTGCAAGGCTCAGTTTGCCCGCTATGGCCAGCCAGATAGGGTAATTTCAGATAATGGACCCCAATTCTCCGGATGTGAGTTCCGAAAATTTGCTGCAGAATGGGAATTCGAGCATGTCACTTCATCACCACGACACCCAAAAGCTAATGGGAAGGCTGAGTCGGCAGTCAAAATTGCAAAGAACCTCTGCAAAAAAGCTCTGCGAGAGGGCAAAGATGCCTGGAAAGCAATCCTGCAATGGCGCAATACCCCGACAGAAGGCATGGATAGCAGCCCGGCCCAGCGCCTCATGGCACGGCGTTTAAAAGCAGCTCTGCCAGTAGCAAGCACTCTCCTGGAGCCATGTGTGGTGACAGACGTGCTGGTGAAGCTACGTCACAGAAGACAGGTCTCCAAGTTCATCTACGACAAATCAGCAAAAGACTTACCTGAGCTCAGGGTGGGTGAAACGGTGCGAATGAAGCCACTACCAGGGGACCGGACGGGCCTCTGGAGACTCGGATCCTGTGTACAGAAAGTGGCACCACGCTCCTACTTGGTAGAAGTGAATGGATCACTGTACTGTCGTAACAGGGTTGACCTTCGGATTGCTGAGCCAGCATCCACTCAGAACTCGGATGGTCATAGGGGTCGCATGACAAAAGACGGAACCCCAGCAAGTCACATGGGGCCTGAGGCACTGGGCAAAGAGCCAGGGGATCACAGGTCGGCCACTCCCTCGCCCATCAATAGTCCCCTTAGACAGTCAGGTGACACGCCTGTGCGGGAGCCCGCAGTCCACGCAGACAAGCCCCCTGTCTTTTCACGCTGCGGGCGTCTGTCCCAGCCACCAAAAAGACTTAATCTGTAGGTTTCCCATTAGGGATTGTTGACAGACAGAGATAAAAGTGAAGAGAGTATCAAAATGTGTTAAGTGGTTAATAAAAAAAATAAAAAATAAAAAATACTTAACTGTTCATGTTGGAAATTACTACTAGGTTTGTTTTGTTAGTGAATTGACAGCTCCTGTCCTATTTTATAAAAGGGAAGATGTTATGGGTGGAAGATGGCACATTGATGCCATCTGTTGGTAAATGTTCATTACTGCAACTCCAGTGTTTTACCGGTGTACTTGAGATACCCGGATGTATTGCAATATACTGAACAAGACTGGTTACTCGCATCAATGCCTCTGCCTCGTTATTTAACATTCAAACATAAGCTATGCACTGTGAGCTTTTATCCAGCAATACACCGGTAGGCTTCACCAAGCAAACAACCTTTTGATTCAAAGGAATGCTGATGGATGTTACTAGACGCTTGATAGATGTTGCCAGAACATTTGACACGAGTAGCTTCAGCCAAGTAGCTAGCCATAATAGCAGAGATTTGAAATGTGCTTGTTGAGAAAAGATTTCAGTCAAGCTGTGATAATAGAGTTCATGTGTTTCTAGTGATTTGTCCTACTGTAACCCCGTGGTGAATTGCTCTATGTATGCATAATGTTGTTTCTAAATTCCTTCTCCAGGTACATTCCTGCTTCTTGTAGTCACTGGGAACATTGAAGTGTAGTATTTATCTACTTATCCAGTGACTGGCAGCCTATAGTAAGTACCACAGCGTCACAAGACAGTAGGGACGGGCAGCAGTGCCCTCTGGCGGTGGGAGTGGAAACAAGCAGCCAGTCTGCCAGTGATGAGGCGATAACCTGTGACAGCTTGAATTATCACGTGGTCAAAGCTACTGTTCTTCGTACTCAGACTTATGTGGAGTTTGCTAGAGACAAAGGAAATCTGTTTGACAGATGGCACACTGCTAGTAAGGTAAATTATTTCAACACTCTACGGGAGTTAATCTTGTTAGAAGAGTTTAAAAATTGCTTACCCGAACGCATTGTAGTTTACCTAAACGAACAGAAAGTATCCTCACTGTCGGAAGTATCTGTATTGGCAGACGACTTTGTGTTGATGCACAAGAGCGTGTTTTCGGCTCGTACGGAGAGCAGGGCCCACTCTTAGCCCTAGTCGATCAGCAGTACATCCAGTACGCCCGAAAGATGTGCGTCACTGTTTCTGTTGTCATAAGGTGGGACATATGGTTAATGATTGCTCCTGCTAAAACGCAAACGGGGGATGCCTCTGCACGCCAGGCCGCCAACGAGTGTTGGGCTGATTCATACAGTTGTACGGCCGGAATCAAAACAGATGCCTCATAGTAAATGTGGTTTGAAAGTCCCAGTCCCAGATCGCAGTTATGAACCGTTCATTTTTGAGGGGTTTGTTTCCATATCAGATGACGAAGCGTCTCCGCGTCGGGATAGAATCCTTAAGAGATACTGGTGCGGCGCAGTCGTTCATACAATTTGATGTGTTGCCCTTGTCCGATAATACACATTGTGGTTCCAGTGTGTTAGTACAGGGAATTGAAATGGGATTCGTCCCAGTGCCATTGCACTTTGTGAACGTACTCTGAGTCAGTCAGTGGATTATTCAGAGTTGGAGTACATCCTATGTTGCCAGGAAAAGGTGTGACAGTTATAATGGGCAACGATATTGCCGGAGGAAAGGTGATAGCCTTATTGGAGGTATTAGATGAAAGTGACCAGTCTCTCTCTGAGGAGCTGGCACAGAGTTATCCAGATGTATTGCACCACCTGTTTCTGGTTGTAAAAGCCAGTCAGTTGTGTTTTCTGACAGATACTCTTTTTCTTTGTGAGTATGGATACTGTGGTGTCTTGTTTTTGTGTACTCACTTGTATGCTGTCTAGTCCATATTGGACCTATGTTGTTTGTTTGTGCCTGGGAAAAGGGGGGTTTAGCAAGTGGCCCTTGGGCATACACTACCCGTAGGAAAACCTTGTCTAAACACACTACTTAGACCTGAGCGGACCACCCACTGTATTTTTGTATGTTTAGCAGTAAGCTGAGCGGTTCTTGAGGCAGGCAAGATCATTTTACTTTTTTTTAACTTTATTGTTTCATTCCTTGCGTCCAGCTCAGCCCCTTTTCCCCAAACCGTTTACCAGACGCTCAGCCCCTTTTCCCCAAACCGTTTTCCAGACGCTCAGCCCCTTTTCCCCAAACCGTTTTCCAGACGCTCAGCCCCTTTTCCCCAAACCGTTTACCAGACGCTCAGCCCCTTTTCCCCAAACCGTTTACCAGACGCTCAGCCCCTTTTCCCCAAACCGTTTACCAGACGCTCAGCCCCTTTTCCCCAAACCGTTTACCAGACGCTCAGGCCCTTTTCCCCAAACCGTTTACCAGACGCTCAGCCCCTTTTCCCCAAACCGTTTACCAGACGCTCAGCCCCTTTTCCCCAAACCGTTTACCAGACGCTGCACTTGATTAATTTATGAAATTGCTTCTTCCAATTATTGATAAACATGCACCTGTTAAGAAACTGACTGTTAGAACTGTTAAGGTTCCATGGATGGATGAGGAATTTAAAAACTGTATGGTTGAACGAGGTGGGGCAAAAGGAGAAATTTAGAAATGATGTGACTAAACTCAACAAAAAGAAGAACAACCTGTATATGAAGCCAAGATCAATGATATAAAGACTGATAGAAAAAAAAACTTGAGTACTTTAAATGAAATTATGGGCAGAAAGACAAACCTCTTTAATCAGATCAGATGGCTTATTCATCACAAAACCATTTGATGTTGGCAATTATTTTAATGATTGCTTAATTGGCAAAGTCAGCAAACTTAGACAGGAAATGCCAACAACGAACAGTGAGCAATCATATTCATGCATAAAAAATACAAATAATTAAAAGAAAAGCATTGTCAGTTAGAATTGTGTAAAGTTAGTGTGGGAGAGGTGGAAAAATTACTGTTATCGATCAATAATCACAAACCTCCTGGCATTGACAACTTCGATGGAAGGCTACTGAGCATGGTAGCTGACTATATGTCCACTCCTGTCTGTCATATCTTTAATCGGAGTCTAGAGCAAGATGTTTATCCTCAGGCCTGAAGGGAAGCCAAAGTCATTTCTCTACCCAAGAGTGGTAAAGCGGCCTTTACTGGTTCTGACAGCAGACCTATCCGTTTGCTGCCAGCTCTTAGCAAACTGTTGGAAAAAATTGTGTTTGACTAAATACAATGCTATTTCTCTGAAAAACAAATTGACAACAGACTTTCAGCAAGCTTATAGAAAAGGGCACTCAATTTGTACTGCACTGACACGGTGGGGGTTCCAAGGGTGGCTTTTGACCATTATTTTGGATTCCTCATGTTTAACTCATTGTTGATAAAGTTTGGTCCAAATAGGATGTTAGGTACTATATTTATTGAATATGATATAAATTAAAATTGACAATTTGGGTGCAATCAATTAGCTTAATTTCTCAGAGATCAAATTATATTTCAGCAAAATGTTTCCGGAATGCTTATCTTCTGTTTCTAACTTCAGAAACAATTTTCAAATAATCTGAGATGATGCGTGTCATGGTTTGCAGAAATGACATGGAACGACCCATACAATTTTAAAATGCAATATTGGTGTACAATTTCTATTTAAAATATCAAAGGGATGCAAAAGTGACTTTATTCGTGGAACGACCCATGCTACCTTCCATGAATAAATAAAATCACAATGAGATTTCCTGAACTTCTGGTTTGGGTGGCAAACCCATTTTCTTGGGAACGCAAGTATGAAATGGTTTTGTTAAGTCTACACCTAGTATCTTCTCTTGTGAGAACAGAATAGTTTGCCAGATGGTCCGTCATAGTTTTCACATGAAATCTGACAGAGACTTACTGGGAATGCCATCCAAATTACCTGTGAGTCATGACATATGTTTCAAACCTCGTGGCTTTAAAAGTCTAGGGTGGATGGAAAAGAGACCCGTAACATAACTCATGTGAATTATAATATTGATAGGAGAGATCCACTCTACTTCTGTAACTCTACTAAATATCTATGGGCCAAACATTGATAACCCCTCTTTTTTCAAAAGAGTCCTTGCCCTGATTCCAGATATCTCCCATACTAATCTGGTCATTGGAGGGGACCTTAACTGTGTACTAGACCAATATTTGGATAGATCCTCTACCCGGCGAACCCCTACCTCCTATTCATGCGAATTCTTGAATACCTACATAAAAAATTCGAACTTATTTGATTGAATCCTATTATACATAGCACAGTCCGAATCTGGAAGCAAATTAAAGTCCACTTTGAGCTTAGACCAATATCATTCATGCTCCCTGTTGCCAGGAATCCCTCCTTTGCCCCCTCTAACCTTGATAACACCTTTGAGCGATGGGGAGAGTTGGGGATAAGTACCATAGGGGATTTATATATAGGAGGGACCTTTGCTTCCTTTGAATCGCTGAGGGAAACTTATAACCTTCCCAGAAGTAACTTTTTCAGATACCTACAAATTAGAGACTGTTAGAAAACACCTCCCAACATTTGGGAATGCTAAACCTTCCATGTTTGACAGATGCATAAAAATATGCCCCACCTCAGACAAACTGATATCTCGTCTATATGACGCTTTTCAATCTGCTAGCGCACCCTCTACTGATGCCATTAAGGCAAAATGGGAGGAAGAACTAGGGACTGACATTTCGGTGGCAGACTGGGAGGATAACTTGGAGTATATCCACACCTGCTCCATTAACTCCAGACATCGTCTCATACAATATAAGGTATTACACAGATTACACTATTCCAAAACTAAACTGCATAGGATATTTCCTGATACATCCCCTATGTGTGATAAATGTCAGGTTGAGCAGGGTACACTACTCCACTGCTTTGCCCTATACTCTAGCCTGTATGGTTATTGGTGTGGAATTTTTGGGGTCCTCTCTGAAGTTCTGGAGACTTCAAAAGACCCAGACCCGCTTCTGATAATCCTGGGAGTGTCCGATTCCCTAAACGGATTAACCAACTCCCAAAAACAACTAATCTCTTACAGTCTCATTTCGGCAAAAAAATTAATCTTGTTGTTTTGGAAAAGGAGGGAAGCGCCCTCTACCAAATTATGGCTCAGCGAATTGGCAAACACTGTACACTTAGAAAGATTAGATATATTCTGAACAATAAATTATCAACATTTGATCAAATCTGGCAGCCTTTCCTCTCTTACTTGGACCAGTCGGCGCTGTGAATCTGTACTTTTTAATGCACTCTCAATTGTCATATTGTAATCTACCTTTGGGCAGCGTGTGCTGGCCCCGCCACCCGAGCAGTCGGGAGGGGAATAGGGTGGAATAAGGGGGGGATAAAGGGGGGGTATAAGTGGGGGGGTTACATCTACCCTTTTTCTTTCTACCTGTCCCTGTTCTGTATGTCGTGTTTTGTAATATTTGTTTTGTGCCCAGAACTCTGGGTCTTGTTGTTCATGTCTGTTCTCTTATGTTTAGATAAGAACTGTACACGTGTCTTTCATACCTATACACCATTCTTGTGTGTGTTCAATAAAAAATATTTGAACGGAATTATGATATTGACAAGGAACAGTGAGAACAAAATACACCGACAACCATATGCTACCATCAAACACAAATTGTTTATTATAAACACACTGTAAATGGTTTGGGGAAAAGGGGCTGAGCTGGACCCAAGGAATGAAACAATGTTTTTTTTTAAAACTAAACTGATCTTGCCTGCCTCAAGAACCGCTAAGCTTACTGCTAAACATACAAAAATACAGTGGGTGGTCCGCTCAGGTCTAACTAGTGTGTTTAGACAAGGTTTTCCTACGGGTAGTGTATACCCAAGGGCGACTTGCTAAACCCCCATTTTCCAAGGCACAAACAAACAACATAGGTCCAATATAACCTCCTGAGTGGCGCAGTGGTCTAAGGCACTGCATCGCAGTGCTAGCTGTGCCACTAGAGATCCTGGTTCAAATCCAGGCTCTGTCGTAGCCGGCCGCGACCGGGAGACCCATGGGGCGGCGCACAATTGGCCCAGCGTCGTCCAGGGTAGGGGAGGGAATGGCCGGCAGGGATGTAGCTCAGTTGGTAGAGCATGGCGTTTGCAACGCCAGGGTTGTGGGTTCGATTCCCACGGGGGGCCAGTATGAAAAATAATATATGCACTCACTAACTGTAAGTTGCTCTGGATAAGAGCGTCTGCTAAATGACTAAAATGTAAATATGGACTAGACAGCAAACGAGTGAGTACACAACATCTGGTTAGCCTCCCGAGTGGCGCAGTGGTCTCTGTCAGAAAACAGAACTGACTGGCTTTTTAAAACCAGGGGATGTGACATGGTAATGAAAAACCAGAAACAGGTGGTGCAATACAGAGGATTGGTCCACCTCAGCAATCAGCAGATGAACGGATGTCGGACAGGTGGGACACCCCAACGACCACCAATCAGGAAAACAAGGCACACCTGTGATTAGGGCTGAAGGAGTATAAAACATTTTTTTTTAAATTTTAAAATGTATGCACTCACCAACTGTAAGTTGCTCTGGATAAGAGCGTCTGCTAAATAACTCAAATGTAAGGAGAGGAAAAACAAATACACATACAGGATACCTATATCCGTAACACTCCCACCCTTAAAAGAGCAAAACAACAATGGTTTGCGACTCATGTACTATCACAAAACAAATTCAAAGAGTAAAAGCATCCTCACGGGATAGAAAATAAATCCTATATCTCTAAACACAAGACAAAGCATCTGCCATCACATTATCCGAACCCTTTTTATGGCGGATCTCCAAATTATAATTTTGCACAACAAGTGCCCAACGCATAAGGCATTGGTTCTGGTTGTACATACAGTGGAGAAAAACTAAGGGGTTATGGTCAGTATACACTATCACTGGTAGTGCACTGGAACCAACATAGACTTCGAAGTACTGCAGAGCTAACAACAAAGCTAGAGCTTCTTGTTCAATGGTTGAATAGTTAGTTTGACATTTGTTAAATTTCCAAGAAAAATAACAGACAGGATGGTCCACTCCACTCTGGTCCGGCTGCAGTAGACCAGCACCAGCACCTCTGGCACTAATATCTACCTCAAGTGTAAACGGCCGTTAAAAATCTGAAAAAAAAGCGGCGTAGCTCTCTTCTGGTGGTAGGTGCTGGAAATGCAGTTATAGCCGAGACCTTGGCATCAACAGGGCGCACCTGACCATGGTCGACCTGTTTCCCGAAATAAGTAACAGTGGCCTTCCCAAACTCGCACTTTGCTAGACGTTCACACACTACCCTTAGTGTTAATATGATCTGACCACTCAGTTGAATAAATTACCAGATCATCAAGGTAAGCACTACAATTAGGAACTCCAGCCAATACGGTGTTAACATTTTTACATTTTAGTCATTTAGCAGACGCTCTTATCCAGAGCGACTTACAGTTAGTGAGTGCATACATTATTATTTTTTATTTTTTCATACTGGCCCCCCGTGGGAATCGAACCCACAACCCTGGCGTTGCAAACGCCATGCTCTACCAACTGAGCTACATCCCTGCCAGCCATTCCCTCCCCTACCCTGGACGACGCTGGGCCAATTGTGCGCTGCCCCATGGGTCTCCCGGTCGCGGCCGGCTACGACAGAGCCTGGATTCGAACCAGGATCTCTAGTGGCACAGCTAGCACTGCGATGCAGTGCCTTAGACTACTGCGCCACTCGGGAGGCTAACCAGGTGTTGGAAAGTGGCTGGTGCGTTCCGCATCCCAAATGCCATGACAGCATATTGTAGGAAGTTGTCTGGGGTCACAAAGGCAGAGATGTCGGAGGCACGTGAGGTTAACGGCACCTGCCAGTAACCTTTTAGAATATCTAGGTTGGTTACATAAGTAGCAGCACCAACAGTGTCAACACAGTCATCCAGTCTGTGTAACGGGAACGAGTCGGGCACTGTGACAGAATTTACCTTTCTATAGTCTGTACATAACCTGGATGTCCCATCAGGTTTGGGAACCAGAATGCACGGAGAACTCCAAGGACTTGAACTTGGCATAGCCAGGTTATTCTCCAGCAAATAACCGACCTCATCCATCATTATCTTTCTTTTAGAGACATTGACACGATAAGCATGATGGTTGATAGGTGCAGCATTTCTAACATTAATGTCATGTTCTAACACATTTGTGCGCGTAGGAACATCATTAAAAAGACATGGAAAGCTGTGTAATAGCCTCACAATATCATCTGTCTGTCCGTCCGTTAAATGAATCAGGCTTGACGGGAGAGACAGCAGCATCTCTGAATTGGGAAATCTAGCACACTGCTGCTGAGTATTGCGCAACTCTAAACCATCTCCGTCCACATCATTAACATGACCTCCCACTACAGCCGCAGCAGCAATAGAGACAGCCGTTTCGGCCAGTTTCTCTGGACTGTCTATCTGGGTGACGGGTCTGGTGTGGTATGTCTTCAACATGTTAAGACTCTTTTTCTTTGTGAGTATGGATACTGTGGTGTCTTGTTTTTGTGTACTCACTTGTTTGCTGTCTAGTCCATATTGGACCTATGTTGTTTGTTTGTGCCTGGGAAAAGGGGGGTTTAGCAAGTGGCCCTTGGGCATACACTACCCGTAGGAAAACCTTGTCTAAACACACTACTTAGACCTGAGCGGACCACCCACTGCATTTTTGTATGGTTAGCAGTAAGCTTAGCGGTTCTTGAGGCAGGCAAGATCAGTTTAGGGGTTTTTGACTTTATTGTTTCATTCCTTGGGTCCAGCTCAGCCCCTTTTCCCCAAACCGTTTACTGTGTGTTTATAATAAACATTTTGTGTTTGACGGTAGCATATGGTTGTCGGTGTATTTTGTTCTCACTGTTCCTTGACAATATTCTAATTCGCATGAGTTATGTTACGGGTCTCTTTTCCATCCACCCTAGACTTTTAAAGCCACGGGGTTCGTAACATAAACGTTATGTTACAAACCCCCCACGTAGGCTTTCCAAAAAGGCATCCAAATCAAAAGTAGCCATTTTCAGCTAGCAACACGATCTGACGAATACTGCACACGAAACCAGCTAGTCACAGCTGCCAAGCTCAACACTGAACCAGACACTGAAAAATTTGCATGAGTATCAATGAGAGTCAACCTCTGATTCCCTAAACACAGGTACTAAGGTGATCTGTCTACTAATATCAAAAGTAGCAGACGACACAGCTGGTGAGGACGGCTCACTAGCAGGCATAGCAGACTAATCTCGCTGTCTCTTCCTCCAGTTCCATTTTACGCATCTCCAGTTCTTGATCAAGTCTAAGCATCTCCAGTTCCATCTTACGCGTCTCCTGTTCTGCCTCTAGCTTACGCATCTCCAACTTTTCTCGCCTGATTTGTGCCCTCTCTTCCGCCTACATTTGGAGCTGTGTCCAGCAGACATCCATCCTGGCATCACTGTTGGACAGTGGGGAGAGTGGGTCAAAACGGGGCAATGTGGCTGGAGCCTTAGCCTCGCCCTCGTCCTCAGACGCCGACGGGCTTACAGGAGCAGCAGCCACATCCTCTACAGGAGCTGCAGGCTCAGGCGGCGGTAACTCAAGCACTCGCTCGTTCAATAATACCTCTAACACCACTTTCCTAACTTCCGCTTTCACTAAAACCCTCGGTATGGGTATAGAAAAGTGGTCAGCCAAACCCTGTAGATCCACTCTACGGCAATTATCAAAAACCCATGCCTTCTAGGCAGAGTTGCAAAGAAAAAGCCATATCTCAGACTGGCCAATAAAAATAAAAGATTAAGATGGGCAGTCTGAGATATGGCTTTTTCTTTGCAACTCTGCCTAGAAGGTCAGCATCCCGGAGTCGCCTCTTCACTGTTGACGTTGAGACTGTTTTGCAGGTACTATTTAATGAAGCTGTCAGTTGAGGACCTGTGAGGCGCCTGCTTTTCAAACTAGACACTAATGTATTTGTCCTCTTGCTCAGTTGTGCACCGGGGCCTCCCACTCCTCTTTCTATTCTGGTTAGAGCCAGTTTGCGCTGTTCTGTGAAGGGAGTAGTAATCGCTGCTAAACGTGCTTCAACAACGTACTGAGTAAAGGGTCTGAATACTTATGCAAATGTGATATTATTACTATTATTTAAATTTTTAATTTGCAAGAAATTCAAAAATACTGTTTTTGCTTTGTCATTATTGGGTATTGTGTGTAGATTGAGGCAAAAAAAACGGTTTAATCCATTTTAGAATAAGGCTGTAACGTCACAATGTGGAAAAAGTCAAGGGGTCTGAATACTTTCAGAATATACTGTGTGTATATATACACACTACCAGTCAAAAGTTTGGACACACCTACTCATTCAAGGGTTTTTCTTTATTTTTACTATTTTTTACATTGTAGAGTAACAGTGAAGACATCAAAACGATGAAATAACACATATGGAATCATGTAGTAAACAAAAAAGTGTTAAACAAATCAAAATATATTTTTAATTTGAGATTCTTCAAATAGACACCCTTTGCCTTGATGACAGCTTTGCACACTCTTTTTTTACTAGAAAATAGTAAAAAAGAAAAGAAAAACCCTTGAATGAGTAGGTGTGTCCAATCTTTTGACTGGTACTGTATATATATATATATATATATATATATATATATATATATATATATATATAATCAACACCTCCCCATAAGCATTCATGTCTCTTCTATAGATGTTATATCATTGTATTGCTACTGCTGTATAGGGGTAAGGTGACTAGGCATCAGGGTCTATGATAAACAGAGTAGAAGCAGTGTATATAATGATTGTATGTGAGTGTGTGTGTGTAGAGTCAGTGTAAATGTATATGCATATTTTGTGTCTGTGTGTGTGTGTGAGCAAATGGAGTGAGTGTTTGTATGTGTTGGAGTATCAGTGTGCGTAGTGTGTAGGGCCCTGTGAATGTGCATAGAGACAGTGCAAAAATAATAAAATACAACGGTCAACTCAGTCTGCGTAGCCATTTTTTTAGCTATTTAGCAGTCTTATGGCATGGAGACAGAAGCTGTTCAGGAACCTGTTGGTGTCAGACTTGATGCACTGGTACCGAATGCCGTGCGTAAGCAGAGAGAACAGTCTATGGCTTGGGTGGTTGGAGTCTTTAATGATTTTCCGGGCCTTCCTTTCACAACGCCTGATATAGAGGCCCTGGATGACAGAGAGCTCGGCTCCAGTAATGTACTGGGCTGTCCGCACCACCCTCTGTAGCGCCATGCGATCGAGGGCGGTGCTATTGCCATACTAAGCAGTGATGCAGCCAGTCAAGATGCTCTCAATGGTACAGCTGTATAACATTTTGTGGATTTGAGGGCCCATGCCAAACCTTTAATTTCCTGAGGTGGAAGAGGCGCTGTCACACTTTCTTCACGACTGTGCAAGTGTGTGTGGACCATTTTAAGTTCTTAGTGATTTGGACACCAAGGAACTTAAAGCCTTCGACCCGTTCCACTGCAGCCCTGTCGATGTGGATGGGGGCGCGCTCAGAGGGAGGTGTTCAGTCCCAGGGTCCTAAGCTTGGTGACGAGCTTGGAGGGGACAATGGTGTTGAATGCTGATCTGTAGTCAATGAACAGCATTCTCACATAGGTATTCCTCTTATCTAGGTGAGTGAGGGCAGTGTGGAGTGCAATTGAGATTGCGTTGTCTATGGATCTGTTGCGGTATGTAAATTGGGAGTGGGTCGACGGTGTCTGGGATGATGGAGTTGATGTGTGCCATAACCAGCCTCTCAAAGCACTTCATGATTACAGATGTGAGTGCTACAGGGCGGTAGTCATTATAGCATGAAGCCTTAGATCTTGGGAACAGGAATGATTGTGGTCATCTTAAAACATGTGGGGGTTACAGACTGGGACAAGGATAGGTTGAAAATTACTGTGAATATACAGTGGGGGAAAAAAGTATTTAGTCAGCCACCAATTGTGCAAGTTCTCCCACTTAAAAAGATGAGAGAGGCCTGTAATTTTCATCATAGGTACACGTCAACTATGACAGACAAAATGAGAAAAAAAACTCTGGATAAGAGCGTCTGCTAAATTACTCAAATGTAAATGTATATATGAGCCCAAGCCCGAATGTATTTTTTTTTTTATATAATGATTGTGCCGTTATACAATACATCGCCTACGGCATTTTACACAAGGCAGAAAAACATTTTTAAAAAGCTGATTTAAGATGTCTTTGGTGCATAATTGGTCTAGCCTATACTCCAAAATTGAACAAATTCTAGTAGTCGACTTTGAGTGTGGATTGAATTATTATGCTTACTGGATGGACTGGTTATCTTTTGCTACACTCCAAACGTTCTATCTATGAGTCTGGGAGAGAATGTATAGGCTTAGGCGATGCTGTTTGTTCATTGATTGTGCAGGGCGGCTTACAGAGTTAGCCTACAATTATAGTGAATTTGTATTTGATTTTGAATAGCCTAGTAAAAGGGTATTTTTTATATTTTCATAATTAATAGGCTGACACATTACCTTTAGCTACAGAATATCTCAACACCGTGCATTTACATCTCCTCCTCTCTCTCCTTCATTTCTTTCTCAAGCGTGCAGAGAGAGGGGCTATCAACAGTTTAATTAAATATGTTTAGTTGTGAAAACATGTTATTATCGATGTTCACGAACAGATTTCACTTGGTTTCCCAAATTAAGCACTGGGTAGCTGCAGGAACAGGGTTGGAGAGCACGTGTCATACAGAGTTTGGGCGGAATATCACCTGTCGCGTAGCGAGAGGCTGCATGTTCCTCAAACAGTGGTTGATGCTTGGAGTGAAATACAGTGGGGAAAAAAAGTATTTAGTCAGCCACCAATTGTGCAAGTTCTCCCACTTAAAAAGATGAGAGAGGCCTGTAATTTTCATCATAGGTACACGTCAACTATGACAGACAAAATGAGAAAAAAAATCCAGAAAATCACATTGTAGGATTTTTTATGAATTTATTTGCAAATTATGGTGGAAAATAAGTATTTGGTCAATAACAAAAGTTTCTCAATACTTTGTTATATACCCTTTGTTGGCAATGACACAGGTCAAACGTTTTCTGTAAGTCTTCACAAGGTTTTCACACACTGTTGCTGGTATTTTGGCCCATTCCTCCATGCAGATCTCCTCTAGAGCAGTGATGTTTTGGGGCTGTCGCTGGGCAACACAGACTTTCAACTCCCTCCAAAGATTTTCTATGGGGTTGAGATCTGGAGACTGGCTAGGCCCCTCCAGGACCTTGAAATGCTTCTTACGAAGCCACTCCTTCGTTGCCCGGGCGGTGTGTTTGGGATCATTGTCATGCTGAAAGACCCAGCCACGTTTCATCTTCAATGCCCTTGCTGATGGAAGGAGGTTTTCACTCAAAATCTCACGATACATGGCCCCATTCATTCTTTCCTTTACACGGATCAGTCGTCCTGGTCCCTTTGCAGAAAAACAGCCCCAAAGCATGATGTTTCCACCCCCATGCTTCACAGTAGGTATGGTGTTCTTTGGATGCAACTCAGCATTCTTTGTCCTCCAAACACGACGAGTTGAGTTTTAACCAAAAAGTTCTATTTTGGTGTCATATGGTCAGATGAAATTCTCCCAATCCTCTCCTGGATCATCCAAATGCACTCTAGCAAACTTCAGACGGGCCTGGACATGTACTGGCTTAAGCAGGGGGACACGTCTGGCACTGCAGGATTTGAGTCCCTGGCGGCGTAGTGTGTTACTGATGGTAGGCTTTGTTACTTTGGTCCCAGCTCTCTGCAGGTCATTCACTAGGTCCCCCCGTGTGGTTCTGGGATTTTTGCTCACCGTTCTTGTGATCATTTTGACCCCTCGGGGTGAGATCTTGCGTGGAGCCCCAGATCGAGGGAGATTATCAGTGGTCTTGTATGTCTTCCATTTCCTAATAATTGCTCCCACAGTTGATTTCTTCAAACCAAGCTGCTTACCTATTGCAGATTCAGTCTTCCCAGCCTGGTGCAGGTCTACAATTTTGTTTCTGGTGTCCTTTGACAGCTCTTTGGTCTTGGCCATAGTGGAGTTTGGAGTGTGACTGTTTGAGGTTGTGGACAGGTGTCTTTTATACTGATAACAAGTTCAAACAGGTGCCATTAATACAGGTAACGAGTGGAGGACAGAGGAGCCTCTTAAAGAAGAAGTTACAGGTCTGTGAGAGCCAGAAATCTTGCTTGTTTGTAGGTGACCAAATACTTATTTTCCACCATAATTTGCAAATAAATTCATTAAAAATCCTACAATGTTATTTTCTGGATTCTGATTCTCAATTTGTCTGTCATAGTTGACGTGTACCTATGATGAAAATGACAGGCCTCTCTCATCTTTTTAAGTGGGAGAACTTGCACAATTGGTGGCTGACTAAATACTTTTTTTCCCCACTGTACCTGCCAGCTGTTCTGCGCATGCTCTGAGAACGCGCCCTGGAATACCATCGGGCCCCGCGCCCTTGCGGGTATTGACCTGATTAAAGACTTTACTCATGTCTGCCTCGGAGAGCGAGATCACCCAACTTCTGGGTCGGTGGCGGCCCTCACACCCGGCACAATGTTGTTATTGTCAAAGCGTGCATTTTGAGTTTGTCTGGTAAAGAGGCATCGTTGGGCAGATCACGGCTGGGTCTTCCTTTGTAATCCGTAATGGACTGTAGCCCCTGCCACATGCGGCAGGCGTCAGAGCCAGTGTAATATGATTCCTCTTTATTCCTATATTGCCCTTTTTCTTGTTTGATGACTCTAGGGAGGTCATAGCAGGACTTGTACTTTTTTCTGTCCTCAGCCATAGCCTCAGGGTTGTCTGCGACAGACCTGTGCGCGGTAGCCCTATCCTTTAGTTTAGCGCCAACCTCAGTGTTAATCCAAGGCTTTTGATTGGGAAAGCATCGAAACGTAACTGTCGCCGATGCATTTCCTAATGAGGCCGGTGACGGAGGAGGTTAGCTCGTCGACGTTATCGGCGGAGTCCCGAAACATATTCCAATCAGCGCTAGCAAAGCCATCCTGTAGCATAATCTCTGATTCTGGAGACCATTTCTAAACGGAGTGAGTCAGGGTAATTCCTGTTTTGAGCTTCTGCTTGTAAACAGAAAGTAGGAGTACGGAGTCATGATTTGATTTGCCGAATGGCGGACGAGGGAGGGCCTTGTATGCTTGCTTGTGGATAGAATAACAGTGGTCTAGGACTTTATCGCCCCTAGTGGCGAGGGAGATGTGTTGATGGAAGTTGGACATCACATGTCTTTATGACGCAGAAATAAAATCGCCGGCAAGAAGAAAAGTGGTCTCTGGATGTAAGTTTTCCTGCTTGGTTATAGCCTCGTACAGTTCGTTAAGTGCCAGCTTGCTATATTTCTTGTCCTGAGGTGGAATGTATCCAACAGTCACGATAACAGCTGAAATCTCCCTTGGGAGGTAAAAGGGTGAATTGCTGTAGAGACTTTTGTCCTTCTGGCAAGTTCTCCCATCTCAGCCAAGGTCCTTGTTGCCCTGTTGCTTAGTTTGGTCGGACGGCCAGCTCTAGGCAGAGTCTGGGTAGTTCCATATTTTTTCAATTTCCCAATATTGGAGACCACTGTGCTCTTGGAAACTTTCAACACCATTCCCCAGATATACACTCAGTGTACAAAACATTAAGAACATCTTCCAATATTGAGTTGCACCTAAATTCGTCGGGCGCGGACTCTACAAGGTGTCGAAAGCGTTTCACAGGGATGTTGGCCCATGTTGACCCTAAATGCTTCCCACAGTTGTGTCAAGTTGGCTGGATGACCTTTAGGTGGTGGACCACACGGGAAACTGTTGAGCGTTAAAAACCCAGCAGTGTTGCAGTTCTTGACATAAACCTGTGCGCCTGGCACCTACTACCATACCCCGTTCAAAGGCACTTAAATATTTTGTCTTGCCCATTCACCCTCTGAATTGCACACACACACAATCCATGTCTCAATTGTCTCAAGGTTTAAAAGCCTTCTTTAATCTTTCTCCTCCCTTTCATCTACACTGATTGAAGTGGATTCAACAAGTGACATCAATAAGGGATCATAGCTTTCACCTGGTCAGTCTATGTCAAGGAAAACGCGGGTGTTCTTAATGTTTTGTATACTCAGTATATAATGGGGCAATTTAACCATTACACATAACAAATCCTAATTGCTATGATAAATTAGGCATTGTCGTGCACTGTTGGCATAGGCCTATAGATAAATGCGCACATATTTATTTCCAGTGCGAGCCTTGTGTTAAGAAATGTTATTCCAACAGTCAAAATATTGGCAAATGCCCATCCCTAGTATCAGTTCTCATTTGTGCCACAAAAAAAGTTTGCATTTGAAACAGTGGTCAGGTAAAGAAAACCAAAGCATGGGGGGGCAATTTGGGTGCAATCAATTAGCTTAATTTCTCAGAGATCAAATTGTATATCAACAAAATAATGTTGCATGAAAATTTGGGGTAGGTGCAATATAAGACAAAACAATGACAGGGGTTTTAATGAGAGGCCTAACTGGTGTCTCCAAGTGGCCACACACACCTCTCCAAAGTGTGCACAGTTCCTAAGTATTTCCAATGAACTTTTATGATTCAAGAAAGAGCCTTAAACTATTACGTTTTTTTTTAAGGAGAAAAAACATTCCTTTAAATAACAATAATATGTGAGAACAGCATTTTTGGTGAACAAATGTTTCATTTTGGCATTATAATAAGGTTGGTAGCAACATGGAAAATCGTTGTGGAAATCTGTTACAGCTGAAGTCGACTACAAAATCCACAATGCAATGCTCTCTCTATGGGCTGGCTGGCAAGCTAGCTAGGTAGCTAGCAAATGTAGCTGCACACAATAATACCAAAGACAATATCCGCATGAAAAGTAGCTAGTTGGCTGTAAAATCGCCTAAACAGACTGCACTATCAATTTAGGAGTCTACAATCTCACCATGTTCAACCTGCAGATCAATGTGCCTCACAGTGGAGTCTTTAATATGTCTTCTTCTTCTTCTTCTGTGGGTTTTATGGCGGACTACATCCAAAAGTTGTATTGCCGCCACCAACTCGACGTTTTGAAACCAAAATAAAATAAATCCATAATGAATAGTGATTCTAACAATCCACCCTAATTAAAAATAGTACATTGCCAAAACAAACTAAACTCCCACTTCTTCCTCCTTTTAGTTCTCCATACCTCCCTTCTGAGGCTATAGGACCTGAGAAGGTAGAACGACTCTTGCTAATATTCCATGTAAGTCCCTTGCTGTGAAATATTTCAGCCCCAGGAACCGCTCTGCCGCAATCACAATGATTTCAATCTTCCTCGATCTTTTCTCCACCTTGGCAGTGCCCTTTTCACACTTCTGCATATGAAATGCTCTGTGCAACCCTGACTTTGCCACCTCATTCTCTTTTACCCTTGTGGGGCATTCAGAAGACGTGGCTTCATGATTCCCACCGCAATTACAACATGTCACATTGTCTTCACTTTTATAACACATATGATATTTTCCACATCTTGTACATCTCGGCTTCTCCCTTCGGCAAACACTTTCTACATGACCAAAAGCTTTACAACGTTCACACTGCATTGTTATTGGGATAAATGTTCTAACTCTGTAGTTAATATACCCTAACTGCACTTCATTAGGGATGGACTCCATTTCAAAAAACAAAATAACATAAACTCTTCACTTTTTCCCCATTCACCACTCGATTCATCCGAAGTGCTTCAATCACTCCAGGAATATGTTTCATCTCTTCCAAATCAACTAACCACGAAACGCCAGATATAACCCCCTTAAGGGGTGCCTGTTCCGAAGCGACACACACAACACTTCAAACTTATCAAATCGATTAAGACACAACGCACGTTCCTTCTGATCCGCAGAATCACAAAAAATCAAAACAAGCCTGCCACTCATGATCCTCACATCCTTCACTTTACCCAGCACTCTCTCCACCAGTTTGGATAACTCAAATGGTTTCTTCAAGATTTGTACTCTGCTCAGCTGCTCCTTATTAACAAGACATACTTAAAGGGTCATTCTCATCACTGTACCCTACTTTGCTCCGTTTTCCATTCTTTTGAACAATACTCAAATTCTCCTTGATTCTACCGCCATTGTATTCAGATTCCACTTCATCATCCGCTTCCGCCATTTTCTGTCTCCATCAGCTACCCGTTCTCAGAGTGGAGTCTGACATTCGCAGCGGCAGATATACTTCTGAGGAGATGGGAAACGTTTCCCATGTTACGTCAATGGGCCGTACGGTGCATTCTGGGCGATTCTGAGACAAGGAGAGCTCACTTTCAAGGGAGTCTATGGGGCGCTAGTTCAAAAACCCAACATTAGCACAAATTTAATCAACAAGAAGTACAACATTACAAATCTTTTCCGAGATGTGAGATAATTAACTTGCTATCTGTAATAATGTATAGCTTTGGAATCGTGATATTACGGACTTCCTAGGAAAATAGGCATGTTTCTCAACATATACACTGACTTTGAGAAGGGATTGCGTGACGATTAGCAACGTGAACACGATTGGTCGATAGTCTGCTGGGTGGGGCGTTATACTTCCTTCTTTCATTGGATTCCTATCTCCTTTCTATAATATCTCTGGCAATGCATCACGCAATGCACCCTGGACTAAAGAGGCAGACCTGTAGTTAAAATGTGCTAGACCCTCCATGAAAATTACAAATTTCTCAAGGTAGGAATGTCGCAAAAATATGATCAATGGATCATTCGAGAGAAGACATCGCCCCCAGTTATGACATCTGCCAGTGTTGAAATCTGACATGATATACGTTTTCGCGATCTAAAAGTCCTATTCCTATTAACTTCCAGTGTAGTGAGAGCGACTTTATCGCAGTGCTACGTCATACCGGATAGATTTCCGCCTGCTTTTTTATTTATTTAACCTTTATTTAACCAGGTAAGCCAGTTGAGAACAAGTTCTCATTTACAACTGCGACCTGGCCAAGATAAAGCAAAGCAGTGCGATAAAAACAACAACAACACAGAGTTACATATGGGATAAACAAAACGTACAGTCAATAACACAATAGACAATCTATATACAGTGTGTGCAAATGTAGTAAGTTATGGAGGTAAGGCAATAAATAGGCCATAGTGCAAAATAATTACAATTTAGTATTAACACTTGTTGATGATCACAAGTTTACTGGAGAACGGAGACCAAGTAGAGACTTTCGGACAAGGTGGATAATTGTATAATATAAGGCAGTTTATTCAGAGGTAAAGATATCTGTAAATAGCGTGCACGGACCCGTTCGTCAATCTCGTAGGGAGATATCTGAGCGAGAGCCCCTAAACATTGTGTGCTGACATTTTATACAATAAAATAAAGTAGGTTGATTCTAGTAGTTCTGATCTTCTGATTGGTCCTGATGAGTTGGGCGAGGTCACCTCCAGGCTAGTGTCACTGTTGCATTGGCTCTGAGTCGGGTTCTCTGTCTTCAGATGTTCAGCCTAAGAGAAGGGGGTTTTTGTGTGTGTGTGTGTTTGTGTGTGTTTAACAGTGGTGTGTGTGTGTGTGTGTGTGTTTTTCAGTGGTGTGTGTGTGTGTGTGTGTGTGTGTGTGTTTATCAGTGATGATGTGTGTGTGTGTGTGTGTGTGTGTGTGGGTGTGTGTGTGTGTGTCCTCAGAGCAAGAACTCGTGAGTTGGAAGAACTGAGAGACCTATGGCGTGGGTGTTGTCCATAGCCACCTGCTGATAAGGCTGACAAGATAGAAGTCTTTTGTGCATTGTATTAAATACAAAGGCCCAACACAAGATGGGTCATGCACAAGATTTTAGTCAGACCAAGCTATAACATTATATATTTACTACGACACACTGGAGTAATATATGTGCAGAAGATGATGTGCAAATAGAGATACTGGGGTGCAAATGAGGACAATAAATAAATATGGGGATGAGGTAGTTGGGTGGACTAATTACAGATGGGGTGTGTACAGGTGCAGTGATCGGTAAGCTGCTCTGACAACTGATGCTTAAAGTTAGTGAGGGAGATAAGAGTCTCCAGCTACAGAGATTTTTGCAGTTCGTTCCAGTCATTGGCAGCAGAGAACTGGAAGGAATGGCGGCCAAAGGAGGTGTTGGCTTTGGGGATGACCAGTGAGATATACCTGCTGGAGCGTATACTACGGGTGGGTGTTGCTATGGTGACCAATGAGCTAAGATAAGGCGGGGATTTGCCTAGCAGTGATTTATAGATGACCTGGAGCCAGTGGGTTTGGCGACAAATATGTATTGAGGGCCAGCCAACGAGAGCGTACAGGTCACAATGGTGGGTAGTATATGGGGCTTTGGTGACAAAACTGATGGCACTGTGATAGACTACATCCAATTAGCTGAATAGAGTGTTGGAGGCTATTTTGTAAATGACATCGCCGAAGTCAAGGATCGGTAGGATAGTCAGTTTTACGAGGGCATGTTTGGCAGCATGAGTGAAGGATGCTTTGTTGCGAAATAGGAAGCCGATTCTAGATTTAACTTTGGATTGGAGATGCTTAATGTGAGTCTGGAAGGAGAGTTTACGGTCTAACCAGACACCTAGGTATTTGTAGTTGTCCACATATTCTAAGTCAGACCCGCCGAGAGTAGTGATTCTAGTCGGGCGGGTGGGTGCAAGCAGCGTTCGATTGAAGAGCATGCATTTAGTTTTACTAACGTTTAAGAGCAGTTGGAGGCTACGGAAGGAATGTTGTATGGCAATGAAGCTTGTTTGGAGGTTTGTTAACTCAGTGTCCAATGAAGGGCCAGATGTATACAAAATGGTGTCGTCTGCGTAGAGGTGGATCTGAGAGTCACCAGCAGCAAGAGCGACATCATTGATATACACAGATAATAGAGTCGGCCCGAGAATTGAACCCTGTGGCACCCCCATAGAGACTGCCATAGGTCCAGACAACAGGCCCTCTGATTTGACACATTTAACTCTATCTGAGAAG
The DNA here is from genome assembly GCF_020615455.1 of Coregonus clupeaformis. Classification (NCBI taxonomy): domain Eukaryota; kingdom Metazoa; phylum Chordata; class Actinopteri; order Salmoniformes; family Salmonidae; genus Coregonus; species Coregonus clupeaformis. Next base: position 36,143,189 of record NC_059203.1, on the reverse strand, counting down.
TAGTTGGTGAACCAGGCGAGGCAGTCATTTGAGAAACCAAGGCTATTTAGTCTGCTAATAAGAATGCGGTGATAGACAGAGTCGAAAGCCTTGGCCAGGTCGATGAAGACGGCTGCACGGTACTGTCTTTTATCGATCACGGTTATAATATCGTTTAGGACCTTGAGCGTGGCTGAGGTGCACCCATGACCAGCTCGAAAACAAGATTGCATAGCGGAGAAGGTACGGTGGGATTCGAAATGGTCTGTGATCTGTTTGTTAACTTGGCTTTCAAATACTTTCGAAAGGCAGGGCAGGATGGATATAGGAATGCCAATAACTCAGATACATGTGAAAACATGAAATTACCCAGGGAATTGAAAGTACATCACTCAGAGATGAACAAAAACAGTATAACATTCAAAATGGGTGAAGCTTTCCTTTAACTCCCCTAGCTGTGCCTTTGAGGAACTGAAGCAAGCACACTTGTAGTTTTGTGTTTGTTTGGAACACAGCCCTGCATCCCCACCATCACACAATTACTGTTGTTATATACGCAATCTGAAAACGGTCCATTAGAAATCCATCGGGTTGGCATCGTTTGAAAAAATATTATACTGCCAGCATGACTAGCTAAATTATCAAATACAATCTTAGTGTTACGCTTTCACAAGACACTTTAGAGAAACACATAACCATAGTAATTTTGGTGTGCATAGAATAGAGTCATGAGTGCATTCAGCCCTAGCTACTTTGTTGCTTAGACAAAGTCATTTCTGAAGATTCTTATTTATTTCACGTGATTAGTAATTCATTTACGTTCTCCCTCATTTTAAGGTCAACACTGTTACCTGAACTGAACTCTTGTTTCAAAATAAACATTGAACATCTAATAGTCAAATCATAGTGTAAAAGCAGGTGAGCTGTTTCTACTCTTTTTGGCCAATTGTGGGTGTTTTGTGGTTAGAAAACTGAGGGGGTCGAGCATAACACGTCAACCCTATTACTCATAGACAGGTAACCTCGAAATGTTTTAACAATTTCAAAAACAATTGTGAAGCTTGCATTAAATTGCCCCTCTCTGTTGCACATAACAAGCGTCCATTCCCCCTGTCACAAGGGGACTTAGTGTCTTCAGAAAGTATTCACACCCATTGACTTTTTCCACATTTCGTTGTGTTACAGCCTGAATTTAAAATAGATTAAATAGAAATGTTGTGTTACTGGCCTACACACAATACCCCATAATGTCAAAGTGTAATTATGTTTTTAGGAATTTTTACAAATGAATGAAAAATGAAAAGCTGAAATATCTTTAGTCAATAAGTATTCAACCCCTTTGTTATGGCAAGCCTAAATATGTTCAGGAGTAGAAAATGGCTTAACAAGTCACATAATAAGTGTGCAATAATAGTGTATATAAAAAAGCAGACATTAAATATCCCTCTGAGCCTGGTGAAGTTATTAATTACACTTTGGATGGTGTGTCAATACACCCAGTCACTACAAAGATACAGGCGTCCTTCCTAACTTAGTTGCCGGAGAGGAAGGATACCACTCAGGGATTTCACCATGAGGCCAATGGTGACTTTAAAACAGTTACAGAGTTTAATGGCTGTGATAGGAGAAAACTGAGGATGGATCAACAACATTGTAGTTACTCCACAATACTAACCTAATTGACAAAGTGAGAAGGAATACTGTACAGAATAAAAATATTCCAAAACATGCATCCTGTTTGCAATAAGGCACTAAAGTAAAACGTCTAAAAATGTGACAAAGAAATTAAGTTTATGTCCTGAATACAAAGCGGTATGTTTGGGGCAAACACAACACATCACTGAGTAACACTCTTCATATTTTCAAGCATGGTGGTGGCTGCATCATGTTATGAGTATGCTTGTCATTGGGAAGGACTACAGAATGTTTTGGGGATAAAAATAAATGGAATAGAGCTAAGCACAGGCAAAATCATAGATGGTTCAGTCTGCTTTCCAACAGACATTGTGAGACAAATTCACCTTTCAGCAGGACAATAACCTAAAACGCAAGCTAAATCTACACTGGAGTTGTGGCCTAGTTACAGTGGCCTAGTTACAGTTTTGACTTAAATCGGCTTGAAAATCTATGGCAAGACTTGTAAATGGCTGTCTAGTAATGATCAACAACAAACTTGACAGAGCTTGAATAATTTTTTAAAGAATAATGTGCAAATATTGTACAATCCAGGTGAGCAAAGCTCTTAGAGACTTACCCAGAAAGACTCACAGCTGTAATCGCTGACAAAGGTGATTCTAACATGTATTGGCTCAGGAAGTTGAATACTTATCTTATCAAGATATATTAGTGTTTTGTTTTTCAAAAATGTTTCACAAATGTTATAATTTTTCTTCCACTTTTACATTACAGAGTATTTTGTGTAGACAGTTGACAAAAAAATTACAATTAAATCAATTTTAATCCCACTTTGTAACACAACAAAATGAGGAAAAAGTCAAGCGGTGTGAATACTTTCTAAAGGCACTGTATGGCTATAGTTATTTTAGTCATTTTTCTTAATTTAACCTCATGAGATGGAATTCTGTTTTTTATTAAGTTGGGGGAAAAAAACAAATTACATTACCCAAAATCCACTCTATAGGTGGAACAACCCAGCCTACATTTACTATTACTGTAACTCCATAATTAGTCCAATATCCTTTCATCTTGATTTACAAGCATTGCAAAACCATATGATGTTTTATTGGCTACTTTATTATGACTATCACAAGAGCATTGTGATTATGATTAAATAAGGATGCTATTGAAACTGATTTTAAATTCTTTATAAAACCTCAATCTTTAGTGTGGTCATCAAACTTTTGATTAACTTTGCACACATTTACAATGGTTTGTTTACCTTGTCTGTGACCATACCATTGAATATATTCAAAATATAGCCTAGCTTTTTTACCAGTGCCTCCTCTTTCTAGGTGCATACTCTGAGGTCTGTGGACAACTTGTTTGTTGTGGTTGAAGAGTATGACAACTATCAGTTTAAAGACTCAAAGGTATGTCTCTTTTTATTACAGCACAGCCAATAAGGAACCTGAATTCATACAGCTCTTACACTTTCATTTAAACTATAACATTCACGTTGGTAATGAAAGACCAGTCCCCTACACTTTATAACGTGCCTCTCCCTCTCAGGGTATTTGATAGAAACATTACCATTTCTGTCCAACAGGATGAGACATTGGAGGACTTGCAGAAGCTGGCCTCCAAGCTGCCATGGACCAACGCATTGAAGGTCTGGAAACTGAACACCTCTCTGAAGAAGAAGAGGGGACCCCATAGACGGTCCCAATGGGAGAGTAGGGAGAGATAGAGACCGAGGCAAAGCCAACAAAGCCGTTGTGGAGAGGGACGCCGTGGAGACTGTCACCACGGAGACAGAGAAGCTGGAGCTTGAGGCACCTACTGCAGGCCAGGGCGTGGGGGCGAGGGGAGGCCGGGTCACCTGACCTGGAGAACAGCCCCCAGAGTGCGCAGCAGACGGTGGAGGGGCAGGAGCCAGAGGGGCAGGAGCCCAGGGCGAAGGTTCTGAAGTTATGTGTGACGTGCAGCAGAGCAGGAGACAAACACAGCTTCTCCCCAAACGAGACCACCAGGGACTTTGGTGGCGCCGTGCAAGACTTCTTCCAGTGGAAAGCGGACATGACCAAGTTTGATATCGAGGGTAAACATAACATAACATTGCAGCCTGTTCCAACGGGACTGGCACCCACTGAATTCCTCTGCCCTAGCCAAAAGAAACCCTCTTGCTCACATGCTTGTCAAGATAAGCCTGTGAGACACATAACTCTTGAATTGATTACGTTAAAAAGAAAACAAAGAGGGAAGGAATAACAGTTCTGAGTATAAATATTTTCCATCTAAATAAATAGGGTAAAAAAACACCCAACGTTTCGGCACAGTGATGCCGAGACTGGTGTTTATTTACCCAATAAATTACTGGGAGGTTATACATATGGAGTGTGCGACTCTCTTTGTTTTTATATCTTACAGTTTATTCACCGTTAGTCAGCACCTCTACACTAAATAATTTTCTCTGGGTGTGCACCAGCTCATGCTTTTTATTACACGTAATGTGATGTAAAATCAAATGACTCAAGTTTCTGGTCATTGAAATGGGTGATGTGTGTGTTTCCATTATATTTTCTGTGTGTGTGTTACCAGGTCCTGCTGAACATCAATAATGTTGAGGTGGTGATTGGCATTGCCCTGGCAGAGGAGTCTCCACAGAAGAAACATCACCCACTTTGGACCCACCACGCTGCGCTCCACCCTGTGCTATGGCATGCTCAGGTCTCCTACTCTCCCTCCATTCACAATCATTACAGTCAAGCTAAACACACAAAGTTCTCTCTACCTCATGCTGGCACTGTGATAATGCATGGGTGCAATACAGATTGGGATAAAGGGACCCCATTATGTGATTTCTTGATGCAACCTGTTTTGATATACACACAATAGATACAGTAGTGCTTCATGTAAAGTATGTTTCCTCTAATTGATTCATATATGTGAAAATCATATTTGGCATAAAGACAAATGTGATATTTGTGAGTCTCTCTCATTGTACAGACTTCGTAAGCCTCAGGCACCTGATGTTATACTTGATCCCATGTGTGGAACTGGAGCTATACCTTTGGAGGTAAGACGGAGAATCACATAATGTTTTGAAAAAAATCAAATTTGACTACGGTAACTGACTTTGCCTTCCATGAAGTAGTAATCAGATAGTATAGCCTACTGAGTAATTGAATGTCTCTACCAGGGAGCCATTGAATGGCAGCACGCGTTTCTACCTGGCCGGAGACAACCATGACATGGCAGTGAGCCGCACAGTCAACAACATCTGTCACATCCAGAAGAAGAGACAAGGGCAGGTGAGACAGCAAATCAAACCATACATAAGTGACTTCATGTGAATAGTCACCCCTCACAACATAGAAAATGATGGCTTTGATGTTGGATCATGCAAGACAAAGTGATGAGATCCCTTTGATCGTTAGTTGTGTTAAATCTACAGTGCATTCGGAAAGTATTCAGACCACTTTACTTTTTCCACATTTTGTTACGTTAAAGCCTTAATTCTAAAATTGATTTAATCGTTTTTTCCCATCTATCTACACACAATACCCCATAATGACAAAGCAAAATGGTTTTTAGACGTTTGCTAATTTATTTACGGAAATATAACATTTACATAAGTATGCAGACCTTTGCTATGAGACTCGAAATTGAGCTCAGGTGCATCCTGTTTCCATTGATCAACCTTAAGATGTTTCTACAACTTGATTGGAGTCCATCTGTGGTAAATTAAATTGACTGGACATGATTTGGAAAGGCACACATCTGTCTATATAAGGTCCCACAGTTGACAGTGCATGTCAGAGCAAAAACCAAGCCATGAGGTCGAAGGAATTGTCCGTAGAGCTCAGAGACAGGATTGTATCGAGGCACAGATCTGGGGAAGGGTACCAAAACATTTCTGCAGCATTGAAGGTCCCCAACAACACAGTGACCTCCATCCTTCTTAAATGGAAGAAGTTTGGAACCACCAAGACTCTACCTAGAGCTGGCCGCCTGGCCAAACCTTACAAAGCTCCAGAGTTCCTCTGTGGAGATGGGAGAACCTTTCAGAAGGACAACCATCTCTGCAGCACTCCACCAATCAGGCCTTAATGGTAGAGTGGCCAGACGGAAGCCACTCCTCAGTAAAAGGCACATGACAGCCCGCTTGGAGTTTGCCAAAAGGCACCTAAAGGACTCTCAGACCATGAGAAACAAGATTCTCTGGTCTGATGAAACAAAGATTGAACTCTTTGGCCTGAATGCCAAGCGTCACGTCTGGAGGAAACCTGGCACCATCCCTACGGTGAAGCATGGTGGTGGCAGCATCATGCTGTGGGGATGTTTTTCAGCAGCAGGGACTGGGAGACTAGTCAGGATCAAGGGAAAGATGAACGGAGCACAGTACAGAGAGATCCTTGATTAAAACCTGCTCCACAGCGCTCAGGACCTCAGACTGGGGTGAAGGTTCACCTTCCAACAGGACAACAACCCTAAGCACACAACCAAGACAACGCAGAAGTGGCTTTGGAACAAGTCTCTGAATGTCCTTGAGTGGCCCAGCCAGAGCCCGGACTTGAACCCAATCGAGCATCTCTGGAGAGACCTGAAAATAGCTGTACAGCGACGCTCCCCATCCAACCTGACAGTGCTTGAGAGGATCTGCAGAGAATAATGAGAGAAACTGCCCAAATACAGGTGTGCCAAGCTTGTAGTGTCATACCCAATAATACTCAAGGCTGTAATCACTGCCAAAGTTGCTTCAACAAAGTATTGAGTAAAGGGTCTGAATACTTATGTAAATGTGATATTTACTTTTTTTTTTTTTTTATACATTTGCAAACATTTCTAAAAACCTGTTTTTGCTTTGTCATTATGGGGTATTGTGTGTAGGTTGACGAGGGGAAAAAAACAATTTGATCAATTTTAGTATAAGGCTGTAACGTAACAAAATGTGGAAAAATCAAGGGGTCTTAATACTTTCCGAATGCACTGTATAAACTCCCCAACCCTACAGTACACCCAGGCTGCCCATAGACACGGTGCAGTGGGACCTGTGTCATCTGCCCATGAGAACCAGCTCAGTGGACATCATTATCACTGACATGCCCTTTGGGAAGAGGTAGATACCACTGTACTGTTTCAATTAACAACACTCAACGTTGACTAAACCTCCCAGATATGGGTCATTTATTAATGGAATGTATTCATATTGTTTACATGGCTGACGTGTACTTTGTGTGGTTTTCTTATACAACTGGGACCTGTATCCGCCCTGCGTAAGAGAAATGGCTTGGGTGTCCAGACCAGGCTCAGGGAAGGCTGTCATCCTGACCCAGGATAAGAAATGCTCTCTTACGTAAGACTGTGTAATTCGTGGTGGAGTGGGGTGGATAGACGTGTCTCCTAACCTGTCTGTACCGGATGGCATCAGGTAAATTTCCAGAAAATGAGTAGTTGAGGAAGTTGTATCATATTGATTTCATTAATCCACACCACTATTGTCTTTGTGAACAAACCTGTTGTGAGAGTATAGTATGGACTGAGTCTACTCTGTTTCTGGTGTACATGGGCCCTTGGCCAGATGGCTTTTCTCCAACAATATTGTGGTGTTTTAGCGTGAATGGTTTGTGCAATGAGTGTTTTGTGACGGGGTGTATCTGTCTCCCTCAGGCCATATCGAGGATTGAAGGACTCTGGCGGAAGCATCACACTGTCTGGGTCAATGTAGGTGGCCTACACGCAGGAGTGTTCCTCCTCAAACAGACCGCAGGGATCTTTGGCCAAACCCCAGAAGACGTCCAGGAAGCACTAGAAGAAAAAGCAGCAAAGGAAAAGGAGGATAAGTTGCCAAGTTAAGCCCCACCTATACAGAAATAGACTTTAGAAATGGCAGAAAAAATTACCTTTTGCCGTTATTTATTTGATGAACCTATTTTGCCAGTTTTTTTTGTTCAAGGTCCAAAAGTGAGTATGTCTCATAGGGAAGCATTTCCTACGTTTTTTCTGTATTGTTATTGACAGATGACGTTTGGGTTAAGTGAAAAAAAGTTGGCGGCCTATTTATTACAACCAGTTTCCTTTTCATGTTAAACCCCAGCGTTATAAGAAGTTGTTGTGGTACATCTGAGTGCCAGTTATATAAATGCAATTCATTAATCATCCACGGTTCTTTTAGCTACAGTAGGTAAGCAAGGCTATTGATTTACACCCCCATTGTGTTGTTGAGGGAATCAGTTGAATTACCACACCTCTCCATTCCATTGACGACTTGTTGGTAGGTTCTGTAAGATGACTCTTATGGTCAATAGAACCTGTTTCCAAACATGCCTAGATCAGTTAATGTTGATGTAATGGATGTTTTTTAATGACACTTACAGACTATACACACTCATTCTCATGCATCACCCAGCTGCATAATCAATGACAACAGTGTCTCATCCTTACATCAGTTACGTCTGCTGCTGTTGCGAAACAGATACACCTTTGATGTGACATCAGTCTACCTCTTTTTACATTTGTGAGTTTGACACATCACCACATCATCAACTGAAATAAGTGACTGCATGCTTTGTCTACATATGACAGACTAGGTACATTTCAGCTTATTTTATTGAAATATCCGTTTTAAAATGTTGACCTGAATAGCATGTAAGTAAACAGTGTCATTAATTGAGGTAAGCAACCCATGATGTAGCCAAGTACCTCAACTCCTCCACCGAGTTGAGTGCTGCCTGGAGTTTTTGTAATTAACCTCCAACTCCTTCCAGTCCCTGTGCAGTTGATACTTTAAAAAATGTAAATTCTTAAACCCTTACCATGTACCTATGTTTGTCCTCTGTTGCGTGCCATTGTTTGCTGAAACCATACTTTTTAATAAAACGTCAATCAAGTACAACCACTGACTGTTTCCTTATTGCTGTTGCTCTAAAACGGCAACTCCGCACGAATGGGATCGTGCCAATTGATTATCAATGAGGAAACAGTCGGTGGTTGTATTTGATTCACGTTTTATTAAAAAAGTATACATTTTAGTAAACAAAGAAAGGCAACAACAACAGGACACACTTAGGTACATGGTAAGGGTTTAAGAATACAACAAATTGAAGTATGGACTGCATAGTGAGTCAGAGGTTAATTTTTTTTTTTTTATTCTCTGCGCTATTGTTGACCACCGGTGGAATATCATTATTTGGGATATTATCAAGGCTAATCTGATTACAATCATACACATGGGTGGGTTTGTTTTGTTTAGGCTTGGATGTATCTGGAAATAGATCTAAGGCTCTATTCAATTCCTAACCCTGAGTATCAGCTTTATAGCACCGTTTACAATTAAAGGCAATGTTCCCGCGGTCGCAGAGACTGCATTCACGGTAAACGCTGCATATGTCGGCGCAATCGTGAAATTACCTTGACATTTTAACACCGATCTTCCGCTATATCTAGTCGTAGGCCTACGTGAACTCGTGCAGATAGGTAGATGGATGAGGCAACATGCAGCGTGACGTCGGCGAACACCCTCGAACGCCTTCATTGGATGACGACAAAATAAATAGCACTATGTCTGGTGAAGCCTGTAGTCTTAAATTATTCAGACCTATTCACTGCTGCGCACCAACGTGCAGGTACATCTTTCTAGAAATTGCGCTATGATTTGGACGATACTTTTGCTTGTCCAGGGCATACTTCTCTTATTCATACTTGTTTCGAAACGCTCCAGGTGAGTACCCTTTTCTAAAATCAATGTTCTACTGGGCTAATTTCTATGCATGCACTACATACATTAAATACGACATGCATGCTTTCTGTATTATATTGTGGACTTTTCGAACTTGTTTCCACCTGTGCACATAATGTTATTTTCTTAGCCCACTAGTTTACTTATCTAATAGGTGTATTGCCTACCCAGCATAAACTAACCCAGCATGAAGTTGTATTTACCATAAACCTAAAGTAGTCCAGATACAGCTTGATAATAACATAGCTGTATTGAACAATAGATTTAGTTAAATGAGCTGTCTGCTGTCAATTCTTTTTGAGAGGGAAGGTTGAGATAATTCTGAGATTAACCAAAAACCAAGAGATTTACTATAATAAATTAACACTTTTGATCATGTCTTTGTAATATTGTATCATATTTCACTTGGCTTAACTCATCCACAAACCACTAAACCATTTGGAACACATCAAAGCATGCACTTACTCTCTTAGTTTAGTGGCCTGCTCTATTAACCATTTACTCTCCCAAGCTGTGTTTGGAATGTGGTTAAACAGCTAGCCATGGTATAGAGCAGTGTTTACCAACTTAATTCCTCGAGTACCCCCAACATCACACATTTGTGTTGGAGCCCTGACAAACTCACCTGATTCAACTCATTGATGGCTTGATGATTAGTTGACAAGTTGAATCAGGTGTGCTTGTCTGGGGCTACAAAAAATGTGTACTGTTGGGAGTACTGGAAGACTGGAGTTGTTATACACTGGTATAGATGGACCACTTACATGAGAAATCTAAAGGACTATTTTCACTAGCTAGTCTTAAATGTAAACTTATGTGTGTCAAGGGTTCATGAAGGCACTGCTGTTTTCATCCTTGCTTACTGCTTTGGATAAACTGATGGGCTCATTCTATTATAAATGTTATTGGGAGAGTTCCGGCTTTAAAACTTCTTGGCTAAGCTGTATCTATTTTACTCACAGCTGTGTCACAGAATGTACTGATAAGAGCCAGGCATGTGTATATTGAATAGTCAATTGATTTCGGATACAGTTACTATATCAACAGACAAAATCTGTTGGTATGAACAAATATGGGTTTGAATATTAGCAGTTCAAAATTACATGTTTTTTCTTTCTATACAGGTCAGAGAAAGAGCCACCTTTAGACAAAGGAGTTATTCCATGGTTAGGCCATGCCCTTGAGTTTGGAAGAGATGCTGCCAAGTTTCTAACCCGTATGAAGGTGAAGCATGGTGATATCTTCACGGTAAGAGTGGTGATATGAAACTCATTCCTCAATATCATCTACGTAAAATGTATGTACCTGAACCTGATCGTCTATTCCTGCCTGTTCTTTCCTAAATTCCTGACTACATCGACAGTAAATTTAAATTCTTCACCATTCAGGATGAGTGTTGGTGTGTCCCACTTATTGATTCTGTGTGTGTGTGTGTAGGTGCGTGTGGCTGGGCGCTATGTGACAGTGCTGCTGGACCCCAACTCTTATGATGCTGTGATAGAGGACTCTGTGTCCCTGGACTTCACACGCTACGCACAGGTTCTCATGGACAGAATCTTCAGCCTGCGGCTCCCCAATCACAACCCTGCTGTAGAGAAGGCCATGATAAAACAGTACGTCCCTATCCTTAGCACTGTGTCACATACTCCATTCTGTGGGCCAGCCCAAAAACAGCTGTACATGCCCATTGATACGGTCAGAGAATGACACATTTAAGTTTTGACATATAGACGATTAAGGACAGCATTGTCCAGCCAATAACTGGATCCTTACACAGGTATAATATTCAACTCTGTGTGTGATGTTGCTCCCTGGCTCCACCGTAGTCTAACTCAGGCACCTCCCTGAGACAGAGAGGTGCCTGGGACCAGGGATTACCACATCGACATTCACAGATATCACTACCATCACTATGGCCTGATTAGCCTCATGTTATTGTTTATAAATGCATACTGTGTCAGAGTGCGAAGCAAATGTACTCACCTCCCTCTATGCTGTTGATTGGCACTGTTGTGGAACTATCTCAGAATATCTAGGCCATTGTGTAGGTTACAGTGCTATAGTGCTTTTCTTCTGGCTTTGTAGAGCATAGACGACAAGCTCTCTGGGCGGCAGGTAGCTTAGTGGGTAAGAGCGTTGTGCCAGTAACCGAAAGGTCGCTGGTTCTAATCCCCGAGCCGACTAGGTGAAAAATCTGTCGATGTGCCCTTAAGCAAGGCACTTAACCCTAATCCAGAACGACTTACAGGAGCAATAAGAGCGTCTGCTAAATGACTAAAATGTAAATGTAATGGATTTTCAATCTACAGAGCAGCATTGTACCCTGCCACACAGGTGTACTGCACTGACATAGCCTCCATTTTATAGTTCAGACTGATCAGGTACAGTATTTCCACAGGCAACACCTGTGTTTTATGGTGTTTTTCCATAGAGGTGTGATACTACACCTGTCTTCACAGTGCCATTACTTAGGTAAATAAGCCTTGTCCGAGCCAGAACGACCCATAGTACACCCCTGGACAGAACACTAGTCTAGGACACCATTAGGTAAAAGTGAATTACAGGTTTGGCCTTGATGACATCATATATGACGAACAGTCCTTTCTCTTGACCTTAAACCTTTGTGTCCTCAGGCACTTTGAGGGCGAGAGCCTGTCCTGCCTCAGCAGCACCATGCACCACCACCTCCAGTCCCTGCTGCTGCAAGCCCAGAGGCCCTGTCACAACCAGACCGACTGGAACACGGACGGGCTGTTCAGCTTCTGTTACAGTTTTCTCTTCAGGTACGAACGGAAGAGTTCCTATACCTCCCTCCCTTCTTCACTCATTCACCCACGCGTCCCCAAGGGCCTACGTCAAACGCCTTGGATAAACAGTTTACGTACCAGCCCATTCCACAAGCCACTTGTTTGTAAATACACCAGGAAGAATGTTTAGTCACACATGAGGCATCTAATGAAATGAAAGAGCAGTGCCACTCATGAAGCTCCTGTTCCAGGCTGCCCTTCCTGTAGAACTCCGCTGCCTACACACTTTAAAAGGGGTTTTATTTATAGCGTCGCCAGAGATGTTTGAGTTGGTCATTTAAACATTCAGCGTCCAAATGGGGACCAGATGATTTGGTCCTGACTTCTCTTAGCATTAGGCAACATCATTACTTAATAGGTCAGACACTGTGAAGCAAGGGTTCTCAAAGTTGGGTCCGCGGGCGTACTGCATGGGGTCCACAGGCAGATCTCAAAATATAACATTAATAATGTTATTTTTTATTAATATTACTAACAACAACAGATTACAATTATTTTGGCCAGATTACAATTATTTTGGCCAAGGGATATAGTAATCTACAATTTACAGTATGATCTAAACCCTGGGCAACATGGGCCTGGGTCACAGGGATATTGGTATCCACAGTACTCCACCAATTATACATTTTTCAAGTCGATATTTCTTGTATTTCCCAAAAATGTTTTGTTAACATAAATGCACTGTAATTTAAGCTTTAAAACGGCATAATGTGCAGAACTGCAGAATATTAGCTTGAAAACTGCTAAATTGTCTCCAATGCCAAGAAGAGGGCCTTTAAAAATGTCCTTCCCAGGGACCGAGACTTGGTAGAAGTCCTTGTATGCTATTTTTATGTCACTCGAGATGTGTTCTAATTATGTGGGGGTGCCTGATGAATTTACTATCCGAAAGTGGTCCCCGGCCCCAAAACGTTAAAAAAACCCTGCTGTGAAGTCATCAGGGATGAAGAAGAGGAAGATTTATGCTAAATGGGAAGTTTATACTAGTAATACCCCACACTGAACAGTTCAGGTGGCTGGGCGGTGGCCGGTGTGAAACAGGAAATGTTCCTGTTGACCTTCAGTGGGAGGATGCCACTGTGGGTAAGGTATTCGTCCATCGATAGGATGCTGATCTTAACGATCACTTAAAGCTGAAATCCTTAATGATTCTTCCATGCCTGTTTGCAATATTACAACAACAAAGAAGTTACTGCAAACAATGAACACAATTTTTTCCCCTCTGACATAATTGTGCGTGCGATAGAAGAGCACACTTATGTACTGCATTTTTTTTTGTTTTTTTCAACATGCCACATACTCACCTTCCCACTCTCTCTCCCTCAGGGCAGGGTACCTCACACTTTTCGGAGGGGAGCAGAACAACAACAGAACAGACCCCTCTGACGTCTATGAGGAGTACCGCAAGTTTGACAACCTCCTGACCAAAATGGCCAGGACCACACTGAAACCAGGTGACTTCATGAAACATTATGAGCCACAAGGTTTTACATCTGTGGAAAGGTACAGTGGCAGCTTGGCGTGGGAGTTGATCAAAAAATAGGTGTGTCCGATCTTAGAGCTTAATTCAGTTTGGATGTGGTATTATAGTTTGAATGTTTTACCCTGTTGTATTATAAAGACTGAATAGGGGAAGAATTAAATCTGTATTATCCAGATCACTTTACATGACTCAACTTTTTATACATATCATTGAGTCAGCTGGCTGTTTGTGATTTGTCATTGTATGGACTCACTGTGGTGACATCATCAGTAAAAGGGCTTTAGTTTGTTTTTTGGTTGCCATGGTGCGGTCACTGCAGTGAATTACTTTATCTGAGTGGGTCAAATGTTTGAATCCCATTTCCGACTCACATTGGCTTAATTACTCATGGTCCCTATGTTGTTTCTTCTCAGTTATACACCTGCTTCATCTACAGGCTCTATCTGATGTCCCTTGGCACACCTGTCTGTCCTCTCACTGTCACCTGTCCTTTTCACCCTCTTCTATCTGATCTTACTGTTCTCTAACTATACATACTATATTTGTTTGTACCTCCCGGCTTACTCCCACATATCTCCTGTTTCTGCCCTACCCGTGTCACTATTTTCACCTCTTTCTATTCATATGGCATATTTGTGGATCTGTCTTACCTTGCATGTCACACCTATAACTCACTCTTCATGTTTCTCATGTTCATGTTACCCACCTCTCCCACCCGTATCTGTGTTTTAATGATTATGTCACGTGTATCTATCTATCGACACTTGACTCACTAATCAAGGTAGCTCAGTCTGATCTCATCTGTTTTACCAATGTGTGTGTCTGTGTTTACTCTTGACTCACCTGCCTGTGTGTTCCTGTGCGTGTGTGTCAGAGGAGAAGCGGACCGCCCAGAAGGTGAGGGGGCGTCTGTGGGAGCTGTTGGCCCCGGTGGGGCTGGGAGAGGGCTCCGGGTCCAGCCCCTGGCTGAGAGGCTACAGGCACCTTCTGCAAGAAGAGGGCACTGACGAGGAGACTCAGAGGAGAGCCCTGCTGCTGCAGCTCTGGGCCACACAGGTGAGTCACAGTGACTCCCCCATCTCACCTCCCCTCCCTAAGAGGAGTAGTGGCCTTTTTATTGTCACAAATCAAGCGCTGCCCAGCTATTTAAAGCTGTTCTGAATAGGTCTTGTGAATGATTGGTGAAAATCCTTGTTCCATTGCACCCATAGAAAAATTCCTTTCTATTCAATAGCTTTTTGGAGGTGGGCCAACAATGATACCTAGTAATACAGCAGCATGTCCTCCTGGCTAGCAGCCATCTTAAACATTAAAATGTTCCAATACAAAGACACTCGCATGCCAATGTTAGATGCTAGACTCGATTGGTTAGGGTTGTTACCCTTTGTGGAATTCAGCTACCCACAAGGTGTGCCTCTCAAATTCTGATTCTACTGTACCAGTTTTTCAGCAACACCTTACACTTTGTCCAACCATTGTAGAATACATTTGTGATAAGTGATTTATTTTTGAAAGACAATAAATAAATACTAGCACATGCTGTTCTTTAAGATGAATACTAATGCTGTATTCTCAACCATTGGAGTGTATGGAAAAACCCTAGAACAGTTAGACCTTATTTTAGTGTTGTTATCTTAGAGGGGACAGACATCCTATCCCTATGTTAGACTACTCCCAGTGGGCTCCAACTAAACATGGCCTCAGTGGGATTTTCTCAAGCTCTCTTTGCTGCTAGAATTGTTGTCACAGAGCTACTATGGTCTGCTCATCCTGCTCTAGCAAGGACTTCCCTACTTAAAGATGGAAATGGATGTAATACTAATCTTTACCACAAGCGTGCACTAGTAGCCTCTTTATGGACTGTAGATAAAAGTGCCTGATGCCAGCTAAACAGACACAAAGGTGTCTTCGGGTATATCTGAACACATTATGATACCAAGTACATTCTGAGTACTCAGCTCCTGCTTAGCATGGTTGGGGTCAATTCCATTTAAATTCTAGTCCGTGCAGGAGGTACACTGAAATTCCAATTGTCTTCAATGCTTTTCAATGAAGAATATTCTGAATTGGAATTTGGTTTACTTTCTGAATTGAAATGGAATTACCCCAACCCTGCTGCTTAGACATTTTACTTCACCCATTGAGCACTGATAACTGCATCTACAATTTCCCACAGACACATGATCTACCATCATCATGCAACCCTTGATTGTCATTTTTCAGTTCCCCTAAGAATGTAGTGAAGAACATAATGTGTTACCACAAAAATAACTTGTATATTGTATGTAACTCCTAGATAGTGTATAGTGTAGCATATTACATGGCTAGTGCTGAGCGATTAACCGAAATGTCGTTTTTTTGTTTTTACAACTAATTGACCGACGTCGGTTCAATTATTTGAATTCCATTTCCTTCTGGTTTTTTCTGTGAGCTCGATGTACAGCTTCTATAGAGATAAATCAGATCGAACTTGAACAGTGCGATGGCGTTGTAGTGGTAATTAACTACAATGACCATAATCCATTATGCACCTGCTTAAACTTGTCCGGTCTGTGCGAAACAAGAGAACACACTATCGAGAGGGATAGAAAGTGGAGTGCTTCGTGAGCCAGAAAATACATTATCTAAGTGATTGGTAGTTGGCATTCAGCAGTCATAAAAGTATGCCTTATTTCCTTTTTGAAGAACTATTAAAATAGTGATTTTGTCAGATCGCATAGAGCAGCTCTATATGAGATGATGACTTGGAATAAAAGAATAAAGTCATCAAATAAAACAAATATTTGTATTAAAGTAATGTGAATAAATTATGGTAAATGAGTGATAATCAGTAATGGGCAGTCACTACCATCATGGGACTTTTGTTAATTGTTTTATTCTGTGTTACAGCTTTCAACTCACACAATGCATAGTGCATTTAATGTCCAATCTTTTTTTATTGAAATCAAGAAACTTGATAGTTTTTTTAAATAATCGAACCCAAACCAAACCGACCCCAAAAAGCACAAATCGCTCAGCACTATACATGGCAAACATTGTTTAGTCTGGAGGTGATGTAAATTCAGTGGTCTTTCCACTCATGTACAAACACAGACAGATGGCCAGGATAGCCCAGTGTGCCCTCGAACACTCCATATTGAGTCTCTTTGGTGTCTAATGGCTTTCCTTTTAAAGTAAACCATTACAGCACTTACCCCCTGACAGTAGCCAGAACATGGTTCTCTATCATAGACACAGGAAAGGAACCGGTCTAATTCATTAGGCCTTGTGATTTAACTATATTAACAAGTGATGGTTGCCCCTATGAGAGAAAATAGTAAGAGCTGGCATGTGGTGTGTAATGTTCTCTTATCCTGTTACTTAACTGCTACCTGCAGAGTCTAACTGAGAACCATCGGAAAGGGAACTCACTGTGCCATTGTCTTCATGTCAACCTTCATTTGTTGCCAGGGTAACGTTGGACCTGCTGCATTTTGGCTGTTGGGTTTCCTGTTGACAAACCCTGAGGCCATGAGGGCGGTGAGGAGAGAGTTCAGCAGCATCTCCGAGCAGGACTCTGCACAGTGTCCCCTACTGGACCGGCTGCAGCACACGCCTGTGTTTGGTGAGTGTTTCTTGTTTACTGGGTCATCTGCACAAAGACAAGGAGCTTCATCCCTATGGGCAAATGTACCCTAATGAACAGAGTATTTCTGTTTTAAAATCATGAGGGAAAAGAGGGTGGGTGGGTGGGAGGAGAGATTGGTTGTGTGTGTATATATATATATATATATATATATATATATATATATATGTGTGTACCAATCTAAAGTTTTTCTTTATTTTTATTATTTTCTACATTGTAGACTCAAAACTATGAAATAACACATGGAATCATGTAGTAACAAAAAAAGTGTTAAACAAATCAAAATAAATATATTTTATATTTGAAGTTCTTCAAATAGCCACCCTTTGCCTTGATGACATCTTTGCACACTCTTGGCATTCTCTCAACCAGCTTCATGAGGTATGCGTTTGAGCCAATCAGTTGTGTATACAGAAGACAGCCCTATTTGGTAAAAGACCAAGTCCATATTATGCAAGAACAGATCAAATAAGCAAAGAGAAACGACAGTCCATCATTACTTTAAGACATGAAGGTCAGTCAATCCGGAAACGTTTCTTCAAGTGCTGTCGCAAAAACCATCAAGCGCTATGATGAAACTGGCTCTCATGAGGACCGCAACAGGAATGGAAGACCCAGAGTTACATCTGCTGCAGAGGATAAGTTCATTAGAGTTACCAGCCTCAGAAATTGCAGCCCAAATAAATGCTTCAGAGTTCAAGTCACAGACACATATCAACTGTTCGGAGGAGACTGTGTGAATCAGGCCTTCATGGTCGAAATTGCTGCAAAGAAAGCACTACTAAAGGACACCAATATGAAGAAGAGACCTGCTTGGGCCAAGAAACACGAGCAATGGACATTTGACCGGAGTCCAAATTGGAGAATTTTGGTTCCAACCGCCGTGTCTTTGTGATACGCTGTGTGGGTGAACGGATGATCTCCGAATGTGTATTTCCCACCATAAAGCATGGAGGAGGAGGTGTTATGGTGTGGGGGTGCTTTGCTGGTGACACTGTCTGTGATTTATTTAGAATCACCCAACCTCAACCCAAGTGAGATGGTTTGGGATGAGTTGGACCGCAGAGTGAAGGAAAAGCAGCCAACAAGTGCTCAGCATATGTGGTAACTCCTTCAAGACTGTTGGACAAGCATTCCAGGTGAAGCTGGTTGAGAGAATACCAAGAGTGTGCCAAGCTGTCAAGGCAAAGGGTGGCTATTTGAAGAATCTCCAATATAACAACATTTTGGTTTGGTTACTACATTATTCCATATGTGTTATTTCATTGTTTTGATGTCTTCACTATTATTCTACAATGTAGAAAATAGTAAAAATAAAGAAAAACCCTTGAATGAGTAGGAGTGTCCAAACTTTTGACTGGTACTGTGTGTGTGTGTGTGTGTGTGTGTGTGTGTGTGTGTGTATATATATATATATATACACACACACACACACACACACTGTTCCCAGGTGAGTGGCCACACATACAGTAGTCTTTGCCTGTGACCCTAATAAGCTCAATGACTAAAGGACCAGGGCAGATCCACCTGCTCAGGCCCTGAAAGTTGCTCTCAATTATCTAATGGCTCCCATGTCACCATCAACAGGTGCTCTAACCTCCAGTGCAAATAATGACCACATAAGGAAAGTGCCACTAACCTGAAGATAGAAACCTGCCTTGAGCCCTTTTTTAAAGTGTAACTCCTCTTCAGGGACTCCTCAAATGAGAATGACCTTGGCGAATCTATTACGAGGACATAACCCCTGTATGCTTAATGAGTCTGTGTACATTAGTGTTCATCCTCTTCTTTTCTTTGTCCTCCCCCCTCCCAGACAGTGCCTTAGAGGAGACGCTGAGGCTCAGTGCTGCCCCCTTCATCACCAGAGAGGTAGTGCAGGGAAAGACCCTGCACATGGCCAATGGGCAGGAGTACCAGCTCAGGAGGGGGGACAGAGTGTGTCTGTTCCCCTTCATTAGCCCTCAGATGGATCCTGAGATCCACCAGGAACCACAGGTATGGATGTCAGTTGCCTCTCACACATGAACAAAGAATAGCTCCCTAATAAGTTACACAGCTGTGTCATTGCGTTGTCCTTCTCCACCCTACAGTACCAGCCAGTTCGTGGAATACACAGGGAAATTGTAGTAAATAATTGGGTAATAACAGGCTAATATTGCCATATGATATGGTTGTGTGCAGCAGGAAGCGTGGGGGAACAGTCATGTGTGATCATCATTTGTCAGCATGAGCTGGGTTCACTGCTTTACCTCCCTGCGTTTCCTGTCATAGAGATTCAAGTACGAACGCTTCCTCAACCAAGACGGATCTGTGAAGAAGGACTTCTTTAAAGGAGGGAGACTGCTCAAGTACTACACCATGCCATGGGGCGCAGGCACCAACGGCTGTGTGGGCAAACGCTTTGCCATCAGCTCCATCAGACAGTGAGTGTTTGAGTGTTCCTTGTCTTAGGGGGAGGTCAGAGATCCCCACTTCACCCAAATCAAGGACATTACTTAAATCTGGTATTGATTATCTCACCTTACAGCAAATGCCATTAAAGGAAGATGGAAGGCTTAGCAGCTGTCTTTTACTAAGCAGGTGTCTATGCAAGATTGGGTTACAGTGACATGAATTTCACTGCTATGCAAATTGAACATGCCAAAAGATAATATAAATGGATTCTGCAAAAACTGGTGTGTGCAATGGTCAATGTTACAGTTTAGGCACGTTTGTAGTGTATTATGCCAACAACTCACCTATTGTGTGTCTATCTGTGTGTTCAGGTTTGTGTACCTGGTGCTGTCTCATCTGGATCTGGAGCTGTGTGACTCAGAGGCTCAGATGCCAGAGGTGAACACCAGTCGCTTTGGGTTTGGAATGTTGCAGCCTGAAGGAGACCTGGCCATCAGATATAAACCTAGACATTCACATTGAAGACAGGGTGTTGATCTCTCAAACCAGAATAATTTCAAAATGTTAATGACATATGTCCATATAATGTCTTGTATCTATTTTTGTATCAGCACAAATGTACAGTGTAATGTTATTTATCTTTAATTGGAATGTATATATTTCACTTTAAAATAATCATTTCATAACAATAACATATTATTTTTGTTCTAGACTATTTTGTTTGTAAAATAAGTTGTATCAATGATTAACCTGGCTCCATAAAACCAGCTTCAAGTGTTTAAAGTGCATTACATATACACTATTGCACCACCTCATTAGTAAAACATTTTCACAACATAACATACATTTGGAGCTTATCCCAGTGATTAAATAGTGTTCCAAATCCCCTCCAGTCCCATGATGGTTGTGGCCATTGCATCAGGGAACTATTTGGTGGATGCTTTGAGAGTAATTGGGCAGCTGGTGCTCTTTAAACAGATCAAACCACACATTTGTCACACTAACCATGTTTCCATCCACAGTATTTATGAGAGTGAAATCATACCTATTTTATCATAATAATCAGCTGTGATGGAAACAGGAAATGTCGGTACATTAAAAAAAAAAAAAATGCCGACATAATTTGTTCGTTCGACATGGTGGGATCTTTATGTCAAATTCATTATGGCAGAAATGGCGGTGGAAACGCCTTTATACGAAACGCCTTTATACTGCAAATATTGATATAACTATCATATCGAAGTGAACTTGGAGTCGCACGATGATATGGTGTGTGGTCCTCCCACTACGACTCAGGAAACCATGCAGTTTTTTAGGCTACATGTGGAATAACTTGAATTTCACAGGGTGATGAAAGAAAATGCATGGTGATATTGATGTTCCTTTTCAATAAATATCTAGGGTCTTATTCTAGTGACATGATGATAGATGCTTGGCTACCGTTTGACAATACAAATATTCTTGCTCTTAGACTATCCACAATAATCTCATGTAGACTAGCCTACCCGCACTGTAATTGCGAGCTGTTGTCTAGAGCGCATGTGCCAAGACCATAGTAGTCACATTTACTATTTAATGCAACAGTTTTTGTGACAAAACTATCGGTAGAGTTGAAAATGCGATGGAAACACATTGAACTTTAGGTTTTGTCATCCGAGACGTCATTAGGAATCTAAGCATGGTACTTTCTAAAGTTAGGTCTACCTTTCCACTCCAGACAGAGTAGGCCCACCGACGCAGAACGTAAGTTTAACTGCTGGTTACATGGCTTAACCCAACGAGAGGTCACAAGTGTTTCCCTAGAAGCTGTCTGGGTATAAACATCTTCTATTGTACAAAAAGTGAATAGTTTAAATCAATTGATAGTGACAGAATTAGATTACTTCTCAAGCAAAGTCTATTTTTTGTCTAGCCTCTGATATCTCCATATCGGAGTCACGTCTTTCCCGGGTATTTTACAGCTTGTTTCTAGCATAAAGCATCGCGGACCAAAGCGCTGTTATAGATCACTTTATATATTTTATCTTCTTCAAAATCTTAAACTAACAAGGGGTACGCCTGTGCTTTTCGTCATTTTCTTTAATAAAAGGTAGGCCTACAGCATAACCTCTCATACTCCCTCAATTCGAGTCTTGGTTTTAACTTAACAGACACAGAGGTAGGCTATTTAAAGAGTGCATGGTGGGTGGAGGAATTGACCGACAAATCTATGGATATAGCAGGCTATAACCTAATTTCGTCTGTCAAACAGGTAGGCCTGCCTATTATTTCTTAAATAGGAAGAAATAGGCTCCAACACAAAACCCTCTTGTTAGTAAAGTCTAAATAAAAATGAAGACGTTGAAATTAATTATGTCTACTCGAATTTGCCTACTTTCAGTACCATGAGCTGTCCATTTCCGAGTGATTGTTTCGCGCCTGCTGCTTCACGTTTCAGCACCACAATGTAAATTACTCTAATCTGTTTTATTGTGAGGTCAATAATTCTGATAAATACATCATGGGCAAGAAACATATTGTTTTTAATAAAATCAATTATAGTAGTAGAAAGCTATCAAAGTTGACCTGTGGTCCTCCTCATCTCTGCACTCTCCTTCTCAAACTGAACGGAACATAGGCTAAAGGCTAGTCTGTGCGCAAGATATTGCGTTTTTTGGACTAAGCCTAATAATGCCTTTTCCAGCATGATGGAGCACCTTGCCATAAGGCAAAAGTGATAACTAAGTGGCTCGGGGAACAAAACATCGACATTTTGGGTCCATGGCTAGGAAACACCCCAGACCTTAATCCCATTGAGAACTTGTGGTCAATCCTCAAGAGGCGAGTGGACAAACAAAAACCCACAAATTTGGACAAACTCCAAGCATTGATTATGCAAGAATAGGCTGCCATCAGTCAGGATGTGGCCCAGAAGTTAATTGACAGCATGCCAGGGCGGATTGCAGAGATCTTGAAAAAGAAGGGTCAACACTGCAAATATTGACTCTTTGCATAAACTAAATGTAATTGTCAATAAAAGCCTTTGACACTTATGGAATGCTTGTAATTATACTTCAGTATACCACAGTAACATCTGACAAAAATATCTCATAACACTGAAGTATGTGAACTTTGTGAAGACCAATACTTGTGTCATTCTCAAAACTTTTGACCACGACTGTAGTTTTATGTACACTATCCCAGCAACTATCTTAGAAATATACTGCTAAAAAAAATAAAGGGAACACTTAAACAACACAATGTAACTCCAAGTCAATCACACTTCTGTGAAATCAAACTGTCCACTTAGGAAGCAACACTGATTGACAATAAATTTCACATGCTGTTGTGCAAATAGAATAGACAACAGGTGGAAATTATAGGCAATTAGCAAGACACCCCCAATAAAGGAATGGTTCTGCAGGTGGTGACCACAGACCACTTCTCAGTTCCTATGCTTCCTGGCTGATGTTTTGGTCACTTTTGAATGCTGGCGGTGCTTTCACTCTAGTGGTAGCATGAGACGGAGTCTACAACCCACACAAGTGGCTCAGGTAGTGCAGCTCATCCAGGATGGCACATCAATGCGAGCTGTGGCAAGAAGGTTTGCTGTGTCTGTCAGCGTAGTGTCCAGAGCATGGAGGCGCTACCAGGAGACGTGGAGGAGGCCGTAGGAGGGCAACAACCCAGCAGCAGGACCGCTAACTCCGCCTTTGTGCAAGGAGGAGCAGGAGGAGCACTGCCAGAGCCCTGCAAAATGACCTCCAGCAGGCCACAAATGTGCATGTGTCTGCTCAAACGGTCAGAAACAGACTCCATGAGGGTGGTATGAGGGCCCGACGTCCACAGGTGGGGGTTGTGCTTACAGCCCAACACCGTGCAGGACGTTTGGCATTTGCCAGAGAACACCAAGATTGGCAAATTCGCCACTGGCACCCTGTGCTCTTCACAGATGAAAGCAGGTTCACACTGAGCACATGTGACAGACGTGACAGTCTGGAGACACCGTGGAGAACGTTCTGCTGCCTGCAACATCCTCCAACATGACCGGTTTGGCGGTGGGTCAGTCATGGTGTGGGGTGGCATTTCTTTGGGGGGCCGCACAGCCCTCCATGTGCTCGCCAGAGGTAGCCTGACTGCCATTAGGTACCGAGATGAGATCCTCAGACCCCTTGTGAGACCATATGCTGGTGCGGTTGGCCCTGGGTTCCTCCTAATGCAAGACAATGCTAGACCTCATGTGGCTGGAGTGTGTCAGCAGTTCCTGCAAGAGGAAGGCATTGATGCTATGGACTGGCCCGCCCGTTCCCCAGACCTGAATCCAATTGAGCACATCTGGGACATCATGTCTCGCTCCATCCACCAACGCCACGTTGCACCACAGGAGTTGGCGGATGCTTTAGTCCAGGTCTGGGAGGAGATCCCTCAGAAGACCATCCGCCACCTCATCAGGAGCATGCCCAGGCATTGTAGGGAGGTCATACAGGCACGTGGAGGCCACACACACTACTGAGCCTCATTTTGACTTGTTTTAAGGACATTACATCAAAGTTGGATCAGCCTGTAGTGTGGTTTTCCACTTTAATTTTGAGGGTGACTCCAAATCCAGACCTCCATGGGTTGATAAATTTGATTTCCATTGATAATTTTTGTGTGATTTTGTTGTCTGCACATTCAACTATGTAAAGAAAAAAGTATTTAATAAGATTATTTCATTCATTCAGATCTAGGATGTGTTATTTTAGTGTTCCCTTTATTTTTTTGAGCAGTGTATAACTTTGTTCTGTGCTTCTCCTACCATTCACTTCAGAGCCTGTAGCAGCCAAACTCAACTGGCGGACCGCGGTCCGGGTCCGGACCCAGAGAAGGGTCATTCCGGACCGGACAACATCGCATTTTGTTATATATACGTCAATACATTATTTTTAGACAGCTTTAAAAAAAAATCTACCGGGCGCAGCGGCCTCTTTAACTCAGCAACCTCTCTTTCTCGCGCTCTCTCTCGAAGCAACGCCCACCTCTACTAGTGCCCCGTCTAATCCAATCGTGTGGTTATATGCAAATACCAGAGGCCGCGTTTTACCCAATCACATTAATCAAAATATCCTAAGTGGAACCTTGGGACAAGCAGGCAGAAATTACATTAATCCAAATATCCTCCGCGGAACCTTGGGACAAGTAGGCATAAAGAAAAATAAAGATTTGACCGCGGTTCAACTGTAAAGATCACAGATAGAAGGAGCTTAGTTACCAGTATCTTAGTTAATATGGCTTGTTAAAAAAAAAAGATAAGTTGAGTCTGAAAACCGTATTTTCAAAGACGTGTGGATGGAACAGTATTTAATCATTCTCCCCGCAACTAGCACAAAACCAATGTGCCTGATATGCAGTGAGTCCGTAGTTCTCGTGAAAAGTGCCAATGTTAAGCGCCATTATGACACCAGACATAGTAAATTCGATCAGACGTATCCCCTGAACACTGAGGTGAGAACAAACAAGATTAACCAACTCAAATCCCAAAATGAGAGGTCCACCAAAATCATTATCAATTCTCTGAGAGCCCAACAACGTGCAATGGAGTGTTTACTGAGGTTTTGGGAAAACACAAACAAAAACATTTTCAGACGCTGAGATGGTAAAATAATGCATGTGTGAAGTTGCTGACACCTTGCTTGAAGGTAAACAAAAAGATGAGCTCAGGGGAAAGATCAAACAGATCCCACTGTCAGATTCCACAGCAATGAGGATAACTGAAATATTAGCTGAAGATTTTACTTCACAACTTGATGAGGCCATTCAGAATGCAGCATGCATTTCATTAGCTGTGGATGAATCAACAGATAATACTGATAATGCCCAGCTTCTGGTGTTTGTCAGATTTTATAAAGAAACAAAGAAGGAATTCTGTGAGGAGCTGTTGGGTTTAACAAATCTAGAAGCACACACACGGGGAGAGGATATCCATGAGATGCTGACAAAAAGGGGGATAGATCTGAAGTCAGTGGTTTCCATCACCACAGATGGAGCTCCAGCCATGATAGGAAGAGGGAGGGGACTGGTTGCATGTTTGAAAGAGGACCACCCTGACCTGGCATCATCCATCAATCTGTCCTGTGTGCCAGTCTGGGAAAATAGTATTCTGAGGTCATGACAACGATGATGAAACTGATCCAACTTTTTGAGAGCAACATCATCCCTACAACAGCGCCTGCTACGAGGCATTCTGACAGAGGCCAATGCCAGTTTTGATGACTTCCTACTGCACAACAATGTCAGATGGCTCAGCAAAGGCAGGGTTTTGGAATGCTTTTAGGCCATTCAGGAGGAAATCAAAGCTTTCTTATCAGAGTAAAAGAGTGACAAGGCAACTCAGTTTTCTGAGTTTTTGGTAGATGAGGAAAAGATGGAAACAGTTGCATTTTTGACAGACATTACATCACACATTAATCAACTGAATATGAGCTGCAGGGATGGGACAACACAGTGTGTGATATGATAACAGCAGTCTGGGCTTTCCAGAAGAAATTGGAGCTTTTCAAGAATGATCTCCAGGGAGAACTTGTCTACTTCCCCAATCTTCTGGTGCAAACGCAGGGAGACAAAGATGTTCCCAACCATGTTGATTTCATCCAGAAGCTGATGGATAACTTCTAGGCTCGCTTTGATGACTTCATGTCTTAAAGTAATGGTGGACTCTCATTTCTCTTTGCTTATTTGAGCTGTTCTTGCCATAATATGGACTTGGTCTTTTACCAAATAGGGCTATCTTCTGTATATCCCCCCTACCTTGTCACAACACAACTGATTGGCTCAAACGCATTAAGAAGGAAAGAAATTCAACAAATTAACTCTTAACAAGGCACACCTGTTAATTGAAATGCATTCCAGGTGACTACCTCATGAAGCTGGTTGAGAGAATGCCAAGAGTGTGCAAAGCTGTCATCAAGGCAAAGGGTGGCTACTTTGAAGAATCTCAAATATAAAGTATATTTTGATTTGTTTAACATAGTTTTGGTTGCTACATGATTCCATATGTGTTATTTCATAGTTTTGATGTCTTCACTATTATTCTACAATGTAGAAAATAGTAAAAATAAAGAAAAACCCTGGAATGAGTAGGTGTGTCCGAACATTTGACCGGTACTCTATATATACAGTTGAAGTCAGAAGTTTACATACACCTTAGGCAACTACATTTAAACTCAGTTTTTCACAATTCCTGACATTTAATCCTAGTAAAAATTCCCTGTCTTAGGTCAGTTAGGATCACCACTTTATTTTAAGAATGTGAAATGTCAGAATAATAGTAGAGAGAATGATTTATTTCAGCTTTTATTTATTTCATCACATCCCACTGGGTCAGAAGTTTACATACACTCAATTAGTATTTGGTAGCATTGCCTTTAAATGTTTAACTTGGGTCAAACGTTTCGGGTAGACTTCCACAATAAGTTGGGTGAATTTTGGCCCATTCCTCCTGACAGAGCTGGTGTAACTGAGTCAGGTTTGTAGGCCTCCTTGCTCGCACACGCTTTTTCAGTTCTGCCCACACATTTTCTACAGGATTGAGGTCAGGGCTTTGTGATGGCCACTCCAATACCTTGACTTTGTTGTCCTTAAGCCATTTTGCCACAACTTTGGAAGTATGCTTGGGGTCATTGTCTATTTGGAAGACCCATTTGCGACCAAGCTTTAACTTCCTGACTGATGTCTTGAGATGTTGCTTCAATATATCCACATAATTTTCCTTCCTCATGATGCCATCTATTTTGTGAAGTGCACCAGTCCCTCCTGCAGCAAAGCACCCCCACAGCATGATACTGCCACCCCCGTGCTTCACGGTTGGGATGGTGTTCTTCGGCTTGCAAGCCACCGCCTTTTTCCTCCAAACATAACAATGGTCATTATGGCCAAACAGTTCTATTTTGTTTCATCAGACCAGAGGACATTTCTCCAAAAAGTACGATCTTTGTCCCCATGTGCAGTTGCAAACCGTAGTCTGGCTTTTTTATGGCAGTTTTGGAGCAGTGGCTTCTTCCTTGCTGAGCGGCCTTTCAGGTTATGTCGATATAGGACTAGTTTTACTGTGGATATAGATACTTTTGTACCTGTTTCCTCCAGCATCTTCACAAGGTCCTTTGCTGTTGTTCTGGCATTGATTTGCACTTTTTGCACCAAAGTACGTTCATGTCTAGGAGACAGAACGCGTCTCCTTCCTGAGCGGTATGACGGCTGCGTGTTCCCATGGTGTTTATACTTGCGTACTATTGTTTGTACAGATGAACGTGGTACGTTCAGGCATTTGGAAATTGCTCCCAAGGATGAACCAGACTTGTGGAGGTCTACAATTTATTTTCTGAGGTCTTGACTGATTTCTTTTGATTTTCCCATGATGTCAAGCAAAGAGGCACTGAGTTTGAAGGTAGGCCTTGAAATACATCCACAGGTACACCTCCAATTAACTCAAATTATGTCAATTAGCCTATCAGAAGCTTCTAAAGCCATGACATCATTTTCTGGAATTTTCCAAGCTGTTTAAAGGCACCGTGAACTTGGTGTATGTAAACTTCTGACCCACTGGAATTGTGATACAGTGAATTATAAGTGAAATAATCTGTCTGCATGTCACAATCGTTTACGGATGAGACGGACCAAGGCGCATCGTGATAAGCGTACATATTTATTAACGTACTGAACACGAACAAAACAACAAACAAACAATACGTGAAGTCCAAGGTAGACTAATAACATACCTATACGGAACAAGATCCCACACAGACTGGTGCCAAACGGCTGCCTAAGTATGGTCCCCAATCAGAGACAACGAACTACAGCTGCCTCTGATTGGGAACCACCCTGGCCAACATAGATCTACACGATCTAGAAACTCAAACATAGAAAACTAAACATAGAAACTACACACCCTGGCTCAACATTTAAGAGTCCCCAGAGCCAGGGCGTGACAGTACCCCCCCCCAAAGGTGCGGACTCTGACCGCGCCCCATAAACATAACAGGGTAGGGGCCGGGTGGGCATTCCGCCTCGGAGGCGGATCCGTCTCCAGGCGTAACCACCACCTTCTCTCCACCTCCCTGTTGCGCCCCTGGTCTGGTCTGGCACCGCTGACTGGAGCTGGACCCGACGACGGTGGAACGAACTGTACAGGCTCCGGACTGGAGCCGCTGGCCGAGCTGGACTGGGCACCGGTGGAGCGGATTGCTCTGGCTCGAGTGGATCCGCTGACTGGAGTTGGACCGGACCCCGGTGGAGCGGATTGCTCTGGCTCCGGAGTGGAG
Organism: Coregonus clupeaformis; assembly: GCF_020615455.1. Classification (NCBI taxonomy): domain Eukaryota; kingdom Metazoa; phylum Chordata; class Actinopteri; order Salmoniformes; family Salmonidae; genus Coregonus; species Coregonus clupeaformis. The sequence continues at coordinate 36,114,268 of NC_059203.1, read as the reverse complement.
CAGCTGACCGGTGCCGGACCAGGCACTGGTGGAACAGGCACGGGCCGTGCCGGACTGGACACGCGCACCACTGGCTTGGTGCGGGGAGCAGGAACGGGCCGGACCGGGCTGACGACGCGCACCACTGGCTTGGTGCGGGGAGCAGGAACGGGCCGGACCGGGCTGGCGACGCGCACCACTGGCTTGGTGCGAGGGGCAGGAACAGGCCGGACCGGGCTGGCGACGCGCACCACAGGCTTGGTGCGAGGGGCAGGAACAGGCCGGGCCGGGCTGGCGACGCGCACCACTGGCTTAGTGCGAGGAGCAGGAACGGGTCGGGCCGTACTGGGAACACGCACCACTGGCTTAGTGCGGGGATCAGGAACGGGCCGGACCGGACTGGCGACACACACCACTTGCTTGGTGCGAGGAGCGGGACTGGGTTCCCTTATAAACCTCCGCTCCTTCTGCTGCCTAACCAGCTCCTCTCGCCATGCCTCTACACTCTCCTTCTCCCTTATCGCCTCCTGTAGCTCCTCCCTCTGACCAATGAACTCCTGCTCCCTCTGGACCAATAGCCCCCGTAACCTGGTGGCCTCCTCTCCTAGTCTGCAGATTCGCCCTGTCGCTGCCTCCTGCTGCCTCGTCGTCCACGCCGTGTGCCCCCCCCAAAAAAAAATCTTGGAGTTGCCTCTCGGGTGTCCGTCGTCGGCACGGTTGGCGCCATTTCTCCTCTCCTGCCTGGGCATTTACCTTCGCCCATGGCCCTTTCCCCGCGAATATCTCCTCCCATGACCACCATTTGCCCACCTGAGACATCGCTATTCTCTCTTCCTGGGCACGCAGCTTGGTCCTCATTTGGTGGGATCTCCTGTCACGATCGTTTACGGATGAGACGGACCAAGGCGCAGCGTGATAAGCGTACATATTTATTAACGTACTGAACACGAACAAAACAACAAACAAACGATACGTGAAGTCCAAGGTAGACTAATAACATACCTATACGGAACAAGATCCCACACAGACTGGTGCCAAACGGCTGCCTAAGTATGGTCCCCAATCAGAGACAACTAACTACAGCTGCCTCTGATTGGGAACCACCCTGGCCAACATAGATCTACACGATCTAGAAACTCAAACATAGAAAACTAAACATAGAAACTACACACCCTGGCTCAACATTTAAGAGTCCCCAGAGCCAGGGCGTGACACTGCAAACAATTGTTGGAAAAATGACTTGTGTCATGCACAAAGTAGATATCCTAACCGACTTGCCAAAACTATAGTTTGTTAATAAGAAATGTGTGGAGTGGTTGAAAAACTAGTTTTAATGACTCCAGTGTATGTAAACTTCCGACTTCAACTGTAGGCCTTAACAGTTTGTGAATACCGTTTGTCACCGTTATTGTGCAATTAATGTATTGTTTAGTGTTGTGTTGTGTAGTGGCTTTGCTGGCATGCATATTTTTATTTTTTTATATTTAATATGAGTTTGCACCACCAAGATGTACATGCTAAAATCGCCACTGATATAGCCTAATAAGCAACTAATTGTAAAACACTAAGAAATATTTAATTAAAAAAATTACAAATTATATGACCCTCCCCTGGACTAGATTTAAAAACTACTAAACTCTCCCCTTGACTGAAATTGAAAAATCATGACACTCCCCCATTTTCCTCCAGGTAACCACACGAATAATCTCATAATGTAGGTTTTACCCGCACTGCATCTGCAAACTGTGGGCTAGAGCGCACTTGCCAATACCAGAGTGAGCACATTATATAACGCAACCTTTTTTGTGGCAAAACCATCAGAGTTAAAAATGCGATTGAAACCGATTGAACTTGTATTTTTTATTCGGTACATGGGAATGTAACTGTAAAAGTTATTTTATGTGCACTACGCCATCAGCACAGCCTTTTATCCTCAACATGTCCATTTGAAGGAAACACATCTCTGGTGAAACAAAGCGCATATTGTTTTTATGCGGATTTTAGAATATTAGCATGAAAATCTTTTGCCAATTGGATGGAAACTTACAGACAGACACCTGTCCTCTCTTGCGCACAATAGTGCTGAACCCAGTGATTGCTGCTTGATTTGTAGTCTTTATGGTTTTGTGTCATTGTGTATATATTGGCAATTGATCATGCCCACTGCAGGGGAGACCAAAACAACTGTGCCCTGCCAATGTAAATCTTGTTAAATAAATGTTTACACTCTCGTGCACACTGTTCCATGTCCCAAAGAGTGGTGCACAGAGAGAGAGCAACTGCGTAATTTCTCATCACCCTGAAGCCTGAAGGTTACCTATTTATGTAGTAAATGTATTGCCTCATGATTGTTTCGTGTTTACTAGCTTTTGCAAGACTCTGGATTATAGAGGATGTAAGCGCAGCCCCTTTGACACCGAATGGGTTAAACCCCCCCGGCAGTGCAGCTTCTGGTTGGAGGAGCGGAGCCTCGGCGAAATCAGCCCCTGCAGAACCCCGCTGGAGCGTAGGCGGTGATGCACGCCACAGGCACACAACTCAGCAACCAGGTATAGAGGAATCGGTGCATTCACAGCATACTTGTTGAGCCGTTCCAAAAGGGAAGAGCAGGACACGAGTTTGACCTGAGATTTTACAGCGCATGTAACCCGCTTTTAAACATGTCTGATGCGGGGGTGATGTCTCTAAAAACAGCCTCCAATAGACAGGCGGTGAGCGGAGCAACAATTCAGCGCAATGGCTTTTTAAGATGTTGAAATGTTTATTCTTATACTCTCAGGCTAAAAGGAACATATGTAAGTAACATGACTATAATATCTGGTATAATTTTCGTCTTCATCTGTTGCACTTTGACTACCATAATGTTGTAGCTAGCCTATCCCATCTATAGCCAATCTATAGGCCTATCATGGTTATGATCAGACCATCGATTGGAGGAATTCAAAATGTGAATGGAAATTGTGTAATTTCTTTCGCTTTTGTGAACCATCGGACTTTAGAATTACATATGCACTTTTGGGCACATTATTTGACTGATCCAAATGTTTTAGCCAAAGCCTAACCGAGCAATGTTTAGAATTATTTTTTTAAAATTAAAACTCAGATATTTTCCCACAAACAACTGGTTAATGATTACACTAATGTCGAGTCTGTTTTGCGCAAATTATAGTAGGTTATATAAGCTACATGGCAGTTGCTTATTGCTCTAAATAGACGAATTAAAAAACTTTGGTGTGATTTAAATGGTGTGAATTTTCAAAAATATACATAATTTATTATTTGTTTATGATAACCTGCGTTTTTTGCTCAAATTAAATAGAATGCTAGGTCAAGATAATGATTTGCATTGTTTGCAGAGTAGGCCTACTTTAGTTTTCGCTGAGTCTGGACTCCCCTGCTTATCTATGTTAGTAGGGCTAATACTGTATCTCTTTAGGGAGATGAGTTCAAGAACACCTTCAAATGTCAGGTCGCAGCTGCCTCGCTCTCGTGAAACCCCGCTCTTTTATATGGCACTAAAGTTAAATGATTTCAGCGCCGAAGTAAAGGGACAGCGCACAGCGTGGAAATTTGATGGTTTTCTCTACTGACAGTTTTAGGCGTTGTCAGCACTGGAGAGCGCTCATGAGTAGAGTCGATTATATCATTGGCTTCCCCCACTCCGTTCACTCATCAGCGAGGAAAGCGGCTGAGCATCTTAAAGCTGATTAAATTGTTTGTTTGGTTCTCTAATGAGTGGATAAACCACCTGACATTGTGTGAGAAACGTTCTCTATCAGGTCTGTAGGTCATTGGGTTCGATGGTAATTTTATATAGTGACCCATGATGTTTCTCTTTTCCTCTTTTCGCAGCCACAGGAATGGGGGAGAACAGACCCTAATGTAGGACCGTGTCTTCTGGACCTGTCTGACCTTATAGTTTCTGACATTATTCAATCTCAAGTGGCCAAACGTCTTGAATGAGGATGAATAAAGGGGGCTCTCGGTCGACCACCTCGCTTCCACCCGAGCCGGTGGAAATCATCCGTAGCAAGTCGCACTCCCGCCGGGTGACACTCAATGTTGGGGGTCTTCTCCATGAAGTTCTATGGAGAACGCTGGACAGGTTGCCCCGAACAAGGCTGGGCAAACTACGAGACTGTAACACTCATGAGTCTCTCATGGAGATATGCGACGACTACAGTTTGGATGATAATGAGTATTTTTTCGACAGACACCCTGGGGCTTTCACATCCATTCTGAATTTCTCCCGCACGGGAAAGTTGCACATGATGGAGGAGATGTGTGCCTTGTCATTCAGTCAGGAGCTGGACTACTGGGGTATAGATGAGATCTACCTGGAGTCCTGCTGCCAGGCCAGGTACCACCAGAAGAAGGAACAGATGAATGAGGAGCTCAAACGAGAGGCCGAGACTATGAAGACCAGGGAAGGCGAGGATTTTGATACCACATGTTGTTCCGAGAAGCAAAAGAAACTTTGGGATCTCCTGGAGAAGCCAAGTTCATCTTTAGCTGCTAAGGTAAGCACTAAGTCAGGTAAGCTACCTCTTCAAGTTTGTCTGAACTTTTCCATGTATGGGCTTATTGCTCTGCCATGCATTGCGTGTCATCTCGATTTAAGTGGATCAGCAATGAATAAGCGAATGTAACTTGACCTAGGTCCTCCTAGGTAAACATTATTGGTGGCTTACCGCCAGTCTACACGATTCAATTTAGTAATTTGTATTACATTCAACAAAGAATAAAAAGGTGCCACATTTTGTTGACTTGCATGAAAAAGTGAAGCAAATTATTTGCTTAAGTCATAACTAACAAATATTTACTTTGATTTATTTATTCCATCAACATTAGCCTACAAGCAATATGAACAGTGTTGCATTGAATACTTTAAGTTTCTAGACTTGTAAGTGCTATGACTCATACTATGAGTGTGTTTGTGAGGAAGCAGGTCATTGCAGGTTGACTTCATGAGGTTGACGTAAACCCTTTTGTGGGTCGTGGTCCTCTGTAGCTCAGCTGGTAGAGCACGGCGCTTGTAACGCCAAGGTTGTGGGTTCGATCCCCGGGACCACCCATACACAAAAAAAAAAAAATAATGTATGCACACATGACTGTAAGTCGCTTTGGATAAAAGCGTCTGCTAAATGGCATATTATTATTATTTGTGGCCTCTGATGCCTGGGTGGCTCCCATCACCTCGGAGCCAGTGCTTTTAATCTGTCATGTTCAAAGGCTGGGGAGAGCTCCTGGGAAAGCACTATATTCCACTTCTCCTGTACTAATGAATGAATGTAGCCGAGGGATCGCCTCTCAATACCAATACAGAGGTAGAGGTGTAAACTGAGCATTCGGTCCATCATGACAGACTGATATGATATTATGCATGTATCTGATGTTGCCCTCATATTTAAAACATAGAATACTTATTTTTGTCTGGAGACAAGTGGGCAGTAGCCTACTGAGAAGTGGGAAGCACAGGTACAAGGACCAGTTCGTGATTGAACGCATGCAGTTCTAATGATCTTTTCCCTCTCTGTCGGATTCAGACTCCAACAGTCTCTGATTTCAAACCCAGTGTGATTCCTATAGATGTCTCGAACTGAAGAGGCAACCTGTTTCAGGATGTTAGTTCATATTTTTATTGGCAAATTGAAAGAGGAAGGAGAGAGAAATATATCTGTCACGATCGTCGATTGAAGCGGACCAAGGCGCAGCGTGATATGCGTACATCTTTTAATGAGTACTTTAAATACAAGACAACAAAACAATACGTGAAGTCCTAAGGTTAACAAACACAAACCTCTCCGGAACAAGATCCCACAAATGACAAGTGCAAAACAGGCTGCCTAAGTATGGTTCCCAATCAGAGACAACAAGCCACAGCTGCCTCTGATTGGGAACCACCCCGGCCAACATAGAAACACATGAACTAGAACAAGAACATAGAACACTAAACATAGAAACTAACACCCTGGCTCAACATATAAGAGTCCCCAGAGCCAGGGCGTGACAGTACCCCCCCCCCCCCCAAAGGCGCGGACTGCGACCGCGCCAACTAAACCCAACAGGGGAGGGGCCGGGTGGGCCCGGATCCGGCTCCGGGCGTGACCACCACTCTCTAGCTACCCCCCCGTAGCGCCCCTGGTCTGGTCCCGCTGGCTGGAGCTGGACTGGACATCGGTGGAGCGGATTGCTTAGGCTCCGGTGTGAAGCAGCTGACCGGTACCTGACCAGGCACCGGTGGAACAGGCATGGACTGTGCCGGACTGACGATGCGCACCACTGGCTTGGTGCGGGGAGCAGGAACAGGCCGGACCGGGCTGGCGACGCGCACCACTGGCTTGGTGCGGGGAGCAGGAACAGGCCGGACCGGGCTGGCGACGCGCACCACTGGCTTGGTGCGGGGAGCAGGAACAGGCCGGACCGGGCTGACGACACGCACCACAGGCTTGGTGCGGGGAGCAGGAACAGGCCGGACCGGGCTGGCGACGCGCACCACTGGCTTGGTGCGGGGAGCAGGAACAGGCCGGGCCGGTCTGGCGACGCGCACCACAGGCTTGGTGCGAGAGCAGGAACAGGCCGGACCGGGCTGGGAACACGCACCACTAACTTAGTTCGGGGAGCAGGAACGGGTTGGGCCGTACTGGGAACACGCACCACTAACTTAGTGCGGGGAGCAGGAACGGGCCGGACCGGACTGGGAACACGCACCACTAACTTAGTGCGGGGAGCAGGAACGGGTTGGGCCGTACTGGGAACACGCACCACTAACTTAGTGCGGGGAGCAGGAACGGGCCGGACCGGACTGGGAACACGCACCACTAACTTAGTGCGGGGAGCAGGAACGGGCCTGACCGTACTGGGAACACACACCACTGGCCTTGTGCGGGAATCAGGAACGGGCCGGACCGGACTGGTGACACACACCACTTGCTTGGTGCGAGGAGCGGGACTGGGTTTCCTCATAAACCTCCGCTCCCTCTGCTGGCTACTCAGTTCCTCTCGCCGTGCCTCCACACTCTCCTTCTCCCTCCTGACCAATGGCCCCCGTAACCTGGTGGCCTCCTCTCCTAGTCCACAAACTCGCCCTGTAGCTGCCTCCAGCAGCCCCGTCGTCCATGCCGTGTGCCCCCCCAAATTTTTTTATTGGGGTTGCCTCTCGCCTGTCCGACGACGGCCCGGTTGGCGCCGCTTCTCCTCTCCTGCCTGGGCATCCTCCCTCATCGCCCTCCGGTAGCGGACGGCCTCCTCCTCGGTGATCTTCCCCCAACCGAGGAGGACATCCACTAGCGTTACCTCTGGCGTTTGCTCCTGGACACGCTGCTTGGTCCTTATTTGGTGGGATCTTCTGTCACGATCGTCGATAGAAGCGGACCAAGGCGCAGCGTGATATGCGTACATCTTTTAATGAGTACTTTAAATACAAGACAACAAAACAACAAAACGATACGTGAAGTCCTAAGGTTAACAAACACAAACCTCTCCGGAACAAGATCCCACAAATGACAAGTGCAAAACAGGCTGCCTAAGTATGGTTCCCAATCAGAGACAACAAGCCACAGCTGCCTCTGATTGAGAACCACCCCGGCCAACATAGAAACACATGAACTAGAACAAAAACATAGAACACTAAACATAGAAACTAACACCCTGGCTCAACATATAAGAGTCCCCAGAGCCAGGGCGTGACAATATCTTACTGGAGATATGCATCTCAGGTGACTGGAGAAAATCGATGCATGAATCAAAACCAATACATAAATGTAACTCTTCAACTGATTATAGTCAGTTTAATTGAGTATTCAAACTTATTCTGGTCCCACTCTTATTTTTGGATGTCATAATGAGTGTATGTAGTTGGGAAATGATTCCTGGTAAAATTATCCTTGACGAAATGTATCGGCTCATAGCTCATGCTGCAGCCATAAAGCAAAGCAACACATTCACTGGGCTGGATCAATGGACACAGTCATGTTAAGAGATCTACTGTTTTATTATGTCAATATTCCATTTACATTAATAATAATAACTCAATAACATGTTCTGAACACTACAACTGTAAATAGATTGAGTAATAATTCGGAAAGTGTGGGTCACCAAACTTTACAGTTGGCACAATGCATTGGGGCAGGTAGCATTCTCCTGGCATCCGCCAGACCCAGATTCGTCCGTCGGACTGCCAGATGGTGAAGCGTGATTCATCACTCCAGAGTCCAATGGCTGCAAGCTTTACACCACTCCAGCCGACGCTTGGCATTGCGCATGGTGATCTTAGGCTTGTGTGCGACTGCTCGGCCATGGAAACCCATTTCATGAAGCTCCCGACGAACAGGTCTTGTGCTGACGTTGCTTCCAGAGGCAGTTTGGACCCCTGCCCTAGCAGATCTATTCAACATGTCTTTAACGACTTGTGAAATACCTTTTGTATGGAAATGTGCCTGAGTGACCCCTCTTCATAAAGCTGGTAAATAACTATAGTTCTATATCAGTAATCTGTTCAATAGCAAAATTCTTTGAGAAATTAATACATTCCCAAATGTGTCAGTACCTAGATACATTTAATTTAATTTCACCCTTTCAATCTGGTTTTAGACCCAACCATTCTACCACTACAGCATTAGTGAAACTTACTAATTATATACATTCTTCATCTGACCAAAGCAAACTAACTGGTGCCATCTTTAGTGATTTATCAAAAGCATCATTCTATCTTACTAGGAAAACTTGAACAACAACAGCGCCGGAGAAGATGGCTGCCGTTTTACAGCCCTCTAACCAATTGTACTATTATGTGTGTTTTTCCGCGTTATTTGTAATTTATTTTGTACATAATGTTTCTGCCATCGTCTCTTATAACCAAAAAGAGCTTCTGGATATCAGGACAGCGATTACTCACCTCGTATTGGACGAATATTTTTTCTTCAACGAGGCGGCCGCGAAGGATATCATACAGACCCGACAAGGCCCAAATCCCCGTCATTCACGTGAGGAAGAGACGGAGATATCGTGGACGTAGATCGGGGTGCCTTGTAAGGATCCGACGGCGAGCGAGTAAACTGCCTCTTCCATCAATCCTATTAGCCAACGTTCAATCTTTTGAAAATAAAGTGGACGACTTAAGATTACGGTTATCCTACCAACGGGACATTAAAAACTGTAATATCTTATGTTTCACCGAGTCGTGGCTGAACGACGACAATGATAACATTCAGCTAGCAGGCTATACGCTACATCGGCAGGACAGAACGGCTGACTCCGGTAAGACAAGGGGTGGCGGTCTGTGTATATTTGTAAACAACAGCTGGTGCACAAAATCAAATACTAAGGAAGTCTCGAGGTTTTGCTCGCCTGAGGTAGAGTATCTTATGATAAGCTGTAGACCACACTATTTACCAAGAGAGTTTTCATCTATATTTTTCATAGCTGTCTATTTACCACCACAAACCAATGCTGGCATTAAGATTGCACTGAATGAGTTGTACAAGGCCATTAATCAACAGGAAAACGCTCATCCAGATGCAGCGCTCCTAGTGGCCGGGGACTTTAATGCAGGGAAACTTAAATCCGTTCTACCTAATTTCTACCAGCATGTTAAATGTGCAACCAGAGGGAAAAAAACTCTAGACCACCTTTACTCCACACACAGAGACGCATACAAAGCTCTCCCTCGCCCTCCATTTGGCAAATCTGACCATAACTCTATCCTCCTGATTCCTGCTTATAAGCAAAAACTAAAGCAGGAAGCACCAGTGACTCGGTTAATAAAAAAGTGGTCAGATGACGCAGATGCTAAGCTACAGGACTGTTTTGCTAGCACAGACTGGAACATGTTCCGGGATTCTTCAGACAGCATTGAGGAGTACACCACATCAGTCACTGGCTTTATCAATAAGTGCATCGATGATGTCGTCCCCACAGTGACCGTACGTACATACCCCAACCAGAAGCCATGGATTACAGGAAACATCCGCACTGAGCTAAAGGGTAGAGCTGCCGCTTTCAAGGAACGGGACTCTAACCCGGACGCTTATAAGAAATCCCGCTATGACCTCCGACGAACCATCAAACAGGCAAAGAGTCAATACAGGTCTAAGATTGAATCGTACTACACTGGCTCTGACGCTCGTCGGATGTGGCAGGGCTTGAAAACTATTACAGACTACAAAGGGAAGCACAGACGCGAGCTGCCCAGTGACACAAGCCTACCAGACGAGCTAAACCACTTCTATGCTCGCTTCGAGGCAAGCAACACTGAAGCATGCATGAGAGCACCAGCTGTTCCGGATGACTATGTGATCACGCTCTCCGTAGCCGATGTGAGTAAGACTTTTAAGCAGGTCAACATTCACAAGGCCGCAGGGCCAGACGGATTACCAGGACGTGTACTCCGAGCATGTGCTGACCAACTGGCAAGTGTCTTCACTGACATTTTCAACATGTCCCTGACTGAGTCTGTAATACCAACATGTTTCAAGCAGACCACCATAGTCCCCGTGCCCAAGGACTCTAAGATAACTTGCCTAAATGACTACCGACCCGTAGCACTGACGTCTGTAGCCATGAAGTGCTTTGAAAGGCTGGTCATGGCTCACATCAACAGCATTATCCCAGAAACCCTAGACCCACTCCAATTTGCATACCGCCCCAACAGATCCACAGATGATGCAATCTCTATTGCACTCCACACTGCCCTTTCCCACCTGGACAAGAGGAACACCTATGTGAGAATGCTATTCATTGACTACAGCTCAGCATTCAACACCATAGTGCCCTCTAAGCTCATCACTAAGCTAAGGATCCCGGGACTAAACACCTCCCTCTGCAACTGGATCCTGGACTTCCTGACGGGCCGCCCCCAGGTGGTAAGGGTAGGTAACAACACATCTGCCACACTGATCCTCAACACGGGGGCCCCTCAGGGGTGCGTGCTCAGTCCCCTCCTGTACTCTCTGTCCACCCATGACTGCATGGCCAGGCACGACTCCAACACCATCATTAAGTTTGCCGACGACACAACAGTGGTAGGCCTGATCACCGACAACGATGAGACAGCCTATAGGGAGGAGGTCAGAGATTTGGCCGTGTGGTGCCAGGACAACAACCTCTCCCTCAACGTGACCAAGACAAAGGAGATGATTGTGGACTACAGGAAAAAAAAGAGGACTGAGCACGCCCCCATTCTCATCGACGGGGCTGTAGTGGAACAGGTTGAGAGCTTCAAGTTCCTTGGTGTCCACATCACCAACGAACTATCATGGTCCAAACACACCAAGACAGTCGTGAAGAGGGCACGACAAAGCCTATTCCCCCTCAGGAGACTAAAAGATTTGGCATGGGTCCTCAGATCCTCAAAAAATTCTACAGCTGCACCATCGAGAGCATCCTGACTGGTTGCATCACCGCCTGGTATGGCAACTGCTTGGCCTCCGACCGCAAGGCACTACAGAGGGTAGTGCGTACGGCCCAGTACATCACTGGGGCAAAGCTTCCTGCCATCCAGGACCTCTATACCAGGCGGTGTCAGAGGAAGGCCCTCAAAATTGTCAAAGACTCCAGCCACCCTAGTCATAGACTGTTCTCTCTGCTACCGCACGGCAAGCGGTACCGGAGTGCCAAGTCTAGGTCCAAAAGACTTCTCAACAGCTTCTACCCCCAAGCCATAAGACTCCTGAACAGCTAATCATGGCTACCCGGACTATTTGCACTGCCCCCCCACCCCATCCTTTTTACGCTGCTGCTACTCTGTTAAGTATTTATGCATAGTCACTTTAACTCTACCCACATGTACATATTACCTCAACTACCTCAACTAGCCGGTGCCCCCGCACATTGACTCTGCAACGGTACCCCCCTGTATATATAGCCTCCCTACTGTCACTTTATTTTACTTCTGCTCTTTTTTTTTTTCTCAACACTTTTTTTGTTGTTGTTTTATTTTGACTTTTTTTTGTTTAAAATAAATGCACTGTTGGTTAAGGGCTGTAAGTAAGCATTTCACTGTAATGTCTGCACCTGTTGTATTCGGCGCATGTGACCAATAACATTTGATTTGATTTGATTTTGATTAGATAATATTGGTTTCACTAACAGATCACTAAACTGGTTCCATGCATCTTAGCAATCGAAAACAATGTGTTTTCATAGAAGGACACAAATCACATCTTCTTGGACTCAGTAGAGGAGTACATCAATGTTCAGTATTGCCCCCCCTGCTTTTCTCTATATTCAGAAATGAATTGCCTCTAATTTGTCAGAATACACATTATCACTTACTGTGTATGCTGGTGATAGTGCTCTATACTTCAGGTTAAAATATTCTGCAGATACAAGCAACTCTCCAAGATGATTTTAACACTTTACAAAAATGGTTTCTAGCAAATAATTTGGTTTTAAATCAAACAAGTCTAATATCATGCAGTAGCGGTGTTTGGGTAAAATCACTGGAGAAGCCAAGCCAGGGAAAAAAAAGCCATATTACAACCTATGTGTTGTGATAATTGCGTTGTTTTCTCTTTTTTTAGTTCATATGCCTTGATACAGTGATACATAGGCCTAAGTCTGAGACAATAAGAAGACACAGTGGAAGAATACCACACCTTTGTTTCATCACAAACCGTAGAGCAACATCTGTCACGTCTCAGAGTCCAAAAAGCATATTGAATGTAAAAAACAATTACATGTCTTACAGCATGGTCAATCAAGTTAATGTTACCGACATTTTCGGACTACTAAACAACTATTGATTTAGAACACCTGAGAGTTACCGCAAGTCACAAAGAAAACAGGAGCTGCCTCCACTATTCAAGCACCATTTCAACTTCAACATTTCAACATCATCAAATCACCTATGCTTAGTCTAATACAGCGACAACTAAAAGATTCCAAAAACAATTTAGTCCAATCAAAGTAAGCTAAATATAATTCTAATAAAATGATAGTCGTCAAGTGCCGAATACAACAGACCTTACCTAAAGGACAAATAGTAACACAATTACATAACACTAACAAGTCTATATACAAGGGGTACTGGTACTGAGTCAATGTGCAGGGGTACGGGTTAGTCGAGGTAATTGAGCTAATATGTACATGTAGGTAGGGGTAAAGTGACTATGCATAGATAATAAACAGAGAGTAGAAAATCAAATCAAATCACATTTTATTTGTCACATACACGTGTTTAGCAGATGTTATAGCGGGTGTAGCGAAATGCTTGTGCTTCTACAGTGGGGAAAAAAAGTATTTAGTCAGCCACCAATTGTGCAAGTTCTCCCACTTAAAAAGATGAGAGAGGCCTGTAATTTTCATCATAGGTACACGTCAACTATGACAGACAAATTGAGAGAAAAAAAAACAGAAAATCACATTTGTAGGATTTTTAATTAATTTATTTGCAAATTATGGTGGAAAATAAGTATTTGGTCACCTACAAACAAGCAAGATTTCTGGCTCTCACAGACCTGTAACTTCTTCTTTAAGAGGCTCCTCTATCCTCCACTCGTTACCTGTATTAATGGCACCTGTTTGAACTTGTTATCAGTATAAAAGACACCTGTCCACAACCTCAAACAGTCACACTCCAAACTCCACTATGGCCAAGACCAAAGAGCTGTCAAAGGACACCAGAAACAAAATTGTAGACCTGCACCAGGCTGGGAAGACTGAATCTGCAATAGGTAAGCAGCTTGGTTTGAAGAAATCAACTGTGGGAGCAATTATTAGGAAATGGAAGACATACAAGACCACTGATAATCTCCCTCGATCTGGGGCTCCACGCAAGATCTCACCCCGTGGGGTCAAAATGATCACAAGAACGGTGAGCAAAAACCCCAGAACCACACGGGGGGACCTAGTGAATGACCTGCAGAGAGCTTGGACCAAAGTAACAAAGCCTACCATCAGTAACACACTACGCCGCCAGGGACTCAAATCCTTCAGTGCAAGACGTGTCCCCCTGCTTAAGCCAGTACATGTCCAGGCCCGTCTGAAGTTTGCTAGAGTGCATTTGGATGATCCAGAAGAGGATTGGGAGAATGTCATATGGTCAGATGAAACCAAAATATAACTTTTTGGTAAAAACTCAACTCGTCGTGTTTGGAGGACAAAGAATGCTGAGTTGCATCCAAAGAACACCATACCTACTGTGAAGCATGGGGGTGGAAACATCATGCTTTGGGGCTGTTTTTCTGCAAAGGGACCAGGACGACTGATCTAAAGGAAAGAATGAATGGGGCCATGTATCGTGAGATTTTGAGTGAAAACCTCCTTCCATCAGCAAGGGCATTGAAGATGAAACGTGGCTGGATCTTTCAGCATGACAATGATCCCAAACACACCGCCCGGGCAACGAAGGAGTGGCTTCATAAGAAGCATTTCAAGGTCCTAGAGTGGCCTAACCAGTCTCCAGATCTCAACCCCGTAGAAAATCTTTGGAGGGAGTTGAAAGTCCGTGTTGCCCAGCGACAGCCCCAAAACATCACTGCTCTAGAGGAGATCTGCATGGAGGAATGGGCCAAAATACCAGCAACAGTGTGTGAAAACCTTGTGAAGACTTACAGAAAACGTTTGACCTGTGTCATTGCCAACAAAGGGTATATAACAAAGTATTGAGAAACTTTTGTTATTGACCAAATACTTATTTTCCACCATAATTTGCAAATAAATTCATAAAAAATCCTACAATGTGATTTTCTGGATTTTGTTTCCTCATTTTGTCTGTCATAGTTGACGTGTACATATGATGAAAATTACAGGCCTCTCTCATCTTTTTAAGTGGGAGAACTTGCACAATTGGTGGCTGACTAAATACTTTTTTTCCCCACTGTACCTCCGACAGTGCAGTAATATCTAACAAGTAATATCTAACAATTTCACAACATATACCCAATACACACAAAACTAGTAAGGAATGGGATTTAAGAATATATACATATATGGACTACTAATGACAGAGCGGCATGGACTAAGATACAGTAGAATATTATAGAATAGAATGCAGTATATACATATGAGATGAGTAGTGCAAGATATGTAAACATTATTAAAGTGACTAGTGTTCCATTTCATAAAGTGGCCAGTGATTTCAATAGGCAGCAGCAGCCTCTAATGTGCTAGTGATGGCTATTTAACAGTCTGATGGCCTTGAGATAGTAGCTTTTTCATTCTCTCGGTCCCAGCATTGATGCACCTGTACTGACCTCGCCTTCTGGATGATAGCGGGGTGAACAGGCAGTGGCTCGGGTGGTTGATGTCCTTGATGATCTTTTTGGCCTTCCTGTGACATCGGGTGCTGTATGTGTCTTGGAGGGCGGGTAGTTTGCCCCCGGTAATGCGTTCGGCAGACCGCACCACCCTCTGGAGAGCCCTGTGGTTGTGGGCGGTGCAGTTGTCGTACCAGGCGGTGATACAGCCCGACAGGATGCTCTCAATTGTGCATCTGTAAAAGTTTGTGAGGGTTTTAGGTGCTAAGCCGAATTTCTTCAGCCTCCTGAGGTTGAAGAGGCTCTGTTGCACCTTCTTCACTACACTGTCTGCGTGGGTGGACCATTTCAGTTTGTCAGTGATGTGTACGCCAAAGAACTTGAAGCTTTCCACCTTCTCCACTGCGGTCCCGTCGATGAGGATAGGGGGGTGCACCCTCTGCTGTTTCCTGAAGTCCACGATCATCTCCTTTGTTTTGTTAATGTTGAGTGAGAGGTTATTTTCCTGGCACCACACTCCCAGAGCCCTCACCTCCTCTCTGTAGGCGGTCTCGTCATTGTTGGTAATCAAGCCTACGACTGTTGTGTCGTCTGCAAACTTAATGATTGAGTTGGAGGCGTGCTTGGCCACGCAGTCATGGGTGAACAGGGAGTACAGGAGGGGGCTGAGCACGCACCCTTGTGGGGCCCCAGTGTTGATGATCAGCGAAGTGGAGATGTTGTTTCCTACCTTCACCACCTGGGGGCGGCCCTTCAGGAAGTCCAGGACCCCGTTGCACAGGGTGGGGTTCAGACCCAGGGCCTCAAGCTTAATGATGAGCTTGGAGGGTACTATGGTGTTGAATGCTGAGCTATACTCAATGAACAGCATTCTTACATAGGTATTCCTCTTGTCCAGATGGGATACGGCAGTGTGCAGTGTGATGGCGATTGCATCGTCTGTGGATCTATTGGGGTGGTATGCAAATTGGAGTGGGTCTAGGGTGACAGGTAAGGTAGAGGTGATATGATCCTTGACTAGTCTCTCAAAGCACTTCATAATAATAATAATAATAATAATAATATGCCATTTAGCAGACGCTTTTATCCAAAGCGACTTACAGTCATGCGTGCATACATTTTTGTGTATGGGTGGTCCCAGGGTTCGAACCCACTACCTTGGCGTTACAAGCGCCGTGCTCTACCAGCTGAGCTACAGAGGTGAGTGCTACAGAGCGATAGTCATTTAGTTCAGTTACCTTTGCTTTCTTGGGTACAGGAACAATGGTGGCCATCTTGAAGCATGTGGGAACAGCAGACTGGGAAAGGGAGAGATTGAATATGTCCGTAAACACACCAGCCAGCTGGTCTGCGCATGCTCTGAGGACGCGGCTAGGGATGCCGTCTGGGCCGGCAGCCTTGCGGGGGTTAACATGCTTAAACGTCTTAATCACGTCGGCCATGGAGAAGGAGAGGCCACAGTCCTTGGTAGTGGGCCTCGTCAGTGGCACTGTGTTATCCTCAAAGCGGGCGAAGAAGGTGTTTAGCTTGTCTGGAAGCGAGACGTCGGTGTCGGCGACGTGGCTGGTTTTCCTTTTGTAGTCCGTGATTGTCTGTAGACCCTGCCACAAACGTCTTGTGTCTGAGCCGTTGAATTGCGACTCCACTTTGTCTTTATACTGATGTTTTGCCAGTTTAATTGCCTTGCGGATTGAGTAGCTACACTGTTTGTATTCTGCCATATTCCCAGTCACCTTGCCATGGTTGAATGCGGTGGTTCGCGCTTTCAGATTTGCGCGAATGCTGCCATCTATCCACGGTTTCTGGTTAGGGTAGGTTTTAATAGTCACAGTGGGCACAACATCACCTATACACTTCCTGATAAACTGGAACCCGGAACATATCCCAGTCCCTCTGTAGCGCCTTGCGCCATGTGGCTGTCCATGGTACTGATTTCTGTGTGTGTGTGTGTAGGTGTGTGTGTGTGTGTGTGTGTGTACAGTGGCTTGCGAAAGTATTCACCCCCCTTGGCATTTTTCCTATTTTGTTGCCTTACATCCTGGAATTAAAATGAATTTTTTGGGGGTTTGTATCATTTGATTTACAAAACATGCCTATCACTTTGAAGATGCAAAATATTTTTTATTGTGAAACAAACAAGAAATAAAACAAAAAAACAGAAAACTTGAGTGTGCAAAACTATTCACCCCCCCAAGTCAATACTTTGTAGAGCCACCTTTTGCAGCAATTACAGCTGCAAGTCTCTTGGGGTATGTCTCTATAAGCTTGGCACATCTAGCCACTGGGATTTTTGGTTCATTCTTCAAGGCAAAACTGCCTCAGCTCCTTCAAGTTGGATGGGTTCCACTGGTGTACAGCAATCTTTAAGTCATACCACATATTCTCAATTGGATTGAGGTCTGGGCTTTGACTAGGCCATTCCAATACATTTAAATGTTTCCCCTTAAACCACTCGGGTGTTGCTTTAGCAGTATGCTTAGGGTCATTGTCCTGCTGGAAGGTGAACCTCCGTCCCAGTCTCAAATCTCTGGAAGACTGAAACAGGTTTCCCTCAAGAATTTCCCTGTATTTAGCGCCATCCATCATTCCTTCAATTCTGACCAGTTTCCCAGTCCCTGCCGATGAAAAACATCCCCGCATGATGGTGTTCTCGGGGTGATGAGAGGTGTTGGGTTTGCGCCAGACATAGCATTTTCCTTGATGGCCAAAAAGCTCAATTTTAGTCTCATCTGACCAGAGTACCTTCTTCCATATATTTGGGGAGTCTCCCACATGCCTTTTTGGTGAACACCAAACGTGTTTGCTTATTTCTTTCTTTAAGCAATGGCTTTTTTTCTGGCCACTCTTCCGTAAAGCCCAGCTCTGTGGAGTGTACGGCTTAAAGTGGTCCTTTGGACAGATACTCCAATCTCCGCTGTGGAGCTTTGCAGCTCCTTCAGGATTATCTTTGGTCTCTTTGTTGCCTCTCTGATTAATGCCCTCCTTTGGTCCGTGAGTTAGGATGGGCGGCCCTCTCTTGGCAGGTTTGTTGTGGTGCCATATTCTTTCCATTTTCTAATAATGGATTTAATGGTGCCCCGTGGGATGTTCAAAGTTTCGGATATTTTTTTATAACCCAACCCTGATCTGTACTTCCCCACAACTTTGTCCCTGACCTGTTTGGAGAGCTCCTTGGTCTTCATGGTGCCGCTTGCTTGGTGGTGCCCCTTGCTTAGTGGTGTTGCAGACTCTGGGGCCTTTCAGAACAGGTGTATATATACTGAGATCATGTGACAGATCATGTGACACTTAGATTGCACACAGGTGGACTTTATTTAACTAATTATGTGACTTCTGAAGGTAATTGGTTGCTCCAGATCTTATTTAGGGGCATCATAGCAAAGGGGGTGAATACATATGCACGCACCACTTTTCCATAATTTATTTTTTAGAATTCTTTGAAACAAGTACTTTTTTTCATTTCACTTCACCAATTTGGACTATTTTGTGTATGTCCATTAAATGAAATCCAAATAAAAATCCATTTAAATTACAGGTTGTAATGAAACAAAATAGGAAAAACGGCAAGGGGGATAATACTTTTGCAAGGCACTGTATGTGTGTGGGTAAGTGATGTGGTTAGTTGGAGTGAAGCCAAATCCAAACTGGCTTCCCTTTACTCTTTTTTTTGGTGTGCCAGGACCATTCACAGTTGAGCTCACTCAGTTTACGTCAATGCTGATTGGCTATTATTGCATAATTTTTTATCAAGGGAGGCAAAATGCTTGCTGGCTTCCCTTGCAATCAATGCTATGGGCAATATCATCCTCTTTTTGACCAGACAGCATCAGATAGATTGGCTACACATACAGCGACAGAGGGGCACTGTTTCTCTTCACCACGAGGCCAATGGTGACTTTAAAACTGTTACATCGTTTATTGGTTGTGATAGGAGACAACTGAGGATGGATCAACAACATTGTGGTTACTCCATGATACCAACCTAAATTACACAGTGAAAAGATGGATGCCTGTACAGAATACAAATATTCCAAAACATGCATCCTGGTTTGCAATAAGGTGTTAGGCCTACTGCTGCTAGGTAGCTCTCTCTCTGCTCTTCCCCTCCCCTCTGTTTGTCCTTGATTGCAGGAGTGAAGTCTGGTGTGCGGGAGTCAGGGTTCCAGCTGCAGCTCATTCACCATAATCACCTCAGCCCTTTAAGACCCGGTCAAACTTGCCACTCATCGTCAGATCATAGTCAAGACAACCATATATTTGGAACCTGACTCCTGCCTCCGCTTCACTCCTGCCACCACCATCCTGCTCTCCACTATCGGACCTCTCCTTTGGACTCCCCACGGACACTAGGACATTACGGTACCACAC
The DNA here is from genome assembly GCF_020615455.1 of Coregonus clupeaformis. Taxonomy (NCBI): domain Eukaryota; kingdom Metazoa; phylum Chordata; class Actinopteri; order Salmoniformes; family Salmonidae; genus Coregonus; species Coregonus clupeaformis. The sequence continues at coordinate 36,094,724 of NC_059203.1, read as the reverse complement.
CTGCCCTGACCTGGATCTGTACCCTCACTGTAACCTGGACTTGCTCTTCCCCATTTATTGGAAACCTGGACTATTGAACATTATAATAAACCTGTTAAAACTTCTCTGGCTTGGTGTACTTGTCTGCATTTGGGTTCTATCCAGTTAAATCATAACAGTATGATCTGAACAACATGAACCCAGCAGACAGTAGCTCGGATACCACCCCAGAGTGCACTCAAATTTGGACTGCCATAGCCAATCAGGGCATTTTACTTGGCCGACATGATACCCTGTTTAAGACGATTGCTGAGGACAGTCAGGTGCTGCTTAATCAGGTTCAATTACTCACCAATCAAGTGTCTGCCCTTACTACCCCTTCAGCCCAGATCAGAGAGCCTTTTGTTCCTGCTCCAGAGCGCTATGACGGGAACATGGGAACCTGTGGCGAGTTTTTGACTCAATGCTCGTTAGTGTTTGAACAACAGCCCCTCACCTACGCCTCAGAAAGAGCCCGTATTGCCTACCTTATCAACTCTACTAGCGGTTCCGCTCGTGCCTGGGGATCCGCGGTCTGGGAGAGTCAGTCGGACATTTGCAACGTTTACGTGGCCTTCACCACGGAGATGAGGAAGGTTTTTGACCACCCCGTACGAGGCAAGGAGGCTGCGAAACGGTTGTTTTCTCTTCGGCAGGGGGTTCGTAGTGTGGCGGAGATGGCAGTGGAGTTTCGGACTTTAGCAGCAGTGAGTGGTTGGAATGACGAGGCATTACAAGGAGTGTTCATCAATGCTTTGTCTGAGACTTTAAAGGATGAATTGGTGTCATATGATGAATCGCCTACGCTGGATAATCTTATTTCACTCACTATCAGGTTGGATAATCGGATTCGGGAGCGCCGCCGGGAGAGGAGTGTCTGTCATCAACAAACTCCTCCCTGCATCTTCCCTACGGAGAAAGCCGTGTCTTCCCGAGTCGATACGAGGAGCACTGAACCCGAAGCCATGGAGGTGGGTCGGGTACGGTTGTCCTCAGAGGAGCGTGCACGTCGTATTCAGGCTCGGGTCTGCCTGTATTGTGGAGAAGCTGGTCATTTCGTTCCTTCCTGCCCAGTTCGTCCGGGAAAAGGCCCGGCTCATCATTAATGGGAGAAGTTTTGGTGAGCCGAGCAGCGGATTCTTCCTCTTCTCCCCGCATTCTGCTCCAGGCATCCCTCCAGTGGCAGTCTCAGAATTTCTCGGTTAGTGCGCTGATTGACTCTGGTGCCGACCGAAAGCTTTTTGGATAGAGAGTGGGCTCAACAGATGGATTTGGAGACTGTTCCTATGGACTGTCCGCTGCAGGCTAAGGGTCTAAATGGACAATTGTTGACCCGTATTACCCATCAGACTGTTCCTGTGTGTCTTAGAGTGTCGGGAAATCATCAGGAGAACATTCAATTCCATATTATCGACTGCCCACAGACCCCCTGGTCCTTGGTATCCCCTGGCTCATAAGACACAATCCACACATTGATTGGGTGACAGGTAGCATTGTTTCATGGAGCACTTTTTGTCATGTGAATTGTTTGTGTTCTGCTCAGACTCCTGCCAGTACTGTGCCTCAACCTCCACTGGAGTCCATGGATCTTTCTGCTGTTCCTGACGCGTATCATGACCTGGCATCCGTTTTCTGCAAACACAGAGCTACTTCTCTTCCTCCTCACCGGCCTTATGACTGCGCCATTGACCTCCAGCCAGGAGCCCGCTCCCCAGCAGTCGCCTGTACAATCTCTCCCGGCCGGAGACGGAGGCTATGGAGAACTACATTCGGGACTCCTTGGCGGCAGGTATTATGCGTCCTTCCTCGTCACCTGTAGGAGCAGGATTCTTTTTTGTTGCTAAGAAGGATAAGACCCTCAGACCCTGTATTGATTACCGTGGACTTAACAATATCACCATTAAGAACAAGTATTCTCTGCCTTTGATTAATTCTGCTTTTCCCCTCCTTCATGGTGCTACCATCTTTACGAAACTTGATCTACGAAATGCGTATCACCTGGTGCGCATTCGTAAGGGTGATGAATGGAAGACTGCCTTCAACACACCCTTGGGACATTTTGAGTATCTGGTCATGCCTTTTGGTTTGTCTAATGCCCCTGCTGTTTTTCAGGCACTCGTGAATGATGTCCTTCGGGACATGTTGAATCGTTTTGTTTTTGTCTATCTGGATGATATCCTGATTTTCTCAGAGTCCTCCCAGGAACATGAACTACATGTGCGCCAGGTGTTGCAAAGGTTGTTGGAGAACAAACTATTTGTGAAGATGGAGAAATGTGAATTTCATGTGTCTGAGACCTCTTTTTGGGTTACATAATCGCTCAGGGGGAGTTGCGGATGGACCCAGCTAAGATCTCTGCAGTCACGGACTGGCCAGCCCCCTCCACCCGCAAACAACTTCAACGATTCCTGGGGTTTGCGAACTTCTACAGGAGGTTCATCAAGGACTACAGCCGCATTGCGGCACCACTCACCGCTCTCACCTCCATCTCACTACCGTTCGCTTGGAATGAAGGGGGCCGAATCAGCGTTCGAAGAACTGAAACATCGCTTCGCCTCGGCTCCCATTCTGATGCAGCCGGACACAGACCGCCAGTTTGTCGTGGAGGTGGATGCATCCGACACTGGGGTAGGTGCGGTTTTGTCACAACGTTTTCCTGAAGATAACAAACTGCATCCCTGTGCTTTTCTTTCACGGAAGCTTTCTCAGGCAGAGAGGAATTATGATGTTGGCAATCGTGAACTGCTCGCCGTTAAGCTGGCTCTCGAGGAGTGGCGGCATTGGTTGGAGGGGGCGGAACAACCCTTCATCGTTTGGACGGATCACAAGAATCTGGCATACATCCAGTCAGCTAAGCAGCTCAATCCCCGTCAAGCCAGGTGGGCACTATTTTTTGGGAGATTCAATTTTTCTCTGTCTTACCGTCCTGGGTCACGCAACGTCAAGCCTGACGCCCTGTCTCGTGTTCATTCTGCTGTTGATACTGGTAGTAACCCTGAACCCATCTTGCCTCCTACCTGCAGTATTGCGGCCATTACATGTGACATCGAAGGGATTGTTAGACAGGCTCAACATCATCAAGCTGACCCTGGGAGCGGTCCTCCTAACCGGTTGTTTGTCCCTGAGTCTGTTCGCTCCCAGGTACTTCAGTGGGCTCACTCGTCTCCCCTTACCTGTCACCCTGGAGTTACTCGGACCCTTGACTTTGTGCGACGGAAGTTCTGGTGGCCCAGGATGGAGGCGGACACTCGAGCCTTCATTGCTGCTTGTACGGTCTGTGCACGAAGTAAGAACTCCACCCAGGCCAGCGCTGGTCATCTACGACCTCTGCCAATACCCAGTCGGCCCTGGTCCCACATTGCTTTGGATTTTGTCACTGGACTTCCCCCTCGTCTGGAAAGACTGTCATTCTTACTGTGATTGATCGTTTTTCTAAGTTTGCTCATTTTTGGCCCTACCTAAACTGCCCACTGCCAGAGAGACGGCTGATATTTTGGTTGAACATGTGTTCCGCTCTCATGGTCTGCCCACTGATATTGTCTCCGACAGGGGTCCCCAGTTTGTCTCCCAGGTATGGAAAGCTTTCTGTAAAGCTTTGGGCATCACATCCAGCCTGTCCTCTGGATATCACCCCCAGACCAACGGGCAAGCCGAGAGAGCGAACCAGGAGATGGAGACCGCTCTCCGCTGTGTCACAGGGTCTAACCCTGGGTCTTGGAGCTCCATGCTCCCCTGGGTGGAATATGCTCATAACACCTTGACTAACGCTTCCTCTGGTTTGTCTCCCTTTCTGTGTGCTCTGGGTTATCAACCTCCCCTGTTCCCTTCTCAAGAGAGGGAACTGGCGGTACCCTCGGTGCAGTCCCACATGCGCCGCTGCTTCAAGGTCTGGAGGAAGGCCAGGGTAGCTCTGTCCCGAGCTTCGTCATACATGCAGAGGCAAGCCAACCGTCACCGGTCCCAGGCTCCCGGTTACTCTCCTGGTCAAGAGGTATGGCTTAAGTCACGTGATCTTCCATTGAAAGTAGAATCTAAGAAGATGGCGCCGCGTTTTATAGGACCGTTCAAGATACTGTCTATTGTTAACCCCTGCGCGGTTAAGCTACAGCTTCCTGCCTCCCTACGGGTTCATTCCACTTTTCATGTATCCCAGATCAAGCCTGTGTCTGTCAGCCCTCTGTGCCCGCCCTCTCGTCCCCTCCTCCGCCCCGGATCGTGGGTGGGGGTCCTGTCTACACTGTCCGGCGACTTCTGGATGTTCGCCGCCGGGGTCGTGGTTTCCATTACCTGGTGGATTGGGAGGGTTATGGTCCTGAGGAACGTTCCTGGGTGCCCAGGAGCTTCATTGTGGATCCTGCTCTGGTCCGTGAATTTCATCGGGTTACATCCCGATAAACCCTGTCGGCCGCCAGGTGGCGTCCGTAGAGGGGGGGTACTGTTAGGCCTACTGCTGCTAGGTAGCTCTCTCTCTGCTCTTCCCCTCCCCTCTGTTTGTCCTTGATTGCAGGAGTGAAGTCTGGTGTGCGGGAGTCAGGGTTCCAGCTGCAGCTCATTCACCATAATCACCTCAGCCCTTTAAGACCCGGTCAAACTTGCCACTCATCGTCAGATCATAGTCAAGACAACCATATATTTGGAACCTGACTCCTGCCTCCGCTTCACTCCTGCCACCACCATCCTGCTCTCCACTATCGGACCTCTCCTTTGGACTCCCCACGGACACTAGGACATTACGGTACCACACCTGCCCTGACCTGGATCTGTACCCTCACTGTAACCTGGACTTGCTCTTCCCCATTTATTGGAAACCTGGACTATTGAACATTATAATAAACCTGTTAAAACTTCTCTGGCTTGGTGTACTTGTCTGCATTTGGGTTCTATCCAGTTAAATCATAACATAAGGCACTAAAGTAAAACTGCAACAAACAAAAAAATCCTGATCACGCTCTCCGTAGCCAGCAAGACCTTTAAACATGTCAACATTCACAAGGCCACGGGGCCAGACGGATTGCCAGGACTTGTACTCCGAGCATGCGCGGACCAACTGGCAAGTGTCTTCACTGACATTTTCAACCTCTCCCTGACCGAGTCTGTAATAACTACATGTTTTAAGCAGACCACCAGTATGGTGCCCAAGAAAGCGAAAGTAACCTGCCTAAATGACTTCCGCCCCGTAGCACTCACATCGGTAGCCATGAAGTGCTTTGAAAGGCTGGTCATGGCTCACATCAACACTATCATCCCGGAAACCCTAGACCCACTCCAATTCGCATACCGCCCCAACCTATCCACAGATGACGTAATCTCAATCGCACTCCACATTACCCTTTCCCATCTGGACAAAAGGAACACCTATGTGAGAATGCTGTTCATTGACTACAGCTCAGCGTTCAACACCATAGTGCCCACAAAGCTCATCACTAAGCTAAGGACTCTGGGACTAAACACCTCCTTCCTGACAGGCCGCTCACAGGTGATAATGGTAGGCATCAACACATCTGCCACGCTGATCCTCAACACGGGGGCCCCTCAGAGGTGCGTGCTTAGTCCCTTCCTGTACTCCCTGTTCACCCACGACTGCGTGGCCAAGCACAACTCCAACACCATCATTACGTTTGCTGACCACACAACAGTGGTAGGCCTGATCACCGACAACGATGAGACAGCCTATAGGGAGGCGGTCAGAGACCAGGCAGTGTGGTCCTAGGACAACAGCCTCTCCCTCAACGTGAGCAAGACAAAGGAGCTGATCATGGACTACAGGAAAAGGAGGGCCTAATACGCCCCCATTCACATCGACGGGGCTGTAGTGGAGCAGGTCGAGAGTTTCAAGTTCCTTGGTGTCCACATCACCAACAAACTATCATGGTCCAAACACACCAAGACAGTCGTGAAGAGGGCACGACAACACCTTTCCCCCTCATGAGACTGAAAAGATTTGGCATGGGTCCCCAGATCCTCAAAAGGTTCTACAGCTGCACCATCGAGAGCATCCTGACCGGTTGTATCACTCCCTGGTATGGCAACTGCTCGGCATCCGACCATAAGGCGCTACAGAGGGTAGTGCGTACGGCCCAGTACATCACTGGGGCCAAGCTTCCTGCCACCCAGAACCTATATACTAGGCAGTGTCAGAGGAAGGCCCAAGAAATTGTCAAAGACTCCATCACCGAAGTCATAGACTGTTCTCTCTGCTACCGCACGGCAAGCGGTACCGGAGTGCCAAGTCTAGGTCCAAAAGGCTCCTTAACAGCTTCTACCCGCAAGCCATAATACTACTGAACAATTAATAAAATGGCCACCCAGACTATTTACAGTGACCCCCCCTCCCCCTTTGTTTTACACTGCTGCTACTCGCTGTTTATTATCTATGCATAGTCACTTTACCCCTACCTACATGTACAAATTACCTCGACTAATCTGTACCCCCGATCATTGACTCTGTACCGATACCCCCTATATATAGCCTCGTTATTGTTATTTTATTGTGTTACTTTTTTTGTTACTTTTCTTTTTACTTTAGTTTATTTAGTAAATATTTTCTTAACTCTATTTCTTGAACTGCATTGTTGGTTAAGGGCTTGTAAGTAAGCATTTCACGGTAAGGTCTACACCTGTTGACTAGGGAGGGTTGTTTTTGGATACAAATAAACAGAATAGCACTAAGTGCAGACAAAATCCTAAAGGAAAACCTGGTTCAGTCTGCTTTCCAACAGACACTGGGAGAGAAATTACCCTTTCAGCAGGACAATAACCTAAAACACAAGGCCAAATATACACTGGAGTTGCTTACCAAGACGACATTGAATGTTCCTGAGTGGTCTAATTACAGTTTTTACTTAAATCGGCTTGAAAATCTATGGCAAGACTTGAAAATGTCTGTCTAGCCATGATCAACAGCCAATTTGACAGAACTTTAATAATTTTAAAAAGAATAACATGCAATGCTCTACCCAGAAACTAATGAAGTTTGGACCCAGAATGGGACTTGAGCTATGAGAAAGGATGCTTAGTGTTTTTGCCCAGCCAGTACTAATTACATAACAGCCTCCTCTGTCTTCAACTGCAGACAGCCTGCCATTGACTGCCTCATGTATTTAGTAGATGCTCATATCCAGAGTGACTTACAGGAGCAATTAGGGATAAGTGCCTTATTCAGGGGCACAACAACAGATTTTTCACCTGGTCGGCTTAGGGATTTGAACCAGCGACCTTTCGGTTACTGGCCCAACGCACTTAACCACTAGGCTACCTGCCACCCCCAGGAAGACCTTGCTGGTGCTGCACTAAAGCATGTCTCAGCATGTTTCTGCCTCATAGACCGCAGTTCACTCTCAGGGGCATCAGCATCATGGCCATGCAATAAGAAAGGCTCACAGTACATCAGATGGTTGTAGCCTGTACACTGCCATCTTACCATACATTAGAACATCTGACCTGCTCACATCTGACCATAAACCTCACTTTGAGACGATATTTGGTATTTGGTATTTTATTAGGATCCCCATTAGCTGTTGCAAAAGCAGCAGCTACTCTTCCTGGGGTCCACACAAAACATGAAACATGACATAATACAGAACATTAATAGACAACAGCTCAAGGACAGAACTACATTAAAAAAAGTTTTTTTTACAAAAGGCACACATAGCCTACATATCAATACCTACACACAAACTATCTAGGTCAAATTGGGGAGAAGCGTTGTGCCATGAGGTGTTGCTTTATCTGTTTTTTGAAACAGATGAGATGGAACAGAGTTCCATGCAATAATGTCTCTATATAATATTGTACGCGTTCTTTAATTTGTTCTGGATTTGGGGACTGTGAAAAGACCCCTGGTGGCATGTCTGGTGGGGTAAGTGTGTGTGTCAGAGCTGTGTGTAAGTTGACTATGCAAACAATTTGGGATTTTCAACACATTAATGTTTCTTATAAAAAGAAGAAGAGATGCAGTCTGGCATGCATAGTATTTATATCAGCCCTCTGATTACAATGAAGAGCAAGACGTGGCGCTCTGTTCTGGGCCAGCTGCAGCTTAACTATGTATTTTCTTTCAGCACTCGACCACACGGCTGGACAATACTCAAGATAAGACAAAACTAGAGCCTGCAGGACTTGCTTTTTGGAGTGTGGTGTCAAAAAAGCAGAGCATCTCTTTATTACGGACAGACCTCTCCCCATCTTTACAACCATTGAATCCATATGTTTTGACCATGACAGTTTACAATCTAAGGTAACACCAAGTAATTTAGTCTCCTCAACTTGTTCAACAGCCACACCATTCATTACCTGAGGTCTAGAACTTAGGGAATGATTTGTACCAAATACAATGCTCTTAGTTTTAGAGATGTTCAGGACAAGTTTACTACTACACCCATTCCGAAACAGACAGCAACTCTTTGTTAAGGGTTTCAGTGACTTCATTAGCTGTGGTTGCTGATGCGTATATGGTTGAATCATCAGCATACATGCTTTGTTTAACGCCGGTGGCAGGTCATTGGTAAAAATAGAAATGAGTAGAGGGCCTAGAGAGCTGCCCTGCAGTACACCACACTTGACATGTTTGACATTAGAGAAGCTTCCATTAAAGAAAACCCTTTGAGTTCTATTAGATAGATAGCTCTGAATCCACGATATGGCAGCGGTTGAAAAGCCATAACACATACGTTTTTTCAACAACAGGTTATGGTCAATAATATCAAAGGCTGCACTGAAATCTAACAGTACAGGTCCCACAATCTTCTTATTATCAATTTCTTTCAACCAATCATCAGTAATTTGTGTCAGTGCAGTACATGTTGAGTGCCCTTCTCTATTAGTATGCGGAAAGTCTGTTGTTAATTTGTTTACAGAGCAATAGTATTGTATTTGGTCAAACACAATTTTTTCCAACAGTTTGCTTAGAGCTGGCAGCAAGCTTATAGATCTGCTGTTAGAACCAGTAAAGGCCGCTTTACCACTCTTGTGCAGCGGAATTACTTTGGCTTCCCTCCAGGCTTGAGGACAAAGACTTTCCTCTAGGCTCAGATTAAAGATGTGACAGATAGGAGTGGCTATAGAGTCAGCTACCATCCTCAGTAGCTTTCCATCTAAGTTGTCAGTGCCAGGAGGTTTGTCATTATTGAGCGATAACAATACTTTTTCCACCTCTCCCACACTAACTTTACAAAATTCAAACTTGCAATGCTTTTCTTTAATTTTTTGTTTTTTTATGAATGAATACGATGGCTCACGGTTCGTTGTTGGCATTTCCTGCCTTAGTTTTCCCACTTTGCCAATGAAGTAATCATTAAAATAATTGGCAAAATCAAATGGTTTTGTGATGAATAAGCCATCTGAATTGATGAAAGATGAATTTGCCCATGATTTCATTTAAAGTACTCCAACGTTTATTTCCATCATTTTTTATATAAGTGATCTTGGCTCCATAATACAGTTTGTTCTTCATTTTGTTAAGTTTAGTCACATAATTTCTCAATTTGCAGTAAGTCAGCCAGTCAGGTGTGCAGCCAGACTTACAGTGGGGAAAAAAAGTATTTAGTCAGCCACCAATTGTGCAAGTTCTCCCACTTAAAAAGATGAGAGAGGCCTGTAATTTTCATCATAGGTACACGTCAACTATGACAGACAAATTGAGATTTTTTTTCTCCAGAAAATCACATTGTAGTATTTTTAATGAATTTATATGCAAATTATGGTGGAAAATAAGTATTTGGTCACCTGCAAACAAGCAAGATTTCTGGCTCTCACAGACCTGTAACTTCTTCTTTAAGAGGCTCCTCTGTCCTCCACTCGTTACCTGTATTAATGGCACCTGTTTGAACTTGTTATCAGTATAAAAGACACCTGTCCACAACCTCAAACAGTCACACTCCAAACTCCACTATGGCCAAGACCAAAGAGCTGTCAAAGGACACCAGAAACAAAATTGTAGACCTGCACCAGGCTGGGAAGACTGAATCTGCAATAGGTAAGCAGCTTGGTTTGAAGAAATCAACTGTGGGAGCAATTATTAGGAAATGGAAGACATACAAGACCACTGATAATCTCCCTCGATCTGGGGCTCCATGCAAGATCTCACCCCGTGGGGTCAAAATGATCACAAGAACGGTGAGCAAAAATCCCAGAACCACACGGGGGGACCTAGTGAATGACCTGCAGAGAGCTGGGACCAAAGTAACAAAGCCTACCATCAGTAACACACTACGCCGCCAGGGACTCAAATCCTGCAGTGCAAGACGTGTCCCCCTGCTTAAGCCAGTACATGTCCAGGCCCGTCTGAAGTTTGCTAGAGTGTATTTGGATGATCCAGAAGAGGATTGGGAGAATGTCATATGGTCAGATGAAACCAAAATATAACTTTTTGGTAAAAAACTCAACTCGTCGTGTTTGGAGGACAAAGAATGCTGAGTTGCATCCAAAGAACACCATACCTACTGTGAAGCATGGGGGTGGAAACATCATGCTTTGGGGCTGTTTTTCTGCAAAGGGACCAGGACGACTGATCCGTGTAAAGGAAAGAATGAATGGGGCCATGTATCGTGAGATTTTGAGTGAAAACCTCCTTCCATCAGCAAGGGCATTGAAGATGAAACGTGGCTGGGTCTTTCAGCATGACAATGATCCCAAACACACCGCCCGGGCAACGAAGGAGTGGCTTCGTAAGAAGCATTTCAAGGTCCTGGAGTGGCCTAGCCAGTCTCCAGATCTCAACCCCATAGAAAATCTTTGGAGGGAGTTGAAAGTCCGTGTTGCCCAGCGACAGCCCCAAAACATCACTGCTCTAGAGGAGATCTGCATGGAGGAATGGGCCAAAATACCAGCAACAGTGTGTGAAAACCTTGTGAAGACTTACAGAAAATGTTTGACCTGTGTCATTGCCAACAAAGGGTATATAAAAAAGTATTGAGAAACTTTTGTTATTGACCAAATACTTATTTTCCACCATAATTTGCAAATAAATTCATAAAAAATCCTACAATGTGATTTTCTGGATTTTGTTTCCTCATTTTGTCTGTCATAGTTGACGTGTACATATGATGAAAATTACAGGCCTCTCTCATCTTTTTAAGTGGGAGAACTTGCACAATTGGTGGCTGACTAAATACTTTTTTCCCCCACTGTATTATTTAGATACTGACTGTTAGCATTGGTGGCCTAAAGCAACACCCCAAAAGAAAAGGCTTTAGATGTGCCAAGTGCACCTGCAACCACAACACTTCAATAACACTTGACATAAGATCTTCTCTAAGCATTACAGGGATATGGCTCTAAATATATACAGCAACACCTCCCCCATGAGCATTTCTGTCTCTTCTATAGATGTTATATACTTGTATTGCTACTGCTGTATCATCAAATGAATTATCTAAGTGAGTCCCAGAAATTGCTAATATATGAATGTTATCTGATGTTAGCAAGTTATTGATTTCATTAACCTTATTTCTAAGGCTACATATATTCATATGGGCAATTTTCAGCCCTTTCCTGGGTAGCTTATCAGAGATAGACATAATATGGAAAAGAGCAAACAAAGCAAGATAAAAAAATATACATTCAGCAGTCCATTAATCAATTGGTGTGTGTGTGTGTGTGTGTGTGTGTGCTGCGGGGTTGAAGCTACGAACCCATAGGCTTGGCTCTCTCATCCCTTCCAGGAATCTGGGAGGGAGGGTGGACAATGATTTATCCGTCATTGTTATCATGGATTCACACACAGAACTGATGTCCTCTCTCAATGACTTACAGATTGCTGTCATCTTGCCGTTCTCCTGTTTCAAATCATTGAGCTGACCCTGGGAGAACTGCAAGCTGTTCTTCAGGTCCTGGACCTCTCTGGTCAGGTCGTCCATTCTTTTATTAGTTGAATCCACCAGTATTTGGACAAAACACTTAAAGCTATTTTCTTGTTGTTGTAACAACTGCTTGTTGAACTATTTTTGTCCGTTTAAAAGATCCTATGGTGAGCAGCCAGCCAGTGAGTGAGGAGTTAAGTGAGCATCCTTCTGGGCTGAGGTTGACAGCTCTATGTGCTCTGTCAGGGTGAAGCCATCAACAGTGTTCTACAGCTCCTGCCAGGTCCCATATATTTTCACCCAGTATGGGCTGACAAGTTCATTGTTTTAAGCCGGGGAAGGAAATCGATGACAATTGCATTAAGATAAAAGGTAAGTCAGGTTGGGTGAGGACAGGACACACCCTGTACAGGCAGGCAGGGGAGAGAGAGGCTGAGAGGCAGAGTAGCGTGTGTGGACCGCTGGACCGCTGGCCGAGGAGATCTCTTTCTCCGCAGGAGAGAGTGTGGCTTCACACGCTAACTTCCAGGCCAACCAGTCTCTCTCTCACACTGAGCCCAGCATGACTTGAGGATGGATGGTCACACTAGAAGAACAGTACAGTAGCATGGTGGGGTTTATGTTATATAAGTGATTAATGCCGCAGTTGCTTTATGACTACTAGGACCTAAGAATAGACTAGGGATGGATGGTTTTGAATGTGTGTGTGTGTGTGTGTGTGTGTGTGTGTGTGTGTGTGTGTGTGTGTGTGTGTGTGTGTTTTGAGAGTAAAGGTGTGTCTGCTGTGTGCTGACAGGATGTGTGAGAGACTGTCCTATGATGTGTGTTGCAGGAGATGTTTTTGAGGGGTCGATGGTGTCTGGCAGTCTTGCTGAGGTGCTTTCTGAATGCCTATAAATCCATTGCACACAGCCTTTCTGCTGCCTGGCTGATTCAATCACCATATATCTCTCACCAGCCTGACGCAGAGGGCTGCTTGGCACACTGACAGACAGACAGACAGACAGACAGACAGACAGACAGACAGACAGAGAGCACTGAGGGCCAGGCTATCTTCCCCAGGCTCTATCTCTCTTGCTCTCGTCTCTCCATCTCACCTCTCTGTCTCGTCTCTCCATCTCACCCCTCTTTCCTCTTCACTCTCCATCACTTGTTTCTTTCCTCTCTCTTACACGCTTACTCTAGTCTCTCTTGCCGTCCCTGTTTCTCATTCTCTCTCTCTCTCTGCTCTGATTATTCAGATCAGAATAACTTAAATCAGCATTTCAGCACTCTTTAGCAGAGATAGTGATATAACATATAAACTAGAACAGAGATGAAATGATACAAAACATACAATACAGTAATTAATACAAACCCTTACACAGATTTGAAGTAAACATACAAACATGCCTAATCATGTAAAATCACCATAACACTGGATCTATTAAGAGAGTCTTCTTCGTCAGTCAGTTGGTTTGTTTTGCTCCGATGTCGATGTCTCATTTAATTATTAATGTCATTTCTTATGTCTCACTTTCAGTGCTCTCACAGAACAGAAAATTAACCTTCTCATGCAGCACCATTCCCCACACTTACAGCCAAGCCTACTGCACCTGGGTATGCTGCATAGATGAGGCCTGAGACATATTGACCCACCATAGCATTTGACTTTTATTTGTGATGGTTGCTCCTGAGATCATTCCCTTGCAATGTGTGTGTAAGAACAAGTGTGCATTGGTTATTGATGTTTTCTCCAGGTAGCAAAGATGGTGTTGGAAGAATTTGAATGAATCTCTTTTCTGACAGCTGAAAGCCAAAGCAAATCAATTTACATATTTTGTCTGCTATTAGACCTGTCCCATATTACTAGAGGAATGTGTAGCCTTGGTGAAGGTGCTTTGTGGTTCTCGTAGGTGACTCTCTTTGTGTCAATAAACCCATATACGCCCCTAAAGCATAGCTTAATCTTTGAGATTCTTAACCTTTCGATTCTACCTGTTACTGACAGATCTTTAAACTGTGTATTTTTATTGTTTACATTTTAAATCCATGACCACAAGGGAACAGCCTTCAGAGATGCTCCTCTTCACTACGACTTACATTTACGTTATAGATTTTTGACATGTCTTTGATAGCATTTGATCAATGTGTAGCAGCACATGGATGGGGGAGATAGGCCAAATAAACTAAAAAGCCCTAGCAGAGGAGCCTCTAATCGATCGAGAAAATCTCCCCCATCAGTATGCTGCTGAGAAGGGGATTAAATTGTTTGTGTTGTTGCCAGTGTGTGTTCCGTATGTCTCATATTTTCTAAGCCTGGTTGATTTCTTCAAGCCTTAAAAGACTGCGTCTCACTGCAATCACAGTAAACCACTGAGATAGCAAAAGACTACATGAAGAGTTTCATTCTAAAACGCTATATATCCATTTTCTGAAATGTTGGAAAATTAGCTTTTATTGTTTAAAGAACTTATGAAAGAAAGGAAAGGGAAAGAGGATACCTAGTCAGTTGCACAACTGAATGTAGATTCACTGGTGTGTTTTTTCACTATCTAATCATGGCATGGGGTTGTTCAATGACAGACATGTATTTGTTTAAAATCTATCACTTGATGGTTTCATTTCAGAGAGACAAATAGTCATGTTTTTTTGCAACACTATGTATCCACCTCACTCTCATAGAAATAAGTAGTACTGTTAGGTTTTACACAGTCAAATGTAACAAACGACATTTTTAATAAAGAACTGTACAAATGATACATTTGTGACATCAATATATATATATATATATTTTTTAACATTATTATTTACTACAGTAATATGAGATCTGTATGTAAACATTTACATTTGACATTTTAGTCATTTAGCAGATGCTCTTATCCAGAGCGACTTACAGTTAGTGCATTCATGTTAAGATACTGTAGCTAGGTGAGACAACTACATATCTGAGTCAAATATGTGACTCGTTTCAGGAAACTACGCGTATGTCGCACGTCACTACTTCACAGGAGAGCCATTTTGAACGTAAACGTTCTTTTTTAAATCAAAATATGTTTTTTGGCAGAAATGCCTTCTGGAACGTGAACTTTCATGTACCTTAATAACAAACTTGTATGCCATCTGTAAATACGAATATAATTATTAAATTATGAGCTTAGTTGGTTTAGCCATGGAAAAAGACAGGAACCTTCCTGATATCCAAGATGGCATAGCAGTGCGGTCGTGTTCTTTGTTGTGTGTGTGTGTAAATAGCCTGTTTTTTTGTATTTTTTGTACATATTTCCCTATCACACTTTTCATCCAACCCGCCTCACTCAATGTGGAACGGATTCTATTATTGACTTACCTTTTATCTAGAATCTCCAGTTGATACCAGCTAGCCAGCTAACTAGCTACTTGCTATTAGCCACCGTTAGCGGTTTTCACCCAGAACATGGGATTTTCTGCCGGAATAACTGAATCACTGGACATTAACACCGGATCGCAACTAGCTAGCCGCAACCGAATTGGATGTTGCTGTTTGGCTAATCACCACTGCCCCTGAACCAAGCACCAGCTAGCCTTGAGCCAGGCCCATATCCCGGCTATCTACCTCTCTGTCTACCGGACGGGAGTAGCCAGCTAACTAGCTACTTGCTGACGAAATCGTCTGATGTGATTACAACAGGTTTCCCGTTACGACGTCGACCACGAAGATCCATCTGCTAGCCCCGGCCCGCTAGCACACGCTAGCCGTGGCCTCTTGCTCGCTAGTGCTATAGCAGCCCCCGAACTACCTCCGAACTCTCCTATTGCTGTTCACCGGACCTTATGATAACAGCTATACAGCTGATGCCTGCTGGACTGTTCCTTTATACGGTACCGCATCCTGTTTATGTTTAGCCTCAGCCCAAACTTTGTCCACATTACCAGCTGTTGTCTTAGCTCTCGAATAACACCTGTGATTGCTTTATGCCTCTCTCCCATTTCAATATGCCTTGCTTATTGCTGTTTCGGTTATTTCTTATTGTACTATTTCATTGTAGATCCCCTAGCCCAGCTCAACCTGCCATAGATAGCTCCTTTGTCCCACCCCCCATACACGCGGAGACCGACTCAATCGGTGCCTCCAGTGATGCTATCTCTTTCATCATTACCCAACGCTTAGGTTTACCTCCACTGTACTCATATCCTTCCATATCCTTTTCTGTACTGTGATGTCACGAGAGGCTGTGTCCTGGAGGGACGTTACATCCCCCTGAGGTGGCTGCAAACCCAGACAGCTATGGCTCCATCTGCTGGTATGGTCGGGAACTCCAACCCTCTGTGGCCAATCTTCCCACGCAGCTGAAACCAATCAGGGGCTCGGGGAAGAAGAGAATTGTGTTATAATTTCGTTAGTTGCCGAAGACCTTTAATAAAAATCCTTGTTTTGGTTGAACCTGGACTCCTTGCACTACTTGGGCAACCCCGCTGGAAGCGGTAGCCTCTCGTGGCATCACAGATGGTGGAGAATACGGGCACGCTCAAGCGTTAATAGTGCATGTCAGAGGAGGATACCGAAGGTTTGATCACCCAGTTTTCCAAGTTGGCCGTAGGCTCCCCGCCGACTGAAATGGAGGACATATTGAAAGCCCTTGTTGCTGGCCAGCAAGCCCAGATGCAAGCAAACGTGGCTCTCTTGGAGGAGCAAAAGAAAGCCAACCTTCTGAAGGCAGAGGAATTGCAGTTGCAGAGACAGAGGGTGGTCCAAAATACCCGCCCAATAAAGGCAAGTGACTTTATATCTAAGATGGGAGCTACCGATGACATTGAGGCATACCTGCATGCATTTGAGGCCACGGCCACTAGGGAAGCCTGGCCCAAGCAACAGTGGGTTGGTCTGTTAGCCCCTTCCTAACCGGGGAAGCGCTGAATGCTGTCCGGGACCTGGGCCCTGACCAGGTTACTGACTATGATGCCCTGAAGTCTGAGATCCTCAGCAGATATGGACTCACAAAATTTGGTATGGCCCAGCGCTTTCACAGTTGGACCTTCCAACCAGACCAACCTCCTCGGGCGCAGATGCATGAACTTGTCCGAATCGCAAGGAAATGGCTGGATCCGCAGAGGAATACAGCAGCGGCGGTGGTGGAGGCCGTTGTGGTGGATCGTTACCTACGCGCCCTGCCTTATGAGGCAAAACGGTTCATCAGTCAACAGGCCTTGACCACGGCTGATCTGACCGTGGAAGCTGTGGAAAAGTACCAGGCCACAGCGGAGATGCTGAATGCGTCCCGAAAAGACCCCAGGAGGGCGGCCCCACCACAAATGGGAAGAACCCGTCCAAAGGACCCCAAGGTCTCGAACCCAGCCACGTCAGGACTTATCCCGGCTCCAGGGGGAGCCAGAAACCAGGCGGGTCCAAGAAGAGTACACCAGGAGGGGGAAACTCGACAGTGTTACCGGTGTGGGGAGATGGGACATATCTCCTGGCAGTGTGGGAAACCAGCCGATGAACCTATGCCCACTGCGGAGTCCTCCAGCTCAGCACCCACACACCGGGTTGCCTCGCTCTTGGGAGTCGTAGATGGCGGCCCAGATCGACCCCCCACCTGCCCGGTAACTGTGAATCACCATGATGTGGAGGCCTTACTGGATTCTGGTAGCCGGGCCACCCTGGTGCGTAAGGATTTGGTGGGCCCAACGTGTCTGACCCCGGGGAAAGTCCTCCCAGTTTCCTGTGTCCATGGGGACACCAGAGAATACCCCATTACTGAACTTACAATGACCAGCACACGGGGAACCATACACACGACGGCGGGGTGGTTGATTCCCTCCCCGTCCCTGTCCTAATTGGACGAGACTGCCCAGCCTTTACCCACTCTGGAGAGAGTCTCAGGAGAGGATAACCCGAGTACCTCGGAAACGGAGAGGCAAGACTCATCCTGGGAAGGCTCCGTGCAATCCTCCGAGTTACTCACTCCCGCCCGGGCTCTGATAGGGATGGCAGGTGCCCAGACCGACACCGAGACTGGTCCGGATACGGGAGAAGAGAACGCAGCCCAGGAAAGTGCTCCGTTCTCCAGTGAAGAAGACGTCCCAGGCACCCAAGAGCTTCCCCCTCTCACAGGCCAGTATGGTACGGCTCAATTACAAGATCCTACTCTTGCAAATGCCTTAAGAAATGTGCAGGTATTAGAAGGTGTAGTGTTAGGTGATAAGACAACCCTACTTACCCCCATTTCGCAGTAAACCGGGGGTTAGTATATCAGATAGTCAAGAAAAATGAGGAAGTGCATGAACAGCTCCTCGTGCCACAGCCCTATCGGGCCACAGTACTCAACCTAGCCCACACACACCGCTAGGGGCCCACTTGGGGTAGAGAAGACTAAGGAAAGAATCATGCAACGTTTCTTTTGGCCAGAGTACACAAAGAGATAGAGAACTACTGCCGTAGTTGCCCTGAGTGTCAGCAGGTTGCGCCAAAGCCCACATATAGAAACCCGCTCATTCCCTTGCCCATTATCGAAACTCCTTTTGAGAGGATTGGATTAGACATAGTCGGGCCCTTACCGAAAAGTGCCAGGGGACATCAATACATTCTGGTCATTCTGGACTATGCGTCCCCGGTACCCGGAGGCCATTCCGCTGAGGAAGGCTACATCCAGACAAATCGCCAAGGAGCTGTTCCGTCTCTCAACTAGTCTGGGAATCCCAAAAGAGATATTGACGGACCAAGGGACTCCATTCATGTCCAGGGTGATGAAAGAACTCTGTGCTTTACTGAAAATCAAACAGCTGAGAACCTCGGTCTACCACCCCCAGACAGATGGCCTAGTCGAACGCTTTAACAAAACACTAAAATCCATGCTGCGGAAAGCGGTAGGGGAAGATGGGCGCAACTGGGATCAGCTGTTACCATACATATTGTTTGCGGTGAGAGAGGTACCTCAGTCTTCTACTGGTTTTTCACCCTTTGAGCTCTTGCTTTCCTACAGACCCAGAGGACTGCTCGACATCGCCAAGGAGGCCTGGGAGGAGCAGCCATGCCAACAGCGGACACTGATCGACCATGTAGGGGCTATGAGGGAGAGAATGAAGGCCATCTATCCCATGATGCGGGAACACATGGAGGCCAGTCAGCGGCAACAGCAAGCCTCCTACAACAGATCTGCTCAGCCCAGGGAGTTTAAGCCGGGGGGGACAGAGTGCTGGTCCTGGTGCCAACCGTTGAGTGCAAATTCCTGGCAACCTGGCAAGGACCATATGAGGTCATTGAACGCATGGGAGAAGTAAACTACAAGGTGAGGCAACCAGATAAGAGGAAAACTGAGCAGATTTATCATGTTAACCTTTTTAAAGAAGTGGCACGCCAGAGAGGCGCTGTTTAGCTCTCTACCCCCACAGAGACCCAGGAACCGGCGCGAGAAGAGGTTCAGCTGGGTCCAAATCTGTCCCACATCAACGACAGATGGCCCTGGAACTCGTGGAGCAGAACCAGGATGTCTTCTCCTCCCTTCCCGGTCACACAGAGGTGGTCCAACATGAGATCCGCACCATGCCTGGCCGAACGGTAAACCAGCGCCCGTACCGCGTGCCAGAGGCTCGTAAAGTGGTTATACAGAAGGAGGTAAGGAAGATGCGGGAGTTGGGAGTAATCGAAGAGTCCCACAGTGCCTGGGCAAGTCCCATAGTACTAGTTCCCAAGCCAGACGGTTCAGTACGATTTTGTAATGACTATCGAAAGTTGAATGAAGTGTCTGAATTTGATGCATACCCAATGCCTCGTGTCGATGATTTAATAGACTCCTTGGGGCATGCTCGTTTCATAACCACTCTTGATCTCACAAAAGGCTACTGGCAGGTGCCCTTGACCCCGGCGTCTAAGGAGAAGACAGCCTTTGCCACCCCGGGAGGGGCTCTACCAGTATACCCGACTTCCGTTTGGTCTCCACGGGGCACCTGCCACGTTCCAACGCCTGATGGATCGAGTCCTTGCGCCCCACAAGAGGTACGCAGCGGCTTATTTGGATGATGTGGTTATACAAAGTCAGGATTGGGCCAGCCACCTACCCCGGGTACAAGCGGTGCTGGATTCGCTCAGGGAAGCAGGGCTCACGGCAAACCCGAAGAAGTGCAAGGTGGCCTTCAGTGAGACAAACTACCTGGGGTACACCATTGGGCAGGGGTTGGTCAAACCACAGGAAGCCAAACTGCGGGCCATACAGGACTGGCCGCAGCCCATCAACAAGAAGCAAGTAAGGTCATTTTTGGGCCTCGCTGGCTACTATAGACGCTTTATTGCAGATTTTGCTACCATAGCGGCACCATTGACGGAGCTGACGACCAAAACGCCACTCACGAATGGTGAAGTGGAACCCTGCGGCGGAGGCGGCTTTCCGCAACCTGAAGCGAGCACTCTGCTCCAGTCCGATCCTGGTGGCACCAGACTTCAAGAAGGAATTCATGGTCCAAGCGGATGCTTCGGAGGTGGGTCTGGGTGCTGTCCTCACCCAGGCACATGATGGGGAAGAACATCCCATTCTCTACCTAAGCAGGAAGTTACTTCCAAGAGAGAAGAACTATTCAACGGTGGAGAAGGAATGTCTGGCTGTAGTCTGGGCCCTGGAGTCCCTTCGGTTCTATCTCCTGGGCCGACGTTTCATGGTGGTATCTGATCACGCCCCTCTGCAGTGGATGGCCAAGAACAAGGAATCAAACAGTAGAGTAACCAGATGGTTTTTGAGCTTGCAACCGTTTAACTTTTCGGTTGTCCACAGGGCTGGCAAGCACCACGGAAATGCGGACGCCCTCTCGGCGTGATGCCTTCTTCACTGCCCTTTACCCGACGAGGACGTCGGTCCCGAGGAGGGGGATGTGTGATGTCACGAGAGGCTGTGTCCTGAGGGACGTTACATCCCCCTGAGGTGGCTGCAAACCCAGACAGCTATGGCTCCATCTGCTGGTATGGTCGGGAACTCCAACCCTCTGTGGCCAATCTTCCCACGCAGCTGAAACCAATCAGGGGCTCGGGAAGAAGAGAATTGTGTTATAATTTCAGTTAGTTGCCGAAGACCTTTAATAAAAATCCTTGTTTTGGTGAACCTGGACTCCTTGCACTACTTGGGCAACCCCGCTGGAAGCGGTAGCCTCTCGTGGCATCACAGTACATAATGCCCTGAATCTATTCTACAACGCTCGGAAACCTGCCCCTTTTTTTCTCTGTACCCAACGCACTAGAAGACCAGTACTTAAAGCCTTTAGCCGTATCCTTATTCTACTCCTCCTCTGGTGATGTAGAGGTTAACCCAGGCCCTGTAGCCCCCAGTATCACTCCTACTCCCCAGGCGTTATCATTTGTTGACTTCTGTAACCGTAAAAGCATTGGTTTCTTGCACGTTAACATCCGAAGCCTCCTCCCTAAGTTTGAGTTATTCACTGCGTAAGCACACTCCGCCAACCCTGATGTCATAGCAGTGTCTGAATCCTGGCTTAGGAATGCCACTAAAAATTCTGAAATGTCCATCCCCAACTACAACATTTTCCGTCTCGATAGAACTGCCAAAGGGGGTGGGGTTGCAATCTACTGTAGAGATAACTCTGCAGAGCTCTATCGTACTATCCAGGTCTGTCCCCAAACAGTTTGAGCTTCTACTTCTAAAAATGCACCTTTCCAGAAATAAGTCTCTCACTGTTGCCGCATGCTACAGACCCCCCTCAGCCCCGAGCTGTGCCCTGGACACCATATGTGAACTGATTGCCCCCCATCTATCCTCAGAGTTCGTACTGCTTGGTGACCTAAACTGGGATATGCTTAACACCCCGGCCAACCTACAATCTAAACTAGATGCCCTCAATCTCACACAAATTATCAATGAACCTACCAGGTACAACCCTAAATCTGTAAACATGGGCACCCTCATAGATATCATCCTGACAAATTTACCCTCTAAATACACCTCCGCTGTCTTCAACCAGGATCTCAGCGATCACTGCCTTATTGCCTGCATCCGTAGTGGGTCCGCGGTCCAACGACCACCCCTCATCACTGTCAAACACTCCCTAAAACACTTTAGCGATCAGGCCTTTCTAATTGACCTGGCCTGGGTATCCTGGAAGGATATTGACCTCATTCCGTCAGTAGAGGATGCCTGGTTGTTATTTAAAAGTGCTTTCCTCTCAATCTTAAATAAGCATGCCCCATTCAAAAAATTCAGAACTAAGAACAGATATAGCCCCTGGTTCTCCTCAGACTTGACTGCCCTTGACCAGCACAAAAACATCCTGTGGCGTACTGCATTAGCATCGAACAGCCCCCGCGATATGCAACTTTTCAGGGAAGTCAGGAACCTATATACACAATCAGTTAGGAAAGCAAAGGCTAGCTTTTTCAAACAGAAATTTGCATCCTGTAGCACTAACTCCAAAAAGTTTTGGGACACTGTAAAGTCCATGGAAAATAAGAGCACCTCCTCCCAACTGCCCACTGCACTGAGGCTAGGAAACACTGTCACCACCGATAAATCTACAATAATCGAGAATTTCAACAAGCATTTTGCTACGGCTGGCCATGCTTTCCACCTGGCTACCACTACCCCGGCCACCAGCTCTGCACCCTCCGCTGCAACTTGCCCATGCCCCCCCCCCACCGCTTCTCCTTCACACAAATTCAGACAGCTGATGTTCTGAAAGTGCTGAAAAATCTGGACCCCTACAAATCAGCTGGGCTAGACAATCTGGACCCTTTCTTTCTAAAATTAGCTGCCGAAATTGTCGCAACCCCTATTTCTAGCCTGTTCAACCTCTCTTTCGTAACGTCTGAGATCCCCAGAGATTGGAAAGCTGCAGCGGTCACCCCCCTCTTCAAAGGGGGTGACACTCTAGATCCAAACTGTTACAGACCTATATCTTGCCCTGCCTTTCGAAAGTATTTGAAAGCCAAGTTAACAAACAGATCACCGACCATTTCGAATCCCACCGTACCTTCTCCGCTATGCAATCCGGTTTCCGAGCTGGTCATGGGTGCACCTCAGCCACGCTCAAGGTCCTAAACGATATTATAACCGCGATCGATAAAAGGCAGTACTGCGCAGCCATCTTCATCGACCTGGCCAAGGCTTTCGACTCTGTCAACCACCGCATTCTTATTGGCAGACTAAATAGCCTTTGTTTCTCTAATGACTGCCTCACCTGGTTCACCAACTACTTCTCAGATAGAGTTCAATGTGTCAAATCAGAGGGCCTGTTGTCTGGACCTCTGGCCGTCTCTATGGGGGTGCCACAGGGTTCAATTCTCGGGCCGACTCTATTCTCTGTGTATATCAATGATGTTGCTCTTGCTGCTGGTGAAGCTCGGATCCACCTCTATGCGGATTACATCATTTTGTATACATCTGGCTCTTCATTGGACACTGTGTTAACAAACCTCCAAACGAGCTTCAACGCCATACAACACTCCTTCCGTAGCCTCCAACTGCTCTTAAACACTAGTAAAACTAAATGCATGCTCTTCAACCGAACGCTGCTTGCACCCGCCCACCCGACTAGAATCACTACTCTCGGCGGGTCTGATCTAGAGTATGTGGACAACTACAAATACCTAGGTGTCTGGTTAGACTGTAAACTCTCCTTCCAGACTCACATTCAGCATCTCCAATCAAAAGTTAGATCTAGAATCGGCTTCCTATTTCGCAACAAAGCCTCCTTCACTCATGCTGCCAAACATGCCCTCGTAAAACTGACTATCCTACCGATCCTTGACTTCGGCGATGTCATTTACAAAATAGCCTCCAACACTCTACTCAGAAAATTGGATGTAGTCTATCACAGTGCCATCCGTTTTGTCACCAAAGCCCCATATACTACCCACCATTGTGACCTGTACGCTCTTGTTGGCTGGCCCTCACTACATATTCGTCGCCAAACCCACTGGCTCCAGGTCATCTATAAATCACTGCTAGGCAAATCCCCGTCTTACCTTAGCTCACTGGTCACCATAGCAACACCCACCCGTAGTCTGCGCTCCAGCAGGTATCTCACTGGTCATCCCCAAAGCCAACACCTCCTTTGGCCGCCATTCCTTCCAGTTCTCTGCTGCCAATGACTGGAACAAACTGCAAAAATCTCTGAAGCTGGAGACTCTTATCTCCCTCACTAACTTTAAGCGTCAGTTGTAAGAGCAGCTTACCGATCACTGCACCTGTACACAGCCCTTCTGTAATTAGCCCACCCAACTACCTCATCCCTATATTGTTATTTATTTTGCCAATTTGCACCCCAGTATCTCTATTTGCACATCATCTTTTGCACATATATCATTCCAGTGTTAATATGAAATTGTAACTATTTTGCACTATGGCCTATTTATTGCCTTACCTCCATAACTTACTACATTCGCACACACTGTATATATATTTTCTGTTGTATTTTTGACTTTGTTTTGTTTACCCCATATGTAACTCTGTGTTGTTGTTTTTATCGCACTGCTTTGCTTTATCTTGGTGAGGTCGCAGCTGTAAATGAGAACTTGTTCTCAACTGGCTTACCTGGTTAAATAAAGGTGTAATAAAAAATAAACAAATCACATTGTATGATTTTTAAGTAATTAATTTGTATTTTATTGCATGACATAAGTATTTGATCACCTACCAACCAGTAAGAATTCCAGCTCTCACAGACCTGTTAGTTTTTCTTTAAGAAGCCCTCCTGTTCTCCACTCATTACCTGTATTAACTGCACCTGTTTGAACTCGTTACCTGTATAAAAGACACCTGTCCACACACTCAATCAAACAGACTCCAACCTCTCCACAATGGCCAAGACCAGAGAGCTGTGTAAGGACATCAGGGATAAAATTGTAGACCTGCACAAGGCTGGGATGGGCTACAGGACAATAGGCAAGCAGCTTGGTGAGAAGGCAACAACTGTTGGCGCAATTATTAGAAAATGGAAGAAGTTCAAGATGACGGTCAATCACCCTCGGTCTGGGGCTCCATGCAAGATCTCACCTCGTGGGGCATCAATGATCATGAGGAAGGTGAGGGATCAGCCCAGAACTACACGGCAGGACCTGGTCAATGACCTGAAGAGAGCTGGGACCACAGTCTCAAAGAAAACCATTAGTAACACACTACGCCGTCATGGATTAAAATCCTGCAGCGCACGCAAGGTCCCCCTGCTCAAGCCAGCGCATTTCCAGGCCCGTCTGAAGTTTGCCAATGACCATCTGGATGATGCAGAGGAGGAATGTGAGAAGGTCATGTGGTCTGATGAGACAAAAATAGAGCTTTTTGGTCTAAACTCCACTCGCCGTGTTTGGAGGAAGAAGAAGGATGAGTACAACCCCAAGAACACCATCCCAACCATGAAGCATGGAGGTGGAAACATCATTCTTTGGGGATGCTTTTCTGCAAAGGGGACAGGACGACTGCACCGTATTGAGGGGAGGATGGATGGGGCCATGTATCGCGAGATCTTGGCCAACAACCTCCATCCCTCAGTAGGAGCATTGAAGATGGGTCGTGGCTGGGTCTTCCAGCATGACAACGACCCGAAACACACAGCCAGGGCAACTAAGGAGTGGCTCCGTAAGAAGCATCTCAAGGTCCTGGAGTGGCCTAGCCAGTCTCCAGACCTGAACCCAATAGAACATCTTTGGAGGGAGCTGAAAGTCTGTATTGCCCAGCGACGATCTGGAGAAGGTCTGTATGGAGGAGTGGGCCAAAATCCCTGCTGCAGTGTGTGCAAACCTGGTCAAGACCTACAGGAAACGTATGATCTCTGTAATTGCAAACAAAGGTTTCTGTACCAAACATTAAGTTCTGCTTTTCTGATGTATCAAATACTTATGTCATGCAATAAAATGCAAATTAATTACTTAAAAATCATACAATGTGATTTTCTGGATTTTTGTTTTAGATTCCGTCTCTCACAGTTGAAGTGTACCTATGATAAAAATTACAGACCTCTACATGCTTTGTAAGTAGGAAAACCTGCAAAATTGGCAGTGTATCAAATACTTGTTCTCCCCACTGTATATGCTCTCTTGGGTAAATAAATGAAACTAGCTCCAGTTGGCTAATCTTTTTGAGTGTGAACTGTATTACTGTACTGTATTGTATTATACTGTATTATATGGAATGGAATTACGCACATAATTCAAACCATGATAAAGCAGAAGAGAACATGCAATTCTAGTGCAGCACATGCGGCCTACAAAGTTACAAGTATAGGCTAGCTAAGTTTATTTTAATTTTGAAATATAATAGGGTCTATTTGTATAATTAGTAGGCTGACGCATATATACCTTTCATAATAGTTCCCCTAATGTTATTAGACTACTTCCTATTTCTCTCTCTATTGTTGCTTCATGACTTCCTCGCTTTCAACAGTTAAATGAAATACATTTCGTTGTCCTTATATTCCTCATTCTAATGACATCCTTGAATAATATAGGACTAGAATTAGATGCAGAAGGCCTTCACTTCTCTTCACGAAGATTGAATGGTTATGGGGCTGAATAAATGACTGCTATAGCCTACCACCATCACGCGCTTGCTTTTCTTTTAAAACTACCCATTCTGTTGGCTGCTGTATTTAACATTCAGAAAAAAAGAGCTATTGATATAAAAAATGCTAAAACAATTATGTCAAGCAAGCTATTCTAGTCTAGCTTTTCCTGCATGGGACTCCAAGAGCTAAGGAGTGTTTTTTAAGGAGAGAGGCCGGCGGAGCTCAGGTGCGTGCGTATTGCGCAAGAGACAGAGGGTATAAGTTAGAAGCTTATTATGCATAGCCCATCATTAATTAGCTAAATATAAGGCTAATACTGCATTTGAATTTATTACCTGAAAGAGGTAGGCTAGAACTATATATATATATATATATATATATATATATATATATATATATATATATATATATATATACACACACATATATACACACACAGTACCATTTAAGGGTTTTTCTTTATTTTTACTATTTTCTACAGTGTAGAATAATAGTGAAGACATCAAAACTATGAAATTACACATATGGAATCATGTAGTAACCAAAGAAGTGTTAAATAAATCATAATATATGATGATGAGATGATAGGTCTACATGCATTGTGAAGTGCGCTCCATACTGAGATGGGCTGTCTGTCCCAACCCTGAGCGTTGATTCATGCAGAGGCCGTAGAGAAGCCAGACTTAGACATCACATACAGTTGAAGTCAGAAGTTTATATACATCTTAGCCAAATACATTTAAACTCAGTTTTTCACAATTCCTGACATTTAATCCTAGTAAAACTTCCCAGTTTTAGGTCAGTTAGGATCACCACTTTATTTTCAGAATGTGAAATGTCAGAATAATACTAGAGAGAATGATCTATTTCAGCTTTTGTTTCTTTCATCACATTCCCAGTGGGTCAGAAGTTTACATACACTCAATTAGTATTTGGTAGCGTTGCCTTTAAATTGTTTAACTTGGGTCAAACATTTTGGGTAGCCTTCCACAAGCTTCCCACAATAAGTTGGGTGAACTTTGGCCCATTCCTCCTGACAGAGCTGGTGTAACTGAGTCAGGTTTGTAGGCCTCCTTGCTCACACATGCTTTTTCAGTTCTGCCCACAAATGTTCTATAGGATTGAGGTCAGGGCTTTGTGATGGCAACTCCAATACCTTGACTTTGTTGTCCTTAAGCCATTTTGCCACAACTTCGGAAGTGTGCTTGGGGTCATTTTCCATTTGGAAGACCCATTTGCGACCAAGCTTTAACTTCCTGACTGATGTCTTGAGATGTTGCTTCAATATATCCAAATAATTTTCCTTCCTCATGATGCCATCTATTTTGTGAAGTGAATCAGTCCCTCCTGCAGCAAAGCACCCCCACAGCATGATGTTGCCACCCCGTGCTTCATGGTTGGGATGGTGTTCTTCAGCTTGCAAGCACTCCCTTTTTCCTCCAAACATAACGATGGTCATTATGGCCAAACAGTTCTATTTTTGTTTCATCAGACCAGAGGACATTTCTCCAAAAAGTACAATCTTTGTCCCCATGTGCAGTTGCAAACCGTAGTCTGGCTTTTTTATGGCGGATTTGGAGCAGTGGCTTCTTCCTTGCTGAGCGGCCTTTCAGGTTATGTCGATATAGGACTCATTTTACTGTGGATATAGATACTTTTGTACCTGTTTCCTCCAGCATCTTCACAAGGTCATTTGCTGTTGTTCTGGGATTGATTTGCACTTTTCGCACCAAAGTACGTTAATCTCTAGGAGACAGAACGCGTCTCCTTCCTGAGCGGTATTACGGCTGTGTGGTCCCATGGTGTTTATACTTGCGTACTATTGTTTGTACAGATGAACGTGGTACCTTCAGGCATTTGGAAATTGCTCCCAAGGATGAACCAGACTTGTGGAGGACTAAAATAGATTTTCTGAGGTCTTGGCTGAT
This sequence comes from Coregonus clupeaformis, assembly GCF_020615455.1. Lineage (NCBI taxonomy): Eukaryota > Metazoa > Chordata > Actinopteri > Salmoniformes > Salmonidae > Coregonus > Coregonus clupeaformis. Next base: position 36,066,526 of record NC_059203.1, on the reverse strand, counting down.
TTCTTTAGTTTTTCCCATGATGTCAAGTCTGTGAACAATTGTTGGAAAGATTACTTGTGTCATGCACAAAGTAGATGTCCTAACCGACTTGCCAAAACTATAGTTTGTTAACAAGAAATGTGTGGAGTGGTTGAAAAATGAGTTTTAATGACTCCAACCTAAGTGTATGTAAACTTCCGACTTCAACTGTATAATTTAATAGTTCCATTTCACGCCATGCTGTCACGCCCTGACCTATAGAACTCTAGTTAGTTTGGTCAGGGTGTGCATGTTTAGTTCTAGGTTGTTGTATATCGATGTTTAGATTCTAGTTGTTATACTTCTATGTTTGCCTGGGTATAATTCCCAATCAGAGGCAGCTGTCGCTCGTTGTCTCTGATTGGGGATCATACTTAAGTAGCCTGGTTGCAGTCCTTGTTTGTGGGATCTTGTTCCGTGTAGGCTGGTTGTATAGCCCATAGGACTTTCACGTCACGTTACATGGTTTTGTTGTTTTTGTATGTTTATTCTATATAATAAACATGTACGCTTTTCACGCTGCACCTTGGTCCGACCCGTCTCTCAACGTGCGTGACAGAAGATCCCACCAACAATGGACCAAGCAGCGTGTCCGGGAGAAGCAGACACCTTGGACACAGGTGGGGAAGAGTTTTTGGACATGGGAGGAGATTGTGGCAGGTAAAGGACCCTGGGTGAAGGAGGAGGCCCAGGCAGGAGAGGAACACAGAAGGCGCCGGCCGAGGAGGAAGCCCGAGAGACAGCCCCAATAAAAAATGTTGGGGGGGCTAAAAGGGTGGTCGGGGATTGATAGAGAAGAGCCCCGACCACTGCACTCGTGGTGGCTCAAGGAGGAGTCCTCACTGGAGGAGGACTGGGCGCGGAGAGTAAAAGACTGGTACAGTCGGAGATCTCTAACGACAGTTCCCAGTCCGGTACACCTCGTGCCTGCGTCTCGCACCAAGCTAGTGGTGCGTTCTCCCAGTCCGGCACGGCCCGTGCCCGTTCCACTGGTGCCTGGTCCAGCACCGGTCAGCTGCTCCACTCCGGAGTCAGAGCAGTCCGCTCCACCGGTGCCCAATCCAGCTCAGGTCAGCGACTCCACTCCAGAGTCAGAGCAGTCCGCTCCACTGGTGCCCAGTCCAGCTCCGGTCAGCAGCTCCACTCCGGAGCTAGATTAGTCCGCTCCACCAGTGCCCAGTCCAGCGACTCCACTCCAGAGTCAGAGCAGTCCGCTCCACCGGTGCCTAGTCCAGTTCCGGTCAGCGGCTCCACTCCGGGTCCAGACGTCAGCCCCTCTCCAGGTTCAGGATCTCCCACACCAGGGTCCAGACAGGGATCGGTGCATCGTGGGAGGACTGAGAGGGGAAGCTCCGCGTTGAGGTCCAGACCGTTCCAGGGGTACAACGCGGAGGCAGTAAGGGAGAAGACATCACGCCCGGAGCCGGAGCCGCCACCGAGGCTGGAAGCCCACCCGGACCCTCCCCTGTTAAGTCAGGTTTGTGCGGCTGGAGTCCGCACCTTTGGGGGGTACTGTCACGCCCTGACCTATAGAACTCTAGTTAGTTTGGTCAGGGTGTGCATGTTTAGTTCTAGGTTGGTTGTATAGCCCATAGGACTTTCACGTCACGTTACATGGTTGTTGTTTTTGTATGTTTATTCTATATAATAAACATGTACGCTTTTCACGCTGCACCTTGGTCCGACCCGTCTCTCAACGTGCGTGACACATGCTGTTCATATAAATAATGTATTATAATTTACCTGTTTCTCACAGTTAAGGGAGTGGTTTTGGGTGGTAAATCTCGGTAACTGGGTCCCTGCCATTCAACCCTAATACACACACACACACACTGACCAACCCCCTAATAATGCAGAGAGTGTTCTAAGACTGCCTAAATACCTTACAGTATGTAAGGGCTCCTAGCCGTTACACACACACTGCCAGTGTACCTGTGTGGGTAGAAAAGTGATGTACTGCAGGTAAGTTCCAATGGTGACATAAGAAGGTGAGAGGTCAAACGTGAGGAGATGTGAATATGGCTGCTGTATTGCAGGCTGCTAAAGCCCCTCATTCATTATTTACAGATGTCCTGTCAACCTGGCCGTAATGTAGGCCTAATCATCACTCAACTAAAGACAGACATGGCGGCTGAGTAAAACAGACGTTTCTGAAAAATAGGAGATGGAACCTGAAGCAGGTGACTAACTAGCACAGAGGGTGACTGTAACTAGCACAGAAGGTGACTGTAACTAGCACAGAAGGGTGACTGTAACTAGCACAGAAGGGTGACTGTCTAGCACAGAAGGGTGACTGTAACTAGCACAGAGGGTGACTAACTAGCACAGAGGGTGACTGTAACTAGCACAGAGGGTGACTGTAACTAGCACAGAGGGTGACTGTAACTAGCACAAAGGGTGACTGTAACTAGCACAGAGGGTGACTGTAACTAGCACAAAGGGTGACTGTAACTAGCACAGAGGGTGACCGTAACTAGCACAAAACCATTCAGGAGTATAGCCAGGCGCTTACTGTGAGAGCCAAAGGGTCAAGGTTCCTCAGGATGCTCAATAGGCCTCACAGGATGAGGAAAGTCCCACATAAATATACTGTAGTAGTAAATCCATACATTAGCATTTAGTTATGAAATAGTATAAACTAAATGGTTTTTTAACTACAGCTGACTGGTGCATTTAAAACACGGTCAAGCACCACTCTGCAGGAATCTGAATCACGGCTGTAATAGCATGCCCTCTGATTATATTGTTGTCTGACGGCAGATTTTTCCTATCTACAGTAAGCCGAAGGGCAACATGTAATTTAACCTACTTGTCATCAGCCTGTGATAGTGGAACAAAGAGATGGCTGATGTATTTTGAATTTGCTCACAACAACTACACACTACACAACACCCTCATCCAGGTTGACATACACTGTCAAGCACCAGCTCTAGTGTGACATTGGAGCTACACCTCCACTAGATCAGTCTAGAAGAGTTTCCTTTGTCCAGCTCCAGAAGTAGGGTGTCATCACACACTGTCTGCTTAACATCTGAAGCCATGACATGCTGTGGTTGTGTGGTGTGGTTGTGTGGTGTGGTTGTGTGGTGCGGTTGTGTGGTGCGGTATTGTGTGGTGCGGTATTGTGTGGTGCGGTATTGTGTGGTGTGGCCGAGAGGAAGAAGGTAAAAGAAACATATTTAAAACCTTCAGAGTGTAGAGAGGTATCTGGGACTGGGTATGAAAGAAGAGAAGTTTGATATAAAGGTGTTCTCTGAGAGGAAAAGGCAGGGACAATAGTACCATATCCCTGCTGTTTGGCTATTAATGATTCAGTGGATGAGCACTGAGCAGAATGTTCTTTTAGAATAACAGTACTCTGCCTCTCTCTGTTCTGTTTTGTTCTGTGCTGTGGATGGGGGAGATCATGTGGTGTGTTGTGGCATATAAGACTGAACAAACACATTGAAATAACACAGTGTTTCTCCCATTCCTATTCCCTCGGCCCATTACCTCTCTGCTGTGCTGCTGTCCCTCCCTGCTATCACACAGAGGTGTGGCAGCCATGGTGGGTATAGTGCTATAGTGGTTGCCAGCCTGGCAGCTGTAATTACCTGAAACTGACACACAACCCAACGCCGGTAAACTCCATGGAGGAACAATCAACAACAGGGTTCAATTAACAGAAGATCACCTGTAGACTTACAGTAAAGCTGTAGGGAATCATGTTTTGGTGCAGACAATTTAGATTAAATAAAGCTTTATTGTGGACTTACCTAACGTAGCAGGTGTAAAAGAAACACCTGAGCTGCGTTTCTTTCTTTCTGGTCCTGACAGGGGGGAAAAATGTTGGGAGAGGTTCTCTTCTGCAGTGTTCAACCAATCCAGTAAATGTGGAGGAGGAGTTAAGATGGAGTGTTAACGTCCAAAAGTGTCACAGGCTCTTTCCATTTCCCCTGAAAACCGGATGCATCCGGTTGGGTCGACCCCACTAAGGGTGATTGTGGACTGATCTTATCATTATCCATTGTGTTGGTAGTTATTGGGGATATATAACAACTTAAATGAATTGTATGTTCAATCATTTCTCATACTCTCCTATCATCCCTATGTATAAGCTCAATATGCATTTAAGAGAATTCTCCAGTTTTTAGTTACATTCTGTCAAACTCAGTTGGCAGCAATATACAGTAGGATTCGTTTTTTGTTTTCCCCTTTCACTAAGCAATGTTTATAAAGTGCAAATGGAAAGTCAATCAGAGTTAGTTAGAGCAGAACAACATTTCCAGCCACACGTGACTAGGAAATAGCAGAGTGGGTGAGAGAGCAGAGCAGAGCAGGCGTAAAGACAGATGGGTGAGAGAGAAACCTGCTGTTATCTAAATGGGGCTCTCTCTATGGCCTCTGCTCTTAGACAAACACACGCATACAGAAGACAGAGCAGTCAGCAAACACACAAGCCCTGTCAACATCATCAAGTACAACCCATAAGCCAAAACACAGCCCACACAGTCAAATTTGACAGAATTAATGTAGATTTGGAGGGAAATCTGCACACTGATTTGAGTGATACATTTCAATACATTTCATGGTACTTGGACATACAAATGATTCCTTTATGAAAAGTGAAAACGGTTAATTAATGACAAGATCAATGGAGCTGTTGATAGTTTGTTGCTAAGCACGGCTCCAGAAGGCATTAGTGGGATAATGGTGGTCTTCATGTTGGTTGTGTGTGAAGGGGAGTGGGGTCAGGGGACTTCCCAGTGAGTCCCAGAACTATAGATGAGCTCTGATCCAGATTTAGGCCAGTATGGGTGATAACGCGGTCCACGGGTGCCTATATAGGCCTCCATTGATCTACCGACTTTCCATTCACCTACACAGACTGGGGAAGAAAAGCGATTGCCATAGAGATCGGCCTATATTTCCAAGGCGATGCTCGGCCACCTGGTGAAAGGGAAACAGTCAGAGAGAGTTCAACTGGATTTCTCAATCAATGCCTCCTCCTCCTCCAACCACTCTTAACCTTTTACTGCAGTGGGCTAAATCAGGGTCACACAGAGTGATTCTTGGTAGTCTTAAACAAATCTACTTTTAAACAAAGTATACATCTCACACACATGGTTATGAGCTTAAAAAAAAGAAACCTGTACAATGTCAGATATTCAGATGAAATGTATTCAATTTTGAGTTTGCATCCCAATATTACACTTTACAGTACCAGTCAAAAGTTTGGACACGTCTACTCATTCAAGGGTTTTTCTTTATTTTTACATTTTAGAGTAATAGTGAAGACATCCAAACTATGAAATAACACATATTGAATAATGAAGTAACCAAAAAAGTGTTAAACAAATCAAAATATATAATATATTTGAGATTCTCCAAATAGCCACCCTTTGCCTTGATGACAGCTTTGCACACTCTTGGCATTCTCTCAACCAGCATCACCTGGAATGCTTTTCCAACAATCTTGAAGGAGTTCCCACATATGCTGAGCACTTGTTGGCTGCTTTTCCTTCACTCTGCCGTCCGACTCATCCCAAGCCACCTCAATTGGGTTGAGGTCGGGGGATTGTGAAGGCCAGGTAATCTGATGCAACACTCCATCATGCTCCTTCTTGGTCAAATAGCCCTTACACAGCCTGGAGGTGTGTTGGGTCATTGTCCTGTTGAAAAACAAATGATAGTCCCACTAAGCCCAAACCAGATGGGATGGCGTATCGCAGACAGTTTCACCAGCAAAGCACCATCACACCTCCTCCTCCGTGCTTTACGGTGGGAAATACACATGCAGAGATCATCCGTTCACCCACACCGCGTCTCACAAGGACAAGGTGGTTGGAACCAAAATCATCATATTTGGACTCCAGACCAAAGGACACATTTACATTGCTCATGTTTCTTGGCCCAAGCAGGTCTCTTCTTCTTATTGGTGTCCTTTAGTAGTGGTTTCTTTGCAGCAATTTGACCATGAAGGCCTGATTCACACAGTCCCCTCTGAACAGTTGATGTTGAGATGTGTCTGTTACTTGAACTCTGTGAAGCATTTATTTGGGTTGCAATTTCTGAGGCTGGTAACTCTAATGAACTTATCCTCTGCAGCAGAGGTAACTCTGGGTTTTCCATTCCTGTGGTGGTCCTCATGAGAGCCAGTTTCATCATAGCGCTTCATGGTTTTTGCGACTGCACTTGAAGAAACTTTCTTGAAATGTTCCGTATTGACTGACCTTCATGTCTTAAAATAATGGTGGACTCTCATTTCTCTTTGCTTATTTGAGCTGTTCTTGCCATAATATGGACTTGGTCTTTTACCAAATAGGGCTATCTTCTGTATACCCCCCCTACCTTGTCACAACACAACTGATTGGCTCAAACGCATTAAGAAGGAAAGAAATTCCACAAATTAACTTTTAACAAGGCACATCTTTTAATTGAAATGCATTCCAGGTGACTACCTCATGAAGCGGGTTGAGAGAATGCCAAGAGTGTGCAAAGCTGTCATCAAGGCAAAGGGTGGCTATTTGAAGATTTGTTTAACACTTTTTTGGTTACTACATGATTCCATGTGTTATTTCATAGTTTTGATGTCTTCACTATTATTCTAAAATGTAAAAAAAAAAATTCAAATAAAGAAAAACCCTTGAATGAGTAGGTGTGTCCAAACTTTTGAATGGTAGTGTTTATACATCACAGAAGACTGAAATATAAGAAAACTGTTTGACATAAAAAATTTTTTTTTCCTGATTTTCATCCTTAAAAAAAAAAAAGTATCTTTATTAATTATGAAACATATTAATAACATTCCACACATGAAGCCAAAGATGGCGCTTTTGGTCATTGACTGCAGGAAAGGGCTACACTCTTCAGGGGAATTACCCATTCAAACAAAGACATACAATAATGATGGATAGAAAACAGGATGAAAAGTCTGTAAGAGAGAGGGAAACAGGAACAATCTCCCTTTGTTTGATTGTCTGATGGCTTCTGTATTGACAGATCACACTCCAGATAGGGCACTCACGAAAATCTGACCTGGAGGACATGGGAAGTATCTGTGTGGTGATTCTAGTTCCTGTTCCCTGGTCCCGTACATTATTAATGTGATGTTTGATCAGGGAGATTCAGAAGAACCATGCAGGAGAGGAGAGCCCTGGTACACTCTTAGTGGTGACTTAGTGACTCAAGGAACCCTGGAGAAACTCAAGGAAGCATTGCAGTCAGTGGGTTCATATATGCACCTTTGGTTAGTTGACAGGTTCTTGGAGGAACCTTTAATGTTTCAATGTAGCCAAGGGTTCCTAGAGGAACCCTGGGCTGGAGGTATGGCTTAGTAAGGGCGTGGCTTTCAGATATACATTTTTAGGCCACCAGTGTGAGTAAAAGTCATTCCTTTTCATCTGTTCTGTTGTATTGCCATCCCATGTTAAGGTTGGACACTGATGTGTTGAAGCTTCAATGAGGCTTACAGAAGTGTATGAGTTCCTCAAGAGCCTATGCAAATCCCAATGTTGGAATAGTTACCACTTTATTACTATATGTAATCAGCAATGCTATTATTAATATTATATTTGAACATGTAATATGCATAAATATTCAAATAATATTTAAATTTGCAGTGTACAAACTTAAGATGATGAACAAGAATTACATTTACTCTAACGGGTGGCCAAAAATAACTATCTGAAAGCCACATCTCCAATAAGCCACACCCCCAATCTTTCGATAGGCTGCCACCTCCACAATATATTGTTTAAAAGGTTCCGGTTTAAACCTTTAGACAGAGGTTCCTTGAAGACCCTTTTCAGAGGGGTTCCACAAGGAACCTTTTTGAACTGGAAAGGATCCCCTTGTGTGGCAATTTTTAGAACCCCAAGAGTGCACTGTAAATAGTCTACTGCTGTAGGCTGCAGCCTCCCTGGTGTGACAGCTCTACACAGCCACAAGCCTCTAACTGGGAGAGGCTTCAGCGTGTGTGGGTGTGTGTGTGTAACACACTCTCCCTCTGGGCTTCTATAAATACATAGTCGTAGACAGGCACACACACAGAGATCTAGCTAATATATTCCCCTCCATTACATACACACACGTATACAGATGCAGGTAAGCACACACACACAAATAGACACATCCAGGTTATGACTTAACTAATTAATTGTGACAGGGATGGAAGCATTTGATCATGCTGCATCAAACTGTTTGGCAATCACCTGATTTCCCAAAGCTAGCACATCATATTCTACTAAATACTGTAAAAAGCCTGCTGTATTGGTACCGAAGATGGGACAGCGTCTGTTTTAACATGACACCTGAACGAGCTCATCGGCAGAGAGAGAGAGAGAGAGAGCGAGGCAGTCTAGTCTGGATAGACAGACTGTACGTAGGTGTTAATGGCTGAGATAGACTGGTGTCCATGGTGACAAGAGAGGCTCTGGCATTTCATAATGTTCTCTGACTCCACAGTAATGTCCATTGGTAGTTAGGCTCTAGTCTAGACATGACAGACGATAACAGAATCCGAAATCTACAGTCGAAATAGAGCCCTGAGTTTTGCCTAACAACATGACTTGACCAGGAACTCTTACGAGGTAATTGAGGTAGCTATGTACTGCTGGTCTCAGAGCATTTCGTATTATTCTGTATGTAAATCCAAGACACTCCATTTAGTATGATATGTTACGTTTCGTATGGTATGTATTAATTTGTGGATGTCCATCACACATTTCGAATTATATGTTACGAATTACAATTCGTATTATATGTTACGAATTTCACAAAAACATACAATATTTTATGAATTTGCTTAACGTACAATATGTTACGAATTTGCAAAATGTATGATATGTTACGAATTCTAGCTAGGTGGCTAACGTTAGCTAGCTCGCTAACGTTAGCTTGGCTAGGGGTTAGGGTTAGGGATAGGGTTAAGTTTAGGAGTCAGGTTAAAGGGTTAAGGTTAGAGGAAGGGTTAGCTAAAAGGGTTAGGTTTAGGTGAAGGGTTAGCTAACATGCTAAGTAGTTGCAAAGTAGCTCAAAAGTAGTAAGTAGCTGTTAAGTTGCTAATTAGCTAAAATGCTGTTGTCCGTGATGAGATTTGAATGTGCAACCTTTGGGTTGCTAGACCGTTGCGTTATATATGCCCACCCATCCACCTCGTTAACTATATGCAGTTATATATGCCCACCCATCCACCCCGACCAACCACCCTCCTTTCGTTTTTGCCCTAAAGTAACCATCTGTCTTATGTATCCAGTGTGTCTCGGATTGTGTCTCGGATTGATGTACAGAATAACACGAAATGCTCTGAGACCAGGTTGATGTACTGTACATATAGGTAGGGGTAAAGTAACTAGGCAACAGGATAGGTAATAGACAGTAGCAGCAGCGTATGTGCAAAAACGTTAGTGAGTTAGTACAAAAAAGGGTTAAAGCAGGTAGTCCGGGTGGCCCTTTGTTGAGCTATTTAGCGATCTTGTTTAGAAGTCTTATGGCTTGGGGATAGAAGCTGTTCAGGGTACAGTACGTCAATATAGGTACAGTACGTCTGTCTTTTCATGTAAATGTATTCATTATGGAGATCCTCTTTTCATACTCACAAATTACTGTACTCTTGTTAAACACTGATCCCAGGATTGGAGCAATGATTCCATAGTGGTCAGCCATGCTGTGTCGTAATGATATCCCCCACCATGAGGGGTGATTATAGGTGGTGTCCTGATCCCTGACTGTGGCACCATATTGGACTAGCTAGTTACTGGGTACCTGGAGCCCAGCCTGGAGCCATTAAGCAAGGAGAAACAGACAGGCAGCAGAGACTGTCTAGAAACAAAACTCCGCTCACAGTGCAGGGGCTGGCACACTGGCCAAAATTCAAAAAACTTCACAGCCTGACAATGCATGGATCATAAGATGAAGAATGGCGTGTGTGTGTGTGTCTGTGCCTATGTGTGAGAGAGAGGGGGTGAGAGAATGAGAGAGACTTTTCTAGGTCAGCACAGGGAAGCGTTGTATCTGGTTCCGTTTCTATTTAAAGATGTAATATCCAGAAATCACTCCACCATTTCCTGGTTGCTACAATTCTAATAGTTCACCTAATTTCAGTTTATGTGACAAAACAAGTGTAGAGAATCAAAATCCACAAATTCTACAGCACAACGGCAGTCATGTCTGAAGTGTAAAACTACTAATGACTCAATAATTCATGCCTTCTGGAAATGTTACAAAATTCAAAAGTTATGGGTGGAGATAGAAAGATGGATGTCAGAGGTATTGCAATGTAAATTTACTTTTAATTCGTCTGTCTGTATATTTCAAGACATGACATATGAGGGTGCAGTGAGATACCCGATGGGCTGGACAATACTCTTCTCATCAACTCTTCTCTTTATTCTAGCTTTGCACGACTTCAGCCCTGCCCCTAGGAGCCTGTTTCGAACAGTCCTCGCCATGCACTTCACCCCAGCTGCCGTTTGCCATTCTTTTTGTAGGTCACTTGATGTCATCCTATGGTTGTTGAGTGACAATCGAATGAGTTGGCGGTCATCCCGGTCAGTAGAGAGTAGTTTTCGCCCTCTGCCGGTCTGGAGCTTTGTTGTCCCCAATGTCTGCTGCTTGACCTTGTTCTTATGAACCGCCGTCTTTGAAATTTTAAGGATGGAAGCAACCTGACACTCACTGTATCATTCTGCCAGTAAAGCCAGAATTGAACCCTTCTTTTCCTCACTCAAAAGGTGAGTACTATTAGCACTGTTTTTGCCATCCAGCGGGTCCTATTGCAAGAGGATAGAGATGACCAAAGCAGTGGTTTTTATACTTTCCCTCGTTAACTACAATTTGGTTCAGGTGATCACCTAATCAGTACCTAATTCAGTAGAATGAGGTGTGCCTGTGTTGGAATTCAACAGACACTGGAATGGAATGGCTGTCATACATGTAGTGATGCTGATTTAAGAAAAATCTGCAGTGGTCTCTTAATTCTTTCCACAGCTGTATATAAACAGATCTACAGCTTCTTAGACTTGCTTTCAATGAGAATGACATACAGTGCATTCAGAAAGTATTCAGACCCCTTGACTTATTCCACATTTTGTTATGTTACAGCCTTATTCTAAAATCGATTAAATAAATAAAAATCCTCTTAAATCTACACACAATACCCCATAATGACAAAGCAAAAACAGATTTTTTGAAATATTTGCTAATTTATTAAAAGGAAAAGACAGAAATACATAGGTATTCAGACCCTTTGCTATGAGACTCGGAATTGAGCTCCTTGAGATGTTTCTTCAACTTGTTTGGAATCCACCTGTGGTGAATTCAATTGATTGGACATGATTTGGAAAGGAACACACCTGTCTACATAAGGTCCCACAGTTGACAGTGTATGTCCGAGCCAAAACCAAGCCATGAGGTCGAAGGAATTGTCCGTAAAGCTCTGAGACAGGATTGTGTCAAGGCACAGATCTGGGGAAGGGAACCAAAACATGTCTGCAGCATTGAAGGTCCCCAAGAACACAGTGGCCTTCATCATTCTTAAAAAGAAGACGTTTGGAACCACCAAGACTCTTCCTAGAGCTGGCCGCCCGGCCAAACTGAGCAATCGGGGGAGAAGGGCCTTGGTCAGGGATGTGACCAAGAACCCGATGGTCACTCTGACAGAGCTCCAGAGTTCCTCTGTGGAGATGGGAGAACCTTCCAGAAGGACAACCATATTTTGCAGCACTCCACCAATCAGGCCTTTATGAGTGGCCAGATGGAAGCCACTCCTCAGTAAAAGGCACATGACAGCACATTTGGAGTTTGCCAAAAGGCACCTAAAGACTCTCAGACATGAGAAACAAGATTCTCTGCTCTGATGAAACCAAGATTGAACTCTTGACCTGAATACCAAACATCACGTCTGGAGGAAACCTGGCACCATCCCTACGGTGAAACATGGTGGTGGCAGCATCATGCTGTGGGGATGGGAGACTGGTCAGGATCGAGGGAAAGATGAATGGAGCAAAGTACAGAGAGATCCTTGATGAAAACCTGCTCCAGGAGGACCTCAGACTGGGGAGCAGGTTCACCTTCCAACAGGACAACGACCCTAAGAATACAGCCAAGACAATGCAGGAGTGGCTTCGGGACAAGTCTCTGAATGTCCTTGAGTGGCCCAGCCAAAGCCCGGACTTGAACATCTCTGGAGAGACCTTTAAATAGCTGTGCAGTGATGTTCCCCATCCAACCTGACAGAGCTTGAGAGGATCTGCAGAGAAGAATGGGAGAAACTCCCAAGCTTGTAGAGTCATACCCAAGAAGACCCGAGGCTGTAATCGCTGCCAGAGGTGCTTCAACAAAGTACTGAGTAAAGGGTCTGAATATTTATGTAAATGTTATATTTCCATGTGAATTGGGTTGCCCAAAAACTTACATATTGCAGCTGTAAAACGGAACATATAAGGACACAATTTTACTTTGTTTTAAATTGGTTCTGTGGTAGGATGAGTTTGCAATACAAAAGCCCTTACATTGTCTGACACTTTGGTATATTGTAATTCAGCCAACAGTAAGCTGATATACAGGTTGCCAAACTAAAGGAAACACTTGAGTTAATGAGGGATACAAAGTATATTGAAAGCAGGTGCTTCCACACAGGTGTGGTTCCTGAGTTAATTAAGTAATAACATTCCATCATACTTAGGGCCATGTGTAAAAATGTCCAGTTGCCCATTATTTTGGCTACCATGGCTAGAAGAAGAGATCTCAGTGACTGAAAGAGGGGTCTCAAAGGAGCATAGGGGGTTTAAAGGGTGTGTGTGTGTGTGTGTGTGTCTCAGTCACCAGATCCCAACCCAATTGAACACTTATGGGACATTCTGGAGCAGTGCCTGAGACAGTGTTATCCACCACCATCAACAAACCACAAAATTATGGAATTTATTGTGGAAGAATTGTGTCGCATCCCTCCAATAGAGTTCCAGACACTTGTAGAATCTATGCCAAGGCACATGGAAGCTGTGCTGGCAGCTCGTGGTGGCCCAACGCCCTAGTAAGACACTTTATGTTGGTGTTTCCTTTATTTTGGCAGTTACCTGTAGTATGTATGTTAGAGAGAGGTGTGTGGTATGTCAGTCGTCGTCACTGCTGTGAGAGACCTGCTTCGGAGCAGATAGAGAAATACCTGGAGAAATACACTAGGAAAATTAAGGCAGGGCCTATATGAACGTGAGTGGGGAGCATAGGTCATGTCCCTGGGGTCACTCTATGCTAATATCTGTGGTACTACTGACATCAGTGACATGTTGTTTAACAAGGATCCTCTCCTTTCTTTACAGTGCTGGCTACATGGGAGCTAATGCTAATGTATGGTGTTAGTGGTGGTGACCTGAAACACTGTCATATCACTGGTGGGTGGCCTGTGTGAGGCTCATCCATCCCAACTCAATTAAAGCTGATGAAGTCTACTTTATTCCATTCTAATGATGTTACTAAGGCAATCTCCAGGGAGGAGTATCCTGTAGTTATAGTACAGTAGGTTACTACCCACTTGAAACCCTATGGCAACTCTGCACAGGGAATGATTGACATCTGAGGGCGTTTCTCATTCAATTATATGCTCTCAGAGGTCCAACTCAATTATCTATATGCTCTTAAAGCCAAGCAAAGTGGCTGCCCATTAGAAACAGTGGGAAAGGTGTTGTTACTGTAGTGTACTATATGTGAGTCGGTGCATTGTGTCTGTATGACTATATTACAGTGTAGTGTGGGTGGACTGACTGTACGAGACTCAATGACAATCCCATTAATCTGCAGGCAGGCAGGAGTCCCAGTGGCCCCCTTCCTTCCCTCCCCAAGCAGACAGCTGGAGCCTCCATCCCACTCAGGCTCTGCTCTACCTCCCATCTCCAGCCCCCGCAAACCCCTCTCCCCTAGTCACCATGGAGCAGCCGGGACACAGGGATATTTCTGCCTGTTTCTTTGAGCATGTCTAGAGCTAAGTGGGCCATGCCATGCTCCCGTCACTGTGCTATGTACTGCTGGGCCTGCAGCCGGTGGAAGATCAGGGGCTGGCCGGAGATAGGATGCATCTCCAGAGAAAGAAAGGAAGTAGAGACAGTGAAGGTAGAGGGAAGGGGTAACGGGGAAGGACAGTGAAGGAGAAAGTAAAGAAAAAAATGAAAGTAGAGTAAAGGAAAGGCGAGGGAAGTGTAGGTGAAAGAAAAAAGGTGGAAAGAAAGAGGAAAATATGTGATGAGTGGGTAGGAAGAGAGAGAGAGATAGAGAGAGACAGACAGAATTGGAAAACAACAAACGAACCACAACATGAAGAGCTATCTATCCAAAACGGGTAAACCACTTCTCCAATCTTTTTGACCCTATAACAAAGAACAAACAGCAAAAAAATATACATGATCAAATGCAAATCTTAGAATCAAATATTAAAGACTACCAGAACCAACTGGATTCTCCAATTACATTGAATGAACTACAGGACAAAATACAAACCCTCCAACCCAAAAAAGGCCTGTGGTGTTGATGGTATCCTCAATGAAATGATCAAATATACAGACCACAAATTCCAATTGGCTAAACTTAAACTCTTTAACATCATCCTTAGCTCTGGCATCTTCTCCAATAGTTGGAACCAAGGACTGATCACCCCAATCCACAAAAGTGGAGACAAATTTGACCCCAATAACTACCTTAGGGATATGCGTCAACAGCAACCTTGGGAAAATCCTCTGCATTATCATTAACAGCAGACTAGTTCATTTCCTCAGTGAAAACAAAGTACTGAGCAAATGTCAAATTGGCTTTTTACCAAATTACTGTACGACAGACCATTTATTCACACTGCACACCCTAATTGACAAACAAACAAACGCAAAGTCTTCTCATGCTTTAATGATTTCAAAAAAGCTTTTGACTCAATTTGGCATGATGTTCTGCTATACAAATGTATGGAAAGTGTGTAAGGTTCTGTATTTATTTTCTTACTTCACCTTGTGTTCTTGAACGTAGCCCTGTTTCTTTCTGTTCTTGAACGTAGCCCTGTCTTTCATTTTTGTTCATTGATTTCACCTGTGTTAGTTACTCACCTGGTCTCATCAGCTCCTTATTTAGTTCAGTTCATTCTGTTTGTGCCTTGTGAGGTATTGTTCGTTTTGACTCTACTAAGCCTTTTCCTAGCTCGTTTAGGTGAACCAGTTATAGCCTTCAGTCCTTGTTTTGATTCACCTGCCTGTTAGCCTACCTGTGTATGACCATTGCCCGCCTGTGACCACGATACCTGCCTTCTGTGAAGGCAAAATAAACACCTGCCGCGCTCTGCGCGTGAATCTACACCTTTTTCTCCCTGAGTATTCAATACAAAGTGGTGTTGGGGGGGAAAACATACGACATTATAAAATCCATGTAACAAACAACAAGTGTGCGGTTAAAATTGGCGAAAAACACACATTTCTTTCCATAGGGCCGTGGGGTGAGACAGGGATGCAGTTTAAGCCCCACCCTCTTCAAAATATATATCAACGAATTGGCGAGGGCACTAGAACAGTCTGCAGCACCCGGCCTCACCCTAATAGAATCTGAAGTAAAATGTCTACTGTTTGCTGATGATCTGGTGCTTCTGTCACCAAACAAGGAGGGCCTACAGCAGCACCTAGATCTTCTGCACAGATTCTGTCAGACCTGGGCCCTGACAGTAAATCTCAGTAAGACGAAAATAATGGTGTTCCAAAAAAGGTCCAGTTGCCAGGACCACAAATACAAATTCCATCTAGACACCGTTGCCCTAGAGCACACAAAAAACTATACTTACCTCGGCCTAAACATCAGCGCCACAGGTAACTTCCACAAAGCTGTGAACAATCTGAGAAACAAGGCAAGAAGGGCCTTCTATGCCATCAAAAGGAACATAAAATTCAACATACCAATTAGGATCTGGCTTTGTCAACATCGTTGATGAACGAGAAGGACCAAGGCACAGCGTAATATGCCAACATGTTTATTTAACGAATAAACACAATGCCAAAACAATAAACTAACGATACGTGACGTCCTAAGGTACACGGAACAAGATCCCACAACCCACTAGTGCCAATAGACTGCCTAAGTATGGTCCCCAATCAGAGACAACGAGCGACAGCTGCCTCTGATTGGGAACCACTCTGGCCAACATAGATCTAGACATACTAGAAAACCAACATAGAAATACACAACATAGAACATACACACCCTGACTCAACATATACGAGTCCCCTGAGTCAGGGCGTGACAGGCTTAAAATACTTGAATCAGTTATAGAACCCATTGCCCTTTATGGTTGTGAGGTCTGGGGTCCGCTCACCAACCAAGAATTCACAAAATGGGACAAACACCAAATTGAGACACTGCGTGCAGAATTCTGCAAAAATATCTGTGTACAACGAAAAACACCAAATAATGCATGCAGAGCAGGATTAGGCCGATATACCCGCTAATTATCAAAATCCAGAAAATAGCTTTTAAATTCTATAACCACTTAAAAGGAAGTGATTCCCAAACCTTCCATAACAAAGCCATCACCTACAGAGAGATGAACTTGGAGAAGAATCCCCTAAGCAAGCTGGTCCTGGGGCTCTGTGCACAAACATAAACAGACCCCACAGAGCCCCAGGACAGCAAAACATTTAGACCCAACCAAATCATGAGAAAACAAAAAGAGAATTACTTGACACATTGGAAAGAATTAACAAAAAAACAGAGCAAACTAGAATGCTGTTTGGCCCTAAACAGAGAGTACACAGTGGCAGAATATCTGACCACTGTGATTGACCCAAACTTAAGGAAAGCTTTGACTATGTACTCAGTGAGCATAGCCTAGCTATTGAGAAAGGCCGCCGTAGGCAGACCTGGCTCTCAAGAGAAGAAAGGCTATGTGCACGCTGCCCACAAAATGAGGTGGAAACTGAGCTGCACTTCCTAACCTCCTGCCAAATGTATGACCATATTAGAGACACATATTTCCCTCAGATTACACAGATCCACAAAGAATTTGAAAACAAACCCAATGTTGATAAACTCCCATATCTACTGGGTGAAACACCACAGTGTGCAATCACAGCAGCAAGATTTGTGACCTGTTGCCACAAGAAAAGGGCAACCAGTGAAGAACAAACACCATTGTAAATACAACCCATATTTATGTTTATTTATTTTCCCATTTGTACTTTAACTATTTGCACATTATTACAATACTGTATATATACATAATATGACATTTGAAATGTCTTTATTCTTTTGGAACTTCTGAGTGTAATGTTTACTGTTAATTTGTTTATTTCACTTTTGTTTACTATCTACTTCACTTGCTTTGGCAATGTTAACATATGTTTCCCATGCCAATAAAGCCTTAAATTGAAATTGAATTGAGAGACAGAGAGAGAGACAGAGAGACAGAGAGAGAGAGAGAGAGAGAGAGAGAGAGAGAGAGAGAGACTGCTCTCCTCCTGTCCTCCTTCACCCCTCTATTTTCTCTCTCCCTCCCTTGTTTCTCTCCTGTCGTCCTCATGTACACTACTCCTTAATCTCTTTGTTCTCCAAACCATTTCTCTCTGTCTTTATCCTGTCTCTTATACCCCTTTTTTTCTGGCATTTTCTTTCTCATCCATGTATCTCCCCCTCCCCTTCCTCTCTCTACCCCCCGGCCTCGCTTATCCCTTTTGACATCTCTCTTTCCTCTGCTTTTCCCGCCAAGCCCATCCTCCACCTCGACAGTTGTGTAATGAAGATTACACAGCCACATTGCTGACTCAGAACATGCATTGAATATCACTGCTCTGCAGATCTCTCATGTGGCATGTGTTTACAGATATTGATTTGGTGTTATTATTATTTGTCCTCATAAATGACCAGAAGTCATTGTCTGGCAGTCTATTGTGAGTGGAGCTTGGTTTCCCAGGCTATCTTTAGCGGTGTATTGTAGCCCAGGAGAATGAGACCTCTGAGTGGATGGACCTTAGGTAAACTGAGCAGTGTGATTTCAATAGAAAGGGTTAGTGATCTGTGGGAAACTCGACTCCCTCACCAACCATTACATTAGCACACTTGTGGTTCCTGAGGCAGCCCAAAGAGCAAGCAATCTAGCTAGATGGAGAGCTGAGAGACTGCTCAACTGGGACAGAATTTACCTATTAGATTTTTCAGTATTTGATGATTTATCTGATGATTAGACCTTGTGTGATTGAACAGTCACATACAGTACATGCATAAGCCAGGGATCAATCTCTCTCATTTCCATAAAGATCCCAGAGCCCTCACAATAATTACATTGGTGAATGTCTGCTCCTTGTTTGCTGCTACAGAATGTCTCTGCACATTGGCCTATACCAGGGCTCTCCAATCCTGTTCCTGGAGAGTTACCCTCCTGTAGGTTTTAGCTCCAACCCCAGTTGTAATTAACCTGATTAATCTTATCAACCAGCTAATTATTAGAAACAGACACGCTAGATTGGGGTTGGAATGGAGATCTACAGGATGGTAGCTCTCCAGGAACAGTGTTGGAGAGCCTTGTCCTATACTATCTATAGCTTTATCAGGACACCATAGAGTCGTACAGACAGAGCCCATAGTAACCACATGGAGACTAGCGACTGGAGAGCTACCTCTTAATCAAGGCCATGATTGTGAGAGGACACTCCACTGTCACCTTGTCACCCCAGAGAGGACAAAAATACCTGCATCAAACATTCATGTCAATCTCCCTCTTCGTCTCTCTTTTACTCATCCTCAAGACTGAATAGCCACCTCAAAGGGAAGGTTTACTTGAGACTGAATGGTCAACTTTAACTGAGGACTTTGCTTAATAATGCTATTATGTAATGCTGTGTAGTCTTTGCCCACTGGCGCAGAATTTCCATTAGGACAGTACAGGGGTCTGAGGAAATGAGAGGATAAGGCTGGTGATTAGATAGTGTTCATCACCCCTCAGCCCAGATCACACTCAGTATTTACAGGGAAATCCCCCGGGTCTATTCCATGAAAACTTTGGGTGCATGGATTACGTCTGCTACAGTTTTACAAAATCTCCCAGGATTTGCTTTCTAATCTTAGTCTGATCTCGTATTCTCTGAGTCTAATGCCAAAAAGTGATTAGAGAAATGCCTGCAATGGCTCATGTTTTGGCATAATATCCTACTTGGAAAGAAATGTAATGACAAAAGGCTTCGAATAAAAGCCTAGTCGATATGTAGTTGTTACTAATGAGAGTTAGAAAGCAATAGGCAGGAAATGAAGAACACAGAGCGAATAAATAGCATGTTGATTGGAGGAAGAAGTTGAATGGCTTTGGTAGTGTAAGTAGAAAGGAGCCAGGCAGAGGACTGTGAGGAGAAACAGATGTAGCTAGAGGATCAGGGATTACAGTAACAGTATCAACTGCTTCTCAACAGCTTCTCAGCATCTCACGCTGAGAGGACAGGTCAGTGTTAATGCTCTCTAGTCAGGAAGTCAAGGCCAAGAAAGAGGGCTCAGAGGAGTGGCTTGATTTCAGAACAGGACAGGGTTCTTGAGCTTTACCAATTTAGGGTTCTAGCGTGATGGGAGTAATCATTCTGAGGAGCTAATGTGACAATTTTGACAATGGAAGTCACTTCAAGTCAGGTAGTTGGACTGTCGAGGTCAAAATCTAACATTCTCTGCAAGTAAGACAAATGTCCAATAATGCAGTGAAATGATGGGTTCATGTAGTGAGAACACTGCTGTGTGCAGTAAGTCAAGGAAAGTTCAGAGCTGGAGGCGTCAAGGTACCAGTCGAAGTTGCAGAATGACAAATTATATCTGATAGATACAGAAACAGACAAACATCAGCAGGCTAACAGGTAGACAGACTGACAGACAGACAGAATACCAAACAGACACAGTAACATACAGTTGAAATCGGAAGTTTACATACATCTTAGCAAAATACATTTAAACTCAGTTTTTCACAATTCCTGACATTTAATCATAGTAAAAATGCCCTGTCTTAGGTCAGTTAGGATCACCACTTTATTTTAAGAACATGAAATGTCAGAATAATAGTAGAGAGAATGATTTATTTCAGCTTTTATTTATTTCATCACATTCCCAATGGGTCAGAAGTTTACATACACTCAATTCGTATTTGGTAGCATTGCCTTTAAATAGTTTAACTTGGGTCAAATGTTTTGGGTAGCCTTCCACAAGCTTCCCACAATAAGTTGGGTGAATTTTGGCCCATTCCTCCTGACAGAGCTGGTGTAACTGAGTCAGGTTTGTAGGCCTCCTTGCTCACACACGCTTTTTCAGTTCTGCCCACAAATGTTCTATAGGATTGAGGTCAGGGCTTTGTGATGGCCACTCCAATACCTTGACTTTGTTGTCCGTAAGCCATTTTGCCACAACTTTGGAAGTATACTTGGGGTCATTGTCCATTTGGGAGACCCATTTGCGACCAAGCTTTAACTTCCTGACTGATGTCTTGAGATGTTTTTTCAATATATCCACATAATTTTCCTTCCTCATGATGCCATCTATTTTGTGAAGTGCACCAGTCCCTCTGCAGCAAAGCACCCCCACAGCATGATGCTGCCACCCCCGTGCTTCACGGTTGGGATGGTGTTCTTCGGCTTGCAAGCAACCCCCTTTTTTCTCCAAACATAACGATCGTCATTATGGCCAAACAGTTCTATTTTTGTTTCATCAGACCAGAGGACATTTCTCCAAAAAGTACGATCTTTGTCCCCATGTGCAGTTGCAAACCATAGTCTGGCTTTTTTATGGCGGTTTTGGAGCAATGGCTTCTTCCTTGCTGAGCGGTCTTTCAGGTTATGTTGATATAGGACTCGTTTTACTGTGGATATAGATACTTTTGTACCTGTTTCCTCCAGCATCTTCACAAGGTCCTTTGCTGTTGTTCTGGGATTGATTTGCACTTTTCGCACCAAAGTACGTTAATCTCTAGGAGACCGAACGCGTCTCCTTCCTGAGCGGTGTGACAACTGCGTGGTCCCATGGTGTTTATACTTGCGTACTATTGTTTGTACAGATGAACGTGGTACCTTCAGGTGTTTGGAAATTGCTCCCAAGGATGAACCAGACTTGTGGAGGTCTACAATTTCTTTTCTGAGGTCTTGGCTGATTTCTTTTGATTTTCCCATGATGTCAAGCAAAGAGGCACTGAGTTTAAAGGTAGGCCTTGAATTACATCCACAGGTACACCTCCAACTGACTCAAATGATGTCAATTAGCCTATCAGAAGCTTCTAAAGCCATGACATCATTTTCTGGAATTTTCCAAGCTGTTTAAAGGCACAGTCAACTTATTGTATGTAAACTTTTGACCCACTGGAATTGTGATGCAGCGAATTATAAGTGAAATAATCTGTCTGTAAACAATTGTTGGAAAAATTACTTGTGTCATGAACAAAGTAGATGTCCTAACCGACTTGACCAAACTATAGTTTGTTAACAAGAAATGTGTGGAGTGGTTGAAAAACGAGTTTTAATGACTCCAACCTAAGTGTATGTAAACTTCCAACTTCAACTGTACATATTATCAGACAAACTATCAGACTTACAGACATACAGACAAGCAGGCAGGCAGGCAGTGGTCTGTGCCACAGCAGCTCAGCAGGGAGAAGGCAGATGAGTAGGAGTTTGTTGGGAAGGGGTGGGGGAGGAGAGGAGGATGACAGCCGCAAATTAAAAGTCTCAGCGTGGCTCCGATTGATTCACTTTATAAAGTGAAGCGTTGTGGTCTCGGCTGCATGGGGCTGTGATTACTTCCTCATTAGGGAGAGGCAGTAAAGTATTGTTGACTGGAGGAGGGGGAGGCTGGTGAGGGAGTGTTACAGGGCTCTCCATGTTTGGCAGGGGCTGTCTGGGCCAGCGTGCCGGAGTGACAAGCTGTTTACTCGCCGCTGAATGGATGTGGGCAGTGTGCTGTGTGTCACCCTCAGTCTGACGTGTGTTTAACCTTCCCTCTGCCAGAGTGTGGAGACCCCACTTCGCTAACCATGTCTGGGTGACTGGAGAGCTACAGCTAGGGCCAGAAAACAGGGAAGACATTTTCTTTCCTCTCTCTCCTTGCCTTCATATACCCCTCTGTCTTGTATCCCTATTTTATAGATGTCCATAGTTGTTCAGGGATGCGTATCTCTCTCTCTCTTAAACAGAGACGTTCTCCCTCTCTCTTTTGCTCACTCCCTTTTCTCCTCCTTCCCATCCTCTGTCTCAGCAGCTCCAGGATCCTTGTGATGACAACTGCATTACACACATCCTGTTGTAATTTAGGGTTCTGTTCTGCTTGCAAATCACACTGCCTGTTTCTCACTCTTTATACAAGCGGGATGTGCTGGCCGTTCAGACTGGAGACGGGCTGCCTGGCATGGTCTCCGCTGGCCCCTTGCCAGCCTGGGGGCCACTACGACCACTTCTCACTCTCACAACCATATGACACAGCCAGTTTGAGGTTGGCAACGGGGAGTAGAAAACTTTAACTTCTAAAAGTCTAAGCCGTTGGGGGAGGGGGTATGTTACTTAGATTGACGCACGGCTGCGTCAATAGACTCTTAAGGATTAAATGACTGTTCATACCTCCATTTGTGTGTGTGTGTGTGTGTGTGTGTGTGTGTGTGTCTGTGTGTGTGTGTGTCTGTGTGTGTGTGTGTGTGTGTGTGTGTGTGTGTGTGTGTGTGTGTGTGTGTGTGTGTGTGTGTGTGTGTGTGTGTGTGTGTCTGTGTGTGTGTTTGTGTGTGTGTCTGTGTGTGTGTGTGTGTGTGTGTGTGTGTGTGTGTGTGTGTGTGTGTGTGTGTGTGTGTGTGTGTGTCTGTGTGTGTGTCTGTGTGTGCCGTCACATTCTCAACGAGGCAGCAGAAGCTTTAGGTTTTTCCTTATCAATTATTTAATCGAGAGCACCACTTGAGTGGCGTAATCAAATCCCTCCCTCTTTTTATTTTTCTAGGTCTCTCCAGCCTGAGAGATTGAGAGGAGGTTTGGGAGAGGTGATCAGAAAGTCACTTTGACACACAGTCTCTGCAGGGTGTACTGGGCCACTTAGGTCCAACTGATCTTACTGATAGTGATACACTTACTCACCAGCTCCCATTCATCAGAGTGCTATACTAGCTCCCCATAGCCAGAGTTCACAGTAATCACTCCTCCACTAAAAAGAAAGAGAGTTTCTTTCCACTCCTTTTAGCCCTCATTGTTTTTCTGTAGAGATTGAGAGGTGTACTCCCGCTGCTATATCCCACCACCCCCTCTCTCTCTCTCTCTCTCTCTCTCTCTCTCTCTTTCTCGCACTCTCTCGCTCGCGCTTTCGTGCGCTCTCTCTCTCTCTCCCGCTCTTTCTTTCTCCTACTTAAAAAAAGTTTTAAAGTTAATTCCCTGCAATTCTACACATTTTGCCTTGGGGCAGAGAGAAGATTTTGCAATTTTATAACTAATTCCCTGCAATTCTACACATTTTGCCATGGGGCAGAGAGAAGATTTTGCAATTGTATAACTAATTTCCTGCAATTCTACACATTTTGCCATGGGGCAGAGGCAAATGTTTGCAGTTTTTTAAATGATAACTGACGATCAATGGGCCTGTCGGCCTGTCACCCTGTCGGTAATTCGACCATGCTTACTACAAGTTTAGATAGCTGGCCGCTAGACTAATTTACCAATCAAAAAATGTTTTGCTGGCATGGGCTAATTACAGTGAGGGACACTCACTGTATATAAATTATATACACTACGAGTCAAAAGTTTTAGAACACCTAACTTTTGTCCAAACTTTTGACTGGTAGTGTCTATATATATATAATATATGCCATTTAGCGTACGCTTTTATCTAAAGCGACTGTACTCGAACTCTTTGAATTACTGTATTCGACAGAGCGTGAACTGGCTTCACAGTCACTGCCTGTGTGGAATAAGTCCATCTTAATGTCTAATTTGTAATGAATGGCTACATTTGTGTCAGCTGCTCTCTAAGCCACGAAGGAGTGTTCATGTTTAAAGGTTATATCCTCTAAACTGCTCCCATTGTAAATGACAGACTCTAACACTCTTTCCTTCTCTTTTTAGGCCATACACATCCCTGATGGCACAGGCCATAAGCTCAGAAAATACTTGAAAAAGCATGGTTTGTTTTCATTATAAAACTCTCTGGGTCTGTAATTGGGGAAAAGCACTGCATTGACAGAAAAAGTTGACTCCTGCTTCTCTACATCCGGTGGTGGGTTGGTAATTATTTAAAAGCTGCTTTTCTAATTTTAATTGAGGTGTTTGTAAAAATAAGTCACAATTTCTCACCTGCCTGAAGAGAGCTTCCACTGGGCTTATGGCTAACATTATCACACATGTACACACACACATTCACACGCACACTTTCACGTATACACACCAATGTCGTCACTGCAGTCCTTGTCGTTCTTACAGTACTTATATAAAGTTGATAGTCTGACTGTATAACAGAGGCTGTAGCCCAGTGTAAGTTTGTGTGCGCGCTTGTAAATGCAGGATTCTTTCTAGAGACTAACTAGAGAGCACCTGAGCTCAATCTCTTGTCTAGCTGGTAGAGCTGAATATGAATGTGAAAGACAATGAGGCAGTGGTCTCAGACTGACCCATGAGAGAGAGAGAGACATCCCCTTTCTATTTATGACCATTCACTAGGACAGGAGGGTTCAAATATAGACCCAGTTATCCTCTCCACAGTCCTCACCCACTGAATTATTAAACTACAGACTGACTGCTGCACGGAAGAGGTGTGTCTCTTCTAGACAATGTAATATTCACTTTGTGTGTGTGTGTGTGTGTGTGTGTGTGTGTGTGTGTGTGTGTGTGTGTGTGTGTGTGTGTGTGTGTGTGTGTGTGTGTGTGTGTGTGTGTGAATAATATCAATTTGTGAATAATATCAATGTGTGAATAATATCAATGTGTGAAGAATATAAATGCTTGAATAATATCAATATGTGAATAATATCAATGTGTGAATAATATCTAATATCAATGTGTGAATAATATTCAATGTGTGAATAATGTCAATGTGTGAATAATATAAATGTGTGAATAATATAAATGTGTGAATAATATCAATGTGTGGATAATGTCAATGTGTGAATAATATAAATGTGTGAATAATATTCAATGTGTAAATAATATCAATATGTCAATAATATTAAATGTGTGAATAATATCAATATGTCAATAATATTAAATGTGTGAATAATATCAACATGTCAATAATATTCAATGTGTGAATAATATCAATGTGTCAATAATATTCAATGTGTGAATAATATCAATGTGTGAATAATATCAATGTGTGAATAATATTAAATGTGTGAATAATATCAATGTTTGAATAATGTCAATGTGTGAATAATATTAAATGTGTGAATAATATTCAATGTGTGAATAATATCAATGTGTGAATAATGTCAATGTGTGAATAATATAAATGTGTGAATAATATCAATGTGTGAATAATGTCAATCAGTGAATAATATCAATGTGTGAATAATAGGGATAGAGTAATGTAAGAGTGAGACTTGGTAAGAGACAAATGGAACAATTGATCTACATGTAACAGGAGATCGCATTATCAAATGTGTCTTTAGTTCAGAAGTATTACCAGAGGTAGTAAAGTTTTCTGCTGTGTCGGATGAACAGATAATACCCCAAGGGAGAAGGTCATCAGTGCTCTTACATGTCAGAACCAGACTGCAGGTTATTTGAATGTTTGCTCATTTTTATTTCACATCACAGATTTTATAAAGGGCTGACAAACTGACACTTAGAGTAGTGCCATCATGGATTCAATACCAACCATTACAGATAATGGCTTTGAAAAGGAAAATGTATCTGAGACAGAATGGATACACTGGAAAGATACACTGGAAGAGATGGTCATCAGGATAAGAAGGCAAGAAAAGTGGTGAGAAAAAGAACGAAAGAGCAGAGTGATGTTGTCAGACTAGTAACAATCCAGTAACTCTATAATCACCAACTGGTGAGCCATGAGTAGGTTGTCATGACTACAATGACCGACCGGCCCGGTGCGGCACGGCGAGAACAGTTAGATCATTTTCTGCTGATGTGCCCACAGTTACAGACCATTGTGGGAGCTCTACACCAGTGTTACAGACCACTGTGGGAGCTCTACACCAGTGTTACAGACCACTGTGGGAGCTCTACACCAGTGTTACAGACCACTGTGGGAGCTCTACACCAGTGTTACAGACCACTGTGGGAGCTCTACACCAGTGTTACTGATAGAGTGGGTCTCAGCTGGACCCTAAGGCGGCTATAGAGACACTGCCTCTGGTGAATTGGCGGGTCTGAAATAAACGTTAAAGGCTTTAAGTGGGTAAACAGACACTGTCCTAAATGGGCCCTCCACAGGCTACAGCTCACTGGACAGGAGAATACTTATCCACCTCTCATCAGGGCCGTTGATCGTCAGAGGTCTAGAGGAAAATATAGTGGACCTGCCGACAGCAGTATCCAACCAGGCCCCTCTCCCCCGTCTCACCACATACTGTATAGCTAGTCACCTGGGGGCACAAAGCACTCTCCAGTTTCAGGAAAAACCCTGTGGGTCCATCCATCCTATGTTTTGCTGTAACAACCTGCTGTGGCATCGAGTGACAACACCCTTTATGGAAAACACCAAACATGACAGAACAGGTCGCTAGCGACACCGGAGAGGGACATGTTAGTGACTGTTAATTAGCTGTCAACGGACACACAATCAGCGGAGGCATCTTTTCGCTTCACGTTGTTCCCAGCTTGGCACAGTGGCTGATATCGAGCTTCAGGATGCAGATGCTGCCAAGCGATAACGTGCAGGCTGTGATCGGTAACCTTGGAGATGACCAATCAAACAACAGGGTTTAGTCACAGGAACTCTGAGATTTACATCGATACAGAATGGCAAGGATCTAGCGGTCACCATGTTTCTGTGTTGTTTCTCAATTAATGTTGGCCCAACGTTTCTGGCCCATCTCAGTCTGGGCCTTCAGCACTAACAGCCACGTCATTCCAAGAAATGTGCCTTATCTTAAGCTATCGTGAAACAAATTCGAACATGGTTCATAACCCTTGCCCTTAGCCCTGTGTAGTTTAATCTCTAACTTGTATGTGCCCTCTGATTCTAATCAATGTTTGCATTGAACCTTATTGTGGCCATACAATGGCTCAATGGCTGCCCACTGGGCACACACTGGTTGAATCACGTTGTTTCCACATCATTTCAATTGAATTATGTTGAACCAACCAGGAATAGACGTTGAATTGATGTCTGTGCCCAGTTGGTGTTTGATAGCCCTCCTGTCACTCCAGACGTTTCCACATGTGTTAGTCACTCTAATCATAATCAAATCCTCACATTGTCAGTCAGCTAATCCCCATGTTATAAACGGCCTCCAAGGGGAGAAAGAGGGAGAGAAAAAAAGCAAGAGAGAGACATCATTAACCAGCCATACGTCCTTTACCAGTCATACAACTGATCTAGTGCAGGCCAGTGACATGCAGGGAGCCCTTGCCCCTATTGTACAAACCACCCACAGGGGAGCATGCTCATGCATTCACACACAAATACTCTCTCTCTCTTACCTGCCTACACCCGCTAATGAGCTTTAGCACAGCTGAGAGGCAGAGGCATGCGCTCAGAGTTACACCCACCCACCCACCCACCAACCCACACACACACACACACACACACACACACACACACACACACACACACACACACCACACACACACACACACACACACACACACACACACACACACACACACACACACACACACACACACAAATACACACACACACACACACACACACACACACACACACAAATACACACACCTCTTTCCCGGTGACAGCACCACCATGTCACAGCTCCAGAGGACACAGCCCACTACCTGGGAGCCCAACCGTCAGGACAGAGGTGGGAGGGGAAGGTTGGGTGGTTTATATGTGCTCGGTGGGGGTCACATCTGTGCATGAAGTCGGGGGGCTTGTTGATTTAGGCGATGTTCGTTGTCATTGCCCCGTGATTGCATAATCACAGTCAGCCCTTCAATGTGACAAGGGAGGTGATGAGGGAGGAAGTGAAAAAGAGGGGAGAATAGTTTGGGGGAGTTTGAGGGTAGACTTGCAAACACCTGGGTCACTCCCGATTTGGAACTTTCCTAACAGACTGTGTTCCCATGGGTGTAAATGTCTTTGCCTACACTGTACTCTACCCCATGGTATTCTCACGTCGGCCTGAGGAAAATTCTGTGTTTACTGGCAGTAGCTGGGTAATTCCATCCTTTCCATTACGTTGTCATTCATAGAAAAATATATATAGATTTATGTGCACCCATTCTGCCCAGACTAAATAGCTTGAGATGGTGTGAGTGTGTGTGTGTGTGAGAGAGAGACAGACAGACAGACAGACAGAAAGAGTGAGAGGGGGAGAGAGAGAGAGTGAGAGAGAGGGGAGAGTTCCCTCTACAGACAAGATCAGGTGGTGAAATGGGCGAGCGGAGCCATGATTAAGTGCAGTGGAACTGAATCCATACTCTCTGTGGCCCAGGAGACAGGGCCATAAAAAATAAAAATAAAACATCCCATCCTATAGCAGGCTTTATAGAGCAATACAATCCTATTATATTTATTCTCCCCTCCAGTACCTATTACCTGCCCTGGTGGGGAGTGTAGGGGAGCTGACCTCACTGAGTTCTCTCTTCCTGTTTCGTCTACACCCCTCATCGAATATTTTAAAAAGTATTCAAATAAAGAGATGTATCTACCAATCCAAGGAGAGGAAAAGGTGGGAGCTTGACAGCCCGCCGTTATACTTTGTGGACAACGAATCCCATTGTTAGGGCGGAGACACAAGCATCTCGTCAATATATCCAGTATCTCTGGCTAAACTAGCTGGCTAGCTGAACTATGCTAGTGGTCGTCCTCATTGCCAAACTTTATAAATACTGCACCCTCAACATCAAAACTCCTTTGCTAGTTATACAATCATGTAACTAATAAATTAAATGGAAAGAAACTTGAAAATTATCCAAGTTCAGTTTTGAGATACACTGGCATAAACTGCGTAGGGTTAGCTGGACATTTCTGACTGGTTTTGGAACTGTGACAATGGGCAGCCTCTACCCGCTTGGCTCGATGGGACAGACTGTACAGAGCATTTGGAAAGTATTCAGACCTCTTCCCTTTTTCCACATTTTACATCCTTATCCTAAAATGGATTACATTGTGATGCGTGATTTGAAGGAGTCAGGCGCAGGAGGGTAAATCACAGTATACAGAGTTTATTCCGTAATCCAGTGCAACCAGTCCAGTGCGCAAAACAGGCGCATTGGAACAAACATGCACACGGGAAAATACCCCGGCAATACAAAATACTGAGCTCAACCGAGCTACTAATCCTCACAAATAACAATCACCCACAAGGACAAGGGGGCGGAGGGAACACTTAAACAAGTACTAATGAGGGAAATATGAACCAGGTGTGTGTAATTGGCAAGACAAGAAAAATGGAATGATGAGATATGGAGCGGCAGTGTCTAGAAGGCCGGTGACGACGAACGCCGAAGCCTGCTCGAACAAGGAGGGGAGGCAGCTTCGGAGGAAGTCGTGACATACATAAAAACATTTCCTCATCAATCTACACACAATACCCCATAATGACAAAGTGAAAACAGGTTTTTAGAAATGTTAGGAAATTTATTAAAAATAAAAAACAGAAATACCGTATTTACATAAGTATTCAGATCCTTTACTATGAGACTCCAAATTGAGCTCAGGTACATCCTGTTTCCATTGATCATCCTTAAGATGTTCATACAACTTGATTGGAGTGCACCTATGGTAAATTTGATTGATTAGACATGATTTGGAAAGGCACACACCTGTATATATAAGGTCCCACAGTTGACAATGCATGTCAGAGCAAAAACCAAGCAATGAGGTCGAAGGAATTGTCCGTAGAGCTCCGAGACAGGATTGTGTCGAGGCACAGATCTGGGGAAGGGTACCAAAAATGTCTGCAGCATTGAAGGTCCCCAAGAACACAGTGGCCTCCATCATTCTTAAATTGAAGAAGTTTGGAACCACCAAGACTCTTCCTAGAGCTGACCACCCGGCCAAACCGAGCAATTGGGGGTTAAGGGCCTTGGTCAGGAAGGTGACCAAGAACCCGATGGTGACTCTGACACAGTTCCTCTGTGGTGATGGGAGAACATTCCAGAAGGACAACCATCTCTGCAGCACTTCACCAATCAGGCCTTTATGGTAGAGTGACCAGACAGAAGCCACTCCTCAGCAAAAGGCACTTGACAGCCCGCTTGGAGTTTGCCAAAAGGCACCTAAAGACTCTCAGACCATGAGGAACAAGATTCCCTGGTCTGATGAAACCAAGATTGAACTCTTTGGCTTGAATGCCAAGCCTCACATCTGGAGGAAACCTGGCACCATCCATACGGTGAAGTATGGTGGTGGCAGCATCATGCTGTGGGGATGTTTTTCAGCGGCAGGGGCTGGGAGACTAGTCAGGATCAAGGGAAAGATGAACAGAGCAAAGTACAGAGAGATCCTTGATGAAATCCTGCTCCAGAGCGCTCAGGACCTCAGACTGGGGCAAAGGTTCACCAACAGGACAATGACCATAAGCACACAGCCAAGACAACGCAGGAGTGGTTTCAGGACAAGTCTTTGAATGTCCTTGAGTGGCCCAGCCAGAGCCCGGAATTGAACCCGATCTAACATCTCTGGAGAGACCTGAAAATAGCTGTGCAGCAACGCTCCCCATCCAACCTGACAGAGCTTGAGAGGATCTGCAGAGAAGAATGGGAGAAACTCCCCAAATACAGGTGTGCCAAGCTTGTAGCGTCATACCCAAGAAGACTCGAGGCTGTAATCGCTGCCAAAGGTGCTTCAACAAAGTACTGAGTAAAGGGTCTGAATACTTATGTAAATGTGATGTTTCAGTTTTTAATTTTTTATATATTTGCAAAATAAATTTGCTGTAACATAACAAAATGTGAAAAAAGTCAAGGGTTCTGAATACTTTCCCAATGCAGTGATTTTGCCAACACAGCCAGATATGCATACAGTCTTGTACCCTTAACCTTTTTTAAACTGACTATCGTATATCAGGGATTCTTGAAAGTCGGGACAATCCTTGTCTGGCAGGGAAACAAACATTTATAGTTGCATTTAATATTGTTTGTGCATTATTTGGGCTCAAAATGTATATTTAGGGGAATTTTATAAGAGGAAAGATTTGCTTCTGGAATTGTCTAAATATTTTCTATATTATTAATTTCCATGTCACCTCTATGCCCGGAAATGCCCTTGTCCAGAACAAAGGATCCAAATTTCAAACCCTCCAAAACAAACTAAAATAAATGAATAAAGTGTTTAACATTTTAAAAAACTTGCAATAATCAATATTAACTGAAAAATGATCTTGTGTAGTTTCTTGAAATAACCCTCTCTAGAATATTTATCTCCGAACTTTGTTTCCAAAAAACTCTGTCAGATTAGTCTAAAATCCAAAATGAATCAAGAATGAGCAGGAACAGCTACACCATAAGCACCCTAATTCCATGTAGTCATAACATGTAGCGCAACAAGACCACTCATGGTCTGTAAAGTTCTCTACTTTTGATAGAATAAAACAACTATATTGAAATCCCCATTGTCACAACCATAAACTGTCAACTCCATCTCCCTGATAGGATATGCATTTTGGGTTTTAGAGTCATGAAGCAACTACGGAAAATTTTTACATCACTTGAATGAAGAAGAAAAATGCAATTTATGTCAACTCCATAAAACATCAACTCAAATCAAATTGTATTTGTCACATACTTCGTAAACTAACAGTGAAATGCTTTTCAACTCTGTCAGAGTGCTAAAAGATCTGACAGAATGGTTATGTTTTATTGGGGATTATCAAACTAATAATTGTCTATATTTTACAAATGTTTGTAATTGACTTTTATTTTTAAAGGCAAAAATATGTCTGTTTTGAGTATTTATTGGTGCAATTGTGCTATTATGTGTGTTTTTTCGCGTTATTGGTAGTGGTGCACCGGGGCCCTCCCACTCCTCTTTCTATTCTGGTTAGAGCCAGTTTGCGCTGTTCTGTGAAGGGAGTAGTACACAGCGTTGTACGAGATCTTCAGTTTCTAGGCAATTTCTCGCATGGAATAGCCTTCATTTCTCAGAACAAGAATAGACTGACGAGTTTCAGAAGAAAGTTATTTGTTTCTGGCCATTTTGAGCCTGTAATCGAACCCACAATTGCTGATGCTCCAGATACTCAACTAGTCTCAAGAAGGCCCGTTTTATTGCTTCTTTAATCAGCACAACAGTTTTCAGCTGTGCTAACATAATTGCAAAAGGGTTTTCTAATGATCAATTAGCCTTTTAAAATGATAAACTTGGATTAGCAAACACAATGTACCATTGGAACACAGGAATGATGGTTGCTGATAATGGGCCTCTGTACGCCTATGTAGATATTCCATTAACAATCAGCCGTTTCCAGCTACAATAGCCATTTACAACATTAACAATGTCTACACTGTATTTCTGATCAATTTGATGTTATTTTAATGGACAAAAAAAAACAAGGACATTTCTAAGTGACCCCAAACTTTTGAACGGCAGTGTAGGTTGGGGTGCCTTGTAAGGATCCGACGGTGAGCGAGTAATCTGCCTCTTCCATCAATCCTATTAGCCAACGTACAATCATTTGAAAACAAAATGGACTATGTAAGATCAAGGATATCCTACCAACGGGACATTAAAAACTGTAATATCTTATGTTTCAACGAGTCATGGCTGAACGACGACATGGATAACATACAGCTGGCGGTGTATACGCTACATCGGCAGGATAGAACGGCTTACTCCGGTAAGACAAGGGGTGGCGGTTTGTGTATATTTGCAAACAACAGCTGGTGCATAAATTCTAATACTAAGGAAGTCTTGAGGTTTTGCTCGCCTGAGGTAGAGTATCTCATGATAAGCTGTAGACCACACTATTTACCAAGAGTGTTTTCTTCTACATTTTTCGTAGCTGTCTATTTACCACCACAAACCGATACTGGCACTAAGATTGCACTCAATGAGCTGTATAAGGCCGTAAGCAAACAGGAACACGCTCATCCAGAGGCAGCGCCCCTAGTGGCCGGGGACTTTAATGCAGGGAAACTTAAATCCGTTCTACCTAATTTCTACCTGCATGTTAAATGTGCAACAAGAGGGAAAAAAACTCTAGACCACCTTTACTCCACACACAGAGATGCGTACAAAGCTCTCCTCACCCTCCATTTGGCAAATCTGACCATAATTCTATCCTCCTGATTCCTGCTTATAAGCAAAAACTAAAGCAGGATGCACCAGTGACTCGGTTAATAAGGAAGTGGTCAGATGACGCAGATGCTAAACTACAGGACTGTTTTGCTAGCACAGACTGGACTATGTTCCGGGATTCTTCCGATGGCATTGAGGAGTACACCACATCAGTCACTGGCTTCATCAATAAGTGCATCGATGACGTCGTCCCCACAGTGACCATACGTACATACCCCAACCAGAAGCCATGAATTACAGGCAACATCCACACTGAGCCCAAAGGGTAGAGCTGCCGTTTTCAAGGAGCTGGACTCTAACCCGGACGCTTATAAGAAATCCTGCTATGCCCTCCGACGAACCATCAAACAGGCAAGGAGTACAGGACTAAGATTGAATCGTACTACACCGGCTCCGACGCTCGTCGGATGTGGCAGGGCTTGCAAACTATTACAGACTACAAAGGGAAGCACAGCCGAGAGCTGCCAAGTGACACGAGCATACCAGATGAGCTAAATCACTTCTATGTTCACTTCGAGGCAAGCAACACTGAAGCACGCATGAGAGCATCAGCTGTTCCAGATGACTATGTGATCACGCTCTCCGTAGCCGATGTGAGTAAGACTTTTAAGCAGGTCAACATTCACAAGGCCGCAGGGCCAGACGGATTACCAGGACTTGTACTCCGAGCATGCGCTGACCAACTGGCAAGTGTCTCCACTGACATTTTCAACATGTCCCTGACTGAGTCTGTAATAGCAACATGTTTCAAGCAGACCATCATAGTCCCTGTGCCCAAGAACACTAAGATAACCTGGCAAAATGACTACCGACCCATAGCACTCACGTCTGTAGCCATGAAGTGCTTTGAAAGGCTGGTCATGGCTCACATCAACACCATTATCCCAGAAACCCTAGACCCACTCAAATTTGCATACCGCCCCAACAGATCCACAGATGATGCAATCTCTATTGCACTCCACACTGCCCTTTCCCACCTGGACAAGAGGAACACCTACGTGAGAATGCTATTAATTGACTACAGCTCAGCGTTCAACACCATAGTGCCCTCAAAGCTCATCACTAAGCTAAGGACCCTGGGACTAAACACCTCCCTCTGCAACTGGATCCTGGACTTCCTGACGGGCCGCCCCCAGGTGGTAAGGGTAGGTAATAACACATCTGCCACGCTGATCCTCAACACGAGGGCCCCTCAGGGGTGCGTGCTCAGTCCCCTCCTGTACTCCCTGTTCACCCATGACTGCATGGCCAGGCACGACTCCAACACCATCATTAAGTTTTCCGATGACACAACAGTGGTAGGCCTGATCACAGACAACGATGAGACAGCCTATAGGGAGGAGGTCAGAGACCTGGCCGTGTTGTGCCAGGATAACAACCTCTCCCTCAACGTGATCAAGACAAAGGAGATCATTGTGGACTACAGGAAAAGGACTGAGCACGCCCCCATTCTCATCGACAGGGTTGTAGTGGAAGAGGTTGAGAGCTTCAAGTTCCTTGGTGTACACATCACCAACAAACTATCATGGTCCAAACACACCAAGACAGTCGTGAAGGGGGCACGACAAAGCCTATTCCCAAAGATTTGGCATGGGTCCTCAGATGTTCTACAGCTGCACCATCGAGAGCATCCTGACTGGTTGCATCACTGCCTGGTATGGCAACTGCTCGGCCTCCGACCGCAAGGTACTACAGAGGGTAGTGCGTACGGCCAAGTACATCACTGGGGCCAAGCTTCCTGCCATCCAGGACCTCTGTACCAGGCAGTGTCAGAGGAAGGCCCTAACAATTGTCAAAGACTCCAGACACCCTAGTCATAGACTGTTCTCTCTGCTACTGCACGGCAAGCGGTACCGGAGCACAAAGTCTAGGTCTAAAAGGCTTCGTAACAGCTTCTACCCCCAAGCCATAAGACTCCTGAACAGCTAATCATGGCTACCCGGACTATTTGCATTGTCCCCCCCACCCAACCCCCATTTTTACGCTGCTGCTCTATTACCTTGTTTATTATCTATGCATAGTCACTTTAACTCTACCCACATGTACATATTACCTCAATTACCTCGACTAACCGGTGCCCCCGCACATTGACTCTGTACCAGTTCCCCCTGTTTATAGCCTTCCTACTGTTATTTTATTTTACTGCTGCTCTTTTATTTTTTACCTATCTATTTTTTACTTAACACTTTTTTTCTTAAAACTGCATTGTTGGTTAAGGGCTTGTAAGTAAGCATTTCACTGTAAGGTCTTTTATTTTATTTTATTTCACCTTTATTTAACCAGGTAAGCCAGTTGAGAACAGGTTCTCATTTACAACTGCGACCTGGCCAAGATAAAGCAAAGTAGTGCAATAAAAAACAACACAGAGTTACATATGGGGTCAAAAACATAAAGTCAGAAATACAACAGAAAATATATATACAGTGTGTGCAAATGAAGCAAGTTATGGAGGTAAGGCAATAAATAGGCTATAGTGCAGAATAATTACAATAGTATTAACACTGGAATGCTAGATGTGCAAGAGATTATGTGCAAATAGAGATACTGGGGTGCAAAAGAGCAAAATAAATAACAATATAGGGATGAGGTAGTTGGGTGGGCTAATTTCAGATGGGCTGTGTACAGGTGCAGTGATCGGTAAGGTGCTCTGACAACTGATGCTTAAAGTTATTGAGGGAGATAAGAGTCTCCAGCTTCAGAGATTTTTGCAATTCGTTCCAGTCATTGGCAGCAGAGAACTGGAAGGAATGGCGGCCAAAGGAGGTGTTGGCTTTGGGAATGACCAGTGAGATATACCTGCTGGAGCGCAGACTACAGGTGGGTGTTGCTATGGTGACCAGTGAGCTAAGGTAAGACGGGGATTTGCCTAGCAGTGATTTATAGATGACCTGGAGCCAGTGGGTTTGGCGACGAATATGTAGTGAGGGCCAGCCAACAAGAGCGTACAGGTCACAATGGTGGGTAGTATATGGGGCTTTGGTGACAAAACGGATGGCACTGTGATAGACTACATCCAATTTGCTGAGTAGAGTGTTGGAGGCTATTTTGTAAATGACATCGCCGAAGTCAAGGATCGGTAGGATAGTCAGTTTTACGAGGGCATGTTTGGCAGCATGAGTGAAGGAGGCTTTGTTGCGAAATAGGAAGCCGATTCTAGATTTAACTTTGGATTGGAGATTCTTTATGTGAGTCTGGAAGTTGAGTTTACAGTCTAACCAGACACCTAGGTATTTGTAGTTGTCCACATACTCTAGGTCAGACCCGTCGAGAGTGGTGATTCTAGTCGGGTGGGCGGGTGCCAGCAGCGTTCGATTGAAAAGCATGCATTTAGTTTTACTAGTGTTTAAGAGCAGTTGGAGGCTACTGAAGGATTGTTGTATGGCATTGAAGCTCGTTTGGAGGTTTGTTAACACAGTGTCCAATGAAGGGCCAGATGTATACAAAATGGTGTCGTCTGCGTAGAGGTGGATCTGAGAGTCACCAGCAGCAAGAGCGACATCATTGATATACACGGAGAAAAGTGTCGGCCCAAGAATTGAACCCTGTGGCACCCCCCCATAGAGACTGCCATAGGTCCAGACAACAGGCCCTCCGATTTGACACACTGAACTCTATCTGAGAAGTAGTTGGTGAACCAGGCGAGGCAGTCATTTGAGAAACCAAGGCTATTTAGTCTGCCAATAAGAATGCGGTGGTTGACAGAGTCGAAAGCCTTGGCCAGGTCGATGAAGACGGCTGCACAGTACTGTCTATTATCAATCGCGGTTATAATATCGTTTAGGACCTTGAGCGTGGCTGAAGTGCACCCGTGACCAGCTCGGAAACCGGATTGCATAGCGGAGAAGGTACGGTGGTATTCGAAATGGTCGATGATCTGTTTGTTAACTTGGCTTTCGAATATTTTCGAAAGGCAGGGCAGGATGGATATAGGTCTGTAGCAATTTGGATCTAGAGTGTCACCCCCTTTGAAGAGGGGGGATGACCGCGGCAGCTTTCCAATCTCTGGGGATCTCAGACGTTATGAAAGAGAGGTTGAACAGACTAGTAATAGGGGTAGCGACAATTTCGGGCGGCTAGTTTTAGAAAGAAAGGGTCCAGATTGTCTAGCCCAGCTGATTTGTAGGGGTCCAGATTTTGCAGCGCTTTCAAAACATCAGCTGTCTGAATTTGTGTGAAGGAGAAGCAGGGGGGCATGGGCAAGTTGCAGCAGAGGGTGCAGAGTTGGTGGCCGGGTTAGTGGTAGCCAGATGGAAAGCATGGCCAGCTGTAGCAAAATGCTTGTTGAAATTCTCGATTATTGTAGATTTATCGGTGGTGATAGTGTTTCCTAGCCTCAGTGCAGTGGGCAGCTGGGAGGAAGTGCTCTTATTCTCCATGGACTTTACAGTGTCCCAAAACTTTTTGGAGTTAGTGCTACAGGATGCAAATTTCTGTTTGAAAAAGTTAGCCTTTGCTTTCCTGACTGCTTGTGTATATTGGTTCCTAACTTCCCTGAAAAGTTGCATATCGCGGGGGCTATTTGATGCTAATGCTGTACGCCACAGGATGTTTTTGTGCTGGTCAAGGGCAGTCAAGTCTGAGGAGAACCAGGGGCTATATCGGTTCTTAGTTCTGTATTTTTTGAATGGGGCATGTTTATTTAAGATTGAGAGGAAATTACTTTTAAGGAACAACCAGGCATCCTCTACTGACGGAATGAGATCTATATCCATCCAGGATACCTGGGCCAGGTCAATTAGGAAGGCCTCCTCGCTAAAGTGTTTTAGGGAGCGTTTGACAGTGATGAGGGGTGGTCGTTTGACCGCGGACCCGTTACGGACGCAGGCAATAAGGCAGTGATCGCTGAGATCCTGGTTGAAGACAGCTGAGGTGTATTTAGAGGGTATGTTAGTCAGGATGATATCTATGAGGGTACCCATGTTTACGGATTTAGGGTTGTACCTGGTAGGTTCGTTGATAATTTGCGTGAGGTTGAGGGCATCTAGCTTGGATTGTAGGATGGCTGGGGTATTAAGCATATCCCAATTTAGGTCACCAAGCAGTACAAACTCTGAGGATAAATGGGGGGCAATCAATTCACATATGGTGTCCAGGGCACAGCTGGGGGCTGAGGGGGGTCTGTAGCAAGCGGCAACAGTGAGAGACTTATTTCTGGAAAGGTGGATTTTTAGAAGTAGAAGCTCAAACTGTTTGGGCACAGACCTGGATAGTATGATAGAGCTCTGCAGGCTGTCTCTACAGTAGATTGCAACTCCACCCCCTTTGGCAGTTCTATCTAGTCTACACCTGTTGTATTCGGCGCATGTGGCAAATAACATTTGATTTGGTTTGATTTGTTGTCATCTCCATCAGTGGCTTGTCAACTCCATCACTGATGGCTAACCCCCTTAAAACCCCTTATGATATATATATTTTTCAATTTTCTGAAAAAATATTTGTATCACTGTTCTGAAACATATGCTTAAACTATTGACGTATTTGCTGTGCTAGATCTAAGGGATAATGTTTGCTTTATAAATGTCACGCTCGTCTAACATAGAGGACCAATGTGCAGCGTTGAAGGTGAACATATTTTATTACTATAAATGATCACACGATCAAAAACACAAACGAAAACGTGACGTCTACGGTTTCACACAAACCGAAATGAACAAGAAACCACAAACACAAAGTGAAAGACAGACAGTTAAATATGGCTCCCAATCAGAGACACCCAGCTGACACTCGTTGCCTCTGATTGGGAGTCACTCAGCCCCACATAGAAAATCAAACATAGAATTACACACCCTGGCTCAACATAACATAGTCCCCAGAGCCAGGGCGTGACAGTACCCCCCCCCAAAGGCGCGGACTCCGGCCACGCCAAACAACCACAACAGGGGAGGGACCGGGTGGGCACTCCGCCTCGGCGGCGGATCCGGCTCCGGACATGACCCAGGCACGGGTTGTGCTGGACTGACGACGCACACCCCTGGCTTGATGCGTGGAGGTGGAACGGGCCGGACCGGGCTGACGAAGCGCACCCCTGACTTGGTGCGGGGAGCAGGAAGGAGCCGGACCGGGCTGACGACGCGCACCACTGACCCGGTGCGGGGAGCTTGGACGGGCCGGACCGGGCTGGCGACGCGCACCACAGACTTGGTGCGGAGAGCAGGAACGGGCCGGACAGGGCTGACGAAACGCACCATAGACTTGGTGCGGAGAGCAGGCACGGGCCGTGCCGGACTGACGACGCACACCACTGGCTTGGTGCGGGAAGCTTGGATGGGCCGGACTGGGCTGGCGACGCGCACCACAGACTTGGTGCGGAGCGCAGGAACGGGCCGGGCTGGGCTGTCGACGCACACCGTAGGTTTGGTGCGGGGAGCAGGAATAGACCGGACCGTACTGGGGACACACACCACTGGCTCTACACCGGGATCTGGAACGGGCCGGACCGGACTGGCAACACACGCCAGTACCTCTCGCCGTGCCTCTACACCCTCCATCCCCTCTTCTACCAGTGGCCCCCGTAACCTGGCGGCCTCCTCTGCAACCCCGCTGGACCGCTCCATAGCGGCCTCCTGCTGCCCCGACGTCGTGAGCCCCCCCCTAAAAAATTTCTGGGGGTCTCTCCTCCCCGTGGGCCAGGCCTCCATCATTCTCGCCAGACTCTCACCCCACTGCTCCAAACTCCAACCTCTCTCCTCTTCTCTTGGCTTGGCCCAGTCGAGACTCCTACTCAACTGCTCCCAAGTCCTTCCTCTCTCTTCTTCATGCTGCTTGGTCCTGTTATGGTGGTTTCTTCTGTCACGCTCGTCTAACATAGAGGACCAATGTGCAGCGTTGAAGGTGAACATATTTTATTACTATAAATGATCACACGATCAAAAACACAAACGAAAACGTGACGTCTACGGTTTCACACAAACCGAAATGAACAAGAAACCACAAACACAAAGTGAAAGACAGACAGTTAAATATGGCTCCCAATCAGAGACACCCAGCTGACACTCGTTGCCTCTGATTGGGAGTCACTCAGCCCCACATAGAAAATCAAACATAGAATTACACACCCTGGCTCAACATAACATAGTCCCCAGAGCCAGGGCGTGACAATAAATGTTGTTCTGAATCTAGAAAAACATGCCAAAATGCTAACGAAATTAGCCCTGGAGCATTATATAGTGCTATAACATAAAACAAGAAGAGGTTTGGAGATTTGTATTACATAATTTAGTAATCTAATGTTAGAATTAAACAATCAAGGCCTTTAAACACTTGTTGGACAATACATGTAAAAATGAAATGCCTTTTATGGTGTCTGATGGAGTTAGTTGCATATTACGAAAAAATGAATTAAGATGTTGTTCCTTTACGTGTAATAGCTGTCTATCATATATTTAAAATGTTATTAATATTTAAGAAAAATATTTGTTTAAAAAAAGTAGAGATTGTCCCATCTTTTAAGAATCCCTGATTTGTTGATTATATCAGACTTTATTGATATAATGTGTAATCCAGGAATGTCACAAGTTAATTGACTGGAGAAAACTCGAGAAAATAGCAACTCTACAGAGCGCCAAGGACTACATTGAACGGCTAAATTACTTCCGGACACGGAGGGTCTGCGGAGCTCCTCCTTGCCACTCTATTACTGAAACAGGAGTATGTGTGGTCAAGATTGCATGTGTGTGTGTGTATGTATTGTACTGAATTTATAGACATGTACTGTGTGTGGTATGCACAGGAATGAATGTGTCTATTCCTCACTTGAATGAATGTGTGTCATACATTTTCTGTGAATATAGGCCAGATGTATTAGTGGATGGCAGTGGATCAGCTGGCTCTGTTACCTCATCATTCACTCCTAAAGACTGACAGTGAGGACATGGAGACAGCCCGTCTCATTTCCTGTTTACGTAAGACTCAGACACCAGAGACACATTCAACCCTGTGGTTCCATCACCACTGCCCCGCATGGCCACCTTACACATACACAAACACACACCATGATTCAGTCCCCAAGGGAATACCTCCCACTACTCAACCCTACTCCTCTCTCACATACTGTTCTGGGCTCTGCCTGGCTCCCAGACCCACATGAGTCACCATCCTCTGGGACCCTGCTGCCATCTCCACACACTTCCTCCTCCAGGAAACTCACACGTTTCTGCCTCACTGCCTGCTTCCCTGCCTCAGTCAGTCACTTTAACCCCTGCACCCCTGTAGTGTGGAGTTGGCTTTGCTGTGAGTGCCCTGGGTAGACTTCTCTCTGTAGTGAGTCCATGTCCCCGTAATCTCCTCTCTGCCTGGCTGGGACTGGCACTGCGTCGAGACTGGAGTGGGAAGGTGTATTCTGGGAGAGAGATTGGAGGGGCGGAGCGGTCATGCTTCAGCTGCTCTTCTATAGTTAGCACACACACACCTAGGGTCAGTTTCAACGCTTCATTAGGCCCACTGTTACAGCCCTGTCTGCTCATCAGGCCACATTAGCCATGATCTGATGAGTGTGAGTTCCCCTCAAAGGCAGTAGGGGCTGTAACACAGAGGAAGACAGACACTAAAGAGCACATGGACGTTTGAATTGACCAAGAAAACAGAAAAAATGTGTCATTTTTTCTTCGTCTTTCTGTGTTTCATAATTTTTCTTCAATTCGCAAAAGGCTGAATGTATCTCACCAGAGAAAGCATGCGAGAGAAACAGCGCCCCTCTGTCTCTGCATGTGTTGCCCATCTATCTGATGCTGTCTGATAAAAAAGAGTATGATATTGACGCCGCCCGTAGCATTGAATGCAAGGGAAGCCAGCGAGCATTTGGCCTCCCTTGATAATTTTTTTTATACAATAACAGTCAGCGTTGAGCTAAACTGAGTGAGTTCAACTGTGAATGGTCCTGGCGCACCAAAGAAAAGTATCAAGTGATGCGATTTGGTTTCACACCAATCGCATCCCATCAAAAGCTAAACGTCAATGACAAATAAAAATTGAGTTTTTGCATCTCGTTGTGTTGTTGTCCTCCGGTGGCTAGCTAGCAAAAATGGGCCCTTTCCTAAATTAGCCATGGATGGAGATAGGGATTT
This sequence comes from Coregonus clupeaformis, assembly GCF_020615455.1. Lineage (NCBI taxonomy): Eukaryota > Metazoa > Chordata > Actinopteri > Salmoniformes > Salmonidae > Coregonus > Coregonus clupeaformis. The sequence goes on along the minus strand of NC_059203.1, from coordinate 36,024,095 downwards.
TGACTTGTGGTTTTACTTAATTCTCCGTACTCACCAATGATTATAACAGTGATTCTGATCCAACCATAAATTCATACAGTGTGCCCCTGGATTCACATGGTCAGTCTATGTCATGGAAAGAGCAGGTGTTCTTAATGCTTTGTATACTCAGTGTAGACTGTTTCGGCAACATGAAAGAGAGGAGGATGGCATTGATGTTTCTCTACAAGTAGGGTTAGTCAACATGTTTTCTACTTATGCACGCACACACACAGATACATACACACACACACAGAAATCAGTACTATGGACAGCCACATGATATTTAGCTTACGTTGATTGGACTAAATAATTTACAAATATTGTTTTGGGAATATTTTTGTTATCACTGCATTAGACTAAGCATAAGTGATATGATGATGTTTAAATGTTGAAGTTGAAATGGTGCTGGAATAGTGGAGGTAGGTCCTGTTTTCTTTGCAACTTGCAGTAACTCTCCTGTGTTCTAAATCAATAGTTGTTGAATAGTCTGAAAATGTCTGAAACATTAACTTGATTGACCATGCTTTAGGTCAGGGCTCTCCAACCCTGTTCCTGGAGAGCTACCGTCCTGTAGGTTTTCATTCCAACCCTAATCTACAGTGCCTTGCAAAAGTATTTATCCCCCTTGGCGTTTTTCCTATTTTGTTGCATTACAACCTGTAATTTAAATGGATTTTTATTTGGATTTCATGTCATGGACATACACAAAATAGTCCAAATATATGAAGTGAAATGAAAAAGATAACTTGTTTTAAAAAATTCTAAAAAATAAATAATGGAAAAGTGGTGTGTGCATATGTATTCACCCCCTTTGCTATGAAGCTCCTAAATAAGATCTGGTGCAACCAATTACCTTCAGAAGTCACATAGTTAGTTAAATAAAGTCCACCTGTGTGCAATCTAAGTGTCACATGATCTGTAACATGATCTCAGTATATATACACCTGTTCTGAAAGGCCCCAGAGTCTGCAACACCACTAAGCAAGGGGCACCACCAAGCAAGCGGCACCATGAAGACCAAGGAGCTCTTCAAACAGGTCAGGGACAAAGTTGTGGAGAACTAAAGATCAGGGTTGGGTTATAAAAAAATATCAGAAACTTTGAACATCCCACGGAGCACCATTAAATCCATTATAAAAAATGGAAAGAATATGGCACCACAACAAACCTGCCAAGAGAGGGCCGCCCACCAAAACCCATGGACCAGGCAAGGAGGGCATTAATCAGAGAGGCAACAAAGAGACCGAAGATAACCCTGAAGGAGCTGCAAAGCTCCACAGCAGAGATTAGAGCATCTGTCCATAGGACCACTTTAAACCGTACACTCCACAGAGCTGGGCTTTACGGAAGAGTGGCCAGAAAAAAAGCCATTGTTTAAAGAAAAAAATAAGCAAACACGTTTGGTGTTCGCCAAAAGGCATGTGGGAGACTCCCCAAACATATGGAAGAAGGTACTCTGGTCAGATGAGACAAAAATTGAGCTTTTTGGCCATCAAGGAAAATGTCTGGCGCAAACCCAACACCTCTCATCACCCCGAGAACACCATGCTGTGGGGATGTTTCTATTCGGCAGAGACTGGGAAACTGGTCAGAATTGAAGGAATGATGGACGGCGCTAAATACAGGGAAATTCTTGAGGGAAACCTGTTTCAGTCTTCCAGAGATTTGAGACTGGGACAGAGGTTCACCTTCCAGCAGGACAATGACCCTAAGCATACTGCTAAAGCAACACTCAAGTGGTTTAAGGGGAAAGATTGAAATGTCTTGGAATGGCCTAGTCAAAGCCAGAGACATACCCCAAGAGACTTGCAGCTATAATTGCTGCAAAAGGTGGCTCTACAAAGTATTGACTTTGGGAGTTTTCTGTTTGTTTCACAAGAAAATATATTTTGCATATTCAAAGTGGTAGGCATGTTGTGTAAATCAAATGATACAACCCCCCCAAAAAATCAATTTTAATTCCAGGTTGTAAGGCAACAAAATAGGAAAAATGCCAAGGGGGGTGAATACTTTCGTAAGCCACTGTAGCATACTTGATTCTAATAATTAGCTGGTTGATTACCTGAACCAGGTTAGTTACAACTGGGGTTGGAGCACAAACCTACAGAAGGGTAGCTCTCCAGGAACAAGGTTGGACACCCCTGCTGTAAGTCATGTAACTGTTTGTTACATGCAATATGCTTTGTGGACTCCACCGGACAGATGTTGCTCTCTGGTTTTGTAATGAAACAAAGGTGTGGTTGTATTTATTCTGCCACCGGCAGAAGGCATATGAACCAACAGGTTGTAGAGCAAACAACGCAATCATCACAACACATAGGTTGTAATATGGCTTATTATTCCTGGCATGGCTTCCCCAGTGATTTTACACACGCACCGCTACTTGAGTTACATCCAGCATCCAAGTTGAGCAGGATGCAAAAGTTGTTATTATATATACTGTATATTTTATATATATACAGTACTAGTCAAAAGTTTGGACACACCTACTCATTCAAGGGTTTTTCTTTATTTTTTACAATTTTTACATTGTAGAATAATAGTGAAGACATCAAAACTATGAAATAACACATATGTATGTACACATATTAACAAAATTATACATTGTATAATATACAGTAAAATGTACAGTAAAAACCTTTTACAAACGTCACAGGGGTCTTATCCAATTATACATATCATATCAGATCCGTGTATCGTTCGTTCAACTGATATCCGAGCTTAAACAACAGTCCAGGTAGCAGATAATGGACCCTATCAGATATTTATGTAGTTGGTGCTGTATATTAACTCATATGCACTGAACAAAAATATAAACGCAACATGTAAAGTGTTCGTCCCATGTTTCATGAGCTGACATTTTTTTTAGTCAACTTTGTTCTGATGTTATCGGCGGTCACAGAAATACGGAGATCTGTGAATAAAGTGACAAGGGAGGGCAAAAAAGCATCTAACGACATCTTCTCCGAGTGGTCTGAGGCAGGCGTTAGATTATGAGTGTTTTCAAGTGCAACGGTAATAACAATGGTTTTGGGAAATGGCTCAGAGATTTAATGATGCTCCTACGAAGGTTTTAACGATGAATTTAACAAGAACAAGAACAAGCCTTAAGATGCTTTTGGGTAACTGGGCCCTGTTGTCTTTGGTACCTGTAGTGTTAATGAACGCATGTTAACAATTGTTGCACTAATACTCTTTTTAAAAAATTACATCTTTAATTTACAATCTTTAGAAACTATGAGAATAGAAAGGTTCAGAACATTTGTGAAACATCACAGCACAGTTGAAAAATATATGGCAAATAGAAATCAAAACTGGATGGTGTTCAGAGATAGATGGGAGGGGTTGAGGGTAGCTGAATGATGGGACTAAAAACAAACAAAAGATAACTATTGTAAAATATACTGTGTCTGTAAAATGTATATAGTATGTATAAGATGGAAGTAGAAGCCTAAGTGTTGTTGTCCATTAGTTTACTCCAATTAGGGGAGGGGTGGTAGGGTTAGGGGAAAATAATAAAGGAAAAAATATATATATATATATATTATTTTTCTTCTTTAAATTCACTTTTTGTACATTGCCTTTGTTATGTTAACTAGGCCTGCTTCATGGCTAAGCTATTTTTGTTAGCTTTATATTGTTTGTTTGTTTGCCATGCTATGCTATGCTATGAAGCCATTGATAAATAAATAAAATCTTTGGCTTCAGCTTACCATGCCGCATGCTATTGCATCCCCTTTCTGGCCATTCATTGTTAACTGCTGCTATATTTATGATAAGCTTTACCCATTTTATATGCTTATTGCATTGGCATATTGTCATTGATTATTGCCATTAACAGCCAATTCATTATGTATGTTCATTGCTGTTATTGCCCATTATTATTTGCACCTTTCTGTGTCTCCTTTTAGATAAAGCATACTTCATACAAAGCCAACCAAGTCTCAATTCAAGACGAGTCACATGTCAACAACTGTCAATCATTCCCTGCCATGTATCATCTCCATTACCTGAATCTATAAAGACTCTTAAACTGAACTGCATCTCTGCCTCAGCCTGCTCTTAAACTGGAGTCCCACAGTTGATGGCCAACACCATAACCCTCCCCTAAACCTCAATCAGTTACAGTCTTGTAACTGAAGAATATTGTGTGACAGGCTAGGGAACCAAGTTTTGGTCAGTGTTTCCCTGGGCACCCTTATTAGGGGAGGACATGCAGGAAATGTATAAAAGCGCCCCTTGGTCATGTTCAGGTGAGAGCTTTGTACATGGAAGGTTGTTTGTTTGTTTGTTTGTTTGTTTGTTTGTTTGTGTGTTATTTTTCTGAGCCATTTTGTTATCATGCTGTCTTGAATAAATATTTGGGGTGTGGTCATTTTGTTTGGAGAGACTTTGCTGGTTTGAGGTCCAGGCAGTTTATGGCAGCGCCCTCCAAAAGGTGACTGTCTTTAAGTAAAGTCAGTTGAATTTCTAAAATATTTATTGTTTATGTAAATGCAGTGGTTAACTGTTCATTCAGAAGTGCAGTATTGTTTCTCACTGTTTTTGGTCATCTTGTGAACTTGGTCAGCTGAATCTCTGTGAAACCCTGTATTTCAGAAAGCTATCTAGTGGAAGTAACATCTAAGAAGTCATTTTGGTGTACTCTTGTTAATGTGTGTTATTTATCTGTGTCAAACAAGCAAACCTAATCCTCTAAGCTTTAATAAACTTTGCTTGTTCTTTCTCTGCCTCTGTACTGTTTCCCTGTAATGGGCCTAGAACCTCTTATGTTTAGATGTTACAATTGTAATAAATATTTTATATTTTGTTAAGGTGTTTTATGGTCCGTTGCATTGCTCCGAACTGTTTACCCAACTCAATAGGTGGCCTGTTACGAACCGGTGTCTTATGTTCTGGTTGAGGTGTTCACCTCATTAAACAGTAACTGTTTAATGAAGCCTACGTCTGGTAGTTGTGCCTTTTTAACTAACCCTAGTAGACAGGTGTTACTACAATATACTACAGTTATGTCTGCAAAAACACTACAGTGAATATTCTAGCATATAAATATTTAGACCATAGTATTTTTTTATGTGGGTGTTAAGTGAATTTTTTAACAAACTATTTTAGTGTCTCTGTGCGTCTCCCAAAAGGTTGTAAGTCTTTTGGGATTTAAGTAACGGCCAGAGTCCCGGTCTGCATGGTCAGAGATATTTATTCATTGAGAATTCTGCCATCACAATTTCAGAGTCCATCTTTTATACTCATACGTCATACAAAAGAAATCCCTTCCCTCTGTAGGCGGGCTGTAGTTTTCCACTCTAAAACTGCTCTACTGACCTTCAGTTCACACACACACACATATACACACATGCATACACACATACATACACACACACACACACATATCCTACTCCCTGCTTTACTCAGTTATTGCCGTTCTCACAATATTCTGCACCATGTTTTCATAACAGTTTCTCCCCTCCCTAAATTGGGAGGCCTCTTTATCTTAGTTTCTCAGTTGTCTTTGTTGTCTGGCCTGACTCTTACTCACATTGCTAAATAGTGGCTCAATGCCATAGCCTTTACTGGTCCTACACTCACACATTATACACAGTTTCAAGGTGTAATAATTAGTCATTAATAATTAATCTATCAGTGGGTGGTCCTGTGTGTGAGTGAGAGAGAGTGTGAGGATCATTGATCTTCAGCCCCCCAGACCGGGGGTTTGTATACATTCAGAGAGTATGCCAATTGTCGTATCAATAGTCGTGTTCACAATTGAAGAGTGTAGCCTACGTCTGCCTTTCAATAAGCAGGAAAGGATGCTGGTGAAGCACACCCAGACCAATAAAAAGGCTGATTTTAACTTACTGTATTGGCTGATGTAATTACATGAAGTTCATGATGATCTGCTCAGATACCATACTGTGCCCTTCTCCTTTCATCTCTGCCATTATTAGGTGGAAGGACCAGCTATAGCAGGGGTATTCAACTCCTACCCTACGAGGTCAGGAGCCTGCTGGTTTTCTGTTCTACCTGATAATTAATTGCACCCACCTGGTGTCCCAGGTCTAAATCAGTCCCTGATTAGATGGGAACAATGAAATTAAGTAGTGGAACTGGCTTCGAGGTCCAGAGTTGAGTTTGAGGGCGCTATAGCTACCTACACTATATAGAACAGGGATGGACAACTCCAGTCTTCGTGGGCCTGATTAGTGACACACCTGACTCCAATAATCAACTTATCATGGTTTTCTGTTTAGAATGCAATTAGTTTAATCAGGCGTGTTAGCTACAGTTGAAGTCGGAAGTTTACATACACCTTAGCCAAAAACATTTAAACTCAGTTTTTCACAATTCCTGCCATTTAATCCTAGTAAAAAGTCCTTGTCTTAGGTCAGTTAGGATCACCACTTTATTTTAAGAATGTGAAATGTCAGAATAATAGTAGAGAGTATTATTTATTTCAGCTTTTATTTCTTTCATCACATTCCCAATGTGTCAGAAGTTTACATACACTCAATTAGTATTTGGTAGCATTGCCTTTAAATTGTTTAACTTGGGTCAAATGTTTCAGGTAGCCTTCCACAAGCTTCCCACAATAAGTTGGGTGAATGTTGGCCCATTCCTCCTGACAGAGCTGGTGTAACTGAGTCAGGTTTGTAGGCCTCCTTGCTCGCACACGCTTTTTCAATTCTGCCCACAAATGTTCTATAGGATTGAGGTCAGGGCTTTGTGATGGCCACTCCAATACCTTCACTTAGTTGTCCTTAAGCCATTTTGCCACAACTTTGGAAGTATGCTTGTGGTCATTGTCCATTTGGAAGACCAAGCTTTAACTTCCTGACTGATGTCTTGAGATGTTGCTTCAATATGTCCACATAATCTTCCTTCCTCATGATGCCATCTATTTTGTGAAGTGCACCAGTCCCTCCTGCAGCAAAGGACCCCCACAGCATGATGCTGCCACCCCCGTGCTTCACGGTTTGGATGGTGTTCTTCTGCTTGCAAGCATCCCCCTTTTTCCTCCAAACATAACGATGGTCATTATGGCCAAACAGTTCTATTTTTGTTTTATCAGACCAGAGGACATTTCTCCAAAAACTACGATCTTTGTCCCCATGTGCAGTTGCAAACCGTAGTCTGGCTTTTTTATTGCGGTTTTGGAGCAGTGGCTTCTTCCTTGCTGAGCGGCCTTTCAGGTTCAATTGAACGCTGCTGGCACCCGCCCACCCGACTAGAATCACTACTCTCTACGGGTCTGACCTAGAGTATGTGGACAACTACAAATACCTAGGTGTCTGGTTAGACTGTAAACTCTCCTTCCAGACTCACATTAAGAATCTCCAATCCAAAGTTAAATCTAGAATCGGTTTCCTATTTCGCAACAAAGCCTCCTTCACTCATGCTGCCAAACATGCCCTCGTAAAACTGACTATCCTACCGATCCTTGACTTCGGCGATGTCATTTACAAAATAGCCTCCAACACTCTACTCAGCAAATTGGATGTAGTCTATCACAGTGCCATCCGTTTTGTCTCCAAAGCCCCATATACTACCCACCACTGTGACCTGTACGCTCTTGTTGGCTGGTCCTCACTACATATTCGTCGCCAAACCCACTGGCTCCAGGCCATCTATAAATCACTGCTAGGCAAATCCCCGCCTTATCTTAGCTCATTGGTCACCATAGCAACACCCACCCGTAGTATGCGCTCCAGCAGGTATATCTCACTGGTCATCCCCAAAGCCAACACCTCCTTTGGCCGCCATTCCTTCCAGTTCTCTGCTGTCAATGACTGGAACAAATTGCAAAATTCTCTGAAGCTGGAGACACTTATCTCCCTCACTAACTTTAAGCATCAGTTGTCAGAGCACCTTACCGATCACTGCACCTGTACACAGCCCATCTGAAATTTGCCCGCCCAACTACCTCATCCCTATATTGTTATTTATTTTGCTAATTTGCACCCCAGTATCTCTATTTGCACATGATCTCTTGCACATCTATCATTCCAGTGTTAATACTAAATTGTAATTATTTTGCACTATAGCCTATTTATTGCCTTACCTGCATAACTTGCTACATTTGCACACACTGTATATATATTTTCTGTTGTATTTTTGACTTTATGTTTTGTTTTACCCCATATGTAACTCTGTGTTGTTGTTTTTTATTGCACTGCTTTGCTTTATCTTGGCCAGGTCGCAGTTGTAAATGAGAACTTGTTCTCAACTGGCTTACCTGGTTAAATAAAGGTTAAATAAAATTTTAAAAAATTATGTCGATATAGGACTCGTTTTACTGTGGATATAGATACTTTTGTACCTGTTTCCTCCAGCATCTTCACAAGGTCCTTTGCTGTTGTTCTGGGATTGATTTGCACTTTTTGCACCAAAGTACGTTCATCTCTAGGAGACAGAACGCGTCTCCTTCCGGAGCGGTATGGTGTTTATACTTGCGTAGTATTGTTTGTACAGATGAACGTGGTTGTCACGTTCGTTCATAGACGGGTCAGACCAAGGCGCAGCGTGATATGCATACATGTTTATTTTAAACTTAATAAACAACGACAAAACAATAAATCAACGAAACGTGACGTCCAAAGGTAACACACAACAAATCTCTCACGGAACAAGATCCCACAACACCTAATTGCCAATAGGCTGCCTAAGTATGGTCCCCAATCAGAGACAACGAGCGACAGCTGCCTCTGATTGGGAACCACACCGGCCAACATAGAAATAAACATACTAGAATATAAACATAGATATACACCACATAGAAAATCACACCCTGACTCAACAAATAAGAGTCCCCTGAGTCAGGGCATGACAGTACCCCCCCCCCCCCCAAAGGTGCGGTTTCCGACCGCACAACCTTTACTTAACAGGGTAGGGGCCGGGTGGGCATTCCGCCTCGGAGGCGGATCCGGCTCCGGGCGTGACGACCACCTATTCTCCGCCTCCCTGTTGCGCCCCTGGTCTGGTCTGGACCTCGACGCGCTGCTTCCCCTCTCCTTCCTCCCACTATACTCCAAGCCCTGTCTGGACCCTGGTGTGGGAGACCCCGAACATGGAGAGGGGCTGACGTCTGGGTCTGGACTGGAGCCGCTGACCGGAGCTAGACCAGGCACCGGTGGAGCGGACTGCTCAGGCTCCGGACTGCAGCAGCTGACCGGAGCTGGACTAGGCACCGGTGGAGCGGACTGCTCTGGCTCCGGAGTGGAGCCGCTGACCAGAGCCGGACTGGGCACCGGTGGAGCGGACTGCTCTGGCTCCGGAGTGGAGCAGCTGACCGGATCTGGAATGGACCCCGGTGGAGCGGACCGCTCTGGCTCCGGAGTGGAGCCGCTGACCGGATCTGGATCGGACACCGGTGGAGCGGACTGCTCTGGCTCCGGACTGGAGCTGCTGACTGGTGCCGGACCAGGCACCGGTGGAACGGGCACGGGCCATGCCGGACTGGACACACTCACCACTGGTCTGGTGCGAGGAGCAGGCACGGGCCGAACCGGACTAGGAACATGCACCACTGGCTTGGTGCGAGGAGCAGGCACAGGCCGAACCGGACTAGGAACATGCACCACTGGCTTGGTGCGAGGAGAAGGCACGGGCCGAACCAGACTAGGAACATGCACCACTGGCTTGGTGCGAGGAGCAGGAACGGGCCGTGCCGGACTGGCGACGCGCACCACTGGCTTGGTGCGAGGAGCGGGAACAGGCAGGGCCGGACTGGCGACGCGCACCACTGGCTTGGTGCGAGGAGCGGGAACAGGCCGGGCCGGGCTGGCGACGCGCACCACTGGCTTGGTGCGAGGAGCGGGAACAGGCCGGGCCGGACTGGCGACGCGCACCACTGCCTTGGTGCGAGGAGCGGGAACAGGCCGGGCCGGGCTGGCGACGCGCACCACTGGCTTGGTGCGAGGGGCAGGAACAGGCCGTGCGGTCGGAAACCGCACCTTTGGGGGGGTACTGTCATGCCCTGACTCAGGGGACTCTTATTTGTTGAGTCAGGGTGTGATTTTCTATGTGGTGTATATCTATGTTTATATTCTAGTATGTTTATTTCTATGTTGGCCGGTGTGGTTCCCAATCAGAGGCAGCTGTCGCTCGTTGTCTCTGATTGGGGACCATACTTAGGCAGCCTATTGGCAATTAGGTGTTGTGGGATCTACAGGCCGGGCCGGGCTGGCGACGCGCACCACTGGCTTGGGGCGAGGAGCAGGAACAGGCCGTACCGGACTGTGGAGGCGGACTGGAGGTCTGAAGCGGAGAGCTGGCATAACCCGTCCTGGCTGGATGCCTACTTCCGCACAGTATGTGTGAGGCATTAGCAAAGGACGCACAGGGCTGTGATCGCGCACTGGCGATACAGTACGTAGAACCGGCGCAGGATATGCAGGACCGAGGAGGCGTACTGGAGACCGGGAGCGTTGAGCCGGCACACCCCATCCTGGCTGGATGCCCATCTTCGCACGGCACGTGCGTGGTGCTAGCACAGGACGTACAGGACTGTGCCGGCACACTGGCGACACAGTATGTAGCTCCGCATAACACGGAGCCTTCCCAGTCACACGCTTCCTCGCGTGAGTACGGGGAGTTGGTTCTGCTCTAACACTAGGCTCCGCCAACCACCCTTTTAGCTCCCCAAAACATTTTCTTGGGGCTGTCTCTCGGGCTTCTTCCTCGACCGGCGTCCTCTGTGTTGCCGTTGCTCCTCTCCTGCCTGGGCATCTACCTTCGCCCATGGCCCTTTTCCCGCAAATATCTCCTCCCACGACCACATCTTCCCCACCTGTGTCCAGGGTGTTCGGTCCTCCTGGGCACGCTGCTTGGTCCGTGTTTGGTGGGATCTTCTGTCACGTTCGTTCATAGACGGGTCAGACCAAGGCGCAGCGTGATATGCATACATGTTTATTTTAAACTTAATAAACAACGACAAAACAATAAACCAACGAAACGTGACGTCCAAAGGTAACACACAACAAACCTCACACGGAACAAGATCCCACAACACCTAATTGCCAATAGGCTGCCTAAGTATGGTCCCCAATCAGAGACAACGAGCGACAGCTGCCTCTGATTGGGAACCACACCGGCCAACATAGAAATACACATACTAGAATACAAACATAGATATACACCACATAGAAAATCACACCCTGACTCAACAAATAAGAGTCCGCTGAGTCAGGGCGTGACAGTGGTACCTTCAGGCGTTTGGAAATTGCTCCCAAGGATGAACCAGACTTGTGGAGGTCAACAAAAAAATTTCTGAGGTCTTGGCTGATTTATTTTGATTTTCCCATGATGTCAAGCAAAGAGGCACTGAGTTTGAAGGTAGGCCTTGAAATACATCCACAGGTACACCTCCAATTGACTCAAATGATGTCAATTAGCCTATCAGAAGCTTCTAAAGCCATGACATCATTTTCTTTAATTTTCCAAGCTGTTTAAAGACACAGTCAACTTAGTGTATGTAAACTTCTGACCCACTGGAATTGTGATACAGTGAATTATAAGTGAAATAATCTGTCTGTTAACAATTGTTGGAAAAATTACTTGTGTCATGCACAAAGTAGATGTCCTAACCGACTTGCCAAAACTATAGTTTGTTAACAAGAAATTTGTGGAGTGGTTGAAAAACGAGTTTTAATTACTCCAACCTAAGTGTATGTAAACTTCCGACTTCAACTGAATATGGCTGGGGAAAAAGTGTAACACCAATTAGGTCCCCGAGGACTGGAGTTGCCCCTCCCTGATATAGACAATTGCAGATAATTGCTTCATACTCACCTGATGGCAGAGAGAGGGTGATGGTCAAAACTTGGTATGTCAATCCGTGTTAGCTGGGTCTGGCTAGTCTTGACTGATCCTTGGACAGTGTACACACACACACACAGACAGACAGACACATGCAGGTGTGCATGTACACACACCTCTTTGATATGATAGCTAGCTAACTAGCTAGCTTTAGCCTTAAGCTCGATGCTTGGTGGCTTTTAATACGTTCCCTGTCTTGTCGGTCAGTAAAGCCACCAAGCATTGAAGGAAGGCAGCTAGCTAGTTAGCTAGCTAGCTAACTTACTAACTTTACTTGTTGGTGGCCCTTATTACTAACCTGTCAAAGGCTAGCTAGCTGGAGCGATGGTCAGGTAACGTTAGCTACATGACCATCACATCCGCGTCTAGTTCAACATCCACTTGCGAACTCCCGTCCAGGTGAGACTCCACCATCCGTGCGCATCTTCCTGAGTGTTACAGCTGCCTCTCCTCAAAGGCCCATTTTGGAGCCAGGGCTCAGGAGCCAAGAGCTCTGTGTTCCCTAGTACGCTACTCTACTCACACACACTAGCCCGAGAGATGAGCATGTGAGTGCATGCAGTTCCCATTCACACCACACTGTGCTGCTTGGATTGTAGTTGATATAATTTACCTGGATTCTCAGTGTGTGGGGAGCAGCGCTGGAGCTGGCTCTGTGGCTTTACATGGTCCATGGTCTGTTTTAACCAACACTTGAGCTCTCCCCATCCCTGCTTTGTAACCCAACACTGAGTGTGAGTGTGTGTGAGAGATAAACATCTAGACTAGACGCGGAGAGTAGGTTAGATTAATCTTTCAGCAGGGCAAGCAGATATCTCTGTTTTATTTCATAGTAGTATAACACCTTTAAAGGTGTGTTACCGTTCACTTGATATAGTGTGTTATGTGTAGAAATGTGTGGAATGTTGTGGAAAGTCATTGTGAAAAGTTGTTTATGTTTGGCCCACTGGCAGAGTTACAGTATTGCATGTCTGGATATCAGGCGTAATGTGCACTTAGTGATGGATGAGGTACAGTATGCCTAACAACCAATGTGTGTAAGTTTAGGTGTGTCAGTTCAATAAACAAGAACCATAAACACTACACAGTATCCTTATAAACACAATGGAAATATAAGGATACGGTGACATACAAAGACGCATTTTCAAAAGTCAGATAGACTTTGTCCTTGCAAATATGTAAGGTGCAGTTTACACTTGAAACTTTAGTCATTAATGGTGATTGGTTGAGTGAATCTTTAATGGAGCAAATCCACTTTGGATCTAATGTGTTTGTAGATTTTCATCCATCACTCTGGTCCCTCAGGATCCTGACTATATGAAGGACATGTTAGGGGTGGCCCTGATTGAGTTTAAACTCTTGTCTGGCCTTTAATTCACTCTCTTTTAGCTTGGGCATTGAGCTGATGCTGAAACGCTTTAGCCCAGACTGTCTCTAACTCTCTTTGTCTCTCTTTCTCTCTTTGTCTCTCTCTCTCAGCCTCTCCCTATCTATCTCTCTCTTTCTGTTATGAGAATTTATAAACTAACTATTTCAGTGTCTCTGTGCGTCTCCCAAAAGGTTGTAAGGCTTTTGGATCAAGAAACGGACAGAGCTCCCGTCTGCAATAGTCAGGTCGTCTTTATTCGAGAATTCTGTTATCACAATTTCAGAGTCCATCTTTTATACACACACGTCATACAAAAATCCCACCCCGCTTTAGGCGGGCTGTATTTTTCCACTGTACACATCTTGTAAGCTCACACCTGGGTTTAGCTCATGTGGTTATCCTCTGCTCTCCTGACCATCAGGTCACACACACACACACACAAACACACACACATGTTCTTATCATAGTCTACTCCTTGCTCGGCAGGCTGCATTCTTTAATTATCGCCGTCCTCACAATATCCTGCAACATGTTTCATACTCTCTTCCAAGCCTAACAGTTCTCCTTCTTCTTTGTTGTCTGGCCTAACTCCTACTCACATTGCTAAATAGTAACACAATGTAATCTCAACTTGCCCTACGCTCACACATTACTAGGTAGTAGTCTTATAATTCTAACACATTTCACACAGTTTCGGAGTGTAATAATTAGTCACTACTAAGAAAGTACTAATCATACTTAAAACAAGAACATTTCACAACTCTATTTAAGGGTGGAACATTTAGTCATTACTTTTAACCTGTATGTATTTTAATTTCTATATCACTTTCCCAGCCTCTCCCTAAAGGCCAGGGTAGGTTTGCAGGCACCTCACCTGCCAGGATTAATTAAAGCTTAATGAACACTGAGCAGTGCCAGGGAGTAATCCTGCACTACACTGACCTGGGACAGGGATAAGGACACAGCCTCCACTGTGACCTTGTGTTAGATTGACACACACTGGCTGGGAGAGGAATAATAGGTGTGCCACGACCAGGGTACACATGGCCCTGAATGCACTCTGTTAATCCACAATACCTTATCCAGATCCTGATGTACTCAGCATGTAGTACTCATCATCCTGTGCCCTGTGACCTTCTTACAGATCCAAATGCTCTCATCATGCAGGGGAGTCGCAGACTGTGCTGTGAATCTATGTCTCTAGTAGTCTGCTAGTAGTACACTCACTTTGTAAGGTGCTTTGTAGAAGAACTAGGACAATAGGTCTGAGGGAGTCAGTCTGAAGGAGAGAGGCAGATGAGGAGGGACTGAGAGGAGAGGCAGAAAGAAGGATATGAACAAGGGCACACATTTGGCAGGGATATAACACACCACAACTCATAGCTGAAGAGATAGCAGCTGACAGCCAGCTTACAGCCATCACACCCTCCTACTGTGATAGGGAACACTGGTAATACACACACACTATCTGAGGATCAATGTGCACCCTCGTCTCATGGTGTGTGTTCTGTCAATCACAATCCACAGAAAATACAACATTTGGTGGCAAAGAAAGTGGGTTACCAGGGAAACAAGTATTTTGGTTCACGTTTTTAAAATGACTGGCACTGACATTCTAAACATACTTTTGGTCAGACTTGAATGCTCAACCAGGCGATCTAGATCATATTTATCTTTGACATTTTTTTCTCTTTAAAAACCACTAGTCCTGATATGACAGTAGCCTTTTCATAATGTTCAGGGGCAATTAGTCAAAGAGCTAAGTGGGTCATTAATCATATTTTTCAGGCATCAGCTTCACATAATGACTGTTATTATTTGCTGCAGCCGTACTTAGGATATTTAAAGCATCTTTGAAAAGTCGTCTTGAAATGCTCTGGCATTAATGTTCTATATGTCACTGCACTGAGGTTTGACTGATGCGTGTTGTCTTGGTTGTGTTTCAACAGGTCCTGGCCATCATCTCCATCCTCTTTATCGTGCTGTCAACCATTGCCTTGTCTCTGAACACCCTCCCGGAGCTGCAGGACATAGACGAGTTTGGCCAGGTGACAGACAACCCTCAGCTGGCTCACGTGGAGGCGGTGTGCATTGCCTGGTTCACAATGGAGTATCTGCTCCGCTTCATCTCCTCACCAAGCAAGTGGAAGTTCTTCAAGGGTCCGCTGAACATCATTGACCTGCTGGCCATCCTACCCTACTACGTCACCATCTTCCTGACTGAGTCCAATAAGAGTGTTCTACAGTTCCAGAACGTCCGGAGGGTGGTGCAGATCTTCCGAATTATGCGTATTCTGCGTATTCTGAAGCTAGCCAGGCACTCCACAGGGCTCCAGTCTCTGGGCTTCACCCTGAGGAGGAGCTACAACGAGCTGGGCTTGCTCATCCTCTTCTTGGCCATGGGCATCATGATCTTCTCCAGCCTCGTCTTCTTCGCTGAGAAGGATGAAGAGGACACCAAGTTTAAAAGCATCCCGGCCTCCTTCTGGTGGGCCACCATTACTATGACTACGGTGGGGTATGGGGACATCTACCCAAAGACTTTACTGGGCAAGATTATTGGGGGTCTGTGCTGCATAGCTGGAGTGTTGGTGATAGCCCTGCCCATCCCCATCATCGTCAACAACTTCTCAGAGTTCTACAAAGAGCAGAAGAGGCAGGAGAAGGCCATCAAGAGGCGGGAGGCCCTGGAGAAGGCCAAGAGGAACGGCAGCATCGTTTCCATGAACATGAAGGAGGCGTTCGCACGCAGCGTCGAGCTCATGGACGTAGTGGTAGAAAATAATGGAGAGAACATGGGGAAAGTGCAGGACAACCACCAGTCTCCCAGCCACAGGAAAGGGACTCCCAAGCGGACCACCTCAGAGACTGGCTCTGCCAAATCCCTGGAGCCCAGCTCACCAGACAAAGCCCGTCCTGCCAGCCCTCAGCACCTCAACGCTCAGAAACTGGAGGAGATGTACAACAAGATGGCCAAGACCCAATCTCAACCTAACCTTAACAGCAAGGACAAGGGGCCTTTATCTAAATCAGCCAAGAAGAGAGACGAAATAGAGATGGGAAGCATCCCCACGGAGCCTGCCCCAACCACAGACATGAGGAGCATGTCCAGCATTGACAGCTTCATGAGCTGCGCTGCCGACTTCACCGAAAGCGCCCGCTTCTCCCACAGCCCCAGCACCAGTGTACCAGGGAGGGTTAGCACCAACCCCGTGCTTGAGACCACCCTAGAGCATGAGGCCATAGAGGGCCCCCACACTGCCACCAAGCTCCCTGGAGGACAAGGCTCCAAGCGCGGCCTCTCTTACAGCCCCCATGGCCTGCGCTTCAGTAACCCCCTCAAGAATCGCTCACTCAAGGTCAACTTCAAAGGCGGGGGCGCGGGTCCCTCCTCCTCCTCAGCACAGGGTCCAGGGGGTGGGGCCCTTTCAGATAGCTCCGCCCTCTCTGACCACTCCCTCATGAGTCCTGAGATGTCTCTCTACACCACCGCCAGCAGCAGGACCCCACCCCATGAGACCCTGATCCCCACAGTCTTCACATTCCACGACGCTTCCATCAGTAAGTTCATCGACGCTGACACAGACGAGGAGGAGCACCTCCATGACAGCTCAAGCACCAACCCCTCCCAGAGGCTCCTGGGAAAAGCCAGCCCCAAGCTCAGCTCCCACAGCAGCCACCACATTGCAGCCAACCACCTGGAGGGCTCCCAGAGCATGCTGGCTAACAGTGTGTTCCCCTTGGAGGGCAGGCCAGGGGGGGGACAGGAGAACAATGTGCTCTCCCGGGGAGAGAGGAGTTGTTCAAACACCAATAATGAGAGCAAGTGAGGCAGGAGGAGGGAAAGGGTAGTATAGAAAGAACCCAAACAGGAGGACATGGTGCAAATACAAAAACATGAGCTCTAACCCATACCAGGAACTGCACCTCTACTTGCATGAATAAAAGGCACTGAAAAAACCTGCAGCTACTGGGTTTTTTATTTTGTAACAAATGCCAATAAGTATAACTTTTGGGACTGCTACTTGAGTGCAAAGACCGTCAGGATGGCAGCAACATTGCTGAAGGCATTGGGAGATGCTACTGTGGGACTGAGAAAGAGAGAGAATTCAAAAGGGTGCATTGCTGTGTCCGAAGGGGATACGCATAACTCTGCAGAATCAGGTCATGCACTGTAGATTTAGCCATTACTAAATCAACATTGTGCTAAGAGAAATTTAGTTTATTTCCTAGTGTTTTCTTCCTCAAAACTGGCCTTAGTTATATGCGATATAGCATGTATGTCTGTGAGTATATGTGTATGCATGATGATAGGCAGATAAACATACACATACACACACAGGCATACATCATTTTATGTATATTATTTTTCCTTTCTTTTCTAAAAAGTAAATAGCATAATTTCTTTGGTATATTTTGTGATGCTGTCTGAGAGGTGAACTTTCATCCTTGTTTCACAACAGTTTGGGTCAGCCATTACAGAGGACACAGCCACTGTGATATCCTGTCTGTTTCCTCATTCCCATCATGCCCCATTCCTGGCATGAGATAGTGAATATTGTGATGAGTGATTCATATTTTCAATTCTGTACAGTGTATTCTTTGTTGTTTTGTTTGTTTACTTATGTGTTGTTTTTGATTGTGTGTGTTTTATCCAGATATTTACACACAAAAAACAGGATAAACCTTTATGTTTTAATACTCTTTCAGATGTGTAGTTGTGGTTGGTTGTCATGCTTCATATCCAATCACAGTTGCTACTGGGGAAGGGATAAATAGCATCAGCCCATTATCAGCCTGAAAACTTCATCCTGGCATGTTTTTGCAAAAATGTACAATGTCACAGTAGCTGATGTTTTTCTCAATACATTGCAATCGATGGGAAAAGATGAGTGTCACAGGGTTGACGTTTTTCTTAATATTGCAATCAATGGGAAAAGATGAGTGTCACAGGGCTGAAATTCTTCTCAATACATTGCAGTCAATGGGAAAAGATGAGTCTTACAAGGTTGATGTTTTTCTCAATACGTTGCAGTCAATGGGAAAAGATGAGTGTCACAGGGTTGACTTGTTTCTCAATACATTGCAATCAATGGGAAAAGATGAGTGTCACAGTCTCTCTATCCCTCTCCCTCTCTTCTATCTTTTTCTCCCTCCTCTCTCTTTATCTCAGACAGACATCTCCACTCACAGGCAGACAGAGAGACAGACAGGCAGGCAGGCAAACTCTAAACTCAACTCTAAACCAAACCCTAACCCTAGCTTCATGTCCACATCCCAGCTCAACCCTAACCCTAGCCATAACTCTAACCCTCCACATCTTCGCTCAGCTCTTGGAGTTAGGGTTGAGTCGGGATGTGGACAAGAAGTTAGTGTTAGGGTAATGGCTAGGGTTAGGGTTGAGCCAAGATGTGGAGATGACGCGAGGGTTAGGGTTAGGGTTGAGCCGGGAGTTGATATAAAGCTAGGGTTAGGGTTAGGGTTAAGGCTCAGTTTAGGGTTGAGGTGGGATGTGGACAGGAAGCTAGAGTTAGGGTTAGCGTTAGGGCTGAGCTGCAAGTGGACATGAGCTGGGTTAGGGTTAGGGTCTTAATCCTAGACATAACCTTAATCCAATTAACAATTAATTAATTTTCCCCTTCCCCCACTACATGGCAGAAAGGTAGGCCTCACTTGAAGCCTGACCTAGAGTTAATGTGCTTTTGAGTGATATCGGCAGAAGGGTTGAGACAAGATGTGGAGATGAAGCGAGGGTTAAGGTTAGGGTTAGGGTCAGGGTTAGAGTTCCTTGCAGCTGCACAAAAACACTGTCTTCCGTCCTCTGTAGAAACTCAGGGCATCGTTAAAGAGGCCGTACATTGAATTTCAGCTTCCTTCGATTACAGGAAGTGACTTAATTGGGGGTCATAGGGGAGGTTTCGAACGGTTAAAAAGGTTTAATCTTCCCAGATTTTACATATTTGTGACCGGGGGACCCGGCATATGACATTTTAAGTAAATCGACCCAAAAGCATTTTTGACCTCCATTGCACACAATGGTCTTACAGTTCTAGAAACTAAGAGCCTTGTTATGAATTCTTGAATGAATTCTGAAGAGGATATTGGTCAATTTTTTGTGATTGACTTGAAACAGTCTGTGTTTGACTGCCTGCCTGCCTGCCTATCTGTCTACCTGTCGGCCTGCCTATCTGTCTACCTGTCGGCCTGCCTCTCTCTCTCTCTCTCTCTCTCTCTCTCTCTCTCTCTCTCTCTCTCTCTCTCTCTCTCTCTCTCTCTCTCTCTCTCTCTCTCTCTCTCTCTCTCTCTCTCTCTCTCTCTCTCTCTCTCTCTCTCTCTCTCTCTCTCTCTCTCTCTCTCTCTCTCTCTCTCTCTCTCTCTCTCTCTCTCTCTCTCTCTCTCTCTCTCTCTCTCTCTGTCTGTCTGTCTGTCTGCCTGCCTCTCTGCCTGTCTGTCTGTCTGTCTGTCTGTCTGCCTGTCTGCCTGTCTGCCTGTCTCTATGTCTGTCTGCCTGTCTGTGTGTCGGTCTGTGTCTGCCTGTCGGTCTGCCTGTCGGTCTGTCGGCCTGTCTGTGGGAGAGAGGAGGGAGAGTGAGGAGGAAGAGGGAGAGATGAGAGGAGGGGGAGGGAGGGAGGGAGAGAGAAGGACTGAGAGAATGGAGGGGGTGGGAGAGAGAGGAGGAAGAGGGGAAGATGAGAGGAGGGGAGGCAGGGAAAGAAGGAGGGAGAGAGAATGGAGGGGGAGGAGAGAAAGGGGGGAGAGTGAGGGAGAGAGGGGAGAGAGAGACGGAGAGGGCAAAGAGAGGGGAGACGGTGGAGGGGTTGAAAGAAGGGGGAGGGAGAGAGAACAGAATGAGGGGGGATAAAGAGGAGGTAGAAAGAGAGGAGGGAGAGGGGGAGAAAGATGAGAGGAGGGTGATGGAGGGAGGGAGGGAGGGAGGGAGAGAAGGAGGTAGAGAGAGAAAGAAAGAAGGGGGAGAGTGATTTATTTATTATTATTATTAATTTTTTTAGGATCCCCATTAGCCGACGCCAATGGTGACAGCTAGTCTTACTGGGGTCCTACACATAAATAAAAAGACTTTACAGACAAAATACTTTACAATTGACATACATTTAAAAACATGAACATGTAGTGTATGTGTGTGTGCATCTATCAGTTACACATACATGTCAGTACATACACACAACAAGTAGGTCACATGGGGGAGAGGCATTGTGTTGCTTTATTAATTTTTTTAAAAACCAGATTTGCAATATGAGATGGAAGGGAGTTCCATGCAGTAATATCTCTATATAATACTGTACGCTTTCTTGAATTTGTTCTGGATTTTGGGACTTTGAAAAGACCCCTGGTGGCATGTCTGGTGGGGTAAGTGTGTGTGTCAGTGCTGTGTGTAAGTTGACTATGCAAACAATTTGGAATCTCCAACACATTGTTTCTTATAAAAACAAGAAGTGATGCAGTCAGTCTTTCCTCAACTCTTAGCCAAGAGAGACTGGCATGCATTAATATTAGCCCTCTGATTACAATGAAGAGCAAGATGTGCCGCTCTGTTCTGGGCCAGCTGCAGCTTAACTAGATATTTATTTGCAGCACTTGACCATATGACAGGACAATAATAAAGATAGATAAAAACTAGAGCCTGCAGCACTTGAACTTCGGTCTAGAACTGCAGGTCTAGAACGTAGGGAATGATTTGTACCAAATACAATGCTCTTAGTTTTAGAGATGTTCTGGACCAGTTTATTACTGGCCACCCATTCCAAAACTGACTGCAACTTTTTGTTAAGGGTTTCAGTGACTTCAGTGGCTGTGGTTGCTGATGTGGATATGGTTGAATCATCAGCATACATGGACACACATGCTTTGTTTAATGCCAGTGGCAAGTCATTGGTAAAAATATAAAAGAGTACAGTGGGGAAAAAAAGTATTTAGTCAGCCACCAACTGTGCAAGTTCTCCCACTTAAAAAGATGAGAGAGGCCTGTAATTTTCATCATAGGTACACGTCAACTATGACAGACAAATTGAGAAAAGAAAAATCACATTGTAGGATTTTTAATGAATTTATTTGCAAATTATGGTGGAAAATAAGTATTTGGTCACCTACAAACAAGCAAGATTTCTGGCTCACACAGACCTGTAACTTATTCATTAAGAGGCTCCTCTGTCCTCCACTCGTTACCTGTATTAATGGCACCTGTTTGAACTTGTTATCAGTATAAAATACACCTGTCCACAACCTCAAACAGTCACACTCCAAACTCCACTATGGCCAAGACCAAAGAGCTGTCAAAGGACACCAGGAACAAAATTGTAGACCTGCACCAGGCTGGGAAGACTGAATCTGCAATAGGTAAGCAGCTTGGTTTGAAGAAATCAACTGTGGGAGCAATTATTAGGAAATGGAAGACATCCAAGACCACTGATAATCTCCCTCGATCTGGGGCTCCACGCAAGATCTCACCCCGTGGGGTCAAAATGATCACAAGAACGGTGAGCAAAAATCCCAGAACCACACGGGGGGACCTAGTGAATGACCTGCAGAGAGCTGGGACCAAAGTAACAAAGCCTACCATCAGTAGCACACTACGCCGCCAGGGACTCAAATCCTGCAGTGGCAGACGTGTCCCCCTGCTTAAGCCAGTACATGTCCAGGCCCGTCTGAAGTTTGCTAGAGTGCATTTGGATGATCCAGAAGAGGATTGGGAGAATGTCATATGGTCAGATGAAACCAAAATAGAACTTTTTGGTAAAAACTCAACTTGTCGTGTTTGGAGGACAAAGTTGCATCCAAAGAACACCATACCTACTGTGAAGCATGGGGGTGGAAACATCATGCTTTGGGGCTGTTTTTTCTGCAAAGGGACCAGGACGACTGATCCGTGTAAAGGAAAGAATGAATGGGGCCATGTATCGTGAGATTATGAGTGAAAACCTCCTTCCATCAGCAAGGGCATTGAAGATGAAACGTGGCTGGGTCTTTCAGCATGACAATGATCCCAAACACACCGCCCGGAATACGAAGGAGTGGCTTTGTAAGAAGCATTTCAAGGTCCTGGAGTGGCCTAGCCAGTCTCCAGATCTCAACCCCATAGAAAATCTTTGGAGGGAGTTGAAAGTCCGTGTTGCCCAGCGACAGCCCCAAAACATCACTGCTCTAGAGGAGATCTGCATGGAGGAATGGGCCAAAATACCAGCAACAGTGTGTGAAAACCTTGTGAAGACTTACAGAAAACGTTTGACCTATGTCATTGCCAACAAAGGGTATATAACAAAGTACTGAGAAACTTTTGTTATTGACCAAATAGTTATTTTCCACCATAATTTGCAAATAAATGCATAAAAAATCCTACAATGTGATTTTCTGGAGAAAAAAATTCTCATTTTGTCTGTCATAGTTGACGTGTACCTATGATGAAAATTACAGGCCTCTCTCATCTTTTTAAGTGGGAGAACTTGCACAATTGGTGGCTGACTAAATACTTTTTTTCCCCACTGTAGATGGCCTAGAGAACTGCCCTACGGTACACCACACTTTACATGTTTGACATTAGAGAAGCTTCAATTAAATAAAACCCTCTGAGTTCTATTCGATAGATAGCTCTGAATCCACAATATGGCAGAGGTTGAAATGCCATAACACATACGTTTTCTAAACAACAGGTTATGATCAATAATATCAAAGGCTGCACTGAAATCTAACAGTACAGTTCCCACAATCTTATTATTATCAATTTCTTTCAACCAATCATCAGTAATTTGTGTCAGTGCAGTACATCTTGAGTGCCCTTCTCTATGAGCATGCTGAAAGTCTGTTGTCAATTTGTTTACAGAGAAATAGCATTGTATTTGGTCAAACACCATTTTTTCCAACAGTTTGCTAAGAGCTAGCAGCAAGCTGATAGGTCTGCTGTTAGAACCAGTAAAGACCGCTCTTATGTAGCGGAATTACTTTGGCTTCCCTCCAGGCCTGAGGACAAACACTTTCCTCTAGGCTCAGATTAAAGATATGACAGATAGGAGTGGCCATGGAGTCAGCTACCATCCTCAGTAGCTTTCCATCTAAGTTGTCAGTGCCAGGAGGTTTGTCATTATTGAGCGATAACAATCATTTTTCCACCTCTCCCACACTAACTTAACAAAATTCTAACTTACAATGCTTTTTTCCCCATTTATTTGTATTTTTATGCATGCACACGATGGCTCACTGTTCATTGTTGGCATTTTCTGCCTAAGTTTGCCCACTTTGTCAATGAAGTAATCATTTCAATAACTGCCAACAAAATGGTTTTGTGATGAATCTGATTCAATTAGTTGAATTAGTCTTTCTGCCCATAATTTAATTGAAAGTGCTCAAAAGTTTTTTTACATCATTATTTATATCATTGATCTTGGCATCATGATACAGTTTCTTCTTCTTTTTGTTGAGTTTAGTCAAATCATTTCTCCATGTGCAGTAAGTCAGCCAGTCAGATGTGCAGCCAGACTTATTAGCCACTCCTTTTACTCCATCTCTTTCAACTATACCGTTTTTCAATTCCTCATCAATCCATGGAGCAGTCCGTTTCTTAACAGGTGCATGTTTATCATATAATTGGAAGAAGCAATTTCATAAATTTATCAAGTGCAGCGTCTGGATGCTCCTTATTAATCACATCAGATCAACAAATATTTTTAACATCATCCACATATGAGTCATAGCTAAATCTGAGGGAGGGGGAGAAAGAGAGGGAGGGAGAGGGTGAAGAAGGGACAGGGGGAGAGAGAGGAGGGAGAGGGAAATTAGAGGAGGTGGAGGGTGGGAAAGAAGGAGGGCGAGAGAATGGAGGGGGAGGAGGGAGAGAGAGAGAAGGGAGAGAGTGAGGGAGAGAGGGGAGACGGAGAGGGTGAGAGAGAGGGGAGACGGTGGAGGAGGTGAAAGGGGGAGGGAGAGAGAACAGAATGGGGGGAATAAAGAGGAGGTAGAAGCTGAGAGCGAGACAGACATGAGATAAACAAGAAAAACATTAACCCTGTGACACTCATCTTATCCCACTGACCGCAATGTACTGAGAAAAACGTCAACCTTGTGACACTCATCTTTTCTTATTGACTACAATGTGGCTCCTGTGACATTTTACCTTTTAGCAAAAATGAATCAGGATGACTTTTTCCCATGATATCCTGTTGACAGCATCCATTTTTATTTTCCCTTTTTAAGTTCCACATTTGTATGATGGTGAATAATGTAAGAGCATATAATTCAAGTAGAACATGAAAAAAATAACAGTTATTGTGCAAGGTAAATTAAAATAAATATTTATATTTTTAAGATATTTTCTAAATAATGGAATATTAGAAAAATAAATTATGCTAATCTCATAGTTTTGCATTTCAATGCATAGTTTTATTTTAGAGGGGTTGTATTTACCAGAGAATATTGCAAGATAATTAATTTGTATTGTTTGCTACTGTCTCCAAGTTGGTGTAAATGTTTGTCCTTCCATCCTTTGTACAATGTGAGGAGCCAAAGAGTTTTTATTTCTGATGGCAGGAGAAAGACAAGGGATACTGAGCTATAAACAGACCACTAATATCTAATGCCCTGTTAAAGCCAGAGCATCATTAATAATATAATGGACCCAGACAATGTTATGAATTAATTTCAACAACAATAGTTTAAAAACAACAGAATGTCAGAGATTTTTCAGCCAGAACATACTCAAACACAGCAGATATTAAGGGAGTTGAACACAGAGCCACTCACATGCTCATACCCATGCAGTCCACACCACATGCTCACAGGCACATGTGCTGTGTGTTATGTGGGTTCAACCTAAACGTGATCTATTCCAGTACATCCCAGAGGTAGCATCTGATACAGACCACATATCCAGCTCAATACATCCGGTCCTCCATGAACTTTATAATGTTAGAGATATGATTTTATTTTATCTGTTGAAATACCTGGCTACTCAGAGTGAGAAACAAGTTTATTGTTTAGTTCCATTGTCCTATTCTTCCATTGTCATTGTCATTCTACGTGAAAAGATAGGCCTATGTATTTCTGTGCTTTTGCTGGTAGCTAAGAAACTTATTTCCCTCCCCATCTCCACTCTGGAAGGTCTGTCACTGTAGCCTCAGTTTAATAGAGCTCACATGACAATTCAATAAAGTGGACAGCAAATAAACACATAGAACTGGTTCGCCATGTGCGAGGGTGTGATATTAAAGCGCGTGCAAACACACACACACACACACACACACACACACACACACACACACACACACACAGGTACTCACTGCAATTGACAACACAGTTTCCATGGTGATAAGCAGTCCAGTACAAAATGGCTTACACTGACATGGCAAGCGGCCCTATATGAGGGGAGAGGAATCTTAAACACTTAAAGTGTCACATAAAGGCATGTAGGCCAACGTATCCCCAACAAACACTCATAGCTAGTCAGGCTCAACTAAACACACTTTCACAGCACACACTGATGTTTTCTCTCTAACACACAGAGACACACACAGCCATAGTATGTTGCCACAGTAACTAAAATACAAACACACTACTGCTTTTGAATAAACATAGCCAAACACGATCACACATGAGGGCATAGTCTGCTAAAGAAATACACTATAAAAAAAACTCTGTATGGCACAGTAAAGAATGCCATGCATGGGCGTGACGCCCCACACTAAAGTGATGTTGCAGTGTGTATTGTCACCTTGGCTGGGTTAGTGGGGTGGATCTGTGGTGTCAATGGAATAGAAATGAGTGGTAGGCTGGTGTGACCAGCCATGTAGTTACAGTGGGGAAAAAAAGTATTTAGTCAGCCACCAATTGTGCAAGTTCTCCCACTTAAAAAGATGAGAGAGGCCTGTAATTTTCATCATAGGTACAAGTCAACTAGGACAGACAAAATGATTTTAAAAAATCCAGAAAATCACATTGTAGGATTTTTTATGAATGTATTTGCAAATTATGGTGGAAAATAAGTATTTGGTCAATAACAAAAGTTTCTCAATACTTTGTTATATACCCTTTGTTGGCAATGACACAGGTCAAACGTTTTCTGTAAGTCTTCACAAGGTTGTCACACACTGTTGCTGGTATTTTGGCCCATTCCTCCATGCAGATCTCCTCTAGAGCAGTGATGTTTTGGGGCTGTCGCTGGGCAACACAGATTTTCAACTCCCTCCAAAGATTTTCTATGGGGTTGAGATCTGGAGACTGGCTAGGCCACTCCAGGACCTTGAAATGCTTCGTACGAAGCCACTCCTTCGTTGCCCGGGCGGTGTGTTTGGGATCATTGTCATGCTGAAAGACCCAGCCACGTTTCATCTTCAATGCCCTTGCTGATGGAAGGAGGTTTTCACTCAAAATCTCACGATACATGGCCCCATTCATTCTTTCCTTTACACGGATCAGTCGTCCTGGTCCCTTTGCAGAAAAACAGCCCCAAAGCATGATGTTTCCACCCCCATGCTTCACAGTAGGTATGGTGTTCTTTGGATGCAACTCAGCATTCTTTGTCCTCCAAACACGACGAGTTGAGTTTTTACCAAAAAGTTATATTTTGGTTTCATATGACATTCTCCCAATCCTCTTCTGGATCATCCAAATGCACTCTAGCAAACTTCAGACGGGCCTGGACATGTACTGGCTTAAGCAGGGGGACACGTCTTGCACTGCAGGATTTGAGTCCCTGGCGGCGTAGTGTGTTACTGATGGTAGGCTTTGTTACTTTGGTCCCAGCTCTCTGCAGGTCATTCACTAGGTCCCCCCGTGTGGATCTGGGATTTTTGCTCACCGTTCTTGTGATCATTTTGACCCCACGGGGTGAGATCTTGCGTGGAGCCCCAGATCGAGGGAGATTATCAGTGGTCTTGTATGTCTTCCATTTCCTAATAATTGCTCCCACAGTTGATTTCTTCAAACCAAGCTGCTTACCTATTGCAGATTCAGTCTTCCCAGCCTGGTGCAGGTCTACAATTTTGTTTCTGGTGTCCTTTGACAGCTCTTTGGTCTTCGCCATAGTGGAGTTTGGAGTGTGACTGTTTGAGGTTGTGAACAGGTGTATTTTATACTGATAACAAGTTCAAACAGGTGCCATTAATCCAGGTAACAAGTGGAGGACAGAGGAGCCTCTTAAAGAAGAAGTTACAGGTCTGTGAGAGCCAGAAATATTGCTTGTTTGTAGGTGACCAAATACTTATTTTCCACCATAATTTGCAAATAAATTCATAAAAAATCCTACAATGTGATTTTCTGGATTTTTTTTTCTCCAATTTGTCTGTCATAGTTGACGTGTACCTATGATGAAAATTACAGGCCTCGCTCATCTTTTTAAGTGGGAGAACTTGCACAATTGGTGGCTGACTAAATACTTTTTTCCCCCACTGTAGTTACAGACAGATAATGAGAGAAGAGTGGGGCAGAGATCTGTCTGTCTACTGTTCCTCTTGATGTCTGTAGCTATCCCTGTGGACCTGAGGCCACAGTCCAGCCCCACTCTATATCCATGGCCAGTCCACTATCAGAATCAGAATCACCTTTATTCGCCAAGTACATTTACACATACCCAGAATTAGCCTCAGATGATTTGATCCCTAACCATGGAACATTGGGCCATTTAGTCTATGGGTGAATTATTGAATAAGCAGTACAGAGCATTGTAGGACACTTGACCCCTGAACCCACACCCAGTAGAGAGACCATTACCCCCTGACTCTCCAGAGCAGCATTACTTCCATAAAGACTTATATTAAATATAGATCCGTTTATCATCTATGATGTTCATTCTTTCCTTTTCAAGGAAAGATGATGGCTATTTAGTTAATAGGATTACTGTGCTGAGTCAGGGACTAATGCCTGTCTGGGATATTTTGAGTGTGTTCCATTCTTCTGTTCTACACTAAACACAACAGTGTTTGTGTATACCTTTTGAGTATTTCTACTGAAAGTGCTGTCCTCTTGAGCTTTTCTGTGTAGAATGACAATGTGCAAAAGGCAGGTTTTTTGATGCGAGTCCATTTCTCTGGTTCTTATGAATACCATTCTGGGCAGGGCAGAGGAAAGATCAGGCCACCAATAGAGAGGCTCAGCTACACCTGTGGCTTTGGCAGCTTGAGTCATAGAGTTCTTTGAAACTAAACTTTTTAAAGATTAAAGTGTCAAGGAAAGGTGGGGAAGGAATTGGCATTAACAAGAAAACAACAGGCCAGGTTTATGTATGAGAGGGTTCCATTGTGGGAACCGCACCTCCATAGAAAAGTAGCATTTTAGAGGCAGGGGAAAGAGGGTAGGCCTGCATTTTTCTCTTATCGCATTTCTGCCATTATATCTTGTCCAGTGAACATTGCAAACTTTGTAATTTCATTAACCTTATTGTTCAAACATCTAGGAGTATGAATGATTAGTTGTTCCTGTCTC
Source organism: Coregonus clupeaformis (assembly GCF_020615455.1). Taxonomy (NCBI): domain Eukaryota; kingdom Metazoa; phylum Chordata; class Actinopteri; order Salmoniformes; family Salmonidae; genus Coregonus; species Coregonus clupeaformis. The sequence goes on along the minus strand of NC_059203.1, from coordinate 35,995,471 downwards.
AGTAGTCTTCTAGGTCTAGGATATGGATATTGATGTATAACAATGCATAAACACATTGTAACAAAGTTGGAGATGGGGAAATGGGAGGATATACAGTGCATTCGGAAAGTATTCAGAACCCTTGACTTTTTCCACATTTTGTTACGTTACAGCCATATTCTAAAATTGATTTTTTTTTTTATAATCCTCATCAATCTACACACAATTTTAGAACAGGATGCACCTGAGCTCAATAATGACAGACCAAAATCAGGTTTTTAGAAATGTTTGCAAATGTATTAAAAATCAAAAACAGAATTACCTTATTTGCATAAGTATTCAAACCTTGAGCTGTTTCTACAACTTGATTGGAGTCCACCTGTGGTAAATTCAATTGATTGGACATGATTTGGAAAGGCACACACCTGTCTATATAAGGTCCCACAGTTCACAATGCATGTCAGAGCAAAAACCAAGCCATGAGGTCGAAGGAATTGTCGTAGAGCTTCGAGACAGGATTGTGTCGAGGCACAGATCTGGGGAAGGGTACCAAAACATGTCTGCAGCATTGAAGGTCCCCAAGAACACAGTGGCCTCCATCATTCTTAAATGGAAGATGTTTGGAACCAGCAAGACTCTTCCTAGAGCTGGCCGCCCGGCCAAACTGAGCAATCGGGTGAGAAGAGCCTTGGTCAGGGAGGTGACCAAGAACCTGATGGTCATTCTGACAGAGCTCCAGAGTTCCTCTGTGGAGATGGAAGAACCTTCCAGAAGGACAACCATCTCTGCAGCACTCCACCAATCAGGCCTTTATGGTAGAGTGGCCAGACGGAAGCCACTCCTCAGTAAAAGGCACATGACAGCCTGCTTGGAGTTTGCCAAAAGGCACCTAAAGGACTCTCAGACCATGACAAACAAGATTCTCTGATGAAACCAAGATTGAACTCTTTGGCCTGAATGCCAAGCGTCACGTGTGGAGGAAACCTGGCACCATCCCTACGGTGAAGCATGGTGGTGGCAGCATCATACTGTGGGGATGTTTTTCAGCGGCTGGGACTGGGAGACTAGTCAGGATGGGAGGGAAAGATGAACGGAGCAAAGTACAGAGAGATCCTTGATGAAAACCTGCTCCAGAGCACTCAGGACCTCAGACTGGGGCAAAGGTTCACCTTCCAATAGGACAACGACCCTAAGCACACACCCAAGACAATGCAGGAGTGGCCTCGGGACAAGTCTCTGAATGTCCTTGAGTGGCCCAGCCAGAGCTCGGACTTGAACCCGATGTAACATCTCAGGAGAAACCTGAAAATGGCTGTGCAGCGATGTTCCCCATCCAACCTGACAGAGCTTGAGAGGATCTGCAGAGAAGAATGGGAGAAACTGCAAAGATACCAAGCTTGTAGCATCATAAACATTTGTTTTTGCTTTGTCATTATGAGGTATTGTGTGTAGATTGATGAGGATTTTAAAAAATATCAATTTTAGAATAAGGCTGTAAGGTAACAAAATGGGGAAAAAGTAAAGGGGTCTGAATACTTTCTGAATACACTGTATGCCTAGATCATATGAAAGTAAGGGTTCCATATACAGTACTACAGCAGAGCTCATTCACACGTGGTAATGTCAAATTGAACACACATTTCAAACCACACGTAACAGTGACTTTTTCACTTTTATGATTCTAAAGTGGCTCTTTTTTGTTTTTGTTTCCAAGTTTTTTTTAAACTTACAGTGGCTTCTGAAAGTATTCACACCTGTTGACCTTTTCCACATTTTGTTGTGTTACAGCCTGAATTTAAAATTGATTAAATTGAGATTTTATTGTTATTGGCCTACACACAATACCCCATAATGTCAGTGGAATTATGTTGTTCAATTGTTTTTTTAAACAAATTAATTAAAAATTAAAAGCTGAAATGTCTTGAGTCAATAAGTATTCAACCCCTTTGCTATCGCAAGCCTAAATAAGTTCAGGAGTAGAAATGTGCTTAACAAGTCACATAGGTTGCATGGACTCACTCTGTGTGCAATAATAGTGTTTACCATGATTTTGTATTGACTACCTCATGCCTGTACCCCACACATACAATTATCAGACATTGAATATCCCTTTGAGCATGGTGATGTTATTAATTACACTTTGGACGGTGTATCAATACACCCAGTCACTACAAAGATACAGGTATCTTTCCTAACTCAGTTGCCAGAGAGGAAGGAAACCACTCAGGGATTTCACCACGATGCCAATGGTGACTAAAACATTTACAGACTTGAATGGCTGTGATAGGAGGAAACTGAGGATGGATCAAAAACATTGTCGTTATTCCACAATACTAACCTAATTGACAGAGTGAAAAGAAGGAAACCTGTACATAATAACAAATATTCAAAAAAACATGCATCCTGTTTGCAACAAGGCACTAAAGTAATACTGCAATTAACTTTTTGTCCTGAATACAAAGTGTTATGTTTGGGGAAAATCCAATACAACACATTACTGAGTACCACTCTTCATATTTTCAAGCATAGTGGTGGCTGCATCATGTCATGGGTATGCTTGTAATCGTTAAGGACTGGGGAGTTTTTCAGGATAGTAAATCAATGGAATGGAGCTCACACAGGAAAGATGCTAGAGGAAAACCTGGTTGTCTGCTTTTCACCAGACACTGGGAGATGAATTCACCTTTCAGCAGGACAATAACCTAAAACACAAGGCCAAATCTACACTGGTGTTGCTTACCAAGAAGAAAGTGAATGTTTCTGAGTTGCCAACTAGTTACAGTTTTGACTTAAATCTAGTTGAAAATCTATGGCAAGACCTGAAAATGGTTGTCTAGCAATGATCAACAACCAATTTGACAGAGTTTGAAGAATTTTGAAAATAATATTGGGCAAACATTGCACAATCCAGGTGTGGAAAGCTCTTAGAGACTCTTAGATATTTCTGTATTTCATTTTCAATACATTTGCAAAAATTTCTAAAAATATTTTTTACTTTGTCATTATGGGCTATTGTGTGTAGATGGGTGAAAACAAATATTTTTCATCCATTTTGAATTCAGGCTGTAACACAACAAAATGTGTAATAAGTCAAGGGGTATGAATACTTTTTGAAGGCACTCTATCAATGCACTTTATTGTACTATGAGACATATCTATTTGAAACGAGGCCTCCTATGAGGCCAAAGGAAACACACTGTCTCCAGACAGACTCATTAATTACATTCTTACTCAAGGTTGTATATACAAAAAAGCACAATTTAACATTCATCATTTTCTTTTATCATCACAAACTGCAATACAAACAGATGCAGCCAACTGCTAATGCTGCACAAACTCAACAGAATTATCCCACTTTTTCAGGGAATTTATCCTCACCTTTGCTCTCTCACACAGCCCTCTATGCTGTCATTTGTAAGTCTCGGGGATTGTTTGTTTTGTAAAGTTTCATACTTTGTTTGTACCAGTAGACTTTCTCGGCTCTTGTCTCTGTGGTGTTCTGTTCATTGGTGCATCTAGCGCTACCAAGCTGTGAAACACAGAACCTGTAAATTTTTTGTAAATAGCAAAAACAATGTCTATGTTCTTTCTGAAGCAATGTTCCCCCTTTAGTGACTGAAAACGAAATAAAATACAATAATTTAAAAGTAGCCTCTGTCTGTTCTTGTGTGTGTGTATAAATCTATCAAAGCATTTCAAACAGTGCTCAGTTATGCTACAAATGTGATAAACATCTAAAAGCTGAAGAATGTTTGCATTAGATAGCAGATATCATTAAATTAAATATTATATCTAATAGCGCCCTCCAGTGTGCAAGATTATCACTCTCGCTCGCTCAGGGCTTTATTGACATGGGAAACATGTTACATTGCCAAAGCAAGTGAAATAGATAATGAACAAAAGTGAAATAATCAATGAAAATGAACAGTAAACACACTCAAGTTTCAAAGGAATAGACACATTTCAAATGTCATATTATGGCTATGTACAGTGTTGTAATGATGTGCAAATAGTTGAAGTACAAAAGGGAAAATAAAAAACAAATATGGGTTGTATTTACAATGGTGTTTGTTCTTCACTGGTTGCCCTTTTCTTGTGGAAACAGATCACAAACCTTACTGCTGTGATGGCACACTGTGGTATTTCATCCAATAGATATGGGAGTTTATCAAATTTGATTTGTTTTGGAATTCTTTGTGGGTCTGTGTAATCTGAGGGAAATATATGTCTCTAATATGGTCATACATTTGGCAGGAGGTTAGAAAGTGCAGCTCAGTTTCCACCTCATTTTGTGGGCAGTGTGCACAGCCTGTTTTCTCTTCAGAGCAAGGTCTGTGTACGGCAGCCTCTCTCAATAGCAAGGCCATGCTCACTGAGTCTGTACGTAGTCAAAGCTTTCCTTCATTTTGGGATAGTCACAGTGGTCAGGTATTCTGCCTCTGTGTACTCTCTGTTTAGGGCCAAGTAGCATTCCAGTTTGCTCTGTTTTTGGTAAATTCTTGTTTTCTCAAGATTTGGTTGGGTCTAATTGTGATGCTGTTGCTGTCCTGGGGCTCTGTGGGGTCTGTTTGTGTTTGTGAACAGAGCCCCAGGATCAGCTTGCATAGGGGACTCTTCTCTAGGTTAATCTCTATGGGATCGGTGTCCCGTATACGGGACGGTTGAGCTAACGTGTGCTAATGTGATTAGAATGACTGTTGTAAGTAACAGCAAACTTTCCAGGACATGGACATGAGCAGAAAGCTTAAATTATTGTTCATCTAACTGCACTGTCCAAAAAGTATGATCTTTGTCCCCATGTGCATTTGCAAACCGTAGTCTGTCTTTTTTATGGCGGTTTTGGAGCAGTGGCTTCTTCCTTGCTGAGCGGCCTTTCAGGTTATGTCGATATAGGACTTGTTTTACTGTGGATATAGATAATTTTGTACCTGTTTCCTCCAGCATCTTCACAAGGTCCTTTGCTGTTGTTCTGGAATTGATTTGCGCTTTTTGCACCAAAGTACGTTCATCTCTACGAGACAGAACGCGTCTCCTTCCTGAGCGGTATGACGGCTGCGTGGTCCCATGGTGTTTATACTTGCGTACTATTGTTTGTACAGATGAATGTGGTACCTTCAGGCATTTGGTAATTGCTCCCAAGGATGAACCAGACTTGTGGAGGTCTCCTGTTTTTTTTCTGAGGTCTTGGCTGATTTCTTCTGATTTTCCCATGATGTCAAGCAAAGAGCCACTTAGTTTGAAGGTAGGCCTTGAAATATATCCATAGGTACACCTCCAATTGACTCAAATGATGTCAAATAGCCTATCAGAAGCTTCTAAAGCCATGACATCATTTTCTGGAATTTTCCAAGCTGTTTAAAGGCACATTCAACTTAGTGTATGTCAACTTCTGACCCACTGGAATTGTGATACAGTGAATTATAAGTGAAATAATCTGTCTGTAAACAATTGTTGGAAAAATGACTTGTGTCATGCAAAAAGTAGATGTCCTAACCAACTTCCCAAAACTATAGTTTGTTAACAAGAAATATGTGGAGTGGTTGAAAAACGAGTTGTAATGACTCCAACCTAACTGTATGTACACATCCGACTTCAACTGTATATTTGGGGAGTTTCTCCCATTCTTCTCTGCAGATCCTCTCAAGCTCTGTCAGGTTGGATGCGGAGCATCGCTGCACAGCTATCTTCAGGTCACTCCAGAGATGTTAGATTGGGTTCAAGTCCGAGCTCTGGCTGGGCCACTCAAGGACATTCAGAGACTTGTCCCGAAGCCACTCCTGTGTTGTCTTGGCTGTGTGGTTAGGGTCGTTGTCCTGTTGGAAGGTGAACCTTCTCCCCAGTCTGAGGTCCTGAGCGCTATGGAGCAGGTTTTCATCAAGGATATCGCTGTACTTTGCTCTATTCATCTTTCCCTCGATCCTGACTAGTCTCCCAGTCCCTGCTGCTGAAAAACATCCCCACAGCATGATGCTGCCACCACCATCCTTCACCATAGGGATGGTGCCAGGTTGCCTCCAGACGTGACACTTGACATTCAGGCCAAAGAGTTCAATCTTGGTTTCATCAGACATGAGAATCTTGTTTCTCATGGTCTGAGTTCTTTAGGTTCCTTTTGGTAAACTCCAAGCGGGCTGTCATGTGCCTTTTACCATCTGGCCGCTCTACCATAAAGGCCTGATTGGTGGAGTTCTGCAGAGATGGTTGTCCTTCTGGAAGGTTCTCCCATCGCCCCGGAGGAACTCTGGAGCTCTGTCAGAGTGACCATCGGGTTCTTTGTCACCTCCATGACCAAGCCCTTCTCCCCCGATTGCTTTGTTTGGCCGGGCGGCCAGCTCTAGGAAGAGTCTTGGAGGTGTCATAGTTGTGTCTAGGGGGGCATATTTGAGAGGGAATACTGTCACCTCCAGGTAGGTGTTTGTCCCCCTGTGTGCTGAGAGTGTCAGGTTATTGTCCAGTTCTGGCATTTAGGTCGCCACAGTACATGTCCATGGGCCTGGAAATGGTTCATCTCCCCCTCTAGGATTGTGAAGCTGTCATCGTTAAAGTATGGGGATTCTATTGGGGGGATATAGGTAGCACACATGAGGACATTTCTATGTTGAGATAATTTCCTTATTAATTTCTAGCCAGATGTAAAATGTTCCTGTTTTGACTAATTTAATAGAGTGGGTTTGGTCTGCTCTATACCATATTAGCATACCCCCTGAGTCTCTTCCTTGTTTCACACCTGGTAGTTTGGTGGATGGGACTACCAGCTCTCTTTAACCTAGAGGGCAACCAGTAGGTCCATCTCCTCTATACCATGTTTCTTGTAGGATGACAATGTCTGTATTTCCAATTTCTTTGATGAAGTCTGGGTTCCTGCTCTTTAGGCCAAAGGCAGATGACCACATACCTTGTATATTCCAGGATGAGATAGTAAAAGCTTTGTGTTCCATAGTGTCTAGTGTTGTTTTCAAGGGGTTTAGGCCCGGATCATTACAGTAGGTGTGAGCAGAGCATGTTGAGCATCTGGTACATACCTCTTAGGTTGCAGGATGGGGCTTGGGCGGGTGTATTAGTGGGGGTTGGGCCTATTGCTCTGCTCACGGCCTGGGCATATGTGCGACTGGGGGGGTTGCAGGTCTGGGAGGGTGTCTCGCTGGTCTGGGCAGGGTGTCCGTTGCTCTGTTGCTTCTGTGTGAGGTGCTGGGGATGCGGTTGAGGGTGACATCCTTCAGGGTCCTCGCAAAAGTTGGGATTGCTGCCTTGTAGAGGTGGACCTGGTCATAAAGGCTGTTCAAGTCCAGGGTCGAGTGGTGGGCCAGGTAGACATTAGGTTTTGAGGCACAGTCCCTGAAAATGCTTGCATTCACCCGCTGTATGGTAGCAAGGTGAGTCTTTTCGTGGTAGCAGGGTGGAGATAACCACTTGTGCATTGGGGAAAGTAGAAGAAGCTTTTTCAATCACTCCCTTGAGTGCTGTGGCCACCCTTTCCTGCTGGGCCGTTTGTGCCCGTGTGAATTATGATGTGGCTGTGGACCCTAGTCTGTCCTTTGACAACAGCTCCAGGGCATGCCTAGTGTTTGGGCACCAGAGTTTATCCATTCTGTGTTTGGGAAAAAGTTTATTCTCTTGAATGCATTTTCCATTTCAGTCAAAAAGGAGCACAATCTCTGCAGATTTTGGTTTGTTAGAAGTTATTTCTCGATAATCCTAGTCCTTGGTAGTAATAATCCATTTAGGTAATTTTGTCCAAAATCAAGGTTTTAGGTATTGATTTGTGATTTGGATTGAAGGTTTTGATGTAGAGGGTAGCATCCTGTATACGTCCTTGTGCAAAAAATAAAAGTTTATCTACATTTATCCAACTCTCTTTTCTTTTTTTTTACAGAACCTGTACATTTCTTGTAAATTGCAAAAACAAAATGTCTATGTTCTTTCTGAAGCAATGTTCTCCCTTTAGTGACTGAAAACGAAATAAAAGTAGCAGCCTCTGTCTGTTCTTGTGTGTGTGTGTGTGTGTGTGTGCATAAATCTATCAAAGCATTTCAAACAGTGCCCAGTTATGCTACAAATGTGAGGAACATCTAAAAGCTGAAGGATGTTTGCATTAGATAGCAGATATCTCGCTTTCTCTCTCTCAACAATGAGGGAATTCTAGACTTCACTAATGTTTTCATCACAATTTTATGAAGCAAAGCCCCTTTCCTGGAAATCTCTACGTTTCAGTCATACGCATAATTACCCTAAACATATTCATACAAGTTCCTGAAAAGATAATGAAATTGTGAATCACAAATTCTCTAGTGAACTGAATTACATGACAATGACAAAAAATATACCTCCTTATCTCAACACAGTTTTGCCAATGGATTTGGCCATGGCTCAGGTCATTAGCTAATTGACATGAATGAACAAATAGCTCTTTCTAACAACACAACTCCTGGGACTGGGAGTGAAACAGTCCTTGTGAAACTTGTTAACGGAATATTAACTTGTTACCGGCCAGCTTTTTGGCAGTATGCATCAGAGCTCTAGGACCTGTATTGCTCATGTTTTGAAAACACACGCAAAAAAAGGATGACTTTTGGAATGACTACCGCATCTCTGTACCCCACACATACAATTAATTATCTGTAAGGTCCCTCAATCGAGTAGTGAATTTCAAGCACAGATTCAACCACAAAGACCAGGGAGGTTTTTCAATGCCTCACAAAGAAGGGCACTGATTGGTAGATGTGTAAAAATAAAATAAAAAGCAGATGCTGAATATCCCTTTGAGCATGGTGAAGTTACTAATTAGGTTTTGGATGGTGTATGAATAAACCCAGTCACTACAAAGATACAGGCGTCCTTCCTAACTCAGTGGTGGCTGCATCATGTTATGGGTATGCTTGTCATCAGAGGGGATTAGGGAGTTTTTTAGGAAAAAATAAAACGGAATACAGCTATAAGCACAGGCAAAATCCTAGAGGGTTCAGTCTGCTTGCCAACAGACACTAGGAGACGAATTCACCTTTCCTCTCCGGCAACTGAGTTTGGAAGGACGCCTGTATCTTTGTAGTGAGTGGGTGTATTGATACACCATCCAAAGTGTAATACATAACTTCACCATGCTCAAAGGGATATTCAATCTCTCTATCTACCAATAGGTGCCTGTTATGACGAGTTTCTCTGGTATCGAGTACTTCAGGATGTAAGAGAATATGGGACACAGATGGAGAGTTGATTCATCATTATTTAATTCAGTACTGGATTCAATGACAGGCGGTACGTGCGTAGCCTCTTGTTATCTGAATGACTTCCATAGAAAATCTCTCAGTTTATTTAATGCTCTCCGAGCTGCTTCTGTCCATCATCTGCCAACCATTACTGAGTGTCACTCATCTACTACAATAGAATCCCCATACATGGTATCGTGTGGCGCCCTAGCCAGGCCATTCCATCACGTACACCTTCTAAGATTAGCCCAAGTGGCCCCCAATCTATCTTGGCACACCGACCCTCTGTCACTCACCAGTGACCTCTATAACACATGTTGTGTCCTTGTCCTCTCTCACACATGCAGCTCAGGAGTTTACAAACATTAATAATCAGTGCCCTTCTTTGCGAGACATTGGAAAACCTGCCTGGTCTTTGTGGTTGAATCTGTTTGAAATTCACTCCTTGACTTGTACAGATAATTGTACTGTGCGTATGAAACATTTCTGCGCAGTCATGCACTCCTGCCAGTCATGTGAAATCCATAAATTAGTGCCTAATGAATTTATTTCAATTGACTGTTTTCCTTCTTTGAACTGTAACTCAGTAATATCTTTGAAATTACTCCATGTTGCGTTTATATTTTACAGTACCAGTCAAAAAGTATATATATACAGTACCAGTCAAAAGTTTGGACACACCTACTAATTCAAGGGTTTTTCTTTATTTTTACATTGTAGAATACTAGTGAAGACATCAACTATGAAATAACACATATGGAATCATGTAGTAACAAAAAAAGTGTTAAACAAATAAAAATATATTTTGTATTTGAGATTCTTCAAATTACCACCCTTTGCCTTGATGACAGCTTTGCACACTCTTGGCATTCTCTCAACCAGCTTTATTAGGTAGTCACCTGGAATGCATTTCAATTCACAGGTGTGCCTTCTTAATAGTTAATTTGTGGAATTTCTTTCCTTCTTAATGCGTTTGAGCCAATTGTGTTGTGACAAAGTAGGGTGGGTATACAGAAGATAGCCCTATTTGGTAAAAGACCAAGTCCATATTATGACAAGAACAGCTCAAATAAGCAAAGAGAAATGAAAGTCCATCATTACTTTACGGAACGTTTCAAGAACTTTGAATGTTTCTTCAAGTGCAGTCGCAAAAACCATCAAGCGCTATGATGAAACTGGCTCTCATGAGGACCGCCACAGGAATGGAAGACCCAGAGTTACCTCTGTTGCAGAGGATAAGTTCATTAGAGTTACCAGCCAAATAAATGCTTCACAGAGTTCAAGTCACAGACACATCTCAACAACAACTGTTCAGAGGAGAACAGTCATTGTCCTGTTTTTCATCAGGACAATGACCCAACACACCTCCAGGCTGTGTAAGGGCTATTTTACCAAAATCTCATAAGATAATTAAAAGGAAGGAAATGACTCAAGGTAAATGGCCATTACCTAAATAAACTAGTTAATATTGAGATTGTACGGGGTACAGTGTTTACAATATAAACAGGAAGGGAGATAATTATCATGGTGTGAGATAGATACATTAAACAAGTCAAGAGTCATAAACAACTGGGGATTTGCTCTAACTCTGTCTATTTCATAAAACTAGAGCAGTTACGACCTCTGGGTTATGGATAGTGTTAGCAAAAAATAGTATAAGGTTGTATACGTGTGAGACCTAATGATCCATCGCAATACGTGATAATTGTTTCAAGGAAGGGACTAAAATAGGTCGCGTGAGAAAGAAAAATGGTTGTCCCATCAGTGTCATGAAACTGGGGTCTTAAAAAACTCTTGGTTACGGGTTGAATAATTTAAATGGTTGATTACAAAAGCAGATCATAACATTTGCTCAAAAGACGCACCTAATAATAAGTCCCAAATAAAATAATTATTGATTGAATTATTACTAAACGGGGGGATTTCTTATTTTCCTACCATGGGAAATAAATATTCTAAAGAGGTCCGAGAATTAACGGGGGATGAAAGATATATGTTAGGAAGGGATCAAATAAATATGTATTATGGATCCATTTGGGAGAAGAGGTATGGATTTATTGGGTGTGATGTCACGAGAGGCTGTGTCCTGGAGGGACATTACATCCCCCTGAGATGGCTGCAAACCCAGACAGCTATGGCTCCATCTGCTGGTATGGTCGGGAACTCCAACCCTCTATGGCCAATCTTCCCACGCAGCTGAAACCAATCAGGAGCTGATGAGCTGAAGGTTGGTTGAAGGGAAGAGACACGGTCTGGAGGGTGGGCTCGGGGAAGAAGAGAATTGTGTTATAATTTCGTTAGTTGCCGAAGACCTTTAATAAAAATCCTTGTTTTGGTTGAACCTGGACTCCTTGCACTACTTGGGCAACCCCGCTGGAAGCGGTAGCCTCTCGTGGCATCACAGATGGTGGAGAATACGGGCAACGCTCAAGCGTTAATAGTGCATGTCAGAGGAGGATACCGAAGGTTTGATCACCCAGTTTTCCAAGTTGGCCGTAGGCTCCCCGCCCGACTGAAATGGAGGACATATTGAAAGCCCTTGTTGCTGGCCAGCAAGCCCAGATGCAAGCAAACGTGGCTCTCTTGGAGGAGCAAAAGAAAGCCAACCTTCTGAAGGCAGAGGAATTGCAGTTGCAGAGACAGAGGGTGGTCCAAAATACCCGCCCAATAAAGGCAAGTGACTTTATATCTAAGATGGGAGCTACCGATGACATTGAGGCATACCTGCATGCATTTGAGGCCACGGCCACTAGGGAAGCCTGGCCCAAGCAACAGTGGGTTGGTCTGTTAGCCCCCCTTTCTAACCGGGGAAGCGCTGAATGCTGTCCGGGACCTGGGCCCTGACCAGGTTACTGACTATGATGCCCTGAAGTCTGAGATCCTCAGCAGATATGGACTCACAAAGTTTGGTATGGCCCAGCGCTTTCACAGTTGGACCTTCCAACCAGACCAACCTCCTCGGGCGCAGATGCATGAACTTGTCCGAATCGCAAGGAAATGGCTGGATCCGCAGAGGAATACAGCAGCGGCGGTGGTGGAGGCCGTTGTGGTGGATCGTTACCTACGCGCCCTGCCTTATGAGGCAAAACGGTTCATCAGTCAACAGGCCTTGACCACGGCTGATCGGACCGTGGAAGCTGTGGAAAAGTACCAGGCCACAGCGGAGATGCTGAATGCTTCCCGAAAAAGACCCCAGGAGTGCGGCCCCACCACAAATGGGAAGAACCCGTCCAAAGGACCCCAAGGTCTCGAACCCAGCCACGTCAGGACTTATCCCGGCTCCAGGGGGAGCCAGAAACCAGGCGGGTCCAAGAAGAGTACACCAGGAGGGGGAAACTCGACAGTGTTACCGGTGTGGGGAGATGGGACATATCTCCTGGCAGTGTGGGAAACCAGCCGATGAACCTATGCCCACTGCGGAGTCCTCCAGCTCAGCACCCACACACCGTTTTGCCTCGCTCTTGGGAGTCGTAGATGGCGGCCCAGATCGACCCCCCCACCTGCCCGGTAACTGTGAATCACCAGGATGTGGAGGCCTTACTGGATTCTGGTAGCCGGGCCACCCTGGTGCTTAAGGATTTGGTGGGCCCAACGTGTCTGACCCCGGGGAAAGTCCTCCCAGTTTCCTGTGTCCATGGGGACACCAGAGAATACCCCATTACTGAACTTACAATGACCAGCACACGGGGAACCATACACACGACGGCGGGGGTGGTTGATTCCCTCCCCGTCCCTGTCCTAATTGGACGAGACTGCCCAGCCTTTTACCCACTCTGGAGAGAGTCTCAGGAGAGGATAACCCGAGTACCTCGGAAACGGAGAGGCAAGACTCATCCTGGGAAGGCTCCGGTGCAATCCTCCGAGTTACTCACTCCCGCCCGGGCTCGGATAGGGATGGCAGGTGCCCAGACCGACACAAAGACGGAGCTACAGAATCTGGACAAAGAACTGTCTGGTCTGAAGGGGACCGCTGAGAGGTATCGTTTGTTAAAGCAACAGTTAGACATGAAGACAGAAGAGTTAGATATCCTCCAGGCTAAACTCCAACAGAGCTCCTTCCCTAAGCAACAGGAGGAGCTGGAGAGGCTGCGCAGGACCATCGAGGAGTGTGAGGAGACCCTGCGCAGTAGTAAGGAGGTCCAGAAGAAGGCAGAGGAGAAGTACAAGGTGTTGGAGAACAAGATGAAGAATGCGGAGGCAGAGAGAGAGAAGGAACTGAAAGCTGCTCAACAGAAGCTAAACTCTGCTAAAACCAAGGCTGATGCGTTCAGTAAGAAACTCAAGGAGAGACAACAGGAGGCTGAGTCCCTGGTCCTAGAGGTGGAGGAGTTGAAGAGAGAGCAGGCTGGCAAGCACCACGGCAATGCGGACGCCCTCTCCCGGCGTGATGCCTTCTTCGCTGCCTTTACCCGACGAGGCGCTCGGTCCCGAGGAGGGGGATGTGTGATGTCACGAGAGGCTGTGTCCTGGAGGGACGTTACATCCCCCTGAGATGGCTGCAAACCCAGACAGCTATGGCTCCATCTGCTGGTATGGTCGGGAACTCCAACCCTCTATGGCCAATCTTCCCACGCAGCTGAAACCAATCAGGAGCTGATGAGCTGAAGGTTGGTTGAAGGGAAGAGACACGGTCTGGAGGGTGGGCTCGGGGAAGAAGAGAATTGTGTTATAATTTCGTTAGTTGCCGAAGACCTTTAATAAAAATCCTTGTTTTGGTTGAACCTGGACTCCTTGCACTACTTGGGCAACCCCGCTGGAAGCGGTAGCCTCTCGTGGCATCACATGGGTATCTCGATGTAGAGAAATTAGAGGCTATGATTAGGCAGATGCATGTAAACTGTGGAACGGATTTGAAGAAACAGTGAGGGGAGGGGCTAGAGACAGCGAGAGTATGGCTTTTGGAGGCTCGAAAGAGAGAGGAAGGACAGAAAAGGAAGAAAATTGTTATGCAGAGATAAAATAAAGTAAAAGTTGAGGTTTCAGTGCCTCCCCCAGAGCAGAGGGCAGAAAGGTTATATCGAGTTTTAGCAGAGCAGGCTTGGAAAGAAAGCCCAGATGATAACGTTGTCATGTGTAGGAGAAAATTAGGACTGGTCCCCGCCCCTCCCCCACCATATGACGGCCAAGCCGGAATGTTGGAAGAGGGGGAAGAAGGGGGGCAGAGGAGGGAGGCCAGTAAAGAGAAGAAAGAGGGGGAAGTTTTACAGAAAGAACTTACAGAACTCAGGGAGAGTAGAGAGGAAATAGGCAGGCTAAGAGAAGAACTGGATAGAGAGAAAGAGTTGAGAAGGGCTACAGAATTTAAACACAGAGAGTTGAAGAGATTAGAGAGCTATAATAAATCAGGGAGGCAGAATAGGGGAGGAGATAAGAGGAAGTGCTTTAACTGTAACAAGGAGGGTCATTTTGCCAGAGAGTGTGAGGCCCCGTGTAAATACTGTAACAAAACAGGTCATAACCATCGCGACTGCAGAGCTAAAGGAAAGGGCAGTGTCCGGGAAATGACAGTCTATTTTTTGGTTCCACAGGAAAAATGTTTGAAGAAGTGATTTGTGTCGATTAAGAATTGGCTAAAAACACCACAAAGCGATTATTTGAGAGGTACCTATACATTTCTAACGATATATACGTATGAACTTTCTCACCCAAACGTAGACGTACGTCATGGGTGAGAAAGTAGAGAATATTTACATTTAAAGTCATTTAGCAGACGCTCTTGTCCAGAGCGACTTACAGGAGCAATTGGGGTTAGGTGCCTTGCTCAAGGGCACATCGACAGATTTTTCGCCTGGTCGGCTCGGGGATTGGAACCGGCGACATCTCGGTTGCTGGCACGGCGCTCTTAGTCACTAAGCTACCTGCCGCCCCATATGAGTTTAAGGTTGTGCTGTTGTTTGATTATGTGATAAGGTTTAATGGGTAATCGTACCATAACTAATGTGGTTATAGAAGTAATGTATAATATAGTAGAGAGCCAATAGAGGGTTCCATTGAACTATTATGGTTTATTGGGCATTTCAATGGCATAAGGTGAAATCTGTATGTATGAGTGAATTCAACGGCTGGTATGGGTGGTAACCGGATACTATTGAGTATTTGGTTTGGTGATGTTGAATGGAGGATTTGCAGCGTGGTTTGGGTTAAATAGAAAGACTCACTTATTCAATAGGAATAGGTGCAGGGAGAGATAGTTTTTGTGTTGCTGAATGAGGTGAGAGCTAGTGCGGTTTTCATTTGGTGACGTCACTTGCTCTATGAACTGGAAGTAGTTGCTTTGAAAAGATCGCGGATTTTGTGGAGTGACTGTCTCTACCTGGTTCGAACCCAGGTAGAGACAATGGGTAAAGCTTTCGCATTGGGGCTATGGACCTAGATTACTACGTGGATTGAGAAATGTGAAAAGTTGATTTAGATAGCTTTAGAAGTATTCTAGAAAGGTCTATGAAAATATGTTACAAGTACGAATGACATGATTTCCTAAGAAGGAAGATGATTAGAGCAGGTCCCTGCGCCTCCCCCGTTGTGTAGGAAGGAGCAGGGAGGGGGGGAAGGGGTGAGAGACAGTACATAGTTCAAATGATAGGAATATAATTAAATGTATGCTTATCAACGATAGCAAGTATTTGTTTTATTAATTAGGGCCTAATCAGAGAGAACAGTTAAAGAAATTGAATAGCGAACTGAAATTGCGATAGAGCTGTGAAAATTATTTAAAGTTGAGGACAAAGGAAAATAATTTATGGTTCTAGTTCCCGGGTAAAAGAGTTGTACTTGCTTGACTGTATCGAGCAGAAGTTTGAATAGTTGAATGAAAAGCATTTCTTTGACAAAGTCTTATGGTTATTACTTTATTGTATAGGTTGGGTAACACCAGTGGTGTATGAAAATAATTGGTGATTTCTAAAACGATAATCTGTTTATGGTACGTTGAACAATGGGATATAGTTGTGACTATTAGGATGATGGATTGAATAAACATTGGTTATAAGTATGAAGTTATTAAACAATAGGTTTATATTTTTAAAAAAACATCAATGCAACAGGTTGCGATGATTCAATGAATAAAAAGGGGTTATAGGGTTATATTAGAAGGTGTAGTGAACTTAATGAAACGTGGTATTAAATAGTGTCTTCCAGGATGGATGGAAGTCTCCTATAGCATTATGTTAAGGGAATGCCTGGGATAAAATATAATGTCTTACTTACACGGAGTATGTGATTGTATTGGCTAATGAATGAAATATGACATTTACAGGGGCGAAAGGAACAATAGAAGGGGAGACAGATTTTCCTATGGTGTTGGTCAAATAATTGATAATGGATCATTTGAGATGAGATCACATGGAGCAGATTAAAGAGGATATGATCTGAAGGGTACATTTACATCTTAGTCATTTAGCAGACGCTCTTATCCAGAGCGACTTACAGTTAGTGAATACATATATATATTTTTTTATACTGGCCCCCCGTGGGAATCGAACCCACAACCCTGGCGTTGCAAACGCCATGCTCTATCAACTGAGCTACATCCCTGCCGGCCATTCCCTCCCCTACCCTGGACGACGCTGGGCCAATTGTGCGCCGCCCATGAGTCTCCCGGTCGCGGCCGGCTGCGACAGAGCCTGGATTCGAACCAGGATCTCTAGTGGCACAGTTAGCACTGCGATGCAGTGCCTTAGACCACTGCGCCACTCAGGAGGCAATCAATTAAACATAATCATTGTATACTCGAGGAATCTTGAGTGGTTTTATGGATTAGTTATGAGGAATTAGATTGATACAAACGATTATTGATGAGTTAGGACTGGGGATATCTGTATCATGTTTTGTGTGTACTTACCATCTTTAGATTACTGATGGTAATTGAAGGTTAACAAAATGTATAACCAGGAGAAAGAGATTAGCTTATCTCATTGGAATGTTGCCCAGGGCTAGGGGGAGCAGTAGTGAAGTTAGGCAGTATTTAGGTCGTAAAAGTGAGCTACCAAATTAAGTGGGGCCTGGCTATTTTTGGTTGTTGTTTTTCAATTGGGTTTTTCAAATAAAAAACAACACACCTAGTATGATGTTTATAAAGGGTTGTTATGTTGAATTTAGGGGGGTTTCAACAGTTCATAGGTGATGGGTCTTAAAGGAGCACACACAGTGAATTTTATGGAGTTTTTCTGTTTTTTTTGACTGAGTTTAGGGTATACATGATTTCTTATGAGAATAAATGTCATGAGGACTTAATGAACACTTGGGATAAGTAACATTTATGAAATATTTAGAATGATGGTAATGTTTACTATACTATGGGATGGAATAGTTAGTTTAATGATTTCAATGGCCTCTGGTGTTAATTAATCATCCACACTGGTAATTCTAAAGGCATGAGAAGAGGACTGTAAGATAGTTTATTTTACCAAGTTGAGGGTAATTTATAATACTGTGAAAAGTGTGAAGAAGATTATAATTTGGTAATAAGATATATGATTTGAACCATAAAATAACAGAAGAGAGATAGAGCTTTCCCTGAATGAGGGATACCTGTTGCTAGTCAATTGTACTAATCTTGGATTACTTTACGGGATAGAAGTAAGTTGAGGTATTATCAGATGTTGTCATTTTAATTTCATTTTTATTATGGTTTAATAAACAATGTTGGTATTTTGTTTTTGAAAGCATGAGTGACGTTATGACTCATGTGTTCAAAAAAAGGGGGATGATAGTAGATGGTAGGATTAAATAATAAATATACGAAGGAGAGGACAAAATACTTTAAAAAATTTGTCTAGAAAGTCTAGAAAGAGAATACGGATGTGAACGGTATGATTAGAGAGGGGTTAAGGAAAACACACAGGAGAGCAGGAAGAAATGGGGTACAAGGTCTACCGATAGTATTAATGACGATCAGGAGAACTCCAGAGGAAGAAGGGTTATTGCCATTGGAGAAGGGATTTGGTAGACCATATAGAATGCCCGAGTTAGGAGGACTGGAGCAGGCAGAAATAGAAATTAAGAGCACCCTAGCAGAAAACGTGAGAAGGTAGTTATTAACCACACCGGTATGTCAGAGGTTTTGTGCCCCACAGGTGAACTAAAGGAGAAGGTGACCCACTCTATCTAACCAGGTGACTGGTGAGCATCCAGTCCCTAAAGAAGAAAGACTGGAAGCAGGCCTGTTGGGAAGGGCCCTATCAGGTTATATTGGTCACTGCCTTTGCCATTAGAATAGCAGAAAGAGCAACCTGGGTCCACGTTACCCACTGCAAAAAGGTAAGAACACATACAAGCACCACTGAACACACGCAGAGTTAGAGAGAAGAACTGGCCCAATAGGGTCTGGGGATCACCTCTGTTAACAAAGATCTCCTACCCCGACCTATCATCACTGTAGTGTGTTCTTAGGGTGTGAGTATGGGGTGGTACCAAGCAGAAGGACTAAGGGCAGGGGAGGGTTGGCGGTTTTTGGGAATATGGGTGACCCTGAGCTGCATCATAGTCTCGGCAATAGTCCTGATATGTCAAGATCCACCACCACCCCGCACCAATTACGCTATGCCCTTACCATTATTAAGAAGTAAAAGAGAAGAGAAGCGACCCGACATGCTGACCGTCAAGGACGAGTGGCCTACAAAATGGGAGTCAGAGAAGGGCAGACTGTAGGATTCAAAATAAAGGTTAGGGACGTAGCCAACGGGTGGGGTACATGTCAATAAGCAACTTGGGGTTATAAAATCCCATTATATTCGTGTTCGGCCTCCACGGCGGATTGTTCCTAGACTCAAGTGTTTAAACACACTTGGGGACGGGGATATGAGACCGGGCGGAACTGAACATCCAGATGGGGGGTAAAGAGAAACAAAGACATCACCAATTATCAATTGGAGATAGTAGTAATGTGATTGACTTAAGTTCAGAAGCACAGGAGAGAATTCTGAACCTTACAGCCCCTGTAACCGATGTGTGGTGGGCGTGTGCCAGTAAAGGCAGTATAAGGCAGAGAATACCAAAAGGGTGGCTAGATACGTGCGCCCTGGTTCTACTGATTCAGCTAGTTAGAATTAGTCACCAGGAACCAAGGAATGGGTTAAACAGACATAGGAGGAGTTTTAACAAGAATGAGAATAGCCCTATTTAGATGGATGCGATTGGGGTATCAAGGGGGGTACCGGATGGATACCAAGCTATGAAAGAATTAGGGGAAGGATTTACTACCACGTTCTTTTGGTGGGTGACAATAAACAAAATTGTGGATTGGATTACTTATATCTATTACGACCAACAACGATTTATTGGCCAGACTAGGGATGCAGTAAAAGGGATCTCTGAACAATTATCCGCCATCTCACTCATGACTTAGGAAAAGAGGTTGGCTCTAGATCAGGCAGAAAGGGGCGGTGTCTATAGAATTGTAAGCCATTGTTGCACATTTATCCCTAACAACACCACACCGGATGGGACGGTCACCAGAGCTCTTACAGAATTAACTGCTCTAAGTGAAGAATGAGCTGAGAACTCAGAAGTTAGTACATCGTGGATAGGGTGGTTTGATGAAATGTTTGGTAAATGGAAAACCATAGCAGCCACCATCAGTGGTTATATGGGTATTCTTGTATTATGTTGTTGTCTTGTTCCCTGCGTCCGAGGGTGAGTAAGGCGTTGGAGAATGCAGTGTCTCAACCGATGGTGAGATATGGAGGAAATCCGGACTCTGACCAGTGGAATGTGAAAAACGATCCTCCAGGCTTGGTGGATGATGAGGACTTTGACCCTGAAAGACCGCAATTGGATGAAATGTTTATTAGTTCTGACGTATGAAGATCAGATTGGTCATGCTTGTAAATACATTTATCCTAAGGGTGTAAAAGTTTAGTCAAAGGGTGGACTGATAGAGGAATTATGATTATGACTAAAATTGTTAACCCCAATACTGATGATGACTGTGTGAATTGTGTTAGGGTTATCATTTTAAACACACTAACAGAGGGGGTGAATTAGAAACTGCTGAGACAAACATTCCAGGGTGAAGGGGACTGAGAAACTGGTTAAAGGCCTCCTAAAGGTGGGCGGAGCAAAGTGCCTTTGTGTGTCAAGGGGTATAAAAGCTGTATATGTGTTTTTTGGCGGCAGAGCTCTCCATGATTAAACATACAGATCATTCTTGCCGGTTGTGGACCTTTGTTTAATTCATGATTAAACCAGAGCTTTACACCCTCTGGGAATTATTCAGAGCATTAAGTTTGATTAATTAGAGATATAAATTCTTGTGACAGACAGTCACTAAGATTTTTTTTTTAGGGGGTAGAAATGGACGTTAATAAACTTAAAAAGGAGAACAACTTTCTGAGAGAAGCCTTACTAGACATACAGACTAGATCTATGAGAGAAAATCTAGTATTTACGGGTATCCAAGAAAAAGAAGGAGAGGATCCCGAAAGAATTGTGAAGGACTTCTTTCTTGCAGCGCTTCAAATCCCACTCGATCCTGTCGATAAAATCCAACTCGAACGTGTACACCGTTTCGGACAAAGAGGACAGAGATATGAGCATCCAATCGTTGCCAAATTTGCTTTCTTTAAGGATAAAGTAATGGTTAACAGCTTAGGTAAAAGACTTGCTGGCACCAAAATAGGCATGAATGATCAGCTCCCGAGGGAGATTGCAGAACGGCGCAAAGTTCTGTACCCAATCTTCAAGGAAAATAGATTAAAAGGGAAGCGTGTTGCTCTCGTGGTTGATAAACTGTATACTGACAAACCTGACTCAGTAACACCAGCTCTGTCAGGAGGAATGGGCCAAAATTCACCCAACTTATTGTGGGAAGCTTGTGGAAGGCTGCCCGAAACATTTGACCCAAGTCAACCAATTTAAAGGCAATGCTACCAAATACTAATTGAGTGTATGTAAACTTCTCACCCACTGTGATGAAAGAAATAAAAGCTGAAAGAAATCATTCTCTCTACTATTATTCTGACATTTCACATTCTTAAAATAAAGTGGTGATCCTAACTGACCTAAGACAGGGAATTTTTTACTTGGATTAAATGTCAGGAATTGTGAAAAACTGAGTTTAAATGTATAAGGTGTATGTAAACATCCGACTTCAACTGTATGTATGTATGTATGTATGTATGTATGTATGTATGTATGTATCTATATATACAGTATCTCACAAAAGTGAGTACACCCCTCACATTTATGTAAATATTTCAGTATATCTTTTCATGTGACAACACTGAAGAAATGACACTTTGCTACAATGTAAAGTAGTGTGTACAGCTTGTATAACAGTGTAAATTTGCTGTCCCCTCAAAATAACTCAACACACAGCCATTAATGGCTAAACCGCTGGCAACAAATGTGAGTACACCCTAAGTGAAAATGTCAAAATTGGGCCCAAAGTGTCAATATTTTGTGTGGCCACCATCATTTTCCAGCACTGCCTTAACCCTCTTGGGCATTGGGTTCACCAGAGCTTCACTGGTTGCCACTGGAGTCCTCTTCCACTCCTCCATGACGACATCACGGAGCTGGAGTGGGCCAAAATCCCTGCTGCAGTGTTTGCAAACCTTGTCAAGACCTACAGGAAACGTATGATCTCTGTAATTGCAAACAAAGGTTTCTGTACCAAATATTAAGTTCTGCTTTTCTGATGTATCAAATACTTATGTCATGCAATAAAATGCAAATGAATTACTTAAAAATCATACAATGTGATTTTCTGGATTTTTGTTTATTCCGCTCACATTGAAGTGTACCTATGATAAAAATTACAGACCTCTACGTGCTTTGTAAGTAGGAAAACCTGCAAAATCGGCAGTGTATCAAATACTTGTTCTCCCCACTGTATGTGTGTATGTGTGTGTATATATATATATTTGTATGTATTTGCTGGGGGAAAAACATATGGGGGATTGGAAGTGATGCAGACAATTGCATTGATGGAAGTTACAATCTATCTGCAATATTAAAGCTTATCTATCCCCTGGAAACAAAAGTGAGTAGTGGATTGCTGCATCAGATGACCTGGCCTCCACCATCCCCCGAACTCAACCAAATTGAGATGGTTTGGGATGAGTCGGACCACAAAGTGAAGGATAAGCAGCCAACAAGTTCTCAGCATATGTGGGAACTCCTTCAAGACTGTTGGAAAAGCATTCCAAGTGAAGCTGGTTGAGAGAATGTGTGTAAAGCTGTCATCAAGGGAAGAATCTCAAATATAAAATATATTGATTTGTTTAACAGTTTTATGGTTACTACATGATTCCAAATGTGTTATTTCATAGTGTAGTATCTAAACAGTTTATGACTTTGCTGTCATTTGCAAATGGTGTGTTAGAGGAAGTTGACTCAGCTTGCGGAAGCATCTGGAAAGCATTACTATAGGGGCCCTAAAACAGAGGAGAGTCTCTTATGTGGAGGCCAGGGATTGGTCTGTAGGAAAACCACCCATATTATGTTACATATTATAAATACCATGGTTGAAACAAAGGACGGGGAGAATATAACATATTAAAGATTGGGTCAGTTGTTCTCCAGATGTCTGCAGGAGTCTGTAAATTGACGCTGAAATCTTTGATGTAATAAACCATTATAATCAAGGACAGTGTCAGCGGATTTCTTGTCATCACAGCATAATTAGCATTGTTATTTCGATACCACAGAATGGCGACGAGGACCTTTGGGACGTGTTGCGTCTCTCCAGCGTTGCATTCATGAGCTACGAAGTGACTCCCGCTCAAGACGGCGGCACATAAGGTGAGATTTCTCACAATTTTGGGCGCTGGTCGGTTCGTGTGCTTGTGTGGGTGTGGGCGCTGAGGAGATGTACCGTTTAAAAGACTTGTGTGCACTTTGCTGTTATTTGCTGTGAATTTCTAAATTTAGGGGGGAGTGTCTATAGGAATTGATAACACTGGGCACAGGGATATTTGGCTTGAATAAAATTAAAGGGAAAAGGAATAGAATGAAGGAATAAGGCCAGGAACTAAGGAAAATGTATACTAATTAGGATGTCGCTGATCTACGAAAGCCCTCAAACGAGGCGATCATTAAGATAAGCCGAAATGCCTGAAAACTCACTAGGTTGATTTTTAAGGTCAGTTCTGGGAACTGGAGTTTGTGGTAGATACATTCATTTGCATGTTACCCCTCGACATATAGTTGACAAGGTATCTGTTCGAAGTAACCTCTCATTGAATATCTGCAACTCGAGGTAGCAGAAATTTAGGAAGGAACTATGAGAAATAAGGGGCGACGGTAGCATGCTTTATAGGACCGTAGGAACGGATGCATTCCTCTTGAATTGTGTGTGTGTACGGAAAAAATAAATAATAATAAAATAAAGACGTCTCTGTTGTGTTTCAGCTGTGTGTCGACTCATGTTATGATAAGATTTATGTTAGAGATATATACGTATATATGTTTTGGTTGAGAACAGGGGTTTTAGTTTTTTGTAAGGAAATATGTTAGTTAAGGTTAAAATCTTATGAGTCTCCATTAGCGAGAACGTTAATAATTGTTTTTAAAAAACGATGAGCCCCCTGGGAGGAAGTTAAGGTTAAAATCTTATGAGTCTCTATAAAAAGAGAACGTTTAATAACTGTTAAAAGACTATGAGCCTACAGGGAGGATTTTAAGAGTGTATAGAGATGTTTTGTAATGGATAAGAAAATAACTATAAATCTGCAGATTAGGATAAGTAAAGATAAGAAACTTCGAAGTAGGATTTGTGTTCTATGTTCTGTGTTGGTTTGGGAGTTTTGTTAAGTGTTACTGTTTGTCTGTGTTACAGCTGGTCTGTCTGCTTTCTGTTGTTTAGCTTGGGGAGAGCTGCTTGACAGAGCTCCTTTCACTCTGAAATCGCATTGGTGAATGAACTGCGCATGCGTGGGATTTTATGAGTTTAGAGTTACGTAGAGCAAATATGCCACTCCCCTGCCTGCACAGAGCTGCTGTGACATGCAGACAGAGAAGGAGGGGGAGACCTACACACGAATAAAGTATTCTGTTTGTTAAATCGGCTGTTGCTTAACGATGAAACTATTTGGTTGAGATCTATTGAAGTTATAAATGAGAGATATGTTGACGGATAAAAAATAAAATACAAATGTTATTGCGCTATTTATAATATTCCTGAGTTTAGCGGTTTGCTTATTTCTTAGCGCGAATGTGAACATAGGTATGTCTGAAAGGGTATTGTATGGTTGAAATAACCCAGTGAGTGTATAAAATACTAAATTCGTGTCTGTGTTCTTTGTTCTCCTGTGATGTGAGAGACGAGAAGGAGGAGACAGAGAGAGAGAAGGTGCTGACCAGTGCGTCACGTGACAGTGTGTGCTGTCCCGGATCCAGTCCAATCAAGGCCAGTACTGTTCAGTTCACAAAACGTACCTTCCCATACAGGATATTGTGTGTGCCTAGCATATTTAATGTTGTGACAATTTGACAGGGACTTGGCAACAGACTGATCAATTGATGTAATTAAGAATTGCACATTGGAGTTTTTTGTGCATGAGTTGGTTTGATTAGAGTTGTGTTGGAAATCCAGCACTGACATTATTCTGTAAAATTAAGGTAATTGGGTGCTTATTAAGCAATTGGTTTGTGAGTGCTGTAGTGTTGCTGGATTACAGGTCTTTTTACAGGTAATTTACAATAAAGGAATATAAAAGAGTTGTTACAATGGGGAAAAAGGACATCAAAACTATGAAAGTAATTACTCCTGTTGATGTAGTAGAAAATAGTAATCCTCTAGTTAATGGTATTGCAAGGTTATCTGGAAAATGGAATAAACGTTGGCCTTACATTGAACAACCATGGCCAGTGGAAGGGACTCTTAACCCTGACGTCATCAACATAATGAAAGTGCTTGTGTCGATTTATAAGGCAGATCAAAAGAAGGGGAAAAAAAGGGAACAACGTAAAGAAAAGAGACAAAGAGAGCTGGGTGTTCTTAAGCTGTTTGAAAATGAAGGACAAAAACTGATCAAAGATACCAAAGATAAGAGGCAGAGGTATAGAGAAAATGGCAAAAGAGGTGAAGGTGACAGAAAAACGAATGGCAGAAGTCAATACACCTTTCTCACATACGGATTCAGCAAAAAGACCCCCACCTTACGAGAAAGAAGTAGAGTTTAAGGACGTCTATCCTCAGCTTCCAGTGATCATTCAGGGGGGTGATTATTGCATCAGAGATGAAGATGAACGAATAATAGAGAGAGGACAAGCAGAAACGACCATAAAGATGAATCCAAACTCCAAAAGTAAGAAGAAAACGAGATGTCTGGAAATTAAGGGTGGAGTGAGGTTCAGGAGGATGGAACTTGAAGATGATTATGATGATGATGATCAGAGTGATTCAGAAGAGATCATGGGTGGATATGACCCTGTGATCAGACAGAGGTTGGCCAGAGCGGAAAGAAGGGGTGATGGAAGTTGGAAGAAGAAGAATACAAGAGATTCAAGTTCTGATGAAAGTGAAGATGAAGACAGCGATAAAGATTTTGAGATTAAAAGGTGCTTCATATTCAAGAGGATTTTATCCTACAATGATTAGCACAGAATAAATAGAAAAAGATATAGACCGATGCGTATCATGCCTGAATAAGGCCAACAATTTAGAAGAAGTAAGAGAACTGGAAGAACAACTCAAGAAGCTGAAGATACAGAAGAAAAAACTGCTGAGAAAAGGATCCCAAGAATTGGAGAAGAGGTATACATTGAGGCCAAGGAAAGAGAGCACAAGTAAGAAGATGATGCCAGTGATAATTCGAGGACAGAACCTGGAGTATAAGCCTTTGCAGAATACCGATATGTCAGATATACTTGAGAAGCTGCCTACTCTTCAAGATGGAGCATATCCTTGGATTTCAAAATTGGAAGAAATTACGGTGGGAACACAGTCTGCCATAGGAGACATTAAGAGACTTTTGGCTAATCTCCTTGGGATTCCAGATATGGAAGACATTTTTCAGAGAGCTGGACTTAATAGATATGTGGGGACTGCGGTGAATGATCCTGAATTGTTGGCTGCAAGTAGAAATCGGCTGTGGAGAGCACTGAAAGATACGTTTCCAACAAATGTGCATCCTGACAACATTCTGATTGACCCACTAGGACAACAAGAAAATCTGAGAGCCTATGTGTCAAGAGTTCATCAAGTGTGGAGAAATATTACCGGAAATGATCCAGATGTGAGTCAAATTGAGCAGTCAATTTTGAGAGCTAAACTGCAGATGGGACTGCCCTCACCAGTAAGGAGCAAACTGGCAGAGGTGGTTGGACTTGGAAGCATGACAAAAGGTGTCTATACAGATCATATAGCCCATCAAGTGGATCTGTACCGGAAAAAGGAACACAACCAGAAAGAACAGGACCAAGAAACTCTCAGAAAACTCAATCAAATACAACTGGTGGAGAATAAGAAGGAGAAGAAAAGCTTTGGTTATGAAGAATTAGTGTGCACCAAATCAACAATCACTGCCACAGCTTCAACCGGACCAGTTCCAACCGCAATTGTACCAGCCACCAATAGCGGTAACAGTTGTTTCATATCCACAGCCAGTTTCTGGACAGACACAGAATTGGAGAGGAAGAGGACGAGAAGGCTTAGGAAGAGGAAGAGGAGGAAGATTTAAGCCATACTTCCAGCAATCTTCAGAAGTGTGTTATAATTGTGGACAGGTTGGTCACTTTGCCCGTGAGTGTAATGGGCCAGGAGGAAACACCAGAGGGAATTTCAGAGGAAGATACAGGGGCCAGTCAAGATCATCTGGAGGACCGGTGAACCCTTATAGGGGCCCGGAGCAAGGATTCTAGGGGTGCCCAGAAGATCCGAAAGGGGGGTGTCAGCTGGTAGCATCAGGACCGGAAAAAGATCCAACAATTGAGGTGAAAATAAACAACCGACAATTGGAAGTGATGGCGGATAGCGGAGCTGCTTTTACCTGTGTTCGGCCTGAAGATGCTACACATCTCCCTATGTCCAATCAACTAATTAGGACAGTCGGATTTGAGGGAGTGAAACAGCTGATTCCTCTTACGGAACCAATTGAGCTCTGCTATGAAAATCAGAAAATTACAATACCCATACTGGTATGAGAACATACACCTATTGCATTGTTGGGAAGAGATGCATTGTGTAAATTGAACTGTACAATAAAATGTACACCAGACGGCTGTCTGGTAGAAGTGCCAAAGGAAAAGTTTTACCAATTGTTGATGACGACAGAGATGGATTCTTCTTCAGTATTCTGGATTGGAAATCTCAGTGAAGATTTTTTGAAGCAGGCTAAGATATGGGAGAAATGTATTGTGGCAAATATGCCAGATGCGAGGCTTCCGGAATATCCATTTCATTGTACGCTCAAGTATTTCAAGAATGCTTCCCAATCGAACTCAGAGGAATGGTTGAGTCATCAACCAAAGAAAGTTCAACTCAGCTCATGTTGCATAATTTTAGGACCACAAGGAGCAGCTATGAAGATAAACACAGATGATTATCTGGATAAAGAATTTGAGATTGAGAAGAGTGTGCCACATGTGACCTTGTTGGTTTCTGAAGGCTATGAGCAGAAGCAAATAGGAGAAACGATGACAGAAGCAGAGAAAGCTGTTTTCGTACCGATTAAAGAGAATTTGGCGATTTGGAGGAGTGAAGATCAGCGATTTCTCAAAATAATGATTTCAGCTCAAGGACAAGGAGAGCCACAAGCTGTACGGATGACACATTAATCTATTTGCAGTGCGAAGATGGATTCAGACCCTATGAAAGAGGAGATGTTGCAACAAGTTCCAGAATGTTTGTGGTCTCAACACAGTACCGATATTGGACTTGTGAAATCAGCCCAACCGGTGAAAGTTTAACTTCGACCAGGAGCCAGACCTACTTGGAAGAATCAGTATCCATTGAAAGATGAAGCAATCCAAGGGATCGAACCACAAATTGAAGGACTTTCGAAAGCAGGTGTTTTAAGGACAACAAAAAATCCTCAGAGTAACACACCTTTGTTGCCTGTGAAAAAACCAGATGAAATTTATCGTGTGGTTCATGATTTGAGAGCAGTGAATGAGGTAGTGACTGACTTTCCAGCAGAAGTGCCAGACCTGCATACCTTGTTAGCCCAAATTCCTCCTGATGCGACACATTTTACGGTGTTAGACTTATGTGGTGCATTTGTTAGTGTTCCACTTAGTGTAGAAAGTCAGGGTTTATTTGGGTTCACATATAAGGGACAGTTCTATGAGTAGTCGTTTGCCACAGGGGTACAAGCATAGCCCCCACATTTTCAATAAAGTACTGAAGGATGATTTGGTAGGGATAGATCAGATATTGCAAAGCACTGTCATTCAGTACGTAGATGATATAATTATCTGCTCACAGAATAAGGAAACATGTCATAGAGACTCAATTAAATTGCTACAGGTATTGGCAGAAAAGGGGCATAAGGTTTCACAGAAAAAGTTGCAATATTGCCAGGAGAAGGTTGTTTATTTGGGTCAGAATATAACGCATGGACATATAAGCATTTCGGACAGTCAATTGGAAGCTATTCGTAAGGCTCCGAAGCCTAGAACTGTCAGAGAGATGATGACATTTCTTGGTATTGCTGGTTATTCTTCAGCTTGGGTTGAGAGCTATACTAGTTTGACGGGACCTTTGAGAGCTATGGTTTAGGATACTGGAAATGGTCAACTCCATAGCAATCTTTCCTGGACACAGGAAGGCCATGTGGCATTTGAAACGATCAAACAGAGGTTGCAGGAGGCACCTGCACTCACACTACCAGACTACTCTAAGAATTTCTTGCTATATGTGTCTACTTCTACTGGAGGTAGATATGCATGTGCAGTTCTTTGTCAGCCGACAGGCACAGGGACGAATCCTCAGCCTATTTCCTACTACTCTACTGCCTATTCAGAAGTAGAACTAGGGCTACCACTGTGCTACAGAGCAATGGTGGGAGTATATTCAATGTATGACAAAGCATCATCTGTTACGATGGGTTACCCAGTAACAATTCTTACCCATCATAGTCTCAGAAATCTTCTGAACTATGGGAAATATACATAGTCTCTGAGCCTAGGCATAGTCAATCATAGGCTCTTAGAGCAGGAAGATGTCACCCTAGTGAGGTGTGATACGGTGAATCCAGCCGAGAATTTGCCAACTTCAGAGGATGGTGAGCCACGTGATTGTGTCCAAGAAGCAGAGAAATACTTGAGGCTTAGATCAGATTTGCAAGCCTTTCCATTACGTGAGGCAGACCTGGAGTATTGGACTGATGGGTCTTGTTATCGTGTGGGAGATAAATTGTGTGCTGGCTACGCAGTAGTTAAAGCCCAAGGAACTGGATTTGTTGTTGAAAAGGCTGAAGTAATACCACAGCCTGCGTCTGCACAACTTGCTGAACTTGTGGGGCTAACAGAAGCATGTTTGTTAGCAGAAGGAAAGCGAGTGACGATATACACTGATTCAGCATATGCACATGGTGTAAGTCATTTGTTTGGAGCAGTGTGGAAAGGTCGAGGGTTTAAGAAAACGGATGGTTCTCCGACACAACATAATGTGAAAAATTATTAAACTGTTGCATGCTATGATGAAGCCTAAAGAGATAGCGATTGCTAAGTGTGCAGCTCATAAAACAGATGTGTCAAAAGTCACACAAGGGAACAAAGCTGCTGATGAAGCTGCAAAAGCCGTCACAGGAGCGGACAAATTGGGAAAAGTTTTTCTGGTCACTCACGGAGTGGACTTGGAAGAAGAAATTACGCTTAAGGATGTGATTTTGATGCAGGAAGCTGCTTCTACGCGATCAACAAACAGTTATGGCTAGACAGAGGTGCCGTCAAAGATGCTACTGGTCTTTGGAGAAACCATGAGGGGTTGATAGTAGCGCCTCTAGACCTATTAGGTCTGATGATTCAGGAAGCACATGGGTTAGCTCGTGTTGCAAGGGGGGAGGTTAGGAGAAAGATCACAAAGGAGTATGGTTTTTGGGCACCATATTTGCTTGAACAGGTTGACTATGTCATAGGCAGGTGCACAATCTGTCTGAAAAATAATGTTCGCAGGGGTGTGACTGTTATTCTTGGTTACATTCCTACACCGAGAGGTCCTATGCGTGAGTTGGTTATCGACTTTGTTGATATGATAAAACCAGTTGATGGGAAAAGATACATGTTGGTGGTTGTAGATAGATTTTCACGATGGCCGGAGGCCTGTCCAACCAAGCGAAAAGATGCTCAATCGGTTGCCAAGTTCTTGTGTAAAGAAGTCATAAGCAGGTGGGGACTACCCGATCGAATATCCTCAGATAATGGGAAGGAATTTGTGGATAAATCAGTGAAATTGATGTTGCAAAAATTGGGAATTAAGCAACGTCTTGGAGCAGTTTATCACCCACAAAGTCAAGGGATTTGTGAAAAAAATTAACGGTGTCTTGAAAAATCGCATTGTCAAAATTTGTCAGCATACGGGTCTAAACTGGATAGCGGCGCTTCCTTTAGCATTAATGGTGTGTCGCTCAAGTGAGTTGCGTGATCTACGTATGACACCCCATGAACTGGTCACAGGAAGAAGGATGCCTACGCCTTGTTTGCGAACAAGCGGAAAGGGTCCAAGCTTGGCTCTTTTGGAAGATGAAATGAGAGCGTACGTTACATATATGGCCAATTTTCATAAAAAGTTGTCCACATATGTTTCTGACAGGCAAAGAAAATAAGAGGTGCAGGAGAAGCTTGATGAGCAAAAAAGGAGTACAGTGCAACCTGGGGACAAGGTGTTCGTGAAGGTATTTAGAAGGAAGTGGTATAACGAACGTCGTGAAGGACCATTTGAAGTTGTTCGTAGTACTGGAACAGCTGTCCAGGTTAAAGGGTCTCCAACGTGGTATCATTTGTCACAATGTGTTAAAGCGCCTGGAGAAGAGGTGCCACGCGCAGAGAGACAGGATGTTGAAGGCTCAAGAGAGCAGGATGAAGATAGGGGAGAACAGGCAGAAGGAGGGATGCATGACAATATCCAGAGTGAAAACCCAGAAGGAGAGATTGTCCATGTTGTGGACAACGTTGATGATAATGTTTACACTTCTGATGATGCCAGAGATGACTCTGCAATGGATGGAAAGGAAAGGAGATTTGGGGACATTGATTTTCAGTACGTCCCAGAAACAACAGGGAATATTTCAGTGGAATGTGAAACAGCGGAGATCACCAAAGGCAACTCTGTTACAGGAGAAGCTGGTGATTCGGTTAGACAAAGTAGGCCCAGACCAGTTAGGAGAAAGGTCAGACCAAAACGTTATGAAAACTAGGGTTGAAGTAACTCTAGGAAAGTCTGCTCAGCTTCCATGTCAGTGCACGAGAGAGAACAGTGGTGAAGGGAAATTTAGAGTTCAGTGGGAAGATAGCTATGGCAGGAGTTTAGATCTGTTAGGAGCAGTTGCATTGAGAAAGTATGCGTTGCTGAATGATAAGAGAAGACTGAAGATTGAGGGTGATTGCAGTCTCTATGTGTACAATTCCCAGCAGGAGGATCAAGGTGATTATACATGTATTTTTTATAATCCACAGTTTGAAAGTGAGGGATTAGAGTTGGGACTGAGAGTTAATGTAGTGAGACTAGATGGAAATACAAGTAAAGAGTTCCAAGCTGTAGGGAAAATAGATGAATCAACAACAATGACATCAACACTTCAGCCTAATACAACAACAGTGAGAAGCAAATCAACTCTTTCAACATTGACATATATTAAAGCTATAAATGTATCACATTTGATTACAATGGCGCCTCAGAAAATCGCTCCAACACCAATTTTAGAAGAAAAGACTGTCATTAGGGTTAGGATGGGTGGTACAGCTCATCTTCCTTGTAGATGTGAGAGACGGAGTGGGGGTGGTGATATTCCTCCCACGTGGAGAGATAATTATGGAGAAGAAGTGTTGTTATCAGGACCAGAAGTAGAAGCGGTTTCATCTAGTCAAAGGAAGTATATTTTGTACAACGATATGAAGTGGAAGAGGGTTATGAATGATTGCTCACTTATTTTGCGTAATGTTACATGGGAAGATCAGGGAGAATATGTGTACTTATTTAGAGCCAGCGTTAAAATTTGTTCCGGTTAAGAATTATTGGTTAAAAGGCTATGTAACTCGTAAAGTGAGGCTTATGATGGAAGATTTAAAGTCTGTTGAAGTTTCCACAGTCACCAAAGGAGTTCAGGAGCAGTATATTACAGTTGCCACTCCAACAGTAAATAATACACAGAGGACATCTGTCACTTTCCCACTGGACATAATTAAGAGTGTTAATACATCAACTAAAGCAACTATTTTAACAGTAACTTTGAAAGAGATTAATGTTATGACGGCGATAACAAATTTCGGAAATGTGACAGACACCAACAACAACTTTTCTGAAACTAAAGGATGTAGTAAGAGTGACTCAGAAGTTTATGATACGGTTGGAGAGTGCTGTGAATGGTAGTAAGGATAGTGTTGAAATAGGACAGCAGATGGTAGTAGAGAATGATGTAGATTCATCTGAAATAGTGCAGAATACTATCCTGGAGGTAAAGGATGAGTTCTTTAATTTTGATGGAACGCCAGAAGATATATCTGATCAATACCGCTCGTTAGGGAAGAGAGAAACTAAATGGAAGGCATATGGATTTGATTCTTCTGTTTTGCAAATTAAAGATGGATGGGCAGGTAGGAATGTATGGTTCCAGCAGTTAACTCATTCTGTAAGATCAGTGAGGAATCTTGAGGGTCCATGTCTGTTGAGAATTCAGGCACCAGGCACATGGGGTTCAATCTTAGAGACGGTGGCTCAACCTCTATCAAGTACGTGTCAATCTTATGCTTTATCATGGCTGTTGTATCAGCAACAATCATTAACAGATATAATGATGTCGTTGTCGAAGCATTTGTTTAGGCCTAGGTTTAAGTGTTCTTGGTTAAATGAATTACCCTATGTGAATTTGTTAGATCGGAAGGAAAATCAGTTAACAGCGATTCCTGAAGCATTGGAGGTGAAACCCGTGAGGGCTAAAAGCTGTTTTTGTTCAAATAAAACATATGATGGACCGGGTATGTTTATGGGAATATCAGATTGTGATGATTATATGATGACTTTGGGTAAGCATGAACGTAAGGTTAGTAATGAGAAATATAATGTAACTTTTTATGTTCCATTTAGTAAGAAGAGCAGGACTTTGATGGTGAAAGATCAGCTTTTGCCTGGCAATGTGACTATTGGGAATTTGAGATATTTGGTGGGTTTGTGGTGATAAAGCATATATATTCTTTCCCTATGGATGGACAGGATGTTGTTACATGTCGACGTTGAAGCTTCCATATGAGGTTTTTACCATTCAAAGAGGGGAAGCACCGGACACAGATAAATCTGATTCTAGGTCTGGAAATAGGGTGAAAAGGGAAATGGCGCAATTTCATAGTCTGGAATCCTACCATTGGAGGATAAGTCTAGGAGAGAAGTGTGGACTTGGACTTTTTCCATGGTATGGTGTAAAATTTTTGGCAGATCACATTGATAATATTACCTATACTTTGCAGGGTTTTGCAAATGAAACGATAAGAGGGTTTAACCTTCTGTCAAATACTCAAAGAAGTCACAGACTGACGCTGTTGAAACATGACATGGCTCTTGATTATATTTTAGCCAAACAAGGTGGCTTACGTCGGGTGAGGTTGTGTTTTCTCTAGCAGGAGGTAAGCTTGGCTTCTTATATGGTGTTGAGTAAAGCTTAAACCATGTATTTAGATTGTAGGTAGGTATTGTAGCTAGGTATTGTAGGTAGTTTATTTAGGTAGTTATTGTAGGTAATTATAGGTAATTATTGTAGGTAAGTATTGTATTCGAGTGAAGCACGAGGCTAGCTAACCTAGCGGGTAGCCACTGGTAACTTTTAGCAACTGTAGTAAAGCTTAAACCATGTATTTAGATTGTAGTTAGGTATTGTAGGTAGTTTATTTAGGTAGTTATTGTAGGTAAGTATTGTATTCGAGTGAGCCCGGTGAATTTTTGCTGCGTTATGAAAGGAACTAGACACGGACACGAATTATCTGTTTAGTGTGTTAACACACTATTGGTAGTTTGTTGTAACCAAGTATTGGTGCTAAACTGTGTGTTATTGGATGCTAGCATGCTAGTTAGCTATGGCGTCATAGTTAGGCATCGTGGGCTGTTGTGGGTAGTTATTGTAGGTTTGCATTGTTTTCGGCGGTGCCGGGTGTAGCACGAAGCTAGCTAGCTAGCCGTTTTTCAAACAAAGTCAACACAGTAACCATTGCTAGCTAGCCAACACGACCAGCTAACTGTACTGTAGTAGCTAAATACAATATACTTGTGCTAGCTAGCCAACGTTCAATTATTGCTGCGTTATGAAAGGAACTAGACACGGACACGAATTATCTGTTTAGTGTGTTAACACACTGTTGGTAGTTTGTTGTAACCAAGTATTGGTGCTAAACTGTGTGTTATTGGATGCTAGCATGCTAGTTAGCTATGGTGTCATAGTTAGGCATCGTGGGCTGTTGTGGGTAGTTATTGTAGGTTGGCATTGTTTTCGCCGGTGCCGGGTGTAGCACGAAGCTAGCTAGCTAGCCGTTTTTTTTAGAACAGAGTCAACACAGTAGCCATTGTGTGCTGTACTGTGGCAGCTAAATACAATATATTTGTGCTAGCTAGCCAACGTTTAATTATTGCTGCGTTATGAAAGGAACTAGACACGGACACGAATTATCCGTTTAGTGTGTTAACACACTATTGGTGGTTTGTTGTAACCAAGTATTGGTGCTAAACTGTGTGTTATTGGATGCTAGCATGCTAGTTAGCTATGGTGTCATAGTTAGCTAGCTGAATAAAGTGGGTTGAGTCCATTCCTTGAAACATTGAACCGCTGTGGTTCACAACAATTCTGATTTCTAAAGGTGGAAGTTGGGAGAGTTTTTGTTCGGGTGGTTCAGTGAAACAATTATAGTTTCTGAGGTGGAAGTTTTGGTGAGGGAGGCCCTGCTCTCTCCTCTCCCAGATGTTTAGTTCATTTCATTCCGATCTCCTCTGCATTACTGTAGCCATTTGCTACAGCCTGTCAACTATGCCTCTGCCTATCCCTGTTCTCTCCTCTCTGCACAGGCTACACAAACGCCTCACACCGCGTGGCTGCTGCCTCTCTAACCTGGTGGTCCCTGCACGCACCCCACACCTGGAGTTCCAGGTCTCAGGCAGCCTCTGGAACTGCCGTTCTGCTGCCAACAAAGCTGACTTCATCCCAGCCTATGCTAACCTCCAGTCCCTCGACTTCCTGGCGCTGACGGAAACATGGATTACCACTGAAAACACTGCTACTCCTACTGCTCTCTCCTCGTCTGACCATGTGTTCTCGCATACCCCGAGAGCATCTGGTCAGAGGGGTGGTGGCACAGGAATCCTCATCTATCCCAAGTGGACATTCTCAATTTTCCCCCTAACCCATCTGTCTATCTCCTCATTTGAATTCCATGCTGTCACAGTCACTAGCCCATTTAAGCTTAATATCCTTGTCATCTATCGCCCTCCAGGTTCCCTTGGAGAGTTCATCAATGAGCTTGACGCCTTGATAAGTTCCTTTCCTGAGGATGGCTCACCCCTCACAGTTTTGGGGGATTTCAACCTCCCTACGTCCACATTTGACTCATTTCTCTCTGCCTCCTTCTTTCCACTCCTCTCCTCTTTTGACCTCACCCTCTCACCGTCCCCCCTACTCACAAGGCAGGCAATACGCTTGACCTCATCTTTACTAGATGCTGCTCTTCTACTAATCTCACTGCAACTCCCCTCCATGTCTCCGACCACTACTTTGTTTCCTTTTCTCTCTCGCTCTCCTCCAACACTACTCACTCTGCCCCTACACAGATGGTAATGCGCCGCCGCAACCTTCGCTCTCTCTCTCCCACTACTCTCTCCTCTTCCATCCTATCATCTCTTCCCTCTGCTCAATCCTTCTCCCTCCAATCTCCTGATTCTGCCTCCTCAACCCTCCTCTCCTCCCTTTCTGCATCCTTTGACTCTCTGTGTCCCCTATCCTCCCGGCCGGCTCGGTCCTCCCCTCCAGCTCCGTGGCTTGATGACTCATTGCGAGCTCACAGAACAGAGCTCCGGGCAGCGGAGCGGAAATGGAAGAAAACTAAACTCCCTGCCGACATGGCATCTTTTCACTCCCTCCTCTCTACATTTTCTTCATCTGTTTCTGCTGCTAAGGCCACTTTCTACCACTCTAAATTCCAAGCATCTGCCTCTAACCCTAGGAAGCTCTTTGCCACATTTTTCTTCCCTCCTGAATCCTCCCCCCCCTCCTACCTCACCTCGCTGATCAACTCATCCTTGACCGCTGGCCATGTCCCTTCCGTCTTCAAGAGAGCGAGAGTTGCACCCCTTCTCAAAAAACCAACACTCGATCCCACTGATGTCAACAACTACAGACCAGTATCCCTTCTTTCTTTTCTTTCCAAAACTATTGAGCGTGCCGTCTTTAGCCAACTCTCTTGCTATCTCTCTCAGAATGACCTTCTTGATCCAAACCAGTCAGGTTTCAGGACTGGTCATTCAACTGAGACTGCTCTTCTCTGTGTCACGGAGGCTCTCCGCACTGCTAAAGCTAACTCTCTCTCCTCTGCTCTTGTCCTTCTAGACCTGTCTGCTGCCTTTGATACTGTGAACCATCAGATCCTCCTCTCCACCCTCTCCGAGCTGGGCATCTCCGGCGCGGCTCACTCCTGGATTGCGTCCTACCTGACCGGTCGCTCCTACCAAGTGGCGTGGCGAGAAGCTGTCTCTGCACCACGTGCTCTCACCACTGGTGTCCCCCAGGGCTCAGTTCTAGGCCCTCTCCTATTCTCCCTATACACCAAGTCACTTGGCTCTGTCATATCCTCACATGGCCTCTCCTATCATTGCTACGCTGACGATACACAACTAATCTTCTCCTTTCCCCCCTTCTGATAACCAGGTGGCGAATCGCATCTCTGCATGTCTGGCAGACATATCAGTATGGATGACGGATCACCACCTCAAGCTGAACCCTGGCAAGACGGAGCTGCTCTTCCTCCCGGGAAGGACTGCCCGTTCCATGATCTCGCCATCACGGTTGACAACTCTGTTGTGTCCTCCTCCCAGAGTGCGAAGAGCCTTGGCGTGACCCTGGACAACACCCTGTCGTTCTCCGCTAACATCAAGGCGGTGACCCGATCCTGCAGGTTCATGCTCTACAACATTCGGAGAGTACGACCCTGCCTTACACAGGAAGCGGCACAGGTCCTAATCCAGGCACTTGTCATCTCCCGTCTGGATTACTGCAACTCGCTGTTGGCTGGCCTCCCTGCCTGTGCCATTAAACCCCCTACAACTCATCCAGAATGCCGCAGCCCGTCTGGTGTTCAACCTTCCCAAGTTCTCTCACGTCACCCCCCCCTCCTCCGCACACTCCACTGGCTTCCAGTTGAAGCTCGCATCCGTTACAAGACCATGGTGCTTGCCTATGGAGCAGTGAGGGGAACGGCACCTCCGTACCTTCGGGCTCTGATCAGTCCCTACACCCAAACGAGGGCATTGCGTTCATCCACCTCTAGCCTGCTGGCTCCCCTTCCTCTGCGGAAGCATAGTTCCCGCTCAGCCCAGTCAAAACTGTTCGCTGCTCTGGCACCCCAATGGTGGAACAAGCTCCCCTCACGACGCCAGGACAGCGGAGTCACTCACCACCTTCCGGAGACATTTGAAACCCCACCTCTTTAAGGAATACCTGGGATAGGATAAAGTAATCCTTCCACCCCCCCAAAAAAAAAAAAAAAAAAAAAAAAGTGTAAAGTGGTTATCCCACTGGCTATAGGGTGATTGCACCAATTTGTAAGTCGCTCTGGATAAGAGCGTCTGCTAAATGACGTAAATGTGCCCTTGAGCAAGGCACTTAACCCTAATTGCTCCTGTAAGTCGCTCTGGATAAGAGCGTCTGCTAAATGACTAAAATGTAAATGTAAATGTAATGTAATGTTATGTTTGGCTATGAACTTGACGGGGGATGATTGTTATACTTTGATCCCTGATAGTTCCGATAATATCACTAGTGTTATAGATGCATTGAAGAATATAAGGGATGCGTTTGGTAGATCTGAAGGAGCTGGATGGTCAGCGAAGGCTTGGTTGCAAGATCAGTTAGGCCCAGTGGGAGCAGTGATAGTTCAGATTTTAGTGGCCGCTCTTGTAGCGCTGTGTGTGATGTTTTGCTTTTGTACTTTGTTATTGACTTTTGCGAAGGCTATGATATTGAGATGGGTTGGAGTTGTGATGCCTGGAGACAACACTCAGATGCCGTTGTTAACTGTTACTGATCTAGATGGAGATAAACAAGTGGGACTGGATGGAGTATTGATGGATAGATATCCATTTTGAATATCAGATCATTTTTCACATCTTTACATATTATTGTGATATTTAGTATTTTCTTATGAATCAAAGGGGGGAAATGGAATGTGATTCATTTTATATATCATTTTTATATTATTGTTGATATCATTTTTATATTATTGTTGATATTGATGTTTTAATTTGCATGTGTTGTTTTGCAAAAGATACTGGTTGGTGTTTTCTTTTCTTCCAGAAGCATATGGGGGAATGTGTAGAGGGGATTCAAATACTCAAACATGGACAATATGAATGGACTGGAGGAAGTGGAACAAGGAAGGTGTGGAAATGTTCAGATTCCACCATCGACGTTGCATTAAAAGTCGACACTGCTGAGGGGATGCAGTGTAGTGGACTACATTCCAGTGTCTGCAATGATATATAGACATATTTGCATGTGTAATACATAATTTGTGTCATATTCTTCCTGTATTACTTTTTGAAGAATGATATTTTCTGTTGTTGGGTACATGTGGGGACCTCAGATGTTTTTGTTTATTTCGTGGATGCTTAGGGATATTGGGTCTAGGCAGGGACAGAGAGAATCCACAGGAGGGTCCGATGGGTCGACCAGCCTGAATGTGGACATTTTTGTATGTATTTTGTTTTCTGAGGCTTTCATGTGTATTCAATTGCATCATTATTTAAAATGCATTGATAAAGATTTATACATTGATCTGGAGTACTTAGGTGGTCGCCTGGGGCAGAGGGGCCGTGAGAGAATTTTACTGTCTTGATTGATTGACGGATATTTGGAAAGAAAGCTGCCAGACAGGTTTTTCGCTCTCACACTCCATAAAGATTTGTTCATATTTCATATACATTTATTTACACTCCATAGAAAAATGTGTTTACTCTCCATACAATTTGGTTTATTGCTAAAGTGACTCAATAAGAAAAATTGTTATGTCATAATCCTACTATTTTTGTTTTCTAGACTTAATTAGTCTCGAAGGGGGGAAATATGTAGTAGCTAAACAGTTTATGACTTTGCTGATGTTTGCAAATGGTGTGTTAGAGGAAGTTGACTCAGCTTGCGGAAGCATCTGGAAAGCATTACTATAGGGGCCCCCTAAAACAGAGGAGAGTCTGTTATGTGGAGGCCAGGGATTGGTCTGTAGGAAAACCACCCATATTATGTTACATATTATAAATACCATGGTTGAAACAAAGGACAGGGAGAATATAACATATTAGAGATTGGGTCAGTTGTTCTCCAGATGTCTGCAGGAGTCTGTAAATTGACGCTGAAATCTTTGATGTAATAAACCATTATAATCAAGGACAGTGTCAGCGGATTTCTTGTCATCACAGCATAATTAGCATCGTTATTTCGATACCACAATAGTTTTGATGTCTTCACTACTATTATACAATGTAGAAAATAGTAAAAATAAAGAAAAACCTTTGAATGAGTAGGTGTTTTAAAACCTTTGACCGGTAGTGTTTATAT
Organism: Coregonus clupeaformis; assembly: GCF_020615455.1. NCBI lineage: Eukaryota > Metazoa > Chordata > Actinopteri > Salmoniformes > Salmonidae > Coregonus > Coregonus clupeaformis. Next base: position 35,955,390 of record NC_059203.1, on the reverse strand, counting down.
ATACACACACTACCTTTCAAAAGTTTGGGGTCACTTAGAAATGTCCTTGTTTTCCATGAAAACATACATGAAATGAGTTTGAATAGGAAATATAGCAAAATGCATAGGAAATGTAGTCATTGACAAGGTTAGAAATAATGATTTTTAATATAAATAATAATTGTGTCCTTCAAACTTTGCTTTCGTCAAAGAATCCACAATTTGCAGCAATTACAGCCTTGCAGACCTTTGGCATTCTAGTTGTCAATTTGTTGAGGTAATCTGAAGAGATTTCACCCCATGCTTCCTGAATCACCTCCCACAAGTTGGATTGGCTTGATGGGCACTTCTTAAGTACCATACAGTCAAGCTGCTCCCACAACAGCTCAATAGGGTTGAGATCCGGTGACTGTGCTTGCCACTCCATTATAGACAGAATACCAGCTGACTGCTTCTTCCCTAAATAGTCCTTCCATTGTTTGGAGCTGTGCTTTGGGTCATTGTCCTGTTGTAGGAGGAAATTGGCTCCAATCAAGCGCCGTCCACAGGGTATGGCATGGCATTGCAAAATAGAGTGATAACCTTCCTTCTTCAAGATCCCTTTTACCCTGTACAAATCTCCCACTTTACCACCACCAAAGCACCCCCAGACCATCACATTGCCTCCACCATGCTTGACAGATGGCATCAAGCACTCCACCAGCATCTTTTCATTTGGTCTGCGTCTCACAAATGTTATTCTTTGTGATCCGAACACCTCAAACTTCGATTAGTCTGTCCATAACACTTTTTTCCCCAATCTTCCTCTGTCCAGTGTCTGTGTTCTTTTGCCCATCTTAATCTTTTCTTTTGATTGGCCAGTCTGAGTCGCCTCTTCACTGTTGACGTTGAGACTGGTGTTTTGCGGGTACTATTTAATGAAGCTGCCAGTTGAGGACCTGTGAGGTGTCTGTTTCTCAAACTAGACACTAATGTATTTGTCCTCTTGCTCAGTTGTGCACCGGGGTCTCCCACTCCTCTTCCTATTCTGGTTGGAGCCAGTTTGCGCTGTTCTGTGAAGGGAGTAGTACACAGAGCTGTACGAGATCTTCAGTTTCTTGGCAAATTCTCGCATGGAATAGCCTTCATTTCTCAGAACAAGAATAGACTGACGAGTTTCAGAAGAAAGTTATTTGTTTCTGGCCATTTTGATTCTGTAATCGAACCCACAATTGCTGATGCTCCAGATACTCAACTAGTCTCAAGAAGGCCAGTTTTATTGCTTCTTTAAATCAGCACAACATTTTTCATATGTGCTAACACAATTGCAAAAGCGTTTTCTAATTATCAATTAGCCTTTTAAAATGATAAACTTGGATTAGCAAACACAACGTGCCATTGGAACACAGGACTAACGGTTGCTGATAATGGGCCTGCATACGCCTATGTAGATATTCCATTTTAAAAAAAATCAGCCTTTTCCAGCTACAATAGCCATTTACAACATTAACAATGTCTACACAGTATTTCTGATCAATTTGATGTTATTTTAAAATGGACAAAAAAATTGCTTTTCTTTCAAAAACAAGGATATTTCTAAGTGACCCCAAACTTTTGTAAAGCAATTAATTCTAAAACACTGAGAAATGTCAATTACATAACCCTCCCCTGGACTAGATTTAAAAAATAAAATAATAAATCATAATAATCTAAAAACTCTCCCCTTGACTGAAACGGAAAAAGCATGACCTTCCCCCATTTTCCTCCAGGTAACTAGGGCAGTTATGCCACTGATGACTACTGTTTCTCTCTTCCATTCAACAAATGACAAAGGCTTTTCTGCCTTAGATGAAAGCTAAGAACCATGGCCAAATTGTGACCATTGCAAGTGCCCTGGGGCTTTTCAGCACAGCCTCTGTAGAAGTGAATCTGGACAGGACTTGGTTTCCTCTTTATGGTTAAATATTTAAAGGATATCTGTTGTGTTGATGTACACCATATCAGATCAAATGAATTATCACACAATTTGTCATGTAGTCGATGTCTTTGAAGAAAGAATCTCCCTCGGCTGCTCCACACTATAGAGCAGTGATCACCAACTGCCGGACGTTCGCAATCGACTGGATGATCTTCAAGGCATTCCTAGTTGATCACCAAACATTTGTTTAAAAGCCAACGATAAAGGCTGTGATAAAGGCTTGCGCTCCTTTTTTTTCGTGTTGCGCTGTTGCTGGTAGGTGCACTTGATTCAGAAGCCCTGTGCACAAGTGCAGGTTCTGTGTTTTATTTATTTTTTATATTGGGGGGGAGTTGAGGATTATCTAAGATATTGTTTGAAGAGGTAGGGTTTCAGATGTTTCAGAAGATGGGCAGGGACTCTGCTGTCTTAGCTTCAGGGGGAAGCTGGTTCCACCATTGGGGTGCCAGGACAGAGAAGAGCTTGGACTGGGCTGAGTGGGTGCTGCCAAGACGTCCAAGAGACATGAGGTGGCAGAACGGAGTGCTCGGGTTGGTGTGTAGGGTTTGAGCATAGCCTGAAGGTAGGGAGGGGCAGTTCCTCTTGCTGTTCCGTAGGTAAGCACCATGCTCTTGTATTGGATTCGAGCTTCGACTGGAAGACAGTGGAGTGTGCAGAGGAGCGGGGTGACAGAGAACTTGGGAAGGTTGAAAACCAGGCGCGCTGCTACGTTCTGGATAAATTGCAGGGGTTTGAAGGCACAAGCAGGAAGCCCAGCCAAGAGCGAGTTGCAGTAGTCCAGATAGGAGAGGACAAGTGCCTGGATTAGGACCTGCACCGCTTCCTGTGTGAGGTAGGATCGTACTCTACGGATGTTGTAGAGCACGAACCTGTAGGAGCAGGTCACTGCTTTGATGTTTGCAGAGAACGACAGGGTGTTATCCAGGGTCATGCCAAGGTTCTTTGCACTCTGGGAGGGCGACACTGTGGAGTTGTCAACCGTGATGGAGTGGTCTTTGAGCGGGCAGGCCTTCCCTGGGAGGAAGAGCAATCCAAGAGTGTGCATAGCCTACGCTGCCCAGCCCTGAGAGGGTGGAAAGGAGGATCTGATGGTTCACGTTGTTGAAGGCAGTGGATAGGTCTATGAGGATGAGAACAGAGGAGTCAGTCAGCTTTGGCAGTGCTGAGAGCCTCCGTGACACAGAGAAGAGCGGTCTCAGTTGAGTGACCTGTCTTGAAGCCTGACTGGTTAGGGTCAAGAAGATCATTCTGAGAGAGATAACGAGAAAGTTGATCAGAGACAGCACGCTCAAGTGTTTTGGAAAGAAAAGAAAGAAGGGATACAAGTCTATAGTTTGATGTCAGATGAGTCGTGTTGGTTTCTTGAGGAGGGGAGTAACTCAGGCCATTTTCAAGTCAGAGGGGACACAGCCAGTGGTTAGGGATGAGTTGATGAGGGAAGTGAGGTCTCCAGAGATGGTCTGGAGGAGGGGATGGGGTCGAGTGGGCAGGTTGTCGGGAGGCCAGACCTCACTAGTCGCAGGTGTCATCTGAAGAGAGAGGGGATAAAGAGGTCAAGGCGTAGAGGGTAGTTCTGTGTGAGTGAGACCAATGGACTCAATAGGCTGAGTGAATGAGTAGCGGATGTCGACAAACTTTTTTTCCAGTGTATTGATGTGGTTTTGAGTGATAGTTTACGCCATTCTTTTACGACACCTGTGCTATATGTGTGGCAATGGCAGAATACCATTAAAAACTTGCTAACTATGATTGATAGTGATGGGCGTCTTTGCGCGCTGTAACCAACAAAGTAATACATGGTACCAGGAGTGGAAATCGTGTTTTTTCTATGAATGTTTATGGAAGTGCAATGGATGTTATCAAGAAACCAGAGGCTTTGAGCCTGGATGGGAATGTGGACAACAGTGTGCTGTTGAAGACTAATAGAATGGTGATACCTACTTCATGCACTCTCTGTAGCATCTCTTGACGCATTGAAGGACATCTGGGAGCTGGGAAATGTAAGAGAAGGGCCAGAGAGTCCCTTCACTGGCCAAATATAAATTCTGACATTGAGCAAATGGTGGGAAATTGTGACAAGTCTCAAATTTCCTTATACAGTCCAAGGAGCCCATGGTTATGGGAGAGGTACCCACCACAGCCTGGGAGAAGGTTGGAGTCAACTTGTTTCACTGCAATGGTAAGGACTATTTGTTGACTATCGACTACTTGTCAAATTACCCTGAAATTGCACTCTTTTTAAGATGTTTGCAGAGTTCAGACATATAACCTCTCGTCCGCTATATCCTAAAAGTAACGGAAAGGCTGGAAAGGTGTGCAAATCGTGAAGAGACTTTTAAAAAAGGCAGCACACAGTGGGACTGATCCATACAAAAATGTATTGTCTTACAGAGCAGCGCCCTTGGAATATGGCCAGTCCAGTGGGTATGTTTCAGTGACAACAGGTACTGGGAGGGTGTCAGTAATATCGGACACAGTGCCTCAGACCCTGCGCAGGTCTAGTAGGTGAGCAGCCTCTAGTAAAGATGAGGTCAAGCGTATTGCCTGCCTTATTTATGAGTTGGAGGGGCATGAGAAAGGGTTAGGTCAAAAGAGGCAAGGAGGGGAAAGAGAGTTGGAAAGAAATTAATCGAAGGCAGATGTCGGGAGGTTGATGTCGCCAAGCAAGAAGAGCAGTGAGCCATCGTCAGGAAATGAGCTTATCAAGGTATCAAGCTCATTGAGGAACTCCCCAAGGGCAACTGGTGGGCGATAGATGATAACATTGCTAAGCTTGAGTGGACAAGTGACAGCATAGAATTCAAACGAGATTGACAGGTGAGAGGGGTAGAAAATAGGAAATCTCTACTTAGGAGAAATGAGTAGATCTGTGCCACCACCACGACAACCAGATGCTCTCGGACTATGAGAGAAAACATAGTCAGATGAAGAAAGAGCAGCTGGATTAGCAGTGTTCTCTGGGGTGATCCATGTCTCGTCAGGGCCAAAAAGTTGGCGTTTTTGACCGCAGATCGGCAGTTCCAAACGCTGACAGAGACCCAGAATTCCACATGGTTTGTGCTTGCAGGGTACACTAAATTAGAAGGGTTGCAGCCAAGAATTGGGGAGCGTCTGTAAAGCCTACAGCAGGGTGTCCAACCCTCTTCTTGGAGATCTACTGTCCTGTAGGTTCAGTACAACCCTAATTTAGCATATCTGATTCAGCTAGTTAAGGTCTGGTTGAGCAGCTAATAAGTAGAATCAGGTGTGTTAAATTAAAGTTTGGACTGAAAACCCACAGGACAGTAGATCTCCAGGAAGAGGGTTGGGCAGCCCTGGCCTACAGGGAGAGGTGCGAACAGGTATAGAAAACACACACATAGTTGACAAAGCTGCATTAGATAATCTGTCAATAACTAGGTAAGATACTTAAGTGAGAGTGTGGTGTGGAGCCTTCCTCTCTTTCCTTCCAAGAACAACTCTGCAGAACAACTCAGTAGAACAGTCTTTGTTTCGGTGACGGTCTTAGTTTTGCGACAAAACCACCACTGACACGAACGCCACTTACAGCTGCCACTGAGAAACCAGGGGAGACTGATGAACTAACACTAATTTCTAATTGCCTTGCAGAGGTGGAGAGCACAACTCCCTGTACTAATTGCTGATTGCCTAGGAGAAGTGAAACCACTCCCCCTCCAATACAGCCACTGATTACCAAAACAAGTCACAAATTTCCCTGCCCCTTGATCCTGGTTGATGTGTCAACAACTATCTTCAGATGATGAGCAGTCATCAGTTCACACAACAAGTAGGCCACTGGGAATACAGGCAGTACTTAAAGTAGATGGCCCTAGCTAGCAAAAAGACAGTACTAGACCACAACAGATAAAGCCAAAAATGTATACTCATCACTCCTGGAGATATCAGGAGTCCTCTAGCTATAGATTGAAGCACACAGAAAAGAGAATAAACCACTCCCCCTCCAATACAACCACTGATTGCCAAAACAAGTCACAAATTGCCCTGCCCCTTGATCCTGGTTGATGTGTCAACAACTATGTGCAAATTATGAGCAGTCAGCAGTTCACACACACCAAGTAGGCCCGAGTTCCCAGTTGTCTTGAAAGCACCATTACCATCAGATGCAGGAACAGTACCATCAGTCCAGTAAAATAAAAAAGCAAATTATTTGCAAATTATTTCAATTTATGCTCAGCTGTGCCTCACAAGTGCTACACCAACTGATCTATTTTGTAATCACAGCTAGTTTTGAAATATAAAATGGTTTGAGAATAACAATAGTCAGGCCAGGCATGTAGCCAATTTGCTGTGATAATGTATTAGGCCTACTGCACAAACCTCATTCTTACAGAACTATTTTTATTAGGTTAATGTTAAATTTTTTAAGTCACGTTTAAAGAAAATCTAAGCGGCAACTCTCGGCTTGCTTTTTGACTACGAAGTGATGGACTCAGAAAAAGGTTGGTGACCACTGCCATAGAGGAACAAACCCTATGCAACACATTCTCCTCTTCACCTCGCAGGACTACCGTGCCAGTAAACTTGGGGCAGTGGGGTTCCATGAGTCATTAACCCACAAGTTGCTGGCAGAAGAGGCATCAAAACCACACTGGTCTGTCCTTACATTGTAGACATTGACATGTTCGCTGGCTACAAAATCAGGTAAGACAGCCTTGTTAGCAATCTAGTTTTCACAATGATGCCATGAACTGTGCCGTTGAACCTGACCTACTGCATCTCTCTCTGGCACCGTCTACAGCAGGGGTGCCAGTCATTCCACAGAGGGTTTTAGTTTTTTCCTTTCAATTAAGACCTAGACAACCAGGTGAGGGGAGTTCCTTACTATTTAGGGAGATACATTCATCAATCAATACAAGGGTGGAGCAAAAACCCGCAGACACTCGGCCCTCCATGGAATGAGTTTGACACGTGCTCTACAGGAAAGAGCTGCAGGGTCTGATTCCCCCCCGCATCCTCAGTACAGTGCAGACTGCCATGGCTGTCATCCTTAAGGACCAGCATTTGATCTGCATACCATGCCTTATGTACATACCCTTTATTACGCGAGCGTAAGTATCTAATTATTCAAGGAGATGGAGACCAAAACTAAAGAAACTAATGTAATATGTTTCCTTGACGGAAGGAAGTAAGTACCCCGTCATATTTGTCTGTAGACTGCTGCCTTGGGAGGCCAACATTGCGAGGTACTGCTTCATGGGAGGTGATAGTGGATGCTGCCCTTCATCAAAACCATGGAGCAGAAGACTGCCACCAACGGCCATGCGAAATCCTTATAGGACCAATCCTTCCTGCCCAAATGGGTTGTCACCAAATACCAACACCATCTGCACATTAAAGGGTCAGTTGAGACAATCTTACTACAGCGCGACAGGATATCTGAAGGGAGAGAAAGTGTATTATAGCAGCTGTAATCACTTTTTGATAACCTGTTATGAAGATTTGACAATATATTTTAGATAAGAGGGTTATTTTTAAAATGTTGCATAATGCAAGTTTGTTAGGATAACAATCTGCTTCATCAAAATGTCTTCATGTAAATTAAGTAAATGTGCATATGTGGGATTTGTATCATTTGAGAGTGCAACATCTATTCAAGAGGCAGCACAGGGCTGAGTTAAGGCACCCGCATACTAGGAGAGGTGCAGTATTTCTCAAGTTACATTTTTTTTGCATGAAAACTAGTACTCTCTCGTCCCCTATAGCTCAGTTGGTAGAGCATGGCGCTTGCAACGCCAGGGTTGTGGGTTATTTTCCCACGGGGGGGGCCAGTATGAAAATGTATGCACTCACTAACTGTAAGTCGCTCTGGATAAGAGAGTCTGCTAAATGACTAAAATGTAAAAAATGTAAATGAATGACAAACACTTCATTGAAGAATCCCGTCCATAGTTCCGATTCCTACTAGGAGTAGTACTGTTCACCAATCGCAGACGAAGGGGCGTAGACTTCGACTACCGAACTTAGACTTGCTTAAAACATTTAACCGTTTCGACTGGGAATCATGCAACAGGCTTTTCAGTCATCCCTCTAAAGCAGACAGTTCATAAGACTCAGTTTTGACTTAGTCACATATTGACAGGAGTTGTCACTGAAAGCGCAAAACAGCTCAGGTTTTATACAAGTGCCTCTTTATTCACATCAAAAGAGACAATGCTATGAGTAGCTACATGAAGAGAAAAATATTAAAGGGATACTTCGGGATTTTGTAAATGAGGCCATTGCTCTACTTCCCCAGAGTAAGTCTATGGGTATCTACCCATTGACTTCCTGTCATTGCGCTAAGGCTAGTTAGCATTGGCTTGCGAAACTACCTCTAACTTCCTTCATACTGGACACAGAGATGTACAAATGGTATCCACTCGTTCATCGGACTCCGGGGAAATAGATCAAATCATTGCCAAAATCCCTAAGTATCCCTTTAAGCATTATGTTTTGGGGCCATGACCACTACAGTCCTCCATAACAGTAAAAACAAAGGTAATCCAACTATTGAAAAACATGGACAAAGAAAAACATTTCCCATTTGATTCTGCAAACAGCCATGAAGTCCAATTCAGGCAGTTAACTCCAGAGTGGGTTGTCAATACTAGAACACTATCAATGGCAATGACCGGTCATTGTTATAAATGACAATCGACAAACAAGCAGAAACATTAGTCATATCAAAGCATTATATTCACAAAGCTGAGTGTTGGTGATGCCAGCCTTGCTTAACTTGCCATTACCGCACAGCAAGCCAATTAGGGACTGACGGAGCCAAACAACCACATCCCCAAAAATATTCTGAGGTGCTCTTTAATGGTAATTTATTCCATTTCTTTTAACACTCCATTTAAAAACCCGTAAAAATCCCAATTCATAGATAAATTTAGACCCATTGTCCAAGTATCCATCATGAGTAAAGTAAATCGGTCAGTCTTCTGTCCATTCAGTCCTGGTGAGTCTGTCCCAGTCCTGGTGTGGCCCACGGGCGACAGACAGTGCCCAGTCATTGTGCAGTGGCATTGTCTCCATTACACGTCAGTGCGGAAGCTGCTGTGTCCATTTCACACCAGCTGTACAGAGGCAGCCTGGAGGTAACCCTGCAGGTACTGGAGGGCCTCAGCGTTCAGGCTGGTGCTCAACATAGAGGGGACCTGCCATGGGGGGAGAACAGGAGAGATTCACTCATCTACAGTCGTGGTCAAAAGTTTTGAGAATGACACAAGTATTGGTCTTCACAAAGTTCGCTGCTTCAGTATTATGATATATTTTTGTCAGATGTTACTATGGTATACTGAAGTATAATAACAAGCATTCCATAAGTGTCAAAGGCTTTTATTGACAATTACATTACATTTATGCAAAGAGTCAATATTTGCAGTGTTGACCCTTCTTTTTCAAGATCTCTGCAATTCGCCCTGGCATGCTGTCAATTAACTTCTGGGCCACATCCTGACTGATGGCAGCCCATTCTTGCATAATCAATGCTTGGAGTTTGTCAGAATTTGTGGGTTTTTGTTTGTCCAGCCGCGTCTTGAGGATCGGCCACAAGTTCTCAATGGGATTAAGGTCTGGGGAGTTTCCTGGCCATGGACCCAAATTGTCAATGTTTTGTTCCCCGAGCCACTTAGTTATCACTTTTGCCTTATGGCAAGGTGCTCCAGCATGCTGGAAAAGGCATTGGTCGTCACCAAACTGTTCTTGGATGGTTGGGAGAAGTTGCTATCGGAGGATGTGTTGTTACCATTCTTTATGCATGGATGTGTTCTTAGGCAAAATTGTGAGTGAGCCCACTCCCTTGGCTGAGAAGCAATCCCCACACATGAATGGTCTCAGGATGATTTACTGTTGGCATGACACAGGACTGATGGTAGCGCTCACCTTTTCTTCTCCGGACAAGGTGTTTTCCGGATGCCCCAAACAATTGGAAAGGGGATTCATCAGAGAAAATGACTTTACCCCAGTCCTCAGCAGTCCAATCCCTGTACCTTTTGCAGAATATCAGTCTGTCCCTGATTTTTTCCTGGAGAGAAGTGGCTTCTTTGCTGCCCTTCTTGACACCAGGCCATCCTCCAAAAGTCTTCGCCTCACTGTGCGTGCAGATGCACTCACACCTGCCTGCTGCCATTCCTGAGCAAGCTCTGCACTGGTGGTGCTCGATCCCGCAGCTGAATCAACTTTAGGAGACGGTCCTGGCGCTTGCTGAACTTTCTTGGGCGCCCTGACGCCTTCTTCACAACAATTGAACCTCTCTCCTTGAAGTTCTTGATGATCCGATAAATGGTTGATTTAGGTACGATTTACTAGCAGCAATATCTTGCCTGTGAAGCCCTGTTTGTGCAAAGCAATGATGACGGCACGTGCTTCCTTGCAGGTAACCATGGTTAACAGAGGAAGAACAATGATTTCAAGCACCACCCTCCTTTTAAAGCTTCCAGTCTGTTATTCTAACTCAATCAGCATGACAGAGTGATCTCCAGCCTTGTCCTCGTCAACACTCTCACCTGTGTTAACGAGAGAATCACGGACAAGATGGCAGCTGGTCCTTTTGTGGCAGGGCTCAAATGCAGTGGACATTTTTTGCGGGAGGATTAAGTTAATTTTCATGGCAAAGAGGGACTTTGCAATTAATTGCAATTCATCTGATCACTCTTCATGACATTCTGGAGTATATGCAAATTGCCATCATCAAAACTGAGGCAGCAGACTTTGTGAAAATTAGTATTTGTTTCATTCTCAAAACGTTTGACCACGACTGTATACTACTCACAAAATAAACAACTCTTTGCCGTCTAAGCAGCTGCCTCTGGAGCACATACAGTGGGGGAAAAAAGTATTTAGTCAGCCACCAATTGTGCAAGTTCTACCACTTAAAAAGATGAGAGGCCTGTAATTTTCATCATGGGTACACGTCAACTATGAAAGACAAAATGAGGGAAAAAAATCCTGAAAATCACATTGTAGGATTTTTTATGAATTTATTTGCAAATTATGGTGGAAAATAAATATTTGGTCAATAACAAGTTTCTCAATACTTTGTTATATACCCTTTGTTGGCAATGACACAGGTCAAACGTTTTCTGTAAGTCTTCACAAGGTTCACACACACTGTTGCTGGTATTTTGGCCCATTCCTCCACGCAGATCTCCTCTAGAGCAGTGATGTTTTGGGGCTGTCGCTGGGCAACACAGACTTTCAACTCCCTCCAAATATTTTCTATGGGGTTGAGATCTGGAGACTGGCTAGGCCACTCCAGGACCTTGAAATGCTTCTTACGAAGCCACTCCTTCGTTGCCCGGGCGGTGTGTTTGTCATGCTGAAAGACCCAGCCACGTTTCATCTTCAATGCCCTTGCTGATGGAAGGAGGTTTTCACTCAAAATCTCACGATACATGGCCCCATTCATTCTTTCCTTTACACGGATCAGTCGTCCTGGTCCCTTTGCAGAAAAACAGCCCCAAAGCATGATGGTTCCACCCCCATGCTTCACAGTAGGTATGGTGTTCTTTGGATGCAACTCAGCATTCTTTGTCCTCCAAACACGACGGAGTTGAGTTTTTACCAAAAAGTTATATTTTGGTTTCATCTGACCATATGACATTCTCCCAATCCTCTTCTGGATCATCCAAATGCACTCTAGCAAACTTCAGACGGGCCTGGACATGTACTGGCTTAAGCAGGGGGACACATCTGGCACTGCAGGATTTGAGTCCCTGGCGGCGTAGTGTGTTACTGATGGTAGGCTTTGTTACTTTGGTCCCAGCTCTCTGCAGGTCATTCACTAGGTCCCCCCGTGTGGTTCTGGGATTTTTGCTCACCGTTCTTGTGATCATTTTGACCCCACGGGGTGAGATCTTGCATGGAGCCTCAGATCGAGGGAGATTATCAGTGGTCTTGTATGTCTTCCATTTCCTAATAATTGCTCCCACAGTTGATTTCTTCAAACCAAGCTGCTTACCTATTGCAGATTCAGTCTTCCCAGCCTGGTGCAGGTCTACAATTTTGTTTCTGGTGTCCTTTGACAGCTCTTTGGTCTTGGCCATAGTGGAGTTTGGAGTGTGACTGTTTGAGGTTGTGGACAGGTGTCTTTTATACTGATAACAAGTTCAAACAGGTGCCATTAATACAGGTAACGAGTGGAGGACAGAGGAGCCTCTTAAATAAGTTGTTACAGGTCTGTGAGAGCCAGAAATCTTGCTTGTTTGTAGGTGACCAAATACTTATTTTCCACCATAATTTGCAAATAAATTCATAAAAAATCCTACAATGTGATTTTCTGGATTTGTTTTTCTCAATTTGTCTGTCATAGTTGACGTGTACCTATGATGAAAATTACAGGCCTCTCTCATCTTTTTAAGTGGGAGAACTTTGCACAATTGGTGGCTGACTAAATACTTTTTTCCCCCACTGTATACAATGTACCGCTGCCAGCATGGGTTCAAATCCGACCCACTGCTCTTTCAGCACTCTCACGTCTACCTTTCACCTCTATCTAATAAACATACAAAATATTTACGAAAATATAAAAAAAGAACATTCATTCATTGGCAATCTAGGAGCCAAAATGTTGTACACTTAGTTTTCACCTCACTGCTTTTCCTGGGGCCGTACACCGTCTATGCTGCGCTAGAGCACCTTAGGCGCTCTACTGGGTGGCTGGCTGAGTCGGCTGGGACTTTACTTTCATAAGTAAGTCTTGTCCGAGACAGAATGGACCATAGGACAGGAGAGAATAAACCAAGGACAGGAGCCCATCTCCTGTATCTATAGCGTGAGGCAGCTTGTTGTACAAGTACACCCCTTTGACAGAACACTAGTGTGTCGCAGGGCCTCACCCCCAAACCATCTCCTTCATTTTTTTTGTATTTGGTATGACTTGACTGGGTATCGAACCCCAAACCTTCCAATCCCAGAGCAGACACTAACCACAAGGCCACTGAGTTGGTGTTTAACTTTTATACCATTTTGTTTTGAACTCCGCTTAAAACCAACTGACTCATATGAAGCGAGTAAAAGATTGGAACGCAAGGTGGATGTGCTATCTCTTGGAGCCTTGCTGAATAGATGTTCCTGCTATAAGGACTAATTTAGCCAATGCCTCTAAATATAACCTAGTATTAGTGCATTTCAATATATCAACTTACCCGTCCAGGACAGGCAGTGGAGAGCTTGTGGAGAGACTGAGCTAGCAGGATCTTGGGGTTGCTGACAGCATCTCCGATGGGGTCGTGCTCCTTCTTCCCAGCAAAGGCCAGCTGGGAGAAAGCCGTCTGGTAACCAGGCGTGTCCTCAATGTCAATGAAGTGCTCGTCGTCAGGAATGCTGTCATCCTCTGGTAGCTCAAACAGACCAATCAGGGCCTGGAGCAGGGGGGTCCTAAAAAATAAACAATTTAGCAGACCATTAATTTACTAGAACCACTGAAAAGCGCGATAATACTCCAGGACTATTTCTCACCAGAGTTTGGTGTACTCTGTGTCCATCATTGCAGGGCACTCAGTGAGGATCTTGGTGATGCCCACGGCACAGATCTTCTTCTCCACTGGGCCAGACACCTTCTGCACCTCTGGAATGACTATCTTCTCCAGCACCATGCCAAACATCCTACAAGAGAGGAGACACAGTACTGAGAATACCTTTCCGCCTGGCTAATAGGTTAATTAAGGACTATGATTAAACTTGCAGGCTCATCCTTTCACACTCACACAGTTGAAGTCGGAAGTTTACATACACCTTAGCCAAATACATTTAAACTCAGTTTTTCACAATTCCTGACATTTAATCCTAGTAAAAATTCCCTGTCTCAGTTAGGATCACCACTTTATTTTAAGAATGTGAAATGTCAGAATAATAGTAGAGTGATTTATTTTAGCTTTTATTTCTTTCATCACATTCCCAGTGGGTCAGAAGTTTACATACACTCAATTAGTATTTGGTAGCATTTCACTTAAATAGTTTAACTTGGGTCAAACGTTTCGGGTAGCCTTCCACAATAAGTTGGGTGAATTTTGGCCCATCCTGACAGAGCTGGTGTAACTGAGTCAGGTTTGTAGGCCTCCTTGCTCGCACACACTTTTTCAGTTCTGCCCACAAATATATATATTTTTTGTCATTTAGCAGACGCTCTTATCCAGAGCAACTTACAGGAGCAATTAGGGTTAAGTGCCTTGCTCAAGGGCACAGACAGATTTTTCACCTAGTCGGCAAATGTTCTATAGGATTGAGGTCAGGGCTTTGTGATGGCCACTCCAATACCTTGGCTTTGTTGTCCTTAAGCCATTTTGCCACAACTTTGGAAGTATGCTTGAGGTCATTGTCCATTTGGAAGACCCATTTGCGACCAAGCTTTAACTTCCTGACTAATGTCTTGAGATGTTGCTTCAATATATCCACATAATTTTCCTTCCTCGTGATGTCATCTATTTTGTGAAGTGCACCAGTCCCTCCTGCAGCAAAGCACCCCCACAGCATGATGCTGCCACCCCGTGCGTCACGGTTGGGATGGTGTTCTTCGGCTTGCAAGCATCCCCCTTTTTCCTCCAAACATAACGATGGTCATTATGGCCAAACAGTTCTATTTTTGTTTCATCAGACCAGAGGACATTTCTCAAAAAAGTACAATCTTTGTCCCCATGTGCAGATGCAAACCGTAGTCTGGCTTTTTTATGGCAGTTTTGGAGCAGTGGCTTCTTCCTTGCTGAGCGGCCTATCAGGGTATGTCGATATAGGACTCGTTTTACTGTGGATATAGATACTTTTGTACCTGTTTCCTCCAACATCTTCACAAGGTCCTTTGCTGTTGTTCTGGGATTGATTTGCACTTTTTCCAAGCTGTTTAAAGGCACAGTCAACTTAGTGTATGTAAACTTCTGACCCACTGGAATTGTGATACAGTGAATTATAAGTGAAATAATATGTCTGTAAACAATTGTTGGAAAAATTACTTGTGTCATGCACAAAGTAGATGTCCTAACCGACTTGCAAAAACTATAGTTTGTTAACAAGAAATTTGTGGAGTGGTTGAAAAATGAGAATTTAATGACTCCAACCTAAGTGTATGTAAACTCCTGACTTAAACTGTACATATACACACATATACATTACACACATACAGTAAAGCATGTAGAGGTCTGTACTTTTTATCATAGGTACACTTCAACTGTGAGAGACAGAATCTAAAACAAAAATCCAGAAAATCACATTGTATGATTTTGAAGTAATTAATTTGCATTTTATTGCATGACATAAGGCAGGGTTCTTCAATTCCGGTCCTGGAGGGCCGAAACACTTCTGTTTTTTATTTCTATCTGGTAGTTATTGCACTCACCTGGTGTCCCAGGTCTGAATTAGCCCCTGATTAGAAGGAGAGGATGAAAAACAGAGGTGTTTCGGCCCTCCAGGACCGGAATTGAAGAACCCTGACATAAGTATTTGATACATCAGAAAAGCAGAACTTAATATTTGGTACAGAAACCTTTGTTTGCAATTACAGAGATCATCCGTTTCCTGTAGGTCTTGACCAGGTTTGCACACACTGCAGCATGGATTTTGGCCCACTCCTCCATACAGACCTTCCCAGATCCTTCAGGTTTCGGGGCTGTCGCTGGGCAATACGTACTTTCAGCTCCCTCCAAAGATTTTCTATTGGGTTCAGGTCTGGAGACTGGCTAGGCCACTCCAGGACCTTGAGATGCTTCTTACGGAGCCACTCCTTAGTTGCCCTGGCTGTGTGTTTCGGGTCGTTGTCATGCTGGAAGACCCAGCCACGACCCATCTTCAATGCTCTTACTGAGGGAAGGAGGTTGTTGGCCAAGATCTCACGATACGTGGCCCCATCCATCCTTCCCTCAATACGGTGCAGTCACCCTGTCCCCTTTGCAGAAAAGCATCCCCAAAGAATGATGTTTCCACCTCCATGCTTCACGGTTGGGATGGTGTTCTTGGGGTTGTACTCATCCTTCTTCTTCCTCCAAACACGGCGAGTGGAGTTTAGACCAAAAAGCTCTATTTATGTCTCATCAGACCACATGACCTTCTCCCATTCCTCCTCTGGATCATCCAGATGGTCATTGGCAAACTTCAGACGGGCCTGGACATGCGCTGGCTTGAGCAGGGGGACCTTGCGTGCGCTGCAGGATTTTAATCCATGACGGCGTAGTGTGTTACTAATGGTTTTCTTTGAGACTGTGGTCCCAGCTCACTTCAGGTCATTGACCAGGTACTGCCGTGTAGTTCTGGGCTGATCCCTCACCTTCCTCATGATCATTGATGCCCCACGAGGTGAGATCTTACATGGAGCCCCAGACTGAGGGTGATTGACCGTCATCTTGAACTTCTTCCATTTTCTAATAATTGCGCCAACAGTTGTTGCCTTCTCACCAAGCTGCTTGCCTATTGTCCTGTAGCCCATCCCAGCCTTGTGCAGGTCTACAATTTTATCCCTGATTTCCTTACACAGCTCTCTGGTCTTGGCCATTGTGGAGAGGTTGGAGTCTGTTTGATTGAGTGTGTGGACAGGTGTCTTTTATACAGGTAACAAGTTCAAACAGGTGCAGTTAATACAGGTAATGAGTGGAGAACAGGAGGGCTTCTTAAAGAAAAACTAACAGGTCTGTGAGAGCCGGAATTCTTTCTGGTTGGTAGGTGATCAAATACTTATTTCATGCAATAAAATGCAAATTAATTACTTAAAAATTATTAAATGTGATTTTCTGGATTTTTGTTTTAGATTCCGTCTCTCACAGTTGAAGTGCACCTATGATAAAAATTACAGACCTTTACATGCTTTGTAAGTAGGAAAACCTGCAAAATCGTCAGTGTATCAAATACTTGTTCTCCCCACTGTGTGTGTATATACACACTGCTCAAAAAAATAAAGGGAACACTAAAATAACACATCCTAGGTCTGAATGAAATAAATAATCTTATTAAATACTTTTTTCTTTACATAGTTGAATGTGCTGACAACAAAATCACACACAAATTATCAATGGAAATCAAATTTATCAACCCATGGAGGTCTGGATTTGGAGTCACCCTCAAAATTAAAGTGGAAAACCACACTACAGGCTGATCCAACTTTGATGTAATGTCCTTAAAACAAGTCAAAATGAGGCTCAGTAGTGTGTGTGGCCTCCACGTGCTTGTATGACCTCCCTACAACGCCTGGGCATGCTCCTGATGAGGTGGCGGATGGTCTCCTGAGGGATCTCCTCCCAGACCTGGACTAAAGCATTCGCCAACTCCTGGACAGTCTGTGGTGCAACGTGGCGTTGGTGGATGGAGCGAGACATGATGTCCCAGATGTGCTCAATTGGATTCAGGTCTGGGGAACGGGCGGGCCAGTCCATAGCATCAATGCCTTCCTCTTGCAGGAACTGCTGACACACTCCAGCCACATGAGGTCTAGCATTAGGAGGAACCCAGGGCCAACCGCACCAGCATATGGTCTCACAAGGGGGTCTGAGGATCTCATCTCGGTACCTAATGGCAGTCAGGCTACCTCTGGCGAGCACATGGAGGGCTGTGCGGCCCCCCAAAGAAATGCCACCCCACACCATGACTGACCCACCGCCAAACCGGTCATGCTGGAGGATGTTGCAGGCAGCAGAACGTTCTCCACGGCGTCTCCAGACTCTGTCACGTCTGTCACATGTGCTCAGTGTGAACCTGCTTTCATCTGTGACGAGCACAGGGCGCCAGTGGCGAATTTGCCAATCTTGGTGTTCTCTGGCAAATGCCAAACGTCCTGCATGGTGTTGGGCTGTAAGCACAACCCCCACCTGTGGACGTCGGGCCCTCATACCACCCTCATGGAGTCTGTTTCTGACCGTTTGAGCAGACACATGCACATTTGTGGCCTGCTGGAGGTCATTTTGCAGGGCTCTGGCAGTGCTCCTCCTGCTCCTCCTTGCACAAAAGGCGGAGGTAGCAGTCCTGCTGCTGGGTTGATGCCCTCCTACGGCCTCCTCCACGTCTCCTGATGTACTGGCCTGTCTCCAGGTAGCGTATCCATGCTCTGGACACTACGCTGACAGACACAGCAAACCTTCTTGCCACAGCTCGCATTGACGTGCCATCCTGGATGAGCTGCACTACCTGAGCCACTTGTGTGGGTTGTAGACTCCGTCTCATGCTACCACTAGAGTGAAAGCACCGCCAGTATTCAAATGTGACCAAAACATCAGCCAGGAAGCATAGGAACTGAGAAGTGGTCTGTGGTCACCACCTGCAAAACCAGTCCTTTATTGGGGGTGTCTTGCTAATTGCCTATAATTTCCACCTGTTGTCTATTCCATTTGCACAACAGCATGTTAAATTTATTGTCAATCAGTGTTGCTTCCTAAGTGGACAGTTTGATTTCACAGAAGTGTGATTGACTTGGAATTATATTGTGTTGTTTATTTGTTCCCTATATTTTTTTGAGCAGTATACACACACACACACACACACACACACACACACACACACACACACTCAAAAGTTTGGGGTCACTTCGAAATGGCTTTTCTTTCGAAAACAAGGACATTTTTTGTCCATTAAAATAACATCAAATTGATCAGAAACACAGTGTAGGCTGATTTTTAATGGAATCTACATAGGCGTACAGATGCCCATTATCAGCAACCATCAGTCCTGTGTTCCAATGGCACGTTGTGTTTGCTAATCCAAGTTTATCATTTTAGAAAGGCTAATTGATCATTAGAAAACCCTTTTGCAATTATGTTAGCACAGCTGAAAACTGTTGTGCTGATTAAAGAAGCAATAAAACTGGCCTTCTTGAGACTAGTTGAGTATCTGGAGCATCAGCAATTGTGGGTTTGATTACAGGCTCAAAATGGCTAGAAACAAATAACTTTCTTCTGAAACTCGTCATATTCTTGACTGAGAAATGAAGCCTATTCCATGAAAGAAATTGCCAAGAAACTGAAGATCTCGTACAACGCTGTGTCCTACTCCCTTCACAGAACAGCACAAACTGGCTCTAACCAGAATAAAAAGAGGAGTGGGAGGCCCCGGTGCACAACTGAACAAGAGGACAAATACATTAGTGTCTAGTTTGAGAAACAGGCGCCTCACAGGTCCTCAACTGGCAGCTTCATTAAATAGTACCCGCAAAACACCAGTCTCAACGTCAACAGTGAAGAGGCGACTCTGGGATGCTGACCTTCTAGGTAGAGTTGCAAAGAAAAAGCCATCTCTCAGACTGCCCATCTTAATCTTTTATTTTTATTGCCCAGTCTGAGATATGGCTTTTTCTTTGCAACTCTGCCTAGAAGGTCATCTCTGCCTAGCCCTCACCCTCCGATCCAACAGGTCCCAGACGTGCTCAATGGGATTGAGATCTGGGCTCTTTGCTGGTCATGGCAGAACACTGACATTACGGTCTTGCAGGAAATCAAGCACATAATGAGCAGTATGGCTGGTGGCATTGTCATGCTGGAGGGTCATGTCAGGATGAGCCTGCAGGAAGTGTACCAAGAGGGAGGAGGATGTCTTCCCTGTAACGCACAGCATTGAGATTGCCTGCAATGACAACAAGCGCAGCCCGATGATGCTGTGACACACCGCCCCAGACCATGATAGACCCTCCACCTCCAAATCGATACCGCTCCAGAGTACAGGCCTTGGTGTAACGCTCATTCCTTCAACGATAAACGCGAATCCAACCATCATCCCTGGTGAGACAAAACCGCGACTCGTCATTGAAGAACACTTTTTGCTAGTCCTGTCTGGTGCAGCGACGGGGGGTTTGTGCTGTTGTGGAAAATAATCCCTATACTTTGATTTTTAATAAAGATCTTTCAGAGTTTTTGTAGAATCAAGAATGACTATTACAATTTTAATAAAGCCAGGCTAATCTGCAGATTAAGGCCCCCTCTCTCTCGCTCTTCCCTAGCTATATAGTCTCCTTCACACATACCCTAGCTTAAAATCCCTCTCTTCAGTTTCCCGCTCCGCCCACTTCCTTTGTCTATGATGGCGGCTAAATTCGACTTTCATTCAGTTCAGAATCAATAGTAATACAATCAATCCCTCATCTTGCAAAAACACTCATGTTTAGTTCAAACACTGTTCAACCCCGCCTCTCCCGGGCTTGACCTGAAGACTGATTGTTGAACATGACAGGTCCATACTTAAATCTTACAAACATACACAAACCCCACCCCATCCTGCTGTAATCAATCAAGAAGATAGCCAAGGAGAGACAAAGGTTTAGCCTGAACTCTGTTCAACCCTGGCCACTTACTCCACTTTGTTTGAGGAGAGAAGCAAAAGGCCACAGTCTGCTTCCAGTCACTGATAACGTAGGACAGCCATGGATTTAAGTAAGAGCGAGTAATTTGACCCTAGGTCAGATTCCCACTTTACCCACACAGTAAAATGACCCAATTAAGTTCCTGGCCCAGCAACAAAGAATTCTAACTATGTTCATGATTACCCCAGTTTTATCTCATAGTCCATTAAAAAACATCCATCAGTGCCCATAGGCGACGTTTTTGCCGGTGATGTCTAGTGAGGACCTGGCTTACAACAGGCCTACAAGCCCTCAGTTCAGCCTCTCTGAGCATATTGCGGACAGTCTGAGCACTGATGGAGGGATTGTGCGTTCCTGGTGTAACTCGGGCAGTTGTTGTTGCCATCCTGTACATGTCCCACAGGTGTGATGTTCGGATGTACCGATCCTGTGCAGGTGTTATTACACGTGGTCTGCCACTGCAAGGATGATCAGCGTCCGTCCGGTCTCCCTGTAGCGCTGTCTTAGGCGTCTCACAGTAAGGATATTGCAATTTATTTCCCTGGCCAAATATGCAGTCCTCATGCCTCCTTGCGGCATGCCTAAGGCACGTTCATGCAGATGAGCAGGGACGCTGGGCATCTTTCTGTTGGTGTTTTTCAGAGTCAGTAGAAAGGCCTCTTTAGTGTACTAAGTTTCCATTCCTGTGACCTTAATTGCCTACCGTCTGTAAGATGTTAGTGTCTTAACGACCATTCCACAGGTGCATGTTCCACACATACATATAATATATACACACACACACACACACACGTGTATGTATACATACACATATTTATACACACACATATATACACACACACATAAATATATACACATACGTGTGTATATATACACACACGTATATATGTATATATATGTACAGTGAGGGGAAAAAAGTATTTGATCCCCTGCTGATTTTGTACGTTTGCCCACTGACAAAGACATGATCAGTCTATAATTTTAATGGTAGGTTTATTTGAACAGTGAGAGACAGAATAACAACAAAATAATCCAGAAAAACGCATGTCAAAAATGTTATAAATTGATTTGCATTTTAATGAGGGAAATAAGTATTTGACCCCTCTGCAAAACATGACTTAGTACTTGGTGGCAAAACCCTTGTTAGCAATCACAGAGGTCAGACGTTTCTTGTAGTTTGCCACCAGGTTTGCACACATCTCAGGAGAGATTTTGTCCCACTCCTCTTTGCAGATCTTCTCCAAGTCATTAAGGTTTCGAGGCTGACGTTTGGCAAGTCGAACCTTCAGCTCCCTCCACAGATGTCTATGGGATTAAGGTCTGGAGACTGGCTAGGCCACTCCAGGACCTTAATGTGCTTCTTCTTGAGCCACTCCTTTGTTGCCTTGGCCGTGTGTTTTGGGTCATTGTCATGCTGGAATACCCATCCACGACCCATTTTCAATGCCCTGGCTGAGGGAAGGAGGTTCTCACCCAAGATCTGACGGTACATGGCCCCGTCCATCGTCCCTTTGATGCGGTGAAGTTGTCCTGTCCCCTTAGCAGAAAAACACCCCCTTAGCATAATGTTTCCACCTCCATGTTTGACGGTGGGGATGGTGTTTTTGGGGTCATAGGCAGCATTCCTCCTCCTCCAAACACGGCGAGTTGAGTTGATGCCAAAGAGCTCCATTTTGGTCTCATCTGAC
Organism: Coregonus clupeaformis; assembly: GCF_020615455.1. Taxonomy (NCBI): domain Eukaryota; kingdom Metazoa; phylum Chordata; class Actinopteri; order Salmoniformes; family Salmonidae; genus Coregonus; species Coregonus clupeaformis. Next base: position 35,933,504 of record NC_059203.1, on the reverse strand, counting down.
CACAACACTTTCACCCAGATCTCCTCTGAATCATTCAGATGTTCATTGGCAAACTTCAGACGGGCATGTATATGTGCTTTCTTGAGCAGGGGGACCATACGGGATTACGGTCCTTCACGGCGTAGTGTGTTGCCAATTGTTTTCTTGGTGACTATGGTCCCAGCTGCCTTGAGATCATTGACAAGATCCTCCCGTGTAGTTCTGGGCTGATTCCTCACCGTTTTCATGATCATTGCAACTCCGCGAGGTGAGATCTTGCATGGAGCCCCAGGCCGAGGGAGATTGACAGTTATTTTGTGTTTCTTCCATTTGCGAATAATCGCACCAACTGTTGTCACCTTCTCACCAAGCTGCTTGGTGATGGTCTTGTAGCCCATTCCAGCCTTGTGTAGGTCTACAATCTTGTCCCTGACATCCTTGGAGAACTCTTTGGTCTTGGCCATGGGGCAGAGTTTGGAATCTGATTGATTGCTTCTGTGGACAAGTGTCTTTTATACAGGTAACAAGCTGAGATTAGGAGCACTCCCTTTAAGAGTGTGCTCCTAATCTCAGCTCGTTACCTGTATAAAAGACACCTGGGAGCCAGAAATCTTTCTGATTGAGAGGGGTTCAAATACTTATTTCCCTCATTAAAATGCAAATCAATTTATAACATTTTTGACATGCGTTTGTCTGGATATTTTTGTTGTTATTCTGTCTCTCACTGTTCAAATAAACCTACCAATAAAATTATAGACTGATCATTTCTTTGTCAGTGGGCAAAATCAGCAGGGGATCAAATACTTTTTTCCCCTCACTGTATATATACACATATATACATTTGTGTGTGTGTGTAATATATATTACACACACACACACACACAGTTCAAGTCGTTTTTCAACCACTCCACAAATTTCTTGTTAACAAACTATAGTTTTGGCAAGTCGGTTAGGACATCACTTTGTGCATGACACAAGTAATTTTTCCAACAATTGTTTACAGACAGATTATTTCACTGTATCACAATTCCAGTGGGTCAGAAGTTCACATACACTAAGTTGACTGTGTCTTTAAACAGCTTGGGAAATTCCAGAAAATGATTGGAGGTGTACCTACGGATGTATTTCAAGGCCTACCTTCAACTTCAGTGCCTCTTTGCTTGACATTGTGGGAATATCAAAAGAAATCAGCCAAAACAGAAAAAAAAATGGTAGACCTCCACAAGTCTGGTTCATCCTTGGGAGCAATTTCCAAACGCCTGAAGGTACCACGTTCATCTGTACAAACAATAGTACTCAAGTAAAAACACCATGGGACCACGAAGCTGTCATACCGCTAAGGAAGGAGACGCGTTCTGTCTCCTAGAGATTAACGTACTTTGTTGCGAAAAGTGCAAATCAATCCCAGAACAACAGCAAAGGACCTTGTGAAGATGCTGGAGGAAACAGGTACAAAAGTATCTATATCCACAGTAAAACGAGTCCTATATCGACATAACCTGAAAGGCCGCTCAGCAAGGAAGAAGCAACTGCTCCAAAACCACCATAAAAAAGCCAGACTACGGTTTGCAACTGCACATGGGGAAAAAAGATCATACTTTTTGGAGAAATGTCCTCTGGTCTGATGAAACAAAAATAAAACTGTTTGGCCATAATGACCATCATTACGTTTGGAGGAAATAGGGGGATGCTTGCAAGCTGAAGAACACCATCCCAACCGTGAAGCACGGGGGTGGCAGCATCATACTGTGGGGGTGCTTTGCTGCAGGAGGGACTGGTGCACTTCACAAAATAGATGGCATCATGAGGAAGGAAAATTATGTGGATATAATGAAGCAACATCTCAAGACATCAGTCAGGAAGTTAAAGCTTGGTCGCAAATGGGTCTTCCAAATGGACAATGACCCCAAGCATACTTCCAAAGTTGTGACAAAATGGCTTAAGGACAACAAAGTCAAGGTATTGGAGTGGCCATCACAAAGCCCTGACCTCAATCCTATAGAACATTTGTGGGCAGAACTGAAAAAGCGTGTGCGAGCAAGGAGGCCTACAAACCTGACTCAGTTACACCAGCTCTGTCAGGAGGAATGGGCCAAAATTCACCCAACTTATTGTGGGAAGCTTGTGGAAGGCTACCCGAAACGTTTGACCCAAGTTAAACAATTTAAAGGCAATGCTACCAAATACTAATTGGGTGTATGTAAACTTCTGACCCACTGGGAATGTGATGAAAGAAATAAAAGCTGAAATAAATCATTCTCTCTACTATTATTCTGACATTTCACATTCTTAAAATAAAGTGGTGATCCTAACTGACCTAAGACATGGAATTTTTACTAGGATTAAATGTCAGGAATTGTGAAAAACTGAGTTTAAATGTATATGGGTAAGGTGTACGTAAATTTCTGACTTCAACTGTATATATATATATATTATACACACACACACACACACACACACACACACACCCCTACACACTACCGTTCAAAAGTTCAGGGTCACTTAGAAATTAACCTTGTTTTCCCATGAAAACATACATGAAATGAGTTTGAATAGGAAATACAGCAAAATGCATAGGAAATGTAGTCATTGACAAGGTTAGAAATAATGATTTTTAATTGAAATAATAATTGTCCTTCAAACTTTGCTTTTGTAAAGAATCCTCCATTTGCTGCAATTACAGCCTTGCAGACCTTTGGCATTCTAGTTGTCAATTTGTTGAGGTAATCTGAAGAGATTTCACCCCATGCTTCATGAATCACCTCCCACAAGTTGGATTGGCTTGATGGGCACTTCTTAAGTACCATACGGTCAAGCTGCTCCCACAACAGCTCAATAGGGTTGAGATCCGGTGACTGTGCTGGCCACTCCATTATAGACAGAATACCAGCTGTCTGCTTCTTCCCTAAATAGTTATTGCATAGTTTGAAGTCATTGTCCTGTTGTAGGAGGAAATTGGCTCCAATCAAGCACCGTCCACAGGGTATGGCATGGCGTGGCAAAATGGAGTGATAGCCTTCCTTCTTCAAGATCCCTTTTACCCTGTACAAATCTCCCACTTTACCACCACCAAAGCACCCCCAGACCATCACATTGCCTCCACCATGCTTGACAGATGACATCAAGCACTCCACATCTTTTCATTTGGTCTGCGTCTCACAAATGTTATTATTTGTGATCTGAACACCTCAAACTTCGATTAGTCTATCCATAACACTTTTTTTCCAATCTTCCTCTGTCCAGTGTCTGTGTTCTTTTGCCCATCTTAATCTTTTATTTTTATTGGCAAGTCTGAGACACAGATTTTTCTTTGCAACTGTCTAGAAGGTCAGCATCCCGGAGTCGCCTCTTCACTGTTGACGTTGAGACTGGTGTTTTGCGGGTACTATTTAATGAAGCTGCCAGTTGAGGACCTGTGAGGCGTCTGTTTCTCAAACTAGACACTAACTATTTGTCCTCTTGCTCAGTTGTGCACAGGGGCCTCCCACTCCTCTTTCTACTCTGGTTAGAGCTAGTTTGCGCTGTTCTGTGAAGGGAGTAGTACACAGCGTTGTACGAGATCTTCAGTTTCTTGGCAATTTCTCGCATGGAATAGCCTTCATTTCTCAAAACAAGAAAACTGACAAGTTTCAGAAGCAAGTTATTTGTTTCTGGACATTTTGATTCTGTAATCGAACCCACAATTGCTGATGTGCCAGATTCTCAAGGCGGCCCGTTTTATTGCTTCTTTAAATCAGCACAACAGTTTTCAGCTGTGCTAACAATTGCAAAAGGGTTTTCTAATGATTAATTAGCCTTTTAAAATGATAAACTTGGATTAGCAAACACAATGTGCCATTGGAACACAGGACTGATGGTTGCTGATAATGAGCCTCTGTACACCTATGTAGATATTCCATTAAAAATCAGCCGTTTCCAGCTACAATAGCCATTTACAACAATGTCTACAATGTATTTCTGATCAATTTGATCTTTTTTAAATGGACAAAAAATTATTTTATTTTGAAAACATACAGATATACATACACACACACATACATACAGTGGGGAGAACAAGTATTTGATACACTGCCGATTTCGCAGGTTTTCCTACTTACAAAGCATGTAGAGGTCTGTAATTTTTTATCATAGGTACACTTCAACTGTAAGAGATGGAATCTACAACAAAAATCCAGAAAATCACATTGTATGATTTTTAAGTAATTAATTTGCATTTTATTGCATGACATAAGTATTTGATACATCAGAAAAGTAGAACTTAATATTTGGTACAGAAACCTTTGTTTGCAATTACAGAGATCATACTTGGTTTGAAGAAATCAACTGTGGGAGCAATTATTAGGAAATGGAAGACATCCAAGACCACTGATAATCTCCCTCGATCTGGGGCTCCACGCAAGATCTCACCCCGTGGGGTCAAAATGACCACAAGAACGGTGAGCAAAAATCCCAGAACCACACGGGGGGACCTGGTGAATGACCTGCAGAGAACTGGGACCACAGTCTAACAAAGCCTACCATCAGTAACACACTACGCCGTCATGGATTCAAATCCTGCAGCGCACAGACGTGTCCCCCTGCTTAAGCCAGCACATGTCCAGGCCCGTCTGAAGTTTGCCGAGTGCCATTTGGATGATCCAGAAGAGGATTGGGAGAATGTCATATGGTCTGATGAGACCAAAATATAGCTTTTTGGTCAAAACTCCACTCGCCGTGTTTGGAGGACAAAGAATGACGAGTTGCATCCACAAGAAAACCATACCAACCGTGAAACATGGGGGTGGAAACATCATGCTTTGGGGCTTTTTTTCTGCAAAGGGACCAGGACGACTGATCCGTGTAAAGGAAAGAATAAATGGGGCCATGTATCGTGAGATTTTGAGTGAAAACCTCCTTCCATCAGCAAGGGCATTGAAGATGAAACGTGGCTGGGTCTTTCAGCATGACAATGATCCCAAACACACTGCCCGGGCAACGAAGGAGTGGCTTCGTAAGAAGCATTTCAAGGTCCTGGAGTGGCCTAGCCAGTCTCCAGATCTCAACCCCATAGAAAATCTTTGGAGGGAGTTGAAAGTCTGTGTTGCCCAGCGACAGCCCCAAAACATCACTGCTCTAGAGGAGATCTGCATGGAGGAATGGGCCAAAATACCAGCAACAGTGTGTGAAAACCTTGTGAAGACTTACAGAAAACGTTTGACCTGTGTCATTGCCAACAAAGGGTATATAACAAAGTATTGAGAAACTTTTGTTATTGACCAAATACTTATTTTCCACCATAATTTGCAAATAAATTCATTAAAAATCCTACAATGTGATTTTCTGGATTTTTTTTCTAATTTTGTCTGTCATAGTTGACGTGTACCTATGATGAAAATTACAGGCCTCACTCATCTTTTTAAGTGGGAGAACTTGCACAATTGGTGGCTGACTAAATACTTTTTTCCCCCACTGTATGTATATATGTATGTATGTATGTATGTATGTATGTATGTCGAAAAAATAAAGGGAACACTTAAACAACACAATGTAACTCCAAGTCAATCACACTTCTGTGAAATCAAACTGTCCACTTAGGAAGCAACACTGATTGACAAATTTCACATGCTGTTGTGCAAATGGAATAGACAACAGGTGGAAATTATAGGCAATTAGCAAGACACCCCTAATAAAGGACTGGTTTTGCAGGTGGTGACCACAGACCACTTCTCAGTTCCTATGCTTCCTGGCTGATGTTTTGGTCACTTTTGAATGCTGGCGGTGCATTCACTCTTTCTGCAAGGAGGAGCACTGCAAAATGACCTCCAGCAGGCCACAAATGTGCATGTGTCTGCTCAAACGGTCAGAAACAGACTCCATGAGGGTGGTATGAGGGCCCGACGTCCACATGTGGGGGTTGTGCTTACAGCCCAACACCATGCAGGACGTTTGGCATTTGCCAGAGAACACCAAGATTGGCAAATTCGCCACTGGCGCCCTGTGCTCTTCACAGATGAAAGCAGGTTCACACTGAGCACATGTGACAGACGTGACAGAGTCTGGAGACGCCGTGGAGAACGTTCTGCTGCCTGCAACATCCTCCAGCATGACCGGTTTGGCGGTGGGTCAGTCATGGTGTGGGGTGGCATTTCTTTGGGGGGCCGCACAGACCTCCATGTGCTCGCCAGAGGTAGCCTGACTGCCATTAGGTACCGAGATGAGATCCTCAGACCCCTTGTGAGACCATATGCTGGTGCGGTTGGCCCTGGGTTCCTCCCTAATGCTAGACCTCATGTGGCTGGAGTGTGTCAGCAGTTCCTGCAAGAGGAAGGCATTGATGCTATGGACTGGCCCGCCCGTTCCCCAGACCTGAATCCAATTGAGCACATCTGGGACATCATGTCTCGCTCCATCCACCAACGCCACGTTGCACCACAGACTGTCCAGGAGTTGGCGGATGCTTTAGTCCAGGTCTGGGAGGAGATCCCTCAGGAGACCATCCGCCACCTCATCAGGAGCATGCCCAGGCGTTGTAGGGAGGTCATACAGGCACGTGGAGGCCACACACACTACTGAGCCTCATTTTGACTTGTTTTAAGGACATTACATCAAAGTTGGATCAGCCTGTAGTGTGGTTTTCCACTTTAATTTTGAGGGTGACTCCAAATCCAGACCTCCATGGGTTGATACATTTGATTTCCATTGATAATTTGTGTGTGATTTTGTTGTCAGCACATTCAACTATGTAAAGAAAAAAGTATTTAATGAGATTATTTATTTCATTCAGATCTAGGATGTGTTATTTTAGTGTTCCCTTAATTTTTTTGAGCAGTGTATATATCTGAAAGTGTGGGTATTCAGTAAGATGTTATGGTTGGCCTTTAAAAACAAAAGGGAAAACTGATTGACTTGTGTTCAGCGAGCAGATCAATGCAAGTAGGTCATCTGCACACAGCTTTATGGCTACACTAATGAACATATCGATGATGGAAAAGACAACAAACATGTCATAGTCTCATTTAATCTGACAAGAGACACTTACTTTGGCTGTATGCTGTCAAAAATCTCCTGCAGAGCAATGGCTCCATACTTGACACCATACAGATTGATAAACACCATGAAACCTATGGAAAAGAGGGCCTTTGAAAATGTGCAGCATTGAGGAGAGATCAGAGCCATACTGAGTTTGTTCTAAAACTAGGCTAATACAACCAGACACATTTGTTGTGATAGCATGACAAAGACCAAGAGGATGTGGGTTCAGTTTCAAATGGTACTTTTAAAAAAATAATGTCAACATTAGTTTTAAGCTGTACTCACTCTTGATGAACTTGGTCGTTTTGGAGCTCTGCAGTCTCTGGAAGAGCAGAATGAAGATCTGTTTCCTGTACTGAACAATGGACTCCCTGAGAGAGAGAGAGAGAGAATGAGCGCTAGGGAGACAACTCATGATACAACTGCCATGTCAATTACATACAAAGTCGACACAATACAGTGAGGATACAGTTATCAGATAGACAGGTGGAGGTGGTTGACTCACGTGGGCATGTGCTCTATGATGCTGTTCATCAGGTAGAAACCTTGGTGGTCATTGGCCTTGGAGGCAATGAGCTTCTGGAAGACTCCTAGCAGACCAGGCTGAACAGGGAGAGCAGTTTAACGTCAGATTATCACAACTAACCAATTGCATGCCTCAGTTAAACTAAAATGGGTAGGTTACAGAATATTATGTAAAGTAAGAGTCCTCTTATTACAGTAAAAGTCCCCTTACCACCAACATGCCCCCAGATGTTACTCACTATTTTGTCAGCGGCAGAGCTGGCTATGGTGGCAGCCCCCTTCTCCAGGTAGGCCTGAAGCAGGCGCACCAGAGGAGGGATGTTGCCAGTGCGTTCCCACAGCACGGGCTGCAGCAGGTGGGGGAACAGGGCCATGTAGGAGTTGGGGATGGAGCTGGTGTGGATCTCCAGCAGCAGAGACATCACTTGGAACACGTAGGGCACAAACTCTGCAACAACAGGAAGGGGGAAAGTTGATGTAAGAAGGGCAATGTGTAGTTTGCCAACATTTGAGCTCGTCAACAAGCTTGCATACATGCAATTCAGAGGATGGCTCCACAACCCCTTCAGAAGAGGTGATGTTGTAATGCTTGTTTTAACCTTGTTTCAACCTGGAAGCACCCCACTTCCTGTTGAACGAGGGAGAGCTCGGTTTGTTGTTTTGGAAAGTTTTGAAAGTCTATTGAAAAAGTTTGGTTAGCTACCTTTTGAGTTTGGATCCCGAAACACGTTTGGCATCAGTTGCTGGGACCCGTTTGGCGTAGTAGCTAGCCTAGCTGCCTGTCAAGCTAGCAGGGTTATCTTGAGGGCTTGAACGCAGCCCGTGGCTGGGACCGCAGATTGTCCCAGGCTTGTGGCTGTCTAGTTCCCCGCTGTTTTCAAGCTTCCCTGCGACCTGCCCTGTCTGGAACTGCGAGGAGTAACAGCATAACCTACGTTGCTACCATGACAAAGACCAAAGCCGGCGGGAGTATCGTTGAGGACAGTGTTGTCTATCACAAGTGAATGATTTTTTTTTAACGAACAAAAATAGTTCTACAAGCAGTTGTTACAAGAAAATAGCTTCAAGTGTTTTGTCCAAATACTGGTGGAGTCAACTAATAAAAGAACGGACCTGACCAGAGAGGTCCAGGACCTGAAGAACAGTTTGCAGTTCTCCCAGGGTCAGTTTGATTAGTTTAAACAAAAGAACAGCAAGATGAAACTCATTGAGAGGACATCAGTTCTGTATGTGAATCCATGATAACAATGATGGAGAAATCAGATTCTCGAGGGACAATTAAGGCGGAACATTGCTGTGGACGGAATTGCAGAATCTCGACGAGACCTGGACGGAGTCTGACGAAAAAGTGAGGGAAATGATCTCGGAGAAAGTGAAGATGGACCACAGGAAGATTGAGGTGGAGTGTGCCCACAGGACTGGAAAACCCACCACCGGCCAGGTGACAGGAACAAGGTAGCTGTTCTGGAAAGAGCCAAGAACTTGAGGAACGTACAGTATAATCTTCCTCAATGAGGACTATCCTCAAGCTGTGTGCCAGAAAAGGAAATAACTTATCCCAGCCATGAAAGCTGCCAGAGCATGTGGGGACATTGTTTACATCTGCTATGACTGGTTCATTGTCCACACGCCCTCCCAAAGGCCTGGAAGGGATGAGAGAGCCAAGCCTCTCATCTCTTACACACTATAATAGATCATACAAAAGATTTTGCTGTGACTCTTGGATGTTAAAAATATTTGTTGGTCTGATGTGATTAATAAGGAGCATCCAGATGCTGCACGTGATGAATTTATGAAATTGCTTCTTCCAATTATTGATAAACATGCACCTGTTAAGAAACTGACTACTCCATGGATTGATGAGGAATTGAAAAACTGTATGGTTGAAAGAGATTGGGCAAAAGGAGTGGATAATAAGTCTGGCTGCACATCTGACTGGCTGGCTTACTGCAAATTGAGAAATGATGTGACTAAACTGAACAAAAAAAAACAAAAAAACTGTATTATGAAGCCACGATCAATGATATAAAGAATGATGGGAAAAAAACTTGAGTACTTTAAATGAAATTATAGGCAGAAATTCAACTCAAATCAGATGGCTTATTCATCACAAAACCATTTGATGTTGCCAATTATTTTAATGGTTACTTCATTGGGAAAGTGGGCAAACTTAGGCAGGAAATGCCAACAACGAACAGTGAGCCATCATACTTATGCATAAAAAAACTAATAATGAAAGAAAAGCATTTGAATTTTGTAAAGTTAGTGTGGGAGAGGTGGAAAAATTATTGTTATCGATCAATAATGACAAACCTCCTGGCATTGACAGCTTAGATGAAAAACACCTGAGGATGGCCACTCTTACCTATAGCCACACCTATCGGTCATATCTTTAATCTGAGCCTAGAGGAAAGTCTTTGTCCTCAGGCCTGGAGGTAAAGCGGCCTTTACTGGTTCTAACAGCAGATCTATCAACTTGCTGCCAGCTCTTAGCAAACTGTTGGAAAAGATGGTGTTTGACCAAATCCAATGTTCATTTGTTTACAGAGATATAGCAACAGACTTTTAGCATGCTTATAGAGAAGGGCACTCAACATGTACTGCACTGACAAATTACTGATGATTGGTTGAAGGAAATTGATAAGATTGTGGTAGCTGTAATGTTAGATTTCAGTGAAGCCTTTGATATTATTGACCATAACCGGTTGAGAAAACATATGCGGTATGGCTTTTCAACCGCTGCCATATCGTGGATTCAGAGCTATCTATCTAATAGAACTCAAAGGGTTTTCTTTAATGGAAGCTTCTCTAATGTCAAACATGTCAAGTGTGGTGTACCGCAGGGCAGCTCTCTAGGCCCTCTACTCATTTCTATTTTTACCAATGACCTGCCTCTGGCATTAAAGAAGGCATGCGTGTCCATGTATTCTGATGATTCAACCATATACGCATCAGCAACCACAACTAATGAAGTCACTGAAACCCTTAAATAGTTGCAGTCTTTTCAAATAGGTGGCCAGTAATAAAATGGTCCTGAACATCTCTAAAACTAAGAACATTGTATTTGGTACAAATCATTCCCTAAGTTGTAGACCTCAGCTGAATGTGGTAATGAATTGTGTGGCTGTTGAACAAGTTGAGGAGAATAAATTACTTGGTGTTACCTTAGATTGTAAACTGTCATGGTCAAAACATATAGATTCAATGTTTGTAAAGATGGGGAGAGGTCTGTACGTAATAAAGATATGCTCTGCTTTTTTAACAACACAATGCAAGTCCTGCAGGCTCTAGTTTTATCTTATCTTGATTATTGTCCAGTCATATGGTCAAGTGCTGCAAAGAAAGACCTAGTTACCATACCTGGTTTCAAAAAACAAATATAGCAACACCTCAAGGCACAACACCTCTCCCCCATGTGACCTACTTGTGTGTATGTACTGACATACATATGTAACTGATAGATGCACACACACACTACATGTCAATGTTTTGAAATGTATGTACATTTTAAAGTATTTTGTCTGTAATGTATTTTTCGTTATGTGTCGGACCCCAGTAAGACTAGCTGTCGCCATTGGCATCGGCTAACTGGGATCCTAATAAATCAAAATCAAGGACATTCACCTTCCACTCACTTTCCTAGGCCTGTTCTAGTAAGATGGGCATATTATGCTTAACAAGGACTGCTGTAACCTGCTGCTTTCTAGGATAAAGCCACATACCCTGTACGTCATTCTGTAGGATCTCAGTGAAGACTGGGAAAAGGGCCTCCTCGAAGCTGCCCACAGTGGTTGGGTTGGCCTTGCAGGTGATCCGGATAGACAGGCACAGGGACTCAAACAGGTAGTGGTTAAAGTGAGGCTTGCTGGGGTTCTGAAATAAATAATGATACAGGTAAATACAGCTGCCACTTGGCCACAATGCAAGTCAGCTCATGTGTGTATGTATCCACCGCAGCACAGACAAGGGATGAGGGTGTGACCTACCTTGCTGACCAGAAGGAGCTTGTGAGTGAGCTGGCCAATCAGTGTGGGGATGTAAGGAACAATGGCCTCCTGCAGGAGGGAAAAACTGCGCATGATGGCTGGAAGAGAATGAAGGAGATGTCAGGGTAGGAAACAAGGATCAGTACACTCTAAAAAAAACATTGGCCACAAAACCTTAAGAAAGTGACGAGGTCCTCCGCAACCTCATGTCTCCACAAAAGGATAGTTATCCTAGGGTAGTTATACTATCCGCAAAAGGATAGTTAATCATTAAAGCCATATAAGTTATTAGCAGAGTAGTTAACCCTCAAACTCCCGTACCTTTCATGATATATTCGTTCTCTGAGGAGCCAGGCAGAGCCAGGGCTTTGAACAGGTTGTTGAGCAGCTGTTCCGTGAAGGGAGCCATCTCTGTAGGAGTGATACTGAAACAAATTGTGTGGTGTTGGATAAGATTAAGTCTATAGTTGATTATCTTTATGTAGCTGGGTTACTACTCACAGTGTGGAGTTGTTGGGGCCCCTCATGGTAAAGAGTCTCTCCAGGGCATGGGCAGCGTAGGTGTGCTCCACTGTGCTCTCTGCCTGCAGGTGGGCCACCAGCAGAGGGACAGCCTGCAGCAGCTGCTCTTTGGGCAGCTGGAAGGCAAGAGGGGACAAAGGAGGACTGGTTATTCACAGGCCCCTCTAAGTGTTGACTTCAACCCTTAGTAAATGGGCTGAACTCATGACAGTGAATTTTCAAAGAAAAACCCTAAAAACAAAATCAAACCTGACTCCTGAAGATCATGACGTATTTGATGGCATCAGCCTTCAACACTGGAAACTCATTGACTAGAATAGAACAGAGTAAACATGTTTGATAAAAGTACAGATATAAAGCAATCCACAGCTGTGATCATGAATTCATTAATCATTTGTTTATCAGTTAAACTTTGTATTTACCATTTTGGGATTTGAGGTCTGTGAGAATGTGGTTCACAAAGAATTCTGTGAGGTTCACCAACTCGTTAGCTTGCGTGATACCATGCTTAAAAAGACACACATTTTACATGACTCAATGTCAGTTGCTCAATGTCTACTGCAATAATTTTTATAATCCAGCAATGTTACACACACCCAAATACGAAAGGAATTATCACCATACCTTTGCTGTCTGGGCTTTAGAGGCCAGAGATGTGACCAGGTAGATGGCAGCGTCTTTGTGCTTCCAGTTTACGCCTGGGTTCTTGGCATACTCCCCAAGCATGGAGTTCACATAGCCAGAGAAGATGGCTGTGACCGGGCCCTCAAAGAACTTACACAGGCCTCTCACCAAGTCACAGGCAGCCCTGCGCCGAGTGTCTATGTCTGCAGGGAGGACACAGAACAGAGGGGTCAACAACCGTATGCTTAAACAATCCTCCAGCTCAATTTGTCTCATTGATGAGTTTAAAATGGTTAGGTTATTACCTGATCCTTCAAGATCTCTTCGGATGTATTCTTCAGAGTTATCTTCAAAGGCCTCCTCATCAGCACCTGGAACCAGAGAAATCTATGCATCGGTATCAGAGACCATTTTGCAGATCGCTGCCGTTAAAGTACAATGGCAGAGCAGAAACAATATGGTCATGTACCCATTCATCCCCAAGATACCATTTCAGTCTCGACTCACTTCTGAACTCCATGTTGGGCACAATGACCTTCTCACAGATGCTGGTGAGTGTGTTCTGGTCCTCAAACAGATGCTTGTAGTGGGGCCTTTCACACACAGATGCCAGAAACTGAATAGCATTGCTCACAAGCTATGTCACAAACCAAAAAGGAGCAAAGGTGTTAGCAGGCGGTCCACATGATCTATTGATAAGGTACATTAATTTATCATCAGCAGTCTCACCAGGTCATACTTGACCTCCTGGCCAGTGGAGACCAGCAGGTTCCAGATAGCGGTGACAAACCGAGGCAGGTAAGGCTGGAACTCTTCATCGTACTTCTGGGCGTAAAGAGCAGCGTTGTCACAGATCTGAGATTTTAGCAGCTCCAGAAGACCTGCCTCCTCTTCATCCTGTTGGGTGGAAAATACAAGATTATCAAAGGTTGAATCAACTGATGCATTAACAACTTGACCATCTTACAGTGAAAGTGCTTATAAAATCACCAAGTCCACCCACATCTGTTTGTAGTAGCTTGTTATCCAAGGTCAACAAGTTATGGAAATTAGACATCCAGGTCTCCATGTTGTCCTCAAAAAACTCAGGAAGGTCCTGTGAAAGCAGAGAAAGATGGAAGAATAAGATTACTTTCTACTCCAGTGAAAAAGCAGCACATTAAAATGCAGCATGTCCTTGTGGGCATGAAGCAGATCATAGGTAGGTGGGGGGCGCACCTGGAAGTTGAGACTGTAGAAGAGCTTTGAAATCAGAGTAAGGGACGAGAAGAGGATCTTCAAAGCGTTGATGTCCATCGCATGGGTCTGACACAGCTCAATGGTGGCCTGACAGAAACAATAGACATGAATAGCAGGTCCTACAAACTAAAAGCAAGCGATGGGCAGCACCAATTTCAAGAACTATGTTGTTTTTACTTGAAATACATTTAAATTGTTAGAGTTGATTAACTCTGTAAACAATAACCTTGAAGAGTTCAGTCAGCGGATTCGCAAACGTGTCCAACACCAGTTTAATCTCCAGCCACAGCTCGTTCGACTTAAACTCATGTCGATACCTGGGTAAACAGATGATCAGTGTGAACATCTTTAAAAACTAACCACAAAGACATAATTCACTATGACACCTATCATTAGAGGACCAAGTGTTATGCCCATGGTGGTTTACCTCTTGAAAAGTGAGTGTGCGGTTCGGAGCACTCCGTTGATGATGTGGAAGTCTCCGCTCTGGAAGCGGGTCACCATCTCTGTCAAGAGGTCCGGCCACTTCATAGGGAAGTCCTCTCTGCCGATGATGCTGATGGCATCACTCAACTGTAGAAGAACAGTAAACACTACAGTAAAACTAATCCATCTCTACAAATCGCCCTTTTTTATTGTGTACAGGGATTATCCTAAAGGATTGTGAACTCATGTAGATGGATTCCAAGAACCTCCTATGAAAGTACTTCAAACCAGCACCAGCTCACTGACTGATGTACAGTAGACGAGCAGGTAACAGGTATTGCCTCTTGTGCAGACATACCTGTTTCTGAATCTGTTCAGGGCTGCTCAACATCAAATTTACAATGTTGGCCTTGATAGTGGTTCGGTCGGGATCTGAGATTTTGTTTGGTTCATCTTCAATCTGAAAGCAACATTAGGATACAAAGTAAGACGTGTCATGCCAACGTTGGGCCAACAATACTTGCACAACTCATAACACTTTGATTTGTTTAAATATTCAGGCAACCACTAACTTACTATGCGCCAGTTCCTCTTGATGTAGTTTTTGAAGGTGACAGCTGCACACACACGGATCACGTTGTCTTGGGATTTCTCCAACAATGTAAGCAGCAATATTGGGTAGTTATGGTTCCCTTCAACTGACTCAAGAAACTTTTCAGCTGGAATAAATTAGGGAAATAAGAACATTCCAGTCAAGCACTGGGAAATTGTACATAATGCCCAAAGTATGTACATTTATACTATGACTGATCAGTGCATGAGTGTTTTAAATGAAGATGCATTCTACTCTGAGCTCCCATACCTGGACGTCTGACGGATGGATCCGGGTCCAGAGTTTTGCGCATAAATTCTGTGAGGGTCTGAAGGTTTCCATCATTCAGCTCCATGGTGCCCTAGAAAGATAGTCATAATAATTACATTAGACATAGTAGTTGTGGTCTCAACTAGCTGATTACTAACCTACCTCTTTAAGGAATACCTAGAATAGTATAAAAGTAATCCTTCTACCCCACCTCCCCCACTGGCTATCATAAGTTAAATGCACCAATTTGTAAGTCGCTCTGGATAAGAGCATCTGCTAAATGACGTAAATGACTAGATACAACTTTTATTTAGACACATGCACAGGGTCGCAGATGTAGTTGCAGTGTACAGTGGAATACTTAACCTCTGAGCTCCAACAGTGCAGGTGTGAATGATTGTCTTAGCTACAAGCAGATGAGGAAAAGTTATATTTAGAAAATGATACAGCTGCTGATTGTCATTCATAATGACTGGTCATTATAAATGACTGGGCATTATGAATAATTAGAAAGCTACCCACTTTCTAATTATGCGCAGTAACTTCACACCTACCCACTAATATTTCACAGCACGATGAAGACAACTGAGGCAAAGATAGTTATATTCAGCCAATCAATTTATGAGTAGGTCAAGCGAGCTAGACTTGCATCCTCTTTGTGCTCCAATGGAATTCGTTATTTTCCAGAGGTCAGACACTTTACCTAATCACAGTAAATCTGGGGCGGGACTTGGGGCTGCAGTTAGCCACTAGCTAGCAATGTTAGCATGGTACTCTGGCATGGTGATGATGCTCATTCAAAATACTTAACTTTCACTAGTTTAGAACAACTGTAGGATAGGTTGCATACATCTAAAACTATCCAACACTAGTTTCAATGACATAAACGTAGCTACTGAGTAGTGTAACTGAATGACTGCGCAAGTTAGCTAAGTAACTAGCTACCAAACTAGCTAACTAGTAGCAGGCTAAGGTAGCCATGGCTGTCTGGTAGGCCAGCAGTACTAGCCATGGCATGGCTGTCATTCAGGCTAACTTAGAACATCTTCTTGCGCGTTAGTATCTCATTTGTGTGTTAAATTTGGGCGAATTAGCTAATTAGGCCAGACAGCCTTTCCTGTCAAAAAACATTTTTATAAACCTATTCTGTACAGTGTACTCGCAACGCAGTGTGGCACTGTTCCAAATATTTTTTTATAACTCTGCCCTCTTTTTTTTTTATTGCAACAATAATAATAATATTACACATCAATACAGGGACATTCCTGTGAATAGTCACCCCTCATTCATTGTATTTCACAGATAGTACAATGAATGAGGGGTGAGTACTATCTGTGAAATACAATGAATAAGGGGTGAGTACTATCTGTGAATGTTCTGCAAGAAACTAGCTAGCCATTTAGCTCGCTTGCTAATGCTAGTTAGCTACTTAACTTCTTAGCTAGTAGCTAAATTATCCACGATGGGCAGATTAGAAATGGCCACCGCAGTTTTCCATCTTTCTACAAACCAGCCAACAATGTACATTAATATGTATAATTTGATAGAGCGATGAGATTACAAAGAGTTCGCATACCTTCTCTTGCCTTTTGTTGTCTCAACCGGCGTGTGTGCTGTGATTCGCTGCTGCCTGACTAGCTGGCTTTCAAAAATCTCAAACCACTGCGCCGTCTGTGTACTGGGCGTGCGCAAAAGAAGTTTGGAAAACCACGCTAGACACGCCCCTGCGCACTTGAAAAGAAGTGGATGGCATTGGCCATGTTATTGATTGATCAAGTGTGTTCACCGAGTCATTGGGCTTGTTCGACATTGCAGGCGAATGCCTACTGACTGATCTACAAATCACCTTCCATCATAAATAACTAGCCAACTCATTATCATTTGTAGGTCAGTCACTCAATTTACCCAAGATACATTATGGTTTTGACTTCATAGTCATGTCATGGAAGACCAAGGCTGCGTTTAGACAGGCAGCTGAATTCTGATCTTTTTCTCACTACCAGCTGAATTCTGATATTTTTCTCACTAATTGGTCTTTTGGCCAGTCACATCAGATCTTTTTCAGCGCTGATCTGATTGGTTCAAAGAAGTGAAAAAATATCAGAATTGGCTAAACCAGTCTAATAGAACAACTTAAAGAAGAAACAAAGTTTGTTGGTTCCTCTTCTCTTTTCTTGTCTTGTGCCTTGGAGTCAGGGCATGGGTTCCCACTGCCCACTAGAATGTCCCATATTGCAGCACACAGATACTAAATTAGCAGTCAAGAACAAGTCCCTTCTCTGCATTTTTTATGAAAACGTTTATCCATCACAGAGAAACATTCAATACAATAATGCACTTGTTAGAACAATTAAAATGCAAACACAAAACAGCTTGAACAGAGTAAGCAAGCTAATTTAACCATTCTACAAACGAATGCCCACTTTAACATGACAACATTTACACATTTTCTAATGAGCCTAAAAAACCCTTTCCTGTCTGACAGTGTATGGAGCAGTGGCTCAGATATCCTACAGGTTGTATGTCTGGCGGATGTTCAGTGTGTCGCGCAGCATCAGGTCTCGCAGACGCCACTGCCATTGTGGAATGGGCGCCCTTGCTCTTCAGCCAATGGGACGGCAGCCGGCTCTCCTGCTCTTTGGTCTGCCGCACATCTTTCTTTCGAGCTGCTTAAACACGCCCACATACACAACACATACATAGTACATACACAAGGTTCTTGGGAAATAGTACATACTGTACATTCATGATACACTTTGCAGGTGAAGACAAATTATACTACTGTCTGTATGTTTTTTCTGTTATTCAAGGTCATTTACTGATACACCAATCACTGAAATATCGTATAAGTGATTTGTAGATGTGGTGTAAATCACTTTCTTTCAGTGATGAGAGCTCACCTGAGAGAGTTTGATCCCACTTGTTGATGGTGGAGGACTCTGCATTATGTCCCTCAATGTACTTCAGGTATGCATCGGAGTGGAGCAGGCACCTGGGCTTGGGTGGCGGGGCTACAAATATGGGTGTTGAGGGCTGCTGGAAGGCAGGCTGGCCCTGTCCTGGGTAGGGCCGCGGGGCCTGCTGCCCAGGACCAATCATTTTAAAAAAGCGTCAAGGGCCTCTACTCATTCTCAAATACAGATGTGAGTAATAAAATAACAAGCATTTACAGTCTGTGCTTTTCTAAAATACATTGTATAGAAGTGTAGATTACCTGGGTTCCGTAGGCTCCAGGAGCACCAGTGTTGACACCTGTAGTGAAGGCATTAACATAAACAGTAACAGAGTGCTCCATGCCACAGCTGTCCAATAGGGTCTGGCTGCAGCAGACACCTTCTCACGTCACAGACACTGTGAGATACGAGCTAAGACAGGATGTTGAATGGTGCCAGAGAAGATTGTGTGTTACCGCAAAGGCGCAAACATAAATTACATTTAAAATTATAAGATAGATACTATCCTAGCTAGTGTGTACTAGCTAGCTGCACAAGCAACAGTGGTTAACATAACACAGTGGACCAGAGCTAGTGCGCCAAATGGTACACTACATGACCAAAAGTATGTGGGCACCTGCTCGTCGAACATCTCATTCCAAAATCATGGGCATTAATATGGAGTTGGTTTCCCCTTTGCTGCTATAACAGACTCCACTCTTCTGGGAAGGCTTTCCACTAGATGTTGGAACATTGCTGCAGGGACTTGTTTCCATTCAGCCACAAGAGCATTAGTGAGGTCGGGCACTGATGTTGGGAGATTAGGCCTGGTTCACAGTCGGCGTTCCAATTCATCCCAAAGGTGTTCGATGGGGTTAAGGTCAGGGCTCTATGCAGGCCAGTCAAGTTCTTCCACACTGATCTCGACAAACCATTTCTGTATGGACCTCACTTTGTGCACGGGGGCACTGTAATGCTGAAACAGGAACGGCCTTCCCCAAACTTTTAACACAAATTTGGAAGCACAGAATCGTCTAGAATGCCACTGTATGCTGTAATATTAAGCTCTCCCTTCACTGGAACTAAGGGGCCTAAACAATAAAAACAACCCCAGACCATTATTCCTCCTCCACCAAACTTTACAGTTGGCACTATGCATTCAGGCAGGTAGCGTTCTCCTGGCATCCGCCAAACCCAGATTTGTCCGTCGGACTGCCAGATCGTGAAGTGTGATTCATCACTCCAGAGAACGCGTTTCCACTGCTCCAGAGTCCAATGGTGGCGAGCTTTACACCACTCCAGCCGACGCTTGGCATTGCGCATGGTGATTTTAGGCTTGTGTGCAGCTGCTCGGCCATGGAAACCCATTTCATGAAGCTCCCGTCGAACAGTTCTTATGCTGACGTTGCTTCCAGAGGCAATTTGGAACTCGGTAGTGAGTGTTGCAACCGAGGACAGATGATTTTTACCCGCTACGCGCTTCAGCACTCGCCGGTCCCGTTCTGTGAGCTTGTGTGGCCTACCACTTCGCGGCTGAGCCGTTGTTGCTCCTACACATTTCCACTTCACGATAACAGCACTTACAGTTGACCGGGGCAGCTCTAGCAGGGCAGAAATTTGATGAACTGACTTGTTGAAAAGGTGGCATCTTATGACGGTGCCACATTGGAAGTCACTGAGCTCTTCAGTGAGGCCATTCTACTGCCAATGTTGGTATATGGAGATTTCATGGCTGTGTGCTCGATTTTATACACCTGTCAGCAACAGGTGTGGCTGAAATAGCCAAATCCACTAATTTGAAGTGGTGTCCACATACTTTTGTATATATAGTTTATGTGCGTAGCACTCTGACGCCCTGGAACAAAGCTATTGACTCATGCGATATACAAGACCAAAAACGTCTGCAGGTTGTGCGCCACATACCATTTGAGACCCAAAAATACCATCTGAGATGCATGAGCTTTGAGGTTCACAGACCACGCAGCGTCAGCGCGCACAATCTGTAGCTGGATGCTTCTCCAGCTGTAAGCAGCTAGCTATCTTGGATTGTGTTGTCGAATACTGACTTTACTACTGCTCTTTTAATTTAGAGAAAGACCAATTTGGGCCATTAAACCCTCTCAGCAACAATCTACATTGAAGGTTCAGGTACTTCAGAGAACTATGTTTCCAGAAACATTGTATTTCCAATATCAATTAGCAATGCATGACCCTGTTGATGAATCCCTCAGCTACTGAGTATCAGCTGTTGACTGGTTAGTCACTACTGGACAACAGCCTATGTTACAGGTAGCCCCTCCAGTGAGTTAGAGTTGCAGACAGGAAGCAACTACAGGGGTGTGGCGGGGAGGGTGGCTGTGAAAGTGCTCTTACCCGGGTATGGCATGCCAAGGAACCCGGAGATACCTGTCATCAGGCGATGATGGGGCAAGAAAGGCAACCTCATGTAATGTGGTGGCATGCCAGTCATACTAAACATGCCATCAACTGGGCCCTGCAGCATTATTGTGTGGCATATATGTACCCATCATGCCTTTGGGGAGGAGGAGGAGGGTATAGCAACACAACAGATACATGCATCAGTGGTACATGCAACTACAACTAGCTGGCAGAGGTCATGCACTAGCTAAATGACTAAACATCAATCTAGAGTTAAGATATTTGATATTCCATAATCAGACATTCATACACATGCAATTAATTCACAAATCACAAGCACTACTTGAAAAAGACTGATGCTAGAAAGATGCAGTGAAACTGGTCAACTTTTTAATAAAAAGTTGAAGTAGTGTATAATTGAAAAGAGGGGATAGCACAGTACTACAATAAAATAGTAGCCAAGGGTGGAGTGATGAGAAAATTAAAAAGGGCTCATCATTCTAGCAGTTCAGCTTTTATTGCAACTCCAAGTGGGGTTGGGGGTGCAAGACGGGGGGTGCATCCCCGACAGTGAGGGGTTACCTGACACAGGCATCATGCTGGGATAAAGCATCCCTATGGGGGTTGGGGGAGGCACCACCCCCATCAGCACTCCTACTGGGCTACCTGCTCTAGGGAAAGCCAGCTGCTGGGCCACCCTCTCCCGCTCCTGCTGCTCGGCCACTTTGGCTGCTCACTCTGCAAACACACATACTAATAAAACTTTTTGCAAGGGAATTGGCAGAGACACTACTGCAAGGGGGATTGAAAAAACGACCAGTCATTTTTAGAAACCTGAAAAAGTCCCTTCTAAGTACATTTGTAAGATCTCTTACCCTCATACTCAGCTTTCTTGGGAGACTCCAGGTTCCTCCACTCGGTGCCAACCAGACGGCTGAGCTCCCCGAAGGAGAAGTCTGGGTGCTGGGCCTTGATGACCGCACGCATCTCACTGCTGAACAGGATGTAGCCACTCATGTTGATCTTCCTCTTGGAGCCCTCATTCTTGGACATCACCTTCATGGACTTGGGAGTGGACTGCAGTCAAGTAAGGGAGAGTATGTCATGTGATCTCTATACTGTCATTGCTATACACACCCCCAACTGGATGGCTAAGAGGGCTTTTTCATGAATCTCACCCTGAACATGCTAATCATTTTCTTTCAATCAGGATGCATGCGATTCATTTGACACATCTAAACTAGGGTGGACGATCCTTACCTTCACAACATCACCACACATTTTCCCAGTGTATGTTGGTGCTCTGACCTGTGGAGGGGTGTAAGGCATGTCCATGTCGCTGCCTGCCATGGGGCTCTGGAGCTGGGGTATGGAGGTGTCTCCCAGCTCCCCATCATCCTCCCCCAGGTCCTCCAACTCCTCGTCTGTCATGTCAGCAAACTTGGCCTCCAGCACCGCAATCTTCCCGTCCAGCAGAGGGGACGGCTCCTTCTGGGGCACGATCAGCTTCCTGTACGGGACACATGTGGAGTAGACTGGGTGCAGTTACACCTGCGTGTTTGTGACTGACTCATAACTCACCCATTCAGGGTCACTCAATTCTGCTTTATTGCGTTGTGGAATGTTTTCTTACTTTTGCTGAGTATGCCACAGTATCTTGAGGCATGTAAAGGTCAAACCACTCACCTGAAGTAATAGATCTCGTCCTCCACCCGCCTTCCCAGAGATGGAGAAGCGCTTCAGGCCCTTGAACTTCTTCATCTGTTTGTCACTCTTGATGTAGCGACTCTCACACAGCAGAATGTCCTCCTCAGGCACTTCAGTGGGCCGGCACATAAGGTACTCCTTGAAGGAGGACACTGCACACTTCCCTGTGGAACAAGTGAACAGAGAGAGATATATAAGCATGGCACATGTT
Source organism: Coregonus clupeaformis (assembly GCF_020615455.1). Classification (NCBI taxonomy): domain Eukaryota; kingdom Metazoa; phylum Chordata; class Actinopteri; order Salmoniformes; family Salmonidae; genus Coregonus; species Coregonus clupeaformis. The sequence continues at coordinate 35,911,100 of NC_059203.1, read as the reverse complement.
CGGTGAAATACAATCAACTCATGCACTTAAACTTGGATGTTCCTCTTATCAACATTTGAAAATAACATAGCATAGCATCAACATTATAATACTGTCTGTCAAAAGGGGACACTGTAGGGGCAGAGAGAGTACCTATGATACAGGTCATGGGGCAAGACTCCTCCAAGTTGCTAAGGAACACTTAGACAAAAATAAAACTCACTTTATTTTAAATACACAACATAAATAATAATTATATTTCAAGCAATATCCTATTCTGGGAAATGTGTCTGTACAGTTGTATTTACCATACCTGCCCACTCGGTGGCGCACTAGTCCATGTGAGCGAATATAGACGCAGTCTCCCACTTTTAGCCAGGTGTCGTTGTAGTAGAGCTGCTCATAGTACTGGCAGCCTGGCTCTCCATTGGTCATGTCCAGGGTTACATCCTCCCTCCCCTACACATACATACGCAGTCAGGATGTCTTTGTTAAATCCAATTGAATCTAATTCTTATTGCACATTATTTTCCAACCACTCACCTTATCCACAATAGTGTCCGCGGCTTTGCCCTCTTCTTGTATCTCTGCAGGCTTCTCTTCTTCTTGCTTAGGGGCGAACATGGATGCAAAATGGACTACAGGCAACGGTACGTCCCAAGGGACAAACTTAACGGAGCTCAGCGGCATGATCCACATCTTGATGATAGAAGAGAGCATGCTGTCCCCATCCATGCTGTCCCCCTCCCTCCTCAATGGCTCCTTTTCTTCAGCTAGGACAAGACACACACACACACACCAATTACAACTAGCTTCTCTTCCTCCCACACGTTCATGAATACAAACTAGCACCTCTTACTCTCCCCATCTCATTATCTCTCTCCAACATTTCTCCCAAACATAAAAGCCATCATGGTTTGGCAGCTCCAATATTTAATATTCTGTCTATTTATAAGTAGAACAAGCAACTATCCACAAAACAATTGATTGCAACTGAGTAGACCTAATCAATGTTTAACACCAGAGAGACCAGATTACCTAAGCAGCAGTATCATCTCATTGTAAGTTAAATACTCCAGTAACGTTACACCTAATAATTAGCATAGGATACTTTACAGTCATACAGATACTGATACACAACTATAGCAGAGCTTGAACTTCAGTTCCAGCATTGGCAGCTCATACACACACTGACCTGCTGAATGTGCTGGAGTTTCAGCACACACTTATAAATGGAGGAGTGAGGCACATTGTAGCGCTTGGCGTTCTCAAACATCAGAGTGAGGTCTGCGTCTAGCTGCTCAACACTCATACTCGTTGTTCTTCATCTTGTTCCTGTGTGTGGGGAATTAAGGGCTCTCATTGGGAAGGGATGGGATAGAAACACACTGTACAGCTCATGCCATGTTATGCCACACAAAACATACAGCAGCTGATTTAGGATAATTATGAGGCCTGAATAAAACTTGACATAGGCTATTAAATGGACCATCTTGGAGCCCAGATGACATAAATCACACTTGCATGAATTTGTTTCAAATAACCCTTTTATGTAGAACAACTTCTCAATCTGCCATTTATTGAGCAGATACTGTCCTTCCACTGGTTGGCCTACCTAATCTGGTGCAGGGAGATGGGCTGGCTGATCTGCTGGTAGTAGTCTGGGTAGTCCTTCCTGGCAGCTGGAGGAAAGGCTCGGAGATGAGCTGTCCCTGGCTGTTCCTTCCACCCTGCAGAGCCTCGTACATCTGGAAGATTGGGGTACTCATGTCCATGCTGTGTTGGATGCTCTCTGCCTCCGACTCCCCCTCGTCATAGTGGACAGACCCTGGGCAATGAGAGACAATTGAATCAGACAGATGAAGTCTGAAGTCTTCTGACAAACCCTCATATATTAGTATACTTAGTACTGCAATGTCCCTTATGTTCCTTCTTTTTTATAGGGTTGATAATGCAGAGCCAAAACAGCTAACAGACCAATGAGACGTACCAGCCAGAATGCATTCGTCATCACTCTCATACTGAAGAGCCATGGTAATAGCTGAGAGCCAGTCTCCCTGGGCAGACCTTCTGTTCCTGACACACACACACAGAGATGTTTAACTCATGGAAAATCCTTGTAAATGTTGCATGTTGTTTGCTCATAAAGTCTAGGGTTAAGTCAAGGACTTAAATTAGGGTTAAGTCCTTGAGCAAGGCACTTAACCCTAATTGCTCCTGTAAGTCGCTCTGGATAAGAGCGTCTGCTAAATGACTAAAATGTAATGTAAATGTCTACTTTCTGTTCTGTCTATGGTATCGCTTACTTGATGCGAATGCTGGATTTGATTGGCTCAGCATGCTCAATTTCTGTCTTTCTCTGTGGAAAAATATTTTTGATGGTGTTGGCATCCTTAAATAAATAAGAAAGAAAGAGTTATAACAAACAAAACTGACATCCATTCAGAATTAAGTCAGAATTCTGTAGTACAGCATACCTTAAAAACCTGTGACCCAGGCTCATTGTACGTTTTGGCATTCTATGTCTTTTGCCATGGGGCTGACACTTCTGTAGAGGCTCATCTAAGAAAAAAATTGACCAGTGATTTATTGTATGCACACTGTAGTGTTACTTTAACCATCTACAGTACATTCAGTCAGATGGTTGGGTAGCATACCTGTATCTTCTGGGTAATGATTTTCAGATCTATTAGGTCCTTTACTATGGCATAATAGTCTGGGTATTGCTGAGGGGAAAGAAATCAACAATCAAAACTGTTTCTACACATAATTTCTATTTAGCACAAAATTTAAAAACTATGTAACTGGGAATCAAAATGGCATGCCCATACTCCAATATTTCATAATAATGCCTTGCGATCTGGAGGGCGGACTTTTGCATCCCCCCCCCAATGGTCCAAATGTGGAATCCGTACCCTTACCAATATCATGGACGGTAATTGTTCGAGAACATTCCAAGATTTGAAAGATACATACACATTACCAGGCAACTCATTTTTTCTATATTTACAACATGGAGTCCCTTGGGACACCCAACTACCGAACCATCCAATGATGGGATTTATAAATAAATTATCTGGGCTCCCGAAAGGACTGATCGCCATAATATATAAACAACTTTTGGCTCATATTCTGAGCTAGCCATTAAAAAAGTATGGTCCCCAGATCGAATTGAATCTGAACAACCCTTTAACTGGAACAGAATATGGTGTCTCTGGTTGCTGTGGGGGGAGGGCGGGGGGATTGGGGGAACTTGGGAGGGGGACTGATAAGCAACCTCAGTTGCTGGGTTGAATGGGAAGAGGTGGGAGGCACGCTTTCTTCGGGGAGGTGGTTAGGCGGGGTGGGAAACATGGTCTCCAGATGGGGAGGGAGGATGTGGGCAGGTGGATGTGGACTGAGAGGGGGAATGGGGAGGGAGGATGTGGGCAGGTGGATGTGGACTGAGAGGGGGAATGGGTTTGGGTTATTTTTGTATGCATTTCTTTAATTGTTTTTGTACCTGCTTTGACCTACTACAGTAGCTTTGTTGGTCTATTGTAGTGTTGCACGGTATACCGGTACCACGGTGATATCACCGTACCAAAACATCATGATACTTATGATACCCACATTTTAGAATACCGTAGTACCGTTTCATATGATACTACCAAATGTTTTGGCCCTACCGATTTAAAGAACCAGCTGGCACCTCTTATAAAAAATTGTATCAAGTCAGTAAAAAAAATTAAGCAACAGCAACTAATCTCTTGTATGTGCCAGTCCAAGAATGTCCACTTCACTTTCATGCGCATATCACGGGTGGCAGCTGTAATCCGCCAACCGCATCCCCTTCCAGCCATCACTCACCTGCTTCTCTCCTTCCGCATCTATTCCTCCATCAGTTTTTCTATTATAATTTAGCCGTGATGGCGAGCGGGGATGCAGACCCTGAGCAGTCTTCGGTTACATTTTGTACATTGGAGCAGAGCAAAGTTGATACATTGTATAATTTATTCCCTGGTATAAGACCACAGGGCAGTCTGAGTAGGCTTTGCAAATTCGCTGTCACGCATCAGTGCCAGAGAGGGGAAACAGCTTCGCGACAGTCATGCTTGCAGCTTTACAGCAAAGAAAATGCTTGCAGCTTTACAGCAAAGAAAACAGCTTGTCTCTAGCTCAAATGGTTAAACAAATATGACTTATATTACAAGAGCAACCTTTTTTTTTTTCTACCCGATTTCGCACACATTTGACATAATTTCACAAACCATGTCGCAGGCCGTTTTAAACTAATCCCGGTCCCCAATTATTGGTTTGATAACAAAAAAACATCGTTCAGTCATGTTACCTAGCTAGCTAACAACCTGGTAACTTGATAGTAGGTCTAGGCTAATTTGATTGGCACAGGAAGAAAGGGAAAGGGTCTGCTACTCATTAGATGTGCTTTAAAAAGGTAGGATTCACATAGGCCTAATGTAAACCAGTTTTTTTTTTATGTAGCACATGCGCATAACATTTAGAAAACGGGAACAAGCGTCGGTGGGATGGGGCGAACAGGACACTAGGCCACTACATTTTTGGTATCGTATCGTTAGTCAAATGTTGGTATCGTGACAACACTAGTCTATTGTACTTCAAACAAACAATGTGTATGCAGGTTGCTTAGGATTCAAACCTTCTCAAACAGCCTAATTCATACTCTTCAGAGGAATAATAGATACTGGCTTAGATAGGATGGTAGGGAGATTTAACATTGAGCGTCAACCAATGTCATACCATAGGATTGGAGCGAATGGTTCTCTTACCACTTTAGATGGCAGTTTCTGGAACAGATAACTGACTAGACTCCCTGAAAACTTCACCATCGCATCCAACAGCTCTTCAAGGACCTCCTTCAGGCAACTGGGTGCATTCTGTCATTCAAAGACAATTTTATACAATATTTTGTCTTTGTACTTTATGAGCTTATTGCTTGAACTTGGGGGACAATTAAGGTTATTGCTGGTATGCAAGTTTTAAATGTCTTGTCTATTTATGTCTGCTTTCCTCCATTACAGCTTCAATTGTCTGGAGTCTGGTGTTGTGGCCAAGGAGCTTTCACTCAGATGGAACCAGGTTTCAGCTGCTGTGCCACGCTGACGTCCTTACTCCCAGAGATATGGGAGTGGGAGATGCTGCCGAGTGGCGCAGCGGTCTAAGGCACTGCATCTCAGTGCTTGAGGCGTCACTACAGACCCCAGGCTGTATCACAACCGGCCGTGATTGGGAGTCCCATAGGGCGGCGCACAATTGGCCCAGCGTTGTCCGGGTTTGGCCGGTGTAGGCCGTCATTGTCAATAAGAATTTGTTCTGAACTGACTTGCCTAGTTAAATAAAGGTAAAATATTAATAAAAAACGTGCTGCATGTGTGACAGGGCAGTCATTTTTTCATGTAATAAATAATTTTTGTGCTACATTGGAAGTGCTGGTGTTACCTCATCCTCATTGAACCCTCCAGGATTATCTTGTGCATCGTCCCCTTCCTCATCATCGTAATCACCCCGCTGGACAAACTCATTCTTGGTGCGCAGGTAGAGGTCCCACAGTTTATAGGTTGCTCTGTACTCTAGAGAGTCTGGCTACAGACATGCAACACATTCCCTTTCATTTGGTTAATTCCAGGTTTTAGGCCCTAGACAGGGCATTTATTATGAAAACTCCTTCTTACAAAACAATGCTTTGTAAACATTATTTGTCTCCCCTAAAGAGTCCAGTAAGTGAATGTGTTTGTTATTACAGGGAGGGATACATTACCTTGTAGTATGCCTTTGCATTGTTGAATAAGAGCTGAAAGTCGGCCGTTATCTGGTCCACATCATCGTACTCCTTCAGCTTCTGCTGGATCTTCATCATGTCAATGGGATGTGTCACAATGTGGTAGTAATCCGGTTGATTCCTTCAAGGAAAACACAATAGATAAGTGAATTTAATGAGGCTTATGTTCTATGTTAACCATCCTCTGTACCGTCTCTTCGGTGCTCTTATGAACAGCTCACATAACATCCTTCCCTGGTCATCCTTATAATCTCTGATAGTGTTGTACAGTTCATGGCATACTGCAATCTGGAGGCAAAACATAGTAGATGAACACAAAACAATACAGGCAACAACAATGTTTATGAACACATATTCAAAAACCACACATGGGTTTGATTTGTGCCTGCGGATTTAGAGTCCATAAAATTCAATAATTCATTTTTGGGTTAAGACATTATCCGAAGGCATTACCACAGAAGTAGAGTACTATATTTGTATTGGAAAGCAATGTTTCCACATAAAAAATGCTTTTAACTGAACTTACTGGATCAACAGTGGGAATGTTAGAGGTTCTTCTCCTTTTTCAATTACGGCTAGCTAACGCGACCCATCATCTCCAGACACACAAAGAGAAAGATGTGAGTAAGTAACTAAATACTTAACCACTCATCGTTTAAACCTGCAAGAGCTTACCTTCAGTCTCTTACTAATTATAATCTGTAGAAGAGAATGCAAACCATTCGAGAAACCTGATCAATAAAATGGGTGTGAACGTAGCAGCAGTGAGGACGCATCCGATCACTTCCGTTATCAACTTCAAAATAAAAGATCTGATTGACTCAAATTAGATTTATTCTAATTCTAACTTTTAGACCACAATCTAAAAGCTTTTATTTTGAATATTTTAATGATTTTAGACCACAATGAATAAAATGACATGGACAGGGGAACCTGATACTAGATCAGCACTCCTACTCTGAGACACATCCCCTGGGCTCAAGACAGGGACAGAGCAACTCAAGAGAGGGGTTTGTTCGAGCTTTTATTTTGACAGTAAATTCCCAAAAGTAACTTTCTAATTGTTGCTAGCTGTTGCCAGTTGTGTATACAACATCCACAATTGCATATTGCATAAATTACTATTTTTCTTTAAAGAAAATAAAAAGTTGTCTATCATCAGTGCAGGATAATGGGAATGGAAACTAGAAGAGCAAAAGCATACTTTTTTTTACTTGCATGGTCCAAAATGTATTCATCACTTGTTGGAAAATGCATGAGAGGAAACTAAGTAGGCACCAAACTTTCAAGAAATGAATGGGCAAAACATTCCATTCTCCCATAGGTTGTGCTCTGATACTATACTGCTTTTTGTATAAAGATGATTCCCAACACCTTTTGTCTTCAGATGTCTGAAGAACATCACAGAGAATATGATACCTGTTCAACATCTAGACAGCAGTGTAGTATTGTTGTCATAAAACCATATGCACACCACAGATTGATTTAGTTTATGTCGCTCCTGCTGTTTGTACCAAGCCTTTGCCTAGCCTCGAGAGACCGCTAGCGGGCGCTGTTCTTCCTGACTTTGTTGTTCCGAAAAATTCGTCCCTGTTTAATACATGAATCATTCTTTCCCAATAATGTGTATAATGTGTTTATACACATCATTGTTATTTCCCTTCCTTGAAGAAATCACTGAAAGCAGTGTTCCACTTGTCACTGTCACTTATGCCAGATCAGAGATTATTTCAAGGAAAATATTAAATGAAATGTTATAGAGCACAGCCACATATGATAATTGAAGTTTGTAAACAGACTGTCTGGAAGAATGTTCTTGTTTTTTTCCCTAGCCAAATTGACTGCTGCTTTGAAACATCCATAGACCGTATATATAAAGAAAACATCCCATATATTTGTTTCTGCTCACGCTGTCGCTATGCGGAAAGAGTGCCGCTCTCGTTGCTATGCCGTGCCGGGAAATGTAGCACTGTTATCAGGGATGGAGGCAGTAATAAGGGTGTTCATTAGTCGGATTCCGTTGAAAAACGTTTGGTTTGTTATCGTTTACTAGAGGAACCAAACGGAAGCAAACAGAGCAAACGGAACGAAACAGGGAGGGGCCTACCTGGAATTGTTCAATAGAAAGTCTTGTTTTCGATACAAAACGTTTTACCTTTGGAGTAAACGGTTTCCGTTGCAAAACGTTTTGTAACAGAATCCGACTAAGGAATACACCCCAGGTCGCGTTGTATGATGGGACTGTGGCGGAGAGCGATTTACTATATGTCAGCGTCGCCTGGCAGAGCTTCGAAAGGTGTCTGCTTCGTCGTGCGGCCATGAGAACGATTTGGTTTGTAATTGAAAAATAAGATACTAGACGATTGGCTATCCTATTTCCTTTTTATTGTGCCAATTGATTGCACTTAGTTATAAATCAAACCAAGTTGAATAGCGAGTGCTTGTTGCTTTCACACAGTGAGGTGAAGTCGGGGTGGAGGACGGGGGAGAGTATAGTCGGGGGCTGCGGATGAGTTCGGAGCATTGCCCGTCGCCGCAGAAGCCGGAGGTGGTCAAGCCGGTTTCGGAAAAACGTGGACAACAGGAGATAACATCGAAAACCGACAAGGATCAAGGCGGCATGGTAAGTTTGGGCCCTGTGCTGAATTGGCACTCCCTCCCCCTCGAATCTTCCAAGGCCCCCATCATGAAACTAACGTAATCGTCATGTTGCAACCTAGCTAGCTAACGTTACTCCAATTCCATAAAGCAGTCTCCCGTTGACAGTACTGACTGGTTCTTCCGCGTGCTTCTCCGTTGTCAGTCTGGCCTGTAACTACACATTACGTTAACGAACATCTGTCGACAAACTAACATTAGTAAGGGAGGTCGACTAATAGTTCAACGTAAACTAGCTAGTTAACGAGGTTAGCTCGCGTACGTTAACTAACTAACGTTAGTTTTGTAACGAGTATCCGCAAGGAATCAATTCTTCATGTGAATTTCCGGCAGACTAGATGCTTTTTGTCGTATTGTTGCCTTTCTCAGTTCGGAATGTGCATTCTACATGGTGACAAACACAAAAATAAAGGGGAATGTGAAAAACTTAAATTGCACCACCATCTAACCCTGCGCCTATACACCTCCCATCATCCCATTCGACAACTTGGCCCTAAACGGGCCTTCGGCCTGGGAGGATGGAAGCCATTCACTCAACTTCCAGTAGGTCTTCTGCACTAAAATCTCTCACACTCAAATATTTCTCTGCTGCTGCAACTTCCACATCTTCTGTGATTTCCGCGCCATCAGTATCAACGCGCCATCAGTACAGTGCATTTGATCACCATGGCAATAAAAGCAAGAAATCAAACCTTACTACACTGAACAAAAATATAAATGCAACATGTTAAGTGTTGGTTTCATGAGCTGAAATATAAGATCCCAGAAATGTTCCATATGCACTAAAAGCTTATTTCTCTAAAATGTGCACAAATTTGTTTACATGCCAAGATAATCCATCCACCTGACAGGTGTGGAATATCAATAAGTTGATTAAACAGTATGATCGTTACACAGGTGCACCTTGTGCTGGGGACAGTAAAAGGCCACTCTTAAAATGTGCAGTGTTGTCACACAACACAATGCCACTGATGTCTCAAGTTGAGGAAGCGTGTGCAATTGGCATGCTGACCAAAGGAGCGTCCACCAGAGCTGTTGCCAGAGAATTGAATGTTAATTTCTCTACCATAAGCCGCCTCCAATGGTCTTTTAGAGAATTTTGCATTCCGTCCAAACGGCCTCACAATCGCAGACCACGTGTAACCATGCCAGTCCAGGACCTCCACATCCGGCTTCTTCACCTGCGGGATCGTCTAAGACCAGCCACCCGGACAGCTGATGAAACTGTGGGTTTGCACAACCGAAGAATGTCTGCACAAACTGTCAGAAACCATCTCAGGGAAGCTCATTGGCGTGCTCGTCGTCCTCACCAGGGTCTTGACCTGACTGCAGTTTGGCACCTTAACCGTCTTCAGTGGGCAAATGCTCACCTTCGATGGCCACTGGCACGCTGGAGAAGTGTGGTCTTCACAGATCAATCCCGGTTTCAACTGTACTGGGCAGATGGCAGATAGCGTGTATGGCGTTGTGTGGGCGAGCCGTTTGCTGATGTCAATGATGTGAACAGACTACCCCATGGTGGGGTTATGGTATGGGCAGGCAGAAGCTACAGACAACAAACACAATTGCATTTTATCGATGGCAATTTCAATGCACAGAGATACCGTGACGAGATTCTGAGGACTATTGTCGTGCCATATATCCGTTGCCATCACCTAATGTTTTAGCATGCTAATGCACGGCCCCATGTCGCAAGGATCTGTACACAATTCCTGGAAGCTGAAAATGTCCCAGTTCTTCCATGGCCTGCATACTCACCAGACATGTCACCCATTGAGCATGTTCTGGATCGACGTGTACGATAGCGTGTTCCAGTTCCCGCCAATATCCAGAAACTTTGCACATCCATTGAAGATGAGTGGGACAACATTCCACTGGCCACAATCAACAGCCTGATCAACTCTATGCGAAGGAGATGTCGCGCTGCATGAGGCAAATGGTGGTCACACCAGACACTAGGCTTGTCACAATACCGTTTTACAAATGATACGATACCAGGCCAAGTATCACAATACCGAGTAGTATCGCGATACCACAGTGGGAAAAAATCAGTGGCCTAGTATCCTGTTCGCCCCGTCCCCCGGACGCTTGTTCACGTTTTCTAAACGTTCTCCAAAAACCTGTCGCTGAAATTTAGACTTCTACTCAATACAACACATTTAATTTAATTCCACACTGTTCAGTGTATAATAGAATACTGCATAGAATAGCTGATTTTCTAATATTTGGAAAGGCCTACCTGTGATTTGGCTGCAGGAATGGGAGGAAGGAATAGGGCTCATAATAATGGCAGGAATGGCGTCAAACTAGGGATGTTAACGGTTAACCATTAATCTGTTAGCCACTGAAAATACATTTGACATGTAATGCATATCAAATCAAACTTTATTTGTCACATGGACGAATACAACAGGTGTAGACTTTACCGTGAAATGCTTACTTACAAGCCCTTAACCAACAATGCATGTCAAAGGGTAAAGAAAATATTTACCAAATAAACTAACGTAAAATAATATAAAGTAACACAATAAAATAACAATAACGAGGCTATATACAGGGGGTACCGGTACCGAGTCAATGTGCGGGGGGTACAGGTTAGTCGAGGTAATTTGTACATGTACAGTGCCTTGCAAAAGTATTCATCCCCCTTGGCGTTTTTCCTATTTTGTTGCAATAGTCCAAATTGGTGATTTGAAATGGAAAAAAAAATAACGGAAAAGTGGTGCGTGCATATGTTTTCACCACCTTTGCTATGAAGCCCCTAAATAAGATCTGGTGCAACCATTTACCTTCAGAAGTCACATAATTAGTTAGATTGCACACAGGTAGACTTTATTTAAGTGTCACATGATCTGTCATATGATCTCAGAGTGTGTGTGTGTGTATATATATATATATATATATATCTGTTCTGAAAGGCCCGAGAGTCTGCAACACCACTAAGCAAGGGGCACCACCAGGCAAGCGGCACCATGAAGACCAAGGAGCTCTCCAAACAGGTCAGGGACAAAGTTGTGGAGAAGTACAGATCAGGGTTGGGTTATAAAAAAATATCAGAAACTTTGAACATCCCACGGCGCACCGTTAAATCCATTATAAAAAATGGAAAGAATATGGCACCACAACAAACCTGCCAAGAGAGGGCCGCCCACCAAAACTCACGGACCAGGCAAGGAGGGCATTAATCAGAGAGGCAACAAAGAAACCAAAGATAATCCTGAAGGAGCTGCAAAGCTCCACAGCGGAGATTGGAGTATCTGTCCATAGGACCACTTTAAGCCGTACACTCCACAGAGCTAGGCTTTACAGAAGAGTGGCCAGAAAAAAGCCATTGCTTAAAGAAAAAAATAAGCAAACACGTATGGTGTTCGCCAAAAGGCATGTGGGAGACTCCCCAAACATATGGAAGAAGGTACTCTGGTCAGATGAGACTAAAATTGAACTTTTTGGCCATGAAGGAAAACGCTATGTCTGGTGCAAACCCAACAACTCTCATCACCCCGAGAACACCATCTCCACAGTGAAGCATGTTGGTGGCAGCATCATGCTGTGGGGATGTTTTTCATCGGCAGGGACTGGGAAACTGGTCAGAATTGAAGGAATGATGGATGGTGCTAAATACAGGGATATTCTTGAGGGAAACCTGTTTGTCTTCCAGAGATTTGAGACTGGGACGGAGGTTCACCTTCCAGCAGGACAATGACCCTAAGCATACTGCTAAAGCAACACTCGAGTGGTTTAAGGGGAAACATTTAAATGTCTTGGAATGGCCTAGTCAAAGCCCAGACCTCAATCCAATTGAGAATCTGGGGTATGACTTAAAGATTGCTGTACACCAGCAGAACCCATCCAACTTGAAGGAGCTGGAGCAGTTTTGCCTTGAAGAATGGGCAGAAATCCCAGTGGCTAGATATGCCAAGCTTATAGAGACATACCCCAAGAGACTTGCAGCTGTAATTGCTACAAAAGGTGGCTCTACAAAGTATTGACTTTGGGGGGGTGAAAAGTTATGCACGCTCAAGTTTGTAGCAGCAGTGTAAAAATAAATGGAGGGGTGGGGGTGGGGGGGTCTCAATGTAAAAAGTATGGGTGTCCATTTGATGAATTGTTCAGCAGTCTTATGGCTTGGGGGTAGAAGCTGTTAAGGAGCCTTTTGGACCTAGACTTGGCGCTCTGGTACCGCTTGCCTTGCGGTAGCAGAGAGAACAGTCGATGACTTGGGTGACTGGAGTCGTTGACAATTTTTGGGGCTTTCCTCTGACACCGCCTAGTATATAGGTCCTGGATGGCAGGAAGCTTGGCCCCAGTGATGTACTGGGCCGTACGCACTACTCTCTGTAGTGCCTTACGGTCAGATGCCGAGCAGTTGCCATACCAGGCGGTGATGCAACCGGTCAAGATGCTCTCGATGGTGCAGCTGTATAACTTTTTGAGGCTCTGGGGACCCATGCCAAATCTTTTCAGTCTCCTGAGGGGGGAAAAGGTGTTGTCGTGCCCTCTTCACGACTGTCTTGGTGTGTTTGGGCCATGATAGTTCGTTGGTGACGTGGACACCAAGGAACTTGAAACACTCGACCCGCTCCACTACAGCCCCGTCGATGTTAATGGGGGCTTGTTCGGCCCTCCTTTTGCTGTAGTCCACAATCAGCTCCTTTGTCTTGCTCACATTGAGGGAGAGGTTGTTGTCCTGGCACCACACTGCCAGGTCTCTGACATCCTCCCTATAGGCTGTCTCATCGTTGTCGGTGATCAGGCCTACCACTGTTGTGTCCTCAGCAAACTTAATGATGGTGTTTGAGTTGTGTTTGGCCACGCAGTCGTGGGTGAACATGGAGTACAGGATTTGACTAAGCATGCACCCCTGAGGGGCCCCAGTGTTGAGGATCAGCGTGGCAGACGTGTTGTTGTCTACCCTTACCACCTGGGGGTGGCCGGTCAGGAAGTCCAGGATCCAGTTGCAGAGGGAGGTGTTTTGTCCCAGTGTCCTTAGCTTAGTGATGAGCTTTATGGGCACTATGGTGTTGAACGCTTAGCTGTAGTCAATGAACAGCATTCTCACATAGCTTATTGGTCTATGGGTTAATTTGCATACGTTTGTGGAATGAAATTGGCGCGTGTGTATTTTCGTTAGTAGTTATGCACTTTATTTATCAAATGCGCACAGTATACAAAGCCTAGTTTGAGGAGCGGAATAGTCTACCACCTGTCAGACAGCGCAAGAGTAGCTCCTCAGCCTGTAGGTTACTTTTGTAAGCCCAGTCATTGCGCAACAAACATACAATTCTAAATGCAATCGCGTGTTAACTTTGGTGGTCAGAATTAAAAAGGAGCTATTTTTATTTCTCATTCAACTAGTAAAGCGTGCCTCTCATTCGCCATATAGCCTGCCTACTGTTGACTATAATCGCGTCACCCACCACTATGCAATGTGAGCTTGAGGCAGTATAATTGTTTGAAACCTGAACATTTGACTACTTCAAATAATGAAGCATGTCTTACCTTATTGGTTTTCATATCAACTTTATTTTGTTGTCCAGAAGCCAAAGGCAAAATCCTAGTCATATTAGCAACCCATCATAGTAGTTGCTATTAGAGTCCCCCTCTATGTTTCTAACAGAGATTTTCATCTCTGTCACATATGGAACTGCTCGCATTAGGTGCACAGTTTAGAACTGTGTTTTCCGCTAATTGCATTTGGGCAAATGTTTGAAAATGACGTTTTATTAGCTGCTTCATTACAGGAGTTGCATGTTCAATAATAGCCTATAGGCTTTTGAGAGGAAGAGGCGAAGCGAGAGGTTTCACTCGCCAAAATAAGTCCAATGTGTTTCTATGGGCTTATTTTGGTCCTACGCTTGTCGCCTGCCTTCCCGCCTTGGGACGACTCCCATTGTTAGGGCGTAAACATAAGCATCTCGTCATTATATACAGATCTCTGATAGTATTTTCTGTTGGTCATGTCATTTTACTGTTTGGATTAATTTGTTTCTGTTTGTTGACCGGTTAATGAGGGTCAGCTAGTCAGCGTCAGTTAGTCGGCAGTAAAATTGGATATTTGCATCCCTACATCAAACACATCAAAACCATGTTTGATACCATTCCACTTATTCCGCTCCAGCCATTACCGCGAGTCCATCCTCCCCAATTAAGGTGACACCTACCTCCTGTGACATACATGCATATTGATCTGCATTGTGTCAGTAAGTGGAAAACACTGCATGAAACCTTTACTCTTCACTTAGACACACACACACTTTCCCTCCCTTCCTCACACACTGTCTCAATCACTCTCAAAAACATACACCTCTCTCTCTCCCACAAACACACACACTGCTCCCAACTATTTAAAACGTTAGGCACCCCAAAAGAATTTGAAGGAGCACCAGAAATAAATAGATGTTTGATATAGTTTAGGCTTCCATTAGGCCTATATGAATCCTACATTTTTGAAGCACATGTCATGAGGAGCAGACCCTTTCTTCCTGTGCCAATCAAATTAGCCTAAACCTACTGTCAAGTTACCAGGTTGTTAGCTTGTTAGCTAGACCCGGGATAAATTTAAAACGGTCCGCAACATGTTTTGTGAAATTATATAAAATGCGCGCGAATCCGGATAGAAAGAGACAATCCATTTTCTTTACTGCAAGCATGCCTGTTGCTCCGTTTTCCCCCTCTGACACTCAGGGGCTGCATGACAGTGAACTTGCAAAGTCTACTCAGATTGGTCTGTGCTATTGGTTATAACAGGCAATGAAATTATACAATGTATCAACATTGCTGGCTTTGTTTACATTTTGTACATTTTAGTCATTTAGCAGACGCTCTCATCCAGAGCGATTTACAGTTAGCGACTTTGTGAGCTGCTCCAATGTAACAAATGTACACATCTAACAGAAGACTGACTCATCGGGGTTTGCATCCCCTCTCGCCATCACGGCTAAATTATGATATTTAAAAATGGAAAATAGATTTTTGGGGGCAAACTTCGAAACAATATTTTGAATGTTATTGGAGCAATGCATTTTGGGAAATGGTGTTCTACACTGCCTTTGTGTCCCACATTTATTTATATACATTAATGTTTTTTTAACACAATATTGTTAATCAACCAGGTTGTCATGGAAATACTTATAGTAGTCGTAGTTATTTTTTTTATTTTTTTATGCCAATGCTGTTTTGATGCTTGTTTTCGCTTAATACTTTGGGATACTGGTGCTATGTCAGATTTTATGAGGGTTGCCAGATTGGAGTAAAAGTTTTTATTTGTCTGTTTTTGTGTGGTATCGATTAAGGTATTTGATTGGGGAATGGGGATATATTTTCATGATGGGAAATTAATTAATCAATAAATGTGGTGAAACAGACGACCTGAAAAAAATGAATGGCACTTCCAAGGCCGTTTTATGATGATTATTACGGTCGTGTTGTATAATTAGGCTATTGTAACAAGGCATATGCCAGCATTGTAGGCCTAATGCCTGCCCAGAGGCCTACTAGGCTTTCATGGCAAAGACCGTTAGAGCTCACTTTGCCATGTATGAGCCCTGGTTAGAGTCCCTGTTGCAGCTTTCACTTTCTTCCGCTACATTGGTGGTAGCGTTGGGTTGACATCCAGCTCACGTCTAGTTATGTGATCTAGTAGTGAGAAGCATTCTGTTTTTCAACATTGTGTTGGGTGTTATTACATTGATATATCTAGTGAACAATGGATAAGCAACAATGGGTGCGACGGATAGAAGTAGTCACTACAGGTGTGATCAAGCCTTACATCAAAGTTGCCTGAAGCTGACTGGAAAGTGCTATTCCCTGACCAGTTATTCAGAAGAAAATCCTCTGTGACTGTCTAATTTACATAAGTTAACTTACCGTTGTGGACCCAAAGCAAACACATTCTACACATTTACAAACTACCTGTTTTAAAGTGTTATTACAACCATGGTGTTCTTTTGTTTCTTGACGCTTATATATCAAATAACCTGACAATGGTCCACATCATATGGGTAGACAATGTGTGTTATGCAGCAAAACACAACTATCCTTTTTTTTCGTATGCAAACCATTAATATGAGTAACTGTTGATCCATCCTGTTCTGATCTAATGAGATGGATGTAGGATTTTCTACGGCCTAGAATTGAGGCTTTTCTCAATCATGAAGGACAAAGCTGGGCCCCTCTTGGTTCTCATTGGCGAAGACTGAACTCAACTTAGGGGTTAAATGTCAGACTCTACCACTTTGCCCAACATGTTATACCCCAGAGGTTGTAAATAAAATATTTTTAAGGTGATATAACTTGTATCATCATTATAGGGCTGTGAAACCCATAGCCGAATGGCTTCAGACTGAACATTTCTCATTTATTTACGGAGCGCAATTTCCGTTTTATAACAGGTAGGGTCCATTTATTTACAGTAGTGTGCTGATTAATTATAGCTTTCTTCAGTGGAAATGCAGAATATGTATAAAAATGCCAAATATACCAAAGCTAAATCAAGCAGAGATTTACAACTATTTAACCATGTTAATCATTACTGAAACATGCAAACTACAAACATTTAACCAGTTAAAGATCATAATAATAATTTTCTCTAATCTGGCAACCCTCATAAAAATCGACATAGCCTTGTATAAAATGCATTATGAAAGAAATGGTGTAATATACACGAAAAAGTGGAGCCTTGTAATAAATGCGTTATGAAGAAAATCGTGTAGGCCTACTGTTGCCTACACTAAAAAAAAAGGGCCTTTCTGACTACAAGTGCACCAGTATACATTTACATTTTAGTCATTTAGCAGACGCTCTTATCCAGAGCGACTTACAGGAGCAATTAGGGTTAAGTGCCTTGCTCAAGGGCACATCGACAGATTTTCACCTAGTCGGCTTGGGGATTAGAACCTGCGACCTTTCGGTTACTGGCACAACGGTCTTAACCACTAAGCTACCTGCCGCCCACGAAAGTATAAAGCGAAAAACTCATAGAAAACAGTATTGGAATTAATACAAATTAAAAAATGTAAGGCTACTATTGAATTATAATTATTATGGTGACAACCTGGTTGATTAACAATATTGGGTTGTTAACATGTTTTTTTTTTCTATGAATTAAGTCGCACAAAAATGTATTTTCACACAAATTAAGCCACACAAAAACACACAATCTGCTGATACTTTTTGTACATATTTACATGAATTGAGTGAAAGATTGTGTTGCACTACCAGATACTGACTGGTTTTCTGATCCATGCCCCTACTTTTTTTTAAGGAATCTGTGACCAACAGATGCAAATCTGTATTCCCAGTCATGTGAAATCCATAGATTAGGGCCTAAGTAATTATTTCCTTATATGAACTTTAACTCAGTAAAATCTTTGAAATTGATGCATGTTGCGTTTATATTTTTGTTCAGTGTAAAACTCATCCTCTCTGGCTCTCTTCAGGCCTACTCACTGGAGGGGCTCCTAGTTGACTCGCTCATCCTTGGGCTATGCTCTACCCTCTTCACTTCCTCAGCATAGGAAACTTTCTGCCCCACTCAAACTCTGGCAATCTCAACCTGTCTCTCTCACAGGGCACAACGGAGCCCCAGCTGCATGGGCACCCCCACAGTTGACACGCAGTGCTTTCTCTATCCCAACTGGACACTCCCTCTGACTATGCCCTCCTGCACATTTCTCACATCTTGGGATCTCCCTTCGACACACTGCTGCAACATGTCAGAATCCTTGGCATCTAAAGCACCGAAGCGGGTTTGGAACATAGGCCCTCACAGAATGGCAAATATAACCTAACCAGACCTTATCAGGAAGAAACTGTCAGACAGGGTATTCTCAGTCTCGCTATTGCCACCGGGTCTATGTCTCACCAAACGGTGGGCGTCACAAACACTAGGAAAATTCATTTTTAAGTTGATCCACCTCTACACTCAATGCTACCCAACTGATCACCCCTTTTAGCGGCGCCCTGCTCCGGAGAGCAAAGCACACCACAGGTTGAGCTGCATGACTTGAAGCACCTGCTTCCTCTGGGAGTCGCATACACAAAAAATCTAAACAATTCCACTTCTCGAAACTTCCACAGATGTAACCATTCCTAGTTTGTTCTATACCCAGCCTGACACAATGTGTGGGTTGGCCAAAAAGCAGGAATCCACTCTTCCCAAAACTCTCACTCCTACCGGTCCAAAATCATCTCTGGTAGGATTCTCAGGGCAAATGTTGGAGGTCTCCACTACACCTGTCACCGCAGGTAGGCCCACATCACCCTGTCCTGGCTTAACCTCAGAGCGCTCACCACTGCCGTCAGACTCCATTTCGAGACTCCTCTTCATTCAGTATTCCCTGTAACATTTAGACTAAAATCCTGGAGATCCAGAAATATTTTTGCCGCCTTCACAATGATGTCTAGTTTCTTAAAATATGTTATTTTTTATTAGTTTGTCCAGTGCAATTTATTGCAATAAACGCAACAGTCCACCTTCTTTACTATTAGTGTTTCGGGATCCTTCTCCTGAACGGCATTTACTGTAGACTGGGGCATCCACTACCATCATATCTCCAGTCTCTCCTTCAGCTATTTTCACTGCCTACACATAGGATTAGGGCTATCCAGCAGGTCTCCTATCTACTGTGACCTCCTTCATCCTTACAGGGCACTCCGGGAGCTCGAGAACATGATTCCCATCAATTACGCAATCATCTGACTCTTCAACTACGACATATTTATTCCTTCGACAAATACTTGCCACGTGTCAACTTTTTACAATTGTAACATTCCTGTGGCTTCTGTACATACGGTCTCACCACATACAGTATCTCACATAACCACGTTTTACATGAGTCGGGAGAAACACTTGATCAAACGACAAAACCAATAGGCTTTTCTCTTTTCTTTCGATCTATCAGAGTCTACCACTTCTCGCATGTTCTCCCTAAACCACGAAGCCTCGAAATCCGCTAGAGATTACATATTTTAATTGGTGTCCTACTCTGAAAATCATAGCTTTCCACATCATACGTTGATAGTTTGTAGAGCCACAGCGCTTTCTCTTTTTGTTCTCTTGACACAAGAAATCAACAACATACCGCTTCTGGTCACTCTGACCGACTCTACTTTTCCCAATGCGTCCTTTACCATCTTTTAGACTACAAACGGGTCACCCAAAGAAACATCCATGCTGGTGAGAAACACTCCAACAATTAAATGTATATTCATTTCCAACTTCAGCCCTTTTACCTCCATTCTTCTTTCTCACCCACTTATCATTCTTATCAACTCCACTCGTGCCAACAAAATCTAACCTTGCATCTGCTACCGCCATTACACGACCTGCCACCACCGGGCCAGATTCAAATTCGTCCATCCACCTTCCATATTCCTCCACTCTGGAAACCTTTATCCTTGTTGTAGCTAATGTGTGTGTGTGTAATGGAGGTGGTTCGGTGAACCACACTCCTGTGATGAGTAACCTTGCCTGAGACCTAAACACTTGTTTTGTCTCCCTGAGCTAACAATCTTGTGACATGCAAGAGACCCAGGTTCAAAAACCCAGTTGGTCACATTGGTAAAGTGACTGCGAGGAGAAGATCAAATTGGGGTGTAGTGTGACAGGTGGTTCAGTGAATTCACTAACCTTGCCTGAGACCTTAAGACTTGTTGGCGCTTCGAGCCAAGGCTTAGGCTTCAGTTCAGCAGGCTAAGAAATGTGGCTAGCAGATGTTGGCCCCCTCTCAGATCAGGGGTGTATTCATTAGTCGTATTCCGTTGCAAAACGTTTGGTCTGTTGCAAAACGTTTTCCAACTGAAAAAAACGTTTTTAATTTATATTGGACAAATTCAGGTTGGTCCCCCGTTTGGTTCCTAGAGTAAACGGTTTCCATTGCAAAACGTTTTGCAACAGAATCCGACTAATTAATAAATACACCCCAGGATTCCTTTCAACCCTTTTCCTCACTCATGTTTTGATTCCCTTGGACATAATGGATGCTATTTAAGTGGCACCTTTGTTTTCCTGACCTCCACCAAGACCAATGCGGTCAAATAGGTACTGATGTTCTTTCCGCATGATCTGCAATAATTTCTATTTTATGTTCTTCGGTTTACAAGTGTGCAGCGTATACATGATGCTGGAGCGGCCTGTATGTCTGTCGCCATGTGCTCTCTTTTGTCGTACTATCCGCAGAGGGTTGGCTTCGGTACCGGAAGAGTTGAACGAGTATTTTGATTGACACGACGCTTCGACCAATTGCGAGACTGTCTTTGACGTAGGTTCGGTGGGGACAAATGAGAGGCGATGCACAGAAGTGTGTCGGTACATGTGACGACTTGGGAGAGGCGGAGTCTAATGGAGTACGATAACCAATGAACAATCAGTTGAGGCCTCATGAAAGCTCCTTCACTGTAGCATGCTGTCCTCTTGTGAATTGTACGGTGTTATCGAGTTCCACCCATTGTACATTTCTCTCATTAAAAGTGAGCAAAATCGTGGATTAGCTGGCTACATCCATTGAATCAGGTAGTTAGCGAGTCAGTACAACATTGGGAGGAAGACAATGCTGTTATTTGTTGAGGTATGTTTTGGTCTGTACTATTAGCTATCCATTCTAGTCTAAAGTTCGGTTTATGGACGACATTTTATGGCGCTTTAGGAAGCCACCGGGACCGTTGCATGCCTGTCAATAATAGCGTTGTAATAATAACGTTAATCAATAGTTGCAATCGGGGAAAATGCTTTCCATCATTGGTGAGCATGCAAAGCAAAAAAAACTTTAATAAATTGAGCTGTAGCTAGTAGGCTACATGTCCCATTTGTTTTCACAATCTAGTGTACCTAAAGGGCAAGAACGTGTATGTAGTTCTGGCTGGCGGGACATGTGATATAACGCCTCCTTAAATTTACATATCAGCAGTCACCGATATGCTAATGTTTTACAATGGTTTTCTCTTAACCTATTTACAACACGTTTGTACCATGTAAATGAACAAACATAGTTGTCAGTTTGAACTTTTCCTATTGTATGTAATTAGGTGGGGAGTTTAGCCAGACATTTTTAGATGCCCAGGTCTCCAGTCCGTTCAGTCAGTGTAGTCACCACTGAGTAGCTGACGCTACCTAATCTGATTAGTCGTTAGAAAGGTTTGACTATTTTAAACATGAATTCGTTGCATATGGCGGGTTGAAGCTACAGTATGTACAAGCATCACAATGTACTCCTTCAAGTCCATTAATTAGCTGGAAAATGGTTGGAATACATTTGTTTACCACGATAGTGTTTTGGGGGAGTTAATGTAATATTTAGCCGATTAGTCTTTCACAAATGACACTAATTTTTTACATTTTAGTCATTTTAGCAGATGCTCTTATCCAGAGCGACTTACAGTTAGTGAGTGCATACTTTTTTTTACCTCCCATACTGGCCCCCCGTTGGAATCGAACCCACAACCCTGGCGTTGCAAGCGCCATGCTCTACCAACTGAGCTACACGTGGCCCACATCTTTGTCATGCACTTCATTTAATTCCACTATGGCGCAATTTGAATTAGAGGTGAATGTTGTAATGTGCAAATATTTGATATGTGCTTTCTTGTGCTTTGCACTGGTCTTGTGTGTGTGTGTGTGTGTGTGTGTGAGACTTGCAATTCAAGGTGAAAGGTGTAATTTGAAGCTCAGCAAATTTGCACTAGTCTAGAATTAAACGTCAGCATGCGTTCTTGCATTCATGGCTGATTCATTGAGGGGTTTCCATTTCAAGCATGGCTGTTAATAAATAATGATAATCTGATGGAGGGCATTGACAATTAAGCCTGTTAAGCAGCATTCATAACATATCGCTCTCCAAATAGACTTGGTCAGCCTAGGGTTGATTTTATGAATGTATTTACATTTTAGTCATTTAGCAGACGCTCTTATCCAGTATTTGACAGCATTGGTTTTGAAAATGCAGCAACATTGAAATCTGAATCCATGTTCTCTAAATAAGCATTTGACTTTGACAGAAACCTACAGTAGCCTAAAGATGTTTCTGTATTTTATCACACAGGTCACCACAAAGGGAGCAGGGCTGAACCCCAACGCCAAAGTCTGGCAGGAGATCCCTGCGCCCCAGAGCCAAGTCACGGAGGGCACCCACTGGCTAGAGACTACCCCCGCTTCCGATGTCCCTGAGGGTGAGGGCCAATCCCAATGCACCGCTGGAGGTTTTACATCACTACATGCACACACAGGCCTTAATAGATCTTCTTCACAGACCTAGATAGGATTTTTGCTTTGAGTTTTAAATGGCATTGACACACATTTTCTTAAATTCTACATGTGGTTTAGGGCACTTGATTAGCTGAGTTCAGAGGGCACAATGGACCTTTTTTAGAAGGACTGTTAATCCAGGCCTGAGATCATCCTAACCCTGATCTGTGGAGGCACCGAAAACAAGCACTGTTATGAGTCTGTGGATTACATAGCCTCCCAGGTTCAACCTTGACAGTGGCTCTTTTCCCAGTCAGACTCTTATCTACCACATGACTCTCCCATCTTCCTCCCAGGTTACTCAGAGGCTCCCCCTACTCGGGGTAAGGTGTACGGCACGGGGTACTCAGACCCCTCCTCGGACAGCAGTGCCCGTTTACCCACAGAGGGTGTACTGATCGGCATGGACCCCCCTGAACTGGGGTACCCCCTCTATGACTCTGTGACTGAGTCAGCAGGTCAGTAGCAGTCCTCTGGTCAGCTCCCTCTGGGTCAGATGCTTTTGAGATGACATGTTCTGATCTGGCGTTGGAGGGAATTGGATACATGTACTGTTTTATTATTTTTTTATTGATCAAACTGGGTCTTAGGTGGAGGGCGTGGTCATGAGCGTGGCCTTCCTGTTGGCCGCAGTGGCAAATATTTGTTTTTTTAAAGCTAATTTCCTGCAATTCTATACATTTTGCCATGTCTGGAGATAAAATGTTGCAGTTTAAAATCAAATTTCCTACAATTCTACACATTTTGCCATGGCTTATGCTATCTGAGTGATTCAAACATTATAACAAAATCAATGGTGGCCCCATGCCATGACAAAAATACTCCTGAATGCATAATTTTTTACATTTTAGATTCTCCCTGACTGTCTAGCTTTTATTTTGGAGATTGTTAGTTGTCAAAGATGATCTTATTTAAAAACAATATATAGGTCCATTATCTTTTCTTCAACAGAAAGTTTTTCCATACCGAAAATTCACACACAAAAAATGTGTATGTACACATTCACATAGACACACACTCAAGTATGTGGACACCCCTTCCAATTAGTGGATTCGGCTATTTCAGCCACGCGTTGCCAACAGGTGTATTAAATCAAGCACACAGCCATGCAATCTCCATAGACAAACATTGGCAGTAGAATGGCCTTACTGAAGAGCTCCGTTAGACTTCCAACGTGGCACCGTCATAGAATGCCACCTTTCCAACAACTCAGTTCATAAAATGTCTGCCCTGCTAGAGCTGCCCCGGTCAACTGTAAGTGCTGTTATTGTGAAGTGAAAACGTCTAGGAGCAACAACAGCTCAGCCGCGAAGTGGTAGGCAACACAAGCTCATAGAACGGGACCGCTGAAGTGCATAGTGCGTAAAAAGTCTGTCCTCGGTTGCAACGCTCACTATCGAGTTCCAAACTGACTCAGGAAGCAACGTCAGCACAAGAATGGCGGCAGGTAGCTTAGTGGGTAAGAGCGTTGTGCCAGTAACTGAAAGGTCGCTGGTTCTAATCCATGAGCCGGCTAGGTGAAAAATCTGTGGATGTGCCCTTAAGCAAGGCACTTAACCCTAATTTCTCCTGTAAGTCGCTCTGGATAAGAGCGTCTGCTTAATGACAAAAAAAAAAAAGAACTGTTAGTCGGGAAATGGGTTCCATGACCGAGCAGCCGCACACAAGCTGAAGATCACCATTCGCAATGCCAATCGTCGGCTGGAGTGGTGTAAAGCTCGCCGCCATTGGACTCTGGAGCAGTGGAAACGCGTTCTCTGGAGTGATTAATCACGCTTCACCATTTGGCAATTCGACGGACAAATCTGGGTTTGAGGATGCTATGTGCCATAGTGCATAGTGCAAGCTGTAAAGTTTGGTGGAGGAGGAATAATGGTTTGGGGCTGTTTCATGGTTCAGGCTAAGCCACTTAGTTCCAGTGAAGGGAAATCTTAATGCTACAGCATATAATGACATTCTAGACGATTCTGTGCTTCCAACTTTGTGGCAACAGTTTGGGGGAAGGCCCTTTCCTGTTTCAGCATGACAATGCCCCTCGTGCACAAAGCAAGGTCCATACAGAAATGGTTTGGCCTTCACAGAGTCCAGATCTCAACCCCATCGAACACCTTTGGGATGAATTGGAACTCTGACTGCGAGCCAGGCCTAATCGCCCAACATCAGTGCCTGACCTCACTAATGCTCTTGTGGCTGAATGGAAGCAAGTCCCCGCAGCAATGTTCCTACATCTAGTGGAAGGCCTTCCCAGAAGAATGGAGGCTGTTATGGCAGCAAAGGGGAGACCAACTCCATATTAATGGCCATGATTTTGGAATGAGATGTTCGACGAGCAGCTGTCCACATACTTTTGGTCATGTAGTGTGTGAGAGAGCGAGAATTTTGTACTTACGCAGCCTGAAAAAACACTTAGTCTGCCCGCCCAGTACTTCTCTATGCAGAAAAAACACTGCGTGGATATAGTACCTTTACTTTATTACCATAAGTATTTATATAGTCCTGCTACCAGTCACTTTTCAGCAGTGTTTACATGTATATCCGCTATCACACCTACACTGACACTCTTGCACCCACACACCCACCACTTATGCTGCTGCCATACTGTTTACCATTATTATTTTTTATCCTGCTACCAGTCACTTTCTCCTAATCCCTGCCTACATGTACATATCTACCTCAAATACTCCAGTATCCCTGCACATTGTACATTTGGTACTGGCACTGACCCTGTATAGAGATTCCTCTCTTTAATTGTATTGTTAGGTATATTATTTTGATATTGAATACTGCACTGTTGGGTAGGGCTTGCAAGTGAAGCATTTCACTGTACCTGTGCATGTGACAAATAAAACTTAAAATTAAACTATTGTTTTTGCCTTTCACTAAGTATTGTCATTTAGTGTTGCCTGAATTAATGTAATAATGATTACCAATGGTAACGATCAGCGATGTATGGCTTTGGTAACATTTGTTATGCACAAGGGCTAAAACGTAGCTTCGCAGCCTATAGCCAAACATTAATTTTGAATCAAAATTGTGTATGTTTGTGCAGTGGAGGAACAGCAGCCCCTCTCTGAAGAGAGCCTGAGAGAGTCTCTGAAGAAACAGCTGGAGTTCTGCTTCTCAAGGTGAGTAGTGAACTGCTTTTGAAGAGCCTATTTTAGATGGTTGTTATAACTTAAATACAGTCGGAATTTCAATGTCTCTCACTGACCTAAGCAATTCTAGATGGTGTGTGATAGTTTAGGTAATGAATCAAGCAGACCTTGGATTTGAACAAAAGCTGTAACCCCGGTGATGATCAGTATCGCGCTTGGAAGGACCCAGGAGCACTGTGACTGTGGAGGTTTCTCCTCTTCATCTCTCTAAATTGCTTCACCCGCCTCTAACTTTCCTACTCCCTCTACACCGCTTCCTCCTCTCCCTCTTTCCCCTCTCTTCGTCAGCGCAGTGTGACTGACCTAATGACCGTGAGATTGAGATCTGAGGGGAACAAGGGAAAAAAACATGGGGACATGAATGTATACTTTTGACCCCCCACCCCACACCTCTTTTCGGTCTTATGTTCCAAAATGTGAAATGTTTATTTTATTTTTTACATTGGATAAAAGTACAATCGGACCTTCAAAGTTGTATGTCATACACTATAGTTGGAGAAAACAACATGGGGAAGTAATGCTGCTTAAGAAGTTGCTAAACGTATAATCCCATTTAGGAGAAAAAGGTCACAACTGACTGGCTCAAACGCATTAAGAAGGAAAGAAATTCCACAAATTAACTTTTAACAAGGCACACCTGTTAATTGAAATGCATTCCAGGTGACTACCCATAAAGCTGGAGCATGCCAAGAGTGTGCAAAGCTGTCATCAAGGCAAAGGGTGGCTGTTTGAAGAATATAAAATATATTTTGATTTGTTTAACACTTTTTTGGTTACTACATTATTCCATATGTGTTATTTCATAGTGTTGATGTCTTCACTATTATTCTACAATGTAGAAAGTAGTAAAAATAAAGAAAAACCCTTGAATGACTAGGTGTTCTAAAACGTTTGACCGGTAGTGTATATCATGAGAGCCTTTGTGTGACTTTGGTTCAGGTCATGTTATGATATGAACAAAGGAATCTAGCCTAAGGGCATATTTCTATCCTGCCCCTTTGGAGCAGGACATGTAATGTCCATGGCCTTTTCATCGCAAAAGTCCTGCTCTTCTCAAAAATGTGTTTGATATGATACTTGCATTTTATTTTTTAAACCTTTATTTAAGTAGGCAAGTCAGTTAAGAACAAATTCTTATTTACAATGACGGCCTACAACGGCCAAACCCGGACGACGCTGGGCCAATTGTGCGCCGCCCTATGGGACTCCCAATCACGGCCGGTTGTGATACAGCCTGGAATCGAACCGGGGGGGTCTTTAGTGACGCCTCAAGCACTGAGATGCAGTGCCTTAGACCGCTGCGCCACTCGGCAGCATCTCCCACTCCCATATCTCTGGGAGTAAGGACGTCAGCGTGGCACAGCAGCTGAAACCTGGTTCCATCTGAGTGAAAGCTCCTTGGCCACAACACCAGACTCCAGACAATTTAAGCTGTAATGGAGGAAAGCAGACATAAATAGACAAGACATTAAAACTTGCATACCAGCAATAACCTTAATTGACCCCCAAGTTCAAGCAATAAGCTCATAAAGTACAAAGACAAAATACCTGAAGTGCTGCTTGTTCACCCTTTATCATCTCATTGTACTGGTGGTGGAGAGCAGTTTCTTCTTATGCTGAAAGACACATTCCAGAAACATGGGTTAAAACATTAATTAATTAATGTCCTATAGCTTGTTATTGCCTGTTGACATCTACAGCTGTACTAAAATGCCCTGTACACACTCAACCTGCTTCCAGCCAAACAATTGGCTGCCTACAATGACGGCCTACACCGTCTGCAATGGCAATGCAGACACTACACGATAACTAGCTAGCTAGTTTTAGCCAACATCTAACTTAATAATTAGCTGCTGGCTAAGTTACGTGTAAATGGTATTCATCTAGCTAGCCAGCTAGTTGAACATGCAAAAAAATAACTTCAAAATCTATAATCCAATGTAGATGGCTAGCTATTTCATCGTGACTAGCTAGCTAGCCAAATCAGCATGCATCCCTATCATTGGGTTTGATTAAATTGCTAATCGACTATCATTCGCACCACGATGGCTATTTTCGGTAGCTAGTTAAACATGATAAATACAGTGCATTCGGAAAGTATTCAGACCCCTTCACATTTGTTACGTTACAGCCTTATTCTAAAATTGATTAAATAAATATAAAAATCCTCATCAATATGCACACAATACCCCATAATGACAAAGTAAAAACAGGTTTTTAGAAATGTTTGCAAATAAATAAATTAATAACATATCCGTAGAACTCCGAGACAGGATTGTGTCGAGGCACAGATCAGGGGAAGGGTACCAAACAATGTCTGCAGCATTGAAGGTCCCCAAGAACACAGTGGCCTCCATCATTCTTAAATGGAAGAAGTTTGGAACCACCAATACTCTTCCTAGAGCTGGCCGCCCCCGGCCAAACTGAGCAATCGGGGAAGAAGTGCCTTGGTCAGGGAGGTGATCAAGAACCCGATGGTACTCTGACAGAGCTCTAGAGTTCCTCTGTGGAGATGGAAGAACCTTCTAGAAGGACAACCATCTCTGCAGAACTCCACCAATCAGGCCTTTATGGTAGTGGCCAGACGGAAGCCACTCCTCAGTAAAGGGCACATGACAGCCCGCTTGGAGTTTGCCAAAAGGCACCTAAGGGACTCTCAGACCATGAGAAACAAGATTCTCTGGTCTGATGAAACCAAGAGTGAACTCTTTGGCCTGAATGCCAAGCGTCACATCTGGAGGAAACCTGGCACCATCCCTACGATGAAGCATGGTGGTGGCAGCATCATGATGTGGTGATAGTTTTCTGCAGCATGGAGACTAGTCAGGATCGAGGGGAAAGATGAATGGAGCAAAGTACAGACAGATCCTTGATGAAAACCTGCTCCAGAGCGCTCAGGACCTCAGACTAGGGTGAAGCTTCAACTTCCAACAGGACAACAACCTTAAGCACACAGCCAAGACTACGCGGGAGTCTCTGAATGTCCTTGAGTGGCTCAGCCAGAGACCGGACTTGAACCCGATCAAACATCTCTGGAGAAACCTGAAAATAGCTGTGTGGCAATGCTCCCCATCCAACCTGACAGAGTTCGAGAGGATCTGCAGAGAAGAATGGGAGACACTCCCAAAATGCAGGTGTGCCAAGCTTGTAGCGTCATACCCAAGAAGACTCAATAATGTAATCGTTGCCAAAGGTGCTTCAACAAAGTACTGAGTAAAGGGTCTGAATACTTATTTAAATGTGATTATTTTTTATTATAAATTAGCAACAATTTCTAAAAACGTGTTTTTTCTTTTTGATTATGGGGTATTGTTTAGATTGATGAGGGGGGAAAAACAATTTAATCCATTTTAAAATAAGGCTGTATTATAACAGTGGTAAAGGTCAGGTTGTCTGAATACTTTCCGAATGCACTGTATGACGAAGATTAGCATCATGCATGGCTTAGCACATCAGCAATCAACATTAACAGCAGATATCTGGCTATAACGTTACTTGTATGCAACTGTCTAACTAGCTAACAATAGCTAGCAATGAGCAATGAATACAACCTTTTGATACAGTTGAACCAATATTGTATGCACATGTAGCTAGCTTGCCATTTTAACTGTAGACTCTTACCTGTGTATGGATTATGATGATTCAAGGCAGACGAACATTTTCAAAATAATCCTTCCCACTCGGCTTCAACCACACCGCTTTTGCCACAGAAGACAGAGCTGTGTCGATACCTGCAGCTCTATTCAGGACAACACTTTTATTGAAATCTGTAGCTACACTTTGATGAAAATATGAGTAAATCCAATGATCTTTGGCTCTTTCAAATATCTGTGGTAGCAGAGCGCAGGACCTGCCATTTGACAGAAGCCTTGAGTGACAGAACACTCTTTCTCGTGAAGGTCCCAGCCCCATTATTATCTCAACCAATCATGGCTAGGCAAGATTCTGTATTTTCTCTGTGGCTAAACAGCTTTGTGATTCAAATTGTATTTATATTTACAGATTACATGAGTTTTCACTTTCAAATGCCTCTCCTGTGGAGTAGGAAAATGTGTCTTACACCCAGCTTCAAGAATCAGGGCACAAATGTGTCTTAGCTCCCCCATAGCATGTAACAGACATGGCTTGTTGGTTTCTCATGCCCTGTTGTCTGTCTTCAGAGAGAATCTGTCCAAGGATCTGTACCTGATGTCCCAGATGGACAGTGATCAGTTTATCCCCATCTGGACCATCGCCAGCATGGAGGGCATCAAGTTCCTCACCACCGACATGGACCTCATCCTGGAGGTGCTACGAGGTATGAACACAAACCCACCTCACCTTTGACCCTGTAGGAAATAGCCTCCCTGGACAGGCTTATACTTTAGGCTGCTACAAGATTGGTCAGAAACAAGCTCAGGTTGAAGGATTTCTACCCAAGCTAAAAACACTTAGCACACAAGCTGTAGCCTCATACCAGACGTGTTGACACATGGCTGGGAACGAGATTACAGTGGTGGAAGTAACGATGTGGTGGCTGGGACGGCACCAGTAGATTAATTAGTAATGGTATAGAGAGGGATTGTGGTAGTCAAACTTGAAACAATGTACTTACAGTGCCTTCAAAAAGTATTCATACTCCTTGACATATTCCATATTTTTTTACAGCCTGAATTCAAAATGGATTAAATAGATTTCTCACCCAACTACACAATACCCCATAATGACAAAGTGAAAACACGTTTTTAGAATATTCTTTACGCTTATTGAAAATGAAATATTTAATTTACATAAGTATTTAATCTCCCGAGTGGCGCAGTGGTCTAAGGCACTGCATCGCAGTGCTAACTGTGCCACTAGAGATCCTGGTTCGTATCCAGGCTCTGTCGTAGCTGGCCGCGACCGGGAGACTCATGGGCGGCGCACAATTGGCCCAGCGTCGTCCAGGGTATGGGGAGGGAATGGCCGGCAGGGATGTAGCTCAGTTGATAGAGCATGGCGTTTGCAACGCCAGGGTTGTGGGTTCGATTCCCACGGGGGGCCAGTATAAAAAAAAATATGTATTCACTAACTGTAAGTCGCTCTGGATAAGAGCGTCTGCTAAATGACTAAAATGTAAAATGTAAATGTAAATATTTACACCCAGAGTCAACATGTTAGAATCACCTTCGGCAGTGATTACAGCTGTGATTCTTTCTGGGTAAGTCTCTAAGAGTTTTGCACACCTGGATTGTACAATATTTGCACATTATTCTTTTAAAAATTATTCAAGCTCTGTCAAGTTGGTTGTTGATCATTGCGGGACAGCCATTTTGAAGTCTTGCCATAGGTTTTCAGTTGATTTAAGTCAAAACTGTAACTAGGCTACTCACGAACATTAAATGTCGTCTTGGTAAGCAACTCGATTGTATATTTAGCTTTGTTTTAAGTTATTGTCCTGCTGAAAGGTGAATTTGTCTTCCAGTGTGTGTTGGAAAGCAGACTGAACCAGGTTTTCCTTTAAGATTTTGTCTAGCACTATTCCGTTTTTATTATCCGCCAAAAAAAACAACTCCCTAGTCCTTGCCAATGACAAGCATACCCATAACATGATAAAGCCGCCGCCATGCTTGAAAATATGAAGAGTGGTACTCAGTGATGCATTTGATTTGCCCAAACATAACGCTTTGTATTTCAGGACAAAGTTAATTTCAATGCCACATTTTTTTTGCAGTTTTACTTTTAGTCCCTTATTGCAAACAGGATTCATGTTTTGGAATATTTTTATTGTGTACAGGCTTCCTCCTTTTCACTCTGTCATTAGGTTAGTATTGTGGAGTAACTAGAATGTTGTTGATCCATCCTCAGTTTTCTCCTATCACAGCCATTAAACTCAGTAACTGTTTTAAATTCACCATTGGCCTCATGGTGTACTTGCCTGTGTCTTTTGTAGTGACTGGGTGTATTGATACGCCATCCAAGGTATAATTAATAACTTTACCATGTTCAAAGGGATATTCAGTCTTTTTTTTTTTTTTTTTTTTTTTTTACCCATCTACCAATAGGTGCCATTTTGTGAGGCATTGGAAAACCTCCCTGGTCTTTGTGGTTGAATCTGTGCTTGAAATTCACTGCTCGACTGAGGGACCTTGCATGTGTGGGGTACAGAGATGAGGTAGTCATTAAAAAAATGAAACTTAAATGTGACTTGTTAAGCAAATTTTTACTCCTGAAATTGCCGTTTCAGCATTTCAGTTTTTTATGAACATTTCTAGAAATATAATTCCACTTTGACATTATGGGGTTGTGTGTGTGTGTGTGTGTGTGTAGGCCAGTGACACAAAATCTTAAT
This sequence comes from Coregonus clupeaformis, assembly GCF_020615455.1. Classification (NCBI taxonomy): domain Eukaryota; kingdom Metazoa; phylum Chordata; class Actinopteri; order Salmoniformes; family Salmonidae; genus Coregonus; species Coregonus clupeaformis. Next base: position 35,878,962 of record NC_059203.1, on the reverse strand, counting down.
TTAATCCATTTTAAATTCAGGCTGTAACACAACAAAATGTGGAAAAAGTCAATGGGGTGTGAATACTTTTCTGAAGGCACTATATCATCGTAGTAATGGAAGCAGCATTAAGTAGGTGAACATGATCCATTTTAAAGTTTTAAAAGTTGAGTGGGGGTATTTCAAGCACTTTGGGGTAGGTATGCCATGAAACTGGCTTCGGGAGCAAACTCACTCAAATGAGAGCAAGTAATCCTCACTTGGTCATTAATTGAAAAGGTGCTAGTAAATTTGATATAATGTTGATATATTTTTGGGTGTGTGTGTGTGTGTGTGTGGTTTCAGCTTCACCCATGGTACAAGTTGACGAGATGGGGGAAAAGGTTCGGCCCAATCACAAGCGCTGCATCATCATTCTGAGGGAGGTGCCAGAGACCACACCTGTAGAGGTGACAAAATGTAGAATTAGCTCTTTTTTTTTCTGGTTTACCTTCTGTGTAGCCGACTGTCTGCTAAACTTGGTAGGGACCCCAAGGTGTGCACGTTTTGTTTTTTTGCCCTAGTACTACACAGCTGATTCAAATAATCAAAGCTAGATGATTACTTGGTTATTTGAATCAGCTGTGTAGTGCTAGGCCAACAACCAAAATGTGCACCCCTTGGGGTCCCGAGGACCGAGTTTGGGAAACGCTGGTGTAGCCATTTGCTCATTACATGTGACGAATATGGTTATTTTGTGGTAGAACGCTATAAGAAAGGTTCTAACACCCTCATCTTCTGTCTATTCCTTATTTCATTTGCCCTCAGGAAGTGGAGGCCCTCTTTAAGAATGAAAACTGTCCCAAAGTGATAAGTGTTGAATTTGTGGCCAACAACAACTGGTACATCACATTCCAGTCGGACACCGATGCACAGCAGGTAGCATTGCACATTCAACACTCTCTGTAGTCAGTCAGTGAAAAATAACTTGCAAATTCAAGGTCCTCATTCAAAGTTCACAGCACATGTTCTTTGCTGATTGTGTCTACTGTACAGATGTAATTTCCTATTTGTTAGGCCAATCATCCCAACACAGTTCTGTTGATTGATCTACAGTGGGGGAAAAAAGTATTTAGTCAGCCACCAATTGTGCAAGTTCTCCCACTTAAAAAGATGAGAGAGGTACACGTCAACTATGACAGACAAAATGAGAAGAAAAAAATCCAGAAAATCACATTGTAGGAATTTTAATGAATTTCTTTGCAAATTATGGTGGAAAATAAGTATTTGGTCAATAACAAAAGTTTCTCTACTTTGTTATATGCCCTTTGTTGGCAATGACACAGGTCAAATGTTTTATGTAAGTCTTCACAAGGTTTTCACACACTGTTGCTGGTATTTTGGCCCATTTCTCCATGCAGATCTCCTCTAGAGCAGTGATGTTTTGGGGCTGTCGCTGGGCAACATGGACTTTCAACTCCCTCCAAAGATTTTCTATGGGGTTGAGATCTGGAGACTGGCTAGGCCACTCCAGGACCTTGAAATGCTTCTTACGAAGCCACTCCTTCATTGCCCGAGCGGTGTGTTTGGGATCATTGTCATGCTGAAAGACCCAGCCACGTTTCATCTTCAATGCCCTTGCTGATGGAAGGAGGTTTTCACTCAAAATCTCACAATACATGGCCCCATTCATTCTTTCCTTTACACGGCTCAGTCGTCCTGGTCCCTTTGCAGAAAAACAGCCCCAAAGCATGATGTTTCCACCCCCATGCTTCACAGTAGGTATGGTGTTCTTTGGATGCAACTCAGTATTCTTTGTCCTCCAAACACGACGAGTTGAGTTTTTACCAAAAAGTTATATTTTGGTTTCATCTGACCATATGACATTCTCCCAATCCTCTTCTGGATCATCCAAATGCACTCTAGCAAACTTCAGACGGGCCTGGACATGTACTGGCTTAAGCAGGGGGACACGTCTGGCACTGCAGGATTTGAGTCCCTGGCGGCGTAGTGTGTTACTGATGGTAGGCTTTGTTACTTTGGTCCCAGTTCTCTGCAGGTCATTCACTAGGTCCCCCCCGTGTGGTTCTGGGATTTTTGCTCACCGTTCTTGTGATCATTTTGACCCCACGGGGTGAGATCTTGCGTGGAGCCCCAGATCGAGGGAGATTATCAGTGGTCTTGTATGTCTTCCATTTCCTAATAATTGCTCCCACAGTTGATTTCTTCAAACCAAGCTGCTTACCTATTGCAGATTCAGTCTTCCCAGCCTGGTGCAGGTCTACAATTTTGTTTCTGGTGTCCTTTGACAGCTCTTTGGTCTTGGCCATAGTGGAGTTTGGAGTGTGACTGTTTGAGGTTGTGGACAGGTGTCTTTTATACTGATAACAAGTTCAAACAGGTGCCATTAATACAGGGAACGAGTGAAGGACAGAGGAGGCTCTTAAAGAAGAAGTTACAGGTCTGTGAGAGCCAGAAATCTTGCTTGTTTGTAGGTGACCAAATACTTATTTTCCACAATTTGCAAATAAATTCATTAAAAATCTCAATTTCCTCAATTTGTCTTTCATAGTTGACGTGTACCTATGATGAAAATTACAGGCCTCATCTTTTTAAGTGGGAGAACTTGCACAATTGGTGGCTGACTAAATACTTTTTTCCCCACTGTATACTGAACAAAAATATAAATGCCACATGTAAAGTGTTGGTCCCATGTTTCATGAGCAGAAAAAAGATCCTAGATATTTTCCATATGCACAAAAAGCTTATTTCTTGCAAATTTTGTGCACAAATTTGTTTACATCCCTGTTAGTAAGCATTTCTCCTTTGCCAAGATAATCCATCCACCTGACAGGTGTGGCTTATCAACATTTTACATTTTAGTCATTTGGCAGACGCTCTTATCCAGAGCGACTTACAGGAGCAATTAGGGTTAAGTGCCTTGCTCAAGGGCACATTTACGTCATTTAGCAGACACTCTTATCCAGAGCGACTACAAATTGGTGCATTCACCCTATAGCCAGTGGGATAACCACTTTACAATTTTATATATATATATTATTTTTTTTTGGGGGGGGGGGGTAGAAGGATTACTTTATCCTATCCCAGGTGTTCCTTAAAGAGGTGGGGTTTCAAATGTCTCTGGAAGGTGGTGAGTGACTCCGCTGTCCTGGCGTCGTGAGGGAGCTTGTTCCACCATTGGGGTGCCAGAGCAGCGAACAGTTTTGACTGGGCTGAGCGGGAACTATGCTTCCGCAGAGGAAGGGGGAGCCAGCAGGCCAGAGGTGGATGAACGCAATGCCCTCGTTTGGGTGTAGGGACTGATCAGAGCCTGAAGGTACGGAGGTGCCGTTCCCTCACTGCTCCATAGGCAAGCACCATGGTCTTGTAACGGATGCGAGCTTCAACTGGAAGCCAGTGGAGTGTGCGGAGGAGGGGGGTGACGTGAGAGAACTTGGGAAGGTTGAACACCAGACGGGCTGCGGCATTCTGGATGAGTTGTAGGGGTTTAATGGCACAGGCAGGGAGCCCAGCCAACAGCGAGTTGCAGTAATCCAGACGGGAGATGACAAGTGCCTGGATTAGGACCTGTGCCGCTTCCTGTGTAAGGCAGGGTCGTACTCTCCGAATGTTGTAGAGCATGAACCTGCAGGATCGGGTCACCGCCTTGATGTTAGCGGAGAACGACAGGGTGTTGTCCAGGGTCACGCCAAGGCTCTTCGCACTCTGGGAGGAGGACACAACGGAGTTGTCAACCGTGATGGCGAGATCATGGAACGGGCAGTCCTTCCCCGGGAGGAAGAGCAGCTCCGTCTTGCCAGGGTTCAGCTTGAGGTGGTGATCCGTCATCCATACTGATATGTCGGCCAGACATGCAGAGATGCGATTCGCCACCTGGTTATCAGAAGGGGGAAAGGAGAAGATTAGTTGTGTATCGTCAGCGTAGCAATGATAGGAGAGGCCATGTGAGGATATGACAGAGCCAAGTGACTTGGTGTATAGCGAGAAAAGGAGAGGGCCTAGAACTGAGCCCTGGGGACACCAGTGGTGAGAGCACGTGGTGCGGAGACAGCTTCTCGCCACGCCACTTGGTAGGAGCGACCGGTCAGGTAGGACGCAATCCAGGAGTGAGCCGCGCCGGAGATGCCCAGCTCGGAGAGGGTGGAGAGGAGGATCTGATGGTTCACTGTATCAAAGGCAGCAGACAGGTCTAGAAGGACAAGAGCAGAGGAGAGAGAGTTAGCTTTAGCAGTGCGGAGAGCCTCCGTGACACAGAGAAGAGCAGTCTCAGTTGAATGACCAGTCCTGAAACCTGACTGGTTTGGATCAAGAAGGTCATTCTGAGAGAGATAGCAAGAGAGTTGGCTAAAGACGGCACGCTCAATAGTTTTGGAAAGAAAAGAAAGAAGGGATACTGGTCTGTAGTTGTTGACATCAGTGGGATCGAGTGTTGGTTTTTTGAGAAGGGGTGCAACTCTCGCTCTCTTGAAGACGGAAGGGACATGGCCAGCGGTCAAGGATGAGTTGATCAGCGAGGTGAGGTAGGGGAGAAGGTCACCGGAGATGGTCTGGAGAAGAGAGGAGGGGATGGGGTCAAGCGGGCAGGTTGTTGGGCGGCCTGCAGTCACTAGTCGCAAGATTTTATCTGGAGAGAGAGGGGAGAAAGAAGTCAAAGCATAGGGTAGGGCAGTGTGAGCAGGACCAGCAGTGTCATTAGACTTAACAAACGAGGATCGGATGTCGTCAACCTTCTTTTCAAAGTGGTTGACAAAGTCATCCACAGAGAGGGAGGAGGGGGGGGGGGAGGATTCAGCAGTGAGGAGAATGTGGCAAAGATCTTCCTAGGGTTAGAGGCAGATGCTTGGAATTTAGAGTGGTAGAAAGTGGCCTTAGCAGCAGAAACAGATGAAGAAAATGTAGAGAGGAGGGAGTGAAAAGATGCCAGGTCGGCAGGGAGTTTAGTTTTCTTCCATTTCCGCTCAGCTGCCCGGAGCTCTGTTCTGTGAGCTCGCAATGAGTCATCAAGCCACGGAGCTGGAGGGGAGGACCGAGCCGGCCGGTAGGATAGGGGACACAGGGAGTCAAAGGATGCAGAAAGGGAGGAGAGGAGGGTTGAGGAGGCAGAATCAGGAGATTGGAGGGAGAAGGATTGAGCAGAGGGAAGAGATGATAGGATGGAAGAGGAGAGAGTAGTGGGAGAGAGAGAGCGAAGGTTGCGGCGCGCTGCTACCATCTGTGTAGGGGCGGAGTGAGTAGTGTTGGAGGAGAGCGAGAGAGAAAAGGATACAAAGTAGTGGTCGGAGACATGGAGGGGAGTTGCAGTGAGATTAGTAGAAGAGCAACATCTAGTAAAGATGAAGTCAAGCGTATTGCCTGCCTTGTGAGTGGGGGGGGATGGTGAGAGGGTGAGGTCAAAAGAGGAGAGGAGTGGAAAGAAGGAGGCAGAGAGAAATGAGTCAAATGTAGACGTAGGGAGGTTGAAATCCCCCAAAACTGTGAAGGGTGAGCCATCCTCAGGAAAGGAACTTATCAAGGCGTCAAGCTCATTGATGAACTCTCCAAGGGAACCTGGAGGGCGATAGATGACAAGGATATTAAGCTTAAATGGGCTAGTGACTGTGACAGCGTGGAATTCAAATAGACAAAGGAGATAGACAGATGGGTTAGGGGAAAAATTGAGAATGACCACTTGGGAGAGATGAGGATTCCTGTGCCACCACCCCTCTGACCAGATGCTCTCGGGGTATGCGAGAACACATGGTCAGACGAGGAGAGAGCAGTAGGAGTTGCAGTGTTTTCAGTGGTAATCCATGTTTCCGTCAGCGCCAGGAAGTCGAGGGACTGGAGGGTAGCATAGGCTGGGATGAAGTCAGCCTTGTTGGCGGCAGAACGGCAGTTCCAGAGGCTGCCTGAGACCTGGAACTCCAGGTGTGTGGTGCGTGCAGGGACCACCAGGTTAGAGAGGCAGCAGCCACGCGGTGTGAGGCGTTTGTGTAGCCTGTGCGGAGAGGAGAGAACAGGGATAGGCAGAGGCATAGTTGACAGGCTGCAGCAGATGGCTACAATAATGCAGAGGAGATCGGAATGAAATGAACTAAACATCTGGGAAAGGAGAGAGCAGGCCTCCCTCACCAAAAAAATAAATATATATATATATATATAACTCTCCCAACTTCCACCTCAGAAACTATAATTGTTTCACTGAACCACCCGAGTAAAACTCTCCCAACTTCCACTTTAGAAATTAGAATTGTTGTAAACTACAGCAGACTGTTATCAGTAGCTGTAATTAAGTACAGCAGCTACCAACCACCTAACGTTAATGCCTCGGATGAGGTTAGAAAAACAGCTGAATGGTAGCAGCTAGCTGGCTCAATCACAGGTACTCTTAAGCATGAAATAACATTGGAAACAATTAACCACAGTTGCAAAAAGTTACCAGTAGCTACCCGCTAGCTAGCTAGCTTTGTTGGTCCAAGTAGTGGGTAAGCTAACCTCGTGCTTCGCCGGGGTCTGCCGAATACAATACTTACCTACAATAATTACCTACAATAACCTTCAATAACTACCTGAGTAAGCTACCTATAATACCAAACTACAATACCTACCTACAATCTAAATACATGGTTTAAGCTTAACTCAACACCATATAAGAAGCCAAGCTTACCTTTCATAACGCAGCAATGATTAAACGTTGGGTAGCTAGCACAAAGATATTGTATTTAGCTACCACAGTACAGCCAGCTGGTAGTGTTGGCTGGCTAGCAATGGCTGCTGTGTTGACTTTGTTTGAAAAACGGCGTCGCTGCGAACGAATGTAGCTGGCTAAAAGGATATTGTTTTTAGTTGCTACCGTTGCTAATAGCTACTCGCCAGCTAATCCAGGAGGTGAGTTAGCTAGCTAGCTCGTGCTACACCCGGCACCGCCGAATACAAAAGTAACCTACAATAACTACACAACAGCTACCCACAACAGCCCACGATGCCTACCTATACTACTTAATAATATACAGCCCACGATGCCTACCTATAATACCTAACTACAATCTAAATACATAGTTTAAGCCTTACTCGACAAAGCCCAAGCTATGTATAAAGCCAAACTGGCAGACTGCAATCAGTAGCCGTAATTAAGTACAGCAGCTACCAACCACCTAACGTTAATGATAATGAGGTTAGAAAAACAGCTGAATGGTGACGGCTAGCTGGCTCAATCACAGGTACTCTTAAGCGTGAAATAACATTGGAAACAATTAACCACTGTTGCTAAAAGTTACCAGTAGCTACCCGCTAGCTAGCTAGCTAGCTAGCTTTGTTGGTCCAAGTAGTGGGTCAGCTAGCCTCGTGCTTAGCCGGGGTCCGCCGAATACAGTCCTTACCTACAATAATTACCTACAATAACTACCTGAGTAAACTACCTATAATACCTAACTACAATACCTACCTACAATCTAAATACATGGTTTAAGCTTTACTCAACACCATATAAGAAGCCAAGCTTACCTCCTGCTAGAGAAAACACAACCTCTCCCGACCTCTCCCGATCATCACTACCGTTGAAAGAAACGGATTAAACAGCATGGTCATTACACAGGTGCACCTTGTGCTGGGGACAATAAAAGGCCACTCTAAAATGTGCAGTTTTGTCACACAACAATGCCACAGATGTCTCAAATTTTGAGGGGGCGTGCAATTGATATGCTGACTACAGGAATGTCCCCCAGAGCTGTTGCTAGAGAATTGAATGTTCATTTCTCTACCATAAGCCGTCTCCAACGTCGTTTTAGAGAATTTGGCAGTACGTCCAACCGGCCTTGCAACTGCAGACCACTTGTAACTACGCCAGCCCAGGACTTCCACATCCGGCTTCCTCACCTGCGAGATCGTCTGAGACCAGTCACCCGGACAGCTGATGAAACGGAATAGTATTTCTGTCTGTAATAAAGCACTTTTGTGGAGAAAGTCATTTTGATTGGCTGGGCCTGGCTCCCCAGTGGGTGGGCCTTTGCCTTCCCAGGTCCACGCATGGCCTAGCCCCTGCCCAGTCATGTGAAATCCATAGATTATGGCCTAATGAATTTATTTCAATTGACTGATTTCCTTATATGAACTGTAACTCAGTAAAATCTTTGAAATTATTGCATGTTGCATTTTTATATTTTTGTTCAGTATAGTTTTACCAGCATAGTCAAAGGCTGTGTTTACACAGGCAACTGGTCTTTTGACCAACCAGATCAGCCCTGAAAAATATCTGATGTGATTGGTCAAAAGACCAATTCGTGGGCAAAAGATCAGAATTGGGCTGCCTGTTTCAATGCAGCCTAACCTGTTAATTGTTTGAATGTGGAGTGAGTGATGCACTTTAGAGTTGGACAGACTACTAATGAACTGATTTATTGTCGCCTGTTACAAATGAACAGGCAGGCCCCTGGTTTGTTACTTGGAGGCTCTTTTCTGTTTATGGGGTTGATGCTGCTGATGTCTGTGCAAGTTCTATATAAAATAAAAAGCTATTGAGACATGTAATCATATCTCCTACATGTGAAGGGGGATTGTCCAGCTGTCTCACAGTACTTAATTTTTCCTCTCCTACTTCCTCAGGCCCACAGATATCTAAGGGAAGAAGTGAAAACGTTTCAGGGAAATCCCATCATGGTGAGTACATGTACTGTTCCTTTCTCGTGAGACATGCTGCTTTTCTATGGAGCAATTTCAGTGCCAACAGAAAATGTATTTGAATTCAATATTTATGAATTTGTATTTAGATTTTGAATTCAATATTTGTGCATTTCTAATGCACATTGAATAATTTAATTCATAAATTGAACTTGTATTTCATGATTTGAAACTGAATAATTAATATTGCATTCAGTTTTAAAATTCAATTTAAGTGTAATTGAATATTTTAATTAAACATTTATATATTCAGTTTCAATATGGTCAATATTGCATTCATTATCTGTATTAAGTTGCCAAACTATAATTTTAAGTTGACCAAAGTTTCATATATTCAGCTTTGCAGATGCATTCAGATTCAGTTCTCTAAGTTCAGATTCAAAACCAGAGAAATCCTGGTACTTTGCCAGCAAGGAATGGTAGAAGAGAACAGACTCGAACACTGTGTTAAACGTGGAGAAAACAGCAATTTGGCCCCCATTGCAATTTAGTTGAATAACCCTTCTAAGGATAGCATTTACACTCCCTAATTAATCTTGCTCTTGTGACTGACTGGGTGTGAACCGGGTCTCCTGCATGTCACAAGACTGTTAGCCCACTTAGCTAAAGCCCATAGGGATGAGTACAGGAAGCTAACAAGTCTCCAGCAAGGTTACTCATCAAAAGGGCGAGAACCTTGGTTACATTTCACCCCCCCCCCCCATTGACCTCATACTCAGATCACAGCACCAATATAGCTGACTGGGTTCACTCAATTCAATTTCAAATCATGAAATAAAAGTTCAGTTTATGAATTCTGATTCTTTGTGTGCATTACAAATTCAAAAATATTAAATTCAAATTCAATATCTAAGTACAATATATTTTGGGACTGAAATCGCTCCATACTTTTCTTTGATCAGATAGAATTTGGTCAAGGGGGAGGCAATGCGTAACGTTAGTCAACTGTATAGCTCTGAGATCAGGTGATAGGAGTGGGGGGAAGCAGCACTGTGTGTAGACTACCTCAGTCAGACTGTTCTGGAGCCAGCTGTTATGAGGATAGGTCAGTGACTGACTTGTGAAGGGGTGTTGGTGTCTGATTGCTGGGAGCACGTGGCTGAGCTGTGGCTACACTACAGCAAGGTCACCTTGAGTTTGTGCCTACATAAGGGTCTGATAAGGAAGGAGTAAGTCCAGCCAGCAGTCTCTCTGTCTCCTCCTGTTCTAAACTGGTTTAAACTCAATCTCCACTCATCTCCCCCATTCAAGATGTTATGACATTGTCCACGTTTCATTCAACCACTCTTCTTTAGCAGTAGTTGTTGATTGCCAGTGTTGTCCTTCAATGTATTTGGCATAAGACATTCAGACTCAATTTCAAAGGGTTTTCATTAAGGTGGCTAACAATGTGAATTTGATTGGTGTGCTAAATGAAGTAGCTTAATGCATCAAACTGCAGAACTATGATTTGATTTGCCTGATGTTTAAGGACGGAAAAAGCTGTAACCCCGGTGATGATCAGTATCGCGCTTGGAAGGACCCAGGAGCGCTGTGGAGGGCTCTCTTCTTCATCTCTCTAAATCTGTATCCTCTCTAACCTTCCCTCCCTTTTTTCATCCTCCCTCTTCATCATCATCCTCCTCTCCCTCCGTCAGCACAGTGTGACTGACCTAATGACTGTAAGATGATGAGATCTGAGGGGAACAAGGCTCTGTTTCCTTCTCTGTGCATGGCAGTGAGGGGAGACAATGTGTAGGCTATGTAATGTGAATTCGTTTTTTTCTACTGTGCATTAATGTGTTAACATGTCATGTGTTCATACTCTCTACCTTTCCACCCCCTTTCCATTCCTTTACACATCTCCCTGTCCTACCTGACTCTCTCTGTCGCTCTCTCGCTCTGTCCAGGCTCGTATCAAGGCCATCAACACATTCTTTGCGAAGAATGGCTACCGTAGCGTACCGGACTCCAGTGTGTACAGCCAGCAGGGCCAGTCTCAGTCCCAGTACAGCTCTACACCCCTCTACATGCAGCAGGTGTACAGCCCCCAGCAGCAGTACCCACTCTACCCCCTGGTGCCCCCCACCTGGAACCCATCGCCTGCCCCTTACTTCGAGACCCCACTGGTGAGGCCCGGATTATTGTGGTTCCCTGTTGTAACTCGTATTGAATTAGATTTCGTACTGTTGTTCATTCCTAGGATGACGAGCCCCTCCAGAGTGTGTTGGTTGGTTATCATGGGTACAGAAGTGTTGGGTATACCTGTAGGTACTCAAGTTTGAGATGTAATTGCATGATCATTCTGAACAAAGGAGTTGTTTAGCAAATGGCTCCTTTAAATAAAAAACCTCTGACCCAATGATGACAAAAAACATGCATAGAGGGGGTTCAGGCTGGGAGACAAGCCACTCTGGGTTCATCTATGCCCCCAAATCCTCCTTTCTCCCTCCTTCCCCTTATTTTACCCCTCCCCTTCTCCGAATTGGTGCGTCTCCACAGTTGACCCCAGTGAGAGATAAGATTATGAGATCTGAGGGTCTGTATTGGTGATTTAGGAATGGTGGACGTCATCCTCAACATGTTCTGTCCTGTTCAGACCCATATGAATATACCCCGCGTCAGCTGTAACACACACCCTTCACATTGCACTCTGGGGTCAGAGTGGGCATGACATTTAGTAATGTAGAACTGGCAGGATCAGCTGGTCTTGTAAGAGCTATATCATTAAACTGAGGTGATTTAACCTTTGTCATTGACTGGCTACACTGATTGATTGTGGGCGGCCATTTTGTTTTCTTATTTTCCTCCAGGCCCCGTTCCCCAACAGTGGCTTTGTGAACGGCTTCAGCACCCCTGGGAACTACAAGACTGGCAACAGTCCCCTGGGCCTCGGACGACCGCCCTTCAACAGAAACCGGTAGGCGTTTTCTCTCAGGGCAAGAACCCCCATCCGGCTCGAACGTAAGGCTTTATTAGATGGCTTTGACCCAATGATGACAAATCAATGCGCATAGAGGTGCTTCAAGCTGTGGGATGAAGGATTTTGGGTTTCTCTCTCCTCCCTCTTACCTTTCTTTCACTCAAACTCTCTCTTCTCTCCCCCCCAAAGTCACTAGTCTCTACACTTGACCCGATGAGCGTTAAGATTATGAGATCTGAGGGTTCAAACTGGTCTTATTTAGCCATCCAAAGTGGACCAGTGAATTCATCCACAGCCTTACAACATTAGATTCTGTTTAAAAAAGCCAGTTTGACTAGCACCAGGATGGTTGTTGTAATTGATCAGACACTGATTTAGTGCACATATGGTATTTATGTTCATGAACAAATTAAGACCATTTTTAGTTTTTGGGGCTCTGCTGTCATAAATAACTGGTTGTCTCTTACTCCCCCCGTCCCACAGTGTCCCCCTCTATTCTAGAAAGAATGTAATCAATGCCTTCAGGTATAAGCAATCAGATATCAATCATGTCATCAGTTAATGCTCCCCCACACCCTCATTTCATCCAGTCTCATTCTAAAACATACACGTTAGCAAGCTACGATGTTAATGCCGATTTAAACCATCCATGTAATGCTACATTGTGGTGTCCTTTGGAACTGTGGTGAATGGCAACCCTCAACTGATATTTGAGATAGCTAGCGTAGCTGACAGATGACGCTATGATGCTCAGGGATTCAATTTAAGTTTGCTGTTTGAATATAAGATCCAGCAAGTTCATTACCATCAGCTTGTGCTGAGCAAACCAAAACCATTCCCTTAGTATTCTATACAGTAGCATATTTACAATCCCCTCCATCCACCATCTTAATGTTTAATGTCCTGTCTTCATCATCCTCTGTCTGCATGAATCATACTGGAACCGCTCTAGTTGTTTTGTGATCATGTGATTGTATCTTTAGACTGAACAATAGATGGCATTTATGTCTGAGTGATTTGAGACTGTTAAATTGATATGACTGACTGATCTTCCTTTCCTCAGGAACCACGCGAAGAGCCAGCCCCGGCCGTGTGATGAGGCCTCTCCTCCCTCTGTTACCCCTGTATCCCCCCTGGTGGACGGCCTGTCTGGCCCCTCCAGCGCTCTTCCTCCCCGGACGGCAGGGGCTCCCCTGGGCAGCACCCCCGAGCCTGGCCCTGCGCCCCCCTCCCTCACCTCCCTCACCATCAGGGACACCCTCCCACTGGTTGCAGAGGGGATGCCCAATGGAGACCTGGGCATTGCTGGCAGGGGCAGGTCAGTCCGACCAGAGCCCCTTCATACATACACACACCCCACAACCTGCTCATACATGAAATGACATGTCCCTGTTGGGCTTTATCAGATGGCTTTGACCCAATGATGACAAATCGATGCGCATAGAGGTGATTCAAGCTAAGTGATGAAGACTTTGGGGTTTTCCTTTCTTTCACTCCTCTCTCTCGCTCTCTCTCGCGCTCACTCTATCCCCCACAAAGTCACTAGTCTCTACACTTGACCCAATGAGCGGTAAGATTATGAGATCTGAGGGTTCAAACATGTCTTATTTGGCCATCCAAAGCCTTCCCAACAAACAATTACATTTTACATTTTGGCTTATGATCATCTCTGTGCTCTGTGTGTGTAACATGTTTGTCTGTTGTAGGAGAGGCAGCTACAGAGGGATGCGGAGGAGGAGAGAGGACGAGAGGATCACGGTCAGTTTAATTTCCTCTATCCCATGTTTAGTGTGGTTTATACACCCTATCCCACCCACGTGGAGTTGGATTAAAGGTCAAATGTGTGTCTTCTGTGTTTTGGTTTTCAGAGGCCCATCCCTCTGAGCGAGATAAAGGTTCCACAGCCCAAGTTTGATCTGGCTGCCTCCAACTTCCCTCCGTTGCCGGGGTGTGTGGTCAGCACGCAGGGAGAGCCTGTGCTAGAGACTCGCATGTCTGATGTGGTTCGAGGCCTGAAGGTGACCAGCGACAAGGTGAGGAAAAACCCCATTTGTTTTGTTCCCTCCTGACCACTTGACGTGACAAGAAGAAGTGTTCTATAATAACTAGGTCTGCGTTTTTGTCTGGTCCGGCACTTAATCCCACCTGTTACATCCCTCTTACACTGTAGTTACTCTCTCAGACAAATGTCATGTTATTCACCCCTCTAAGTCAACTATGTCCATCTCTCTTATTTCCAGCCTGATGTGAGTAAGGAGTCTGTGGCCCCTCCTGCTAGTGCCCAGAAGGAGACTGTGAGTGTGCCCAGTCCTGTCACGCCGGCCCCCAAACCCCCCACCCCTCCGGTCGTGGAGCCCCCTGTTCCAAGGTATGGTTTACATCTGGCTTACAGCTACAAAGATGTGCTGTAGGGATTTTGATGATCCAATATGATGTGACTGTTGGAAATAAACCTTATTGGTAACCTTTTCCTCTTCTGTCTGTGCAGTGTTGCTCATCCGGTGAAAAAAGTAGAGAAGGCTGAGCCTCATGTCCAAAAGGAGATGACTCCAACCCCCGCACCACCCTCTTCTCTGCCAACCCCCACACCACCCTCTTCTCTGCCAACCCCCTCACAGCCCGCCGCTGCTACCAAACCCACCCCTACGCCCACCCACAGTCAGTCCATCTCCACGGCAACACCAGTCCCCGCCACTACCACACCTGCACCGGTAAGACTTCACTCACTGCCTGGCGGATTTCACTGGATACATAATGCATTGGATAGAATGTTGTCAGTTAACATATCTGGTTAAAAAAGAGATCAATGAAGAGATTGATGTAAGGTTGGATGCCTATTTTCTCTCCTCCCCTATTATCTTTCCTGTCTATCTACCATCTATCCATCCATCCAACCAGGAGTCAAGGAAACTGAGCTATGCTGAGATGTGCAAGCGGCCAGCCACCCAGCCCCCAGAGCCAAGCACCTTCCCAAAACCTCCCACCTCCTCAGCCAGCCAACCCCTGCGGGAGCTGCGGGTCAACAAGGCCGACGAGCCCGCCGCCTCCTCCAGCAGCAATGGGGATAGGTCGGAGAAACCAGAGCGGTCTGGAGAAGGCCGGCCCCACCGTGACCCACTGGGCTCATACTGTGGGGTCAATGGCCCTGCCCGATCCGGAGGGATGGGCCTAAAGTACCGGGATCAGCAGAGAGGTGCGTCCATGAGCCGACGCATCTCCCCCCAGGGCTGGGCCAGACGGAGTGGGAAGGAACAGAACATTCCCCCCCGGTCACCAAAGTAGTTTAAACAACAACCAACAGACTAACAGGAAAACAAACAGAAATCTATATAAATATATATGTGTATGTATACGTATGTGTGTGTGTGTGTGTGTGTGTATATATATATATGTATATGTGTGTGTGTATGTATATAGATGCATCTATATACATATGTGTGTATATATACAGTGAGGGAAAAAGTATTTGATCCCCTGCTGATTTTGTACGTTTGCCCACTGACAGACATGATCAGTCTAATTTTAATGGTAGGTTTATTTGAACAGTGAGACAGAATAACAACAACAAAATCCAGAAAAACGCATGTCAAAAATGTTATAAATTGATTTGCATTTTAATGAGGGAAATAAGTATTTGACCCCCTCTCAATCAGAAAGATTTCTGGCTCCCAGGTGTCTTTTATACAGGTAACGAGCTGAGATTAGGAACACACTCTTAAAGGGAGTGCTCCTAATCTCAGTTTGTTACCTGTATAAAAGACACCTGTCCACAGAAGCAATCAATCAATCAGATTCCAAACTCTCCACCATGGCCAAGACCAAAGAGCTCTCCAAGGATGTCAGGGACAAGATTGTAGACCTACACAAGGCTGGAATGGGCTACAAGACCATCGCCAAGCAGCTTGGTGAGAAGGTGACAACAGTTGGTGCGATTATTCGCAAATGGAAGAAACACAAAATAACTGCCAATCTCCCTTGGCCTGGGGCTCCATGCAAGATCTCACCTCGTGGAGTTGCAATGATCATGAGAACGGTGAGGAATCAGCCCAGAACTACACGGGAAGATCTTGTCAATGATCTCAAGGCAGCTGGGACCATAGTCACCAAGAAAACAATTGGTAACACACTACGCCGCGAAGGACTGAAATCCTGCAGCGCCCGCAAGGTCCCCCTGCTCAAGAAGAAGCACATTAAGGTCCTGGAGTGGCCTAGCCAGTCTCCAGACCTTAATCCCATAGAAAATCTGTGGAGGGAGCTGAAGGTTCGAGTTGCCAAACGTCAGCCTCGAAACCTTAATGACTTGGAGAAGATCTGCAAAGAGGAGTGGGACAAAATCCCTCCTGAGATGTGTGCAAACCTGGTGGCCAACTACAAGAAACGTCTGACCTCTGTGATTGCCAACAAGGGTTTTGCCACCAAGTACTAAGTCATGTTTTGCAAAGGTATCAAATACTTATTTCCCTCATTAAAATACAAATCAATTTATAACATTTTTTACATGCATTTTTCTGGATTATTTTGTTATTCTGTCTCTCACTGTTCAAATAAACCTACCATTGAAATTATAGACTGATCATGTCTTTGTCAGTGGGCAAACGTACAAAATCAGCAGGGGATCAAATACTTTTTTCCCTCACTGTATATGTGTATATAAATATACATACATACATACATACACTACCGTTCAAAAGTTTGGGGTCACTTAGAAATGTCCTTGTTTTCGAAAGAAAAGCAATTTTTTTGTCCATTAAAAGAACATCAAATTGATCAGAAATACAGTGTAGACATTGTTAATGTTGTAAATGGCTATTGTAGCTGGAAACGGCTGATTTTTAATGGAATATCTACATATGCGTACAGGGGCCCATTATCAGCAACCATCAGTCCTGTGTTCCAATGGCACGTTGTGTTTGCTAATCCAAGTTTATCATTTTAAAAGGATAATTGATCATTAGAAAACCCTTTTGCAATTATGTTAGGACTGATGGTTGCTGATAATTGGCCTCTGTACGCCTATGTAGATATTCCATTAAAAATCAGCCGTTTCCAGCTACAATAGCCATTTCCAACATTAACAATGTCTACACTGTATTTCTGTTCAATTTGATATTTTAATGGACAAAAAAATTGCTTTTCTTTTTGAAAACAAGGACATTTCTAAGTGACCCCAAACTTTTGAACGGTTATGTGTATATGTATGTGTATGTATTTATATATATGTATTTTTATATAATGTGTGTGTATATGTAAATATATGTAAATGTGTATATATATATATATTTACACGTGTGTATGTATATATGTGTGTGTGTGTGTATATATATGTATATATACATATATATATATATATGTATATGTATATATATGTATATATACATATATGTATATATACGTGTGTGTGTGTGTATGTATGTATGTATAGATATATGTGTATATGCATACACACACACGTGTGTGTGTATATATATATTTACACGTATGTATGTATGTATGTATGTATGTAAAGATATATATATATATATATATATATATATATATATATATATATATATATATATATATATATATATATATATATATATATATATATATATATATATATATATATATGATGAAAGAACACGTTCTTAATCTTAAAGACCCTCCTGAAGCTGGGTCGGACACCGACCGACCTTTGTTTGGGAAAGACGGTAATCATTTTATGAGGGGGCTGACGAGTGTTACAAATCACAAACTGAAGGACGTGTTTTAAAGAATAGCGAGAGACGCTGAAATGCGGCCTCACCTTGGTTAGCTTGAAGGCTGGGACCTCCACTGCTAAATCTATCTGAATTTGATTTATATGTCAAAGTAGGGATAGGGGGGACAAATATACAGTAATGCCTTGTATCTCCAGAATACCGGTAGTTGCAAAGTAAAAAAAAAAAAAGGGGGTGGGGGGAGAGCTGTTAGCAAATCTAGTTAATATGCAATACGGCAAAAGACGTGGATATCCACCGATATGACATCTTTATGAGTTGATACATATTATGCATTTTTGTTGAGGGAGGGGTTGGCAAGTGATTTTTGGCGAAGGGCAAAGGATAGTTCATGAAATGTGTTTTTATGAAGGTTGGAAGCGAGAGGGCCACATGGTTTTAGAGAAGTGCCTGTTTTGAACTGTTCTGAGAGATGGAGGGAGTTGGGAAGCCTGTCAAGCTGCACTTTCTTTTAGGTGAAGAAACACCCTTGGATGCTTGTCAGCTATGAGAGTCTGGAATTATTTTGTGTGCAGAATCAGTGGGGAAATATGAATTTATTAGAATCAATACATTTATTTTCACGGTTGATGGAAACTTTTGCCATACCCTTGCTTGAGTAGGACATTAAAACCTTTACAATAATGGGCATGAATACTTGAGCCGTGCAAATCTGGGGAAAAGTTTGGATAGTCAGGCTGTCGGTCACTGAATTGTTATATTTTCCACGATCTCCATCTCCTATCACTTCGAAACATATGGTTAAATGTTTGAATGGGTATTGGTCCCAACTGTCTGCCAATCCTGTTCTTTAGCTAAAATATGCTTTGGTTGGTTAAGGCTGATTTGCGCCAAGCATGAGTGCATAATCTCTCAATCCAGGGTCAAGTTCAGTAGGCACAAAACTGAGTGAAACTGCAAGGTACTCTCAGAAGTTGTCCAATACGAACTGCTTGCTTTCATTTTCCATTGCAAAATGTTTTTTTTAAATGGTTTGCTACAGTGTGTTCTTATGAACATGACCCAGTTGTTGTGAGGAACTGTCACCACTGACATCATTACCATGCATATCAGGAATTCTACAATTTTGTACCTAGCCTTTTTAAAGGGGCAATCTGCAGTTGCTACATCCATTTTTTGACTTATCATTCAATTATGTACCAACTGATTCTTGAAGAATTTAACTTTTAAATAGCTCATGAGCTTAGTTCCACTGTCATACCCCATCAGAACCCAAAATATAAGCCTGTTTAACTCCAATGTTTGTAAACAAAGTAAATGCAAACAAAATCTTAATAGCCTCAAAACATGGTTAAAACGATCATTTTATGATATAGATGGTCAGTCTATGAATTTGAGTGGTTACATTTCTCCAACCCCATCCCTCAGCTTTTTACTGTAACAGGGTAGGGAGAACGTTCTATCGTTTCAACTGCTGATTGTCACTTTAAGAAGAGCAGTTTTAATTATTTGTGGCTTGCATAGAAGTTTAACCTATTGTATTAATATTTACAATTAATTACGTGGTCAAATGCAGGATACCGGCGTTAACATATACCTTCATATTTATGTCTTGATGGAACAGGTAGTCTTTATCATCAAATAGAAACCCTTCCACCCCAGAGATCTGGTCATTTCAACATGCCCTCTTATCATATCTGTGCAACAGGCTCCAGAGTAGTCTTCCATGCATTTTGGTAGCGCTTGTATCATGTAGAATAGGTTAGATGGTATTTTATAGAGTAGTAATGGGATCCCAAGCATGAAACTGGTCTCTGGTACTATGTATTCCAGCTTGCTCATTTAAAATGGCCTGAATTCTGAAGGCAAATGAACAGAATCAATTATCTTATTTGTTGTAATCAGGAATTCATCTATAAATGAGCTTACTGGTTTAGGGCTGCGAACACTGGAATTTTACATTTGATATGCAAATTTAAAATATTTCTTTTGCCAGTAAAGTTCTTCCCCAGCAAGAGTCTGGTTAGTGTTCTGACTTCTCAATTTGAGTTGATAACATGCAGAGTACTGCACCTGTCCCAGTATGAGATGAGGGGTGGCCAGTGAAGACTTCCAGGTGTGGCGTTGGTTCGTGTTGTTCTGTGCTTGTCGTGTACAGAGGGCTGTTTTCTTGTCAGTGAGATGCTGTCGGAGTCTGATCATGTCCATTTTGGGTTTATCCTTTTTCAATGTTGCCGTTGATCCATTGTGCAGAGATTCTTAAGGGTGATGATGTTAAGTGAATTTATTTTGGGCTAGGATTGAGGGAAGAGCGACTCAGATATTAGTGTGTGTCTGTGGCTAAATCATAGGATTATGATTTTGGCACTTATTCTTTGTACATTTTCACTTTTTTCTTTTTACTATCTTAGATTTTTTTGATTGAAGATTTTTATGCATATCTCACGATTGTTTTAAATTCCGTACATGTCCATTGTTTGCTAAATGGAAGTTTTAGAGTGATGTTAGGAGAGTTGACTTGACGTGGGGAGCATCAACCTTCATATCTGTTCCTTTTTCTATGCGCTTACAAACTCATAATTCAGCCTTTGTGTATTAATGGATTGAACACTATCCAGACCAGAGATCATTATATGGAAATAATTTTTTTTTTTTTGCATGGACATTGCCATTTTAAAGTAGTCAACTGGGTGGGGATTCCTATGGATTGGGAGCGATCGGCCAATGATCAGAGCATTTTCTTAATTGGTTTGCCTAGTTTGTAAATGACTTTAAGCTATATGACCGCCATCTAGTGGCCACAATAAATTAATTACTCAAGATTTGGTTTAAGACTCAGCACTGCAGGTGGTGGTAAGTCATCAATATTAGATTTACACTCAGAAGAAGAAAATTGACTACTTTAAAATGGAGATGGCCTCATTGGCACAGATACAACATTGTGATCTCTATGATCCAGACAAGTCAAGCAGGCAAAAAGACAATCTTGGGAACTTTCTCCAACACAACTGTTTCTGGGTGGGATGTGGAGAACTCGTAACCCTCCTACTGCTGGACGGAAAAGCTGTCAGTTAATTGATAATGCTCCCTGTCTCTTGATTGGCCTGTTATGCTTGATGAATGTAGCCCTATTTGAGGGAAGGCCAATTCTGTAGGTGGTCTGAATGTTCTTGTACATATTTTGCACCTAGAAGGCTAATTTCTGGTCGGTATTGTGTTAAAGATGACTGTTGCTGTCTTATTTTTTTGCTGTATTAGTAAGCACATTTAGATCGATTAAATGTTTTGAACGAATAATGCAGTTTGACTTAAGTTTTTTTATTTACTCCGATGTACCTTTTTTCTTTCAGTGCATTTAGTGGGGGGGGGTTTGTTCCACAAAATGTTGTGTGTAATAGTTTTGGGTATATACTATCTGATTTGCGACTTGGTTAAAGTGAGAATTCAGTGCATTGTCTGGGTGCTAGCAGGAACATAGTATCTATATAACCACTGGGCCTATGTTCAGATTTTATATTTTTACATCCATTAATGGCTAAACTAAGAGCAGCTAGTGGTGTTGTGGAATGAAATGTACTAACTTTTAAAATAATCTCTCTTAATCCTGTAAAATGTAAAATCATTTTAGATGTCTACGTTGAAGAAAAGGTGTTTAGTAGGCTTGCTGAAATTAATAGGGGGTTATTTTTCTTTTACTGTTTTGATTTGTTTTTCTAGCACTTCTCTGCTGGGACAAAGGCGTTGTAGGGGGTGCAGCTGGGACATGGTAACAGACGAG
Organism: Coregonus clupeaformis; assembly: GCF_020615455.1. Classification (NCBI taxonomy): domain Eukaryota; kingdom Metazoa; phylum Chordata; class Actinopteri; order Salmoniformes; family Salmonidae; genus Coregonus; species Coregonus clupeaformis. The sequence continues at coordinate 35,857,949 of NC_059203.1, read as the reverse complement.
TGTGGGGTGTTAGACACGGAATTACTGATTTAATAGATGTCTGACCAAGAACATAAAAGAATAATAAAGTTAAGATATTTCTTGTTTTGGCCTTAGATGCTGATTCTGAGTCCTGTGCTTGCAATGATTTTGCCGTCCGTGTATTTTTAAATGTTTGGTGTGCGGTGCGCCGTAGTTCTGTGGTCTTGTACCGGACCTCTTTGTTAAGATGATATAGTTGTGTGTGTGTTAGAGAGCGCATATGCCTCTCCACCAGTCATACTTCGACAGTCTCCTTTCTTCATGTCCAAATAAACGTTTCAGGCCAAACCAAAATTTCAGTGCCTTCTCAGTATTGAGCTTTTCCTTCTCTGCAAAGTAAAAGTAACATAAACACACACATTCACTTTAATTTCGAACAAGGCATGTTTAGTTGAAGGGTAGAAATACGTGGCTCTCATACTCCCATTGAACTTGTTGTTCACATGAAATACAGAATTATGGGCTGTGGTGGTATTTGTTGTTTTGTGTGTTGTATCAGTCATGAGTTTCCAGAAGTTTATAACAACCGGAAAGCATACAAGGCCCTCTAACCTCTAAGAAATTATAAGTATTCTTTGATCTGTCATATTGAGGCTGTTCATAGACCTTGTGTGTACGCATGTTTGAGTCTCGCATAACAGTGCTGATAATTGAATACGCTGCTCCAATAACGTGACAGCTCCTATGATGTGTGAAGCAAGACCAATGGTGGTGGAAGCAGAAACATAGACACACTGGTTTACCGTCTGGTGAATGTTGTATCATTGCAAACATGAACATGTATGAGAATAAACACTGCATTGTATTTATTAAATCAAACTATATAGTGGGGCAATACAATTGTTTTGTTGTCATTGCAGGAGTGCAGTCCATAAATGTCCATCTTGCTTGGTATGCGTCTCAAATGTCCCCCTATTTCCTACTGTATACTGTGCCATCAGGTTGCGGACTCGGGTCTTAACCTCCCAAAACCAATAGCCACTAACTCTTGTACTGGCATCAGTCCGGTTTTTAAAAGAAAATTACAATTACATTGTGAGTTATGTTTACCTTCTATATACCATGTATAGTATTTGAATCTTGTACATCACTGGGGCTGAGCTCCCTGCCATCCAGGACCCCTATACCACGTGGTGTCGAAGGAAGGCCCTAAAAATGTTAAATGTTTCCAGCTACCCAAGTCATACTGTTACAATGCCTTACAAAAGTATTCATCCCCCTTGGCGTTTTTACTATTTTGTTGCATTACAACCTGCCATTTAAATTGATTTTTATTTGGATTTCATGTAATGGACATACACAAAATAGTCCAAATTGGTGAAGTAAAATGAAAATAACTATTTAAAATAAATTCTAAAAAATAACGGAAAAGCTGTGCGTGCATATGTATCCATCCCCTTTGCTATGAAGCCCCTAAATAAGATCTGGTGCAACCAATTACCTTCAGAAGTCACATAATTAGTTAAATAAAGTCCACCTGTGTGCAATCTAAGTGTCATTGATCTGTCACATGATCTCAGTATATATACACCTGTTCTGAAAAGCCCCAGAGTCTGCAACACCACCAAGCAAGTGGCACCATGAAGACCAAGGAGCTCTCCAAACAGGTCAGCAACAAAGTTGTGGAGAAGTACAGATCAGGGTTGGGTTATAAAAAAAATATCAGAAATGTTGAACATCCCATGGAGCACCATTAAATCCATTATTAAAAAATGGAAAGAATATGGCACCACAACAAACCTGCCAAGAGAGGGCCGCCCACCAAAACTCATGGACCAGGCAAGGAGGGCATTAATCAGAGAGGCAACAAAGAGCCCAAAGATAACCCTGAAGGAGCTGCAAAGCTCCACAGCGGAGATTGGAGTATCTGTCCATAGGACCACTTTAAGCCATATACTCCACAGAGCTGGGCTTTACGGAAGAGTGGCCAGAAAAAAGCCATTGCTTAAAGAAAGAAATAAGCAAACAAGTTTGGTGTTCGCCAAAAGGCATGTGGGAGACTCCCCAAACATATGGAAGAAGGTACTCTGGTCAGATGAGACTAAAATCGAGCTTTTTGGCCATCAAGGAAAACTATGTCTGGCGCAAACCCAACATCTCTCATCACCCCGAGAACACCATCCCCACAGTGAAGCATGGTGGCGGCAGCATCATGCTGTGGGGATGTTTTTCATCGGCAGGGACTGGGAAACTGGTCAGAATTGAAGGAATGATGGATGGTGCTAAATACATGGATATTCTTGAGGAAAACCTGTTTGTCTTCCAGAGATTTGAGACTGGGACGGAGGTTCACCTTCCAGCAGGACAATGACCCTAAGCATACTGCTAAAGCAACACTCGAGTGGTTTAAGGGGAAACATTTAAATGTCTTGTAATGGCCTAGTCAAAGCCCAGACCTCCATCCAATTGAGAATCTGTGGTATGACTTAAAGATTGCTGTACACCAGTGGAACCCATCCAACTTGAAGGAGCTGGAGCAGTTTTGCCTTGAAGAATGGGCAAAAATCCCAGTGGCTAGATATGCCAAGCTTATAGAGGGGGAGGGGGGGGAAATAGTTATGCATGCTCAAGTTTTTTTGTCTTGTTTGTTTCACAATAAAATATATTTTGCATCTTCAAAGTTGTACAGTCGTGGTCAAAAGTTTTGAGAATGACACAATGTAGCTCAGTTGGTAGAGCATGGCGTTTGCAACGCCAGGGTTGTGGGTTCGATTCCCACGGGGGGTAAAAAAAATTATGCACTCACTAACTGTAAGTCGCTCTGGATAAGAGCATCTGCTAAATGACTAAAATGTAAATGTAATGTATTTGTCTTCTCAAAGTTTGCTGCCTCAGTGTTTTTAGATATTTTTGTCAGATGTAACTATGTTATACTGAAGTATAATTACAAGCATTCCATAAGTGTCAAAAGCTTTTATTGACAATTACATAAAGTTTATGCAAAGAGTCAATATTTGCAGTGTTGACCCTTCTTTTTCAAGACCTCTGCAATCCGCCCTGGCATGCTGTCAATTAACTTCTGGGCCACATCCTGGCTGATGGCAGCCCATTCTTCCATAATCAATGCTTGGAGTTTGTCAGAATTTGTGGGTTTTTGTTTGTCCAGCTGCGTCTTGAGGATTGACCACAAGTTCTCAATTGGATTAAGATCTGGGGAGTTTCCTGGCCATGGACCCAACATTTCAATGTTTTGTTCCCCGAGCCAGTTAGTTATCACTTTTGCCTTATGGCAAGGTGCTCCATCATGCTGGAAAAGGCATTGTTCGTCACCAAACTGTTCTTGGATGGTTGGGAGAAGTTGCTCTCGGAGGACGTGTTGGTACCATTCTTTATTCATGGCTGTGTTCTTAGGCAAAATTGTGAGTGAGCCCACTCCCTTGGCTGAGAAGCAACCCCACACATGAATGGTCTCAGGATGCTTTACTGTTGGCATGACACAGGACTGATGGTAGCGCTCACCTTGTCTTCTCCGGACAAGCTTTTTTCCAGATGCCCCAAACAATCGGAAAGGGGGTTCATCAGAGAAAATTACTTTACCCCAGTCCTCAGCAGTCCAATCCCTGTACCGTTTGCAGAATATCAGTCTGTCCCTGATGTTTTTCCTGGAGAGAAGTGGCTTCCTCGCTGCCCTTTGACACCAGGCCATCCTCCAAAAGTATTTGCCTCACTGTGCGTGCAGATGCACTCACACCTGCCTGCTGCCATTCCTGAGCAAGCTCTACACTGGTGGTGCCCCGATCCTGCACCTGAATCAACTTTAGGAGACGGTCCTGGCGCTTGCTGGACTTTCTTGGGCGCCCTGAAGCCTTCTTCACAACAATTGAACCTCTCTCCTTGAAGTTCTTGATGATCTGATAAATGGTTGATTTAGGTGCAATCTTACTAGCAGCAATATCCTTGCCTGTGAAGCCCTTTTTGTGCAAAGCAATGATGACGGCACGTGTTTCCTTGCAGGTAACCATAGTTAACAGAGGAAGAACAATGATTTCAAGCACCACCCTCCTTTTAAAGCTTCCAGTCTGTTATTCTAACTCAATCAGCATGACAGAGTGATCTCCAGCCTTGTCCTCGTCAACACTCTCACCTGTGTTAACGAGAGAATCACTGACATGATGTCAGCTGGTCCTTTTGTGGCAGGGCTGAAATGCAGTGGAAATGTTTTTTTGGGATTAAATTCATTTTCATGGCAAAGAGGGAATTTGCAATTAATTGCAATTCATCTGATCACTCTTCATAACATTCTGGAGTATATACAAATTGCCATCATAAGAACTGAGGCAGCAGACTTTGTGAAAATCAATATTTGTGTCATTCTCAAAACGTTTGACCACGACAGTAGACATGTTGTGTAAATCAAATGATACAAACCCCCTAAAAATCAATTTAATTCCAGGTTGTAAGGCAACAAAATAGGAAAAATGCCAAGGGGGGTGAATACTTTCGCAAGCCACTGTATCTCTGCTACCATACAGCAAGCGGTACCAATGCACCATATCTGGAACCAACAGGACCCTGAACAGCTTCTACCCCCAAGCCATAAGACTGCTAAATAGTTAAATAGTCCGGGTAGCAATTGGTTAACTATCTGCATTGACCCTTTTGCACTAACTCTTTTGACTCGCATACACTGCTGCTACTGTTTATATATCCTGTTGCCTAGTCACTTTAAGCCTACCTACAGTGCCTTAGGAAAGTATTCAGACCCCTTGACTTTTTCCACATTATGTTACGTTACAGCCTTATTCGAAAATTGATTAAATAAAACATCCTTAGCAATCTACACACAATACCCCATAATGACAAAGCGAAAACAGGTTTGTAGAAATTGTATTAAAAATAAACTGAAATACCTTAACAAAAGTATTCAGCCCCTTTGCTATGAGACTCGAAATTGAGCTCAGGTGCATCCTGTTTCCAATTATCATCCTTGAGATGTTTCTACAACTTGGATTGAAGTCCACCTGTGGTAAATTCAATTGATTGGACATGATTTGGAAAGGCACATACCTGTCTATATAAGGTCCCACAGTTGACAGTGCATGTCAAAGCAAAAACCAAGCCATGAGGTCAAAGGAATTGTCCTTAGAGCGGTGAGACAGGATTGTGTCAAGGCACAGATCTGGGGAAGGGTACCAAAACATTTCTGCAGCATTGAAGGTCCCCAAGAACACAGTGGCCTCCATCATTCTTAAATGGAAAAAGTTTGGAACCACCAAGACTCTTCCTAGAGTTGGCCGACGGCCAAACTGAGCAATCGGGGGAGAAGGGCCTTGGTCAGGGAGGTGACCAAGAACCTGATGGTCACTCTAACAGAGCTGTAGAGTTCCTCTGTGGAGATGGGAGAACCTTCCAGATGGACAACCATCTCTGCAGCACTCCACCAATGAGGCCTTTATGGTAGTGGCCAGACGGAAGCCACTCCTCAGTAAAGGGCACATGACAGCCCGCTTGGAGTTTGCCAAAAGGCACCTTAAGACTCTCAGACCATGAGAAACAAGATTCTTTGGTCTGATGAAACCAAGATTGAAATCTTTGGCCTGAATGCCAAGCGTCAAGTCTGGAGGAAACCTGGCACCATCCCTACGGTGAAGCATGATGGTGGCAGCATCGTACCGTGGGGATGTTTTTCAGCGACTGGGAGACTAGTCAGGATCTAGGCAAAGATGAACGGAGCAAAATACAGAGAGATCCTTGATGAAAACCTGCTCAGGACCTCAGATTGGGGTGAAGGTTCACCTTCCAACAGGACAACGCAGGAATGGCTTTGGGACAAGTCTCTGAATGTCCTTGAGTGGCCCAACCAGAGCCCGGACTTGAACCCGATCAAACATCTCTGGAGAGACCTGGAAATAGCTGTGCAGCGACGCTCCCCATCCAACCTGACAGAGCTTGAGAGGATCTGTAAAGAAGAATGGGAAAACTCTCCAAATACAGGTGTGCCAACCTTGTAGCGTCATACCCAAGAAGACTCGAGGCTGTAATTGCTGCCAAAGGTGCTTCAACAAAGTACTGAGTAAAGGGTCTGAAAACGTATGTAAATGTATTTTTCCGTTTTTTATTTTTAATAAATTAGCAAACATTTTTAAAGCTGTTTTTGCTTTGTCGTTATTGTGTGTAGAAACAATTTAATACATTTTAGAATAAGGCTGTAACGTTAAAAATGTGGAAAAAGTATGTACATATCTACCTCAATTACCTCGTACCCCTGCTCATCAACTCAGCATTGGTGCCCCGTGTATATAGCCAAGATATTGTTACCCATTGTGTATTTTTTCCTTGTTATTTTTCTGTTTCTCTTTTTTTCTCTGCATTTTTGGGAAAGGCTGTAAGTAAGCATTTTACTGTCTGCACCTGTTTACGAAGCATGTGACATTTGATTTGATTTATATGTTGTGTGAATGTTGCTGCTACAGTATGTCTTTACTATATATCTTTATCTCTTATCTGACTTGCCACAACTGAATTTCCTTCTGGGGAAAAATGAAGTTGAGAGAATGCCAAGAGTGTGCAAAGCTGTCATCAAGGCAAAGGGTGGCTATTTGAAGAATCTCAAATATAACATATTTTGATTTGTTTAACACTTTTTGGGTTACTACATGATTCCATATGTGTTATTTCATAGTGTTGATGTCTTCACTATTACTCTACAATGTAAAACATAGTAAAAATAAAGAAAAACCCTTGAATGAGTAGGTGTGTACAAACTTTTGACTGGTAGTGTATATTTAGATGAAAATGTCATGAAAAACCAATTGAAGGGCTCAGTTTTTTTTTTGCGATTAGATGACACATTCAACCCTCATGTTTATGTAATATTTGATTTTTTTCAGCATCCCGTTAGGTAAGAAATTGAATATTTTCACTTCTCGCGCTATTTCACCGCAGAGGATATCCAGCAGCGGAGAGGTAGCTAGCGAGGGAGGTTGGGTGAGTTTGTAAACATTTGACATGCTCGTGTTCAGATATCAAGATGTTACCGAAAATACTTTGTCGCGGAGCAATTGACCGTCTGTCACATTTACTTTCCTCTTCGCCATTCTGAAATACTTATTTGACGCGCCTCAAATTGTGTCAGTGCCCTAGCCAGCTAGCCTGTGTGACACCCTTGTTGTGTACAGTAAGTATCCTCTCTGGCAAGGCGTTAGTCAGTTAGCTTTTAGCTGAAAATATTCAATAAACTAGCTTAGCAATAACAGCGACCGCCAAGAAGCCCTCTAAATTCGCTCGGCCGTTATTGCCAATGGTGGTTGATGGTCTGCTGTACTCTCTGTACCAAACCATCTGATGATAATGCTAATGGCCTGTCAGATCTTGAATAGCGAGGTTCATTCTTCGTCCTGTGTGACATTATCTTGCTAACTAGTTAGCTATATCTAACGTTAACTTGAAGTGCTGTTGTAATCATTGGCCCATGGCTAGCTACCAAGCAAGGGGCAAAATGGCTAGCTAGCTAGTTCGTTACCTTGCTAGCAGTGTATGTTAACTAGATTCTGTGCTTAGTTGAGGCTGCGCTGTTTGTTGACAGTTGGCAGAAAGGAGGCCATTTACCTAGGACAGCTAACCAGTAGGCGTATTTTACTATTAGCTAGCTAGCTTTGTATTTAATAACTTTTTGCGCTAAGAAAATGAACGTGTCACCATTATTAGCTACCTTTGTTTGATACTAGGAAAATAAATGGCATTGTGTTATGTAATGTAAACGAAGTGCTTTGATTGGAAGTAATGAACATGTAGGCAGTAAGAATATATATCATCTGTTAACCCTAATTTATTGTCCAATACAGCCGTTTTTTTATTACCTAGGTGTAAGAAGCAGACAAAATAACACATTTCCATTCTCTTCCTTTTCCATACCTCTTTATTGCAGGCTCTTTGTGTGAGATGGGGGACGATCGACCTTTTGTGTGCACCGCCCCAGGCTGTGGCCAGGTAAGGTCTCCTTCCCTCATTTTCCCTTCATCCCTCACTCTCTTTCCCCCACCCTTTCCCCTCTTTACATATCTTGGATTTCAGGAGCCATCTGATGTTCGACTATCACCTGTATCTTGTGTTATCTTTGTGCACAGAGATTTACTAATGAAGACCATCTATCAGTCCACAAACACAAGCATGAGATGACCCTGAAATTTGGTCCTGCCAGAACTGACTCCGTCATCATTGCAGGTGCTTGCCTTTAACAGTCCCAAGCATTTCTCAATTATACTGTATAAAACAATTATATGATAAGAACATATTTTTGACTAGCTGTTAAACAAACACCACCCTGTGTGGACTAGCACCAAGACCCCTAGAGGGCGTAGTTCTTCCTGATTTCGTACTACCTCTTGGTGTCGACGCAGCCAGCCCAGCCGGCTATACACTCGTGTCCCCCATAAAACATCCTCCATTCAGGCTGCAAAGGCTTCGGTTTCCTCCTTAACTCGCTTTAATGGTTCCACCACGCTAGACTGGCTAATGCTACTTCCTGATGTTGCAGCCAGGGGTAAATAAGACTGCTGCCACCTAATTGGCTGAATGCGGTGTGCAATATACGGAAGTTGTCCGAAAATGGTGGTGGAGAATTGTGTATTATTAAGACAGTATGCATATTTTTCCTGTTTTTTTTCTCCCGGAAGCACACCATTAAAGCTAGTTAAGGAGTAAATGGATGCCTTTGGAGGATGATTTATGTATGAACCGGGCGCTGGAGACACTAGTGTATTACCAGCTGTGCAGCTTAATGTCAATGGCAAATGACAAACGTAAGGATAATAGCGCTATCTGGCGGCAGCAGGGCTAGTGTGGACAGATGAGCCATCTCTGTTGTTAACACGTACTATGAAGTCTCTAAACCAGTTTCTCCTCTCTCTCTCTTTCTCCCACCAGACCAGACCCCCACACCCACCCGCTTCCTGAAGAACTGTGAGGAGGTGGGTCTGTTCAACGAGCTGGCCAGTTCCTTCGAGCAGGAGTTCCGGAAGGCCCATGAGGATGACCAGAGAAACAAAAACCCGGTGAGGGTGAGGACGGTGTAGGGGCTAGGATGGGTTCGGTTTTGAAACACCGGTAGTTTTACCAACTGATAAATGTTGTGTGTCTGGTTGTTGGTCCCCACACAGCTCACGGCCCCCCAGCTTCCAGCTCCACCCCTACAGACCCCCTCTGGGGTGAAGGAGGAGGATGAGGGGCCTCTGGAGGTTGACTCCTCCCCACCAGGAAGTCCTGACTCCACCTCCAGCATGTCAGACAGCAGCAAAGAGCCAACGGTGAGAGGAAAGGTACAACCTGGGGGCCATGTGAACAGGGTGTATGGTTGAACAGATTAATTGATGTGTGTGATTTCCTCTTGTCAAGTTTGCATGGTAACTTGGGTGAGAGAGAGAAGGGAACATTGGTGGCCAAAGAGAGGCTGCAAATGAATCACTTAACTGTGAGGCAAGTAAAGATGTCAGCAAAAAGTAGAAATTTAGTAGGTTTCTTAGTGGATTCACCTCAGCGGCCTATAGTGTCCAACTCCCACCTGAGTTTCTCTCTGGCTGTGTTTACAATTCTGATCTTTTTTTCACTAAGTGGTCTTTTGACCAATCAGTTCAGCTCTGAAAAAGATCTGATTTGGAAAGATCTGATGTGATTGGTCAGAAGACCAATTAGTGGGAAAAAATATCAGAATTGGGCTGCCTGTGCAAACGTAGCCTCTGTCTGACTGGATGTGATTTGTGTTGACAGGAGACTCCTCCTCCTCCACGGCCAGTGGTGAGCTCCGCCCCCACGCCAACCATCGTACGCCCAGGGTCCCTTCCCATTCACCTTGTTTACGACCCCCTGCACCCGACCCTGCCCTCGCCAACCTCTGTCATCACACAAACCCCGCCCTCCAACAGACAACTGGGGTGAGTCTAATCTGCCAACATCTCTCTTTATTTGTGTTCACTCTATTTAATTTATACTAATCTATCTCCTGTTCTCAGCTCTCCGACAGGCTCCTTCCCACTTGTAATGCATCTCCCCAATGGACAGACGGTCCCTCTCCTCCCCAGCCCAAATATGACCTCAGTCATATCTGTGAGTCAATCACATTTATTTATAATGCCCTTTTTACATCAGTATTGTGAGTGAAAGTAGTAATTTCTAATGAACATGAACAGTCTTGATAATGGCAGATCATTGGTAGGTGTTATTTTGTCTTCTCTTATTTTGACCCTTCCTGTGTAATATGTAGCTGGCAAGGCCGTTTAATATGGTGCCCAACATCCCTGGGATTCCAGGCCCTCCGATTGGTGGGACCAGCAGTGGCTCCTCCTCCCCATCTGGGTATAGTCTACACTCAGAGGCCAAGATGGTGAGAGACGCATGCACTGGTGGATACACACACACAGAGTTAAGAAACAAATAGCACTGGGCCTACCCATACCCGTGGCAGTGGAAGGCACAGGGTTGCAATGTTACCGGTAACTGTTTATTACTGAAAGTTCTGGTCATTTTGGTAAATTAATGGTAGTTTTACAACCTTAGTAAGGCAGGTTGTTGATGTCTGTATGGCATTTATGTGTGTCCCCATCCCTCCCTCTCTCTCTGTAGAGGCTGAAGGCAGTGCTGACCCAACAGCAGCAGCAGCATGGCCCGGGGGCTCAGAATGGGTCTGGAGAAGGCCCAGGGGGGGCAGGGTCCAGTCCCGCTGTCCCCCAGAGACACGAGCAGAGCCAGCAGCCCTCGCAGCACTCTGACACCCCATCTCCCGCACAGCCACAGGTAACACGCACATACTGACACACATAATACCTAAGGGTCAGGTGGAATCTGCTAAATCTTCTGTTCTCCCTGGTTGTTATACTCTGTTAGGGCTGCAGCCCAGTCACCAGAGGGGAGTTTATACTAGAACTGATGTGAGGAGTCACCTCTGAAAGGCCTGAAGGGGGCTAGTGGCAACGACAGACTGAACCTCCAGAAATTATCAAAATACTAGAAACGACACTGAACAAACCAAAAGCTGTTACAAAACATGTTTTGTAGATGAAATATGCTGGATAACATCTCTGCAGATTCCTTATGGCCCTGTATATAGTTAAAGGACAATTTCACTTTACCAAATCAGTATTTTGTTTGTAAATGGCATGTTATAGAAGTGTCCGGACACTTTTTGTGATTTCACTTGGTTTTGAGAAACGTTCCCTACCTACCAGCGATAGACTGCCTCATGCTTGTTCTACAGTTGCAGGGGCACAGACAAAACATGAATAAAGCTTCCAAAAACACCCAAATACTTTTAGAACTGCAACGCTCTCAGTATAGTGATGCAGGTCTTTAGATGTTGTACACATGAAATAGTGTCCTTCCGAACTTTATCCGCAACGTTTTATTTCATTTTGTTGGACTCGAGCGATACTTCTGTGTAGCCCGAGTCCCCAACAAAATGGAATATAAAATTGCGGATATAGTTCTTAGATCTCATGTCGCTTGCATGTATTTTCCTAAATTGTGCACAAACAGTGAGTTCAAATATGCACAGGCACACTCTCATGCCTATATGATTTACATATACTCACACAGCAAACCAGCAGTGGCTCCTCCTCTCCATTTGGGTATAGTCTACATTCAGAGGACATGATGGTGAGAGGCGTATACATGGAAACACTTTAAAATACACATGCAAATGCACTTTTACGCGCACACACACAAGCTCACACTCTTGCATTCTTTCTTATTCTCTCTCTCATACACACTCTCATACACACACCCAGTCCAGAGTGTATAACACCTTCCCCTCCCGTCTTCCCCAGGTGTCCCCAGCCCAGCCCACGGGGGGTAGAAGGCGGCGGGGTGCGGAGGTCGACCCAGACGAGAGGAGGCAGCGTTTCCTGGAGAGGAACAGGGCGGCGGCGTCTCGCTGCCGACAAAAACGCAAGGTTTGGGTCGGCTCTCTGGAGAGGAAGGCAGAGGACCTGGCTACCATGAATGTTTCTTTGACCGTGAGTCTACAACCGTAACTGGACCTAGACTGTAACTGTCTATTACAACAGCAGAGAAAGGCAAACTTACAACCATGAACCTGTCTGTGATTGTATTATACTGGTAGGATCCCTAATATTATTATTGTGCCCATGAGGTTTTAGTGTATGATTGTCAGTTGTTGAGAAGACAACTTTGTGTGTACATTGTCTTGTGTGATTTGTTATGTGTTCTGTTTCTATCAGAATGAAGTGGGTCTGCTGAGGAACGAGGTGACCCAACTGAAACAGCTGCTACTGGCCCACAAAGACTGCCCTGTCACTGCCATGCAGAAGAAGTCTGCCTTCTTAGGTAATAAAGACTTACCATACATGAATCAACTATCAATCACACAAGTCTTTCATTCACTCCATCTGTTTGATTTATCATTTAGGCTCTAATTTATCTGTCTCCATTCCATCAACGTGTACATCCACCCACCTACCTACCGATCCATCAATCCAGGATCAACCTCCTACTCATCCATCTAATCTATTGCTTGCCTCTCACCTCTCTTTAAGGGTGAATGTTTCTCTCTCTGTCTGTAGCTGCAGGAGTGGAGGAGTGCTCCAGGGACTCCCCCTCTGAGCCTATGGGCTCCCCAGCCCCGGTTATCCAGCACGGGCCTTCGCCCCTTGCCCCCAGCCCTGGGGCCATCACCGTCAACGGGCTGAGTGTGCGTGCGGCTGAGGCAGTGGCCATGTCGGTCCTGGCCAGCATGGGGGCGACCCAGCAGGGAGGGGTCCTCATGGCCACACAGCCGCAGCCTGCCCCTAGATGATGAGCAGGCACAGGGAGCCAATAAGAACTCTACATTGGGCTTTAGGAGGCTGGACTGGTACAATGACGTGTGAGAGAGAGATTGAAAGGGACCTGATTTGAAATCTGAAATCCCACCTGTTGATAGTACGTCTCACTCCCCTCCCCATCTATCTCCATCCAACGCTCTATGACCTTGGACACACTGGTAGCCTCACAGCCAATGATAATCACTGAGTACTCCCTTGGGCCCATTTTCTGATGGACCCTAGCTTGGAAGCACTGTCACTGTGTATATAGAAGCGTATGTACATACTCACACACCTGTGACATATACACACACTCGATCAAAGAATGTAGTTTTTTGTCTATTTCCAACTCTTCTCTCCCCTGTCTACAGTGTAAATCGCTCCTTACATATTTATGTTCTTTATACAGTTGTTCATCCTTGGGAAACTCTTTTTCATATTTAGTGCTGAATAAGTGTGAAATATTGTTTTCCCATTGTCATGGAGTGAGCCAAAGTAAGGATACAGTCAGTGTCTGGATTTTTTTTGCCCTCGTAGGAATTCTGCATTCAGACAATGTGTATGAAACCCCTTATTGACTGCATGGATATTAGAGGACACTGATGAAGACCACTGTCTGTATGCTGGTGTATGTTAATATTATCGCTGGTTTTTATGATACTGCTTTTCTCACCCAAGTGATATCAAATGACTGATGCAAACAATGATAATGTCCTAATGTAACACTTGAAATTGGTTAGGTTTTAGATTATACTTTATGTAATAATCAACAAACTTCATTAGATTTATAAATAATTGACCCAGGCTAAAGTAAGTTGACAAAAGTAGTAAAATATATTTTTATATTCAATATTAATGTTCCTGCGTTTTAGCTGAAGCGTGTGTAGTGAAGTCAGTGGTAGAACGATTTGTTCTAATTCAATGAAAATGAATGAAATTCTAGGTGATCAAAGGAAATATAAATCTATGACATTCTTGAATGCAAGTCTGGATTAGGGAACATCTATACGAAGTTATAGATTATGCCCTAGGCTCAGATGCTTTACGCTATTTGAAAAACTATATTTTGCTTTGAGGAATACCATATTGTTGATTTTTCTCATCTTTTTGTCTTTAACATATCAATGTTTTAAAATGTTCTATTCAAGTCATTTTATTGTTATTGCTGTAGCTTCTCCACCCTGTCATGTTACCAGTCCCCCTCATGTTCTGTCAAGAGGAGGGAAATGTCTGTCTTCAACAGTGAACCCAGAGTGTAACCTCTACAAACAAACTATTGTGGAATTTGATTGTCCCTAAGAATGTGTCGGGAGTTTTCCCCAAAAATAATTCCACCTCAAGGCGGGTGGAATTAACTTGTGTATAGTCTCAACTAATAAACTATCTCTGACAAAATAAATAACGTAATGGTTTCAGGTTAATCATTTTCATGCTGAGGATCTCTGTCTGCGTGCCTATCCCCTTGGTGCAGAGCTCCATGACAGAGTAGGAGCAGAAGGTGTCTCTGATGCGGTACTGGCTCAGGGTGCTCAGCTACAGGTGCTGAAAACTAGTGGACTGGTGGCCCGAGTACGTACACAAACGCAGAAAATGAAAAGGTGTGTACCAGGGGAGAACGACTCATAATGTCTGGAACAGAGCGATTGATACCTTTCCACATATTCCGCTCCAGCCATTACCACGTGCCCGTCCTCCCCAATTAAAGGTGCCACCAACCTCTTGTGGTGCATACAAACACCTTCCTAATATTGAGTTGGAAGTTAGGATTAGCCCCTAAAATTGTGTCCTTCACCATGATTTGTGTGAGCTTGGGATGTTCATCTTGTCATGAAATTGAAATAACTGACATATCATGGACCATCGTTTCATAATCAGTAGCCATATCTACAGGTAACTGCCAAAATAAAGGAAACAACATAAAGTGTCTTAATAGGGCACTGGGCCACCACGAGCCAGAAGAGCTTCAATGCACCTTGTCATAGATTCTACAAGTGTCTGGAACTCTATTGGAGGGATGCGATGCCATTCTTCCACAGGGCACGAGAGGTCACTGAATAGTTTGAGGAGCAAAAATTATGTAAACCATGCCATGGCTATCTCAGTCACCAGATCTCAACCCAATTTAACACTTCCATCAACAAAACACCAAATTATGTAATTTCTCATGGATGGGGGCATTGTCATCCTATCAGGGCATAGCCATGGTAGCCAAAATAATGACCTGCCCAGTATTTTTATACATGACCCTAAACATGATGGGATGTTAATTGCTTAATTGGTTCATACCTGTGTGGAAGCACCTGCTTTCAAAATACTTTGTATCCCACATTTACTCAAATGTTTCCATTATTTTGTCAGTTACCTGTATGTGTTCTGTCCGTGGTGTGCAAAATGCTCTTCTACATTCAGTTGCCATACAGTAACGCCAGGGGGAGCATACCGTCTACTGATCTCATGCCCCAGTCACATCAGACATGGTCATGTGACATATTCCTTTGGTGAGTTATTCATCGCTCACAGTTATGGCGGTGTCAGGGAGTCGCAAGGATGGAGTACAATCAACATCTTGATATCTGCTTTTCTCGTTGACTCAGGAACGTATTACCACTTTTCCTTGATTTTTACATACTACTCCGTATTATTGCTGCAACGATGGCGGGCCGAGGCGTGGATATGTCGGCACTACCAAAAGAGGTCAGGGACCAATTGGCGGAGTTGGATTTGGAGCTGTCTGAAGGTAAGGGTCTTGGAGAGTGAAAAGAGAAAGAGTTAAAGAGTTGTTGTGTCCGGTAAATGCTCCAATGAGTGTGTCCCAGATAAAAACATCAACAAACACCCGTCCGGTGTCAGTGGTGAGAACTGCAGTCTATACCCGGGCAGGCACGACTCGCTCGCGCTGCTCTGTTGCCCGCGAGGATGAAAACACACTGACCTCCTTTTTTTTAATTGTCATTTGATTAGCTGGTTAGTGTCATCAAAAAGCTGTTGGTCTTTATTATTTTCGCCTGCAATGTCATGTCATATTGTTGTTGAGTAATGAGAATATATAGAGAGATGAGTTATTGGATGAGGCTTTTGATGTGGCTACTGTATTAACTGTATGCTACAGTATATCCCGTGACTGGATGTTTTTTTTAATAGGGCTATTTGTTTATTTATTTATATTTGACATAATACTTACCATCAGAAGTAACCCTATAGCTCTCAACGTTAACACAATCTTCCAATTTGCTTTGCAGAGTCAGTGCATTCTTCTCTAGTCGCTAGGATATAAACTGCCTTCATGTTAATTGCAATATCAAGGAGCCCATACAGGTTTTCTTCCTGTCATAGAAATTAGGTCAAAGCTCTCTCCCTCTTCACATGTCTGTTTCTGAAGTCATGTGGGAATGCAGCTTTTGCCTTGTTTTGAGAAATGGCAATGCTAAAAAGAAAAAGAAATAATATGGTGTTATGCAAGTCTCCTCCTTGGAGGGTTAATCACAGTATTGCTGGATCTGTGCGGTGCTGTTCCAACGCGCCCGGTTCCAAGTTGCTGGTAATAGGCTACACCAATGGTCGGCAACCTTTTCCATTTGGAGTGCCAATTTATCTTACCATTTCTACCAATCTGCGTGCCAGTTATGATTTTCATATGCACATTTTTGTGAAACAGTTTAATTTAATTTCTTATAGTATTTTTATCTAAAAATCATTGTCTGTGGTTAATCTAAATTATATCTAAATGAAAATTATACAAATCTTAAAGTAACTTTTATTGCCATTGTCAACTATGTAAAAATATCCAACATAAAGCCAACACATAAAAACATTGCAGCCTGCAGGCAGAAAATATCCTGATAAAAATAAATATCCTATGAATCACATTGGCTATGCGTGGCCTGTTTGCAAAGAACTTGAAACATTATATCAACTATCAACTGGTTCCCCAGAAACTCCTGCTGGCAAACTTAAAACATTGGAGAAAATATTCTGGGCCCTCAGTTTCCCGTGCCAGTAAGCATGGGACGGACACAGCTGTAGGCTATTTGTGCAAGGGATAAGAAGTAACCAGGTTTTTTATGACGTTTCCACTGGATCTGAGCATTACATTTTTCTCTTTAATTCCTAGTGGTTATCGAAAGGAGAGAGCTTGAAATATTATTCCAATACTTTGAGGAACTATTGTCATTGTCAATTGATTCTAAAAACAGACTTTGTTTACTTACTGTTTGAGGTGAAAAAAATTTACTTTGAGAAGCTCCACAGCTCATTAGTGGTGGTGAGTTAAGACAATCAGAAATCTTATCAGACATCCCCAAATGGGCACATTTATAGGCCTACATTTATGCACAGGCCAGGTAGACTAGTCCTACGTCTATATGCGTAATCAGGTGCTCGTCCTTACTCAACATTGACAGGAGCGTTTCAAACCAAAGACGATTAATAAATTGACAAAACTTGTAAATGGAATGAAATTAACAAAAACGTCTATCTCACAAGTGTAGGATATGATGTGAGTTCTGCAAAAGACATGTCAACTCCGACAATGAGAATGGTAAATTACTGTAATAATAATATATTGAATGCATTAACAGAAATTACGGTAACCGAACAAACATTGGAGATTAAAAATAATGGGAATTAACGGTAAATGTAGGCTACAAGTGGTTATACAGTGGGGAAAAAAAGTATTTAGTCAGCCACCAATTGTGCAAGTTCTCCCACTTAAAAAGATGAGAGAGGCCTGTAATTTTCATCATAGGTACACGTCAACTATGACAGACAAAATGAGGAAAAAAAATCCATAAAATCACATTGTAGGATTTTTAATGAATTTATTTGCAAATTATGGTGGAAAATAAGTATTTGGTCAATAACAAAAGTTTCTCAATACTTTGTTATATACCCTTTGTTGGCAATGACACAGGTCAAACGTTTTCTGTAAGTCTTCACAAGGTTTTCACACACTGTTGCTGGTATTTTGGCCCATTCCTCCATGCAGATCTCCTCTAGAGCAGTGATGTTTTGGGGCTGTCGCTGGGCAACACAGACTTTCAACTCCCCTCCAAAGATTTTCTATGGGGTTGAGATCTGGAGACTGGCTAGGCCACTCCAGGACCTTGAAATGCTTCTTACGAAGCCACTCCTTCGTTGCCCGGGCGGTGTGTTTGGGATCATTGTCATGCTGAAAGACCCAGCCACGTTTCATCTTCAATGCCCTTGCTGATGGAAGGAGGTTTTCACTCAAAATCTCACGATACATGGCCCCATTCATTCTTTCCTTTACACGGATCAGTCGTCCTGGTCCCTTTGCAGAAAAACAGCCCCACAGCATGATATTTCCACCCCCATGCTTCACAGTAGGTATGGTGTTCTTTGGATGCAACTCAGCATTCTTTGTCCTCCAAACACGACGAGTTGAGTTTTGACCAAAAAGTTCTATTTTGGTTTCATCTGACCATATGACATTCTCCCAATCCTCTTCTGGATCATCCAAATGCACTCTAGCAAACTTCAGACGGGCCTGGACATGTACTGGCTTAAGCAGGGGTACACGTCTTGCACTGCAGGATTTGAGTCCCTGGCGGCGTAGTGTGTTACTGATGGTAGGCTTTGTTACTTTGGTCCCAGCTCTCTGCAGGCCATTCACTAGGTCCTCCCATGTGGTTCTGGGATTTTTGCTCACCGTTCTTGTGATCATTTTGACCCCACGGGGTGAGATCTTGCGTGGAGCCCCAGATCGAGGGAGATTACCAGTGGTCTTGTATGTCTTCCATTTCCTAATAATTGTTCCCACAGTTGATTTCTTCAAACCAAGCTGCTTACCTATTGCAGATTCAGTCTTCCCAGCCTGGTGCAGGTCTACAATTTTGTTTCTGGTGTCCTTTGACAGCTCTTTGGTCTTGGCCATAGTGGAGTTTGGAGTGTGACTGTTTGAGGTTGTGGACAGGTGTCTTTTATACTGATAACAAGTTCAAACAGGTGCCATTAATACAGGTAACGAGTGGAGGACAGAGGAGCCTCTTAAAGAAGATGTTACAGGTCTGTGAGAGCCAGAAATCTTGCTTGTTTGTAGGTGACCAAATACTTATTTTCCACCATAATTTGCAAATAAATTCATAAAAAATCCTACAATGTGATTTTTGGGTTTTTTTTCTCTCAATTTGTCTGACATAGTTGACGTGTACCTATGATGAAAATTACAGGCCTCTCTCGTCTTTTTAAGTGGGAGAACTTGCACAATTGGTGGCTGACTAAATACTTTTTTCCCCCACTGTATATGTGATGGGGAATTGATAGACACAGCAAACAATGCACACAATGAAGTTAGGAAACAATGAATAAAAGGGCGGGAGAGCGCATTCTGGAGAGAGACGTGCCTTGTGCATCTGAGCCACAATCCTCCTATTCTTGGACCATGGCATCCCCGCAGCCTCCTCAATGGATTAGTCCACTGAGACAGGTGCAAATCAGAAAGGTGTCTTGTGTGCCATTAAAAAATAATATATTTGCGACTACTCGACTAGAAAAATCTAATGTTTTCGTCACAGACCCCTTTTGTCATACAGTATTCCATATAAGGCACCGAGACCTTATGAAAGTTGCACAGTATACCCTTAATCTTGTAATAAATCAAATCTAGTGATGCATAACTTGACATTTCTGCCATCCATTGTGACATTGTGGGAGGATAACCAACCTTCCAATTAATGGCAATGCATTTCTTAGCCGCTATAAATGCTAGGTTACACATTTTCTTCTGATAACGGTTTCCAGTATCAACATTTCCAAGCAAACAAAAACAGGGAGAAGGGAGAATCTGAATCCATTTATCATCATCAATAGTGTCTCCCAGGTCTTCTTCACATTTTTGCTTGACATGTTTTGTGTCATCAGGAAAAGCCTCTATCAACCCTTGATACAGTTTGGAAATCAACTTTAGAGGTTTGTCAGACTGCTTTAAAATAGTTTCAATCTTTGAAGCTTCTGGCTTGTCCAGTGTTTGTTGCACAGAGAGAATAAAGTGTTGTATCTGCAAAAGTTCGCCTCAGCGTCGTCACAGACTGGTCTTCACTGGTTACATGACTGTGCTGAGGCCCCTGTCACCATCTGATCCTGCTCAGATGAGGCATGACAAATAATTACCTTGATGTACATTTATTCATTATATTATCCAATAATATAATTAATGGTTCAATAATTGAAATGACCATTATTCACAGATCCCAGACTATCCATCAACTCAAGATGGAACTTTGTATCCATTCACTGATTGTTATCATACACTGCAAAATTCACCTGAGCTCCGTAGACTGGTCTTCCTTGGCTGTCTGACCCTGCTGGGACACCTGTCACCATTTGATCCTGCTTAGACATGATGAGCATAGTGTTGTGTACTGACTATGCACCATGACAGTGTAGCCTGTAGAGCTGTTTATACCATGTTGGTGTGAAAAGTAGGGAATTAGCTAGGCAAACTGACAGATCAATAATTTGACATTGCTATACTGACGCTAATAAAAACTCACATTGTGCTGTGAGAAAATGTCAGAATATCGGTCTTCAATGGTTTGGCCGCTGGTTTCATCGTTTGATTTAGGTCTAGTGTGATTGATACAAAAATAATAGCTAAAATACTAGCCAACTTTTGGCTAGTTCTAATGGTACATCAACTGGTGAAAACTAGCCAAGTTAATTTACATCTGTCGAAACGTGACAAAAAAGGCTACAAAACATTTCCATACACACAACAGCTGTTAGATGCTGCTACCTGACATATAGCTAGAGGCTAGAGCTGAACTGGCTGTGGTAACTGCTAGCTAGCTAGCTTAATTCTCTTCAGACAGAACTTCAGTCGACAGGTGATGAAACATTAGCTAACTTTACACGTCATTTACACTACTACCTCAGCACTGGGAATATATATTTTGTCTGCTGTTAAGTCAAACAGCTGTTACCTTGCCAGCTACATCAGTCAAATAAAGAGGTACCAGTTTCTGCTCTGCTTGCTTTTACAACCCAGAGAAAAAGCGCAACACACAGAGACAGCAGCTGCAGACAGCAGCACCGTGCTGGTCCTATAATAATAGCTTTGCCTTCACACAGCCTGTCCGACGCTCTGTGGTGTCCATCCGGTCCTAAATCCAGCCCGCTGAAACCGCCAAACAGCCTACCCGACCGCTCTGAGGTGTCCACATGCTCCTAAAGCACATCGATGCCGCTGTTTGTATCACAGTGCAATTATAAAACTGGGGGGGACAAAAATGCAATTTCAGAATGTGGGGAGGTCATGTCCCCAGTGAAAGTTGCGCCCCTGGCCTATTGTAGAAGTGCTCACAAAGTGACTTTTTGGACCAGAATGCCAACATATTCAAGAGATCAAGGTGCTCAAAGTTTACGTATTTTGCATACCCCACCATACCATGAGACATCCATGTCTTCATCACTGGAAATTGATTAAATTATATATTTTTCCTACAGATCTATACAACCTACTCCACATTTTCAAAGTGATAGAATGTGATAGAACATTTTCCAAATTAAGAACAAATACAAAAACTGAAATATCATAATTGGATAAGTTTCCACCCCCATGAGTTAATACTTGGAGGAAGCACCTTTGTCTGAAGGTACACAGCTGTGAATCATTTTCAGCTGAGAATAATTTTAATTCTACCAACTTTGCACAACTCTTACGGCAACATACATTGCATTCGGAAATTATTCAGCCCCCTGACTTAATCCACATTTTGTTACGTTACAGCCTTATTCTAAAATTGATTACATTTTTTTCCTTCTCATCAATCTACACACAATACCCCATAATGACAAAGCGAAAACAGGTTTTTAGAAAGTTTTGCAAATTTATACAAAAACAAGAACAAAAATACCATATTTACATAAGTATCCAGACCCTTGAAATTGAGCTCAGGTGCATCCTGTTTCCATTGATCACCCTGATAGAAAGAGGACAGAAAGAAGGGAACACATTGTTACTTTGGCCCAACGCCTAGAAACTATGTGTGCAAGGTCATGATCAGCTAATTGCACCCTGAGAGCAGAGACACCTAGTTTGTGCATGAGTATAAAGAGTGCTGAAGGGGAGCACCCCTTCAGAGCTTCTGACAGACTTGTAATTTGAGTATTACGTTTGTTTTAACCTCTCCGGCCGTGATAATAAAGATCTGTTCATTTAACTTTGACTTGGAGTCCTTAGTGGTAATTTCCATGACAATTTGGCGTCACGAAACAGGATGATTGATTCTACCTGTGGAGCTCAGCATTGGGGGTCTGCGAGGGAACACCGGTGTCACATTCCATGTGAAGGCGTGCAAGGGAAATTCCCGTCTGACCAAAGACGACGTGGACCCGCCCAGACCAGACCTCCACTGTGGGCTGCCTGGGAGAAAACACATCATCTACAAAACTTGGAAGGACTGACAACTGAATTTCAGCAAGTCAATTTAAATGAATTTTGAACAATAAGAACTGTTTTGAGAAGCTTAGAAAAGGATCCAGAGTCCCAAGATGGGACTAGGCGGGGGTAGAGGGACCCCGTCAGCAACGTTGTCTATAGGTATTCAGGGATCCTTACGTATGTCTGGGAACTACATGGAAGTTCTGGGAACTCCATTTTAGGATTTAGAGAATAGTAAGTGATTGAGTGGAATGATTTTTGCATGATTGACTAATTTACTGAAAAAGGGAAATTAGTTCCCAGATGATTGAGGTATGAGTGTGATCATTGTTAGAGTAAAGTAAATTGTTAAGGTATAATTCAAAGTAATAATGGGGAAAGGGAACAGTAAAAGTAGATATGAAGACCCAGATTGGGCACCAAAGGGACCCAGTAAAGTGATGACTAAAAGTTTTGTAAGTGGGTACTGTGCCAGACAGAAGATTGGACAGCATGGACTGATGGTGGTTTCCCTGAGGATGGCACCCTGAGCTATGAGAGGTGCCACCCCGGTGAAAGTTGTCCCAAAGAATAATCACAGACCATATAAAGCTCAGTACCCTCTTAGCAAAGAAGCAGAAAAGGGTATTATTCCCATCCATCAGGCCCTGGTTGAAAATGGGGCTTGTATCCCATGCCCAAATTCTCCTTGTAACACCCCTATTTTACCTGTTAGGAAGCCACCTGGTGAATATTGTTTTGTGCAAGAGCTTAGAATAGTTAATGATACTGTTCACGCAAGAGCACTCCTGGTGCCGAACACAGTTACTATTCCTTCCCAAGTTCCCCCAGGGACCTGCCATTTTTGCCCAGGAAATGGTCGAGGAACCTGGAAGGTTTTATTCCCCCTGGGGGTAGTACTGTGGTTCAATACGTTGATGACCTGTTGGTCTGTTCCTCATCTGAGGAAATCTGTCACGACGATACTAAGGCATTGTTCATTTTCTTAGCTGAAAATGGTCATAAAGCTTCCCCCTCTAAGATGCAGTTGTGTAGAAGTTCTGTTAAATATTTGGGTCATGACATTACTTCTGAGGGTCGCGCCCTCTCTAAAGATAGGCTTGAGGCAATAAAGTCCCTGCCTAAACCTGCTACTAATCAGCACAATGTCGCTGTTGGGAGTGGCTGGCTCCTGTCGCCCATGGTTGAAAGACTATGCGGAGACAGTATAGCCTCTGCAGGATTGTATTTATGGCAGAAAGATGGACATGTCTGAAGTGGTGGAATGGACAACTCTAAGCGTTTAGACACTGTTATCCAAGGCATGCTTTCTTGCCTCCGCTCTGTTGCTGAGGCAACTGAGGCGGTTTTGGCATGTTCTGATATTGTAGCAATGACTGAGCTGACGGTGCATGTTTCCCATGCGGTTCATACCATTATTACACAAGCTAAAACTGCCCATCTTACACCTGCCAGATGATCAGAACATCCTTTTGACGATGTCTCATATTACACTAAAGAGACGTACTGTACCTAACCCCTCTACTCTCCTCCCTACAGCTGATGCCGTTGAAGAACATGACTGTGAATTGACCATTGAGATTGACTGTAGCCCTAGGCTTGACTTAAGAGACATTCCTCTTTTGAATTCGGACTTTGAGTTTTTTGTGGATGGCTCTGCCCAGCGAAACGACATGGGTGAACCTTTACTGCCCTACCAAGCAAAAAGGCAGTAACTACTAATTTGGTCAAAAATTAGTTAGTCATTTTTTCTACATTAAATACATGCTTAATCATGTGGACAAGTATCCTGCCTCTATTGTATTGTGTTTTGGAGAAAATGGGGGTCATATTAGCAGTAACTGCAAAAAGTTACTGTGAAACCAAGGTAAATGGCAGTAACTGAACTTACTGCCTTTTAGCTTGGTTTCAACCTGCCCTTGGCAGCAGTTACTGCCTTTTACCTAGGTATCATATCATTTTATTCTGATAGTGACACAATCGAACCTGTATGACACTGACACACACATGCATTGCTAATCTAGGGACACAACATCATGGCACAGCATTCCCTGGGGAAATGATGGTTGAACTTGCTCTGAAACGCCTAAACCAGACACTGGTAAGAACTAGCTAGCTAAGTAGATCTGAGAACATAATTAATTAGCTAGCAAGCTAGCAAGCTAAGCTAGCTAACTAGCTAGCGAGCATAGACTAACAATGCTACCTTCTCCCATAAAAGGAGATCCGCAATTGATACTAACTTCAATCTATTAGCCCTATAATGATTTATATTCTGAAAGTTCATCTGATGGTTTATTTGAATCTGTAACGTAACAAAATGTGGATAAAGTCAACGGGTCTGAATACTTTCCGAATTGACTGTATACTGTATCCATCGTTTTTTGCCCAATTTGCTCAGGCTCATTGATCGACAGCGATATTTAACCCTTGTCTCTGATTTTTTAAAAGCAGATTTATGTCAGAACTGAGACTAGACCACTCAGAAACACTCAACACGTCTTGGAAAGCTATTCTGGTGTGTCTTTTGCACAAACATTTGTGTAATTGTCCTGCAGAAAAATAAAACCCTATTCCATGGTTAGGTGAAAACACAAAGGGATCAACAACATTGCATTCACTCCAGGTTACTGGCCTTTTATGGCAAAGTGAAAGGAAAGAAGCCTGTGTAAAAGGAAATCCACTTCAAACCATCCATTCTGTTTGCAACAAGACTGTTAAGTAATACTGCAAGACAACATGGCAAATAAATTAAGTTTTTGACCTAAATTAAAAACTACAGGGTTGGGTCAAATCCAATACAACCTCTTTATTTTCAAGTATTGTGGTGGCAGCATCATGTTATCGGTATGCTTGTCATTGGCAGGGACTGAGAGAGTTTGTCAGGATCAAAATAAATATGAAAAGAGCAAAGCCCAGGTAAACAGTTAGAGAAAAACCCACATCAGTCTTCTGACCCTAACCCTGGAATAGTTATTTTTTCCCCAAGGCCTCCATATCCATATCAAAGGTGATATATCACTGCCAGATCTTTGGTTGTGGGCCCTGGCACTTGTGATTTTCCATCAAATCTGCTGAATATAATTTCCAAATTTGTCCAAAAGTCACTACCCACCTGTAATAGGGTTGCTTTTCTGAAACGTCTCAAAGTAAGGCTAACAAGAGAATCATAGTAGAATCAATTAGCCTGTACACACATCATCAAATACAACCCCCCTGGGATACAGCCACAGCGACGGCCTCTCCGTGGTTACAAACCATAAGTAAATCAAAACAACTCCCTCAAAAAGACGTGTGAAATCTGTTTTATCAAATCAATTAGATTGGGCTGTTTGAATGTCACAGGGCACTTCTGAAAAGGCCTGAGCGATGGAGGAGACCTAGTTCACTGTAACACACAGTGGGTGACCTCACTTTTACATGACAGTGTGGCCTCGTTAATAATAGACATCAATTAACAGTTTGGTTAAGGAGGGGTGATGCTCTGCTTAGGATCACACGCACACACACCCACACACACACACACACACACACACAGATGGAGAGAGAGTAGCTATCTATTAATAATAATGGCATGGCACATTTTATGATGTAGTGCATAAACAGACTGTCACTATTTTTCTGCTGTGTGTGCAAATCAAGTGGAAATGTTTGATGAGAGTGTGTCGTTGTGTGGCATACACTGGTTGATTGCCAGTATGGGATTTTTGACTGAAGAGTTCAGCAGTAGTAGGCCTATACAACTCTACTACTCAACTGTAAATGCCAGCTTGCTGTATGCTTATTGGTCCATTGTCCTCAGACATTTAGAGCAGTAGTTTCCTACCCCTGAGAAGACCTAGGCCTACGACCAGTTCCTCACGTAGGCCTACCCCTTGACAATCTCTGTACATTGGCAGACAGTGTAGCCTTATTAAAATATAGCCTAGATACATGTTTATTAGGATACATAGTACTTTGAATGATGTTGAAATAACTTGTAATTGTTATGGCTTCAGTATGAGGTGTTTACTCCCTCCCGTCAGCCTTGTAACCCTCAGCTAGTCCACTGACACTCACCCAGACTCCATTTTGAGCCCCAGCAGCACAACATCTATCGATTGATTCACCACAGAGAGAAGGCTGTCTCATTACTCCAACCACACTGAGCCATGACCAGATGGCCGGACCAGAGTGGCCATGTTTGTAGTTCCATCAGGCTGCTGGTGGTTGTGGTATACCTGTAGCTTTAGTGGTAGTAGATGAATTGGATCAGTTGGAACTAGAGTCAGTTAAGACTTCAGCAGCACAGTGACTCAATAGAAACTCGACACCCCCAGTGTGGCCATCACTCAACTGTCATCTCTGTCATAGCGGTGAAGGGAGGACGACACTGTACTGAACATCGAACAGTCTTTTCCCCAATCATGTCAAAGCTGTTACTGTAAGCACATAGCCTATTCTCTTTTATCTATGTTTTGGGAAGTACTTTATCAGTATTATGCACCAAAACACATCATCATCCATTTTATTGGATTGCCAGTACAACTACATTGTATGGAGTAGGAGCAGTCTTCTTAATGTTTCTCATGCATATCCTTTACATTTCTAATAATCAGCCCATTGTTGTCACTCTGTCCCAAAGACAGGACTGCCATGGCAACAAATAGAGGAAATGTGCACCATCAGCATATTTTAGCATCAGTAGTGGTGGTGCATTGTGTGTGTGTCTATGTGTGTCAGTAGTGGTGGTGCATTGTGTGTGCGTGTGTTAAGTTCTCCTCCACCTAGCTCTAACCCCGGTGACTGTGTGGACACAATGGGAGCCATTGAGAGGATCAAAGCCATGGTGGCTGGGAGCTCGGCTGGAATTCAGAACACTCAACCACAACCCTTTGTGTGTATTAAGCTTCTCAAATTAACTGTGTCACACACACAAACACACGCACACAGACAATGTGTGCCCCTTTGCCTGGTTTTGGTGTCCCCCTGCCTGTTCTCCAAGGCCTGTGTGTATAATAGTATTATAGAATGGCGTAAGTGGTGTAATGCTCTGATAAGAGCTGAGTGGATATGACTCCCCTTTGGCTTTGCTCTGGGCCCTGTCTTTGTCCCAGTGTGGACTCTCGTGACTTGTGTGTGTTTGTCCAGTCGTCTGTATGTGTGTGTGTGTATGTTTGAGTGTGTGTGTGTGTGTTCTGTCTGTGTTGCTGTGGGAGGAGAGGCAGGTTTTTCAGCACAGCAGCCTGTTCCATGCTGAGTGGAGAACGGGAGAGAGCGGGAGAGAGCGGGAGAGAGCGGGAGAGAGTGGGAGAGAGTGAGAGAGCGAGAGTGAGAGAGAGAGAACGCCGTGCCTGTCTCCCAATCTAGGTCACAGAGCATCAGGAGGCAACATGCCTGGCTCATTTAGCCCTCTGAGTCACAGTGAGCCAGCACTGCTGCTGGGGATCTCTCTCTCTCTCTCTCTCTCTCTCTCTCTCTCTCTCTCTCTCTCTCTCTCTCTCTCTCTCTCTCTCTCTCTCTCTCTCTCTCTCTCTCTCTCTCTCCCCTCTCTCTCTCCCCTCTCTCTCTCCTCTCTCTCTCTCTCTCCCTCTCTCTCTCCCTCTCTCTCTCCCTCTCTCTCTCTCTCTCCCTCTCTCTCTCTCTCTCTCTCTCTCTCCCCTCTCTCTCTCTCTCTCTCTCTCTCTCTCTCTCTCTCTCTCTCTCTCTCTCTCTCTCTATCTATCTTTCTCTCTCTCTCTCTCTATCTTTATTTCTTTCTTTCTTTCTCTCTATCTATCGTGCATATAGGTGCGCGTGTGTGTGTCTGGGGAATCTAACGCAAATGTAGCTGCCCTCACAGTGTTGGCCACAGACACACACTGCAGGAAGCTGCTTTAGCCTATCCATTGAAAAGCTCATTAACTGTGACAGGAGCTGTGCACTGATCTCCAGCCATATATGAAGGCCAAAAAATGCCAAATGGAGAAGGAAGCACAGCTCTACAGTCAGTGTGTGAACCTATTGTGGAAAAACTGTTTGAAATGTCCAGGGGAGTTCTCTGTTTTGGAAATTAAGCATTTGTGTTACATAATAGCATGCATCTCACGCTCCCAGACACACTATAAAACACACACACACACACAGACACACACACTATTTAGCTCCTTGTAAAGTGTGTGTGCCTACACACACACACACTTACTTAGTGGGGTGGCTGAATAGTTTCCTATGGTTCCCAGGCCTCCCCGGGGTGCTAGGCTTTTGCTATGTGGCTGTAAGGAGAGTGAATAATTCAGATGTGTCTATGGAAGCCCATAGGGGTGAGGCAGGCTCTCTAGTTGACTTGCATACACACGCTCGCACGCACACACACGCACATGGGCGCCTGACTTTGTCTGAAAGTAGGGGTGCAAACAAATTGAATTTAAAATTTTAAAACCATTTTCTGCAATTCTACACTGTTTCTTTACAGGGGGAATCCATATTTATGAACAAAACACACAAAAAAATTGTAGGTTTATATTGAACTCGAGTACTCGAATGAAAACAAACAGAAAAAATATGTTTGCATTTATCTACAGTGGGGAAAAAAAGTATTTAGTCAGCCACCAATTGTGCAAGTTCTCCCACTTAAAAAGATGAGAGAGGCCTGTAATTTTCATCATAGGTACACGTCAACTATGACAGAGAAAATGAGGAAAAAAAATCCTGAAAATCACATTGTAGGATTTTTAATGAATTTATTTGCAAATTATGGTGGAAAATAAGTATTTGGTCAATAACAAAAGTTTCTCAATACTTTGTTATATACCCTTTGTTGGCAATGACACAGGTCAAACGTTTTCTGTAAGTCTTCACAAGGTTTTCACACACTGTTGCTGGTATTTTGGCCCATTCCTCCATGCAGATCTCCTCTAGAGCAGTGATGTTTTGGGGCTGTCGCTGGGCAACACAGACTTTCAACTCCCTCCAAAGATTTTCTATTGGGTTGAGATCTGGAGACTGGCTAGGCCACTCCAGGACCTTGAAATGCTTCTTACGAAGCCACTCCTTCGGTGTGTTTGGGATCATTGTCATGCTGAAAGACCCAACCACGTTTCATCTTCAATGCCCTTGCTGATGGAAGGAGGTTTTCACTCAAAATCTCACGATACATGGCCCCATTCATTCTTTACTTTACACGGATCAGTCGTCCTGGTCCCTTTGCAGAAAAACAGCCCCAAAGCATGATGTTTCCACCCCCATGCTTCACAGTAGGTATGGTGTTCTTTGGATGCAACTCAGCATTCTTTGTCCTCCAAACACGACGAGTTGAGTTTTTACCAAAAAGTTATATTTTGGTTTCATCTGACCATATGACATTCTCCCAATCCTCTTCTGGATCATCCAAATGCACTCTAGCAAACTTCAGACGGGCCTGGACATGTACTGGCTTAAGCAGGGGGACACGTCTGGCACTGCAGGATTTGAGTCCCTGGCGGCGTAGTGTGTTACTGATGGTAGGCTTTGTTACTTTGGTCCCAGCTCTCTGCAGGTCATTCACTAGGTCCCCCCGTGTGGTTCTGTGATTTTTGCTCACCGTTCTTGTGATCATTTTGACCCCACGGGGTGAGATCTTGCGTGGAGCCCCAGATCGAGGGAGATTATCAGTGGTCTTGTATGTCTTCCATTTCCTAATAATTGCTCCCACAGTTGATTTCTTCAAACCAAGCTGCTTACCTATTGCAGATTCAGTCTTCCCAGCCTGGTGCAGGTCTACAATTTTGTTTCTGGTGTCCTTTGACAGCTCTTTGGTCTTGGCCATAGTGGAGTTTGGAGTGTGACTGTTTGAGGTTGTGGACAGGTGTCTTTTATACTGATAACAAGTTCAAACAGGTGCCATTAATACAGGTAACGAATGGAGGACAGAGGAGCCTCTTAAAGAAGAAGTTACAGTCTGTGAGAGCCAGAAATCTTGCTTGTTTGTAGGTGACCAAATACTTATTTTCCACCCAGCGACAGCCCCAAAACATCACTGCTCTAGAGGAGATCTGCATGGAGGAATGGGCCAAAATACCAGCAACAGTGTGTGAAAACCTTGTGAAGACTTACAGAAAACGTTTGACCTGTGTCATTGCCAACAAAGGGTATATAACAAAGTATTGAGAAACTTTTGTTATTGACCAAATACTTATTTTCCACCATAATTTGCAAATAAATTCATTAAAAATCCTACAATGTGATTTTCTGGAGAAAAAAAATCTCAATTTGTCTGTCATAGTTGACATGTACCTATGATGAAAATTACAGGCCTCTCTCATCTTTTTAAGTGGGAGAACTTGCACAATTGGTGGCTGACTAAATACTTTTTTCCCCCACTGTATATGCCAACAGAGCTCAACAATGCCTAATTTATCATAACCATTACAGAGAACAAATCCTAATTGCTAAATTGCCCCATAGACACTGAGTATACCAAACATTAGGAACACCATCCTATTATTGAGTTGCAACCCCTTTTGCCCTCACAGCCTCAATTTGTCGGGGCATGGACTCTACAAGGTGTCGAAAGCGTTCCACAGGGATGCTGGTCCATGTTGAATCCAATGCTTCCCACAGTTGTGTCAAGTTGGCTGGATGTCCTTTGGATGGTGGACCATTCTTGATACACACGGAAAACTGGTGAGTGTGAAAAACTCAGGAGCGTTTCGGTTCTTGACACAAACCATTGCGCCTGGCACCTACAATACCCCGTTCAAAGGCACTTACATTTTTTGTCTTGCCCATTCACCCTCTGAATGGTACACATACGCAATCCATGTCTCAATTGTCTCAAGGCTTAAAAATCCTTAATTAACTTGTCTCATCTACTTCATCTACACTGATTGAATTGGATTTAACAAGTGACAGCAATAATGGATCATAGTTTCCCCTGGATTCACATGGTCAGTCTATGTCATGGAAAGAGAAGGTGTTCTTAATGTCTTGTATACTCTGTATATTCAGTCAATAAAAAAAGAAGTTCCATTTAAGACTAATTTATTGAAACTGTAATATCAACTGGTTATGTTATATCGTGGAACACAATCTTAAAAAAGGCAGTAACCTCAGCAGTGGCGCTTGCTTGTAGAAGCCTATGTCTGTGCAGTGGCATAGCCTTGTTTTGTTAATTTAGCAGACAAGACCCTCTTATTTCCCGAGCCCTTATCACAGTCAAGACGCACCTACAGCGCCTTCAGAAAGTATTCACACACCTTGACTTTTTCCACATTTTGTTGTGTTACATACTGAATTTAAAATGGATTAAATTGAGATTTTTGGTCACTGGCCTACACACAATACCCCATAATGTCAAAGCGGAATCATGTTTTTAGAAATGTTTACACTTTTTATTAAAAATGAAAAGCTGAAATGTCTTGACTCAATAAGTATTTAACCCCTTTCTTATGGCAAGCCTAAATAAGTTCAGGAGTAAAAATTAGCATAACAAGTCACATAATAAGTTGCATGGACTCACTCTGTGTGCAATAATAGTGTTTAACATGATTTTTGAATGACTACCTCATCTCTGTACCCCACACATACAGTTATCTGTAAGGTCCCTCAGTCGAGCAGTGAATTTCAAACACAGATTCAGCCACAAAGACCAGGGAGATTTTCCAATACTTCGCAAAGAAGGGCACATTCTGATTGGTATAACTAAATAAAAAGCAGACATTGAATATCCCTTTGAGCATGGTCAAGTTATTAATTACACTTTGGATGGTGTATCAATACAACCAGTCACTACAAAGCTACAGGCGTCCTTCCTAACTCAGTTGCCGGAGAGGAAGGAAACCACTCAGGGATTTCACCATGAGCCCAATGGTGACTTAAAAAAAAGTTACAGAGTTTAATGGCTGTGATAGGAGATAACTTAGGATGGATCAACAACATTGTAGTTACGACACAATACTAACGTAATTGACGGAGTGAAAAGAAGGAAGCCTGTACAGAATAAAAATATTCCAAAACATGCATCCTGTTTGCAACAAGGCAAAGCAATTAACTTTTTGTCCTGAATACAAAGCGTTATCTTTGGGGCAAATCCAATACAACACATTACCGTTGAACTCTCCATATTTTCAAGCATAGTGGTGGCTGCATCATGTTTTGGGTAAGCTTGTAATATTTAACACTGGGGAGTTTTTCAGGATAAAAAATTAACGCTAAACACAGGCAAAATCCTAGAGGAAAACCTGGTTCAGTCTGCTTTCCACCAGACACTGGGAGATTAATTCACCTTTCAGCAGGACAATAACTTAAAACAAAAGGCCAAATCTACAGTGGCGTTGCTTACCAAGAAGACAGTGAATATTCCTGAGTGTCCGAGTTACAGTTTTTACTTAAATCTACTTGAAAATCTATGGCAAGACCTGAAAATGGTTGTCTAGCATTGATCAACAACCAACTTGACCGAGCTTGATGAATTTTGAAAAGAATAATGGACAAATGTTGGACAATCCAGGTGTGGAAAGCTTTTAGAGACTTACCCAGAAAGATTCACACCTGTAAGTATTGACTCTGGGGTTTGAATACTTATTTCTTTATTTCATTTTCAATAAATTAGCAAACATTTCTAAAAACATGTTGTCATTATGGGGTTTATTCTACCTGTTCTTTGGAATTTTCTAAATGGACAATTCCACATTGAACACTGCATGGTGATGAATTACGGCGACAACATCTGTTTGGTGGGTAGGCTTAATGATTCTAATGAAAATATGCTCTTTGTCTTTATCAAACTAATGTTTTTGCATATTTTTAGTTTGGAACCTGTCTATTGTTTAGGGGGGTTATAGCCTAGCCCTAGGCTAACCAATTCAAAATGGCACTAGCGGTTCGCAAAGTAACCTAAGTGGTAAATAGACAGGACGCAATTATTCCAAAACTGCAGCTCGGCCTCCCGAGTGGTGCAGTGGTCAAAGGCAAGGCACTGACTTCGGTCGCCAGCTGGACAGTGTTCCAACAACATATCTCACACGGAACAAGATCCCACAACCCACTAGTGCCAATAGGCTGCCTAAGTATGGTCCCCAATCAGAGACAACGAGCGACAGCTGCCTCTGATTGGGAACCACACCGGCCAACATAGATCTAGACATACTAGATAGAAAACATAGACCTACACAACATAGAATATACACACCCTGACTCGACAAATAAGCGCCCCCTGAGTCAGGGCGTGACAGTACCCCCCCCCCCCAAAGGTGCGGACTCCGACCGCACAACCTTTACTTAACAGGGTAGGGGCCGGGTGGGCATTCCACCTCGGAGGCGGATCCGGCTCCGGGCGTGACAACCACCTATTCTCCGCCTCCCTGTTGCGCCCCTGGTCTGGTCTGGACCTCGGCGCGCTGCTTCCCCTCTCCTTCCTCCCACTATACTCCAAGCCCTGTCTGGACCCTGGTGTGGGAGACCCCGAACCTGGAGAGGGGCTGACGTCTGGGTCTGGACTGGAGCCGCTGACCGGAGCTGGACTGGGCACCGGTGGAGCGGACTGCTCTGGCTCCGGAGTGGAGCCGCTGACCGGATCTGGACTGGACCCCGGTGGAGCGGACTGCTCTGGCTCCGGAGTGGAGCCGCTGACCGGAGCTGGATCAGGCACCGGTGGAGCGGACTGCTCTGGCTCCGGACTGGAGCAGCTGACCGGAGCTGGATCAGGCACCGGTGGAGCGGATTGCTCTGGCTCCGGACTTGAGCTGCTGACTGGTGCCGGACCAGGCACCGGTGGAACGGGCACGGGCCGTGCCGGACTGGACACACTCACCACTGGTCTGGTGCGAGGAGCAGGCACGGGCCGAACCGGACTAGGAACATGCACCACTGGCTTGGTGCGAGGAGCAGGAACAGGCCGGGCCGGACTGGCGACCCGCACCACTGGCTTGGTGCGAGGTACCGGACATGCAGCTTTCTGCAAAGGTGCAACTTTTGGTAGGCTGATGGAAGACTACTCTGAGTCAGTGGGAGAATCTCAATTGCATACTCCTCGCATCCTCTCTCCTTCTCAAAATCCATTCGATGAGACAGCCAGAAGTCCCCTCTGACCTTCTCCTCCAATAGGTTTTGAGAGACGAGGCAAGGAGTGAGGAGAGAGGATGCAAGCAATTGAGACACTCCCAGAGGCTGCGATACAGTGAAGCCTAATCAGACATGCCTGTGCTCATCATGGTTCATACAGGCAAAGTGAAAAGACAAAATAGGGGTGCAAACGTTGGGGCCGAGAACACCCCCATTCACATCGACGGGGCTGTAGTGGAGCGGGTCGAGACGTTCAAGTTCCTCGGTGTCCACATCACTAAGGACCTATCATGGTCCAAATACACTAACACAGTCGTAAGAGGGCACGACAACGCCTCTTCCCCCACAGGAGGCTGAAAAGATTAGGCATGGGCCCTCAGATCCTCAAAAGGTTCTACAGCTGCACCATTGAGAGTATCTTGACAGGCTGTATCACCGCTTGGTATGGCAACTGCTTGGCATCTGACCGTAAGGCGCTACATAGGGTAGTGCGTACGGCCCAGTACATCACTGGGGTCAAAGGAAGGCCTTAACAATTGTCAAAGACACCAGCCACCCAAGTCATAGACTGTTCTCTCTGCTACCGCATGGCAAGCGGTGCTGGGGTGCTAAGTCTAGGACCAAAAGGCTCCTGAACAGCTTCTACCCCCAAGCCTTAAGACTGAGAAACAGTTTTCAAATGGCTACCCGGACTATCTGCATTTACCCTATTTTTTTGCACTGACTCTTGCACTGGCTGTATGCACACTCACTGGACACATACACACACTGCATACACTCACACACACAAAACCCACACACATGGATATTGACGACACTCACACATAGACACACATTCACACTCTTTCGCACTCTTCACATACGCTGCTGCTACTCTGTTTATTATCTATCCTGATTGCCTAGTCACTTTTATCCCTACCTACATGTACATATTACCTCAACTACCTCATACCCCTGCACATTGACTCGGTACCGGTACTCCTTGTATATAGCCTTGTTATTGTTATTTTATTGTGTTACTATTTACTTCTTTTATTTTGCTTTTTAACTCTGCATTGTTGGGAAAAGGCTCGTAAGTAAGCATTTCACGGTAAAGTCTAAACCTGTTGTATTCGGCACATGTGACAAATACAATTTGATTTGACACAGACTGGCTCCTCCACTCGTCTCCACTTTCACACTAGACTCACACCTATAATCCACTCTCAAGACAAGAGGGAGGTCCACTGTCAAGTTCAGAGTCCAGATCCCAATCTAGGCCTACATTCAAGTTCAACCATTGTTTGCCCCACATACAGACCCTTCCCATGCTACTAGCTATACTTCAAGAAAAAGGTGTTGGTGTGGCAGATGTTATGTTGTGAATACGTTATTACGTAGTTACTTACTAGACCTACTACTAGCTTATTACTACAGTACTACAACGTATTATCTTGTCCAATGCTCCTCCTGTGGCTGTCTGATAGAAAGAGAAAGAGAGAGAACGAGAG
This sequence comes from Coregonus clupeaformis, assembly GCF_020615455.1. Classification (NCBI taxonomy): domain Eukaryota; kingdom Metazoa; phylum Chordata; class Actinopteri; order Salmoniformes; family Salmonidae; genus Coregonus; species Coregonus clupeaformis. The sequence goes on along the minus strand of NC_059203.1, from coordinate 35,822,286 downwards.
AGATAAGAGAGTAGTAGTTTTAGCTTTAGTGTTAGCGTTAGCCATGAGCCCAGGTCACTGTGGTGCACTCTGAATTATTGAACAGAGCTGAGTGGATTCTGCCGCAGGACAGCTGAGTGAGTCTGCAGAACCATTAGACTCACATATCAATAAGCCTACTGGGCCTGTTAGCATTAGCAAATGTTTTTATTGCACTATTAGTCTTTACAGTATACAGTCTTTTCAGTACTTGACAGTGTGAATTGTAGGCCTACTTTGCGTTAGTTTAGTATTGTAGGCCTATAGCATGACTTAGCATTAGCAGTCTCAGACAGTGCATGGCATGAATAATGCTACATGTATGGCCCATATAATAAATAATAGATACACATTTGGATGAAGAGACCATTCTCCCCCTCCTCCCCAGACAAAAACACAGATCAACCACTGGCTTGGCCCATTGGCGATTATAGTCAGACAGTCTTGCCTGAGGTGTGGGCACTGATGATCACCCCATACCACACACACACACAAACACTCCGGGGTGAAAAAGCCACACTCCCAGGTTCCCTAAGGATGTAACAGGGTAGTTATTTTGGACATCCTGTCCAAAACCAGTCATTAGTGGGTTGTGTTTTAAAAGCATGAGTAATAACAGTATGTAGTGTGTGTGTGTGTGTGTGTGTGTGTGTGTGTGTGTGTGTGTGTGTGTGTGTGTGTGTGTGTGTGTGTGTGTGTGTGTGTGTGTGTGTGTGTGTGTGTGTGTGTGTGTGTGTGTGTGTGTGTGTGTGTGTGTGTGTGTGTGTGTGTGTGTGTGTGTGTGTGTGTGTGTGTGTGTGTGTGTGTGTGTGTGTGTGTGTGTGTGCGTGTGTGCGTGCGTGTGTGCGTGTGTGTGTGAGTGAGTGTGCTTTTGATGACAGTTCAGAGCACGGGGGTGGGTGTAGTGTAGTGTGTAATGTGTCAGCCTGTCATTGTGATAAGGTATTGAAGTAGGAGGAGCAGGACAGGAACCTCTGTAAGACAGGTGTGCTATGAGTCAGTTGGGCCTTGCCTAGCACTGTTGTCTTCCACTGAGGGCGGGAGAGGGGGAGGGGGACAGGGGGTAGGTAACTCACCTTTTTCACTGCAGTATCAGTCTGCTCCCACTCCCCTTAGGTGTCCCCTTCACCACACAAACACACACACACATACGCTGCAGGTACTAACTTCCTTGTTTACACTGTCTTGCTGTTAGGTCAATGACAGCATGAAATCATTTCTTTGTTCATGAACTCCCCGACAGTGTGTGTGTGTGTGTGTGTGCGCGTGTGTGAATGGCTTTTCCCCACCCATGAGCAGTATGTCATTAGTGTGTAGTGTGTAACTTGAGTCACCTGTCTTTACCTGTGTGTGTGGACACACCCTGCTGCTGTTACTGAGAGGGAAGCACTTCCTCTAGAGACAGAAACCTCAATGGAAAAAGGAGGGGTGAATCAAAATAGAGAGTCAAGCGTTGCTGTTTGTGTGTCTTTGTGTGTTTGCTCAATATTCTTTGTTGCTGAGGATAGTATTTTGTCAATGAGGATAGTATTTTGTCCATGAGGATAGTATTTTGCAAATAAACCTACCATTAAAATTATAGACTGATCATGTCTTTGTCAGTGGGCAAACGTACAAAATCAGCAGGGGATCAAATACTTTTTTCCCTCACTGTACATTTATCAGACACATAGTGATGTTTTCATACCTCGCTCTAACTTTTAATAACCTCCCCTCAACTACCTCTTCAACCTCATATGACAAAGGCAAAAACCCTTTTGAGAACAAGATGGCCACACCCCCCACTTTTGAGTTTTTATGACTACACACCACTGTCCCCCCCCCACTCCTGTTGCCACATAACTTCATTTCCCATATTACTATGCGTTTCTTGTAGAAAACTTATGTCACTTCCCTTTCCCCTAGATAACTCATACACAACGGGTCTTTTTTTAACGTCTCTCGCCCCATTTACATTTAAAGAAGACATTTTAAAACTGCTCATGGATGAAAAAAATAATACAGAGGAAGACACAGAAACCACATCTCTTTACAGAGTTAAGGCTGCGACTGAACTCTTTCATTTCCTTTAGAATTTACATCACTTATCACTCTCGTGACCACTTTCTTGACTCTAGCAATTTCAGGGCTTGTCAAACCTCCCCCCATTATTTTTGACACCAGAAACTTTGCGGATTCAATAAACAATTCACTTTCAGGAAAAAAATCTGTTACATTATAATCCTGCATATATTTCTTCCCTTTTGTCAAATTCAGAAATTGACGTACCTTCTCAATCCCATACCTCCCTTCCACCCCATTTCTCTCACTATTTTGTTGTGACGCGTCAGATGACTCACTCTCGCTATCCTCCCCAGAAGAAAACTCCACCATCTCTACAACCTGTTTATCCTCAACTGATTTATCAATCTCTACCTTCCTCTTAGAATTAGACCCTTCACCACCCCTTAAATTCTTCCTCTTACTCCTCGGTACTTTGAAAACAGCTGCTTCCTTTTCCATTATTTCAATCTCCTCTTGACCTCCAATTTCATTTTCCAGCACCACCTCAGCGACCGCAGTCGCAATCTCACCGACTTTTTCCCCTCTCTCTTTGTTCTGATCTACCACAATTGCCCCCGTAGCCACACTGCTTTCTTTCCTACTTTCCCAACCACATCTGCCCACCTTCTCCCTTCTCCTCCACCCTTAGAATGTTCATCCCTTCGCGGGGGTGCATTAGCTGCACCAGCACTAGAGCTGCTACCGGGCTCTGCGCGATCGTTATTGGGACAATAACGTACCAAATGCCCCTCTCTTCCACAGCCAAAGCATTTCATTGATTCAGTAGAAGCGTGGAAGACATAATCAAATCCATCAATCTGAAAAGTGAACGCTAAATTCATTTCGTCAGTGTCCTTCTTTAAAATCATATGCACTTGTCTCCTATGAGACACAACATGTTTCAGCAAAGGTGATTTGCATCCAAAAATAACCTTCTTTACTGTAGATACAAGTTGACCATGACGAGATAACTCTCGCTCCAACACTTAATCTCTAACAAAGGGTGGCACGTTAGAAAGTATAACTTTCTTCGCCGGATTCATAAGAGGAAATACCGACGTCTGTGTCTCCCGCAACACAACACCACTTTCAACTATCGTATTCACCTTTTCAATGGAATCTAAGAATATCACTACAGCGCTATTCATCCTTGAGGCTGATTTTATGCTATCATACCCAATGATAGCACTAACTGCTAAGCTACATTCTTCCACTGAACACCCGGCCGCAACAGGAATCCTTACTCCATGCCGCCGACTACGTTTTTCAAACTCTAAACCTCCGCGAATGGCCATTGCAACCAGCCCCACCCGCTGGTTGTGCCCTCGAGAAAAACAACCTCAATGATCCCACCACCCCTATATGTGCTTAGTGATAGTTAGACAAGATAACCTTAAAACATCTAAACTAATCAATATATGTATATATACACACCGAAACCCAACAGAGTGAAAATAATTCCAGTCGCTCTCACAATGACTCCTGCTGAGAGAGAGAGAGAGAGAGAGAGAGAGAGAGAGAGAGAGAGAGAGAGAGAGAGAGAGAGAGAGAGAGAGAGAGAGAGAGAGAGAGAGAGAGAGAGAGAGAGAGAGAGAGAGAGAGAGAGAGAGAGAGAGAGAGAGAGAGAGAGAGAGAGAGAGAGAGAGAGAGAGAGAGAGAGAGAGAGAGAGAGAGAGAGAGAGAGAGAGAGAGAGAGAGAGAGAGAGAGAGAGAGAGAGAGAGAGAGAGAGAGAGAGAAGAGAGAGAGAGAGAGAGAGAGAGAGAGAGAGAGAGAGAGAGAGAGAGAGAGAGAGAGAGAGAGAGAGAGAGAGAGAGAGAGAGAGAGAGAGAGAGAGAGAGAGAGAGAGAGATTCCCCTTTAGAATTTGGATCATCGGATAGGGATGGAGAGGAACAACTTGAGTGAGAGTGAGTCATAGCAGGCTAGGCGGTCAGGACAGACAGACAGGCAGGCAGACAGAGGCCTGTTGGGAGAGAGGGTTGAGGAGCAGGAGGACAGACAAAGGTGTGGTTGGCTCAGTGGAGGGTGGTGTGTGTGGGGTATATTTTGGCAGAGTAGAGGCGAATAGAACAGGGTAGGAAGGATCAGTAGGGATGTGGTTGGTTGGTTCCTTGAAAACAGGGTTTTATTTGAGTTCGAAAAGTGGAGTAAGTTCTTGCTAAACAGACTAGCCTAACAACATGGTGTCACTGGGAAGCTGTAAGTTAGTGAGACAGATGGGTGGCGATACTGTGTGTGTGTGGGTTGAAGGGGGGTTATCTTTTGGCAGGAGTGGGCTGGTTGGCTGCTGGTAGGGGAAACCCTGGGGGAGGTTTTAGTAGGATGTTTGTTACACAGATAGAAACATGCTGGTTCCTTGGGAAGGGCTGTTTGGCTGTGATTCACACAAGTTCCCTTAGCTCTCCCAGACCCACCACCAGATATTGTGCAACATACCAAACAGTTAGCCCAACAACTATAGCCTAATCCAGTTGAAAGATACCCTAAAAGTCATTACGTCTTGGAACGATGTGAAACATATTAATCTTGAACATGCTCCCTCTGATCGCCTTATGGAGTGTGTCCATCAGCCTTGGATAGCATGGTGGAACACACACACACACACAGAACTAGGGCTGGGAATTGCCAGGGACCTCACGAAACAATATTATCACCATACTTAGGTGCCGATACGATATCTATTGCGATTCTATATATATATTGTGATTCGATACTGTGATTTTATTGCGATTCGATGTTCCAACATATTGCTCACCATATGTCTGCTGCAGAGAGACAAGAGAGACCCATGAGAAAACGAGTTTTGATCAGTCATGGAAATAATGTGCTGAAAGAAAATTGGCTCCCTATTTAAAAAGAAGATGTAGAACAAGCTATGAAGGAAAAATACTGGAGTTTGATGCAGGTACAGCCAACTAGCACAAAAATGATATTGCGACATTGACAAAACAATATGATATATCGTCAAAAATAATATGTAACCTTATTTCCCATCACTACACAGAACACACATAAGTGCATGTAGGGTGCTGTGGAGGGGGAGTGAGAGGACCATATGTCATCCTGTGTCCTGCTGTGACATGATTTCTATGGATTTCACATGACTGGGCAGGGGCACAGCCAATCGGATTGAGTTTTTCCCCACAGAAGGGCTTTATTACAGACAGAAATACTCCTCGGCACCCCCCCCGCTCCCTACTCAGACGATCCCGCAGGTGAAGAAGCCGGATGTGGAGGTCCAGGGCTGTCGTGGTACACGTGGTCTGCGGTTGTGAGGCTGATTGGACGTACTAACAAATTCTCTAAAACGACGATGGAGGCGGCTTATGGTAGAGAAATAAACATTACATTCTCTGGCTACAGCTCGGGTGGACATTCCTGCAGTCAGCATGCCAATTGAACACTCCCTCAAAACTTGAGACATCTGTGGCATTACAATTATAGATTGATGAGGATAGTCTTTTGTCAATGAGGATAGTATTTTGTCCATGAGGATAGTATTTTGCAAATAAACCTACCATTAAAATTATAGACTGATCATGTCTTTGTCAGTGGGCAAACGTACAAAATCAGCAGGGGATCAAATACTTTTTTCCCTCACTGTAGAAACTATTTTCCCTATGGTCAAATAAAATCCCAGAATGGTTTTGGCCACTGTAAAACCTACTACCAGATAGATGCTTCCAGAATAAGAAGTGTGTGTTCACAGAAGTAGTTTGGACATAAAGAGACTAACATGGCTTTAGCTGCTGGGGAAACCATGTAACCATGACACTGGCTCTTCTTTAGGAACTGGCTGTGTGATCAAATAGAAACATGTCACCATGTATCACTGTCTGTCCCAGAATGTCCATGTTGATGCATCCCTACATTTGGGTAATTTACTCTGTTTCAATGTGCATCTAAATAAAATAGACCTATTGACCTGTGTCTCTGTGAAGGCTAGACTACGTACAGTTGAAGTCGGAAGTTTACATACACCTTAGCCAAATACATTTAAACTCAGTTTTTCCACAATTCCTGACATTTAATCCTAGTAAATATTCCCTGTCTTAGGTCAGTTAGGATCACCACTTTATTTGAAAAATGTGAAATGTCAGAATAATAGTAGAGAGTGATTTATTTCAGCTTTTATTTATTTCATCACATTCCCAGTGGGTCAGAAGTTTACATACACTCAATTAGTATTTGGTAGCATTGCCTTTAAATTGTTTAACTTGGGTCAAACGTTTCGGGTAGCCTTCCACAAGCTTCCCACAATAAATTGGGTGAATTTTTGCCCATTCCTCCTGACAGAGCTGGTGTAACTGAGTCAGGTTTGTAGGCCTCCTTGCTCGCACATGCTTTTTCAGTTCTGCCCACATATTTTTTATAGGATTGAGGTCAGGGCTTTGTGATGGCCACTCCAATACCTTGACTTTATTGCGACAAAACTTTAACTTCCTGACTGATGTCTTGATGTTGCTTCAATATATCCACATAATTTTCCTTCCTCATGATGCCATCTATTTTGTGAAGTGCACCAGTCCCTCCTGCAGCAAAGCACCCCCACATCATGATGCTGCCACCCCGTGCTTCACGGTTGGGATAGTGTTCTTCGGCTTGCAAGTTACCCCCTTTTTCCTCCAAACATAATGATGGTCATTATGGCCAAACAGTTCTATTTTTGTTTAATCAGACCAGAGGACATTTCTCCAAAAAGTACGATCTTTGTCCCCATGTGCAGTTGCAAACCGTAGTCTGGCTTTGTTATGGCGGTTTTGGAGCAGTGGCTTCTTCCTTGCTGAGCGGCCTTTCGGGTTATGTCGATATAGGACTCGTTTTTACTGTGGATATACATACTTTTGTACCTGTTTCCTCCAGCATCTTCACAAGGTCCTTTGCTGTTGTTCTGGGATTGATTTGCACTTTTCGCACCAAAGTACGTTCATCTCTAGGAGACAGAACGCGTCTCCTTCCTGAGCGGTATGACGGCTGCGTGGTCCCATGGTGTTTATACTTGCGTACTATTGTTTGTACAGATGAACGTGGTACCTTCAGGCGTTTGGAAATTGCTCCCAAGGATGAACCAGACTTGTGGTCTTTTTTCTGAGGTCTTGGCTGATTTATTTTGATTTCCCCATGATGTCAAGCAAAGAGGCACTGAGTTTGAAGGTAGGCCTTGAAATACATCCAAAGGGTACACCTCCAATTGACGCAAATTATGTCAATTAGCCTATCAGAAGCTTCTAAAGCCATGACATCATTTTCTGAAATTTTCCAAGCTGTTTAAAGGCACAGTCAACTTAGTGTATGTAAACTTCTGACCCACTGGAATTGTGATACAGTGAATTATAAGTGAAATAATCTGTCTGTAAACAATTGTTGGAAAAATTACTTGTGTCATGCACAAAGTAGATGTCCTAACCGACTTGCCAAAACTATAGTTTGTTAACAAGAAATTTGTGGAGTGATTGAAAAATGAGTTTTAATGACTCCAACCTAAGTATGTAAACTTCTGACTTCAACTGTATTTGTATACTGAATCCCTATGTGTATATTATTGACTCTGTCTGTTCAGGGAAAAGCACTCTAATCCCTTTAGAATCCCTATAGAAGGAGACCACTGCAACATCTAAAACTCACCTTGGCATTTCCTACCTTTTCCTCAGCCAGGCCTCTAATCTGTAATCTGGGTTTATGTCCGCTGCCCGCTGAGAGCTCTCTGAGATGATGCTACCCAGAAGGAATGTAATTTTTGGCCTCAGATAAACCCGTTCAGATTAGGTGAACCGTCAGACACTCGAAACCCTCAGCCCTTATCGAAGCGTTATTGAAATGTCATCTCAGCTAACCGTCAGACAACGGAAACCCTCTGCCTTTATCAAAGCGTTATTTAAATGTTATCTCGGACTCAGCAGGGCGGTCAGGGGTTCATTCAACAGCTGTTCACGGGGAGGGAGGGAGGTGGGGGAGGAGGTAGAACAGAGGGCTTGAGGGAGGGCATATTTATCATCTGTGTTCAACGGGCGGATAACGAGGTGAATGCACTCCAGATGGATTGTGTATGCGTGGGAGAGTGTGTGCGTGTGTGTGGCAGCAGTGCCTACGGAGGCGGTTGGCGGAGAGGCTGCTCTGCTTCAAGGCCAGATTCTCAGGCAGAGAGCTCAGTGAGTCAGAGAGAGAGAGAAGAGAGAGAGAGAAGAGAGAGAGAGAAGAGAGACAGAGAGACAGAGACAGAGACAGAGAGAGAGAGAGAGAGAGAGAGAGAGAGAGAGAGAGAGAGAGAGGCTGACTTAGACACGCTCACTATGACCTGCCATCACCCCACTTCTACATGAATCCACCTCTGTGCACCCCTCCTTTCCTCCCCCAAGTCCCCTTCGCTCTTTCTCCTCCATTTTCTTCCTCTCCCTTATCTCTCCTCTCTTCTCCTCCTCTGTCCTCCCCCTCACTCTCTGTGTATATCTCTGATTCATACCATCCTGCACTGGCATCCAACGTGTTTCTCCATATTTAGTCCACTCTTTCTCTCCCTCCACTTCCTCCTCTCATCCTGTCACTGGAGTCACACCAACACTCTTCATCAATAAGTGCATCGATGACGTCGTCCCCACAGTGACCGTACGTACATACCCCAACCAGAAGCCATGGATTACAGGCAACATCCGCACTGAGCTAAAGGGAGAGCTGCCGCTTTCAAGGAGCAGGACTCTAACCCGGACACTTATAAGATATCCCGCTATGCCCTCCGACGAACCATCAAACAGGCAAAGAGTCAGTACAGTACTAAGATTGAATCGTACTACACCGGCTCCGATGCTCGTCGGATGTGGCAGGGCTTGCAAACTATTACGGACTACAAAGGGAAGCACAGCATCGAGCTGCACAGTGACACGAGCCTACCAGACGAGCTAAATCACTTCTATGCTCGCTTCGAGGCATAGTCTGTAGCAATGAAGTGCTTTGAAAGGCTGGTCATGGCTCACATCAACACCATTATCCCAGAAACCCTAGACCCACTCCAATGTGCATACCGCCCCAACAGATCCACAGATGATTTAATCTCTATTGCACTCCACACTGCCCTTTCCCACCTGGACAAGAGGAACACCTATGTGAGAATGCTATTAATTGACTACAGCTCAGCGTTTAACACTATAGTGCCCTCAAAGCTCATCACTAAGCTAAAGACCCTGGGACTAAACACCTCCCTCTACAACTGGATCCTGGACTTCCTGATGGGCCGCCCCCAGGTGGTAAGGTTAGGTAACAACACATCTGCCACGCTGATCCTCAACACAGGGGCCCCTCAGGGGTGCGTGCTCAGTCCCGTCCTGTACTCCCTGTTCACCCATGACTGCATGGCCAGGCACGACTCCAACACCATCATTAAGTTTGCCGACGACACAACAGTGGTAGGCCTGATCACAGACAACGATGAGACAGCCTATAGGGAGGAGGTCAGAGTCCTGGCCGTGTGGTGCCAGGATAACAACCTTTCCCTCAATGTGATCAAGACAAAGGAGATGATTGTGGACCAACAAACGATCATGGTCCAAACACACCAAGACAGTCGTGTAGAGGGCATGACAAAGCCTATTCCCCCTCAGGAGACTGAAAAGATTTGGCATGGGTCCTCAGATCCTCAAAAAGTTCTACAGCTGCACCATCGAGAGCATCCTGACTGGTTGCATCACTGCCTGGTATGGCAACTGCTCGGCTTCCGACCGCAAGGCACTAGAGAGGGTAGTGCGTACGGCCCAGTACATCACTGGGGCCAAGCTTCCTGCCATCCAGGACCTCTATAGGTCCAGGCGGTATCAGACGGTATCAAAGGAAGGCCCTAAAAATGGTCAAAGACTCCAGCCACCATAGTCATAGACTGTTCTCTCTGCTACCGCACGGCAAGTGGTACCGGAGCGCCAAGTCTAGGTCCAAAAGGCTTCTTAACAACTTCTACCCCCAAGCCATAAGACTCCTGAACAGCTAATCATGGCTACCCGGACTATTAGCATTGTCCCAGTGCGCCGGAGGGGAGCAACGGGAGGAGATGTGACAGAACCCCCCCCGGACGCGCGGCTCCAGCCGCTGGACATCGCCGGCCAGGAGGATGACCCCGAGGACGAGGAGCGGGTCCAGTCAGGGCGGCGATGGTGGAAGTCCCGAATTAGGTTGGGGGTCCAGAACGTCCCCAGCTGGAACCCAGCTCCTTTCCTCAGGACCATACCCATCCCAGTCCACCAGGTAATGGAGCGTCCCCCATGGAACCTGGAGTCCAGCAGGTCCCTCACCGCATACGCCGGACTCCCGTCAATGTCCAGGTGCGGAGGAGGCGTACCCCGGGGGACGGCATCCGACAGAGGACCAGGAACCACCGGCCTGAGGAGAGACACATGAAAAGTGGGTGAGACACGGTAGTGAGGGGGAAGGAGCAGCCGGTATGATACCTCATTTATCCGACGGAGGACCTTAAATGGCCCCACAAACCGGGGGCTCAGTTTCTTGCAGGGCAGGCGGAGAGGGAGGTTTTTTGTGGACAGCCAGACACGATCCCCAGGCTAGAATACAGGGGCCTCACTGCGGTGGCAGTTGGCTTGTTCCTTCTGCCGACGAATGGCCCTCTGGAGATGGACATGGGCGGCGTCCCAGACCTGTGGAACCACTCGTCCACTGCGGGCGCATCGGTCTGGCTGGGTATCCAAGGGGCCAGGGCCGGCTGGTACACCAGGACGCACTGGAAGGGAGTGAGCCCCGTGGAGGAGTGAACGAGGGAGTTCTGGGCATATTCTGCCCAGGAAAGAAACCTTGCCCACTCACCCTGCCGGTCCTGACAGTGGAAACGAAGAAACCTCCCCAGCTCCTGGTTCATGCGCTCCACCTGCCCATTCGACTGAGGCCTATACCCGGAAGTGAGGCTGGCCGTGGCCCCGATCTTCTCCAGGAAAGCCTTCCACACTCGGGAGGTGAATTGGGGGCCATGGTCCGAGACGATGTCCTCCAGAAGTCCATAATGCCGGAAGACCTGTTGGAACAGGACCTCAGCGACCTGGAGAGCAGAAGGAAGACCAGTAAGTGGCAAAAAACGGCATGATTTGGAGAACCGATCTACGACCACCATGAATGTGGTGAAGCCGTCAGAACGTGGAAGGTCGGTGACAAAGTCTATGGACAGGTGTGACCAAGGTCACTGAGGCAATGGGAGAGGAACTAGTTTGCCTGCCGGGGCGTTCTGAGGTGTCTTCGTTTGGGCACATACGGAACAGGAGTTGACATAGCAGGAGACATCAGAAGCCAAGGTGGGCCACCAGTATTTTGGGGCTAGAGAATGCAGTGTGCGTGTAATAGCAGAGTGCCCTGCCGTAAGGATAGTGTGCGCCCAGATCAGCAGGCGGTCACGGACACTGGTGGGTACATACACGCGCCACGGAGGGGCGTTGGCAGGTGCTGGGTCCTCCTGAGCCGCCAGGCGGACGTCTTCGTCCACATCCCAAATGACAGGTGCAATGATGAGAGACGAGGGCAGGATAGGACTCCCCAGATCCTTCCTTTCTCCGGTATGGTGCATCCTGGAGAGTGCGTCGGCCTTCACATTCTGGGATCCTGGGCGGTAGGACAGAATGAATTGGAAGCGAGTGAGAAATTGAGCCCACCTGGCTTGACGAGAGTTCATCCGTTTCGCTGCCCATATGTGCTCCAAATTCCGGAGGTCAGTAAGAATCCAGAATGGATGGACTGCACCCTCCAGCCAGTGTCTCCATTCCTCCAGAGCGAGGACCACCGCCAACAGCTCCCTGTCTCCAACTCCATAGTTCCTCTCTGCGGGGGTAAGCTTTTTAGAGAAAAGGGCACAGGGATACATTTTCTCTGGCTTACCGTGCCGCTAGGAGAGGACCGCACCCACGCCCTCCTCCGATGCGTCCACCTCCAGGATGAAATGACGAGAAGGATCTGAGTGTTTTAGGATGGGCACTGTGGTGAACCTCTCCTTCAGCCGGTAGAAATTAGCGAAGCCCAGGAAGTTCTGTAGGCCCTTGATGGTGGTGGGAACTGGCCATGACCTGACTGGTCCGTCTTCACTCCTTCCATGAACACCCCCTGAGGACTGATCCGGTATCCCAGGAAGGAGGGGGAGAAATTCGCATTTCTCCCCCTTCATCAACAGGCTGTGTTCCCGGAGGCGGAGTAGGACAGCTCGGATGACCCTGACGTGCTCCTCGAACGTAGCCAAGTAGATCAGGATATCGTCGATGTACACCAACACCTGTCTACTCAGCATGTCCTGGAACACGTCATTGACGAAGGACTGGAACTCAGAAGGTGCGTTGGCGAGGCCGTAGGGCATGATGCAGTATTCATAGTGGCCTGAGGTAGTGCTGAATGCCGTCTTCCATTCGTCTCCTTCCCAGATTCGGATCAGGTTGTAGGCACTCCTCAGGTCCAACTTGGTAAAGTACCAGGCCCCTCGTAGCTGCTCGATGGCCGACGGAACCAGAGGGAGGGGGTACCGGTACTTGGTGGTGACTGCGTTCAGCCCCCTGTAGTCAATGCATGGTCTCAGTCCTCCCTTTTTTGGCCACGAAGAAGAAGCTGGCGGAGGCAGGAGAGGTAGAGTGTCTGATGAACCCCTGTTTCAGGGTCTCTGCCACATACTTCTCCATGGCCTCAGTCTCCGCCATGGAAAGGGGGTAAATGCGACACTTCGGGGGGTGTTGTCCCTCCAGCAGGTCAATGGCGCAGTCCCAGGGCCTGTGAGGAGGGAGACACATAGCCTTTAATGAAGAGAAGACATCGGAGAGATCTGCGTACTCACGTGGAATGTTGGGCTGGAGGGTGGACTCCGGACTCTCCACTGATGTGGAACAACAAACCACCAGCAGGCAGGTCTTCCGGCATGAGGTGGACCAGGCTGTGATCCTCTTGGTGCTCCAATTGATGGTGGGGTTGTTTAATCTGAGCCAGGGCAATCCCAAGACGATCCAGTGAAGGGGTGACGTGACGATGTGGATTGACAGCTCCTCGTGGTGCTCCAGTAGTGTGGGAATGGTGATGGGGAGAGTGACGTGCGTAATGGTGCCTGATCCAAGGGTTTTATTGTCCAGTGAGGTGACGTGTAGCTGGGATAGCAGTGGCACGGTGGGCAACCACCATTCAGAGACCAGCTCCCTATCTATAAGGTTCCCCGCCGATCCGGAATCTATCATTGCAGTAGAAATAGAAGAGAAGGAATAACCAGTCACCGTTATGGGAACTAAAAACAATGGTTTTGTGATAGGAGCAGACGTAACACTCACGGAGCGGCGACGGGAGTCATACCGCCTAGATAGGGAGCCACCAGGAGATCTGTGGTCCGTGGTGGTGTAGGGGGTGCTGCCCACTTCCATAGGTGAGGACTCAGAAGCAGGGCGGCTTCCATAGCTCAGATGGGGTGAGCATCGAGGCTCCGGGAGGTGTTGGGGACGTCGTCTCTCTCTCAACATGTCGTCAAGACGGATGGACGTGGTGATGAGGGTATCAAAGTCCATCTCGTCGTCCCGACATGCTAGTTCCGTCTTGATGTCCTCCCGTAAGCCTCTCCTGAAGGCAGTGCGCAGAGCACACTCATTCCAGCCAGAAGACGCCGCTACCGTGCGAAAGTTCAGAGCGTACTTGGACGCGGGCCCCTCTCGCTGTTGTAGATGGAGGAGACGCTCACCCCCGTCCTTTCCCTCCGTGGGATGATCAAACACTGCCCTGAACCGAGCGAGGAAGGTGGGGTAGGGATGCGCCACTGCCTCCTCTCCTTCCCAGACTGCCGTGGCCCAATCCAGCGCCTTTCCTTTAAGGAGCGAAATCACCAGCGCTATCCTGGCTTGGTCAGATGGATATGCCCCAGGCTGACGCGCCAGATAAAGTGAAACCTGTAGCAGGAAGCCGCTACATTTAGTGATTTTACCGTCATAGCGCTCCGGTAGGATGAGGGTTCCCGCAGAAGTGGGTGATAGTACGGAAACAGGTGGATTGGGGGCACTCGCCGCTCCCTGAGGTGGAACCGGAGCGCTGGGCAGATTTTGCAGAGTTTGGAGCACTTCCTGCATGGCGGCATTCAACTGGGCAAGCTGCTGCTGGTACTGGTCGAGGCACTGGGAAACTCCTGCTGCATCCATTTTCGTTTGGTGTGTGATTCTGTGACGAGTACTGAGTATACAAAGAGGCAGGATGCAGACGCAGGAATAAAAAGGTCAAGGTTTACTTAACAATGATAAAGAGAAATAACAAAGATAGAGTAAACGACACGAAGCTAAACAATCACACACAATATCATACCGAACAGTCCAGGGCTAAATAGGGGTGGTGATGAGGTGCAGGTGCGCTGGAGGTGATTAGGGTGCGTTGGGTTTCCATTCCGGTGTTGCCGAGGTGGTGCGCTCAGACCGGTGGCTAAGGAGACCGGCGAATCAGAGCTACGGAGGGGAGCAACGGGAGGAGACGTGACACTCAATTACCTTGACTAACCGGTGACCCTGCACATTGACTCTGTACCGGTAACCCCTGTATATAGCCTCCCTACTGTTATTTTATTTTACTGCTGCTCTAATTAAATTTATTTTTTATTTTTTACTTATCTATTTTTTACTTTACACTTATTTTTCTTAAAACTGCATTGTTGTTTAAGGGCTTGTAAGTAAGCATTTCACTGTAAGGTCTACTACACCTGTTGTATTCGGCACATGTGGCAAATAACATTTGATTTGATTTGAACACTCATCAGCCGGCTCACGTCTTTCCATATGTCCTTCTCCGTCAGAGCACTGCCGCTAAACACTAGTAGCTTGCTACTTTAATCTATCACCGTTTTCTGGTCATCTCTGTTGTCTTTCCCTTTTCCCCTTTTCCTTCCTCCTTTCATTTGCTTAATCTCTCTCCACCCCCTCTCTCTCTCAAATGGGAGTGACATATAAAATGCCTGTGTTTGAACAGCTGGGTAATACACCACACCTTGTTGAGCATAGAGGGTCATTACCAGGGTTGCTAAAGTCTGATGTGGGAATTGGGAATCCAACTACAGGCAGTTCAATTATGTTTCTAGCCCCGTTTGCCTTTACCATTACTTTCAGGGTTTATGGGTTGCCCGATTTGTCAGGTGCTATTTGAAAATACTGTTGACAAATGTTCTTACATTATTTTATGTAATCCACAGAGAATAAGAGTCAGGGGAAAAAAGTGGAAAAAGAACTGCCATCAAAGTGCCTTAAAAAAGTATAAATATTGTAGATTTATTTCCCAAACAGATTTTGAGATGTGAAGAATTCAGACATGAAAAGAAAACCACTAACACTTTAATCCTCAAAGCGTTTGGTCGGAATATTCTAGTATTTCTTCATCAAAGTTGGACATTCTAGTGTGTGTTTCTGCCTGTGTGTGTGTGTGCTACAGTATCCTTTCTGAGGGCTATAGCTGGGTGTGTGAACAAAATGAACACATAGCCAACACACAGTTGCGCCAGTAAAGCATTTGTATTGTAAATAAAGAACACACTGTTGTTTGGAAAGAAGTGGTTACAATTTTGTCATGAAATGCTCATTTCTGCTCAACTGAATCTATTTGTCCATTGTAGGTTTGGTGCATACAGTCTTCAGAAAGTATTCATACACCTTGAATATTTCTACATTTTCTTGTGCTACAGCCTGAATTGAAAATTGATTAAATTTAGATTTGGTGTCACTGATCTACACACAATACCCCATAATGTCAAAGTGGAATTATGTTTTTAGAAATTAATAAAAAATGTAAAGCTGAAATGTCTAGAGTCAATAAGTATTCAACCCCTTTGTTATGGCAAGCCTAAATAAGTTCAGGAGTAAAAATGTGCTTAACAAGTCAGATAATACGTTGTATAGACTAACTATGTGCAATAATGGTGTTTAACATGATTTTTGAATGACTACCTCATCTCTGTACCCCACACATACAATTATCTGTAAGGCCCTCAGTCGAGCAGTGAATTTCAAGCACAAACTCAACGACAAAGACCAGGGAGGTTTTCCAATGCCTCGCATAGAAGTGCACCTATTGGTAGGTGGGTTAAAAAAAAGCAGACATTGAATATCCCTTTGAGCATGGTGAAGTTATGAATTACACTTTGGATAGTGTATCAATACACCCAGGCACTACAAAAATAAAGGGGTCCTTCCTAACTCAGTAGACGGAGAGGAAGGAAACCGCTCAGGGATTTCACCATGTTAAATGGCTGTGATGGGTTAAATGGCTGTGATGGGAGAACTGAGGATGGATCAACAACATTGTAGTTACTCTACAATACTAACCTAAATGACAGAGTGAAAAGAAGGAAGCCTGTACAAAATAAAAAATATTCCAAAACATGCATCCTGTTTTCAATAAGGCACTAAAGTAATTCTACAAAAAATGTGGCAAAGAAATTAACTTTTTGACCCGAATGCAAAGCATTATGTTTGGGGCAAATCCAACACAACACATCACTGAGTACCACTCTTCATATTTTCAAGCATGGTGGTGGCTGCATCATGTTATGGGTATGCTTGTCATCGACAAATACTGGGGAGTTTTTTAGGATGAAAAAAAAGGAATAGAGTCTGCTTTCCAACAGATGCTGGGAAACAATTCCACCTTTCAGCAGGACAATAACCTAAAACGCAAGGCAAAATATACACTGGAGTTACTTACCAAGATGACATTGAGACCCGTGGAGCTCAGTTGGTAGAGCATAGCATTTGCAACGCCAGGGTTGTGGGTTCGTTTCCCAAGGGGGACCAGTATGTAAAAATAAAATGAAAATAAATATGTATGCACTCACTAACTGTAAGTCGCTCTGGATAAGAGCGTCTGCTAAATGACAAAAAAATAATAATAATGTTCCTGAGTGGCCTAGTTACAGTTTTGACTTAAATCGGCTTGAAAATCTATGGCAAGACCTGAAAATGACTGTCTAGCAGTGATCAACAACCAACTTGACAGAGCTTGAATAATTTAAAAAGGATCATGTGGAAATATTGTACAATCCAGGTTTGCAAAGCTCTTAGAGACTTACCCAGAAAGACTGACAGCTGTAATCGCTGCCAAAGGTGATTCTAACATGTGATTCTAACAGGGGGTTGAATACTTACACTACATGACTAAAAGTATCTGGACACCTGCTCGTCGAACATCTAATTCCAAAATCATGGGCATTAATATGAAGTTGGTCCCCCCTTTGCTGCTATAACAGCCTCCAACTCTTCTGGGAAGGCTTTCCACTAGATGTTGGAACATTGCTGCAGGGACTTGCTTCCATTCAACCAGAAGAGCGTTAGTGAGGACGGGCACTGATGTTGGGCGATTAGGCCTGGCTCGCAGTTGGCGTTCCATTTCAACCCAAAGGTGTTCGACGGGGTTGAGGTCAGGGCTCTGTGCAGGCCAGTCAAGTTCTTCCACACCGATCTTGACAAAACATTTCTGTATGGACCTCGCTTTGTGCACAGGGGCATTGCTGAAACAGGAAAGGGCCTTCCCCAAACTGTTGCCACAAAGTTGGAAGCACAAAATTGTCTAGAATGTAATTGTATGCTGTAGTGTTAAGATTTCTCTTCACTGTACCTAACTAAGGGGCCTAGCCTGAACCATGAAAACAGCCCCAGACCATTATTCCTCCTCCACCAAACTTTACAGTTGGCACTATGCATTGGGGCTGGTAGCATTCTCCTGGCATCCGCCAAACCCAGATTTGTCCGTCTGACTGCCAGATGGTGAGGCGTGATTCATCACTCCAGAGAAGGCGTTTCCACTGCTCCAGAGTCCAATGGTGGCGAGCTTTACACCACTCCAGCCGACGCTTGACATTGCGCATGGTGAGCTTAGGCTTGTGTGCAGCTGCTCGGCCATGTTGCTTCCAGAGACAGTTTGGAACTCGGTAGTGAGTGTTGCAACCGAAGACAGACAATTTTTACGCGCTACGCGCTTTAGCACTCAGCGGTCCCGTTCTGTGAGTGTCACGATCGTCGTTAAGAGAGGAGGACCAAGGCGCAGCGTGTTGAGCGAACATACTTTAATTAGTTAAAGTGCACACACGATACAAAACAATAAACGATACGTAACGTCCTAGGTAACAATGACCAACTGGAACAAAAACCCACAAACACAAAGGGAAAACAGACAGTTTAAAAATGGCTCCCAATCAGAGACAACCAACGACAGCTGACACTCGTTGCCTCTGATTGGGAGTCACTCTAGCCAACATAGAAATAAACACAACTAGAACTACCAACATAGAAATCTAACACATAGAATGAACACACCCTGGCTCAACATATAGAGTCCCAGAGCCAGGGTGTGACAGTACCCCCCCCTAAAAGCGTGGACTGCGACCGCGCCTCAACTAGAGCAAAACAGGGGAGGGCTGGGTGGGCATACCTCCTCGGCGGCGGTTCTGGCTCCGGCCTTGCCCACCACCCTCCCCAGGTCCGGTCTGGCCCCGCTGGCTGGAGCTGAACTGGACGTAGCAGGAGCGGTTAGCTTCAGCTCCGTAGTGGAGCAGTTGACCGGTACCTTACCAGGCACCGGTGACCCAGGCACGGGTTGTGCTGGACTGACGACGCGCACCCCTGGCTTGGTGCGTGGAGTAGGAACGGGCCGGACCAGGCTGACGACTCGCACCCCTGGCTTGGTGCGAGTGGCAGGAACAGGCCGGACCAGGCTGACGACTCGCACCCCTGGCTTGGTGCGAGTGGCAGGAACAGGCCGGGCCGGGCTGGCGACGCGCACCGTAGACTTGGTGCGAGTGGCAGGAACAGGCCGGACCAGGCTGACGACTCGCACCCCTGGCTTGGTGCGAGTGGCAGGAACATGCCGGGCCGGGCTGGCGACGCACACTGTAGACTTGGTGCGAGTAGCAGGGACAGGCCGGACCGGGCTGGCGACGCACACCGTAGGCTTGGTGCGTGGAGCAGGGACAGGCCGGACCGGGCTGGCGACGCACCCCGTAGGCTTGGTGCGTGGAGCAGGGACAGGCCGGACCGGGCTGGCGACTCGCACCCCTGGCTTGGTGCGAGTGGCAGGAACAGGCCGGGCCGGGCTGGCGACGCGCGCCGTAGACTTGGTGCGAGTGGCAGGAACAGGCCGGGCCGGGCTGGCGACGCACACCGTAGGCTTGGTGCGTGGAGCAGGGACAGGCCGGACCGGGCTGGCGACGCACACCGTAGGCTTGGTGCGTGGAGCAGGGACAGGCCGGACCGGGCTGGCGACGCACACCGTAGGCTTGGTGCGTGGAGCAGGAACAGGCCGGACCAGGCTGACGACTCGCACCCCTGGCTTGGTGCGAGTGGCAGGAACAGGCCGGGCCGGGCTGGCGACGCGCACCGTAGACTTGGTGCGAGTGGCAGGAACAGGCCGGACCAGGCTGACGACTCGCACCCCTGGCTTGGTGCGAGTGGCAGGAACAGGCCGGGCCGGGCTGGCGACGCGCACCATAGACTTGGTGCGAGTGGCAGGAACAGGCCGGACCAGGCTGACGACTCGCACCCCTGGCTTGGTGCGAGTGGCAGGAACAGGCCGGGCCGGGCTGGCGACGCACACCGTAGACTTGGTGCGAGTAGCAGGGACAGGCCGGACCAGGCTGACGACTCGCACCCCTGGCTTGGTGCGAGTGGCAGGGACAGGCCGGACCGGGCTGGCGACGCACACCGTAGACTTGGTGCGAGTGGCAGGGACAGGCCGGACCGGGCTGGCGACGCGCACCGTAGACTTGGTGCGAGTGGCAGGAACAGGCCGGGCCGGGCTGGCGACGCGCACCGTAGGCTTGGTGCGTGGAGCAGGGACAGGCCGGACCGGGCTGACGACTCGCACCCCTGGCTTGGTGCGAGTGGCAGGAACAGGCCGGGCCGGGCTGGCGACGCGCACCATAGACTTGGTGCGAGTGGCAGGAACAGGCCGGACCAGGCTGACGACTCGCACCCCTGGCTTGGTGCGAGTGGCAGGAACAGGCCGGGCCGGGCTGGCGACGCACACCGTAGACTTGGTGCGAGTAGCAGGGACAGGCCGGACCAGGCTGACGACTCGCACCCCTGGCTTGGTGCGAGTGGCAGGGACAGGCCGGACCGGGCTGGCGACGCACACCGTAGACTTGGTGCGAGTGGCAGGGACAGGCCGGACCGGGCTGGCGACGCGCACCGTAGACTTGGTGCGAGTGGCAGGAACAGGCCGGGCCGGGCTGGCGACGCGCACCGTAGGCTTGGTGCGTGGAGCAGGGACAGGCCGGACCGGGCTGGCGACGCGCACCGTCCATTTGGTGCGAGGGGCCGTAACAGGCCGGACCGTACTGGGGACACACACCACTGGCTCTACCCCGGGATCTGGAACGGGCCGGACCGGACTGGTAACACATCCCAGTACCTCTCGCCGTGCCTCTAAACCTTCCTTCCCTTCCTTTACCAGTGACCCCCGTAACCTGGTGGCCTTTTGAATACGCCCCTTTTCTGCCACCGTCAGCCCCGTCGTCCATGCCCTGTGCCCCCCCCTAAAAATTATTTGGGGTTGCCTCTCGACCGTCCGACGACGACCCTGATCACGCCGTTGCTCCTCTCTCCGTCGCCTCTCTACAGTCTCACTCCATGGCCGGCGATCCATCCTGGCCAGGATTTCCTCCCAGGTCCAGGACCCCTGTCCGTCCAAAATCTGCTCCCACGTCCAGGCTGCCTGCTCCTGGACACGCTGCTTGGTCCTGGTATGGTGGGTTTTTCTGTCACGATCGTCGTTAAGAGAGGAGGACCAAGGCGCAGCGTGTTGAGCGAACATACTTTAATTAGTTAAAGTGCACACACGATACAAAACAATAAACGATACGTAACGTCCTAGGTAACAATGACCAACTGGAACAAAAACCCACAAACACAAAGGGAAAACAGACAGTTTAAATATGGCTCCCAATCAGAGGCAACGAGTGTCAGCTGTCGTTGGTTGTCTCTGATTGGGAGCCATATTTAAACTGTCTGTTTTCCCTTTGTGTTTGTGGGTTTTTGTTCCAGTTGGTCATTGTTACCTAGGACGTTACGTATCGTATCGTTACGGCCCCTCGTGACAGTGAGCTTGTGTGGCCTACCACTTCGCGGCTGAGCCGTTGTTGCTCCTAGACGTTTCCACATCACAATAACAGCACTTGTTGGAAAGGTGGCATCGTATGACGGTGCCACAGTGAAAGTCACTGAGCTCTTCAGTAAGGCCATTCTACTGCCAATTTTTATGTATGGAGACTGCATGGCTGTGTGCTCGATTTTATACACCTGTCAGCAACGGGTGTGGCTGAAATAGCCGAATCCACTAAATTGAAGGGATGTCCAAATACTTTTGTATATATAGTGTATCTAATCAAAATATATTAGTGTTTTAATTTACATTAATTTAAAAAGTTAGAATTTTTCTACCACTATGAATTAAATCATTTTAATTCCACTTTGTAACACAACAAAATGTGGAATAAGTCAAGGGGTGTGAATACTTTCTGAAGGAACTGAACAGTGGCTTGCGAAAGGATTCACCCCCCTTGGCATTTTTCCTACTTTGTTGCCTTACAACCTGGAATTAAAATAGATTTTTTGGGGGGTTTGTGTCATTTGATTTACACAACATGCCTACCACTTTGAAGTTGCAAAATATTTTTTTGGGTGAAACAAACAAGAAATAAGACAAAAAAACAGACAACTTGAGTGTGCATAACTATTCACCCCCCAAAGTCAATACTTTGTAGACCCACTATTTGCAGCAATTACAGCTGCAAGTCTCTTGGGGTGTGTCTATAAGCTTGGTACATCTAGTCGCATTCTTCAAGGCAAAACTACTCCAGCTCCTTCAAGTTGGATGGGTTCCGCTGGTGTACAGCAATCTTTAAGTCATACCACATATTCTCAATTGGATTGAGGTCTGGGCTTTGACTAGGCCATTCCAAGACATTTAAATGTTTCCCCTTAAACCACTCGAGTGTCGCTTTAGCAATATGCTTAGGGTCATTGTCCTGCTGGAAGGTGAACCTCCGTCCCAGTCTCAAATCTCTGGAAGACAAACAGGTTTCCCTCAAGAATTTCCCTGTATTCAGCGCCATCCATCATTCCTTCAATTTTGACCAGTTTCCCAGTCCCTGCCGATGAAAAACATCCCCACAGCATGATGCTGCCACCACCATGCATCACTGTGGGGATGGTGTTCTCGGGGTGATGAGAGGTGTTGGGTTTGCGCCAGACATAGCGTTTTCCTTGATGGCCGAAAAGCTCAATTTTAGTCTCATCTGACGAGAGTACCTTCTTCCATATGTTTGGCGAGTCTCCCACATGCCTTTTGGTGAACACCAAATGTTTTTTCTGGCCACTCTTCTGTAAAGCCCAGCTCTGTGGAGTGTACGGCTTAAAGTGGTCCTATGGACAGATACTCCAATCTCCGCTGTGGAGTTTTGCATCTCCTTCAGGGTTATCTTTGGTCTCTTTGTTGCCTCTCTGATTAATGCCCTCCTTGCCTGGTCTGTGAGTTTGGTGGGCGGCCCTCTCTTGGCAGGTTTGTTGTGGTGCCATATTCTTTCCATTTTTTTATAATGGATTTAATGGTGGTCCATGGGATGTTAAAAGTTACTGATATTTTTTTATAACCCAACCCTGATCTGTACTTCTCCACAACTTTGTCTCTGACCTGTTTGGAGAACTCCTTGGTCTTCATGGTGCCGCTTGCTTGGTGGTGCCGCTTGCTTGGTGGTGCCCCTTGCTTAGTGGTGTTGCAGACTCTGGGGCCTTTCTGAACAGGTGTATATATACTGAGCTCATGTGACATAGATTGCACGCAGGTGGACTTTATTTAACTAATTATGTGACTTCTGAAGGGAATTGGTTGCACCAGATCTTATTTAGGGGCAATTTTTGAAACAAGTTATTTTTTTCATTTCACTTCACCAATTTGGACTATTTTGTGTATGTCCATTACATGAAATCCAAATAAAAATCCATTTAAATGACAGGTTCTAATGCAACAAAATAGTTAAAATGCCAAGGGGGATGAATACTTTTGCTAGGCACTGTATGTATGTGTACTGCCTGCAGAACTAGTATTGTGTGTGTTGCATGTTGTGATTGTTTGAACACAATAGTAAACCTCGCTCTCTTCTTTCTCAGGTGATATCACTCAGAAGGGATATGAGAAGAAAAAGACTAAACTTCTGCTTCCCTTCTTCATTCAAACACCAGGTAAGAAACATTGACCTATCCTCTTATCCTGGATAAAAAAAAAGTTATCCTCTTTTCCCACTCATAGAATTTGAGCCATGTGACACTTAGGCCTATGAGAACATACCTTTCATATCCAACTACTGTTTTTGTTTGGTTTTAGTTTATTTACAAAAATCATCATGATGTTCATGGTCATAGCTGTTTGGTGCTCACTGCTTCCTCTCAGTGGTAGCTCCGGTCACTACAGTTTATCCAGTCTTTCCTCCAGTCCAGTTCAGAGAAAGACCATTATCCTCTCCTGACAGCCAGGCACCACTTCCCTCTTTATTAGCCCACTAACGATTGTCTGTAAATATCAGCTATTCTCGGGAATTACTAAAGCTGCTCCCATGTTTACAATGTCTTGATGAGCTGTTATGGTTAGACGGAATCCTTTTATAAACATCTTTAAAACATTTATGAAAATACTTTATGTTGTAAAAGCACATGTAGAACCTAATGACATTTTGTAAGATTGTATCAGATTATAGGATGATTTCTCTTGAGTTGATTAGGAATCTCTATTTGAGAGGCTGCAATACTCTTCATCATGTGATGTAACATAGCATCACTTACTGACTTGGTCACATAGACGTCAGGTCTAGGGCTGTTACGGTGACCGTATTACAACCACACCGGAGGTCACGAGTCATGATGGCAGTCAAATTTCACGTGACCGTTTAGTCATGGTAGTTAGTCTTCTCCAAGCTCTGATGCTGCTGATTGTCATTAGTAGCTTACCAAACGTGCCAACTGCCTGGTACTAGTTTATCAACATTTTAAGCTAAATGTTCTGATCTGTTGCATCAGCCTCATTGCTTTTAAACGTTTTTTTAACACTAGTGGTTGTATTCATTTGGGATCTATCGCCTCCCACAACTGTCCCAGACTCTGCTTGATTATTTATTTCTCGTACAGAATAGAATATGTCAACTTTTGTACTATGGGGGATAGTAAATGGACATAGGCTAGTGCTTTTGCTGTTCGTTAGGCCTACTCATCTTGTTGGCTGACGAAAAGTTAATTGGTAGTTCTTCCAACATATTCAATATGTGCTTGTATCACAACTAAAGTTGCATAAATAACTCTAAATTAAACATATAGGAGGACCTGTTGCTTAATATTGCAGATAGATTGTAACTTCCATCAATGTAATTGTCTGCATCACTTCCAATCCCCCATGTTTTTTATATATATACTCCCCTTTATTACTTTTCAACCCCGCCATCCTTTCCCTACTTGGGGTAAATTAGTGAACAACAATGCCCAGGCCTCTACTTCCAGCCTATACTTACTATCTACACCTTATGGACACAGTCAATTTTACAATAATTCTATTTTATTTGTTTTTGCTCCTGAACTTCTTCTACTCTCAACCTCTCCGATCATTTTCATGATGTCCATCTGGTTTGCTTCTATATGCCATATCTTTCTAACTGTGCTCTTTCCCAAAAGCTCCCAACATACAACCTATATACTTATTATGGACACAGTATGCTTACATTATTAATTATCTTGTTCTATATCGTGGAGCTCCGCCCCATAGGGGAGCTCTGCTCCTAATGGTTTACCCTCTGCCCTAAGGCAGCAGCAGCCTGAGACAAAATTATGCACACACCTACAGCCAATAGGAGTACAGGTGTCCCTATAAGAGGGGGTGCCTCCCCTCAATCAGCCTCCCTTTTTCTTCAGCGACTGGATGACTAGACTGAAGAGCCAAGAAGAGACGAAGCACGAAGACTCAGGACGAAAACGCCGTTGATATTCCAGTCATCAACGTCGTCTAAATGAGCACACCGGGAGATTTCCCCCCCCCCAAAAGCTCTTTTCAGAGCTCAGTGCAGATGCACTTCCATGGCGGCCGGTGACCACCACGACTTATGTTTCGTGTGTTTGGGATCCCAGCATGCCAAGGAAGGCGTCTGCAGTCCCCAATTGCGCCTCCTGCGCCCTCCTTTCTTTAAAGGAGAGGAAGCAGCGTTGGGCGTTTTCAGGGAGGACATCCCCCTTGAGGATGTGTTGTCGATACTAGCCTCTGCTTCAGAGGCGTCGTCCGATGGCGCAGACTCGGGTAAGATAGGGACTTTGAGGAAGGGTCTGGCATTCCAATGGAACAGTCGGACCCCGTCCCTCATACTTTCAAGCCCCCCTTTCCTTTGGAGAGCGAGAGGGCTTGTAGTCCCTATAGCGAAGGGGATACGAGCTCTGAGAGATCAGAAGCTCTCTCTTTCGCTGCAGCCTCTCTGAGAGCGGATTTTCCGGGTCTCATTGAGAGAGCTGCTCAACGGCTGGCAATAAAGCTGCCCCCTCTTCCCTCCGCACCGGAGGTTGATATGATGGAGGGCGGTCCTTATTCCAGGCCAAGGAAGGCGGCAGAGCCAGTGGCTCCTGCCATGCCTTCTTTGGCTAGGTACGTTGGAGGCTCATGGGAGGCACCTTTAGCGGCACGTTCGCCTGTAAAAGCGTATCTCCCATTCACGAGAGTGGAAGGAAGGCTTCAGGGTCAGGGAATCCCCAGGTTAGAGAGCGCCATGGCGGCGTATCTCGTACCGGGTGCGAGCCCTTGGCCCTCTTCCAAGAAGGCCACGTTGCCATCCCAGAAGGACCGACTCACAGCGTCGCTGTTAGAGAAGTCTTTTGGGTTGGGAGCCCAAGCTGTAGCAGCAGCTAACAACATTGCCCTCTTGGCGGCATCTCTGTCCCGTTTAACCACGGGTAAGACAGAGATGGCACCGGAGGAGGTGGAGGAGGCGTCCAGAATTTCTGGCGCCATACTCCACCTTACACAGGCGTCCGCAGTCTGCGCGGGGAGATCCATGGCCACTTCGGTGGTCGGGGAACGACACCTCTGATTGTCATTGACATCTATGAAAGAGGCAGACAGGACGTCTCTCTTGAACGCCCCCCTCTCTGACGACGGCCTCTTTGGGGTCGCAGTCAAAGAGGCGACGGAGCGTTTTTCAAAGTTGGAGGAGGAGAAGAAGCAGTTGGCCAAGCACCTGCCGTTGGCAGGACGACTCGGCCCCCCTCCTCCCCAAAGGCCATCTACCTCCGCCCCTCTAAGTAGACCTGGGTCTACGACGAGGCGGCGTAATCGGCGTCATCCGGCGGCCACGAGCAGCAAGGGAGCGGGCTCGGCCCTCCCAGCAGCTACGGTAGCCCCACTACAGCCGGTGAGGGAGGTGACGAGGACGCCGACCTGGCCCTCCAAGGGAGACAAGAGGAGGCGTACGTGACGGGACGCGGGGGAGAGGATGGAGGACGCATCGATGGTGTCGAACGTGCCCACTGTTCCCCCCCACCCTTCGGTTGAAGGGACGGGTGCTGATGTAAATGCTTTTGTTGATGTGTTTAATAAAGAGTTGGCTCCACCTGACTTTGTCAAAATATAGCCTCTTTTCCATAATACGTCCGAGAGCGTTCAAATCTCACCCTCTCTTCCTTACCACTCTAAGAGCCGTTCAGCCCACCGAGGGTGCGTTGCTGAACAGGCACTAAGAGTAGGTATCCAGAAGACCTCAATCAGGTCGTCACATCACACTTCACGTATAAGAAGTGCTTTACATAGAAGGCAGCAGTCCCGGTCAGATTCTGACATGAGGACGCAGCCGCTATTTGGGGATGGCGCACTAGTACAGACTAAGGTCTCCACTAGTACGAGCCAGACCCATGCTGCGTTCACGGAGGGCCCGATTACCGCGGTCACCAAGGTGCCCAGAGTATCGGCGCCCCCCAGGCATTGTAACACAGCAGCTATCTGGGGACGGCGCATTATCGCAGACCAAGGTCTCGGTTAATGCGATTCAGACCCATGCTACGTTCACGGAGGGCAGGATTACTAGTGTTATGGGTATAACCAAAGTATCAGCTCCCCTGACAGAACGAGCCAGTACTCACCACACTGAGCGTGAATCAACCCACCAGGGGTGCAGAGTTGAACACACACAGAAGGTGAAAGTTAAGAAGGTATCAAGGCGCCGCCTTCTTTTACCTCATAGAGACCTCATACTACAGACTTCTAGGAGTACTGTAGTGAAGGGCTCTGATAGCGAATTGCAGTCACCTAAGATGACGCAATCGCTTGCTGGGATGGTGCCCTGCCGCAGGCTGTGGCCTCGGTCAGCGCAATTCAGACCCGCGATGCGTTCAAGGAGGGCAGGAATACGACGGTTACGGGTTTAACCGACGTCCCTACTCCTCTTTCTTTCTCAGAACGCATTTCCTCTCCCTTTCACGGGAGGCCCACCTTGGGCTGTTCCACCACTTCAATGTTGGGGAACAGTGGCGGTAAGGGCCATAGAGGAATACAGGTCCTTCCTACTGGATGCACCACAGCTTCGCGCCCAGCCACTTTCTCTGCATTGCTGGCAGTGGCGAAGAAGCTGCACCCTCTCACGCTGGCTAGAACAGACGTTGCAGAAGGGTTATGCTCTCCAATTCCACCGGATCCCACCCCCGTTCAGGGGAGTGGTGGAGACGGTGATGAAAACGCCAGACAAAGTGGCCGCTCTGATGACAGAGATTACGGAACTTTTGGTGAAGGAGTCGGTGACAGTAGTTCCCCGGGAGCAAAGGAACAAAGGGCTATATTCGCCTTATTTCCTAGTGCCCAAAAAGACGGGGGGAGTGAGGCCGATTTTGGATTTACGCATTCTCAACGAGAGCATAACCAAACGGCCCTTCCGAATGCTAACGACAAAACGTCTGCTGGAATGTGTCCAGAGAGGGGACTTTTGTACGAGCATAGACCTAAAGGACGCGTACTTTCATGTGCCGGTTCAGCCGCGTCACAGGAAGTTTCTGCGGTTCGCCTTTCAAGGGGTGGCGTACGAATACACGAGGATGCCATTTGGGTACGCCCTGGCACCTCGCACATTTTCCAAGTGTGTGGAGGCGGCATTGGAACCGTTGCGTCGTCAGGGAATACGGCTACTAGCCTACCTGGACGACCTACTGGTTCTCGCCCCGTCAGCAGAGCTGGCGATCACTCACACAACACAGACAGTGATGCATCTCACAAGTCTGGGGTTCGCTGTGAATTGGAAAAGAGCGCGCCCTGGCCCACTCATCAGATTGTCTACCTGGGGATACAGCTAGACACTGTGAGGATGAGGGCTCGAATTTCGGACCCCCGAAGGGTAGCCTTGTTGCTAGCCCTAAGGAAGTGTCGTCCGAATCACACGGTGACGGCGCTGTCGATCATGTCACTTTTGGGTCTCATGTCGTCAGCCCACTCTGTGGTTCCGCTGGGACTCCTGCACATGCGCAGGACGCAGCGATGGTTCGCCCAACTAAGACTAGACCCATTGCGTCAACGTCATCGGTTGGTGGTGGTTCCCCCTCTCGCTCAGTGCAGACCTAAACTATTGGAGAAACTCGCGCGTTCTCACGCACGGAGTCCCGATAGGAAGGTGTCCTCTCACATCCCAGTATTCACGGATGCGTCCCTGACGGGATGGGGAGGGACATGTCAGACACAAGCGATAGGAGGTGTGTGGCCTCAATCTGGTCGTCACATCAACCTCCTGGAGTTGGAAACGGTTCGACTGTTTCTGACCCACTTCGCGTCTACCCTTCGGGGTCGCGATGTGCTGGTCTGGTCAGACAACCGGACCACAGTAGCCCACATAAATCGCCAGGGTGGAGTCAGGTCTCCTGCTCTCCATCGGGCGGCAGAGGAATTGTGGCTGTGGGCTCACGAGCACCTTCGCTCATTGAGAGCAGCACACATTCCGGGCTACTTGAACGTAGGAGCAGACCTCATGTCAAGAGGGGGTCCTCGAGACGACCAGTGGTGTCTGCATCCAGACATTGTTCTCCAGATTTGGGAACAATTCGGGAGAGCCGAGGTGGACCTATTCGCGTCACGCGTGAATGCGCAATGTCCTCTGTGGTTCTCTCTGAGGGAACAGGACGAACCGCCACTGGGAAGGGACGCCTTTGCGCACCAACCGTGGCCGAGAGTTCTCCTGTATGCATTCCCTCCGCTGTCCTGCATTCTCCCACTGCTAGCCAGGGTGAGGTCAGGGGGCTGTCAGTGATACTGATAGCGCCCCGATCGCCCGGGGGCTCTGTGGTTTGCGGAGATGAGTCAGATGTTGATTGCGCCACCTTGGCCAATTCCACATCGACGGGACGCGTTGTCTCAGGCGGCTGGCACGATAGGGAAATTGCCCATAATCGGCCAACCACTGAAGGCCTGGCTGCTGAGAGGGACAGGCTAGAGCGCAGTGGGTTATCTGATACAGTGATCAGGACCATACAGGGTTCACGTGCCAGTTCCACTTCTAAGATGTATGCCAGTAGATGGAACGTGTTTTCACGATGGTGTGTCACACAAGGTGTGGACCCCATGAGCTGTCAGGTGGAGAGTATTCTCTCTTTTCTGCAGCTCATGTTTGATAAGCAAAAATCGCCTGCCACGATTAGAGTGTTTACAGCAGCGATTTCAGCTTGTCATGAGGGTTTTGGCAGAGACAATGTCTTTAGTCACCCTTTAGTGAAACGCTTCCTATTAGGAACGCGGCAACTTAGGCCAACACCTAGAGTCACGCTTCCTCAGTGGGATTTGGCTTTGGTACTCGAAGCGCTATGTAAGTCGCTGTTCGAGCCATTGAATCAAATACCCCTCAAGATGCTGTCTATCAAGACAGCACTGTTGCTCGCTTTGACTACAGCTAAGCGGGTCAGTGATTTGTGTGCTCTTTCGACGAGACCTGACTGCCTGGCCATCAATGGTGACCTGAGCAGAGCAGTGTTACGTCCTAACCCGGCATTTGTGCCGAAGGTTATTAAGAGTTCATATAGGTCACAGACCGTGGAGCTGTGGGCTTTTTCTCCTCCTCCTCATAGAGAGAGGAGTGAGGAGAAGCTCCATCGCCTGTGCCCGGTACGCGCTTTGGCGTGTTACGTCGAGCGCACAGCAGCGATTAGGTCATCGCCTCAGTTGTTTGTGTGTCACGGTGCGGCTGCACTAGGTAGACCACTTTCAAAACAGAGGCTGTCTCACTGGCTTTGTGAAGGCATTGAGACAGCTTATGAGGTAGCAGGGGCGGCAATTGCCTCAGGGTATCAGAGCTCACTCCACTCGTGGAGTAGCGGCTTCTACTGCCCTTTTTAGAGGAACAGGAGTAGAGGATATCTGTAGAGCAGCATCCTGGTCGACGCCCGTCTCCATTTATCCGTTTCTATCTCTTAGATATGTCTTCTAATTCTCTGGCTCGATCTGTACTCAGCGTGGCTGAAGGGAGATCTTGAGCAAGAAAGAGAGGAGAAGCAGGACTGTGGACACAGGTTTCCATCAGGTCCGCTTTGGTTAGGGAAGACGTGTTTTTGACAGATGTGTTTTCTAACTCTTTGGCTCGGTCTGTACTCAGCATAGCTGAAGGGAGATCTGGAGCTAGGAAGAGAGGGAAAAGCAGGACTATGGACTGGGTTTCCATCAGGTCCGCTTTGGATAAGAAAACATATTTTGTGACATGAATCCTGACTGACAGGATCAGTACAGTAGAGGCATGCGTTGATTAACAGAATATGAGGTCATCTATCTGCTTGTTCAGTTAGTATGACTCATGTTTTTGTTCCTGCCCACTAATCTCTGGGATTCCATTGAGTGAGTGAGGCGGTCTACCGCGTTCATAATGTAGAGTGACACTTGATGTCATTCCATTAGTGGTCGGTAGTGTTTTCACAGGATATTGAGGCACATCTATCTGCTAGTACAGATTAGTATGGCTTCTATTCTGGTGATCTGCCCACTAGTCATTGGCATTGCCATTGGACTAGGTGGGGCGGGTTTTTTAACCGATGACGCGGTATATTGTGACGCCCGTAGGGGTTTTTAGTTGCAGTACTGCGGGACTCGGTTGCAGCCATTGCTAGGCTTGACTTTCTCGTTTCGATGGGAAGTGTTAGGCTCGGCAGGGAGTACATTTTGGAGCGCTACGCTCCGCCTTAAACCATTAGGAGCAGAGCTCCCCTATGGGGCGGAGCTCCACGATATAGAACGATTAGTTACTGGAGTGTAACTCCAGTTCTATGAGTGGAGCGGAGCCCCATAGGATTTAAGGCCCTGCCGACCCTCTCTAGTCTCGCTGAAGAAAAATATCTCGGGAGGCTGATTGAGGGGAGGCACCCCCTCTTATAGGGACACCTGTACTCCTATTGGCTGTAGGTGTGTGCATAATTTTGTCTCAGGCTGCTGCTGCCTTAGGGCAGAGGGTAAACCATTAGGAGCAGAGCTCCCCTATGGGGCTCCGCTCCACTCATAGAACTGGAGTTACACTCCGGTAACTAATCGTTATTATTTGTTGTTATTTGTTATTTATCCCATCCTTCAACTCCATTCAATACCTCCCATCTATCTCGTAACACCATCCATATAGGATTTCTATTTGCCATATATATTTCAACCGTACTGTGATGTTTTACAAAAGTTCTGAACCTTTCTATTCTCATTGCTTCTACAGATTGTGAATTTAAAATAAACATTTTTGCTAAAAGTATTATTATATTATTGATCGATTGACTATGACTTTTCAGATCACCCAGTAATGCTATCTGCAAGGTTAGCTCCAGGTACATATTGCAATCCTTTAGCCATTCCTGGACCTGTGTCCAAAAACAAGCTACAAATGGACAGAACCAAAACAAATGATCTAATGATTCTGTCTCTTCACAGCAAAATCTGCAGAGCTGGGAAGATTGTATCCCCCATATAAATAACATTCTATTGGTAGCAAGAATTTTATGTAATAATTTAAATTAAAAGATTCAAATTTTTGAATCCGGTGTCGTTTTGCATGTCAGTTCATAAACACTATACCATGGGATCGGTACGTCAAAAATCTCTTCCC
The DNA here is from genome assembly GCF_020615455.1 of Coregonus clupeaformis. Classification (NCBI taxonomy): domain Eukaryota; kingdom Metazoa; phylum Chordata; class Actinopteri; order Salmoniformes; family Salmonidae; genus Coregonus; species Coregonus clupeaformis. The sequence continues at coordinate 35,790,158 of NC_059203.1, read as the reverse complement.
AACTATTTTGCAATCTATATGGGACGGCTGTAAATCCTTTGGTCCTTAAATGAAACTGATATACTTTTTTATTTATCACAGTTTTCCTTAACCAATTATGTTCTTTAATGCAAGGCCGACAGACAAGTTCCTTACTTTCTCCCCCTTCCACTTTCCTCTTCCACTTTTGCGGTAAGGCTGCAATTATTTGGTTGTAATTTTGGGTAGAGCAGACATTTCAATATGTTTTTGTTAGCTGCATGTGCGACATAACTCCACCAGTCCTACCGATGATATCATTTACGAAGATTATACATTTTTTAACATTCTGTCAAAATATAAAGGTTTTTTGTCAATTAGTATATTTGAATTTAACCACAATATTTGTTGCATTATTTGTTCTGTCGTTTCTGGAGGATTAAATTGAAATTGCAACCAACTTTCTATGGCTTGTTTTAGAAATAGTGATATTTGCGAGATGATTTCCTTTTCAAATAACTGAACATGAGTGGTTGTAATCTGAATAAAGGGAAAAAGGCCATTCTTGAACATTGCGTGAGACAATCTTACTAATTTGCTTGAGAACCAATTCGGATTTAAGTATAACTTTTGTATGACTGAAGCTTTTAGTGATAGGTCTAATGCTTTAATATTTAATAATTTCTGTCCTCCGAATTCATATTCATTATATAAATAGGCCCTTTTAATTTTGTCTGGCTTGCCGTTCCAAATAAAATTGAATATTTTTTTCTCATATAATTTAAAAAACTGTTCGCTAGGCGTAGGCAAGACCATAAGCAAATAGGTAAACTGGGATAATACTAAAGAGTTAATTAGGGTACATTTGTCATAATTTGGTTGTAATCCAGAGAGGTTAGAAAATGTATCTAGATCCTCTATGAGGCTGTGGAGGGATTCTAGTTGTGGATTTAAAAGAACATGAATCATCAGCATACAATGACACCTTTGTTTTTAAGCCCTGGATTTCTAATCCTCTGATATTATTATTAGATCTGATTTTAATAGCTAACATCTCGATGGCCACAATAAATAGATATGCCGATAGTGGACAACCTTGTTTCACTCCTCTTGACAGTTTAATACTTTCTGAGAAATAGCCATTATTTACTATTTTACACCTATTTTCTATGGGGTTGAGATCTGGAGACTGGCTAGGCCACTCCAGGACCTTGAAATGCTTCTTACGAAGCCACTCCTTCGTTGCCCGGGCGGTGTGTTTAGGATCATTGTCATGCTATAAGACCCAGCCACGTTTCATCTTCAATGCCCTTGCTGATGGAAGGAGGTTTTCACTCAAAATCTTACGATACATGGCCCCATTCATTCTTTCCTTTACACAGATCAGTCGTCCTGGTCCCTTTGCAGAAAAACAGCCCCAAAGCATGATGTTTCCACCCCCATGCTTCACAGTAGGTATGGTGTTCTTTGGATGCAACTCAGCATTCTTTGTCCTCCAAACACGACGAGTTTAGTTTTTATCAAAAAGTTCTATTTTGGTTTCATCTGACCATATGACATTCTCCCAATCCTCTTCTGGATCATCCAAATGCACTCTAGCAAACTTCAGACGGGCCTGGACATGTACTAGCTTAAGCAGGGGGACACGTCTGGCACTGCAGGATTTGAGTCCCTGGCGGCGTAGTGTGTTACTGATGGTAGGCTTTGTTACTTTGGTCCCATCTCTCTGCATGTCATTCACTAGGTCCCCCCGTGTGGTTCTGGGATTTTGCTCACCGTTCTTGTGATCATTTTGACCCCCACGGGGTGAGATCTTGTGTGGAGCCCCAGATCGAGGGAGATTATCAGTGGTCTTGTATGTCTTCCATTTCCTAATAATTGCTCCCACAGTTGATTTCTTCCAAACCATGCTGCTTACCTATTGCAGATTCAGTCTTCCCAGCCTGGTGCAGGTCTACAATTTTGTTTCTGGTGTCCTTTGACAGCTCTTTGTTCTTGGCCATAGTGGAGTTTGGAGTGTGACTGTTTGAGGTTGTGGACAGGTGTCTTTTATACTGATAACAAGTTCAAACAGGTGCCATTAATACAGGTAACGAGTGGAGGACAGAGGAGCCTCTTAAAGAAGAAGTTACAGGTCTGTGAGAGCCAGAAATCTTGCTTGTTTGTAGGTGACCAAATACTTATTTCCCACCATAATTTGCAAATAAATTCATTAAAAATCCTACAATGTGATTTTCTGGATTTTTTTTCCTCAATTTGTCTGTCATAGTTGACGTGTACCTATGATGAAAATTACAGGTCTCTCTCATCTTTTTAAGTGGGAGAACTTGCACAATTGGTGGCTGACTAAATACTTTTTTCCCCCACTGTATAAACCCCAGTCGTACTTTATCAAATGCCTTTTCGAAGTCTGCTATGAATAGCAGGCCTGGTTTCCCATATTTTCCATAGTGTTCTATTGTTTCCAATACTTGCCTTATATTATCTCCAATGTATCTTCCATGTAAAAAACCTGTCTGATTAGAATGAATAATATCCGACAATACCTTTTTAATTCTATGCGCTATACATTTTGCTAGAATTTTAGCATCACAACACTGAAGTGTAAGGGGCTTCCAATTTTTTAAATGGACTGGATCTTTATATTTTCCACTTGTATCCTGTTTCAGTAATAATGAGATCAGACCTTCTTCTTGAGTGTCAGATAATCTACCATTTACATAGGAGTGGTTAAAACATGCTAATAAGGGTCCTCTTAGTATATCAAACAAGGTTTGGTATACCTCGACTGGTATGCCATCCAACCCTGGAGTTTTCCTGGACTTAAAATCTTTAATTGCATCCAGAAGTTCCTTCTCTGTAATTTCACCTTCATATGAGTCTTTCTGTATGGCCGTTAATTTTACATTATCAATAGAAAAAAATCTCTACAATTAGCTTCAGTTAGAGGAGATGGATGCGACTGAAAAGAAAACATATGCTTAAAGTACTTCGTTTCCTCCTTCAAAATATCATTTGGTGAATCATGGGTGACTCCGTCAATTGTAACCAGTTTCATTAAGTTATTTTTGGTAGGATTCCTATGTTGAAGATTAAAAAAGAATTTTGTGCATTTTTCCCCATATTCCATCCAGTTTGCTTTATTTTTTATAATATATTACACTTGATCTTTCTTGAATAAGTTTCTCCATTTCTTTTTGTTTTTCCTCTAATTTATTCTGAGCCTCTATGTTACAGTTTTTATTGCCATCTATCTGTTCTGTTAGACTTTCTATTTCCTTTGTTAGTATAAACTCTTTTGACCTAAATTGCTTTTGTTTTCGAGATGAGTACTGAATTGCATGGCCTCTAAAGGCACATTTAAAGGTGTCCCATACAATAAGTGGATTTGCTGTACCTATGTTATGTTTGAAAAAGTCAGTTATAAATTCCTTTGTTCTAATTATAAATAAATTATCATCCAATAGGCTTTGATTAAATTTCCAATATCCTCGCCCACGTGGAAATTCAGTAAGAGTAATGTTTCTTTGTTAACCGCTCAACACAGAATAGCTGCATGTGCGCACTCCCTCAAATTGTTTTGGAGAAATTGTGTTCTTCATACTATAAAATAATATAAAATAATGACACGGAATTCTAAGCAAATCTTGTCTGCTAAATGAACTAGTGTAGCTCACAGCCATATGGCATAGCCAGATCAGTACCTAACATAAGGACAACTCAGAATATGCTATTCTGTTCTTCTGAAATAGACTACATTTTCTTCATATCATGTTTTTTCATACCTGTCTAAAATAAATAATGGATTTATTGTGATGGTGTAGGCTATATTCAATTGATTTATTAGACTTGTTAAAATGTAGATGTTCCAAAGATCTGCATCAGTGGCTTGTAGGCTGTGTGGAAGCCTGGAGATGCTAAATGTGTTTATGTTAATTAACGGTCAATTACCGTGAGACCGGCAGTTATTTGCTTGACAATCACCGGCTGACAAATTTTCATGACTGCCACAGGCCTAGTCAGGTCAAGGGTCAAGGGAAGAACTGAAAGCGTGGATAGTTCTGAGCCCTTTCTGTCTGTATCCATGGAAAGGACATAGCCACATCTCTATACATGTACTCTGTGGAACATGAGCTACTATATACTATGTACTTTGTTTACTGTCTTGTGATCTCCTAATCATCTACTTAATTATTTTGTGCTCCCCAGTGGAACCTCCCCCCCCTGCCTACGAAGCGCAGGCTCCTGGTCCTAGCAACGGCTCTGGCTCCACCCATGTCAACGCTCACACACAGGCTCCTCCCCCCAGCTCCTCCTCTCGCTACCGTGATCGTCGCTCCCGACGACCACACCGCAGCGGAGGGACCAGGGATGACCGATACCGATCAGGTGAGCAACAACTTCTCTCCTTACATAAGTTTATGTTTTCAATCGACAATTAGTCACCTAAGGAAATCCAGTCATAGGCAAAAATGTTGAGTTTTTCATTCATGTTAGGTTTGGTCTATTCTCTCAGTATGTTCTTTAATTTCAGTCATTTTTTGGTCTAATCTGGTTTGAAGCGGAATCTCGTAATCCCATAATTGTCTCAAATAGAACAATAAAAGGGAAGCACCGCTTTGCGTTTGTGTGTTGGAGTGTGAATACTGTTTGAGGTCATGTGTCTGTGTGTCCTGTTGGGTTGTGGAGAAAGGAAAGTCCCTATACTCCTTACAGTGTTCAGCCTCTACAGGGGAGTCCAGAGTGATGTCACGGCTTGGCAATGTGCTTGGCTGTGGAGAGAGCAGGGGGAATACTAAACAGGATGATGAACTCAGAACCATAGAATTCGATTGTAGATTCTAAAGAGTGCAGGGAAGGAGTGTTAGAATGGATCTTTAGATGGTTGAAAAGACATGAAAGAACTGAGGATTGCAGGGAAGTCTATGAGAGTATTTTTCTGTCCACCTTCTCTCTTTCTTTCTCTTTCTCTCGCTCCCTGTCTGCCTGTCTGTCTGTCTGTCTGTCTGTCTGTCTGTCTGTCTGTCTGTCTGTGTTACTAGAGGTGCACACAGTGTAAATGTATCCTCCCTCTAGGCAGCTTCATGCTCTACCGTTTCTCTCTCCTTCCACTTCCGTCTCCTCCCTTCCCTGTCTGGACAGCCTCTGCATCAGACTGGTCTCGCCTCTCACGTGACACACACACACACACACACACACACACACACACACACACACACACACACACACACACATAAATCAATGCCAGTCTGATGTGCCGGAGGGGCTGAAGGACTACCATTGTGTGTGATCTATTGGATCCTATAGGATGGCTGACCAGATAGAGAGAACTGCATGAACGTTTTCTTCAAGTTCCATTTGATATGTGAAGGGATCTCCGGGGATCTTGCTGGAAGTCCGACTGCATTTTGGGCAAAGTGAAGAAGGATTGGGAACAAGGGAAGGGGAGTGGTAGCTGGTAGTCAGGAGGAAACACAAGCTGCAGGGACAATGGAGAAGAACTGAAGAGGATTGAGGAAAACACTGTTCTATTACAGAGAAATAGAGAGGAGGGATAGAGAGGAGGGATAAAGAGAGGGGTCAGGGAGAAGCAGGTCTGGGTGGTTTAGTCCTCCTTATGATGAACCTTCTGACACTTCAGTCTCATTGAGAGAGAGGGGAGGGGGGGAAGAGGGAGAGATGGAGGGAGGAGATATACAGAGAAAGGAAGACAGCAAGGGTGTGGGCAAGAGGACAGAGAGATGTAGAATTAGGTGTCAGCGATATGATGGATGTTTAGATCCAGAAGGGCTTGTTCTGTTCACGTGTTTGTAGCCTACATGTGTTTACATGGGTGTGTGGAAGGTAACAGCCAGTGTGTGTGTTGCTAGGTGCTTCTAGTGTATGTGTGTAGTCTCTGCTGTTCATTTGTTGGTTGCCGTGTGGGGCCGGAGAGGTGGAGGAGAGACGCGTTACAATGTTAACATCTTAACACCCGGCAACCTCACCTATATCAATGGAGACGCCTCTTGGCCTCTCAGACATGTGTGATGGTCATTCTCTCATGTTTCTATGGCGATGAATGATTGTGCATGCAGCATATGGGAAGAATGGAAACAGAATAGCAGTTTATTTTTAGAAGAATCAAATGTTATCTTATGACATTCTATAGTGTTGGTTATGCAAAGAGTTGTTTTTGATGATGGTTTATGTAGATTTTCTTACATGTAGCCTATGTATTCTGATTGTGTCTCTCATGAAAGTGCTTGTGTGTCTTCTGCACATGATTCCTCTGTGTGTGTGTGTGTGTGTGTGTGTGTGTGTGTGTGCGTGTGCCTGTGTGTGTGTGTGTGCGTGCGTGTGCCTGTGTGGGGGGTGGGTGTGTGCATGTGTGTATGTACAGTGCCTTCAGAAAGTATTCACACCCCTGACTTTTTCCACATTTTGTTGTTACAAAGTGGGATTAAAATTGATTTAATTGTTATTTTTTGTCAATGAGCTACACAAAATACTCTAATGTCAAAGTGTAAGAAAAATTTGAACAGTTGTAAAACATAGATGAAAAATAAAACCCTAATATATCTTGATTAGATAAGTATTCCAAAACGTCAAGGGGTGTGCTGTGAATACTTTCTGAAGGTAAGGGATGGGTGAGGATGGTAATAGCCCCTCTCTCTCCAGCACACAAACAGTGGTTTCCTGTTACAGCAGGACCTAACTGGCGTCTCTTCTCCTCTGATGGTTAAAAGTCAAACATCACTTCAGCTTTTACTGTGCTGATTATCTTTATGCATCAATATCTATAGAATAATGATTATTGAAAGGTCTCCGTCATGGGCAGTTTATCCGTGGGTGTTCTCATGTTCAAGTTCTTCCTCTCCATCCCTATCCGATCATCCAAATTCTAAAGGGGAATCTCGCTCTTGCTCTCGCTCTCTCTCTCTCTCTCTCTCTCTCTCTCTCTCTCTCTCTCTCTCTCTCTCTCGTTGCCTCAGATATCCACACAGAAACGGTGCAGGCTGCGTTGGCCAAACACAAGAAGGAGAAGATGGCACTGCCGATGCCCACCAAACGCCGCTCCACCTACATCCAGTCGCCCGTCATCAACTGCACCCCACCAGGTAGCGTAGGACTGACCCCCTCAAATCAGCCTGACTGCTTCTATTTCCTAAGGAACAGCCTAAGTAAGCTTTATTGTTAGTACTATAGAGTTTAATCTTAATATCACACTCTCTCTTTCTAATTCTCTCCATCTCTCTTACGCTTTCTCCTATCTCAGACTCGTCGTCAGCTTCAGAGGATGAGGGTGCTATGCTGAGGCAGTCGTCAGTGGGGGACGATTTGGGGGCTCCGGACCCTCCCGCTCTGCTGCAGCCACCCAGTCTGCAGAGCCCTGACTCCTGGATCAACCGCTCTGTCCAGGGCTCGTCCACCTCCTCCTCTGCTTCCTCCACCCTGTCCCACGGAGAGGGCAAGCCCCAGCCTCAACCATCCCAGCCCCAGCCCCAAGCCCAGCCCCAGTATCAGCCCCAGTATCAGCCCCAGTATCAGCCCCAGTATCAGCCCCAATATCAGCCCCAGTATCAGCCCCAGTCACAGTCACAGCATCCAGTCATAGCTGACATGCTGGCTCACGCACGCATCGGTAAGAATGTCCTCATGACCACGACACTAGAATGCCATGACCTGTAACCCTATATAAGGTTAACTGAGCAGATAAAATGACCCTGTCTTCCTCCCAGGTCCCTCAGAGAACAGCGCCCCCCCAGACGTGACAACAGCGGCCCCCCAGGCCAGGGGCTTCTCTCAGGTGGACCGACCCAACAACCCTCCCGTGGTCCGGGGGATGAGCCGCGGACAGAGTCGCTCCAGCATGATGGAAACAGCCGACGGTAAGAATAGCATCTTTATTAGGGTCGCTGTGTATGTGTGTGTGATGGGTCATGTAGGAGTACAGAAGTGTGTATGTGTGAGATTGTGAGTGTGTGTCCTCATCGACTCATACAATTTTGCATTTCCATCGAAAATAACCTTTTTGAAGTAATAGTATTTTTCTTGAATAACATGTTGATTTCCGCCTGGACCATATCATTAACCAAACCATGTTGCTTTCTTTTCTTCTGGTCTTTTTCCACACTGTCACATGTTATTTTGACTGGCAATAGGTAACAGAAGAGGTAACACATGTCATGAACTAGTGGTGTTATATATATATATATATATATATATATATATATATATACACAGTGGGGAGAACAAGTATTTGATACACTGCCGATTTTGCAGCTTTTCCTACTTACAAAGCATGTAGAGGTCTGTCATTTTTATCATAGGTACACTTCAACTGTGAGAGACGGAATCTAAAACAAAAATCCAGAAAATCACATTGTATGATTTTTAAATAATTAATTTGCATTTTATTGCATGACATAAGTATTTGATCACCAACCAACCAGTAAGAATTCCGGCTCTCACAGACCTGTTAGTTTTTCTTTAAGAAGCCCTCCTGTTCTCCACTCATTACCTGTATTAACTGCACCTGTTTGAACTCGTTACCTGTATAAAAGACACCTGTCCACACACTCAATCAAACAGACTCCAACCTCTCCACAATGGCCAAGACCAGAGAGCTGTGTAAGGACATCAGGGATAAAATTGTAGACCTGCACAAGGCTGGGATGGGCTACAGGACAATAGGCAAGCAGCTTGGTGAGAAGGCAACAACTGTTGGTGCAATTATTAGAAAATGGAAGAAGTTCAAGATGACGGTCAATCACCCTCGGTCTGGGGCTCCATGCAAGATCTCACCTCGTGGGGCATCAATGATCATGAGGAAGGTGAGGGATCAGCCCAGAACTACACGGCAGGACCTGGTCAATGACCTGAAGAGAGCTGGGACCACAGTCTCAAAGAAAACCATTAGTAACACTACGCCGTCATGGATTAAAATCCTGCTGCGCACGCAAGGTCCCCCTGCTCAAGCCAGCGCATGTCCAGGCCCGTCTGAAGTTTGCCAATGACCATCTGGATGATCCAGAGGAGGAATGGGAGAAAGTAATGTGGTCTGATGAGACAAAAATATAGCTTTTTGGTCTAAACTCCACTCGCCGTGTTTGGAGGAAGAAGAAGGATGAGTACAACCCCAAGAACACCATCCCAACCGTGAAGCATGGAGGTGGAAACATCATTCTTTGGGGATGCTTTTCTGCAAAGGGGACAGGACGACTGCACCGTATTGAGGGAAGGATGGATGGGGCCATGTATCGCGAGATCTTGGCCAACAACCTCCTTCCCTCAGTAAGAGCATTGAAGATGGGTCGTGGCTGGGTTTTCCAGCATGACAACGACCCAAAACACACAGCCAGGGCAACTATGGAGTGGCTCCGTAAGAAGCATCTCAAGGTCCTGGAGTGGCCTAGCCAGTCTCCAGACCTGAACCCAATAGAAAATCTTTGGAGGGAGCTGAAAGTCCGTATTGCCCAGCGACAGCCCCGAAAGCTGAAGGATCTGGAGAAGGTCTGTATGGAGGAGTGGGGAGAACAAGTATTTGATACACTGCCGATTTTGCAGCTTTTCCTACTTACAAAGCATGTAGAGGTCTGTCATTTTTATCATAGGTACACTTCAACTGTGAGAGACGGAATCTAAAACAAAAATCCAGAAAATCACATTGTATGATTTTTAAATAATTAATTTGCATTTTATTGCATGACATAAGTATTTGATCACCAACCAACCAGTAAGAATTCCGGCTCTCACAGACCTGTTAGTTTTTCTTTAAGAAGCCCTCCTGTTCTCCACTCATTACCTGTATTAACTGCACCTGTTTGAACTCGTTACCTGTATAAAAGACACCTGTCCACACACTCAATCAAACAGACTCCAACCTCTCCACAATGGCCAAGACCAGAGAGCTGTGTAAGGACATCAGGGATAAAATTGTAGACCTGCACAAGGCTGGGATGGGCTACAGGACAATAGGCAAGCAGCTTGGTGAGAAGGCAACAACTGTTGGTGCAATTATTAGAAAATGGAAGAAGTTCAAGATGACGGTCAATCACCCTCGGTCTGGGGCTCCATGCAAGATCTCACCTCGTGGGGCATCAATGATCATGAGGAAGGTGAGGGATCAGCCCAGAACTACACGGCAGGACCTGGTCAATGACCTGAAGAGAGCTGGGACCACAGTCTCAAAGAAAACCATTAGTAACACTACGCCGTCATGGATTAAAATCCTGCTGCGCACGCAAGGTCCCCCTGCTCAAGCCAGCGCATGTCCAGGCCCGTCTGAAGTTTGCCAATGACCATCTGGATGATCCAGAGGAGGAATGGGAGAAAGTAATGTGGTCTGATGAGACAAAAATATAGCTTTTGGTCTAAACTCCACTCGCCGTGTTTGGAGGAAGAAGAAGGATGAGTACAACCCCAAGAACACCATCCCAACCGTGAAGCATGGAGGTGGAAACATCATTCTTTGGGGATGCTTTTCTGCAAAGGGGACAGGACGACTGCACCGTATTGAGGGAAGGATGGATGGGGCCATGTATCGCGAGATCTTGGCCAACAACCTCCTTCCCTCAGTAAGAGCATTGAAGATGGGTCGTGGCTGGGTTTTCCAGCATGACAACGACCCAAAACACACAGCCAGGGCAACTATGGAGTGGCTCCGTAAGAAGCATCTCAAGGTCCTGGAGTGGCCTAGCCAGTCTCCAGACCTGAACCCAATAGAAAATCTTTGGAGGGAGCTGAAAGTCCGTATTGCCCAGCGACAGCCCCGAAAGCTGAAGGATCTGGAGAAGGTCTGTATGGAGGAGTGGGGAGAACAAGTATTTGATACAATGCCGATTTTGCAGGTTTTCCTACTTACAAAGCATGTAGAGATCTGTAATTTTTATCATAGGTACACTTCAACTGTGAGAGACGGAATCTAAAACAAAAATCCAGAAAATCACATTGTATGATTTTTAAGTAATTAATTTGCATTTTATTGCATGACATAAGTATTTGATACATCAGAAAATCAGAACTTAATATTTGGTACAGAAACCTTTGTTTGCAATTACAGAGATCATATGTTTCCTGTAGGTCTTGACCAGGTTTGCACACACTGCAGCAGGGATTTTGGCCCACTCCTCCATACAGACCTTCTCCAGATCCTTCAGGTTTCGGGGCTGTCGCTGGGCAATAAGGACTTTCAGCTCCCTCCAAAGATTTTCCTTTGGTTCAGGTCTGGAGACTGGCTAGGCCACTCCAGGACCTTGAGATGCTTCTTACGGAGCCACTCCTTAGTTGCCCTGGCTGTGTGTTTCGGGTCGTTGTCATGCTGGAAGACCCAGCCACGACCCATCTTCAATGCTCTTACTGAGGGAAGGAGGTTGTTGGCCAAGATCTCGCGATACATGGCCCCATCCATCCTCCCCTCAATACGGTGCAGTCGTCCTGTCCCTTTTGCAGAAAAGCATCCCCAAAGAATGATGTTTCCACCTCCATGCTTCACGGTTGGGATGGTGTTCTTGGGGTTGTACTCATTCTTCTTCTTCCTCCAAACACAGCGAGTGGAGTTTAGACCAAAAAGCTCTATTTTTGTCTCATCAGACCACATGACCTTCTCCCATTCCTCCTCTGGATCATCCAGATGGTCATTGGCAAACTTCAGACGGGCCTGGACATGCGCTGGCTTGAGCAGGGGGACCTTGCGTGCGCTGCAGGATTTTAATCCATGACGGCGTAGTGTGTTACTAATGGTTTTCTTTGAGACTGTGGTCCCAGCTCTCTTCAGGTCATTGACCAGGTCCTGCCGTGTAGTTCTGGGCCGATCCCTCACCTTCCTCATGATCATTGATGCCCCACGAGGTGAGATCTTGCATGGAGTCCCAGACCGAGGTTGATTGACCGTCATCTTGAACTTCTTCCATTTTCTAATAATTGCGCCAACAGTTGTTGCCTTCTCACCAAGCTGCTTGCCTATTGTCCTGTAGCCCATCCCAGCCTTGTGCAGGTCTACAATTTTATCCCTGATGTCCTTACACAGCTCTCTGGTCTTGGCCATTGTGGAGAGGTTGGAGTCTGTTTGATTGAGTGTGTGGACAGGTGTCTTTTATACTGGTAACGAGTTCAAACAGGTGCAGTTAATACAGGTAATGAGTGGAGAACAGGAGGGCTTCTTAAAGAAAAACTAACAGGTCTGTGAGAGCCGGAATTCTTACTGGTTGGTAGGTGATCATATACTTATGTCATGCAATAAAATGCAAATTAATTACTTAAAAATCATACAATGTGATTTTCTGGAAATCGGCAGTGTATCAAATACTTGTTCTCCCCACTGTACATGCCCATCTGAAGTTTTCCAATGAACATCTGAATGATTCAGAGGAGAACTGGGTGAAAGTGTTGTGGTCAGATGAGACCAAAATGGAGCTCTTTGGCATCAACTCAACTCGCCGTGTTTGGAGGAGGAGGAATGCTGCCTATGACCTCAAGAACACCATCCCCACCGTCAAACATGGAGGTGGAAACATTATGCTTTGGGGGTGTTTTTCTGCTAAGGGGACAGGACAACTTCACTGCATCAAAGGGACGATGGACAGGGCCATATACCGTCAAATCTTGGGTGAGAACCTCCTTCCCTCAGCCAGGGCATTGAAAATGGGTCGTGGATGGGTATTCCAGCATGACAATGACCCAAAACACACGGCCAAGGCAACAAAGGAGTGGCTCAAGAAGAAGCACATTAAGGTCCTGGAGTGGCCTAGCCAGTCTCCAGACCTTAATCCCATAGAAAATCTGTGGAGGGAGCTGAAGGTTCGAGTTGCCAAACGTCAGCCTCGAAACCTTAATGACTTGGAGAAGATCTGCAAAGAGGAGTGGGACAAAATCCCTCCTGAGATGTGTGCAAACCTGGTGGCCAACTACAAGAAACGTCTGACCTCTGTGATTGCCAACAAGGGTTTTGCCACCAAGTACTAAGTCATGTTTTGCAGAGGGGTCAAATACTTATTTCCCTCATAACATTTTTGACATGCGTTTTTCTGGATTTTGTTGTTGTTATTCTGTCTCTCACTGTTCAAATAAACCTACCATTAAAATTATAGACTGATCATGTCTTTGTCAGTGGGCAAACGTACAAAATCAGCAGGGGATCAAATACTTTTTTCCCTCACTGTACGTCTGTGTGCTGTTTGTGCCTTGTTCTTACCCTCTGTTTGTACCGAATGATCTTAGGGAGAATAGTAGATATTTGAAACCAGAACCAACCTCTGAAACCGAATGAATCCTCATGTGTTTTCCTATTATGACACCAATGACTCCTATTCTCTTCTACCTCATGCCGACCCTCCCAGTCCTGGTCTAGATGTAGCCCTTTGTCTGCTGGTTTTCATTCTAAAAAGAATTTAAGAAAAAAAAACGCTTACAGGGGGAAATTATGATTTGGATTCAAAACTAGCAGACTGCGAGTGGAGAAATATTATGGCGAAATAAGGCAAGCCAGAATTGTGTGTGAAGTCAAGACTTCCCTTCGTGTATCGGGGCAGGGAGAGTGTGTGTATGTGTTTGTGACAGTGTTTGTCGGACCCACCCCTCCAACCCCCACCCCACACCCTCCAGGTGTCCCGGTTAACAGCAGGGTGTCCACTAAGATTCAGCAGCTGCTCAACACCTTGAAGAGGCCCAAGAGGCCCCCCCTCAGTGAGTTCTTCATGGACGACCAGGAGGAGATCGTAGAGGGTGAGTCACCATTTATTCTTCAATCAGTAGATCTCTCTTAGCCTGGTCCCAGATGTTAGTGCAGTCTTGCCAACTCCAGTCAGCACAAACAGATCTGGGACCAGGCTATATCTCTGTCAATGTCACCTACAATGTTTTCATTTCCACCCCTCTGTCCCAACCTCAAAAGTGCTCTCTGGTTAATTCTGCTCCCCCCCCCCTCCTACTCCAGTGCCTCAGCCGGACCCCAACACCCCGCGGCCAGAGGGCCGTCAGATCATCCCAGTGAAGGGGGAGCCCCTGGGGGTGGTCAGTAACTGGCCCCCTGCCCTCCAGGCTGCCCTGGCTCGCTGGGGGGCCACACAGGGCAAGAGCCCCGCCCTCACCGCCTTGGACATCACTGGCAAACCCCTGTACACACTGACCTACGGTAAGAAACTTGGCCCACAGACAAAGCCCTGTACACACTGACCTACGGTAAGAAACTTGGCCCACAGACAAAGCCCTGTACACACTGACCTACGGTAAGAAACTAGGCCCACAAACAAACCCCTGTACACACTGATCTACGGTTAGAAACTTGGCCCACAGACAAAGCCCTGTACACACTGACCTACGGTAAGAAACTAGGCCCACAAACAAACCCCTGTACACACTGACCTACGGTACGTCACAGTATCAACCCTCCCCCCCTTCATGGTAATACCATTGCTTAAAGTTAAATAACTCAACTTACTATATAGTGAGGGTCAAGGCCTGGCCCTGGATAATGTATTGCTTATATTCTTTCAGGTTATTGTTGGTACTATACTGTACTCATGGTGTGGGTAGAGTAATCAAAGTAATGGAGGGTTATGAGAGGAGGAGTATGAGATTGATTGACAGATTGTGCCACTGTTATTTACGATGCCCGCCCTCCCTCTTTCCTCTCTCCTCCTCCCTCCTCCCCTTCTCCCTCCATCAGGAAAGCTGTGGAGCCACAGTGTGAAGCTGGCCTACACCCTACTCAATAAACTGGGGCCCAAGAACGAGCAGGTCCTCAAGCCTGGGGACAGGGTGAGACACACAGACTCACACTACTTCTACTTCCCTCTGTGTCGTAATGATATAGCGTCAAAACAATCCCATACATTAAAGCTGCAATATGTACATTTTTGGGCGACGTGACCAAATTCACATAGACATTTTAGTTATAGATCTGTCATTATCATTGAAGCAGTAGATATGTTCTATGTGCACTATTTCTATGCTTCCCGTGCTTACGTTTTTCGTCTTTTACTTTCGGTTTTGTACACAAGCTTCAAACAGCTGAAAATACAATATTTTTGGTTATGTAAAATATATTTGACAGCAGTTTAGATGGTACAATGATTCTCTACACTACATTATACTTGGTTGTTTTGTCACATAAACTGAAATGAGGCGAAGTATTCGAATTTTAGCAACCAGGAAGTGGCGGAGCAATTTCTGCATAGTGCACCTTTTTAAGGTCCATACATCAACTTCGTTTTTTCTTTTATTTCCTGTAGGTGGCTCTAGTGTACCCTAACAGTGACCCTGGGATGTTCTTGGTGGCCTTCTATGGTTGCCTACTGGCTGAGGTCATCCCTGTCCCTATAGAGGTACCTCTGTCTCGCAAGGTAAGGAACATGCCATTGGAACTTATTCAAACCCACATTGACATGCTGTTATATCTGCTCTGGGATTGACTCCATGTCTCATTGTTGTTCCGCCACCAGGATGCAGGCAGTAGTCAGGTGGGCTTCCTGCTGGGCAGCTGTAGTGTGAGTCTGGCACTGACCAGTGAGATCTGTCTGAAGGGACTTCCCAAGATGCCCTCCGGAGAGATACTACAGTTTAAAGGTCAGGAGCTGCCTCTCTTACTGCCGTGTTCCAGAGCATCAATGTTACTCCGTCACAGGTGACCGACTGAGTAGACTGACTGATCTACAAATAATAATTAGTTATTTAGGAAGCCAGGTGGTTTGTAGTCATCGAGTCGGCGACTGCAATCTGGTCGATCTCAAACACAACCATTGTCTCTGGAGATCCAAATGTGATACTTTTCCTCTTTCGCTATGAGTCTCTTTTTAATGAAGTTGATTGGCTGATGTATGATATTGACTGTCTCTTATAGGCTGGCCTCGGCTAAAGTGGGTGGTGACAGACTCCAAGTACCTCATCAAACCTGGCAAGGACTGGCAGCCCCACATCCCTACAGCTAACACTGACCCTGCATACATAGAGGTGAGACGTGTGTGTACGTGCACGTGCATGTGTGTGTACTCCTAATCCAATCCTAAGTAATTGTGTTTTCTCTCCCTCTAGTACAAGGCTAGTAAGGAGGGCACAGTGATGGGTGTGGCTGTGTCTAAGGTGGCCATGTTGACCCATTGCCAAGCACTGACCCAGGCCTGCAACTACTGTGAGGGTGAGTAACTACATTATATGAGAGAGACATACTCTATCGTGAGAGTAAGTCTATGGCATTTTATGAGGACGATACACAGGGAACAAGTGTTTGAAGGATGCTTCTCATAGGGACTTATCTGTTTCTGTTCTTAGGTGAGACACTAGTGAATGTTCTGGACTTTAAAAAGGACATGGGCCTGTGGCATGGAGTTCTCACGGTGAGTGTGTGGTGATGGGAGGATAATAGTTACTGATTTCATATCATATGTATTTCCGTTTAATAAGTTGAATTTTGTAATAGTTACTGATTTCATATCATATGTATTTCCGTTTAATAAGTTGAATTTTGTTCTTCTTTCAGAGTGTAATGAACAGGATCCACACCATCAGTGTGCCCTACGCTGTGATGAAGGCTTGCCCTCTCTCCTGGGTTCAGAGGGTCCACATGCACAAAGGTAGTTACACCACCCCCACCTCCACACTCTCTCCCTCTGTGTGACCATGAGAACACTGTGATGTTCATGTACTCATTTGTCCTTCCTCTTCCCCCAAAGCGCGCGTTGCCTTGGTGAAGTGTCGTGACCTGCACTGGGCCATGATGGCACACAGGGAACAGAGGGACACCAGCCTGGCTTCACTGCGCATGCTCATCGTCGCTGATGGAGCCAACCCCTGTGAGTGTGAAATGTAGTCCATGCAGGGAAATGTAGTCTGTGTGGAAGCCACACTGGAACTACAGATGGCAGACATGCTTGGAACTGGTCTGCATGGAATCTTCCAAGCAGTCAGTGGGGCTGACAGACAGCAGACATCCCACATGCAATAGGACAATTGCAAGTGAAAAACAAAGCCCTGTATGGTTAGAATGGATACCCTCTAAAAATGGTCAGTGTTGTGAGATGTCTCTCTCTATATCTGTGTCTCTCCCTTAGGGTCGGTGTCGTCCTGTGATGCCTTCCTCAACGTGTTCCAGATCCACGGGTTGAAGCCAGAGGTCATCTGTCCCTGTGCCACCTCCCCTGAGGCCATGACGGTGGCCATCCGCAGGTAGGATAGGCCTGATGGGTCTTCTTGGCGAATGTAACAGTTTGTGTTTTGTTTTGCTTCTTGGCCAAATGTGTTTTTAGGACCCTGATTTGCCTCTAGAAAAATGGGAGAAAATGAAAGTGACGTACTGCACCTTCAATGTTTGAAAGCATGTATTGATACAAGGATCGTCTTTCGGTAGTGTGTGTATATTTTTCTGTAAAATCCCTGTCCCGTCCTGTACCCCTCTGTGTGCAGGCCGGGGGTGCCGGGGACGCCCCTCCCAGCCAGGGCCATCCTCTCCATGGGGGGTCTAAGTCACGGGGTCATCAGGGTCAACACGGAGGACAAGAACTCTGCCCTCACCGTGCAAGACGTGGGTCACGTGATGCCTGGAGGTGAGGATAGGGGATAGGGGGTGCACAGTATAAAAGAGAGAGAGAAATGGGGAATGATATCAGGAGTGAAATCCATTTGTATGTGTATAACTGGCTTACAAGTCACAGGCAGGGCTACAGTAACTCATCACGAGAGTGTGATTCCAAATCACCTCCAAGGCATGTCCATTTTTAAATATGAATGTGTTTGTTTCTTTGTGTAAATAGTTTCCTGTAATTATGTGTGCATTATTATTCCTGTACATGTATTTATGTGTGCAGCTGACTGTGTCTCTGTGTCTGTATCGCTGATGTGTATAGTGAAGCCTGACTCTGTCTCTGTCTGTATCTCTGATGTGTATAGTGAAGCCTGACTCTGTCTCTCTCTGTATCACTGATGTGTATAGTGAAGCCTGACTCTGTCTCTGTCTGTATCTCTGATGTGTATAGTGAAGCCTGACTCTGTCTCTCTCTGTATCTCTGATGTGTATAGTGAAGGCTGATGCTGTCTCTGTGTCGGTGTCTCTGATGTGTATAGTGAAGCCTGACTCTGTCTCTGTCTGTATCTCTGATGTGTATAGTGAAGCCTGACTCTGTCTCTCTCTGTATCTCTGATGTGTATAGTGAAGGCTGATGCTGTCTCTGTGTCGGTGTCTCTGATGTGTATAGTGAAGGCTGACGCTGTCTCTGTGTCGGTGTCTCTGATGTGTATAGTGAAGCCTGTGTCTGTATCTCTGATGTGTATAGTGAAGCCTGTCTCTGTCTCTGTGTCTGTATCTCTGATGTGTATAATGAAGCCTGTCTCTGTGTCTGTAGCTCTGATGTGTATAGTGAAGGCTGTCTCTGTGTCTGCAGCTCTGATGTGTATAGTGAAGCCTGTCTCTGTGTCTGTATACAGTTGAAGTTGGAAGTTTACATACACCTTAGCCAAATATATTTAAACTAAGATTTTCACAATTTCTGACATTTAATCCTAGTAAAAATTCCCTGTTTTAGGTCAGTTAGGATCACCACTTTATTTTAAGAATGTGAAATGTCAGAACAATAGCAGAGAGTGATTTATTTCAGCTTTCATTTCTTTCATCACATTCCCAGTGGGTCAGAAGTTTACATACACTCAATTAGTATTTGGTAGCATTGCCTTCAAATTGGTTAACTTGGGTCAAACTTTTTGGGTAGCCTTCCACAAGCTTCCCACAATAAGTTGGGTGAATTTTGGCCCATTCCTCCTGACAGAGCTGGTGTAACTGAGTCAGGTTTGTAGGCCTCCTTGCTCGCATACACTTTTCAGTTCTGCCCACAAATGTTATATAGGATTGAGGTCAGGGCTTTGTGATGGCCACTCCAATACAATGACTTTGTTGTCCTTAAGCCATTTTGCCACAACTTTGGAAGTATGCTTGGGGTCATTGTCCATTTGGAAGACCCATTTGCAACCAAGCTTTAACTTCCTGACTGATGCTTCAATATATCCACATAATTTTCCTTCCTCATGATGCCATCTAGTTTGTGAAGTGCACCAGTCCCTCCTGCAGCAAAGCACCCCAACAGCATGATGCTGCCACCCCATGCTTCACGGTTGGGATGGTGTTCTTCGGCTTGCAATCCACCCCCTTTTTCCTCCAAACATAACGATGGTCATTATGGCCAAACAGTTCTATTTTTGTTTCATCAGACCAGAGGACATTTCTCCAAAAAGTACGATCTTTGTCCCCATGTGCAGTTGCAAAAAGTAGTCTGGCTTTTTTATGGCGGTTTTGGAGCAGTGGCTTCTTCCTTGCTGAGCGGCCTTTCAGGTTATGTCGATATAGGACTCGTTTTACTGTGGATATAGATACTTTTGTACCTGTTTCCTCCAGCATCTTCACAAGGTCCTTTGCTGTTGTTCTGGGATTAATTTGCACTTTTCGCAACAAAGTACGTTCATCTCTAGGAGACAGAACGCGTCTCCTTCCTGAGCGGTATGACGGCTGCGTGGTCCCATGGTGTTTATACGTGCGTACTATTGTTTGTACGTGGTACCTTCAGACATTTGGAAATTGCTCCCAAGAATGAACCACACTTGTGGAGGTCTACAATTTTATTTCTAAGGTCTTGGCTGATTTCTTTGGATTTTCCCATGATGTCAAGCAAAGAGGCACTGAGTTTGAAGGTAGGCCTTGAAATACATCCACAGGTACACCTCCAATTGACTCAATTGTTGTCAATTACCCTATCAGAAGCTTCTAAAGCCATTACATCATTTTCTGGACTTTTCCATGCTATTTAAAGGCACAGTCAACTTAGTGTATGTAAACTTCTGACCCACTGGAATTGTGATACAGTGAATTATAGGTGAAATAATCTGTCCGTAAACAATTTTTGGAAAAATTACTTGTGTCATGCACAAAGTAGATGTCCTAACCTACTTGCCAAAACTATAGTTTATAAACAAGACATTTGTGTATGCAAACTTCCGACTTCAACTGTATCTGATGTGTATAGTGAAGCCTGACTCTGTATCTGTATCTCTGATGTGTATAGTGAAGCCTGACTCTGTCTCTGTGTCTGTATCTCTGATCTGTATAGTGAAGCCTGTCTCTGTCTGTATCTCTGATCTGTATAGTGAAGCCTGACTCTGTGTCTGTATCTCTGATGTGTATAGTGAAGCCTGACTCTGTGTCTGCAGCTCTGATGTGTATAGTTAAGCCTGAAGGGCCTCCTCAGCTGTGTAAGACAGATGAGATAGGGGAGATCGTGGTGAACTCTCGTGCCGGAGGCAACATGTACTATGGCCTCCCAGGAGTCACCAAGAACACCTTTGAGGTACGGACCCACAACCATTAAATTCCCCCTTATGTGTTACAGCACATCTTACACCTGGTCAGACACCTGGTCAGACACACCAATATGCTGTTCAACCCTTCTTCTATTAGACATTTTAATGAAACATCTGTTTCTGTCTGTCTATAGGTGATTCCTGTCAATACTCTTGGTGCTCCTATTGGAGACATCCCCTTTGTGAGATCTGGTCTCCTAGGCTTCGTAGGACCCGTAAGTAGGACTGTCGTGTGTGTGCGCGTGCGTACATTTGTGTGTCAGTGTATATTGACGGCTGTGTTTAACCCTTCTACAGGGCAGTCTGATATTTGTGGTGGGTAAGAACGAAGGCCTGCTGATGGTGAGTGGGAGGAG
Source organism: Coregonus clupeaformis (assembly GCF_020615455.1). NCBI lineage: Eukaryota > Metazoa > Chordata > Actinopteri > Salmoniformes > Salmonidae > Coregonus > Coregonus clupeaformis. The sequence continues at coordinate 35,769,528 of NC_059203.1, read as the reverse complement.
ACACAACGCTGATGATTTGGTGGCCACAGCACTGGCCGTGGAGCCTGTCAAGACTGTGTATCGCGGAAGGTGAGGACTCTGTGTGTGTGCATGTACAGTTGAAGTCGGAAGTTTACATACACTTAGGTTGGAGACATTAAAACTTGTTTTTCAACCACTGCACAAATGTCTTGTTAACAAACTATAGTTTTGGCAAGTCGGTTAGGACATCTACTTTGTGCATGACACAAGTAATTTTTCCAACAATTGTTTACAGACAGATTATTTCACTTAGAATTCACTGTATCACAATTCCAGTGGGTCAGAAGTTTACATACACTAAGTTGACTGTGCCTTTAAACAGCTTGGAAAATTCCAGAAAATGATGTCATGGCTTTAGAAGCTTCTGATCATTTGAGTCAATTGGAGGTGTACCCGTGGATGTATTTCAAGGCCTACCTTCAAACTCAGTGCCTCTTTGCTTGACATCATGGGAAAATCCAAAGAAATCAGGCAAGACCTCAGAAAACAAATTGTAGACCTCCACAAGTCTGGTTCATTCTTGGGAGCAATTTCCAAACGCCTGAAGGTACTACCTTCATCTGTACCAACAATAGTATGCAAGTATAAACACCGTGGGACCACGCAGCCATCATACCGCTCAGGAAGGAGACGCGTTCTGTCTCCTAGAAATGAACATACTTTGGTGCGAAAAGTGCAAATCAATCCCAGAACAACAGCATAGGACCTGCTGGAGGAAACAGGTACAAAAGTATCTATATCCACAGTAAAATGAGTCCTATATCGACATAACCTGAAAGGCTGCTCAGCAAGGAAGAAGCCACTGCTCCAAAACTGCCATAAAAAAGCCAGACTACGGTTTGCAACTGCACATGGGGACAAAGATCGTACTTTTTGGAGAAATGTCCTCTGGTCTGATGAAACAAAAATAGAACTGTTTGGCCATAATGACCATCATTATGTTTGTAGGAACAAGGGGGTGGCTTGCAAGCCGAAGAACACCATCCCAACCATGAACCATGCTGTTGGGATGCTTTGCTGCAGGAGGGACTGGTGCACTTCACAAACTAGATGGCATCATGAGGAAGGAAAATTATGTGGATATATTGAAGCATCAGTCAGGAAGTTAAAGCTTGTTCGCAAATGGGTCTTCCAAATGGACAATGACCCCAAGCATACTTCCAAAGTTATGGCAAAATGGCTTAAGGACAACAAAGTCAAGGTATTGGAGTGGCCATCACAAAGCCCTGACCCCATCCTATAGGAATGGTGTGGGCAGAACTGAAAAAGCGTGTGCGAGCAAGGAGGCCTACAAACCTGACTCAGTTACACCAGCTCTGTCAGGAGGAATGGGCCAAAATTCACCCAACTTATTGTGGGAAGCTTGTGGGAGGCTACCTGGAACGTTTGACCCAATTTAAACAATTTAAAGGCAATGCTACCAAATACTAATTGAGTGTATGTAAACTTCTGACCCACTTGGAATGTGATGAAAGAAATAAAAGCTGAAATAAATCATTCTCTCTACAATTATTCGGACATTTCACATTCTTAAAATAAAGTGGTGATCCTAACTGACCTAAGACAGGGAATATTTACGAGGATTAAATGTCAGGAATTGTGAAAAACTGAGTTTAAATGGATTTGGCTAAGGTGTATGTAAACTTCTGATTTCAACTGTATTTGAATCAACAGTGGATGAGATCTGTGCAGTGTGGGCTCGATGGGAGAGAATTGTAGTGGGGTTTGAGAATAGAGATGTATAGAGATATAGAGATCATTACTTGGAAATAACATGTTTTTGCATGGACATTCTCATTGAGGGCTTCCACCATTTTAAAGTAGTCAACTGGGTGGGGATTCCTATGGGTTGGGAACGATCAGCCAATGATCAGAGCATTGTCTTCTTCTTCAAATTGGTTTGCCTATTTTATAAATGGCTTTAAGCTATATCACCGCCATTTAGTGGCCACAATAAATGAATGATACACAAGATTTTGTTCAAGACTCCAGCAATGCAGGTGGCAGTAAGTCACCAATATTAGCTTGACACTGTTTTCCAACATCAAAAGAAGAAGAAAATTGACTACTTTAAAATGTCACAGACGCCATAATGGCACAGATACAACGTTGCGATCTCTATACATCTCTGGCATTGAGTGTTTGTTGTGTATCACCACTGTCATCTGGTGGTTGTTAGTGAGCACTGAAGGCCCATAGTGACAATACTGTTGTGATAATATGAGTGTATACAGCGTATTTCTGTGTGGGGTGTAGGATGTGGTGTGTATTGGCTCCTTGCAGAGAAGAGAATCTCAAGCTGTGAAAATGCTTGTTATCAGAGTGGTTTTGTGTGTGTAGGAATTGTGGTGTTCTCTGCTTTATGTGTGGATGTGTATTTATGTGTAATGAATATATATGTGTGTGACTATGGATCCTTGCAGAATATACATTCTAATTGTATGTGTGCGTGTGTGCTTGCATCCGTGCGTGTGTGTCAGGATTGCGGTGTTCTCTGTGACGGTCTTCTATGATGAGAGGATAGTTATTGTGGCAGAGCAGAGGCCAGATGCCAGTGAGGAGGACAGCTTCCAGTGGATGAGCAGAGTACTGCAGGTAGCTAACCCCTCTACAAACCCCTCTTTCTTGGTACATTCCAAATTTACTCTAAACACTTGATTAGGGAAGTTGTCTAACTGAGGGGTGTTGTGTGTGTGTGTGTGTGTGTGTGTGTGTCAATTGTCCAGGCCATTGACAGTATTCACCAGGTGGGTCTGTACTGCCTAGCTCTGGTGCCTGCCAACACGTTACCTAAGACCCACCTGGGAGGGATCCACATCTTCGAGACCAAGCAGCACTTCCTGGACGGCAACCTGCACCCCTGTAACATCCTCATGTGCCCCCATACCTGTGTCACCAACCTCCCCAAACCACGGCAGAAACAGCCAGGTACAGTTGGCTCAGTTCAGAGGATCATACAGCACACTTGGCAACTGATTGGCTTACAGTGGCCAGGACTTTTGAGCTAGGGACTGTTTATCTGATTGTAAATATTCATGTCTCTCTCTCTCTCTCTCTCTCACATTCTCTCTCCCTCTCTTTAGTGGGTGTGGGTCCAGCCTCCATCATGGTGGGGAACCTGGTAGCAGGGAAGAGGATAGCCCAGGCAGCAGGCAGGGATCTGGGAATGATCGAGGACCAGGACCTGGTCAGGAAGGTAGGACCACCTCAGGACCTCTCTCATCATCACACCAGTTAGAAAGGACCCAGCTAGCACATGCACAGTGACCCATAGCAGGGTAGGGACGATAGCGGTATCTGGCACTAATAACCTGGTGGTAGCCAAAACTACTAGCAATGGCATGCCGACTGCCGGATAGTCACGGTCAGTATGCTGTTGGGGTGCCAGTGGCATAATACCACCATATTGGTTGCAAACAGCGGTCCGATATGGGCTTGCCTGCAGTGGTGTGCTGCCTCTTTGCCACCAGTGGTCCAGTAAGTGTTTGCTAGCTGGGTAGTTAGACAGGACAAGATAGCTGGTAAACCATGTGGGCAACATGATGCATTCTCTTCTCTGTCCTAATGCACCCGTCTCTCTGGATGTATATAGCTCCGTATGTGGCCTACTATCATGGTAAGAGCTACTGCCCCCTCTTAACTCTGTAACCCCTACACCCCAAACCCTGATCCTACCTTTGCTTCTGCCTGCAATGGGCTGTACAGTGAAGCTCCCAATGTGAATGGAGCCATTTTTCAGTTGCACACGCAGATCTTTATATGGATGCATCGTTAAGTTCTGGCAAGATGTGAGATCTTGCATGGTGTCAGAAGTGATGCGCGGAATCTGCATGTGCCAATGTATTACGCAGTTTTTTGTTATTTTTCTGCATCACAGCACAGTTATGGTGACAGTCTGTCGTGGTACCTCTTAATGCCACCTGATGCCCCATGCCTTCCATTGTCCCCCATCACCTCTGAATGTTCAAAATACTACACACACACACACATACACTAGCAATGCGCATGCCCGCCTACCTGAGGAGCTGTCTTTTTCAGCCATCTGTTTCCTGTGTTTAAGGGGTGCAAAATCTACTTGTCACTTAAATCTCGTTGGATTGATTGCTTTCATTTTACTCCTGCGACTCTTTGATACTCTTGCTTGTGCCTGACTTTTTTCCCTTTAACATTACGACCGCGGAAATGCTTGTAATGACCTATCAACCCCCCCTCCCCGGTAATGGCTGAAATGGGCTCAATGGAATACATTGTCTTTCCGTTGCATCTATAAGAACGCTAAAGCTTTGTATGGGATTTAACGCATCGTCTCGACACTTACATCACAAGAAAGAGAAGAAAGATAACTTTTTATTTGATGGGTGTTCATTTTTTTGGAATTGAAAAAAGTAGTCATTTAATACAGTTGAAATGTTTACAAATTAGATGTGCTGAAATGAAAGCAACTTCTGAAAATGAACACTCAGATTATAGTGATATTATGTCTGATCTTGCAAACAATGTAAAGTATAGCTGGGTATCATCTAGAGCCAAGCATGTTGATTTTTAATCCGAGGGTATCCTGCTATTGACACACTTGTTGAATTATGCAACAGAACGTGACAACAACAGTAATTCATGAGGCAGTCGAGACAGGGCAGGTGAGTGTAGTGTAGGTAGGCCTAAATAGAGCATGTTTGTGGGGGTTACAGCCCTATTCCACCCCTTTATGTTAATGTTTTCATATATGCAAATACACCCAGTGTAATTTTCTTTATTTTAACACAAAATATATATTTAAAAAAGACCATTAGAAAATGTGTATATATGAGTGGATTCTAGAAAATGTATATATGAGTGCATTCTCACCAAAATCCCTGACATTTGGATTATCTTTATCCATTGTCCAACTGTTGCATTTATTAGAATAGTTTTTAAAATGTTGATGACCGTTGCTACACACACACAGACACACACACACACACACACACACAGGCCTTGCTGATACACACACACACACACACACACACACACGCCTTGCTGATCTGCAGAGTTGTGTGGACTCAGAGGAAGTCCCTGGCAAGCCATCTTCCCGAGATCCAGACATCCATATCTCCTCTTTATGTGCTTTGCTTTCTTTCCCCAATCGATCTCTCCCCATCATTGCTGTTAGCTACAACTTCAGTTTTTCATTATTTTAAGAAGTAGGTTGGCTAATGCTTTGCCAATGGGAGTGACAGTTGCCTTCCTCCTGGGAGAAAAGCTGCCTACGGAGGACATTTTGGCTCCAGGTTTATTTACTGCAGTGACTGTATTGACCATCTTCATGTCCTTAGACTTAAGTTAAGAGAATGAACTTGAGGAAATTAAAGTTCTATCGAGTTCCTCCCATCAGCAAAATAAAACTCCTATTATATTTATTTGTGGTTATTTTGTCTTAACTTTATATCAATGTATTATACAAATCTTGTTTCATATAAAATTGATATCCATATTGACATGATTGCTATGGAATGACCTTTGACCCTCTCTTTTCTCTCTTCAGCACCAGTTCCTGTCCGAGGCTCTACAGTGGAGGGCACAGACTGACCCAGACCACTGTCTCTATGTGCTGCTCAATGCAAAGGTAGCACTCTCACTCTTATAGACTGACAATAAACAGAACCCCCCATATACAGTTGGGCCCAGTTTTAAATAAACCCCATTGCCCCTACCCTCGCTGTCTTCAGGGAGTAGCGGTATGCACAGCAACATGTGTGCAGCTGCACAAGCGGGCAGAGAAGATTGCAGCGGCGCTCACAGAGAAAGGCACCATCAACACCAGGAACAACGTGGTACTGCTCTACCCTCCTGGTGGGTCCTTCCGTCCACCTGTCTGTCTTTCTGTCCGTCTGTCCATCTGTCACACTCACACTGAGAAGTGGCATAGTCATACACATTCAGGATGACTTACTGTTAAAGTCCCTCTCTCTCATTCTGTCTCTCACTCTAGGTATTGATCTGATAGCCTCCTTCTATGGCTGCCTGTATGCTGGCTGTGTTCCTGTCACTGTCAGACCTCCTCATCCACAGAACCTGGCAGCCACACTGCCAACTGTCCGCATGATCATCGACGTAAGTGTGTGTGTTTGTGTGCATGTGTGCTATCTTTTGATCACGTGAGTGTATGAGGTTGGGTGCTATTTTAGGAGCATGATGTTTGGGTGTCATTATTCTGGTCTTCCAAAGGTAGGAAGTTGGAACCATACTTTTCTACTAACTAACATGTTGTTTGTGGTGCCACTGTCTGTCCCCAGGTCAGTAAAGCTGCCTGTATCCTCACCACTCAGAACCTCATGAGGATCCTGCGCTCCAAAGAGGCTGCTGCCACTGTGAACATTAAAACATGGCCGACAATCATAGACACAGGTACCATAGAACAGGGGTTCTAAAAGAGTGTGGTGCAGGGGACCCCTTTTGTGATAGTGAATTCATCAGGGACCCCACATAATCAGAACACAACTCGATTAAGATAAAAATAGCATAGAAGGAGTTTTACTATGACTTCAGCAGTGCATGGCCAGACAAACCAAGTCTCATGCCCTGGGAAGGTACATTTTAAAGGGCCGCCTATTGGCATCTGAGAGATTTTTGTTAATTTTCAAGCTAATTTCCTGAAATTCTACACATTTTGTCATGGGGCAGAGATATTTTTTGTTGTTGCAGCTTTAAAGAGTAACTTTCATGAAAACGTTTTTTTCATCGAAAACCAGATGTTTTAGGCTTAGTTATAGTGAAACACATCAATTCTGGTCTTCATTTTGACAGTTCGTAGCAACTCAAAAGTGATATATTTTGGTATTTTAGTAGTAAATCTAGCTCTTTTTGCCCCTAGCGGTTCAACTCTGCCATTGAAATCGTGATGTAAACTGTGTCATCACAAGGGAGGGGTTCAGTATGAAATTACCTCCCTTCTAGATGAGCTGGGTGGTACCACCTCAAGGCTTACTATAAAAGCAGGTGACAGCGCACCTTATTTGGCAATGGTCTTGGTAAATGGATTGTGCCAATATCTTTTGCATGATGCTTCCTTGACTCGACTGACATTACACAACATTCTAAAGGCAGTAAGGCACATTTCAGCATATGACCAAATTCAACGTTTTTGCTTACCATTTCATACATCTGTATGTGCTTTGACAAAGAAAAAAAACATGTAGGCTATGAGGATCATGCGTTTATTCGTAGCTACATCCATTGTAACAAGAAATAGATGACAATGGTGGTCATGTCAGTTGGTTGTAGTGACTGGTGGCGCAGTCTGCTAAAACAGTTGCCTGGCTCATAGTTCAATGGTTGTGAGTTCTAATCCCACACGGGGCAGATGTCTTTTTAAACATTTTAATCCTTAATTTACAATATTCATCCTGTGCCCACACACGTCTCATTCTGAAAAGTGAAAGCATACCTGTGAGAGGGGTTGCCCTGGTAGTAGTTGTAGGTTTTTATACAGTACCCAAGACCAATCTGTGAGTTAATTTGCAATAGATGTCAGGAAATCCGCACCTTACCACTGTGAGCTAACTGTCCAGAGCTGTATTTGTTCGCAATCCATATAGGTTTATTATCAGAGTGTGCCAGTGGACTTCTGGTGAGTATACTTAAGTGAGAAAGTGTTGGGATCAGGTACAACTACATTTACCCACCCCCAAAATGAATATTTATGAGCAAATCCCCAACCCACAACTTCTCACCTCAATGCAATTATAAATATTTTCAAGTCTGCCCAAATGTGCCGAATTGGTCAATTGATACATTTTCAAGTACATAACTATAGAGAACATACAAAAATGATATGGTAATACCAAATGTAAGTTTACACTCTCCCATTTTTTTGAAGAGGTTGGGCAAAGGCTGAATTTGGGGTTGAGCGTTACCTTTCAAGCTAATATCCTACAATTCCACACATTTTGCTATGAGGCTGAGAGAACTTTGCTTAGATAACAGTGCATTTGTAAAAAAATAAAATAAAAAAAACATTCTAAATCATTCTGGGTATTACAATAAGTATTGAGTTGAAAAATGTGGAGGACTGTGGATATCCCTGTGAGCCACCTAGGCCCATGTTGCCCAGGGTTAAAAACAGAAATTGTAGATGAATAATATCACATCGTATTGTATTACACTCTCTAAACTTATTCCACAGATCCCTTGTCCATAATTTGTTTAACCTCTTAAGGATCGGACCCTTTTTTCAACCTGTTTTAGCTTTGTCATTATGGGGTATTGTGTGTAGATTGATGAGGAAAAACATAAATTTCATCAATTTTAGAATAAGGCTGTAACGTAACAAAATGTGGAAAAAGGGAAGGGGTCTGAATACTTTTCGAATGCACTGTGTGTGTGTGTATGTATGTAAGTATGTACAGTGGGGAAAAAAAGTATTTAGTCAGCCACCAATTGTGCAAGTTCTCCCACTTAAAAAGATGAGAGAGGCCTGTAATTTTCATCATACTCATATACTCCCGAGTGGCGCAGTGGTCTAAGGCACTGCATCGCAGTGCTAGCTGTGCCACTAGAGATCCTGGTTCGAATCCAGGCTCTGTCGTAGCCGGCCGTGACCGGGAGACCCATGGGGCGGCGCACAATTGGCCTAGCGTCGTCTAGGGTAGGGGAGGGAATGGCCGGCAGGGGATGTAGCTCAGTTCGTAGAGCATGGCGTTTGCAACACCAGGGTTGTGGGTTCGATTCCCACGGGGGGTATGAAAAAATAAATAATAATAATAATAATTTTAAAAAAGTAAAAAAAAAATATATATATATATAATGTATGTACTAACTGTAAGTCGCTCTGGATAAGAGCGTCTGCTAAATGACTAAAATGTAAAAAAATGTAATCATAGGTACACGTCAACTATGACAGACAAAATGAGAGAAAAAAAATCTAGAAAATCACATTGTAGGATTTTTAATGAATCTATTTGCAAATTATGGTGGAAAATAAGTATTTGGTCAATAACAAAAGTTTCTCAATACTTTGTTATATACCCTTTGTTGGCAATGACACAGGTCAAACGTTTTCTGTAAGTCTTCACAAGGTTTTCACACACTGTTGCTGGTATTTTGGCCCATTCCTCCATGCAGATCTCCTCTAGAGCAGTGATGTTTTGGGGCTGTCGCTGGGCAACACGGACTTTCAACTCCCTCCAAAGATTTTCTATTGGGTTGAGATCTGGAGACTGGCTAGGCCACTCCAGGAAATGCCTTGAAACCTTGAAATGCTTCTTACGAAGCCACTCCTTCGTTGCCCGGGCAGTGTGTTTGGGATCATTGTCATGCTGAAAGACCCAGCCACGTTTCATCTTCAATGCCCTTGCTGATGGAAGGAGGTTTTCACTCAAAATTTCACGATACATGGCCCCATTCATTCTTTCCTTTACACGGATCAGTCGTCCTGGTCCCTTTGCAGAAAAACAGCCCCAAAGCATGATGTTTCCACCCCCATGCTTCACAGTAGGTATGGTGTTCTTTGGATGCAACTCAGCATTCTTTGTCCTCCAAACACGACGAGTTGAGTTTTTACCAAAAAGTTATATTTTGGTTTCATCTGACCATATGACATTCTCCCAATCCTCTTCTGGATCATCCAAATGCACTCTAGCAAACTTCAGACGGGCCTGGACATGTACTGGCTTAAGCAGGGGGACACGTCTGGCACTGCAGGATTTGAGTCCCTGGCGGCGTAGTGTGTTACTGATGGTAGGCTTTGTTACTTTGGTCCCAGCTCTCTGCAGGTCATTCACTAGGTCCCCCCGTGTGGTTCTGGGATTTTTGCTCACCGTTCTTGTGATCATTTTGACCCCACGGGGTGAGATCTTGCGTGGAGCCCCAGATCGAGGGAGATTATCAGTGGTCTTGTATGTCTTCCATTTCCTAATAATTGCTCCCACAGTTGATTTCTTCAAACCAAGCTGCTTACCTATTGCAGATTCAGTCTTCCCAGCCTGGTGCAGGTCTACAATTTTGTTTCTGGTGTCCTTTGACAGCTCTTTGGTCTTGGCCATAGTGGAGTTTGGAGTGTGACTGTTTGAGGTTGTGGACAGGTGTCTTTTATACTGATAACAAGTTCAAACAGGTGCCATTAATACAGGTAACGAGTGGAGGACAGAGGAGCCTCTTAAAGAAGAAGTTACAGGTCTGTGAGAGCCAGAAATCTTGCTTGTTTGTAGGTGACCCAAATACTTATTTTCCACCATAATTTGAAAATAAATTCATTAAAAATCCTACAATGTGATTTTCTGGAAAGAAAATTCTCAATTTGTCTGTCATAGTTGACGTGTACCTATGATGAAAATTACAGGCCTCTCTCATCTTTTTAAGTGGGAGAACTTGCACAATTGGTGGCTGACTAAATACTTTTTTCCCCCACTGTATGTATGTATGTATGTATGTATGTATGTATGTATGTATGTGTGTATGTGTGTGTGTGTGTATATATGTATGTATGTGTGTGTGTGTGTGTATATATATTTTTTTAAATTATTTATTTAGCGATTTGGCTGCGAACCCCCTGCAGTACCTCCGCACCCCACTTTGAGAACCCCTGCCATAGAAGGTCTTACATACAGTACATATCTGACCATAGAATCTGAGCCAGAGAAACTCAATCTTGTTGTATATGTTCCCTTCTTCCAGATGACCTCCCTCGCCGTAGACCCCCAACGATATATAAGCCCCCCACGGCAGAGATGATCGCCTATCTGGACTTCAGTGTGTCCACCACGGGCATGCTCACTGGGGTCAAGGTAAGGTCACCCACAGGAGGCTATGCCTTGGTCTCAATACTCTAAAACAGCCCCAGATAGTTTGCAAACTTATGGTGGCCCATGAGCGGCCTGCCATCGGCAAAGTCAGTAGCCAACAGCCCATTTTGCAAATCTGATTTACAGTGGGCCAATGTCGGTGGCCAATGGCGGTAGCCATAACCATGACTTTACCAGTTGATTCTGCATCTTTTATTGGTTGTTTCTTTGGGAGGTGTGTGTGACTGGCTGTGTGCCTCTGTCCATCAGATCTCCCATGCGGCAGTCAGTGCTCTGTGTCGCTCCATCAAGCTGCAGTGTGAGCTCTACTCCTCACGTCAAATAGCCATCTGCCTGGACCCTTACTGTGGCCTGGGCTTCGTACTGTGGTGCCTCGCAAGGTAACACAACACACACACACACACACAGGGTATCTTTATCTCTCTCTCATACAAACATTTTGAACTCCTACCTTCTCTTGTTTCCTGTGTGTAGTGTGTACTCGGGCCACCAGTCCATCCTAATTCCTCCTCTGGAGTTGGAGAGCTGTCTGCCCCTGTGGCTGAGCACCCTGAGCCAGTACCGCATCAGAGACACCTTTGCTCCTACTCTGTCATGGAGCTCTGCACCAAGGGGATAGGCACGCAGACAGAGATACTCAAAGTGAGTACAACACACACATGGTCATGGTCATGCTCACACACACACGCTAACTCCCCATCTCCTTCTCTCTTTCCCTCCAGGCACGGGGTCTGAACCTGTCATGTGTTAGGAGCTGTGTGGTGATAGCCGAGGAGCGTCCTCGTCTGGCCCTCACCATGTCCTTCTCCAAGCTATTTAAGGACCTGGGCCTCTCACCCCGCGCTGTCAGCACAGCCTTCGGATCCAGGGTCAACCTGGCCATTTGCATGCAGGTACTCAACCAGTTAGAACTGGTTCTGTGAGGAGGTACTAGGCAACAGGGAATTTCATAAGATGCAAGCATAACTAATTTGTTTGGAAAAATACTTTTATTAATGGCTAAAGGAAAACATAAATGTTTTGACGGCCATGGCCAATGTTCCTATGATTTGTGGTTGAACCTTGACTCATGTTGGTTAATGCACTGACCAGTGTCTCCCTGAACTGGAGGCTAGAGCCTTCTGTTTACTGTACATAACATACATGTAAATAAAGGCCTCTGAGGGTTGTCTGCCTTAGTTCAGGTGAGTTAGTACAGCAGGACCTCCCTGTGTGTCTCATTAAGGACTGATCCAAGTACAGTGGATGTGTATCCAAGTTTTCTGTGTGTTTCTCAGGGCACCACTGGACCGGACCCCTCCACTGTGTATGTGGACATGAAGTCCCTCCGCCATGACAGGTGAGAACATATACACTACCGGTCAAAAGTTTTAGAACACCTACTCATTCAAGGGTTTTCTTTATTTTGTACATTGTAGAATAGTAGTGAAGACATCAAAACTATGAAATAACATATATGGAATCATGTAGTAACCAAAAAAGTGTTAACCAAATCAAAGTATATGTTATATTTGAGATTCTTCAAATAGCCACCCTTTGCCTTGATGACAGCTTTGCACACTCTTGGCATTCTCTCAACCAGCTTCATGAGGTAGTCACCTGTGCCTTCTTAAAAGTTAATTTGTGGAATTTCTTTCCTTCTTAATGCATTTGAGCCAATCAGTTGTGTTGTGACAAGGTAGGGGGGGTGTACAGAAGATAGCCCTATTTGGTAAAAGACCATATAGTGGCAAGAACAGCTCAAATAAGCAAAGACAAATGACAGTCCATCATTACTTTAAGACATGAAGGTCAGTCAATACGGAACATTTCAAGAACTTTGAAAGTTTCTTCAAGTGCAGTCGCAAAAACCATCAAGCGCTATGATGAAACTGGCTCTCATGAGGACCGTCACAGGAATGGAAGACCCAGAGTTACCTCTGCTGCAGAGGATAAGTTCATTAGAGTTACCAGCCTCAGAAATTGCATCCAAAAGAAATACTTCACAGAGTTCAGGTAACAGACACGTCTCAACATCAACTGTTCAGAGGAGACTGTGTGAATCAGGCCTTCATGGTTGAATTGCTGCAAAGAAACCACTACTAAAGGACACCAATAAGAAGAAGAGACTTGCTTGGACCAAGAAACATGCGCAATGGACATTAGACCGGTGGAAATGTGTCCTTTGGTCTGGAGTCCAAATTAGAGAGTTTTGGTTCCAACCGCCGTGTCTTTGTGAGACGCAGAGTAGGGGAACGAATGATCTCTGCATGTGTAGTTCCCACCGTAAAGCATGGAGGAGGAGGTGTTATGGTGTGGGGGTGCTTTGCTGGTGACACTGTCAGTGATTTATTTAGAAGTCAAGGCACACTTAACCAGCATGGCTACCACAGCATTCTGCAGCGATACGCCATCCCATCTGGTTTGGGCTTAGTGGGACTATCGTTTGTTTTCCAAAAGGACAATGACACAACAAACCTCCAGGCTGTGTAAGGGCTATTTGACCAAGAAGGAGAGTGATGGAGTGCTGCATCAGATGACCTGGCCTCCACAATTCCCCGACCTCAACCCAATTGAGATGGTTTGGGATGAGTCGGACGGCAGAGTTAAGGAAAAGCAGCCAACAAGTGCTCAGCATATGTGGGAAATCCTTCAAGACTGTTGGAAAAGCATTCCAGGTGAAGCTGGTTGAGAGAATGCCAATAGTGTGCAAAGCTGTCATCAAGGCAAAGGGTGGCTATTTGAAGAATCTCAAATATAAAATATATTTTGATTTGTTAAACAATTTTTGGGTTACTACATGATTACATATGTGTTGTTTCATAGTTTTGATGTCTTCACTATTATTCTACAATGTAGAAAATAGTAAAAATAAAGAAAAACCCTTGAATGAGTAGGTGTTCTAAAACTTTTGACCGGTAGTGTAGACTCCTAGTGGTATGTTTTAATATGTGTGAGCAGCTTTGATGCTGAGGAAGACATTTTTTACAGTATTGTGTTCACCATCACAATGTGCTTTCATTTTCTGTCTCAGAGTGAGGCTGGTGGAGAGAGGAGCCCCTCAGAGTCTCCCTCTGATGGAGTCTGGCAAAGTTAGTCTCCCCTGATGAATCCACACACATTAAATGCCCTTTGTGCTCAGATACAAGTTGTGTTGTTATGGGAGTTTGTTGTTCACCATCTGTCTGTCTACTCTATCACTCTCTCTAGATCTTACCAGGAGTCAGGGTGATCATCGTGAACCCAGAGACCAGAGGACCTCTAGGAGATTCCCATCTAGGAGAGGTGAGAGGAGATCAGAACACTAATATTAGAGTGAAAATGTCAACATATGGCATAGAGAAAAGGATGGGCATTATGAAGGGTACAATTAGGAAAAACTCCTAGCCCTATCAATAACCAACAGTTCTCCTCATACATAACTCTCCTATTCCATCCTTAACTGTACCTTGTCCCCTTCTCTACTGTCTGTCAGATCTGGATCAACAGCCCTCACAGTGCCAGTGGCTACTATGCCATCTATGGAGAGGAGAGCCTGCAGGCCGACCACTTCAACACCAAGCTGAGCTTTGGAGACCCCACGACCCTGTGGGCCAGGACTGGCTACTTGGGCTTCGTCAAGAGGACTGAGCTACTGGACGCCGCTGGGGGTGAGTGGCTGGGCCTGGTCAGGGCTATGGAGGCTAACGCTAATGGCTAACATGAAAAGGGATGGCTATGGATGCTAATGTTATTTTTTCCCGTTTTTTTTTAACAATACTAAACACACACATACAAATGGCAGCATACAAACACACACAAACATCAACGACATCACCCTGCCCAGACCCACCTGCTCACACCCCCATCCATCTCCAGCGCCCGTATCACTCTCTGCCACATGGTCTCAAGCGGCACCATTTTGTTTCTCTCCATCGCCCACACACTTTCAACATTTAGATAGTAAAGCATTTGACCTATCCATTGTATTAACGATGGAGGATTGGTTGATTTTCCCGTTTTTTAGTATATGTTTTTCAAGATGATTGACAAGAAAAGTATTGTCCAACCCATCAGGTATCTCACTGCACCCTCATATAACATGTCTTGAAATATACAGACAGACTGATTAAAAGTACATTTACATTGTAATACTTCTGACAGCCAACTTTCTAACTCCGCCCATAACTTCTGGACTTTATAGCATTCCCAGAAGGCATGGATTGAGTCAGTGTTAGTTTTACACTTAAGACATGACTGCCGTTGTGCTGTAGAATTTGTGAATTTTGTCTCTTGAATAATACATTCTATACATTAGTTTATACTGGATTAAGCATACATTTTAGTTAACTGTAATTTTGTTAGTTATGTTCCAACATTCCCTCAATCTTGTGCCAACATCAGTTATTTTTAAGTCTTGGTTCCAATAGTTTATATTTTTTTCTAAGAGATTGTCAGTTGGATATGCTCTCTAAGGTTTTGTATATCTTACCTATCATATGAATATCATTTTCTGACTCAAATAGGATTCCCTCAAGATTGCTCTGATTTTCAAAAGATTTCAAATAGACATTTCGTGATACGAAACTTTGAAGTTGTATGTATTTGAAAATATCTACATTGGTCAGTCCAAAATTGCTTTTTAATTCTGTCATGGAAATAAATGTATTTCCTGTTACCAAGTCATTTATGGTTTCTATGCCTTTAGTTTTCCATGGCGACCAAGTTATCGGTGAATTCTGAAACACTATCCAAGGATTGTTCCATAGGGTTGTGTTTTTACGGAATGATATATTGGTTGTTGTAGAATCAGTTTCATTTTCTTCCATATTGTTATTGTTATGAAGTTGTTAATGTTCTTAGCTTTATCCTTTGAAAATAGACACGTGAAAAGATTCTGGGGATGAGCATGCGGATCTTCAATATGCACCCATTATTCCTCCTTAGTGTATTTAACTATATGTCACAAGTAAAAGCCTTGGGTAGCGAGTTGATACAATTCCAAGTCTGGAAGGTTAAAACTACTGTCAGACTTAGTGTGGTGAGTGATTTTTGAAGGAGTCAGGCGCAGGAGGGTAAATCACAGAATAAAAGGGTTTATTCTGAAAACACAGCGGTACGCAGCAATGCGTCAAACACTCCAGTGCGTAAATCAGGCACACTGGAAAACAAGGCACACGGGTGAAATAGGTGTGTGTAATAAACAAGACAAAACAAATGGAATGATGAGATGAGGAGCGTCAGTGGCTAGAAAGCCAGTGACGATGAACGCCGAAGCCTGCCCGAACAAGGAGAGGAGGCAGCTTCGGAGGAAGTCGTGACACTTAGGAAGATGTAAAACTTTCCTTTTTATTCTATGAGTTTTATTTGCCAATATAAAGTCTGTTATGACCGAGTATACTTTTTAAAAAGAATGTCTTCGGTGGGGTAATTGGTATTACTAAGAATAAATATATAAACTTTAGGAGTCATGCCAATCTGAAGAGGTTAATTCTACCTGTAAGATTTATGGGAAGATTGTTCAATTGAATTAGATCTGCTTTCATATTGTTAAGTAATGGGATGAAGTTATCTTGATATATTTGTTGTTTGCCGTCACTTATTAAGCATCCTAAGTATTTAATATTTTTTGTGGTCCACTTAAAGGATTGCTGTAGATCATGAGTTATTATTTTTATTTTTCCTATTGCCATTATTTAGTTTTTTTTGGTCAGGATTATCAGGAGATCATCTGCAAATAAGTTTAGTTTATATTCATGTTTACCGGTACTAATACCTTTTACGTTTGGGTCCTTTCTTTCTGCAAGCGGTTCAATTGCCAGTGCAAGCAGGAGGGGGGAGAGAGGACATTCCTGTCTTGTGCCCCTTTCTAAAGCAATTTCATCAGATAATGTATTACTTGTGTATATTTTGGTTTTAGGACATTTATATAATATGTTTATTACATTTTATTATTTCAGCTGGAAAGTTGAAATCTTCTAAAGTTTTTAATAGAAAAGGCCTTTCAAGATGGTAGAAAGCCTTTTCGGCATCAACAGCCATTTTTGATAAATCTATATCTTGTTTTTTTGCCATTCTATTGCTTATGAGCTTGGTTATTCTTTTATTGTCACAATTTATTAAACTTATGGGTCTGTACTCAGCAGGGGACTCTCCAGATTTTACTGGTTTTAATATAACTGAAATAACTGTTTGATACATGGAACTAGGAAGCACTGAATTGAGTAACGTGTGTTACTATGGATGCTAAAGCTAATAGATAACATGAAAAGGGAGATATACTAGGGATCCAATGAGGTCTAAATGAGCTATCCCACCATTCCCAGTATTCAGTATTGTTTGCACCTCTGTCTGTCTCCCGATCTGCGGTCAGATCGTCATGACGCCCTGTTTGTGGTGGGTTCCCTGGATGAGACTCTGGAGCTGAGGGGACTGCGCTACCACCCTATCGACATCGAGACATCTGTGTCCCGGGCTCACCGCAGCATTGCAGAGAGGTCAGAACACTGGGGGTCCCAGGAAACCTTACTATTATCCATTGGTTTGTCTGTGTTTTCATAATTTGAGTGAGGTGTGTGTGTGTGTGCGTGCATGTGTGTAGATGCGCATGTACGCATGTATCTTAGTCTGACATTTGATTATAACCCCTTTCTCTCCTCTCTCTCTGTGTGTCCCATGCAGTGCGGTGTTCACATGGACCAACCTACTGGTGGTGGTGGCTGAGCTGTGTGGCTCAGAGCAGGATGCCCTGGACCTGGTGCCCCTGGTCACCAATGTGGTGCTGGAGGAGCACCACCTCATCGTGGGCGTGGTGGTCATCGTGGACCCGGGGGTCATACCCATCAACTCCAGGGGGGAGAAACAGCGCATGCACCTCCGGGACTCCTTCCTGGCTGACCAACTGGACCCCATCTATGTGGCCTATAATATGTGATGGGCCAGGGGGATGGGCTGGTTATTGTATGATGGAAGAGATTCCGGCTGGTGGAGAGGGGGTTAGGAAGAAAGTGGTTTGGACCAACCTACTCCACAGACAATGCATATTGTACCACAAGGGGCAGTAGGAGGTGAGTGAGTGTGTCTACACCAAACACAGCTGTTCAACTGGAACTGGACGGGAAGAGAACTCTCTAATCTCGCCACACCCCCTACAACCCTCCTGCCAAATCAAACAACACCTCAACAGCCTGACTGGCCCTCTATTTGCACAGAGTGTCAGGGAGTATTAAGGTGCTGAAGTCAATCTTAACTCTCTCCCCACTCCTCCATGATCCAATCATCTGTGGGGTATTGTGAGGGGCCAAGGGATGAGGACTTCCTGTCTCTGATGACATCTTTTCCTGGAGTTGAGTGATATGTACAAAATACATCAATTTTACTCCATTCTAACTGTTTTTCCTCCCAAAGCTTTCCAGGTCTTTCCCAGTCCTTATTTGCTTTTTCTTATCTTGTACTTATTCTAAATTGCCACATTTGTACTGTACACACACACACACACACACACACACACACACACACACACACATTCACAAACTCACACTGGTGCTTGCTTCACCCTGTAGTGACCTCCTATCCGTGCACTTTGAGGCAGGGGGTTATGAAGGATGTGTGAAGGCATGTTAGAACACTAAATAACACATATTAGCAAGACCAACCAGCAGCCGTAGAATAAATTAAATCAGTCAGTCATCATGTACTGTACTTACATCACAGGTTTATTGCTTGAAGTTGTACAAAGGCAAAATATGTAATGGAACACATTCTCATCTTCTTGAATTAGATTTACTTCTTGCCTTATAAAACTTTGCCCATTCACGTTTTGTTTTTCTCCATTGCTGTTCTTCCATTTCATAACCTTTTGTGTTATTGGGGTGAGAATCCTGATTGATATCCAAAGGGATGTTTTGAGTAGAAGTTAGAGGCCATTTACTGTACTGTACCCGTCAAGGCCTCTGTATTTTCGATATACTGTATTTCACTGTATAGATATTATTTTTAAAATATGTGTATAAATGTGAAAAAACCCTCAACTCATCCTTCTCACCTGATTGTTGTCTGGATAACTAACATAGTTGTGAGCAGATGGAAGCAAAAAATATATTGTACATAAGATTTTAAACATTTTAAAGGTAGACTGAATTGTAAAGATCTTAACACTGATCTTGCACTTTCTCCAAAAATGTTATATTTTTTAATGATCCAATTATGCACATTCCTCATGTTCAAGGAGCATATTAATTGTGAGGAATACTTTTTGAGGAATCAGAGTTCACTAAGGATTAGCAGAAAGGAACTAGCTAATAGGGCCAGGAGTTTCCCCAGGTCAGGTCCCATCCGACTCGAAGGACCATGAAAACAACCCCACCATGAATAAGGTTGTCAGGGATTTGTACAGTCAGGGATAACTCCTGGCCCCAACCAGAGATTGCTTTGATGTTATGAGCTTGGGGAGAATGATTAAACCAATATAAATGACTGTTGTTTTGTGGCAAATTAAAGCAAGCTCTTATTTTTTCTGTGAACCACTGATAAATGAGATTAGATGCAGGGCACTTTTCACTGACTGTCCTAGGCTGAGGGATTGAAGAATGTGAGTGAGAGAATATGGCAATGCAACATTTTGCATTCGAAAAGGTAGCCAATTAGCAAAATAGGACTGTAATATTTAATGTAATCAAACATTGGACACTGTCATAGTGGTCAGGTTTGAAAATGGAATCATATTCTACTTTAAATCACTGGAACCAGTTTTTTCCCCCTGTAAACGTCAATGGCTTTTGTAAACTTCAATATTTTATTAACAAGTACAGTTAGGCACAGTCCTGTGGATGAAACAGGTAGAGCATGGCGCTTGTAACACCAGGGTAGTGGGTTCGATCCCCGGGACCACCCATACGTAAAAATGTATGCGCACATGACTGTAAGTCGCTTTGGATAAAAGCGTCTGCTAAATGGCATATTATTATATTATTATTATTATTATTATTATCCACAAATTTAGCTTTTGATATGTTCCTCTCCTCCCCACACACAATTTGTAGCACTCTGGGAAAAGGTTTCTCATTTACTGTAAACTTTAGAAGTTTTCACATAATTATAATTATATTGTATGCTCTTTCCGTTCTGTGCTCCTCAAAAAAAAGTAATGTCTCCTTGCAGTGGTATAGGAGTCCATGATGAACTATTAATTATCATTGTCTAACATGTAAATAGTTTTTTTTAAATGTTTTTTTTCATCTTAAATATGTGAGAAGTGTGAATGGGTTTGTCTTTATTTAACATTCAGTCATGTTCAACAATACCAATTTGTAAGTCGCTCTGGATAAGAGCGTCTGCTAAATGACGTAGACGTAAATGTAAATGTAAATACAGTTTAAAAGCTTGAAAAGAAGATGCATTTCATTTTGTCATAATGTATGAATAAGAACAATGTGTGAAGATTGAACTAACTGCAGCACTGCGCTGTACTAGAGATGTGTATGAGTTAAACAATTGTCCCCCTTGTGCTGTGCAATTACGATGTTTAGAGAGATGAGATGGTTGCCATATGATTTGAACCTATCCATGCAGAAAAACAAAAGCAGTGACAAGTTATAGCGCCATATCCTGCCTTTGAATTTACATTCAAAGTTCACCGTGGAATGTCTATCTGCATGACTCAGAGACCAAGCAAAGTTAGACATCAGATTCAAGGAAAGTTAGGCATCAGATTCAAGGAAAGTTAGGCATCAGATTTTTGGGAGACATTTCAAAGAACAATAGTTGGCTACTCTGACAACAGGGAAGGACCAGGTGGTCCCCCGGTGCAGTCTGTGAATAATACTCCCCATGTTTTAGATGTTTGTCCCAGGACTTGCTTGGCATTACTGCTAAGACTGCAAACATTAAGAAGAGTAAATGGGGGGTTACTCAGTGCTGCAATCCATCCACGACAGGGTGGTCAATAAGGGCTTCCTCTTCTCTCTGCTCCTGCTCTCTCCAAAATAGTTTTTGACACTATGCAATCAATGGCCGTGAAGTTTAACCCCTTACACAGGCTGGGGGAAATTAATTTTGTAATAAATATACAAAGAACGAGGTCTTAAGTTTGACTAGTGGTATTGTACATATAGCACTGCACACATCTCTTTATCTGGGTTAAATCAATATTTTGTGTAAGCACTCTTGGTATGCTGTGTATATACATTATTTGGTTAATAATGATAATATGAATAATGTCAATTAAAAACAGGTCTGTGATGGGGATGATCCAATTGTGATTTTGTTGTGGTCTGGGGTGATTTAGCTCATATGATATATTTTAGAAATAAAGACTTGATGATATTATATTATATTACCCTCTCCCCATTATTTTCACTCATTTAGATTTTGCATCAAATGTTCTTTTTTTCTCACAACTTTCAAATGCATGTTGGGTGCATTGTTCAAGGACATTACTCATGTTGATCATTTCAACTATTGAAATTTACTCGTTGGTTTTGGCTCAGCCGAGAAGTGGTAGGCCACACAAGCTCACAGAACGGGACCGCCGAGTTCTGAAGCGCGTCTGTCCTCGGTTGCAACACTCACTACCAAGTTCCAAACTGCCTCTGGAAGCAACGTCAGCACAATAACTGTTTGTCGGAAGCTTCATGAAATGGGTTTCCATGGCCGAGCAGCCACACAAAACTAAGATCACCAATGCACAATGCCAAGCGTTGGCTGGAGTGGTGTAAAGCTCTCTGCCATTGGACTCTGGAACAGTGGAAACGCATTGTCTGGAGTGATGAATCACGCTTCACCATCTGGCAGTCCGACTGACGAATCTGGGTTTGGCGGATGCCAGAAGAACGCTACCTGCCACCATGCATAGTGCCAACTGTAAAGTTTGGTGGAGGAGGAATAATGGTCTGGGGCTGTTTTGCATGGTTAATTTTGCCTGTGCTGCAGATGGCTATATCAGTCCGCTAATACAGGACTACTAAAGGCCCAGTGCACTACTTTTGTGAGAAAAAATTTCCCCCCGCCCCCCATTTTTTTCTCCTGATTTTCAGTGGGTGCTGCAGCACCCCTACTTCCCGCAGCTATGCTTGCTTCAGTTTGGCTCCTAGAAAACGTTTTGCAACAGAATCCGACTAATGAATACACCCCTGGCTAGGTAGCCCTTGGGAGAATCTCAATTGCATACTCATCGGGTCCTCTCTCCTTCTCAAAATCCATTGGATGAGAAAGCCAGAGGTCCCGCCCCTCTGACCTTCTCTTCCAATGGGGTTTGATAATGCGGCGGGGAGAGAGGACACGAGGAGTATGCAATTGAGATTCTCCCCTTGTTTAACTACACTTTAATTTTAACTTTTAATTTTACAAAAACACTAGTTATACAGGAAGTATACAAACAAACATACATATACGCTATATGCTAGAGGGTACAAATAATTACAGGTATACAAAGGCCTTAAAAGACAGACCTATTGACTGTTTTTACAACTTTCTTATTCAAAGAATGTAGAATGATCTTAATGTACTGCTCAAACTCCTTATAGAAAACAAGTGTTTTTTTATTAGTGAATTTACATTTATGAATATACAATTTTACCATTAGCACAATTACATTCAAGAGGTACATTTTGTTTTCGTTATCCTTATTATAGTTAAGGAAACCGAGCAGCACATTCTCCCATAATAAACAAAAGTCATCAAAAATATTATCCATTTTAAATCTACAAATATCTTAGATTTAGATTTTAGTCATTTAGCAGACGCTCTTATCCAGAACGACTTACATTTAGTGAGTGCATACTTTTTTTTTGTTTCATACTGGCCCCCCGTGGGAATCGAACCCACAACCCTGGCGTTGCAAACGCCATGCTCTACCAACTGAGCTACATCCCTGCCGGCCATTCCCTCCCCTACCCTGGACGACGCTGGGCCAATTGTGCGCCGCCCCATAGGTCTACCGGTCGCGTCCGGCTACTACAGAGCCTGGATTCGAACCAGGATGCAGTGCCTTAGACCACTGCGCCACTCGGGATCTTGCCATCATTTCTTTACATGTAGACAATGCCAAAATAAATGGAAAAACTGTTTCTGGATGCTCATCACAAAAAGTACTGTAAATGTTTGTCTTTTTTGAGTTTCTTCAGGTAATGATTCGTAGGGTAATACTTATGGATAATTCTGAACGAGACCTCTTTGACCTTTCACTACACTTTCTTTAAATTCATTTTTTTAACAAGACAGCTTTAAAACAATAGCTCTCTGATTAATTTCTCTTTCATGAGATACAGTTGTTTGCATCATCTCTTATTGTTTTGTTTCTTTTTGCGTTAAAATGATCTTTATTTCATATTCAATGGACTATATTTTAAACAGAGGATTAACATCAATACAATACATCACATTTACATTTCAAAATACAGAAAGATTGAGAATGATTTTTACACTTTCCTTGCTGTGGCAATCACAGTACTCAAAGGAAACAATTACGTCATATGTGTTTCCTGGGCCTCCTTCCTTTAAAAAAAAAATATTTTAACAAAAAAAAAAGAAATGCTGCCGCGCCGCCCTTTAATTTAGCAATTAGCCAGCAACAATCCCCCCTTGTTTATACTCGCTTTTGAGATAATCAACGCAATTGCTGAGGCCCACGAAGGATTTGAAAGGTAATACAGCTTCTCAAAAATGTCACCGCCTGCATATATATTAGCTATGTTCTCCGCTTTGAATTGCGAAATGGTGTGCTTTGTTGCTAATAATGTAATGGCGGCTCCCTTTCCGTCTGCTCGTCGTTGTCGAAGGGGAAGGTGGTGGTATTGCTGACGTCTGTTGACGCGGGTACTTGCGTGCCAGTGACTCGGTATTACACGAATTCGCTCATTGAGACAAAAGCACATACAGTACTAGTTAACTAGCTACAAGGCGTATGAGACCTGGAGAAATGTTAATAATATAATCTGTTTTATTCACCAATGGCAATGTTTAGCATGCCAACTAACGTTACAGTAGTTAGCTGACTAACTGACACGTTACCCGGCCTAATTTGACAAATTGACTAACTAACAATCGTTAACGTTAGCTAGCAAACGTTGTATTCAAATTAGAGGATGCTGTCTAACCGTAGAAAACGCTGCACAGTAGTTAACCAGCTAACTAACGTAGCCAACTAACTCCGGTACCTAGTTAGCAATGTTTAGCTAGTTAGTTAGCTAACGTGGGTACCACAAGCACAGGTAGTCTTTAGAAAGTTTAGTGCTGTCAGCAATTTAGGTAGCTAGTACTGAATTTGAAATCCTGTCCTTAGTAAGACCATATCCTTGGTGAGACATAATTAGCTAATGTTAGCTAGCTATATGTTTTGTTTAATGGATAAAAACAAATATCCTGGTGTATGGGCATAGGAATTCTAACTATGATGAACAGTTAGCTAGCTAGTCAATATTTTTTTAGGGGGAGGGATGGGTGACTCTCCTCGGTTTCCATGGAGATGCTCTGCCTGTCCGATCAGTCCACCATATCCCTCTATTTACAAAATAGGCTTGCCAGAGGGCTCTGTCCAGTGCCCATACACACCAGTGAGCCATCATGTAAGTAGGCTACATGCAGAAATCTTAACATTTTACAAGTTAGTAAATACATCTATCCCTTTCTTACTGAATGACAGACTAGCCTAGTTATATGGTCTAACAAATATGCTCAGTAAAAATAATGTCTATCTGTTGTGTAGTGTTGTCTCTATATTTTAATGTTTTAGTAATTAGTGGTCTTTAAAGGCTCAGTGTAGTCAACGTGATTTTCCTGTGTTTTATATATATTTCCACACAGAGGTTTAACTCTACCCACATGTACATATTACTTCAACTACCTCAACTAGCCGGTGCCCCGGCACATTGACTCTGCACCGGTACCCCCCTATATAGCCTCCCTACTGTTATTTTATTTTACTTCTGCTCTTTTTTTTCTCAACACTTTTTTGTTGTTTTATTTTACTTTTTTATTAAAAATAAATGCACTGTTGGTTAAGGGCTGTAAGTAAGCATTTCACTGTAATGTCTGCACCTGTTGTATTCGGCGCATGTGGCCAATACAATTTTATTTTATTTGAATAATACTGTAAAATTGTGAAAATGATAATGCCCTTTTTAGTTCAGCCTATATTGGGGGGGATGGAGTTTTGGCCTTCCATAGTGACATCACCATGCAGTAAATTAGTTAATTGACCAATAAGAAAGAGTTCCAATCCTCTTTGCAAATAAAGGCTAATTTTCAGGTTTCCCCTCCCACTCAAACCACTCCCAGACAGTCCTAGGACAATTCTTGCTTGAGAAATGTATCTTTGTTAAGAAGCTATTTTTGTTTATTTTTGACTATTTTAATTGAACATAATCACAGTAAATACTTAATTGTTATCCAGAAATGATTTGATATTGAGAAAAAAAAATGGCTGCATTGGACCTTTTAATGTATCAGTATCTCTGCCTCTGCAGTGACCATGGAAGAGGTGCAGAACAGCAATGGCACTGAGACACAGACTGTCACCTTCCCCACCACCATCACAGCCTCACAGATTTCACAGATAGCCCAACAGGTAACCAACAGACTGATATCAGCAGGTTAATAATGACTCACTGTCTTTCTGGAAGTAGGGATTAGTAATGGGAATGATGTCACTGACGGGAAAGCACTGTACAGGTGAACTTTTAGAGAGGGCCATGTGGAGTTACTGCCAATTGTCACAGAGAACATGACGAGGGTCCTATTGTGAATAATATCAGAATGGTAATGAGGCTTGCTTGGTCCTCGTCTATCAATTTTCCTTTGACCATTGCCTTTCCTCACATCTTTACTAGCGTGCTGGTACATATTAGTGATGGGAGAGGGGAATACAGTATTGTATCACAATATTATTTCTGCTGATTTTATAGACAGTGCAATATGACATTTACATACACTACCAGTCAAACGTTTGGACACACCTACTCATTCAAGGGTTTTTCTTTTTGTAAAATAAAATAAAAATACATTGTAGAATAATAGTGAAGACATCAAAACTATGAAATAACACATGGAATCATGTAGTAACCAAAAAAGTGTTAAACAAATCAAAATATATTTGAGATTCTTCAAATAGCCACCCTTTGCCTTGATGACAGCTTTGCACACTCTTGGCATTCTCTCAACCAGATTCACCTGGAAGGCTTTTCCAACAGTCTTGAAGGAGTTCCCACATGCTGAGCACTTGTTGGCTGCTTTTCCTTCACTCTGTGGTCCCACTCATCTCAAACCATCTCAATTGGGTTGAGGTCAGGGGATTGTGGAGGCCAGGTCATCTGATGCAGCACTCTCCTTCTTGGTCAAATAGCCCTTACACACCCTGGAGGTGTGTTGGGTCATTGTCCTGTTGAAAAACAAATGATAGTCCCACTAAGCCCAAACCAGATGGGATGGCGTATTGCTGCAGAATGCTGTGGTAGCCATGCTGGTTAAGTGTGCCTTGAATTCTAAATAAATCACAGACAGTGTCACCAGCAAAGCACCCCCACACCATAACATGCGGAGATCATCCGTTCACCCACACCGCGTCTCACAAAGACACGACAGTTGGAACCAAAAATCTCAAATTTGGACTCCAGACCAAAGGACAGATTTCCACCGGTCTAATGTCCATTGCTCGTGTTTCTTGGCCCAAGCAGGTCTCTTCTTCTTATTGGTGTCCTTTAGTAGTGGTTTCTTTGCAGCAATTCGACCATGAAGGCCTGATTCACACAGTCCTCTCTGAAAAGTTGATGTTGAGATGTGTCTGTTACTTGAACTCTGAAGCATTTATTTGGGCTGCAATTTCTGAGGCTGGTAACTCTAATTAACTTATCCTCTGCAGCAGAGGTAAATCTGGGTCTTCCATTCCTGTGGTGGTCCTCATGAGAGCCAGTTTCATCAAAGCGCTTGATGGTTTTTGCGACTGCACTTGAAAAAACTTTCAAAGTTCTTGAAATGTTGCGTATTGACTGACCTTCATGTAAAGTAATGATGGACTGTCGTTTGCTTATTTGAGCTGTTCTTGTCATAATATGGACTTGGTCTTTTACCAAATAGGGCTATGGACCCCCCTACTTGTCACAACACAACTGATTGGCTCAAACGCATTAAGAAGGAAAGAAATTCCACAAATTAACTTTTAACAAGGCACACCTGTTAATTGAAATGCATTCCAGGTGACTACCTCATAAAGCTGGTTGAGCGAATGCCAAGAGTGTGCAAAGCTGTCATCAAGGCAAAGGGTGGCTGTTTGAAGAATATAAAATAGATTTTGATTTGTTTAACACTTTTTGGGTTACTACATGATTCCATATGTGTTATTTAATAGTTTTGATGTCTTCACAATTATTCTACAATGTAGAAAATAGTAAAATTAAAGAAAAACCCTGGAATGAGTAGGTGTGTCCAAACTTCATCAAGGATCTCTCTGTACTTTGCTCAGTACTTGAGTCCTTGAATTTGTCTTGCCACTGTCTGTACGAATCCTTTAAACCAAACTTGAAGCCTAAACTGCAAACAGGCGCTAGATCAACATGACATGATCAAATTGGTACTATTTAATGAAGCTGCCAGTTGAGGACCTGTGAGGCGCCTGTTTCTCAAACTAGACACACTAATGTATTTGTCCTCTTGCTCAGTTGTGCACCGGGGCCTCCCACTCCTCTTTCTATTCTGGTTAGAGCCAGTTTGCACTGTTCTGTGAAGGGAGTAGTACACAGCGTTGTACGGGATCTTCAGTTTCTTGGCAATTTCTCGCATGGAATAGCCTTCATTTCTCAGAACAAAAATAGACTGATGAGTTTCAGAAGAAAGTTATTTGTTTCTGTCCATTTTGATCCTGTAATCGAACCCACAATTGCTGATGCTCCAGATACTCAACTAGTCTCAAGAAGGCCAGTTTTATTGCTTCTTTAATCAGCACAACAGTTTTCAGCTGTGCTAACATAATTGCAAAAGGGTTTTCTAATGATCAATTAGCCTTTTAAAATGATAAAGTTGGATTAGCAAACACAACGTGCCATTGGAACACAGGACTGATTGTTGCTGATAATGGGCCTTTGTACGCCTATGTAGATATTCCATTAACAATCAGCCATTTCCAGCTACAATAGCCATTTACAACATTAACAATGTCTACACTGTATTTCTGATCAATTTTATGTTATTTTAATGGACAAAAAAATTGCTTTTCTTTTGAAAACAAGGACATTTCTAAGTGACCCCAAACTTTTGAACGGTAGTGTATGTACAGTGGGGAAAAAAAGTATTTAGTCAGCCACCAATTGTGCAAGTTCTCCCACTTAAAAAGATGAGAGAGGCCTGTAATTTTCATCATAGGTACACGTCAACTATGACAGACAAATTGAGGAAAAAAATCCAGAAAATCACATTGTAGGATTTTTTATGAATTTATTTGCAAATTATGGTGGAAAATAAGTATTTGGGTCACCTACAAACAAGCAAGATTTCTGGCTCTCACAGACCTGTAACTTCTTCTTTAAGAGGCTCCTCTGTCTTCCACTCGTTACCTGTATTAATGGCACCTGTTTGAACTTGTTATCAGTATAAAAGACACCTGTCCACAACCTCAAACAGTCACACTCCAAACTCCACTATGGCCAAGACCAAAGAGCTGTCAAAGGACACCAGAAACAAAATTGTAGACCTGCACCAGGCTGGGAAGACTGAATCTGCAATAGGTAAGCAGCTTGGTTTGAAGAAATCAACTGTGGGAGCAATTATTAGGAAATGGAAGACATACAAGACCACTGATAATCTCCCTCTATCTGGGGCTCCACGCAAGATCTCACCCCGTGGGGTCAAAATGATCACAAGAACGGTGAGCAAAAATCCCAGAACCACACAGGGGGGCCTAGTGAATGACCTGCAGAGAGCTGGGACCAAAGTAACAAAGCCTACCATCAGTAACACACTACGCCGCCAGGGACTCAAATCCTGCAGTCCCAGATGTGTCCCCCTGCTTAAGCCAGTACATGTCCAGGCCCGTCTGAAGTTTGCTAGAGTGCATTTGGATGATCCAGAAGCGTATGGGAGAATGTCAGATGAAACCAAAATAGAACTTTTTGGTCAAAACTCAACTCGTCGTGTTTGGAGGACAAAGAATGCTGAGTTGCATCCAAAGTACACCATACCTACTTTGAAGCATGGGGGTGGAAACATCATGCTTTGGGGCTGTTTTTCTGCAAAGGGACCAGGACGACTGATCCGTGTAAAGGAAAGAATGAATGGGGCCATGTATCGTGAGATTTTGAGTGAAAACCTCCTTCCATCAGCAAGGGCATTGAAGATGAAACGTGGCTGGGTCTTTCAGCATGACAATAATCCCAAACACACCGCCCGGGCAACGAAGGAGTGGCTTCGAAAGAAGCATTTCAAGGTCCTGGAGTGGCCTAGCCAGTCTCCAGATCTCAACCCCATAGAAAATCTTTGGAGGGAGTTGAAAGTCCGTGTTGCCCAGCGACAGCCCCAAAACATCACTGCTCTAGAGGAGATCTGCATGGAGGAATGGGCCAAAATACCAGCAACAGTGTGTGAAAACGTTTGACCTGTGTCATTGCCAACAAAGGGTATATAACAAAGTATTGAGAAACTTTTGTTATTGACCAAATACTTATTTTCCACCATCATTTGCAAATAAATTCATAAAAGATCCTACAATGTGATTATCTGGATTTTTTTTCTCATTTTGTCTGTCATAGTTGACGTGTACCTATGATGAAAATTACAGGCCTCTCATCTTTTTAAGTGGGAGAACTTGCACAATTGGTGGCTGACTAAATGCTTTTTTCCCCACTGTACATATTTGTGTGTATTGGTTATATGTTGTGAAATTGTTAGATATTACTGCACTGTCGGAGCTAGAAGCACAAGCATTTCGCTACACCCGCAATAACATCTGCTAAACACGTGTATGTGAGAAATAAAATGTGATTTGATGAGTGAACAAGATTGCCACCAGTAAGCATCTCATTGAACTGTGAAGCCTACATCACATCTATCCTGTACATATGACAATACGATTTGATTGTATGGGGGGGCCTGGCAGGGCCTGGCTCCCTAGTGGCTATATTATAATGACTATGCATTGCGTGCAGAACATAAGAATGAAGTGACAATGAGTAACGATGAGTATCATCAGATAATAGGCGAAGCATGGATTATACTTGGGAGCCATTACCAGCAGCATATATGCACCCTTGTCCCTGCAGACGATAGATTTGGATATATCTCCGTGCACTTCTTGCAAAAGAACATTTGACACAAGACAACATATTGTTTACCAGACTGGCCTAGTGGGTCTAAAAATGCCTCGGAGACTATGCGTAAACGTTAGGGGTGTAACGATTCGTTTTAACAACGATTCGATTTTAATCACGATTCGTGGTTGTTGATACAATTCAAGGACGATATTGGTTCATTTAGAACGATACGATCCGAAACGATTCAGTGACTTGAAATCGATTCAGTAACCTTTTAGCCAAAAATTCAACCAGTGTGACTGAAATAAATACCTGGATACTGGACAGTGCAGGTGAAGTTTCCTAGATTCCTGTTTCTTGTAAGGACCGCAATGGTGGCTTGATAATCTCTCGCTCGTCGGCTTCTCCTCTGTCGTCCGCCATGCTATGTTTTGTTGTCTTTGCGCCTTTGCGCTGCTGCTGGCGCGGGCGATGACGTCACGGATAGGCAGACTGAATCGAGTAATGTTTAAAGCCTTTATCATTAAAAGTGCTAAGAAAAAACATCCATATAAAGTCTGACGTGCTTAAATCCAATGGGTTATTTCCTAGTATCGATACAATCGATTTATTACATTTTAAAACGATGTTAGATTGATATATGTTGTCCAAAAGGCCAACTCGCCGAGCACAGATCGATGTAGTTGGATCATAGGAATATAAATCGATACATCGATGTAGTAGATGGATCATTACACCCCTAGTAAACGTGCATTTACAATGCTCCATCCGGATCTGATAGCTGAAGTGAATTAATTTATATTAACGTGGGATAACTGCTAGACGTGGCAGCATGATGGGGAATCAAAATGCCGCCAGGGACATGCGATGCACTAATGAGAACCAAAGGTAGGCTAAAGTGACACGTCAGCTGGGCAAGTAGCCTGTAGCCGTGTGCTTGACTGAGCTGGGAGATGAGAACTATCCTCTGCAAATTGAAATAGTGGACAATGATGATCTGTCAGAGGCCGCGGTCCACCCCTTATAATAATTCCACTTGTTGAATAGCCTACAGTTACCGGCTCAGCAGCCATGAATTCTAAAATATGCCAAGGATAGTGAAATGAGCAACAATTCCCACGCAGAAATGCCCTCTGAAGCGCAGTTTGAGTTGACATAAATACTCCCCTAGATTCAGGCCCATTGATTGAAAGAAAGGAGTTATTATTGAACGATTGAGCCAATAGGTTAATCAGCAACCGTGGTGGAATTGCCTTAGTGTGCCATGCTCATAGGCTGAAGTGAATAGGTGAATGACATTCCATATGCTTGCTAATAGGAAATGGGGAAGAGAGACGTGACACTAAGCTGATGAGGTAACATTAGGACACTACCCTATGAATATGCTGACGAGGTAACATTATAGACACTATCATATAAATACCTGCTATGCTGATGAGTGAGATAGGAAGCGATATGAGTTTTTACTAGATGGAAAAAAAAAAAAAAAAAGTGACGATCCATTCAGACTAGCATACTGAATGTACAGGATTGCATATTCACTCCTGTCACCCTCTAATCTGACTGTGTGTTTGCAGATGGCTCTGGGGGGCTCTCCTGTGACGGTGGTCCAGCTCCCTGGGGGTCAGTTCCAGGTGCAGGGGGTGATCCAGTCGTCGGTCATCCAGTCCCCACAGGTGCAGACTGTTCAGGTAAGAGGAGCTCCTCAACAACCAGGAACTAGGCCTGGGCCCTTGTTCATAAAGCATCTCAAAGTAGGAGTGCTGATCAAGATTACATGGACAGGGGGAACCTGATCCTAGATCAGCACCCATCTCTGAGATGCTGTATGAATACTGGCCCTGGACTACAGTGCCTCTGGATGACAGTGAGGTGTCCCCTGTTCTTCTAGCATAACTTAAATCTCTGTTAGCCTTTATCCTACACGTTATCTTGCCAAATGGTATTACTGGGGTAAATGTGCGATTGATGGGAGGGTATCCAAGGTAGTGGGTTCGATCCCCGGGACCACCCATACACAAAAATGTATGCACGCATGACTGTAAGTCGCTTTGGATAAAAGCGTCTGCTAAGTGGCTTATTATTATTATTATTATTATTATTATTATCTCTATCTTGTACACCCTAGAACCACCACATTCTGATTTTAGGTATTAAGTAAACATGGTAGATGAGTAACCCACCATGTCCTGGCATCTCTTCTCTCCTCCACAGGGCCAGGGCTCAGACAGTGACGACTCCCAGGACTCCTCAGACAGTGGAGCCTACGCCCAGAAGACCAGAGATATACTGGCCAGACGGCCCTCCTACAGGTAGCTGCCACCGCACTGTTGTGTCCAAAGTTGCCCATTTAATGGTGAAAATAAGTGTGTGCAGACTGCAAAGGTCACTGCTGGTGATGGACTGGGATGTTAAATAGTATCCATGATGATGTGCAAAAACAGTCAATCTCAATTTAGAAGTAGTGAACTGAAATCCAACAATGATGCTACATTGATGTTACATTTTGGATGTTTAATAGTGAGCCACCTATTCTCCATTCATTTTCCAGTCTCATTAGTTTGATTCTGTAGCATAGACAGTGTTTGTTGTTTTGGCAGAAGGAGGTAATTGACAGACATATAATGGGTAATTCTATCCTGGTGGTCTGTAGAAAGATCCTCAATGAGCTGTCTGCTGAGGAGGTGGCGTCACAGAACGAGGGAGAGGGTGACAACCCTGCTTCCTCTGGCATGACCACAGTTACAATGCCCAACACCCAGACAATCTACCAGACCAGCAGCGGCCAGTACAGTAAGGGTTGCCCTACTACATAGCACTACAACAACCACATAACACGTCCTACCAATGCATCACTTTGTCATCATAAATAGATTATACAGTTGGATATTGTTAGAATTGGAGGCATTTGTTAAGTAATGGATCATCAATGATGGGCTTCTGCAGTTTTGTGAAAATATACCACACCGCAGGGGATGGGTAGTGCAAAATGGCTCCTGAGGTGTGGTCAGGCACTTGTTGAGTAAGTATGGGCGTCAGGTAGTTTAGTGGGTAAGAGCGTTGTGCCAGTAACCGAAAGGTCGCTGGTTCTAATCCCCAAGCCAACTAGGTGAAAAGTCTGTCGATGCAAGGCACTTAACCCTAATTGCTCCTGTAAGTCGCTCTGGATAAGAGCGTCTGCTAAATGACTAAAATGTCAAAAAATGTAAGGGATCATCAATGATGGGCTACTGCAGTTTTGTGAAAATATACCACACCGCAAGGGACAGGGAGTGCAAAATGGCTGCCGTGGTGTGTTCATGGTGTGTGTGCTCTGGACGCATACCATTGGGAACACACACATGGTTTGTGTGTGTTCCCAAGGCAACAGCAAGGCCACATAAAGCATACTCAAATGTGTGTCGACTATGTCGATGGATGAAATCCTCAGTTTAATGACAAATGTAACTAAATGTAATCTAAAATGTAATCTACGTTTATTTTAATTTAACCTTTTATTTAACTAGGCAAGTCAATTAAGAACAATTTCTTATTTACAATGATGGCCTAAAGTAATTGTTTATAATGAGAGGGCCATAAAAAATAACTAGTAATGCTGCATACTCCAAGAAACCTCACCTTTCTGACAAAAAATAGTTATAAATTGCTGAGGTGTAGTCACTTTTGGACACAAGCTCAAGTACACAGTACAAATATGATACAAATTAGAAATATTTTGATGTATTTCCTATTGAACAAAACTGTATAAATAAGGCTTGAACTTACTTATATGCTCTCTAAATATAGAATAATCAAATTATAAAACAACTAAGATTTCACCTTCCTTATAACTGTAAAATACATATTTGTATGTTTAGTGTTAGAGAAAATGTGCACATTCTCTAAAGGTCTCTCTTGATCAAAACGTCTGCCCCCACCACTGTGAACGTTTAGCTTGGCTTCCTGAACTCGTTAGGAACTCGCCTTTCATCTCATGTTAATCTTGTCCATCTATGACAGTGTTTTTTGTTGAAAGTCTATTATTTTAGATTACTTTGATCAAGTTTGCTATAAATCGATCTCTGAATGTGCTAGAGTGACGAAACCACTCTCCCCTGCTGCACTACGATTGCAGGCATGTGCTTTGTCAGTGGCTGTGATGTAGGGTTCAGCCAGGAGTTGGACAGTCACCACAGCTTCAAGTAATGTCAGACTTCAAGACCTTGTCACACAGGCAGAAGAGATATACTCCTGTGTCCGTGAGAACCTGGGCTACCGCTCAATGCAAGCCATTTCGATCTGCTGTGTCCATGTAACATGTTAACTTCTGTGCAGCATGAGTAGGGAGCTAACACACTTGAATAATGCAACACGGCATGTAGAAATGTTGAAACTGTTAATTACTGTTCGCAAAACAATGTCCATACAGGCTAAAACACTTTATAAAGCATCTGGTATCGACTTTCCATATTGGTGCCCATCACTAGTAGTTACTATTGCCCCTAACTTCCTGTGTGTTTATTGTCTGTAGTTACCATCGGCCCTAACTTCCTGTCTGTTTGTCTGTAGTAACCATCGGCCCTAACTTCCTGTCTGTTTGTCTGTAGTTACCATTGCCCCTAACGGCACCATTCAACTGGCCAACACGGGGTCAGAGAGCCTTCAGGGGTTACAGACTCTCACCATGACCAACTCAGGCCAACAGCAGGGCACCACCATCCTACAGTACGCCCAGACGCCCGACGGACAGCAGATACTCGTGCCCAGCAACCAGGTGGTCGTACAGAGTGAGTATGGCTTCATGACTCACGGTAAGCTTTGAGATGATACCATAAGGAGAAGTACCCAGTAGTTTTCTCGTTGTCACTGAAGCCTCCCTGAAGGTGTGTAAAAAAAAGGAATGATCCCAGCTTGCAGACCACATTGTAATGTGTTGAGATTATAAAGAGGAGATGCCCTCATCTATTGTTTTGATTGGCCTCATCCCCCTCAGGTGCAGGAGGAGAGATGCAGACGTACCAGATCCGCACGGCGCCCACAGCGCAACAGACCGTGGTCATGACTTCCCCTGTAGGAATGTCTGAGCAAAAGACTGGCAACCCCACCATGAAGAGAGAGATCCGCCTCGCCAAGAACAGGTGTGTGTGGGGATAAGGACGTGGTATGATGGGACTTTGGGTGTATGAGAAGTGTTGTGGCAGTGCACAGTTGGTTCCTTGAGCTCTGGTGGACATTCCTGCTGTCAGCATGCCAATTGCATGCTCCCTCAAAACTTGAAACATTTGTGGCATTGTGTTGTGTGACAGAACTGCACATTTTAAAGTGGCCTTTTATTGTCCCAAGCACAAGGTGCACCTGTATAATGATCATGCTGTTTAATCATCTTCTTGATATGCCACACCTGTCAGGTGGATGGATTATCTTGACAAAGGAGAAATGCTCACAAACAGGGATGTAAGCAAATGTGTGCACAAAATGTTAGAGAAATAAGCTTGGAACATTTCTGTTTTTTATTTTATTTTACTTTTTAAACTCATGAAACATGGGACTAACACTTTACATGTTGCGTTTATATTTTTGTTCAGTGTATATAGCTTTGTAAAACTATAAATTACCAACCACCCAGCTTTGGAGTAGTTACAGTTGAAGTCGGAAGTTTACATACACTTAGGTTGGAGTCATTAAAACTCGTTTTTCAACCACTCCGCAAATTTCTTATTAACAAACTATAGTTTTGGCAAGTCGACATTACACAAGTAATTTTTCCAACAATTGTTTACAGACAGTTTATTTCACTTATAATTCACTGTATCACAATTCCAGTGGGGTCAGAAGTTTACATACACTAAGTTGACTGTGCCTTTAAACAGCTTGGAAAATTCCAGAAAATGATGTCATGGCTTTAGAAGCTTCTGATAGGCTAATTGACATAATTTGAGTCAATTTGAGGTGTACCTGTGGATGTATTTCAAGGCCTACCTTCAAACTCAGTAGCTCTTTGCTTGACATCATGGGAAAATCAAAAGAAATCAGCCAAGACCTCAGGAAAAAATAAGGTTCATCCTTGGGAGCAATTTCCAAACGCCTGAAGGTACCACGTTCATCTGTACAAACAATAGTACGCAAGTATAAACACCATGGGACCACGCAGCCGTCATACCGCTCAGGAAGGAGACGCGTTCTGTCTCCTAGAGATGAACGTACTTTGTTGCGAAAAGTGCAAATCAATCCCAGAACAACAGCAAAGGACCTTGTGAAGATGCTGGAGGAAACGGGTACAAAAGTATCTATATCCACAGTAAAACGAGTCCTATATCGACATAACCTGAAAGGCCGCTCAGCAAGGAAGAAGCCACTGCTCCAAAACCGCCATAAAAAAGCCAGACTACGGTTTGCAACTGCACATGGGGACAAAGATCGTACTTTTTGGAGAAATATCCTCTGGTCTGATTAAACAAAAATAGAACTGTTTGGCCATTATGACCATCGTTATGTTTGGAGGAAAAAGGGGGTGGCTTGCAAGCTGAAGAACACCATCCCAACCGTGAAGCACGGGGGTGGCAGCATCATTTCGTGGGGATGCTTTGCTGCAGGAGGGACTGGTGCACCTCACAAAATAGATGGCATCATGAGGAAGGAACATTATGTGGCTATATTGAAGCAACATCTCAAGACATCAGTCAGGAAGTTAAAGCTTGGTCGCAAATGGGTCTTCCAAATGGACAATGACACCAAGCATACTTCCAAAGTTGTGGCAAAATGGCTTAAGGACAACAAAGTCAAGGTATTGGAGTGGCCATCACAAAGCCCTGACCTCAATCCTATAGAAAATTTGTGGGCAGAACTGAAAAAGCGTGTGCGAGCAAGGAGGCCTACAAACCTGACTCAGTTACACCAGCTCTGTCAGGAGGAATGGGCCAAAATTCACCCAACTTATTGTGGGACGCTTGTGGAAGGCTACCCAAAACGTTTGACCCAAGTTAAACAATTTAAAGGCAATGCTACCAAATACTAATTGAGTGTATGTAAACATCTGACCCACTGGGAAGGTGATGAAAGAAATAAAAGCTGAAATAAATCATTCTCTCTACTATTATTCTGCATTTCACATTCTTAAAATAAAGTGGTGATCCTAACTGACCTAAGACAGGGAATTTTTACTAGGATAGAAATGTCAGGAATTGTAAAAAACTGAGTTTAAATGGATTTGGCTAAGGTGTATGTAAACTTCCGACTTCAACTGTAGGTCTATTTCCCTGCTTTTGAGAGGAGCTGGCTACTGTACATGGAGACTTCCAGCAATTGCGCTAAGCTAACGATTTGCTAACTTAAATAATGTACAAACGGTACGTAGAAACATAAAAATTGTATCCATGAGCTCATGTGACTCTGGGTAAGTAGAACGACGACCTAAATCTAACAGTATCCCTTTAAATGTAATCCTCTAAAGCAGTTTTCTGTGTTTCTCCCTGGCAGGGAAGCGGCACGTGAGTGTCGCAGGAAGAAGAAGGAATACGTCAAGTGTCTCGAGAACCGTGTGGCCGTGCTGGAGAACCAGAACAAGACTCTCATTGAGGAACTCAAGACGTTAAAGGACCTATACTGTGTCAAAACAGGATAACAAGGAGGACAAGAAGAGAAGCCAGCCAGCAAGCGGGACTTTTACCGTCAGCGAGCGGCTCTGCTCTGCCACATGGACAATGCGGGGTTAACCGGGGAACACCTTTCATTTCAGACCTGAAATCACCCTCCTCAGTTTGTTTTATACTCTTTGTTTTAACAAACGTGTCGCGAGCGGTGGCAATGGGATGTGTCCATATAAAAGACAATGAAAGGGTGTGAAAGAGAGGTTGGCTGTTTTTAATCAAAGTTTTTTTTTTAGCTAATGGATTGGATAACTAACGCTTAAATGTTTATATTTGTGTATATTTTATGAGCACATGGGAGGCGTGAATTGTGAGCTTTATCATTGACATTCAATTTCCAATTGTGTCCCCCTTTGCCAGAATCAGCTCCTTATGTTCCCCCCCCAATTTGTTTAAAGAAAAGTGTAGCAGTAGGATCAATCTGCTGTTTTTAACATCAAACAATTTGCAGCCAAATTGTTATTGTATGGTTACAATTCATGTATCTTATTGCATGGTGTGATTCATGTATCTTTTATGTGAACCAGCTATTTCCACCCCCACCCCCCTTTCTTTCCCCCATGAGGAAATGTTACAAGTCTCATTCCTTACCCTTGTCCAGAGAGATGTAAGGGGTGTTTGAAAATATAACATTGTGTAAGGCTGAATTGGCTGTTACTAAGACAATCACGCAATGTCAGGGTAATATTTATTTTATATTTCTGTAGAGGGTGAGGGGGATGAGCAAATCAAACAAAAAGAGGGAAAGCAATGTCTCTCATTCTGTAAATGGAAATAAATATTTTTCACAAATTCAGTCTCAGATTATTCACTGGGGGTTAAAAAAAGAAAAGTTATACCCAAAATGTATTTGGGGGCTCACTCTTGGACTTGTTTCCTGGGATGTATTCATTACTTCTTGCAACAGAAACCGTTTACCGTTTAAGAAGTAAACGGAAGCGAACGAAACTGGGAGGGACCTACCTGAATTTGTTCAATAGAAACACTCATTTTTGTTGTGAAATGTTTTCCGTTTGGAGTAAACGGTTTCTGTTGCAAAACGTTTTGCAACAGACTGTTTTAAAATAATCAGTGTAATTAATACATCCAAACAGTTGCAAAATGTTCTGTTTTGCAACGATAACGAGAGTTTCTATTGGACAAATTCAGGTAGGTCCCTCCACGTCTGGTTTGGTTCTGTTTGGTTCCAAGTGAATACACCCCTGGACTAAAAGGCATGTTCAATTGAAAGTGCATTTTATTGCAAAACCAGTCTTAAAGGGATCTTTTAGTCAAAAACGAAGTGTAAATGGGGGCGACTGAAATTAGTCCAGTCGCCCCCATTTAGTGACAAGTATTTGAGGTTATGGATATACTACGACCTCTTGTGGTCTCTACCTAGGTTTCCATCCAATTGGCGGACAGATTTATGCTAATATTTTAAAAGCGTGCAGATACAATGCTGGTAGGCTAGTCTACATTATGAGATTATTATGGATAAGAGCGAGAATATTTGTATTCGTCAAAAGGCAGTTAAGCATCAATCATGTCACCAAAATATGACCCTCGATATTAGAAAGCGTCAAGATCACTGTGCACTTTCACCACCCTGTGAAGTTCAACATAATTTAATCTGTAACCTAATAAACTGCATGGTTTCCCGAGTCATAGTGGGAGGACCACACACCATATCATTATGTGACTCCAAGTTTACTTCGATATGATGGTTATTATATCAATATTTGCGCATAACGGCATTTCCACCACCATTTCTCGCATAATTAATTTTACTGACACAAAAAGATCTTGGGGGGCCAAACTACACAGCACATCACTAAACAAAACATGAATTGCACTATAATGGTGACAAACAGTGCCCACAAACTGTTAGGGCCTACATAAAGCTGTCCCAACTGCAGAGCTTTCTTTTCAGCACCATGGAGTGAATCCTTACCACCGCTACACCTGGCGATCAGCAGAGCCTTGTCTGGCAGCGAAACAGTTAATTCAGCCTCATTTACTGCCTTTTAAAAAAACAGCTGATATGGCTGACTTGCTTAAACAAATGTGGTTTCTACTGACAATTGAGATGTACAAACTATAGCATTAGGGAACGATGAGCGGATAAGAGGCTATCTGTAATTTCGATTAAGAAGAGCTAAAACGGACATAGTCATAACTATTTGTCCAGCACTTTTGAAATGTACAGCGACAGAATTCAGAACATGGGCCGTTCTTACAGTGTTCTCCCTGTACACCAAGTCAGAACCGTAGGATAAATAAAGGGGGCATATACAGTGAGGGAAAAAAGTATTTGATCCCCTGCTGATTTTGTACGTTTGCCCACTGACAAAGAAAAGATCAGTCTATAATTTTAACGGTAGGTTTATTTGAACACTGAGAGACAGAATAATAACAAAAAAATCCATAAAAACGCATGTCAAAAATGTTATAAATTGATTTGCATTTTAATGAGGGAAATAAGTATTTGACCCCCTCTCAATCAGAAAGATTTCTGGCTCCCAGGTGTCTTTTATACAGGTAACAAGCTGAGATTAGGAGCACACTCTTAAAGGGAGTGCTCTTAATCTCAGTTTTTTATTTGTATAAAAGACACCTGTCCACAGAAGCAATCAATCAATCAGATTCCAAACTCTCCACCATGGCCAAGACCAAAGAGCTCTCCAAGGATGTCAGGGACAAGATTGTAGACCTACACAAGGCTGGAATGGGCTACAAGACCATCGCCAAGCAGCTTGGTGAGAAGGTGACAACAGTTGGTGCGATTATTCGCAAATGGAAGAAACACAAAAGAACTGTCAATCTTCCTCGGCCTGGGGCTCCATGCAAGATCTCACCTCGTGGAGTTGCAATGATCATGAGAACGGTGAGGAATCAGCCCAGAACTACACGGGAGGATCTTGTCAATGATCTCAAGGCAGCTGGGACCATAGTCACCAAGAAAACAATTGGTAACACACTACGCCGTGAAACCTGAAATCCTGCAGCGCCCGTAAGGTCCCCCTGCTCAAGAAAGCACATATACATGCCCGTCTGAAGTTTGCCAATGAACATCTGAATGATTCAGAGGAGAACTGGGTGAAAGTGTTGTGGTCAGATGAGACCAAAATGGAGCTCTTTGGCATCAACTCAACTCGCCGTGTTTGGAGGAGGAGGAATGCTGCCTATGACCCCAAGAACACCATCCCCACCGTCAAACATGGAGGTGGAAACATTATGCTTTGGGGGTGTTTTTCTGCTAAGGGGACAGGACAACTTCACCGCATCAAAGGGACGATGGACGGGGCCATGTACCGTCAGATCTTGGGTGAGAACCTCCTTCCCTCAGTCAGGGCATTGAAAATGGGTCGTGGATGGGTATTCCGGCATGACAATGACCCAAAACACACGGCCAAGGCAAC
Organism: Coregonus clupeaformis; assembly: GCF_020615455.1. NCBI lineage: Eukaryota > Metazoa > Chordata > Actinopteri > Salmoniformes > Salmonidae > Coregonus > Coregonus clupeaformis. The sequence continues at coordinate 35,728,513 of NC_059203.1, read as the reverse complement.
AAAGGAGTGGCTCAAGAAGAAGCACATTAAGGTCCTGGAGTGGCCTAGCCAGTCTCCAGACCTTAATCCCATAGACAATCTGTGGAGGGAGCTGAAGGTTTGAGTTGCCAAACATCAGCCTCGAAACCTTAATGACTTGGAGAATATCTGCAAAGAGGAGTGGAACAAAATCCCTCCTGAGATGTGTGCAAACCTGGTGGCCAACTACAAGAAACGTCTGACCTCTGTGATTGCCAACAAGGGTTTTGCCACCAAGTACTAAGTCATGTTTTGCAGAGGGGTCAAATACTTATTTACCTCATTAAAATGCAAATCAATTTATAACATTTTTCACATGCGTTTTTCTGGATTTTGTTGTTGTTATTCTGTCTCTCACTGTTCAAATAAACCTACCATTAAAATTATAGACTGATCATGTCTTTGTCAGTGGGCAAATGTACAAAATCAGCAGGGGATCAAATACTTTTTTCCCTCACTGTAAGCAGACAATGAAAGTGCTTAAAATATTTGATGATTACATTTCTCGAAAAGATATTACATAATTTATGCAGCAGCATACAATACATTTTTGGACTCACCTTGTTGTGCTGTGCTCACTTGAACAGGAAGGTGGCGCGGCGGACCTTCTTGTGGGCAAATTTTGTCATCAAACTTTATCATCAAAGTCTGGCATTCTGTGGATTTATGATGCTTTCATGACAACTGGGAACTCGGAAACAGTTCAAATCATGACGTTCACGATCTTCTGGACGGAGCTCTAGAAAGAGGCCAGAGTTCCCGACTTTGAATTCCGAGTAGGATGACCGTTAAAAAAGTTTTTTTCAGAGTTCCCAGTTGTCTTGAACTCACTGAAGTCCAAGATTTCCCAGTTCCGAGTTTCCAGTTGTTTTGAACGTGGCAGAAGTCAAGCTGGATTGACAGCATGGCCAATGTATTCAACCTTTCTGGCCGATGGTGTTGCATATGAATGTTTATCCTTTTAAGCTTGGAAAAGAGACCCTTAAACCCAGACTTGGACCACACACCCTCTCCACCGAATAGCAGGCTTGTGATTGCTTTGCAATGCTTGCAGTTAGCCACTGGTTCCTTCCAAACCACTCATTGTTGAAATTGCGATTTCAAACTTGCTGTATAATGTTTATGTCCAATGGCCGATGAGCACCGATACGTTTTATCTATAATTTATCTTCATATGACAAGGATTGAAAAGGATTTGCCAGTAGATTGTCGACCTGATTCATGATGATGACTGCTTGTCTAGCTTGCTAGCTAAGTATGATTGTTGACATGATCAGTCCAATCAAAGCTACAGCAGATATAACGTGATTTGACGTCATTTTATCTGTGGCCAATGAGCTTTGGATGGGCACTTCTAATGTTAATCTATGGCAGCACCCAAGGGGCTTGAACTTTCTAGCTCTCCCTGTAGATTTTGCGGTGATGTAGTGTCCCCATGAGTGACAACTAGAGAACATTACCAACCCCTACGCTGTGTATTTTCCGCTGACTGCCCCACCACCACAGAAAGCACTGTGCTAGGCTGAAACACCTGCATTTTGGAGCTGCTTTACTCAAGGAAGCAAAAAAGAGACCATGTTTGTATGCAGCTTTATTAACTTCATGATTATTATTTTTTACATTGTTTGCAAACTGATATGTGACACGTATTAATGCCAAAATAACATGCAAAACAGGCAACAAAAAAACTGCTAAACAGGTGGGGCTGAATGACGGGTCGCCACTGCGTCTTGCCATAGATTTTCAAGTAGATTTAAGTCAAAACTAACTTGGCGACTCAGGAACATTAACTGTCTTCTTGGTAAGCAACTACAATATAGATTTGGCCTTGTGTTATTGTCCTGCTGACTGCTGGAAAGCAAACTAAACCAGGTTATCCTCTAGGATTTTGCCTGTGCTTAGCTCCATTCAGTTTCTTTTTTATCCTGAAAAACTCCCCAGTCCTTAACAATTACAAGCATACCCATAACATGATGCAGCCACCACTATGCTTGAAAATATGGAGAGTGGTACTCAGTAATGTGTTGTAATGGATTTGGCCCTAACATAACACTTTGTATTGAGGACAAAAAGTGAATTGCTTTGCCACATTTTTTGCAGTATTACTTTAGTGCCTTGTTGCAAACAGGACGCATGTTTTGGAATATTTTTATTCTGTACAGGCTTCCTTCTTTTCACTGTCAATTAGGTTAGTATTGTGGAGTAACTACAATGACCCATCCTCAGTTTTCTCCTATCACAGCCATGTAACTGTTGGCCTCATGGTGAAATCCCTGAGCGTTTTCCTTCCTCTCCGGCAACTGAGTTAGGAAGGACGCCTGTATCTTTGTAGTGACTGGGTGTATTGATACACAATCCAAAGTGTAATTGATAACTTACCCATGCTCAAAGGGTATTCAATGTCTGCTTAATTTTTTTTACCCATCTACCAATAGTTGCCCTTCTTTGTGAGGCATTGAAAAACCTCTCTGGTCTTTGTGGTTGAATCTGTGTTTGAAATTCACTGCTGGACTGAGGGACCTTACAGATAATTGTATGTGTGGTGTACAGAGATGAGGTAGTCATTCAAAAATCATGTTAAACACTATTATTGCGCACAGTGAGTCCATGCAACTTATATGACTTGTTAAGCAAATTTTTACTCCTGAACTTATTTAGGCTTGCTTTAAAGGGGTTGAAAACTTTTCAGCTTTTCATTTTTAAATAATTTGTAACAATTTCAAAAAACATCATTCTACTTTGACATTATGGGGTATTGTGTTTAGGGTCTGTGAGAAAAATATCTCAATTTAATCTATTTTAAATTCAATCTGTAACGCAACGAAATGTGGAAAAAGTCAAGGGGTGTGAATGCTTTATGAAGGCAAAGTTTCATGTCTCAGGTTGCCCGCGAAAGACAGCATGGATATAATAATGCAATAATTGACAAATTTTTTATATTCAACGTTTCGCCATGGTCCGCGCCATGGTGAAACTTGCACTCATATAGTTCTGAAATAATTGGATGGTGAAACTTACCAGCCAACCAGAAAAGAAAGGCGAAGCAATTCAGGCATTCTTGAAAGTCAAGACAATACTTGTCCTGCAAATAAACATTATTTTAAAAGTAAAAAAATTGTTTTATTTTGCAAGCAGTAGGCATTTAGAATTACAGGTGGAGTGGAGCTCTGAGGTTGACATTATGTGCTCCGCATACCTTCAAAATTATTCGGCAATCATAATATATTCAAAAAATTGAGTTTCTATCATCATTTCTCGCAATAAAGTTAGACAAAAGAAAAATCCACCCTGGTCGAACAGATAAAAATGTCGATCTTTAGAACATTTAGCCTACCTGCAGTTTCCATTACACATTTTTTTGTTTTTTGTTTTTTTGCGATATTGATTTTGTCGAATAAACCTGGGTCAATGGAAGCCTGTCAAGTGAATGGATGTATAGGTGGAAACGCTATTATCGACAGAGGCCTCACATGGGAGTGAATAGCTTTACTTAAACAAAGAGTAGAATGGAGCATTGTATATACTACTGGCTATAGAAGACAAGACCTTCCAACAGAGAAGGAGCCTGCTAAAAACACTATCTAAAAACACATTCAACAGCTACAATCTCCACTGGGGACCTCAAGCCATGAAGGTCCAAGGAATTATGATTCACTCTTCAGTGTTGTGACGGCCATGTACTTACAACTGCACCCAAAGAAACATGCACTGTCTGCTTGCATGGGCTGTGTAGAGAGTAGTAGTATACAGTTATAGCAACTCTGTTGTTACTGCAACCTAGTCCATTTCATTAATTCCTAAACTGAATGGCAAATAAGTTGTGAATAGCAGGAAGTGGCTTTAATTCACAGTTAAGAAATATTGCTTAATATTGGCCAAATCTTTATAGAAAAGTTATTTATTAGGTCAGACAGAGTATAAAATATGTAGATAAAAAGTCAAACTGTAAATTAAAAAAGAGAACAGTTGAAGAACAAGTTTACACATTATGTTAATGTAGAGTTATCAGAACCCCCCCCACCCCCCCCAGAGTTCACTTGATGGCGTATCCGAGGATGTGCGGTTTGATCATGAAAGTGACCCGCGGAGCCTCAATGTGTCTGAGCTGGAACTCTGAGAACCCAGCAGCCTCCAGATCTCTCCATGTTGCCCTGGTAACCACGCAGCCATCCCCCAGGTAGTACCATATCGGCTGGAGCACGTGCTGGAAGAAGTATATCCAAGAGGAGGGGTCTGACTCTACATGCTCCAGAAAGTACAGAGCACCACCCTGTTGGACAACAAATGGGTAAATTATATTCTCATTTCACAAAACCAGTCAAATCAATCAAAAGTAGCTACAGTTGAAGTCGGAAGTTTACATACACCTTAGCCAAATACATTTAAACTCAGTTTTTCACAATTCCTGACATTTAATCCTAGTAAAAATGCCCTGTCTTAGGTCAGTTAGGATCCCCACTTTATTTTAAGAATGTGAAATGTCAGAGTAATAGTAGAGAGAATGATTAATTTCAGATTTTATTTCTTTCATCACATTCCCAGTGGGTCAGAAGTTTACATACATTCAATTAGTATTTGGTAGCATTGCCTTTACATTGTTTAACTTGGGTCAAACGTTTTGGGTAACCTTACACAAGCTTTCCACAATAAGTTGGGTGAATTCTGGCCCATTCCTCCTGACAGAGCTGGTGTAACTGAGTCAGGTTTGTAGGCCTCCTTGCTCACACACGCTTTTTCAGTTCTGACCACACATTTTCTATAGGATTGATGTCAGGGCTTTGTGATGGCCACTCCAATACCTTGACTTTGTTGTCCTTAAGCCATTTTGCCATAACTTTGGAAGTATGCTTGGGGTCATTGTCAATTTGGAAGACCCATTTGCAACCAAGCTTTAACTTCCTGACTGATGTCTTGAGATGTTGCTTCAATATATCCACATAATTTTCCTTCCTCATGATGCCATCTATTTTGTGAAGTGCACCAGTCCCACCTGCAGCAAAGCACCCCCACAGCATGATGCTGCCAACCCCTTGTGCCGAACGGTTGGGATGGTGTTCTTCGGCTTGCAATTACCCCCCTTTTCCTCCAAACATAACAATGGTCATTATGGCCAAACAGTTCTATTTTTGTTTCATCAGACCAGAGGACATTTCTCCAAAAAGTAAGATCTTTGTCCCCATGTGCAGTTGCAAACCGTAGTCTGGCTTTTTTATGGCAGTTTTGGAGCAGTGGCTTCTTCCTTGCTGAGCGGCCTTTCAGGTTATGTCGATATAGGACTCGTTTTACTGTGGATATAGATAATTTTGTACCTGTTTCCTCCAGCATCTTCACAAGGTCCTTTGCTGTTGTTCTGGGATTGATTTGCACTTTTCGCAACAAAGTACGTTCATCTCTAGGAGACAGAATGCGTCTCCTTCCTGAGCGGTATGACAGCTGCGTGGTCCCATGGTGTTTATACTTGCATACTATTGTTTGTACAGATGAACGTGGTACCTTCAGGCGTTTGGAAATTGCTCCCAAGGATGAACCAGACTTGTGGAGGTCTACAATTTTTTTCTAAGGTCTTGGCTGATTTCTTTTGATTTTCCCATGATGTCAAGCAAAGAGGCACTGAGTTTGAAGGTAGGCCTTGAAATACATCCACAGGTACACCTCCAATTGACTCAAATTATGTCAATTAGCCTATCAGAAGCTTCTAAAGCCATGGCATCATTTTCTGGAATTTTCTGCTGTTTAAAGGCACAGTCAACTTAGTGTATGTAAACTTCTGACCCACTGGAATTGTGATACAGTGAACTATAAGTGAAATAATCTGTCCGTAAACAATTGTTGGAAAAATGACTTGTGTCATGCACAAAGTAGATGTCCTAACCGACTTGCCAAAACTATAGTTTGTTAAATAGGAATGTGTGAAGTGGTTGAAAAACTAGTTTTACTGACTCCAAATTAAGTGTATGTAAACTTCCAACTTCAACTGTAGGTGTCTGATCTGGTGACTGAAAAGGCAATGGGAAACTTTACAAAAACGTACATATCACTATCTATCCCAGTCCCACCCAACCACCAGATATCAAATCGAATGTTTGGTAGACTTGGTCAAATGTGCTTGGCTTAACCCAAATGTAAGACATAGTAGAAAGCCTAGGCTACATGTGTAAAACTATTGATAACATTGATATAATTACATGGCTTGGTTAGGCAAGGTGTTTATACTGTGTTGGGTGGTTTCACACACCTCTTGTTTACAGACAAGGGATTTGTCACAAGCTTTAGGTGTCTAAAAATACTTAAGACTTAACGTCGCTACAAGCTTAACTTTTAACACAAGGACAACATGGGGCAAGTTAGAGCACTCTCAATTCACTATTGGAGTCTGAAATGTACAGTAGAGCTCAATTATCATTTTGCTGGAACAATAACTCTTATTAGGCCTATAGGGCAGGCTACGTCTCCCTTGCCTGACACACATAACCTACTAGCTGAAACTATTAACTCACTTTTCTGAGTATCCGTCTTGCCTCTTCCAGTACCTGTGGCACGTTGTTGACAGAACACAGCACAAGCGTGCAGACAACAACATCCACAGACTCATCTTGCACTACCCTCAGGTCCTCTCCTGAGGCAACCACAAAGCTTTCATAGGTCAGGTGGTTGCTTGCTGTCATACTCATCTGCAGGTACTTCTCAAAGTGAGGGTTGGGGTCTGTACAAATGACCGTGCATCCGTATGGATAGTATTTGAAGTTGGCCCCACTACCGCAGCCAATCTCCAGAAGTCGAAGTGTACCGTCCGTGTTGCAGAATTTGCACAAGTCTCGGAAAAGGTTCCTCTTGTTTTCGTGCATTTTGTCGTTGTATGAAAAAGTTATATTGTAAGCAAGAAGCGGAAACAAACGCTTGTACATGCCATATAAACCCACAAACTCTATTAGTTGGAGGGGTAAGGTTATCGCCAAACATATTAACTTGCAGAAGTTCATCATAAGATGTGTCATTTTCCCGGTGAAACCTCCCATGTGAACAAAAGAAGCACACTGCAGGCAGTCTAGGTGAGGTAGGATTTAGCTAATAGCAAGGTGATACAGGGATCAGGGCGGTTCAGGAGGAAGGTGCTAATCTGGTAGCTTTTCATCCTGCCTCATGATGGAGCTATTGCATTCATCCGGGATTCATCCGTGAAGAGTACACTTCTCCAGCGTACCAGTGGCCATCGAAGTTGAGCTTTTGCCCACTAAAGTCGGTTACGACACCAAACTGCAGTCAGGTCAAGACCCTGGTGAGGACGACGAGCACGCAGATGAGCTTCCTTGAGATGGTTTCTGACAGTTTTTGCTGAAATATTTCGGTTGTGTAAACCCACAGTTTAATCAGCTCTCCGGGTGGCTGGTCTCAGATTGTCCCGCAGGTGAAGAAGCCGGATGTGGGGGTCCTGGCCTGGCGTGGTTACACATGGTCTGTGGTTTTGAGGCCAGTTGGATGTACTGCCAAATTCTCTAAATCAATGTTGGAGATGGCTTATGGTAGAGAAATGTAATTATCTAGCAACAGCTCTGGGGGACATTTCTGCAGTCAGCATGCCAATTGCACGCTCCCTCAAAACTTGAGATATTTGTGGCATTGTGTTGTGTGACAAAACTGCACATTTTAGATTGGTCTTTTATTGTCCCCAGCACAAGGTGCACCTGTGTAATGATCATGCTGCTTAATCAGCTTCTTGATATGCCACACCTGTCAGGTGGATGGATTATCTTGACAAATGAGAAATGCTCACTTTATTTCAGCTCATGAAACATGGAACCAACACTTTACATGTTGTGTTGATATTTTTGTTCAGTATACGTATGCCATTCCTATTTTCTAAGCCAGTTTAATTACATTTATGCACAAGTAAATAACAAAAGCAATGACCAAGAAATTCACACTGAATACATAGGCGTTGACAATATTTGTCAAACAGTTGCTGGGATAGGCCTTTACTTGACAGCATGGCCCATAATATGTGGTTTGATCATGAAGTTGAGTGGTGCCTCGATGTGCCTCAGTTTGAGCTCAGAGAACCCAGCAGCCTCCAGATCTGTCCATGTCGACCTGACTACCTCACATCCATCCCCAAAGTAGTACCAAATCGGCTGGAGGACATGCTGGAAGAAATATATCCAATAGGAGGGGTCCGCCACTACATGCTCCAAGAAGTACAGAGCACCACCCTGTTGGACATTGACAACAATAAAAGTTACCAGTGGTAAGTATTTCTTTCCAAACCTCCATTCAGCAGAACATAGAAAGATTGCACTGTTTAGTAGAAAAATTCACAGTCAGTAGAGCGTAGTTAAAACTGACTATTTAGTCAACTTATAAACATAATAACAAAGTATTCTAAATCTAGCCATAGCCACAAGGGCATTTGGGTTCAGTGGTACAAGTACCCTGCACAGTGGTGTGTTCGTGGCCCAGCACCTCGTGAAGTTACTGATTCAATCAGCTAAATTGACTTACAGTAGTTACAGTGCATGTAGTCAGCAGTGTTTCCCAAACTCAGTCCAATGGGTGCACGTTTTGGCTTTTGCCCTAGCACAACACAGCTGATTCAAATAATCAACTAATCATAAAGCTTTGATCAGTTGAAATGCTGATTGTAGTGCAACATAAAATTGCTGGCTGGATAGCTCATTGCAGCTTCCCATATTACATTTCACATGTACATTTTAGTTATTTAGCAGACGCTCTTATCCAGAGCATTCATTTTTAAACAGTGCATTCAGTTCAAACAATAACAAAGCAGGCACCCCGCACACTGTTTTGGTAAAGAGTCGAGGGATGGAGAAATGTAACCCCTCTCAAATTTATAGACAGATGCTATGGATGCAAGGACTGACCATCCATGATATAAAATGTGTAGTTTTAACCAGTGTTGAGGCTATACAACGTTTGTTTACAATTACATTGGTCACAAACAATAGAGTAAAACAAGCGTATATTTTGGGTTCTGATGAGGTATTACAGATGCACTAAACTCATTAGGCATTTATTTCAAGAATCAATTAAAAAAGTCCAAAAGATGTAATGTAGCAAACAGCCATAGATTCATATAAAAATGTTCCTCAATAAAGCAGCTATCAGCAAAACCTATAGGCTACTATTAATCATTTATTAAAACCACAACTCGACATAGGCTTGGTTTCAGAACTTTGTGAGATGGACAACGTTTATAATGCAAATTGAAAGTTAGTGTTGCCATTTTGGCTCCTAAAATACATCATTTTCAAATAAAATCAAATGTTATTTGCCACATGCGCCGAATACAACACCTTACAGTGAAATGCTTACTTACACGCCCTTAACCAACAATGCAGTTTTAAGAAAATATAAAAAAGTGTTCAGTAAAAAATTAAAATAGCAAATAATTAAAGAGCAGCAGTAAAATAAAATAACAGTAGGGAGGCTATATACAGGGTGTACCGGTTAGTAACACTGTTGCCATGATTCGTAGGAAAGTGGTTTAATCGTCAAGACACCTCTATCTAATCTAAATTAGTTGGGACCTCAGTTATGTAATATCTGTTGACAGACCTCGCATTTCTGAAAGACTGAATTGTATTATGCTGAAAGCTGAGACCATGGCCAATATGTTCAATTTGAGAATGGATGTAGCCTACTGCTTCCATTCCCGTGCATAAACGCTCATATGTTTCCAATGTAAATAAGATAATCAACTTACAGGCCTCAATATGCGAAGTGGGCCACTGCCAACCGTGAACTCTGAGAGATCGCTGAAAAGGTCCTTCTTTTTGTCGTGCATTTTTTTGTTGTAGGTGAAAGATATCTTGTAAACAAGAAATGGAAAGAAACGCTTGTAGATGCCATATATGCCAACTGCCTCCATTAATTAGAGGGGCAAGGTTACTAGCTTGAAAATAAGCATAAAGAAATTCATAAAAACAGTCATTTTGCATTTGTGCACTTCTTTTTCTTCTTTAAGGTTTTATTGTCGACCTACATCCCAAAAAGTGTACTGCCGCCAGCTCGTTTGTGCAGACTCAATGTTGCCAACTCCTCAGTAAGGAAAGTAGCTATTGGCTGTCCTAAAAGTCGCTAGAAGTCGCTAAATGACGCCATCACCTACTTTGCGTAATTGGCCATGTGCATGTAATTGTGATGGACGCTGTACGAGAGAGGAATAACGTTGTGGGAGAGACAAAAAGTGAGTAAAAAACATCCCGCCCTGAATCTAAGCCACTGCTACTGCAACAGCAAATGGGGATCCTAATAAAATACCAATACCAACAAACAGTTTTAATGTGACTCAGTCATAGTCTATAGAATTCTAATTTTCTGGCCAAATGATTTTTTTAATCCACACATTTTTCTTCAAAAATGATTATCCTTAGTCACTGTGGGTTAGGCCTAATATTTTGATATTGTCCAAGTATTGGGACACCTCTAGTTTATTGTGAACCTTTATAACACTGGCTGTGGAGTTTCCCTGTTCAATGACCTGCACTGTAGAAATGGCATGTACATGCAGTGGTGGAGAAAGTACTCAACTGTCATACTTGAGTAAAAGTAAAGATACCTTAATGGAAAATACTCAAGTAAAAGTGAAAGGCACCCAGTTAAATACTACTTGAGTAAAAGTCTAAAAGTATCTGGTTTAAAATGTACTTAAGTACAGTGGTGGAAAAAGTACTTCATTTTCTTACTTGAGTAAAAGTAAAAGCAAATGTTATACATCAAATTCCTTATATTAAGCAAACCATCCGGCACAAATGTATTGTACTTTTAATTTATGAACAGACAACGGCACACTCCAACACTCAGACCAAATTTACAAACACAATATTTGTGTTTAGTGAGTCCGCCAGATCGGAGGCAGTAGAGCTGACAATGTGTTATATTGATAGGTGTGTGAATTGGCTCATATTGCTGTCCTGCCTGAGCATTCCAAATGTAAAGAGTACTTTGGGTTTCAGGGGAAATATATGGGTACAAACAGTACATATTTTCTTTAGGAATGTAGTGGAGTAAAAGTAAAAGTTGTCCAAAATATAAATAGTAAAGTACAGATACCCCAAAAAACTACTTAAGCAGTACTTGAAACTCACTAACTGTAAGTCGCTCTGGATAAGAGCGTCTGCTAAATGACTTAAATGTAAAATGTACTTCAAAGTATTTTTACTTAAGTACTTTACATCACTGTGTACATGACCGTGCACTGTAGAAATTCGATTTTGTTCCATAGGCGTAAGTGCACATGTCAATTGAATAGAATAAAGGCACCTTATCTTCTGAAATGCATTAGCTACTATTATTAGCTACTATTATTAGCTACTATTATTAGCTACTATTGCCCCTTTCCCCTCATTCTTTGCTCTGTTTGTTCATGCCTGTATACCAGCCATGTGTGATTAGGCTTGCTCTCTAGCCTACTGAACAGAGGGAAATTCTCAATGCTGTCATTGAAATCTCCCTCTTTTAGATGACTAACTTATTACGTCAGCTCCTACTTTACCCGGCTTTGCCTATCTTGTATATCTGTCTGCTTAGCTGTCTTTGATTATGTTACAGGTATGTTATGGCCACTGTAATGTTTAGAAGCAGTGTACACACATCAGGTAATCATCACATAAACCTATGAACAACTTTTAAATGTAAAGATATTCAACCACAATTTATCTGTAAACCTGGTGTTGGATTGTTAGTTTGCATAAACTCACACATTGGTCTGGGGAAACACTTTCAGAAGAAGAAAAGATGCTACCTACCACACTTTCACATTAAATCAAATCAATGTTTATTTGTTTAGCAGATGTTATTGCGGGTGTCGCGAAATGCTTGTGCTTCTAGCTCCGTAATATCTAACAATTTCACAACATATACCCAATACACACAAATCTAGTAAGGAATGGAATTTAAGAATATATACATATACGGACAAGCAATGACAGAGCGGCATGGACTAAGATACAGTAGAATATTATAGAATAGAATGCAGTATATACATATGAGATGAGTAATGCAAGATATGTAAACATTATTAAAGTGACTAGTGTCCCATTTCTTAAAGTGGCCAGTGATTTCAATAGGCAGCAGCAGACTCTAATGTGTAATGGGTGCATTTGTATTTCCGTCTGTGACAAATAAAACTCTACATCCCATTTGTGACTCAAACATAGGCTTGCCTGCTTATAATTGCACAGAACCAGTCAATGTTTTCTATTTGATAAGTTGGTAATACTTATAATATAATATAATGCCACTTAGCAGACGCTTTTATCCAAAGCGACTTACAGTCATGTGTGCATACATTTTTGTGTATGGGTGGTCCCGAGGATCAAACCCACTACCCTGGCATTACAAGCGCCGTGCTCTACCAGCTGAGCTACAGAGGACCATACTAATACTAATACTTCACAGGTCTGCTGCAGAAAGATGATAAGTCTTTGGAAGTTGTCATGGAATGACAGTGGACACGGACAGCCCATCACTACCACTGTCCAGTTCATCACACCAGACCAGCACCAGCCACCCAGCAGGACAGTAAGGGATTTCTTCACATAAAATAATAAGACCAGTGATTGGAAATCAAAATTCGTATTATTATCAGTGTTATTATTGCCTATTGTAATGTACTGTAGTGATTGTACAGTGTAGGCTAGGCTGTGGCAAATATAGGGCCAGGAGAAAACTCCAGACTAATCATACGAAACATGACTAAGACCAAGAGTTTTTGTTTGATAAGGGGGTCAGGAAACACTCTTGGCCCTGACTAAGATGAATAATTTCCTGACCAGGAAAAATGTACTGGTCCTGTACATGTCATACAGACACAGACATTGCTCATCATTGGATAAAAATGGCCCATTAAATCAAATCAGGTATTATGACGGGTGTAGCGAAATGCTTATGTTCCTAGTTCCTATCAATCAATGCAGTAAATGTCAACAAGCACACAATAGTCCCAAATATAAATAAAATAACAAATGTAGTACAGCAGAAGATTTATAAATAGTATGTAAACATGATTAAAGTGACCAGTGTTCAATGACTATGTGCATAGGGCATTAGTGAGTTTATATTAGTGAGTTTATTATATTAGTGAGTTTTTCATTGGTGAGTTTATATCCACTAGATGGCGGTGGTTCTCATCTCCTGGCATTCTGAGCTCCCACTCTCCCTAAAGAACATCCAGCTTGTTGCGCTAAGGGTTTGGTTACAAACGGATTACTTTTATACTATCCCAGGTATTCCTTAAAGAGGTAGGGTTTCAAGTGTCTCCGGAAGGTGGTCAGTGACTCCGCTGTCCTGGTGTCGTGAGGGAGCTTGTTCCACCATTGGGGTGCCAGAGCAGCGAACAGTTTTGACTGGGCTGAGCGGGAACTGTGCTTCCGCAGAGGTAGGGGGACCAGCAGGCCAGAGGTGGAAGAACGCAATGCCCTCGTTTGGGTGTAGGGACTGATCAGAGCCTGAAGGTAAGGAGGTGCCGTTCCCCTCCCAGCTCCGTAGGCAAGCACCATGGTCTTGTAGCAGATGCGAGCTTCAACTGGGAGCCAGTGGAGTGTGCGGAGGAGCGGGGTGACGTGAGAGAACTTGGGAAGGTTGAACATCAGACGGGCTGCATCGTTCTGGATGAGTTGTAGGGGTTTAATGGCACAGGCAGGGAGCCCAGCCAACAGCGAGTTGCAGTAATCCAGATGGGAGACCTCTTATCAGTCTCATTCTGAACGTCGCATAATCCTTGAACCTGCAACCTTACTGATGAATCAGCAATACACAAATTGACTTAATTATTTATTTATTTACTAACTATCTAAATAATAACACAATAACATAACATAGGTTATTGATTACTGACGTAATACAATGAAAACAGGTCCCTAGTGGACTGGACTAACAATCGCATGACTGCTTGGGTAGAAGGAGGGTCAGAGTGGAAGGGAGAGACAGAGATTCAAGCTATCGTGGTTCCTTTGGAGACTATGCTCACAGTAATCATAATACTTATGCAACATGTATTTACGTGTAGCTGTGCTCGATAGTTGAGTTGATGATGTAGGACTCTGGTTTGCCCACCAGAGATCCCAATGTCCTTGGTAGAGTTTCTGGTCATAGTGCAGGTTAGAATGGATACTTCAGATATACCAGCGGTTGTCTGAGAGGGATTGTCCTTCCCACTTCGTGTCTTTAGTGAAAGTTCTCTAGACGACTATACATGCCAGCTGCAGACTGAAATGATAAGGTCTAGTGCATTGTCTTCTTCTTCATCTCGTGTAAAGGTTGAGAGTTTCAGAGTTTCTCCATTTCAAACGTGTGGACTAACGTCTCACGTTTTCTGGTCTTTCTGGTCTTGTAGAAATTCAACAATTTTACAACATTTGGCTCACGCTTCACGTCTGTTGGTCTGTAGAGTTTCAACCATTTTAAGCCGTGGGGCTTGCTGGTCTGGGTATTTACGACTGGTCATAAAACTGGCCCCCAGGAAAGGGGGTGTTCAAACCTCTGCCTGGCCGGTATCTTTGATCCTCAGCCCATGAGGGCAAGTCATGACATGACAATACTTATCAGACAGTGTGCTGGGATAGGCCTAATCCCAGAGAATGTAGCTGCAGACTTTACTTGACAGCATTACGCATAATGTGTGGTTTGATCATGAGGTTTATCGGTGCCTCAATGTGCCTCAGTTTGATCTCAGAGAACCCAGCAGCCTCCAGATCTTTCCATATTGCCCTGTTAACCTCTCATCCTACCACAAAGTAGTTCCATATCGGCTGGAGCACGTGCTGGAAGAAGTATATCCAAGAGGAGGGGTCTGACTCTACATGCTCCAGAAAGTACAGAGCACCACCCTGTTGGACATCAATAAAAGTTTCACCATTAGTAACAAAGTCTTGCAGTCCATACCGCTGCTTAGTAGAGAAACATTTACATCTGCCAGAACTGACTATTTAGTTGGAACTAAATCTAAGAAATTGATTCCAAACTTTTTGAAACCAGTGTTTTTTTTGTTTGATTAACTCTTCCAAACTAGCCACATACACAATATAAGTGCATTTCTGCTCAGTGATATAGTATCTCCGGCACAGGATTGCCCAGTGTCTCATGAAACTGGCCATGAAACGCCATAGGGCCATCACAATTGGCCCAGTGTCGTCCGGGTATCATGCCAACTCCATTGTTCATTGTCAAGCCAAACATTATTGGCATGACAATGAGTGACAAGGAGTTGGCATGATAGGACAAACAGACTGGCACTCAGGCTATGTTACCAATAGATAATCTGAGTAACACTGTTGCCATGATTCGTGGGAAAGTAGTTTTAATCATCAAGACTGCACAATCTACACCTGAAGCCCTAACATTAGTGGGACTTCAGTTATATAATCCTAAGGGAATAATGCCAGACAGATGTAGGCTTGTTTTCTACATTTATCTGATACATTCTATTTTATTATGCTTTTTATTATGTTAACAGCAAATGGACAATATTTTCAATTTGAGAATGGATGTTAGTCTAGCCTAGTGCTTCCATTCCAATGCATAAGCTCTCAAATGTATACCTTAAAGAGAATCAACTTACAGGCCTCAGAATGCGATGTGCCTCTTGCAATGTTCGCGGTATGTCGTTGACAGAATACAGCACCAGCGTGCAGATGACAACGTCCACCGAGTCATCCTTCACTGCCCTCATATCCTCTCCCGAAGCAATCACAAAGCATTCAAACCTTAGGTGATCATTGACAGCCAGGCTCTTTTGCAGATACTTCTCGAAGTGAGGATTGAGGTTGGTACAAATCCCTTCCGCAACCAATCTCCAAAATGCTATGTGGGCCACTACCTTTGGTGAACTCTGACAGATACTTTTGTAGTGTACAGTTGAAGTCGGAAGTTTACATACACTTAGGTTGGAGTCATTAAAACTTGTTTTTCAACCACTCCACACATTTCTTGTTAACAAACTAACCCTAGGAAGCTCCTTGCCACCTTCTCCTCCCTGCTGAATCCTCCTCCCCCTCCCCCCCTCCTCCCTCTCTGTGGATGACTTCGTCAAACATTTTGAAAAGAAGGTTGACGACATCCGATCCTCGTTTGTTAAGTCAAATGACACTGCTGGTCCTGCTCACACTGCCCTACCCTATGCTTTGACTTCTTTCTCCCCTCTCTCTCCAGATGAAATCTTGTGACTTGTGATGGCCGGCCGCCCAACCTGCCCGCTTGACCCTATCCCCTCCTCTCTTCTCCAGACCATCTCCGGTGACCTTCTCCCTTACCTCACCTCGCTCATCAACTCATCCTTGACCGCTGGCTATGTCCCTTCCGTCTTCAAGAGAGTGAGAGTTGCACCCTTTCTCAAAAAACCTACACTCGATCCCTCCGATGTCAACAACTACAGACCAGGATCCCTTCTTTCTTTTCTCTCCAAATCTCTTGAGCGTGCCATCTTTAGCCAACTCTCTTGCTATCTCTCTCAGAATGACCTTCTTGATCCAAACCAGTCAGGTTTCAAGACTGGTCATTCAACTGAGACTGCTCTTCTCTGTGTCACGGAGGCTCTCCGCACTGCTAAAGCTAACTCTCTCTCCTCTGCTCTTGTCCTTCTAGACCTGTCTGCTGCCTTTGATACTGTGAACCATCAGATCCTCCTCTCCACCCTCTCCGAGTTGGGCATCTCCGGCGCGGCTCACTCTTGGATTGCATCCTACCTGACCGGTCGCTCCTACCAAGTGGCGTGGCGAGAATCTGTCTCCGCACCACGTGCTCTCACCACTGGTGTCCCCCAGGGCTCAGTTCTAGGCCCTCTCCTATTCTCGCTATACACCAAGTCACTTGGCTTTGTCATATCCTCACATGGCCTCTCCTATCATTGCTACGCAGACGACACACAACTAATCTTCTCCTTTCCCCCTTCTGATAACCAGGTGGCGAATCGCGTCTCTGCATGTCTGGCAGACATATCAGTGTGGATGACGGATCACCACCTCAAGCTGAACCTCGGCAAGACGGAGCTGCTCTTCCTCCCGGGGAAGGACTGCCCGTTCCATGATCTCGCCATCACGGTTGACAACTCCTTTGTGTTCTCCTCCCAGAGTGCAAAGAGCGTTGGCGTGACCTCACGACGCCAGGACAGCGGAGTCACTCACCACCTTCCGGAGACACTTGAAACCCCACCTCTTTAAGGAATCCCTGGGATAGGATAAAGTAATCCTTCTACCCCCCCTTACCCCACCCCAAAGAAAGAAAAAAAAATATATATTGTAAAGTGGTTATCCCACTGGCTATAAGGTGAATGCACCAATTTGTAAGTCGCTCTGGATAAGAGCGTCTGCTAAATGACGTAAATGTCAATGTTTTGGCAAGTCGGTTAGGACATCTACTTTGTGCATGACACAAGTAATTTTTCCAACAATTGTTTACAGACAGATTTTTTCACTTATAATTCACTGTATCACAATTCCAGTGGGTCAGAAGTTTACATACACTAAGTTGACTGTGACTTCAAACACGCAATTCATTTTCTCCTTTCCCCCTTCTGATAACCAGGTGGTGAATCGCATCTCTGCATGTCTGGCAGACATATCTGTGTGGATGTCGGATTACCAAAGTCGGAAGTGTAGTTACTGTGATCAAGATGTGGTTGTCCCACTGGCTATCTTAAGTTGAATGCACCAATTTGTAAGTCGCTCTGGATAAGAGCGTCTGCTAAATTACTTAAATGTAAATGTAAAATTGGAGGTGTACCTGTGGATGTATTTCAAGGCCTACCTTCAAACTCAGTGCCTCTTTGCTTGACATCATGGGAAAATCTAAATAAATCAGCCAAGACCTCAGAAAAAAGATTTTAGACCTCCACAAGTCTGGTTCATCCATGGGAGCAATTTCCAAATGCCTGAAGGTACCACGTTCATCTGGAATTGTGAAAAACTGAGTTTAAATGTATTTGGCAAAGGTGTACGTAAACTTCCGACTTCAACTGTATGTGGACACCTGCTTGTCAAACATCTCATTCCAAAATCATGGGCATTAATATGGAGTTGGTCCCCCCTTCGCTGCTATAACAGCCTCCACTCTTCTGGGATGGCTTTCCACTAGATGTTGGAACATTGCTGCGGGGACTTGCTTCCATTCAGCCACAAGAGCATTAGTCAGGTCGGGCACTGATGTTGGGCGATTAGACCTGGCTCGCAGTCGGCGTTCCAATTACAGTTTTTCTCAATTGTTTACACACAAATACTGGTACTTGAGACACAATGACCACAACATGTAACTCATGCACCAACCCCCTGAACCAATTCTGCTAAACTACAAGCACAATTCCTGCTTTACACTGAAAGTGCAGTTTTACAACACACTTTTTTTCAAAACATTACACACAAATCTTTGCATTTGGCAAAATTTTCATGCAGAAAATCTCTTGTTTTCACAATGAACACACTGCCATTCAAATATGCACACTGACTCATCACATGGGCAAACACCCGTCACACAGTTTTACAATTAGCAATCAGAGCTTTAGCATAAAAGGGCAACAGGTGAGCTCTTCTGTTTTGGAGCAACGGATGCCAACATTGGAAACAGAGGCAGAGCCAGAGGAGTGAGAGTAAGAGGAGGAGGACGGGGAGGACAAGGACGAGGACGAGGAAGGCCAAGGACCGTAATCTCTGATGAGATCCGAGCCACTTTGGTTGATCATGTGGTCAACCATGGTCTAACAATGAGGGAGGCTGGGCAAAGAGTACAGCCAAATTTGAGCAGGTACACTGTAGCATCCATCATCCGGACATTCCGAAATGAGAATAGGTAAGAAATCTACTCTCACTAGAAAATTGCAGTACTGCATATCAATACAGTACTCAATGAGTACAGTAGTACAGTATTGCCTGTGGACTGTTCTGTAGGACTGTAAAAATAAAGTATGTTTCAAGTATTTGGGAAATGTATTTCTACTTTGTATTTACAGCATTTTACTATTTGTTTGGCAGAACTGAAAGATTACCAACACAAGGTGGTCGGGAACGTGTTCTGTCTCCTGAACAGGAAACTGAAATCATGAACATGGTCCTAGAAAATAACGCCATAACATTACGGCAAATACAAAGAAAAATTATAGAAAACAATGAGATATTTCAAAATATTGATAGGGTAAGCTTATCAACACTGGACAGTGTCTTGCGCAGAAATAATCTCAGGATGAAGCAGGTCTACAGGGTGCCATTTGAACGCAATTCAGAAAGAGTCAAAGAATTGCGATATAACTATTTGCATGTGAGTCCTATACAATCCCACAATTGATGCATACTCTCAACACTGTATAAATTATACATATTTCAGTATTGTAATCATAATGATTGTGCTTCACAATAGTGACCACTCCATGTCTATTTCTGATATTGTCATGTATGTTTCAGAGAGTCCTTGAGCTAGAGGTGGCTGCAGTGGAGCACCAGTTCATCTTACAGTTTTTCTCGATTGTTTACACACATTTTCTGAAAGCATGCCTCATATTGTCAGAACTCCACACACAAATCAAAAAACACACACACAATGGGCAAAACCCCTCAATTCTCCAGCAAAATGAAACTTTACATTCAAAACAATGTTATTTCTTATCAAAATGGTATTTTGTTTTCAAATGACACACACAAACCATCATATGAATAGACATTTATAAGAACCAGTTGAACACTGATGTGCTCAATGTAAAACACTATGATGAATGGAAACACTTCTTCTCCATTCATCATAATGACTTAGGCCTTTTTTGGTTCAGTGTTGGCATTACTACAGACAGTACATACATAAGTGTGTTGTAAAATATTTGAGAATATTGTTTTTATACTCAGAACACACAAATACACGGTAACAAATATATTTCATTTTTCCCACAAAAACAATGTACACAGTGTACATCCCATTCCCAACCAACACAAAGTTGCACATACAGTGGTCTACATACAAAACAGAAGAATTTACAGTTTTTTACGATTGTTTACACACTAAAATTAAAATTTCCACACAATTAGCAAAATTGTACTCCAATGAGCAAAACACCTCCACAGATTTGCACAACATTACACACAATGTCCGCCTCACCCTTTTTGCAAAACATTACACACAGTGATTTGTAAAACTCTACACACATTTTCACACCTTAGACACAGATAAGGATCGTGAGGTTACTTCCTTGTAATTACAAAGCACCGGATTGCCAATTACCACACTAATGAACGAATTGGATAAACACATCTACCAGGTGTGGAAGCACACATGTGCTAATTTGAAAACGCAGCACTCAGGTGTGCTATAAAAGGCAGCAGGTGAGTTCACCTGTCTTCAACAAAAATGGAAGGAGTTAGAAGAAGAAGAAGAGTGAGAATGAGAGGGGGGAGCTCAAAGAGGAGATGAAGGCGGTAGAGGAAGAGGAGAAGGAGGTAGAGGAAGAGGCATAGGTAGAGGAGAAGAAGGTAGAGGAAGAGAAGGAGGTAGAGGAAGACACCTAGGTAGAGGAAGAGGTAGAGAAGGACTTGAAGAGTTGATAGAACCTGAACAAAGAAGACGAGGACCAAATTTGACTCGAGAAATCCGTGCAACACTTATTGACCATGTTATCAACCATGGACTGACACTGATGGAAGCTGGACAAAGAGTTCAACCAAATCTCAGCAGAAATACTGTTGCGTCAGTAATTCGGACATTTCATCGAGATAAACAGGTAAGCTAACCACACAGTATACATTGAAACTGAAGCTTGTATAATCAATATTGTTTACTGTGACATTTGACAGTAGGCTGCATATATATATATATATATATATATATATATATATATTTTTATTTATTTATTTATTTTTATCTTATTTTGTTTTTACATAGGATTGAGGGTCGAGGACACCAAGGTGGAAGGGGCCCTATGTTTAGTCGTGCACAAGAGGCCGCCATTGTGAACATGGTTTTGGCCAATAATTGTATCAGGCTACGAGAAATCCAAGCCAATATCATCAATGATGACAATATTTTCAATAACATCCAACGAGTCTCTCTGTCAACATTAGGTCGAATCCTAAAGAAAAAATCAAATATACATGAAGCAACTGTATCGGGTACCATTTGACAGAAATTCAGAGAGAGTGAAACATCTGCGCAATGAGTATGTGGAGGTATGCATTGTTCATCTGACTATGGTGTGGTATCATGCACTGCTCATAATGTTCTGTCACAAAAAAAATACTGTGCTATAGATATTGAATAGCATCCTATTTTCTTTAATGTGTTTCAGAGAGTCTTGCAAATGGATGCTGCTGAAATTCAACATGAATTTATATATGTGGATGAGGCTGGATTTAACCTTGCAAAAACAAGAAGAAGAGGGAGAAATGTAATTGGGCACAGGGCAATCACCAATGTGCCAGGGCAGCGAGGGGGTAACATCACCCTTTGCGCTGCTATCACACAAAATGGGGTCCTCCACCACCATGCAAATCTGGGACCCTATAATGCAAATCTGATGCTTGCATTTCTTGACCGATTGCATGAGATTGTCACAGCATTACACCAAGTGGACCAGATGCGGTACATTGTCGTTTGGGACAATGTCTCATTTCATCGGGCTGCTCTAGTCCAGAACTGGTTCCATGATCACCCTGATTTTGAAGTTTTATACCTTCCCCCATACTCCCCCTTCCTGAATCCTATAGAATAATTTTTTTCAGCGTGGCGGTGGAAGGTATATGACCTGCGGCCTTATGACCGTTTGCCCCTCATTCAGGCCATGGAACAGGCATGTGATCTTATTGAAGCAGCTTCAGTGCAGGGGTGGATTCGTCACACAAGGCGATTCTTCCAACGGTGC
Organism: Coregonus clupeaformis; assembly: GCF_020615455.1. NCBI lineage: Eukaryota > Metazoa > Chordata > Actinopteri > Salmoniformes > Salmonidae > Coregonus > Coregonus clupeaformis. The sequence continues at coordinate 35,706,654 of NC_059203.1, read as the reverse complement.
CTTGCCAATGAAGACATAGCCTGTGATGTGGATGAAATGTTATGGCCTGATCCAGCCAGACGGAGAGACGGATAGTTACAGTATTCTTGTTGCTTTTACAGTAGTTTTCTTTCATTTCTGTTTACTTTTACTTTACTTTTCTTCAGAGTCAAAGTGTATGTACTGTAATTCATGCAGTAATTTTTATTTGTCTACGGATTTTATTTGTTTACAGTAATTGATATCATTGTTGGTTGATTACTGTAACTGATTATGGTAAGAAATACTGTAAGTAATGAAATAAATACTTGAAATATTCAGTCTGCAGCATCAAGTGTTGTGCAGTGCTTGGTAAGGTTATAGTAGGCCTACAGTATTTGTCTACATTCTCCTTATATCTCAAAACAAATCATGAATAATGTTGTGAGTTTCTCACTATTTTTTGTCACCTAAATTATCTCTCACATACAGTAAGAATGTCTGGCCAAAAATCTTTTTTTTATTTTTTTTTACAAATGTGTTTTTTATTTATCACAGCAGTGTGAAACTGGCTGCAATAGTGTATGATCATTGATGACTGTGTTGGTTAAATGAAAACAAATAGCATTTTCACAAATATGTGTATATGTTTTGACTGAAGTGTGTATGTTTTGACTGAAGTGTGTCATTTTGCAAACAATCTAGGAATTTTGCTAATTGATTGTGGTGTTTGGATAATTGTGATTATATTTTGACAAAAAGAACTCTGTTTTCAAAATCGCGTGTAAACAATTGACCTCATCCACATCACAAGCAATGTTTTCCCTGGCCAAGCAGCGGGGGAAATATCGCCTAGCATGGCGATTCCAGCCATGAAAAGAATCAGCCTCACAAAAAGACGAAAGAGGGGAAGGAATATCATCGGCCAGCGTGCCATTGTTCAAGTCCCTGGCCAGCGCGGAGGGAACATCACAATGTGCGCAGCGATTACCCACCACGGCGTCATCCATCACCATGCTACCCTTGGCCCCTACAACACCGCTCATCTGATCACATTCCTGGACACCCTACACAACACACTCATTCCACCAGATCAGGTAGATGGCCCAGAGCAGCTCAGGTACGTTGTCATTTGGGACAACGTAAGTTTCCACAGGGCTGCTCTGGTTCGTAACTGGTTCACTGCCCACCCACGCTTTTTAGTTGTTTATCTCCCTCCATATTCTCCATTCCTCAATCCTATTGAGGAATGTTTTTCTGCCTGGAGATGGAAAGTGTATGACTGAAATCCACAAACGCGTATACCTCTTCTCCAAGCTATGGAAGACGCATGTGGAGATATAGCAGCTGATTCTTTTCATGGCTGGAATCGCCATGCTAGGCGATATTTCCCCCGCTGCTTGGCCAGGGAAAACACTGCTTGTGATGTGGATGAGGTACTGTGGCCAGACCGCAACAGAAGAGAGGATGCAGCTTATTTTTTTTTTATTTTTTTTTACTGTAACTGTATACATGAAATTCTTCTGTTTTGTATGTAGACCACTGTATGTGCAACTTTGTGTTGATTGGGAATGGGATGTACACTGTGTACATTGTTTTTGTGGGAAAAATGAAATATATTTGTTACCGTGTATTTGTGTGTTCTGAGTATAAAAACAATATTCTCAAATATTTTACAACACACTTATGTACAGTGGGGAAAAAATGTATTTAGTCAGCCACCAATTGTGCAAGTTCTCCCACTTAAAAAGATGAGAGAGGCCTGTAATTTTCATCATAGGTACACGTCAACTATGACAGACAAAATGAGATTTTTTTTCTCCAGAAAATCACATTGTAGGATTTTTAATGAATTTATTTGCAAATGATGGTGGAAAATAAGTATTTGGTCAATAACAAAAGTTTCTCAATACTTTGTTATATACCCTTTTTTGGCAATGACACAGGTCAAACATTTTCTGTAAGTCTTCACAAGGTTTTCACACACTGTTGCTGGTATTTTGGCCCATTCCTCCATGCAGATCTCCTCTAGAGCAGTGATGTTTTGGGGCTGTCGCTGGGCAACACAGACTTTCAACTCCCTCCAAAGATTTTCTATGGGGTTGAGATCTGGAGACTGGCTAGGCCACTCCAGGACCTTGAAATGCTTCTTACAAAGCCACTCCTTCGTTGCCCGGGCGGTGTGTTTGGGATCATTGTCATGCTGAAAGACCCAGCCACGTTTCATCTTCAATGCCCTTGCTGATGGAAGGAGGTTTTCACTCAAAATCTCACGATACATGGCCCCATTCTTTCCTTTACACGGATCAGTCGTCCTGGTCCCTTTGCAGAAAAACAGCCCCAAAGCATGATGTTTCCACCCCCATGCTTCACAGTAGGTATGGTGTTCTTTGGATGCAACTCAGCATTCTTTGTCCTCCAAACACAACGAGTTGAGTTTTTACCAAAAAGTTCTCTTTTGGTTTCATCTGACCATATGACATTCTCCCAATCCTCTTCTGGATCATCCAAATGCACTCTAGCAAACTTCAGACGGGCCTGGACATGTACTGGCTTAAGCAGGGGGACACGTCTGGCGCTGCAGGATTTGAGTCCCTGGCGGCGTAGTGTGTTACTGATGGTAGGCTTTGTTACTTTGGTCCCAGCTCTCTGCAGGTCATTCACTAGGTCCCCCGTGTGGTTCTGGGATTTATGCTCACCGTTCTTGTGATCATTTTGACCCCACGGGGTGAGATCTTGCGTGGAGCCCCAGATCGAGGGAGATTATCAGTGGTCTTGTATGTCTTCCATTTCCTAATAATTGCTCCCACAGTTGATTTCTTCAAACCAAGCTGCTTACCTATTGCAGATTCAGTCTTCCCAGCCTGGTGCAGGTCTACAATTTTGTTTCTGGTGTCCTTTGACAGCTCTTTGGTCTTGGCCATAGTGGAGTTTGGAGTGTGACTGTTTGAGGTTGTGGACAGGTGTCTTTTATACTGATAACAAGTTCAAACACGTGCCATTAATACAGGTAACGAGTGGAGGACAGAGGAGCCTCTTAAAGAATAAGTTACAGGTCTGTGAGAGCCAGAAATCTTGCTTGTTTGTAGGTGACCAAATACTTATTTTCCACCATAATTTGCAAATAAATTCATAAAAAATCCTACAATGTGATTTTCTGGAATTTTTTTCTCAATTTGTCTGTCATAGTTGACGTGTACCTATGATGAAAATTACAGGCCTCTCTCATCTTTTTAAGTGGGAGAACTTGCACAATTGGTGGCTGACTAAATACTTTTTTTCCCCCACTGTATGTACCAAAGATATCTTAAATCAGTATTTTTGTATGTTTTTCTGCCATGTGTAATATGTGGTAGGCCATTTAGCCTATTGTATAACGGCACAATCATTATTTTAATTCACTTTTTTGGGGGGGCTTGGGCTCATATATAGGCCTATGCTTATCCATAAGCTCTAATATGCATATGGTTGTGAAAGCGCTGTCCATTTCGTTGTGTTAGGCTTTGAAACAACATCCACAACAACCATGTTTTCCATTCAGTTTCAACCTGTTGTTGAACTTCTTTCTTCAAATTGAACAATCACAGTGAGGTGAGTTTTCAAAGCACATAGGCCTTCTGTTTTGATGAAGTTGTCACACCCTGGCTCTGGGACTCTATATGTTGAGCCAGGGTGTGTTCATTCTATGTGTTCTGTTTCTATGTTGGGAGTTCTAGTTTGTTTATTTCTATGTTCGCCTGAGTGACTCCCAATCAGAGGCAACGAGTGTCAGCTTGGCTGGTTGTCTCTGATTGGGAGCCATATTTAAACTGTCGGTTTTCCCTTAGTGTTTGTGGGATCTTGTTCCAGTTGGTTGTGTTTAGACTTAGGACGTCACGGTATCGTTTGTTGTTTTGTTATTCGTGTGTGCACTTTAATTTAATAAAGTATGTTCGCTCAACACGCTGCGCCTTGGTCTACTCGATACGACGATCGTGACAGAAGTGTTTGATGTGATTGCATTTGCATTGATTTCAGAGTGGATAGAGGGACAATAGAGCCCTGAGTACCAGACCTGATGTAATTTAGGCACTGGCTAGCCCAGTTAGCTAACTAGCAACTTCACTAGCAGAAAGTCTGAGCTGAAATCAATTCTAGTCAGCTAGTTAGCATAAGATAACGTCTGCTAGCATAGCTAGCTAGCCCCTAGTTAGCTAGCTAGCAACCTCACTAGCAGAAAGTCTGAGTTGAAATAAATGCTAGCCCTAGTTATCATAAGTTAATGTCTTCTAGCATAGTGTAGTGTCTGAGGGTCAATGATTTTGCTGACATTTGCAAATGGTGTAATGGATGAACTCTAATCTGCTTTGTTGAAACATCTGGAAAGCATTACTACATAGGCTTCTTGGAATAGAGGACATTGGGAGATATGTGGAACCCGGGGATTGGTCTATTAAAATCACACCATATTATGTTACATAGGATATAAATACCATGTTTTGAACAAAGGACGGGGAGAGACAACATATTAACAGATTAGGCCGTTGTTCTCCAGATATCTGCAGATGTCTGTAAATTGACGCTGGAATACTTTGAAATAATAAAATCTTTATAATCAAAGTACAGCGTCAGCGGAATTCTTATCATCACAGCATAGATCAGCATCGTTGTCTCTGACACCACAATAGCTAGCTAACCCCCAGTTAACAGGGTTAGGTTTAGGGTTAGGGGTCAGAGCTAGAATAGGGGCCAGGGTTAGGATTAGGATAGGGGTTAGGGTCAGAATAGGGGTTAGGATTAGGGTTAGATTAGGGGCCAGTTCCCCACCGTTCCTAACATACTTTTCATTTTTTTATTTTCAGATGAGTTTACAAGAAAATATCTGATTGTGGGGGCTATGGTGAAGAGGCGCTTTGTTGTGCCCTGAATGCTATTGAAAATGGGCAGGGCATTAAGGCAGCTGCCCGTGCCTTTAATGTGCCACACCCAAAACTCTGAGGTGCCACAGAGACAAGCAGGTCAAAACCCCAGGCCACAGCCATTTGGCCAGTCTTCACTCGCTCTTTCGAATCTGACTGGTGAGTCATATCCCCCAAAAAGGGAAAGAGCCCTTTTCGGACTTACTGTACATCATGGGATGTCCGAAAACTTGCCTTTGACCTGGCGGAGAGGACGGGAATCCAAAACGCATTAAAGAAAGAAAGAAGGTTAGCAGGCATAGGTTTTATGAAGCGGCACCCAGGAATATCCATCCATATCCCACAAGCAACCAGTCTGGCGCGAGCTGTGTGTATGTGTGTGTTTAATAAATATTTAATCAGTTATATTCCAATGAATTTGTTCAAAAAATTGATAAATATTACAAACTATTGAAAACCGTTTGCTCTTGAATTTCATTTTAAAGACGGCTGGGATTTAAAGTCTTGCCATTATTCAAATGATAATGAGTTTAGTTTAACTACACATAATGGAGTGTAAGGAAAAGTTAAAAGAAGAAAGAGAATAAGTGCAGGGGGGTGGGGGGTTGGGGGGAATCTTACCCCAGTAGCTGGGCAAAATGACCCTTTCCTAAAAAAAAAATGTTTTTATTAATTAACAAAACAAATCTGTCAACTGTGGCCATTTATTTTCCTTTATAGTTTGTTTCTCCAAAATTAGCTTTTTTGTGTCAGCAAATAGACATTGATCTTGGGGGCGGGGGCGCTTACCCCATGTTACCCTACCATTGGGAAAGTGGCCTCCATTCGCTATTCTGGTGCATATGGATGAGGTCATTTTTGTCTTGCCCCTATTTTTCCATATTAGTAAAGACAAGATTCAATAGTCTGAGGGGTGAAAATACAGTATGATCACTTGATGAGAGAACAGCGTGTGCAGCCTGAGGCAAGGAACAGAGCTCAAGCTTTTTTTTGCAACTTTCTCAATCATCAATAGCCTATAATCACATCATGCAGCCCATATACACTATACAAAAGAATGTGGACACCCCTTCAAATTAGTGGATTCGGCTATTTCAGCCACACCGTTGCTGACAGGTGTATAAAATCGAGCACACCGCCATGCAATCTCCATAGACAAACATTGGCAGAAGAATGGCCTTACTGAAGAGCTCAGTGACTTTCAATGTGGCACGGTCATAGGATGCCACCTTTCCAACAAGTCAGTTCGTCAAATTTCTGCCCTGCTAGAGCTGCACCGATCAACTGTAAGTGCTGTTATTGGGAAGTGGAAACGTCTAGGAGCAGCCGCGAAGTGGTAGGCCAAACAAGCTCACAGAACAGGACTGTCGAGTGCTGAAGCGCGTAGTGCATAAAAATAATCTGTCCTCGGTTGCAATTCTCACTACTGAGTTCCAAACTGCCTCTGGAAGCAACTTCAGCACCTGTCAGGAGCTTCATGAAATTGGTTTCCATGGCTGAGCAGCCGCACACAAGCCTAAGATCACTATGTGCAATGCCAAGCATTGGCTGGAGTGGTGTAAAGATCGCCATCATTGGACTCTGGAGCAGTGGAAACGCGTTATCTGGAGTGATGAATCAAGCTTCCCCATCTGGCAGTCCGAAGGACGAATCTGGGTTTGGCGGATGCCAGGAGAATGCTACCTGCCCGAATGCATAGTGCCAACTGTAAAGTAATCTTATTTTTCACTGTGCTCATCACCTTCTGTCATGTGCAACCATTTACAGTTTTTTCCAACTGTTTACACACAAAATATTTTCATGTCACACGATTTTTGAAACCTCTCACTCAAAGTGCAAAACTACACACTAAATCTCCAAAACCATAAGCTATTTCTCAGCCTTTGACTCAGTTGTCAATTGCATAAAACACTTTTTTCAAAACACTACACACAATTCTCTACCTAAAACACAAAAATCTAACAGGAAGTGACTTGCTTTCCTTTTGCAAACACAACCAATCAAAATGCTACACTTATTCACCAGGTCAAACACACTCTCCTCACATGTGCAAACACTAATTGCTTAACTGATCACTAACCAATCACTGCTTTACTGTAGTATAGGACTGTTTTGAACAATGGATGCCAACAATGGACAGAGAGCAAGAGGAGTAGGAGGGAGAGGCAGGGGACAACAACGAGGACAAATTCAAAGACGAATAGTTGGAAGATGAGGAGTAGGAGGAAGAGGAAGAGGAAGAGGAAGAAGAGGACGAGGGCAAAGAAGAGAAGGAAGGAGAGCCATCTCTGATGAGATTAGGGCAACACTTGTTGATCATATGATCAACCACGGTTTGACCATGAGAGAGGCTGGACTGAGAGTCCAGCCCATCTTGAGTCGATTTACAGTGGCGTCCATAATTCGAACCTTCAGAAATGAGAACAGGTATGCAACTACCTAATGACTATTTTAGCATTACAGTAATGTACTGTAAAATACGTATGACTGCATAGTATTGCATAAACATTTGTAACTCTAAGCCATCCATTTACTGCACTGCATTGAATGAATGAGGTTGGTTATCATGCTGTACTACATTTTTGTGTACATTGTTTACAGTTCCTATGCTGAACACATACTGTGTTTGAATTCTGTACAGAGTGGAAAGGCAAAGACATCATGGAGGACGAGGACGCTTGTTTACAGATGTACAAGAGACTGCAATTATAAATATGGTTTTGGCCAACAATGCAATTAGGATTTGAGAGATAAGAGAGCATATCTTGAATAATGACACCATATTTAACAACATCAATGCTGTAAGCCTGTCGACCATACAACGCATCCTCCAATGGCACCAAGTGACGATGAAACAACTTTACAAGGTGCCATTTGAGAGAAACTCTGACAGAGTCAAGAATCTGCGAAAAACGGGGTCCTCCATCACGATGCCACACTGGGTCCGTACAACACCGGCCATATGCTCACTTTTCTGGATGCAATTTACACAATGCTTGTCCCTGATCCAGATCAGGAGCCTGCTAGATTTGTGGTTATATGGGACAATGTTAGTTTTCACCGGGCTGTTCTGGTCCAAAACTGGTTTGCCACCCATCCACAATTTGTAGTTTTGTACCTACCCCCATATTCACCTTTTCTAAATCCCATAGAGGAATTATTCTCAGCCTGGCGCTGGAAAGTGTATGATTGCCAACCCTATGCCCGCATGCCGCTTCTCCAGGCAATGGAGGACGATGTGGGGACATAGAGGTTGCCTCTGTCCAAGGTTGGATACACCATGCTAGGAGATACTTCCCTCGATGTTTGGCAAGAGAAAACGTATCTTGTGATGTGGACGCGATTGTGGCCAGACCCAGCCCGGAGAAGAGATGAAGCGTAGCTTAGCACTGGTGACTGTCCCCCTACCATTTCCTGGACTGCCCCCCGGGACCCCCACACACAATTGTGTTCTTTACTGTATTCTAAAGAATATACTTTTGGTTTACATATGTTTATGGTTTTGTTGTATGCTACTGTATACAACAGTAATGTTTGGCCTAATACATATTTTCTGTTTCTACATTGCATTGGTGTTTACAGTGTACTTGTTACCCCTCTCAGCAGATTACTTTCACTGTAGAACATTGTATTGAAATGTATATATAAGCCTATGAAAGACCTAAGAGCTTTAGATTTAGAACAACAGTGTTTACATGGTATATCCAAAAATTTACTATTATGAAAGTAGTGTTTGCCATTTGATGCAAATGCTTCATTCTGACATGTGTTTATGGCATTTTGAATGCAGTGTTACATTTTGAAGGAGATTTTGTGTGTGCAGTTTTGGGAATTGTGTGTAGAGTTTTGAAAAAAGGCGACATAGTTTTGAAAATGTGTGTAAGCAGTTAGAAAAAACTGTAATAGGCTACATCAGTGCAACAATGTTATCATCACTGGCCAGTGATGCACTCTCTCTCCGCAACTTTCCCCGACAGTTCATTTGGCCTAGGCCTATTTTATATTTAGCAAGAGCAAGCCTGCTTCTCTCCATGAAAAGCCTATTAGGCCAAGTATCAAAAATAAAAATAAATCTCCTATAGCTTTTGTAGCTTATAGCGTTTCCTGGGATTTCACAAGAAGAGGAATAGAGAAGAGGCTTGTGTCCGTAGCACGGGAATAGCTGGAAGAGAGAGGCTAGAGTTGTGTAGCTGAAGAAGCTAAATATTAGCTAGATATAATAATGGCGCCGGAGGGGATGGCTGCCATTTTACGGGCTCCTAACGAACTGTGCTATTTTGTTAGTTTTTATTTTGTACATAAAGTTGTTGCTACCGTCTCTTATGACTGAAAAGAGCTTCTTGACATCAGAACGGTGATTATTCACCTCGAACTGGACGATTTTTTCTTTAATGAGTCCGATGCGAAGGTTATACTGCTTTCAGGAGAACAGGCCCAAATCCCCGTCATTGCCGTGAAGAAAAGGCGAAGATACAGAGTGTCACGACTTCCGCCGAGGCTGCCTCCCCTCCTTGTTCGGGCAGGTTTCGGCGTTCGGCGTCACCGGTTTACTAGCTACTGCCGATCCATTTATCATCACTCCATTTGTCTTGTCTTTAATCACACACACCTGGTCCTTATTCCCTCATTAGTCATGGTATAAGTGTTCCCTCTGCTTCCTTGTCTGTGTGGGTGATTGTTTATTGTGGAGGTTAGTGAAGCTCGGTGGAGCTTGTGTATTTTGTATCGACAGGAGTATTTCCTGTGTGCCTTGTATTTTCCTGTTTTGTGGCCTGGAGTGTGTTTGACACATTTCTGCGTAAACCTGTATTTTGCGGATTAAAGCCTGTTATTCTGTGATTTACTCTCCTGCGCCTGACTCCTTCAACACCACCTCATCACAGAATCACCCACCCACTATGGAGTCAGTGGGAGAGACGGGCATGCCTGGAGTCGTGGAAAGGTTCCAGGAGCATTCAACTATGCTAGCCAGCTTGGGTGAAGCGATGGATCGGGTTCTTCTGGTCGTCCAATGCCTGGAGAGGAAAGAGCCCGATCCGTCGAGACCAGCTGGCCAACCGGATCCCGCCACCTACACCCCAGCACCCGGAGGGATCCAGGTATCCCGACCACGGGAGTTAGATGGGACAGCGGCGCTGTGCCAAGGATTCCTTCTCCAACTGGAACTCTACTTCTCCAGCATCCGGCTGGTCCCGTCGGAGCGGGAGAGGGTGTCCGCCCTCATCTCCTGCCTCTCGTGGAAAGCTCTGGAGTGGGCCAACGCGGTGTGGAACGAAGGAGGAGCCGCGTTGGAGAACTACGGGGAGCTCGCTCACCTCTTCCGGGCGGTCTTCGATCACCCGCCCGAGGGTCGAGAGGCGGGCGAGCGGCTGGTCCACCTGAGGCAGGGGACGAGGACTGCGCAGGACTTCGCATTGGAGTTTCGAACTCTGGCAGCTGGGTCCGTGTGGAACGAGTGGGCCCTGATCGACCATTTCCGGTGCCATCTGCGAGAGGACATCCGACGGGAGCTAGCCTGCCGTGACACCATGTTGTCCTTCTCGCAACTGGTGGACATGGCCATTCGTTTGGACAACCTGCTGGCAACCAGAGGACGTTCTGGAGGAGGTCTGCCCGTTTCCATCCCGGCCGACTCGGATCCAGAACCAATGGAGATGGGTGGAACCGCTAGCCGAGAGAGCGGAGGACGACAGTGCCAGTGCCACACTGGTGGCGCGAAGGGACATTTCACCACACGTTTTCGTCAATGCTCTTCTGGGTTTGGAGGTGGCAGGCAGGGCACTCTCGCATCACCCCAGGTATCGAACACCCACACTCGTTCAGAGCCCTCTGCTGCGCACTGTAAAATACACATCTCCTTTCCTGAGCACATGGTAGTTCCCCAGTGTAAGGCGCTAGTCGATTCAGGCGCAGCTGGGAACTTTATGGACAGGGCATTCGCACACCGTATAGGCATTTCATTGATTCCCCTATCCATTCCACGCCCCATCAGAGCACTTGATAGTCGACCATTAGGGTCCGGGTTGGTTAAGGAAGTTACTGCACCAGTCACCATGATTACCCAGGAGACTCATTGTGAGCAGGTTACTTTTCCATTATTGAGTCTCCTGCTTTCCCTGTGGTATTAGGTATCCCTTGGATAGTACTCCACAACGCCACCTTCTCATGGCCGCAGAGGGTTCTCACGGGGTGGTCGCGAGAGTGTCAGGATAGGTGTCTAGGTGTTTCTGTTGGTGCAACCACGGTGGAAAGTCCAGACAGTACCTCCACCGTGCGCATTCCCCCTGAATACCTCGATCTGGCGCAAGCGTTCTCTAAAATGCAGGCGACTAAATTACCACCTCATCGGGCGGGGGATTGCGCGATAAACCTCCGGGTAGACGCTGTACCTCCCAGGAGTCATATATACCCCCTGTCACAGGCTGAAACGGTGGCTATGGAAACATATGTCACAGAGTCCCTGCGCCAGGGGTATATACAGTGGGGGAAAAAAGTATTTAGTCAGCCACCAATTGTGCAAATTCTCCCACTTAAAAAGATGAGAGAGGCCTGTAATTTTCATCATAGGTACACGTCAACTATGACAGACAAATTGGGAGAAAAAAATTCCAGAAAATCACATTGTAGGATTTTTAATGAATTTATTTGCAAATTATGGTGGAAAATAAGTATTTGGTCACCTACAAACAAGCAAGATTTCTGGCTCTCACAGACCTGTAACTTCTTCTTTAAGAGGCTCCTTTGTCCTCCACTCGTTACCTGTATTAATGGCACCTGTTTGAACTTGTTATCAGTATAAAGACACCTGTCCACAACCTCAAACAGTCACACTCCAAACTCCACTATGGCCAAGACCAAAGAGCTGTCAAAGGACACCAGAAACAAAATTGTAGACCTGCACCAGGCTGGGAAGACTGAATCTGCAATAGGTAAGCAGCTTGGTTTGAAGAAATCAACTGTGGAGCAATTATTAGGAAATGGAAGACATACAAGACCACTGATAATCTCCTCGATCTGGGGCTCCACGCAAGATCTCACCCCGTGGAGTCAAAATGATCACAAGAACGGTGAGCAAAATCCCAGAACCACACGGGGGACCTAGTGAATGACCTGCAGAGAGCTGGAACCAAAGTAACAAAGCCTACCATCAGTAACACACTACGCCGCCAGGGACTCAAATCCTGCAGTGCCAGGCGTGTCCCCCTGCTTAAGCCAGTACATGTCCAGGCCCGTCTGAAGTTTGCTAGAGTGCATTTGGATGATCCAGAAGAGGATTGGGAGAATGTCATATGGTCAGATGAAACCAAAATATAACTTTTGGTAAAACTCAACTCGATCGTGTTTGGAGGACAAAGAATGCTGAGTTGCATCCAAAGAACACCATACCTACTGTGAAGCATGGGGGTGGAAACATCATGCTTTGGGGGCTGTTTTCTGCAAAGGGACCAGGACGACTGATCCGTGTAAAGGAAAGAATGAATGGGGCCATGTATCGTGAGATTTTGAGTGAAAATCTCCTTCCATCAGCAAGGGCATTGAAGATGAAACGTGGCTGGGTCTTTCAGCATGACAATGATCCCAAACACACCGCCCGGGCAACGAAGGAGTGGCTTCGGAAGAAGCATTTCAAGGTCCTGGAGTGGCCTAGCCAGTCTCCAGATCTCAACCCCATAGAAAATCTTTGGAGGGAGTTGAAAGTCCGTGTTGCCCAGCGACAGCCCCAAAACATCACTGCTCTAGAGGAGATCTGCATGGAGGAATGGGCCAAAATACCAGCAACAGTGTGTGAAAACCTGAAGACTTACAGAAAACGTTTGACCTGTGTCATTGCCAACAAAGGGTATATAACAAAGTATTGAGAAACTTTTGTTATTGACCAAATACTTATTTTCCACCATAATTTGCAAATAAATTCATTAAAAATCCTACAATGTGATTTTCTGGATTTATTTTTCTCATTTTGTCTGTCATAGTTGACGTGTACCTATGATGAAAATTACAGGCCTCTCTCATCTTTTTAAGTGGGAGAACTTGCACAATTGGTGGCTGACTAAATACTTTTTTTTCCCCACTGTATATACCCCTGGCGCAGGGAGTTTCTTCTTTGTGAAGAAGAAGGACGGAGGTCTGCGCCCGTGCATTGATTATCGACCACTGAACAGGGAGACGATAAGATTTAGTTATCCTCCCCCCTCATTCCTTCAGTGATTGAATCAATGCATGGGGCGCACTTCTTCACCTAATTAAATCTCAGGAGTGCGTACAACCTGGTGCTTATCCGAGAGGGAGATGAGTGGAAGACAGCATTCAGCACAACCACGGGGCATTATGAATACCTGGTGATGCCCTATGGTTTGATGAATGCTCCCTCAGTTTTCCAGTCCTTTGTGAACGAGGTGTTTCGGGACATGCTTGGTCGCGGTGTAGTGGTCTACATCGATGACATCCTGGTGTATTCCGCTACGCGCGCCGAGCATGTGTCCATGGTTCACAAGGTGCTGGCCCGACTGTTGGAATATGACCTTTGTTCTAAGGCAGAGAAGTGTATGTTTTTCCAGCAGTCCATCTCCTTCCTTGGATACCGCATTTCCACCTCAGGTGTGGAGATGGAGGGAGATTGCATTTCAGCCGTACGTAATTGGCCGACTCCAACCACGGTTAAGGAGGTGCAGCGCTTCCTTGGCTTTGCCAACTACTATCTGAGGTTTATCCGGGGATTTGGCAAGGTCGCAGCTCCCATTACCTCCCTGTTGAAGGGTGGGTCGTCCTGGCTCCGCTGGTCTGCTGAGGCTGACCTGGCCTTCAGCAAACTGCGGGATCTGTTCACCTCAGCCCCAGTACTGGCCCACCCCGATTCATCACTACCGTTGGAGGTGGATGCGTCCGAGGTTGGGATAGAAGCTGTCCTGTCTCAATGCTCGGGTACGCCACCCAAGCTCCGCCCCTGTGCGTTCTTCTCGAAGAAGCTCAGCCCGGCGGAGGAGAACTACAGCGTTGGTGATCGGGAGCTGTTGGCTGTTGTCCGAGCCTTGACCGTGTGGAGGCATTGGCTCGAGGGGGCAAAACACCCTTTCCTCGTCTGGACAGACCACCATAACCTGGAGTACATCCGGGCAGCGAGGAGGCTGAATCCTCGCCAGGCCAGGTGGGCCCTATTTTTCACCCGGTTTGATTTCACTCTATCATACATCCCGGGTACGAAGAACGTGAAGGCAGACGCACTGTCCCGGCTGTATGACACAGAGGAGAGGCCTAGCGACAACACCCCCATACTGCCGGCCTCCTGCATTGTGTCGCCGGTAGTATGGGCGATGGACCCGGATATAGAGCAGGCATTACGCACGGATCCCTCTCCACCTCAGTTTCCAGATGGGCTACAATACGTGCCTGTTCTTATCCGTGATCGTCTGATCTACTGGGCACACACGTCACCCTCCTCTGGTTACCCAGGTATCGGCCGTACAGTGCGCTGCCTGACCGGAAAATACTGGAGGCCTACCTTGGCTAAGGACGTGAGGGTGTATGTCTCCTCCTGCTCAGTGTGCGCCCAGAGTAAGGCACCTAGGCACCTCCCTGCTGGTAAGTTGCAACCTTTACCAGTTCCACAACGACCATGGTCTCACCTAAGTGTTGATTTTCTAACTGATCTTCCCCTCTCCCAAGGTAACACCACCATCCTGGTCGTTGTGGAACGCTTTTCTAAAGCCTGCCGCCTCCTTTCTCTGCCCGGTCTCCCCACGGCTCTGCAAACTGCGGAGGCCCTGTTTACACGTGTCTTCCGGCACTATGAGGTACCAGAGGATATAGTGTCTGACCGAGGTTCCCAGTTCATGTCCAAGGTCTGGAAGTCGTTCATGGAACGTCTGGGGGTCTCGATCAGACTGACCTCTGGTTTCCACCCCGAGAGTAATGGGCAGGTGGAACGGGTAAATCAGGACGTGGGTAGGTTCCTGCGGTCCTACTGCCAGGACCGGCCGGGGGAGTGGTCGGTGTTCTTGCCATGGGCAGAATATGCCCAGAACTCTCTCCGCCACTGCTACACTAACCTAACGCCTTTCCAGTGTGTTCTAGGTTACCAACCGGTTCTGGCACCAGAGCCAGACCGAGGCTCCTGCGGTGGATGACTGGTTTCGGCGCGCGGAGGAGATGTGGGATGCTGCCCACATTCACCTCCAACGCGCCGTGCGTCGTCAGAAGGCCAACGCTGACCGCCACCGCAGTGAGGCCCCTGTCTGGGTCTCCCGGTGAGGGATATCCTCAATCCCTCCATGTTCCGGGATTTCCACCGTCGCCATCCGGCTCGCCCTGCTCCGCATCCTCCTGGCCGTCCCCGAGGCCGGGGTCGGCGCGCTGCTGGATCTGCACGTCAAGGGGGGGTACTGTCACGGCTTCTGCCGAGGCTGCCTCCCCTCCTTGTTCGGGCAGGTTTCGGCATTCGGTGTCACCGGCTTACTAGCTACTGCCGATCCATTTATCATCACTCCATTTGTCTTGTCTTCAATCACACACACCTGGTCCTTATTCCCTCATTAGTCATGGTATAAATGTTCCCTCTGCTTCCTTGTATGTGTGGGTGATTGTTTATTGTGGAGGTTAGTGAAGCTCGGTGGAGCTCGTGCATTTTGGATCGGCGGGGTATTTCCCGTGTGCCTTGTATTTTCCAGTGCGCCTGTTTTGTGCCCTGGAGTGTGTTTGACGCATTTCTGCGTAAACCTGTATTTTGCGGATTAAAGCCTGTTATTCTTTGATTTACCCTCCTGCGCCTGACTCCTTCAACACCACCTCATCACACAGAGGGAGAAGGTCAGGGTGCCTTGTTAGGATTCGTAGGCGAGTGAGTAAATCGCCATTACCATCGGTTCTATTGGCCAACGTGCAATCACTGGAAAACAAACTTGATGATCTACGATCAAGACTATCCTACCAACGGGACACTAAAAACTGTAATATCTTATTTTTCACCGAGTCGTGGCTGAATGACGACATGGATAATATAGAGCTGGCTGGGTTTTCTGTGGATCGGCAGGACAGAGTAGCTACGTCTGGTAAGACGAGTGGCGGGGGTGTGTGTCTATTTGTCAATAACTGCTGGTGCGAGATGTCTAATATTAAAGAAGTCTTGAGGTATTGCTCGCTTGAGGTAGAATACTGTAGACCACACTATCTACCAAGAGAGTTCTCATCAATATTATTCGTAGCCGTCTATTTACCACCACAAACCGATGTTGGCACTAAGACCGCACTCAACGAGCTGTATAAGGCCATAAGCAAACAAGAAAATGCTCATCCAGAAGCGGCGCTCCTAGTGGCCGGGGAATTTAATGCAGACAAACTTAAATCCGTTTTACCTTATTTCTACCAGCATGTCACATGTGCAACCAGAGGAAAAAAGACTCTAGACAACCTTTACTCCACACACAGAGATGCATACAAAGCTCTCCCTCGCCCGCCATTTGGCAAATCTGACCATGAATCTATCCTCCTGATTCCTGCTTACGAGCAAAAACTAAAGCAGGAAGTACCAGTGACTCGTTCAATACGGAAGTGGTCAGATGATGCGGATGCTACGCTACAGGACTGTTTTGCTAGCACAGACTGGAATATATTCTGTGATTCATCCAATGGCATTGAGGAGTATACCACCTCAGTCACCGGCTTCATCAATAAGTGCATTGACGACGTCGTCCCCACAGTGACCGTACATACATATCCCAACCAGATGCCATGGATTACAGGCAACATCCGCACCGAGCTAAAGGCTAGAGCTGCCGCTTTCAAGGAGCGGGACACTAATCCGGAAGCTTATAAGAAATCCCGCTATGCCCTCAGACGAACCATCAAACAGGCAAAGCGTCAATACAGGACTAAGATTGAATCCTACTACACCGGCTCTGACGCTCGTCGGATGTGGCAGGGCTTGCAAACTATTACGGACTACAAAGGGAAACCCAGCCGGGAGCTGCCCAGTGAAGCAAGCCTACCAGATGAGCTAAATGCCTTTTATGCTCGCTTCGAGGCAAGCAACACTGAAGCATGCATGAGAGCACAAGTTGTTCACAAGGCCACGGGGCCAGACGGATTACCAGGGCATGTACTCAGAGCATGCGCGGACCAACTGGCAAGTGTCTTCACTGACATTTTCAACCTCTACCTGACTGAGTCTGTGATACCCACGTTTCAAGCAGACCAACATAGTCCCTGTGCCCAAGAATGCAAAGGTAACCTGCCTAAATGACTACCGCCCCGTAGCACTCACGTCGGTAGCTATGAAGTGCTTTGAAAGTCATGGCTCACATCAACACCCTCATCCCGGAAACCCTAGACCCACTCCAATTCGCATACCACCCCAACAGATCCACAGATTATGCAATCTCAATCGCACTCCCCACTGCCCTTTCCCACCTGGACAAAAGGAACACCTATGTGAGAATGCTGTTAGTTGACTACAGCGCAGTGTTCAACACCATAGTGCCCACAAAGCTCATCACTAAGCTAAGGACCCTGGGACTAAATACCTCCCTCTGCAACTGGATCCTGGACTTCCTGACGGGCCACCCCCAGGTGGTAAGGGTAGGCAACAACACATCTGCCACTCTGATCCTCAACACCGGGGCCCCTCAGTGATGCGTGCTTAGTCCCCTGTTGTACTCCCTGTTCACCCACGACTGCGTGGCCAAGCACGACTCCAACACCATCATTAAGTTTGCTGACGACACAACAGTGGTAGGCCTGATCACCGACAACAATGAAACAGCCTATAAGGAGGAGGTCAGAGACCTGTCAGTGTGGTGCCAGGACAACAACCTCTCCCTCAATGTGAGCAAATCAAAGGAGATGATAGTGGACTACAGGAAAAGGAGGGCTGAACAGGCCCCCATTAACATCGACAGGGCTGTAGTGGACCGTGTTGAGAGTTTCAAGTTCCTTGGTGTCCACATCACCAACAAACTATCATGGTCCAAACACACCAAGACAGTCGTGAAGAGGGCATGACACCTTTTCCCCCTCAGGAGACTGAAAGGATTTGGCATGGGTCCCCAGATCCTCAAAAAGTTCTACGGCTGCACCATCAAGAGCATCCTGACCGGTTGCATCACCGCCTGGTATGGCAACTGCTCGGCATCCGACCGTAAGGTGCTACAGAGGGCAGTGCGTACGGCCCAGTACATCACTGGGGCCAAGCTTCCTGCCATCCAGGACCTATATACTAGGCGGTGTCAGAGGAAGGCCCAGAAAATTGTCAAAGACTCCAGTCACCCAAGTCATAGTTTGTTCTCTCTGCTACCGCACGGCAAGTGGTATCAGAGCGCCAAGTCTAGGTCCAAAAGGCCCCTTAACAGCTTCTACCCCCAAGCTATAAGACTGCTGAAAAATTAATCAAATGGCCACCCGGACTATTTACATTGACCCCTCTCTTTGTTTTTACACTTCTGCTACTTGCTGTTTATTATCTATGCATAGTCACTTTACCTCTACCTACATGCACAAATGACCTCGACTAACCTGTACACCCGCACATTGACTCCGTACTGGTACACCCTGTATATAGCCTGGTTATTGTTATTCATTTTTTTGTGTTACTTTTTATTTTATTTGTTACTTTATTTAATTTAATTATATTTCTTGAACTGCATTGATGGTTAAGGGCTTGTAAATAAGCATTTCACGGTAAGGTATACACCTGTTGTATTCGGCACATGTGACAAATACAATTTGATTTGATTTTATATTAGGCCACTCATTAGCTAAATATTAGGGTATAAATATTTACCTGTCAAAGTGCAAGAAAAAAAAATGAAATGGCAGATCTGTGTGTTCCTGCAGGCTGCACTCTGCAGAAGTCGGGCACTGTAAACTCCAGTGATGTAGGCAAAAAACGTGTTTGTTGTTGTTGTATTTTATTAGGATCCCCCTTAGCTGTGGCAATTGCAGCAGCTACTCTTCCTGGGGTCCACACAAAACATGACATAATACAGAACATGAATAGACAAGAACAGCTTAAAGACAGAACTACATGCATTTAAATCTTCACACAGCTGGTGGGTAAGTCTGTGTGTAAGTTGAGTATGCAAACAATTGCATTTTCAACACATTAATGCTTCTTCTAAAAACAAAAAGTGATGCAGTCAGTCTCTCCTTAACTTTCAGCCAAGAGAGACTGGCATGCATAGTAGGCTATTGATATTAGCCCTCTGATTACAGTAAAGAGCAAGACAATACCCACTTAAACGCCCTGTTTTGAATGCTTCATGCCGAAATAACTGCATAAAATCGAATCAAATTTTTGTTATCACATGCGCCGAAAAAAACTGGTGTAGACTTTACCATGAAATGCTTGCTTATGAGCCCTTCCCAACAATGCATAATAATACAAATAAATGAGTAACACAAGAGGAATAAAAGAAAATACACAAGAATGGAGCTGTATACAGGGATAACCATACAGCCTTGGCCTGATTATGCAACCATTTGGATCAGATATGGGTTTATTGTCGACAGTTCACAAGGTCCAGAAAGGTACATTAGCAGGCTACTCATATTGTGTATTTTGATCACACCATCTCTCTCTCTCCCGGGCTGGAACTCGACCATTGACTGTCGCTATTGCCAGTTGCATTGCATGAACCAATGGTTGCATGCCACATCATCGACTGTGCAGTCGGGCATCAGATTGCTATGTCATATCTGTGCAGTCGGGATCAGATTGCTATGTCATATCATGTGTTTAGCTTACATTATATGTTAAATACCTATCCAGGAGTTGTTAGATAAGGCATGCATCTACTCTCCAATGTAGTCAGGCAGGAACTCGACCAATAGCCATTGAAGGGATGAAAGCTTGGTCGAGTTCCTGCCCGAGTACTTTGCAGATGTTGCATTGCATCAATCAATGGTTGCGTGCCATGTCATCGACTGTGCAGTAAAGCATCAGATTGCTATAGCATATGATGTGGTTACTGATATGTTAAATACCTATCCAGACGTTGTAAGATCTGGCATGTGTCTGCAATGTAGTCAGGCAGGAACTCGACCCTTGACTTGCCAGCCATCGCCATGTGGGTGTTTTTATTTTGAGCAGGAAGCCCACAGCATGCTAAGTAGGGAATTTATCAACAGCCAATCCAGCACAGTCTGGAAGCTATAGCAAGCCTTGATTGGTCAATGTACTGCCATATTGCCAATAATTTGCATAGAGTTCAGCTTTCTCGAATTGTTTGCTATGCTCTGTTCGCCACGCTGTTCACCGAGCTCAACCGAGCTCAACCTTGCTTATTTCGTTGCGAGCCGCTTTCCTTCCATTGAAAATTATGGGTTATGTCATCTTGTCGGCATCTAGTGGATATTTTTCGAGTGTGAGGTGCGCGGTAGCTGCCCATGGTGCTGAATTGTTGTTTCCTGTAATACTGTTTACTGGCACAATTTGGGTTTAGATATGACATCTTCTGCTTTACCTGCCCTTCCAATTAGTTAGCATACAACAGCACCTCACTCTCAATGTTCCATTAAATAACATTTGCTCTGTTGATAACAGAAGGGCTAGTTATTATAGACTAAGGAAAGTTGGGCAGTTGCCACCATTTCAGCCATATTATGACAGTATAGGCAACTGGTTATGAAACTGGACACTGTTCACCAAAGGTAGGCTAATAAATGATATTATTGTATGTTTCTCAGCATAAACCCATGGTAACTTCTTTACCTTGAGTTTAAGGACATAGTTGGTGGTGCCATTCCCTATCTCCCCAATATATTATTGTGGAACGATGACTCTTCACTGAGTCTCACAGTACCCCAGGAACGAGTATGGTTGTCTGGACTGACTGCGGAAAAAATAATGTTACTGACCAGATAGAAGCCTCCACATAAGCTCAGCATAACTCAATGTCTACAAAACTTACTTGACGTTCTTTCACTAGAGCTCTCCATAGTTAGTGTGAACAGCGCCAAGGAAACAACGTTAGATGCATTCAATAGAGCAGTCGAAAAAAGAACATAAGCTTATTATGAGTTAATGTAATGTAATCATGTTTGAATTTATCAATTGTATTTTGAATATCTGTAGGCCTATAGAATATCGATATATGCAGGCTGATTCTATTCATGGGTTGCCTTGGTCCCACAAACAATTTTACAAACACAAGCTGAGTTTCCCATGATGGGGAGGAGGAGAAGTGGGGAGGGAGGAGGGAATAGGAATGGGTCACACCTACTGAGAAGGGGGGAGGGAGAGGGGAGATGGGACAGACAGGACAAATAATGCTTATTTGATTTATTCTACTGTTTTTAGTTTTTTTTTAATGTACTTTTTGAATAGTATTGCCTGTCTGTGATCTGAACCTCTCACAAAAAAATAAAATAATAATAATAATAAAAAGTTGGTCACAAAAAAACAGTTTTGTCATCCACTAAAACAAACCCAGAAATCAACCATTTTAACTTTTGGATAACAAATTATATGATAGTCTTCTTAACTATTAGTTCAATAACTTTGTTCCATTTTGTGCAATCATGTTGCTTGCGATACTGCAGTCACTGGGCTGTTTTCAAACCAAAGGCATTTACCGACACTCCCTAACAATTTGCTGAGAGTCATCAATTATGCAGGGTACCCGCACACACTGGGAAGGGAGATAGCAGCAACAATATGGCGACAGCCGCAGTTTCTCCCGAATCTTTTGGACATCTGCAGTTCAGTGCCGGCTGTCTGGATTTCTGTTAATACGGGAAAAGTAAGTAGATATTATGTTGTCTTGTCCGGCTGGGTTTTGGCGGAGGATGGATCATGCTACTTCCCTGACTACAACCTGCACCCCCAATGCCGCAGAGCGGTCCCCCTCTCAGCATCCTTTATCCTGGCTATTGTGGATAGCGCTCCTTGCCAAAGCTTGTGCAAATATGCATGGAAAACCTCAATTACATGTAGGGATGACTGTCTTTAGCTGAAAAAGATGAGTTTATACTGCGGAAAGTGGTGGAGAGTGTTAAGCAGGTACATCGGGGTGTTGGCCTGCCTCTGAACGGAATGACATTTCAATGTGTCAAAATGTGAAACATACGCATACGGTGGGATGGGGAAGTGGGAGCACGTCAAACTTCAGTGCGTGTTAGCGCTGACATCGACATACATGCAGCCATACAACGTAGCGGTATGCGCTTTGAGTCAATTTCTATTCTCGATACCCTAATCCTTTGTAAGACCATTTAACTATAATTGTGATAGTGTTACCTCATGCACCCCACCTCCACTCCATCACCCCTCCCCTTGCAATAGCCAACTCATTTTGAGGCTATATTGCTTGAGATAGGTATGCCTCAGGTTTGGCATGGTTTGGCAGTTGAAAGGGGACCGCGGCACCCCCTCCTCACCTCTTTACAGCCCCCATCCCCAAATAGAGGTGGATAGAAATGTCCAAGATGGTGTTATAACCCTTACATGTTAATGTTGGGAGCCTTATCGCTTACCTAGGCAGCCTTCTCGGGTGTGGTGCTATTACAATACGGTCGTCAATGGTATCTGGGGAGCTTACCAAAAACCATTATCAAAACAATTTATACCATTTACTTCGGATAGTGGGGCTGAGATTGTTTTGGAGCAACACAGTTAAATTAATGACATAGCCTAGAATTTCTACGTCACTGCATGTTTTCAAATAGACTTGTGCCTCTGTCATAGAAGCATCCTCAATACTGCAGTATTTTAGTAAAGGCTTTGGCCCGCACGCCGGGGACAAGGCACGCGGGTGTGTAAACAGTGCATGGACTACAATACAAAGCCATACTGATAGACCATACAGTGGAAAAGTTATTACCAGTTTATAACATATAGGCCAAGAAGTTGCGCATTTTACTTTGTTTAACGGTTTTACATGTCCTATGGGGTTTAACAAGTAATAACCTGTAATGACAACTTTTTTGGGAGGAAATCGACTTATAAATTAATCGATTATTGTCCTGACATGGGCAACATGAGCAGTTTTCTGAATGACCTCCATTTTGGCTGGGGTTTAACGATGCTACCCTGTTCATTCATAGACTTGTGCCACAACACTGAAAGCGCAAGAGCCAGATTATATCCAAGTCAATGGGATTGTCATGAAGTCTAGACTAATTGACTATATTGTGTTTATATTTGTGTATATAACTTATTCCAGTCCATATTGCTCTCATTCAGTAGCCTATCCAGTCAATGCTAAATATGGCAATTTGCAGTTATTGAATTATGTGTGCCACTGGCATGTAGGCCCTCATGTGTAGACGCACAGGTTAAGGTGTGCTGCTGCTACCCTCGGCTGGTTCCGTGCGGACTCCTCTATCCAGTTGCGTTTCTCTCCTCAATAGATCTCCACTCTGCCCCTCCTCTTCAGGTCTGTCTAAGACTCTCCACGATGTCGGATGCTCTCAGTTTCGTCGTTCTTATAGCCCCCCTCTCAATCATGGAGTGAAACAGTTGCGATAAATAGTTCAGTTACAGGCCTAGGCTACTCCGCTGGTTGGGCGTTTGGATGTCTCTTTTCTTGGCATAGAGGACACACGCATAGAGGACTCGAGCTTGCGCTTCCTTTGAGGCTGCATCAGTGGTGCTGAAACGGACAGCGATAGGCAGCGCGATCTAAGGAGACGTCCATTCAACATCTAGTTTTGATTTACATTTGGTTGAGTTGTCAACTAACGTGTATTCAACGTGAAAAAAAAGTCACCATGTCATTGGATCTAGATTCAAAGTTGGGTGAAAAAAAAGACGAAATGTCCTTACTTTGATGACTTTTTGCAAATCCAATCATTTTCCCACGTTGATTCAACATCATCAGATTGATTTTTTTTTTGGTTGAAATGACGTGGAAACAACGTTGATTCAACCAGTTTTTGCCCAGTGGGGCGGCTTCCAGAAGCTACTGGAGTTTTCTACCATCTCAGGTTCGGTTTCATGCTATTAACAATCCTTCTCACAATGGACTAATCACTCGTCTGTCTGTAACAAAATCTAAACGGATGTTACAATTATGCTATTGTTAAATACGCATGCTAATTGGGTTCGAATGTCCGGGATGGAATTAGGAACAGCATGCACTCTCAGCGATTGAATGGACACGTGAGTAGCCTTCATTTTTTGAATGAAATGTTTTGCATCACAAGGTCCCATCCTTCTTGGAATGTGGTTGGCTATTAAATTGACTTAGTTTACCTGCAGCCCCAATGAAGACAATGAATAGTCTTGATTAACTTGACACATTCGCTATAGGAAAGCCGGTTGGACAGCTCCTCTATGCCACCATTAGTAAATTAGGTCCCCATATGTCCTGTGTTGCATCAATGTTTTTTAATCACCTTGAACATAGATAAATTGATGTAGCATTTGTGGAAGGAGACTTGGAGGTTGCACCAGGGTCGGGTTACTTAAAACGACTACTTAATTTCCTGGTGGTACAATCTCTGGTGTCAGCGGTTTATAGGGTATGGGGGGCTTTTAAGGTTTCTTTGCCCTTCGTTCATTCGTAGCCACATTAATTAGTCATGAAATGTAGCCTAACCTCTGTAACGTGCACTGCAATGTTCATGACGATGATGATTAAAAATGTATCTATATCAGGTCAGATAATAGCCTACATGTTTATACAAAAAAATAACATCATACCCTTGCCAATATATTAGAAAAAAACTAAACTGAAATTGAGATTTCCACTTCAAAGTCCCAAAAATATCATGGACTAAATTATTCAGAAATCAGAAGAATTAAATGTATTTGGTTGGAGGCAGGTGATTCTCATTTACTGTGTAATTTTTCTCACCTGTGAGTAAGTTGCAGGTGCCTACAGGGTAAAAATAGCCATTCAACCAGTTTTAACAAGAGAAAACAGAATATTCTGCTCCATTGCTCTCCATTGTAAAGTGCAAGGGTGAAAATATATTAGAGCGCAACTGTAATTGACACTAACACATTACAAGTCAAAAATACTGAAAAATGAAGATCCATCATGACCAGGTTATAGCAATGACCTGTGGTGTTTTGAGAATCTACTGAAGTCATATACGTTTGTTATCCATCATACCACCTGAACTCCAGCCTTCTAGAGAAACATTACAATGGAACAGAAGTGGAAGAAAGTTCAGAAGGGACCATATTTGGATTAAGATGCCATGGTACCTATGTTTTCCGAGTTAGAATGTGGGTACAAAGGGAATATTGTATTAAGCTATGTTATATAAGGTATTTCAGAGAGAGAGAGTGAGAGAGAGAGAGAGAGAGAGAGAGAGGGAGGAAGTATCCTACAGATGGAACATTAGTCAGGTATTCCAAAGAAAGACACTTAACAGAGCTCCCTCCCTCCAGAAGCAGTACAGGTCACCTGGGACAAGGGAAGAGCCCATGCAGCAGACAGACAGGCACAGGGAAACAGAGGGCTGGAGGTGGCCATTCATTCTTCTCCCTGTAGGGTCACCAAGGTAATCAACAGGCCAGACAGACAGCATCAGAGCCAACATGAATGAATGTGAAAACCTCAATGGCAGCCCTGATTTATGTGGCCTTTATCTGTATACATTTTGAGAAAGCAAGAGAGAGAGAGAAGGAGAGAGAGAGAGGGAAATAATCAGAGAGAGGGAGAGTGAGAGAGTGTCTGGCTCAGGTTCCTAATGGTTGTACATCCTCTAGTCAGGATGCCTGGCTTTGACGGCTTCCTCTCTGACAGAGATAGAAAATGTCACCCTGTCTCAGGCTTAGGGAGAGCGACAGACAGACAGATAGACAGACACAGACAGAGATGACACAACCGAGCAATGAGTCTTGTTAATAAGCGCCATGATGAAATATAAAACTATCAGATGTTTAATTCGTCTCTTTGTTAGTCTTACCATCTAATTTTAACTAAAAGAGGAGGCCCCGTGTAGCTCAGTTGGTAGAGCATGGTGCTTGCAACGCCAGGGTTGTGGGTTCGTTTCCCACGGGGGGCCAGTATGAAAAATGTATGCACTCACTAACTGTTAGTTGCTCTGGATAAGAGCGTCTGCTAAATGACTAAAATGTAAATGTAAAATGAGACCTTCATGAGATGTTAGCTATAGCCTTCTGAGTGTTGTTCTATTTGATTCTACCCAAGGTGATCATTATCAACAAGATCATTATTACTTTTTCAATTTTGTAATTTGATAGTAGGACAGGCTGTTTACCCAGATGCTGAACTGTGGTATACTTCCTAAATCATGACCAAAGTTCTTAGTGAAAATGGATGTTCTCAACTTGAGTTTCATTAGAGATATGGATTTGTCAGCATTTATACCTTTTATCTTGTCTCTTTTTCTCCTCCTCCTCTCTCTCTCTCTCTCGCTCTCTTTCTCGCTCTCTTTCCCTATCTCTCTCGCTCTCCCACTCTCTCTCTCCCTCTCTCAGAGCCGGATGTCCTGGATGAAACGTAAATAAAGCGGAAATAGCTGTAGGATGAAAACATGGCTGCGCCCGGTCTCGCACCCCCAGGACCTGACAGCTTCAAGCTGTTCACCCCCGAGTCGCTCCGTACTATCGAGGAGCGCCAATTCCAGGAGAAGATCAAGAAAAAGCCCAAGCCCAAGTCTGACAGCAGTCACCGTGAAGAAGAAGAGGAAGAACCCATGCCCAATGGTGATCTGGAGGCGGGGAAGTCCCTCCCTTTCATCTACGGGGACATCCCTAATGGACTGGTGGCGGTACCACTGGAGGACTTGGACCCCTATTATATAAATGAGAAAGTGAGTTCCTACACCACTCAATCCCACACAGGGCTCGGCATGACAAAGGGATCAAACTAACTCCCCTGCAGTGTGGAGAAGTTAGGGGTTGGAGAGTTGTGGGGTAGGATGGGATGGGTCAGAGGTTTGAAATTAGTACTGGTATGATATCTGTTTAAAATAACTTCAGGAAGGAACAAATGGATTGTACTATACTCAAGTCTTTATAGCTTGCCTTTTAAATGTATACTGCTTATGACTGTGTTATAAGTCCTAATGTGTGTCCCCTATATTAAACTTTAACCAAGTTTATGAATGAGAATTTATGCTTATGGGGTAAGGATAAGGAAAAAACACTAGCATGGCTTGGCTATGAGCAAATTTAGAATCAAACTATCTGTAGGAAACCTGATTAACCTTTTACTGCAGTGGACTAAATCAGGGTCACAAAGAGTGTTTCCTGGTAGTTTTAAACAAATCTACTTTGAAACAAAATTATACACCTCACACACAGGGCTTAAAAAAAAGAAGACACCTGTACCATGCCAGATATAGAGTTGAAATGTATTCAATTTAGAGTTTGTATTCCAATATTACACTTTATATACATCACAGAAGACTGAAATATAACAAAACACCAGATTTTCGAATATTAATAACATTCCACCCATGAGGCCACCTGGTCATTTGACTGCAGGAAAGGGCTACGAAAGGAAGAAGCCCACCCTTATTAGACAAAATGGAGGTTTGTGTTCCACATCGTTGTACCAGCCATGAAAATAGGGTTAAGGCACAGCGTCAACAGCAAAGATGACCTTGAGGTGTGGTATTGCTCTTTAATAGTTTGACCACTGGGAGAGGCAATTAGAGCCAGTCGATGCCTATGAAGGCTCACATAGAGCTCATAGGTACATAATGAATGCTCTGGCTAGCACAATTACCCAGAAGATGCTAGTGGATCCAGTAACTCTGCAGTGAATGTCTGGAGCTCTGGACCGCAGGCCTCTTTGGTAATGCTTATGTAGTCTTATCTGTTGATTGATGCTCTGTGTTGCTGCACTTACTGGAAATGTGCTGTGGATGCTGGCAGCAGAGATGAGACCAGCGGGCCTCTCTGACTATGTGCTATCAGTGCTCCTGCTAATTGAATTTGCTAGTGAGGAAAATTGCACTTGGATTATGAGGGTGTTCTGTCGAAGCAGACGGTCTGCATGCGTGTGTGTATTGGGGTTTCTGTGTAGGGGAATGTGGTGTGTGTGTGCAAGTTTATGCATTTAGTGTATGTTTTTTCCTCTGTACATTTCCCTACATACATTTAGCACATCTTCATAGTATTTTTGCATGGGGTACTTTTTCCCTGCCTAATTGTACCACTCTGAAGGAGTTAGCAGCTGTTTTGGTCCCTTTTCACGTTATTTTTTTTTTGCATGGCTTCCATATTTTTTTTTTTTTACATGGCTTCCTTGCTAAATGTGTTAAAAATACAACCACCATATCATATCATGATTCAGGCCAGCCACCACATTATGCCCAACTTGGTATGCAGACACAACACATAGGAGCTCCCGTTTAGCATAAGTCAAATGGTTGCTTCCCCTACCAGCCCAGGACACAACAGTTCAGTTTCCCTTTCAGTTTAGTCCCCACTCCCCTCAGCTTCCACCCCCCCTCCCTCCCCCCCAGTGTAACCCTAGCCAGGGAGAGGAGAGGAGGGGCTGGCTGCACCTTGAGGGCGGTAGAGGTGAGGAGCAGCCTATTTCCTGGGCCAGCTGGCTGTATTGGGCTGAGTTGCTGGGCTGAGCTGGGCTGGGCAGGGCTGGAGAAAGGGTTAAGCTGAGCTGGATGGCTGGGCTAAGCTGGAAGCTGGGCTGGCCTGGGCTGGAGGCAGGGCTGGAGGCTAGGCTGGTGGTAGGGCAGGGCTGAGGCTGAACTGGGCTTTAGGCTAGGCTGGGCTGGGCAGTCCTGTAGGCTAGGCTGGAGGCAGAGCTGGGCTGGGTGTTCTAGCCTGTAAGAGAATCTGGGGCCTGCAGGGCTATAGAGACCCACTCAGCAGTATGCGTGCCTCCTATGATCTAACGATCCATGGACTTCTATGATGGCAGCCAGAGGAAGGGTGATGGCGAGGTGCAATTGCTGCATCTTCCCCCCCTCTTCCATCCTCCCCTCTTCCTTACCCCTTTGCCCTATCTGTTATGCTTGGCTCTCTCCTTCTCCTGCCTCTGCTCCCTTGTTTCTTTGTTCTCTCCTCCCTTTTCTTTGTGGAGGGATGGAGGTAGACTCGTTCATCAGGTGGTGCTCAGGGCTCCTTCATGCACACCTCTCTCATGTCTGGAGCTGTGTCTGTCTCAGTGAATCCCTCCCTAGACCCCTTTGTGTGTGTGTGTGTGTGTGTGAGTGTGTGTGTGTGCGCATGTATGCTGTGACTCCTCTCCCTCACTCTGCCCTCCCAAGGTCTGTTACCTTTGTCAAACACACACCGTAGGCAGTGCTGTGTGTGTGTGTGTGTGTCAATTAAGTAAGAGGGCCCGGTAGAGAGCAGAGCACAAGTCACTGACCTGCTGGGACCAGGATGGTCTGGGACACACACAGTACAATGGGCATCCCCCTCCCTGGCCATTCAGAGCGTTTTACTACCTCCCTCCCTCCCTCCCCTCTCCCATCCACACCTTCACCTTTCATGACACCTATGGGAGCCCTGGCATGCATATTAATGTGTCGCCTCAAAACCTCCTCCTCCTCAATCTCTCTACCTCTTTTCTCTCTCTACCGCTCCAGGTTTCTCATCCTCTCCTCTACTCGACCGCCAATTCCCCTCTCCCCTCCCGCTCTCCCCACCTCCATGTGTGCAAGCTTGCGTATGACCGTGTGGTCTGTGTGTGTGTGTGTGTGTGTGTGTGTGTTGCTGTTAGCTGCAGTGAAACCTGATCACAGCACTCATGAATCGAGTAGGGGAAGAGGGGAGCGATGCCGGTGAGGGAAAAGTGCAGTCGCTGCAGTTTCTCTTCTCCCCTGGCTGTGATGGATGTGTGTGTTAGTGTGTGTGTGTATCTGTGCATGTGAGCATTTGTGCAGGCGTACGTGCGCGCATGTGTGTGTGACAGTGCATGTGTGTGTGAGTACATGTGTGTTGGAGATGGGGTTGAATTGAAGTTGTGCAAGTGTATGTGTGTGGGAGGAGCCACAGTGAACGCTGTGTGTGTGCCCGACAGACGTGTCGGCCTGGACGCTACGTAGAAATGTTGAACTATACCAGGGGTACTCAACTCTTACTCTACGAGGTCCAGAGCCTGCTGGTTTTCTGTTCTAGCTGATAATTAATTGCACCCACCTGGTGTCCCAGGTCTAAATCAGTCTCTGATTAGAGGGGAACAATAAAAAAAATGCAGTGGAACTGGCTTTGAGGTCCAGAGTTGAGTTTGATGGAACTAGACAATACAGCACTATTGGTTGTTTAATACAGCATACATGGCATCTACAGTAGCTTTAGCCTGGTTGTCAGATCTGTTTGTGCTTCAGACAAGCTAAAACAGGTCTGGTCTAGTGACCAAGTGAATGTAACAGAATGTAGTACTCTATGGCGTAACCAGCATCTCTCCTGCTAGTCATTCTATCTCCATGGTGTAGCATTGACCCTTGCTAGCCATTCTATCTTTATGGTTTAGTAGCATTGCCCCTTGCTAGCCATTCTATCTCTATGGTGTAGTAGCATTGAACTTTGCTAGCCATTCTTACACTGTAAAAAGTGGGACAGCACTGTTGTTCATCTGAAGTGCTTTTTCTGATTGGTATGATCCAAAATTACACTTTGGTTCATTCAAGCTATTCTATTAAATTGACATGAAATCAAATAACGAATTTGACAGATCAATGTGATCTTTTGAATTGAAAGAAAACTTCTATATTGCTTTTAACATCTCATGCACATTCACATTGCATAGCGGTGGGTGCAATGTAGCGGCAGCAGCCTATCAGAAGAATAGGAGGCATGGCCTATTGGAGGTGTGGCTTTCAGTATGTTATTTTTGGCCACCTGTGAGAGTGAATATCATTCCAGGTAATGTCTTCCGTTATAAAAAATAAATAAATGATTACAGTATTATGCCAGCACTGAATCTTAAATGATATCTAAATAAGTACTGTGATAGTAAAGAGACTGGAAAGGTTTCCATTGATGGTCACCATTTGGTTACAATATTGTAACCAGTTAATGTGAAAGTCTTATGTAAAGAAAGTGTTTGGAGTCGTTATTTAATGCTATGGAACCAACTTCATTTCTTGATTAGCAGGAAATTGATTTAATTGCTTGTAACCCAAATGAAGAATATGTAGATGTATATGTAATTACAAAGGGGAAAATCTACTTGGTACAACATGAAAAAATGGGTTGTATAGATATGTTTGTTTTTATGTTATTTATTAGGTTTAACCAATGGGGAGAAGTAAGTGTAGTGTTGAAATAAAGAGGTTGCAACTTGAAATATAGATTTGTTAATAATCAAATATAACAGTTGGCATTGAATCATTTATTTGGTTTGAACAAGTGTTTGCTTTTTTCATTTTTTTTTTACATTGCATCTCTATTATGTAACCAGTGTCTCTCCTGCTAGCCATTCTACCTCTATGGTGTAACCAGTGTCTCTCCTGCTAGTCATTCTATCTCTATGGTGTAACCAGCATCTGTCCTACATGCTGCTGTCCCCAAATGACCCTGGCTGAGTAGCAGACTGACAGGTCATTTCCAATGGCTGCTGCTGATCAGACAGGGACAATGAAGATCTTTGAATGAGTAAAACATATCCAGAATGATACACTAGTATCATTAACCATAGCTAGATCCCACGTTGGTGACTTTACTCGCTTCCTATCATGCCATGGCTGTGATTTTAAAGAGGCAAATCCCCCCCCCCCTTTCCTCTCTCTCTCTCCCTCTTTCTCTCTCTCTGGGGTGTAGTAAATTAGAGCAGGGGCCTGGCTTTAGCGCTCTGTCTGAGTCCTTAGTGTCTGATGACACAGCATCCTTCTGTACTGCTGAGGGGGAGGAGAGAGGGAGGGAGGGAGGAGGGGGAGGGGGAGGGGGAGGGAGGGGGGATCACACCACACCGCACGGGACATCTAGAGGGGAGTGATGCTCCATGGAGTTGGACTGGCTAAATACACTCTTAGAAAAAAGGGTTCCAAAAGGGTTCTACGTCTGTACCCATAGGAGAACCCTTTTAGGTTCCAGGTGGAACCCTTTTGAGTTCCATGTAGAACCCTTTCCACAGAGGGTTCTACATGGAACTCAAAAGAGTTCTACTTGAAACCAGAAGGGTTCTACCTGGAACCAAAAAGGATTCTTCAAAGGGTTCTCCTATGGGGACAGCCGAAGAACCCTTTTAGGTTCTAGATATCACCTATTTTTCTAAGAGTGTAGTTACATATGTGTGCCGGGGAGGGAGTGAGGGAGGGAGTGTGGTTGGATAATGATGTGTTAGCATTATAGTACATGCGGTTGCGTAAATGCTGGCCGGTAGGTTATGTATACTGTATACCGTAATGTGACCATCATCTCTGGATGTATTAATGCACATATGTTTTAGCAAGGGTTTAAGATGGTTTGTCTCACTGAATGTGTTTCTGTTTGCGAAGGTCATTGATGTCTTGGACTATGATTCAGACAAAAATCATGGCTGAGGTCAGTCAGGTGTTTAAAGAACAGTCTAATTAACCCCCTCCCCTTCAGCTGTGGTACTATGATGTAGCCTATAGAGATAGGCTCTCTCTCTCTCTCTCTCTCCTATAGAGATAGGCTACTCCACCCTCCCTCAATGACCTACTCTCCATTGTTTCCCCTGCTCTGTCATCTCTTTCTCTTTTTCTCTCCTCCCTCCCTCCATCTACCCATCCCTATCTCCTCCCTCCCTCCCTCCCTCCATCTATCCATCCCTCTCTCCTCCCTCCCTCCCTCCATCTACCCATCCATCTCTGCTTTGGCTCTCTCCCCTCTGCAGCTCTCAGGGTTTTCTTCTGCATTCCTCCCTCTCCCTCTCCCTCTCCCTCTCCCTCTCCCCCTCCACCCCCTCATTCCCCTCTCTCTATCTCTCGCTTTTTCCTCCACTGCATGCCCCCCCTCTCTCTCTCTCTCTCTCTCTCTCTCTCCTTCTCTCCTTAATTTGCTCCCTCTCTCTTTGGCTATCTTTGCTGCTGTCCCTGTATCACTGCATGGCCCCTCCACATCCCTCTCTCACTGCTCCACTGCATGCCACTCCCCCTCCCTCCTTCCTCTCCCTCTCTTTGGTTGTCTCTGCAGCTGCATTCTTCCTCCTATTCCTGCATATGTATTTCTCTTCAAAGCTTCTATTGTGAATGATGAAACTTGCAGTAGCTTTGCAGCAAATCCGTCATGAGACATTCAGTATGCATTGTGTGTGTATGCAGGTATGTGTGTGTGTTCTTGTGTGTGTGTGTGTGTGTACTAGTATTTAGTGGGACCACATGCCTGTGTGTGCACTGTGTATAGAACCCGTGCACTCTGTGTGATTGCATGTGAAGCGTGCCTTTGATTATCCCACAGTGGGTCCAGCACACTCATGCATCATATGGCCGTTATGTACAGGCCCATTTCAATATGTCCGGGAATCGTAGGCTAGCTAGCCTGCTCTCCTCTCCACAGTGATGGGGCACCTCACTATGTCCTGGTTCCTATCCTCCTATAGGCTTCCTTCTCTCTCTCTCTCTCTCTCTCTCTCTCTCTCTCTCTCTCTCTCTCTCTCTCTCTCTCTCTCTCTCTCTCTCTCTCTCTCTCTCTCTCTCTCTCTCTCTCTCTCTCTCTCTCTCTCTCTCTCTCTCTCTCTCTCTCTCTCTCTCTGACTGACTGTCCCTCTATCCGCAGCCATATTGTCACAAAGCACTGATTGGCCATTGTAGCCGTTCTACAATAGCCAGTCAGTGTAGTCAATAGCAGATTTCTCCCTCCTCTCTCTCCACATCCATCCAGATTACAGACATACTAAAGCCCCTTTACAATTTAATTATGATTCTGTATGTACATTGATTGCAGTAAGCCATAGTAGATGACCTAAATTGAAACATAAGCCTAGCATATAGCGATGAAACCGATGCATGGTGTGTGTGTATGATGTGTCATCACAAAATAACACTTTGATAACTGTTTGTGAGAAAATAACTGCAGATGGCAGTGATCTGTAGTTTTTATGGCTCAATAATGTCAGTGAATCAAAGGCCTGTCAGAATATGAATGAATATTCCTGGCTGATAACAGTAGATAAGAATAAGATTAATATGATTCTTTAATCACATTTAATAAGATTAATGACATTGGAATGTAACCATTTGGTGCCAAGAAGACTATCAGAGCCATGCAAACAGAGGCTTACGTGTGTCCTTGACTAAAGTTGTGTCCTCAGAGGGTCTGAAGTAAAAGTCGCCTTCACTCCCCAGGGAGGGAGGGAATAAAGGGAGGGAGGGAGGGAGGAATTGAAGGCAGGACAGCCAGAGAGAGCACAGACACCTAGCATGAGGCTATAGGGACCACATCTGTGGCCATGTTGACAGGCATATCAATGAGTCCAGAGCAGGCCAATCATTACACATGTATTTTCTGTCATAGCATTTGACATCCCACAGTTCTTGGAATGTTAGATTTTTGCTGTAGCCCTAATATGATTCCTTGACTTGTCAATGTTTTTAAATTGCTGTTTTATGATTTTGTTATGCTCCTGTGATTTCTATGGATGTTTACTAGATTACTTGTAGTTTTTCATGTTGTATGTCTGTAATTGTGTAATGACTTGGTGCTGCCTATCTTGGCACAGGACGCTCTTGAAAAATATATTTCAAATCTCAATGAGCCCTTCCTGGTTAAATAAAGGTGAAATAACATTTTTTTTAAATTATCCTGGGCCTAATTTTGACCAACATCAGATGTTGATTGGGGTGAATGATAGAGGTAGATAATTTTTTCTGACAGGAAGAAATGGTGAGGATTTGAGTTAGCCTAGCCATAGACAGTGTACGGTCAAAAAGAAAGGAGAGGAAGAAATACGTAGGGAAGGAGAGAGCGAGGGATCAGGGGAGAGTGAGGAGTGTTGTAATGCAGAGACAGAATATATTTTGTCTTTCCCCAGACTGCTCTGCAGCCACCACTCGCTATTTTTAATCTAATTAGATTTCAGGACACTCCTGTCTCAGGACACCTCTGTCTTGTTGCCCAGCCGCTCCGCTCCTTGCCAGTGTTTCCCTAGGTTTGTGTAACAAACGGACAGTCCCAGTGTGTGTGTGTGTGTGAGAGAGTTTGTCTGAATGCCTTTTTGGCGTCTCTATATAGCTACTGTATGTCTTTGTAGGTGTGGATTCCTTCTCTGAATGCATATGTGCATAAATGCGTATGTGTCTGTTTGTTGTGCATGCCATGTGCACAGCTGAGCTTTTAATTTGTCAGGCTGACTTTGTGTTTCTGTTGTACATATGTGGGGCTTACAGTGTAGCGGGTTGTTTGACTGTGTGTGAATCGGGCTGTATCTGTGTTGAGTGTGTAGTATGTTAAGCTGAGTGTCACAGTTCCCTCAGCCAGAACCCAGAAGCAGACCAGGACAAGGAGAGTTGAACGAAGGTGAGGGTTTATTTAGATACAAAAAGGTGCAGAATAATCCAGGGACAGAGCGGGCGGCGTGGATGAGTTGTTGGGGGTGCAGTTCTAGGTCCAGTGATGGCTCGGCAGCCGCCGACCATCAGGCAGAGGTGGGGTGAAGGTTCCGGACGTGTGACTGCAGATGGGACAAAAACGGAGGTAAGGAAACAATAACCCAACAAAGTACAAAACAACAAAACTCACGTAAGATACTCTAAACTGATACTCAGAACACCTACTGTTCATGGCTAACGATCCGGCAGGAACTGGATGTTTGGCCAGAGCCTAAGAAGGGTGATGATGAGGACCAGGTGTGCAGATTGCTGATGGGATGCAGGTGCGGAAAACCAGAGAGCTCCCCGGAGCGTTCCCGAACCCTCGGGAAACTGGAGACTACGAACAAAAACACTAGTCACCAGACAGGACCCGACTCAGACTGCCGGGATCGTTACAGTACCCCCCTCCGGCAACGCCACCGGGCGGACTCCCCGGAGCGCCAGGATGGAGACGGTAGAAGTCGCTGATGAGGTCAGCATCTAGGACCTGTCGCCGCGGAATCCAACTCCTCTCTTCAGGACCATACCCCTCCCAGTCCACGAGGTACTGGAAACCCCGGCCCCGCCGTCTGGAATCCATGATGCGACGCACCGTGTAGGCAGGACCACCTCCGATCATCCGAGGAGGAGGAGGAGGAGGCGGAGGAGGCAACAGAGGACTGAGGAAGACAGGCTTGAGGCAGGAGACATGAAAGGTGGGATGGACTCTGAGCGTCCTCGGTAGTTTGAGTCGAACTGCCACCGGATTGATCACCTTCTCCACCACAAACGGACCAATGAACTTCGGTAACAACTTCCTAGACTCAGTCCGTAACGGAAGATCCCGTGTGGCCAACCAAACCCTATCTCCGATGGTATAGGTGGGAGCGGGGATCCGGCGACGATTCGCCTGGAGCTGATACCGGTCCGAACCTCTAAGGAGTGCCTTTCTGGCCCGATGCCAGGTCCGGTGGCAACGACGAATATGGGCCTGAACAGAAGGCACTGAGAGCTCCTTCTCCTGAGAAGGGAACAGGGGAGGTTGGTAGCCATACAGGCACTGGAAGGGAGACATCCCAGTGGCAGATGTAGGGAGAGTATTGTGGGCATACTCAACCCAAGGCAACTGAGAGGCCCAGGAGGTGGGGTTGGAAGAGACCAGACAGCGTAGCGTGGATTCCATCTTCTGGTTGGCTCTCTCCGCCTGACCATTGGATTGGGGGTGAAAACCAGATGTGAGACTGACTGTAGCTCCAATGGCCAAACAGAAGGACTTCCAGACAGCAGAGGTAAACTGAGGGCCACGGTCGGAAACGATATCACTGGGCAAACCGTGGACCCTGAAAACCTCCCTAACCAGGATCTCGGACGTCTCCGAGGCAGAGGGAAGCTTGGCAATAGGCACAAAGTGGGCGAACTTGCTGAATCTGTCCACGATAGTCAGAACGACCGTGTTCCCCTCAGAAGCGGGCAACCCCGTGACGAAGTCCAGGGCCAGATGCGACCATGGACGCCGGGGAATAGGAAGGGGGGTGAAGTAGTCCAGAGCTGGGCCGATTGGTACTCTTATTCTGCGCACACACTGGACAGGCAGCAACAAAACCCCGAGTATCCTCGGCCATGGCAGGCCACCAAAAAGCGTCTGCGAAGAAACGCCATTGTCCGAGCCACGCCAGGGTGACAAGCCATCTTGCTGGCGTGGGACCATTTGAGGACAGCAGGACGAACCGACTCAGGCACAAACAACCGACCGGGTGGACCGTTACCGGGACCGGGCTGAGTCCGAAGGGCCGCCAGCACCTCCTCCTCAATCTTCCACATGACTGCTCCCACGACGCAGTTCCGGGGGAGAATTGTCTCGGTCTTGGACCCACTCTCCTCCGTCTTGGAGAACATCCGGGACAAGGCGTCCGCCTTGCCGTTCTTAGATCCAGGTCGGAACGTCAGGGCAAACTTGAATCGTCCGAAAAACAACGCCCACCTGGCCTGCCGGGAGTTGAGACGTTTAGCCGATTGCACGTAAGCAAGATTCTTGTGGTCAGTCCAGACAATAAACGGTTGCTCCGCCCCCTCCAACCAGTGGCGCCACTCCTCCAAGGCAAGTTTCACCGCGAGAAGCTCCCGGTTACCCACATCGTAATTCCTCTCTGCAGGCGAAAGGCGACGAGAGTAGTAGGCGCAGGGATGGAGTTTACTGTCCGTGGAGCATCGCTGCGACAGGATGGCGCCAACTCCCACATCAGATGCGTCCACTTCAACGACGAACTGACGGGCCGTGTCCGGTTGAGAGAGAATCGGTGCGTTGGTGAATCGCCTCTTCAAATCCAGAAACGCTCGATCCGCCTCCGGATTCCACTTGAAGGTCCTGATACTGGAAGTCAAGGCAGTTAATGGAGCGGCCACACGGCTGTAATCCCGGATGAATCTGCGGTAGAAATTCGCAAACCCCAAAAATCTCTGGAGCTGCAATCTCGTACCGGGCTGGGCCCATTCCAGAACCGCTCTAACCTTCTCCTGATCCATCCTAATCTCACCCCTGGAGATGATGTACCCGAGAAAGGATGTCGTGTGGGCGTGAAACTCGCACTTCTCGGCCTTCACGAACAGGCGATTCTCCAACAATCGCTGCAGAACCTGCCGGACATGCTGGACGTGGTCGGAAGGTTCCTTCGAGAAGATCAGAATGTCATCCAGGTAAACAAACACGAAGAGACCGATCATATCTCTCAGGGACGTCGTTCACCATACTCTGGAATACCGCTGGAGCATTGGTCAGTCCAAACGGCATCACCTGATACTCGAAGTGACCCATCGGTGTATTGAAACCCGTCAACCACTCGTCCCCCTCTCTGATCCGGACCAGGTGATACGCATTGCGTAGGTCTAGCTTGGTGAACACCGTAGCACCCTGTAAGGAGTCGAAGGCAGAACTCATCAAGGGCAGGGGATACTTGTTCTTGACCGTGATGTCATTCAACCCCCGATAATCAATACACGGTCGAAGAGAGCCATCCTTCTTACCCACAAAGAAGAATCCTGCCCCCAGGGGTGATGACGAGGGACGAACGAGACCCGCAGCTAGGGACTCCTTGATGTAGGTCTCCAACGCCTCACGTTCAGGTCGGGAGATACTGTATAACCTTCCCTTGGGGTAGACAGCTCCAGGGACCAGGTTGATGGCACAATCATAAGGTCGGTGGGGAGGAAGTGACAGAGCCTTCTGCTTACTGAAAACTTCCCCCAAATCGTGATATGTCTCGGGAACCAGGGACAAATCTGGGGGTTTAGCCTCAATCACCTGACTGGGAACCGAATGGGGGCAGGCAGTCTTGAGACAGTTAGCATGACAATCAAGGCTCCAACTCGTTACCTTGCCCGTCACCCAATCGAACGTGGGATTGTGTTCCTTCAGCCAGGGGTATCCAAGGACCAGAGGAACATGGGAAGACGGCAGAATGAAAAATGAAATCATCTCAGAATGATTCCCCGACAACCGCATCTTAACCGGCTCAGTCCTCATCGTGATACGTGCCAGACTACTGCCGTTCAGAGTGGTCGCTTCAATGGCTTCCGGCAATTGCTCCTTGGAAAGCCCCAGCTGTTCCACCAACTCGGCATCAAGAAAGCTTCCATCGGCACCTGAATCGATAAAAGCGTTAAGCGCTAAGCTCTGATTCCTGTTCACAAGGGTAGCCGGAAGCGGGGTCTGACAGAGGTACTGAGAGGTTGAAACTGGCTCGCTAAAAGTCCTCCCAACTTTAGCGAGCCGGGCAGTTTGACGACCGCCGGGAACAAGTGGAGATGTAATGTCCCGAGCGACCACAGTAGAGGCAGCAGTTGGTCTTACGTCTATGTTGACGCTCCTCCTTGGTTAACCCCGTGCCGCCCCACTTGCATGGGTTCAGAATCGGGAGAGAGGTCCTCTCTACTAAGCCTTTGTGGTGGAGAATGATCGACGTGTTCTGGTCCACCACCCGACCCGACTGGGAACTGAGAAGCTGATCGATTGGACGGACCCCATTGCTTCTCCCTCCTTCGCTCTCGGACTCGATTATCCACCCGAATAGACAAGGCTACCAAGCTGTCCAGGTCACTAGGCTCCGGATAGGAGATCAACTCATCCTTGAGCTGCTCCGACAGACCCTGGTAAAAGGCCGCTTGCAAAGACTCCTCGTTCCACCCACTCTCCACAGCCAACGTCTTGAACTCGATCACGAAGTCGGCCACGCTGCGAGTTCCTTGGTGAAGAGAAAACAGGCGCCTAGCTGCGTCCCTCCCTCGGACGGAATGGTCGAAGAGCTTCCTCATCTCGGCCGTGAACCCCTGGTATGAAGCCATGCAGGGATCCTGTCGTTCCCAAACGGCTGAAGCCCACTCCAGCGCTCGACCACGCAGCAACTCAATCACAAAGGCTATCCTAGCCTTGTCTGTGGCATAAGAGTAGGGCTGTAGATCGAACACTAATCCACACTGCATAAGGAAGGAACGGCATCTTCCCAGCTCCCCCTCATATTTATCCGGCGTCGGAACCTTGGGCTCACGGAGGGACACAACTTCAGAAGCGGCAGGCGAGATGGGTGAAACCGGTAGTGGGTCCTCCACCGGACACTGGCGTTGGTTCTGGACCTCCGTCAGGCCGGTAGAAAGGTTCCGAACTGACAACGCGATCTCCTGTAGTACCATGCTATGATGGCCCAACATCTTCTCCTGCTGGGTAATGGCATGGCGAACAGAGTCCAGGTCCGCTGGGTTCATTATTGGCCGGATCGTTCTGTCACAGTTCCCTCAGCCAGAACCCAGAAGCAGACCAGGACAAGGAGAGTTGAACGAAGGTGAGGGTTTATTTAGATACAAAAAGGTGCAGAATAATCCAGGGACAGAGCGGGCGGCGTGGATGAGTTGTTGGGGGTGCAGTTCTAGGTCCAGTGATGGCTCGGCAGCCGCCGACCATCAGGCAGAGGTGGGGTGAAGGTTCCGGACGTGTGACTGCAGATGGGACAAAAACGGAGGTAAGGAAACAATAACCCAACAAAGTACAAAACAACAAAACTCACGTAAGATACTCTAAACTGATACTCAGAACACCTACTGTTCATGGCTAACGATCCGGCAGGAACTGGATGTTTGGCCAGAGCCTAAGAAGGGTGATGATGAGGACCAGGTGTGCAGATTGCTGATGGGATGCAGGTGCGGAAAACCAGAGAGCTCCCCGGAGCGTTCCCGAACCCTCGGGAAACTGGAGACTACGAACAAAAACACTAGTCACCAGACAGGACCCGACTCAGACTGCCGGGATCGTTACACTGAGCTGTTTATGTGTTTCATTCTATGCATGTTGGCCTATGTTGCGTGGTGTGCAGTATACTATAGCTGTTGTGGAGTGTAATACTGTTCTGTACTGTACAGTAGGAAGGTACTGCAGAGGTCATCTGATCTGGACTCGTGTTACGTAGTCTCTCTCTCTCTCTCTCTCTCTCTCTCTCTCTCTCTCTCTCTCTCTCTCTCTCTCTCTCTCTCTCTCTCTCTCTCTCTCTCTCTCTCTCTCTCTCTCTCTCTCTCTCTCTCTCTCTCTCTCTCTCTCTCTCTCTCTCTCTCTCTCTCTCTCTCTCTCTCTCTCTCTCTCTCTCTCTCTCTCTCTCTCTCTCTCTCGCTCTCTCGCTCTCTCGCTCTCTCTCTCT
This sequence comes from Coregonus clupeaformis, assembly GCF_020615455.1. Taxonomy (NCBI): domain Eukaryota; kingdom Metazoa; phylum Chordata; class Actinopteri; order Salmoniformes; family Salmonidae; genus Coregonus; species Coregonus clupeaformis. Next base: position 35,665,757 of record NC_059203.1, on the reverse strand, counting down.
CTCGCTCTCTCTCTCTCTCTGAACAGGCCCAGGCCTGTTTAAGGGATGGGGAGTGGTTGTTGAGAGGCTGGAGTCAGCAGATCTTGGTTTGATCGATGGCAGCGTTTGCAGTTCTCCTCCAGTAAGAGCTTTAAGCTGGGAGAAGAACACAGCTATTTGGCAACATACTGGGGAGAGGAACACAGGAAGGAAGGAACACACACAAACACTGGGATCTCTTACGGTCACTGTCAGTCAGGGGCTCTTAGTTACTCTAACTGGAAGTGGTACGGTAGTTAGATGACATTTTCTTGATAAAGGGTTAAGTTATTAGGCTATTCAGACCTGGGCATTTAATTCCATTTTAATCCTTATGGTGCCATGTTAAAGTGGGTTTAAACTTGAAAACGACTTGTGGTTGTAATACAGCAGAATTCTTCTTGCAGTGAAAGGGCATGGCAAACTGAAGCAGCAAGTTCCATCAAATGGGTGGAGCCACCCTGTGTGCCCTATGACTTAAAGCTGAGGTCAGCAATCAGATTAGCCAATGAAAAGTCAGCTTGGTGTACCTTAGTCATGACTTCCCATTTCTGTTGACTCAGCATGAGGCCCACAGTGACAGTTACATGTTCTGTATGTGTCGTGAAACCCTGATGAAGCCAGCATAGCGGTCCAAACGATGGTATCTATTACATTTATTGCATCGGAGCCATGAGAGTGTGCAGCTTTTCTTTTCTGTCCCGTATGTGTCATGCCTTGTATTGCTCTTGTTAATGCAACTCTCTCTCTCTCTCGCTCTCTTTCTCTCTCTCTCTCTCTCTACAGACGTTTATAGTCCTAAACAAAGGGAAAACAATCTTCCGCTTCCACGCCACGGACTCCTTGTACGTCATCAGCCCTTTTAGTCTCTTTAGGCGAATAGCAATTAAGATTTTGATACACTCATATCCTTTCAAGTGGTGCATTGTCTTGCTTTGAGATTATGATTTTGTTGTTTATCATGGGGAAATGATGGAGCACATGTACTTCTTCAATGTACTGTACACAATATTACGGTTGAAGGAGCGATTGATTGTGATGTTTTCTTTTGATTGGTTGAAGAAACAGAGAAGAGGTGATACAGGCCAAATCATTCTTGTGCACTGATCTGGATCTTGTGTCCCACACCATCCTGAAAAATCTTCCCTCCCTTGTCTGGATACTCTAGATCCACATCTCGTTAATTATTTCATGGATGGGGCCTCCCGAGTGGCGCAGCAGTCTAAGGCACTGCATCGCAGTACTAGAGGGGTCACTACATACCTGGGTTCGATCCCAGGCTGTATCACAACCGGCCGTGATCGGGAGTCCCATAGGGCAGCAAACAATTGGCCCATCGTCATCTGGGTTAGGGGAGGGTTTGGCCGGGGGGGCTTTACTTGGCTCGTCGCGCTCTAGCGACTCCTTGTGGCCTGCAGGCTGACCTCTGTCGTCAGTTGAACAGTGTTTCCTCGGATACATTGGTGCGGCTGGCTTCCAGGCTAGTCATGTTTCGGAGGACGCATGACTCGACCTTAGTCTCCGAGCACGTTGGGGAGCTGCAGCGATGAGACAAGATTGAAATTGGGAAGAAAAAGGGGGTAAAATAAAAATAAGAAATACAAATATATATCATTGTAGAGTGTCTCACAGTATATTCAACTATGTTGCTACCGTATGTTGATGGGTGGTGGAGTTTATATGGTCATCAACCTTTTCTTAACGCTCTTCCCTCTTACGGTATTCAGTATGATCATCATGAGCACCATTTTGACCAACTGTGTTTTCATGACATTTAGTGATCCTCCAGAATGGAACAAGATAGTAGAGTAAGTATTGATTTACAATTCCCTATGTACATTCATAAACTGTTTAGAACACATTTATAAATTAATATGCATTTATTCACATAACTCACCCTTTCGCTGTCTCTCGTCTTATTGTGCTTTAGGTATACCTTCACAGGTATCTACACCTTCGAATCGCTTACCAAGATTGTGGCGCGAGGTTTTTGTATAAACGGGTTCACTTTTCTACGAGATCCATGGAACTGGCTGGACTTCATGGTGATCTCTATGGCGTAAGTAGTCCACCTCCTCCCTGTATCCCTCTACACATCCATCTCTCTACACATCCCTCTCTCTACACATCCACCTCTCTCTACACATCCACCTCTCTCTACACCTCCATCTCTCTACACCTCCATTTCTCTACACATCCATCTCTACACCTCCATCTCTCTACACCTCCATCTCTCTACACCTCCATCTCGCTCAACACCTCCATCTCTCTATACCTCCATCTCGCTCAACACCTCCATCTCTCTACACCTCCATCTCTCTACACCTCCATCTCTCTACACATCCATCTCTCTACACCTCCACCTCTCTCTACACATCCATTTATCTCTACACCTCCATCTCTCTACACATCCATTTCTCTCTACACCTCCATCTCTCTACACCTCCATCTCTCTACACCTCCATCTTGCTCTACACATCCATTTATCTCTACACCTCCATCTCTCTACACATCCATTTCTCTCTACACCTCCATCTCTCTACACCTCCATCTTGCTCTACACATCCATTTCTCTCTACACCTCCATCTCTCTACACCTCCATCTTGCTCTACACATCCATTTCTCTCTACACCTCCATCTCTCTACACCTCCATCTTGCTCTACACATCCATTTCTCTCTACACCTCCATCTCTCTACACCTCCATCTCTCTACACATCAATTTCTCTCTACACCTCCATCTCGCTCTACACCTCCATCTCTCTCTGCACTGCCATCTTTACCAGGGTGACAAGGTTGGGCCAGGCAGTACATTCCACACCAGAGAATATTGTAAAACATGCAAAAGAATCCAAGATGAAGAAGCATCTCCAAATATTCATTCAGCAGAATATAATTAATTCAACTGAATCAATCAATTGAACATACAGTATATGTTAGTACAGGTACAGTGCATTTGGAAAGTATTCAGACCCCTTGACTTTTTCCAAATGTTGTTAAGTTACAGCCTTATTCTAAAACGGATTAAAATGTTTTTTCCCCTCATCAGTCTACACACAATACCCCATAATGACAAAGCAAAAATGGGTTTTTATACATTTTTGTAAATGTATAAAAAAACAACAACTGAAATATCACATTTGCATAAGTATTTAGACCCTTTACTCAGTACTTTGTTGAAGCGCCTTTGGCAGCGATTACAGCCTTGAGTCTTCTTGGGTGTAACGCTACAAGTTTGGCACACCTGTATTTGGGGAGGTTCTCCCATTCTTCTCTGCAGATCCTCTCAAGCTCTGTCAGGTTGGATGGGGAGCGTCGCTGCAAAGCTATTTTCAGGTCTCTCCAGAGATGTTTCGATCAGGTTCAAGTCCAGGCTCTGGCTGGGCCACTCAAGGACATTCAGAGACTTGTCCTGAAGCCACTCCTGCGTTGTCTTGGCTGTGTGCTTAGGGTCATTGTCCTGTTGGAAGGTGAACCTTTGCCCCAGTCTGAGGTCCTGAGCGCACTGGAGCAGGTTTTCATCAATGATCTCTCTGTATTTTGCTCCGTTCATCTTTACCTCGATCCTGACTAGTCTCCCAGTCCCTGTAACTGAAAAACATCCCCACAGCATGATGCTGCCACCACCATGCTTCACCGTAGGGATGGTGCCAGGTTTCCTCCAGATGTGACGCTTGGTATTCAGGCCAAAGAGTTCAATCTTGGTTTCATCAGAACATTATTTTTTGGTACCCTTCCCCAGATCTGTGCCTCGACACAATCCTGTCTTGAAGCTCTACAGACAATTCCTTCGACCTCATGGCTTGGTTTTTGCTCTGACATGCACTGTCATCTGTGGGATCTTATATAGACAGGTGTGTGCCTTTCCAAATCATGTCCAATCAATTGAATTGACCACAGGTGGACTCCAATCAAGTTGTCAACGATGATAAATGGAAACAGGATGCACTTGATCTCAATTTCGAGTCTCATAGCAAAGGGTCTGAATACTTATGCAAATGTAATATTTCAGTTGTTGTTTTTTTATATAAATTAGCAAAAAATATTAAAAACCTGTTTTCGCTTTGTCATTATGGGGTATTGTGTGTAGATTGATAAGAGAAAAATATTATTTAATCAATTTTAGAATAAGGATGTAACGGAACAAAATGTGGAAAAAGTCAAGGGGTCTTAATACTTTCCGAATGCACTGTATATTTGTAATGTTGAATTTTATGAGAATGACACACACATATGCATGGGTTTGTTCAAAGAGAATAATTTCTGTTTACTCCACTGTATCCTCCTTTTAAAAACAACATGTTGCAGAAAGCCACACAGAATGAGAAGAGAAAAAATGTGTGTGTGGGGGGTGGAATATCCTACCAAAGAAGATGATTTCAATGGGCAGGGATAGCAGTGTTTGAGAATTTGGTAAAAGGGATGATGATTGTTTGAGTTTGGCAAGGAATGATTGCCCTGCCCCAATTTTCTCTGATTTATCTGTGTAACATTTTGAAACATTTGGTTGAAACATTTTGGGCCATAAAGTGTTTTTCTTAATTTTTTTTTGTGTATTTTCTTTCTTTCAAGGTTGGGGTCAATTACATTTCAATTCAGTCAATTCAGGAAGTAAACTGAAATTCCAATTCAATTTTTTTCTCAATTCTTTTCAATGACAAAAAAATGTAATTGGAATTTCAGTTTACTTCCTGAATTGACTGAATTGAAATGGCATTGACCACAACCCTGCCTTCTTCCTCTCTTTCATTCTGGAACGACTGCTGAGTAACTGTGATCTGATCCACTCTGCAGGTATATAACAGAGTTTGTAAACCTAGGCAATGTGTCAGCTCTGCGTACGTTCAGGGTTCTGAGGGCTTTGAAAACTATTTCTGTTATCCCAGGTAAGACTGTGCAGGTGTGTGTGTGCGGGCGGGCGGGCGAGTTGCGGGGGGGTTAGTGTTAGGTGTGGTTTTGTTTCCGTTTGTTTTCATTTCCTCTTCCACCTTCACTCCTTTCTCCTGGAGGGATAGGTGCTTCCCTCTCTCACTCTCTCTCACTGTGGTGTCCCCTCCTCCTGCCGGTCATCTTCTTCGGTGGTGATGGTGATGGTGCTGGTGTCGTGCTCTTGCGCATCCGTGCGTGTGACCTGTGGGTTTGTGTGTGTTACTGTTTGTGTTTTTTGTCATGGTGTTTTGTTCTGTGTGTGATCCTACCCCGTTACAGATATGTAACAGAATTTGTGGACCTGGGGAATGTCTCGGCGCTGAGAACGTTCAGAGTTCTCCGAGCACTGAAAACAATTTCTGTGATTCCAGGTGAGACTCTCATTTAAACACTAAAGCTGAACTTATTTAGATTTCTCATGAAATGGATTCTAATAATTTCTTATTACTTTAGACTCTTAAAGAGGATGCCTCAGAAACGATACCTGTTTTGTTTACTTTTTACTTTCCAAACGATCAAAAATGGTAGCAATACATTTTTGATAGGCTTCGCAGTCTACTGGCAGTCTTCTGGTGTTAAGTGCTAAAGGTGCTCCAGATATGACATACTAGAAGACGAACAGCCCATATAATAAGTGGGTGGGATACACTGCAAATGTTGTATTATTGCTTGTATTTTAATAATAGTCTCCCCAAAAGTGACATTAACAGATTCATACAGTATACTGAGTGCAGATCGTATGGGTAGGAGCCTGAGTTGTCCCCCAGGGAAAACTTCAGGCCCTAGTTGATAACCCTCCCATGGTTTAGAAAAACTCAGGGTCTTAGTATGAGTAGTAGAAATGCATTTATTTTGTTTATATATTTTGAAAACTACAGAATAGTTATTATTATTGAAATCTTAACCTCCAAGTCAAAGTGATAGACAAGGGTTTTACACTCACAATATATTTGTAAGCTTTTCTTATTTAGACCATGAGTATCTCTTCAGAGAGGTTCGATTCACTTTCCAACAGAGAGTAATAATGTGTTGATAGCCACCAAATTAATGAATATAGGTAAATACATAACGTTTAGGACCTTTGACGAGTTTGTGTTCAAATTTCTAACTTAGTTGTTGTCACCATCTAAAAAGTCTGATTTATCAATGCCACACTCTTAAAACACATCACGTTTCTGTATGAAGCCCTGACTATAAAGGAGCACTCTGAAGAACAGTTCATTCCTTAAGACTGCCAAGCCTAGTTTGACAACACACTTTACACTGCATGAAGCTTTTCAAGACACCTGCTTTTTTATCTTACAACTTTGGCTTTTAAGGAGCTTCTTTACTTTGAATTCCATTCTGTTATGATTATAACAGTGAACTCCTGAATGTGGACTTTTCGTTTCTGAGAAGATCTTTGTTTATCCTGGGACATTAAGGCATAAACACAATAGGAAATTAACACAGTGATATGCAAATACATTGGAGATCCATCTGAAGGCATTTGCACCATTGGGAAGTGTTGGATTGAAAATCAGTTAGTTAGCCTTTTGAGATTTTGTAGAACTTCGACTGCAGAACACTTTAATGGTGTAAAAGTGTTGTTGAACAAATGTCTGGGGCAGGAAGTAAATGTGAATTTGTGCATTAAATACATCTAGTCCAGTAAGTAGTGTTGGCTCAGTCTCCAGTGTAGGCCTCTGATCTAAAGGGGTCCCAGCCGAAAAGGCTCACCCAGTGGGGATCACATCACACAGCACCAGTGGGACATGATGGGGGTGCCTAGGATGGGAACCATTCTAACCATGGGAACCAAGCTAAGTCACCATCCCGGTTACCAGACAGACAGGTGATGATGACATGGAGTCAATTCCTTCAGCCTTGGCGTTTAAATGACCTGCATGCAACCTGTCATTCCCACTCGTCCCCCCTCACCTGCCCTCTCTTCTCTTCTAACTTATTCCTCCTCTGACTGAACCCATTCCTGCGCTCTCTCTTCATTGTGCTGTGCTGCTGTGTTTGATCGATCTGGTGGATGTTTTGTAGTTGTTGTCATATCTATTATCTGAGAGTAGCCCCACTGTTTCCAATGATGCTCTACACTGCCTGTGAGACTTGAACAGAAAAATAACATAAGGACATCTAAATTACATAAAAATTACATTCACATAATGGTGTAAATTTAACATAAACTTGTCATAAATTGGTATCCCTCCACAACTCCACCACCCATTAGTCTTATAACTATTTTCGTGTAGCCTACCTCAGTGTCATTTTGTTGATTTAGAACATTTGAGGAGTATTTTGATCATCACTGAAGTGTGTCAGTCTCATGGAAATCTCATGTAGGGGCACTCTCAATGTTGTTGTGTTTCTATGTTGTGGTGTTTAAAATGTCTGAATGTCTGACCATCTTTTTATGTGTCTTTAATTATTGTACTATTGTTTGATGTAGTTATCAAGGATGCTATTCTCGCTGTAATTTAGTTCAATATGACTTAACAATAACTAACAATATGGAACACAATCACTATTGAGGTATCAGAGTGTTTGAAGTGAAAGCCTTCCTTTCCTCATGGAAAATAGAGGACAATATATCAACCGTACGCATTATTATTATTATTGTTATTATTATTATTATTAATTTTTTTATGACACATACGCCTGCAGTTTAGAATATTTCTGTTATACCTGTCCAAATTGAGATATTGGTTTATTCAGAACAGAACGGTCGTTTTGGTTTGATGTTAACTTAAAAAAGTACACTTTTATGTGATGGACTACTATATTACTGTAATTCTACTATATACACTCTATAGAAATAATTAATAGCTAAGCTTGTACTTTCCAGCAATGCCCATTTCTCTTTGTTTGTGTGCGTGTGTGTGCACTTGTGTGTTTATATGTATGTGTGTGTACACAAACACACACATGTGTGTGTGTGTGTGTGCACGTATGTGTTTGTGTGTGTGAATGCATGTTTGGTTCCTTCCCCCAGGACTCAAGACCATCGTCGGTGCTCTAGTTCAATCCGTCAAGAAATTGTCAGACGTTATGATCCTCACGGTCTTCTGTCTCAGTGTCTTCGCTTTGATTGGACTACAGCTCTTCATGGGCAACCTGCGGCAGAAATGTGTCATCTGGCCAATCAACTCCACTGAGAACTACCTGGCCAATGGCAGCAAGGGCTTCGACTGGGACGAATACATCATGAACACCAGTGAGTCCGACACAGAGCCAAAAGATGTGTGACACTGAGACAGAAGACCGTTTCGACTTATAACATTTGATTTGAGTTTGAGGGGGTGCCAGGTAGGCTGTGCCTACCAGAGAATCTGATAAAACGTATCCTTTTTAGTTAATGGGTCGATCTTATCTGTGTGTCAGTCATAGTCTAAATTTAACACTGTAATGGAAAAGCTTACTTTCGTAAACCCGGTTCTCTGATAATAGAGGTATCTCACAATGGGATATGCCTTCTAAGGCCGGTCACTAAGGAAGCTCCAATCACACAACGTCTGTTGGGCCCGCCTTCTGGTCATTCTCAAGCATTCTCGAGCAGGGAAGCGCCGTGAGATACCTCATTCTATTATCAGAGAACCGGGATTACAAAAGTAACCTTAAAGAGCCACTGAACACGTGTTTTTCTGTTGCTCATTTGAAAAACGAGATTTCAGTCTTGGAGGTGTGTTTCCTGACCGATTCCGCGTTTGGTTCATGATGTTTGTCCCCCATGAGACAATGTAGATGAGGAAGCCTATTTCACTTCCTCAAAATCCCCAGACTGAATCTAAGATAAATGAAGAAATCTGTAATTAATTTTGACAAGGATATTTTAGTTGCGCAATTTTACAACTAAGGTGTTTGCGCAGTATTTCACACGTAAAAATATGCGCAACGTGTTGTCTTATGTAAATAAAGTCGGGCTGCTGGGCAGGTCTGTCTCACTGTATATGCTATTGGACAGAGAGCAATCACTGCAGCTGTTCACCCCAAATTAATGGGCAAATGTAAATTGTCAATCAAAACCCAACCTTCATTTACCCGTTGTGACACACGGATGTCCCAAACTCCATTTTAGATGAGACTGACTTTATGACCAAAATGATCCTGTTAATTGTGACACTAGAATCACTGTTTCTGACTCATATCAATGCCACATAGGCCATTTTCAGAGGGATTCACTTTTTAAAGGAAGTCGCTCTTTTAAGTTATCTTTCAAATATTAGTTTTGCTATCTCACAATGGGATATAGCCCACTCCCGTATCGCAGATATGTGACCGACTGCCTCGATTCGGTCTTATGTAGCAAAATTTGAAATTGTGTTTTTTACATTGGATAAAAGTAGAGACTCAGAGCTAGAAAATGGAAATCATACACTACAGTTGAGGAACAATGGGAAAGTAATTCTGCTTTGAAAGTTGATAAACTTGTAACCTCACTTTTGAGAAAATGGCACTTGAATGGGCGGCAGGTAGCTTAGTGGGTAAGAGCGTTGTGCCGGTAACCGAAAGGTCGCTGGTTCTAATCCCCGAGCCGACTAGGTGAAAAATCTGTCGATGTGCCCTTGAGCAAGGCACTTAACCCTAATTGCTCCTGTAAGTCGCTCTGGATAAGAGCGTCTGCTAAATGACGTAAAGATTTCAAGACTAAAGGCTGGTTTATACTACGTCTATCGACAGTTGTGACATCATGAACATTCTATTGTCGTCTGACATCAAACTTGTCGTTGTTGTTATGAAAATGAATAAACACAAAAACTACAGGCTGCATGACATCAGCAGCCTGGTGGTCCAAAATAGCATAACTAGTGTATTTTAATACAAATAAACCCACCAGTTTAAAAATGAATTTAGTATATGTCAATCTAGCGAACCAGGAAACTAAAAGCAACTTTCTAAACAATGTTTTGGTTCATTTCTAGCTTGTTAGCTAGCTAGCTAATGTTAAATTAGCTGGCTAGCCAATTCAAATAATGACCATATCATATAGCTGACAACGTCTTCACTTTAGCTAATTTGTCTTCATTATTACAGGAAAATAAACTCACAACAAGATCATTATTTACAAGTTAATGGCGAGCCAATTATAGAAAATAGCTTACGGTTGTGAGTGTGACGAAATAAAAGCAGGGCATTCTACCGGAGAATTTTAGAACTTGGACACTGTCTCGTTGGCCTAACTTTATACGTTTGGTGCAGGTCATGTTCTTCACATTACCGTCTCTGGTAAACACATACTATATCAAATAAAATCCAAGTTTATTTGTCACATGCACAGGATACAGAAGGTGTAGTGAAATGGTTACTTGCATAGTGGTGCGTTTTGTTAGACGTGTAGCTAGCTAGCTAAACAATTAACCATAATCCCAACTCATAACATTACTACCCTGCATGAATCTGCAGGTAGCTAACCAACCAGGTTCAGTGTTAGCAAGCTAGCTAACATTAGGCTATAACTAGCAATGCAAATGGTTCTGAGATACGAATAATATTACTACACAGATCATACACATAACATTAGCTAGCGAGCCAGCTAGCTAACAGTATGCTTTAACTTGAAATGAAAACGACTTTCTGTCAAAATTAGAAATGTATAATATCTGAAAATGTGGCTAGCTAGACTATCTTACCCGTATACATGGATGGATGCTTCTCCCTATCTGCCACGGATGCTATGGTTTCCCTTAGTTTGAAGATGTAATCCTGAGACAGGTGTTTTATACAACATCCTTCTGTGTGTTCTCTTTTCTACTCCCTCTGCATATCTGCAATCAAACACCAGAATTTTCTCCATCTCCTTAGCTATCATACTCTAATTCCACCGGGCATTCCACTGATTTCAAAACTCGTTCCTCCAGAAAGTGGAGAGCAACACTTTTGCAGTTCTACTACGTGATATCTTTCCAAAAAGCCACGTTAGAAAGGATTACCTACACTTACTTACCAGCTGATGTTATAGACAGAAGCGTGCTACATGGCAGACCAATACGAACTCATCTCGGCATGTCCAGCCCATCCATTATTTCAGCCAATCATGGCTAGCCTGAAGGTTCCTGTCTTTTTCCGTGGCTAAACCAACTAGGCTCGTAATTTAACAATTGTATTCCTATTTACAGATGGCATACAAGTTTGTTATTAAGGCACGTGAAACTTCACATGTTCCAGAAGGCATTTCTGCCAAAAATGCCTCTCCTGTGAAGTAGTGACGCATGACATACACCTAGTTTCCTGAAACGAGTCACATATGCCCTCCAAAGCCAAAACCTTCCCGAAAGTATCACCCCTCAGAGGCTCTGACACTGAGGACCATATGTGCCAGCGAAGGCGCAGGTGACGTCCAGTTGGTAAAACCTCATAAACGTATAAGGGGTAGCATAGCATACCGCATAACAAATCTCTTGTACAGAGATGCCTTTGAACAATGTCCATGATGTAGCCATACCTCTGGTGGAATTGGCCCTTAGGCCCTCCGGAGGTGGCAAACCCTTGGTATTATAAGCTAATATAATAGCCTCCATTATCCAATGGAATAGCTGTTGATGAGAGAGGGGCCTACCCGTGTGGGGAGGTGACCTGGAGACAAAGAGCTGGTTGCTCCTCCGTAAGGCTCTCGTTATGTCCATGTAGGTGCATCCTGTCCATGTAGGTGCATCCTGTCCATGTAGGTGCATCCTGTCCATGTAGGTGCGTCCTATCCATGTAGGTGCATCCTGTCCATGTAGGTGCATCCTGTCCATGTAGGTGCATCCTGTCCATGTAGTTGTGTAAAGTGTGTAATGGACATAAACGATGGAGGAAAAAGGCGGCAGGTGAAAAGCCAAAAGCTCCAAAGTGAGGCAATTATACACATTGCTGACTTAAGGAACAAAGGCGGGGTTAGGCTGTAAAGTAACCTTGGATAACCCTGGAGTGGTGGACTGACAGCGCAAGCAGCTCACTCACTCGCTTTGCGGACGTAAGGGCTATGGTAAAGCGGTTTTGAAAGAGAGATACTTAATCTCAACGCTTTCCAGCGGCTCGAAGGGCTGCTGTGAAATAGCTTCAAGCACAATAGACAGGAACCAAAATGGGACTAAAGGCTTGGGGACTAGGCGTAAGAGATGAAGTACCTCTCATTCAAAACCGCTTTACCATAGCCCTTACGTCTGCAAAGCGAGTGAGTGAGCTGCTTGCGCTGTCAGCCTTCATAAAACGACATATCAGAGGAAGTTTTCCCACTTTATAGTGTCCTTAACAGTGGAAAAGGCTTAGTCTCTGTCCAACAGGTATTGCAAAAAGCATAACACTTTGGATATAGAGCATAAGTGGGCTCCCGAGTGGCGCAGCGGTCTAAGGCACTGCATCTCCCGAGTGGCGCAGCGGTCTAAGGCACTGCATCTCCCGAGTGGCGCAGCGGTCTAAGGCACTGCATCTCCCGAGTGGCGCAGCGGTCTAAGGCACTGCATCTCAGTGCATGAGGCGTCACTACAGACCCCCTGGTTTGATTCCGTGCTGTATCACAACCGGCCATGATTGGGAGTCCCATAGGGCGGTGCACAATTGGCCCAGCGTCATCTGGGTTTGGCCAGTGTAGGCCGTCATTGTCATAATTTGTTCTTAACTGACTTACCTAGTAAAATAAAATAACAAATAAATAAGTAAGGGATGACCTGTTTCAGATTGCACCATCTCTCAAACACATTGTTACTATACAGTGAGAGTGTGGAAGGGGCCCTGGCACTCTGGATGGTGTAAACCAGGGGTTCCCAAACTTTTTTACTCGGGGTCCCCCTTCCAGCATTGGGGAACATCCCTCGCTCCCCTGTGCGAGCGTGCACACGCCACGTCTATTTCTATGGGCACAAGCAGTGATCATAACACAAACTGTTCACACCCCTCTTGTTATTGAAGATAATTTCTGCAGGTTTAAACTTATTTCCTGCAATTGTACACATTTTGCCATGGAGTGCAATTGAAAATCTAGCAGTTTTAAAGCACATTTTTGTGCAATTCTATACATTTTGCCATGTGTATTTATGTGATACAGTGCCTTGCAAAAGTATTCATCCCCTTTGCCGTTTTTCCTATTTTGTTGCATTACAACCTGAAATTTAAATGGATTTTTATTTGGATTTCATGTAATGGAGTCCAAATTTGTGAAGTGAAATGAAAAAAATTAATTGTTTCAAAAAATTCTAAAAAATAAATAACGGAAAAGTGGTGCGTGCATATGTATTCACCCCCTTTTGCTATGAAGCCCCTAAATAAGATCTGATTCAAGCCCCTAAATAAGAATGCTGTTCATTGACTATAGCTCAGCATTCAACACCATAATACCCTCCAAGCTCATCATTAAGCTGGAGGCCCAGGGTCTGAACCCCGCTGTGATGCGTGATTTGAAGGAGTCAGGCGCAGGAGGGTAAATCACAGTATACAGAGTTTAATTCCGTAATCCAGCGGAACCAGTCCAGTGCGCAAAGCTGGCGCACTGGAACAAACATGCACACGGGGAAAATACCCCGGCAATACAAAATACTGAGCTCAACCGAGCTACTAATCCTCACAATGAACAATCACCCACAAGGACAAGGGGGCAGAGGGAACACTTAAACAAGTACTAATGAGGGGAATATGAACCAGGTGTGTGTAATTGCCAAGACAAGACAAATGGAATGATGCGATATGGAGCGGCATTGACTAGAAGGCCGGTGACGACGAACGCTGAAGCCTGCGGGGAGGCAGCTTCAGAGGAAGTCGTGACACCCGCCCTGTGCAACTGGGTCCTGGACTTCCTGACAGGCCGCCCCCAGGTGGTGAAGGTAGGAAACAACATCTCCACTTCGCTGATCCTCAACACTGGGGCCCCACAAGGGTGCATGCTCAGCCCCCTCCTGTACTCCCTGTTCACCCATGACTGCGTGGCCAAGCACGCCTCCAACTCAATCATCAAGTTTGCAGACGACACAACCGTAGTAAGCTTGATTACCAACAATGACAATACCGCCTACAGGGAGGAGGTGAGGGTCTGGGAGTGTGGTGCCAGGAAAATTACCTCTCACTCAACGTCAACAAAACAAAGGAGATGATCGTGGACTTCAGGAAACAGCAGAGGGTGCACCCCCCTATCCACATCGACGGGACCACAGTGGAGAAGGTGGAAAGTTCCTTGGAGTACACATCACTGACAAACTGAAATGGTCCATCCACGCAGACATTGTGGTGAAGAAGGCGCAATAGAGCCTCTTCAACCTCAGGAGGCTGAAGAAATTTGGCAAGGCACCTAAAACCCTCACAAACTTTTAGAGATGCACAATTGAGAGCATTCTGTCGGGCTGTATCACCGCCTGGTACGGCAACTGCACCGCGCGCAACTGCAGGGCTCTCGAGAAGGTGGTGCGGTCTGCCGAACGCATTACCGGGGGCAAACTACCCGCCCTCCAAGACACCTACAGCATACGATGTCACAAGAAGGCCAAAAAGATCATCAAGGACATCAACCACCTGAGCTACTGCCTGTTCACCCCGCTATCATCCAGAAGGTGAGGTCAGTATAGGTGCATCAAAGCTGGGACCAAGAGAATGAAAAACAGTGTGAAATTGTTAGATATTACTTGTTAGATATTACTGCACTGTCGGAGCTAGAAGCACAAGCATTTCGCTACACCCGCAATAACATCTGCTAAACACGTGTATGTGACAAATAAAATTTGATTTGATTTGCTTTGATTGAATGACCTTCAGAAGTCACATAACTAGTTAAATAAAGTCCACCTGTGTGCAATCTAAGTGTCACATGATCTGTCACATGATCTCAGTATATATACACCTGTTCTGAAAGGCCCCAGAGTCTACAAAACCACTAAGCAAGGGGCACCACCAAGCAAGCGGCACCATGAAGACCAAGGAGCTCTCCAAACAGGTCAGGGACAAAGTTGTGGAGAAGTACAGATCAGGGTTGTGTTATAAAAAAATATCCGAAACTTTGAACATCCCACGGAGCACCATTAAATCCATTATTAAAAAATGGAAAGAATATGGCACCACAACAAACCAGCCAAGAGAGGGCCGCCAACCAAAACTCACGGACCAGGCAAGGAGGGTATTAATCAGAGAGGCAACAGAGACCAAAGATAACCCTGAAGGAGCTGCAAAGCTCCACAGCAGAGATTGGAGTATATGTCCATAGAACCACTTTAAGCCGTACACTCCACAGAGCTGGACTTTACGGAAGAATAGCCAGAAAAAAGCCATTGGTTAAAGAAAAAAATAAGCAAACACGTTTGGTGTTCTCCAAAAGACATGTGGGAGACTACCTAAACATATGGAAGAAGGTACTCTGGTCAGATGAGACTAAAATGGAGCTTTTTGGCCATCAAGGAAAACGCTATGTCTGGTGCAAACCTAACACCTCTCATCACCCCGAGAACACAATGTTTTTCATCGGCAGGGACTGGGAAACTGGTCAGAATTGAAGGAATGATGGATGGCGCTAAATAAAGGGAAATTCCTGAGGGAAACCTGTTTCAGTCTTCCAGAGATTTGAGACTGGGACAGAGGTTCACCTTCCAGCAGGATAATGACCCTAAGCATATTGCTAAAGCAACACTCGAGTGGTTTAAGGGGAAACATTTAAATGTCTTGGAATGACCTAGTCAAAGCCCAGACCACAATCCAATTGAGAATCTGTGGTATGACTTAAGGATTGCTGTACACCAGTGCAACCCATCCAACTTGAAGGAGCTGGTGCAGTTTTGCTAGATGTGCCAAGCTTATAGAGACATACCCCAAGAGACTTGCAGCTGTAATTGCTGCAAAAGGTGGCTCTACAAAGTATTGACTTTGGGGGGTGAATAGTTATGCACGCTCAAGTATTCACCCCCATTGGCATTTTTCCTATTTTGTTTTTTAGTTATTGCACTTGTGCGCCCAAACTAGAATATCAGGTCGCGCAGCAAAATATCTAGGAGCATATGCAATAAAAAAATAATCGCACTTTAGAGCCCTGACTGTAATATGAAATACAGTAGATTACTTGCCTCTTACTGGCAGACAGTTACCTGTAAATTACTGTTAAAAAAAGGTACAGAATGTTACCATAAATTCCAAAGAACCTTTGGCTTAACAGTACATTACTGTAAAGAAGTGCTTTCGTTACAATAATGTACTGTTAAACCAAAGTTTATGCAGTGTGCTTGTAAATTACACGGCAATCCCTTTACAGTGAACCATTACAACGGACTCATGAAAAAGTCAGTCATAGAATGGAAACTTTTGAACCCTTAAATGCACATTGATATGAAATAACCTCATAAAACGTAGATATTTTGCAGTTTGTTGTATTCACCTAAAATAAATGATCAGGTATAATTTCACAACATAAATTACATTACATGAAACAATTCAGCTTTCTTTTATCCACTCAAATTATAATATATGTTCACTTATGAATATCCCGTACCTCGGGCATAAAAAATACTGATAAGTAATTCAAGTGAACCTACACTCTTAGAACAAAAGGTGCTAAGTAGAACCGTATAAAGTTATTCAGCTTTTATCCATAGGGGAACCCTTTTTGATGCTAGGTAGAACCCTTTGCAGAGGGTTCTACCTAGAACCCCCTATGAAGGGTTCTTCATAGAACCCTCTGTAAATGGTTCTACCAAGAACCCTTTTATCTTTGAAGGGCTCTTTCTAGAACTCTCTATGAATGGTTCCACAAGCCTTATTAGCCTTTAAAATGTATCTCTTTATGACAATACATGACATACACTGAATGTACAAACATTAGGAATACCTGCTCTTTCCATGACATAGACTGACCAGGTGAATCCAGGTGAAAACTATGATCCCTTATTGATGTCACCTGTTAAATCCACTTCAATCAGTGTAGATGAAGGGGAGGAGACAGGTTAAAGAAGGATTTTTAAGCCTTGAAACAATTTAAATGGTGTATGTATGCCATTCAGAGGGTGAATGGGCAAGACAAAATATTTAAGTGCCTTTGAACAAGGTATGGTAGTAACTGCAACACTGCTGGGTTTTCCATGCTCAACAGTTTCCTGTGTATATCAAGAATGGACCACCATCCAAAGGACATCCAGCCAACTTGACACGACTGTGGGAAGCATTGGAGTCAACATGGGCCAGCATCCCTGTGGAACGCTTTTGGCAGCATGTAGAGTCCTTGCCCCGACAAATTGAGGCTGTTCTGAGGGAAAAGGGGGTGCAACTCAATATTAGGAAGGTGTTCCTAATATTTTGTACACTCAGTGTATATCATAAGGCCTTTCTTTGAGGGCCTAGTTATACCCTAACACAGTGGTGTTATGAAACTCCTGGTTTACAGGCCACATCAGGCCTGCAAGTCACATTATGTTGGCTTGCAAAGTGATGTGTAATTCCTATTGGAATCAAATCAATTCAAATTGTCACATGCGCCGAATACAACAGGTGTCGACCTTACCGTGAAATGCTTACTTACAAGCCCTTAACCAACAATGCAGTTCAAGAAATAGAGTTAAGAAAATATTTACTAAATAAAATAAAATACAAAGTAACACAATAAAATAACAATAACGAGGCTACATACAGGGGGTACCGGTACCAAGTCAATGTGCAGGGGTACAGGTTAGTCGAGTAGGTAGGGGTAAAGTAACAATGCATAGATAAAATAAACAGCGAGTAGCAGCAGTGTAAAAACAAAGGGGGGAGGGGGGGTCAATGTTAATAGTCCGGGTGGCCATTTGATTAATTGTTCAGCAGTCTTATGGCTTGGGGGTAGAAGCTGTTAAGGAGCCTTTTGGACCTAGACTTGGCACTCCGGTACCACTTACCGTGCAGAGAGAACAGTCTATGACTTGGGTGACTGGAGTCTTTGACAATTTTTTGGGCCTTCCTCTGACACTGCCTTGTATATAGGTCCTGGATGGCAGGAAGCTTGGCCCCAGTGATGTACTGGGCCGTATGCACTACCCTCTGTAGCGCCTTACGGTCGGATGCCGAGCAGTTGCCATACCAGGCAGTGATGCAACCGGTCAGGATGCTCTCGATGGTGCAGCTGTATAACGTTTTGAGGATCTGGGGACCCATGCCAAATCTTTTCAGTCTCCTGAGGGGGAAAAGGTGTTGTTGTGCCCTCTTCACGACTGTCTTGGTGTGTTTAGACATTTGATAGTTTGTTGGTGATGTGGACACCAAGGAACTTGAAACTCTCGACCCGCTCCACTACAGCTTCGTCGATGTGAATGGGGGCGTGTTCGGCCCTCCTTTTCCTGTAGTCCACGATCAGCTCCTTTGTCTTGCTCACGTTGAGGGAGAGGTTGTTGTCCTGGCACCACACTGCCAGGTCTCTGACCTCCTCCATATAGGCTGTCTCATCGTTGTCGGTGATCAGGCCTACCACTGTTGTGTCATCAGCAAACTTAATGATGGTGTTGGAGTCGTGCTTGGCCACGCAGTCGTGGGTGAACAGGGAGTACAGGAGGGAACTAAGCACGCACCCCTGAGGGGCCCCTGTGTTGAGGATCAGCATGGCAGATGTGTTGTTGCCTACCCTTACCACCTGGGGGCGGCCCGTCAGGAAGTCCAGGATCCAGTTGCAGAGGGAGGTGTTTAGTCCCAGGGTCCTTAGCTTAGTGATGAGCTTTGTGGGCACTATGCTGTGAATCCAGCCAGAGTGAGGATATCCAACAATTGGAAATAATGCAAAAATACATAATATGTACGTATGAATACCTGCAGGACTAGCACATATCAACTATCTGCCTTCATTCATACATTAGGCCAGTCATCACAACACTAACAGCCTACCATATTTACTCAACATACTCCCCAATAGTAAATATCACTCATTTGCATGACTTCTATTGATGACTATGATGTGTAGGCTACACGTGACCTCTGAACACAGTTACACAGCAAATTGGCCAGTGTTAACTACTGTTGATTTTTTAGTGTAACATTTCAAGTGTTGATTCAGGAGGTCAATTAACCCTGTACAGATTTAAATTAACACTCAGTGGTGTAAAATAACCCCAGTGTTGGTGTTAAATGTCCCACGTAGTCATCCTGATTTCCATGTAAATTAGCCTTGTGAGTGACCAAAACATCACCCATAATATTATTTCACGATACAAATGCTCAGAATGTGAGAAATCTACTTTTTCTCTCATGTCTAACTATCAGGAAGTCTGAAAAGACAGGCTGAGTGGGCGGGGAGCTAATAAGCTAAGTGGGTGGGGTGCTCGCCTTGGCTGACGGTTCTTTGAAACATCTATGTCAAGCAATTTGGAGTCAGTGTTGCAGTGAGATCATGGTTTCACAAATGATTTGTTTATCAAACTATTTGGTTATTATTATTACTATTATTTATTTTTTAAATTTTAAACTTTTATATAAGCAGGGAGTTACCATTGAGACCAGGGTCTTTTTCAGAAGGGATCCCTACATATAAAATGTCATAAGACAAAATCTAAAATCGAATACAATATAAAACAAGTCAAATACAGCAATACACAAATATTCAAATCAAATCTAATTTTATTCAAGAAAAATGATTACATTCCTCAATAAGAAGGTCACCTATCCATATTTTTAATTGCCCCTGTGGCACCAGAACATCAAATTGTAATGTATTTTGTAGTTGGTTCCAGCAATGAGGTGCTTTAAAACAAAAAATGGATTTACCTAGTTGAGTGGAGACCCGAGGAACCTCAAGACTTAACCAACCTTGTGAAAGGGTTTGGTATCTCATGTTTTTATATTTTAACAGTGAAGTTAGATAAGCCACAATTTGTGTAGTAGAGCTTTGTAAACAAAAAGGGAATAATTAAGTGATCTATGGGAATTTAATGAAGAACAGCCAACCATTTGATACAGGATGCAGTGATGAGTATTAAAACTGTCACCTGTGATTTAAAAGGGCGCTATGGTAGACAGCATCCAAAGGTTTAAGAGTAGTGGCTGCTGCAATCTGGTAAATGGTGTCGCCTTAGTCAAGAACTGGCAGGAAAGTTGACTGTACAATCTGCTTCCTGCTATTTAGGGAGAGGCAAGATCTATTTCTAAAAAAGAACGCCACTTTAAATCTTAGCTTTTTAACTAACTCATTCGTATGTTTTTTAAACAATAAATCTTTGTCAATCCAAATGCCCAGATATTTATAGGTGGGGATCGATGGGAGAACCTTCCAATTAATAAATATGTGGTCCATCTGAAAACATTTTGCGAGAATTAGAGAACAACATATATTTAGTCTTGCTCGCATTTAGTACAAGTATTAAACCAACCAGAGCTTTCTGTAAGGCAACAAAGTTAGACTGCAGCTCTAACATAGCCTGGTCAACAGCTGGAGCAATGGCATACATAACAGTGTCATCTGCAGTGGTTAAATTTGGGAGGATTTGGGAGGTAGGAGTTGGGGGGTCCCTAGCCCATAGGGATATTCTAACCTAAATATACAGTGCATTCGGAAAGTATTCAGACTGCTTGACTTTTTCCACATTTTGTTACATTACAGCCTTATTCTAAAATGGAGTAAAAAATAAATAATCTAATCAATCTACACACAATACCCCATAATGACAAAGCGAAAACAGGTTTTTAGATTATTTTTCAAATTATAAAATAAAAAAACTGAAATACAGCACCAGTCAAAAGTTTGAACACACCTACTCATGCAAGGGTTTTTCTTTATTTTTTACTATTTTCTGCATTGTAGAACAATAGTGAAGACATCAAAACTATGAAATAACACATATGGAATCGTGTAGTAACCCAAAAAGTGTTAAACAAATCAAAATATATTTTATATTTGAGATTCTTCAAAGAAGCCACCATTTTCCTTGATGACAGCCTTGCACACTCTTGGCATTCTATCCACCAGCTTCATGAGGTAGTCACCTGGAATGCATTTCAATTAACAGGTGTGCCTTCTTAAAAGTTAATTTGTGGAATTTCTTTCCTTCTTAATGCGTTTGAGCCAATTAGTTGTGTTGTGACAAGGTAGGGGTGGTATACAGAAGACAGCCCTGTTTGGTAAAAGACCAAGTCCATATTATGGCAAGAACAGCTCAAATATGCAAAGGGAAATGACAGTCCATCATTACTTTAAGACATGAAGGTCAGTCAATGCGGAACATTTCAAGAACTTTTAACGTTTCTTCAAGTGCAGTCGCAAAAACCATCAAGCGCTATGATGAAACTGGCTCTCATGAGGACCGCCACAGGAAAGGAAGACCCAGAGTTACCTCTGCTGCAGAGGATAAGACACATCTCAACATCATCTGTTCAGAGGAGACAGCGTGAGTCAGGCCTTCATGGTACAATTGCGGCAAAGAAACCACTACTAAAGGACACCAATAAGAAGAAGAGACTTGCTTGGGCCAAGAAACACGAGCAATGGACATTAGACCGGTGGAAATCTGTCCTTTGGTCTGATGAGTCCAAATTTGAGATTTTTGGTTCCAACTGCCATGTCTTTGTGAGACGCAGAGTAGGTGAACGGATGATCTCTGCATGTGTGGTTCCCACCGTGAAGCATGGAGGAGGAGGTGAGATTTGCTGGTGACACTGTCTGTGATTTATTTAGAATTCAAGGCACACTTAACCAGCATGGCTACCACAGCATTCTGCAGTGATACGCCATCCCATCTGGTTTGCGCTTAGTGGGACTATAATTTGTTTTTCAACAGGACAATGACCCAAAACAAACCTCCAGGCTGTGTAAGGGCTATTTGACCAAGAAGGAGAGTGATGGAGTGCTGAATCAGATGATATGAACTCCACAATCACCCGACCTCAACCCAATTGAGATGGTTTGGGATGAGTTGGACCGCAGAGTGAAGGAAAAGCAGCCAACAAGTGCTCAGCATATGTCGGAACTCCTTCAAGACTGTTGGAAAAGCATTCCAGGTGAAGCTGGTTGAGAGATTGCCAAGAGTGTGCAAAGCTGTCATCAATGCAAAGGCTGGCTACTTTGAAGAATCTAAAATCTAAAATATATTTTGATATGTTTAAGTTTTGATGTCTTCACTATTATTCTACAATTAAGAAAATAGTAAAAATAAAGAACAACACTTGAATGAGTATGTGTGTCCAGACTTTTGAATGGTACTGTACCTTATTTACATAAGTATTCAGACCCTTTGCTATGAGACTTGAAATTGAGCTGAGTTGCATCCTGTCTCCATTGATCACCTTGAGATGTTTCTACAGCTTAATTGGAGTCCAGCTGTGGTAAATTCAATTGATTGGACATGATTTGGAAAGGCACACACCTGTCTATATAAGGTCCCACAGTTGACAGTGCATGTCAGAGCAAAAACCAAGCCATGGGGTCGAAGGAATTATCCTAGAGCTCCGAGACAGGATTGTGTCGAGGCACAGATCTGGGGAAGGGTACCACATTTATTTGCAGCACAGTGGCCTCCACAGTGGCCTCCATCATTCTTAAATGGAAGAAGATTGGAACCACCGAGACTCTTCCTAGAGCTGACCGCCCGGCCAAACTGAGCAATCGGGGGAGAAGGGCCTTGGTCAGTGAGGTGACCAAGAACCCAATGGCCACTCTGACAGAGCTCCAGAGTTCCTCTGTGGAGATGGGAGAACCTTCCAGAAGGACAACCATCTCTGCAGCACTCCACCAATCAGGCCTTTATGGTAGAGTGGCCAGACGGAAGCCAAGCGTCACGTCTGGAGGAAAACTGGCACCATCAGTGGTGGCAGAATCATGCTGTGGGGATGTTTTTCAGCGGCAGGGACTGGGAGACTAGTCAGGATTGAGGGAAAGATGAACTGAGCAAAGTACAGAGAGCTCCTTGATGAAAACCTGCTCCAGAGCGCTCAGGACCTGAGACTGGGGTGAAGGTTCACCTTCCAACAGGACAGCGACTCTAAGCACACAGCGAAGAGAACGCAGGAGTGGCTTCGGGACAAGTCTCTGAATGTCCTTGAGTGGCCCAGCCAGAGCCCGGACTTGAACCCGATCTAACATCTCTGGAGAGACCTGAAAATAGCTGTGCAGCGACACTCCCCATCCAACCTGACAGAGCTTGAGAGGATCTGCAGAGAAGAATGGGAGAAACTCCCCAAATACAGGTGTGCCAAGCTTGTAGCGTCATTCCCAAGAAGACTCGAGGCTGTAATTGCCTCCAAAGGTGCTTCAACAAGGTACTGAGTAAAGGGTCTGAATACTTATGTAAATGTGATATTTTAGTTGTTTATTTGTAATACCTTTTCAAATATTTATAAAAACCTGTTTTTGCTTTGTCATTATGGGGTATTGTGTGTAGATTGATGAGGGAAAAAAACATTTAATACATTTAGAATAAGGCTGTATCGTAACAAAATGTGGAAAAAGTCAAGGGGTCTGAATGCTTTCCGAATGCACTGTAGACCAATATTATTTATATAAATAGTAAAGAGAACCAGTCCCAATACCAACGACCCCTGCGGTACACCTTTTGTAATATCCTGGACACTAGACTTGACACTATCAAAAATCATGCAATGTGCCCTATCTGACAGATATTTCTCAAACCACTTGCAAGAAGCCTGATCTAGGCCTATTTCAGTCAGCCTTTGAATGAGAATGTAATGGTCAACAGTGTTGAAGGCCTTGGGAAGCTCTATACATAAGGCAGTACAATGGGGTTCATGATCTAAGCAATTTAACACATCATCATTATTGTAACACAATCAATATAGACAAAATGCTGGCTGTATAATTTAGCTAGTTAGTTCAAATGGAATTGTCAGCACTGTTTTATCAAGCTAGCTAGTTTATCTTGGACAATTTCAGTTGAAGCTTGACGGAGGGAGGTTGGCGTACATCTCATAAAATATATACATACACTTAGGTTGGAGTCATTAGGACATCTACTTTGTGCATGACACAAGTAATTTTTCCAATAATTGTTTACAGACAGATTATTTCACTTATAACTCACTGTATCACAATTCCAGTGGGTCAGAAGTTTACATTCACTAAGTTGACTGTGCCTTTAAACAGCTTGGAAAAATTCCAGAAAATGATGTCATGGCTTTAGAAGCTTCTGATAGGCTAATTGACATCATTTGAGTCAATTGGAGGTGTACCTGTGGATGTATTTCAAGGCCTACCTTCAAACTCAGTGCCTCTTTGCTTGACATCATGGGAAAATCAAAAGAAATCAGCCAAGACCTCAGAAAAAAATTTGTAGACCTCCACAAGTCTGGTTCATCCTTGGGAGCAATTTCCAAACGCCTGAAGGTACCACGTTCATCTGTACAAACAATAGTACACAAGTATAAACACCATGGGACCACTCAGCCGTCATACCGCTCAGGAAGGAGATGCGTTCTGTCTCCTAGAGATGAACGTACTTTGGTGCGTAAAGTGCAAATCACAGCAAAGGACCTTGTGAAGATGCTGGAGGAAACAGGTACAAAAGTATCTATATCCACAGTAAAACGAGTCCTATATCGACATAACCTGAATGGCCGCTCAGCAAGGAAGAAGCCACTGCTCCAAAACCGCCATAAAAAAGCCAGACTACGGTTTGCAACTGCACATGGGGACAAAGGTCGTACTTTTTGGAGAAATATCCTCTAGTCTGATTAAACAAAAATAGAACTGTTTGGCCATAATGACCATCGTTATGTTTGGAGGAAAAAGGAGGGTCTTGCAAGCCGAATAACACCATCCCAACCGTGAAGCACGAGGGTGGCAGTATCATGCTGTGGGGGTGCTTTGCTGCAGGCGGGACTGGTGCACTTCACAAAATAGATGGCATCATGAGGAAGGAAAATTATGTGGATATATTGAAGCAACATCTCAAGACATCAGTCAGGAAGTTAAAGCTTGGTTGCAAATGGGTCTTCCAAATTGACAATGACCCCAAGCATACTTCCAAAGTTATGGCAAAATGGCTTAAGGACAACAAAGTCAAGGTATTGGAGTGGCCATCACAAAGCCTTGACCTCAATCCTATAGAAAATGTGTGGGCAGAACTGAAAAAGCGTGTGCGAGCAAGGAGGCCTACAAACCTGACTCAGTTACACCAGCTCTGTCAGGAATGGGCCAAAATTCACCCAACTTATTGTGGGAAGCTTGTGGAAGGCTACCCGAAACGTTTGACCCAAGTTAAACAATTTAAAGGCAATGCTACCAAATACTACTTGAGTGTATGTAAACTTCTGACCCACTGGGAATGTGATTAAAGAAATAAAAGCTGAAATAAATCATTCTCTCTACTATTATTCTGATATTTCACATTCTTAAAATAAAGTGGTGATCCTAACTGACCTAAGACATGGAATTTTTACTAGGATTAAATGTCAGGAATTGTGAAAAACTGAGTTGAAATGTATTTGGCTAAGGTGTATGTAAACTTCCGACATCAACTGTATATTGACTGACCAGAATATCAATGATGTCAATATTTGTTTATACTCACGTTTGCATGTCTCTTCTGTTGCAGTTTGCAGCAACACTGACAGAGTTTTGAACGACCCTTCCCTCCCCTTTTGTTCCATGTTGGCTGAAGATCTAGCTAGCCAGTAACTAGCTAACACCAGACACAGATGAAAGGGGAAACCTATAAGTATCTTTGCTATAGATGAATAGGGGAAACCTGTTCGTCAATACTTCCGAACATATGATATTGTGAGAATGATTGTTGAGAAATCTCCACTTAAAAACTAAATAGATTCACTGTTGCTATAGCAGTCATTCCAAAGGGTAGGTTTAACAGAGCAAATGAAATGTGACCATACTTTATCACTCATCATCAATTATGCTATTTAGTCCTGCACATTTGTCATCAACAGCTATTGTTTTAATTCAACCCAGAATTCAACAAAAAATAGACAATACAATAGGCCTAGGGTTTCAAGCTCTGGTTGATTTAAAATGTAATGATATTTAGTGATATTTAATTGTGTTTGGTTGTCAACGCAACCAAATATCAACATTTGAAGGAGATGCATCTTCTGCTTGGATAGTTCCACAAAATATCTAAGTTAAAGAATAGTACTAAATCAAGTAAAAAAATAAATAAAAGTGTATTTAAAGTTTGATTTGATTTAGTCCTATTCTTTAACTTTAGATTGTTGGTTTCTGATGGAGATGTGAATCCAACATATCAATTATTAATTTGTAGACAAACTGGAATTAAAGCCAGAGTCAGTGTCTCAGATGGAGCTATCCAAGCAGTAGATACATATCCTTTAAATGTTGATATTTGGTTGCATTGTCAACTAATCACAATTGAATATTAATTTTGTAATAAAGTTAAGGCTATTTTACAAATTAATGTAACATTCCACCTTAAAATGTAGTAACACATCCATGGCCACATTGAGGTTACTGTAACTATAATTGTCTTCATATGTAATCATATAAAGCGTGCATGCTCAAGATAGCATGCATAGGTCGTCACAGGTCTGTGGAGATATTACAAATTGCTGCAGTCTCGACGGCATTGATCACGTGCACCATGTACTTTTAATGTAATTTTAACTGCAATCCAGGTAATCTGGTTCTGCTATTAGATGAAGCACAGTGATATCACATTGATCTGTTTTAAAGCTCCCTCAGTACCCCTACCTCCCACGACTATGCCGAATTATCCACGTTGAAATGATGTGGTGTGCGCGGTGGGGAACGACTAAAATTAACGAGTCACTCAGAAAAACGAATCATGACTCTTGAGTCAGTAAGAAGAGTCTGCACATTTGCGAATTGCACATCACTATTCCATGCCCATTCGCGCCTTTTTACGAAGTCTGCCCTGTACAGAGATTAAGCTGCCCGGTAACCAAACATGCATGTTTTGAGAGATGCGGTCACCGGTAGAGTGTGTAGCTCGCTACCTAGTTTAAATATCAGTACTGCCACAAAAAAAATGCATTTTCCTCCCAAACGTTACAAATATTTTCACATGACCCGCCCCTTGTACTGTAAAACATGTGCACACCCTCCCCCTACATTGAATTAACAAACAAATGTTAATTACGACCATAAATAACACAAATAACAATAACTGTAGAGACCCTGTGTTTAAAAACGTGGACTTTACCACTTCAGAGTGCTTTTGTGGCACAGTCAATGCCACGCGGGGCTACCGGCCAGAAGGTTGAGGTTTAGCCGACCACCACGGAGGAGACTATCCCTGCCGGTCTCATTACTCTACGATCAGAGCCGGCTGGTAGGGAGAAATCAGAATTTTCTAAATTGTTATACTATATGTATAATTATGTAAAACATATGCTATGAATATTCCACCAACTGGTTTCTGTGCCAATGTACCACACAACCAATGAGCAAAGTATAACTACATACCGATTAACGACTTCGGGCGCTTCAATATCATGGTTTGAGTTTTCAACACCTCTATCAAATAGAGCAGCCTTGTCAATCTGGACAAACGGGAAAATACTAGAGTGGAGTGGACAGAGGTGTGCAGGTAGCCTACAGGATACTTTTGAAGTGGCCTAATCAGATTAAAACATTGTGACTGGTTGGGTTTATGCCAGACATAAAAGGTAATACATTTTAAACGTTACATTACAAATACTGTATTTAGTCTATATTGAAGTGTTATGGTTCTAGGTCCGCGAGGAACAGCAGCTTGGATCTGAGAGGCAGAGCGCATGTTAGGCTTTCCTGAATAACTGGGCCTGCTGGGAGCATGTGGACACATTATTATAGGACGATTTGGGAGAATGAAGATCCGCAACAGACAGCGCATCTCTGTATCAGAAGTAAAAATACAGCCGGACTGGCCTGCTACTGTGCATTTCTAGACCTTATAAACTGTCGAGAGTAGAACCACAACGAATGAATGGAATGAAACATTCAAATGACAGGCAGTGATGTAGCGCCAACATTTGGGATCTTTTGTTTGGGATTGATTTTTTTGCCATGGGACAGAGAACATTTTGCAGTTTTATAGCTAATCCATGCTATTTTACACATTTTGCCATGAGGCTGAGAGAAAATGTTGCCCTCTTAGAGCTCATGTACATTTTGTACGTCTTTTTTATGCTTTTTGTTTGAAATTTGACGAACTGACTTGTTGGAAAGGTGGGATCCTATGACGGTGCCACGTTGAAAGTCACTGAGCTCTTCAGTAAGGCTATTTTACTGCCAATGTTTGTCTATGGAGATTGCATGGCGGTGTGCTCGATTTTATACACCTGTCAGCAACAGGTTGATGGTGTGCATAGACAGTATGGACAGTATATTAATAGAAAAGGTGTGTACAGCATGAGTTATATAGGATGACCCTTGACTAGAATACAGTATATGCATATGAAGTGGGTAAAATAGTATGTAAATATTATTGAAGTGACCAGTGTTCATTGACTATGTACATAGGGAAGCAGTCTCTAATGTGCGGGGTAGATTACCGGGTAGTAGCCTGCTAGTAACAGTGACTAAGTTCAGGGCAGGGTACTGGGTGGAGGCCGGCTAGTGATGACTATTTAACAATCTGATGGTCTGGAGATAGAAGCTGTTTTTCAGTCTCTTGGTCCCAGCTTTGTAGCACCTGTACTGTCTCCGCCTTTTAAATGGTAGTGGGGTGAACAGGCCATGGCTCAAGTGGGTGAGGTCCTTGATGATGTTCAAATAAAATCACATTTTATTGGTCACATACACATATTTGGCAGATGTTATTGCAGGTGTAGCGAAATGCCTGTGTTCCTAGCTCCAACAGTGTGGTAGTATCTAACAATTCACAACAATACACACAAATCTAAAAGCAAAAGAATGGAATTATGAAATATCTAAATATTAGATCGAGCAATGTCGGAGTGGCATTGACTAAAATACAGTAAAATAGAATACAGTATATACATATGAGATGAGTAAAGGAGTATGTAAACATTATTAAAGTGACTAGTGTTCCATTATTAAAGTGGCCAGTGATTCCAAGTCTAAGTCTGTAGGGCAGCAGCCTGTAAGGTGCATTGTTGCGTAACCGAGTGGAAGCCGGCTAGTGATGGCTATTTAACAGTCTGATGGCCTTGAGATAGAAGCTGTTTTTCAGTCTCTCGGTCCCAGCTTTGATGCACCTGTACTGACCTAGCCTTCTGGATGATAACGGGGTGAACAGGCTGTGGTTTGGGTGGTTGATGTCCTTGATGATCTTCCTGTGACATCGGGTGCTGCAGGTGTCCTGGAGGGCAGGTAGTTTGCCCCCGGTGATGCGTTGGGCAGACCACACCACCCTCCAGAGAGCCTTGCGGTTGCGGGCGGTGCAGTTGCCATACCAGGCGGTGAGACAGCCTGACAGGATGCTCTCAATTGTGCATCTGTAAATGTTTGTGAGGATTTTAGGGGCCAAGACAAATTTCTTCAGCCTCCTGAAGCTGTTGCGCCTTCTTCACCACACTCTGTGTGGGTGGACCATTTCAGATCGGCAGTGATGTGTACGCAGAGGAACTTGAAGCTTTCCACTTTCTCCACTGCAGTCCTGTCGATGTGGATAGGGGCGTGCTCCCTCTGCTGTTTCCTGTCAGGTAAGGTAGAGGTGATATGATCCTTAACTAGCCTCTCAAAGCACTTCATGATGACAGAAGTGAGTGCTACCGGGCGATAGTCATTTAGTTCAGTTACCTTTGCTTTCTTGGGTACAGGAACAATGGTGGAAATCTTGAAGCAAGTGGGGACAGCAGACTGTGATAGGGAGAGATTGAATATGTCCGTAAACACTCCAGCCAGCTGGTCTGCGCATGCTCTGAGGACGCGGCTAGGGATGCCGTCTGGGCCGGCAGCCTTGCGAGGGTTAACACGCTTAAACGTCTCACTCACGTCGGCCACGGAGAAGGAGAGCCCACAGTCCTTGGTAGCGGGCAGCGTCGGTGGCACTGTGTTATCCTCAAAGCGGGTGAAGAAGGTGTTTAGCTTGTCCGGAAGCAAGACGTCGGTGTCCGCAACGTGGCTGGTTTTCCCTTTGTAGTCCATGATACGTCTTGTGTCTGAGCCATTGAATTGGGACTCTACTTTGTCTCTGTACTGATGTTTTGCATATTCCCAGTCACCTTACCATGGTTAAATGTGGTGGTTCGCTTTCAGTTTTGCCCGAATGCTGCCATCTATCCACAGTTTCTGGTTTGGGTAGGTTTTAAAAGTCACGGTGGGTACAACACCTCCTATACACTTCCTGATGAACTCAGTCACCGTATCTGTGTTTTCGTCAATGTTATTCTCAGAGGCTACCCGGAACATATCCCAGTTCGCGTGATCAAAACAATTGAAGCATGGATGCCGATTGGTCAGACCAGCGGTGAATAGACCTTAGCACGGGTACTTCCTGTTTGAGTTTCTGCCTATAGGAAGGGAGGAGCAAAATGGAGTTGTGATCTGATTTGCCGAAGGGAGGGCGGTGGAGGGCCTTGTAGGCATTTAGAAAAGTTGAGGAGTAGTGGTCCAATGTTTTTCCAGAGCGAGTACTACTGTCAATGTGTTGGTAGAACTTCTGTAGTGGTTTCCTCAAATTTGCTTTGTTAAAATCCCCAGCTACAATAAATGTGGCCTCAGGATTTGTGGTTTCCAGTGTAGTTCTTTGAGGGCCTTCGTGGTATCGGCTTGAGGGGGAATATACACGGCTGTGACTATAACCAAAGACAATTATCTTGGGAGGTAATACGGTCAACATTTGATTGTGAGGTATTCTAGGTCGGGTGAACAAAATGACTTGAGTTTCTGTATGTTATCACAATCACACCATGAGTAGTTAATCATAAAACATGTACCCCCACCTTTCTTCTTCCCGGAGAGTTCGTTATTCCTGTCTGCGCGATGTACTGAGAACCCAGCTGGCTGTATGGACGGGGACAGTGTATCCAGAGAGAGCCATGTTTCCTTGAAACAGAGTATGTTACAATCCCTGATGTCTCTCTGGAAGGAGATCCTCGCCCTGAGCTCGTCTACTTTATTATCCAGAGACTGAACATTAGCAAGTAATATACTCTGAAGAGGTGGATGGTGTGCACGCCTCCTGAGTCGGACTAGAAGTCCACTCCGAATACCTCTTCTACGCCGGCGGTGTTTTGGAGCAGCCTCTGCAATAAGTTAATTTGCCCTGGAGGGTACGAACAAATCAAATAAAAATCAAATTTTATTTGTCACATACACGTGTTTAGTAGATTATAGCGGGTGTAGCTTCAAAGGATCCCATTAGGGAAAGTCGTATTCCTGGTCGTATATAATAACACAAAACATTTCCTGGGCTAATAATGTAAGAAATAACACACATAAAAACAAAATACTTCAAAGTTGCTTAGGAGTTAGAAGCAGAGCTGCCATATCTGTCTGCGCCTTCCTGTGATACTGGGTGCTGTAGATGTCCTGGAGGGCGGGCAGTGTGCCCCCGGTGATGCGTTGGGCTGACCACACCACCCTCTGGAGAGCCCTGCGGTTGCAGACGGTGCAATTGCCTTACCAGGCGGTGATACAGCTCGACAGGATGCTCTCAATGGTGCACCTGTAGAAGTTTATGAGGGTCTTAGGGGCCAAACCAAATTTCTTCAGCCTCCTGTTGCGCCTTCTTCACCACACTGTCTGTGTGGATGGACCATTTTAGGTTGTCAGTGATGTGCAAGCCGAGGAACTTGAAGCTTTTCACCCTCTCCACTGCGTCCCCGTCGATGTGGATGGGGGTGTGCTCTCGCTGCTGTCTCCTGATGTCCATGGTCTGCTCCTTTGTTTTGTTGACGTTGAGGGACAGGTTATTTATCCCTGGCACCACACCTCCAGGGCTCTCACCTTCTCCCTGTAGGCTGTCTCGTCATTGTTGGTAATCAGGCCTACCACTGTTGTGTTGTCTGCAAACTTGATGATTGAGTGGGAGTCTTGCATGGCCACACAGTCATGGGTGAACAGAGAGTACAGGAGGGGGCTGAGCACGCACCCTTGTGGGGCCCCTGTGTTGAGGATCAGCGTAGCAGAAGTGTTGTTGACACCTGGGGTCGGCCCGTCAGGATGTCCAGGACCCAGTTTCACAGGGTGGGGTTTAGACCCAGGGACCCGAGCTTAGTGATGAGCTTGAAGGGCACTATGATCAGCTGATAGCCCACCCTATTTTCTCGAAGTCAATCATGTCTTTAGGAGGCACTGTAACTAGCTTGCTTACAATTTGTGATGATGAGTGAGTGTGTTGTTGCAGAAATAAATAGACCTATGCTAAAAAATGAAGAAAAAATCGCTAAAGAGGCATTTGGTATCTTATGAATTTCGAGATGAATTATGAATCAAACTTTATACATTTTGCATTTTGAGCACCTGCATGGCCCTGCAACCTCCTTAATTCAAGTTTTTGACACAAAGGACGATGCCAGTAACTTTATGATGAAACTTTATCAATGTACCAGCATCAGTAATTGTTCATACTTTTGTCATCCTACTTTGATCTGGTTTGATCCAAATATCATCCAATTTGATGAAAAACATGATTTTGACTGTGCGGGACCTTTAACACTTTCAGTGTTGATTCAACACTGGAGAATTTGCTGTGTAGGCCATCTCACATTTACAAATCTCCTATGTGGCACTACCTGAGGCTCCAAAATATAAACTGCGGCACTCACTGTACCTAAACTATATTGAAACTAATTTCACACATATAATATTAAATTGACAGTCTGATGGGTGACAATGTTATTAATTGTGAATGAAGAGATTGATGAACAGTGCAGCGTTTGTAGGCTAATTGACACAGAGGCAGGAGAGCAAATGCTTCTTCTTAACAAAAAGCTACTTTTTCAAATCGTCCTAAAGAGTCACATGCAAGAGAGCACAGGCTTGACTAGTCAGATTTGCGGGGAATTGATCAACCACGGCGCTATCCATGGGGTGCTGAATCTCCGCTTTTGCTTCTATTGCTTATCTGTTCATTTAGCGCAGCATCCGATATGCCACAATAAGCGGGTTATCATAAAGTAAAAACAGCCACAACCTTTCCAAATTCCCCTGATAGCCAGGTGCAAGGGGACACAAAAGGACCTAGCAAGCTGGCTGACATCTTTCAGTCAAAGGTAGGGTAAAACAAATGTAATTTTCACTGTAATAACCTCATAATATTTTACCAACAGTACTGCATAGGTCTACGTTAAAAAAAGACAATTTCAACGAAATAATGTGGTAACTTTGAGAGAATTTTGAGTTGATTAAATTGCAGCAAATACAACAACAAACCGTTCGATTCCTGTGTACAGTGCATTCGGAAAGTCTTCGGACTCCTACACACAATACCCCATAATGACAAAGCGAAAACAGGTTTTTAGAAATTTTTGCAAATGTATTACAAATAAAAAAATGAAATACCTTATTTACATAAGTATTCAGACCCTTTGCTATGAGACTCTAAATTGAGCACAGGTGCATCCTGTTTCCATTGATCATCCTTGAGATGTTTCTACAACTCTGGTCTGATGACACCAAGATTGAACTCTTTGGCCTGAATGCCAAGCGTCACATCTGGAGGAAACTTGGCACCATCCCTACGGTGAAGCATGGTCGTAGCAGTGTGGTCGTGTTCTTTGTTGTGTGTCCGTGTAAATAGCCAGTTTTTTGTATTTTTTTGTATTTTTCGTACATATTCCCCTATCACACTTTTCATCCTTCTACTAAATATAGTTTCCTGCAACCCGCCTCACTCAATGTGGAACGGATTCTATTATTTACTCACCTTTATCTAGAATCTCCAGTTGAAACTAGCTAGCCAGCTAACTAGCTACTTGCTATTAGCCACCGTTAGCGGTTTTCACCCAGAACATCTGATTTTCTGCCGGAATAACTGAATCACTGGACCCTAACACCGGATCGCATCTAGCTAGCCGCAACCGAATGGACGTTGCTGTAGGCTAATCACCACTGCCCCCGAAGCAAGCACCAGTTAGCCTTGAGCCAGGCCCATATCCCGACTATCTACCTCTTTGTCTACCGGATGGGAGTAGCCAGCTAACTAGCTACTTGCTATTAGCCACCGTTAGCGTTTTTTCACCATTGTCCGTGGCCTGCACTACCTACCAGCCAGCTCTAGCCTGGACTATTATCGGCCAGTCTGCACTGTCTGCACAGCGCGTTATCGACCCAGAACATATCAGATTTTCTGCCGGAATCACTAAATCACTGGACCTTTAACACCTGATCATCGCAACTAGCTAGCTGCAACCAAATGGATGTTGTTGTTGGCTAATCAGCCTTGAGCTAGCCTCGAGTCCGGCACATCTCCCGGCTATCTACCTCTCTGTCAACCGGACGGGACCTCATAGAGTCGACACGGAGCCCCGCCGATCCATCAGGACTGGTCTGCCGACGTAATCGTCTGTGGTTTCAACAGGCTTCCCGTTGTGACGACCACGAAGATCCATCTGCTAGCCCCGGCCCGCTAGCACACGCAAACAATAGCTGTGCTTCCTGCTCGCTGTGCTTTAGCACCAATTCGAACTGCTCTCGGACTCACATATTGCTGTTCACTGGACCTTATGATCACTCAGCTGCACAGCTGATGCCTGCTGGACTGTTCCTTTACACGGTACCCTGTCCTGTTTATCTGTTTAGCCTCAGCCCAAATTTTCATCGCCGTTACCAGTTGTTGTCTTAGCTCTCTCTAATAACACCTGTGATTGCTTTATGCCTCACTCCCATGTCAATATGCCTTGCCTATTGCTGTTCCAGTTAGTTCTTATTATACAATTTCAATATAGAACCCCAAGTCATTCTCAAACTGCCTCAAATAGCTCCTTTGTTCCACCCCCCATACACGCCGAGACCGGCTCAACCGGTACCTCCAGTGATGCTATCTCTTTCATTGTTACCCAACGCTTAGGTTTACCTTCACTGTACTCAAATCCTTCCATATCCTTGTCTGTACATAATGCCCTGAATCTATTCTACAACGCCCGGAAATCTGCCCCCTTTATTCTCTGTACCCAACGCACTAGAAGACCAGTTCTTAAAGCCTTTAGCCATATCCTTATTCTAGTCCTCCTCTGTTCCTCTGGTGATGTAGAGGCTAATCCAGGCCCTGCAGCCCCCAGTATCACTCCTACTCCTCAGGAGTTATCATTTGTTGACTTCTGTAACCGTAAAAGCCTTGGTTTTCTGCACGTTAACATCAGAAGCCTCCTTCCTAAGTTTGAGTTATTCACTGCGTTAGCACACTCCGCCAACCCTGATGTTCTAGCAGTGTCTGAATCCTGGCTTAGGAAGGCCACCAAAAATGCAGAAATGTCCATCCCCAACTACAACATTTTCCGTCTAGATAGAACTGCCAAAGGGGGTGGAGTCGCAATCTACTGTAGAGATAGCCTGCAGACTCTATCATACTATCCAGGTCTGTGCCCAAACAGTTTGAGCTCCTACTTCTAAAAATCCACCTTTCCAGAAATAAGTCTCTCACTGTTGCCGCTTGCTACAGACCCCTCTCAGCCCCCAGCTGTGCCCTGGACACCATATGTGAATTGATTACCCCCCTGTCATGAACGTTGAGAGACGGGTCAGACCAAGGTGCAGCGTGGTATGTTAACATGTTTATTTAACGAATAAACACTCACGACAAAATGTGAAGTCCAAGGCTATACACAATACACGCCTAACACAGGAACAAGATCCCACAAATATAGTAGGAAAACAGGCTACTTAAGTATGATCCCCAATCAGAGACAACGAGCGACAGCTGCCTCTGATAGGGAATCACACCCGGCCAAACATAGAAATACAAATCTAGATCCTACACATAGAAAACATCACATAGATTCCCACACCCTGACTAAACCAACAAGAGTTCCATACGTCAGGGCGTGACAGTACCCCCCAAAGGTGCGGACTCCGACCGCACAAACCTGACATAACAGGGTAGGGTCCAGGTGGGCATTCCGCCTCGGAGGCGGATCTGGCTCCGGGCGTGACGACCTCTTCCTCTCAGCCTCCCCGTTGCGCCCCTGGTCTGGTCTGGACCTCGGCGCGATGCTTCCCCTCTCCTTCCTCCCACGATGCACCAAGCCCTGTCTGGACCCTAGTGTGGGAGACCCCAAACCTGGAGAGGGGCTGACGTATGGGTCTGGACTGGAGCCGCTGACCGGAGCTGAACTGGACCCCGGTGGAGCGGACTGCTCTGGCTCCGGAGTGGAACCGCTGACCGGAGCTGGACTAGAAACCGGTGGAGCGGACTGCTCTGGCTCCGGAATGGAGCAGCTGGCCAGAGCTGGACTAGACCCCAGTGGAGCGGACTGCTCTAGCTCCGGAGTGGAGCAGCTGACCGGTGCTGGACCATTTACATTTTACATTTTAGTCATTTAGCAGACGCTCTTATCCAGAGCGACTTACAGTTAGTGAATACATATTTTTTTTATACTGGCCCCCCGTGGGAATTGAACCCACAACCCTGGCGTTGCAAACGCCATGCTCTATCAACTGAGCTGCATCCCTGCCGGCCATTCCCTCCCCTACCCTGGACGACGCTGGGCCAATTGTGCGCCGCCCATGAGTCTCCCGGTCGCGGCCGGCTGCGACAGAGCCTGGATTCGAACCAGTTAGTCACCGGTGGAACGGGTACGGGCCGTGCCGGACTGGGAACACGCACCACTGGCTTGGTGCGAGGAGCAGGCACGGGCCGGGCCGGACTGGGAACACGCACCACTGGCTTGGTGCGAGGAGCAGGCACGGGCCGGGCCGGACTGGGAACACGCACCACTGGTCTGGTGCGAGGAGCAGGAACGGGGCTCAGAAACCAGCTCTGCACCCTCCGCTGCAACTTGCCCATGCCCCCCCCGCTTCTCCTTCACACAAATTCAGACAGCTGATGTTCTGAAAGAGCTGCAAAATCTGGACCCCTACAAGTCATCTGGGCTAGACAATCTGGACCATTTCTTTCTAAAAATAGCAGCCGAAATTGTCACAACCCCTATTACTAGCCTGTTCAATCTCTCTTTCGTAACGTCTGAGATCCCCAGAGCTTGGAAAGCTGCCGCGGTCATCCCCCTCTTCAAAGGATCCAAACTGTTACAGACCTATATCCATCCTGCCCTGCCTTTCGAAAGTTTTTGAAAGCCAAATTAACAAACAGATCACCGACCATTTCGAATCCCACCGTACCTTCTCCACTATGCAATCCAGTTTCCGAGCTGGTCATGGGTGCACCTCAGCCACGCTCAAGGTTCTAAACGATATTATAATGTGATCGATAGTAGACAGTACTGTGCAGCCGTCTTCATTGACCTGGCCAAGGCTTTCGACTCTGTCAACCACCGCATTCTTATTGGCAGACTAAATAGCCTTGGTTTCTCAAATGACTGCCTCGTCTGGTTCACCAACTACTTCTCAGATAGAGTTCAATGTGTCAAATCGGAGGGCCTGTTGTCTGGACCTATGGCAGTCTCTATGGGGGTGCCACAGGGTTCAATTCTTGGGCCGACTCTTTTCTCCTTGTATATCAATGATGTCGCTCTTGCTGCTGGTGACTCTCAGATCCACCTCTACGCAGACGACACCATTTTGTATACATCTGGCCCTTCATTGGACACTGTGTTAACAAACCTCCAAACGAGCTTCAATGCCATACAACACTCCTTCCCGTAGCCTCCAACTGCTCTTAAACACTAGTAAAGCTAAATGCATGCTCTTCATTCGAACGCTGCTTGCACCCGCCCACCCGACTAGAATCACTACTCTCGACGGGTCTGACCTAGAGTATGTGGACAACTACAAATACCTAGGTGTCTGGTTAGACTGTAAACTCTCCTTCCAGACTCACATAAAGCATCTCCAATCCAAAGTTAAATCTAGAATCGGCTTCCTATTTTGCAACAAAGCCTCCTTCACTCATGCTGCCAAACATGCCCTCGTAAAACTGACTATCCTACCGATCCTTGACTTCGGCGATGTCATTTACAAAATAGCCTCCAACACTCTACTCAGCAAATTGGATGTAGTCTATCACAGTGCCATCCGTTTTGTCACCAAAGCCTCATATACTTCCCACCACTGTGACCTGTACGCTCTTGTTGGCTGGTCCTCACTACATATTAGTCGCCAAACCCACTGGCTCCAGGCCATCTATAAATCACTGCTAGGCAAATCTCTGCCTTATCTTAGCTCATTGGTCACCATAGCAACACCCACCCGCAGGGACTGGGAGACTAGTCAGGATCAAGGGAAAGATGAACGGAGCAAAGTAAAGAGAGATCCTTGATGAAAACCTGCTCCAGAACTCTCAGGACCTGAGACTGGGCTGAAGGTTCACATTCCATTTGGACAATGACCCTAAGCACACAGCCAAGACAACGCAGGAGTGGCTTCGGGACAAGTCTCTGAATGTCCTTGAGTGGCCCAGCCAGCGCCCATACTTGAACCCAATCGAACATCTCTGGAGAGACCTGAAAATAGTTGTGCAGTGACGCTTCCCATCCAACCTGACAGAGCTTGAGAAGATCTGCAGAGAAGAATGGGAGAAACTCCCCAAATACAGGTGTGCCAAGCTCGTAGCGTCATACCCAAGAAGACTCGTACCTGAATTTGTCCAATAGGAACTCTCGTTTGCAACTGTTGGACTAATGATTACACCCTAGATTGATTTCTCTCAACCGGTGCACCTACATTGTAAACTTTCATTCATAGGCTAGGTTGTAGCAACCTCATGATGGGTATAGGGAAAAGTATTAGTATTATGTAGTAGCCTAAACCTACTGATGTTACATTGAGCTGGGTGAATGGAATATGAATGACAGTCATGTGGTCCTCTGTAGCTCAGCTGGTAGAGCACGGCGCTTGTAACGCCAAGGTAGTGGGTTCGATCCCCGGGACCACCCATACACAAAAAATGTATGCACTGTAAGTCGCTTTGGATAAAAGCGTCTGCTAAATGGCATATTATATTATATTATTATAAGACTCGAGGCTGTAATCGCTGCCAAAGGTGCTTCAACAAAGTTTTGAGTAAAGGGTCTGAATATTTATGTAAATGTCATTTTTCAGTTGTTTATTTTTATTACATTTGCAAACATTTCTAAAAACCTGTTTTTGCTTTGTTATTATGGGGTCTTTTGTGTAAATTGATAAATAAGGCAAAAAAAATATGACAAAATCTGGAAAAAGTCAAGGTGTCTGAATACTTTCCGAATGCACTGTGTATTTATCAATTTACAGTGGTAGCCTATAATGTCACCGTTTTTTTGCTGGTAGGAAATATAATTTCCGGTTTGAACAGGAATACCCAGGATAACCGGGAGATGTTTGCAATTTTCTCAGGAAGGAAGATTTGTGGACTAGCTAGGTTTCCATCCAATTGGTGTCAGATTTCCTTGCAAATATTATAAAATCTGCATAAAAACAATATGCACATTTTTTCACCAGAGATGGGTTTCCATCAATATGACTTGTTGTGGATAACAGGCTGTACGTGATGACATAGTGCACATCAAAATAACTTTTGCTGTAAAATTCCCATGTACCGAATATAAAATACAAG
This sequence comes from Coregonus clupeaformis, assembly GCF_020615455.1. NCBI lineage: Eukaryota > Metazoa > Chordata > Actinopteri > Salmoniformes > Salmonidae > Coregonus > Coregonus clupeaformis. The sequence goes on along the minus strand of NC_059203.1, from coordinate 35,626,389 downwards.
TTAAAAGGGTTTCAATCGCATTTTCAACTCTACTGATGGCTTTTTCACAAAAACAATTGTGTTTATTTAGCGAGTGTGCCCACTCTGGTATTGGCACATGCGCTCTAGCCAACAGCTGGCAGATACAGTGCGGGTATAGCCTACATGATGAGATTATTATGGACAAAATAATTTTTATTTGTCAAACGGCAGCCAAGCATCAATGATCATGTCACCAGAATAAGACCCTCGATATGTATTGGAAAGGAGCATCAAGCTCATCACCTTGCACTTTCACGACCCTGTGAAGTTCATCATAACTCATTTCGTCTGTAGCCTAATAAACTGTATGTTTTCCTGACGACTTGTAGTGGGAGGACCACACAACATGTCATCGCGTGATTCCAAGTCTACTTCGATTTGATTGTTATTATATCAATATTTCCGCATAAAAGCATTTCTATTGACATTTCTCGCATAATTCATTTTACCAACACAAAACGATCCCACCTTGTCTAGAGTATTTAATTTCGTCAACATATGGAACGTTTTTCTGTTTCCATCAGGCCTGTTGTGTAGATTTTTATCCGTCGTACTTTACTCGCATAAAAAGGTTGATTGGAAACCTTGTTCTTTTCTGGTAAATATCCAACCCTAATGTGCAGGCTACTTAATGGGAAGTTAAAGGGGTGGGGCAGCATTGGGAAGAGACGGACTGAGGGTTCAGAATTTATTAGGGGTCATCACAACATGACTAGACCAAAATATGTGTTTGTACACGTGACTAGACTGAAAGACATTTGTTTGTACACAAGATTAGACGGAAAGACATTTGTTTGTAGACATGACTAGACCAAAATATGTGTTTGTACACATGACTAGGCAGAAAGACATTTGTTTGCACACATGATTAGACGGAAAGACATTTGTTTGTACATGTCTGGGTTAGACAAAAGAACATGCAGTAGTACAGTATATCATGAATTATGGTCAGTCCACGGCACATCGGAAACAGACACAGTCCCACATTCCACATAACCATAAGAGCCTGAATCAGTCTAACTGTCTGAGTCAGATGTAAATGAGGACATATTGACATGTCCTTCACTTTTTCAGAAAACTTCTACATCCTCCCTGGGCAGCTGGATGCTCTACTGTGTGGAAACAGCTCGGACTCAGGGTGAGTCTCATGCTCTATTACTACAAACTGAAACTTCCAGTAAGTTGGAATAGCCACCATACAAGGGAACAACTGAGAGCATAATACTAACATAACTAGGACTTTCACACAAATCATGCATTGGGAGATTTGCGTGAAAATCATGACTCACCCTCTCCCTCCCTCCCTCCCTCCCTCCCTCCCTCCCTCCCTCCCTCCCTTCATCCCAGGCGGTGCCCTGAGGGCTACACGTGTATGAAGGCCGGGAAAAACCCAAACTACGGCTACACCAGCTTCGACAGCTTCGGCTGGGCCTTCCTCACTCTCTTCCGCCTCATGACCCAAGACTTTTGGGAGAACCTCTACATGCTGGTAAGGCCGAGTTCGTCATAGACAGAAAATGTATACTGGAATAACTCCTGCTTGTAATGGCGGAAGCAGTGTAATTCAATGGAGGCGGCTTATATGAGCAGCCGGAGAGCATTGAAACCAAACCGATGGATTGAGACAGCTCTATCTTGTTCTTTTGAGCTGGGAACTGACTGTCAGTTCTGCAGTACTGTCCTTTAATGGCTAGTTGGGATATTAAGGCTGGTATGTCTGCCCTGTCTACAACATGCAAAATAAACACTTCATCAAACGTACAGTACATGACAGTGAATCAGCAAATAGCCTCACAGCACTTATTCTCTCTGGGTTTCTTTGCCCTTTTGAATTTGACCAGCAGGTTGGTGAAAAACAGGCGTCAGGCGGGTGAAAAAGTCAAACTGTGGGTCGATGACTGATTCATGTCAAGGACTGGTCTGTCTGTTGATGAAAGGCTGCATGGATTCTATCTCAGAGTTTATTCTGATTTCTGGTCTTCGGTCGTAATCTAAGATCCCCTGTAGCTCAGTTGGTAGAGCATGGCGCTCGCAACACCAGGGTTGTGGGTTTGTTTCCCACGGGGGGCCAGTATGAAAATGTATGCACTCACTAACTGTAAGTCACTCTGGATAAGAGCGTCTGCTAAATGACTAAAATGTAATGTCGCAGATCAGAGACAGATTCTGTTTTAACTTTGACTGGAAGACCTTGAGAGAACTATTGTTGTTGAGTGTAAGTGTGCTTTAAGAGAAAGAGTCTGCAAGTGGTACAATGTGTGTAAATGTGAAATCGTGAACACAGCGACACACACAGAAACACATATATGCACACACACACACACACACAGAAACACGCAGGCGCACACCACGCCTGCACGCACGCACGCACACAAACACACACACACACACACATACACACTCACAACTGCCTATTCCCCTCTACTCTCATCATTAAAGTGATGCTACAAAAGGTTTTGTATATTTTTAAGCCAGTGGTTTTGAAAGTAGTGCTCAAGAGCCGAATAGGGTCCCTGAAAATTCAGCACAATTGTGCACGACGTCACAAACAGTATGTGTATCATGTCATTGTTCTCGACCCCTCCAGCATGTGCACAAAGAGAGTTTTAAAAAACTCTGTGGTGTGCACTGTGCAGACTTGGGCCCGCCCTGCAACCTCTTCAGTCAATACTGGACCGACCTGATCCTGCCTCCCACTTTTACCTTGCAACCTCATTGGACATCATTCCACCTGCCAATCAACATTGTCCATCAAGTTCTGTTAATGCAGGCTACTTCCCATTGTTACATTCATGGGCCTTTTATCAATTAGATTTGCCTCCTGCGTCCTCTCTCCTCCATCCTCTCTCGCCTCCTTTTGAAAAAGGTAATAGTTAATGGAGGAGAGTCGGCGAGGAGAGTGAACGTGGATGGCAATGCGCTAGACTGAAATGAGACGGTCCTTCTCCACTCGCATGTCATTAGGCAAATTACGTTTACATGGGAGTATCCTAAAATACATATGTAAAGTGCTCAAAACAAATTAAGTTAGTTGTGCAAGACATTTTGTAGATAAAACAAAAAGTAGCATATTGTTTTTAAACGTGTGCATGTTTTTCTCCCTTGACAAAACAAAAGCTGATTCAAAATGTGGTAGATTTCAAAACACTTCCGCGGTAGGAAACACATGAATATCCTCAATAAAAGGTGGCTATCAAGGAGGGGAGGACACTCTTCCGCTTGTTTACTAACGAATTGACATACTCCTCGACCACTCAACCATGTATCGGTTTCCGGGTCACAGAGGAGAGAGGACGGAGGACGGTCTTTTGCCCAAATGAGAATCTCCCATGGTCTCATCAGACTAATATGGCTAAAACTATCAGATAGGGATGTGCAACATAATGTCCACTTCATAGGATGATGACATAAGTATAGGCCAAAGGGATTTTCTATTTATTTAAAAAAAATCTATTAACCATTTTGTTAAGTCTAACTTTCCTACCATGAGGGAACTTCTGAAAGCTATCAGATCCTCTGAAAATGATTTCCCTGTTCCATGCAGCTATAGAAATGTGATTTATGCTTCCTGTCCAATTTGTGATTGGAAAGCTTCCTCCAATTAGTGAGCAGGACTGACCTGTCAATGTGATAATGTGATTTAGAAAAGTAGAAAGGTTATACTTAAAGTGCATTCGGAAAGTATTCAGACCCCTTGACCTTTTCCACATTTTGTTACGTTACAGCTTTATTCTAAAATTGATTCAGATTTTTTTTAATCGCACACAATACCCCATAATGACAAAGCAGGTTTTTAGAAATGTTTGCAAAAGTATAAAAAATTAGGAAATAACTTACATACCCTTTGCTATTAGACTCGAAATTGAGCTCAGGTGCATCCTGTTTACATTGATCATCCTTGAGATTTTTCTATTTACATTTTAGTCATTTAGCAGACGCTTTTATCCAGAGCGACTTACAGGAGCAATTAGGGTTAAGTGCTTTGCTCAAGGGCACATCGACAGATTTTTCACCTAGTTGGCTCTGGGATTAGAACCAGCGACCTTTCGGTTACTGGCACAACGCTCTTAACCACTAAGCTACCTGCCGCCCATATTGCTACAACTTGATTGGAGTCCACCTGTGGTAAATTCAATTGATTGGACATGATTTGGAAAGGCACACACCTGTCTATATAAGGTCCTACTGTTGACAGTACATGTCAGAGCAAAAACCAAGCCATGGGTGGAAGGAATTGTCCGTAGAGCTCCGAGACAGGATTGTGTTGAGGCACAGATCTGGGGAAGGGTACCAAAACATTTCTGCAGCATTGAAGGTCCCCAACAACACAGTGGCCTCCATCCTTTTTAAATGGAAGAAGTTTGGAACCACCAAGACTCTTCCTAGAGCTGGCCGCCCGGCCAAACTGAGCAATTGGGGGAGAAGGGCCTTGGTCAGGGAGGTGACCAAGAACCCGATGGTCACTCTGATAGAGCTCTTGAGTTCATCAGTGGAGATGGGAGAACCTTCCAGAAGAACAACCATCTCTGCAGCACCACCAATCAGGCCTTTATGGTAGAGTGGCCACATTACATATGTATTTTAGGATACTCCCATATAAACGTAATTTGCCTAATGACATGCGAGTGGAGAAGGACCGTCTCATTTCAGTCTAGCGCATTTCCATCCACGTTCACTCTCCTCGCCGACTCTCCTCGATTTAACTATTACCTTTTTCAAAAGGAGGCGAGAGAGGATGAGAAACATGAGAAACAAGTTTCTCTGGTCTGATGAAACCAAGATTGAACTCTTTGGCCTGAATGCCAAGCGTCACATCTGGAGGAAACCTGGCACCATCCCTACAGTGAAGCATGGTTGTGGCAGCATAATGCTGTGTGGAGGTTTTTCAGCGGCAGGGACTAGGAGACTAGTCAGGTTCGAGGCAAAGATGAATGGAGCAAAGTAAAGAGATCCTTGATGAAAACCTGCTCCAGATCGCTCAGGAACTGACTGGGGTGAAGGTTCACCTTCCAACAGGACAACGACCCTAAGCACACAACCAAGACAACGCAGGAGTGGCTTCGGGACAAGTCAATGAATGTCTTTGAGTGGCCCAGCCAGAGCCCGGACTTGAACCCGATCGAACATCTCTGGAGAGACCTGAAAATAGCTGAGCAGCAATGCTCCCCATCTAACCTGACAGAACTGGAGAGGATTTGCAGAGAAAAATGGGAGAATCTCCCCAAATACAGGTGTGCCAAGCTTGTAGCGTCATACCCAAGAAGACTCAAGGCTATAATTGCTGCCAAAGGTGCTTCAACAAAGTACTGAGTAAAGGGTCTGAATACTTATGTAAATGTAATATTATTTTTAACTTTTTTATAGATCAGCAAATCATTCCTAAAACCTGTTTTGCTTTGACATTATGGGGTATAGTGTGTAGATTGATGAGGGGAAAAAACTATTTCATCAATTTTAGAATAAGGCTATAACGTAACAAAATGTGGAAAAAGTCAAGGGGTCTGAATACTTTCTGAAGGCATATAATAGCCTTGTTTTCTCCTAATTTTGTACGCCTATTTATATAGATTATACAGTACCAGTCAAAAGTTTGGACACACCTAATCATTCAAAGGTTTTTCTTTATTTTTGGTATTATCTACATTGCAGAGTAATAGTGAAGACCTCAAAACTATGAAATAACACATATAGAATCATGTAGTAACCAAAAAAGTGTTAAACAAATCAAAATATATTTTAGATTTTAGATTCTTCAAAGTAGCCACCCTTTGCCTTGATGACAGCTTTGCACACTCTTGGCATTCTCTCAACCAGCTTCACCTGGAATGCTTTTCCAACAGTCTTGAAGGAGTTCTCACATATGCTGAGCACTTGTTGGCCGCTTTTCCTTCACTCTGCGGTCCAACTCATCCCAAACTATCTCAATTGGGTTGAGGTCGGGTGATTGTGGAGTTCATATCATCTGATTCAGCACTCCATCACTCTCCTTCTTGGTCAAATAGCCCTTACACAGCCTGGAGGTTTGTTTTGGGTCATTGTCCTGTTGAAAAACGAATTATAGTCCCACTAAGCGCAAACCAGATGGGATGGCGTATCACTGCAGAATGCTGTGGTAGCCATGCTGGTTAAGTGTGCCTTGAATTCTAAATAAATCACAGACAGTGTCACCAGCAAATCTCACCTCCTCCATGCTTCACGGTGGGAACCACACATGCAGAGATAATCCGTTCACCTACTCTGCGTCTCACAAAGACACGGCAGTTGGAACCAAAAATCTCAAATTTGGACTCATCAGACCAAAGGACAGATTTCCACCGGTCTAATGTCCATTGCTCTGTGTTTCTTGGCCCAAGCAAGTCTCTTCTTCTTATTGGTGTCCTTTAGTAGTGGTTTCTTTTCAGCAATTCAACCATGAAGGCCTGATTTACGTAGTCTCCTCTGAGCAGTTGATGTTGAGATGTGTCTGTTACTTGAAGTACAGTGGGGGGAAAAAGTATTTAGTCAGCCAACAATTGTGCAAGTTCTCCCACTTAAAAAGATGAGAGAGGCCTGTAATTTTCATCATAGGTACACGTCAACTATGACAGACAAATTGAGATTTTTTTTCCAGAAAATCACATTGTAGGATTTTTAATGAATTTATTTGCAAATTATGGTGGAAAATAAGTTTTTGGTCACCTACAAACAAGCAAGATTTCTGGCTCTCACAGACCTGTAACTTCTTCTTTAAGAGGCTCCTCTGTCCTGCACTCGTTACCTGTATTAATGGCACCTGTTTGAACTTGTTATCAGTATAAAAGACACCTGTCCACAACCTCAAACAGTCACACTCCAAACTCCACTATGGCCAAGACCAAAGAGCTGTCAAAGGACACCAGAAACAAAATTGTAGACCTGCACCAGGATGGAAAGACTGAATCTGCAATAGGTAAGCAGCTTGGTTTGAAGAAATCAACTGTGGGAGCAATTATTAGGAAATGGAAGACATACAAGACGACTGATAATCTCCCTCGATCTGGGGCTCCACGCAAGATCTCACCCCGTGGGGTCAAAATGATCACAAGAACGGTGAGCAAAAATCCCAGAACCACACGGGGGGACCTAGTGAATGACCTGCAGAGAGCTGGGACCAAAGTAACAAAGCCTACCATCAGTAACACACTACGCCGCCAGGGACTCAAATCCTGCAGTGCGAGACGTGTCCCCCTGCTTAAGCCAGTACATGTCCAGGCCCGTCTGAAGTTTGCTAGAGTGCATTTGGACGATCCAGAAGAGGATTGGAAGAATGTCATATGGTCAGATGAAACCAAAATAGAACTTTTTGGTAAAAACTCAACTCGTCGTGTTTGGAGGACAAAGAATGCTGAGTTGCATCCAAAGAACACCATACCTACTATGAAGCATGGGGGTGGAAACATCATGCTTTGGGGCTGTTTTCTGCAAAGGGACCAGGACGACTGATCCGTGTAAAGGAAAGAATGAATGTATCGTGAGATTTTGAGTGAAAACCTCCTTCCATCAGCAAGGGCATTGAAGATGAAACGTGGCTGGGTCTTTCAGCATGACAATGATCCCAAACACACCGCCCGGGCAACGAAGGAGTGGCTTCGTAAGAAGCATTTCAAGGTCCTGGAGTGGCCTAGCCAGTCTCCAGATCTCAACCCCATAGAAAATCTTTGGAGGGAGTTGAAAGTCTGTGTTGCCCAGCGACAGCCCCAAAACATCACTGCTCTAGAGGAGATCTGCATGGAGGAATGGGCCAAAATACCAGCAACAGTGTGTGAAAACCTTGTGAAGACTTACAGAAAACGTTTGACCTGTGCCTCATTGCCAACAAAGGGTATATAACAAAGTATTGAGAAACTTTTGTTATTGACCAAATACTTATTTTCCACCATAATTTGCAAATAAATTCATTAAAAATCCTACAATGTGATTTTCTGGAAAAAATAATGCTCATTTTGTCTGTCATAGTTGACGTGTACCTATGATGAAAATTACAGGCCTCTCTCATCTTTTTAAGTGGGAGAACTTGCACAATTGGTGGCTGACTAAATACTTTTTTCCCCCACTGTATGTGAGTCATTCTTTTGGGTATGCAATTTCTGAGGCTGGTAACTCTAATGAACAGCAGCGGTAACTCTGGGTCTTCCTTTCCTGTGGCGGTCCTCATCAGAGCCAGTTTCATCATAGCGCTTGATGGTTTTTGAGACTGCACTTGAAGAAACTTTCAAAGTTCTTGAAATGTTCCGCATTGACTGATCTTCATGTCTTAAAGTAATGATGGACTGTCATTTCTCTTTGCTTATTTGAGCTGTTCTTAATTTGGACTTGGTATTTTACCAAACAAGGCTATCTTCTGTATACCACCCCTACCTTGTCTCAACAGAACTGATTGGCTCAAACACATTAAGAAGGAAAGAAATTCCACAAATTAACTTTTAAGAAGGCACACCTGTTAATTGAAATGCATTCCAGGTGACTACCTCATGAAGCTGGTTGAGAGAATGCCAAGAGTGTGCAAAGCTGTCATCAAGGCAAAGGGTGGCTAGTTTGAAGAATCTAAAATCTAAAATATATTTGGATTTGTTTAACACTTTTTTGGTTACTACATGATTTCATATATGTTATTTCATAGTTTTGTTGTCTTCACTCTTATTCTACAATATAGAAAATAGTAAAAATAAAGAAAAAGCCTTGAATGAGTAGGTGTGTCCAAACTTTTGACTGGTACTGTACATGATCATAACACATTGTATAGAGACAGGCTTTCAATTACATGATCATCCGCCTATATAGCCTACATTTCACGAGTGCAAAAAAAGTCCTCACATACAGTATGCACACTCACACCCCTGGTATAGACGTGCCAGCACCCTCAAGGCTCCCAACATGCCTGGAGCCATTCCCAGAGAAACCAATTGGTTGATGTTAAAGCATTACTAACAGTGCCACAGATAGAAACACCATACATCGACAGATAAGCACAGGGAAGTACCTCAGCTCTGGAGAAGCATGGGAGAATACAACTCCAATAGAGAATGCTAAATACTGCCACTCCAAACAATTAACAATTAATGAATCAAGATGATCATGTTTAATACATTATGACCATTTTAACAGTATATGTTGTTTCTCCTTGTTTTGCCTCTTTCTCTCCCTCCCTTCCAGACTCTGCGAGCGGCAGGGAAAACCTACATGATCTTCTTTGTGTTGGTGATTTTTGTTGGATCCTTCTACCTGGTCAATCTGATCCTGGCTGTGGTGGCCATGGCCTATGAGGAGCAGAACCAGGCGACGATAGAGGAGGCCGAGCAGAAAGAGGCGGAGTTCAAAGCCATGTTGGAGCAGATCAAAAACCAGCAGGAGGATGCACAGGTTAGTCCCTCCCTGGTTTGACTGGGTGGTGAGGCATCTGTCTGTCTGTCTCCCTGTCTGTATGATTGCTGGGTCTGTCTGTCTAATTGCTGGGTCTGTGTCTGTCTTTGTGTCTGTCTGTATACGTCTCACTCCCTTCTCTTACCTGTTCTGTTTTGCCACCCTTCAGGACGCCCAGGTTAGTCACAGACTGGGTGTGGGTGTCTGTCAGTTTGCCTGTCTCTCTTTTGAAATTCTTATCGGATTCATCATTTTGTTTAATACACAAACCACAAAATTGTAGCTAATGTTACTAATGTCAGTTAACGCTACAGTGTTTCTCATCCTAAAAGAGTGTTCTCCATCTGATAACGTATTAGTGAGCTAGCCTGTTTTTAGGACTTTAATATCCATGACTTATCAAAACTTGTTTTCTCATGGCTTTGTCTTGTTCCTCTGCAGTAGACATATGCTATAGCCTAGTGAGTAACTCATGCTCCATGTTAAGATATTGTTTAGCAAGTATTCGAATCAGCAAAAACGGATTTGAATCAGAGTAAGCAAATCAATTCAGAATCGATAAAAATAATTGGGGTCAGCCCTAGTCCATCTGTCTGTCTCCCGTCACTCCCTTCACTTCTCCCATCTCTTACCTGTCCCCCACCTCCCTACCCCTCAGGCTGCTGCCATGGCGACCTCGGCGGGCACGGTGTCGGTGGGCGACGCAGTGGAGGGGGGCGATGCAACGGAGGGCGGGGGTCAACTATCACGCAGCTCCTCCGAGGCGTCCAAGCTCAGCTCCAAGAGCGCCAAGGAACGACGCAACCGCAAGAAGAAGTCGCGTCAGAAAGAGGAGGAGAAGAAGGAGAAGGGAGAGAAGGGCGAGAAGGTCGACCACGAGAAGCACGTTAAGTCAGAGTCGGACGACGGCAGCAAGAGGAGCATCTTCCGTTTCCCGGGCAGCCGGCTGGGACGCAAGACGTCCATCATGAACCAGGTAAAATCTAGCATGAAACAATAAAAGATAAACTATTTTCTCTCATCCTGTCTTGGATTTCTTCACATTTTACTGTGTTACAAAGTGGGATTAAAATGGATTTAATTGTTATTTTTTGTCAATGATCTACACAAAATACAGCATAATGTCAAAGTGGAAGAAAAACTCAATGTTAGAAACAATTTGGGCAGTGATTTTTTGGTTAAGTCTGTAAGTGCTTTGCACACCTGGATTGTGCAATATCTGCGCATTACACTTTAGAAAATGTCTTAAGCTTTGTCAAGTTAGTTGTTGATCATTGATAGACAGCCATTTTCAAGTCTTGCCATGTTTAAGCAGATTTAAGTCAAAACTGTAACTAGGCTACTCAGGAGAATTCACTGTCTTCTTGGTAAGTAACTCCAGGATAGATTTGGCTTTGTGTTTTAGGTTATTGTCCTGCTGAAAGGTGAATTTGTCTCCCAGTGTCTGGTGGAAAGTAGACTGAACCAGGTTTTCCTCTAGGATTTTGCCTGTGCTTAGCTCCATTGTGTTTCTATTTATCCTGAAAAATGCCCCAGTCATTGTGAATGACAAGCATACCCATAACATGATTCAGCCACCAAAATGCTTTAAAATATGGAGAGTGGTACTCTGTGATGAGTTGTGCTGGATTTGCCCCAAACATAATACTTTGTATTCAGGTCAAAAAGTGAATTCCTTTGCCACATTTTTGTAGTATTATTTAGTGCCTTGTTGCAAACAGGATGCATGTCTTGCTATATTTTTTATTATGTACAGTCTTTCTTTTTTTCACATGGTCATTTAGGTTAGTATTGTGAAGTAACTACAATGTTGTTGATCCATCCTCAGTTTTCTCCCATCACAGCCATTGACCTTTTACTGCAGTGGGCTAAATCAGGGTCACAGAGTGTTTCTTGGTAGTCTTTAAAAAATCTACTTTGAAACAAAAGTATACACCTCACACACATTGTTATGGGCAAAAACAACAACAACACCTGTACCATGTCAGATATAGAGTTGAAATGTTCCGTTTTGAGTTTGCATCCCAATATTACATTTTATATACAGTGCATTCGAAGGGTTTTTAGAACCCTTTCCTTTCTTTCCATATTTTGTTATGTTACAGCCTGACTCTAAAATGGCTAAAATTATTTTCCCCCCTCATCAATCTACACACAATACCCCATAATGACAAAGCGTTGGCTACTTTGAAGAATCAAAATTGTAGCAAATCTATATAAAAAATAAAAAATAACTTATTTACATAAGTATTCAGACCCTTTGCTATGAGACTTGTAATTGAGCTCAGGTGCATCCTGTTTCCATTGATCATCCTTGAGATGTTTCTACAACTTGATTGGAGTCCACCTGTGGTAAATTCAATTCATTGGACATGATTTGGAAAGGCACACACCTGTCCCACAGTTGGCAGTGCATGTCAGAGCATAAACCAAGCCATGAGGTCGAAGGAATTGTCCTTAGCGCTCCAAGACAGGATTGTGTCGAGGCACAGATCTGGGGAAGGGTACCAAAACATTTCTGCAGCATTGAAGGTCCCCAAGAACACAGTGGCCTTCATCATTCTTAAATGGAAGAAGTTTGGAACCATCAAGACTCTTCCTAGAGCTGGCCGCACGGCCAAACTGTCTCGACTTCCGCCGAGGCTGCCTCCCCTTGTTCGGGCAGGCTTCGGCGATCGTCGTCACCAGCTTACTAGCCACTGCCGCTCCAGATATCATCATTCCATTTGTCTTGTCTTGTCAATTACACACACCTGGTTCATATCCCCTCATTAGTCCATGTATAAGTGTTCCCTCTGCCCCCTTGTCCTTGTGGGTGATTGTTTTATGTGAGTTGAGTGTAGCTCGATTGAGCTACTCGTACCTTGTATTGCCGGGGTAGATTATTCCCCTGTGCCTGTATTTTGTTGGAGCTACTCGTACCTTGTATTGCCGGGGTAGATTGTTCCCCTGTTTTTTACCAATCTTCAATCTAGAAAAAGTCATGGCCTATACTTCTTGACTTAAAAAAAAAGGTTAGGAGATGTACACAAGGGTCTCTAAACTATAACTATAAGACAGTAAAACATTTAGTCTAATTTTATAAGATTACTGCCACGCCCCCCAGGGGCCAGATCTGTGGTGGTTGCATATCCTAGATTTTCAGTGTCCATAAATCTAGCTCTGAGCCAAATTTGGAGCCTTTCTCTTTAAATAGTCCTTGGTTGTAAAATATTGGTACTACTAGGCAGTCATTTTCAAACATGGCAGCCATGGCTCCCATGGGCCAAATCTGTGGTGGCTCCATATCAAAATCTTTTCAGGATAAATCTACATATGTACCAATTTTGGTGCTTTTATCACAAAGTGAACGATTGAGTCAACTTTCTTATCTTAACCGCCCCACTAATGATGTCATATCAATGTTAGGTTTAATATTAATGTAACAGTGGTTGCTACTAAGTGACAGAATTACTAAGGCCTTTTCCTCTATCCCAATATTCATTTTCTCCTTTCTTCTTTCTCCCCGTCCTGGTGAGAGTCCATGACTTTGCATTGTGCTGACACATCCTCTGTTCAACACTAGTGCAGAGGAGAGTAGTTTTAGTGTAGCAGCAGTGACTGTATATTACACTAGTCTTGGCCTGTTTGGTGTGAGGGAAGGGATGGGAAGTGCAGAGAGAGGCATGCTTTCACAGGCCCCCGCTACATTATTGATAAGGCCTTTTCATGAATCTTTCACTGCCCTGCTGAAAGCAATAATCTAGCTGTGTTTTGTCATTGCCCTGCCTATCGCCACCCTTACCCCCCTGGTTAAAAAAAAGTTACCTGTGAGAGGCCCAGTCAGAACTGTTTACTAAGCAAAACGGACCTTTGCATACATTTGCGTGCCTGATTTCTAAAGTGACCATATTCTATTCTTTAGTTGCTGTGTCTTTGCATGTCTGAATTAACCATTCTCTCTCATTTCTGTCTCTGTGGCTACTTCTTTTCCCCACTTATCCTATTTGACCTTTTCATCTTACTTTCCTTTTCTTTCTTTCTCTCTCTCCTGCTGTTTTTCTTACAATCTCACACCCACCCCTCTCTCTTTCTTTCTCTGTCTCTTCTTCTCTCTCACACCCACCCCTCTCTCTTTCTTTCTCTGTCTCTTCTTCTCTCTCATCCCCTCACCTCTCCCTCCCTTTACATCTCACTCTCTCACCCCCACCGCTCTGTCTATCCCTTTCTTTATTTCTCTTCTCTCTCTCCCTTTCCCCCCTCTCCCTCTTCCTCCTCCAGTCTCTCCTCTCCATCCCGGGCTCTCCCTTCATGTCGCGCCACAACAGCCGCAGCAGCATCTTCAGCTTCAACAAGGGCCGCCCTCCAAAGGACATGGGCTCGGAGAACGAGTTTGCTGACGATGAGCACAGCACGGTGGAGGAGAGCGAGGACCGCCGGGGCTCCCTGTTCATCCCCTACCGCCGCAGCAGCTACAGCGGATACAGCCAGGGCTCGTCACGCCTCATCAGCCCACTGGCGCCCCACACTGGAGGGAAGAGGAACAGCACGGTGGACTGCAACGGCGTGGTGTCGCTCATCGCTCACCAGCCAGGTGGACGCCTTCTGCCTGAGGTGAAAATAGATAAGGCAGCCACTGACGACAGTGTAAGGACGTTTTCGGTCTGGTTTCCACTCTCTCTTTCTCTCTCTCTCCCTTCTCTGTCCTCCTCTCTTTTGGTCTCTGAATTTCTGGTTCCTTCCTCTTCTGTTTAATTTTCCCTTCTCGAGACTTGCTCAGCACTCACAGCCTTATTACACACACTCCATTCTCTAGTCTTTATTTTCTCTCCTCCCCCTTTGCTTCAGCTGCTCTGAGTGGCGCGCTCTTCTACCAAAGAAAAACAACAGATTCCTGGCTTCCATTACACTGTAGTAACCTGTCTATTAGCCTAGTAGCCCGTTTCAAAGCCTTCTGCATACAAGCACATAGTCTCTCTTAGCACCTATCTAACAAACAGATATCTCTGTTGCCATGCCCCATCCACAACAAACTCTCTCTTCCCAAGGAGTTGCAAGTTCAAGACCAGTTTATGCTGTCTTTTGCCACAATCTCCCCACCTCTCTTTTGTCTTTCCCAAGCTACAAAGAAACGTAACCCTTTTTCAATAACAGCATTCTTCCTCATCCTAGCTAGCATGGTAGTTTGACATCCCCTTACTTCTGTCCAATCCAAGCCAAGCTTTACCTTTTTACCTACTCTCCAAACGTAGCATGGTACAGTGGCTGTCTTGACTTCTCTTTTCTTATTGGATATATGCATGCTCTTGCATGCAGGTTTGGGAAGGGGATACCACTGCTATATGTTTTGGGTGGGATAAGATGGTTTGCTTAGAATGGAATAATATTGTAAGGGACGGGGATAGTGGCACTTTTTAGTGTCTGGTTTATGGGATCGGGTTTTTGTGTGTGGGATAGGATTAGGTCTCTCTCTCTCTCTCTCTCTCTCTCTCTCTCTCTCTCTCTCTCTCTCTCTCTCTCTCTCTCTCTCTCTCTCTCTCTCTCTCTCTCTCTCTCTCTCTCTCTCTCTCTCTCTCTCTCTCTCTCTCTCTCTCTCTCTCTCTCTCTCTCTCTCTCTCTCTCTCTCTCTCTCTCTCTCTCTCTCTCTCTCTCTCTCTCTCTCTCTCTCTCTCTCTCTCTCTCTCTCTCTCTCTCTCTCTGTGTGTTTGTCAGACACAAAGGCTTAGTGATTGGACTGGTTTCAAGATGAAGTGTGTTTATGTATGGCCTCTGACGGGTGTGTGTGTTTCCTCTCCCTGAGCGCAGACCACGGAGGTGGAGGGGAAGAAGAAACACTCGGGCTCCCTGATGGTGTCTGTGGACCAGCTTGGCCGCAACAAGGACCGCGCCAACAGTGTGATGAGTGTGGCCACACACACACACTCACACACACTACTGGAGGGTACGGAACTCACACACACTCTCACACACTACTGGAGGGTACGGAACTCACACACACTCTCACACACTACTGGAGGGTACGGAACTCACACACACTCTCACACACTGCGTACCCTGGACTGGAGGTGTGGCTTAGTAGGGGCGTGGCTTTCAGATAGATATTTTTAGGCCACCTGTTAGAGTACATTTCATTCCTGTTAATCTGTTTTGTTGTATTTTCATCATATGTTAAAGGTCCAATGTAGCTATTTTTTTTATATATTTTTTAAATATATCAACATCAATTCATTTCTGGGTAACAAATAAGTACTTTACTGTGATTTCTTTCAATTAAAATGGTCAAAAATAAATAAAAATAGCTTCTTAGCTAAATGCAATTTCTCAAGAAAGAATTTTGCTAGGACTGTCTGGGAGTGTTCTGCGACAGGTGCCTAATTGGAGGAGCCTAATGGGAGGGATGTGTAACCTGAAAACTAGCTGTTATTGGCAGAGAGGAGGGCAAACTCTGTTTATTATTGGTTAACTTATACCGTGTGGTGATGTCACCAGGAGGTCAAAAGATCCCACCCCAAGCTGAAATTTTATGTAATGAGCAATGTTAATATTATAAATATTATATAAGAATATGTCAAATACATAAATATTCACTGAACATTTTAATTTGCAGTGTACAAACTTAAAATGATGAACAGGAATTGGTAAAAAGAACTATCTGAAAGCCACACCTCCAATAAGCCACACCCCCAATCATCTGATAGGCTGCCACCTCTACAATATATTATTAAAAAGGTAAAAAATGGAACCCTCCTCATCACAAAAAGGTTCCGGTTTGAACCTTTACAAAGGGGTTCCTTGAAAGACCCTTTCAGAGGGGTTCCTCAAGGAACCTTTTTGACCTGGAAATGTTTCACCACTGGTGGAGGGTATGGCTGCCTCTGTCCTCACGTCCAACCTTTCACCTTTCAACCCCTTCCCATTTAGCCCTGCCTCTTTACACTATACTGACCTGACCACAAGACAACATAGAGCCTTATGGCAATGGGTCTTTTTTGTGACTCTTTTTTCCCTTATCTCCCTCTCTTTCATGCTCTCTCCTTCTCTTTTCTCCTCTCTTCCTCTCTTTCCCTCTCTCCCTCTTTTCCTGTCTCTCGCACTCCCCCCTGTCACTTTTCCTCTCATTCGCTCTTTACCACTTTCTCCTTCTCTTTCCCTCTGTCTCCCTCTTTCTCTCGGTTTAACCCTTTCTCCCCTGCCCCCCTCTGTTTTTTCACTCCCTCCCTTTCCCCCTACAGAGCTAGAGGATTCTCAGAGGGCGTGTCCGTCATGGTGGTATAAGTTTGCCAACATGTTCTGTGTGTGGGACTGCTTTCCTATCTGGTTGAAGATCAAGCATGTGCTGAACCTGATCGTTATGGACCCTTTTGTGGATCTGGCCGTCACCATCTGTATCGTCCTCAACACCCTCTTCATGGCCATGGAACACTACCCCATGACTCCTCGCTTTGAGGAGACGCTGTCAGTGGGAAATCTGGTGAGGAACAGTCAAGTGGACAGTGTTTAGTGTGTAGGGTACCACAAGATTGTGTCAACGTGTGATTGGAATGTTTCTCACATCCCATTATCCAATTATTTATCTGCCTCTGCTCCACATCTCTCTCTCTCTCTCTCTCTCTCTCTCTCTCTCTCTCTCTCTCTCTCTCTCTCTCTCTCTCTCTCTCTCTCTCTCTCTCTCTCTCTCTCTCTCTCTCTCTCTCTCTCTCTCTCTCTCTCTCTCTCTCTCTCTGAGCACTTCTGCTGGTTTAACTTAGGTCCTTTCATACACACACGCACTACACTCTGCCCTTCGATGAGAATTCATAAAAAATTCAGCTCCAGTTGAAAGCAACCAGCTTCTTTCACCACCCAGGCTCTCTCTCTATCTCCGTTTCTCTCCACCAACTTTGCCTCTCTCTCTCTCGCCCCATTTTCTTCTCTGTTTCTTTGCCTCAGTCGCCTTTCTCCTCCATCTCTTCCTGCTGATTTAGCAGTTCTAACATGGCAGAACAGGGGTGTGTCCAGGGGATGGCAGGCTTGGTTGGGGGATACATTAAAGTTTAATGTAACCTGATCGATCTGTACCTTGTTAAGTGGAGCATACTGCTTGGTGAGGTATGAGGCTGGTGTGTGAATGTGAGGAGAGGTTAGAGAGTATCTGTGGTGTCCACTTGCTCTTAGATATCTCAGTACAGTACCAAAGCCCCTGGTATGTCCGTGTGAGGTCAGAGGAATTGACATGGTGTCAGGGGTGAGATAGGAAATTAGGTCACAAAGATTGGCTGGTGTCATAGAGGTTGCAATCTTATATCCGTACAATTATGGCCTCTGTGAGCACATGGGCCACGCCATTGAGGCCATCTCCATTTTGAAGTAGTCAATGTTCTTTTTCATGATTGGCTGATCCCTCCTGATGACATGGTTGGACATGACTCCAACCGGGTCATCAGGAGGGATCAGCCAATGAAGATGGAAGTCCCACCTCGTTGACTACTTAAAAATGTTGAAAGTCCTCAATGGTGCTGTCCATGTGAATACAGTCTTATGGCCACTACAATCGTCTATCCAGCTCTGTGGCTGGTGTCAGCAGCGATATGGGAAATGAGGTCACAGATGTTGGCATGGTGTCAGGGTTGGTGCAGGATGAATCATTGAGTGCTCTCTGCAGTGATGATTCGTCCACCAACATGGCATGATAAAACCCTCCCTGCCTGACTGGTAGTGTGGGTGTGTGGGTGGGTGGGTGGGGCACTGCTCTATGAACTTGTCCTACCAGGACAACCTCCACCAACACTGAGAGTCCAATACATTTTTTATCAGCACTACATCAAACAAAATGCCACGCAAGCAAGATCCGTTTTGCTTTTCGCTCTTAAATTTCTGTATTTAAGTGGAAAGTCACAAGTTCTCCATGATTTTAACCTCCATGTTCTGCAGCACAGCATAGCACACACAGATCAGAACTCTCAGGTACAAATCTTGAGCAGACATTTTTGGGTTTCTGTCAGAGATCAGAATGATATGTTATAATATACTACACACTTTGTTCTTTTTTCTATATAGTATCTTAATTTGATTACATTTTACATTTTAGTCATTTAGCAGACGCTCTTATCCAGAGCGACTTACAGTTAGTGAGTGCATACATTATTATTTTTAGTTTTTTCATACTGGCCCCCCGTGGGAATCGAACCCACAACCCTGGCATTGCAAACGCCATGCTCTACCAACTGAGCTACATCCCTGCCAGCCATTCCCTCCCCTACCCTGGACGACACTGGGCCAATTGTGCGCCACCCCATGGGTCTCCCGGTCGCGGCCGGCTACGACAGAGCCTGGATCACTCTGTTGTTGCAGATAATTTTCCTGCACTGCATACATTCACTGAAAACCCACAGTTCTCTTTCTTTTACTAGATCTCACACCTAAACTATAGCCTACTGTAGCCTATCAAAACTATTTTCCTGTTAGAAATTATCACTTTCTTTTTTATAAATAATCAAATCCTCCTGCTGCAGTATTATTTTACTGCTGCAATGAAACTGGTCAAATTAAGATCTGACATCTGTAGTACCAAATACAATTTATTGGGCTTGTAATCATAGCGGATCCCTTTTTGGTGCTATATAGAACCGTTTTTTGAAGGTTCTATAAATAACCATGCTCATAAGGTTATAAATGGAACCTGTATGGTGCTATAAAGACAACAAATTACCTAGCAGCAAACTTGGTTGCACCAATCCCACACTGCAAAAAAATTTTTTTATTCAACTTACAATTGTAAGGCATCCATTGCAATAGGATTGTGAGTTTGCTCAACAAAATATCATTGAAATTGATACAACGTACAATTAATTGTAAGGCAACCAGCTGCAATAGTATTGTGCATTTGCTCAAAATTTGGGCATATATGTCACGCCCTGGCTCTGGGACTCTTATATGTTGAGCCAGGGTGTGTAGTTTCTATGTGTTTGTGTTCTGTGGTGAATATTTAATAAAAGTATGTTCGCATTCCACGCTGCGCCTTGGTCCTCTGTGTTCGACGATCGTGACAGAAGATCCCACCATAACTGGACCAAGCAGCGTGTCCAGGAGCCAACGCCAGAGGTGACTCTGATGAATATCAACCTCGACTGGGTCAAGCAGCATGAGGAGGAGAGAGGCTGGACTTTGGAGCAGAGGAGCGAGAGTCTGGCGAGAGCCATGGAGGCCTGGCCCACGGGGAGGAGAGACGGCCATAAATTTTTTAGGGGGGGGGCTCACGCCGTGGACGACGGGGCAGCAGGAGGCCGGGATAGAGTGGTTCAGCGGGTTGGCAAAGGAGGCCGCCAGGTTTTGGAAGTCACTGGTCACCAGGGGGAAGGAGAATGTAGAGGCACGGCGAGAGGTACTGGGGTGTGTTGCCAGTCCGGTCCGTTCCTGATCCCCGCGTAGGGCCAGTGGTGTGTGTCCCCAGTACGGTCCGGCTTGTTCCTGTCCCTCGCACCGAGCCTGTGGTGCGCGTCGCCAGCCCGGTCCGGCATGTTCCTGCCCCTCGCACCAAGCCTGTGGTGCGCGTCGTCAGCCCGGTCCGGCCTGTTCCTGCTCCCCGCACCAAGCCAGTGGTGCGCTTCGTCAGCCCGGTTCGGCCCGTCCCTGCTCCCCGCACTAAGCCAATGGTGCGCGTCGTCAGCCCGGTCCGGCCTGTTCCTGCTCCCCGCACCAAACCAGTGGTGCGCTTCGTCAGCCCGGTCCGGCCCGTCCCTGCTCCCCGCACCAAGCCAATGGTGCGTGTCGTCAGCCCGGTCCGGCCCGTCCCTGCTCCCCGCACCAAGCCTGTGGTGCGCGTCGTCAGTCCGGCACAGCCCGTGCCTGTTCCACCGGTGCCTGGTCCGGCACCGGTCAGCTGCTCCACTCCGGAGCTAGAGCAATCCGCTCCACCAGTGTTCAGTCCAGCTCCGGCCAGCAGGGCCAGACCAGACCAGGGGCGCTTTGGGGGGTTAGAGAGGGAGTGGGGGTCATGCCCGGAGCCGGAACCGCCTCCGAGGAGGAATGCCCACCCGGCCCTCCCCTGTTCGGTTTATGTTTGGCGCGGTCGCAGTCCGCGCCTTTGGGGGGTACTGTCACGCCCTGGCTCTGGGACTCTGTTATGTTGAGCCAGGGTGTGTGGTTTCTATGTGTTTTGTGTGCTAGGGTTATTATCTAGTTCTTTTGTTTCTATGTTGGCCGGTGTGGTTCTCAATCAGAGGCAACGTGTATCAGCTGTTGCTTGTTGTCTCTGATTGGGGACCATACTTAGGCAGCCTGTTTTCCACAGTGTGTTGTGGGATCTTGTTCCGTATGGTTTGTATTGTGACCAAGGACTTCACGTTTCGTATCGTTTGTTGTTTTGTTCGTGTGATCGGTCAATAAATAAAGTATGTTCACATTCAACGCTGCGCATTGGTCCACTTCTCAAGACGATCGTGACAGAAGATCCCACCAATACTGGACCAAGCAGCGTGTTTCGGAGCTAACGCCGGGTAAGGAGATGGAGAAGTTGGCGATGGCCCAGGTGGGCCAATGGTGGTCCTGGGAGGACATGTTCGAGGGCAGAGGACCATGGGCAAAGGTTAAACCCTTGGCGAGAGAGGAGGTACGGCACCAACAGTGTCGTCGTCGGACAGGCGAGAGGCAACCCCAAGACATTTTTAGGGGGGGGCACATGGCATGGACGACGGGGCTGCTGGAGGCAGATAAGGGGAGAGTTTGTGGACGAGGAGAGAAGGCCACCGGGTTACGGGAGCCATTGGTGATTAGAGGGAGGGAAAGTGTAGAGGCACGGCGAGAGGTACTGAAGTGTGTTGCCAGTCCGGTCCGGCCCGTTCCTGATCCCTGTATAAGGCCAGTGGTGTGTGTTCCCAGTGCTGTCCGGCCTGTTCCTGTCCCTCGCACCAAGCCTGTGATGCGCGTCGCCAGCCCGGCCCGGCCTGTTCCTGCCCCTCGCACCAAGCCAATGGTGCGCGTTGCCAGCCCGGCCCGGCCTGTTCCTGCTCCCCGCACCAAGCCTATGGTGCGCGTCGCCAGCCCGGCCCGGCCTGTTCCTGCTCCCAGCACCAAGCCAATGGTGCGCTTCGTCAGCCCGGTCCGGCCTGTTCCTGCTCCCCGCACCAAGCCAGTGGTGCGCTTCGTCAGCCCGGTTCGGCCCGTCCCTGCTCCCCGCACCAAGCCAATGGTGCACGTCGTCAGCCCGGTCCGGCCTATTCCTGCTCCCCGCACCAAGCCAGTGGTGCGCTTCGTCAGCCCGGTTCGGCCCGTCCCTGCTCCCCGCACCAAGCCAATGGTGCGCGTCGTCAGCCCGGTCCGGCCCGTCCCTGCTCCCCGCACCAAGCCTGTGGTGCGCGTCGTCAGTCCGGCACAGCCCGTGCCTGTTCCACCGGTGCCTGTCACCGGTCAGCTGCTCCACTCCGGAGCTAGAGCAATCCGCTCCACCAGTGTTCAGTCCAGCTCCGGCCAGCAGGGCCAGACCGGACCTGGGGCGCTTTGGGGGGTTGGTTGGAGGGTGGGGGTCAAGCCCGGAGCCGGAACCGCCTCCGAGGAGGAATGCCCACCCGGCCCTCCCCTGTTCGGTTTATGTTTGGCGCGGTCGCAGTCCGCGCCTTTGGGGGGGGTACTGTCACGCCCTGGCTCTGGGACTCTTATATGTTGAGCCAGGGTGTGTAGTTTCTATGTGTTTGTGTTCTGTGGTTAAGTTCTAGTGCTTGTGTTTCTATGTTGGCCGGGGTGGTTCTCAATCAGAGGCAACGTGAATCAGCTGTTGCTTGTTGTCTCTGATTGGGAACCATACTTAGGCAGCCGTTTGGGCATTGTCATTTGTGGGTTCTTGTTCCGTATGGTTTGTATTGTAACCAAGGACTTCACGTTTCGTATCGTCGTTTCATATCAAATTAAAAGTATGTTCGCATTCCACGCTGTGCCTTGGTCCTCTGTGTTCGACGATCGTGACAATATAGCTGAACTAGGGCTGGGCGATATGGCCTAAAAATGGTATCTCCATTTTTTTCAAACTTATGGGCGGTTCTCTAAATAAGCTTTGTGTATAATTAACGGGAAAATACACTGCATTTCAAACAGTCAACAATAATCTAATGAATTCAGGGCTTGTGAAATTCTACCTAGGCTAAATATAAGCCTTCTACAACCATAAGACCCACTAATAATTGAATTATTTATCAAAATAGTTGAACATGCTTTTTTGCAATAATCACTGATCTGGCTTTCAAGTCTGTCTATGAAAATGGCCTTTTGTTTACAAATTTAACCACAACCATGCATAATGCACATTCACTAATAATGACCAAGTTCTTGTAACAGGCGTCATAGAAAATTAACACAGGTCTCTCAATAATCTTTCAAGCACAAGCCCACGTTGCTAGTGAGTAGCCAGCTAATCTTTATATTTAAAGTTTAGCCAACTTGGATCTATTTGATAGCTAAGGTAGAACAGTTTAATTGTTATGAACACACCCCTCTGTCCGTCTCCAACTGTTTGAATAGCATGCTAGCCTGTCCACTTTGTTCAGATGTTGAAACCAATTATTTCTCAGAATGAGAACAGGTTGCCAATTTTATTCTCATTGCACTTTTATAAAATACAGACTAGTCAGCTAGAATAACAGTTTGTGTCTAAAATGCTGCTAGCGGTCTGTGGTACCGCAATGCTGTGCACAACAGAAACTGAGCATTCATTTTCCAGAATCAATGTTAATTGATTCTCCCGTTTTAGTAGGGTCTGCTCTTCGCGCAATTTGAGGAGTTGAAACATAAAAAGGGTATCGTTAGAAAGGTTTCCTTTTTTACAGTCAAATAATGTCTCAATGTGTTTCAATGTCCATATGGTTGATTCTGTTGGACCAAACCTCAAATGCAAATAGCAAGTTGAAACTGCTTCTTGTAAGAGAGGAAGAAGTGATCTTTCATCTTTGTTGTTGCTATGCGTGACAGAGGGAGGGGCTTGGTGTCTGTGTGCAAGTGGGAAGGTGCACAGTTCACACAGCAAAGAAGGAGCAAAGCAGACAAGACCGAAAAGACAAAATGATAACAAGCAGACAGATAAGCTCATAAAAACAGACATTTGGAATATCGCGCAAAAACATACATTTCAATTAATCAAATTAATTAGTGATATCGCCCAGCCCTAAGCTAAATCAACACAAACTTTGAATTTTAGGTTGAGTGAACATACAATTAAACTTTAGAATTAATTCTACCTTATTTGCAGTGTGTCTTGCCTTTCGAGTAGTTACCATCTATTACTATATTTGTTAACAGAGGACACATGGTTGTTGTATTCATTGGCTTTTAGTCCTGTAGCCTTCACCAAGTGAGTGTCCAAGTGAATGTTATGTTAAAAATTAAACTCTTTATAAAAAAACATTTACATGTGTGGTGGAGTAGTTGATGGTGGGTCAACCATGTTTTGTGGAAGGGGGAAGGGATGGGGTCTGGGCTGGCAGTGGTTGGATGGAGGGGGCAGTTGTGGTAGCCGCCGCTGTGTCCAGGGTTTGTGAAGGGGTTGGTGCTGGGAATGGAACTGGGAACCATGCTGTTGCTGGGGCCAGGACTGAAAACCATGAGTTGGTGCTGGGTCTGGTGCTGGGGCGGGGAACCAGGAACCGGAAACTGGGGCTGGTGCAGGGTCAGTATCTGGGTCTGTACAGGGGGGAGGAAGGACAACCTGAGGAGTAAACAGACACACTAGGAAGCCCAAGACCCGGAGGTCAGTGGTGGCACTCCTCTGTGGCCTGCTCGCTCCAGACGTAGGTCTAGATCTTTGGTCCTTCCTCTGCACCTCTTCTGGTGTGGTGGTGACTGATTCCCGGTTCTGATCTGGTTCTGGTTCTGTGAGAGGGATAGGTGTAGAGGGGGAAGGTGGGGTGGAGAGTATGTCCTTCAGCCTGGGCTGGTGCTGGGGGAGGAGTGATGCGGCGGCAAGGCTGGACGCTGGAGGCTGGAGGACAGAGGGAACAAACAGGGCCCAGACCTGCCTGGCCACGTAGCACTCACAAACATTTGGTTGGTGTTTTCAGTTCTCTGTACGTACCTTGTGCCGTTTATCGATGGATTCCCTATTGGGGAGGCAACCATGAACAGCTGTCTGAAGAATGTCTTTCTGTTCTGAGGGTATTGTCAGGGTCATGATGATGGGTTATTGGGAGGGTCTGGGGTTGGTCATGCCATTGCAATGTTCGATGAGGGCCTCCAGTGGGTCATTGGTGTTGTTGGATGGCTCTTGGTTGTCCGTGATTCTTGGCATGCCTCCCCACTGACTGCCTCGCGGCCCGCTGAACTTACTGGGTGGTGGGATGAGGGGTGATGGAAGGGGTGAAGGGGGTGGGGGCCATTTCTGGGACGTCTTGGTTGGTGTCTCGGTTGGTGTCTGTGGGGTTGTCTGAGTCTGGGTATGGGTCTTTGTCGTTGTTGCTTGGTGACGAGGATGGGGGGTTGGTGTTGGTGGCGTTGGCGTTGGCCTTTTCCCTGCCGGCGTATGAATTGGGGAAGGTTCTAAAGAAGTGTCCCCCTTTCCCGCACAGGTTACAGGGTCGTGTAGAGGTACAGTCCGAGATGGGATGATCCCCTTTACAGTTTCCTCAGATTGTGGCTGTGCTGGCTGCACAGTTGGGGCATGCTGTAGTAGTGGACGGAGACCCTGCTGTTCCCCAATGTGGAAGAGGAGGGTTGGAAGGGTGCTGGTTCTGGTCTTGGTGTTGTCTAGTCTGGTCCTGGGTCTGCTACGTTCCTGCAGGGGGAGAAAGGACAACCTCAGAGTGAGCAAACACACCAGAAAGGCTGTGACCTTGAGGTCAATGTAGGTATTCCCCTGTGGTCTGCTCGCTCCAGGCATAGGTTGGTATCTTTAAGGGGTTCCTTCCTCTGTTCCCTGGATGTGGTGGTGTTCTATGGTCTGGTCTGGTCTCTCCTTCTGGTGAACTGTTCCAGATGGTTGGTGGTCGGCTGGTCCTGGTCTGGTCTGGTCGGTGGTGGCCTGAGGAGCGCAGATGGAGAAAAAGGCAGGGGAGGAGGGCTACAGGCCAAGGGTAGAGGAAGTAGGGCTCGCCTCGACAGTGCTCTACTCAACTCAAGGCCTGCAGTCCGTCGTCTCCTCCTCGGGCAGCTGGTCCAGGTCGGTCTGTGGACTCAGGTCGGGCCGTGGTCAAACCACTGTTACCCTTCCTTCTTCCCCAGTCCTTCTGGTACCGGCTTAGTCCGCTGGACCAAGGAGGCAGTGTCTGCCGTGGTCAAGCCACTGTTACTGTTTCCTGTTCCAAAGAAAAGGATAGTGAGAAGAGAGGGTAGAGAGAGGGACACAACCCCAGAAAATCTCCAGCACACAGGCATGTGAGTAATGAAGAGAAGTGAGCTTTTAATCACCTGCAACCTGCATTGAGAATGACTGCCAGTGTAGGGAAGGTTGGATTATTGAGACTACCTAAATCATATAAAGTGGAACAGCCGTCTCAGTAACGGGTGCAATAAATCCAACAACTAACCGATTGGATTAGTTTAGAAAAAGGTGTGTTATTTATGTTTGTGTAACATAAGATTAATCAACCAGTCAATGTACATCAACAACACAGGTATTGAAACAATTCTGAAAATCAACCTGCAATAGAGCATGCTGGGAAATATGATAGTGATGGTATGGTTTTGAGCAAACATGACTTTGTAATTTTACTCAACAAGCTTGTTAAAATTCAGCGCACTTCGAGCAGAGTTTGTTGCGTAAATTTGAGATTTTAGTAATTTAGCAGACACTCTTATCCAGAGTGACTTACAAGAGCAATTAGGGTTAAGTGCCTTCCTCAAGGGCGCATCGACAGATTTTTCACCTCGCGGATTCGAACCAGCGACCTTTCAGTTACTGGTCCAATGCACTTTAACCGCTAGGCTACCTGCCGCCCCATACATATGTATAGATTGCAATTAATTACTGCTACAATGCTATTTGGGTTGTTAATCAGATTCGTCCTGCCGTTCTTGTTTTCTTGACTTTTTTGTATATATTTTTGTCTTCAATTGTAATTGTTTGACGTTTTACTGTATTTTTAGGAGCTAGTAACATAAGCATTTCGCTGCACCTGCTATAACACCTGCTAAACTGTGTATGCGACCAATAAACTTTGATTTGATTTTAACACATAAGTTCAAATCCTCGTCTTTTTAAAGTCCACTCAACTCACATAATAATGCTGATTAAGCCATTGGTTAAGTTGGCTTTTTTACAGTGCATGCAATTACAGTAAAATACAAACCCCAATCTCCTGTCAATTTATTTAATTAATTAATTGATTACATTTACAATAGAATTTACTTTTTTTTTACAGAATAATACTGTGTCATTGGTTACTGTACTTACTTACCACTAGCTGCCTGTAAGTTACTGTCAAGTTCACGGCAACCCCTTTACAGTGTAAATTGCATCTTCAATCCTTGAATTGAATTTCAATGAATCTCCTGAATTGTAGTGGGGTTGAACCCAAACCTGTGTGTTACACCGGCAGCTTGACCCTAGGATCCGACTGTTAACCTTTTTCTCTCTTTGCACTCACAGGTTTTCACTGGTATCTTTGCTGGTGAGATGTTTGCCAAGCTTGCTGCCATGGATCCATACTACTACTTCCAGGAGGGCTGGAATTGTTTTGACAGCTTCATCGTGACCCTCAGTTTAGTCGAGCTGGTATTGGCTGACATTGAGGGTCTGTCTGTGCTCAGGTCATTCCGATTGGTGAGTAAGAAAAGGTGTGGATTGGAATGAGGGACCGTATTGATAACCCTCTATGGTGCTGATGTCCAGACAATTCACAGCAGGTGGGGGAAAGGGTTCACTCTACAGAGTTAGCTTGACATGACTAATGCCCAAATACTCATACAGTATGATCAACATTTATTGAAACTTAACCCCCCCCCCATTCAATACTGTCTCCCCCCTCCCTTCCCCCCTGTCTCTTGTCTAGCTGAGAGTGTTCAAGCTGGCCAAGTCGTGGCCCACACTCAACATGCTGATCAAAATCATTCATTCTTCTGTGGGAGCCCTGGGAAACTTGACCTTGGTGCTGGCCCTTATCGTCTTCATCTTCGCCGTGGTTGGCATGCAACTGTTTGGAAAGAACTACAAGGACTGCGTTTGTAAGATCGCTATAAGCTGTAAGCTGCCCCGTTGGCACATGAACGACTTCTTTCACTCATTTCTCATGGTGTTTCGAGTTCTGTGTGGGGAGTGGATCGAGTCCATGTGGGACTGCATGGAGGTGGCCGGCCAGAACATGTGCATGATCGTCTTCTTGATGGTCATGGTCATAGGCAACTTGGTGGTAAGAAAAACAACCATTGAAATATGGGATAGACTATAAGGACACAGCTGATGCTTAAACCGACTAGCAAAAAACTAAAACGAACCCTTACCTTAACCCTAACCTTAAGCAAATCCTTAACCCTGACCATAACCCTAACCTAATTTGATACAATTCTGAATTGAAATATCGGTTTGGGCGTCAGTTGTGTCCTAATAGCCTTTTCCTTGAATTATCCATATTCGAGTATCAGTTTCTTGCATACCCTACCTTTGAAGATCAGGCCTCTCTTTACTTAGTAAACTATGGTTTGTGCATTAGCATTTTGGTCTGGTTAAGCCTGATGTCAGTTAGTTAGCGGTTAGTGACCCATCTGCTAAGACCTTCTCTCTGTGCACGGCCCTCTTCCCAGGTGTTGAACCTGTTCCTTGCCTTGTTGCTGAGCTCGTTCAGCGCAGACAACCTGGCACCCTCGGACGATGATGGAGAACAGAACAACCTGCAAATAGCCGTCGGTCGAATAAAGACGGGGATTGCCTGGGCCAAGGTCTTTGTAGCCGAGGTTATGAAAAGGGTACACTGTGATGTTATGTCCTCTATGTTCTGTTATGTATGACATCACTCTGATGTCATTGTGGTATTGTTTCTGTGTTGTTTTTACACCAAGACAAACCCCTGTCACAATGTACTTGATTGCCAGTAGTTTCTTCCTGACTGATTTTAAATATAATTCTGATTGTGAGGAGGAGGAAGAAGCAGAGGACGAGCAGAAGCCTCTTGATGAGTTTGACGAGAAGCTTAACTGCATCGCGAACCAGAAGGGCATAGACATCAACCGCGAGCTGGACTACATCAACGGTACTACCAGCGGCATCGGCAGCAGCGTGGGCAAGTACATGATCGACGAGGACCATATGTCCTTCATCCACAATCCCAACCTGACCGTGTGCGTTCCCATTGCGGTCGGGGAGTCAGACTTCGATAACCTCAACACTGAGGACTTCAGCAGCGAGTCGGACGCGGAGAACAGCAAAGACGTGAGTATGGAGGGCTGGGAGTGATATATTCTTTGTTTGTTATTTAAATATAGAAATGTATACTTTTGGGTGGGGGCATAGGGTTATATAAAGGGTGAGGAGGGTGGTTCATCAGAAAATGGGGCAGGGTGTTTTGGGTGCTTGGTTGGGTGGAAGGTTTTATGAAGTTTTGTTGGAGATTTAGGATAAGTTGTGAATTGAGTTGTTGAGACTTGATCAAATGAAGTGGTTCATCATTCTCTGTGAATTGGAGTGATGCGTTAGCATCCACTCCTCTAAGATTGCTCATACTTCTGACTTCTTAGAAGTTGTTTGTAGGTTTTCCCAGAATCTAAATAAATTAGCTAGCTTCACTACATAGCCGCAAAACTGACAAACATTCATTCTCAAAAACGACTTCATTTCAAAGGAGTGCTATACTGCACATGTGCAGTTCGGTGCAGCTCGTTAACTTGAGGTGATCACGTGTTTCTTCATAGCTAGCTTGGTGGCCATGACACTGCTAGTTAGCGTGATCAGGGGTTTGTATTGGAATGGCCGTTAGAAATGCCTCTTTCTGTATAGACCCTCTTTGATTTAGCTAAACCTCAACTAACTTAACATGTTTCATAGCTAAACCAACTAGTTAGTTAGCTAACTGCACAACTAACACAATGTATTTTTCAAACCTAGACAGCTAGCTACTGAAACAAATGCAAAGAAATTTGTAACTCAAATCAGAAATCAGAACAGTAATAGCTTATACCGATCAAAAGATACAGCTATTTTAGTAATCACATAGTCTTTCACAAGTTGAACCGTGGCTAATGTGTTTGCCTTTATCCGTCACCAACTCTCCTGATGAGCAGAAGGAGGTAATGTATACGCCTTTGTTAGCAAATGCAAGCTACAATAAGCCAATGATGAGACTGTGATCATAGAAATAGAACTCCTAGAAGTGGAATTGCCCACTGGGCCATGGCATTTTGACTTCCCCCTCATGGGTACACTCAATATGGCTGACATGGTATGCTGAATTGCCACGTTAACATGGAATGTTCATTCAAATGATGATGTGGCTTTGTAATGTCAATTGTGTTGACTGTGAATAAAGCACAAATTGAACGGTGTACTTCCAGCTTTATTTTCTGATCATGGGTACCCTCAAAATGGCCGCCGGTCTGCCATCACTGACCCATTGACTTGAATAGGGATGTCCATTCTAGGAATTATATTTCTATGATTGACTTTGAAGGTAATGTATAGCTACATTTATGTTAGCTAATACAAGCTACAACATGCCAATGATGAGAAAGACTGACTTTGTGACTAAATAGGATTTAGCTAGGTGTGTCAACAAAGTGCTTACTTTCACTTGCGCATCTTCCTAGAAATAGTTAAACTCCTGAAAACAAATGAATCCCAGCAAATATTTATTCCTTATAGCAAAACCTCATGCCTCAAGCTCATTAGTGTGCTTGCTCCCTCTACTAACCACTATTGTTATCCAGCATATTCCTTTTAATTCACGTGCTTGCTTCAGTAAGACCACTACAGTTAAATAGCTGATGCAATCGCTCAAATTGTCTTTAGGAAATGTACCTTTTCTAGTTATAAATGAAGCATGATGCTTTGCAGAGTAGCCAAATACATGCCGAGGCTCTTGAGATTGCAGTCAATGTAGTAGATTATGTAATGGCTTAGAGTGTGTGTGTGTGTGTGTATGTGTGTGTATGCAATGCATGTCTTTTTATCCACTCATCAATACTGGACTGAGCAGTGAACACAGAGCAGTGAACACAGAGGGGTGAACACAGGAGACCATCAGATGGCCTGACGTTTCAGAACATTTGTTTAGACATGGCAGTACCACTGACTCTGCAGACTGACAGTCAGACAGATCGACACTGCTTTGTGTCTATGAACGTGTGGGAAAGGTCCTCCTCACTTGTACAGTATGTGGATATGTTGGGGAGCTCTGATGTTTTGGTCACCTTGACCTGGTTTGCAGGGGGAAGGCATGCAGCAACTCCCTGTCTCCACCAACCACACGGCAGGCTATCCTGCAGCTAAGCCTGTAACAGCCCAGCCCTGCAACAATTGGACGGACACAGAGCCCCTGTCAGCCAATCAGGGTCTGTCTGGCTGTTTGTGTGTGTGTGTGTGTGTGTGTGTGTGTGTGTGTGTGTGTATGTGTGTGTGAGAGAGAGAGAGAAGCACATTCCTTCTGCTGAAGATTCAGGATTCTAAAGTGCAGCGTCATTCTTCCGTGAATTGGATTGGCTCTGTGGGTGTATGTATGTGCGTGAATGCTTGTGTGTCCTTGTTCACCTTGAGTTATCGTTCAGCTGTGAGATTATTTATTAGGTTGGCTAGACCAGGCATATACTGTATGTCTGTTTAAACGTCTCTACCTAAGCTGTTCGAGATCAGCCTCAACACATTTACATTTTAGGTCTGTCGTAGGCCTATGTGTTGAGTCCTCTCTCCATAACCATTTCTCTTTAATCAGATCAAATAATGCTTTGGTAATTGTGGTCGTTTGTAGCTGGACTGTTGTATTTAAGAATAGGCATTTCTTCTGAGAGTCTGTGAGTATCATTACCATGAATTAGACATGAATTTAAAAGCCCAGGCATACATTGGGGAGAACAAGTATTTGATACACTGCCGATTTTTCAGGTTTTCCTACTTACGAAGCATGTAGAGGTCTGTAATTTTTATCATAGGTACACTTCAACTGTGAGAGACGGAATCTAAAACAAAAATCCAGACAATCACATTGTATGATTTTTAAGTAATTAATTTGCATTTTATTGCATGACATAAGTATTTGATACATCAGAAAAGCAGAACTTAATATTTGGTACAGAAACCTTTGTTTGCAATTACAGAGATCATACGTTTCCTGTAGGTCTTGACCAGGTTTGCACACACTGCAGCAGGGATTTTGGCCCACTCCTCCATACAGACCTTCTCCAGATCCTTCAGGTTTCGGGGCTGTCGCTGGGCAATACGGACTTTCAGCTCCCTCCAAAGATTTTCTATTGGGTTCAGGTCTGGAGACTGGCTAGGCCACTCCAGGACCTTGAGATGCTTCTTACGGAGCCACTCCTTAGTTGCCCTGGCTGTGTGTTTTGGGTCATTGTCATGCTGGAAGACCAAGCCACGACCCATCTCCAATGCTCTTACTGAGGGAAGGAGGTTGTTGGCCAAGATCTCGCGATACATGGCCCCATCCATCCTCCCCTCAATACGGTGCAGTCGTCCTGTCCCCTTTGCAGAAAAGTATCCCCAAAGAATGATGTTTCCACCTCCATGCTTCACGGTTGGGATGGTGTTCTTGGGGTTGTACTCATCCTTCTTCTTCCTCCAAACACGGCGAGTGGAGTTTAGACCAAAAAGCTATATTTTTGTCTCATCAGACCACATGACCTTCTCCCATTCCTCCTCTGGATCATCCAGATGGTCATTGGCAAACTTCAGACGGGCCTGGACATGCGCTTGCTTGAGCAGGGGGACCTTGCGTGCGCTGCAGGATTTTAATCTATGACGGCGTAGTGTGTTACTAATGGTTTTCTTTGAGACTGTGGTCCCAGCTCTCTTCAGGTCATTGACCAGGTCCTGCCGTGTAGTTCTGGGCTGATCCCTCACCTTCCTCGTGATCATTGATGCCCCACGAGGTGAGATCTTGCATGGAGCCCCAGACCGAGGGTAATTGACCGTTATCTTGAACTTCTCCATTTTCTAATAATTGCGCCAACAGTTGTTGCCTTCTCACCAAGCTGCTTGCCTATTGTCCTGTAGCCCATCCGAGCCTTGTGCAGGTCTACAATTTTATCCCTGATGTCCTTACACAGCTCTCTGGTCTTAGCCATTGTGGAGAGGTTGGAGTCTGTTTGATTGAGTGTGTGGACAGGTGTCTTTTATACAGGTAACGAGTTCAAACAGGTGCAGTTAATACAGGTAATGAGTGGAGAACAGGAGGGCTTCTTAAAGAAAAACTAACAGGTCTGTGAGAGCCGTAATTCTTACTGGTTGGTAGGTGATCAAATACTTATGTCATGCAATAAAATGAAAAAGAATTACTTAAAAATCATACAATGTGATTTTCTGGATTTTTGTTTTAGATTCTGTCTCTCACAGTTGAAGTGTACCTATGATAAAAATTACAGACCTCTACATGCTTTGTAAGTAGGAAAACCTGCAAAATCGGCAGTGTATCAAATACTTGTTCTCCCCACTGTATATGTTTAGGCAATCCTTCCCCCACCTCACTTTAATTAACATGTTTATCATATAAATTCCCCTCTTGAGTGTCATATGTTTATGTTCTCTGTGTAGAGTAAAGGCTTTTACCATTGGATCTAATGCTGTAGTCTCTATTTCCATAAAGATACCTAGCAACAAATCATGCATCACTGTCAAATCTGCATTGCATATTTATCAGTGACCAGCACTATTAATGTAATCAATCAGCAGCCAAGATGAATGACTAGCTAGCTAGTTAATGTTGCTATTACCCACACCTCCATGGTTGGAATGCAAGAGAATGTGTTAAACATGCAGACAACATGTAACATCTAACCTACAACTGCGACACAGAGTTTTTCCTGGTTAGGTTACGTTGCCTTTAAATCATGATGCGTATGATATACTGTATCCACAGAAAGGGTGAGCGGGTGACTAGTGGATGCCGTATCTTTGTACATACTAGCTCATAACACCACCGAATGTTCTGTGATGTTAGGAATTTGATTTGAGGTTCCTCCTCTTCTATATCTGTCTGACCCTCTCTCCTGTTGTCTGTCTCAGCTGGATGACACCAGCTCTTCGGAGGGCAGCACCATAGACATCAAGCTTGACGTGGAGGAGGTGGTGGTGGTGGAGGTTGTGGAGGAGTTCTTGGACCCAGACGCCTGCTGGACAGATGGTAACTAAGAACCCACAGAGAGACACAGGCTTCAGTCTGGCCACAATAGCACTTAGCATTTCATTTATAGTAACTGATTTAAATGTAAGCCATGCCAAGTGTGGGTCTGTGAGTGTGTGTCCTCATCTCCAGTCTGTATGGCATAATGAGGGCATTTTGTGTGCTTGTGTAGTCAATAGTGTGTACATACCCTTAATGTATGCATCTGTGTCAGTAACAGTGTGTGTGTGCCCTCTCTTCCAGAATGTGTTGCCAAGTATACGTTTTTATACTTGCCCATCGACCATGGCTGGGGAAAGCACTGGTGGTTCCTGAGGAAGACAAGCTACCTGATCGTGGAGCACAACTGGTTTGAGACCGTCATCATCTTCATGATCCTGCTCAGTAGCGGGGCGTTGGTAAGAAGGCACACACAGTTCACCTCATACTACACCATTACGTACTGTCTTACAGTAAACCTTATCAGTTCTGACAGAATGTACTGAAATTGAATAATTCAATCAAGA
This sequence comes from Coregonus clupeaformis, assembly GCF_020615455.1. Classification (NCBI taxonomy): domain Eukaryota; kingdom Metazoa; phylum Chordata; class Actinopteri; order Salmoniformes; family Salmonidae; genus Coregonus; species Coregonus clupeaformis. The sequence goes on along the minus strand of NC_059203.1, from coordinate 35,592,275 downwards.
AATATTTTATTCCCCCTTCTTAGCGAGATCATTACTTTTGCCTTTCTTCTGCGACTGTTGCTAATGGGCAACAAAGTGCTGTAATGCACTTTGTTGCCCATTAAAAAAAATAAAAATAATAATAATAATAAATGCACCAGCCTTTTAACGAAAGGAATCCAGCTTAGGTTGCAGCTTTCTAGGGGACTGTAGCCAAATGGTGATTCAGAACACTTACGTGTTCAGGAATGAACAAAGGGATATGGGATAGTGGGTCTGAGGGGACTATTAACCCTAAAGTACAGAGAGAGCCTGTTCCATCACATACAGTAGCCTACCTCCTCTTTCACTGCTGTGGGCGCTGACTATGTAAACACCACGCATTCTGAGAGGATTCAATACATTGTTGTATCAGAGAGAATTCTAAATTCACATTCACAAAGTTTACCATGAACGTAGGGCAGTATCAACTTTAGCACAGTTGAATCCCAATACATTAAAGACGCAATCAGTAAGTTAAATTGCTGTAGAGAAAAAAATACTGTATTTAAAAAAGCCACCGTAACACTTTTTGGAGGACTGAGAAAGAATGGTCTTTGCTAATGTTCCCCATTGCACCTTTAACGTTTTCAGATAATTCATATTTCAGCAGGAAAAGCAAATGTAAAAACTAAAACATCTTTAACCATAGAAAGGGTCAGGAGTTTTTCACATGGCCAGGAAAAACTCAGAGGCATAATCAAAAGACAAGACGTCCAGTCATGTCAGTTTTCTTTAACATGCTGGTGTTCTGTTCCCCCCCCAGGCCTTTGAGGATGTGTACATAAATAAGAGGAAGACAATCAAGATCATCCTGGAGTACGCAGACAGCGTGTTCACCTATATCTTCATCCTGGAGATGGTGCTCAAATGGGTGGCCTATGGCTGGGTCAAATACTTCACCAACGCCTGGTGTTGGCTGGACTTCTTCATTGTGGATGTAAGTAACTTCTCCAACTGACTCTATGTTACTTCCTGCCCCCTCTTAGGATTTTCCCCCTCTTCTTTTGTGCTGGTCTCTCTTTCAATCTCTTTTTATCTCTCTTGCTTTGTCTTCTTGATGTTCTTCTTCTCTGGCTATCTTTTGTCTCTTGCTCTTCTCTCTCTCTGTCAGTCTTCATTTTATGAGAGATGATGAGCTTTAGTGTCCTCCTCCCATGTTGGATGCTGTTTCCCTTCAAGCATACTGTAGCTGTAACTAGTGTAACTAGATGACTCTTTGTTCCTGATCTGAGACAACTTTGATAAAAAGGGACTTTAATATCTCAATTGACGATGCTAGATACAAGCATCCTGAAACCGCTAACACAATAAATTCATTTGACTTAGTGAAAATCAGTTTTTCTTCCTTCACAGACTCCATGAAATATTGACCTCTTCTTAAATATTTGGTGAAATGATACATTTTGTGTATGGTTTCCTATAAACAAGGGTGGCTCAACTTACCCCTTTGTCTGAATCTCCTCTACAGTATGTAACTAAAACATTGTCAATTTGGCTGATTCGTCTACAAAATTCGACCAATCATTTAAGTGCATTTGAGTTTATTTAATTGAATGCTCTGCTTAGTCTCCAGCTGAAATGTTGAAAGGCCTGGCATCATTCATTGCTATTGTGGCCTTTCTCACCGTGTCTCTCTACCCTGTTTAATTAACTCTATGGGCTAGTGTGTTATCTGTTGCTGTGGAATTGACTTAAATGCCTGTCTTGTCGTTGCTGTGAGTGAACTGCTGTAATATTACAGCCTAGGATGGGAGTTGTGGTATTAAAAGTGAGTCAACAATGTGGTTTACAGTAGCACTTTACTATGTAAACAACAAAGGGGAACCACAATGTGCATATAGGTGATAGTGGGGGGGGCATATACACATATACAGGGGTGGGGGGGAGTGGTGACAGGCAGGACGAGTGACATAGACAGTCCCAAAAAATTGACATTTTTAAGGTTTACATTTCACACATCGTAATGCCACACAAGCTCTCTTCAGTTTTGGTGTTCCAGTGTGGGGGGTTTTCATCCAGTCTAGCTTTGCCCAGTAACATTATTCTACTGTTGTGTAAAGAAGGCTGTGGTGACTGTATCTTCCCCTGTCTCTGGAAGAGCAATTGTAAAGTTATCTTTTTCCCCTTGACCTGTCCTGTTGGATGTGTTGTGTTGGGTCATGCGATGGCTGGTAAGTCAGGCCATGACTTCTGAGTCAATCATTAAACTGCATTATAAACGTACACTACATGACCAAATGTATGTGGACACCTGCTTGTCAAACATCCAAAATCATGGGCATTAATATGGAGTTGGTCCCCCCTTTGCTGCTATAACAGCCTCCACTCTTCTGGGAAGGCTTTCCACTAGATGTTGGAACATTGCTGCTGAAACTGTCCCGTTTCTCAAAGGCCATCCAACAGTCCAGAGTCCTCTGCCATTTGATGAGGAATACAAACAGTATAACATGATGTTTGCCCTTGACCCAACCCCCACCCTGCCAGTATCACATTATCATGAATGGTCATGGGAGACAGAGGGGAAGTTTTATAACAGGTGTGGTGTCCCATGGTCTCTTTGCCTCTCTGGCTCCTTGCTCCTCTCTGTCTTGTAACTACTCTACGCTGTGTCAAACCACATCTTGGGTCCCTTGGGTCTCCTTATGTAGGCTATGGCTCCCTCAAGAGTAACATTTTTGGTCTAGAATAGAATGAAATGTAAGTATGAGATGGCTCAGGCATGTGCTCATTCAACCTGTACCTTCTCTCGCAGGTACCTGTAACAGTGTCTCTCTTTAAATTAAAAGGGATGTTGTACTGCAGTCGAGAGGCTTGGGGGCTGGTAGTTGAGAGGCCAGGGTAAGGTTCTTGTGGTTTTGTCTCGGGACTCTCCCTTTCACAGGTTGTCCTCTCTCCTACTCGTCCCCACAGCCGCCCTCACCCTCCTGGCTCCCATCTCCATTCTTATACTCAACTGGTACTTTGTGAATTGTGTGAATAGTGTGCGTGTACTGTGTCATATTGAGTTAATATTTGTGAATGCCTTTCTCCTCTCAAATGTCCCCTGTTTGATTTTGCTACCTCTTTTTCTCTCTTCCCTTATTTTCCCCCTATTTTTCTGTCAACCACGTGTTTCTAACCAGGTATACTGTAGAGCCTTTTTTCAAGCTTCACCTGCCTTACAAACTAAACCAAAACAAACCCCCTAAATATCCAGAAAATACCTGGGGCACCTACTATTCCTTGAACTCTGCAGAAGTTTTAACCGCTGCTAAACGTTACTCTCTTTATATACAGTATGTGTACATATACATACATACATACATAAACATTCATATATATGTATAAATATCTGTATGTTATTAATTTTCTCCAGCAAATTGGTCCATCTATCTCTGTTACCAATTCTAACTGTTTGGACCCTCTCTCTTCCTCTCTCTCTCTGTGTATAGGTGTCTATAATCACTCTTATAGCTAATGCGATGGGCTACTCCGATCTAGGGCCCGTTAAATCACTACGGACATTGAGGGCCTTGAGGCCCCTTAGGGCCCTGTCTCGTTTTGAAGGGATGAGGGTAAGATCTAAAACACCATGCAGCTGGTCCATCTGCATGTCCATTCATTAGTTACAGCACCAATGCATGCTATAATGAACTAGAAACCAAAAAGAAAGAAAAGCCAAATGGGGCATTTAAGAAATAAAAATATGAAATGTAACACAATTCTGCCCAAAAGGAAAATGCATGCAAAATACTACCCATGCTCATCTATGACACGCTATTTGCATGAAAAGATAATTTCAGAAAGTCATGATGCAGCTGATATGAAAACAATGATTATCTAAAATATGGATCAAGTATCCATTTGAAAGCAATTTCTGGTTAATTGTAATGTTAAAATGTTGATTGGTAAAATGGCAATATGTTGCAACGCTGCCTCATCACAATGTCAAAACAGAGTATAAATTTGGAACTTGTGAAAGAAGACTGGAGAATGAAGTCACTCATCCCATATGAATGAGATGTCATTTTTAACTGAAATTGTACTCATTTTAGAGCCTTCACTTCTACTATCGAGGTCTTTCAAGCAAGAGATCCTCCCTGTACCCTTTTCCTTCAACTACTGTTTCACGCGTCTCACTCAAACCTTCCAATGTAACACATGACTTACAAGAATCACCCCAGCGAACATGACCCCATTGGCCCCATGTGGGTATTCAGTGGGCAAGGTGGGCATGGGCTAGCCCACACCAGCCCAACACGGGCTAGCCATCACCAGCCCAACAAAGGCTAGCCCAAACGAATCCCTCACCAGCCCGACATCACAGAGTTTTCAAACCCAGAGGCCAAACAGGCCAATACTTCTGGGAGCGCCTCTCGAAGCAGACTCGACAGACCAGACTGGGGTTTAGGATGTCAATGAGAGAAGTGAAAAATTAATCCTTAGTTGTTCATTTTTTTTATTGATTTCTAAAAAACGTATTAAAGTAGCTGAACAACCTTGTGGAAGTGACAAACTGACATATTAAAATATTGGTCAAAAACAACTTTATATCGAAGGAGTGCCTTTGATTTGACGGCTTGCACATGCGCAGCTTGGCGCAACACGACCATTAGACCCGATGACGTGTTTCTATTGGAGAAGCTGTTTCTGGGCATCTTCATACTAAACCATCTTTGCCGACATGGGCCAGCCATCACCAGTCCAACACAGGCTAGCCCACACCAAGCCCACATCAGCCCAACACAGGCCAGCCTACACCAGCCCAACACAGGCTAGCCCACACCAAGCCTACCCCAGCCCAACATGGGCTAGCCCACACCAAGCCCAGCACGGGCTAGCCCACACCAAGCCCAGCACGGGCTAGCCCACACCAGCTACTTCATAACGTAGAGGCGGGGGCTCATTAGAATATTTGTGGGCGTGGTGTGCACACAGTTCTTTTTGTGCAACCATTACTGAGTGTCATTCCAGTTTAAGGATTGCATTGTGTGATGCCCCAAAAAAGTATTGACTTGTACACTGCCAATGAAGAAGTGTTTAAAAAAGAAGAAAAAAGTACATGTTGCATATAAGAAAAATATATGTATGATAGTAACAACTTGGTTGTCTACAATGTAACACATTTGCTAAATACCTTTAAGGCTGGAAAATTATACCATTTATTTAAAGCTACAATATGTAACTTTTTAGGCGACCCGACCAAATTCACTGAGAAATGTGAGTTATAGATCTGTCATTCCCGTTGTGTGCTATTTCTATGCTTCCCGTTCGGAACTTTCGGTTTTGTACATCAGCTTGAAACAGCTGAATATACAATATTTTTGGTTATGGAAAATATAGTTCACAGCGGTTTAGATGGTACAATGATTCTCTATACAATGACTGCTTGTTTTGTCACATAAACTGAAATTAGGTGAACTATTATAATTTTTGCAACCAGGAAATGGCAGTCTGATTTCTGCATAGTGCATCTTTAAGTAAATAAGTTACATTTGAATAAATAAATAATAAATAAATGGGGCCACCTGCCCTGGGGCCAATGTGGAGCCGATGAGCAAAGGCACATTGGCTCAGTTTGGGCAGCCTACAGGGGGCCAATAGCTTAGCCCGCATAGGGCCCACATCGTACCAATGTGGGCATGTTTACTGGTACCAGTTTCCACAGAAAACAGAATGTGTAAGCTGAGCCATTGGGCAGGGCTTATTTGTTGAAGCTTTGGCATGTGACACTGACACAAAGTAAGACGCATAGTAGCATTTCTCACAGTTTAATATACCACAGTCTCATATTGGTTTTGAACTTCAGGTAGTATCATCAGTCAATTTCCTTTGATGGCTTTTACCACTTGTTGTTATTCTTGGAAATGTTGGTCTTGTCTCCTCTCCAACTTGTAATTCCTCCACAACCACCCATATGTACAACTCTGCCTACTGTTCTCCCCACCTCCCCAGTTATGTCATGTCACCAGAGTTTGGTGAAGTACTGTATATCAAGCATCAGAATTACTGTTTTTGTCTGGACTTCAACTAGCTGTAGTGGTGTGTTGCAAAACGTATTTTGCGGGTATATATTTTTGCAGAATTAACTATCTACAGTATAAAGAACAGGGGCAAGCAAAGCCCTAGAAACGTAACTCTTATTCCTGCCCCTTGATATATGCATCTAATGTCTAAGGGCTCTATTAAATCTGTATCGCTGAACCCGCGTTACCGTATTTGAACTTTAAAGGCACTGTTCCTGCGTTAGAGGAGACTGCATTCACGGAAAATGCTGCATATGTCAGCTTAATCGGAAAATACCTTTAAATTCCCACGGGGGGACAGTATGAAAAAATATAATTTAACAAAAAAATAAAAAATGTATGCACTCACTCTGGATAAGAGCGTCTGCTAAATGACGTAAATGTAAATGATCTATCATGCAATCTGTAAAGCTTCAGCGATACAGTTTGAATAGAGCCCTCAACCTCCATAATAAAGGATCATTGTGCTATTATTTTTATTTATTTTTATTTCACCTTTATTTAACCAGGTAAGCCAGTTGAGAACAAGTTTGACTGATAATGCCTGAAATATTTACATGCAAGCAATGCACATACGCCAGAGAGCCATGTTTCCATTCTTGGCAACAGCAGTCGACAATAACAGAAAAACAACAACCACTGACAGTAGTAGGTGTTTTTTTTACTCACTTATTGATAAGGTACACTCATAACAACATCTTCACATAATTTAGTAGGCCTAGTTATGAAGAGGGAACCAGGTGCAGCTTCACATCATTATGATGTCCATTTAGTGAGGTTAGCTCCCTAGTCTACTCATCAAGGTAACTTGGTGCGTGTAGTTATTGAGTTATTTTGCCATAATCACTACACATTCTGAAGGAAACCTTCAGAAAAGTCCACTCATCTCAGTTCTGATTGTCTTCTCAAGGTGGGAACATGGCTCTGTACATGCACCTGTATGACTGTGCATGCCATGCTCAGCTCAGCTGTCTATCTGAGAGCTGCTGGATGTCCTGCATTAAAACATCAAATGTACATAGTCAGAGAATTACACTGTGTGCTGCAGCTGACACCGCCACCGCTTAGCCAGGCACCTTTACTTCTAAGAGTGTACTCATGAAAGGTTTCAAATAGGTACACCAAAAATGGGGCCTCAATCTAAGTATTCACCGTTTTTCTTTATTGTCACTTACACGGGATAGATGCAGTTAAATGTGTTGTTTTACAGGGTCAGCCATAGTAGTACGGTGAGTCTGGCGCAAATTAGGCCGCATTGACAGATTTTTCACCTTGTCAGCTCAGGTATTTTTCGGTTACTGGCCCAACGCTCTAACCGCAGGCTACCTGTCGCCCCATTTTAACACCAGTATACCTCATTGGTGACATCAGTTGCATATGATAGAGTAATAGCAACATATAAGGCAATAGTCAAGATAAACCAAACTGATGTGCAACTCACATAAGGTATACGACCATTATCTCTGAGAGGAAGTGGGTTTATGTTTGTATATATGTGTGAGTTGTATCTCATGCTGCTCCTGTTACCCTGGTTACGTGTGCAGGTGGTGGTGAATGCCTTGGTGGGAGCCATCCCCTCCATCATGAACGTGCTGCTGGTGTGCCTCATCTTCTGGCTCATCTTCAGTATCATGGGGGTCAACCTGTTTGCAGGGAAGTATTACTACTGCTTCAACGAGACCATAGAGGAGTACTTTAAACCTGACGTCGTCAACAACAAGACGGAGTGCTTTGCACTAATCAACGCAAATTACAGTGAGGTCAGATGGAAGAATGTCAAAATTAACTTTGACAATGTGGCTGCAGGATACCTGGCACTTCTTCAAGTGGTGAGTTCAAGGTCTTTCCTATCAGTGTTTTGACTTTTAACTCCTTTGGCCGTAACCCCTCCCACTGTGGAGGTCAAAGTTGAATGGACATTGAATGGTACTTAGACTGCAGGAGTCAATTCTCATATTTTCAGTCAATGGCTTCCTATTGTACCTCTATCTCCTTCATCTTGTAATTTTCCTCCTTCCATTTCAACACCTCATCCTCATTTTCCTCTCTTTCTGCTTTACCTTCATTCTTCTTCCTCACTTTTCTTTCCCCTTTTTCTCATGACACTATATATCCCCTCTCTCACAGGCCACATTTAAAGGCTGGATGGACATAATGTATGCGGCCATTGATTCACGGAAGGTATGCCTGTCACTTGTATGAGATTTGTCTCCCTTTTGTTTGGTGGTTGGTATTGTGTGAACAGATGTAACGTGTTCCAGAAGAACCTACCAATACTAACTTGTTGCGAAAGGGGCTTTTGAACCCACAACAGGCAATGTAATGAGGGACAATTTGGAGCTTGAATGTATTTTTCCTGCTCTCTGTAGGTGGAGGACCAGCCGATCTATGAAGACAACATCTACATGTATATCTACTTTGTTGCCTTCATCATCTTTGGCTCTTTCTTTACCCTCAATCTCTTCATTGGTGTCATCATTGACAACTTTAACCAGCAAAAGAAAAAGATAAGACCTATTTTCCTTATTCCATGGACCTGTTGATAAGATAAAACTAGGTTAAGAACAAGTTCCCACATTATTTGGCTCAACAAGATTGTAACCAGATGTTTTCTTGTCTCCCTTTACTTTGGAGGTCAGGATATATTCATGACAGAAGAGCAGAAGAAATACCACACTGCCATGAAAAAACTTGGCTCAAAAAAACCACAAAAACCTATTCCGAGACCACTGGTAAGTCTCTTCCTATGGTTCCTTTAGCCCAAGGGATACTTTGAGGGAGGGGTAAATTAGGAGTTCTCATTAAGGTAACATTCAAAAGACATTTCGAAAACTAAACTTTACTAACCAACAGACCTTTCAGAATGTACCCTAACAAAATGTGTCTTGCTTTCATTTGTTGAATCTACTAACGTCTCTTTATCCATCCTCCATCATTTTTTATATTTTCTCTCAGAATAACTTTCAGGGCCTGGTATTTGACTTCGTGACGCAGCAGGTCTTTGATATATCTATTATGATGTTGATCTGCCTCAACATGGTGACCATGATGGTGGAGACGGACGATCAGTCAAAAGAAACTGACAATATTCTCTACTGGGTCAACTTCGTCTTCATCGTTGCCTTTACTACCGAGTTTGTGTTGAAGCTCTTTGCCCTTCGCCACTACTACTTCACCATTGGGTGGAACATCTTTGACGTGGTCGTGGTCATTCTCTCAATTGTTGGTCAGTGGTGATTTTATCCCTTTCCTCCTACATGCAGTTTGCCTATTGTCTTCTATGCCTGGTATTTGTTTGTTGGCCTCCTCTGTAGCTCAGTTGGTAGAGCATGGCGCTTGCAACGCCAGGGTTGTGGGTTCGATTCCCATGGGGGGCCAGTATTGAAAAATTTATGCACTCACTAACTGTAAGTTGCTCTGGATAAGAGCATCTGCTAAATGACTAAAATGTAAATGTATTTGAGTGCTAGAACTTGAGTTGCTGTTTTAATTACTAGAAAATGGGTTGCTCTATTTTCTATCAAAAATAATCTGTGTAGATGTATCACATTATTATGGAATTTAAGGCTTGGGAAAGTGAGATCGTGTTAACATCTCCCCCTAGTGGCCCAACAGTCACAGGACAGTTTGTATTATTATTATTTTAAAATAGGTTATGGATTTAAGGAAACATTGTAAAATTATTGCAGAACATACCAGCAATCATACATTTCTCCCTATCCTCGTCTCTGTCTGCTTCTCTATCCAGGCATGTTCCTCGCAGACATCATCGAGAAGTACTTTGTCTCTCCAACCCTCTTCAGGGTGATCCGACTGGCTCGAATCGGCAGAATCCTGCGTCTGATCAAAGGGGCCAAGGGCATTCGGACTCTACTGTTTGCCCTGATGATGTCCCTTCCTGCCCTGTTCAATATCGGGTTGTTACTCTTCCTGGTTATGTTCATCTTCTCTATTTTTGGCATGTCTAACTTTGGCTATGTCAAGCATGGGGCAGGAATCGACGACATGTACAACTTTGAGACATTTGGCAACAGCATGATCTGCCTGTTTATGATCACCACATCTGCCGGCTGGGACGGTTTGTTGTTACCCATTCTCAACTACCCCCCAGACTGCGACCCACAACTGGAGAACCCAGGTGCACCAAATACAGGCGACTGCGGCAACCCCTCCGTAGGGATTTTCTTCTTTGTCATGTACATTATTGTCTCCTTCCTAATCGTGGTCAACATGTACATTGCCATTATCCTTGAGAACTTCGGTGTCGCGACTGAAGAGAGTGCTGACCCGCTCAGCGAAGACGACTTCACGACCTTCTACGAAATATGGGAGAAGTTCGACCCAGACGCCTCGCAGTTCATCACCTATGGCAAGCTTGGTGACTTTGCAGACTACCTCGAGCACCCGCTCCGTGTTCCAAAGCCCAACACCATAGAGCTGATCTCCATGGACTTGCCCATGGTGAGCGGGGACCGGATCCACTGCCTCGACATTCTGTTTGCATTCACCAAGCGGGTACTAGGCGATACCGGAGAGCTGGACATGCTGAGGGATCAAATGGAACAGCGCTTTATTGCGGCGAACCCGTCCAAAGTGTCTTATGAGCCCATTACCACTACTCTGAGGCGCAAGCAGGAGGACGTGTCGGCCAAAATCATCCAGCAGGCCTACCGAAACTACCTGGCTAGACGTGGCTTCAAATGCAAGCGCAGACCGGCCAATAACAATAACGTAAAGAATGGGGGGACGAATCCGGAAAAGGAAAAGAAGGAGAGCACGCCCTCCACTGCCTCTCTCCCCTCCTATGACAGTGTCACCAAACCTGACAAGGAAAAACAGGATGAGAACGAAGGAAAGGCAGGGAGGAAGGAGAAGGGCAGAAACCAAAAAGCCGTCAGGGAATCTAAGTGTTAGAATATTGGAATAATAATAACAGTAATAACAATAATAACTATAATAATGTAACTTCAAGCAAAGCGAGAGGAAACCATCTAACCCACACAGATGTACAGATTATTTCATTTGCAAGAAAGAAAAATAATAATATTAATAATTTTGTTTACAGACTTCATACTATCGATGCAGAGTGAAGCAGCTCCGTCTCTTACAGCTTAAAGAGACTTGAACTTGATTTAAACCAAACATAATCAACGTACTGTGTGACATTGTTGCATCTAGACTACTGATCTTAACAAAATGGAATGAAAAACAGACAAAATATGAAAGAAATGGGCAGATAGTTCACTTACTGGTGGACTAGACATAAGGAACAGAACCTTTCACTAAGAGGAATGAATGAAAAACACAGATAAGGGATCTAATGTGTGGGATTCCCGCCACCAATGGATTCCCATGGAAATACAGAGCTATGCAGGAAAAACATGGAAATACTGCTCGACTTGAAGAATCACCTCCCAAAAGCAGTCAGAAAGGACTCTGTATCATCATTTAGACATTCATGGAGCACATTTATGGACATTATCAGTCTGGATGAAGAACCAGAAGAACAGCTGAGGAGAGAAAGACAAAGCCCCAGAGTAGCCTAATGTAAGGGTTTTCTATTTGGGTTGTTAATGATGAATATACTTGTATCTCCACATAATTTGAGCGGTAAAAAACGAAAACAACAATCAACATATTTCCCATGTCACATACCTCTTCTTCACCTTCTATCTTTGTTATACCCACATCAAACGGCTTTTACTACATGGGCTTTCACACCGATTTGTTAAGGGACTGTTGATTAGGTAGTCATCTTGGGCCAAGGGCTTACATTTACTCAGTCATATTTCCAAACAAATACATAAATAATTGTGCTTGTTCAATGCATAGAAATGACTTGCATGATGGCATGTTTTGATCAGAAATCTTGCATGAATAATCATAGTCCACAAGACACTAATAGTCAGACCACAACAGTGGCTCGACCATAGGTTTGAGGTTGTCCACTGTCAAAAATTCAACGTTAGAAGTAAATCATTAGTATTATGATGAGAAACTTTGTGAGGAATGAATACCAACATTGTGGATTTTATGAGGAGAAATACAAACTCATTTGATTGCTGCTATGGGATGCAGAAGAGAAGGGAATGGATGTATGTGTGTATGTATCATTGAGTGGATTTGGTGGATCGTTTTAAATCTAAAAAAGCGTATACATAATTTGAATGCAGCAATATCACTTACCTAATCGACCATGCCATCTGCCTTTGTTTTTGTGTTGGATGAGGGCATTGTGGGAGTGTCTAAGTGTGCAGGGAATTGACAGGTGTAGCAAGGTGGTTTCCATTTCTGATTTTTCTCTAAGGACAATTTAGACTGTTCTACAAGGTTTAAGTGTGGAAAGAATGTTGTATTTCTGTTTCCAATAACTGCTGTTTTATTCTTTACTATGTGCTGATTCATTTGTACATGTTGTTATGGTTAACTAGTCTGTATCATTTTAACATGTATTTTCAGCCATATCTATAATGATGTTGAGGGAGTTAATCTTGTGCTTGGAGATTAGAGAAAAACAGAAATTGGTGTATGTGGAGAAGCCTTGTTGCTCATCGTCACCCCTTGTCCTTGGAATGGGAGTGGGTGGACAGTACCCCCTGCTGCCTATTCAGTTTTTTGCTGTCATTGTTAGACAGAAATCCTGGAACTGTACGCAATGCTTGAAGAGTTCACCCCTTTATCTCAGGAGATATTACACATGGATTATAATGAGCTCTGCAACTAAATGCAAGTGAATGTGATGATGAGAGTATTTATGAAAACACTTTTTCCTATGATTTTGTGTGATGTTATGCCACGCTATTGGACAATGGTCTCGGCTGGCAATAGCTAGGGCAGCCAGTGTGTCAGGGGCCACTTTAGAGCTTCCTGCAAAATACACGTAGAAATACAGGGCTAGAAGCATCTCAGTGAAACAGCAACATTTCGCTCGCTTGTAAGGGCAGCGTTTGTATCGATAGTAAATTATATTTGTGGTTGTATAGCTATGGACTTAGGTCATGTCTGAATAAAATACAACAATAACAATAATACTGCTCACCCCAATATCAGTCATAGGTACTTAGGAAACAATGTGAGGAGATGTCATGAAAGGGAATATGGATTTGTTGGTTTGAGCAGAACACTAAATTCGTTGAGAGGCAAAACAGCTATGTGAGCACTGGAGAGTAGGCCCCATAATTCAATATTTGAGAAAAATGTGCTCCAAAACCTCTCATCAGCCATTTACTCCACTTCCCTAGCAAGTATATCTTGTAACAAATGCCAAATAATGAACAGAGCACTTGATGCATTGTAAAGGTACTGTGAGCCGTAACACGATAACAAGACACCCAAGCTTTTGTGCAGTGATGTCACTACCTTCCTGTTTATGAATAAATCCCCAACCCCCTTCTCGTTCTATGGTCTAGTTGCTGCATGAGATCTCCAAAATCAGTGTGGGTGTTAAGTTGAACCAAATAAAACTCTGAATGATAAGCATAAAAGCTACTGCTGTCCATTTTTCTCCATGCCCATCAAGGATATACATGTATAATTGTATAAACAGAAAAATGTAAAAACCTTACATACATCCATTAAAAAATATATATTTACAAAAATGGAATAAATAATGTACAGTTCAGGCTGTGCTATAAACGGCACAAATTACTGAAAAGTTAAGAATTAACTTTAAGAGACTATAAATAATGTAATATATCATTTTATTTTATGCGTGCATGCATGCGTAGTTTTTTGTAAATACAGAAATACTTTAGAAACTACTGCTATTAATCATCTAATATGAAATATGATTAACCATAAATAGAATGGCTTCCAGCTGACACCCCTTGTCACACTTGTTAGACTGTGACACATTTGTTAGGTGGAGTAGATTTTTGGAGTCACTTTTCACAATAAAAAAGGGAGTAACTAAAAAAATCTATATCAAAAATAAGAAATGATGTAAAAATATATATATATATATCAATACATATATAGAGCTATACACATACACATATATATATAATATATTCTAATATATATATATATATATATATATATATATATTAGAACTATGCCCTCTACTCTCCCTTCCGCTCCTTGTACTGAGGAGAATGCAGTACCACAGACTGTAACAACTCACATTTCTTTTTTGTGTGCAATATGTTCAGTGAATGACCAAAACTCTGGCCTGCCCAGGATCTCAATGTACTGGGAACCAGCGTTGTGCATGGTATTGTACTGGCTGCTTGCTGAGGAATGTGTAGCCTGCGTTGGTGAGAGGATTGCACTACCAGCACACCCTTTTGTACATGTGTGAAGATGTCTTGCCCACAACTTCCCACTGAATATAAACACACAAACACACTCCACCCTGAGACAAGCCGGCGCTGGCCGGTCATTATGCCCCAGTATCCTGAGACTCAGGTCGCCTTGTGTGACAGCTTTTTTCTCATTTTAGCTCTGACCTTCCTCCAGGTTCCCCCTAAACACACTAGTGCAGTTCGGATTTAACATTTCATTTGGTTGTTATTTTCTAAACGATGCATCTGATAATTTCAAGGATTATTGTCTTTGTTATTTGTATTTGTTTCTTGGTGCAATATCTCTTAATGGCATGTGCCTTTTAGCTGCCTATTTAGACTTTAAAATACATTAGTAAAGAGGATATATCCAAACCCATTGGTTTAGTGAATCAAAATGGAGCGGAACTACATCACCTAGACTAGATCAATTGAACTAACATCTTAGAGTCATCTATTGTAAGTGCTCTCTCTGTATTCTGTTCACTGATCATTTAGCCGGTGAGAGAGCTTGCCTTCTGTTTTACACTTGGGTTCAATTCTGGTGTGGATTTATGAAATGATTTATGCAGCCTTTATTTTGTAGCATGACTGAGATCTGTTATTTGTTGGGGTTTTTTTGTTGCTGAAAATATATTTCTTAAGCTTTTTGACTGTCATTTTTTAAATCTCTTGCCACTAATACAGTCAGAGAGACGACAGAGTGATGCACAACCACTTGGGACAAAGTGAGAATCAGTGAAAGATTGTCTTCATTTGAGCACGAATCTATTTCCAAACAATAAAGCAGCCTTCCAGTTACGCTTCATAGTGGTGTCTTATTTTCTAGAAGATGATGAATTATAATTTATTTGACATGAGAGGAAAACGTTTCTCTTTTGGTTTTCATCACATACTTTAAAAGGAATATCAGTGTAGATGTACAGTAATAAACAGAAAGACTAGTCATCTGAAGTCACAGCAAGGTCAGTGGTGGATCTAACCAGTAACTGGCCATACATTTATTAAAAGGACAGTACCTCAAGTAGCACGGCATGGTGTGGTGTGCTGTGTGGTGCAGTAGTGTGAACTGAGATGAGGGCAGATGTGTGTGTAAAGTGGCCCACTGAATGAGAGAGGGAAGGAAAGATGGAGGAGGGTAAAAACTGCACTGCAGTGCAGATAGATGAATGCAGTGGCCTGGGCTGAGTCAGCAGCAGCCTGCTCTCAATACTGTAGTGTACTGTAGACCTCCCTCCCTCCCTGTCCCACAGCCTACTGCACATGGGGGGAAGGGGAAGGAAGTAAGAGAGGAACAAGTACATCAGCAGTAGGAAGACAGAGAGATGTTGGGATTTATTCATGTGACAAATGTAGGCTATGTATTTCAATGTCAAAAATACCTGGGCATATCTAAGCTAATATGTGAATGTGCAATTGTAGACTCCTAAATCATACAACCAAACAGACATTTTGTAATAGACTCATAATATATGGCACCGTGTCCTCCTCCCTATCTTTCTCCCCTTCCCCATCCATATGTTCTTGTTCTCTACTCTTTTAATAAATAGAAAGCCTAACCAGCACCTGGGGTGGATCGGGGAGGGGTCAAGGGTTCAAAATAGGGGCCTGTAAATCACAACATAAGACAATTCTGTAGGGGAGCAGGAGGATGGCGTGCACATGAGTGTATGGATGCATCCCAACTGGCACCATATCCCCTATATAGTGTGCTACTTTTGTCCAGAGCCCTATATTGGCCATGGTCGAAAGAAGCGTCCTCTGTAGCTCAATTGGTAGAGCATGGCGCTTGTAACGCCAGGGTAGTGGGTTCGATCCCCGGGACCACCCATACGTAAAAATGTATGCACACATGACTGTAAGTCGCTTTGGATAAAAGCGTCTGCTAAATGGCATATTATTATAAGGAATAGGATGCCATATGAGATGCAGCCTGTGTTTTGGAGAGATGCAAAGATTCATGGAGGCAGTCAGTGATATGTTCCCTCCCTCCATGGGATGTTGAGCTGAGCACGCTCTATGCCACATACAATTCAGCATGACCTACTACGCAGGGTAGGTTCTCCCTCCGAGGACTCAGTGTGGGGTTTAATGAGGCAGAACATAAGCTCCATCTTTTTAAATGGGTGGAGGCTAGCACAGCAGAGCCTTTACGCAACCCACCTCTCCCAACTCCCATACTGGCCCCCAGAAAGCAAAGGCAGTTGAAGGGATGGGAGAGAGAGAAGAGAGGAGGGAGCCTTTGATTCTCATATCTAAAGGAAGCTCATCATGAAAAAGTCACACATTTGAGAGAGCGAAATCCTGGTGTTGGTTCATAAGTAGGGTATAGTTAGCTAAGCAGGTTCAGGTGTGTGGATACGAATCAGCCAGAGGATAGAGGTGCACTTTCAAGGAAAAAAATATCCCATTGTGCCAAAATGAGTTTGCAGCACCCTCCAGTGGCGAACTGGGGAACTGCTAAAGAATATTCAAAACACAAACAAATTCCAATCGATTAGTCAGCCAGCTCAAACAAACTGATGAGTTACATTGAAAGTTGCTACCTCTATCTGAAATTAATTTGCACTTGAAGGCCAAAAATAATGACTAGTGCATATACACTACATGACCAAAAGTATGTGGACACCTGCTCGTCGAACATTTCATTCCAAAATTATGGTTATTAATATGGAGTTTGTCTCCCCTTTGCTGTGTTCCAATTCATTCAAAAGGTGTTTGATGGGGTTGAGGTCATGGCTCTGTGCAGACCAGTCAAGTTCTTCCTCACCGATCTCGACAAACCATTTCTGTATGAACCTCGCTTTGTGCACGGGGGCATTGTCATGCTGAAACAGGAAAGGGCCTTCCCCAAACTGTTGCCACAAAGTTGGAAGCACAGAATCGTCTAGAATGTCATTGTATGCTGTAGCAATTAAGATTTCCCTTCACTGGAACTAAGGGGCCTAGTCCGAACCATGAAAAACAGCCCCAGACCATTATTCCTCCTCCACCTAACTTTACAGTTGGCACTATGTAGTGTTCTCCTGGCATCCGCCAAAACCTAGATTCATTTCGGACTGCCAGATGGTGAAGCGTGATTCATCACCCCAGAGAACGCGTTTCCACTGTTCCAGAGTCCAATGGCGGCGAGCTTTACACCACTCCAGCCGGCTGCTCGGCCATGGAAACCCATTTCATTAAGCTCTCGACTAATAGTTATTGTGCTGTCATTGCGCTACGCGCTTCAGCACTCGGCGGTCAAGTTCTGTGAGCTTGTGTGGCCTATAACTTCGCGGCTGAGCCGTTGTTGCTCCTAGACTTTTCCACTTCACAATAACAGCACTTACAGTAGACTGGGGCAGCTCTAGCACTTGTTGGAAAGGTGGCATCCTATGACAGTGCCACGTTGAAAGTCACTCAACTCTTCAGTAAGGCCATTCTACTGCCAATGTTTGTCTATGGAGATCGCATGGCTGTGTACTCGATTTTATACGCCTGTCAGCAACGGGTGTGGCTGAAATAGCCGAATCCACTCATTTGAAGGGGTGTCCACATACTCTTTTTTTTTTACATTGTAAACTGGAGATGTAATCTATTATATACTTCTGGGCTGCACTGGCACCAAAAAAACATGAAATAGAACATTGTCCTGGGTAGACTTGCCTGGAAACCTGACGTTGAATTTTATTGAATTCCAAGTGGCCCGAAATTAGCATTTTAAATCAGGAAAGTTTCCTCCCACTACCTCTAAAATATAATCTAATTAAACATTCTTGCTTGTAAAGTACTTTACTGGTTGTCCGTACAGTTGGTCCTTTTGGCATTAAGAATGTGAGACGATATATCCAAAGGAAAGTATAATTACATAAACGTTTCATAGCGCTGGTAGTGCTTCCAGATTTCTATCACCTGAAGCTTGCCCAGAACCATGTAAACACGTGCACGAGCTCACAAGTATGCATGCGTCTAGTGCATGTATTTTTATTTTGTGCTTATGCTTCAGGTGATAGAAATCTGGAACCACTACCAGCGCTTTGAAAAGTTTATGTAATTATACTTTCCTATTGTCTCACATTCCTACCGCCAAAAGGACCATACGCACGGACAACCAACCGGTAAACGTTATTCAAAATGTTGGTTTATAGAGGACGTGAGAGGAAACTTTCCTGATTCAAAATGCTAATTTCTGCCCGACGTAGAATTCAATGCAATTCAACGTTGGGTTTCCAGGCAAGGCTTGACATAGATTAAGGTGAATACTTTTGGAATGCGGAGCCATTGGGTGCGTTTGAGTGGTAAGCCAAAAGTAGCCGATTGTAGACGGAAGTCAACGAGTAAAGTCAGGGGAGGTACATATGCACCGACAGAAAGTCGGACACATTCTGCTGTTTCTAGGAAGACATGGCATTTGCCTTAATAGAGCTTGCCAGCTTGTAGTCCTAAAACCCGGAAATAACCATGGTAGAGATAGTGCCTACAAGAAGACGCAATTACTATTTCTCTCTATTGCCGATGAAGTGGATGCTATCGAAACTCCACAGCTCCTACACGAAGCTGAACATGATCAACATGGTCCAAGGAATTAATATCCTGATGATAAGAACATTGGATACAAGCCCAAGCTCTTTTTAACATTCACAAGTATTTTTCTTAAAATATAACCAGGTAGTGAGTGCATAGGCTACTAGAATGAGATCAGTGTTTTTGCAGCATATGGGATATGCTCTGTTGTTTGCCATTACTTCATGCCCCTGTACCTTCCTCATTATTATTTGAGATTGTGCAACATGGAATTGTAACAGATGTGATTAAATAGAGTCCACAGAGATGTTTACTGTATGGTCATTGATTGCAGGTCAGCATCACTACAGCCTGCAGTGGATTTCTTTAATTCTCAATCTTTATGTTGCTTTTGTCAGTAAGCATGTAAAGAACAGAATTGGATTCAATCACGAAGAAAAAAAACACTTACTGTAAAGAAAAGGATTAGACTATACACGTACATCAGTTCACATAAGTTACTGGGTAAACAATATGCCAAGCAATATGCATAGCAGTCAAATGCACTTGGTATTGACCCAAGGACTGGTGTCTGGGGTACTTGCTCATTAAGGACCGGTTTCCCAGTCACAGATTAAGCATCTAAAATTGCCAGTGTAGAAATCCCCTACAATAACCCATTTAAAATCAAATCAAATCAAATTATATTTGTCACATACACGTGTTTAGCAGATGTTATTGCGGGTGTAGCAAAATGCTTGTGCTTCTAGCTCCAACAGTGCAGTATTATCTAACAAGTAACATCTAACAATTTCACAACATATACCCAATACACACAAATCTAAGTAAGGAATGGAATTTAAGAATATATACATATATTGACAAGCAATACAGTATATACAGTTGAAGTCGGAAGTTTAAATACACCTTAGCCAAATACATTTAAACTCAGTTTCTCACAATTCCTGACATTTAATCCTAGTAAAAATTCCATGTCTTAGGTCAGTTAGGATCACCACTTTATTTTAAGAATGTGAAATGTCAGAATAATAGTAGAGAGAATGATTTATTTCAGCTTTTATTTATTTCATCACATTCCCAGTGGGTCAGAAGTTTACATACACTCAATTAGTATTTGGTAGCATTGCCTTTAAATTGTTTAACTTGGGTCAAACGTTTTGGGTAGCCTTCCACAAGCTTCCCACAATAAGTTGGGTGAATTTTGGCCCATTCCTCCTGACAGAGCTGGTGTAACTGAGTCAGGTTTGTAGGCCTCCTTGCTCGCACACGCTTTTTCTGTTCTGCCCACACATTTTCTATTGGATTG
The DNA here is from genome assembly GCF_020615455.1 of Coregonus clupeaformis. Lineage (NCBI taxonomy): Eukaryota > Metazoa > Chordata > Actinopteri > Salmoniformes > Salmonidae > Coregonus > Coregonus clupeaformis. Next base: position 35,572,158 of record NC_059203.1, on the reverse strand, counting down.
AGGTCAGGGCTTTGTGATGGCCACTCCAATACCTTGACTTTGTTGTCCTTAAGCCATTTTGCCACAACTTTGGAAGTATGCTTGCGGTCATTGTCCATTTGGAAGACCCATTTGCAACCAAGCTTTAACTTCCTGTCTGATGTCTTGAGATGTTGCTTCAATATATCCACATCATTTTCCTTCCTCATGATGCCATCTATTTTGTGAAGTGCACCAGTCCCTCCTGCAGCAAAGCACCCCCACAGCATGATGCTGCCACCCCCGTGCTTCACGGTTGGGATGGTGTTCTTCCTCCAAACATAACGATGGTCATTATGGCCAACAGTTCTATTTTTGTTTCATCAGACCAGAGGACATTTCTCCAAAAAGTACGATCTTTGTCCCCATGTGCAGTTGCAAACCGTAGTCTGGCTTTTTTATGGCAGTTTTGGAGCAGTGGCTTCTTCCTTCCTGAGCAGCCTTTCAGGTTGTCGATATAGGACTAGTTTTACTGTGGATATAGATACTTTTGTACCTGTTTCCTCCAGCATCTTCACAAGGTCCTTTGCTGTTGTTCTGGGATTGATTTGCACTTTTCGCACCAAAGTACGTTCATCTCTAGCAGACAGAACGCATCTCCTTCCTGAGCGGTATGACGGCTGCGTGGTCCCATGGTGTTTATACTTGCGTACTATTGTTTGTACAGATGAATGTGGTACCTTCAGGCGTTTGAAAATTGCTACCAAGGATGAACCAGACTTGTGGAGGTCTACAATATTTATTCTGAGGTCTTGGCTGATTTCTTTTGATTTTCCCATGATGTCAAGCAAAGAGGCACTGAGTTTGAAGGTAGGCCTTGAAATACATCAACAGATACACCTCCAATTAACTCAAATTATGTCAAATTAGCCTATCAGAAGCTTCTAAAGCCATTACATCATTTTCTGGAATTTTCCAAGCTGTTTAAAGGCACAGTCAACTTAGTGTATGTAAACTTCTGACCCACTGGAATTGTGATACAGTGAATTATAAGTGAAATAATCTGTCTGTAAACAATTGTTGGAAAAATTACTTGTGTCATGCACAAAGTAGATGTCCTAACCGACTTGCCAAAACTATAGTTTGTTAACAAGACATTTGTGGAGTGGTTAAAAAAATTAGTTTTAATGACTCCAACCTAAGTGTATGTAAACTTCCGACTTCAACTGTATATAATTAGATTGTAAGGATGTAAGGATAAATATGTATTTAAGCTCTAAATAGTTATCCACCCAAAACAGTAAACATGCATTGATAACAACCAATGATATGTGGCGACATCAACCATTTATGAGCATGTAGTGCTCTTTTGGTTCCGACTTCAAGTTGCAAAAGTCTACTTTTGACATTAATTTGACAGAAGCTGGATACCTTCTAACCCTGACCGACTTGCCGAAATTTCTGGGAAATCTCAACCCCATAGAAAATCTTTGGAGGGAGTTGAAAGTCTGTGTTGCCCAGCGACAGCCCCAAAACATCACTGCTCTAGAGGAGATCTGCATGGAGGAATGGGCCAAAATACCAGCAACAGTGTGTGAAAACCTTGTGAAGACTTACAGAAAACGTTTGACCTGTGTCATTGCCAACAAAGGGTATATAACAAAGCATTGAGAAACTTTTGTTATTGACCAAATACTTATTTTCCAGCATAATTTGCAAATAAATTCATAAAAAATCCTACAATGTGATTTTCTGGTTTTTTTTCTCAATTTGTCTGTCATAGTTGACGTGTACCTATGATGAAAATTACAGGCCTCTCTCATCTTTTTAAGTGGGAGAACTTGCACAATTGGTGGCTGACTAAATACTTTTTTCCCCCACTGTAAATGTAATTCACATGGATGCAATGTAATTTGTCGTAACCATTATCACAAAATGTTGTGCATATACTTTATCATCATCTCTGTTGGGTTTCCACTAGCCCCAGATGTACTCTTTAAGGAGCCTAACGTTACCGTTGCACCTTAAGGTAAAGGACCTTACATACCGAGTGTACAAAACATTAGGAACACCTGCTCTTTCCATTAGACTGACCAGGTGAACACTATGATCCCTTATTGATGTCACCCCCAAAGCATAATGTTTCCACCTCCATGTTTGACAGTGTGGATGGTGTTCTTGGGGTCATAGGCAGCATTCCTCCACCTTCAAACACGGTGAGTTGAGTTGATGGCAAAGAGTTTGATTTTGGTCTCATCTGACCACAACACTTTCACCCAGTTCTCCTCTGAATCATTCAGATGTTCATTGGCAAACTTAAGACAGGCCTGTATATGTGCCTTCTTGATCAGGGGGACCTTGCGGGCGCTGCAGGATTTCAGTCCTTCACGGCGTAGTGTGTTACCAATTGTTTTCTTGGTGACTATGGTCCCAGCTGCCTTGAGATCATTGACAAGATCCTCCCGTGTAGTTCTGGGCTGATTCCTCACTGTTCTCATGATCATTGCAACTCCACGAGGTGAGATCTTGCATGGCGCCCCAGGCCGAAGGAGATTGACAGGTATTTTGTGTTTCTTCCATTTGCGAATAATCGCACCAACTGTTGTCACCTTCTCATCCAAGCTGCTTGGCGATGGTCTTGTAGCCCATTCCAGCCTTGTGTAGGTCTACAATCTTGTCCCTGACATCCTTGGAGAGCTCTTTGGTCTTGGCCATGGTGGAGAGTTTGGAATCTGATCGATTGATTGCTTCTGTGGACAGGTGTCTTTCATACAGGTAACAAACTGAGATTAGGAGCACTCCCTTTAAGAGTGTGCTCCTAATCTCAGCTCGTTACCTGTATAAAAGACACCTGGGAGCCAGAAATCTTTCTGATTGAGAGGGGGTCAAATACTTATTTCCCCTCATTAAAATGCAAATTAATTTATAACATTTTTGACATGCGTTTTTATGGATTTTTGTTTTGTTATTCTGTCAAATCTCTCACTGTTCAAATAAACCTACCATTAAAATTATAGACTGATCATGTCTTTGTCAGTGGGCAAACGTACAAAATCAGCAGGGGATCAAATACTTTTTTCCCTTCACTGTATGCCATTGAGAGTGAATGGGCTAGACAAAATATTTAAGTGCCTTTGAACGGGGTATGGTAGTAGGTGCCAGGCGCACCGGTTTGAGTGTATCAAGGACTGCAAGGCTGCTGGATTTTTCACCCAACAGTTTCCCACGTGTATCAAGAATGGTCCACCACCCAAAGGACATCCAGCCAACTTGACACAACTGTGGGAAGCATTGGAGTCAACATGGGCCAGCATCCCTGTGTAACGCTTTCGATACCTTGTAGAGTCCATGCCCGACTAATTGAGGGTATTCTGAGGGCAAAAGGGGATGCAACTCAATATTAGGAAGGTGTTCCTAATGTTTTGTACACTCAGTGTGTAGACTGGCTCTGGCAGCCAAATACACCATCTAAATGTGAATTGATTCTCAATTGCGATACGGTTCTAGAAATATAAAGCCCTTTACTTTTATATCACAAATAATTTAACAAATGCAAAATACACACTACACTGTTTTAACTGGCTTTAACCGACAGTATCTTTCTGTGACAACACGTTTCTGGCGGCCTTCTTCTGTTACACACGCGTTCGGAGCATGCTAGATAGCTAATTGGCACAGGTGGTCCCTCTGTCTTCAGTCGGTCTTCCGTAAACACATGCTGTAACATGGAGATATGGCCGTGTGGGAACACTAACTCTACAAAAAGGTGTGTATCAATTTAGCATTTCGTTTTTTTGAAAATTGTTTCTCGCTGATATGAAAGATGAGGTCCTTATGCTTCCAAAACTGTACCGCAAGCGTTGCGTGTTAAAGTTCAGACCAAGCGTCAGGGCGCTTAACAAAACTCCCTCGTACAGAAGATGCCTTCGTCCAATGACCTATGCGTAATGTAATGGTAGTGAGAGTCATGATCAAGGGCTAGGTTTCCACTAGTTACCACAGCCACAGTCTAAATTGTCTATATCGTAAAAATTCTGGAAAACAAACATTAGCTTTTTGGTCTTAATTTAAAGTTAGGGTTGGGTATAAGGTTAGCAGTGGGGTTAAGGTTAGGTTTAAAATGAGATGACTTTGTGGCTGTGGTAACTAGTGACGACCCTGCTCTGCCATTTACAGACATGAATCATGAAGTAGGCAAACTGATACATTAATCCTGAGTACAGGTATGTATCAATTTTGTTTGTTAATCTCTGCAGGGTTGTAAGGCAGGGCTTTTCTCTGCATCCAGGTTGAGGCTTGCTATCAGCAGGAACATGGAGCACTCACCCCTCTCAACCATAACATTTTTCAATTCCTCATCAATCCACAGGGATTTTACAGTTTTTACAGTCATTTTCTTAATGGGTGCATGCTTATTAGTAACTCGGATAAGCAATTTCAAAGTGCAGCGTCTGGTTGCTCCTCATTACACACTACAGACCAACAAATATTATTTACATCAACAACATATTAATCACTATAAAACGTATTCTATGACCTCTTATACACTATATTAGGCCTAGCATTTGGAACTTTGGTTTTCCTAGATATGGCTAATATATTGTGATCACTACATCTGATGGATTTGGATACTGCTTTAATGCATATTTCTGCAGCATTAGTAAAGATGTGATCAATACATGTTGATGATTTCATTCCTGTGCTGTTTGTAACTACCCTGGTAGGTTGACTGATAACCTGAACCAGGTTGCAGGCACTAGTTACAGTTTGAAGCTTTTTCTTGAGTGGGCAGCTTGATGAAAGCCATTCAATATTTAAATCACCCAGAAAATATACCTCTGTTGATATCGCATACATTATCAAGCATTTCACACACATTATCCAGATACTGACTGTTAGCACTTAGTCTATAGCAGCTTCCCACCAGAATGGGCTTTAGGTGAGGCAGATGAACCTGTGGCCATATTACTTCAACAGTATTTAACATGAGATCCTCTCTAAGCTTTACAGGAATGTGGTTCTGAATATAAACGGCAACACCTCCACCTTTGGCATTTCTGTATTTTCTGTAGATGTTATAACCGTGTATTGCTACCACTGTATCATCAAAGGTATTATCTAAGTGAGTTTCAGAGACTGTCAGAATATGAGTAATCTGTTACTAGCAAATTATTGATTTCATGAACCTTGTTTCTTAAGCAAAATATGTTAACGTGGGCTATTTTTAGCACTTTTCTGGGATGCTTGATTGTTTTCATTGCTTTACTGGGAAGCTTAGCAGAAGTAGACATGCTCATGTTATTTATGTTAGTGCAGCTACACAGTGGACTTCTTACTAGGGCACACCGCCTCAGTGCTAACAGTATTACTCTGGTTCATAGGTACATGATTACTGCATACAATAGCTGTAGGATCAGCAGAGGCATTCAAGGCAGTTAGAGGGACATACATTAAGTTACATTATGTATTCCAACGCCCCTGGGATAATGTACATTTGCTGAAGCATTATGACAACTTTATCAAAATCCGGGGTGTGAACTAAGTTTTGATTCAGCGTTGATTGACATGGTAATGGTCCAATTGTATTGGAGAAAAGTTGAAAAAACTGACCCCGCTGACGCTGTACGTTAAAGTGTGACATGTCACAACGTAATGTATGGCATGCATTATTCAGTCATTCTGTGCCGTACAGCCTCTTTCCACCAGGTGTAGCGCTTCTCTCGCAGATTAAAAACAAGATATGATCAATGGTGAGTGTAAAGTTAATTACTTGTGAGTTCATCAATAGTTAATTCAATCAATTGTAAATTTTTCACGTAATCACTGCGAGCCATCATGACTCTCAAAACCGTGACACCCACAGTTTAATTGTGAAGATAAATTTAGCGCCGCCCTAAAAACCCTATAAAAATTCGACACAAACCTTCAAATAGGTATGTAATGAGACATTATATAAACTCCTTATAGTGTTTTATTTACATTTTAGATGTGATAAGTTGGACAAATCGGGTAAAAAAAGCCGGTTCCCCACACAACATATCTCCCCCTTTCACTATGACGCAGTAGCTTTCGCTTCCCCACCCGCCATTTTTTAAAAGACCCGGCGGAGCTCCAATGCTTTCTTCAATCATGCAGAGACGGGCAGCATGAAGGTCTCATCATTGACTTTGCTGGAAAGGGGAGAAATGGTTCTTTACAATGGTATTCATATTACAGTTGACCTGGAAGTATTACGTTTTTCGGGCGCTAAAATAAGGTCAATTGTACGGAACAGCGCGATGTACAAAAGTACGTTAGCTACCGTTACTGATGGTTCTCACAAAAAAATAGCATTATATAGCGAGTGTGCCCACTCTGGTATTGGCACGTGCGCTCTAGCCAACAGCACTATCTGTGCGCTGTTGGCTAGAGTGCACGTATAGTCTACATTATGAGATTATGGACAAAAGAGCAAGATCATTTGTAGTTTTCAAATAGCATCGGTTATCATGTCACCAGAATAAGACCCTCAATATTTATTGGAAAGGAGCATCAAGATCATCACTTTGCACTTTCACCACCCTGTGAAGTTCATCATTTATTTAATCTGTAGCCTAATAAACTGCATGCTTTCCCGACGAGTCGTAGTGGGAGGACCACACAACATGTCATCACTTGACTCCAAGTTACTTGGTGGTTATTATATCTGTATTTGCGCATTAAAAGCATTTCCACCGACATTTCTCGCATTATTCATTTTACCGACATAAAGAAATCTCACCTTGTCTAGCGTATTTTGTTTTGTCGACATTTGGAAAGTTTACCGAGAAATGTTCTGTTTCCATCAGGCCTATCATGAGATTTGTTTTTATCCAACATGTACTTTACTCACGTAAAAAGGTTGGATGGAAACCTCGTTTTACAGTGCCTTTAGAAAGTATTCACACCCCTTGACTTTTTACAGCCTGTAATTAAAATTGATTAAATGTAGATAAATGTAGACTGGCCTACACACAATACCTCATAATGTCAAAGTGGAATTGTTTTTCCAAAAAATTTCAAATTCACAAAAATGAAAAGCTGAAATGTCTTGAGTCAAAAAGTATTCAACCCCTTTGTTATGGCAAGCTTAAATAAATTCAGGAGTATAAATGGGCTTAACAAGTCACATAAGAAGTTGCATGGACTGTGTGAAACAATTGAATATCCCTTTGAGCATGGTGGTTATTAATTACACGTTGGATGGTGTATCAATACACCCAGTCACTACAAAGATACAGGAGTCCTTCCTAACTCAGTTGCCAGGGAGGAAGGAAACCATTTAGGGATTTAACCATGAGGCCAATGGTGACGTTAAAACAGTTAGTTTATTGGCTGTGATAGGATAACACTGAGGATGGATCAACAACATTGTAGTTACTCCACAATTCTAACCTAATTGACAGAGTGAAAAGAAGGAAGCCTGTACAGAATAAATAAAAATATCCCAAAACATGCATCCTGTTTGCAATTAGGCAGTAAAGTAATACTGCAAAAAATTTGGCAAAGCAATTCACTTTTTGTCCTGAATCCAAATCCAATACATTACTGAGTACCACACTCCATATTTTCAAGTATAGTGATGGCTGCATCATTTTATGGGTATGCTTGTTAAGGACTGGGGAGTTTTTCAGGTAAAAAAATAAACTGAATGGAACTAAGCACAGGCAAAATCCTAGAGGAAAACCTGGTTTAGTCTACTTTCCACCAGACACTGGGAGATTAATTCACCTTTCAGCAGGACAATAACCTAAAACACAAGGCCAAATGGAGTTGCTTACCAAAAAGTCAGTGACTTTTCCTGAGTGGCTGAATTACAGTTTTGACTTAAATCTACTTGGAAATCTATTGCAAGACCTGCAAATTGTTGTTTAGCAATGATCAACAACCAATTTGACAGAGCTTGAATAATTTTTTTAAGAATAATGGGCAAATGTTGCACAATCCAGGTGTGGAAAGCTCTTAGACTTACCCAGAAAGACTCAGCTGTAATCGCTGCCAAAGGTACTTCTACAAAGTATTGACTCAGAGGTTCTTATGTACAGTAAATGAGTCATTTCTGTATTTCATTTTCAATACATTTGCAAAAAAATCTAAAAACATGTTTTCACTTGGTCATTATAGCGTACTGGTGAGAGATAAAAATCTATTTAATCAATTTTGAATTCAGGCTGTAACAACAAAATGTGTAATAAGTCAAGCGGTATTAATCTTTTTGAAGGCACTGTATGGAAATTCACATTCAGTTCATAAGCATTGACTCTAGGTTCCTGTGGTGAAAGACTGCTGTGCAAGGTTTTGGGCAACAGGTTTCTTTCCGGGCCCGTATTCACAAAGCGTCTTCAGAGAAGGAATTGTGATCTAGGACCAGCTTCATTGTGAAAGGCAAAACTGATCCTAAATCAGTACTCCTACTCTGAGATGCTTTGTGAATACGGGCCCTGGTCTGTCTGCATGCTGCTTTCTAATGATCTAACTCCCTCTCCATCTGAAATGCAACATCAAAAACATGAATATGAATTAGCCTAGTCAGTCAGTAACTTAGCTAACTAATGAAACTAATGTAAATGTGCACAAGCCTATTCAGCCAAATTTTACCAAAACAACAGCCTATTTGCAGTGTAATCAAGAGGGGCATTTTTTTATTCCAATAGTTAGTCATATAGCTAGCAAATATATAGTTGTTATTTTCTAGAAACCTAGCTAGCTACAATCCACTTAGCTAGCTAATGTGGTGAACTCAGACCGATGGTGGGAGTTGGGTAACATTAGCCAACTTTCCCCCAGCAGTTTCAATCTAGCTAACAGCATTTTTATCAACTTTATCAATCAGATGGATAGCTTAGCAAATATACAATGGTGTAAAGTACTTAAGTAAAATTACTTTAAAGTACTACTTAAGTAGTTTTTTAGGGTATCTGTACATTACTATTTATATTTTGGCCAACTTGTACTTTTACTTCACTACATTCCTAAAGAAAATAATGTACTTTTTACTCCATGAATTTTCCCTGACACCCAAAAGTACTCGTTACATTTTGAATGCTTAGCAGGACAGGAAAATGGTCCAATTCACACACTTATCAAGAGAACATCCCTGGTCATCTCTACTGCCTCTGATCTGACGGACTCACTAAACAAAAATGCTTCATTTGTAAATTATGTCTGAGTGTGTCCCTGGCTATCCGTAAATAAAAATGTATAAACCAAATTGTTGTCTCGTTTGCTTAATATGGAATTTAAAATTATTTATACTTTCACTTTTTATACTTAAGTATATTTAAAACCAAATACTTTCAGACTTTTACTAAAGTAGTATTTTACTGGGTGACTTTCACTTTTACTTTAGTCATTTTCTATTAAGGTACCTTTACTTTTACTCAAGTATGATCATTGGGTACTTTTTCCACCACTGCAAATATAGCTATTTGTTTTCCCCATGCAACTTGTCAGTTGTTAGCTAGTAAAGTAGGATGGATAAGTCAGAAGCCAGCTAGCAATGCCAAGTTCATGCCTTTTACCAAAAGAGACAATTACCTTCAAGCAGATAATTTTTGTTTTATTCAGGCCGTGGAGTAATAGGTAGCTAACATTACTTGTTTGTAGAACTGGCGTCTTCACCAGATGTCCCCAGTCAGCTCGTCTTCACTTAACGAACTTCACAGGACAGGCAAAATCACACAAGTTGCATCATGCACTTGAGGGGCGTTGCTTACTAGAGCATGTGCTTCACAAAAAAAAATTATCCAGCATCTACAAGGGATGTATGTTCTATTTATATTATTGGCTAATTTATTTGCAAACATGGCCTTTAAGTTGTTCACAAACTCATCAACCGCTAGTAGCTAGATAGACTGAGTTTAAACAAGGTTTGGCGCAGCAGAAGCAGGAACTAACTAGCTAACAAGTTAGCCATCCAGCTAACTAGCTAACAATTTAGCCAGCCAGCTAACACGTTAGCCAGCTATCTAGCTAACGTTTGCTAGCTAATCTCGTGCCTGCACAGAATGCTTACCAGCCGTCCTGCGCGCAGGTTGTTCGCTTTAGGACTAACCCGAGTTCATCTTATTTAGCTAGCTAGTTAGCTATGGACTCAAGGCCTTTAATACGAAGTGTTTTATTGCGAAATGACGACTCACCTTATCAAAACCTCAACCGAGAATTCGCAACGCGAATTTCTTATTCTAGCCCTCAGTCACCGTCTCCTCAAGTACCTGACATCACAGAGACCAGCGCTGGACTGGAGTGGTTTGAAATGGGCCTAGCGACCTCATCTGGTAAGTGATAAGATAACAACACTCAGATGAATGTTGTATGTTCTCCTGTGAGTGAGTAGCTATAGTAAGAAACGTTACATACACAGTGCTGCTTGCTATGATTAACTAGAGAGAAACTTTGAACCCCACTGCAGGTCCCGCGAGGAACATAACGGACCAGGGAGTACCGCGGTCTCCTTATGTCACTGGGTCAGCCAGCACCCAAAGCTCTCCACTCAGCAGTAAGTGATGGAATTAGTGATGCACACTGCACTGTCATCAGCTCAACTGGCCTGCTTTATTTCACATTACAATATCTAAAGGGGTGTCTAACTAGTTCCGGAGCAGTGGCGTAGCGCCGTTTCGCGGGACCCCCACAAGGTCCGAGGAAGGACCTTTATTCTTTCTTCCATGGGCAGAGAGAAAAGTTTGCAATATTATAGCAAATCTCATGCAATTTTACAAATTTTGCCATGAGGCTGATAGAAAATGTTGCTGTTTTAGAGATCTGGGATTCTGAAAGATTGGAAAACTTTTTGCCACATATTTGTCTTAATGTTAACAAATAATTGTATATATATTTTGATAGACCAAATTATCAGATATGACACCATGTAAAGGAACAATCTCCTAATAAAAAAATAAAAATAAAATAATAATAATATGCCATTTAGCAGACGTTTTTATCCAAAGCGACTTACAGTCATGTGTGCATGTGTGCATGTGTTAGAATCCAACTAACTGGATTTATGTCAACTCTGTCAGACACCATAAAAGGTATTTCATTTTTACAATTATTGTCCAACAATTGTTTAATGGCATTGATTGTTTAATTTTAACATTAGATTATTCAAATATGTAATACAAATCTCCAAACTTCTTTTTGTTTTGTTTTATAGCACTATTAAATGCTCCAGGGCTAGTTTTGTTAGCATTTTGGCCGTTTTTTTTCTTCTAGATTTAGAACATAAAACAACATTTATAAAGCAAACATTATCCCTTCGGTCGAGCACACTAAATACTTCAATTGTTTAAGCATATGTTGCAGAACAGTGCTTAAAATATTTTTTCAGAATATTGACAAAATATTGACTCCATCAGTGATGGAGTTGACAACATCTGACAACAGATACTAAAAAAAATGTGCCTCTAAACATAAAACATTTTTTAAAATAGGGAGTTGACCTAAGACAAAAATCTGAAAGAGTTTGTTTTATGGAGTTGACAAAAATTGCTTTTTCTTCTTCATTCAAGTGGTATACACAGTAGCAATTTTGTTTTTCGATAGATAATTCTATCTTAAACTATTAGGCTGATGGGGTTGACAGTTTATGGTTGTGACCATGGTGATTCCGATATTGTTTGTATAAATCTATCACAAGTAGAGAACTTTACAGACCATGAGTGGCCTTGTTGCACTATATGTAATGAGGATGTGAATAAGGGGTCCTTATGGTATAGCTGACCCTGCTCATTCCTGATTAATTTAGGATTTTAGACAAATCTGATGGAGTTGACCAAATCTCCAGACACATCTTTTAGGAATCACAGTCTTGAGAGAAATATTATTTAAAGTCACAGAGGGCTATTGCAAGAAACTACATACCGATATAATGTTTCAGTTAATATCCATTATTGCATGTTTTTAGAATTTAATACACTTTTTTGAAGAGTTTGAAATTGGGGTCCTTTCCTCAGGACAAGGGCATTTACAGGCATAGAGCCGACATGGAAATGAATAATCGTTCCATTATAAACTTCCCCTAAATGTACATTTTAAGCTTGAAAAAAAAAAAAATATATATATAAATATAAAGTTTCCCAGCCGGACAAGGATTGTCCCGACTTTCAAGAATCTCTGAGCTAATTTCCTGCTATTCTACACATTTTGCCATGAGGCAGAGATAACATTTAGCAGTTTAAAGCTAATTTCCTGTCATTCTAAAAATGTTGTTCATTTGCTATCTGGGGGGCTGACCTTATTGGGGTTGGGGGCCCCCAAAGCGCGTTGACCCCCCCTACCATGCGAGGGCTTGCGGGGGGTGTGCTACGCCAGTGATCCAGAGGGCCACACTATAAATTAGTTATTATATTTGCTCCCTGACTGTCTAGCTTTCATTTCGGTGATTATTAGCGAGCTGGACACAAGTCAAGAAATTGTATGAATGTAGGTCCATTATCATTTCTACACAGTTTCGATTTGGTTTTAGTCATTTTAAAGTATATTGAGTTTGATTCCCCTTTGGATTATATTGACACCACACTGGTCTAAAGGCTTGCATTTTGGGACTTGTTGTTTCCCATCTCCTAGACAGGATTTTAATGAAGCTTCATTAGTATGGTGAAAACACCCTGAAATAAAGTACACTTCCACTATGAGCCCACATCTTAGTCTATTAATACCGTGCAAAAGTAGGCCTACACAACCCTGCCTTATTATAAGCTGTAGGCTACTGCTAGGGTAGGCTAAAGGCTGTGGCAACGGTGAGTTGTGAGGCCCTTGGTGACTTTGTGGACACACTTAAAATTACAGACTTTGCAGTTCCATTCACCCCAGTGCAGAGCTGGGGGATCCCCCATAATCTGGAGGAGGATCCATGGACAGCGAGTCCTGCACAGCATAGAACACAACCATCCCCCCTAGGTAACGAACCCTCAGAACCCCTGGTTCACTCCTCTTGATGAGTAGACACCTAGTGCACTGGTAGAGAAGTGGTCCTTCTTTCCATACACAGAAGTTTGGTTATGCCTATGCATGTTTTTTGCGTTGGTCTTCAGTTCTTACTTCATCATGTTGGTCATGTGATCAGCAAGGACACCTCAATTCACAGAAGCTAATGGTCTTTTTCCCTCCTCTGACACAGCTCAAACTGTCCCTGTCTTCAGAGAGAGGAGGGTTTATGCACCAGCCCAGCCAGTGAGAAGCGGATCTGAAGAGGACCTGTCTAGTAAAGAAGGGATATCGGAGGAAAGGGGGAGCAGAACAGGGAAAGACAGCAGACCCAGCCTGGGAGATCTGTTTGATTAACACACTGACTGATTTGTAACTGCAGCTGAGTTTTTAATGATATTGAATTATTTCCACTGAAATACTGGTGAACTCTGATTTGAGATTCTCATTTTCAATGTAGGACTATTGTAGATGGTCTTTTATTAAAGTAACATACAATTCCTTACAGATGACCTAGTTTGATCCCCTCCTGTTTGTAATATTTTTCATCAGTTTTGCAATATGTCAATGTTTTAATAAAATATCATCAAAAAGGTTGAAATAGTATAACATTTAAAATTCCCAAAGTGAAATAGTTGTCTACTGACAACCACTAAATGTCACTGTTGTATTATTTCCTCTCTACCACCTTCCTCTCCTCATACTGCTGGGTGTGTGAGTGAGAGGTTATCCTGTGATCTTGTACTTCACTGAGAAAAATGAAACATGAACTAGTAGGTCATCTTTGATAGTGTCTAAGAGGGCATCGGGTCACCCCCTACTTGTTCTGACCCTTCAGCCCTCCATGACATAGAAAGATGTGAATAGACAAACACTGAAGTTTTCGTCTGAAGTGGATGTGAAGTTAACAGGATTGGGAATGTCTGGGACAGAGAAGGGTAATGACATTGTCATACTAGCCATCCCCAAATGTGTGCCTATCTGGGGCTTTTCCACAGACTGGCAGATGGGCCAGGTACTCTAGAAACTCATCAGTTTGCTAAACAACAGCCTTACGTAGAACTGATTTGTATATTCAGTATGCTGTGAAACGTAATGAGTATGTCTCTACGTACAGTGGAAAATACCTGATATATAAACATATATTAAGAAGAATGAATTAGGGAACCCTTTCAAGAGTATGCAGGCCTTCTTAAGCCTTTGCGTGAAGAACGAGAAATAGTTGGATTATTGAATTCAATGAGACTCCTCTACCCTTGAGTGGGTGACCTACTCATCCTCAGGGCCTACTCATCCCCCACCCACACACACTTTACCCTCCATCCCTTACACTCTCTGAAAAACATTTACAGTGGGGGAAAAAAGTATTTAGTCAGCCACCAATTGTGCAAGTTCTCCCACTTAAAAAGATGAGAGAGGCCTGTAATTTTCATCATAGGTACACATCAACTATGACAGACAAAATGAGGAAAAAAAATCCAGAAAATCACATTGTAGGATTTTTTATGAATTTATTTGCAAATTATGGTGGAAAATAAGTATTTGGTCACCTACAAACAAGCAAGATTTCTGGCTCTCACAGACCTGTAACTTCTTCTTTAAGAGGCTCCTCTGTCCTCCACTCGTTACCTGTATTAATGGCACCTGTTTGAACTTGTTATCAGTATAAAAGACACCTGTCCACAACCTCAAACAGTCACACTCCAAACTCCACTATGGCCAAGACCAAAGAGCTGTCAAAGGACACCAGAAACAAAATTGTAGACCTGCACCAGGCTGGGAAGACTGAATCTGCAATAGGTAAGCAGGTTGGTTTGAAGAAATCAACTGTGGGAGCAATTATTAGGAAATGGAAGACATACAAGACCACTGATAATCTCCCTCGATCTGGGGCTCCACGCAAGATCTCACCCCGTGGGGTCAAAATGATCACAAGAACGGTGAGCAAAAATCCCAGAACCACACGGGGGGACCTAGTGAATGACCTGCAGAGAGCTGGGACCAAAGTAACAAAGCCTACCATCAGTAACACACTACGCCGCCAGGGACTCAAATCCTGCAGTGCCAGACGTGTCCCCCTGCTTAAGCCAGTACATGTCCAGGCCCGTCTGAAGTTTGCTAGAGTGCATTTGGATGATCCTGAAGAGGATAGGGAGAATGTCATATGGTCAGATGAAACCAAAATATAACTTTTTGGTAAAAACTCAACTCGTCGTGTTTGGAGGACAAAGAATGCTGAGTTGCATCCAAAGAACACCATACCTACTGTGAAGCATGGGAGTGGAAACATCATGCTTTGGGGCTGTTTTTTCTGCAAAGGGACCAGGACGACTGATCCGTGTAAAGGAAAGAATGAATGGGGCCATGTATCGTGAGATTTTGAGTGAAAACCTCCTTCCATCAGCAAGGGCATTGAAGATGAAACGTGGCTGGGTCTTTCAGCATGACAATGATCCCAAACACACCGTCCGGGCAACGAAGGAGTGGCTTCGTAAGAAGCATTTCAAGGTCCTGGAGTGGCCTAGCCAGTCTCCAGATCTCAACCCATAGAACATCTTTGGAGTGAGTTGAAAGTCCGTGTTGCCCAGCGACAGCCCCAAAACATTACTGCTCTAGAGGAGATCTGCATGGAGGAATGGGCCAAAATACCAGCAACAGTGTGTGAAAACCTTGTGAAGACTTACAGAAAACGTTTGACCTGTGTCATTGCCAACAAAGGGTATATAACAAAGTATTGAGAAACTTTTGTTATTGACCAAATACTTATTTTCCACCATAATTTGCAAATAAATTCATAAAAAATCCTACAATGTGATTTTCTGGATATTTTTTCTCATTTTGTCAGTCATAGTTGACGTGTACCTATGATGAAAATTACAGGCCTCTCTCACCTTTTTAAGTGGGAGAACTTGCACAATTGGTGGCTGACTAAATACTTTTTTTCCCCACTGTACATATGATATGGGTAATGCAAGATATGTAAACATTATTAAGATAGTATAGAATACAGTATATACATATGAGATGGGTAATGCAAGATATGTAAACATTATTAAAGTGGCATTATTAAAGTGACTAGTGTTCCATTTATTAAAGTGGCCAGTGATTTTCAAGTCTGTATGTAGGCAGCATACTCAAACAGGAATACAATTTAAATTTAAACGTTCAAATGGTACCACAAAGATGGTTGGAGGTCCACACATCATAGAATGTTGACTTGAATATATTTTGTTTTAAATTATACTTTCAAGCCTCCATAGGAAACCTATTGAAATCATAGAAATATAGATAATAGAATAGACATGACCATTTAAGCTGACATTCGATGGTGGGTGGACCGGTGGTCATCTTTGTAGTAGTAATTAGAAGTAAAAATGTCATTTGGTCTGGTCTGGTCTGGACCTCGGCACGATGCTTCCCCTCTCCTTCCTCCCACGATGCACCAAGCCCTGTCTGGACCCTGGTGTGGGAGACCCCGAACCTGGAGAGGGGCTGACGTCTGGGCCTGGATCGGCAATCCCCCCACGATGCACCAAGCCCTGTCTGGACCCTGGTTTGGGAGGCCCCGACCCTGGAGAGGGGCTGACTTCTGGGTCTGGAGTGGAGCCGCTGACCGGAGTTGGACTAGGCACCGGTGGAGCGGACTACTCTGGCTCCGGAGTGGAGCCGCTGACCGGAGCTGGACTTGGCACCGGTGGAGCGGACTACTCTGGCTCCGGAATGGAGGCGCTGACCGGAGCTGGACTGGGCACCGGTGGAGCGGACTTCTCTGACTCCGGAATGGAGTCGCTGACCGGAGCTGGCTTGGGCACCGGTAGAGCGGACTTCTCTGGCTCCGGAGTGGAGCAGCTGACTAGAGCTGGATCAGGCACCGGTGGAGCAGACTGCTCTGCCTCCAGAGTGGGGCCGCTGACCGGAGCTGGACAGGGCACCAGTGGAGCGGACTGCTCTGGCTCCGGAGTCGGACTGCTGACCGGAGCTGGACTAGGCACCGGTGGAGCAGACTGCTCTGGCTCCGGAGTGGAGCAGCTGACCGGAGCTGGACTGGACCCCGGTGGAGCGGAATTCTCTGACTCCGGAGTGGAGCCGCTGACCGGAGCTGGACCGGTGCCGAAGCAACCCCAATCATTTTTTGGGGGGGGCTAGAGGGGTGGCCGGGGATCGAGAGAGAAGAGCCCCGACCACTGCACCCGGTGGGGTTCCAGTTGGAGTCCCTACTACCATGGGAACAGGAATGGGAACAGTTTTACACTGAGGAGTCGGAGGATGACGACGACGATGAGTTTCTGTTCCCTAACTCGTGGGGGCTCCCGGAGGAGTCCTCACTGGAGGAGGATTGGGCGTGGAGAGAGAAGGACTGGAACAGTCGTGGATCTCCAATGCCAGTTCCCAGCCCGGTACGCCCTGTGCCTGCTTCTCGCACCAAGCCATCATTAATTCCTTTGAGTACAAAACAATCCGAATACAGAAATGTTAGCTAGCTAGCTACAGTGCCCTCCACTAATATTAGCACCCTTGGTAAATATGAGCAAAACGGGCTGTAAAAAAATGTATTTGCTGTTTATCCTCTTGGTCTTTCATTCAAAATATTCGCACAAATCTTTAATTGATGTCAAATGATTGAAAAAAATACATGATATTGGCACCCCTAGACATTTTTATAAGTAAAATCTAACTGAAGTATATTCCCATTCATATTTTACGTTTTTAAGTTCACCTGAGTGATTAGGAACACTTAAGTGGTAAGCCATGACTTCAGGTTTCACTGGGGTATAAATACGAGGTGACACACAGGCCAAGTTCCCATAGTCATCCATCACTATGGGAAAGACCCGAGAATACAGTAATGATGTGCGATAAAAGGTTGTTGAGCTGCACAAATCAGGAAATGGCTATAAGAAAATAGCTAAACGGTTGAAAATGCCCATTTCCACTATCAGGGCAATAATTAAGAAGTTTAAAGCAATTGGAGATGTTAACAATCGGCCTGTCTATATTGACCCCACGCACAGTGAGGAGGATGGTTAGAGTGGCCCAAAAATCTCCAAGGATCACAGCTGGAGAATTGTAGACGTTAGTTGGGTCTTGGGGTCAGAAAGTCTCCAAAACTACGATCAGATGCCACCTACATAACCACAAGATGTTTGGGAGGGTTGCCATAAAAAGCCGTTGCTGTCAACAAACTCAAGTGCCTACAGTTTGCCAAACGTTACTGGAACTTTCAATGGGACCGGGTTCTATGGTCAGATGAGACCAAAATAGAGCTTTTTGGAAACAAACACCAGAGGTGGGTTTGGCGTAGACAGAAAGATAGCCATGCAGAAAAGTACCTCATCCCCACTTTGAAGTATGGTGGTGGATCTTTGATGTTGTGGGGCTGTTTTTCTTCCAAAGGCCCTGGACAATTTGTTAGGATACATGGTATCATGGACTCCATCATGTACCAGCCAATATTAAATCAAAACCTGACTGCCTCTGCAAGGCAGCTTAAACTGGGCCGTGGTTGGATATTCCAGCAGGACAATGATCCAAAGCACACCTCAAAATCAACACAAAAATGGTTCACTGTGAAAACCTGTGAGATCAGCTGAAGAGGAGAGTCCACAAGCGTGGACCTCAGAATCTTAAGGATCTGGAGAGATTCTGTATGGAAGAATGGTCTCAGATCCCTTGTCATGTCTTCTCCAACCTCATTATGCATTATAGGAGAAGACTCAAAGCTGTTATCTTGGCAAAGTGAGGTTGCACAAAGTATTGAATGAAGGGGTGCCAATAATTGTGGCACACATATATTTGAGAAAAATATTTGTTTTATGATAATAATATATTTTTTCTTTCAATTATTTTTCTTTAATTAAAGGTTAGATTTTTGTGAATATTTTTGAATGAAAGACCAAGAGGATAAAAAAAATATTTAAAAAATCACAATCTGTTTTGCTCATATTTACCAAGGGTGCCAATATCAGTGGAGGGCACATTAAGTAGCCGTGCTGTTATCTAGTATGAACATTGAACACACTAAGGCCTTGTCTAGACTTGACAGTTCATGCAGCTTTAGTATTCTGATCATAGAGTTCTGATCATGGAATTCCGAACGTGTCATGCATCTACACCTACAGTGGGGAAAAAATGTATTTGGTCAGCCACCAATTGTGCAAGTTCTCCCACTTAAAAAGATGAGAGAGGCCTGTAATTTTCATCATAGGTACACGTCAACTATGACAGACAAAATGAGAAAAAAATATCCAGAAAATCACATTGTAGGATTTTTAATGAATTTATTTGCAAATTATGGTGGAAAATAAGTATTTGGTCAATAACAAAAGTTTCTCAATACTTTGTTATATACCCTTTGTTGGCAATGACACAGGTCAAACGTTTTCTGTAAGTCTTCACAAGGTTTTCACACACTGTTGCTGGTATTTTGGCCCATTCCTCCATGCAGATCTCCTCTAGAGCAGTGATGTTTTGGGGCTGTCGCTGGGCAACACGGACTTTCAACTCCCTCCAAAGATTTTCTATGGGGTTGAGATCTGGAGACTGGCTAGGCCACTCCAGGACCTTGAAATGCTTCTTACGAAGCCACTCCTTCGTTGCCCGGGCGGTGTGTTTGGGATCATTGTCATGCTGAAAGACCCAGCCACGTTTCATCTTCAATGCCCTTGCTGATGGAAGGAGGTTTTCACTCAAAATCTCACGATACATGGCCCCATTCATTCTTTCCTTTACACGGATCAGTCGTCCTGGTCCCTTTGCAGAAAAACAGCCCCAAAGCATGATGTTTCCACCCCCATGCTTCACAGTAGGTATGGTGTTCTTTGGATGCAACTCAGCATTCTTTGTCCTCCAAACACGACGAGTTGAGTTTTTACCAAAAAGTTATATTTTGGTTTCATCTGACCATATGACATTCTCCCAATCCTCTTCTGGATCATCCAAATGCACTCTAGCAAACTTCAGACAGGCCTGGACATGTACTGGCTTAAGCAGGGGGACACGTCTGGCACTGCAGGATTTGAGTCCCTGGCGGCGTAGTGTGTTACTGATGGTAGGCTTTGTTACTTTGGTCCCAGCTCTCTGCAGGTCATTCACTAGGTCCCCCCGTGTGGTTCTGGGATTTTGCTCACCGTTCTTGTGATCATTTTGACCCCACGGGGTGAGATCTTGCGTGGAGCCCCCAGATCGAGGGAGATTGTCAGTGGTCTTCCATTTCCTAATAATTGCTCCCACAGTTGATTTCTTCAAACCAAGCTGCTTACCTATTGCAGATTCAGTCTTCCCCAGCCTGGTGCAGGTCTACAATTTTGTTTCTGGTGTCCTTTGACAGCTCTTTGGTCTTGGCCATAGTGGAGTTTGGAGTGTGACTGTTTGAGGTTGTGGACAAGTGTCTTTTATACTGATAACAAGTTCAAACAGGTGCCATTAATACAGGTAACGAGTGGAGGACAGAGGAGCCTCTTAAAGAAGAAGTTACAGGTCTGTGAGAGCCAGAAATCTTGCTTGTTTGTAGGTGACCAAATACTTATTTTCCACCATAATTTGCAAATAAATTCATTAAAAATCCTACAATGTGATTTTCTGGATTTTTTTTCCTCAATTTGTCTGTCATAGTTGACGTGTACCTATGATGAAAATTACAGGCCTCTCTCATCTTTTTAAGTGGGAGAACTTGCACAATTGGTGGCTGACTAAATACTTTTTTTCCCCACTGTACATTTAAATGTCTACCATGTCCACAGTGGGTCCAGATTCCCTTTTCCCTTTCTATATTCAAATGCCAGAATGCATTCCATAAATGGTGGAATAAACAAAATATGATAATAACACAACAACAACTGATGGCAGTAGCTAACTACTGTAGCTAACTAGCCAGCTAACCTCTGTAGCTAGCCAGCAATATATCAAGCCACGCTAAAGTGATTGCAAATGGGTTAGCATAACTCTAGCCCCAAAATATTGTTTTCCCTAAATATTAGCTAGCTGGCTAGCATTTATGAGGCCAGCAAACATGTTCCTCACAGTCTAGGAACGTATTTCCTCCAACATTATAATGAAAATGTGACTCTCGGTCCCAAAACACAAAAGACTTGTGGGAGGAGTGCAGAGGACGTTGCCCACTGTATGCACTTTCGGTAGCCTGATTGCTTCCAGACTGAGGAGAAATCTGCACACAATGCATCCCTGACCACCTCCTGAAGTAGTCAACCAGATCTGAACACAATCAGCCCACAAAGCGACTTTTGTGCGTCTAGACCCGTCTTTTAAATGCGGTCTTCGTATTCTGATAGCAGAAGTCGCATGTAAGTGTCAAGTGTAGACACGACCTAAGGTTTGCAGCCAACGTAGCTAGCAGGCTAAAAATGCAACCCAACACTTAACATTACCAGTCCATGAGAACGGTGGCCATTTCAGTGTCACTCTTCCACCTTTCAAAATTAATTCCAATGTTTCCCCGGTTTCTGAATTGGTCATTGGCAGTCTTTGTCCTCGCTTCTTTTTCTCTTTTTGGGTCAAGTTGATTCAGATCCAAGAACTGAGAATGATGCTTGTTGGCTCCCTCTGCTCTATTTCTGGCGGCTGTAACATTAGGTTTCAAGTGACTTTCACTTCCTCTCCAGCTCCGGGTCAGCAGGGTCATTTGAGTAGGCGGGATAAGCACTTAGAAATACCTTGCCCAGAAGGCCAGCCCAAGGCGGCTCAGGGCTCAACCCCCGTGTTTATGTTCTAAGTGAAAACACTACACAAGAAGTGGGGTGGCATGGGGTCGCCCACGACCTGCGGATTCCTGCTTTAAATTATATCAAACTCAACCGTTTATCTTTTCCAGTGCTGAATACATGGATATCTCATAGTATGGTGGGGTATGCAAAATGGGTAAACTTTGAGCACCTCTATCAAAAAGTCACTTTCTGACCACTTCTTCCATGGCCAAACATGTATGGAAAGTTTTGTTTAAATCAAAAGGGATGCTGTCAAAAGTGATTGAATTCAAATGAAGTTACCCAAGTATTACACATGATCAAGGGATAGTACACTGTGTAGTATAATATACTACACAATTCTAGAGTAAGTACTACTCATGATCAAAGAATACTACAGTGTGGAGTGTAGTATACTATAAAATTATATAGTAAGCATTACACGATCGAGGGATACTACAGTATAGTATTCTACAGTATACTACACTTCGATAGTAAGTACTACACATGATCGAGAGATATTAGTGTGGAGGACAGTTTACTACATCATTCTATAACTGTAGTATTTTTTTTCATGTGGGTGTAGGTCTACTCATAAAGATGACAGTTGTTATGGCGCGTTGTACCTTCACACCGCTTGATCTTTAATGATATCCAGAAGAAACACCCAACTGCCAAGGGTAATGTGAGGAAGGCAAGCACTGCAATATGGGAGTATGGAATATGTCTGCTGGACTCTTGTCCTGTCCTGAGCATTGGGACTGATAAAACAACAATGTAATTCACTGTATGCATTTATGCAAATCATTTGTGCAACATTATTTTTAGTATCTTTACAGTGAGCCATCAGTGACGAAATGACTAAATGTCTGTGCTTACCAGTGAGAAAGATGAGTCTATGCGCTGTGATATTATGGCTTGTCATTTTGCATGCGTACAGTCCTTCATCCCTGTGGGTGAAGTTGGTGAGGAGGAGAGAGAGGTCTCCAGGAGAGCTGTTAGAAGACAGCTGCACTCTGTGTCTGTAGACATGATTCCAGTTAGAGGAGAGAGAGGACCAGATGTCACTGATGGCTAGCCGACTGCCCATGGACCATGTGAAGCTGTGAGGTTTGGCCTGAGGGTCAGTACAGGAGCAGGGCAGGAGAACGGACTGGCCTGGGGAGGCAGTTAGCTCTGTACATTCAGGGCCTGATAGAGTACAGCCTGTAGAATACAAACAGTGACATGTCTGATTGTTGACACATCGGAGTAGGAATATAGGAGATGACCCTAACCAATGATGCAGGATCAAAATATACCTGGTCAAGGAAAACGTATACACTCCCTGGTTCATTTTGTAGGTGAGTGTGTGTGGTGTGTGGCCATTCTCCACCATATGTTCTTCTCTGAGAAGGCTATTAGTAATAGGTGTTTGTCATTATGATGTTAGTGAGCAAGTTTGGCCACTATTATATTACTCCCAAAAATGCACAGTTATATACAGTATATCATCTTGCAAGTTGTAGATTGTGCTAAGGAAGTTGATGAAAATAAGCATTTTGTCTGACCTTTCACGTGGAGTCTAATGTCTCTGAACCTGGAACCGTTGATTTTACACCTGTACAGAGCGTCATCCTTCTCAGTGATGGTTGCGAGCTGGAGAGAGAGGTTCCCTGGATGCTTCTCGTTGTTAAACACCTGCACTCTGCCTCTGTACTCATCACTAACACTAGACTTCCTGATCGCTAGGATCTCCCTGATTGGCTCAGCTTCAACGGTCCTTCGGACATACTCAGGCTTGGCGTCGGGTTCAGAACAGGAACAGGGCAGCAGGACAGGCTGGCCAGAGTAGGCAGTGATCTGTGTCACTTCAGGGCCTGACAGAGTACAGCCTATAGAAACAGACAGCACAGAGACAGACCAGTGTGAGGGTGAGGTGGTGCTGTAGGTGTCACCTATAGACCAAGTATCTTAGGCAGCCTGTCAGGATGTGCTGTAGCAGGTCACACCCACAAGGATCATGCAAAAAATAAAAAATAATACTTGTTTATATGGTTAAAAAAAGTGAGTAAAATGCCCCATTTTTATGTTGAAATATTCAACACTTTGGACTGTATTGAAATACAGTAAACTTGGAGTGTTGCTATTTCAATTTGATGTAATAATGTGCATTAATTGTTGTTAGACCTATCCAAATCATTATAAAAGCCAGCTGAGAGGTGCACCTATTTATTCTTGTCACACCACAAGCATATGTTGAGACTTACCTGCAGCAATGTGAAGGACTGTTCTGATTAGACACACAGACATCAACATGGTGACTGTCCTCTCCAATCCCCAAAACATACCATACTTATAGTGCAAAATCTCAATCTATTCACTACTCTATTTTCTTGTGAGATACTGTAGGTAGACCCGGCTAAGCAGCCTGTAGTTGAGAGGTGAAGAGCAGTGAAATGCTAATTGTAGGAAATTACAATGGACTAGATGGGCTTAAACCACATCCTGTGCTATGTACATGGGTGAGTCTTACTTGCACAGTTCACTGAATGTTTCTCTAGTCTAGAAGTTTATTTTAAATATCTGTCATTTGTCTTAATTGGTGCAGTAAGAAATTAAAACCATGGTGGGCAGAGTATCCTGTATTTTTTTCTTCAGGTGTAGTGTACATATCACAATTCATATTTATAGTTAGTATGACAGGTGTATGATTATGAGAGAGATTATTTTCTAAATTGTGTTGAATCAGTTGTTTTGTAGTTGTATTTGGTTATCTACCTAGCAACTCATCTGTATTCTGATTAGTCAGATGTGAATTGTTTGATTAAGAACAGGAACTAGTTGAGTTGATGCATGGCTGTAACTGTGGTCATTTCATAATGGGCGCATTCCTCTGCTCAGAAGTTGCTGATACCTGCCAGGTCTTACATCGCCTGGATAGATATTTTACGTATCAGCTAACCATATCATATGTTATAGCAATCTGTCGGTCGATGACACAGTCGATGACGTGGACACACAACCATTGGTTGATGCATGCAACATCTGAGCAGGGGAAGGCGACCAAAGTAAATCTGCAATAGAGTAATCGGTCTCCATCCAGTGTTGTCTACATAAAGAGTCATACATCCACCATCTAAAGAACCAACAAACTATACAGGTGTTTTCTTCCCATGGACAGGACAGTAAAACAGCTATCCAGGTACCCATCATGTTATAGGCACACTCACCATGACCTGAAATGACAGGATTTTGGGGGTAAGAAAACAAACTGGAGACAGAGTTGGGCATTATCTCTTCATTTCCATGAAACACATTTATTTTAAAATACAGTATTTTGTGAGGTAGACTATAACAGTTCAAGAATCATCATCATTATTCCATAACAGACATGTGAAACAACAGGAAATAAATATTTCCATGAACGTCTTCAAAATGAGGTAGAAATGGTTAGAGAATGTACAAGATACAATAACAATACTACTGTATTAAAAAGATAGCATTGAAATCCCACTTTTGTTGGACAAACTTATCTCAACATACACCTTCATATTGGTGACGCTGAATAACATCATCAACTTGGGACAACAACAAAGAAAGGAGGCCCGGCTAACCTTATTATTAGTAATTGTGACTTAAAGCTTAATGCACATTGCATTATGAGTGTTAATTTACTTGTTGCTATGCGCTTTTCCAATTCTTCAATTTTCTGGACTGTGAAACTATTTGCTCAGCCCTTCACATAGAGTCAGCACTCAGAACTGATACAATTCCATAATGCTAACAATAAGGTAAATATATAATGCTAACAAAAAGTTTATATGAAATTATTATTTGGCACTGATGCAATCCACTGTGTGCATATTTTGCTATTGTGGATGTTTTTCTGGTGCAGATGATTCAAGAGCTGCTGAAATAGAATTGAAATGTGTATGAAGGTCTGAAACCTAGGTGTAAAAACATTGTGTACACGTCAAGATGTGAAACTGTCATACTTTCAGCCACTGACTACAGTACATCTTCCTGTGTCAGTGGACACTTACTAGCACAACCTCTCTGCAAAATACTGTTAATGTTCTCTGGATCTGGAAGGATTTGTTTTGTTATTTTTGAACTGAATGTTGAAAAGAGAGATTCTGAGCTCCAACAGTTTGCACATGTATAAGGGGGAATATCATACACTACCGGTCAAAAGTTTTAGAACACCTACTCATTCAAGGGTTTTTCTTTATTTTTACTATTTTCTACATTGTAGAATAATAGTGAAGACATCAAAACTATGAAATAACACATATGGAATCATGTAGTAACCAAAAAAGTGTTAAACAAATCAAAATATATTTTATATTTGAGATTCTTCAAATAGCCACCCTCTGCCTTGATGACAGCTTTGCACACTCGTGTTCTAAAACTTTTGACCGGTAGTGTATATGTTACACTTTATACCCAGGATGACGTGGTAGC
This sequence comes from Coregonus clupeaformis, assembly GCF_020615455.1. NCBI lineage: Eukaryota > Metazoa > Chordata > Actinopteri > Salmoniformes > Salmonidae > Coregonus > Coregonus clupeaformis. The sequence goes on along the minus strand of NC_059203.1, from coordinate 35,546,110 downwards.
CTTGGACAAGTACAGTATGTCCATCTGGTTGGAACAAAACAGCTACAGTAAAAGCCCTTAGCTACAGAATAAACATATTTTGCAAATATATTCAATAATTATGTTGCTTATCCAATGCCCTGGTTAACCTATAGCTATAACATTTTTTTTTTCCTATTATGAAAAATGGCATATTTAGAATGAAGGGGGTTAAGGAAGTATTGATTATTTCTACAGCTGTGATATTTTTGGTGGTTCTTGAGGCTCTGATGTTGTTTTCACCCCTGTGTCCTGTGGTAATAGATCAGTATTATAATGGCACGGTGAGGTCTATGGAGGCCCAGCGGCTACAATAGGAAACACAAAGTAGAGGGGGGACTGGAGAAAGGAACTGTTACTGGGGTGTATAGTCACATAGAGTTATGGACATTTCAGAAACATACCTGATGTCATTTATAGGTAACATTGATAGGAAGGTATTTGATGGATGTAGACATTCACTTCTGACATCTAGCAAAGCTTTTGTTTTGTTTTGAGCACTACAGGTTAAAAGTTTTGTCACAGGTTGTCAACGTTTGTCCAGCAAAAGTGTTTTTCCCGCTTTACTAACTACATAACACTTAATGAAGATCATCACTCCACCAAAATCTACATGGGAAATAAATCGACACATGAAGAAAATATGTTTTATATATCTAAAAACATTATTGATGTACATTATGGTATCTATTGTCCTTTGAATAAAATATTTTGAATTACATTCTACATTTCAGGCCTTGGTAGGAATCTCAACTTTCAATTCACAAGTTCAAAGACTGTGGCAGTGTCCTGTGGGTGTTCAAACATTTGAATCTACATCGCTGTGCGTGTGTGTGCATGCTTATGTGTAAGTGTGTGTGGGGAGGTGCGAGTGTTTGTGCATGTGTGCAAGCATTTGTGTGTGTGCGTGTGTGTTTGTGTGTGTATGTGCGTGTGTGAGTGCACAAATACTAATATTGGTGGCCCTAAAAGCTCTGTGTTCCCTGAAGTGTACAATATGTCTGTATTACAACATGACTCCATTATATTCTCCTACAAACACCCTAAGGTAATACATAATACATTATTTTTCAATACAACAATCTTCCTGAGTATTCAATAACAAGACTACATATATTTCTTTAAAAAGGCAAAAAGAAAAAAGAATGCATACATCAAAAAATACTAGCAGACTTCGATTTTAGGATTATAAGAATAGTTGAGCATCTGTAAGAAACGGCACATTTGGGAAATGCATTGGTTTGATAGTGTACTCTATGCTGTAGTTAAACTGTTCTCTCTCTCTCAAGTGTATTTCTAACTATCTCTTTCTGCCGGTTTAAGTATTTGAATGTATTGATAGAGCTGTATGTAACACCGCATAATGAACAATAGTTCACCTAATGTCAGTTTTTGACAAAACAAGCAATGCATAGTGTAGAGAATCATTGTACCATCTAAACCGTTGAGAAACATATTTTCAATAACCAAAAATATTGTATTTTCAGCTGTTTGAAGTTGGTGTACAAAACCAAAAGTAAAAGAAGCAAAAACTAAACTTAAGAACGGGAAGCATAGAAATAGCGCACATGGAATAGATCTACCGGTTCTTGGGCTTGCTTTCAATGAGAATGACAGATCTATAACTCACAGTCCTATGTGAATTTAGTCGGGTTGCCCAAAACGTTACATATTGCAGCTTTAACAGAAAGAGAAGAAGAGTGAGTGAAACAAACTGAGAAAAAAGCAGGGGAGGGAAAACATGGTGAAAACGTAGTGATGAGAGGTAGAGAAAGAGGGAGAAATAACATTGAAACACTGTCAAAGGAAAACAGGGAAAAGGGAAGGGGGGAGAGGGGGATATTAGTTTCAAAGTTGTCAAGTTATTAAAGTACAACACATCAATGATGTTCTTCTTCTCTACTTTTTGATCTGAAAGGTTATGATTCTTATGGTGCTGTAGGAGGTATTGCAGTCAAAGGCCCTTTTCATATCAAGCGGCCACTCCAATTAAGAGAGCAACTCATCAAAACCACAACATTGCAATGGCACTGTCTGCCACAGTAGCAGATTGGAAAATAAATAGGATCCTGAGAGAAGCAGTCGGTAATCCATTCAGACTGCCTGATTTAGCCCTGTCCATCTAGATCCCTCCCTCCCTCCTCATACCATCCCACCCCACACACACCCATACAGGACAAAGTGCCCCTTGACTCTTTGGAGACAATCTAAGAATGAAAATGATACAAGATAGGAGGCAGATACAAGTCATTTGCCATTTTCACTCCTTCCTGGTTAGATCACATTACCTCTCATTGCAAAATCCAACGATTCTTCTCCCCCAGTTTTTGGCAGAGTAAGTACTCTACTTGGTTTTCAAATGCCAATAAAACCGAGGGACCCCCAGAGAGTTGTCCCTTCAAGTGCCTGACCTAGCGTCCTCCAGTGGGGTCCTCAGATCGTGCATGTGACACAGGCATCTTCATGGCCAGCCTCTGATGGGGGAAGCCGTGTTCCCCTCCTCCCCCTCTCTCCCCCCCTAGGCCTGAGGAGGGGCTGTACTCCTCCTGCCCACCATAAGGAGGCGACACCAGAGGCTTGCCGGGCTTGTAGGCCTGGCCTTCTGAGCCCGCTATGTCGTAGTCGTTGCCGTGACCGTTGCCGTGGCTCTTGCTGTGGCCGTTTCCATGGCCGTTGCCATACTTCCTGTACCGCAAGCCGTCTCCCTCTCCTCCTCCCTCCTCCCCGTCTTCCGCCATCTCAAAGGCCTTGCGTTTCAGCGGCCCTCCTGTCTCAGAGCCGGCCCCTAGGCTGTGACTGGGATAGCCATAGCTGCCCCCCACCATGGTGGGCCGGGGGGTCAGGGGGGTAGGGGTGCTCAGCCCAGAGGGGAGGTAAGAGGCACTGGGGTGGCTGTGACTGTAGCCGGCCGCCAGGATGGTCTGGGGGTGGGGGTAGCAGCCGGGCGTGTAGTTGTATGTAGGGTTGTAGCTGGACACCAGGGTGGGGGTGGTCTGCAGAGAGGCTGGGGGAAGTGCTGAGCTGGGCTGGAGGCAGTATCCTGAGGAGAGGTAGGTGCTGTTGTAGGAGAGGGGGTAGTCCTGAGAGGGGGGGCCATTACAGGAGCCACCACCGCTATACCCGGGGTCAGAGGTCAAGTTACTGTTCACCACCGTCACACTGCCCGTGCCAGGGAGGCCCACTGACGCTGATCCCACTTTGGCCCCTGCTGCCAGGGCCTCCAGCGCAGGGTAACACTCCATGCCCTGCCCCAGGGCCCAAGGCTCAGTCTCACTCTTCAGGAAGGTCCCGGGCTCTGAGTAAGCCCCTGGGGCAGGCCTCTCGTAGGGCAGCTCCAAGCCTGAGTACTTCTCGGCATAGCGTTTTAACAAGGAAGAGGCGGTGAGGGCAGAGATGTCATCGCTGGCCCAGGGGTATCCGGCTGCAGTGGTGTAACCACGGGAGTCGTGTTTGTGGGCAGAGGGTGGGGAGGTGGTGGAAGACACATCCAGGTGCTGCTCAGGCCACTGGGACAGGGGGGCCGCGTGCTCCGGAGACCAGTGCATCTTCGACAGACCTACAGACACACAGAGAGAGGACAGAGAGAGCATGGTTATTAACCACGTATTACTTTTTGTTAGGTGCCACAAAGAGAGACCTCGGAAAATTACAATTGGCTCAGAACAGGGCAGCACGGCTGACCCTTAAATGTACACGGAGAGCTAACATTAATAATATGCATGTAAATCTCTCATAGCTCAAAGTGGAGGAGCGATTGACTTCATCACTACTTGTTTTTGTAAGAAGTGTTGACATGCTGAATGCACTGAGGTGTCTGTTTAAACTACTAGCACACAGCTCGGACACCCATGCATACCCCACAAGACATGCCACCAGAGGTCTCTTCACAATCCCCAAGTCAAGAACAGACTATGGGAGGCGCACAGTACTACATAGAGCCATGGCTACATGGAACTCTATTCCACATCAGGTAACTGATGCAAGCAGTAGACAGATTTGTAAAAAACCGAGAAAAATACACCTTATGGAACAGCAGGGACTGTGAAGAGACACACACAGGCACAGACACACATACACATGATAAGACATGCACTCTACACACACGTACACATGGATTTTGTATTGTAGATATGTGATAGTAGAGTAGTGGCCTGAGGGAACACACTTAATGTGTTGTGAAAAGTGTTATGAAATGTAATGGCATGTAATATTTTAAATTGTGTACAACTGCCTTAATGTTGCTGGACCCCAGGAAGAGTAGCTGCTGCCTTGGCAGGAACCAATGGGGATCTTTAATAAATACAATACAAATACAAAACCCATCAGTCCAGTTTTAGAGCAGAGACCACTGCAGATTATTCAGGTTGTTCAGATAACCATACCACACTGGTAATACACTAACTAAATTCAAATATATTGAGTTGATACAAGATAAGATACAACAAAGTTCCACTTCACTCAAGGTTTCATGGAGATTGACTTCTTTCTCACTTGAAAACCCCAGGAAATAAGGTTTTCTAAATAACCATTACAGTCCCGCTGACCAGCGGAGCACATTATCATGTCTTTGCTTAGCAGTCCCTCTTCTCCACCGTGCCCCACACTGCTCCTACAGTTCTACCCGCGGAGGGTACCTTGTGCTCTGAGCTCCTCCATGTCTAATCGTCATGAACAACACAGCCCCTGGCCTGGTCTCCAGGGCGATAAGCCCCTATCAACCGCCCCACTCCCCTCTGCCCTGCGCTCTCACTGGGACCATTGTTGTCCCTCTGTACGGGGCTCTGTGTGTGTGAGACCCCACTCTACTCTACTCTACTCTACTCATTCTATGAAAAAATAAAATTAAAAATGTATGCACTCACTAACTGTAAGTCGCTCTGGATAAGAGTGTCTGCTAAATGACTAAAATGTAAAAATGTAATTCTAACACTAACACACACACACACACAAACAACCACATACACACTCACACACGCACATTACTGCAGTGTGTTCCATTGGTGCAGTGATCGACCATTTTGATTGGCTTTACAGGCTGTGTGTCTTTGAGCAGGCATTAGGCTGACATTCCAGGCATTGCAGAGTATTATTAAACTGTCCTGACCCTTTGAGCCAGGGCCAGAGGGACTACAACAGAACTGAGAGAGAGAGAGAGAGAGAGAGAGAGAGAGAGAGAGAGAGAGAGAGAGAGAGAGAGAGAGAGAGAGAGAGAGAGAGAGAGAGAGAGAGAGAGAGAGAGAGAGAGAGAGAGAGAGAGAGAGAGAGAGAGAGCAAAGAGAAACCTATGGTTGTTCACATGCTTTACCAGTCTCCCCCATCCTAGTCAGTTGCGTGGAGGTGAGCGTTCATTTACACTGTAACTCTAGAGCGTCTGGTGCCTACATCCAACTGTTTGCTCTCTCCATATACTAAAGAGTGTGTTTGTGTGTGCATACATTTGTGGTAGTGCAATGTTTGAGCATGGCTTTACCGACTGTGCCAGAAGTGGTGTGTTTGTTTTTGAGCTGGGGACGGCGAAAGTCCCATGACTGGCTGGAATTCCCTGGAGCACAGAGACATTTCCAGGGGGGATTGGGACTTGGCTGGGGAGGGGCTAGGCGACTCAGCCAGGGCGACCTGGGATCTCAGGATTGGATGAGTGGAATTATGGGACTGTGATAATTAAATTTAGGGATCAACATGTGGATCGTTTAGCGGACCTTCTGTTGGTCCTGGTCAACGTGTGACTAAATCACACACTCTCAGGAAGCCAAGTCCCAATCCCCCCTGGAAATGTCTCTGTGCTCCAGGAAATTCCAGCCAGTCATGGGACTTTCGCCGTCCCCAGCTCAAAAACAAACACACCACTTCTGGCACAGTCGGTAAAGCCGTGCTCAAACATTGCACTACCACAAACGTACGCGCACACAAACACACACTGCTTACCGTCGTAACTTTGTTCAGTCTTGAAGCTCCCGATCAGCTGACCTGGTTTTGTGAGTCTGTGTTGGATTAGGGTTAAGTCGAGGGAAATAATAAACGCAATCCACACAGACACATCTACAGTATACTAGGGTGGACATACAAAGGCTTCCACAAAGTGACTTCAACAGAAACACACCTATACGCATACACACTCTCCGAGACACGGACTGACCCACACATGGGCATATACTGTACATGGGGATATACACAAACACACACACACAGTCTGAGTAATTCTCACTGAGATGGGAGCCATCTCTAATGTAGATGAGGCATTTTCTACTGTATCAGTCTTAATCTATGTTCTGTAAACCTAATCTACACTCAAACTGTCTGAAGGCTGAATGAAGTGGGGAATCAGGATCAGACTGGAGAGACTGGTCCCGACTGGACCACCAAAACAACAAAAATTATGGATTAGGAGATGCAAAGCTTGTGTGTTTGTGTGTGGTAAAAAAAAAAAATTCACATGCATACTTCTGTGTTTCTGTGCACGGGCGTGTCTATGCTTACAGTAGTAGTGATACATAAAGGAGGGTGAGGAGATTTCAGGAAGGATTATGGAAAAACTGAGTATATAACACTGCCATCTGTAGCAGAGGATGTATGGGGGAGAAGGCCCTCTTTGCCATCTGTAGCAGAGGATGTATGGGGGAGAAGGCCCTCTTTGCCATCTGTAGCAGAGGATGTATGGGGGAGAAGGCCCTCTTTGCCATCTGTAGCAGAGGATGTATGGGGGAGAAGGCCCTCTTTGCCATCTGTAGCAGAGGATGTATGGGGGAGAAGGCCCTCTTTGCCATCTGTATCAGAGGATGTATGGGGGAGAAGGCCCTCTTTGCCATCTGTAGCAGAGGATGTATGGGGGAGAAGGCCCTCTTTGCCATCTGTAGCAGAGGATGTATGGGGGAGAAGGCCCTCTTTTAATGGCTTTTTAATCATCATGTATGTGTGGTTTTTGTATCTCATCATCATCTATTGCTGTCCTTTTGTTGGAAGGATATTCCTGTTGTTTGTGATGTTGTAAGTCTTCAAAATGATTGTGAAAGGAGTTGAAACTTCACTCTGGGTGATCATAGAAAACCTAAACATGGCAGAGACATAATGTGTAACTCAATTGTTCACACAAACCTCCTATTGATATTTAAACGTGCGTAAATAGGATGCTTTACGCATGATTGAAATGTCAATGGGAGGTTTGTGCGGAAGTTTGAAATTACGCATTCATATCTGAAATTAGATATTGTTTCAAGACACTAGTTCCAAATACTGCAACTCGTGTGCATTGCATGCATCTAACAGTTTACTAAACTCTGGTTCTATAATCGCCTCCTTGTTCTGTCCTAAGAGTTCCAATGTTTAGACCTAAACCTAACCCAGACCCTAACCCTAACCCAGACCCTAACCCAATGTTTTGAGTGTGTGGATGGGTCTAACATGTTGTGCAACTGAGATTTGAGTGAGCGTGTTTGTGCGTATGTATGCGTGTGGCGTACGCGCGAACACTGTCGTGGGGACCCCAAACAGAGACAGCTGTTTTGAGCAGAGGAACCTGTCCCTCGGCTCCTATTGTCCTCCCACGTCCCCTAACAAAGCCACAGGACCTTATTGTCTGACAGAAGATCCTATAAGAACTCAAACATCTCACTAACTCAGACCACCAGCTTCATATATCCACCAGCAATACTGACAGTTTACAAGACGTGTGTGTTTGTGTGTGTGTGTGTGTGTGTGTGTGTGTGTGTGTGTGTGTAATGAGTAATCCCAAAAGGATAGTGGCTCCTGAAATCTGAGACCTGGAGGAAGTGAGATAGAGTTAGAGCCCCCCTGTCCATCCACCACACACGCACACACTCTCCTTGTCACTCACACTCATACACATGCATCACCCTCCTCCTCCCCAGGGGTCAAGCGCTAACTCTACACCCCAGCTTTTGTTTTTCTGCCTCAAGGACTAAGGCTCTCACATGGATTCAACACGCCTCATGGGACCAGGAGGCCAGTAAAACAGGCATATTGTGTGTGTGCCTGCGCAACGTACAGGGAACAGGGGGCTTGTAAACAAGAGCTTGATCAATTCAATCAGAGGATGGCTAGTATGTACCCCCCCTCCTAGTCCAGCTTTCAACACCATCCACTCTGTCCCCCCCCCCACTCCACTCCACTCCACTGCAGCCAGCCTGTGAGACAGCAGCTTAGTCTCGCTGGACTGGTCCTAATTACATAGCCGGGTGGAGAGAGGATTTAGCTTCTGCTCTCTCACTCTCTCTCTCTCTGTCTCTCTCACTCTCAGCCTCTCTCTCCCTATACCTACTGTCAATCACCAATGATGACCAGTGTGCAAATTATCATTCCACAACCAGCATAGACATAATATGTGCTGTTCAGTGTCGTATTCTCTAGAACTCACAACACCACAAATCTGTAATACCACTAACACTGGAGAGACCAAACCCACTGGCATATCTGATGATGTTACTCATTTTTAGATGTTCACCCTTTTCAACAATCAACACACACTTGTATTCAGAATAAGATAATGGTTCTGCTCAAAATGTAAGAATCTGATCATTCAACCTATGGGCCAGAGTTATGTACATGCACATGATCGATGTGAGCAGAAGAGCTGCTGGTGTGAATTCTTTCCCTCTCTTGGTAGCGGTCTGCTGCATGGTCAGTATTAGCAATTAAGGGTTAATCAGATGAATAGTGGAGAGGGAAAGGCAGGGAGGCAGAGAGGCGGGGTAGGGGCACGTGGACCTTAGATTTAGGGGGGGTTGCAAGGCATCAGAGGCATTGGAATGGAGAGAAAGAAAGCTGCCCTTAGGGTAGGTAGCCTGACCACTCCAAAATCGCTATTAACTAGCTATCCCCCTTTACCTTTCTCTTATTAAACAAAGACTTAAACTCTTGCTGGACACACACACACAAAAATATCTAGTATGAACACACACACATATGCACACATGCATGCAGACACGCACGCATGCACACGTACACACACATACACAGACATACGCACATACATATACTGTGGCTGAGATAGTTGACCTGTGTTTATGTGTTGTGTTTGACTGAGATACACAGATAGGTCTGTGCCGGTCGTAAAGATCAGGATGTAAATTTGAGTGGGCTGTGCAGGCCGGAGTGAGAGAGAATCCCGGTCATCCTGCAGATAACTCGGGCTGTTGGAATGTCTGGAATTCAACCTGAGATCTATTTACACAGCACATATCCTTGGCATATGCAAGAGAGAGAATGAGAGAGAGAGATGAGAGAGAGAGGACAGCAACAAAAATAAAGTGTTTGTTTAGGGCCCTGATTAATCACGCTCTATCAGCTGCTCACACATTATTGGGTGATTTGTATTCATTAGCATTAATTCAAGCCATTGGTTGGATCAATACGGAACGCATCAGAGGACCAATGGGACATTAATATACAGGGACGCCCGTGAGGGCTCTGTGGACTGCCCACCATCCAAACAGTCAAAAACCACTCCCCACTGGGCACAGATGTCAATTGAAGGTCTATTCCACATATATATCCATACAATACACACAAACTACCTTAGATTCACACTAAAAACACTACTGAAACTGTATGTTATGGGCTGTAGAAGCATTGGATGCATGGCCCACAAGCACTAGATACTTTACTGGCCAGTCAAGCCTGTCAGAGAGAGAAGCTACTGGTGTCTCACTTCTTCTCTTTCCCTCTCCCATTTTTAGCAGGTCATGTCCTCAATAGGGCCACAGTGATGTCAATCTACATACCATCAGGTCCTCTCAAAATAAAGAATGAATGCATTTGATAATTTGATGTGAACTCGCACAGCTACTGCCTGACAAGCTAAAAGTTGGTTTTGGTTAAACAGGGTCCTTGTTCTCTCTTCCATTCTCTCTCTTTCCACCTCTTTCCCTCTACACCCCTCCTGTGCCCCCTCTCCCTCTCTCTGTCTCAGTCCTGTACTAAAGTGTGTCCATCCATGCCTGTGTGGTTTAGGCCACCCCTCCCCCACACTATGTCTCTTTCAGCTCACCCACACATGTGGCCGGAGCTGCCTGGCCTCTCTGCTCATTGTGTCCACTCATATATCAGCCTGCAGCTGACCAGTCCCTCCTCCTGACCATCTGCCCTTCACTTTCTCACTTTCTCTCTCTCTCTCTCTCTCTCTCTCTCTCTCTCTCTCTCTCTCTCTCTCTCTCTCTCTCTCTCTCTCTCTCTCTCTCTCTCTCTCTCTCTCTCTCTCTCTCTCTCTCTTTCTCTCCATAAACATAGCTCTCTCTTTTTCTGTCTCTCTTTATTCCTTCCTCCCCTCTCTTCTTTCTGTGGGTTGCTCTCTGCCTGCTCTCTGCTGTTTCCCCATGCCTCGTGTTGAATGGCTAAACGGTCACTCTGATTTTGCTGCTGGCTACAGACTCCACATCATTGCAGGCCAGGGCTCTATAAGCCTTTATCACCTAATGAGGACCTTAAATGAGCTGGACTCAAATTTGCTTAACGAGCTGTCATGAACACTATGTTGGCCTGATGTGCACGTTTATGTGTGTGTCTGACAGAGAGAGAAAGAAAGAGAGAGAGAGAAAGAGTGTGTGCGTGCATGCGTAGGTGTGTGCATGCGTTCCTGTGTGTGGGTGTGTGAATCCCTACACACCACTTTCAGTAATGCTCATTGACACCCCATCACTAACGACCTGACTCTCATTCACAGAACCACTTCACCCTGGGCTGTTTACCTACGGCCACAAAAGCTATTCACTACCACGTTTATATCACACACTCCTAATTATGACAACCCTGTGTGTGTGTGAGGCTTTCCAAAAGCAGGAATGTTACAGATGTAAGCAAGGCAAACTCATCTCAGACAAGACACAAGTCATGTGTGTTCACACAACTCACTTCTTCTTTTCAAAGAACCCCTAAATAACATTTTGGGCCCCAGTATCTATAGTATCTATAGTATATTTATCTTAGCTTAGCAGGAGTCCTGATAGCACACAGAGGTAGGTAATGCATTATTTCAATCATGTTAGCGTGGTAATCCTGTTAAACATTCTCCTAATCAATAATATCAGTCAATATGAGCATATTCATTAGCTTGGTTTAGAGACCCCTCATGCAAAGCACACATGCATGTTGAATCATAACAATCTACCCAGCTATCACCAACAATACACACCCATTTATGGGAATGCATCACACACAAAAATACCAGACTTTTTGTGTCTTATTAAGTATGTAAAAAGAATAACGTCCAAAACATAGAACATAATAATGTCCACAGAGCCAATCCATGAATTGGTCTAGTTTTACACCAGGAGATAGGAAAGAGTCTGGTGGCAGAGTCCAGGGGGAGGGGGGCTAATTTGACCATCTGTGAGTGGACACAGGGCATAAATTACATAATGAGGTGGGACTGCTCACTGTGACATTGTCAGTCCCAGCCTGACTGTAGCAGCACACCTCAATCACATGGAGGAGAGAGGATAAAAAAGGATATTCTCTACCCCAATAGATTGGACAGGAAAATCATTGTTGTTTAATCGTGGCCTTTCATTGAGAGAAAGAAACCGAGAGAGATGGAGAGCAACCAAGCTCTTTCTGTAGGGGGTTACAGGACTGAGCATTATGCAGCCCTGCTCCCTGGTAATGAGGAGAGTACTGAGTCCACTCAGTGTTGGTGGGAGGGGGGACACACGTTACACATTCTGCTGCTGGCTGGTCCCGCGCTGCTGCTGCTGGCTCTCTGAGTGGGTCTGTTAGTGTTTGTTATCTTACACCACTCCATGGCTAGCCTCAGTACCCTCCACTACTCCTACACACTGACGACTGCCAAGGAGAGAGAGCAGGGAGTTAGACAGCGCTGGAAAAATACAACACACACCTCTGTATGTAATCACATCAAAAAGCTGTATTCACTCACTGGTTGTATAGTCACATTGAAGTGACCCAAATGCAAACACTTATTCTCATCGTCGAGCACATTAATGCTCCCTCACTCACTAGCTCACTTGCTCACTAGTTCACTTGCATGTAAAATTAATTTTAAAAAATGTCTGTAACACTAATTACTAATACTATGACTGAAAGGATTAATGTAATTGAGAGTAAAATCTAAAACAAAAACACTGGAAAATTATGAGTATTTCTGTACACAGGTATATTATTGGAAAAGGAATGGGCATACTCTTCAGGAAAGACAAGTGCACAATCAAAACCAAACAACATATAGCGCTGTTCACAGTATGTGTGTGTGTGTGTGTGTGTGTGTGTGTGTGTGTGTGTGTGTGTGTGTGTGTTACCGCAGTGCTAAATGCTTGGAAAGGAAGGGAAAAGCTTCTGCCCTCTGATCGCAAAACCACGACACCACCATCAGAAGAAAAAATACTAAAGAGTTTCCAATTCTCTGCACCCACCCACACCTCCATACACACTAGCACAGTTGCAGACATGCACCAAAAAGAGCAATCAGAACTTTGTACTTAGTCAAGTGTTGAAGAACGCAGATGTGTTATTGCCATACAAAGCAAAAATACAGGAAGCAGGATAAAAATATAAAGATAACTGAGGAATTTGGGAATATATGAGATTATCAACATTTACATAATAGACACATCCCACTGGGCACAGACATCAATTCAACATTTATTCCATGTTGGTTGGAAACAATGTTGATTCAACCAGTATGTCCCAGTGGGATGGTAGAGAAAAAAACATGTTAATAAAGATTGAGAATAATTTTGAATATTTGTATAAGAGGAGAAAGCTATCTCAATTCAACAGCAGGTTTAGAGGGGAAGAAATAAAGTGATATCACAAAACCGGTTACGGGAGAGAGAGAAGAGAAGAGAAAAGAGGAGGAATGTGGAGAGCAGAGCGCAATAAGACAAACGAGGGATAAAGAATCTGTTGGTATGGGAGAGAAATAAAGCAAGGAGAAGAAAGAAACAGAAGTAAAGGAGGAAATACTCTAAAACAAAATCCAGTCCTACCTGCTCATGCTTGTATTTCCTTGATATGATGGGTTCTATCTGGAAGCCAATAGAATGACCCACACAGTAAGGCAGTGTTTTTCCACTTCTGGGACTCTATCCTTCTCTCTCTGCTCTCCCCCTCTACCCCTCCCTCTCGCTCCCCTAGTGACAACAGAGCAGCACGTAGATCCCCTCCCCCATCCACTCCTCCCCTCCCCCTCTCCATCCCTCTCTTTTGTTAAAACTATTTAAGCAGGAAGGGAGAGAGGCAAAAAGTGACCAATCATGACGTGTCAGAGAGGAGCCTGTATTCCCATGCAGATTGGATTGTGTGTGTGTGTGTGTGTGAGAGCGAGAGAGAGAGGATTGGTGTTTTTCTGATTGTGGGACTGGTGCACTGAGTATTGAACACTCATTCATCATACATACTTTAGATACATTCATGCACACACGCACACAGACAGCTGAAAGATGCTGAATTCTCTCCTTCCGCGCTCACATAGGATGTTGAGTTATTGTCAATTACTCTTATTGATTAGAACATTGATCTAAGCATTGGTGGAATGGTTGGGGTGAAACAAGTCACCATGTCAATAATACCTAATACCTGACACTCCATCCCCCCGCACATATGCACGCACACACGCACACACGCACACACGCAGTGACACACACAGCTGTAGTTCTGTATATTTAGAGTTGTGGCGTAGGCGGGACACACTCATGCACTGCTCAAATCAAATCAAATTGTATTTTTCACATGTGCCGAATGCAACAGGTGTAGACTTTACTGTGAAATGCTTACTTACGGGCCCTTTCCCAGCAATGCGTTAAAAAGTAAAAAAATGTGCAAAAATTAATCGAAAATAGTAACACAATAGATAACAATAACGTGGCTATATACAATAAGTACCAGTACCGAGTCAATGTGCTGGGGTACGAGGTAGTTGAGGTAATTGAGGTAATATGTACATGTAGGTAGGGGTAAAACTGTCTAGGCAATCAGGATAGATAATAAACAGAGTAGCAGCAGCGTATGTGAAGAGTGTAAAAGTGTGTGTGTGTGGCGTCAATATGTGTGTGTGTGTGTGTGTGTGTGTGTGTGTGTGTGTGTGTGTGTGTGTGTGTGTGTGTGTGTGTGTGTGTGTGTGTGCGTTGGATTGTCAGTGTAAGCATGTGTGAGTGTGTGGGTAGAGTCCAGTGAGTGTGCAAGAGAGTCAGTGCAAAAAAGGGTCATAGGCCATGTATCCATTTGATTAACTGTTCAGCAGTTGGGGATGGAAGCTGTTCAAGAGCATTTTGGTCCCAGACTTGGTGCTCCGGTACCGCTTGCCGTGCGGTAGCAGAGTGAACAATCTGTGGCTGGGGTCTTTGACAATTTTACGAGCCTTCCTCTGACACCGCCTGGTATAGAGGTCCTGGATGGCAGGAAGATCTTCCACAGTGATATACTGGGCCGTCCGCATCATTGTCTGTAGCATCTTGCGGTCGGATGCCAAGCAGTTGCCATACCAAGCGGTGATGCAGCCAGTCAAGATGCTCTCAATGGTGCAGCTGTAGAACTTGTTGCGGATCTGAGGGCCCATGCCAAATCTTTTCAGCCTCCTGAGGGGGAAGAGGCGTTGTTGTGCCTTCTTCACAAGCATGTTACTCTGACCAAAAACACTCCAGCCCACAGTCATTCTGCTTACACAACTGTCCACACACACATATTTTTCCTTCCTGCATTAATGAATGAATTTAGAAGTGCTCTCTCTACATTTTTTACATTTTAGTCATTTAGCAGACGCTCTTATCCAGAGCGACTAACAGTTAGTGAGTGCATACATTTTCATACTAGCCCCCCGTGGGAAACAAACCCACAACCCTGGCGTTGTGAGTGCCATGCTCTACCAACTGAGCTACAGGGGACTACCACCACACTATTTTGAGGTCAAAATGTAAGTAGTAGTAGTAGTAGTAGTAGTAGTAGTAGTAGTAGTAGTAGTAGTAGTAGTGGTGGTAGTAGTAGTAGTAGTAGTAGTAGTAGTAGTAGTAGTAGTAGTAGTAGTGTTGGTGATGGTGGTAGTGGTAGTGGTAGTGGTGGTGGTAGTAGTAGTAGTAGTAGTAGTAGTGGTAGTGGTAGTAGTAGTAGTGGTAGTGGTGGTGGTGGTGGTGGTGGTGATGGTGATGGTGGTGGTGGTAGTGGTAGTGGTAGTGCTGGTGGTGGTGGTGGTAGTAGTAGTGGTAGTGGTAGTGGTAATGGTAGTGGTAGTAGTAGTAGTAGTAGTAGTGGTAGTGGTAGTAGTAGTAGTAGTAGTGGTAGTAGTAGTAGTAGTAGTAGTAGTAGTAGTAGTAGTAGTAGTGGTAGTAGTAGTGGTAGTGGTAGTGGTAGTGGTAGTGGTAGTAGTGGTAGTGGTGGTAGTAGTAGTAGTAGTAGTAGAAGTAGTAGTAGTAGTAGTAGTAGTGATAGTGGTAGTAATAGTAGTAGTAGTCGTAGTAGTAGTAGTAGTAGTGTTAGTAGTAGTAGAAGTAGTAGTAGTAGTGGTGGTGGTGGTGGTGGTGGTAGTGGTAGTGGTAGTAGTGGTTGTGGTGGTAGTGGTAGTGGTAGTGGTTGTGGTGGTAGTGGTAGTGGTAGTGATAGTGGTGGTGGTAGTGGTAGTGGTAGTGGTAGTGGTAGTGGTGGTGGTGGTGGTGGACGACCCAGAGGAGTAATGGCTAATGCTCAGCTCTTTCTCGTTTACCTGCTCTGCTGACAGACACTGAAAAACAGCGTCCCTGTTGTTGCTCTGCAGACCAGGACCAATGGATCGAAACAATCACGAATCTGTTGGGGAAAGCTATTTTTCCTTTCAGCAAGGGACAAATACGTAAGGGACACAGTTTACTCATAAGATACAATGTAAACTTCTCACCAATAATGCTTTTCATAACATAAAAGCCCTCCAGATATTGACTCTCATGACATGAAACAACAGTGTGTCAGTGTATCTGTCATGACATTCAGCGAGATATCCCCACACAACTGTGTGTATCATAAAGCAGGTCACTAGGACAAAGGCCATGGCTAATACGAGTTACTGATAGATGAAGAAAAGGCTTTCGTCAGCAGGTTTTCAAACCAGGTCCACGAGATAGAGAACATTCTCCTTACACCTCAACATGGTGCCTGTGGCTGTCTCTCATGCTCACAAACACACTCAAATAGCACATACGGACACAAACACACATGACATGGACACATGTGTGCTGCTTGTGATTCAGGGCAGTAACCCTACCCTGGTCCCTGTCACCCTGTGGGTGGGATATGTCACATTACCATACTTCTGAGAGGCTCAGCTGTTTGTCACTCTAATTCTGGCCGTGGCAGCTGAGCACTGCCTGGGACACTATCCCAGTCCCAATAAACTCAGTCCCATGGTGCAGGAGGAGAGCAAAGAGGGGGACATGGAGAGATTGGGGTAGAGGGGGGGGTAAGAGCACATGTCTTTTGGAGTGGCGGGGGGGTGGGGGGGGGTGGGGGGTATTTGTGGTAATCTGAAGCAGTGAGTCAAGGATATGTCCCACTATGGCTTGAGCCAGGTGATTAGAGTCAGCAAGATGTTGTGCACACACACACACACACACACAATTGTGTCCTTTCTCTCTTCAAGTATAAAAAAAATAAAAGATGTATGTTTCTTTTTTCATACCCCTCGTGGGAATCAAACCCACAACCCTGTCATTGCAAACAACATGCTCTACCAACTGAGCTACATCCCTGCCAGCCATTCCCTCCCCTACCCTGGGCCAATTGTGCGCCGCCCCATGGGTCTCCCGGTCGTGGCCGACTACGACAGAGCCTGGATTCGACCCAGGATCTCTAGTGGTACAGCTCGCACTACGATGCCTTAGACCACTGCGCCACTCGGTTTTGGTTGAGACGTTGATCAATGAGATTTCAACCTTTATTCACCCACTCAAAAAGACAGAATTTTGTTGAATTCCCAATGTGTTTTACTTTGCTATCAACCATCTAAAAGCACAACCAAATTCCAATGGAAAAACAATGTCTGATTTTTGTTTGAGTTGTCATCTAAATGTGTGCGTCTGTGTGTGTCAAAATGAGGGAAAGAAAGATAAAGAGCCAAAGTAAAGTGTTTGTGTGCCACATGAAAAAAATTTCATCCTTTCAACTAACTCGGATGATACATTTCACTGACAGAGAGAGAGAGCAACCAAAACAGAGACAGGAAAGCTTTGGACACAGAACAGGAAAAGTGTTTGCTGAGCTGGGCATTGTCTCTCAGAAACACTGTCAGCACTCTTATACTTTCTGTCAAACACAAACACACACTCACAAGGACACGCACGCACACACAGGGACACACACACACACACATATATACACATACACACATATACACACAAACACACTTGTGTCCTTTCTCTCCTCAAGTACAGATCATCAATTAGCTGGCCAGAGTGTATGGTGGTAACCCAAGGTTAAACGGCAGAGCTGTCTGGATGATTGTCAATTACGCAACCCTCCAGTAGAGAACATGACAGCCCATCAGCCTGCCTCTCCACTGCTAATACAGTATATTCATGGTTCAATACAGAATAGCCACGGCTCCATTCACCTCCCTGTTTGTCGTGCTAAATTCCATTTCAATTCAGAAGATGCAATGCAATTTTGAGTAGTGCCATCTATTAACAGTAAGGGATTTAGGAACTGGCTGAATTGAAATGGAACTGAGCCGAATCCTTCTTCCTCTTCCTGTTGATCCTCTGTTCTAAGAGAAAGACCAGTGTTGATGGGGTTTCCTGAAAGAGCCAGATAGATGACAGACCAGATCATATAAACAAGGTTTGGAGAATGAACAAGAGAAGAATGGAGGTACAGTGGGGAAAAAAAGTATTTAGTCAGCCACCAATTGTGCAAGTTCTCCCACTTAAAAAGATGAGAGACGCCTGTAATTTTCATCATAGGTACACGTCAACTATGACAGACAAAATGAGATTTTTTTTCCAGAAAATCACATTGTAGGATTTTTAATGAATTTATTTGCAAATTATGGTGGAAAATAAGTATTTGGTCAATAACAAAAGTTTCTCAATACTTTGTTATATACCCTTTGTTGGCAATGACACAGGTCAAACGTTTTCTGTAAGTCTTCACAAGGTTTTCATACACTGTTGCTGGTATTTTGGCCCATTCCTCCATGCAGATCTCCTCTAAAGCAGTGATGTTTTGGGGCTGTCGCTGGGCAACACGGACTTTCAACTCCCTCCAAAGATTTTCTATGGGGTTGAGATCTGGAGACTGGCTAGGCCACTCCAGGACCTTGAAATGCTTCTTACGAAGCCACTCCTTCGTTGCCCGGGCAGTGTGTTTGGGATCATTGTCATGCTGAAAGACTTAGCCACGTTTCATCTTCAATGCCCTTGCTGATGGAAGGAGGTTTTCACTCAAAATCTCACGATACATGGCCCCATTCATTCTTTCCTTTACACGGATCAGTCGTCCTGGTCCCTTTGCAGAAAAACAGCCCCAAAGCATGATGTTTCCACCCCCATGCTTCACAGTAGGTATGGTGTTCTTTGGATGCAACTCAGCATTATTTTTCCTCCAAACACGACGAGTTGAGTTTTTACCAAAAAGTTCTATTTTGGTTTCATCTGACCATATGACATTCTCCCAATCCTCTTCTGGATCATCCAAATGCACTCTAGCAAACTTCAGACGGGCCTGGACATGTACTGGCTTAAGCAGGGGGACACGTCTGGCACTGCAGGATTTGAGTCCCTGGCGGCGTAGTGTGTTACTGATGGTAGGCTTTGTTACTTTGGTCCCAGCTCTCTGCAGGTCATTCACTAGGTCCCACCTTGTGGTTCTGGGATTTTTGCTCACCGTTCTTGTGATCATTTTGACCCCACAGGGTGAGATCTTGCATGGAGCCCCAGATCGAGGGAGATTATCGGTGGTCTTGTATGTCTTTCATTTCCTAATAATTGCTCCCACGGTTGATTTCTTCAAACCAAGCTGCTTACCTATTGCAGATTCAGTCTTCCCAGCCTGGTGCAGGTCTACAATTTTGTTTCTGGTGTCCTTTGACAGCTCTTTGGTCTTGGCCATAGTGGAGTTTGGAGTGTGACTGTTTGAGGTTGTGGACAGGTGTCTTTTATACTGATAACAAGTTCAAACAGGTGCCATTAATACAGGTAACGAGTGGAGGACAGAGGAGCCTCTTAAAGAAGAAGTTACAGGTCTGTGAGAGCCAGAAATCTTGCTTGTTTGTAGGTGACCAAATACTTATTTTCCACCATAATTTGCAAATAAATTCATAAAAAATCCTACAATGTGATTTTCTTGAAAAAAAAATCTCAATTTGTCTGTCATAGTTGATGTGTACCTATGATGAAAATTACAGGCCTCTCTCATCTTTTTAAGTGGGAGAACTTGCACAATTGGTGGCTGACTAAATACTTTTTTTTCCCCCACTGTATGTGTCAGATCAGAATAGGATGTTGTTTCCTAATGTCTTTTTCACATGCACACGCACACACACACCTTGGGGCTGGGTGTTTGAGTGGCTCATTGTTCCCTGGTTAGGAGAACAAAGTATTCAGAGCCTGGTAATGGAGGTTAGATTAATTGCTGACAAATCTGTATTCAGCAGTTCCCCATCTCTGCCTCTGATAGATTTATGACAGAGATTGATGGAGGGGAGGGCCTGAGAGCTGCATCTGTTAGAGTGGAGGGGGGTGAGGTGGAGAATTTGTTTTGGTTTTGCCTTTGCAAGAAAAATGAAGAGAATAGTCTGAGGGGTTTGAGCGTTTAGTCCTATGAAGCAGGTTTGAGAAGCTCCTACGAAGCAGGTTTGAGAAGCTCCTACGATTCAGGTTTGAGAAGTTAGCGAGGTAACTCTAAGTTCAATTCGGGATAACTGGTCATACGAAAGTGGCTCACCTTTTACCCAGGTAAATGTCTATGGCAACAAATCATTCAGAACTAACCTGCTCCAGGGCAGGCTAACTCCACTAACCCTGAATGAAATGACTGAGCAGCGAGTTGAAGACCAATGAAATCAGATTCCCTCCCTCTTGCAAAGACTGTGTCAGCATCCCCATTTGAGGAAGACAACTGATTAAATATTTGATTTACCCCACGATGAAATCGGGGATGGGACTGTGGATCTGTCGCCGTACGTTAGTCACATGCGACATCTCAGACAGCACTGGCTACATTTTTACAAAACTTGGGTGAATGATGCGTCTTGCCATAGAGATCCGGCATTTACAAAATGACACTGATTGGCCCAAGGCGGGAGCTATAGTAATTAACTCAAATGTATTAGTCACACGCAATATCTCAATTTGCCCAAGGGGGGGCACTGCATCATTCGTGGGGGACAACATGTTTACTGTTGCTGCCTTCTTAATCAAAAGTTTTTTTGTGTTACAAATAGTAATGTTAGAATATATCACATCACACATCATTTTGATTTCGGCACAAATTAAAACATGGCACTGACTCGCCCATGGATTGATGTTTCAGAATTATCTCAAAGATAATAACTAGCCATGTGAGCAGTCACCCAGTAAAATACTACTTGAGTAAAAGTCTGAAAGTATTTGGTTTTAAATATACTTAAGTATCAAAAGTAAAAGTATGAATCATTTCAAATTCCTTATATTAGGCAAATCAGATGGCACGATTGTTTTTTAATTTTTAATTTACAGATAGTCAGGGGCACACTCCAACACTCAGACATAATTTACTAATTAAATATTTGTGTTTAGTGAGTCCGCTAGATCAGAGGCAGTAGGGATGACCAGAATGTTCTCTTGATAAGTGCATGAATTGGACCATTTTCCTGTCCTGTTAAGCATTCAAAATGTAACGAGTACTTTTGGGTGTCAGAGAAAATGTATGTAGTAAAAAGTACATTATTTTCTTTAGGAATGTAGTGGAGTAAAAGTAAAAGTTGTCAAAAATATAAATAGTAAAGTACAGATACCCCAAAAAACGACGTAAGTAGTACTTTAAAGTATTTTTACTTAAGTACTTTACACCACTGCATGTGCGATATGCACACGCAGTTAAGCCTGCTAGAGTTAGCGGCAGGCGGATGAGCAATATCCACATTCATAGTACGGATGAAGCCTGAGCTGGAATGTGAAGCAAGCTGAAGCTGGTTAGTTTTAGAAAATCCTGAGTAGATCTAGCTTGCTTTGTAGGATACTCCTCTGGTAATTCATTGTGTTTTTCCCCTAACAAATCTTGTACTGTAGAGTTCAATCTTGCCACATTCACACAGAAAATGCATGGTGCCTTTATTAATAAAGTTAAACAACACGAATAAGACCAAGAGACAAGGCAATATCATACACATACAGGTATATTACTAACATTATTATATTATTCATATTACACTGTCTATGTAATAACCAGTGTGCTCCAAGACGTGGGGGAACTAGTACGATTCTTGCCATTCTCATTTTGACCTCTCATCAACAAGCTGTTTTTGCCCACAGTACTGCCGCTGACTGGATTTTTTAGTTTGTCGCTACATTCTCCGTAAACCCTAGACACTGTTGAACCGGCATGCCTGGCACGGACAATCATACCACACTCAAAGTCGCATAGGTCACTTGTTTTGCCCATTCTAACATTTAATCGAACAGTAACTGGATGCTTCGATACCTGTCTGCCTGCTCACTGTCTGTAGGAGCGAACCATTTGAATGGGGTGGTGTACCTAATAAACTGGCCACTGAGTGTATGTACCGCTCTGCCATTGATCCCCTCCCCTCTGTTCTAGAGTGTCCATAGCTACACCCTGCCCTGACACTGACATCACAGGAGAGGGGCTCTGTGATTGGGTAGGACTTAGCACCACCAGCTGTTTGTAATCAGGACCTACTCCTCTTCTCTGACAGCTGGATTACCTCCAGATGTCTAAACTCCACACTCAGGGTCCTCACCTCAGGAGAGAGAGAGAGAGAGAGAGAGAGAGAGAGAGAGAGAGAGAGAGAGAGAGAGAGAGAGAGAGAGAGAGAGAGAGAGAGAGAGAGAGAGAGAGAGAGAGAGAGAGAGAGAGAGAGAGAGAGAGAGGGAGCAGGACTTATGTCAGGCCTCCTAAACATATTTCTGTTAAAGGTCCCCAAAGCACACACATCCCTGGGTCGCTCCTCTTTTCAGTTCGCTGCAGCTAGCAACTGGAACGAGCTGGAAAAAACACTCAAACTGGACAGTTTTATCTCCATCTCTTCATTCAAAGACTCAATCATGGACACTCTTACTGACAGTTGTGGCTGGTTCACGTGATGTATGGTTGTCTCTACCTTCTTGCCTTTGTGCTGTTGTCTGTGCCCAATAATGTTTGTACCATGTTTTGTGCTGCTACGATGTTGTACTGCTGCCATGTTGTGTTGCTACCATGTTGTTGTCAAGTGGTGTTGCCACCATGCTGTGTTGTCATGTGTTGCTGCCATGCTACGTTGTTGTCTTAGGTCTCTCTTTATGTAGTGTTGTGGTGTCTCTCTTGTCGTGATGTGTGTTTTGTCCTATATTTTTATTTTAAATCCCAGCCCCCGTCCCCACAGGAGGCCTTTTGCATTTTGGTAGGCCATCATTGTAAATGATAATTTGTTCTTAACTGACTTGCCTAGTTAAATAAAGGTTAAATAAAAAAAATGTGTAAAATAATATTTGGCCCAGTTAAATACTTACAAAATGCATCCTTTCTTTTTTCCTCTCCTGCTTACGAAACTCATGTATTGTATTTGATTGGGTAGAAATTCCATATTTTGGCTTTCACCAATGAAACCATGTCAAATCTGTGATAGTTTTAAGGAAGTATTCATTTAAACAAGCAATTTAATAACAGGGCCTTTGACTTTCTGTGAGCCATCGCCATCTAGTGGCACAAGAAGACTCTGCGTTTTGAGGTTGGGACGTTACCTTAGTGACTGACAGTATTGAACTACACATTTAATTAAAAACACTTCAAACCTTACCCTCCTAAAATACCATTTAAATGCAAGGACACAAACAACAAGTATACTTTTAAAGATTTATGGTTTATTTCCCATGTTTCCATAATCAAAAATTACATTACACATATAAAACATTTAGAATAATTTAGCTATGGACTAACAAGCATTTAATATTTTTCAGACAAGGCATCTTTCTCCCTGAAAATCTCTCTCTCTATCCCCTCTGTATCTCTCCCCCTCTCTTTCATTTCTCTCCCTCACCCCTGTCCCCTCCTCTCATCCCTCTCTCTCTTTAACCTTGTCTGTTAAATTAATTGTGGACACAAGGCCAATCTTGTACTCATCAGAAAACACTGTCTGACACTGTACACTATGACTCATCTACCCACTACATGGAGGGAAGGAGAAGAGGAGGGGAAGAGGAGAGGAGGAAAGGATGGGAGGAAAAGAGGAGGGGGCACACTCAATCATATTGGGTAAACACAGCTGATACCAGAAGTGTTTGATCTCAGAGAAAGAGTTTGGGACTGGGGGTGAGGGTGAGGACACAGTGACACTGACTGCACTACACTGGACAACGTCAAAGTCTCAACACACACACACACACACACACACACACACTCGACAGAACAGCCGGGGCAGCACATACTGACATACAGTACCTTCAGAAAGTATTCACACAGACTGAATTTAAAATGTATTTCAATTTAGACTTTGTGTAACTGACCTACACACACTACCCCTTAATATCAAACTGGAATTATGTTTTTAGAAAGTTTTACAAATTAATGCTAAATGAAAAGCTGAAATGTCTTGAGTCATTAAGTATTCAACCTCTTTGTTATGGCATTAAGTTCAGGAGTAAGAATTTGCTTAACAAGTCCCATAATAAGTTGCATGGACTCACTCTGTGTGTAATAATAGTGTTTAACATGATTTTTGAATGATCACCTCATCTCTGTACCCAACACATACAATTATCTGTAAGGTCCCTCAGTCAAGTAGTGAATTTCAAACACATATTCAACCACAAAAACCAGGGAGGTTTTCCAATGCCTTGCAAAGAAGGGCACCTATTGGTAGATGTGTAAAAAAAATCAAGAAAAGCAGACATGGTGAAGTTATTAATTACACTTTGGATGGTGTATCAATACACGCAGTCACTACAAAGATACAAAGTACCACTCTTCATATTTTCAAGCATGGTGGTGGCTGCGTATTATGGGTATAGTTGTCTTCGGCAAGGGAGTTTTTTAGGGTAAAAAGAAATGGAATAGAGCTAAGCACAGGCAAGATCCTTTCCAACAGACACTGGGAGACAAATTCACCTTTCAGCAGGACAATAACCTAAAACATAAGGCCAAATATACATGTACACTGGAGTTGCTTACCAAGATTACATTAATGTTCCTGAGTGGCCTAGTTATCGTGGAGCTCCGCCCCATAGGGGAGCTCTGCTCCTATTGGTTTACCTCGTGAACCACCTGAGACAGAATTATGCACACACCTGCAGCCAATAGGAGTACAGGTGTCCCTATAAGAGGGGACGCTTCCCCTCAATCAGCCTCCCATTATCTTCAGCGACTGGACTAGACTGAAGACGCCGACGAAGACTCAGGACGAAGAAACTCAGTCCTAAAATGAGCACACCAGGACATTTTCCACCCCCAAAAGCTCTTTTCAGACCTCAATGTCGCTGTTCCTCTATGGCGGCTGCTGACTCCCACGACTTATGTTTCGTGTGTCTTGGTTCTCAGCACGCCAGGGACGGCCTCATAGATTCCCCACTATGTGCCAGCTGCGCCCTCCTTTCTTTGAAAGAGAGGAAGCAGCGCTGGGCGTTTTTTAGTGGGATTTGGCTTTGGTACTCGAAGCGCTCTGTGAGTCGCCGTTCGAACCATTGAATCAAATTCCCCTCAAGATGCTGTCTGTGAAGAGGGCACTGTTGCTTGCTTTGACTACTGCTAAGCGTGTCTGTGATTTGTGTGTTCTTTTGATGAGACCCGACTGCCTTGCCATTAATGGCGATTTGAGCAGAGCGGTGTTATGTCTTAACCCGGCATTTATGCCGAAGGTTATTAAGAGCTCATATAGATCACAGACCGTGGAGCTGTGGGCTTTTTCTCCCCCTCCCCATGGGGAGAGGAGAGAGGAAAGGCTCCATCGCCTGTGCCCAGTGCGCGCTTTGGCGTGTTACGTTGAGCGCACAGCAGCGATTAGGTCATCGCCTCAGCTGTTTGTGTGTCACGGTGCGGCTGCACTAGGTAGACCACTTTCGAAACAGCGTCTGTCTCATTGGCTTTGTGAAGGCATTGAGACAGCTTACGAGGCAACAGGGCGAAAATTGCCTCAGAGTATAAGAGCCCACTCCACTCGTGGAGTAGCGGCTTCTACTGCCCTTTTCAGAGGAACAGGGGTAGAGGATATCTGTGCAGCGGTGTCGTGGTCGTCACCTATCTCTTGGATATTTTATGTCTTCTAATTCTTTGGCTCGGTCTGTACTCAGCGTAGCTGATGGGAGGCCTTGAGCTAGGAGAAAGGAATGCAGGACTAAAAGAGTTAGGTCTCTTTCAGGTCCGCTCCTGTTAAAGGGAGACATATATGACATGACTCCTGACTGACATGTTCAGTACAGTAGAGGGAATGTTATTTATCTGCCAACCAGTATTACTGGGTTGGGGCGGAATGATGAGGGAAATTGTTTTTGTAACTATGTTACATTACTGTTGACCGGTCATAAAATATTGACGGAATTGTGACGTCATCTATCTGCTGGTTCAGATTAGTATGACTCATATTCTGGTTATCTGCCCACTAGACATTGGCAATGCCATTGGACTAGGTGGGGCGGATTTGTACCGAGGACCCAGTATATTGTGACACAGTGTGTTACAGTACTGTGGGACTTGGTCGCAGCCATTGCTAGGCCCGACCTTTTCATTTAGGTGGGAAGTGTTGGGCTCGGCAGGGAGTACATCTTGGAGCGTTGCGCTCCGCCTTAAACCAATAGGAGCAGAGCTCCCCTATGGGGCGGAGCTCCACGATATAGAACGATAGTTACCGGAGTGTAACTCCAGTTCTATGAGTGGAGCGGAGCCCCATAGGACTTAAGGCCCTGAAGATAATTCTCGGGAGGCTGATTGAGGGAAAGCGTTCTCTCTTATAGGGACACCTCCCCTATGGGGCTCGCTCCACTCATAGAACTGGAGTTACAACTCCGGTAACTATCATTTTGACTTAAATCGGCTTAAAAATCTATGGCAAGATTTGAAAATGGCTGTCTACCAATGATCAACAACCAACTTGACAGAGCTTGAATAATTTTTAAAATAATCATGTGCAAATATTGTACAATCCAGGTGCGCAAAGCTGTTAGGGACTTATCCAGAAAGACTCACAGCTGTAATCGCTGCCAAAGGTGATTCTAACATGTATTGACTCAGGGGTGTGAATACTTATGTAAATGAGCTATTTATGTATTTCATTTTCAATACATTTGCTACATTTCAAAAACATGTCTTCACTTTGTCATTATGGGTTATTGTGTGTAGATGGGTGAGAAAAAAATATATTTAATAAATTTTTAATTCAGGCTGTAACACAAAATAATGTAGAATAAGTCAAGGGGTATGAATACTTTCTGAAGGCACTGTATACATAGAAGAACACATTGAGAAATTAACAAATCTATTCAAACAATCGCATAAAACGAATCATGTAATTTTTAAGATTGCTTTGCTAAATTATTCAAGTCTTTTCTGAGAGCACATCCGCTAACAGTGTGTGAATGTACAGTAGCTCTGCTTGCTTAAAGGTCCAATGCAGCCGTTTTTATCTCAATATCAAATAATTTCTAGGTAACAATTGACCCTTTGCTAAGCCCTGCCCCCATTGCTTACTGTTGCAACCTCTGACAACATTTCCCCGGGAAGCTCCATTCCCCATTCAAACTACTGGAGAAAACCACTAACAACAATCTTAAACTGTGTTTTTAATACACAGTAAAATTAAACACAAACTACCCTTGCTATTCAGGAGACTATTGGGTATGTTGTGGAGGACTGTCATTAAAATTGCTTCACGGGAACCTGGTACAATTAAGTTTGTGGAAGATTGGATGGCTCTGAATACACTGTCATGCAGTCAAAGCTACTACTATAACCACTTTGGAGCTAACTAGTTATCTAAAGTCGTATCCTGATGTGGACAGCAGATTATAGTTGTATTCATAATTATTGTATTGTCATGGGTATGAAGCCTCAAGTCTTCTCTACTCGGATGCGGGAGGTAAGCTTGGCTTCTTATATGGTGTCGAGTAAAGCTTAAACCATGTATTTAGATTGTAGGTAGGTATTGTAGTTAGGTATTGTAGGTAGTTTATCTAGGTAGTTATTGTAGGTTATTGTAGGTAATTATTGTAGGTAAGTATTGTATTCGTCTGAGCCCGGTGAAGCACGAGGCTAGCTAACCCACTACCTGGACCAATAAAGCTAGCTAGCTAGCGGGTAGCTACAGGTAACTATTAGCAACTGTGGATAGTTGTTTCCAATGTTATTTCACGCTTAAGAGTACCTGTAATTATGCCAGCTAGCTACGTACCATTCAGCTGTTTTTCTGAAGCGTTAACGTTAGGTAGTTAGTAGCTACTGTACTCGAAATGTAGCTAGCTTGTTGCTACCTGGATAGCTAACTAAACAATAGCTGGAACGACCTAGCTGTAATATTTGGAGACGCTTTCTCTCCGTTGGGACAGACGCTACTGGCTGAATCGATTCAGTGGCTAGCTTTGCACTTAACTGGCTAACAGTAGCTACTAAGGGTAAGTTATAACCTACATTTATTTTTGTTTTGTTTTTACATACTGGTAACAAGAGTCGTTCAAGGGAATTCGGGACATGGGTGACTAGTTAACGTTAGCTTGGCTCTCTCTGTGTGTTTCGTGCCGTCAGAGGAGGGGTGGTTCGTTGGCAGAGAGCAATGGCTAGCTAGTATGCTAACTATTCTAGCTAACTAACTGGCTGAATAAGTTGACGACGTACTCAATCAAACTGTCAAAACTAACCCCAAACTTTACACAACGTTAGACACGGACACGAATGATCTGTTTGGCGTGTTAACACATTGGTTTGTTGTAACCGAGTACTGGTGCTACACCGTGTTATTGGAGGCTGGCATGCTAGTTGGCTATGGCGTCATAGGATTCGGTGCCCTGGACAGTTTTCACGGAAGAATACTGTACCAAGTTAGCTAGCTGAATAAACTAAGTTAGAGTCTATTCCTAGAAAACATTGAACCGCTGTAGTTTACAACAATTATCATTTCTAAAGTGGAAGTTGGGAGAGTTATATTTGAGTGTTTCAGTGAAATGTAAGTGAGGGAGGCCCCGCTCTCTCGCTTTCCCAGATGTTTAGCTCATTTCATTCCGATCTCCTTTGCATTATTGTAGCCTTTTTCTGTAGCCTGTCAACTATGTGTCTGTCTATCCCTGTTCTCTCCTCTCTGCACAGGCCATACAAACGCTTCACACCGCGTGGCTGCTGCCATTCTAATCTGGTGGTCCCTGCGTGCACAACCCACATGGAGTTCCAGGTCTCTGGCAGCCTCTGGAACTGCCGTTCTGCGGCCAACAAGGCATAGTTCATCTCAGCCTATGCTACCCTCCAGTCCCTTGACTTCTTGGCGCTGACGAAAACATGGATTACCACAGAAAACACTGCTACTCCTACTGCTCTTTCCTCGTCTGACCATGTGTTCTCGCATACCCCGAGAGCATCTGGTCAGCGCGGCGGTGGCACAGGAATCCTCATCTCTCCCAAGTAGACATTCTCTCTTTTTCCCCTGACCCATCTGTCTATCTCCTCATTTGAATTCCATGCTGTCACAGTCACTAGCCCATTCAAGCTTAACATCCTTGCCATTTATCGCCCTCCAGGTTCCCTTGGAGAGTTCATCAATGAGCTTGACACCTTGATAAGTTCCTTTCCTGAGGATGGCTCACCCCTCACAGTTCTGGGTGACTTTAACCTCCCTACGTCTGCCTTTGACTAATTTCTCTCTGCCTCCTTCTTTCCACTCCTTTCCTCTTTTGATCTCACCCTCTCACCGTCCCCCCTACTCACAAGGCAGGCAATACGCTTGACCGCATCTTTACTAGATGCTGTTCTTCTACTAATCTCACTGCAACTCCCCTCCAAGTCTCCGACCACTACTTTGTATCCTTTTCTCTCTCGCTCTCCTCCAACACTACTCACTCTGCCCCTACTCAGATGGTAATGTGCCGTCGCAACCTTCGCTCTCTCTCTCCCGCTACTCTCTCCTCTTCCATCCTATCATCTCTTCCCTCTGCTAAATCCTTCTCCCTCCGATCTCCTGATTCTGCCTCCTCAACCCTCCTCTCCTCCCTTTCTGCATCTTTTGACTCTCTATGTCCCCTATCCTCCCGGCCGGCTCGGTCCTCCCCTCCTGCTCTGTGGCTTGACGACTCATTGCGAGCTCACAGAAGAGGGCTCCGGGCAGCCGAGCGGAAATGGAGGAAAACTAGACTCCCTGAGGACCTGTCATCTTTTCACTCCCTCCTCTCTACATTCTCTGCCTCTGTTTCCGCTGCTAAAGCCACTTTCTACCACTCTAAATTTCAAGCCTCTGTCTCTAACCCTAGGAAGCTCTTTGCCACCTTCTCCTCCTTACTGAATCCCCCTCCTCCTCCCCCTCCCTCATCCCTCTCTGTGGATGACTTCGTCAACCATTTTGAAAAGAAGGTTGACGACATCCGATCCTCATTTATTAAGTCAAATGACACCGCTGGTCCTGCTCACACTGCCCTACCCTAGGCTTTGACTTCTTTCTCCCCTCTCTCTCCAGATGAAATCTTGCGACTTGTGACGGCCGGCCGCCCAACAACCTGCCCGCTTGACCCTATCCCCTCCTCTCTTCTCCAGACCATTTCCGGAGACCTTCTCCCTTACCTCACCTCGCTCATCAACTCATCCTTGACCGCTGGCCATGTCCCTTCCGTCTTCAAGAGAGCGAGAGTTGCACCCCTCCTCAAAAAACCTACACTCGATCCCTCCGATGTCAACAACTACAGACCAGTATCCCTTCTTTCTTTTCTTTCCAAAACTCTTGAGCATGCCGTCTCTAGCCAACTCTCCTGCTATCTCTCTCAGAATGACCTTCTTGATCCAAACCAGTCAGGTTTCAAGACTGGTCATTCAACTGAGACTGCTCTTCTCTGTGTCACGGAGGCTCTCCGCACTGCTAAAGCTAACTCTCTCTCCTCTGCTCTTATCCTTCTAGACCTATCCGCTGCCTTTGATACTGTGAACCATCATATCCTCCTCTCCACCCTCTACGAGTTGGGCATCTCCGGCACTGCTCACTCTTGGATTGCATCCTACCTGACAGGTCGCTCCTACCAGGTGGCGTGGCGAGAATCTGTCTCCGCACCACGTGCTTTCACCACTGGTGTTCCCCAGGGCTCAGTTTTAGGCCCTCTCCTATTCTCTCTATACACCAAGTCACTTGGCTCTGTCATATCCTCACATGGTCTCTCCTATCATTGCTACGCAGACGACACACAATTAATTTTCTCCTTTCCCCCTTCTGATAACCAGGTGGTGAATCGCATCTCTGCATGTCTGGCAGACATATCAGTGTGGATGTTGGATCACCACCTCAAGCTGAACCTCGACAAGATGGAGCTGCTCTTCCTCCCGGGGAAGGACTGCCCGCTCCATGATCTCGCCATCACGGTTGACAACTCCATTGTGTCCTCCTCCTAGAGTGCAAATAACCTTGGCGTGACCCTGGACAACACCCTGTCGTTCTCCGCTAACATCAAAGCGGCTCGCATCTACTACAAGACCATGGTGCTTGCCTACGGAGCTGTGAGGGGAACGGCACCTCCTTACCTTAGGCTCTGATCAGACCCTACACCCAAACGAGGGCACTACATTCATCCACCTCTGGCCTGCTAGCTCCACCTCTGGTTAGCTAGCTCCCCACAGTTATAATAAGTGGCTAGCTAGCTAGCGTTAGCAACGTTTGGTGGTCAATGAGACTGAGAGCTAGCTAACCAGCTGAGCTAGCAAACAATGTAACAAAAATATAATTTTGGATAAAGAAATACTCCATCAACAGACTCTGCATTTCAGGAATCACAGTAGCAAGTACCCCTGGTGCATTGTTATTCAGCCATTTAAACAATTTAGCTATATTTTGATGAACTCTCAGTTTTGCCATAGCTCTCATTGGCTTTCATGCCTTTTAAATGTGAGCTTGTCCGAGGTGTCAGACTTGACGACAGTTGCTATCCATTGGAGCACAGCGATTGATGCCCAACATTCTGGGGCGGGGCTTAGTGAAGGGTCAATTAAGTACCTTACTGTGATTCTTTTCAATTAAAATGGTCAAAAAGAAACAAAAATAGCTACTTAGCAAAGAGCAATTTCTCAAGCAAGAATTTTGCTAGGACTGTCTGGGAGTAGTCTGAGTGGGGAGGGGAAAACAGAAAACTAGCTGTTATTGTCAGAGGTTTGGAACTCTCTTTCTTATTGGTCTATTGAATAATTTACCGCCGGCAGGCTAAAACTCCATCCCACCAAAAAAGTATTTTCAAACAGCTCTTACACTAAAAGGGCATTATTATCATTTTCACAATTTCACAATATTATTCCAACCTAGTGTGGAAATATATATAAAACACAGGAAAATCTAGTTTTTAACTGCATGGGGCCTTTTAAATCACATTTTGAGTTTGGTTTCATTCTCTAACAGTTTGTTCAGCTTTCACTGTATGTTTTGTGGTTTGTGTATTTCAAGTTTGGCTGTTTTATAGTGTTTGAATTCTCATATTTGATTGTGTTTGTGTCACACTGTACTTTTACTTATTCTTAAAGACATTTCATACTGTTGTCTGGGACAAAGAAACAAAATGATTGGATGATTTAAAAGGAAGTTGAGAGGTATAACGCACAGGAGCAAAACAATACAATGTTTTCTAGTTACTCTTCAGTACAATGTTTCTTACATTCCATCCATTAGTATTTCCATCAGGTTTGGAAAAAAGAGGAATGTAATCTATTTGGACCCATTGGGTGATCATGTCAAGATGACTATTGACAAACAATCATGGCTTTATCTGAAGCAAGATGCTGTATCTCTCATGATCTTTGTAAGGGTATTATTACTGCATGTAGCCTGTACTTAAAGCCACCTTGGCACATGAAAATGACAATCATCATCATATTGGACACATTCCTGAAGTTTGTCAGTAGTAGGCAGTTGGATTTAGTGGCGGGAAACATCTTGTAAACCTGGGAGGATATATTCCTAATGGAGTGCTTCTTATTACGTTAGTATTTAGATGCTTTTTGTGATGCATTCATTAGGCTTTCTGTTAGCGCATTGTCCCATTTATTACACTATATACAGAAAGTGACCGTTTTTAACATTCATATTCTAAAATCAATCATCGTAATACATTATTGTCATACATAATCTCTTACTCAGTTTCTTGAAAATAAAACATATATATTATATATACTGTATCTATACAATGTGCAACTACAAATGAATTGTATGTTATTGAGGAATACTGTGGCAGTATGTTTTCTCGCCTCCCAACTGGCACTAGTCTCGGAGCAGAGAGCACACATCAAAGTAAGAGATGTGGTCCCAATTTAATGGATTAGGGTCCTGTTCAAATACTTTGACAAATACATCCTTCCTTCCTTCCTTTACATTATTACAGATCTAAGATCAGTAGTCAACAGAATGGAGTGGAGGAAGGAGGAAGGATGCACTTTTGAGGAGAAATGGACAGGTCTATCAATGAAATTAAATGTCCTGAAAACGCTGAGAGGTCATTGAAACCTCTACCATCAGGTCCAGCAAGTGTGTTTAGTGTAGGTAGATTCAGTGGTAGGTAGATCTTCTGCACAGGGCCATTCATTTGGGCTAATTTATTGCTCATATTCAGCGTGTTTGGTTTTGCCCATGAATTATGGATTCCCACATATTAAACTTGCTCAGAAACGCACACACACAGTCAAAAGGTGTGTATTCTGGCCATTTCTGGGAGTAATTTCTAGGTGTGGTCATGTACTGCTTTAGGCTCCACTTCTACTCCCCTCTGGCCTCTAACCTTTTACAGTGTTACCCATACTTAGGCGCTGTGAGTTGTTCCTGACCATGTGACCTGATCAGGAACAACCCGAGATCACGTGATCTGGAAAAACTTAAGGTCCTACCCATACTGCCTGACAAGAGTTCCTAATTCCAAAGAGGTTGACTGAGGTAAAACACATGGACAGGAACAAAAGATCACATACATTCTGTACAGGTACTTCTAACCTGAACAGTTATATTCAACACAGAAATATCCACAAAGGTAACAGATTATTATAGCGCATAATCAAATTATTGATGTCACTGGTTGAACGGTCTCTTCTAGCAATATTCTCACATCGTACAGACACAGATTTTATGTCCAAAGTTAAATATCTCTACATTATTGATCCAATAATATACGTTAGAATTTAAAAAATAATTTGACAAGACCACCACGGTTATAAAAAACACACTTATGGTACAGTAAAGAAAAATACTCTTTAAAGTAAAGATAACATACTAGTAGAGCCACTGTGATTTAGAAAATATCCTGGTTTGGGTTTGAAGGAGCATTCTCATAGACACAGCAAGGCTGTTCTGAAGGAAACATGTTTGTTGTTGTTGTTGCTGTTGTTGTTTGAGGGAATGTGTGTGTGTTAGGGGTGCATGTGTGTGTTATGTGGATGTATGAGAGCAGCCGTTAGATGTGGGAGTGGGGCTGGTGAGACTCTTGGGGTCCCAGTATTGTAGAGGAGGTGTTTGGGTTAAAGATGTGTGTGAGCCAAAACACAAGGGGGCATTAGAAATGCCCTATGACCTATGTGTCTGGCTTATTGAAGTGTAGGTCACAGCCTCTGTAGTCATAAGGTTCCACTCTCTCACTGATCTATAAATTCCAGACCTTCCATTTCAATCCTGTATAGAGAAATACTCGCACGTACACACAAACGCACACACACACACACACACACACACACACACACACACACACACACACACACACACACACACACACACACACACACACACACACACACACACACACACACACACACACACACACACACACACACACACACACACACACACACACACACACACACACACAGGGAGGTAAGGAATGAGAAAGAGAGAGAGCAGAGAGACATGGTTAATAATATACCATGGCAAATCCAGTTTGAGGGAGATCCAATTTCCAACTTGTCTCAGTGCCTATGAAGAAGTATCATAACATTAAAAACTCAAACAACTGATTCCATAAAATGCAAGTAGGAGAGGAGAGAGTTGAGAAAACAGTGGGCAGAAGGGTCGACAATGCAGTGCACCAGACAGTGACTGTGAGAGAAAGCTAGAAAAAGAAAGAGGCAGAGAGGGATAGGGCCTTGCCTTCTTAGTGGCCCCCATGCGACTGTCCTTTTGGTTGGCGTTGAGGGATTTCCACACGGTGGTTTTAGACATCTCATCAGATATGTTAATGTCAGAGGGGTCACACCTGGGGAGGAAGGGGTTAAAGCAATGGGTCAGAGGTCAGAGGGGGTAGGAAGGAGGGGAGGGTGGAGTCTGAGGGGGTTAGTACTCAACAAGCGGTGCAATGAACAAACCTCTACTGTACCACCAAAAGACACCACATACAGACAGTGAGCACAGACATTAACTAAGACTTACCTGTCCATTAGATGTCTCGACCATAGCCTAGGCAGCCGATAGTGGGCGTTAGATCTGCACTATCAACTAGGATTGATGTGCATTCCCGGTAATACACTCCCCCGTGGACTGGCTAGTACATAAAGCATCCACCATCCAGGCTGCAAAGGCATCATTTCCCTCCTTAACAACCGCGTTGAGCCAAGGGTGTGCAACATCCTAAGTTGTCCAAAAATACGAAAATGGTGACGGAAAATTGTGTTTTATTAAGACAGTTAAAGATAGTTAAGGAGGGAAATGATGCTTTTGCAGCCTGAATGGCGGATGCTTGATGTACTTGATGACCACGGGGGAACACGACTGTACTCCCTGTTCACCCACGACTGTGTGGCTGCGCAGGACTCCAACACCATCATTAAGTTTGCAGACGACACGACGGTGGTAAACCTGATCACCTGCAACGATGAGACATCCTACAGGGAGGAGGTCAGAGACCTGACAGTGTGGTGCCAGGACAACAACCTCTCCCTCAACGTCAGCAAGACAAAGGAGCTGATTGTGGACTACAGAAAACAGAGGGCTGAGCACGCCTCCATCCACATCAACGAGGCTGTTGTGGAGCAGGTCGAGAGCTTCAAGTTCCTCGGTGTCCACATCATGGTCCACACACATCAACACAGTCGTGAAAAGGGCACGACAACGCCTCTTCCTCTCAGGAGGCTGAAAAGATTTGGCATGGGCCCTCAAATCCTCAATACGTTCTACAGCTGATCCATCTACAGCTGCACCAAGTTCTACAGCTGCCATCCAGAACCTCTATACCAGGCAGTGTCAGAGGAAGGCCCTAAACATTGTCAAAGACTCCAGCCCTTCCAAGTCATAGACTGTTTTCTCTCTGCTACCGCACGGCAAACGGTACCGATGCACCAAGTCTGGAACCAACAGGACCCTGAACAGCTTCTACCCCCAATCTAAGTGAAAAAAAATTTGTTAAATAGTTAACCAATAGCTACCCGGAATACACTACTATTTCTCTTTTTTTCACTCAGCATTGATGGGAAATAAGCATTTCACTGTTAGTCTACAGTCGTGGTCAAAAGTTTTGAGAATGACACAAGTATTGGTCTTCACAAAGTTCACTGCTTCAGTGTTATGAGATATTTTTGTCAGATGTTACTATGATATACTGAAATATAATTACAAGCATTCCATAAGTGTCAAAGGCTTTTATTGACAATTACATTAAGTTTATGCAAAGAGTCAATATTTGCAGTGTTGACCCTTCTTTTTCAAGACCTCTGCAATCCGCCCTGGAATGCTGTCAATTAACTTCTGGGCCACATCTTGACTGATGGCAGCCCATTCTTGCATAATCAATGCTTGGAGTTTGTCAGAATTTGTGGGTTTTTTTTTGTCCACCCGCCTCTTGAGGATCGACCACAAGTTCTCAATGGGATTAAGGTCTGGGGAGTTTCCTGGCCATGGACCCAAAATGTCGATGTTTTGTTCACCGAGCCACTTAGTTATCACTTTTGCCTTATGGCAAGGTGCTCCATCATGGAAAAGGCATTGGTCGTCACCAAACTGTTCTTGGATGGTTGGGAGAAGTTGCTCTCGGAGGATGTGTTGGTACCATTCTTTATTCATGACTGTGTTCTTTTTTTTTTGGGGGGGGGGGATGCTTTACTGTTGGCATGACACAGGACTGATGATAGCGCTCACCTTGTCTTCTCCGGACAAGGTGTTTTCCGGATGCCCCAAACAATCGGAAAGGGGATTCATCAGAGAAAATGACTTTACCCCAGTCCTCAGCAGTCCAATCCCTGTACCTTTTGCAGAATATCAGTCTGTCCCTGATGTTTTTCCTGGAGAGAAGTGGCTTCTTTGCTGCCCTTCTTGACACCAGGCCATCCTCCAAGAGTCTTTGCCTCACTGTGCATGCAGATGCACTCACACCTGCCTGCTGCCATTCCTGAGCAAGCTCTGCACTGGTGGTGCCCCTATCCCGCAGCTGAATCAACTATAGGAGACAGTCCTGACGCTTGCTGGACTTTCTTGGGCGCCCTGACGCCTTCTTCACAACAATTGAACCTCTCTCCTTGAAGTTCTTGATGATCCGATAAATGGTTGATTTAGGTGCAATCTTACTAGCAGCAATATCCTTGCCTGTGAAGCCCTTTTTGTGCAAAGCAATGATGACGGCACGTGTTTCCTTGCAGGTAACCATGGTTAACATAGGAAGAACAATGATTTCAAGCACCACCCTCCTTTTAAAGCTTCCAGTCTGTTATTCTAAATCAATCAGCATGACAGACTGATCTCCAGCCTTGTCCTCGTCAACACTCTCACCTGTGTTAACGAGAGAATCACTGACATGATGGCAGCTGGTCCTTTTGTGGCAGGGCTGAAATGCAGTGGAAATGTTTTTGGGGGATTAAGTTCATTTTCATGGCAAAGAGGGACTTTGCAATTAATTGCAATTCATCTGATCACTCTTCATGACATTCTGGAGTACATGCAAAATGCCATCATCCAAACTGAGGCAGCAGACTTTGTGAAAATTAGTATTTGTGTCATTCTCAAAACTTTTGACCATGACTGTACACCTGTTGTTTACTAAGCATGTGACAAATACAATTTCATTTGATTCATTACCGGGAATGCACATCAATCCTAGACGATAGTACAGATCTAGCGCCCAGTAATGACTGCTTAAGCTATCTCGACCATCACGTGTGTGTGTGGGTGTGTGTTCATATGTAAGTGTGTGTGTGTGTGTGTGTGTGTTCGTGGTGTGTGTGTGTGCGTAGGTAAGTGTGTGTGTGTGTGTCTCTTCATAAGTGTGTGTGTGTGTGTGTGTGTTACCTGGGGTCGTGTGTTTTGGGGGACTGCAGGAGCTTGCTGCTCTCCATGGGGATGTGGACTGAGGTCTTATCCTCTACTGCTGTACCCAGAATCTCCTCATCCGGCTGCACACACACACACACACACACACACACAAAATAATATAGTGATGTGTGCATGTCAGGTACAGATATAATTTTATCCAGTTTGCTACAGCAGGAAAATAATCCTGCAGCAATAGGAAATGTAAATTTTTATGTGGATTATAATTAATGGACATTAATTAGGGGTTGATCCATTTTTCGTAAGGGAAAATCAAGTCTGAAATTTTAAAGTGGAAATTACAAACGTCAGAAGCCTTTTTAAACTGCAAATACACTACAAGTAAAACATTTCCTGGAAAGGAAAGTTGCCCTGCAACAGGGTGATCAAATGAAGATCCTACATCTGTAGCAGCAAGAGTGTTACGCTTGGCGGACACTACACGTTTTTAGCCCGATCTCCCGGCGTATTTTTTCAAAATCGGAGGAAACCGGAGCAAACCTGGAGTAAAACGTAACGCCACAGCCCGTAAAGTGTAAACACATACCTGATTTGTGGTTGATGGCTGTCACAGGCTCCTGAGCACTTACGGCATCACGATAATTTTCAAACATGTTGAATATATTCGGCCACAAAGTGTGAACAGTGCTCAGAGCATATGCAAGGCATGTCCCACCGTCAGCCAATCAGCTACTCAGAACTATAAAGGTTCTCTTCACCTACCTCACAAGTTCATCTCACACACACACACACACACACACACACACACACACACACACACACACACACACACACACACACACACACACACACACACACACACACACACACACACAAGCTAGCTGGTCTGCTGGGCTACCCAAAGCTCTTTCTGCAAAATCAACACTCCATATTGTCCTCTTTGCCGTAACCAGTTGCATGCCAAAATTCGCTTCATTCTTGCTTTTGTCTTAGCTTTTTCGGAGCATGACAATCATTGATGTAGTGCTATTTTTTTAAAATTACGTCATAATTTCTAAATGAAATTTGGTACCGAAATGTAGCCTGTTGTAGGATATAATTTTAGAATATAATTTACATAGCCTACAATGCATCATCCAAAATGTAACAATTGCCTATGCCTACACATAGTGGCTCAAGGAAATGTTTCTAGTTTTAAAATCCTAAAACACCAAATTAGGCCTACCTTATTATAAATTATAGGCCATCATCACTGTCAATCGTGAATGATAATTCTTCACTTTTTACGGGTGAAACGTCCATGCTGCATGCCAACCATTCGATCCCAATCAGTTTCATGGAAATATGCGTTTCGATCTTCTTCTTCTTCTTGAATGATGTAGGCTTAGTAACCTAACTACTGTTAGCAGAGGGAGTTAAGAAGCTATACTTCCACTTGTATTTTGTTTCAATCAAAGCATATTGATTCAACTTTCATCTAAACTTTATTAAACGAGCACCATTCTGAGAAGTAGAGGAGCGTCGCTCCACTGTGCACCGGCTGCACTACACCCCTGATAACAAAGCACATAAAAGAACACAGCATCTTCCTCGATTGCCCGGCAGATATATGCAGAATCTGGCCCGATTGTCCAATCGCACTGTCGCAGAGGTTCCGCGAGGTGTATGTACTTATTACTATTTCACAATAATTTGGCTTGACTGAATCGTTAAATGTGAGAGGTTTTCCGATGGGTAGAGCCTGTACACCCGGCAAAAGACGTGTAGTGTATTTCAGCCTTTAGTCACATAATATGCCATACTCCATACAACATTGCCTCTAGTGGTGGCAAAGCAAAGTTGACCTCCATGTTCCTAAACCAGTTGTGTTGAATGTTATAGGATCAAAGCATACTGTAATCATACTGTAATTAGAGGGAGTACCTCAACGTCAACATTCTTGGAGGCGTCATGCAGTTGTTTCTTCTTGCTCTCAGGCATTATGTCGTCCAGGTAACTCAGCTCCCTCTTAGTGAAGCAAAGGTCCAACAACTTACGGATGAACACTAGAGCCAGCACCTACACAACACACACAAACACACACACACACACATACATACATACACTCATATTGCTAGATGTGATATTTCACAAGTATGATATTCAATACAACGATATAACAAAATACTTTCAGCCATTTACACAGAGATTCCCAAAGCTAATACCATTCCTGCTCAATGGGACCAACCAGAAGAAATAGGTTTAGAAGAAGCAGTACTACAGTACTGCTATGCTCTGTGCCATAGTGTAATTGTTACCATCATGGGGAAGACGATGGCTGCCTTGGAGGTCTTGATGATCCAGAGCAGGGCCAGGCAGGTGAGCTGGGTGATAGTGAACAGGTGCACCTTCCTCAGGGGAACGTGTCTCAGGTAGATGAAGTCTGGCTGGTGCTTGGCTGGCATACCAAACAGCTTTAGACGGTCAAAGAACTGAGAGAGGAAAGAAGATCAAATTGGAATTGTAAGACGCTGACTTATAATGGCAACACATGTGTGTGTGTGTATGTGTTGCTGCTGTTGATGTGCTTTGTAAGGCATTACCTGTATTCCCCTCAAAGACGAGGCTCCCATGTAGAGAAATACTCCATACAGGACGGGCATGGGAATGAACTGCAGAGCCCCAGTCATGAAGACAGAGAGGCCCATCAGTAGGAAGATGACCAGGCCTGTGAGCCTCTGCTCTCTGATGCCGAGGAAGCGGGGCTGTTCCCCGGGGGCTGAGCTCTCTGACTCCAGCTTCAGGCTGTTGACGTGGGAGATGGAGAGGACGGTGGCTGCCACGAACCAGGGCAGGCCCATGATGGAGCACACAGCCAGCATCACCCCCACCATCAGCAGATCCAGATGATAGCCACAGCCCTTCTGTAAGGGGGATGGTGTAAATACATGGAGGGAAAATAACGCATGAAAAATCGCACAGATAGACCAACAAACAGACACATAGGCACACAGACCTGAATATTTTATTTAGTATTTTAACAAAAATTCTGACTTGTGCCCTCAGAACAAAGCTGCAGTAAGAACAAGTTCCTTCAGACTAACTATTGGGTAATGGTCACAGTGAAGTCTTGCATTGCCATACCTCCAACAGTGTAACGGCATCCCAGTCCTTTGTAAAATAATATTTGGGACCAATAAATACAGACTTGTCTTCCTCTCACCAGTAGTTTGTGCTCCTTGCGGTTGATGATGACAGCGGTGATCTGTTGGTCCATGAAGATGAGGATGGTGCAGAGCAGAGCAGGGATGGAGGCAGCCAGGACCGTCCACCACGGGTTTCGACCTATCGGGTTGATCAACCAACCACGGTCATCTCGGGTGGGCTAGTTAGTAGAACGGACAGAGACAAAAAGAAAAGAATACATCTGAGCTAGCAGGGTACGGAATGGATCGGCTAGATCGTTTATATACCACCTATCACATAAAAAACAATGATCTTTTCGTCTTACCTTAAAGTTGCTGGGCACCTGCAGCTTCTGCGAGGGGATTCCAATCAGGAAGTCAAGCATGACCATAAATACAATGGTGATAAAGACCGCAAAGTCACTGATCATGGACCGCACCTGAACAAAGCAGGAAGGGGTCTTCGATGATTCAACAATACAAAAATATCTACCAAAACAAAAAAACATAGGTCTAGAATAAGCAGCGTATAGAACAATTAACACTGTAGCCTC
The DNA here is from genome assembly GCF_020615455.1 of Coregonus clupeaformis. Classification (NCBI taxonomy): domain Eukaryota; kingdom Metazoa; phylum Chordata; class Actinopteri; order Salmoniformes; family Salmonidae; genus Coregonus; species Coregonus clupeaformis. The sequence goes on along the minus strand of NC_059203.1, from coordinate 35,504,873 downwards.
AGCTTTATAATTCTTTATATTTTCCACTCAATTTGGAACCAGTTCCCTTCCAAACACCAATGCCACAACCATTGTATTGGGATCTACTCCTGAGTGGCGCAGTGGTCTAAGGCACTGCATCGCAGTGCTAACTGTGCCACTAGAGATCCTGGTTCGTATCCAGGCTCTGTCGCAGCCGGCCGCGACCGGGAGACTCATGGGCGGCGCACAATTGGCCCAGCGTCGTCCAGGGTAGGGGAGGGAATGGCCGGCAGGGATGTAGCTCAGTTGATAGAGCATGGCGTTTGCAACGCCAGGGTTGTGGGTTAGATTCCCACGGGGGGCCAGTATAAAAAAAAATAATGTATTCACTAACTGTAAGTCGCTCTGAATAAGAGCGTCTGCTAAATGACTAAAATGTAAATGTAATCTACTTCAGATTGTGCTTCATACATTTACACTGTGTTGTAATGTCTTACCCTGGTGGGGAAATAGCGGCTGGTCTTACACTCTTTGAGGAAGGCTGACATGAAGACAGTGGCGAAGAAGAGGATGGCCGACCAGAAGAGTACGTCAGGGGTGTAGGGGCCATGGTGTCCACAAGCTGTACCCACAAAGTGGCCCTGCAGACCTATGCACTCCTGAAGAATCACAAACACACAAAACAATATCTAAGAATAGCTCAGACAGCACTGCAACTGTTTTGGGTTCACGTCCCAGACCCACCATTGCTGATTCTAATCTCCCCTGGACAACTTCAGACACAGCATACACTACTGACACTTCTTCTCTGCTTCTACTGAATCTAAATATGATCTGCACCTGGTGGCTGAAACATCACAAAAGCTAAACAGCAACATGAGTGGGATGTAGCCCATGATTTGATTTGACATGTATAGTAGTCTCTTACCGAACTATTAAAAAAATTGCCAGGGCTGACTATATTTCAAGTCGTCCTGGCGGGGTATTGGGTTAAGTTTTCAACCAGCAATCATCACGCCTCGGATGGACCTCATAGGCTACGATATTGCATCTGCGAAAGGATACCTAAAGACAGCCGCTCAAAATGTCTAAGGCACTACACCGGGTTCGATCCCAGGCTGTGTCGCAGCCGGCCGCGACCGGGAGACCAATGAGGTGGCGCACAATTGGCCCAGCATCGTCCGGGTTAGGGGAGGGTTTGGCCGGCCGCGATGTCCTTGTCCCATCGCGCTCTAGCGATTCCTTGTGGCGGGCTTCGGTCGCCAGCTGTACAGTGTTTCCTCCGACACATTGGTGCGGCAGCTTCCGGTTTAAGCGAGCAGTGTGTCAAGAAGCAGTGCGGCTTGGCAGGGTCGTGTTTCGGAGGACGCATGGCTCTAGACCTTCGCCTCTCCCGAGTCCGTACGGGAGTTGCAGCGATGGGACAAGACTGTAACTACTAATTGGATATCACTAAAAAGGGGGTAAAGAAATTAATATATATTTGATCAAATAGATGTTGCCTTTTTTCCCCGTACATAACCAATCTCCAATAGAGAGCGCAAGCATTGTGGATAATATTCACCACTGCCTCAGCAACGATGGGTTGCAATTCACACCACTTGCCACCACTGCCACTAGAAATGTAAAAAAGACATGTAAAAAAAAACAGCTTTATCTATAACATTTTTGAAGCACTTATGTAGGGTTCATGTAGACTATGAATTCTATAGAAAGCCTTTGAGCATAGCTGTTTGGTTAAAGTGGGACAGTTAGCAAGCTAACTTTGGTAAACTCTGAGTTCAACTCGGGATAACCGGTATCACCTTTTAGCCAGGTAAATTTCTATGGCAACAAATACTTCAGAACTAACCTGCTCTGGGGCAGGCTAACTTAGGGCTAACTCCATTATCCTCCACGAGTTGAGGACCAATGAAATCAGATTCCCTTCCTCTCGCAAAGATTCCATCATCATCCTCTTCTTTTGAGAAAGACGACTGATTAAATATTTTATTAATCAATTTTTTGTTGTGTTAAAAGTAATAATATTAAAATAAATACCTATCACATTACATATTTAGTAACATCAGGATGCATTTGAAACATCACGCATAGTAAAACTTTTGTATGACAATACTTACCAGTCGCCAAAGTTCTGGAGCATGTCTTTAATTCAAGTGTGACATGAAAGTACAAGCAAATGTCATGTTAGATTAATGCGCCACATCCCAGCACCAAAAAGCTCTGTAGCTGTACAGCTAATGCTAAAGTCGGGACCTTCACGAATTAACAGTGAGTGAGTGATGACCAAGAAAACATTCAAGACTGATGGCTATAGCTATGTTCAACAAGTATATTATTATTTCGGCTTTATCTTGCTCTATTTGTGATATTTTACCTTGCCTTGCTGGCTTACTAGCTTGCTGGGTAATCAATTATCTGATGACATCTGCGATGTTGTAGATGATAACCATCTGATTACGTGTTTGTTAACTTGCATGAGCTGCATTTGAAGTTGCATGTGGTCGTATCCACTGCTAGGTAAAAAAGAGCTTTCTGATTACAAACTGCACACACAACTTTTCATGATGCGACCGGGAAATAGGTCTATATCCACCTTAGTAACATGGATGAAGCCTAAACTGGAATGTGAAGCTAACTGAAGCTGGCTAGCTTTATAAAATCTTGAGTAGATCTAGCTAGCATCGTAGTACACACGTCTGCTGTATTATCTTGAGGTTTGTGTGTGTGTGTGTGAGGTGTGTGTGTGTGTGTGGATACATAGTATATGTTATGGTGTCGGGTGCATTTTCCTGCCATTGTTTAGGTCCAGTTATTTTTGATAAATTATTGATCCTCTGTGGCTAAATTATGCTCTCTGAGGATTTGGAACATTGAGAGCAGGCTCCTGTGTGTGTGTGTGTGTGTGTGTGTGTGTGTGTGTGTGTGTGTGCAATTGTATTTTGAAATCTGCAAAAGGCAAACCGACAGCCGCAACCAACCATAGAAATATAATCCCATTCAAGTCAGGACTGGCATCCATTGCTAGTGTACCCATGGGTTGAACAGTCAAATTGCCAGGGTAAGAGGTTACAAAACCCTTCTATGGATTATATGTCTATGGCCACTACGCAACAAGCTGTAGCCTATATTTGTCGGGCATGCTGCCCAAACTGCGGCCTTCCCGACTGTAGGCATACCGGAACAAAGGATACAAAGTTTATGTTATGGTGTGGGGTGCATTTTCCTGGCATGGTTTAGGTCCACTTGTATAATCTATGCCAAGGCTCATTGAAGCTGTTCTGGCAGCTCGTGGTGGCCAAACACCCTTTTAAGACCTTTATGTTGGTGTTTCCTTACATTTTGGCAGAGACCTGTATTTATGTGATAAAACTTTAATCCACAGTTATTTTTTATAAACTATTCATCCTCTGTGGCTAAATTATGCTCTCTGGTGTATTTTGAACTTTGAGCACGGGCTCCTGTGGTTGGATAAAAATGGTTAATAATATATATTTTCTATATATACATTTTGTTTTGCCTATTGGGCCCCTACAGGCTTGGGCCCCTGACTCACACAGTTGACCAGTCAGGTTGATTTATTATGCAGTTTATTTTAATTGTTTTTATTAATCAGTTACCCAATCAATCCCCCTACCTCCTCTCCTCCCCCCATCTGATGATTAGCAGAGCAGCAGCAGGCAGCAGCAGGCTGACTACACTCATTGAGAGCGGGCTCCTGAGTCTTCCTGTGGTTGGTGGTTGCAGTGAAAAAAATTAAAATATATACTACATATATCATATATACTGTATTTATAATATAAACAGTATACATTTTTAAAATCATTTGAATCATACTTGTTATTATTTTATTATTTTAAATTTTTTGCTGCCTTTTGGGCCCCCCACGGGCCTGGGCTCAGGGGCTTCAGCCCCGGTAAGCTCCTGCATTAACCGGCCCTGTGATTGTGTGTGTTTCTGTGTGTGTGTGTGTTTCGGCTGAGTTACCTTGACAGTAAGGTTGGCCCAAGGCACAGCAGAAGCAGTGATGTTTTTCTGACTCCATAGCTCCAGGGTTGTATTACTGGGGTTATCAGGCTCTGCACACCGACAGCTACAGAGAGAGAAAGAGAGAGATACTCAGTTCAGTTCACTTAAGCCACAGGAAACATTATTTCACACACAGGAGACACTCTCAAGCATACTCTCACACACACAGTAGTATTACTTCAAAGGGACTAAATGACACAAAAGGAGAACATGGAAGCTCTTCTCTCTATGTCAGTGTGTGAGAAGAAATAAATAATTAAAGTAAGAAACAGATAAATAAAGACAGAAACAGAAAAGGGTAGAAACAGGAAGGTGTATGGTCCTCACTATGCCAGTGTGAGCTTGTCCAGGTTGCTGTGGGTGTTGATGGGGTAGTGTTCCCCCAGGTGGATGAGCTTCTCCAGAGCCTCGTAGATGAAGATGATGCAGATAAGCGAAGCAAAGGCTTCCTCGGTGAAGCGGGTGATGTAGCAGACCAGGGAGCTGGCATCTGTGGCCACCAGGATGAGACACAGGAAGGCTGTCCACAGGCCGATACAGGTCCTCAGAGACAGGTAGGACAGGTCATAGTCCCTGAGAGAGGGAGGAGGGTTGGGAGACAGTCAGAGGAAATATTAACAGTCAGGCCCTAATTATAGTACATAAAAATACATTAATATAAATGAAGAGAATGTACTGACTTGCAGAACTTGAAGAGGATCTTCTCAAAGACGAGGACAGGGCCTGTGCTACCCAGGATGGTGAGAGGCTGACCAGCAAACAGAGAGTAGGCCACCCCTGTCATGGATGCTCCCAGCAGAGACTCAATGGCACTCTGAGATACACACACACACACACACACACACAAAGATAAGCAAGAACAAAGGGTGTGAGTGAGAGTGTTGGTGTGTATGTGTGTGCGTGCATGCATGCATGCATATGCATTTCATTTTGATTTGATCTGACTGTACCTGAGTGTGTGTGCGTGATAGTGATGTGTGAGTTTAGGGTCATGAAATATTGTGTGTATGAAGGGCGGCTGGGTGGTGGTTTGAATACAGAGAAAACAACACCTTAAACAAACCATAAATGTCCTATTCTTGTGCAATTTATATCTATAGGCTACTTTTAGGTTTTCTTTCATTATTTTAGGCTATCTGGCATTGGTGCGTAAGCCTAAGCTTTAGAGGTTAACTGTACGCGCGCCAAATAGTCTACACGGCAATCGTCAAAAGCTTTTGGTAACGCCTAGAAAAGTTTAATGTTGATCCACAGAGGCAAAAAGGACAATGTCGGAGTTTAATTCAATAAGAGAAAAGCTGCGAAAGGAGAGTTGACAATAAAGAGAAGGGAGGGCCAGAAAAGTCATGTTTAGAAAATATTTAGTGAAGTGGTAAAAGAAGATGAAAACAGTGCCGTCTATGTTACGTGTGATGATTGTGAGGCACTATACAAATTCAACAGTCACAAGACGGGACTTCAAATAGGCCTATGGCATGTCAAGGGAACTGTAGCCTACTGTTTAGATGGGTTAAATGTAAACTGGAATCTGGACACTGACTGTAGGTCTATAACCTCTCACATAGCATTAATAATAACTCCTGCAGAATTAAGCATTTCTTGCAGTAAATTTATACACCAAATGAAGGCTACATTTTGAATCTGGGAACAGGAGTGGAGAAATATGATTAATTTATTTCAGCATCTTGAGAGAATATGAATATGCACTCGGTAGAGGTGCTATCTTTATCAGCATCATAAAAGCTGATAGTATTTAAACCACATAAAATATGCATCTAAGCCAAACTGAAATCTTATCACAGCTTTCAATTTCCTTACAACCAGTCAAACTGTCATTTTGAAATTTTGCACAGAACATCTTTCCCGTTTTTTTGTTGTTGAGTGATTTAATTTTCTCCCTGGTCCCTAAACGTCTTCGCTCTATGAAAGAAGCAGCGATGACAAAGATAACTTTACCTATGTCAACTAGATTGAAGCATTCATTCTATCGATTTACGACATTCTGGTGAGCAAGGGTTTATTTAGTCTTCTGGGGCAACATATAATGACAGAAGAGAAGCTACATGTTTCTAATTATAGACAAGTTCACAAACAAATAGACTACCAAAATGTCGGAAATTATAAACAGAAACATACAGTGCCTTCAAAAAGTATTCATACCCCTTGACTTACTCCACATTTTGTTGTTACAGTCTGAATTCAAAATGGAAGACATATATATTTATTTATTTCTTCACAAATCTACACACAATACCCCATAATGGCAAAGTGAAAAAAGTTTTAGAAATGTTAGCAAATTTATTGAAAATGAAATACAGAAATATCTCATTTACATAAGTATTCACACCCCTGAGACAATAGATGTTAGAATCACCTTTGACAGTGATTACAACTGTGAGTCTTTCTGGGTAAGTCTCTAAGAGCTTTGCACACCTGGATTGTACAATATTCGCAGATAATTATTTTTAAAACTCAACCTCTGTCAACCTCTGTCAAGTTGGTTGTTGATCATTGCTAGACAGCCACTTTCAAGTCTTGCCATAGATTTTCAAGCCGATTTAAGTCAAAACTGTAACTAGGCCACTCAGGAACATTCAATGGCCTCTTGGTAAGCAACTAGAGTGTAGACTTGGCCTTATGTTTTAGGTTATTGTCCTGATGAAAGGTGTATTTGTCTCCCAGTGTCTGTTGGAAAGCAGACTGAACCAGGTTTTCCTCTATGATTTTGCCTGTGCTTAGCTCTATTCCGTTACTTTTTATCCTAAAAAACTCCCTAGTCCATGCCGATGACAAGCATTCCCATAACATGATGCAGCCACCACCATGATTCAAAATATGAAGAGTGGTACTCAGTGATGTGTTGTGTTGGATTTGCACCAAACATAACACTTTGTATTCAGGACAGTTTTACTTTAGTGCCTTATTGCAAACAGGATGCATGTTTTGGATTATTTGTATTCTGTACAGGCTTCATTCTTTTCACTGTCATTTAGGTTAGTATTGTGGAGTAACTACAATGTTGTTGATCCATCCTCACGTTTCTCCAATCACAGCCATTAAACTCTGTAACTGTTTTAAAGTCACCATTGGCCTCATGGTGAAATCCCTGAGCGGTTTCCTTCCTCTCTGGCAAGTGAGTTAGGAAGGACGCCTGTATCTTTGTATTGACTGGGTGTATTGATACACCCTCCAAAGTGTAATTAATAACTTCACCATGCTCAAAGGGATATTCAATGTCTGCTTTTTTTATTTGTAACCATCTACCAATAGGTGCCCTTTTTTGCGAGGCATTGGAAAAACTCCATGGTCTTTGTGCTTTAATCTGTGTTTGAAATTCACTGCTCGACTGAGGGACCTTAAATATAATTATATGTGTGGGGTACAGAGATGAGGTAGTCATAAAAAAATCATGTAAAACACTATTATTGCACACAGAGTAAGTCCATTCGGAAAGTAGTCAGACCCCATTACTTTTTCCACATTTTGTTACGTTACAGCCTTATTCTAAAATGGATACAATTATTTTTTTTCCTCATCAAATATACCTCATAATGACAAAGCAAAAACAGGATTTTTTTTTTGTGCAAATTTATAAAAAATTAAAAACATAAATAACTTATTTAAATAAGTATTCAGACCCTTTGCTATGAGACTCAACATTGAGCTCAGGTGCATCCTGTTTCCATTGATCATCCTTGAGATGTTTCTACAACTTGATTGGAATCCACCTGTGGTAAATTCAATTGATTGGACATGATTTGGAAAGGCACACACCTGCCTATATAAGCTCCCACAGTTGACAGTGCATGTCAGAGCAAAAACCAAGCCATAAGGTTGAAAGAATTGTCTGTAGAGCTCCGAGACCGGATTGTGTCGAGGCACAGATCTGGGGAAGGGTACCAAAAAATGTCTGCAGCATTGAAGGTCCTCAAGAACACAGTGGCCTCCATCATTCTTAAACCGCCCGGCCAAACTGAGCAATCAGGGGAGGTGACCAAGAACCCGATGGTCACTCTGACAGAGCTGCAGAGTTCCTCTGTGGAGATGGGAGAACCTTCCAGAGAGACACCCATCTCTGCAGCACTCCATCAATCAGGCCTTTATGGTAGAGTGGCCAGACGGAAGCCACTCCTCAGTAAAAGGCACATGACAGCCGCTTGGTGTTCACCAAAAGGCACGTAAAGGACTCTCCGACCATGAGAAACAAGATTCTCTGGTCTGATGAAATCGAGATTGAACTCTTTAGCCTGAATGCCAAGCATCACGTCTGGAGGAAACCTAGCACCATCCCTACAGTGAAACATGGAGGTCACAGCATCGTGCTGTGGGGATGTTATTCAGCGGCAGGGACTGGGAGACTAGTCAGGATCGAGGGAAAGATGAATGGAGCCAAGTACAGAGAGATCCTTGATGAAAACCTGCTCCATAGCTCTCAGGACCTCAGATTGGGGTGAAGGTTCACCGTCCAACAAGACAACGACCCTAAACACACAGCCAAGACAACACAGGAGTGGCTTCGGGACAAGTCTCTGAATGTCCTTGAGTGGCCCAGCCAGAGACCGGACTTGAACTAGATCGAACATCTCTGGAGAGACCTGAAAATAGCTGTGCAACGATGCTCCTCATCCACCCTGACAGAGCTTGAGAGGATCTGCAGAAAAGCATGGGAGAAACTCCCCAAATACAGATGTGCCAAGCTTGTAGCGTCATACCCAAGAAGACTTGAGGCATTAATCACTGCCAAAGGTGCTTCAACAAAGTACTGAGTAAAGGGTCTGAATACTTATGTAAATGTGATATTTGCTAACATTTCTAAAAACCTGTTTTTGCTTTGTTATTATGGGATATTGTGTGTAGATTGATGAGGGGAAAAAACGATTTAATCCATTTTAGAATAAGGCTGTAACGTAACAAAATGTGGAAAAAGTCAAGGGGTCTGAATACTTTCCGAATGCACTATATTTAGGCTTGCCATTAAAAAGGGGTTGACTACTTATTGAGTCAAGACATTTCAGCTTTTCATTTTTTATTAATTTGTAAAAATTTCTACAAACATAATTCCACTTTGTAGGCCAGTGACACAAAATCAACATTTTTAATTCAGGCTGTAACACAACAAAATGTGGAAAAAGTCAAGGGTGTGAATATTTTCTGAAGGGACTGTATCAAAATTAGGCAACAAAAAAAAAAATTCCCACCAATTCTGACTGTAGCCTACAGAGCATTTTCTATATTAGTGGGTTAGGGTCGGGTGTGGGCCTCCGATTTTCACTTTTCACATATAGTCGCGCAGTTGCGGATGGGTTATTAGCAATTGCGGGCGGGTGCAGGTGAACAAACAGCTGACCCCCGCACCACTAGTGCGTGAGTCTGTGTGTGTGTGTGTGAACATATTTGTGACCTGTTTCAGGAAGCTAGGCGTATATCGCACGTCACTACTTCACAGCATAGGCATTTGAACATATTTTTTTGGGGGTTGATCAAAATGCGTTTTTTTGCAGAAATGCCTTCTGGAACATGTGAACTTTCATGTGCCTTAATAACACATTTATATGCCATCTGTAAATACGAATAAAATTGTTAAATTACAAGTCTAGTTGGTTTAGCCATGGAAAAAGACAGGTACCTTCCTGCTAGCCATGATTGGCTGAGATAATGAACGGGCTGGACATGCCGAGACATGAGTTCGGATTGGTCTGCCATGTAGCATGCTTCTGTCTATAACATGAGCTCCTCAGTATGTGTAGATAATCCTTGCCACCACAGCTTTTTTTTAAGATATAACGTTAGCCATGGAGAACTGCAAAAGTGTTGCTACTGCTCTCAACAACATTGCTGCCCTGAATTTAGCAGGCACTATCGACAAAGATCAGTGGGAAAAAGTTGTGGTGGACTACTTTTTGCAGACGGTCAGTATGAAACGGAGTGACTTGACACAATGGGCCAAACAAGCTGTAGCTACAAACAAAATGGAAACGACACAGGAGGACGTCTTACTTAGTTAAAGTGGTTCCAGTCTGTCGTGAAGAGTTAATCCATGTATACGGGTAAGAGTCTAGCTACATTTTCAGATATCATAAGTTTCTAATTTTGTCAGAAAATCACTTTTTATTGCAAGTTAAAGCGTACTGTTCGCTAGCCACTATTTCAAATTTTGCAACAGAAGACCAAATTGAGGTGGTCGGTCACATTTGTGTGTGTGTTCTTACGATGCGTCCCTCAGTAGCCTCCCCCAGCAGGCCTCCGAAGGTGATGACTGGGGACATGCAGGCGCAGTAGAGGAAGAGGAAGGAGGCAACACACTGCAGACTCAACCCATCCTTGTAGTCACTCAGATAGAACGGAGCCTTCCGCTTAATGTCCAGGATCAGACCCCCAAACAATCTACACAGGAGAGGGGGAGGAGGAGAGCAGTACCAATATCAATACTTCAAAGCTCAATTGATGCAAAATAAAAAGTTAAATACAAAAGTAACTCAGTCAAAGTCTCAAGAACAAAAATATTGCTTGTTTGTCTCCATTTAGACAATAAATTCACTTTTATTTAGAAATAACAATACTGTGGGCAAGATCCTTGTTCTTATGCCTTGATTGAGTTCCCCAGCAGCAGATACCTAAGCCTAACTCCTAACCCTGTATGTTGTTCAGAGTAACATACCTTCCTGTTCTCTGGAGCTCAGGACCATGATGTTCTGCGTGAAACTCCTCTTCCACAGGGCAGGTTGTACCGTTGGGCACCCCCGGAATTTTCCGCTTCTCCTGCACACACAACCAATCAAACAACTCCCAATTAGCAACAGCAGCCAATCAGGAACAAACAGCACAATTTGAACCCCAATCACAAAAAGCACTGCAACAATACATTACAAAATAAGCATACTGGTGCTCATGTTTGCTCCACATTGTTTAATGGATCACTTAAACCATACAGTAAGACATAGCCAAAGGGACAGTCACATTACCACAGCCACATTACCACAGCCACATTACGACAGTCACATTACCATAGCCACATTACCACTGTCACATTACCTGAGAGGGGACACTCTTGGGGGGCTCGATGCGGATGGAAGGGTCCCACTCCCCGGGGGGCAGAACGGTCACCTGATCCAGAAACTCATCTATACCAGCCAGCAGGTCACTGCGGTCCTTAGCCTTGTATGCCACATCATGGAAAATCTGACAGAGAGAGAGGAAGGGAGAAAGGGAGGGAGGGAGGGAGGGAGGGAGAGAGAGAGGAGGTAAGTGTGAAGTCCTGAGAGTGATCTGATAAAGATAGGAGGTAATGAATTGTCTGTGCCAACTGAGATCTGACACAGAACAAGGACAAAGATCTGGCACACAAACTGGCACATTCTGTAACTCTATCTAGGGTTACCAAGAGTTGCCATTTACCCCCTGAATGTTTAGTGTTAAAGAGGAAGAATGTTGAACTTTACCTCGTCAGTCATGATGGTTGCCATGGAGCGGCCAATCTCATGGTACTGCTGAGCCTTTCCGTCTGGGCCCAGGAGGATGAACATGAACCTGCAACAGTGACTGGGTTAACAATACAGGATACTACTGGATACTGCTATGCTATCATACGCTATGCTACTATGCTATGAAAGCATCGGGGGGCTGTTCTATCTGACCAGAATATCGGCTGTCATTTTCTGTTCATTTACTGAAGATTCTACACACCACATTCACCAATTGCTTTTAGCCAATCCTAATTCTGGGATGTGTCCCCTATTACATACATGATCATATGAATGCTTTAGAATCATAGAATAGGACCAACACTACCTGGTGGGTATGGGGACCTCAGTGAGTCCAGTGAGCAGTACGGCAGGGGAGAGGCGTACGAAGGCCACCACAGGTCTCTCCAGGAAGTCCAGCTCTCCCACCAGGACGTTAGAGGCCTCGGCTCCTATAGGAATCTTCTTCATGAAGTGCATGTCCACCTGGGAGAGGAGAGGAAGGAGGTTTATGAATGCTTCAACTAAATCCCTGACCTATAGACAAAAAGCCATTAATATAGTACTAAATATAGCCACAGTAGGCTACATAGCCGCAGTATCACACTTGTCTTTTTATCTATACTATGCTTGTGTTTCTATTTACAGTATTACTATATGAGTTCAGGCCTTGGGTTCCTTGGGTTTCTAGTCCATAGTCTAAAGGGACTTACTTTCCTAGTATTCATCTGCACTGATCTGAGAACACATAGTGGATACAGAATCAGGACTATGCTTTCACCAGTCTGATGTTGCGTATCAGAGCAGGTGAAGGGAAGGAGACAATGTGTAGTACCCCTGCTCCTCCCTGGAGGGCACTGTGTGACCCAGATGTTCCCTGACTGACACCAGTGACTGATTCCAGCAGGATGGTGCATAGCAGCCACACAGTATCACCCAGTAAGCAAGTCAGGGGATGTCTGTGTGCTCAAGTCTGTGTAATACTGTACATTGATTATATTACACTAGTGTGCCACTCACTGTAATGGCGTATTTGCTGTTCATGGAGAAAGCCGAATTGGCTCCCATTAGGACTTAGACTAGATCAGTGAGAGACTGAGTCAGTCTCTCTCTCTCTCTCTCTCTCTCTCTCTCTCTCTCTCTCTCTCTCTCTCTCTCTCTCTCTCTCTCTCTCTCTCTCTCTCTCTCTCTCTCTCTCTCTCTCTCTCTCTCTCTCTCTCTCTCTCTCTCTCTCTCTCTCTCTCTCTCTCTCTCTCTCTCTCTCTCTCTCTCTCTCTCTCTCTCTCTCTCTCTCTCTCTCTCTCTCTCTCTCTCTCTCTCTCTCTCTCTCTCTCTCTCTCTCTCTCTCTCTCTCTCTCTCTCTCTCTCTCTCTCTCTCTCTCTCTCTGCATGCTGGGAGTGTTTGGTGCGTGCTGGGAATTGTTTGAGTGAGTGCTAAGTGCGAGTGTTGTGTAGAGTTAGATATCCTGGGTTTTCCTTTTCTTGGTGATATCCTTTTTTCTTCTATGCATAATTAAGGTTATTATTTCTATTTTTTTGTTGTGGTAGAATTAAGTATATTGTTTTTCGTGTCGAAATTACCCTGATTTTGGTGGGGATGGCGGCCCGAATCGGGACGCCGTCCCTGTCACTTCGGCACGGCTTTAGGTGTGTTACTGAAGCTACTGTCACGGTGGAAGAGGTTCTGGTCGCCGTAGGAGAGAAGGTAGGATATGAGAATGTTGCTTATGCGTCACGGATGAATAAAGCGGTGGTGGTATTTCTTAAAGAAGAGCGCCTTGTTGATCGTATGGTTGAGCATGGCATACTTCTTAAAGGAATGTTTATTCAAGTTACGCCGCTTTTTTCTCCGTCAACAAGGGTAACGATTTCAAATGTACCGCCGTTCATTCCAAATGAGCTATTGGAGCGCGAGTTATTGCGCTTTGGGAAGTTTGCAAGTTCAATTAAGGTTGTCCCATTGGGTTGCAAACACCCGGCGTTGAAACAGGTTATGTCGTTTTCGGCGACAGGTGTTTATGTTTTTGGACTCACCGGAGCAGACTTTGGAGTTATCGTTTAAAGTCAAGTATGACAATAGACTGTATATGGCTTATGCTAGTACGGGTAGTCAACGGTGTTTTGAGTGTGGGGATGTTGGTCATAAGCGACATGCTTGCCCGAAAAGGGAGAAGGCAGAGGGAGGGGCGCAGGTGGTCCTCGTAACGCCTGGGCCCACTGATGTAGGAAGAGGTGGGCTGACAGTGGTAGAGCAGCCACACGCATCTGTTGCTGAGGAACAAGTTGTCCGTGTTGAGGGCACAGAGGTGCAACTTGTACCAGAGGGAAATGTTATGCAGCTTGTAGAAGGTAAGGATGGATCTGAAGGGCCATTTCCTCAGACTGGTGAGGAGGTGCCCAGTACGAGTGCTGTGGTACAGGAGGGGGTACATGTGGAGCTAATCTCCCAGGTAGTGGAGGAGATGCCCACTACAAGTAATGGGTTACAGGAGAGGGTTCATGTGGAGCTCATCTCCCAGGTAGTGGAGGAGATGCCCACTATGAGTGCTGGGGTACAGGGGGGGCTAGTCTCCCAGGTAGTGGAGGAGATGCCCACTATGAGTGCTGGGGTACAGGGGGCTAGTCTCCCAGGTAGTGGAGGAGATGCCCACTATGAGTGCTGGGGTACAGGGGGGGCTAGTCTCCCAGGTAGTGGAGGAGATGCCCACTACGAGTAATGGGGTTCAGGTGGGGCTAGTCTCCCAGGTAGTGGAGGAGATGCCCACTACGAGTAATGGGGTTCAGGTGGGGCTAGTCTCCCAGGTAGTGGAGGAGATACCCACTACGAGTAATGGGGTTCAGGTGGGGCTAGTCTCCCAGGTAGTGGAGGAGATGCCTGGTACGAGTGATGGGGTGCAAGTGGGGAGTGTTGAAAGGGATGTGGTAGAGGGGAGTCAGTGGTCTGTGGCCTCAGTTGAGGAGGATCAGGAGAAGGATATGGATATCTCTCTTGATACGATATCAGCTGGTGAGGACTCAATTTACGATCTAGATGAGGTAAATGGGTTTCTGGATCAGACTTTTGGGAAATCCGTCAAATTGGCAGATTATTTTGATGTTGATAAGTTTGTAAGGTCAGCTGTGATGTTACAGAAGACGGTGGGGTTAGACCAGTTGAGTGAGAAGAAGCGGTTTCGCTTGAGGAAATTTGTTACTGCTGTTGCAGCAGCAAAAGGTGGTGGGAAACGTGGTCAGGTTAAGAGAAAATTTAAATAATGATGATGATTATGCCTCATAGGGTGTTCTATTCTCTTTGTCTGGTTTCTCTGTGGTATCTTCTGCTTTTCCTTTTTCTTTTCTATATGGAGGTACTAAGGGTAGGTTATCTTAATATTAATGGAGGAAGGGACAGGAATAAGAGGGCTTGGGTATTAGAAGTAATAAAACAGAAAAGGCTTAATGTAGTTTTCCTACAGGAGACACATAGTGATGAGGGAAATGAGGCTGACTGGGGTATGTGGTGGGAGGGGCAGCATGTACTCAGTCATGGTACTAATTTCAGTGCTGGGGTGGCAATCTTGTTTTCTTCAGGCTTAGGGGTGACTGTGGTATCTACAACAGAGATTGTCAAGGGTCGGGTTTTATTGGTCAAGGTGGATGTTATGGGGTTTTTGTTTGTTTTTTTGAATGTTTATGCTCCTAATGAGGGTACAGAGCGTATTGTTGGTTTTGATAAAATAAAGGAAACCTTAAGACAGTGTGACCAAGAGGGGTGTATGGTTTTAGGGGGGACTGGAACTGTACAGTGGATTTTACTGTTGATCGCACCGCTGAAGAACCTCACCTGCGGTCAGCAATTTGTCTGTCTGGTCTATTAACTGAGTTTGAGCTTTCTGATGTGTGGAGAGTAAGGAATGCAAAAGTTAGGCAGTACACATGGCTAAAAGTTAATGAAGGTCATGTCAGTGCAGCAAGGTTAGACAGGTTGTATGTATCTGAGCAATACTGTAGTAGGGTTGGAAGGTGTGACATTACTCCTGTGGGTTTCTCTGATCACCATATTGTCACTGTTGATATTCACTTGTCCTGTCCACGAAGGTCATCATCTTATTGGTATTTTAATGTTAAATTGTTACATGATGTCATGTTTTGTGAAAGGTTTTTGTTGTTTTGGGAAAAATTGAGGGTTACAAAAGGGAATTTTGAGTCCTTGAGACAATGGTGGGAGGTTGGGAAGGCCCAAATACGATTATTTTGTCAACAGTATACTGCTCTGTCTCGAATTGAAGTTAAAGAGACTATCAGGGCCCTTGAACAGAACATTAAATCTATTGAATTGAAGTTGCTCACTCAGAATGACCCCGGACTAGTCATGAACTTACAGGACAAGAAACATGAATTGAGGTCGTTTCTGCATGAAAGAGTGAAGGGTGCCTTGATTAGGTCTCGTTTCGCTTCCCTCAAGGATATGGATGCTCCTAGTGCTTTTTTTTTAAACCTAGGACAGTCGACATTGCAACGTAAACAGATGGTCTGCCTTCGTCTCCCTGATGGGAAGGTGACCACGGATGACAGTGAAATGCGTCAACATGCCGTGGATTTCTATTCTGCCCTCTATAAGGCGGAGGATTGTGACTCTCTGTGTACTGAACAGTTGTTACCTGAGCAAAGAGTCGCATTGGACTCTGACATTACACTGCAAGAGCTGTCCACAGCAGTTATGCAGCTCTCAACAGGCCGAGCCCCTGGCATTGATGGTTTACCATCTGAGTTTTATAAGCACTTTTGGGGGTCTATTGGGGAGGATTTTTATGAAGTGGTGTGTGAATCTTTTCATGAGGGCTCTCTTCCTGTATCTTGTCAACGTGCGGTACTTTCACTGTTGCCAAAAAAGGGGGATTTGGCTCTCATAAAAAATTGGAGACCTGTTGCTTTGCTGTGTGCAGAATATAAAATTGTTTCCAAATGTCTCTCAAACAGGTTGAAAGAGTATCTGGGATTGTTGGTCCACAAGGACCAGTCCTACTGTGTACCTGATCGCTCTATTGTTGACAACTTGTTTCTAATAAGAGATGTTTTGGACATTTGTAAACTGTCTGATGTAAATGTGGGTTTACTTTCTTTGGATCAGGAGAAGGCTTTTGATCGTGTGGACCACCAGTACTTGTTTAAAACAATGAAAGCCTTTGGGTTTGGGGATGTTTTTTTGTCTTGGATGAATTTACTGTATGCTGGGGCCTCGTGTATGGTGAAGGTGGGGGGTGGTTTGAGTTGTCCCATCCCTGTCCAAAGGGGCATCAGGCAGGGATGCCCAATTTCAGGGCAGTTATACAGTCTGGCGATTGAACCAATGCTTTGTTTTTTAAGAGCGAAGCTTACTGGTTTCTCTGTGCCAGGTGTAATGAAGGGTCCCACGATATTACTGTCTGCGTATGCAGATGACGTGACAGTTTTTATTACAGGGGATGAGGATGTTAAGGTTCTCTCAGACGCCTTAAAGGTGTATGAGGGGGCCTCCTCAGCTAGAGTCAATTGGGGAAAGAGTGAAGCGCTGTGGGCAGGCCAGCTTCAGATGGGGTCCGCTCCACGGTTACCAGGGGGGCTTCAGTGGGGCAGAGATGGGATGAAGACTTTGGGGTTTTTTCTAGGCTCCGATGTCTTTCAGAAAAAGAACTGGGAGGGTGTAGTGGAGAAAGTGTGTGCCAGACTGTCAAGATGGAAATGGGTGCTGCCCCAGCTGTCTTATAGGGGAAGGGTACTGGTAGCTAATAACCTAGCTGCCTCTACCCTGTGGCACAGACTAATGATTTTACAGCCACCAAAGGGTCTGATACAAGAGCTTCAGAGGACCCTTGTCAACTTCTTCTGGTCTGGACAACATTGGATTAAAGCTTCAGCCCTGTACCTGCCACTGCATGAGGGTGGGCAAGGCCTGGTGGACATTTCTTCCAGGATCATGGCTTTCCGGCTTCAAGCAGCCCAGAGACTGTTGTACAGTGACGGTTCTAGCTGGGTTGACACAGCCTACGCATTGATGAGGAGAGCGGGCTGTTTGGGCTTAGACAAGCACCTTTTCCTCTTAAAGCTGGAGGGGGTGAGTTGCCTGGCCTGACTCCATTTTATGAGTCTGTTATGCAGGCTTGGAGAGTTCTGGTCAAGTCCCGTAAGGCCTGCACGCCACCAGGGATGTGGCTTTTTGAAGAGCCTCTTTTTCACAACACTGCCATCCAGTCCCGTGTTCTGGGTTCAGCTAGCCTACGTTCATGCCTGTTAGGCGTGGGGTGTACTAAGCTGGGTCATCTGATGTGGAACAGGAATAGGTCGTTGGAGGAGCTGGGAGAAAGAGCGGGGATCCGATCGTCTCGCCTACTGAGGAAGGTCGTCGCTGAGGTCTGTGATTCCTTGCCAGTACTTCATCTGCAGTATGTGACTGACATTTCCAATTCTGATCGGTGGAAGGAGGGTCTGGATTATGTGTTCCCTGCACTGATTGTTAGTGCTGCGGCGGGGGCATTCGAGGAGGACGTGGGGATGCTGCTTTCCTTCGATACCCCGGAGCTGGGGGAGTTCAAGGAGGTGGGAAAGAAGGCCATGTACAGAATATGTGTAAAGGTGTCCCATGCCTCTTCCCTGGAAGGGGTAAAATCGACGAGGTGGGCGGGTGTGCTTGGTCCAGGTGCCTCCCCAAAAGGCTGTTGGCGAACATTATACAAACTGCCTATTGATAAGAGGACAGCTGACCTCCAATGGAGGATAATACATGGAGCCATAGCCACCAACATGTATCTGGTACACCTGGATCCTACTGTTGGGGAGGGGTGTCCATTCTGTGCTCAGTCTGAAACTCTGGCACATCTGTTTTTACAGTGTCCCAGGTTGGTCGGGATGATTGACCTGATCACTAATTGGTTCTCAGCTCTGGGAGAGGTTTTCTCTTCCCAACTGTATATATTTGGGCCAAAGTACAGGTTTAGTCAGAAAGGTGTAGTTGTGTTGCTTAATTTTGTGTTAGGGGCAGCAAAATTAGCCATATGGAAGACCCGAAAGAACAGTATTCGGGGACAGGAGTCTGTGGATGTGGTGGGAATGCTGGAGGGAATGTTGGCAGCAAGACTAAGGGTTGAGTTTGCCTATTATAAACTTGTCAACAATATTGATCTGTTTATGAGTATATGGGGTATTCAGAGGCTGTTGTGTTCAGTTACTGTGGAGGAGGAATTGGAGTTGTGTTTTTAATTGATGTGTAAATACGGTTTTGTATGAGTATTTGTGTGGTGGGCTCCCAGACCCAATAAAGATTATTTAAAACTCAACTCTCTCTCTCTCTCTCTCTCTCTCTCTCTCTCTCTCTCTCTCTCTCTCTCTCTCTCTCTCTCTCTCTCTCTCTCTCTCTCTCTCTCTCTCTCTCTCTCTCTCTCTCTCTCTCTCTCTCTCTCTCTCTCTCTCTCCCCTTCACAGCTCTCTGATCCAGACAATAAGCCTTCATTGCAGCAGTGAGTCACTTCACCGCGGTACCACACACACACACACACACACACACACACACACACACACACACACACACACACACACACACACACACACACACACACACACACACACACACACACACACGTACCTTGCTAAGGTCCACTTGGCTGTTGTCATGGCTGGCTCCATTTTTTACCTCTATGTTGGTGGGGGGAGGCTGGGGGGAGACGGCTGGACCTGAGGGATCATAGGGGTGTGGAGGAGTGTGAGGTGCTGTCGGTACATTTCCTCTGTACCTCTGGTCAACTGCCAAGAGAGTGAAACTAATCGTTGTTCAGCCAATATATCAGACATTTTCTCTTTAGGAACAATTTTATTGATTCCTGGTAGACGAATAACAGAAGTTTCAATTAAACTTCTGTCTCCTCCTACATCTACATCCCACTCTCTTTCTCTCGCTCCCCCACTCTCTTTCTATATGTCACTCACCTGTTACCCCCCTCCCTCACTTCCTCTCTCACTTTTTCCTTCCCCCTCACGTTTTCCCTCCTTTCCCCCCCTTTCCATTCGCAGGTTGGCATTTATTGGAATGACTCATGTACTGGAAGTAGCTCTGCAGAGTGGTCACTGGCTGGCACAGACACATGTAGCAAAATCCGATTTTTAACCTAACCCTAACCGTAACCACACTGCTAACCCTAATGTCTAACCCTAACCTTAAATTAGGACCAAAAAGCACATTTGTATTTTCATGAATTATTACGATATAGCCAATTTTGACTTTGCTGCTGGCCCATTTAGCGGAAATCAGCTCTGCCTCCAGGGCAAGATTCATGACAATACACACCAACCTGCTTTCTATCCTCCCCTTCCCTTCTATCTGGCCTTCCTCCCACCCCTCTCTCCTGGTACCCACCACTCTTGTCCATGTGGGGTTCAGAGTGCTTGCGTCCGGCGTCGGCAAAGGAGCGCACCATGTCAGGGATGAGCTGGTGATGGCCTGACCTCTTCTTCTCGTTCTGATGGTGGTGTCTCTTCAGCAGGGCCTCCCTCACCTTCAGCCTCACACTGTCGTCCAGCTCATGGGACGCCTCCTGCTGGTCCAACACCATATCTGCACCAGGACACACCACAAAAACAATCATAGATACTGTAACTATCAGTGGCGGTTGGTGCCGTTTAAGATTAGGGAGGACCATTTTTTTTTAATGAGCAGGGTTTATTTCTATTACAGAATATTGGATGACTGTCATTCATATTCCATTCACCCAGCTCAATGTATCAACGATAGATTTAAGCTACTACATGATACTTGAATTTGCCCTATACCCATCATGAGGTTGCTACAACCTAGCCTATGAATGGACGTTTATAACGTAGGTGCACAGGTCGAGAGACAAATTGGAGTAATCAAGGTGACAGACAGTGATACCTTCAATACCGCCTTGCATCTAGCTGATCTGGGTTGTAATCATTGGTCCAAACAGTTGCAAAACAAACAAGAGTTTATATACAAATTCAGGTAGGTTTCTGTACCTAGTTCAGCGCATAAATGTGTTAATTAACTACAATGACCATAATCCATTGTGCCTGTTCTTCCCGGCTCCGGACAGAGGCGAATACACACAGACCATAATGAGACCGCATGAGAGAGGAATGTACAGAACACAACATCACGACGAGAGGGATAGAGACAGTGTGAGGTACTGTAGCTCTAACCAATTGATAGTTGTAGTAGTTGGTACCAAGTAGTCTTGAAAGTATGCCTAACCTACTTTGAAGAACTAGTCAAATGTTTTCGTCAGCCAGCTACAGATGTAGGATCTTAATTTGAGCCAGTTTGCTACAGCAGGAAAATAATCCTGCAGCAACAGGAAATGTGAATTATTATGTGTATTATAATTAATGGACATTTTTGTAGGTGTTGATAAATTTTTCGTTAGGGCAAATCAAGTCTAGAATTTCAAAGTGGAAATTACAAACTTTAGAAGTCTTTTTTAAAACTCAAATATACTACACGTTCGCATTTCCTGCTGTGCATGAAAATTCTCAGCAACAAAAGATTGATCAAAATAAGATTCTACATCTGTAGCTACTAGCCTAGCTAAATAGGATGACTTGTTCAATGGGGAGCACAGAGATAACGTTAGATGGTTGTCTGGCTGGCTGGCTGTTACTGCCTGAGCAGAGATGAGATGAAGACTTTAAGGAATAAAAAATAATAAAGTAATCAAATAAAAACTAAGTAATATACACAACTGAAATATTTTATTAAAGCAAAGTAAGTCATGTGAATAAATTATGGATAAGTGATAAGCAGTAATGGGCATGCACTACCATCACAGGCCTCTTATTAATTGTTTTATTCTGTGTTGTTAGAGCATTCAACCCACTGTCAGTGTCAGGAAAAAGGCAGGTGATGGCTGAGGGAAGCTCTAAAATCATTTTAATGTCATTATTTCATAATACATTTAATGTAAAAAAAAACGAAAACGGTGGTTTCCCAAAAAAATGATCGAACCGAAACCGAACCGACCTCAAAAAGCACTAATCGCTCAGTACTAGTGTGCTTCTGTACCACACACTGACTGTGGTGTGATTGCAGAGAATCATCAGCAGTCCCCATATAGAGTATGTCTCTCTCTTTCTCTCTGAGCACTCCAATATGGCTGCAGTCCACATATCATTGTTTTGAATTGGAGTGTCTAGACTAGGATCCCAACTTGTCTCTCTCAGCACACTCTGTAATGTTATGCATGATAAGACTAGAGGCCAGTCTCTGTATGCTGTTAGACACAATGCTCTTACATCATCTAGACAGACAGGTGACAGGTGCTGCTGACAGGTGTCACATGGAGAAGAGGGAGAGGAGGAGAAGAACGAGGGAGCCACCTGTTCAGTCTGTCTGTGTACCTGTCACCCTCTGTCCATCTGGTGAAATGTCAGGCCAGTGTGTGATAGACACAGTTCATTGCTCTAGTCCTCCAGCATCACAGTGCATGCAAGTATCGAAGCACGAGGCTAGCTAGCTAGCAGGTAGCTACTGGTAACGATTAGCAACGATTAGCAACGGTGGAGAGCTTCTCATATGGTGTTGAGTAAAGCTTAACC
Source organism: Coregonus clupeaformis (assembly GCF_020615455.1). Taxonomy (NCBI): domain Eukaryota; kingdom Metazoa; phylum Chordata; class Actinopteri; order Salmoniformes; family Salmonidae; genus Coregonus; species Coregonus clupeaformis. The sequence goes on along the minus strand of NC_059203.1, from coordinate 35,482,863 downwards.
ATGTATTAGATCGTAGGTTGGTAGTTAGTTGTAGTTAGGTATTGTATTTATCATAGGTTAGTATTGTTGTTATTGTAGGTTTCCGTAGGTAATTGTAGGTTAGTATCGAAGCACGAGGCTAGCTAGCTAGCGGGTAGCTACTGGTAACGATTAGCAACGATTAGCAACGGTGGAGAGCTTCTCATATGGTGTTGAGTAAAGCTTAACCATATATTAGATCGTAGGTTGGTAGTTAGTTGTAGTTAGGTATTGTATTTATTATAGGTTAGTATTGTTGTTATTGTAGGTTTCCGTAGGTAATTGTAGGTTAGTATCGAAGCACGAGGCTAGCTAGCTAGCGGGTAGCTACTGGTAACGATTAGCTGTTTCCAATGTTAAATGTGCTGCTAGCCAACGTTTAATTTTTGCTGCGTTATGCGTTATGAAAGGAACTAGACACGGACATGAATTATCTGTTTAGTGTGCTAACACACTCTTGGCAGTTTGTTGTAACCAAGTATTGGTGCTAAATTGTGTGTTAATGGATGCTAGCTTGCTAGTTAGCTACGGCGTCATAGCTAGGTATCGTGGGTAGTTACTGTGTCTTGGCAGTGTCTTCCGCCATGCCGGCTGTAGCACGAGCGAGCTAACTAGCCGTTTTTTCGAACAGAGTCAGAGTCAACACAGTAGCCATTGTGTGCCGGGTGTAGCACGAAGCTAGCTAGCTAGCCGTTCTTCAAACAAAGTCAACACAGTGGCCATTGCTAGCTACCCAACACGACCAGCGAACTGTACGGTAGTAGCTAATTACAATATACTTGTCCTAGCTAGCCAACGTTGAATCATTGCTGCGTCATGAAAGGAACTTGACACAGACACGAATGATCTGTTTAGTGTGTTATCACACTATTGGTGGTTTGCTGTGACCAAGTGTTTGTGCTAAACTGTGTGTTACTGGATGCTAGCATGCTAGTTAGCTAGTTAACACACTATTGGTGGTTTGTTGTGACCAAGTATTGGTGCTTAACTGTGTGTTAAACTGTGTGTTATTGGATGCTAGCATGCTAGTCAGCTATGGTGTCATAGTTAGCTAGCTGAATAAAGTGGGTTGAGTCTATTCCTTTAAACATTGAACAACTGTGGTTCACAACAATTCTGATTTCTAAAGGTGGAAGTTGGGAGAGTTTTTGTTCGGGTGGTTCAGTGAAACAATTTTAGTTTCTGAGGTAGAAGTTTTTGGTGAGGAAGGCCCCCTCTCTCCTCTCCCAGATGCTTAGCTCATTTCATTCCGATCTCCTCTGCATTTTTGTAGCCATTTGCTACAGCCTGTCAACTATGCCTCTGCCTATCCCTGTTCTCTCCTCTCTGCACAGGCTACACAAACAACGCACCACACCGCGCGGCTGCTGCCTCTCTAACCTGGTGGTCCCTGCACGCACCCCTCACCTGGAGTTCCAGGTCGCAGGCAGCCTCTGGAACTGCCGTTCTGCTGCCAACAAAGCTGACTTCATCCCAGCCTATGCCAACCTCCAGTCCCTCGACTTCCTGGCGCTGACGGAAACATGGATCACCACTGAAAACACGGCTACTCCTACTGCTCTCTCCTCGTCTGACCATGTGTTCTCGCATACCCCGAGAGCATCTGGTCAGAGGGGTGGTGGTACAGGAATCCTCATCTCTCCCAAGTGGACATTCTCAATTTTTCCCCTAACCCATCTGTCTATCTCCTCATTTGAATTCCATGCTGTCACAGTCACTAGCCCATTTAAGCTTAATATCCTTGTCATCTATCGCCCTCCAGGTTCCCTTGGAGAGTTCATCAACGAGCTTGACGCCTTGATAAGTTCCTTTCCTGAGGATGGCTCACCCCTCACAGTTTTGGGGGATTTCAACCTCCCTATGTCCACGTTTGACTCATTTCTCTCTGCCTCCTTCTTTCCACTCCTCTCCTCTTTTGACCTCACCCTCTCACCGTCCCCCCTACTCACAAGGCAGGCAATACGCTTGACCTCATCTTCACTAGATGCTGCTCCTCTACTAATCTCACTGCAACTCCCCTCCAAGTCTCCGACCACTACTTTGTTTCCTTTTCTCTCTCGCTCTCCTCCCACACTACTCACTCTGCCCCTACACAGATGGTAATGCGCCGCCGCAACCTTCGCTCTCTCTCTCACTACTCTCTCCTCTTCCATCCTATCATCTCTTCCCTCTGCTCAATCCTTCTCCCTCCAATCTCCTGATTCTGCCTCCTCAACCCTCCTCTCCTCCCTTTCTGCATCCTTTGACTCTCTGTGTCCCCTATCCTCCCGGCCGGCTCGGGTCCTCCCCTCCAGCTCCGTGGCTTGATGACTCACTGCGAGCTCACAGAACAGAGCTCCGGGCAGCGGAGCGGAAATGGAAGAAAACTAAACTCCCTACCGACCTGGCATCTTTTCCTCCCTCCTCTCTACATTTTCTTCATCTGTTTCTGCTGCTAAGGCCACCTTCTACCACTCTAAATTCCAAGCATCTGCCTCTAACCCTAGGAAGCTCTTTGCCACATTTTCCTCCCTCCTGAATCCCCCCCTCCTCTCTCTCTGTGGATGACTTCGTCAACCACTTTGAAAAGAAGGTTGACGACATCCGATCCTCGTTTGTTAAGTCTAATGACACTGCTGGTCCTGCTCACACTGCCCTACCCTATGCTTTGACTTCTTTCTCCCCTCTCTCTCCAGATAAAATCCTGCGACTTGTGACTGCAGGCCGCCCAACAACCTGCCCGCTTGACCCCATCCCCTCCTCCCTTCTCCAGACCATCTCCGGTGACCTTCTCCCCTACCTCACCTCGCTGATCAACTCATCCTTGACCGCCGGCCATGTCCCTTCCGTCTTCAAGAGAGCGAGAGTTGCTCCCCTTCTCAAAAACCAACACTCGACCCCACTGATGTCAACAACTACAGACCAGTATCCCTTCTCTCTTTTCTTTCCAAAACTATTGAGCGTGCCGTCTTTAGCCAACTCTCTTGCTATCTCTCTCAGAATGACCTTCTTGATCCAAACCAATCAGGTTTCAGGACTGGTCATTCAACTGAGACTGCTCTCCTCTGTGTCACGGAGACTCTCCGCACTGCTAAAGCTAACTCTCTCTCCTCTGCTCTTGTCCTTCTAGACCTGTCTGCTGCCTTTGATACTGTGAACCATCAGATCCTCCTCTCCACCCTCTCCGAGCTGGGCATCTCCGGCGCGGCTCACTCCTGGATTGCGTCCTACCTGACCGGTCGCTCCTACCAAGTGGCGTGGCGAGAAGCTGTCTCCGCACCACGTGCTCTCACCACTGGTGTCCCCAAGGCTCAGTTCTAGGCCCTCTCCTTTTCTCCCTATACACCAAGTCACTTGGCTCTGTCATATCCTCACATGGTCTCTCCTATCATTGCTACGCTGACGATACACAACTAATCTTCTCCTTTCCCCCTTCTGATAACCAGGTGGCGAATCGCATCTCTGCATGTCTGGCAGACATATCAGTATGGATGACGGATCACCACCTCAAGCTGAACCCTGGCAAGACGGAGCTGCTCTTCCTCCCGGGGAAGGACTGCCCGTTCCATGATCTCGCCATCACGGTTGACAACTCCGCTGTGTCCTCCTCCCAGAGTGCGAAGAGCCTAGGCGTGACCCTGGACAACACCCTGTCGTTCTCCGCCAACATCAAGGCGGTGACCCGCTCCTGCAGGTTCATGCTCTACAACATTCGAGAGTACGACCCTGCCTTACACAGGAAGCGGCACAGGTCCTAATCCAGGCACTTGTCATCTCCCGTCTGGACTACTGCAACTCGCTGTTGGCTGGCCTCCCCTGCCTGTGCCATTAAACCCCTACAACTCATCCAGAATGCCGCAGCCCGTCTGGTGTTCAACCTTCCCAAGTTCTCTCACGTCACCCCCCTCCTCCGCACACTCCACTGGCTTCCAGTTGAAGCTCGCATCCGCTACAAGACCATGGTGCTTGCCTATGGAGCAGTGAGGGGAACGGCACCTCTGTACCTTCAGGCTCTGATCAGTCCCTACACCCAAACGAGGGCATTGCGCTCATCCACCTCTGGCCTGCTGGCTCCCCTTCCTCTGCGGAAGCATAGTTCCCGCTCAGCCCAGTCAAAACTGTTCGCTGCTCTGGCACCCCAATAGTGGAACAAGCTCCCTCACGACGCCAGGACAGCGGAGTCACTCACCACCTTCCGGAGACATTTGAAACCCCACCTCTTTAAGGAATACCTGGGATAGGATAAAGGAATCCTTCTACCCCCCCAATTGTAAAGTGGTTATCCCACTGGCTATAGGGTGAACGCACCAATTTGTGAGTCGCTCTGGCTAAGAGCGTCTGCTAAATGACGTTAATGTGCCCTTGAGCAAGGCACTTAACCCTAAATGCTCCTGTAAGTCGCTCTGGATAAGAGCGTCTGCTAAATGACTAAAATGTAAATGTAAATGTAAGTTCTCATCATCTCTCAATTTGACTGTAATTACTTTATATATTTAGGGGGGGGCACTAGTCTGGCAATATGGTGACAACTGCCTTATCAATGTGAAGCTAATACTGTACATATGTAATCCTTTCATAGGGGTGATTTGTAATTGGTCTGTTAGTAGCAGCTGTTGTAAAACTGCAGGAATGTGGAATGATCTATTCTTGAACTGGAATTTTGATTCCTGTTCAATAGATCGAAGATATTTGGCTATTTGTATTATAAATTATTTGTCTTTTGACACTTTATTCGGATATATTTGAGATCAGAGGGTGAGACAGTGGGAAGGTTGATGTGGAGATTGAACCCCAGTCATACATGTGTCTGGAACCAGGAGCATTACCACTGGACCACAGGCTCTTCCCTGTCTCTGTGTTGGTCTAACTAACCTGCAATCTCCTCGATGGTGTTGGCCTGCATGTCCAGCAGCACGCTGCCATTGATGAGGCAGCTACGCAGCTCAAACAGGCTGTGGAGGGACAGCGTGGCAACATAGGGCTTACTCCACCGCTCTCCACCATCCTCCACGTCCTCCTCAAACTTCAACCACCTACGGGGATGGGGGAGAAAGAGAGAGGGATGAAAGAGATGTTTAGCAGTTAAAGCAATGTAGGGATTCCCACAATAATTGTGTTAAGTCTCACCCATATGCACGCACACACACACTCCTATGTCCCACCCTGACCTGGCAGTTTCTTTCCACTCTGCGTCCTTGCCCTCTTTGACACAGATCTCGTCCAGCTCAGTGAAGAGCTCGTGGGCCACATGTTCAGAATCCTCCTCTGTCCCCAGAATGAACTGGACACGCTGGGACGGAGTGTCTACATGGAGTGAGAGAGATGAAGAGGAGAGAGAGAAGGAAGGATAGAGAGAGATGATGAGGAGAGAAAGATAAAGAGGGGAGAGAGAGGGATACAGGGCAGGGAAGGTGAAGAGAGATGAACAGAGGAGCGACGAAGAGGAGAGAAAAAGAAGGATAGAGATTTGGGTAGAAGAGAGATGGAAAAGGGAGAACAGTGGAAGGATGGAGAGAGAGGAAAATATATGGAGGGGACAGAGGTAGTAGGATAGGATGTGTGGGTTGGGAAGAGAAGCGAAGCGAAGCAGAGTAAATAATGATAGGAGATGGACTGTTTAGATATGTACAATTGTTTCCTGCCTGTGTTGATGGAAGGATTATTGACTGAAATCTTGTTGACCTCAAGATATTACAGTATTTCAGACACTATTGCAATAGTGTGTGTGTGTGTGTGTGTGTGTGTTAGTTCCTGCTCTGGGCTGTCTAATCAGCGTGCTTATCAATATTAGCCTGGGGTGCTGAGGCAGGCTGCATTAGCAGTGTGTCCACAGCCCTGTGAAGGTGACATGGATTAACACCACTGGCCTAGCTGCCTGGCCTGTGCTGCAGTATCGACATGCTTTGTTTACCATCCTCTCTCTAACAGAGAGGAAATAGAGACACATAGGTTAGCCTACAAATGTGAATGGCTTCCCATAGAACAACCTCAGGGATAGAACTGCAGAGAAATCTCCCCCATATGCACCAGCAGCCAGCAACCTTCAACATGATGTACAGTTAGCGTCCATGTTCATTCATGGACACAGAAACATTCATATAAGATTTCATTGAAATTACACATGACGCTGTTTGGATTGAACATAGTCAAATTGCTGCATGTGTGTGTGGTCTTGTTCTTCTGTCCTGGTGGGGACCTAAAATCCCCCGAAGTCCCCGCAAGGATAGTAAAACAAGGAACATTCTCCCTCGTGGGGACATTTCCCACATCCCCATGAGGACAAAGGCTATTTTAAGCTTAGGGGTTAGGTTTAGGGTTAGGGTTACAATTACAGTTAGAATTAGGGTTAGGGTAAGGGGTTAGGGGTTAGGTTTAGGGTTAGGAGATAGGTTTAGGATTTGGGCTAGGGTTATGGGTTATGGGTTAATGTTAGGGTAAGGGTTAGGGTTAAGTTTAGGGAAAATAGGATTTTGAATGGAAATCAATTTTAGGTCTCCTTGAGGATAGAAAAACAAGTGTGTGTGTGTGTGTGTGTGTGTGTGTGTATGAGCACGTATCTCACCATGAGAGGCTGAGGCCCCCTCTCCCTCCTCGTCCTGCTGCGTAGCGCTCTCTGCCCTCCTGTCCTTCTTGCGGTGGCGTGACCCGTGGGGGCGGTGGTGGCGGTGGCTCTGTCTGCCCATGGGCATACGCACCCCCAAAAACAGAGTCCTGTGACCTGGAGAGACAGAGGGCGGTGGAACAGAGAGGAGATGAGGTGGAGCAGAGAGAGGGAGAGAGGGAGAGAGGGAGAGAGAAAGAGAGAAAGAATTAGAATTTTCAAACCACTTTAGTGGATCGATTTAATAGCCCTCACATCAGCACTATAAAAACTCAAAGAGAAAGAGAGAGTGAACAAATGTTTTGTGATTTAGCTTCAAGTTCTATGGTGCATATTCAACATGGGTCCTACATAATTTCCTATAAATACTTTAGGTAAGCTTGATTTAGCCTATCCAGCACAATGGGATACGCCAGGATGAAGTAAATAAGAGTTAACGCTCTAAAAGAGACCGTTCTAAAAACCCACAGCACGCACTAATCAAGCAGCTGTTGAATTTGTTAATCTGCCCAATCTCATCTGTTAGGCAAACATGACACAACAGCCTTTTGGCAGCCACATGTTGGAGGCTGTGGGCATGTGTGTGTGTGTGTGTGTGTGTGTGTGTGTGTGTGTGTGTGTGTGTGTGTGTGTGTGTGTGTGTGTGTGTGTGTGTGTGTGTGTGTGTGTGTGTGTGTGTGTGTGAGCTACATTGATAAACATTCAGTGCAAATGTATTTGATGTGATTCCACAGCTACCCGTTAATAATAGAAGAAAGTTGTCAGAAGAGTTCATTCATCAGGGTGTGTTCAGTTCTCTATCCAGCTTTCTCCTCATTACAGAGGAAAGTGAGACAACACACACATCGATGACAGAGTAGACCCCCCTCAACCTGCTCAGGCCTACCTGGCGGATCCATTACTAATGTAGATCTCTATTCATCTGCACCAGAGCACGGCCAGGGATGGAAAAACACACACACTATAAAGAAAGACACACTTCACATTCTCTCATGAACAAACGTGTGGTACACAATATTGTGCTAACACATGCAATTATGCTCATACAAACACACACACAAACACACACAATATATACACACTTCACATGAACAGTGGTTGCCCGACTACAGTGCTGAAAAATGTATGAGCTCAATTGCTAAGCACACATACACACAGATAAAGGTTAATGAGGTGGTCAGGTTTCTCACCCTCTAGCTCCTCCTTCTCATAGTGGATGTTGAGGACTGAGCTGGTTCCTCCTTGGTCCACTATCACTTCCTCATCTGGCCTCTGGAAGATACAAACACAGAAAATACACTCTTAGAAAAAAACATGCTATCTAGAACCTAAATTGGGGAAACCTTTGAATAACCTTTTTTGGTTCCAGGTAGAACCCTTTTGGTTCCAGGTAAAACCCTTTTGGGTTCCACGAATAAGCCTTTCCACAGAGGGTTCTACATGGAACCCAAAAGGGTTCTACCTGAAACCAAAAAGGGTTCTATCTGGAACCAAAAAGGTTATCCTATGGGGACAGCCAAATAACCCTTTTGCAACCCTTTTTTCTAAAGAGTGTAACATTAGAACCTCACACACACACACACACACACACATACACGTTTACACACATACACGCACGCATACACGCACACACTCACACACACTCACACACAGACGCTCACTCACACATACACACGGACGAACACACACGCACACACACACTCACATGTACAAACAGAAGCTATGAGGAGTGAGATCAACATCATAATAATAATCTTCAACTTTTATAGCGCTATTCAGTACATAATGAATCTCAAAGCGCTTTAAAGCAACAAAAAAAATACAAGCAATTTAGAAAACAACAACATCATTCATGAGATGGAAGGTCATGTGGAATGGCGGGAAAGTGCATGGCCTGAGTGGTCATCGGAGGGAGGTGGTCAAAGGGGGAGAGCAAGCAAAGATGGTCTCTGGAGCAAGTCCGGAGGAAGGCAGGCAGCACGGTGTCACCAAGGTGTCATCAAGGTGTCACCAAGGTGTCATCAAGGTGCCACCAAGGTGCCATCAAGGTGTCATCAAGGTGCCATCAAGGTGCCATCAAGGTGTCATCAAGGTGTCATCAAGGTGTCTCGGAGTCCTTGTCATCTGTGTCATAAGGTCAATTGGAGCACCAAACCCCATGCTGAGTTCCACTGAGCCATTACCTGTCCCTAACTGATGATTTCCTATCAAAAAATGTATGCACTCACTTACTGTAAGTCGCTCTGGATAAGAGCGTCTGCTAAATGACTAAAATGTCAAATGTAAATGTAAAAACCAGCATCAAAGCACAGACACTTGGTAACTCAGAACAGCCTCAGAGGCCATTAGACACTAGGAGCCTCAGAGGAGGACACAAATGCATAAAAATAGGATTATAGGTCAGATGGTTGTTTCTTTCACACATGTTCGTGCACGCACCGAGACATACACAAAGACACACGCACACAGACACACACACACACACCCACAAACACAAACACACACGCACACAAACACTCATTAGGCCTGGGCTTGAAGAAGACAAGAGTTGTGAAGGGCAGGCAGGCCAGTGAAACCTCCTATCTGTGCCATCCAAGGAGAGTTGAATCAATAAATAAACAAAGCGACACATCTATCACACTGCTGCTTGTTGGCTGCTGTGATGTTGTACTGTATCTTCAGAGAGATCAAGGTTTCTAGATTAACATGTTTCACCACATTTATGATCAACTTTGTTGGTGTTCTCACATGCTTTTTGCTTACACTGCAGTGTGTGTTTGTGATGACGTATTGGTTGATGTGGGCAGTGTGCTCGTGGGAAAGGGATCTGGTTGGACCTAATGCTCAGAGCTCAGCATGTTTACCAGGAGTACTCCATCTGTAATCTGCAGCATCTTCAACAGAGCTGTTTAATTGAACACATGCAGCAGGCTTGGTGTACTTGGTGTTAAGTCTACAGTATGGGTGGGGGTCATTTCTAATTAATTCCCACTCTGACCATTACTCTTCCATAGTAATGCAACCTTTACCAACCTTTGACCAAGCAGTCCAAGCTCAGCATACAGTACACAGTAGGAATTAAATATAGCTCTCTTCATGCATATGGATGGATGCTTCCTCCCACTTGATATGGATTTCAGTGTGTGAATGCGTGTTCCTGTGTGCGTGAATGTGTGCGTGCATGTACACTTTAGTGTTGCACGGTATACTGGTACCACGGTAATATCACGGTACCAAAACATTATGATCCTTATGATACCAAGATTTATGAATACCGTAGTACCGTTTCATATGATACTACTGAATTTTACATCCTACCGATCAAAAGAACCACCGAAGAGTAATGAGAGTTTCATGTATTATTGTTCTGCTTACTGCCACAATGACATGTCAATCATTATGTAAGGTTTAATCAATGAGGGGCTATATGAGTTCTCTGGAAAATAATGCATGCATGATGCGGAAGTTGTGTGCCACGACACACAGCGGAGAGACACATTTTCCCTGTGGTATCTCGATACTACCCGGGTATCGTGATGCTTGGCCTGGTATAGTATCGTTAATAAAATGTTGGTATTGTGACAACCCTAGTACACTTCAGTGACTGCCTGGAGGAAAAGCAGTGTGTGCGTTAAGAGTGTGTGTGTTAGTTAGACAACTACATCAGGATATGATTGGGAAGCTGGAGCATTGATCTATTCACTAAGGGGCCGATTCCAACCAGAGTTAAGTGCACGTAAATGGAACGCAAATCCCTTTTTATGCACTTCTCTCTCTATGCGTATTCTGACCTTGAACTTAAGCATGAGAATAGCAAGCTATTCACCCGCTATTTGTTCAGGGTGGAGATCTAAGATATTAAGGTGTGGCGGAAGCTATTCACCCGCTATTTGTTCAGGGTGGAGATCTAAGATATTAAGGTGTGGCGGAGGCTATTCACCCGCTATTCGTTCAGGGTGGAGATCTAAGATATTAAGGTGTGGCGGAGGCTATTCACCCGCTATTGTAAATACACAAAGCAATTGTTTTAAATGATTTCCCCTTTTCCACAGTGAAGTAGGCTATAAATAGCTGTGCCATTATGCAGAATTTTAATTGTGTGCCCTCATAATTTGCATGGATGAAATTTGGAGACCCAAGCTATAGGCTTCTGTAGGGCTGAACCTGTTGAGTTAATATATGTGCTTTAGAATGTTTTTATTATATACCAGGGCTTTTCTCCGTTTTATTCTACAATTTGTATCATGTTAACCCCCTAGAGTCGATTGACGCACCGGTGTGTCAATTCTAAGTAACATAATTTAAAAAATCCCCAGCAAAATCTGTCGATGTCGCACTTCCACATCTGAAGTGAAAGGTGGCAGAGCTAGAGCGGTGTTTGTCAGACCATGAGACATCCCAAAAATTGGTCTTCTTGCGAAAACGTCTGTAGCGTCCGAACGGTTTGACCTACAAAACTCTATGGAAAGGGGAGAATCTCACGAACACGATGGTGGTCTCCGTTTTGCTCTATGACTTGTCTGAAGGGGGATTGTTTGGGCTACAAACTAATGTGACCCCACTGTGGAAAGGGGAGATTCTCATGAACACAATGCTGTTCTCCATTTTGCTGTTTATTAATGTGTTATTCAATTAATTGGATATTTGAGTGATATAAAATAAAAGTAACCTATACCTGACAAGTATGAGTGGTTTAGGTTCATTTAACTTCCTTTGTGGGCTCTGCCTGTCAAGCAGAAGAAGGGCGCATTTGCAGACGTACTGTTAGCTGATAATGTTTACTTTGCAAGCTGCTGGTAGAAACTTTGTACAGTTGGCTACACATGTAAGTAGACATAATGTACTGTTTTCTTCAACCAATGTAGGCCTACCTAGCGAAGTTACCTAGCATCCCCTTTTTCAAGTGTTTAATCATGATTGCTGCTGACAGACATGATAGGCTACATTGATTGATGGACCACGTCAAATTGGCTAGCTAAACAGATCACGTCAATACGGCTAGCTAGATAATAAGCAAACTTTCAGGGGATAAACTAGATGACTATATCCAAATATTGTTTGGTTTGCTTGCCATCTATAGTGGTGATGACAGTAGTACGACTGACAACTTTACCAGGACGAGGACTTGCCGATGTCAAGCTCTTTCCAAAGCCTAATCTCTGATGAAGCAAGCTAATGACATGTTGTTTGCCTAGCTAGCTAGCTACACTCCTAGAAAAAAAGGGTTCCAAAAGGGTAATTTGGCTGTCCCTTTAAGAGCACCTTTTTTGGTTCCAGGTAGAACCCTTTTGGGTTCCATGTAGAACCCACTGTGGAAAGGGTTCTACATGGAACCAAAAAAGGTTCTACCTGGAACCAAAAGGGTTCTAACTGGAAAGGGTTCTAGACAGCACCTTTTTTTTCTAAGAGTGTAGGTATATGCCAAATGGATAGGCTACTCTCACAAATCTGAAATTACACGATCAATTGATGTTTACTGAAAAGCATGCAGTTATTTGCTGTATAACTCTGATGATTGAGCTAATAATCGGAAATGTGTAGTTCTGACTATGCTCTTCAAGAGTTGATGATATTAAAACCAAATAGTTATAACATTTATTTAACAATTGAAAACAGCACATAATTGTCAATGGTTTCCTGAGGTGGGGGTCTCCTTGACCCCCAGCAGGCAAATCGAACACTGTGCACCGAATTGTGACCTATTATTGACAATGACCTATACTGTAGTTGGAATCGGGTCGGAATCGGCCCCTTAGTGAATAGATCAATGCTCCAGCTTCCCAATCATATCCTGATGTAGTTGTCTAACTAACACACACACACTTAACGCACACACTGCTTTTCCTCCAGGCACTCACTGAAGTGTACTAGGGTTGTCACAGTTATACAGTGGGGAAAAAAAGTATTTAGTCAGCCACCAATTGTGCAAGTTTTCCCACTTAAAAAGATGAGAGAGGCCTGTAATTTTCATCATAGGTACACATCAACTATGACAGACAAAATGAGGAAAAGAAATCCAGAAAATCACATTGTAGGATTTTTTATGAATTTATTTGCAAATTATGGTGGAAAATAAGTATTTGGTCATTAACAAAAGTTTCTCAATACTTTGTTATATACCCTTTGTTGGCACTGATACAGGTCAAACGTTTTCTGTAAGTCTTCACAAGGTTTTCACACACTGTTGCTGGTATTTTGGCCCATTCCTCCATGCAGATCTCCTCTAGAGCAGTGATGTTTTGGGGCTGTCGCTGGGCAACACGGACTTTCAACTCCCTCCAAAGATTTTCTATGGGGTTGAGATCTGGAGACTGGCTAGGCCACTCCAGGACCTTGAAATGCTTCTTACGAAGCCACCCCTTCGTTGCCCGGGCGGTGTGTTTGGGATCATTGTCATGCTGAAAGACCCAGCCACGTTTCATCTTCAATGCCCTTGCTGATGGAAGGAGGTTTTCACTCAAAATCTCACGATACATGGCCCCATTCATTCTTTCCTTTACACGGATCAGTCGTCCTGGTCCCTTTGCAGAAAAACAGCCCCAAAGCATGATGTTTCCACCCCCATTCTTCACAGTAGATATGGTGTTCTTTGGATGCAACTCAGCATTCTTTGTCCTCCAAACACGACGAGTTGAGTTTTTACCAAAAAGTTATATTTTGGTTTCATCTGACCATATGACATTCTCCCAATCCTCTTCTGGATCATCCAAATGCACTCTAGCAAACTTCAGACGGGCCTGGACTGGCTTAAGCAGGGGGTCACGTCTGGCACTGCAGGATTTGAGTCCCTGGCGGCGTAGTGTGTTACTGATGGTAGGCTTTGTTACTTTGGTCCCAGCTCTCTGCAGGTCATTCACTAGGTCCCCCCGTGTGGTTCTGGGATTTTTGCTCACCGTTCTTGTGATCATTTTGACCCCACGGGGTGAGATCTTGCGTGGAGCCCCAGATCGAGGGAGATTATCAGTGGTCTTGTATGTCTTCCATTTCCTAATAATTGCTCCCACAGTTGATTTCTTCAAACCAAGCTGCTTACCTATTGCAGATTCGGTCTTCCCAGCCTGGTGCAGGTCTACAATTTTGTTTCTGGTGTCCTTTGACAGCTCTTTGGTCTTGGCCATAGTGGAGTTTGGAGTGTGACTGTTTGAGGTTGTGGACAGGTGTCTTTTATACCGAGTTCAAACAGGTGCAATTAATACAGGTAACGAGTGGAGGACAGAGGAGCCTCTTAAAGAAGAAGTTACAGGTCTGTGAGAGCCAGAAATCTTGTTTGTTTGTAGGTGACCAAATACTTATTTTCCACCATAATTTGCAAATAAATTCATTAAAAATCCTACAATGTGATTTTCTGGATTTTTTTTCCTCAATTTGTCTGTCATAGTTGACGTGTACCTATGATGAAAATTACAGGCCTCGCTCATCTTTTTAAGTGGGAGAACTTGCACAATTGGTGGCTGACTAAATACTTTTTTCCCCCACTGTAGAAGTGTGTGTGTGGTATGTGTACCTTTTCCATGTCATTACTGGCGAATCCCAGTCAATATTGTTGACCTTAGCTGGAGACAGACCGTCAAACCGACACACACACACACACACACACATGCACGCACGCACACACACACAAACCCATCAAAGAGCATGACAAACGAAAATCGGCCACTCAACCAGAGAGGAGCTAGGTCAGGATGTTCTACTAACACATTTCCACACAGAGCTCCATTCAGCAGTACAATCACAAACTGAGTCTGATATAACAAACACATCATTAACCTTGTGACATATTCTGTCACAATGTCTCAATGTTCAACTCTTCAATCAACTGAAAATAAAAAGAAGGATTCAAAAACAAGGGTGTCGTTCAACTGGTCCCAGACAGCTAATGGTTCTGCATTTACAGCCAGGGCTGATCTGGAATTGTAATTTTGTGTGTATGTGCAGGCATGCGTGTGTGTGGGTGTGTATTAGAGAAAGAGATCTGCAGCAACACTGCAGACCCTAAATCATAGGCATAAACGAATCAGGGTTTGGCTGTTCTGACACACCCTTGATGGATCATCACAAACCTGGACCAGGGCCAGTCTGTCATCATCTGGTACAGTGTGTGTGTGTGTGTGTGTGTGTGTGTGTGTGTGTGTGTGTGTGTGTGTGTGTGTGTGTGTGTGTCAGGACAAGTCTCCTTTCAATAAGTCCACAGTGCCAGAGCATGTGAATGCCAACAGTGTGGGTCTAAAGAGGTACAGTCTGTGCAGACATCTCACTGTAATTGGATATAAATGCCTGACTGGCACAAATACCAGGAGACACCGCGGCTCTGTTGTTACAGTGGGACTAGATCATGCCAACCACTAGTCTGGTGGGAATAGGAACACTGATTCTAGAACTATGGAGAGTTGTTGATGTCTGGTTGAAACATGGGTTAAATTAAAACAAAACCTTTGAATGTTCATTACCTTTTGCTGATTCAATGAAAAATCAATTTTGATGCAACATAATCACATTGATAACTTATAGTGAAATAACGTGAAACAATGTTGACTCAACAACCAAGTTTTGCCTTCTTTTTTAAACAGAGTGTGAGGTAGTACTCTGTCTGCGGGATGTTTTCAGGGCATGACCAGGACACTGGAGCCAAAGGACCGGTGCAAACAGGAAAATGTCCTGTTGCTTTATCACTGTCAAAAAAGAATTCAAACTGCAAAATAAAAGGCCTAGCTCAAATCAGAGTATATATCACTGTTCAAGCACTTAATAACTCAACAGAAGTCAAAACTGTAACTTAAATATCTCTTGCCACCATACGACTGTTCAGTCTATCAAAAACAGTTAATCAAAAAGTCCAAAGTCTTTGAGATAGTCACTGGGCTGGAGACCCACCGAACAGGAATAGAACACTGTTCACATTTCCTGAAAAATTAAATGACAAGACCTGGGAAATTACAACCAATGTCGCACTAATGCAGTTCCACAAAGTACACAACATGCGCAGCAGCAGATTACCAACAAATAAAATAGCACATTATCCAAACAGGTTGTCGCATGGAAGCCTATAGCCTAGCGGATTTACTTCACACAAAGTCCCATAAATCCAAAGCACACGCATAATTGATACTGCTGGACAGCACATCCGATCCGAATGCAGTTAATAAACTCTACAGGAAACCCCTACAGTATAGCCTAGAAAATAACGCGTGCCTCTTTGAGCTGTCAATGTGACTCTTCAGACAATCACAAATTTGATAGGCCTATGCACAATTCACTACATAGTCATCTTAGTCACAGGGAAAACTATATATTCTCCTGTCCTAGAGTCTATAGGCTATTTTCCTATCCAGACCCAATCCCACTGAAACCCAAAATCCTGACTCCAGTCTCGCATGAAAATTCCTAACTTTATTCTGTAATCCATAGGTTGCATTATGAAAGCACGTCTCTCGTCTAAGTATGTGAAAATACTGCTATAACATTTCCTCCGCTTCTGCTCTGTCTCCTTTTGCTGACCATATGAGAGCTTCGGTAGAGAATGTGTGATCAACAAACGGTATGAGAGTAGATATGGATATTTTGAAGGAGGTTATCTAGCAAGCTTTTGTCATTTGACTTTTGTTTGACTGCCATTACAAAGTTTGTATGATTCGACAAAGCTATACTCTGGGTGCGCTCTGTGTCGAGATAGCCTACTGCTGAAATGCGCTGAATGAATTGAGGAACATGAACTGCCTGTTTCGCAATTCACAACAATGCCATTAGCGATCAAAGATAGTTACTCTATCATGATTAAATATCAGTTTGACTTGCTCTGAAATCTTTACATAGTGGTGCAACCAAGCTTACAAGGTGGTGCAGAGCCCCTCTGATTTGGGGAGAATAATAATAATAATAATAATAATAATAATAATAATAATAATAATAATAATAATAATAATGCCATTTAGCAGACGCTTTTATCCAAAGCGACTTACAGTCATGCATGCATACATTTTTGTGTATGGGTGGTCCCGGGGATCGAACCCACTACCCTGGCGTTACAAGCGCCGTGCTCTACCAGCTTGTAGAGAACCCTGGCATAGTGACGATATCTTGATTTTTAACGCTTTAAATGGGCACTTCTGATTTTTGCAGTATTTCCCGGGACTCTGGATAAATTTGAATTATTCCCGGTATTGAAACTTCCAGCAGCAGGCATTCCCTTCAACTTGCTGCAATGTGTATTCATTCAGTAGAATGGGTGACCATCCTAATGTAAACCTATGGAACTGCTCTGGTTCACTTTATGTGAACTGCATGCATCAATACCTTCCATGAATGAGATGATTCAACCTTGAATCATCACAGCGATTCATTTCAGCACATCACTGCCTATCTCCAGCCTTTCTGTGTGTGTGTGTGTGTGTGTGTGTGTGTGTGTGTGTGTGTATCATAATCCGCAATGCATATCAGAGTGGCATGGCATCAGAGTAAATACACAGAACACTGATTTACTTTTTCTGGTTCTCCTGTGCTCTGTCCGATAAAACACAGGGGCAAAAAGGTATCGACCCATTTGGAAAAAGCACTTTAGAATAATTCCTGTTCCGCCAGCTAGCATTAGAGATGTGAGCTGTGATAAATGAGCGTGGGGATGAGGGGGCGAGCGAGGGTGAGTGGGGTGAGGAGGGAGACAGTCCCTGTCCCTGTAAACTCCACCTCTTTAACAGACCTGTTCTATCAGTTTCCTCCCCCTGGCCTAACCCCTCGATGGTGGCATAATTCATAACAACAGAAACCCCACCATAAATAGGACAGAGGACAGCTGGGCCCACTCCACCTCACCTCAAGGAGAGGGCTGTTTCACTTATCCTGCAGAGGCCTGGCTGGTTCACCTTCACTGGAGTTCCCTCACTTTCAGTTCAACATTTATCACACAAACAGGTCTTAATAGTTGAGCACTGGCATTTGTAGCTGTAGTTTGACGAGTTAAAAAAGTTGCAGTACTGAAAGTAAAGTATCATTTTTCATTATCCTATATATTTTATGCAAAGTTGCATTTTCAAGCTTCCAATCACAGTTTTATATAACTAGTCTCCAGATTAAGATATAACACACACTATGTTTTTCAAGGGAAAACCAAGACTTAAGTGACCATTCTTACCTTGTGAAGTCAAATCGTATAAAAGAACCCAGAGCTGTACCTGCGCTGTAAGGTATAGCACCTTTCCCTCAGCTTAGCGTCAACACAATGCACATAGAGTACATACATGTACCACAGGACATGCACACACTCCTGTTGTGTCAGCATCCCTCTTTCGTTTTTCCACTCCCTCCATTCCACTCCACCTCCTGTTGAGCCACAGGGAGTTCTATCTATCTTTCTTTCCATGACTAGGCAGTTCCATCTCCCTAGACAACCCTTCCTCTCACTGTTCGACAAATACACTGAGTATTACATGGAACTACTAGAAAAGACAGAAACACTGGGTGAGTGAGGGAATTGTTGCAATGCCGAATGAATGTGTGGCTCAATTGGTAAGAGAGTTGTGCTAGCAACGCCATAGTTGTGGGTTCAATTCCTGCTTGAATCACTAAAATAGAGTAGGTAGGAAGGATGTATTTGGGGTTCAATAAACCTGGTGATTAAAAGGAAAGAGTTTATAAAGAGTCTCAGCAGGATTTGGAAGTACAGTATTGGGATCTCGCTCTATCTCTACCACAGGTACACCTCCAATTGACTCAAATTATGTCAATTAGCCTATCAGAAGCTTCTAAAGCCATGACATCATTTTCTGGAATTTTCCAAGCTGTTTAAAGGCACAGTCATTTTAGTGTATGTAAACTTCTGACCCACTGGAATTGTGATACAGTGAATTATAAGTGAAATAATCTGTCTGTAAACAATTGTTGGAAAAATTACTTGTGTCATGCACAAAGTAGATGTCCTAACCGACTTGCCAAAACTATAGTTTGTTATCAAGATATTTGTGGAGTGGTTGAAAAACGAGTTTTAATGACTCCAACCTAAGTGTATGTAAACTTCCGACTTCAACTGTATATTAAAAAGGGTGTTGATTAATCCTCCTATCTCACACTCTATCAGTCTCTGTCTCAACACTCTGTCCTCTCTCCATCCATCTACTGTATAGACACAAAAACATGCACACACACTTCCTCTAATTCTCTCTCCTTTACCCTTCTAACACACACACACACACACACACACACACTCCCCTATTCTATTCGTTGTGCTGGCGATGCTGTGTTATCAGGCAGTGCAGCTGTGGCTGGTGAATTACGGCTGTCTGTGGGACTCAGCTCAGGCTGCAGGCTCTATAATCAGCTCTATTTGGAGGACTGGAACTGCAGCCCCCCTCAGTCTGTCTGTCTGTCTGTCTCTCTGAGTGTGTGTGTGTGCGTGTGTGTGTGTGTGTGTGTGTGTGTGTGTGTGTGTGTGTGTGCGCGCAAGTGCGGGCAAG
This sequence comes from Coregonus clupeaformis, assembly GCF_020615455.1. Lineage (NCBI taxonomy): Eukaryota > Metazoa > Chordata > Actinopteri > Salmoniformes > Salmonidae > Coregonus > Coregonus clupeaformis. Next base: position 35,463,822 of record NC_059203.1, on the reverse strand, counting down.
AAAGAGAGGGATATATATATATATATAGAGAGAGAGAGAGAGAGATAGAGCTACTAAAAGCTTTGTTGCATGAAAAATAACAACATCAGACAATATCAATTTGTTTCATTCTGTTGAGTGCAAATGAATAAGGGTGGGGGGAAGACCTGTTTCCTGCTTTTAGCTTGTAACCCTTGGCTCAATCCAATAAAGGAAGGGATTGGTGGGTATACAGAAAGAGAGGGAGAGACACAACTGTGACATAACATACATTTAGAGAATGCATGGATATATAATGACCTTAATAGTTTTATAGGGCCCTAAGGTTTCACATGGTGAGGAAAAACTCCTGGCCCCAATTATAGGATCACTAGCTAGTAAACTGATTTACCCTTTCCCTCCTGCAGTATTTATCCTATTCAGGGTGAACGGGATATATCCTTCACACAGTTCATTAGTATCCTTCACACAGTTCATTAGTGTTGTTTTAACAGGTTAATGGCTCAAGCCAATCACCACTCACCTCTCTAGTGTACTGCTAGGTACTTCATCTAATTAAAAATACACACAGCCCACTTAAGGTGCTGCTTACTCTGCTATCACCTAGGAACTGAATCTCTGTGTGGGGGGCAGGGGGGAGTGATTTTCCACTGACATGGCAAATAATTTGTCTTGCTGCCTTCCTCCCCTAGCAACCACTCTCTCTCTCTCTCCCTCTATCTCTCGCTCTCCTTCTTTCTCTCTCTCACTGTCACTCGCCCACCACACCCCAGTCACGGTCACAATGCTCAAGAGGGCTTGACTTCACACAGTCATTTTGCAAACAGCTTACCACCATCAACCCCCGATCTCAGCTACCTGCTACCACACACACACAGACACACACACACACACACACAAAATAGCTATTTCCTTGAGTTTATGTCCTTCACAGGCTCATGTGTGCTAACTACATTTACATGTAAGTAATTTAGCAGATGGCTTACAGCAGTGAGTGCATACATTTTCTTACTTTTTTGTACTGGCCTCCTCATGAGACTGACAGAGACTAACAGAGTTTGAGGGGAGGACACCACCACAGCAAATCCCTATAGCACTGAAGTAGCCTGGGGACAACACAGCTTGAGCTTATAAACACACACACATAAACACACGAGAGAGAGAGAGAGAGAGAGAGAGAGAGAGAGAGAGAGAGAGAGAGAGAGAGAGAGAGAGAGAGAGAGAGAGAGAGAGAGAGAGAGAGAGAGAGAGAGAGAGAGAGAGAGAGAGAGAGAGAGAGAGAGAGAGAGAGAGAGAATTTAGCAGAATTCTGCAAAAATATCCTCTGTGTACAACGTAAAACACCAGGTAATGCATGCAGAGCAGAATTAGGCCGATACCCGCTAATTATCAAAATCCAGAAAAGAGCAGTTAAATTCTACAACCACCTAAAAGGAAGCGATTCCCAAACCTTCCATAACAAAGCCATCACCTACAGACAGATTAACCTGGAGAAGTCCCCTAAGCAAGCTGGTCCTGGGGCTCTGTTCACAAACACAAACAGACACCACAGAGCCCCAGGACAGCAACACAATTAGACCCAACCAAATCATGACAAAACTAAAAGATAATTACTTGACACGTTGGAAAAAATTAACAGAAAAACTGAGCAGAATACCTGACCACTGTGACTGACCCAAAATTAAGGAAATCTTTGACTATGTACAGACTCAGTGAGCATAGTCTTCCTATTGAGAAAGGCCGCCGTAGGCAGACCTGGCTCTCAAGAGAAGAGAGGCTATGTGCACACTGCCCACAAAATGAGGTGGAAACTGAGCTGCACTTCCTAACCTCCTGCCAAATGTATATACCATATTAGAGACACATACTTTCCTCAGATTACACAGACCCACAAAGAATTCGAAAACAAATCTAATTTGGATAAACTCCCATATCTATTGGGTGAAATACCACAGTGTGCAATCACAGCAGCAAGATTTGTGACCTGTTGCCACAAGAAAAGGGCAACAAGTGAAGAACAAACACCACTGTAAATACAGCCTATATTTATGTTGATTTATTTTCCTTTCTGTACTTTAACTATTTGCACATCATTACAACACTGTTTATAGACATAATGTGACATTTGGAATGTCTTTATTCTTTTGGAACTTTTGTTAGTGTAATGTTTACTGTAATTTTTGTTTTGTTTATTTCACTTTTGTTTATTATCTATTTCACTTGCTTTGCCAATGTAAACATATATTTCCCATGCCAATAAAGCCTACCTGACAGAACAATAAAAACAGCCATGAATTTATGTTTTCCAATTAGTAGAATGTCAGAATGTAGCAGATGGTTTTGTGTGTATTCAACAATATTTGTCACAGCTGCCTGTCAGCCACACAGGGAGTGAAAACAGTGCTGCTCCAGGTCTAGGAATCATCATGGTCTGCCTCTCACACTGAGAAGACCTCCGTTTGACCTTTCTGTTTCCTAGTGACAGTACATCAAAAGACCACCACATACTTGTACAGACATCCACAGCTGTATCACCCAAAGCATCTGTCTAATTTAGCTCTGTTCTCAAGGCTGGGAGGTATTCATCCTCCAGGAAAAACCTTTCATGTGTAATATGTCTTGTGAATAAAATCCTTGTAGAGTGAGCTACTATGTGTCTCTTTTTCGGTTTTGATGATTCCGAGGTTTGATATGGAAATGGAAAAAGCTTCATTGGATGTAACAAGCTTAAAATCTGGTGGAATATCCCAAAGAGTTGAGTTGACTATCAACATTAGTTGTATTTCATCCAAAAAAGCATACATTTGGTGGAAGCAGTGGAATCCAGGCCAGTAGGATGCTGTCCAATTTTTGTATAAAGGTTGTAGAATTTTAAACATTTTAGTAGGCCTATTGTCTACTTGTAGCATCCCTTTTTTTTACCTTTCTGTTCCTAAATAAATATCCTTCATTTTGGAAGACTTTGTCTGTCCATTTTTAGTGCACACAGCCAGGCCAGCTTTGTCACAAGTGAGATAAATACATACAGATGTAGAATCTTAATTTGATCACCCTGTTGCAGGAGAACTTTCCTGAAAAGCAGGACATTTAAAACTTGTAGTGTATTTGAGGTTTAAAAAGTCATCTGAAGTTTGAAATTTCAGACTTGATTTTCCCTTACGAAAAATGTATCAAGCCCTACAAAAATGCCCATGAATTATAATCCAAATAATAATTCACATTTCCTGTTTTGCAGGATTATTTTCCTGCTATAGCAAACTGGCTCAAATTAAGATCCTACATCTGTACAATTCACAATTTACAATCCAACACATTTAATCTCACATTGTCCAGGCTGCACAGAGTGCTCAATGAACAAACAGCACCATACCCAACAGTTAGTCAGCTCCATGGAGAGAGTTACTGTTACTGTAACTGTCCTGGGAGCCCCGCTTCAAGGGATGTTGAGGGCAGAATATGGGTTGTGACTAGAGGGAGTACAGCTATGACCGGAAGTTACTTTTCGTACCAGGGTAGGAGTGTATTATAGGTAACCCTAACCCTTTTCCTAACCTTAACCTAAGTCTCCTAACCTGCCACATTAATTATCCTAACCTGCTGCGTAAATTCTTCTAACCTGCTACGAAAAAGTACTCCCTCTAGTCAGAACCCAGAATGTGTCCCCTAGCTCTGTGCTATGAGGCCTGAGAAGCAGGGGAATAACTGCCACAGCACATCACACTCACTTCCTTCACCACACAGACTCATCTCCTAATTGCTATCACACTGCCAACGAGAGAAAGCGTACCCAAAAGCTTTATGCTGAGATGGGAGCGTATTTTGAAAGCCTGTTTGTATGTCCCGAAAATAAATTATCCGATCAATGCAGACACAGAGTGCTCCTTTATATTTTTCTGGATAGTCACTCGTTGAAGTGTCCTGGGGTAAGGAATGTTTTTAGCTTTTTTCTATTGTATTGTACTTGTATAATAAACAGTATAGGTTGACTTCACAGCGAGGTGTAGGCTATAACCTGTCATTTCCATGGACAAGTGTAAACAAAAGGTGGCTTAATTAGTATCTTGTCGTTGTTTTCTAACTGCGACATTCACTGTAGTACTGGAAAAGAATTCAATCAGCCAAGTCTGATTGAAGATTGAAGATCTGAGACCCACTCCAATTTGCATACCACCCAACAGATCCATAGACGATGCAATCTCAATTGCACTCCCCAATTGCGCTCACCCACCTAGATAAGAGGAATACCTATGTGAGAATGCTGTTCATTGACTACAGCTCAGCATTCAACACCATTGTCCCCTCCAAGTTCGTTACTAAGCTTAGGACCCTGGGACTGAACACCTCCCTCTGCAACTGGATCCTGGACTTCCTGACGGGCCGACCCCAGGTGGTGAGGGTAGGCAACAACACCTCCGCCACGCTGACCCTCAACATGGGGGGCTACAGGAAATGGGGGGGGGTGAGCATGCCCCCAACAACATCGACAGGGCTGCAGTGGAGCGGATCGAGAGCTTCAAGTTCCTCGGTGCCCAAATCACTAAGTACTTAAAATGGTCCACTCACATGCGCACAGGCGTGAAGACGGCACAACAGCGCCTCCTACCCCTCAGGAAGTTGAAAAGGTTTGGCATGGGCCCTCAAATGCTCCAAATATTACACAGCTGCACCATTGAGAGCATCTTGACTGGCTGCATCACTTCCTGGTATGGCAACAACACCACCCTTGATCGCATGGCGCTACAGAGGGTGGTGCGGACAGCCCAGTACATCACTGGGGCTGAGCTCCCAGCCACCCAAGCCATAGACTGTTCTCTCTGCTTACGCACGGCAAGCTGTACCGGTGCATCAAGTGAGACATCAACAGGCTCCTGAACAGCTTCTATCCCCAAGCCATTAGACAGCTAAATAGCTAACAGAATGGCTACAAGGACTATCTGAGTTGACCCTTGTATTTCATTTTTTGCACTGTCTCTATGCACACTCACAGAACTCTACACACTCACGCACACTGACACTCCAACACACACATAACATCCACACACATTTATACTGACTCTACACACATGCACACACACTCACATACAATCATAATTTACGCTGCTGCTACTCTTGTTTATCATATATCTTGATGCTTAGTCACCTTACCTCTGCTCTATGCATATCTACCTCTATCACTCCAGTATCCCTCCATGCACATTGTAAAAATGGTATTGGAACTGATCCTGTACATAGTTTCTGATTTCTTGTGTTCTTATTATTTCTTATTTTTATTTCTCGTGTGTTTTTGTTCTACCTTATGTTATTTTTAGTGCTACACTGATATTGATTATTGCATTGTTGGGTTTGGAGCTAGCAAGAAAGGCATTTCACTGTACTTGTGCACGTGACATTAAAACTTGAAACTTGAAGTGCTCTATCTCAAAGCAATAATGAATAACCCCAGCAGACCCACTGGGCACAGACGTCAGTGCAACGTCTAGTTTTGATTTACATTTGGTTTAGTTGTCAAATGGTCATCCAACTCGGAAGTCCAAGTTGGACACTCTGGCATCTTTCTAGAGCTCCAACTTTCCGATCTGAAGATAACCGACGTCCTGATTTGACCTTGGTTATTTACGAGTTCCCAATTGACTTGAAAGCACCACAAGTAGGGAGTGTGGAGTTGCTTGACCGGTGATTGTCACGTTTGATGCTAATAGTGTTCATGAGACATAGGTTACATGACAAACTTAATGACATGTTTATGGTGGAACCGGAACCTCACATGATCAAAGTGTCAATCCTCCAGTTGACAAAACAAGAGCAAACTAACTGTCAGGCAATAACCATTAACACTAACCAGGGACCAACGGCTCAGCTGATGCACAGACATGCATACAGTAGACACTGGCCGTGGCCTAATACCCATACTTGCGTCCTAAATAGTAGGCCGCTTGAGTATGGGATTTTTTTTTGTTTAATAGTAAGCGACATTTCGAAACTTGAGAATACTTTAAATGCCGGATGACATACTAATTTCAGCTTTGACAACAGCTGATCAATTAGATATGGGGATGCGCAACCGAAATCACGAATAGCGGGAAAAAACACAATCACACGACGCATTCTCAGTATGCGAAAAATATTTTTTTTTATAGTATGTGAATTTTAGAAAATCGAGTATGGTTTAAATGCCAGGATGTTATACTCATTTCGGCTCTTCATCTAGTAGAATTCGATGCACACTTTTCCACAATGCAATGCGAGTGATAGGCCCTAGTTCTCTTCAAACCTAACAACAAAACTAGGCTACTTAATTGGGAAGATGCCAAATAGTGAACTTTCTGCGGTGGTGTTCAAATGGAGGCTAAGTCGTTTTTGTTGTCCTCAATATGATCACGAGTATTGCATCGTAGGCTATTGATGTCATGTTAATCAGGCCTTTTGATTTGAACACATGGATTGTTTTAGTTTTGTAGGCTAAGCTACCTATTTTAATTATTTAATTAATGGATCAAGCATTAGCAGTCATTCTGATCTCGTTTCCAATGATCAGTGCTGTAGTTTATTGTGTTGCTGTCCAGTGGTTCTGAATTTGTTTCTGTCTTCAGTCCTTTTCAAATAGGATAGATAGACTATATGGGCTATGGTATAGGTTGAATGTGATAGTCTGTCTATAAATGTATAACCAGCCTGAGTAGTTGTATAACTCCCTTCCTATTCTATTCAGAGTTTAGAGAAATTAAACAAATTGGAAATTAGCTATTATCAGGCTGGTTGAAGTGATGCATGTCTGTTGAATTTGGAAAAATCCATCCGCCCTCGGCCCCGCCCCGCCTACTTAGCCAGTCAGGAGCAGCTACTGTGTTGCGACCATGGCATACTGCCACCTCTGGTTCAATGTTCATATTCATATATGTTAATTGCATGCAAATAAAGGTTGCTTCGCTACCACACCTACAATGGAAGCACAATCATGGCCTCGGATTTGCGGGTGGTCGCGTTAGAACAGACCCAGGGTCTGTTTCTGTGGTGGCAGAAACGCTAAGGCTCATGGTTAGTGTCGTTTTTGGTGCTCTTTAAAACCAGCAAATTACGGTAAAACACGACTTCTCAACACAAAGGTTGAAACATTCATAACCGATGGGCACTACACGAACATACAAACTGTTTTGCAATCTCGGGAGAAACTGGAAGGTCTACGTTGCACAGTAGTCCTAATATCGCTATCTCTAACAAATCTCATGGTTTATTTTTTGGGATGAGGAGACTATTCATGATTCCTTATTAAAAGGGAGTTATGAAATCTGAAGACACGTTACGTTAGTTACCTTGATACACATTAAACCATTGATATTCACTGTTTCAAACATGAACTTCCACGCTGCACAGTTGTGTGAATCATCTGTCTTTTTAGTGCAATAGACTTTGTGGTTTCTTTAACACAAAAGGTTGCTGTTATGCCTGTTTTCGACCCAAAACCAACGAGGAAGGCTGCAGTGTTGCGAGCAGTTGTATGAAACCAATCGGTACATCAAGAAAAGCTCTCAACCATGCCAGCCCACTCTTAATTTCTATTCAGTTCGCCATAAATTTGGCGTCTGAACTGTGCGTAAGTCATGGTCACTGTTATAGGCCTAATAACCCCTCCTCCTATAGGCTACCTCTCTTTAAGTAGTCCACCACTCTCTCTCCCTGCTCCTTTCTAATCATCTACTAAATTCCACCTCTTCCCACCTCCTCCCTCACTTTCCTAGAGTCCCCCTCTCCCTTTTCTCCTTTCTCCACACTCTCTCCTTCCTCCTTTCAACTCAATTTCCACACTTCCTTCTTCCTCTCTTTCCTTAAGCTCCCTCCTCCTTTTTTCCACACTCTCTCCTCCTTTCTCACTTCCCCTCCCTCTCATCCTCCTCTCCTCTTCTCCATTCTCCCTCCAGCAGCACACTGACCTGACAGCAGTGCTACAGATCCTGATTCTGACAACTGAGCCTGTCACTTCCAGACGCGGCCCAGTGTGTGAGGGGGGCGGGGCCGGCAGGCCACAGAGGCTGCTGCTGTTCCTCCTCCACATGGCTCGTGTAACTGTTACCAGTCAGCCCCAGGCCTGGCCCCAGACACCTGCACTGCTACTACACTACAGTCTAGCACACTGCTGTACACTACAACTGACCTGACTGGGGAGGAATAGAGAAGGACTTAGTTTTATAGGACACTAGGGATGAGAGGGAGAGGCTGATATCTAAGCCGTGAAAGAGAAGATGAGAGAGGGATTGGACAGATGGGGATAGAGGAAGGGGAAGCCTGAGGTGAAGGGGTGGGGCGGGGTAAAGATGAGAGAAACAGTGGTCTTAGTCAGGTAAAAAGAGAGAGAGCAGAGAAAGGGGGAGAGGAAAGGATGGATTGACTGGCTGTAGCCCGGGCAGAATGACTCACTCACTCACTAGCACTGTTCAATGCTACTCATTTATTTCTGTCTCTCTCTATTTCTCTTTCTCTCTTTACCTCCCTCTTCCCTCCATCAGAACACTGGCCTTGGTGGGTTGTGTACGTGAGAGAATGCAACAATGCAAATAGAGCTCATACAGGGAGGGAAGGGTGTTGTACAACATGTGCATCATTCAGCTTCTTCTGTGACTTCCTTTGATTGAGGAGGCACTACATTACTAGCTCTGTGTGCGTGTGTGCGTGTGTGCGTGCGAGTTACCAGTGAGAAGGGATATCACGCATGTGTTTTACCACAACTTATTTTATTTTACAGCCTATGTCACTAAAAGAGCAATGCTGCCAGTGCTAACAAACAGATCATAACATAAACATAATAGCAGCTAGTTTTTCCCTCTCAAAGCCATTTCTTACAGGTACGCATTGGTCTGTCCAAACACAGAGATAAGATCAGAGCCTAATTAAAACTGTGAGATAAGCTGGACAGAACAACATTAAAGGGAGTTTAATGTAATCAGGAAGGGGAGTTAGGGGATTAAGGGTTATCACCATGGAAACATCCTAACTGAACCATAACTGAGTTATTATTTGCAACAGGGTAGAGTTTGTGAATGCACCCTTATGGCTTGTCAGTGCCAGGCAATTAAAGGCGTTGCCTAGAGTATAAAGGTTTGGCCTTCCTGTTCAGTCATGGGATCCCTTACTATGGTAAAGATGGGCGTGCCTTGGGAGGACAATGTGGGGACAATGGCGTAACCAAACTGAAGATGCATAATTGTAAGAATGTGTCTACAGCAAGTGTGCCGGTCTCCATTGGTCCACTGTCCTTCTCTCATGGCATGCTTTAGGTTTGTGATTATTTTGTTTGCCAGAATCTAGAATCCATGTTGTATGCTATACTAATTAGTGAAAATGACTGATCTAAACTGGAACGCTAAATACTGTGCTGTCAGCAGATATTGAGTGAAGCACAAAGACGTTAAAGATGTTCTTCCAGTACAAGATTATTGAGAATTTCTTGTGGCAAACAAATATTATGTCTTTGTATATTCTAATGGTTATTCTCATGTTCTGTCCTTGATTTTAATACATTTTATAGCTGTTAGCCCTGAGGTATTCCCCTCACAATACAATAAGGTGGTGTACTGTACTATGGCCACATTAATAAGGCCTATCCATGTTACATACTTTTATTGAGACTCAAGATTTTGGTTAAAATGGGCCAATGCCATTATAGAAATTCAGTAAGATTGGAGAAAAACATGGCAGTGAAATCGCTGTCCTTTAACAACATTGTCATATATTTAGGGCTGGTCTGTTTTTGGCATTATCAGTCCTAAATTCCCTACTGTATGATACAGTACATGTGGTGACTCATCAGAACAAACAAAACTATTACGGCATTATAGCTTCTTCACACATGGCGATATCATAGCCTGATATTGCCTAGCTCTGTGCTAACTGGATTAGAGCTAATAGATTAATGAAATAAAGCATTAACCTTATCAAGAGATGATATACAGACAGTGGTGATGGGATCACTGGGAGGCTAGAGATCTGTAATGTCTGCGTCCAGATGTCACTTTATCCTCAATACTTAGGCTACAATCGGGCTTCATCTAACATTAGACTTTTGGCTGTCTATCAGATCTGTGTATCAGAGCCTATGTATTTGAAGGACACTGACTGTCCAAACAATGCCCTTTTGAACAACTTCAAGTACCATCAGACTACAGTCTAGTCCAGTTGATAATCTTTGATTAGTTGTTCTGCCTCTGGAATGGAATTTCAAAATTGTGTCCTATAATAAATAAAAAACACTTGAGTCTCAATACATCCCGCCGAGCAGTCAGCCAACCAATGACGGCATAGGAGACTGTCATCCAGATGCTTTGCATAAATATTCGTAACGTTATCCTATCTTGAGCCCTGGTACGGTACTATCTACACTTATTTCATTCATCACCCAGTCGCTGTATTTTGAACTGCCTGTATTGTCGGTTGACTATGGGTCGGATCGATCAAGTATTGAAAGCTGACGCTAATTATATTTCTCTATCTTCTTACAAACTAGATCTAGCCCTATGGTCCCACCCTAATTAACACAATGATGAAACTAAAGCTTTAATTCGGAGCGCAGTTTCCTTTAACCGCCAAGGATTACACATAGGATGGCGTCAAGGTCATTTGAGGGTAATTGAGAATGTATTCGGGGAATGAATAGAATATTATGAACACTTTAGCTACACTGAACATGTTATATGTGTGTTGTAGGCTATCATTGAGGGTGAATGGTTGCTGTTGTCTGATGCGGTTCTAAAAGGATAAGTAGACCGAATGTTTCAATTGTTTTGGACAACCCATAGCCTAGACAGTTGCAGGCATCATAATCGATACATTGATCAAATTCAATATTCAAACAGTTTTAATAAGTGTCCGTTTTATATAGCCAACCAATGAACAATCATAGATATACACTAAGCCTGTATCCTTGTTTACACTTGTCTGCCTTGCCATGCCTGCCTCGGGAGTGATTGCATATATCTTCAACATTTTCCTTATTTCTGGCGATGCCAGACACATTTGAACATGCTTGAGGTTAAAGAAATGTAACTCGTGAAAGATGGGTCCACACTAGGCAGTGTATTGCAATGTGATATGTCCATTGGGAATTGTGCCATTGCACCTGCCAGCAGTTTCAGAATAATAAAAACACTTGGTGCGCACTAACTCTGCTCCATCCTCACAGGATTGTAGCCTACCACAAAAATGCGTACCTGTTTTCACCTGAAGAGTGGCTAATTCATCTAAATCTCAATGGGTTCACAATAACTGTATGAATTAATCATTATGTTAATCTTCGCAACAAACTGGATGAAGCTGCCATGTAGGCAAACATGGAGAGCGAACGTTGGCTATTGATCTTCCCGCGTCTGGTAATAAAAGCGCGTCCAGATGCGTTCCATTTTTCCTCTCTCGATAAAACCGTTATAACGGCGTCGGTAACGTTCAGTTAACATTGTTATTTTAGGCTACTACACCCTGCTGTATAGAGCTAAGCTACTTTTATTCACTTGACTGTGCCAGATTTTTATATTACATTTTTCAATAAATAAGGGAGTGCACAAAGAAAGAGGACAATACCTGGTAGCTCAAAATGCTTTCAGGGTCGTTGACTTCGGCGGGCATGGTAGTAGTGTATCGTCCTTTCAGTTGACGGGTGGCTACACGGAGTCAAAAGGTGAAGCTGGTAGCCAAGGATCCTACAAGAAGAGACTCGCGGTGTTGTCAGTCAATTCTTTTGACAGATATTCATTGGTGACATTCCTTGCAAATTCTGACAGACATGGTGTGGGAAAACATGTTCCCAGTTGAGAGAGAATCGTAGAAACGCTGCAAATTCCACCTGTTCTGTTATTAGCGTTTTTGATGTCCTGATGCGCGCGCTCCTCAAGCTTTCCTCCCTTTGGTCCTGAGCAAGGATATCAGTGGATGTAGCATCACTGCTCGTTCAGCCAATTATGAGAGGGCAGCAGAAAGACCGACGCATTGCTGTTGCCACCGAAATGATAACAAGATAAAGCCCCGTTTCAAGTTGCACATTCAGGGGGTAACAAAGTAGCCTATGTATCCATAATACTGGAGTAGATTGTTACAAAGTATACGGATTCATTGTCAGATGTGTTACATTATCATTTGAACCTGCAATGCATAGGCCTATGACGACAGCAATCATGGCATAGACCAGGGATGGGCAACTGGCGGCCGCGGTCATGCGACTGCGGTTACCCTTTTGAAGGCCCTCGGATCAATTTGGTTGTGCATCAGAATTTTTTTCTCTTATGTCAGTCGCTGATTAGTCAGTCAATTAGCCCATGTCAGCTAAACATTTTTAGATGTCTAAATTAGTTTCGCGGCCAGCTATCTAAAATGATCATGGTCGAATTACCTGCTGGGGGGCACCCATTGGAGTGTGTAAGTCAGTCGCCCTCAGATATCATATTAAAAACTGCAAACATTTCTAGCCTAGTATACAATACAATAGAATATGTGATATAATGAAATGTTTCATATTTCTTAACTTAAACAACTGCACAGCATACACATTTGAATAACTTATTTTGAGCTACACTGAACAAAAATATGAACGCAACATGTAAAGTGTTGGTCCCATATTTCATGAGCTGAAATCAAAGATCCCAGAAATGTTCCATAGGCACAAATTCAGATTTCTCAAAAATGTTGTGCACAAATTTGTTCATTTTTCATTTCAAATAAAATAAAATGTTATTGGTCACATGCGCCGAATACAACAGGTGCAGACATTACAGTGAAATGCTTACTTACAGCCCTTAACCAACAGTGCATTTATTTTTAAATAAAACAACAACAAAAAAAGTGTTGAGAAAAAAAGAGCAGAAGTAAAATAAAATAACAGTAGGGAGGCTATATATACAGGGGGGTACCGGTGCAGAGTCAATGTGCGAGGGCACCGGCTAGTTGAGGTAGTTGAAGTAATATGTACATGTGGGTAGAGTTAAAGTGACTATGCATAAATAATTAACAGAGTAGCAGCAGCGTAAAAAGGATGGGGTGGGGGGGCAGTGCAAATAGTCCGGGTAGCCATGATTAGCTGTTCAGGAGTCTTATGGCTTGGGGGTAGAAGCTGTTGAGAAGTCTTTTGGACCTAGACTTGGCACTCCGGTACCGCTTGCCGTGCGGTAGCAGAGAGAACAGTCTATGACTAGGGTGGCTGGAGTCTTTGACAATTTTGAGGGCCTTCCTCTGACACCGCCTGGTATAGAGGTCCTGGATGGCAGGAAGGAGGCCAAGCAGTTGCCATACCAGGCGGTGATGCAACCAGTCAGGATGCTCTCGATGGTGCAGCTGTATAATTTTTGAGGATCTGAGGACCCATGCCAAATCTTTTCAGTCTCCTGAGGGGGAATAGGCTTTGTCGTGCCCTCTTCACGACTGTCTTGGTGTGTTTGGACCATGATAGTTCGTTGGTGATGTGGACACCAAGGAACTTGAAGCTCTCAACCTGTTCCACTACAGCCCCGTCGATGAGAATGGGGGCGTGCTCAGTCCTCTTTTTTTCCCTGTAGTCCACAATCATCTCCTTTGTCTTGGTCACATTGAGGGAGAGGTTGTTGTCCTGGCACCACACGGCCAGGTCTCTGACCTCCTCCCTATAGGCTGTCTCATCGTTGTCGGTGATCAGGCCTACCACTGTTGTGTCGTCGGCAAACTTAATGATGGTGTTGGAGTCGTGCCTGGCCATGCAGTCATGAGTGAACAGAGAGTTCACTCATGAGGGGCCCCCGTGTTGAGGATCAGTGTGGCAGATGTGTTGTTACCTACCCTTACCACCTGGGGGCGGCCCGTCAGGAAGTCCAGGATCCAGTTGCAGAGGGAGGTGTTTAGTCCCAGGATCCTTAGCTTAGTGATGAGCTTAGAGGGCACTATGGTGTTGAATGCTGAGCTGTAGTCAATGAATAGCATTCTCACGTAGGTGTTCCTCTTGTCCAGGTGGGAAAGGGCAGTGTGGAGTGCAATAGAGATTGCATAATCTGTGGATCTGTTGGGGCGGTATGCAAATTGGAGTGGGTCTAGGGTTTCTGGGATAATGCTGTTGATGTGAGCCAAGATAATCCACCAATCTGACAGGTGTGGCATATCAAGAAGCTGATTAAACAGCATGATCATTACACAGGTGCACCTTGTGCTGGGGACTATAAAAGGCCACTCTAAAATGTGCAGTTTTGTCACACAACACAATGCCACAGATGTCTCAAGTTGAGGGAGTGTGCAATTGGCATGCTGACTTCAGGAATGTCCACCAGAGCTGTTGCCAGAGAATTGAACGTTGATTTCTCTACTAATCGGCCTCAAAACTGCAGGCCACGTGTATGGCGTCATGTGGGTGAGCAGTTTGCTGACATCAACGTTGTGAACAGAGTTTCCATTGGTGGCAGTGGGGTTATGGTATGGGCAGGCATCTACAACAAACACAATTGCATTTTATCGATGGCAATTTGAATACACAGAGATACCGTGATGAGATCCTGAGGCCCATTGTCGTGCCATTCATCCTCCGCCATCACCTCATGGTTCAGCATGATAATGCACGGCCCCATGTCGCAAGGATCTGTACACAATTCCTGGAAGTTGAAAATGTCCCAGTTCTTCCATGGCCGGCATACTCACCAGATATGTCATCCATTGAGCATGTTTGGGATGCTCTGGATTGACGTGTACGACAGCGTATTCCAGATCCCGCCAATATCCAGCAACTTCGCATAGCCATTGAAGAGGAGTGGGACAACATTTCACAGGCCACAATCAACAGCCTGATCAACTCTATGCGAAGGAGATGTGTTGCACTGCATGAGGCAAATGGTGGTCACACCAGATACTGACTGGTTTTCTGATCCACGCCCCTACCTTTTTTTAAAGATATCTGTGACCAACAGATGCTTATCTGTATTTCCAGTCATGTGAAATCCATAGGTTAGAGCCTAATTTATTTATTTCAATTGACTGATTTCCTTATATGAACTGTAACTCAGTAAAATCTTTGAAATTGTTGCATGTTGCGTTTATATTTTTGTTCAGTAAATAATGAAGTCCACATTTTCAGGTCACACAGATGTTTGTAGGCTACTTGAGACTTGCTACATAGCCCTACAACAGCTTGTTAACTTCATTATTGTTCTAAGCTACACTGTAGGTCTACATGTAGGTCACAAACCAAGTGGAATAAATAAAACAATTGAAAAAAAACAATTGATGTGACAGTAAACCAGGATGTTTCCTTATAACAATAAAAGTGTTGAATGACACCTAGTGGACAATATCTATCCTCAATTCATTACTGTTTCAACAATTAGGTCTAATAGAAACGCAAGATGATAATCAGTGACAGTGATTTAAATTGTATAAATGGTAGCCTACCCTAATAATTTGTGCAGTGTGTCAAGCCCAAATGATTTAAAAACAATTCCGATCTGACCAATAGCCTACTGTTGCTCTGAGTTGTTTAATGTAACCAGTAACCACACCCCTCTTGAGGCACAGTTGAGTTTTTCTAGCCTATAATATTTCTACATCAAATTCTGTGTTTTTAGGGGATCATTTCATATCTTAACAAATGTGTCATATTTTATTTGGGCAGTACCAGAATACTCTCTAGAATGGTGTATTTGGTGATAAATCACTCACTATCACATCCTTCCATTTAATCTCTTAAAAAGCCAAAGCCTGGTCAATACTAAATGTAGGATTGTTCGCACCTTCTGATCTGTCCAAACAGGGAATTAGGGCTGACTCAAAAGGAAAACTGTCACCAACCAGACAGACTGTAACCTCTTCTTATTTGGTAAATCGGCCTCAACTCAAAGCCTTATCAAGCAAAGGTCAGCAGTCAGGTAAGCTACAGGCAAAACAACAGTGGATCCTCATAGTGGAAGTTAAGTTTGAGTTTTTTTAGGTCTAAAATGGCCTCTTGATAATGGAAATTACCGGGTATTTAGACATATTTTGATTAAGACATATTTTTATTATTGTATGGAATTAATTGAGAGCACAGAAATATGTCTCCATTTGCATAGATACTGTATGTCATTAGGCAATTATGCATGCATTCATAGCTTACTAGGCATAGCCTACTCACTGTAACTAGGTAGGCTAAGCGATCCAATTTCTTAAAGGCCCAGTGCAGTCAACGTGATTTTCCTGTGTTTTATATATACAGTGAGGGAAAAAAGTATTTGATCCCCTGCTGATTTTGTACGTTTGCCCACTGACAAAGACATGAGCAGTCTATAATTTTAATGGTAGGTTTATTTGAACAGTGAGAGACAGAATAACAACAAAAAAATCCAGAAAAACGCATGTCAAAAATGTTATAAATTGATTTGCATTTTAATGAGGGAAATAAGTATTTGACCCCTCTGCAAAACATGACTTAGTACTTGGTGGCAAAACCCTTGTTGACAATCACAGAGATCAGACGTTTCTTGTAGTTGGCCACCAGGTTACAAACATCTCTGGAAGGATTTTGTCCCACTCCTCTTTGCAGATCTTCTCCAAGTCATTAAGGTTTCGAGGCTGACGTTTGGCAACTCGAACCTTCAGCTCCCTCCACAGATTTTCTATGGGATTAAGGTCTGGAGACTGGCTAGGCCACTCCAGGACCTTAATGTGCTTCTTCTTGAGCCACTCCTTTGTTGCCTTGGCTGTGTGTTTTGGGTCATTGTCATGCTGGAATACCCATCACTACCCATTTTCAATGCCCTGGCTGAGGGAAGGAGGTTCTCAACCAAGATTTGACGGTACATGGCCCTGTCCATCGTCCCTTTGATGCGGTGAAGTTGTCCTGTCCCCTTAGCAGAAAAACACCCCCAAAGCATAATGTTTCCTTCTCCAAACACGGCGAGTTGAGTTGATGCCAAAGAGCTCGATTTTGGTCTCATCTGACCACAACACTTTCACCCAGTTCTCCTCAGAATCATTCAGATGTTCATTGGCAAACTTCAGACGGGCCTGTATATGTGCTTTCTTGAGCAGGGGGACCTTGCGGGCGCTGCAGGATTTCAGTCCTTCACGGCGTAGGGTGTTACCAATTGTTTTCTTGGTGACTATGGTCCCAGCTGCCTTGAGATCATTAACAGGATCCTCCCGTGTAGTTCTGGGCTGATTCCTCACCGTTCTCATGATCATTGCAACTCCACGAGGTGAGATCTTGCATGGAGCCCCAGGCTGAGGGAGATTGACAGTTCTTTTGTGTTTCTTCCATTTGCGAATAATCGCACCAACTGTTGTCACCTTCTCACCAAGCTGCTTGGCGATGGTCTTGTAGCCCATTCCAGCCTTGTGTAGGTCTACAATCTTGTCCCTGACATCCTTGGAGAGCTCTTTGGTCTTGGCCATGGTGGAGAGTTTGGAATCTGATTGTCACGCCCTGACTCTGGGGACTCTTATTTGTTGAGTCAGGGTGTGATTTTCTATGCAAGCCAGTGGTGCGCGTCGCCAGCCCGGTCCGGCCTGTTCCTGCTCCTTGCACCAAAACAGTGGTGCGTGTTCCCAGCCCGGCCCGTCCTGTTCCTGCTCCTCGCACCAAGCCATTGGTGCGCGTCGCCAGCCCGACCCGGCCTGTTCCGTTCCTGCTCCTCGCACCAAGCCAGTGGTGCGCGTCGCCAGCCCGGCCCGCCCGGTTCCTGCTCCTCGCACCAAGCCAGTGGTGCGCGTGGCCGGCCCGGCCTGTTCCTGCTCCTCGCACCAAGCCAGTGGTGCGCGTCGCCAGCCCGGCCCGGCCTGTTCCTGCTCCTCGCACCAAACCAGTGGTGCGTGTTCCCAGCCCGGCCCGGCCTGTTCCTGCTCCTCGCACCAAGCCAGTGGTGCGCGTCGCCAGCCCGGCCCGGCCCGGCCTGTTCCTGCTCCTCGCACCAAGCCAGTGGTGCGCGTTGCCAGTCCGGCCCGGCCTGTTCCCGCTCCTCGCACCAAGCCAGTGGTGTGTGTCGCCAGTCCGGCCCGGCCTGTTCCTGCTCCTCGCACCATGCCAGTGGTGCATAATCCTAGTCCGGTTCGGCCCGTGCCTGCTCCTCGCACCAGACCAGTGGTGAGTGTGTCCAGTCCGGCACATTCCGTGCCCGTTCCACCAGTGCCTGGTCCGGCACCAGTCAGCAGCTCCAGTCCGGAGCCAGAATAGTCCGCTCCACCGGTGCCTGATCCAGCTCCGGTCAGCTGCTCCAGTCCGGAGCCAGAGCAGTCCGCTCCAACAGTGCCTGATCCAGCTCCGGTCAGCTGCTCCACTCCGGAGCCAGAGCAGTCCACTCCACCGGGGTCCAGTCCAGCTCCGGTCAGCGGCTCCACTCCGGAGCCAGAATAGTCCGCTCCACCGGTGCCTGATCCAGCTCTGGTCAGCGGCTCCACTCCGGAGCCAGAGCAGTCCGCTCCACTGGGGTCCAGTCCAGATCCAGTCAGCGGCTCCACTCCAGAGCCAGAGCAGTCCGCTCCACCGGTGCCTACTCCAGCTCCGGTCAGCGGCTCCAGTCCGGAGCCTGAGTAGTCCGCTCCCCCGGTGCCCGGTCCAGCTCCGGTCAGCGGCTCCAGTCCAGACCCAGACGTCAGCCCCTCTCCAGGTTCGGGGTCTCCCACACCAGGGTCCAGACAGGGCTTGGAGTATAGTGGGAGGAAGGAGAGGGGAAGCAGCGCGCCGAGGTCCAGACCAGACCAGGGGCGCAACAGGGAGGCGGAGAATAGGTGCCGGATCCGCCTCCGAGGTGGAATGCCCACCCGGCCCCTACCCTGTTAAGTAAAGGTTGTGCGGTCGGAGTCTGCACCTTTGGGGGGGATACTGTCACGCCCTGACTCTGGGGACTCTTATTTGTTGAGTCAGGGTGTGATTTTCAATGTTGTATTTTCTATGTTTGTGATCTAGGTTTTGTAGTTCTATGTTTGGCCGGGTGTGTTTCCCAATCAGAGGCAGCTGTCGCTAGTTGTCTCTGATTGGGGAGCATACTTAGGCAGCTTATTGGCAATTAGGTGTTGTGGGATCTTGTTCCGTGTGAGGTTTGTTGTGTGTTACCTTTGGACGTCACGTTTCGTTGGTTTATTGTTTTGTCGTTGTTTATTAAGTTTAAAATAAACATGTATGCATATCACGCTGCGCCTTGGTCTGACCCGTCTATGAACGAACGTGACACTGATTGATTGATTGCTTCTGTGGACAGGTGTCTTTTATACAAATAAAAAGCTGAGATTAGGAGCACTCCCTTTAAGAGTGTGCTCCTAATCTCAGCTCGTTAACTGTATAAAAGACACCTGGGAGCCAGAAACCTTTCTGATTGAGAGGGGGTCAAATACTTATTTCCCTCATTAAAATGCAAATCAATTTATAACATTTTTGACATGCGTTTTTCTGGATGTTTTTGTTGTTATTCTGTCTCTCACTGTTCAAATAAACCTTCCATTAAAATTATAGACTGATCATTTCTTTGTCAGTGGGCAAACGTACAAAATCAGCAGGGGATCAAATACTTTTTTCCCTCACTGTATTTCCACACGGAGGATGGAATAATACTGTGAAATTGTGAACATTTTGATAATGCCCTTTTAGTGTAAGGGTTGTTTGAAAATACTGCCTGAAATTCCAGCCTGTTTTGGTGGGATGGGGTTTTGGCAATTTTTAGGGCCATCCTCTGACACCGCCTGGTATAGAGGTCCTGGATGGCAGGAAACTTGGCCCCAGTGATGTACTGGGCCGTACACACTACCCTCTGTAGTGCCTTGCAGCCGGAGGCCGAGCAGTTGCCATACCAGGCGGTGTTGCAACCAGTCAGGATGCTCTCGATGGTGCAGCTGTAGAACTTTTTGAGGATCTGAGGACCCATGCCAAATCTTTTCAGTCTCCTGATGGGGAATAGGCATTGTCGTGCCTTCTTCACAACTGTCGTGGTGTGTTTGGACCATGATAGTTTGTTGGTGATGTGGAGACCAAGGAACTTGAAGCTCTCAACCTGCTCCACTACAGCCCCGTTAATGACAATGGGGACATGTTCGGCCCTCCTTTTCCAGTAGTCCACGATCATCTCCTTTGTCTTGATCATGTTAAGGGAGAGGTTGTTATCCTGGCACCACACTGCCAGGTCTCTGACCTCCTCCCTATAGGCTGTCTCATCGTTGTCGGTGATCAGGCCTACCACTGTTGTATCGTCGGCAAACATAATGATGGTGTTGGAGTCGTGCTTGGCCATGCAGTCATAGGTGAACAGGGAGTACAGAAGAAGACTGAGCACGCAACCCTGAGGGGCCCCGTATTGCGAGGGCGGCCCGTCAGGAAGTCCAGGATCCAGTTGCAGACGGAGGTGTTTAGTCCCAGGGTCCTTAGCTTAGTAATGAGCTTTCAGGGCACTATATATATATATATATATATATATACTGAAGACATCAAAACTATGAAATAGCACATATGGAATCATGTAGTAAACAAAAAAGCGTTAAACAAATCAAAATTTGAGGATCTTCAAATAGCCACCCTTTGCCTTGATGACAGCTTTGCACACTCTTGGCATTCTCTCAACAAGCTTCACCTGGAATGCTTTTCTATTAGTCTTGAAGGAGTTCCCACATATGCTGAGCACTTGTTGGCTGCTTTTCCTTCACTCTGCCGTCCGACTCAACCCAAACCATCTCAATTTGGTTGAGGTCGGGGGATTGTGGAGGCCAGGTCATCTGATGCAGCACTCCATCACTCTCCTTCTTGGTAAAATAGCCCTTACCCAGCCTGGAGATGTGTTGGGTCATTGTTCTGTTGAAAAACAAATGATAGTCCCACTAAGCCCAAACCAGATGGGATGGCGTATCGCTGTAGAATGCTGTGGTAGCCATGCTAGTTAAGTGTGCCTTGAATTCTAAATAAATCACAGACAGTGTCACCAGCAAAGCACCCCCACACCATAACACCTCCTCCTCCGTGCTTTACAGTGGGAAATACACATGCAGAGATAATCTGTTCACCCACACGCGTCTCACAAAGACACAGCGGCTGGATCCCAAAATCTCAAATTTGGACTCCAGACCAAAGGACAAATATCCACCGGTCTAATGTCCATTGCTCATGTTTCTTGGTCCAAGCAGGTCTCTTCATCTTATTGGTGTCCTTTAGTAGTGGTTTCTATTTTTATTTTATTTATTTATTTATTTTTTAGGGGGTAGATCAGCTTTAATATTTCAGATAGATTGTAACTTTCATCAATGTAATTGTCTGCATCACTTCCAATCCCCCATATGTATTTATTCTAGCAAATATATATATATATATATATATATATATATATATATATATATATATATATATATATATATATATATATATATATATATATACAGTGGGGAGAACAAGTATTTGATACACTGCCGATTTTGCAGGTTTTCCTACTTACAAAGCATGTAGAGGTCTGTAATTTTTATCATAGGTACACTTCAACTGTGAGAGACGGAATCTAAAACAAAAATCCAGAAAATCACATTGTATGATTTTTAAGTAATTAATTTGCATTTTATTGCATGACATAAGTATTTGATCACCTACCAACCAGTAAGAATTCCGGCTCTCACAGACCTGTTAGCTTCTCTTTAAGAAACCCTCCTGTTCTCCACTCATTACCTGTATTAACTGCACCTGTTTGAACTCGTTACCTGTATAAAAGACACCTGTCCACACTCTCAATCAAACAGACTCCAACCTCTCCACAATGGCCAAGACCAGAGAGCTGTGTAAGGACATCAGGGATAAAATTGTAGACCTGCACAAGGCTGGGATGGGCTACAGGACAATAGGCAAGCAGCTTGGTGAGAAGGCAACAACTGTTGGCGCAATTATTAGAAAATGGAAGAAGTTCAAGATGACGGTCAATCACCCTCGGTCTGGGGCTCCATGCAAGATCTCACCTCGTGGGGCATCAATGATCATGAGGAAGGTGAGGGATCAGCCCAGAACTACACGGCAGGACCTGGTTAATGACCTGAAGAGAGCTGGGACCACAGTCTCAAAGAAAACCATTAGTAACACACTACGCCGTCATGGATTAAAATCCTGCAGCGAAGGAGTGGCTCTGTAAGAAGGATCTCAAGGTCCTGGAGTGGCCTAGCCAGTCTCCAGACCTGAACCCAATAGAAAATCTTTGGAGGAAGCTGAAAGTCTGTATTGCCCAGCGACAGCCCCGAAACCTGAAGGATCTGGAGAAGGTCTGTATGGAGGAGTGGGCCAAAATCCCTGCTGCAGTGTGTGCAAACCTGGTCAAGACCTACAGGAAACGTATGATCTCTGTAATTGCAAACAAAGGTTTCTGTACCAAATATTAAGTTCTGCTTTTCTGATGTATCAAATACTTATGTCATGCAATAAAATGCAAATTAATTACTTAAAAATCATACAATGTGATTTTCTGGATTTTTGTTTTAGATTCCGTCTCTCACAGTTGAAGTGTACCTATGATAAAAATTACAGACCTCTACATGCTTTGTAAGTAGGAAAACCTGCAAAATCGGCAGTGTATCAAATACTTGTTCTCCCCACTGTATATATATATATATACATACATACAGTAAGGGAAAAAAGTATTTGATCCCCTGCTGATTTTGTACATTTGTACAAGAAGAAGAACATAAAGGTCCAGGAGTTGCCTAGCCAGTCTCCAGACCTTAGTCCCATAGAAAATCTGTGGAGGGAGCTGAAGGTTCGAGTTGCCAAACGTCAGGCTCGAAACCTTAATGACTTGGAGAAGATCTGCAAAGAGGAGTGGGACAAAATCCCTCCTGAGATGTGTGCAAACCTGGTGGCCAACTACAAGAAACGGGTTTTGCCACCAAGTACTAAGTCATGTTTTGCAGAGGGGTCAAATACTTATTTCCCTCATTAAAATGCAAATCAATTGATAACATTTTTGACATGCATTTTTCTGGATGTTTTTGTTGTTATTCTGTCTCTCACTGTTCAAATAAACGTACCATTAAAATGATAGACTGACCATTATTTATTTGTCAGTGGGCAAACATACAAATCAGCAGGGGATCAAATACTTTTTTCCCTCACTGTACTTATTATGGACACAGTATGCTTTACATTAGTTATCTTGTTATTAGTTGTTGTTATTAGTCCCATCCTTCAGCTCCATTCAACACCTTCCATCTATCTCTTAACACCATCCATATTGGATTTCATATATTGTTCAACTGTACTGTAATGTTTTACAAAAGTTCTGAACCTTTCTATTCTCATTGTTTCTACAGATCGTAAATTGAAAATAAACATTTTTGCTAAAAGTATTATTATATTATTGATCGATTGACTGACTTTTCAGATCACCCAGTAGTGCTATCTGCAGGGTTAGCTTCAGGTAAATATTGCAATCCTTTAGCCATTCCTGGACCTGTGTCCAAAAACAAGCTACAAATGGACAGTACCAAAAAATGATCTAATGATTCTGTCTCTTCGCAGCTAAATCTGCAGAGCTGGGAAGATTGTATCCCCCATATAAATAACATTATATTGGTAGCAAGAATTTTATATAATAATTTTAATTGAAAAATTCTAAATTTTGAATCCGGCGTCGTTTTGCGTATCAATTCATAAACACTATGCCATGGAATCGGTACGTCAAAAATCTCTTCCCAACTATTTTGCAATCTATATGGGACAGCTGTCAATCCTTTGGTCCTTAAATGAAACTGGTATACTTTTTTATTTATCACAATTTTCTTTAACCAATTATATTCTTTAATGCAAGGCCGACAGACAAGTTCCTTACTTTTTCCCCCTTCCACTTTCCTTTTCCATTTTTGCAGTAATGCTGCAATTATTTGGTTGTAATTTTGGGTAGAGCAGACATTTCCATATGTTTTTGTTAGCTGCATGTGCGACATAACTCCACCAGTCCTACCGATAATATCATTTACGAAGATTATACCTTTTTTAAACATTTTGTAAAAAAAAAAAAAGGTTTTATATCAATTAGTATATTTGAGTTTAACCACAATATTTGTTGCATTATTTGTTCTGTCATTTCTGGAGGATTACATTGAAATTGCAACCAACTTTCTATGGCTTGTTTTAGAAATAGTGATATTTGGGAGATTATTTCCTTTTCAAATAACTTAAAGTGAGAGGTTGTAATCTGAATAAAGGGTAAAAGGCCATTCTTGGACATTGGGTGAGACAATCTTACTAATTTGCTAGAGAAACAGTTTGGATTTAAGTATAACTTTTGTATGACTGAAGCTTTTAGTGATTGGTCTAATGCTTTAATATTTAATCATTTCTGTCCCCGAATTCATATTCATTATATAAATAGGCCCGTTTAATTTTGTCTGGCTTGCGGTTCCAAATAAAATGGAATCTTTTTTTCTCATATAATTTAAAAAACTGTTCGCTAGGCGTAGGCAAGACCATAAGCAAATAGGTAAACTGGGATAATACTAAAGAGTTAATCAGGGTGATTTTTCCACAAATTGACAGGTATTTACCTTTCCATGGTAGCAAGATCTTATCTATTTTTGCTAACTTTCTATTAAAATTTATTGGAGTGAGATCATTTATTTCATATGGGATATTTATTCCGAGTATATCCACATCACCATCAGACCATTTTATTGGTAAACTACATGGTAATGTAAAAATTGTATTTTTTAGTGATCCAATACGTAATATAGTACACTTATCATAATTTGGTTGTAATCCAGAGAGGTTATAAAATGTATCTAGATCCTCTGTGAGGCTGTGGAGGGATTCTGTTGTGGATTTAAAAGAAAACATGAATCATCAGCGTACAATGACACCTTTGTTTTTAAGCTCTGGATTTCTAATCCCTTGATATTATTGTTGGATCTGATTTTAATAGCTAACATCTCGATGGCAATAATAAATAGATATGCCGATAGTGGACAAACTTGTTTCACTCCTCTTGACAGTTTAAAACTTTCTGAGAAATAACCATTATTTACTATTTTACACCTAGGGTTACTATACATGAATTTAACCCAATTTATAAAAGATTGTCCAAAATTGAAATGCTCCAGGCATTTATATATAAACCCCAGTCGTACTTTATCAAATGCCTTTTCGAAGTCTGCTATGAATAGTAGGCCTGGTTTCCCAGATTTTTCATAGTGTTCTATTGTAGTGGTTTCTTTGCAGCAATTCGACCATGAAGGCCTGATTCACACAGTCTCCTCTGAACAGTTGATGTTGAGATGTGTCTGTTACTTGAACTCTGTGAAGCATTTATTTGGGCTGCAATTTCTGAGGCTGGTAACTCTAATAAAGTTAGAAATCCAAGAAAACAATTTATAGTCTACCTCCTCCGTCTCCTGTAATTTTAAGAAACTAATTTAAATTGAAAAATATCCCAAAAATGCTCAACTATCACTTTTCAATCTCTATCCCATAATCTCACCAAGCTTCTCAACACATACAGTGGGGAGAACAAGTATTTGATACACTGCCGATTTTGCAGGTTTTCCTACTTACAAAGCATGTAGAGGTCTGACATTTTTATCATAGGTACACTTCAACTGTGAGAGACGGAATCTAAAACAAAAATCCAGAAAATCACATTGTATGATTTCTAAGTAATTAATTTGCATTTTATTGCATGACATAAGTATTTGATACATCAGAAAAGCAGAACTTAATATTTGGTACAGAAACCTTTGTTTGCAATTACAGAGATCATACGTTTCCTGTAGGTCTTGACCAGGTTTGCACACACTGCAGCAGGGATTTTGGCCCACTCCTCCATACAGACCTTCTCCAGATCCTTTAGGTTTCGGGGCTGTCGCTGGGCAATATGGACTTTCAGCTCCCTCCAAAGATTTTATATTGGGTTCAGGTCTGGAGACTGGCTAGGCCACTCCAGGACCTTGAGATCCTTCTTACAGAGCCACTCCTTAGTTGCCCTGGCTGTGTGTTTCGGGTCATTGTCATGCTGGAAGACCCAGCCACGACCCATCTTCAATGCTCTTACTGAGGGAAGGAGGTTGTTGGCCAAGATCTCGTGATACATGGCCCCATCCATCCTCCCCTCAATACGGTGCAGTCGTCCTGTCCCCTTTGCAGAAAAGCATCCCCAAAGAATGATGTTTCCACCTCCATGCTTCACGGTTGGGATGGTGTTCTTGGGGTTGTACTCATCCTTCTTCTTCCTCCAAACATGGCGAGTGGAGTTTAGACCAAAAAGCTCTATTTTTGTCTCATCAGACCACATGACCTTCTCCCATTCCTCCTCTGGATCATCCAGGTGGTCATTGGCAAACTTCAGACGGGCCTGGACATGCGCTGGCTTGAGCAGGGGGACCTTGCGTGCACTGCAGGATTTTAATCCATGACGGCGTAGTGTGTTACTAATGGTTTTCTTTGAGACTGTGGTCCCAGCTCTCTTCAGGTCATTGACCGGGTCCTGCCATGTAGTTCTGGGCTGATCCCTCACCTTCCTCATGATCATTGATGCCCCACGAGGTGAGATCTTGCATGGAGGTCCAGACCGAGGGTGATTGACCGTCATCTTGAACTTCTTCCATTTTCTAATAATTACGCCAACAGTTGTTGCCTTCTCACCAAGCTGCTTGCCTATTGTCCTGTAGCCCATCCCAGCCTTGTGCAGGTCTACAATTTTATCCCTGATGTCCTTACACAGCTCTCTGGTCTTGGCCATTGTGGAGAGGTTGGAGTCTGTTTGATTGAGTGTGTGGACAGGTGTCTTTTATACAGGTAACGAGTTCAAACAGGTGCAGTTAATACAGATAATGAGTGGAGAACAGGAGGGCTTCTTAAAGAAAAACTAACAGGTCTGTGAGAGCCGGAATTCTTACTGGTTGGTAGGTGATCAAATACTTATGTCATGCAATAAAATGCAAATGAATTACTTAAAAATCATACAATGTGATTTTCTGGATTTTTGTTTTAGATTCCGTCTCTCACAGTTGAAGTGTACCTATGATAAAGATTACAGACCTCTACATGCTTTGTAAGTAGGAAAACCTGCAAAATCGGCAGTGTATCAAATACTTGTTCTCCCCACTGTAGAAACCCCCATAATGCTCTGCAGCACAACCCCAATACAACACACTGGGTTCATTCTCTGATCCTAATCCTATGATTGGATGGACAACATGTCAGTTCATACTGAAAAAGCTTTGATTGGTTGGAGGACGTCCTCCAGAAGTGGTCATAATTACCATGTAGGTCTTTGGAAGGAAGTGAGGCCTACGAGCCTCCTAGGTTTTGTATTGAAGTCAATATACCCAGAGGAGGACAGAAGCTAGCTGTCCTCCGGCTACACCATGGTGCTACCCCAGAGAGTGCTGTTGAAGTTACTATAGACCTTCATTGCAAAACAGTGTGTTTTAATTAATTATTTGGAGACATTTTAATATATTTAGTATAGTTTTATCTAAAAAGGGTAACTTTTTTAGTGTTTCACTATTTTTATTTTTATGAAATTTCACTGAGGAGGATTGTCCTCCCCTTCCTCCTCTGAGGAGCCTCCACTGATGTAAGCATTATTAAAGTGACCAGTGTGCTATGACTGTGTACATAGGGCAGCAGCCTCTAAGGTGCATGGTAGAGTAACTGGGTGGTAGCTGGCTAGTGACTGTGACTAAAGTTCAGGGCAGGGTACTGGTTGGAGGCCGGCTAGTGGTGACTATTTAACAGTCTGATGGCCTTGAGATAGAAGCTGTTTTTCAGTCTCTCTGTGCTAGCTTTGACGCACCTGTACATCATGATACAGCTTGCGAAATTAAATTACACATTTACGATATCATACTTGCAACCTTGAATCTCAATGTGCGTCCGGGATTGTAATGTGCGTCATGAAATGTAAAATACAAACTCACGTAGTTCTGTCATCATTGTAATCCCATATGCAGACAGCTAAAGATGGCTAATGACAGCAGAACCTGTGTCACTCTGTAAAGTGATGGCTTAGTCCAGCTTTTCCCAAACTCAGTCTTAGGGACCCCAAGGGGTGCACATTTTGGTTTTTACCCTAACACTACACAGCTGATTGAAATGACACTATATATACAAAAGTATGTGGACACTCCTTCAAATTAGTGGATTCGTTTATTTCAGCCACACCCGTTGCTGACAGGTGTATAAAACCGAGCACACAGCCATGCAATCTCCATAGGAAACAATTGGCAGTAGAATGGCCTTACTGAAGAGCTCAGTGACTTTCAACGTGGCACCGTCATAGGATGCCACCTTTCCAATAAGTCAGTTTGTCAAATTTCTTTCCTGCTAGATCTGCCCCGGTCAACTGTAAGTGCTGTTATTGTGAAGTGGAAAGGGAAGTGGTAGGCCACACAAGCTCACAGAATGGGAACGCCGAGTGCTGAAGCGCGTTGTGCGTGGTGCATAAAAATCGTCTGTCCTCGGTTGCAACACTCACTACCGAGTTCCAAACTGCCTCTGAAAACAACATCAGCACAAGAACTGTTCGTCGAGAGCTTCATGAAATGGGTTTCCATGGCCGAGCAGCAGCACACAAGCCTAAGAACACCATGCGCAATGCCAAGCATCGGCTGGAGTGGTGTAAAGCTCATCGCCATTGGACTCTGGAGCAGTGGAAACAGGTTCTCTGGAGTGATGAATCACGCTTCACCATCTGGCAGTCCAACGGACGAATCTGGATTTGGCAGATACCAAACGCTGCCTGCCCGAATGCATAGTGGCAACTGTAAAGTTTGGTGGAAGAGGAATAATGGTCTGGGGCTGTTTTCATGGCTTGGGCTAGGCCTCTTAGTTCCAATGAAGGGAACGCTACAGCAATTACATTCAAATACAATTCTGTGCTTCCAACTTTGTGGCAACAGTTTGGGGAAGGCCCTTTCCCGTTTCAGCATGACAATGCCCCTGTGCACAAAGCGAGGTCCATACAGAAATGTTTGTCGAGATCGGTGTGGAAGAACTTGACTGGCCTGCACAGAGCCTTGACCTCAACCCCATCGAACACCTTTAGGATGAATTGGAACGCAGACTGCGAGCCAGGCCTAAACGCCCAACATCATTGCCCGACCTCACTAATGCTCTTGTGGCTGAATGAAAGCAAGTCCCTGCAGCAATGTTCCAACATGTAGTGGAAAGCCCCACCCATAAAAAAAATAAAATAAAAAAAAGAAGAAAAGTGGTTGTCCCACTGGCTATCATAAGTTCAATGCACCAATTTGTAAGTCGCTCTGGATAAGAGCATCTGCTAAATGATGTAAATGTAAATGTAAAGAAGAGTGGAGGCTGTTATAGCAGCAAAGGGGGGACCATCTCCATATTAATGCCCATGATTTTGGAATTAGATGTTCGACAAGCAGGTGTCCACATACTTTTGGTCATGTAGTGTGTTAAAGCTTGATGATTAGTTGATTATTTCAATCAGTTGTGTAGTGCTAAGATAAAAACCAAAATGTGCACCCCTTGGGGTCCCGTGGACCGAGTTTAGGAAACCCTGGCTTAGTCTATACATACACAGGCGATTTAAAGACAATTTATGCTTGATCTGAAAATATGGTCGGAGGCTCCATATGGAGGGTGTTTTCACCTCAAATGTTGTAACAATGTGGAGGGCTCCATATAGCTCCGCATTGACATGATTGGTTGACGGTAGGTGAGGGCGGGAGGTCCTGTATAAACACAAACTCAAATCCTTGACAACTTCCTTCACAACAACTCTGCTCAACAGCTCTGCGCTGCTCCGCGAAACGCAAGAAATGTGAATGCCCTGACTTCTGCAGAGGCCATATCACCTGGAAAATGCTGCACGGCCAATGCCTCCAGATTGACCATGAAGCGCCTTTTAGAGGTCCAGGGGTCTCATTTATCAATCATGTGTAGTCACAAATCTGTGCTTAAACCATGCGTGGGATCATTTCCATGCAAAGTGTGAGATGTATCAATTTGAACGTTTGCTTGCGATTGTGCATAACTTTACACACAGCCATGACAATGCCTATGCACAATGCCAAGTGGTGTAATAAGGGAACTGCTTGTCAAGCATAGAATGGGGAAAGTATGTTGAAAATGTCAGAAATAGTGTATTAATTAATTATTTTTCGATTTAATTGTATATATATTGTGAATGAATGCAACATATATTGACAGGCATATCATTTGACCACATCAGTGCATTTGTTAGGATAATAATCCATATAAAGTACAGACATTTGTTAAATTAGAGGCATGTGTGAAAGTCAAACCATTGATGAAATATTATAAAAGACTAAGATAATGGGAAATCGAATGAGAGGCTGATCTTGCTCTGTTGGAAGATTTGGCACATGCTGCATTTCGCAGAGAGTGCTTTTTTAGAGACAGGTGGAACAGAAAAGTACAGATTGGCTCATCAGATATATTTTCCCAAAAACAATTTATAGGATTTCTGCGAGGATTTAAGACCTACTTTAAAAAGGCTAACATATGCCATTCCGGGCACTTCCAAGTGCTATCCACCCTCGGGTTTTTGGCAACGTGCACTTTTCAGCCGGGGCTTGTCGATCGGCATCTCACAGCCCTAGGATGAGCCAATGTTTTGGATGCAATCATCAGCTAAATGAACTGTAACATACCATTTCCGTACACCATCGCACAACAGGTTGAAGTCAAGAGGGGTTTCTTTGCCATCAATGGGTTCCCAAATACGAACGGAGCAATAGAAGGCACCCACATCGACATAAAAGCATCATCCCAAAACGACTTCAACTATGTGAACAGAAAAGGCATCCACTCTTAATGTGCTGGTGATGGGCTATGTAATACTCAAAAGAAGATGCTGAATGTGGTGGCCAGGTGGTAAGCACGACTACGCCTACAGGACAGAGCTGTTGAGGATGGATGGCTTATTGGTGTGTTGCCTACTCATTTGAAGTTGGAGGACATCCAACTTCAGAAAGTATTCACTCCCCTTTACTTTTTCCAGATTTTGTTGTGTTACGTCCTGAATTTAAAACGAATTAAATTGAGAAGTTTGTTACTGGCCTACACACAATACCCCATAATGTCAAAGTGGAATTATGTTTTTCGAAATAGTTAATAATTAATTACAAATGAAATGGTGAAATGTCTTGAGTCGATAAGTATTCAACCCCTTTGTTATGGCAAGCCTAAATCATTTCAGGAGTAACAATTTGCTTAACAAATCACATAATAAGTTGCATGGACTCAATCTGTGTGCAATAATAGTGTTTAACATGATTTTTGAATGACTACCTCCTCTCTGTACCCCACGCATACAATTAGCTGTAAAGTCCAGTCCCTCAGTCACGCAGTGAATTTCAAACACAGATGAAACCACAAAGACCAGGGAGGTTTTCCAATGTCTCGCAAAGAAGGGCACCTATTGATAGATGGGTAAAAAAAGCAGACATTGAATATCCCTTTGAGCATGGTGAAGTTATTAATTACACTTTGGATGGTGTATCAAGACACCCAGTCACTACAAAGATAGAGGTGTCCTTCCTAACTCAGTTGCAGGAGAGGAAGGAAACCACTCAGTGAAAAGAAGGAATCCTGTACAGAATAAAAATATTCCAAAACATGCATCCTGTTTGGAAAAAGGCACAAAAGTAACACTGCAAAAAATGTGACAAAGCAATTAACTTTTTGTCCGGAATACAAAGTATTATGTTTGGGGAAAATCCAATACAACACATTACTGAGAACCACTCTCCATATTTTAAAGCATAGTGGTGGCTGCATCATGTTATGGGTATGCCTGTAATCGGTAAGGACTGTGGAATTTTCCAGGAAAAAAATGAAACACAATGGAGCTAAGCACAGGCAAAATCCTAGAGGAAAACCTGGTTCAGTCTGCTTTCCACCAGACACTGGGAGATGAATTTGTATTTGTATTTATTATGGATCCCCATTTAGCTGATGCCTTAGCTACTCTTCCTGGGGTACAGCAAAATTAAGGCAGTTATACAATTTTTAAAACATTACAATACATTCACAACAGATTTCACAACACATTAAGTGTGTAACCTCTGGCCTTTCAGCAGGACAATAACCTAAAACACAAGGCCAAATCTACACTGGAGTTGCTTGCCAAGAAGACAGAGAATGTTCCTGAGTGGCCGAGTTACAGTTCTGACTTAAATTTGCTTGTAAATCAATGGCAAGACCTGAAAGTGGTTGTGTAGCAATGATCAACAACCAATTTGACAAAGCTTGAAGAATTTTGAAAAGAATAATGGGCAAATGTTGCACAATCCAGGTGTGGAAATCTCTTAGAGATTTACCCAGAAAGACTCACAGCTTTAATCGCTGCCAAAGGTGATTCTAACATGTATTGACTCAGGGGTTTGTCACGCCCTGACCTATATAATAATAATATAATAATATGCCATTTAGCAGACGCTTTTATCCAAAGCGACTTACAGTCATGCGTGCACACATTTTTTTTTTTGTGTATGGGTGGTCCCGGGGATCGAACCCACTACCTTGGCGTTACAAGCGCCGTGCTCTACCAGCTGAGCTACAGAGGACCATATAACTCTTGTTTGTTGAGTCAGGGTGTGGAAATCTACGTTAGATATTCTATGTTTAAGTTCTAGTTTTCTATTTCTATGTCTGACCGGGTATGATTCCCAATCAGAGGCAGCTGTCGCTCATTGTCTCTGATTGGGGATCATACTTAGGTAGCCCATTGCCTACTGTGTATGGTGGGATCTTGTTCCTGTTAGGCTTGTATGTGTATAGCTGGAGGACTTCACGTTACGTTGTTTCTTGTTTTGTTGTATATTTTGTGATGTCACGAGAGGCTACACAGCTTTCAGCGGGATTGCTCAAGTAGTGCAAGGAGACCAGGTTCAACCAAAACAAGGATTTTATTAAAGGTCTTGGGGAAACTAACGAAAGTATAACACAATTCTGTTCTCTGGTGGCTCTTTAAGGGTTAACAGTTCAGGGATGTCTCTTCCACATCCAAACTCATAACTCTCCCTCGCTCAAATAACGTTTCCCCAGTCTTACTGTATTCCACGTTGCAGCTAGTGGCCAACCCAGCAAAACGTCCTTCCAAATGTCCCACACGTATTTCCACAGGTGCATATATCCAAAGGTGAGTATTTCCCAAAGGTAAGTATCTCCAAATCCTTATATTCCTCATGGAAGTGGACGTGCAGCACTCTTGTCCTCCAGAGAGCCCAGCTTGGAGACTGTGTCTCTTCCCTTCAACAAACCTTCAGCTCATCAGCTCCTGATTGGTTTCAGCTGCGCGGGAAGATTGGCCATAGAGGGTTGGAGTTCCCGACCATACCAGCAGATGGAGCCATAGCTGTCTGGGTTTGCAGCCATCTCAGGGGGATGTAACGTCCCTCCAGGACACAGCCTCTCGTGACATCACACATCCCCCTCCTCGGGACCGACGTCCTCGTCGGGGTAAAGGCAGCGAAGAAGGCATCACGCCGGGAGAGGGCGTCCGCATTGCCGTGGTGCTTGCCAGACTGCTCTCTCTTCAACTCCTCCAACTCTAGGACCAGGGACTCAGCCTCCTGTTGTCTCTCCTTGAGTTTCTTACTGAACACATCAGCCTTGGTTTTAGCAGAGTTTAGCTTCTGTTGAGCAGCTTTCAGTTCCTTCTCTCTCTCTGCCTCCGCATTCTTCATCTTGTTCTCCAACACCTTGTACTTCTCCTCTGCCTTCTTCTGGACCTCCTTACTACTGCGCAGGGTCTCCTCACACTCCTCGATGGTCCTGCGCAGCCTCTCCAGCTCCTCCTGTTGCTTAGGGAAGGAGCTCTGTTGGAGTTTAGCCTGGAGGATATCTAACTCTTCTGTCTTCATGTCTAACTGTTGCTTTAACAAACGATACCTCTCAGCGGTCCCCTTCAGACCAGACAGTTCTTTGTC
The DNA here is from genome assembly GCF_020615455.1 of Coregonus clupeaformis. Classification (NCBI taxonomy): domain Eukaryota; kingdom Metazoa; phylum Chordata; class Actinopteri; order Salmoniformes; family Salmonidae; genus Coregonus; species Coregonus clupeaformis. Next base: position 35,430,018 of record NC_059203.1, on the reverse strand, counting down.
CAGATTCTGTAGCTCCGTCTCTGTGTCGGTCTGGGCACCTGCCATCCCTATCAGAGCCCGGGCGGGAGTGAGTAACTCGGAGGATTGCACCGGAGCCTTCCCAGGATGAGTCTTGCCTCTCCGTTTCCGAGGTACTCGGGTTATCCTCTCCTGAGACTCTCTCCAGAGTGGGTAAAAGGCTGGGCAGTCTCGTCCAATTAGGACAGGGACGGGGAGGGAATCAACCACCCCCGCCGTCGTGTGTATGGTTCCCCGTGTGCTGGTCATTGTAAGTTCAGTCATGGGGTATTCTCTGGTGTCTCCATGGACACAGGAAACTGGGAGGACTTTCCCCGGGGTCAGACACGTTGGGCCCACCAAATCCTTACGCACCAGGGTGGCCCGGCTACCAGAATCCAGTAAGGCCTCCACATCATGGTGATTCACAGTTACCGGGCAGATGGGGGGTCGATCTGGGCCGCCATCTACGACTCCCAAGAGCGAGGCAAAACGGTGTGTGGGTGCTGAGCTGGAGGACTCCGCAGTGGGCATAGGTTCCTCGGCTGGTTTCCCACACTGCCAGGAGATATGTCCCATCTCCCCACACCGGTAACACTGTCGAGTTTCCCCCTCCTGGTGTACTCTTCTTGGACCCGCCTGGTTTCTGGCTCCCCCTGGAGCCGGGATAAGTCCTGACGTGGCTGGGTTCGAGACCTTGGGGTCCTTTGGACGGGTTCTTCCCATTTGTGGTGGGGCCGCACTCCTGGGGTCTTTTCGGGAAGCATTCAGCATCTCCGCTGTGGCCTGGTACTTTTCCACAGCTTCCACGGTCAGATCAGCCGTGGTCAAGGCCTGTTGACTGATGACCCGTTTTGCCTCATAAGGCAGGGCGCGTAGGTAACGATCCACCACAACGGCCTCCACCACCGCCGCTGCTGTATTCCTCTGCGGATCCAGCCATTTCCTTGCGATTCGGACAAGTTCATGCATCTGCGCCCGAGGAGGTTGGTCTGGTTGGAAGGTCCAGCTGTGAAAGCGCTGGGCCATACCAAACTTTGTGAGTCCATATCTGCTGAGGATCTCAGACTTCAGGGCATCATAGTCAGTAACCTGGTCAGGGCCCAGGTCCCGGACAGCATTCAGCGATTCCCCGGTTAGAAAGGGGGCTAACAGACCAACCCACTGTTGCTTGGGCCAGGCTTCCCTAGTGGCCGTGGCCTCAAATGCATGCAGGTATGCCTCAAGGTCATCGGTAGCTCCCATCTTAGATATAAAGTCACTTGCCTTTATTGGGCGGGTATTTTGGACCACCCTCTGTCTCTGCAACTGCAATTCCTCTGCCTTCAGAAGGTTGGCTTTCTTTTGCTCCTCCAAGAGAGCCACGTTTGCTTGCATCTGGGCTTGCTGGCCAGCAACAAGGGCTTTCAATATGTCCTCCATTTCAGTCGGGCGGGGGAGCCTACGGCCAACTTGGAAAACTGGGTGATCAAACCTTCGGTATCCTCCTCTGACATGCACTATTAACGCTGAGCGTGCCCGTATTCTCCACCATCTGTGATGTCACGAGAGGCTACACAGCTTTCAGCGGGATTGCTCAAGTAGTGCAAGGAGACCAGGTTCAACCAAAACAAGGATTTTATTAAAGGTCTTGGGGAAACTAACGAAAGTATAACACAATTCTGTTCTCTGGTGGCTCTTTAAGGGTTAACAGTTCAGGGATGTCTCTTCCACATCCAAACTCATAACTCTCCCTCGCTCAAATAACGTTTCCCCAGTCTTACTGTATTCCACGTTGCAGCTAGTGGCCAACCCAGCAAAACGTCCTTCCAAATGTCCCACACGTATTTCCACAGGTGCATATATCCAAAGGTGAGTATTTCCCAAAGGTAAGTATCTCCAAATCCTTATATTCCTCATGGAAGTGGACGTGCAGCACTCTTGTCCTCCAGAGAGCCCAGCTTGGAGACTGTGTCTCTTCCCTTCAACAAACCTTCAGCTCATCAGCTCCTGATTGGTTTCAGCTGCGCGGGAAGATTGGCCATAGAGGGTTGGAGTTCCCGACCATACCAGCAGATGGAGCCATAGCTGTCTGGGTTTGCAGCCATCTCAGGGGGATGTAACGTCCCTCCAGGACACAGCCTCTCGTGACATCACAATTTATTTAGTTAATAAACATGTACGCTTTTCACGCTGCACCTTGATCTGACCCGTCTCTCAACGATCGTGACAGGGTTGAATACTTATGTAATCAAGATATTAGTGTTTTATTTTTCATTATTTTGCGTGTATCATTGACAAAAAATGATAATATAAATCAATTTTAATCCCACTTTGTAACACCACACTTTTACCACCAACGTCAGTCTGAATACAGATTACACTATATCCACTTAAGGATATAACAGGACAACTCAGGCTATATTCTAGTGCCTCTCTCTCTCCATCTCTTGCTCTCCTATTCTATTTTACTCTATTATCCTACTCTTCTCTATTATATTCTCTTTTATTCAGAGATACATAATGAGTAATAATATTACTCCCTATCTCTGGCTGCGTTTACACAGGCAGCCCAGTTCTTTTTTCTACTAAATGGTCTTTTGGCCAATCACATCAGATCTTTTGACATCAGATCTTTTTCAGAGCTGATCTGATTTGTGAAAAATCAATTAGTGAAAAAAAGATAAGAATTGGACTGCCTGTGTAAACGCAGCCCTCTCTCTCTCTCTCTCTCTATGTCTCTCTCTCTCTCAGGTGGGTCTGTGTGTGAACTTGAGGAACCTTCAGTGGTTTGATGCTGCAGACCCAGACACATTCTTCCCACGATGCTACAGGCTCGGGGTAGAGGATGAGAAACATGCCTTCATTGGTAAGGGCCGTCGGCCCGCCCACTTTCAGCCCACTCTGTCACTCTGTTCTGCACCCCAAGATCAGAGATGGGCAAAAGGTACAGTTGAAGTCGGAAGTTTACATACACTCAATTAGTATTTGGTAGCATTGCCTTTAAATTGTTTAACTTGGGTCAAACGTTTTGGGTAGCCTTCCACAAGCTTCCCACAATAAGTTGGGTGAATTTTGGCCCATTCCTCCTGACAGAGCTGGTGTAACTGAGTCAGGATTGTAGGCCTCCTTGCTCGCACACGCTTTTTCAGTTCTGCCCACAAATGTTCTATAGGATTGAGGTCAGGGCTTTGTGATGGCCACTCCAATACCTTGACTTTGTTGTCCTTAAGCCATTTTGCCACAACTTTGGAAGTATGCTTGGGGTCATTGTACATTTGGAAGACACATTTGCGACCAAGCTTTAACTTCCTGACTGATGTCTTGAGATGTTGCTTCAATATATCCACATAATTTTCCTTCCTCATGATGCCATCTATTTTGTGAAGTGCACCAGTCCCTCTTGCAGCAAAGCACCCCCACAGCATGATGCTGCCACCCCCGTGCTTCACGGTTGGGATGGTGTTCTTCGGCTTGCAAGCTTCTCCTTTTTCCTCCAAACATAACGATGGTCATTATGGCCAAACAGTTCTATTTTTGTTTCATCAGACCAGAGGACATTTCTCCAAAAAGTATGATCTTTGTCCCCATGTGCAGTTGCAAACCGTAGTCTGGCTTTTTTATTGCGGTTTTGGAGCAGTGGCTTCTTCCTTGCTGAGTGGCCTTTCAGGTTATGTCGATATAGGACTCGTTTTACTGTGGATATAGATACTTTTGTACCTGTTTGCTCCAGCATCTTCACAAGGTCCTTTGCTGTTGTTCTGGGATTGATTTGCACGTTTTGCACCAAAGTACGTTCATCTCTAGGAGACAGAACGTGTCTCCTTCCTGAGCGGTATGACAGCTGCGTGGTCCCATGGTGTTTATACTTGCGTACTATTATTTGTACAGATGAACGTGGTACCTTCAGGCGTTTGGAAATTGCTCCCAAGGATGAACCAGACTTGTGGAGGTCTACAATTTTATTCTGAGGTCTTGGCTGATTTCTTTTGATTTTCCCATGATGTCAAGCAAAGAGGCACTGAGTTTGAAGGTAGGCCTTGAAATACATCCACAGGTACACCTCCAATTGGCTCAAATGATGTCAATTAGCCTATCAGAAGCTTCTAAAGCCATGTCATCATTTTCTGGAACTTTCTAAGCTGTTTAAAGGCACAGTCAACTTTTGTTTGTTAACAATACATTTGTGGAGTGGATGAAAAACGAGTTTTAATGACTCCAACCTAAGTGTATGTAAACTTCCGACTTCAACTGTACATAAAAATGTATCTTGTTACAAATACAAGATACTCTAAAGACCGTTGAATCAAACTAAAATACAAAATACTTTAGCAAAGTATTGTAACTATACTGAACAAAAATATAAAAGTAACATGTAAAGTGTTGGTCTCATGTTTCATCAGCTGAAATGAAAGATGCCAGAATCTTTACATACACACAAAAAGCTTATTTCTCTCAAATGTTGTGCACAAATTTATTTACATCCGTGTTAGTGAGCATTTCTCCTTTGCCAAGATAAACCATCCACCTGACAGGTATGGCATATCAAGAAGCTGATTAAACAGCATGATCATTACAGCACCTTGTGCTGGGGACAATAAACGGCCACTAAAATGTGCAGTTTTGTCATACAACACAATGCCACAGATGTCTCAAGTTTTGAGGGAGCGTGCAATTGGCACGCTGACTGCAGGAATGTCCACCAGAGACGTTGCCAGAGATTTGAATGTTCATTTCTCTACCATAAGCTGCCTCCAACATAGTTTTAGAGAATTTGGCAGTATGTCCAACCGGCCTCACAACCGCAGACCACGTGTAACCACGCCAGCCCCTCCACATCTGGCTTCTTCACTTGCGGGATCGTCTGAGACCAGCAACCCGGACAGCTGATGAAACAGGATTATTTCTGTCTGTAATAAAGCCCTTTTGTGGGGAAAAACTCATTCTGATTGGCTGGGCCTGGCTCCCCAGTGGGTGGTCCTGGCTCGCTAGTGGGTGGGCCTATGCCCTCCCAGGTCCACCCATGGCTGCGCCCCTGCCCAGTCATGTCAAATGCATAGATTAGGGCCTAATGAATTTATTTCAATTGACTGATTTTATTATATGAACTGTAAGTCAGTAAAATCGTAGAAATTGTTGCATGTTACATTAATATTTTTGTTCAGCATAGATCAAATACAGGTATTTTATATTTTCTAAATACATTTGCAAGTACACGACTTCACCACAGCAACATTCTTAGTAACGGTAACAAACAAAAAACGTTTCACTTGCTATGACTGTGATATGTGTTTTTTTATCTACCTTAGTTGAATGCACTTATTGTAATACGCTCTGGATATGACCAAAATGTCAATGTGAATGTAAAAATTAACAACTGCAAAGCACACTGGGTATTATTATTATTGGCCTTGTTTTGGGGGAGAAGCTCATTAGAATAATACCCGGTATGCTTTGCAAGTGTTCATTTTTATATTTACATTTACATTTAGGTCATTTAGCAGACACTCTCATCACACCATAGAACCATCAGACTACTGATGCCAAGGGTGAAAGGGGGCCACAAAATTGTGAACCGCTATAAAAAAATGGTATAGAAAAGTTTTGAAAATACAAATGACAGGTCTCAAAGTATCTTGTTAAAACATACATTGGATTGTAGTTCAGGCCAGTGCAACACAAAATACTCAAAAGTAATTCAAAAGTAATAAAATATGTATTTCAAATTCATGTAACAGAAATACTGTCTTTCTACCTGTGATAGCTCAAGGTAGTAGTTTCAATTAAACCACAAATCTAGGATCAGATGACCTTAACCCTAACCTTAACCATTAAAGGTATGTAAAAAGTATCTGATCCTGTATCAGTGGTTAGTGGGAACTTCCACCCACTTCTCCCTGTAGGCTCTTGTCCTTCTGCAAGCACCTCTCCACGCCCAATTCACAGTCAACGATACCGTATAGTACACAATCATTAGGAATGTCTAATTCAGAAAACATATGATCATTTGCATTATTCCTTCTCTCTCTCTCGCTCTCCACATGCATGACTACTACCTGGTCGTCCAGTGAGTGTGTTGTGTGTCGTCAAGGGTCATTAGTTAGTCATTCATAGCTTCATTGTTCTTGCTCAGCTTACCTATAGGAAACGTATAGCACTGGACTAATGAAATGAAATCAAATAAAATTTTATTTGCCACATGCGCCGAATACAACAGGTGTAGACATTACAGTGAAATGCTTACTTACAAGCCTTTAACCAACAATGCAGTTTTTAAGAAAATAAAAAAATAAGTGTTAAGTAAAAAATAGATAAGTAAAAAATAAAAAATAAAAAATAATTAAAGAGCAGCAGTAAAATAAAATAACAGTAGGGAGGCTATATACAGGGGGTACCGGTACAGAGTCAATGTGCGGGGGCACCGGTTACTCAAGGTAATTTAGATAATATTACATTTACATTTACGTCATTTAGCAGACGCTCTTATCCAGAGCGACTTACAAATTGGTGCATTCACCCTATAGCCAGTGGGTTAACCACTTTACAATTTTTTTTTATTTATTTTTTTTATTCCATTTTTTTTGGGTGGGGGGTGGGGGGGGGGTAGAAGGATTACTTTATCCTATCCCAGGTATTCCTTAAAGAGGTGGTGTTTCAAATGTTTCTGGAAGGTGGTGAGTGACTCCGCTGTCCTGGCGTCGTGAGGGAGCTTGTTCCACCATTGGGGTGCCAGAGCAGCGAACAGTTTTGACTGGGCTGGGCGGGAACTATGCTTCCGCAGAGGAAGGGGAGCCAGCAGGCCAGAGGTGGATGAACGCAATGCCCTCGTTTGGGTGTAGGGACTGATCAGAGCCTGAAGGTACGGAGGTGCCGTTCCCCTCACTGCTCCATAGGCAAGGACCATGGTCTTGTAACGGATGCGAGCTTCAACTGGAAGCCAGTGGAGTGTGCGGAGGAGGGGTGTGACGTGAGAGAACTTGGGAAGGTTGAACACCAGACGGGCTGCGGCATTCTGGATGAGTTGTAGGGGTTTAATGGCACAGGCAGGGAGCCCAGCCAACAGCGAGTTGCAGTAATCCAGACGGGAGATAACAAGTGCCTGGATTAGGACCTGTGCCGCTTCCTGTGTAAGGCAGGGTCGTACTCTCCGAATGTTGTAGAGCATGAACCTGCAGGATCGGGTCACCGCCTTGATGTTAGCGGAGAACGACAGGGTGTTGTCCAGGGTCACGCCAAGGCTCTTCGCACTCTGGGAGGAGGACACAACGGAGTTGTCAACCGTGATGGCGAGATCATGGAACGGGCAGTCCTTCCCCGGGAGGAAGAGCAGCTCCGTCTTGCCAGGGTTCAGCTTGAGGTGGTGATCCGTCATCCATACTGATATGTCGGCCAGACATGCAGAGATGCGATTCGCCACCTGGTTATCAGAAGGGGGAAAGGAGAAGATTAGTTGTGTATCGTCAGCATAGCAATGATAGGAGAGGCCATGTGAGGATATGACAGAGCCAAGTGACTTGGTGTATAGGGAGAAAAGGAGAGGGCCTAGAACTGAGCCCTGGGGGACACCAGTGGTGAGAGCATGTGGTGCGGAGACAGCTTCTCGCCACGCCACTTGGTAGGAGCGACCGGTCAGGTAGGACGCAATCCAGGAGTGAGCCGCGCCGGAGATGCCCAGCTCGGAGAGGGTGGAGAGGAGGATCTGATGGTTCACAGTATCAAAGGCAGCAGACAGGTCTAGAAGGACAAGAGCAGAGGAGAGAGAATTAGCTTTAGCAGTGCGGAGAGCCTCCGTGAGACAGAGAAGAGCAGTCTCAGTTGAATGACCAGTGTACATGTGCATGTGGGTAGAGTTACTGTGACTATGCATAGATAATAAACAGAGTAGCAGCAGCGTAAAAGAGGGGGTTGGGGTGGGGTGGGGGGGCAATGCAAATAGTCCAGGTAGCCATGATTAGCTGTTCAGGAGTCTTATGGCTTGGGGGTAGAAGCTGTTAAAGAAGCCTTTTAGACCTAGACTTGGCGCTCTGGTACCGCTTTCCGGGCGGTAGCAGGGAGAACAGTCTATGACTAGGGTGGCTGGAGTCTTTGACAATTTTTAGGGCCTTCCTCTGACACCGCATGGTATAGAGGTCCTGGATGGCAGGAAGCTTGGCCCCAGCGATGTACTGGGCCGTACGCACTACCCTCTGTAGTGCCTTGCGGTCGGAGGCCGAGCAGTTGCCATACCAGGCGGTGATGTAACCAGTCAGGATGCTCTCGATGGTTCAACTGTAGAACTTTTTGAGGATCTGAGGACCCATGCCAAATCTTTTCAGTCTCCTGAGGGAGAATAGGCTTTGTCGTGCCCTCTTCACGACTGTCTTGGTGTGTTTGGACCATGATAGTTTGTTGGTGATGTGGACACCAAGGAACTTGAAGCTCTCAACCTGTTCCACTACAGCCCCGTCGATGAGAATGGGGGAGTGCTCAGTCCCCTATATTTTCCTGTTGTCCACAATCATCTCCTTTGTCTTGATCATGTTGAGGGAGAGGTTGTTATCCTGGCACCACACGGCCAGGTCTCTGACCTCCTCCCTATAGGCTGTCTCATCGTTGTCGGTGATCAGGCCTACCACTGTTGTGTCGTCGGCAAACATAATGATGGTGTTGGAGTTGTGCCTGGCCATGCAGTCATGGGTGAACAGGGAGTACAGGAGGGGACTGAGCACGCACCCCCCTGTACTTTTGACGATCAGCGCGGCCCGTCTGGAAGTCCAGGATCCAGTTGCAGAGGGAGGTGTTTAGTCCCAGGGTCCTTAGCTTAGTGATGAGCTTTGAGGGCAATATGGTGTTGAACGCTGAGCTGTAGTCAATGAATAGCATCTTTGGTTCATGTCAATATACAATATGTTAATATGAACGCTCCCCACCCCTTGTGTGTATGTGTAGTGAAGTTGTGGGGATCCAGGGAAGTGGTGTGTATGTGGAGCTTTGTCAGGCCATACTGACCAGACTACAGGAGGTGTGTCCACAGCTTGACACTGACGGCCTCCACAACATCTGGATCATCAAACCAGGGGCCAAGTCACGGGGCAGGGGTGAGGCTGGCTGTGTGTGTGTGCGCGCTGCTGTCTGAGGGACAAGTTGATATGATGTGGGTGTCATAGCGTTCGTTGTGAATGTGTTTTTGTAACTCTCTATTCTTTCTTTCAAATCGTATTCATGTCTTCCCCTACACCCTCATTCCCTCTCTTTCCTTCTACCCCTCTCTCTCCTTCTCTTTGTCCCTCTTTCCTACCTTATCTCTCTCTCCCTCCTTCTCTTTCCCCCCGCTCCTCCCCTCCTGGTATAATATGTATGAATCGCCTGGATGACATCCTGAGGCTGGTGGACAGTGACTCGTCCCTGATCAAGGACAGTAAGTGGGTGGTGCAGAAGTACCTGGAGTGCCCCCTGTTGGTCCACAGGGTTTGACCTGCGCCAGTGGTTCCTGGTCACAGACTGGAACCCCCTGACCGTGTAGTTCTACCACGAGTGCTACATGCGTTTCTCCACCCAACCCTACTCCACACTGACCCTGGACAGGTAGGAGAGAACAGGGGAGGGGGAGGGGAGGGGAGGGGGAGGGGGAGGAGTGTGAGAGGTGGAGTGGAGAGAGAATAAAGGAGGGAGTGGAGTGGAAGGCATGATAAAGAGAGAGAACTTGCTTATTCACTTGTTCCACATCAGTCTTCCTTAGCAAATCTACAGGCAGTTTGGAGCAGAACTGAGCAAAAATAGTAATAGTTAATTCTGTCCTTCTCTCTCTGTCTCGCTCTGCCTTCCTCCCTCCCTCTGTCAGCTCAGTCCACCTGTGCAACAACTCCATCCAGAAGCACATCCAGCCGTCTCAATGGCGCCACCCGGAGGTGCCCGAGGACAACATGTGGTCATGCTCCCAGTTCCAGGCCTTCCTGCGTGCCCAGGGCCGGGGGGCGGCATGGGGGGGCGCTGGTGGTGCCCGGGATGCAGCGGGCGGTGGTCCACGCCCTCCAGATAGCCCAGGACCTGGTGGAGGGGCGCATTGGCAGCTTTGAGCTCTACGGGGTAGACTTCATGCTGGTTTGGGACCTAAGGCCCTGGCTACTGGAGATCAATGCCAGCCCCACCATGGCTCCCTCCACGGCCGTCACCGCCCGCCTCTGCCCTGCTGTGCAGCTGGATACCCTCAGGGTGGTGCTGGACCGACGGGTGGACCCTGGTGCCTATACAGGGGGCTTTCAGCTCATCTACAAGCAGGTAAGTACAGGGATATACACTGAGTATACAAAACATTAAGGACACCTGCTCTTTCCATGACATAGACTAACCAGGTGATTCCAGGTGAAAAATATGATCCCCTATTGATGTCACTTGTTAAATCCACTTCAATCAGTGTAGATGAAGGGGAGGAGAAAGATTAAATAAGGATTTTTAAGCCTTGAGACAAATGAGACATGGATTGTGTGTCTGTGCCATTCAGAGGGTGAATGGGCAAGACAAAGTATTTAAGTACCTTTGAAAGGGGTATGGTATTAGGTGTCAGGCGCACCGGTTTGTGTCAAGAACTGCAACGCTGCTGGATTTTTCACTCTCAACAGTTTCCCATGTGTATTGGGGGAGGGTGCGCAACTCAATATTAGGAAGGTGTTCTTAATGTTTTGTACACTCAGTGGACGTATGCATAGACAGACATACATGCAGATCCTTGTGCATTTTGCACTCATGCAGACACACAATTAATGAATTGATGATCATATATTATGAGTTTATGCAAAGCATTACCAGGTATTATACAGCACGAATAATGCCCAGTCAGGAGTGTGTGAATGTATCTCTCTTCCTTCTTCTCCCAGGCTGCAGTTGAAGTCCCTCAGTACATGGGGGTAAATCTGCTGGTGGGGGGAGCCCCCATAAGACAAACTCGACCGCGCCTTCACAGAATCCCTGTCATCCCAGAACCCCCTCTCACCACACACACTCACACCAACCATTCGCCATCAGAGGCAGAGGACAAACCCTCCAAACCCTCCATTCATAGACCATCCCCATGCCGCCGCCCCTCGGGCAAAGAGAACCAATCAAGGGGGTACGAAAATAGGCAGTCGCCCACAGGGTCCCCCAAAAGAGATGAGGGTAGAGCTCTGGGGTGCCAGCACACCTCCTCTGCTATGAGATCGTCTCGAAGGATGGCACCAGAGCTCCCCCTGGCAAACGCTTGCCTGGGGTTGTCAGAGCAGCGGTGAGCCTCTCCGCCTGGTTCCCAGGACTCTGTCCCACTCCCTCGGCACCTCCTGTGGCACATTAGGGGGGACTTCCACCCCTCTCACCCGAAACCCCATCCCATCCCAGGACCCCGCATCGCCCGGCCCTTCCTCCCCAGTCCTCGCTAGGACCCCCGCGCAGGGCTCCACACCGGGGCTTGCCCACCCTCCCAGCCCTGGAGGTCCTTGACCTGCGCCCCACCCCACTGAGGACCCCTCTCTGGGCCATGCCCAATGCTGGACTCCCACCCTGGCCTCCACATACACCAGCTCCTCCCCCACTTCCACAGGCAGGCCATGGCCACCTAGAAAGGGGGCTGCACTGGCGGAGGACCCAAATCCTCTTGACGTAAATCCTGATCTGAAACATAAGAGGGGAAAACACAAAACTGACTCTGGATTAGCATATATGGGCAACGTCAACTTTTTATATTTTTCTCTGATGGAAGTCTTGAAAGTAGAATGAAATAGAACATAAAGTAAAGACTTTCCATCTGTGAGGTTAATGTATTTTATTTAGTGTTAGATTTAACTTACATACTTTACTTCACATACAGGACCGCTTGCAGATATCACTATCAGTGATGGTTCAGGGGACATTCTAAGGATGTGTTTTTGTTAACTAGGTTTTTCCTGTATTGGTATAATGGGCTTTACACTTGCACACAACATGCCAGGATCTCACCTCATTGGCAACGTCTCACTGGTATGGTCACTATGTGTCGGGAGTTCCACTCACCCACGCAAACATACAAACAACTCCCCCACCACACACACACACGTATTCATCAACCTGTGACATTTCACTGAGGTTGAGAATACAAAGCAAATGTTTTCTAAAGCAAACATCGTAGCTACCCCACTATAAGAGCCTCTGTCTCAATCTTCTCCCAGTAGTCACCATGCATCCTGTGTCTCTATGGCTGTGTGTGACTGTCGGACGGGGCCCCCTCCTCTCCCAGGCGGAGGTGGTCCAAAGAAGATTCTTTGGATGCAACAGGCTTAAAAAAAAACATCGAACCACAAGGGATGGACGAGAATTCTGTAAAGATCTGCCAGAAGTTAGACAATAGATACCTCTACGCTACCCTGTACTCCTTCAAGCACATGGTAACTATCTACAGCGGGTACACCTATGACCAGTGTTGTATTCGAGACCACCTAAAGCGAGACCGATTCAAGGCCAAGACCGGAGCAAATCGAGGTAAGACCAAGACCGGAGGGGGACAAAGGTTGTCCACTATCGGCATGTCTATTTTTATTATTGCGATCGAGATATTGGCTATTAAAATCAGATCCAACAATAATATCAAGGGATTAGAAATACAGGGCTTAAAAACAAAGGTGTCATTGTACGCTGATGATTCATGTTTTCTTTTAAATCCACAACTTGAATCCCTCCACAGCCTCATAGAGGATCTAGATACATTTTCGAACCTCTCTGGATTACAACCAAATTATGATAAATGTACTATATTACGTATTGGATCACTAAAAAATACAATTTTTACATTACCTTGTAGTTTACCAATAAAATGGTCTGATGGTGATGTGGATATACTCTGAATAAATATCCCATATGAAATAAATGATCTCACTCCAATAAATTTTAATAGAAAGTTAGCAAAAATAGATAAGATCTTGCTACCATGGAAAGGTAAATACCTGTCAATTTGTGGAAAAATCACCCTGATTAACTCTTTAGTATTATCCCAGTTTACCTATTTGCTTATGGTCTTGCCTACGCCTAGCGAACAGTTTTTTAAATTATATGAGAAAAAAATATTCAATTTTATTTGGAACGGCAAGCCAGACAAAATTAAACGGGCCTATTTATATAATGAATATGAATTCAGAGGACAGAAATGATTAAATATTAAAGCATTAGACCTATCACTAAAAGCTTCAGTCATACAAAGATTATACTTAAATCCGAACTGGTTCTCTAGCAAACTAGTAAGATTGTCTCACCCAATGTTCAAGAAGGGACTTTTTCCCTTTATTCAGATTACAACCCCTCACTTTCAGATATTTGAAAAGGAAATCATCTCCCAAATATCACTATTTCTAAAACAAGCCATAGAAAGTTGGTTGCAATTTCAATGTAATCCTCCAGAAATGACAGAACAAATATTGCAACAAATATTGTGGTTAAACTCAAATATACTAATTGATAAAAAACCGTTATTTTTTGAGAAAAAATAAATAAAAAGGTATAATCTTCATAAATTATATTATCGGCAGGAATGGTGGAGTTATGTTGCACATGCAGCTAACAAAAACATATGGAAATGTCTGCTCTACCCAAAATTACAACCAAATAATTGCAGCATTACCGCAAAAAATGGAAGAGGAAAGTGGAAGGAGGATAAAGTAAGGAAGTTGTCTGTTGGCCTTGCATTAAAGAACATAATTGGTTAAAGAAAATTGTGATAAATAAAAAAGTTTACCAGTTTCATTTAAGGACCAAAAGATTGACAGCCGTCCCATATAGATTGCAAAATAGTTGGGAAGAGATTTTTGACGTACCGATTCCATGGCATAGTGTTTATGAACTGATACGCAAAACGACACCGGATTCAAAACTTAGAATTTTTCAATTTAAATTATTATATACAATTCTTGCTACCAATAGAATGTTCTTTGTATGGGGGATACAATCTTCCCAGCTCTGCAGATTTGGCTGTGAAGAGACATAATCATTAGATCATTTGTTTTGGTACTGTCCATTTGTAGCTTGTTTCTGGACACAGGTCCAGGAATGGCTGAAGGATTGCAATATTTGCATGGAGCTGACCCTGCAGATAGCACTACTGGGTGATCTGAAAAGTCATAGTCAATCGATCAATAATATAATAATACTTTTAGCAAAAAAAAATATTTTCAATTCACAAACTGTAGAAACAATGAGAATAGAAAGGTTCAGAACTTTTGTAAAACATCACAGTACAGTTGAAAAATATATGGCAAATAGAAATCCAATATGGATGGTGTTAAGAGATAGATCGGAGGTGTTGAATGGAGCTGAAGGATGGGACTAATAACAACAACTAATAACAACAAGATAACTAGTGTAAGACATGCTGTGTCCATAATAAGTATATAGGTTATATATTGTGAGCTTTTGTGAAAGAGCACAGTTAGAAAGATATGGCATATAGAATCACACCAGATGGACATCATGAAAATGATTGGAGGAAGTTCAGGAGTAAAAACAAACAAAATATAATTATTAACTGTGTCCATAAAATGTATAAGCATGAAGTAGAGGCCTAAGCATTGTTGTTCACTAGTTTACTCCAATTAGGGAAGGGATGGTGGGGTTGGAATGTAATAAAGGGAAATATATATATTTGTAAAGGATATGTATGTATATGCGTATATGTATGTACAGTGAGGGAAAAAAGTATTTGATCCCCTGCTGATTTTGTACGTTTGCCCACTGACAAAGAAATGATCAGTCTATAATTTTAATGGTAGGTTTATTTGAACAGTGAGAGACAGAATAACAACAAAAAAATCCAGAAAAACGCATGTCAAAAATGTTATAAATTGATTTGCATTTTAATGAGGGAAATAAGTATTTGACCCCCTCTCAATCAGAAAGATTTCTGGCTCCCAGGTGTCTTTTATACAGGCAACGAGCTGAGATTAAGAGCACACTCTTAAAGGGAGTGCTCCTAATCTCAGTTTGTTACCTGTATAAAAGACACCTGTCCACAGAAGCAATCAATCAGATTCCAAACTCTCCACCATGGCCAAGACCAAAGAGCTCTCCAAGGATGTCAGGGACAAGATTGTAGACCTACACAAGGCTGGAATGGGCTACAAGACCATCGCCAAGCAGCTTGGTGAGAAGGTGACAACAGTTGGTGCGATTATTCGCAAATGGAAGAAACCCAAAAGAACTGTCAATCTCCCTCGGCCTGGGGCTCCATGCAAGATCTCACCTCGTGGAGTTGCAATGATCATGAGAATGGTGAGGAATCAGCCCAGAACTACACAGGAGGATCTTGTCAATGATCTCAAGGCAGCTGGGACCATAGTCACCAAGAAAACAATTGGTAACACACTATGCCGTGAAGGACTGAAATCCTGCAGCGCCCGCAAGGTCCCCCTGCTCAAGAAAGCACATATACAGGGCCGTCTGAAGTTTACCAATGAACATCTGAATGATTCAGAGGAGAACTGGGTGAAAGTGTTGTGGTCAGATGAGACCAAAATCGAGCTCTTTGGCATCAACTCAACTCGCCGTGTTTGGAGGAGGAGGAATGCTGCCTATGACCCCAAGAACACCATCCCCACTGTCAAACATGGAGGTGGAAACATTATGCTTTGGGGGTGTTTTTCTGCTAAGGGGGCAAGACAACTTCACCGCATCAAAGGGACGATGGACGGGGCCATGTACCGTCAAATCTTGGGTGAGAACCTCCTTCCCTCAGCCAGGGCATTGAAATTGGGTCGTGGAAGTAATTCCAGCATGACAATGACCCAAAACACACGGCCATGGCAACAAAGGAGTGGCTCAAGAAGAAGCACATTAAGGTCCTGGAGTGGCCTAGCCAGTCTCCAGACCTTAATCCCATAGAAAATCTGTGGAGGGAGCCGAAGGTTTGAGTTGCCAAACGTCAGCCTCGAAACCTTAATGACTTGGAGAAGATCTGCAAAGAGGAGTGGAACAAAATCCCTCCTGAGATGTGTGCAAACCTGGTGGCCAACTACAAGAAACGTCTGACCTCTGTGATTGCCAACAAGGGTTTTGCCATCAAGTACTAAATCATGTTTTGCAGAGGGGTCAAATACTTATTTCCCTCATTAAAATGCAAATCAATTTATAACATTTTTGACATGCGTTTTTCTGGATTTTTTTGTTGTTATTCTGTCTCTCACTGTTCAAATAAACCTACCATTAAAATTATAGACTTATCATGTCTTTGTCAGTGGGCAAACGTACAAAATAAGCAGGGGATCAAATACTTTTTTCCCTCACTGTATATATATACAGTCGGGAGAACAAGTATTTGATACACTGCCGATTTTGCAGGTTTTCCTACTTACAAAGCATGTAGAGGTCTGTAATTTTTATTATAGGTACACTTCAACTGTGAGAGACGGAATCTAAAACAAAAATCCAGAAAATCACATTGTATGATTTTTAAGTAATTAATTTGCATTTTATTGCATGACATAAGTATTTGATACATCAGAAAAGCAAAAAAGTACAGAAACCTTTGTTTGCAATTACAGAGATCATACGTTTCCTGTAGGTCTTGACCAGGTTTGCACACACTACAGCAGGGATTTTGGACCACTCCTCCATACAGACCTTCTCCAGATCCTTCAGGTTTCGGGGCTGTCGCTGGGCAATAGGGACTTTCAGCACTCTCCAAAGATGTTCTATTGGGTTCAGGTCTGGAGACTGGCTAGGCCACTCCAGGACCTTGAGATGCTTCTTACGGAGCCACTCCATAGTTGCCCTGGCTGTGTGTTTTGGGTCGTTGTCATGCTGGAAGACCCAGCCACGACCCATCTTCAATGCTCTTACTGAGGGAAGGAGGTTGTTGGCCAAGATCTCGCGATACATGGCCCCATCCATCCTCCCCTCAATACGGTGCAGTCGTCCTGTCCCTTTTGCAGAAAAGCATCCCCAAAGAATGATGTTTCCACCTACATGCTTCATGGTTGGGATGGTGTTCTTGGGGTTGTACTCATCCTTCTTCTTCCTCCAAACACGGCGAGTGGAGTTTAGACCAAAAAGCTATATTTTTGTCTCATCAGACCACATGACCTTCTCCCATTCCTCCTCTGGATCATCCAGATGGTCATTGGCAAACTTCAGACGGGCCTGGACATGCGCTGGCTTGAGCAGGGGGACCTTGCGTGCACTGCAGGATTTTAATCCATGACGGCGTAGTGTGTTACTAATGGTTTTCTTTGAGACTGTGGTCCCAGCTCTCTTCAGGTCATTGACCAGGACCTGCCGTGTAGTTCTGGGCTGATCCCTCACCTTCCTCATGATCATTGATGCCCCACGAGGTGAGATCTTGCATGGAGCCCCAGACCGAGGGTGATTGACCGTCATCTTGAACGTCTTCCATTTTCTAATAATTGCGCCAACAGTTGTTGCCTTCTCACCAAGCTGCTTGCCTATTGTCCTGTAGCCCATCCCAGCCTTGTGCAGGTCTACAATTTTATCCCTGATGTCCTTACACAGCTCTCTGGTCTTGGCCATTGTGGAGAGGTTGGAGTCTGTTTGATTGAGTGTGTGGACAGGTGTCTTTTATACAGGTAACGAGTTCAAACAGGTGCAGTTAATACAGGTAATGAGTGGAGAACGGGAGGGCTTCTTAAAGAAAAACTAACAGGTCTGTGAGAGCCGGAAATCGTACTGGTTGGTAGGTGATCAAATACTTATGTCATGCAATAAAATGCAAATTAATTACTTAAAAATCATACAATGTGATTTTCTGGATTTTTGTTTTAGATTGCGTCTCTCACAGTTGAAGTGTACCTATGATAAAAATGACAGACCTCTACATGCTTTGTAAGTAGGAAAACCTGCAAAATCGGCAGTGTATCAAATACTTGTTCTCCCCACTGTGTATATATATATATATATATATATATATATATATATATATATATATGCGAGAGAGAAAGACAATTACATTGATGGAAGTTACAATCTATCTGCAATATTAAAGCTGATCTACCCCCTAAAAAATAAAAAATAAAAAGACCGGAGGGGGACAAGAGGTCCGACACCGAGTCAAGACCGAGACCAGAAAAATGTGAGTCCAATTCAAGACCATGACTGTAATTTTGTCAAATCGTCACCATAATAAGAGTTCAAAATGTCCAGTATTTCTGTGTTCATATTTCAGAAGAACATTTGGATTCTTTAGACAATCAGAATGGTGAAGAAATGCATGCCGAGGTTAAATAGAGCCACTCTACAAATGTTTACAAACCTAAACACAGTGTGGAACAATGAGGTGCTTCTACACTTTCAGAGAAAGGCTAAGGATTTATAAAATAATATACATTATTATTATTATATATATTTTTTCAATTATGTTCTTATTTAATCTCTTCAGCTTTTTTTTAGAAAGTAAAAGGTTAACACTGAAGAGAAACAAAGATCCAATCAGGATTTTTATTTGCTGGTCTCTGGGGGCATAAATCTAACTAGCTAAGTCAGCCATTGGCTAGGCCATCAGAAGCTTGATTGAAGGCATCTGCCATTCAACTGTATTAGGGCAAAATGTTGGAGTGACAGTGGAATCAACCAATCACATTGACTTGTAATGGCCAACAGGTCACTGTGCAATAGTGAGCAGTAGTTTTCCCACGACTAGCTAGCTTTTGTTGTAGGCTAGTTTACAGCGGCTGCAGCAGGTGTTATCGAAAAGGATGTTGTTGCTAATTTGTTTGCTTCTCCCTTTTCAAGAGTAACTTTCAACAAGAAGCTATGTTTCAAATGATCATCATCTTGTGAGTGGAACTGTGTTTTTTATTGCAGCTCGCATGCTGTTGTTAGCCATCTCTTTCAAAATAAATTATGTGTGTGAAACATTGTTGCATTCAAACTTTAGATAACCCATTACTTTGTGTGCTAAATGTGAAATGTTTTTTGCAATTTACATTTTAGTCATTTAGCAGACACTCTTATCCAGAGCGACTTACAGTTAGTGAGTGCATACATTATTTTTATTTTTTTCATACTGGCCCCCTGTGGGAATCGAACCCACAACCCTGGCGTTGCAAACTCCATGCTCTACCAACTGAGCTACATCCCTTCCGGCCATTCCCTCCCCTACCCTGGACAACGCTGGGCCAATTGTGCGCCGCCCCATGGGTCTCCCGGTCGCGGCCGGCTACGACAGAGCCTGGATTTGAATCAGGATCTCTAGTGGCACAGCTAGCACTGCAATGCAGTGCCTTAGACCACTGCGCCACTCGGGACACAATGGGAAGTAATAGTTGTAAATTTCGATTGGGAAATGCTTAGCCTAATGGTTGTGTTTTTGTATTCTTATGATTGGGACCTACTGGCTTATTATGTCAGAGTGAATGGACTGCTTTCTTTCCATCGGCCCTATGCAGTGGTGTAGAGGTACCTGGAGAAGTGGATCCTGTGTGAAGGAAAGGCGCCTTGTGTGAAAAGTCCTATGTTTTCCTACAGATTTTTCAAATGTTCACTCTCAAAATCACTACTACCCATTCTTCAAGGCAAAACTGCTCAAGCTCCTTCAAGTTGGATGGGTTCTGCTGGTGTACAGCGATCTTTAAGTCATACCACAGATTCTCAATTGGATTGAGGTCTGGGCTTTGACTAGGCCATTCCAAGACATTTAAATGTTTCCCCTTAAACCACTCGAGTGTTGCTTTAGCAGTATGCTTAGGGTCATTGTCCTGCTGGAAGGTGAACTTCTGTCCCAGTCTCAAATCTCTAGAAGACTGAAACAGGTTTCCCTCAAGAATTTCCCTGTATTTAGCGCCATCCATCATTCCTTCAATTCTGACCAGTTTCCCAGTCCCTGCCGATGAAAAACATCCCCACAGCATGATGCTGCCACCACCATGCTTCACTGTGGGGATGGTGTTCTCGGGGTGATGAGAGGTGTTGGGTTTGCGCCAGACATAGCGTTTTCCTTGATGGCCAAAAAGCTCAATTTTAGTCTCATCTGACCAGAGTACCTTCTTCCATATGTTTGGGTAGTCTCCCACATGGCTTTTGGCGAACACCAAACGTGTTTGCTTATTTTTTTCTTTAAGCAATGGCAATTTTTTCTGGCCACTCTTCTGTAAAGCCCAGCTCTGTGGAGTGTACGGCTTAAAGTGGTCCTATGGACAGATACTCCAATCTCTGCTGTGGAGCTTTGCAGCTCCTTCAGGGTTATCTTTGGTCTCTTTGTTGCCTCTCTGATTAATGCCCTCCTTGCCTGGTCCGTGAGTTTTGGTGGGCGGCCCTCTCTTGGCAGGTTTGTTGTGGTGCCATATTCTTTCCATTTTTGAATAATGGATTTAATGGTGCTCATTGGGATGTTCAAAGTTTCTGATATTTTTTCATAACCCAACCCTGATCTGTACTTCTCCACAACTTTGTCCCTGACCTGTTTGGAGAGCCCCTTGGTCGTCATGGTGCCGCTTGCTTGGTGGTGCCCCTTGCTTAGTGGTGTTGCAGACTCTGGGGCCTTTCAGAACAGGTGTATATATACTGAGATCATGTGACACTTAGATTGCACACAGGTGGACTTTATTTAACTAATTATGTGACTTCTGAAGGTAATTGGTTGCACCAGATCTTATTTAGGGGCTTCATAGCAAAGGGGGTGAATACATATGCACACACCACTTTTCTGTCATTTATTTTTTAGAATTTTCTGAAAAAATTAATTTGTTTCATTTCACTTCACCAATTTGGACTATTTTGTGTATTTCCATTACATGAAATCCAAATAAAAATCAATTTAAATGACAGGTTGTAATGCAACAAAATAGGAAAAACGCCAAGGGGGATGAATACTTTTGCAAGGCACTGTACAGACTCTGCCTTCCCAGCAGACCCGGAGAGCAAATCAAGTGCACTATAAGCCTACTGCTGGCCAATCGGATGGCTCAGATTACCGTGTCTGCAGTAATGTAGCAGGCATAAAAAAAGCTACAGCAAAGTTGATACTGGGAGATTTCAAAAAGTTTAAAACCATGACTAGAAAGAGACTGTCAACGAATACAGCAAAGAGCTGTTGTTATTATTAGCAGCTTGGGTCTTTTTTAATATTGAGGAATATTTCACTTTCTCTGTTCATAGGAGTAACAACCTGAATTTGTCCATGAGGCAAAAAATAATGCGGTGCGACTCGAGTTTCACCATCAGCTGGAAGATGGTGTCCGTTTTTGGTCAGTGTCAGTAGAGGAAAGGGAGAGCAGAGGGATGTTGAGAGGCGAACCATCAGTCTGCTGCTCTCTCCCTCTGCTGAGACTGACCAGATGCAGGTACCATCAGCCCAGTCAAAGAAAAATACAATTATTTAAATGTATGCTCACTCAGCTGTGCCTCACAAGTAATACAACAACGGATCTATTACCCGTGTGATCATATAGCCTACCTCAAATTTTGAAATAGAATTTTCAAAAATGGCCCGAACAACAATGCATTGGCAGGGCAATTCAAGCAAAGCCAATATGCGGTGATAATGTATTGGTCCTATAGCTCACTGCACAAACCTCATTGCTACAGTACTGTTTTTAATTGGTTAACGTTGCATAGGCTTACGATTTTTAAGTCATGAGCGGTAGATCTCGGTTGCATTTTGACTCAGAAAGTGATCTTGACTCAGAAAAGGTTGGTGACCACTGTTCTAGAGTGTTCCCTGTTAACACTATCAACATTTCCCTTTACTGTGGCAATTGTGATCTATTCAACACAATATTAGAAACTTTCAATGCAACATACCGAAACAAAACGAACTATGCAAGAGATTTTGTTGTAGGCAGACCGCATCAGAGTAGGATTCTGTTGCATTGACACGCAGGACTCAGCCCATACTCTACACAGAACGGCGCGGCATAAACAATCAGAGCTGCTGTAGCCCTATATGCAAATAGACCATTGCCGTATGGATCTGTGCCATTTACTTTGAATTAGACTGTGTTTACAGCATGAGCGGTTGTGAGTAGATGTGCTTGTTTTGAGATCAAAGCTAGAGCTGAATGTAGATAATTTGTAGTCAGAAATGGGTGAGTGATTGCTTTCTACAAGAGCACAAAACGTGTAAATTTCTAGACATCTTTGAAAAGCAAGTCAGGTAAAGAGCTTTTTTTTTGTCTTAAAGGGGCAGTGTTGTATTTTGAGACAGGATAAAATAAGCTAAGTAGCCAATAGGCAGAGGGTAGCATTATTGGTCTGATTGTAATAATGGTATGGGAATAATAATGCATTTTATTTTGTAAAGTGGTTTCTTGCATCAAACAACAACATTTTCAGTTGCCTCCTTGTCTGAAGGACAGGTGGATAAACAGGTTAATGTCAAGCCCTGCATGTTTTTTTTCTTCTCAAAAGTCTCATGGAATGTAGGCCTACATTGAACACCACACATTGGCTGCTACTGTAGGCTGAATGATAGAACAGCTATTCACATGTTTAAATGTTTATGGGATGCATTTTCTCCTGTGTTGATGGTAGGCCACTCTGGTAATCCTACATTATGATCAAATGCCACCGTAGCCTACTTGGCCACTGTTAAAACTGTAACTTAAAATGGGTACAGCCTCAGTGTTTACAGTAAACCCGCGCTGGAAGTTGCACAGAATTTCACAAGGTTCAAGTTAGCGCTCAGCAGACCTGAAATTTGCTCAAATAAATGAGAGGGAACATTGCCTAGGACAACAGAAAATAAAAGTATGTATTGTATGACAGAGTGATAGACCGTTTAGTCATCATGAAAGAGAGGAGGATTGCTTTGATGTTTCTCTACAAGTAGGGTGAGTCAACATGTTTTTTCTACTTGCACAAACACGTGCGCACACAGAAATCAGAACCATGGACAACCACATAATATTTAGCTTACATTGATTGATTGGACAAAATTGTTTTTGGTATCTTTTAGTTGTCACTGTATTAGACTATGCATAGGTGAGTTGATGATGTTGAAATGTTGAAGTTGAAATGGTGCTTTAATAGTGGAGGCATCTCCTGTTTTCTTTGCGACTCGCGGTAACTCGCTGTGGTTGTAAATCAATAGTTGTTTAGTGGTCCGAAAATGTCAGCAACATTAACTTACTTGACCATGCTGTAGGTCATGTAACTGTTTGTTACATGCAATATGATTTGTGGACTTCACCAGATAGAGGTTGCTCTCAGGTTGTGATGAAACAACGGCGTAGTGAATTTCATTCTGCCACTGTGTCTTCTTCTTGTCTCGGGCTTTAGGTCTATATATCACTGTCGCAAGGTACATGAACTAACAGGTTATATATATATAACTGTCGCAAGGTACATGAACTAACAGGTTATAAAGCAAACAACGCAATTATCACAACACATAGGTTGTAATATGGCTTTTTTTTCTGGCTTCCTCGGTGATTTTACCCATGCACAGCTACAACGCTACCACGCACTGCAACTTTCAAACAATTTCCCCCACTCTTCCCTAGCAGCAAGTCAAGGAAATTCGGACAAAGTTTGAGGATATTTTTCGATGAAAGTAAAGGACAGTAATTTTACGAGTCAAGTAGAATCCCGGGTTTCAATAGGCGATAAGATATTAATGTTTCAAGAAAGAAGTGAATATATTTGGCCTGGAAAAGCGCTTTTATGCACTGACTGAATGGAAGCTGATTATTATTAGTTTTTTACTCTGCAGGTCTCGGCTGGTCTCGGAAGGAAATTACGAGTCCTCACTGGCTGGTCTCGGAAAGAAATTACTAGTCCTCACTGTCCTAGACCGAGTAAAAAATGTATGCAACACCGAGACAAGACCGAGATACTCAATATGTGAACTCGAGACCGGACTCAAGACCGGTCTCGAGTACTACAACACTGCCTATGACCCTGACTGCAAGCATGAACACTGGGGTAAAACAGACCTGGTTTATCGAGCCACAGGAAATAAATGAGACCTCTTGGCTTTACTGGTTGACTAACAAAATGCTGTTTAAATTTACTGACCTCACTATGTCTTAGCTCATTGATCAGTCAGGCGACATGGCGGAGGAGAGGGACCAAGTTCCAGACAACGTGAGGATCATCCAGGCTATGTGATTACAGCTAGGAGAGGAGTCTCTGTCCCCTCTCATCTCTCAACACAATCTCACATTCAATTCTTGCATATATGATTTACCGCCCAAAACCACTCCCTTTCCCAGGATAAATAACTGCAAGAAACTGGTAAATTATAATAAATAATTTATACGAACAGCATGGCGTGAAATGGAACTGATAAATGATATGCGATGTCTAAAGCTGGCTTCTCAGGGTGGGGACAGACAGCCCATCTCAGTATTGAGCACAGTTCACAATGCATGTAGACCTATCATCTCATCATGGTAACTTTTTTTCTTGTGACAGGTAGGCCTACATTTGCTGCAGCATAATCTATGCTACAGTAATACAGTAAAGACCGAATGGGTGTCTAATTTACCCATCTCCATCTGTCTTTCTGGGGTCACCTTAGTTTTAATTGTAAATAAATAAGTAAATATTGCAGCTGCAGAGTTTTAAAACAGCCTATCACTCGAATATCATTGATTTAAATCAGTGCACGTACTAGCTCTCTCGCAGTCTCACTCTCTCCATCAACTCCATTCAAATTGCATCCAAAATAGATCATCCTGTTCTAGATTGATATATAGATGTCCTAGCCTACCTTTTTCAGGTAATACATTCAATGCAGTATTAGCCTTATATTTAGCAAATTAATGATGGGTTATGCATAATAAGCTACTAATGTATAGCCTCTGTCTCTTGCGCAATATGCACGCACCTGTGCTCCGCTGTCACGTTTTTTCATGAACGGGACGGACCAAGGTGCAGCGTGATATGCGTACATGTTTATTTATACTGAATAAACAAGCGACAAAACAACAAATGAAACGAAAACGTGAAGTCCAAGGCAGCACAACACAACATACCTTAACACGGAACAAGATCCCACAACCCACTAGTGCCAATAGGCTGCCTAAGTATGGTCCCCAATCAGAGACAACGAGCCACAGCTGCCTCTGATTGGGAACCACACCGGCCAACATAGATCTAGACATACTAGAAAACCAACATAGAAATACACAACATAGAACATACACACCCTGACTCAACATATACGAGTCCCCTGAGTCAGGGCGTGACAGTACCCCCCAAAGGTGCGGACTCCGACCGCGCAACATAAACATAACAGGGTAGGGGCCGGGTGGGCATTCCGCTTCGGAGGCGGATCCGGCTCCGGGCGTGACGACCTCTTACTCTCCGCCTCCCTGTTGCGCCACTGGGCTGGTCTGGACCTCTGCACGTTGCTTCCCCTCTCCTTCCTCCCACAAAGTACCAAGCCCTGTCTGGACCCTGGTGTGGGAGACCCCGAACCTGGAGAGGGGCTGACGTCTGAGTCTGGACTGGAACCGCTGACTGGAGCTGGACTGGACCCCGGTGGAGCGGATTGCTCTGGCTCCGGAGTGGAGCCGCTGACCGGAGCTGGATCAGGCACCGGTGGAGCGGACTGCTCTGGCTCCGGAGTGGAGCCGCTGACCGGAGCTGGACTGGACTCCGGTGGAGCGGATTGCTCTGGCTCCGGAGTGGAGCCGCTGACCGGAGCTGGATCAGGCACCGGTGGAGCGGACTGCTTTGGCTCCGGAGTGGAGCAGCTGACCGGTGCCGGACCAGGCACCGGTGGAACAGGCACAGGCCGTGCCGGACTGGACACACGCACCACTGGCTTGGTGCGAGGGACAGGAACTGGCCGGACCAGCTGGCGACGCGCACCACTACCTTGGTGCGAGGAGCAGGAACAGGCCGGGCCGGGCTGGCGACGCGCACCACTGGCTTGGTGCGAGGGACAGGAACAGGCCGGACCGGGCTGGCGACGCGCACCACTGGCTTGGTGCGAGGGGAAGGAACAGGCCGGGCTGGCGACGCGCACCACTTCCTTGGTGCGAGGGGCAGGAACAGGCCGGGCCGGGCTGGCGACCCGCACCACTGGCTTGGTGCGAGGGGCAGGAACAGGCCGGGCCGGGCCGGGCTGGCGACGCGCACCACTGGCTTGGTGCGAGGGGCAGGAACAGGCCGTACCAGACTGGCGACGCACACCACTTGCCTGGTGACGTTTACTGACACCGGTCATATTCAACCCGTGTTGCACATTCATAAATTCATCAGTTATTCTGCACTCTGGCACACTCAGAAGAGAGTGCTCTAAAATCTTTCTGGCCCCCGACCATCCGCTCAAGGAAAAAATCGGCCCGCGGCTGAATCTAGTTGATGATCCATGATATAGGCTATGAATTGGATAACAGCACAATCATTTGTGCTTTTTTGGGCTTGGGCTCATTAAATGTCTTTAATTTAGGGCTCATAAAATGTATTGAATTTATGTCTCATCAGGCTCAGGTAGCATCAGGTTTCAATTTTCGATCAAAGCTCTAATCAAATCCAGACAGGCCTATTTATATGCTTTGTAATGCTTTTGAATGACACTTCCTGTTTTGGCGGGAAATACCGGGCTACCCCGTAGAAAAGTGATATATTCTTGGGATGGAACATTTGTAAAATAACAGGGAAAATATTCAAACCTACTTTGGACGGCTGTCTGTTTCCTACACCATAACGAAAGATAAAATAAATAATTTTCTCTGGGCTACGTGGGGCAGAACGTGGCCAACGGCAGAGTCACTGTGATGACGGTCCCGGAGCTCAACCCCATGCGGGAACATCGACCAGGGGTTGGAGTCAAAGATAAGGCCCAGAACCTTCCACCAAACCCCCACTAGCAGGACAGTGAGGGCAGATCTAAGTATGTGTATTGACTCATAAGCCAAAAACTTTAAAGGAAGTATGAAATGATTTCTTTGTTGAAATAAATATTAGCCTTAACTATTGCCTCAACCATTTAAATGTTTTGCTGAAGTCATTCTATCATATCAGTGAGGTGCGGGTTCTCTATTCTCCCAGCAGGGGGCCCCACATGGCTGACAATCTCTTCTGGATAACGGCACAGTAAAACAGGATGATAAATGACATATATATTATCATATCTACACACTAGGGGGAGAAGACACCAAAGAAGAGTAGGATATGTGCCATTTAATAGTGTGTCAGAGGCTTTTTTTGTCATTTAAATGAGCTGTATTTGTGAACATAGGACTTTGTCAGCATACTAGAGCAGGATGAGGAAAGAGATGGTGAGGGAAATGGAAGAGCAGGTTGGTGTGTCCATGCTCATGTACACCTGGCTGCCGAGTAGCCCTCCCTTCCCTTTCCCATTAACTCACCAATCACAGCTCATCGCTACCCAGGAATAGCAATGTGGCCGTTCATGTGACAGCATTCTCTGTGTGTGTGTGTATATGTGTTGTGTGTGTGTGAGCAAGGTAATCGTAAGCTGTGAATAAGACATGCCTGCTGGCTTTTCATTTGTGTCGGTCTATTAATGTTCTTTCCCTTTTATCTTCTCGCAGTCTTGACCTCTTCTCCATTTGGTCTCTTTTGATCAGCCTGAGGTTTGTTAAACTCAACATTTATGACTTAAACTTACACCTGTCTTTAAACCTTGATCCCAGTTTATGAATTATCATTGCAAAAAGTAAAATAAAACAACAAAGTGTTGAGAAAAAAAGAGCAGAAGTAAAATAAAATAACAGTAGGGAGGCTATATATACAGGGGGGTACCGGTGCAGAGTCAATGTGCGGGGGCACCGGCTAGTTGAGGTTGTTGAAGTAATATGTACATGTGGGTAGAGTTAAAGTGACTATGCATAAATAATTAACAGAGTAGCAGCAGCGTAAAAAGATGTGGTGGGTTAAGTGCCTTGCTCAAGGACACATCGACAGATTTTTCACCTAGTCGGCTCAGGGATTAGAACCAGCGACCTTTCGGTTACTGGCACTACGCTCTTAACCACTAAGCTACCTGCCGCCCGGTGACAAAAAATGTATGATGAATTATGAGGTCTCTTTCTTGTGCTTCTACTTGTGCGTCCACTTTAAACTAGAGGTCTTCACAGGTCCGACTGAACCCGAAATACCAAAGACCCGACCAAAATTCTAACTTTTCCATCGGGTCCGGGTCGGGTCTTGTTTGATTGTCATTGGTGTCTCGGTTCTACGTAACCACAGCTGATAGACCCGACTGGACACAAATGGACCCAACCAGGGCTCTGCATAGCCTATAGCATATTTATTTTACGCTAATAAGGTGCATTTATTGACTTATAGAAGACCTAACCAACATATAAAGATCTATTTGTTAACCAGAAGAGCAACTTGGCTGATAAACATTATTTTTTGTCACTCGGGTCCAATCGGGTCTGGTTTAGACCCGGACCCGTTGGGGTATGTGTGGTCCTCTGTAGCTCAGCTGGTAGAGCACGGCGCTTGTAACGCCAAGGTAGTGGGTTCGATCCCCGGGACCACCCATACACAAAAATGTATGCACGCATGACTGTAAGTCGCTTTGGATAAAAGCGTCTGCTAAATGGCATATTATTATTATTGTATGGGTCGGGTCTAGGTCTGGTTGTTGTCGGGTCCATTCGGGTTCGGGTCTGATTGTTCTCGGGTCCGTTAGTGTCTGGGTCCAACTTTTTGGAACTGTGAAGACCTCTACTTTAAACAACCTCCTGAATATAAATATAAGAAAGATAAAACAACATGGCCTTTAGAGCGCACTGATTGTTGAGGGACCACCACAGTATCTGTGTGTCTGTGTGTGTGAGAAGCAGAGAGAACATCCATAGCAGTGTTTCTCTCCTTGTGACCAGCAGTGCCCATCCAGCAGGCAGGCTGCAGCAGCTCTCCCCATTCTATTAGATGTCCCTCCTACAGAGTTGTGGTTGTGGCAGAAATGTATCCCAGGAGATTACATTCCACCTCAACATGCACTCTACTCACTCATGAGGAACAAAGCAGACAGGCTTTCCACAGGAAAAAATACTTTATTAATACGCTTATATAATGTATATCAACATTTATAGACAAAATATGTACATCAACAACTTTCTGGTAGGTCCCAAGTACCTCTTTCTATAGAAAACGAATATTCTGTTAAAACATATACATTCACTTCTCGCCAACTCCTTAGACTGCAGTATTCATACAAATACATTTAATAAACATCTGATAATGTATTTATCAACTTTTCACAAGTAAAAGGCAACAGCATGAACAAACACCAGGTTTGACTTGAGGAGAAGCAGATTGCTGAAAAACGCAGACCAGGGCCAGCACAGGGCTACAGTATGTACATAGTTATTTTACACTAAAGTGACTGTCCACACTCTACTACCCCTCTCTCTAGTCCAAAATTAGGACACATATCAAAAATAGAGATGTACAAGAAGTATACACAATAATGACAGATAATCCATCTCAACAGTCAGTGAATTGCCAACTTGACATGGTCACGTGATGACATCACTAACTCCATAGTGTGAATTGGCATACCCTTTGCTCCTGGCTGTACAGTTGTGTGGGAAATTATTTCAGTCAGAGTGCTTGTTGTTGTCATAGGGAATGAGGCAAAGGGCATTGTCAGTGATGGCAATGGTTACCTAAGGTAGATAGACAGCGACCTTTGGGTGAAAGGTGACTGTTGACATTTGGTGTAACATGGTTTAGAAGGACGGTATGTGTCTCTATGGCAGCAGCTACAGCTGAGACCTGTCAGTTTCCACAGCATGTAGAAACCTCAAACAGCAGCATCTATAGGATTGCCTCTCTTTTACATTCAACCAAGAGTGTGTGTGTGTGTGTGTGTGTGTGTGTGTTAAGGGCAGGTCCAGATCAGTGGGGTCAATGGTGCACTCAGCGCTCTGGTGGGGGTATGAGGGTCAGGGTTGAGGGTCAGGTAACAGGTTGAGCTGTCTTCATTCTACACCTTCCCTCTTTCTTCTCTTCTCTTCGCAGCAGTGTGGCTGTGGATGATGCATCACCGGTCCGGGACCAGATCAGCTGCATGCTCTCTGTCTGTCTCCCTCTGGGGTGAGGGACCAGGGGAGAGGGGTGATAGTGGGTGATCTGACTGTCAGTCATGTTCTCCCCCATGTTCCCTCTCGGCAGAGCAGTCTCTATGTTCAATAACACTGTTCAGTGGAAGTGTTCAGTGGACTCTCAGTCTTTGGTTTCCAGGTTCATGGGCTTTAACGCTTGGAGGAGGGCTGGGGAGTCCATGGGGCTTTGGGCCATGCTGGGGGGAGAGGGAGAGCGCCCCCTTGGGGACATCATGATCAGGGAAGGTTGGGCAGGCGTGTTGCTAGGCATGCCCTGTGCGGAGCCCCCCAGGCCAGGGTAGATCATGGGCATGGCCCCAGAGTACCAGCACTTCTCCAGCATGGGCAGATAAGTGGCGGCAGAAGGGGGGATGAGGTAGAAGGGCATGCAGAGAGGATGAGGTTGGGCCTGGTGGGGGGAGTAGGCGCTCATGTAGCTGCCGTGACCGCTGGAGGAGGATGAAGAGGATGAGGATGACTCTCCACCTGAGAGAGACTCGTCCTCGGACGACTCCACTCGGGCATGTTTGTGGCGAGGCTCATCTTCCTGCTTGACGCCCAATGACGCCCTCTTTTCGCCCAGCGCTCTCTTCAGCTGGCTATCCTGGCCGTAGTACCCCGCACGCGACGCCAGATGCTCACCCTGCTCGCCACCGTAGCCGCTGTCTGTGTCTGTATCACTGCCGCTCTGCTCGCTTCCCGCCTGGGCATACACTCGCTGGATGACGGGCACGCAGTTCTTCCCGTGGCCCTCACTGGGCTTGGGGGGCTGGCCTACAGGCTTCTCCTTCTGGGCCTGGTGGTGGTGGTGGCTGGGGGTCTCTTCGGGCCGGGGGCTGTAGGAAGGGCCCTGGAGGACCTCAGTGGCCACCTTCTGCAGGTGGTTGATCATGTGGGAGGGTGTGAGGTCTCCGTCACCCTCCTGGTTGGCTAGGTACTGCAAAACCTCCTGGGCACAAACGTGGAAGCCTGAGCGGAACGTCTCCTCACTGTTCTCCTGGCTGGGAGAGGATTGCTCTGTATACATGGAACAACAACGTCAAATACAGAACTACCACAATGCATTATTATGGAAACTACCAAACTACTCTCATCACATTTGGGGAAATTCTCATAATTAATCAATGTTATTATGGGTATAATTTCCCCTTATATTCAACCACATCCATTCTAAACTTAGGAGTTCTTCTGTCTCAGTTCCTTATTCTGTTAACATGTTATTATAATGCAGTACATGAGAAATGTACTGTGCTGCATTTGAGAATTAGTGAGCATGTGGTCTGCATCCAAATGGAAACTAGTCAAGGCAAGAGACGACAAGCTATATTTAAATTCACTGATTTGCATGCCCTTCTGCAGAATCATCTTATTGTGGGTGTGTATGTGTGTTTCTGCTCACCGATTTGCATGCCATTCTGCAGAGTGAGGATTTTCTGCTGCTGGTTTTCCAGTAGGGTGGTGAGGGCTTTCACATGCTTGAGCGTGAGCTCCAAAACCACAGCCTTCTCCAGATGGCCAAGAGTCTACGGGAATAACACACACTACTGTCAGCACGGGCTCACCTCTTATGTAACACACACACAAACTTGGAGACAAAACAACAACAAACAACAAACAATGACTAGATATACTCAAATTAAAAGTCAATCTTAAACATTTGATAATATATCAGACAACATATCTATAACTTTTGTGGAATATCACATCCTGAATCATAAAAATACTGATCTAAGGAAATTTCCAACATTTTAGTTAACACATCAAAAATGAAATTTGTGTAAGTATTTACTTTCATTGACTTAAAATTATTTTACAAAATTCACCTGTTAGGCACGCCGATACCAAAACCTGAAGTACCACAAAGCAACCACTTAACGGCGCCTTAGCTAACATCTACAAGCAGTGAACTAGTTACTACTGTGCTACTTCCAGATAAATAGGAACTTACTGTAAGTTTCAGGTGCTCAGGCAATAAATCTTTCAACTGTGCGATGCACTCGTTTATCCTGTCTCGCCTTTTCTTCTCAATAAGTCGATGAGGTAGTTTGTAGGTTTCCTAAAGCCAGGAGTCAGAACGTAGGTTAGGTGGAGTCATATTGTGGTTACTGAAAACCTACAGCAACTTGACAAGCGGCACTGTCAACACTAACATGGACTTCAAGCATTACATCATATGAGAAAACGGGTCACCGCATGATCTGAATGATCTAAAACAATGTTTAGTTTAAATAATATTGTATAATCATTATATTCTTATTGTAATAATGTTAAATTCAAAAGTATTATTTCGCATGAAAATACAGTGAATTAAGTGAATTAAGACAAGTATTTCTATAAAAACAATATATCAACCAACCTTGCACTCCTCTGCTCGTTTCATTCCCCGACGGGATTTGTATACATATATAGGGAAATCCATCCTAAAGAAAGGCAGAAGACAGTCAATGAGATGTGGGTTTGGTGAAGTCGCGCACTCAATGTCAAGAGACACAAATGTATGCCACTATGAAGAGGCACAGGACAAGCATGGCATATGGCACAAGGAGATTTCTCAGCAACTTACCCTTGCATGTCGGACAGCTCAGCCTGCTGGTACTTGGGAGGGGGTTGCGCACTTGGAATCCTTTCCATTTCCATTCTCTTTAGGCCTATTCCAAATTAATCACGAAAGGGCAAGCTTGTTTTCCCAATGTATTCACTCAAGAATGCATATGAAATTGAATAAAAGTAAATCGTCCTTAAATTCTTTCACAAAAATCGTTCAGTATTCCTACCAACTCGAGATTAACAATATGTAGATAAAATGTTTTTCCTTTATATTTGCATTGTTGTTATAATTATAATTTGTCGCGGAATGGAAGTAAATTGGCCCGGAGATCTCCACGAAGTCAGTCAAGAGGTAGCCCCGAAGATGCACTAATCTTGGTTGCGCGTTGGGAAAGTGGGGCAGGACACTAGAGCTACGTGTTAAATAAACCACACTGACTCTCGTTCACAGAGTGACCTACCTCTGTCACATGAGTCTCACGTTTTGGACGCCGCTGTCTCCTCGGTGGAGGGACTGCCCATTTTCTACGGATAAGGAGGATCTGGGGGGCGGACGTCGGTGTCACGTCACACCGGAGGACTGAGTCCCGGGTCTCGTGTACCACCATGCTCAACTGTATTGTTTGGTAAGCACTATCTGCGCCACGGCTAAGGAGCATATACAGGCTACAGTACACAACACAGAGCTACGCTTCTCTCCAAAACTGCTCAGCAGGCTCCACTACCGACAACAAGACATCAATTATATTGATATGGGGATGATTTTGCAAATATTGGACAACTTCTATAATATTTATGAATTGATAGAATTGGGAGTTAAATATGATATTATTTTATCCCAATCCGTGTATATATTGTTCATGTGACTCATTCACCTTTTGCGTCATACACAACATAATTTAACCATAAGTGTAGACCTATGCCAATAAGCATAATCTTGTCATTTATAAATACAATACATTATTATATTATCGTTATCTAACTTTAACAACTGTGATAAGTTAATAGCCCTATGTTGTAGGGTTTAATAATAAGGGTCTTGACATGGGTGCCTTCCTGGCGGATGCTAACTCAACTAAACTCAACACGATTTAAGATGGAGTTGAGCAGCGACTAGTGTGGGCGGACTGGAACTCCAACTTCACATAAAATGAAGTTTTTTATCAAAAACTGGAATTGAGTTTAGTCGGCTAACCTGGTGGATGTCTTAACCTTGTGCTATCCTTGACAAATAGACTATATTCATTGTCGATATGAAGATGGCGCTGCAGTGGATAGCTTCCATTTTACGGCCTCCTGACTAATTTTGCTATTTTGTGTGGGGTTTTTACGCAGATCTTAACTTTTATGTATATAATATTTCCGCCGTCATTTCCAGCTTCTGGACATCAGAACGGCGATCACTAATCTCGATTTGGATGAAGATTTCTACTTCAACAAATTGGCAGCTGTGGATGTACTGCTCATTCCGGACCAGGCCCAAATCCCCAGGACTCGACAGAGGAAGAGACTGCGCAAGAGAGGCAAACGAGCGGGCTCCCTGACGAGTCTATCACTGCCAGTAAATGAACCATCTCTACCAGAGTATGTGAGCGGAGCGGAGCTAGAGCAGAGCGTGGCCAATTTGACTGGAGCGAGATTCCCAAAGGCTGGCTTCTCGGCCTTCTCGCCCGCTCCAAGTAGCACTCACTTCAAGAGCTCAGGGCATACCGGGCCCAGCATGCATTTGTAGTCTACTTGTGTTCTGCTATAGCCCCTTGCTTTAGCTACTGTCATGGAGTTCGCTAAATATTTTAATAAAGAAAATGATAAAACACACAGGTGCAAAATCAAGGTGATTTACAAAGATGAGGACCAAGAGCAAGAGAGGGAGTGCGGTGATGTGATGTTAACAACTAAATAATCATTGTGGAATCTAAAAAGACACATCCCAAAAGCATGATGGCTTACTTACTATGTGCACATGCTAAAAGAATGGAATGAGGTGGGTAGCTAAATAAGTGTGTCATTGTAGCAAAGTATTTATAAACTAAAAAACAGATTTCTTAAAAGTGTCCTTAATTTGTGTTCTATTATCTATACAATAGGCCATAATTGATTTTGGCATATTCCAACTTTCAAGGAGCTTTCCATTTTGATTGGGTTATTTTGCCTAAAAACCTTTAGGCCTACCTATAGAAAAAAAAACTGCCTCCCTGCCCAAGAGTGGCCAAAAGGGTGTTTAGCATCCCCAGTGGATCTGCAAGCACGGAGAGGATATTCTCCGCTGCTGGTCTGCTCTCCAGGCACCATCACATAAGTCTGAAGCCACAGACTTTGGCCAAACTGGTGTTTCTAAAAATGAATTCAAAGGCACTGTAGACTCACACCCGTCGCTAAGGGCGGGCCATAGGGGGCCTGGCCCGCCCCCAAAAATGCTTGTGCCCCCCCACTTGAGGGAATGTATTATTAAATATATGTACTGTAGGCTAATAACAATTGTGCCCTGCCCTCCCATGCATTTCATATGCCCCCCTTAATAATATAATAATATAATATGCCATTTAGCAGACGCTTTTATCCAAAGCGACTTACAGTCATGCGTGCATACATTTTTACGTATGGGTGGTCCCGGGGATCGAACTCACTACCTTAAGACTGAGGTCTGGCGACGGGTCTGTGTAGACTGAGCATAATAAGTCTTTTTTCGTTTAATTTGTATTTAATTCTAAGTAAGTCACAGCCTATATAAGCAAATTATAGACTATAATGATTTAATACAACAAAATGTTGTTTAAATGCTGAGCGCTTAATGTCCCTACCAGCCTAGTGTGTCACACTCTCAAATGCTTCACAGTGTATTTCTTTGTAGGCTATAGCCTTAAAATAATTGAAATAATATACCCTAAATAATTAATTTTTGTTCCTTCTTAAGCTTCCTGTCTGGCTCCTGACCTATTTAGAGTGTTTATATGCTGTTTAATATCACATGTAGCCTATTTGAAATAATGAGCACTTCTTACAACACAAGACATGCAACCAGAGGTCTCTTCACAGTCCCCAGTTCCAGAACAGAGGCTGGGAAAGCACAGTATTAAATAGAGCCATGACTACATGGAACTATATGCCACCCCAGGTAACTCAAGCTTCCAATAAAACCAGTTAAAAAAACAGATTAAAGAACACCTTAAAGCATGACAGGGACTGTGAAGAGACACAGCCATTTGATGTATCTTCAAATCAAATCACATTTTATTTGTCACATGCGCCGAATACAACAGGTGTAGACCTTACCGTGAAATGCTTACTTACAAGCCGTTAACCAACAATGCAGTTCAAGAAATAAAGTTAAGAAAATATTTACTAAATAGACTAAAGTAAAAAATAAAAAGTAACACAATAAAATGACATAACAATAACGAGGCTATATACAGGGGGTACCGGTAATAAACAGCGAGTAGCAGTATTGTAAAAACTAAGAGGAAGGGGTCAATGTAAATAGTCTGGGTGGCCATTATAGCTTGGGGGTAAAAGCTGTTAAGGAGCCTTTTGGACCTAGACTTGGCGCTCCGGTACCGCTTGCCGTGCGGTAGCAGAGAGAACAGTCTATGACTTGGGTGACTGGAGTCTTTGACCATTTCTTGTGCCTTCCTTTGACACCGCCTAGTATATAGGTCCTGGATGGCAGGAAGCTTAGCCCCAGTGATGTACTGGGCCCTATGCACTGCCCTCTGTAGCGCCTTACGGTCGGATGCCGAGCAGTTGCCATACCAGGCGGTGATGCAACCGGTAAGGGTGCTCTCAATGTTGCAGCTGTATAACTTTTTGAGGATCTGGGGACCCATGCCAAATCCTTTCAGTCTCCAGAGGGGGAAAAGGCGTTGTGCCCTCTTCACGACTGTCTTGGTTTGTTTGGACCATGATAGTTTGTTGGTGATGTGGACGCCAAGGAACTTGTAACTCTCGACACGCTACAGCCCCGTCGATGTTAATGGGGGCCTGTTCGGCCCTCCTTTTCCTGTAGTCCACAATCATCTCCTTTGTCTTGCTCACATTGAGGGAGAGGTTGTTTTCCTGGCACCACCCTGCCAGGTCTCTGACCTCCTCCCTATAGGCTGTCTCATTGTTGTCGGTGATTAGGCCTACCACTGTTGTGTCGTCAGCAAACTTAATGATGGTGTTGGAGTCGTGCTTGGCCACGCAGTCGTGGGTAAACAGGGAGTACACAATGGGACTAAGCACGCAACCCTGAGGGGCCCCGGTGTTGAGGATCAGCGTGGCAGATGTGTTGTTGCCTACCCTTACCACCTTGTATTGTAATTTGCACTGTACTATGTTTTAGACCTAGATATTGTGTGTATGTACTGATATGTAGGCTATGTGTGACGTTTTAAATTAATATATTACAGTCCTTGACTAATAATGTTCTGTACTATGTACAGTGCCTTGCAAAAGTATTCAGCCCCCTTGGCGTTTTTCCTATTTTGTTGCATTACAACCTGTAATTGAAATGGATTTTTATTTGGGTTTCATGTAATGGACATACACAAAATAGTCCAAATTGGTGAAGTAAAATGAAAAAAAGTACTTGTTTCAGAAAATTCAAAAGAATAAATAACAGAAAAGTGGTGCGTGCATTTGTATTCACCCCCTTTGCTATGAATTCCCTAAATAAGATCTGGTGCAACCAAATACCTTCAGAAGTCACATAATTCGTTAAATAAAGTCCACCTGTGTGCATCTAAGTGCCACATGATCTCAGTATATACACACCTGTTCTGAAAGGCCCCAGAGTCTGCAACACCACTAAGCAAGGGGCACCACCAAGCAAGTGGCACCATGAAGACCAAGGAGCTCTCCAAACAGGTCAGGGACAAAGTTGTAGAGAAGTACAGATCAGGGTTGGGTTATAAAAAAATATCCGACACTTTGAACATCCCACGGAGCACCATTAAATCCATTATTAAAAAATTTAAAGAATATGGCACCACAACAAACCTGCCAAGAGAGGGCCGCCCACCAAAACCCACGGACTAGGCAAGGAGGGCATTAATCAGAGAGGCAACAAAGAGACCAAAGATAACCCTGAAGGAGCTGCAAAGCTCCACAGTGGAGATTGGAGTATCTGTCCATAGGACCACTTTAAGCCGTACACGGCACAGAGCTGGGCTTTACGGAAGAGTGGCCAGAAAAAAGACATTGCTTAAAGAAAAAAGAAAAGAAAACATGTTTGGTGTTCGCCAAAAGGCACGTGGGAGACTCCCCAAACATATGGAAGAAGGTGCTCTGGTCAGATGAGACTAAAATTGTGCTTTTTGGCCATCAAGGAAAAAGCTATGTCTGGTGCAAACCCAACACCTCTCATCACCCCGAGAACACCATCCCCACAGTGAAGCATGGTGGTGGCAGCATCATGCTGTGGGGATGTTTTTCATCGGCAGGGACTGGGAAGCTGGTCAGAATTGAAGGAATGATGGATGGCGCTAAATACAGGGAGATTCTTGAGGGAAACCTGTTTCAGTCTTCCAGAGATTTGAGACTGGGACGGAGGTTCACCTTCCAGCATGACAATGACCCTAAGCATACTGCTAAAGCAACACTCGAGCGGTTTAAGGGGAAACATTTAAATGTCTTGGAATGGCCTAGTCAAAGCCCAGACCTCTATCCAATTGAGAATCTGTGGTATGACTTAAAGATTGCTGTACACCAGCGGAACCCATCCAACTTGAAGGAGCTGGAGCAGTTTTGCCTTGAAGAATGGGCAAAAATCCCAGTGGCTAGATGTGCCAAGCTTAAAGAGACATACCCCAAGATACTTGCAGCTGTAATTGCTGCAAAAGGTGGCTCTACAAAGTATTGACTTTGGGGGGGTGAATAGTTATGCATGCTCAAGTTCTCTTTTTTTGTCTTATTTCTTGTTTGTTTCACAAAGTGGTAGGAATGTTGTGTAAATTAAATGATACAACCCCCCCCCAAAATCAATTTTAATTCCAGGTTGTAAGGCCACAAAATAGGAAAAATGCCAAGGGGGGTGAATACTTTCGCAAGCCACTGTATTATGTCATGTTTCATGTGGACCCCAGGAAGAGTAGCTGATGCTTTTGCAGCGGCTAATGAGGATCCTAATAAATACCAATTATCATTCACCTTTTCATGTTTATTAAAATACTTATCTTTCAAATCAAAAAGAGATCGGTGTTGGATAAATTGTTATTTTAATGAATGGAACACATTGCTAGTCCGCCTTGCACGTGGAATAGCAGATTGTTCTGATGGCGCGAAATAACATTGCCTGGCCCTTCACACTTGTTGAAGAGAAAGCAATTAGTCTGGTTGTCTCTATAAGCAATAAGATCTATACTATCAACAGGACCTGAAGAACTGTAATTTCCTATGTTTCTCAGAGTCGTGGCTCTTTCCATGACATAGACTGACCAGGTGAATCCAGGTGAAAGCTATGATCCCATATTGATTAGTGTAGATGAAAGGGAGGAGACAGGTTAAAGAAGGATTTTAAAGCCTTGAGACAATTGAGACATGCATTGTGTATGTGTGCCATAAAGAGGGTGAATTGGCAAGACAAAATATTTACAGTGCATTCGGATAGTACCAGACCCCTTCACTTTTTCCACATTTTGTTTCGTGACAGCGTTATTCTAATATTGATGAAATTGTTTTTTCCCCCCATCAATCTACACACAATACCCCAAAATGACAAAGCAAAAAAAGGTTTTTAGAAATGTTTGCGAAAATAAAATAACAAACTGGAATATCACATTTACATAAGTATTCAGACCCTTTACTCAGTACTTTGTTGAAGCACCTTTGGCAGCGATTACAGTCTCGAGTCTTCTTGGGTATGACGCTACAAGCTTGGCACACCTGTATTTGGGGAGTTTCTCCCATTCTTCTCTGCAGGTCCTCTCAAGCTCTGTCAGGTTGGATGAGGAGCATCGCTGCACAGCTATTTTCAGGTCTCTCCAAAGATGTTCGATCGGGTTCAAGTCCGGGCTTTGGCTGGGCCACTCAAGGACATTCAGAGACTTGTCCCAAAGCCACTCCTGTGTTGTCTTGGCTGTGTGCTTAGGGTCTTTATCCTGTTGGAAGGTGAGCCTTCGCCCCAGTCAGAGGTCCTGAGCGCTCTGGAGCAGGTTTTCATCAAGGATCTCTCTGTATCTGCTCCGTTCATCTTTCCCTTGACCCTGACTAGTCTCCTAGTCCCTGCCGCTGAAAAACATCCCACAGTATGATGCTGCCACCACCATGCTTCACCGTAGGGATGGTATTGGACAGGTGATGAGTGGTGCCTGGTTTCCTCCAGACGTGACGCTTGACATTCAGGCCAAAGAGATCAATCTTGCTTTCATCAGACCAGATAATCTTGTTTCTCATGGTCTGAGAGTCCTTTAGGTGCCTTTTGGCAAACTCCAAGCGGGCTGTCATGTGCCTTTTACTGAGGAGTGGCTTCTGTCTAGCCACTCTACCATAAATGCCTGATTGATGGAGTGCTGCAGAGATGGTTGTCCTTCTGGAAGGTTCTCCCATCTCCACAGAGGAACTCTGATGCTCTGTTAGAGTGACCATCGGGTTCTTGGTCACCTCCCTGAACAAGGCCCTTCTTCCCCGATTGCTCAGTTTGGCCGGGTGGCCAGCTCTAGGAAGATTATTGGTGGTTCCAATCTTCTTCCATTTAAGAATGATGGAGGCCACTGTGTTCTTGGGGACCTTCAATGCTGCAGACATTTTTTGGAACCCTTCCCCAGATCTGTGCCTCAACACAATCCTGTCTCGGAGCTCTACGGACAATTCCTTTGACCTCATGGCTTGGTTTTTGCTCTGACATGCACTGACAACTGTGAGACCTTATGTAGACAGTTGTGTGCCTTTCCAAATCATGTCCAATCAATTGTATTGTGCCTATGAACAGGGTATGGTAGTAGGTGCCAGGTACACCGGTTTGAGTGTGTCAAGAACTGCAACGCTTCTGCGTTTTTCATGGTCAACAGTTTCCCGTGTGTATCACGAATGGTCCACCACCCAAAAGAAATCCAGCCAACTTGAAACAACTGTGGAAGCATTGGAGTTAACATGGGCCAGCATCCCTGTGGAACGCTTTCGACACCTTCTAGAGTCCATGCCCTGACGCATTGAGGCTGTTTTGAGGGCAAAAGAGGGTGCAATTTAATAGTAGGTCAAGACCTAATGGCAACTTCTAGTAAGGTTAAAAGGAAGGTGTGTCTCTTTGTTAACAACAGCTGGTGCGCAATCTCTAATGTTAAGGAAGTCTCAAGGTTTTGCTCGCCTGAGTTAGAATACTTAATGATAAGCTGCAGACCATACTATTTACCAAGAGAGTTTATCTATATTTTTCGTAGCTGTCTTTTTACCACCACAAACCGATGCTGGCACTAAGTGCACTCAGTGAGCTGTATAGGGCCATAAGCAAACAAGAAAATGCACATCCAGAGGTGGCACTCCTAGTGGCCAGTGATTTTAATGCAGCTCGCTGGCCAGTGATCTTTACCAGCATGTCACCTGCGCAACTAGAGGGGAAAAAACTAAAGTTCCCCTTTATTCCACACACAGAAACGCATACAAAGCTCTCCCTCTGCGTCCATTTGGCATATCTGACCATGACTCTATCTGCTGATTCCTGCTTACAAGCAAAAACTCAAACAAGAAGTACCAGTGACGCTTTCAAAACGGAAGTGGTCTGATGAAGCGGATGCTAAGCTACAGGACTGTTTCGCTAGCACTGACTGGAATACTGTATGTTCAGGGATTCATCCGATAACATTGAGGAGTTTACCACATCAATTACCGGCTTCATTAACAAGTGCATCGACGACATCTTCCCCACAGTGACCATACGTACATATCTCAACCAGAAGCCATGGATTACAGGCAACATCCGAAATGAGCTAAAGGCTAGAGCTGCCGCTTTCAAGGAGTGGATGCTTATAAGAAATCCCGCTACAACCTCCGACAAGCCATCAAACAGTCAAAATGACAATACAGGACTAAGGTTGAATCCTAATATGCCGGCTCTGATGCTTGTCGGATGTAGCAGTGCTGGCAAACTATCACGGATTACAAAGGGAAACCCAGCCGCGAGCTTCCCAGTGAGGCGAGCCTACTAGATGAGATAAATTCCTTCTATGCTTGCTTCGAGGCAAGCAACACAGAACCATGCATGAGAGCACCAGCTCTCCGTAGCCAATGTGAGTACAAAGTATGTGACAAATAACATTTGATTTGTTATTGCAGAATATAAACGCATTGCATTACATGTCCAAGAAAATAAATTGAAGATGCAAGATAGGCCCTACAACAAAAAAAAGAGGATGTGCGTAAAAACTGTGTGTAAAAACGCACATAGCCTACTGCCACAATGTAAAATGGTGGAAATGTATACAAGCCCTTAATGGTTAACTTGGAATGAATCCATATTCATAAGCCTACAATTCACATTATAATTCTATGTTATAGAATTTGGGAAATTATAAATATTTCTTCAAGTGTGCAATAATGGTTCTTCTGATATTTTTTGTTTGAGCACTTTTTAGGACCCTGTTGAATAAAGTGCACCTGCATGAGGCATTTCTTTTTCTAAGAGATCTTATTGCTTATAGAGACAACCAGACTAATTGCTTTCTCTTCAACAAGTGTGAAGGGCCAGGCAATGTTATTTCGCGCCATCAGAACAATCTGCTATTCCACGTGCACGGCGGACTAGCAATGTGTGGCAATGTGCCTGGAAATGTGTCTGAAGGCAGGCAGCATTGTAGTCGCGCGCCACACTGGTTATCACGCTGATCTGCTGATGGCCTCTCAGAACCCGCTGTGCGCTGAGGGCACATCCACCACATGGCTACTGTTTACACCTAATGTGCACCCACCTGCTCCACACTCCTATGACTGCTGTCAATTATTCTGACAGCTGTCTATTAAATAGGCTTCTTTCATAGTAGCCTATACTGCTTTGGCTTGAAGAGGCCTAAATTGCTCACCAAACAAATTGATTTACCTGAAAGATCTTGAAGAAAATGCCATGCGACATACTACTACTTTGTATCCTTCATGGACATCTAAGGGTTTAAATAATTCAATATTACCAATAAAATGCACGTCACACCACACCACACCACACAGAGACCGTGACAAAATATTTAACCATTTGGAATGTGGACAGTTAATATGGAAAGCCCCCATGGATCTGAATAATTTAGACTGAATGGACCAATTATACACAGATAACCAAATAAAGCTAATTTAATTATATTTCCCCTCTATCGGGATTTGATAGGAAAAAAAAAACATATTGTGACCTTCATAGAGAAATATTGCAACAGGTCAGAAGGACAACAGGCTAGTACATGCCGGTCAACCAAATCAGCAGTAACCCAATAGACAAAGCGAGAGTACACCCCTTATCAACTCACAATCCTATTTGTTACCAAAGAGATTACCTTTAGGGACACAAAGGTTTAGGCTCATTAAACCAGAGTGGGTTGACAGAGTGTGTGTGTGTGTGTGTTCTGGGGGGTATAGGGGTAAAAATTGATGTGTCATGCCCATCAATTTGTTCAATGTTTTAGAAGTTTCTTTTCACAATAATTTCAAAGAAACTACATTTGGCTATACTCAACATTAGGGGCATGGATCTCTGCATAAAATGAATGACTAGAAATAAGTCCACACTTTAAATGCAATATTTTTACCCAATCTGAGGTGGGCAATTATATGCACATATTTTGGAGTTGTGTATCAGTGCACTGTAAGTGCCTATGAACAGGGTATGGTAGTACGTGCCAGGTATACCGGTTTGAGTGTGTCAAGAACTGCAACGCTTCTGCGTTTTTCATGCTCAACAGTTTCCCGTGTGTATCACGAATGGTCCACCACCCAAAGGAAATCCAGCCAACTTGAAACAACTGTGGAAGCATTGGAGTCAACATGGGCCAGCATCCCTGTGGAACGCTTTCGACACCTTCTAGAGTCCATGCCCTGACGCATTGAGGCCATTTTGAGGGCAAAAGAGGGTGCAATTTAATAGTAGGTCAAGACCTAATGGCAACTTCTAGTAAGGTTAAGGGAAGGTGTGTCTCTTTGTTAACAACAGCTGGTGCGCAATCTCTAATGTTAAGGAAGTCTCAAGGTTTTGCTCGCCTGAGTTAGAATACTTAATGATAAGCTGCAGACCATACTATTTACCAAGAGAGTTTATCTATATTTTTCGTAGCTGTCTTTTTACCACCACAAACCGATGCTGGCATTAAGTGCACTCAGCGAGTTGTATAGGGCCATAAGCAAACAAGAAAATGCACATCCAGGTGGCACTCCTAGTGGCCAGTGACTGTAATGCAGCTCGCTGGCCAGTGATCTTTACCAGCATGTCACCTGCACAACTAGAGGGGAAAAAACTAAAGTTCCCCTTTATTCCACACACAGAAACGCATACAAAGCTCTCCCTCTGCATCCATTTGGCATATCTGACCATGACTCTATCCTGCTGATTCCTGCTTACAAGCAAAAACTCAAAACAGGAAGTACCAGTGATGCTTTCAAAACGGAAGTGGTCTGGTAGAAATAAGTCCACACTTTAAATGCAATATTTTTACCCAATCTGAGGTGGGCAATTATATGCACATGTTTTGGAGCTGTGTATCAGTGAAATCTCTTTAGGTTCATATTGTTAATATTTTAAATGTCGTTGTTGGTAAAAGCCTACCTGTTTGCCCATCCCTCCTCCTATTGGGTTTTAGCCCTATCATTTCGTTAGCCTACCAAGAGAGGCAAATTGTTATTATTGTAATTAGATGAATATGAATTGGTAGCCTTTGAGATTGGAATATAACCTTTAATTGTCTCCAGGCCTGGATGTATTTATTAATAAAAAATGCTGTGGAATTGGAAATACTGT
This sequence comes from Coregonus clupeaformis, assembly GCF_020615455.1. Lineage (NCBI taxonomy): Eukaryota > Metazoa > Chordata > Actinopteri > Salmoniformes > Salmonidae > Coregonus > Coregonus clupeaformis. Next base: position 35,385,636 of record NC_059203.1, on the reverse strand, counting down.
AATATTTTTGGCAACAACTTTGGTTGTTTTTTAAAAGTTGTTTTGTTTTGTCTTTTATCATTTGTAATTGTATTTTCTTAATTTTATGTCCGTTTGTCCGTTCTGGTTCCCCCCTATTGAACGCGGGGAGAGTGGGGTAAGTTGAGCGAAAGGGGTAAGTAAGGGTTAAGTAAGGTAAGTTCATGATAAGCTGCAGCCCATACTATTTACCAAGAGAGTTTTCATCTATATTTATTGTACCTGTCTATTTACCACCACAAACCAATGCTGGCACTGAGACCGTACTCAACAAGCTGTGTATGGCCATAAGCAAAGTAAAAAGCACATCCAGAGGCGGCGTTTCTTGTGGCCAGTGATTTTAATGCAGGGAAGCTGAAATCCGATTGACCTCATTTTTACCAGCATATCACCTGTGCATCGAGAGGCGACAAAACTCTAGATCACTTTTACTCCACACACAGAAACGCATACAAGGCCCTCCCTCGCCCTCCCTTTGGCAAATCAGACCATAACTCTATCCTCCTTACAAGCAAAAACTCAAAAAAGGAAGTCCCAGTGATGTGCTCAATACGGAAGTGGTCCAATGAAGCGTATGCTAACCTACATGACTGTTTCGCTAGCACAGACTAGAGTATATTCATCCGATAACATTGAGGAGTTTACCACATCAGTCACCTGCTTCATTAATGAGTGCATCGACGTCATCGTCCCCATAGTGACCGTATATACAGTACCCAACCAGAAGCCATGGATTACAGGCAACATCCACACTGAGCTACAGGTTAGAGCTGCCACTTTCAAGAAGCAGGACACTAATCCAGACGCTTATAAGAAATCCCACTACGACCTCCGACGAGTATCATGGATTACAAAGGGAAACCCAACCGCGAGCTGCCCAGCGACGCAAGCCTACCAGACAAGCTAAATTCCTTCTATGCTCGCTGCGAGACAAGCAACACTGAACAATGCATGAGAGCACCAGCTGTTCCGGACGACTGTGCGATCTCGCTCTCCGTAGCTGATGTGAGTAAGAACTTTAAACAGGTTAACATTCACAAGGCCGCAGGGCCAGACGGAATACCAGGATGCGTACTCAGAGCATGCGCTGACCAGCTGGCAAGTGTCTTCACTGACATTTTCAAGTAGACCACCATAGTCCCTGTGCCCAAGAACGCCAAGGTAACCTGCCTGAATGGCTGTCGCCCCATAGCACTCACATCTATAGCCATGAAATGCTTTGAAAGGCTGGTCATGGTACACATCATCACCATCATCCCAGACATCATGGACCCACTCCAATTCGCATACCGCCTCAACAGATCCACAGATGACGCAATCTCTATTGCACTCCACACTGCCCTCCTGGACAAAAGGAATACCTATGTAAGAATGCTGTTCATTGACTACAGCTCAGCATACAACACCATATTCCCCTCCAAACTGAGGACTCTGGGACTGAATACCTCCCTCAGCAACTGGATCCTGGACTTCTTGAAGGGCCACGCCCAGGCGGTGAGTGTAGGCAACAACACATCCGCCACACTGACCATCAACACGGGGGCCCCTCAGGGGTGTGTGCTTAGTCCCCTCCTGTACTCCTAGTTCACCCACAACTGCAGCGCCGCGCACAACTCAAACACCATTATAAAGTTTGCTGAAGACACAATGGTGGTAGGACTAATCACCAACGACGATGAAGCAGCCTATATGGAGGAGGTCAGAGACCTGGCAGGGTGGTGCCAGGACAACAACCTCTCCATCAATGTCAGCAAGACAAAGGAGCTGATCGTGGGGCCGACCCAGAACCTCTATACCAGGCGGTGTCAGAGGATGGCCAAAAAATGGTCAAAGACAATTTAATAAGAGTCTAGACTGTTCTCTCTGATACTGCACAGCAAGCGGTACCAATGCACCAAGTCTGGAACCAACAGGACCCTGAACAGCTTCTACCCCCAAGCCATAAGACTGATAAATACCTAATGAAATGGCTACCCGGAACACCTGCATTGACCTTTTTTTGGACTAACTCTCTTGCACTGATTATGCACACACACTGGACTCTACCCACACTGACACTCCAACACACACTCACTACATACGCCCCCACACACATAACATGCGCACAAATGCATACTGATGCCACACACACACACACACACACTTTCACACTCACCACATACGCTGCTGCTACGGTCTATTATCTATCTGTTGCCTAGTCACTTTTTGATCTTTATCCTTAACTCTGCACTGTTGGAAAAGGACCCGTAAGTAAGCATTTCACTGTTAGTCTACACCGGTTGTTTACGAAGCATGTGACAAATAACGTTTGATTTTATCCGTTTCAATATGAGGTCATAAACCTAGCATGGAAGTTTAGCTGTGTGGGCTAATATAGTCAAAATGTTTGCCTTAGGGTAAGTCTACTCTGAACGGTGCCTGAGGAAGGCACCCAGCCACGAGCGGTTCATCCCTTACCGTCGGGCAGAGGTCTAATACCAACAGGCTCAGAGACAGTTTCTATCTACAAGCCATCAGACTATATTTATAGCCTACTTCACTGTGGAAAAGGGGCGGCAATACATGTCATGTTGATATGATTTTCAGTTTGCTTCCATGACTGGTTTCACATTCATTTGTCTCCAGGGATCATTAATAAAAATCATCTAAAACAATTGCTATGTGTATTTACAATACCATTCTCCAAACGGATTATTCATTTACCTAGCTCTTCTCAATTTATAAATTACAGTGCATGGAAAATGCTGTTATGTCTATCAGAAAAAAAGTAGATGCTCTTTCCACTTGGAACCAGCAGGTTCGCTCGACCTTATTCAGAATTTCCTCGTGGGTAAAGGTGGTGGAATTAAGTCAGTTTTTTTACACACTTCTCAGTAGTTGGTATTCAGATTTACCTTATGAAGGTACGTAACAGAAAATTGCCACATTCAGTTCTTTAACCCATGGTAATGTTGGAAGATTAGTGTACATAGAATTATAATAGGGAGAATAGTGCTCTGCTCCATAACGATTTCATTAGCTTAAATATCTTTTTTTAAAATATATATATATATATATACTGAACAAAAATACAAAAGGCAACATGCAACAATTTCAAAATGGTTACTGAGTTACAGTTCATATAAGGAAATCTGTCAATTGTAATACATTTATTAGGCCCTAATCTATGGATTTCACATGACTGGGCATGGGCGCAGCCATGGGTGGGCATAGGCCCAACCACTTGGGAGCCAGGGTCAGCCAATCAGAATGAGTTTTTCATCACAAAAGGGCTTTATTACAGACAGAAATACTCCTCAATTTCATCAGCTGTCCGTCTGGCTGGTCTCAGGCGATCCCGCAGGTAAAGAAGCCGGATGTGGAGGACCTGGGTGTCACAGTTCCCTCAGCCAGAACCCAAAAGCAGACCAGGACAAGGAGAGTTGAACGAAGGTGAGGGTTTATTAGATACGACAAAAGGTGCAGAATAATCCAGGGACAGAGCGGGCGGCGTGGTTGAGTAGTTGGGGGTGCAGTACTGGGTCCAGTGATGGCTCGGCAGCCGCCGACCATCAGGCAGAGGTGGGGTGAAGGTTCCGGACGTGTGACTGCAGGTGGAACAAAAACGGAGGTAAGAACACAAAAACTCAACAAAGTACAAAATAACAAAACTCACGCTAGAACACTCTAAACTGATACACAGAACACCTACTGTTCATGGCTAACGATCCGGCAGGAACTGGATGTTGGGCCAGAGCCTAAGAAAGGTGCTGATTAGGCCCAGGTGTGCAGATTGCTAATGGGAAGCAGGTGCGGAAACCAGAGCGCTCCCCGGAGCGTTCCCGAACCCTCGGGAAACTGGAGATTACGACCAGGACCCGACTCAGACAGCCGGGATCGTTACAGTACCCCCCTCCGACTGAACGCCACCGGGCGGACTCCCGGAGCGCCAGGATGGAGGCGGTAAAAGTCCCTGATGAGATCCGCATCTAGGACCTGTCGCCGCGGAATCCAACTCCTCTCTTCAGGACCATACCCCTCCCAGTCCACGAGATACTGGAAACCCCGGCCCCGCCGTCTGGAATCCATAATGCGACGCACCGTGTAGGCAGGACCACCTCCGATCATCCGAGGAGGAGGAGGAGGAGGCGGAGGAGGCAACAGAGGACTGAGGAAGACAGGCTTGAGGCAGGAGACATGAAAGGTGGGATGGACTCTGAGCGTCCTCGGTAGTTTGAGTCGAACTGCCACCGGATTGATCACCTTCTCCACCACAAACGGACCAATGAACTTCGGTAACAACTTCCTAGACTCAGTCCGTAACGGAAGATCCCGTGTGGCCAACCAAACCCTATCTCCGATGGTATAGGTGGGAGCGGGGATCCGGCGACGATTCGCCTGGAGCTGATACCGATCCGAACCTCTAAGGAGTGCCTTTCGGGCCCGATGCCAGGTCCGGTGGCAACGACGAATATGAGCCTGAACAGAAGGCACTGATAGCTCCTTCTCCTGAGAAGGGAACAGGGGAGGTTGGTAGCCATACAGGCACTGGAAGGGAGACATCCCAGTGGCAGATGTAGGGGAGAGTATTGTGGGCATACTCAACCCAAGGCAACTGAGAGGCCCAGGAGGTGGGGTTGGAAGAGACCAGACAGCGTAGCGTGGATTCCATCTTCTGGTTGGCTCTCTCCGCCTGACCATTGGATTGGGGGTGAAAACCAGATGTGAGACTGACTGTAGCTCCAATGGCCAAACAGAAGGACTTCCAGACAGCAGAGGTAAACTGAGGGCCACGGTCGGAAACGATATCACTGGGCAAACCGTGGACCCTGAAAACCTCCCTAACCAGGATCTCGGACGTCTCCGAGGCAGAGGGAAGCTTGGCAATAGGCACAAAGTGGGCGAACTTGCTGAATCTGTCCACGATAGTCAGAACGACCGTGTTCCCCTCAGAAGCGGGCAACCCCGTGACGAAGTCCAGGGCCAGATGCGACCATGGACGCCGGGGAATAGGAAGGGGGTGAAGTAGTCCAGAGCTGGGCCGATTGGTACTCTTATTCTGCGCACACACTGGACAGGCAGCAACAAAACCCCGAGTATCCTCGGCCATGGCAGGCCACCAAAAAGCGTCTGCGAAGAAACGCCATAGTCCGAGCCACGCCGGGTGACAAGCCATCTTGCTGGCGTGGGACCATTTGAGGACAGCAGGACGAACCGACTCAGGCACAAACAACCGACCGGGTGGACCGTTACCGGGACCGGGCTGAGTCCGAAGGGCCGCCAGCACCTCCTCCTCAATCTTCCACATCACTGCTCCCACGACGCAGTTCCGGGGAGAATAGTCTCGGTCTTGGACCCACTCTCCTCCGTCTTGGAGAACATCCGGGACAAGGCGTCCCGCCTTGCCGTTCTTAGATCCAGGTCGAACGTCAGGGCAAACTTGAATCGTCCGAAAAACAACGCCCACCTGGCCTGACGGGAGTTGAGACGTTTAGCCGATTGCACGTAAGCAAGATTCTTGTGGTCAGTCCAGACAATAAACGGTTGCTCCGCCCCCTCCAACCAGTGGCGCCACTCCTCCAAGGCAAGTTTCACCGCGAGAAGCTCCCGGTTACCCACATCGTAATTCCTCTCTGCAGGCGAAAGGCGACGAGAGTAGTAGGCGCAGGGATGGAGTTTACTGTCCGTGGAGCATCGCTGCGACAGGATGGCGCCAACTCCCACATCAGACGCGTCCACTTCAACGACGAACTGACGGGCCGTGTCCGGTTGAGAGAGAATCGGTGCGTTGGTGAATCGCCTCTTCAAATCCAGAAACGCTCGATCCGCCTCCGGATTCCACTTGAAGGTCCTGATACTGGAAGTCAAGGCAGTTAATGGAGCGGCCACACGGCTGTAATCCCCGGATGAATCTGCGGTAGAAATTCGCAAACCCCAAAAATCTCTGGAGTTGCAATCTCGTACCGGGCTGGACCCATTCCAGAACCGCTCTAACCTTCTCCTGATCCATCCTAATCTCACCCCTGGAGATGATGTACCCGAGAAAGGATGTAGTGTGGGCGTGAAACTCGCACTTCTCGGCCTTCACGAACAGGCGATTCTCCAACAATCGCTGCAGAACCTGCCGGACATGCTGGACGTGGTCGGAAGGTTCCTTCGAGAAGATCAGAATGTCATCCAGGTAAACAAACACGAAGAGACCGATCATATCTCTCAGGACGTCGTTCACCATACTCTGGAATACCGCTGGAGCATTGGTCAGTCCAAACGGCATCACCTGATACTCGAAGTGACCCATCGGTGTATTGAAACCCGTCAACCACTCGTCCCCCTCTCTGATCCGGACCAGGTGATACGCATTGCGTAGGTCTAGCTTGGTGAACACCGTAGCACCCTGTAAGGAGTCGAAGGCAGAACTCATCAAGGGCAGGGGATACTTGTTCTTGACCGTGATGTCATTCAACCCCCGATAATCAATACACGGTCGAAGAGAGCCATCCTTCTTTCCCACAAAGAAGAATCCTGCCCCCAGGGGTGATGACGAGGGACGAACGAGACCAGCAGCTAGGGACTCCTTGATGTAGGTCTCCAACGCCTCACGTTCAGGTCGGGAGATACTGTATAACCTTCCCTTGGGGTAGACAGCTCCAGGAACCAGGTTGATGGCACAATCATATGGTCGGTGGGGAGGAAGTGACAGAGCCTTCTGCTTACTGAAAACTTCCCCCAAATCGTGATATGTCTCGGGAACCAGGGACAAATCTGGGGGTTTAGCCTCAATCACCTGACTGGGAACCGAATGGGGGCAGGCAGTCTTGAGACAGTTAGCATGACAATCAAGGCTCCAACTCGTTACCTTGCCCGTCACCCAATCGAACGTGGGATTGTGTTCCTTCAGCCAGGGGTATCCAAGGACCAGAGGAACATGGGAAGACGGCAGAATGAAAAATGAAATCATCTCAGAATGATTCCCCGACAACCGCATCTTAACCGGTTCAGTCCTCATCGTGATACGTGCCAGACTACTGCCGTTCAGAGTGGTCGCTTCAATGGCTTCCGGCAATTGCTCCTTGGAAAGCCCCAGCTGTTCCACCAACTCGGCATCAAGAAAGCTTCCATCGGCACCGGAATCGATAAAGCGTTAAGCGCTAAGCTCTGATTCCTGTTCACAAGGGTAGCCGGGAAGCGGGGTCTGACAGAGGTACTGAGAGGTTGAAACTGGCTCGCTAAAAGTCCTCCCAACTTTAGCGAGCCGGGCAGTTTGACGACCGCCGGGAACAAGTGGAGAGGTAATGTCCCGAGCGACCACAGTAGAGGCAGCAGTTGGTCTTACGTCTATGTTGACGCTCCTCCTTGGTTAACCCGTGCCGCCCCACTTGCATGGGTTCAGAATCGGGAGAGAGGTCCTCTCCACTAATCCTTAGTGGTGGAGAATGATCGACGTGTTCTGGTCCACCACCCGACCCGACTGGGAACTGAGAAGCTGATCGATTGGACGGACCCCATTGCTTCTCCCTCCTTCGCTCTCGGACTCGATTATCCACCCGAATAGACAAGGCTACCAAGCTGTCCAGGTCACTAGGCTCGGATAGGAGATCAACTCATCCTTGAGCTGCTCCGACAGGCCCTGGTAAAAGGCCGCTTGCAAAGACTCCTCGTTCCACCCACTCTCCACAGCCAACGTCTTGAACTCGATCACGAAGTCGGCCACGCTGCGAGTTCCTTGGTGAAGAGAAAACAGACGCCTAGCTGCGTCCCTCCCTCGGACGGAATGGTCGAAGAGCTTCCTCATCTCGGCCGTGAACCCCTGGTATGAAGCCATGCAGGGATCCTGTCGTTCCCAAACGGCTGAAGCCCACTCCAGCGCTCGACCACGCAGCAACTCAATCAAAAAGGCTATCCTAGCCTTGTCAGTGGCATAAGAGTAGGGCTGTAGATCGAACACTAATCCACACTGCATAAGGAAGGAACGGCATCTTCCCAGCTCCCCCTCATATTTATCCGGCGTCGGAACCTTGGGCTCACGGAGGGACACAACTTCAGAAGCGGCAGGCGAGATGGGTGAAACCGGTAGTGAGTCCTCCACCGGACACTGGCGTTGGTTCTGGACCTCCGTCAGGCCGGTAGAAAGGTTCCGAACTGACAACGCGATCTCCCTGTAGTACCATGCTATGATGGCCCAACATCTTCTCCTGCTGGGTAATGGCATGGCGAACAGAGTCCAGGTCCGCTGGGTTCATATTTGGCCGGATCGTTCTGTCACAGTTCCCTCAGCCAGAACCCAAAAGCAGACCAGGACAAGGAGAGTTGAACGAAGGTGAGGGTTTATTAGATACGACAAAAGGTGCAGAATAATCCAGGGACAGAGCGGGCGGCGTGGTTGAGTAGTTGGGGGTGCAGTACTGGGTCCAGTGATGGCTCGGCAGCCGCCGACCATCAGGCAGAGGTGGGGTGAAGGTTCCGGACGTGTGACTGCAGGTGGAACAAAAACGGAGGTAAGAACACAAAAACTCAACAAAGTACAAAATAACAAAACTCACGCTAGAACACTCTAAACTGATACACAGAACACCTACTGTTCATGGCTAACGATCCGGCAGGAACTGGATGTTGGGCCAGAGCCTAAGAAAGGTGCTGATTAGGCCCAGGTGTGCAGATTGCTAATGGGAAGCAGGTGCGGAAACCAGAGCGCTCCCGGAGCGTTCCCGAACCCTCGGGAAACTGGAGATTACGACCAGGACCCGACTCAGACAGCCGGGATCGTTACACTGGGCTGGCGTGGTTACACGTGGTCTGCGGTTGTGAGGCCGGTTGGACGTACTGCCAAATTCTCTACAACAATGTTGGAGGCGGCTTATGGTAGAGAAATGTACATTAAATTCTCTGGCAACAGCTTTGTTGGACATTCCTGCAGTCAGCATGCCAATTGCACACTCCCTCAAAACCTGAGACATCTGTGGCATTGTGTTGTGTGACAAAACTGCACATTTTAGAGTGGCCTTTTATTGTCCCCAACACAAGGTGCACCTGTGTAATGATCATGCTGTTTAATCAACTTCTTGATATGCCACAATTGTCAGGTGGATGGATTATCTTGGCAAAGGAGAAATGTTCACTAACAGGGATGTAAATACATTTGTGCACAAAATATTAGAGAAATAAGCTTTTTGTGCGTATGGAAAAATTTGGGGATATTTTACTTCAGCTCATGAAACATGGGACCAACATTTTACATGTTGCGTTCATATTTCTGTTTAGTATATTATAAACTGTTACTAACGATCCTCAGCAACAACCACATGGCCGTGACGGCGTTTACAGAGGAAGGAAATGAAGATAAACAAAACAATGTAATTAAATGGAATGATATTTTAGGCTATACAAACTGAAGGGAACAGTAAAATATACTGCTAATGGCTAATATTTAACATGATAGAAATAGGAAACAGAGATAGTTGGGGTAGCCTATAATTAAGAAATTCGAGAGTGCCCATCCCTGCAAGTTAAAAGGCTGTCCAATTTAAATTCTGCATAATGGCACAGCATTTCATAAACTTTACTGTGGGAACGTTTTCTATGTCAGTATGCGTCAGTTTGCTGCCATGTGACTGCTTTCACATTTGTCTCCAGTGATTATAAGGTAAAATATATCTAAAACAAGTGTCATTTATATTTACAATTCCCTTATCCAAACGGATTACTCATTTACCTAGCTGTTATCAAGTTATTCTCAAGTTGTAAATTACAGTGCATGGAGAACGGTGTTATTTCTATCTGAAAAACATTCAGTAGATGCTTTTTCGACTTGGAACCGCTTATTCATGGTTTCTTCGCGTGTAAAGATGGCATTATTATGGAATTAAGACAAGGTCAGAATATGGAGTATCTGTAGACACACCTCCGCCCCACCTTCATTTATTCAATCTCCACCCAGAACAAATAGCAGGTGAATAGCATGCTGTTCTCATGCTTAAGTTCAAGGTCAGAATACGCATAGAGAGACGTGCATAAAAAGGGAATTATGTTCCATTTATGCACGCTTAACTTGGGTCGGAATCAGGGCCTTAGAGAACAGCAACTGGTAATGCTTTGGGGATGTCAGTCTGAATGGGGTAAGAGGACACTCACCTGACAACAGGTGCTGTGGTAACAGAACACTTACCTAATGACTGGTCCAGGTGCCATGGCACGTACCTGACTGACCACAAGAACTATGTTACTTTATAATGGGGACACCCATTAATACCCCTTCAAACTCTCCAGGTTATGCACAGTTCCCGCTCAGCCCAGTCAAAGCTATTTGCTGCTCTGGCACCTTCCGGAGACACTTGAAACCCTACCTCTTTAAGGAATACCTGGAATAGTATAAAGTTATCCTTCTACCCCCCCCTCCCCCACAAAAAAAAAAAAAAAAGTGGTTGTCTCACTGGCTATCATAAGTTGAATGCACCAATTTGTAAGCCGCTCTGGATAAGAGTGTCTGCTAAATGATGTAAATGTAAAAATGTTCCAGTGAGAAAAAGGAGATTCTCATGTTTCAAACCTTTCTTCCCTCATCTGTATTCATTTATAGCTTTTTTTATATAGCTTTTTTATTTGTGTTAGAGTGGGACTGTTGGAGAGCCTCGAGAGGAGATTTCACACTGTCTGGTGGCATTCCCCTGCTTCCTGTGTGTCAGACGATTCATTCAGCTCCAGCTGCAGTGGGCAGCACCCTGCATGAATGGCTCTACTCTAGTCATAAGTGGAAAACCAGTCAAGTGCATCACATGATACACATTTAACAGCACACATCATTCTGGCCCGTGGCCATTGGTGACGCCTCATTCACTTCTAATTAGTGGGGAGGAATCACCTCCTATACAAGCTTCATCCCAATGCATCTTCATCTATTAAAAGCTGATGTATGTGCTATAGTATGTAATCTAAAATGCTTATGTTAGAGGGGTTTTTCCATCCATGTCATCTGACCAAGGCAAACTCTGGGACCTAGTTATAGGCCCAGAGTTTTCCCTTGTCAGATCAAGTGTTCAGGAAAAACTCCTGACTTATAAAGTAAAAAGACTAATGGACCATATTGATCCTTGGGGGACACCAATCATTTGATTCTGATATACTGATTCTGTGTATAACACATCACAATTATTCTCTCTGTGATGTTACATCCCATACAGTCAGAGGGTGATTTTTCCCACATATCTTTATTAAATAGACTTGAAGAATGGAATGTACATTTCAGACAGCATGTTTTATATAGTAGTATCAAAGGTTTAAATGAGACTTTGGTCAAACAGCACTCCAAATCTTTTATATTAGTACTCTGTGGATTTCTTTACATAAACACTGCAATCAAACCAGGACACCTCTCTTCACGGAAGGCCCTTCACAAAACAAAGTGACAAGTAAACTTAAGAAACATTCATTCATGTGCTACAAGCAATAATAACATAATAATCAGTGCTGAGAGATTAGATACCAGAAATTGATGAAAATATAAGATTGTCAGAATGTAATTCAGTGCCAACATATCAAAACAAGGATTTATTTTCTTTCACTTAGGTGTTTAGTGTGTTCCCAATGTATGACATAAGCAATACCAAAGCAATACCAATGTGGTGACTTCTTCAGTGTGACTCCTTGTTGGCTTTTCTCCTTCTACACCCTCCCTCATAGTGCTCACATACATATCAGTGCTCACAAGAACCATCTACAGGGGACATACGCAGTCCAAACAGGCAAATATGCTACAGGAACCAGAGGATATGACATCACAAATATACGACCTCAAACAGATAACCTCAGGTCCTCATCCTAAAAGCTTCCTGTAATGATCAGATACCTTCAAATCTGAATATAAGAAAATAACCATATATAGTATGGTTTATATGCACACAAACCCATATGTGTTTGAAACCCAACACTGCTGGCTTTAGCATGATACCCATGCTGTGCATATGGACTTTTGGGTTGAGTTTTCTTTTGACAAAAATACTGTATATATTGTCTCATTTGTGGGACATCATTGGTCTAAAAATCTTGAAAGAAGTCTTAAAGGTGGTCACAATTCTATTCCGCCATTGAAATACAGCGCCTTCAGAAAGTGTTCAGACACCTCAACTTTTCCCCCATTTTGTGGTGTTACAGCTGGAATTGAAAATGGATTACATTTAGATTTTTGGTCACTGGCCTACACACAATACCCCATAATGTTAAAGTAGAATTATGTTTTTCGAAAGTTTAGCAAATTTATAAAAAATGAAAAGCTGAAATGTCTTGAGTCAATAAGTTACCAACCCCTTTGTTATGGCAAGCCTAAATAACTTCAGGAGTAAAAATGTGCTTAACAAGTCACATAATAAGTTGCATGGACTCACTGTGTGCAATAATAGTGTTTAACATGATTTTTGAATGACTTCCTCATCTCTGTACCCCACACATATAATTATCTGTAAGGTCCCTCAGTCGAGCTGTGAATTTCAAACACAGATTCAACCACAAAGCAGGGAGTTTTTCCAATGCCTCGCAAAGAAGGGCACCTACTGGTAGATGGGTACAAATAAAAAAAAGTAGACATTGAATATCCATTTAAGCATGGTGAAGTTATTAATTACACTTTGGATGGTCTATCAATACAGCCAGTCACTACAAATATACAGACATCCTTCCTAACTCAGTTGCCAGAGAGGAAGGAAACCACTCAGGGATTTCACCATGAGGCCAATGGTGACTTTAAAACAGTTAAAGAGTTTAATGGCTGTGATAGGAGAAAACTGAGGACGGATCAACAAATTGTAGTTACTCCGCAATAATAACCCAATTGACACAGTGAAAAGGAAGCCTGTACAGAATACAAATATTCAAAAACATGCATCCTGTTTGCAACAAGGCACTAAAGTAATACTGCAAAAAAATTGGCAAAGCAATTCACTTTTTGTCCTGAATACAAAGTTATGTTGGGTGCAAATCCAATACAACACATTACTGAGTACCACTCTCCATATTTTCAAGCATAGTGGTGGCTGCATCATGTTATGGGTATGCTTGTAATCGTTAATGATTGTGGAGTTTTTCAGGATAAAAAATAAATGGAATGGAGCTAAGCACAGGTAAAATCCTAAAGGAAAACCTGGTTCAGTCTGCTTTCCACCAGACAAATCTACACTGGAGTTGCTTACTAAGAAGACAGTGAATGTCCCTGATTGGCCGAGTTACTGTTTTGACTTAAATGTACTTAAAAATCTATGGCAAGACCTGAAAATGGTTGTCTTGCAATTATCAACAACCAATTTGATAGATCTTGAATTTTTTTTAGAAGAATAACTGTCAAACGTTGCACAATCCAGGTGTGGATAGCTCTTAAGAGACTTACCCAGAAATACTTATAGCTGTAATTGCTGCCAAAGGTGCTTCAACAAAGTATTGACTCAGGGCTGTGAATACTTATGTAAATGACATATTTCTGTATTTCATTTTCAATAAATTTGCTAAAATGTCTAAAATCATGTTTTCACTTTGTCATAATGGGATATTGTGTGTAGATGGGTAAGAAAAACAATCCATTTAGAATTCAGGCTGTAACACAACAAAATGTGGAATAAGTCAAGGGGTATGAATACTTTCTGAAGGCACTGTATATAAATAAAATAAAATAACAAACCCATCTAAAAAAACTCATACCATCTCCCTCAGACATTATGTACAGATTAAACATCTTTGTGGTTGCATTTCGTAAAGTATTCATATTGCACCTCGTACAAAAATAAGATATGAAATACTGTTTGCCAGGTTACAAATACAAAACAAGAGGAAAGCGTCCAACACGAGTGTCCCATGTCTCTCAAGAGTCCTGTGTTGCAATTGGCTGAGACTTCAAGTTCGCCAAATACATCGAGACCAATGGGGGAGTAGAACCTTTGTCACCCATTCAAAGTGGTAAGGAAGATGGACAAGGCATTAAAGGTAGTAAGACAACCTAAGGCATTTTCACTTCAGTACTTTTTACAACCTAAACTTACATGACTGGTTCCTTCTTCTCAAGTCCAGGGGCACTTTGTGCACACCATACATTCCCCATCCACCCACTCAAACTCATGTGCACAGTAAATAGTCAGACACACTCATGTACACTACATGCATAAGCCCCTAGTTTCATAAACACTAAGTGTTCATTAAGGCATTCTACACACATTCACACATAAATCCCTTCATACTGGACATACTCACTCTCTAAAGGCCATGAGTTAGGCACACTACTACTGAACATACACACTTTGGCATACTCCTGTACACTACATTGACTGTCTGAAGAACGCACTGTAAGGTCAGCCTCTCCATGTGAGTGGTCCTGGGTTAGGGTCCTGGGAGGAGGAGGAGGAGGTACCCACCCCACGGTCCCCCTCAGGCTGGCTGCTGGGGATTGACGTTCATGTGAGGGGGGTGGCCCAGGAGTCCAATCCTCTGCTTTTGTTTCCTCTGCTCTGTCATCTGCCGAGGGGGGTAGTGTTGATCTCAACCTCAAATAAACACGTAGTACACACCCAATAACAAACACATGGAGAAGCGCACAAACATGCAGACTACACAGTGCACACCTACTGATAAAAACACTGAGACCCAAGTTTCCTGTGGCGAGCTTTGACATAGACTATTGTTAACCCTGTGAACGCATGAACTGCCAGCCCCTTCCTCCACACACAATCCAGCTTCCGTATATTTCTCAACAACTCTGTGAACCCACCCTGGGCCCACCCCACCCCACCCATCACAGCCAACCCCAACCCCACAAACCTTTCTCCACAACCACTCAACAGCCCAGAGCAGTGAGAGAATCTCACATACCTTCTGCTCAATTCAAAATGGCCCCTAGCTCCTACTCATAGGCACTTAATAATAAAAAAGGATTGGATCAGTTTAAAGGGTAGGAAATAGGAGTTTTTACTCTCCTAAGTAACAACACAGTGTGGTCAAAGTCTTAGTAACTTAGTTTTAGTCACAGTCTGGTTACCTATACCTCCAACAAAATATGTTTATTAGTGTTTCTTTTTTTTTTTTTACATTTAGTTTAGAAAATATATATCTTTGGGACTACCCGCAATGCACTATTGTCAACGTTGTATGGAGAACTTACCGAGTTCGTATGCTAACTCGAGCTGGCTAACATTAGCCACTAGCCATGCTAGCATGTAATTACATTCCAGACCGAGTGTTGGCGGTGATGAACTACAATCCATCAATCACTTCAGTTTCAGCACCGGCAGGCTCTTGGTGCCTTCTTGCCTCGAGCTCAGTAAGCAAGAGTAAATCGCTCCATCTTGCCTTCTAATAGGCTAGGTGGAATTTATCCCGTATTGCTTTTCACCAATCCAATCATCTCAGAACTACATGAGTGCCTTGCCAATTAGCTGTTGGGAGCCAAGGTGTGATTTGACAGACATCTGTCTGTATATGTCTGTGCAGATGAGACTCACCTGCTCCTTGAGCTCCATGAGCTGTCCAGACAGATTGCACACCAGCCTCATGGCCGACTCCAGCTTCTCCTGCAGGTTTCTGATCTCGTTCTGCTCGCCTTCCGCGTCACTGCTCACCAGCGACATCGCACGCATCCGCGGGAACCAGTCCAGATTGTGCTCCTGTAAATAAGATAAAATAAATGTATCTTAATTGACTTGCCTGGGTAAATAAAGGAAGATCAGACAGAAACATACAGACATCCAATGGCTTTGAGGATATCAAAGAAAAACATAATCAGCAAAGAAACTCTGAACACTGCGAGTGATTTATGCTCCAAAGTCTGTTTATTTGCATGGAACATAAGAAAAAGGCATTGAAACATAAGAATAAGGCTGGGGGTTGTTAGCGTCCTCCCTTGTATTTGTGTTACTAGGACACCAAACTGCACAGACCAGTATGATGACATGATTGCTACCAAAATAACAAGGCCGAACAGCAAAAACTAAGACTCTTTAAGAGATGCCTCTACTGGCATCTCAGGTCTATCATAGTGGAATACAAAAATGAAACCTATTCCCTTTTCAAGTGCTATCATTGTGCCTCGTATCACAGCTTAATCTGGTTTAAGGTTTGACAACAGTTCATGTTCTGTCTTGTCCCTCTGCCTTTCTGTGTGTCTCATCCAGTGAGATCACAGGGTGTGTGTCTCATCCAGTTCGTTTGTCATTCAGTTGGTCAGTGACATTCAGTGTGTACGTGCTATCTCTGTCAGTTGAGGGCGGAAGGGCAAATAGCTATGTTGAGGTGTGTGTGTGTGCGTGTCACATTCTCCCCTCTGACTCACTACACACAACGTACATACAGGCAGCAAAGGTCAGCAGCTAGTTAAGGGATTTACCAGAACAAACAAACAGCAACTCTATGGCCCTATATGCACCCTACAAACCTCAGTCTACCCCCAGGACAGGATGTAGTGTACCCTATGCAATCATGTAGTGTACCCTATGCACTCATTTCAGTGGGTACTGGGGACGGCCTGGGCATTTGCTGTATCACATTACCTATTAGACATTGTGGTCTGACATGGGGAAATGTTACCCATTTAACTGTAACACAAGGCCAGAGCCAGCTCAGGCTTGGTGTGTGTGCGTCACCTTGATCATCTCAGCGACGTAGCTCTCAGGGCCGGTGTACTCTGTGGAGTCCTTCACCTTGACCAGCACTATGAAGAACAGGTAGTGCCACATGTTGTGCTCCTCCTTGATGTGCTCCTCAAACGTCACCGTCTTGTTGTCAAACTTGTCTCTCTCCAGACCTGTGAGGAAATCAAAACGCGCGCACACACACACACGGTTAGGATTGCTGGTAATTAGGACAGGGGTCATAGTGAATACTAGGGGTATTGTTAAGGGATCTAGGTTCAACTAGGAGTTCGGGGTTACAATAGAGAGCGTAAATCAATTCACGGAGGGTAAGCCACTTCTGACCCTGTGATATGGCGTGGTGTTTAATGAGCATCTGGCAGAAGCATTTGACAATTCCTGTGAACAAAGTCCATCTTTCAATCTAATGACTAAACAACAGTCTTCCTGGATAGACTGGCCAAATTTCCGTAATCTCCAAAATATGAAAATTGCCATGTGAATTTGGGGAATGTGCAGAAAGTGTGGCCATTTTGGATTTGATCTATCTAGGCAAGGGGTGTCAAATGTTTTGTATATTTCCCTGTAGGAATGGACATTTTAGATTTTTTTTTACTGTTCTAGTCCTCGCATGATTTTTTCCCAAGTACTCGGATAAAAAAAAAAATATTTTGAACACAAAGATAAAGTGCATGTTTCTATATGCCAACAGTGCGCAACAAGTCCTAATTTATCATAACCATTACAGATAACGAATCGGCCCATATATATATATATTCAGTCAATAAAAAAACAAGTTCCATTTAAGACTAATTTATTGAAACCGTAATGTCAACTGGTTATATTATATCGTGGAACACAATCTTCAAAAAGGCAGTAACCTCAGCAGTGGCGCTTGCTTGTAGAAGCCTATGTCTGTGCAGTGGCATAGCCCTTTGTTAATTTAACAGACAAGATGCTATTATTTCCCAAGCCCTTATCACAGTCAAGACCAGTGGTGTGTATTCATGGATGCCAAGGGAAGCCAGGCATCCCCAAAAACTTTACCAAGAAAAAAAAAAACATTCAATAATTTATCTTTTGTCTCTCTGTGTTTCATAATTTTCCTTCAATTTGCAGGAGGCTGAATGTATCTCAGCAGAGAATGCATCCGAGCGAAACAGCGCCCCTCTGTCTCTGTATGTGTAGGCCATCTATCTGATGCTGTCTGGTCCAAAAGAGTATGACATTGTTGCCGCCCCTAGCATTGAATGCAAGGGAAGCCAGCGAGCATCTAGCTTCCCTTGATAAAAACTATATAAAATAATAGCCAATCAGCGTTGAGCTAAACAGAGTGAGCTCAACTGTGAATGGTCCTGGCACATAAAAAAAAAATGTCAAGGGAAGCCAGTTTGGATTCTGCTCCACTCCGATCACATCGCATCGAGAGCATATGTCATTGACAGAAACTCGTTGTGCATCTCGTTGTGTTGTTGTCCTCCGGTGGCTAGCTAGCTAAAATTGGTCCTTTCCAAAACTAGCCATGGATGGAGATAGGGATTTGGACTTGTGGTTTTACTTAATTCTCCGTACTGTGCAATGATTATAATGGCGATTCTGATCCAACCATAAATTCATACATTGTGCCCCTGGTCTGAGAGGATGGAAGTTCAACATGTAGAAGGCTAATGTTAACTAGCTAACGTTGCCCATGAAAGGAAGTTAGGTTAGCGAGCAAACATTTTAGCCAGGTAGCCTAGGACAACAAAAAATAAAAGCGTGTACTTGACATGAAAGAGAGGAGGATGGCATTGGCGTTTCTCTACAAGTAGGGTGAGTCAACGCACAGCTACTGGTCAAGACACACCTACAGTGGGGAGAACAAGTATTTGATACACTGCCGATTTTGCAGGTTTTCCTACTTACAAAGCATGTAGAGGTCTGTAAATTTTATCATAGGTACACTTCAACTGTGAGAGACGGAATCTAAAACAAAAATCCAGAAAATCACATTGTATGACTTTTAAGTAATTCATTTGCATTTTATTGCATGACATAAGTATTTGATACATCAGAACTTAATATTTGGTACAGAAACCTTATTTTGCAATTACAGAGATCATACGTTTCCTGTAGGTCTTGACCAGGTTTGCACACACTGCAGCAGGGATTTTGTCCCACTCCTCCATACAGACCTTCTCCAGATCCTTCAGGTTTCGGGGCTGTCGCTGGGCAATACGGACTTTCAGCTCCCTCCAAAGATTTTCTATTGGGTTCAGGTCTGGAGACTGGCTAGGCCACTCCAGGACCTTGAGATGCTTCTTACGGAGCCACTCCTTAGTTGCCCTGGCTGTGTGTTTCGGGTCGTTGTCATGCTGGAAGACCCAGCCACGACCAATCTTCAATGCTCTTACTGAGGAAAGGAGGTTGATGGCCAAGATCTTGCGATACATGGCCCCATCCATCCTCCCCTCAATACGGTGCAGTCGTCCTGTCCCCTTCGCAGAAAAGCATCCCCAAAGAATGATGTTTCCACCTCCATGCTTCACAGTTGTGATGGTGTTCTTGGGGTTGTACTCATCCTTCTTCTTCCTCCAAACACGGCGAGTGGAGTTTATACCAAAAAGCTCTCTTTTTGTCTCATCAGACCACATGACCTTCTCCCATTCCTCCTCTGGATCATCCAGATGGTCATTGGCAAACTTCAGACAGGCCTGGACATGCGCTGGCTTGAGCAGGGGGACCTTGCGTGCGTTACAGGATTTTAATCCATGACGGCGTAGTGTGTTACTAATGGTTTTCTTTGAGACTGTGGTCCCAGCTCTCTTCAGGTCATTGACCAGGTCCTGCCGTGTAGTTCTGGGCTGATCCCTCACCTTCCTCATGAACATTGATGGCCCACGAGGTGAGATCTTGCATGGAGCCCCAGACCGAGGGTGATTGACCGTCATCTTGAACTTCTTCCATTTTCTAATAATTGCGCCAACAGTTGTTGCCTTCTCACCAGGCTGCTTGCCTATTGTCCTGTAGCCCATCCCAGCCTTGTGCAGATCTACAATTTTATCCCTGACGTCCTTACACAGCTCTCTGGTCTTGGCCATTGTGGAGAGGTTGGAGTCTGTTTAATTGAGTGTGTGGACAGGTGTCTTTTATACAAGTAACAAATTCAAACAGGTGCAGTTAATACAGGTAATGAGTGGAGAACAGGAGGGCTTCTTAAAGAAAAACTAACAGGTCTGTGAGAGCCGGAATTCTTACTGGTTGGTAGGTGATCAAATACTTATGTCATGCAATAAAATGCAAATTAATTACCTAAAAATCATACAATGTGATTTTCTGGATTTTTGTTTTAGATTCCGTCTCTCACAGTTGAAGTGTACCTATGATAAAAATTACAGACCTCTACATGCTTTGTAAGTAGGAAAACCTGCAAAATCGGCAGTGTATCAAATACTTGTTCTCCCCACTGTATGTTATAGTAAAAAAAAAAAAAAAGAGGTAATAGAACAGAATAGTGTGAAGTGATGCGCATCCCACATCTGGAACAGTTATTTTCAAAGAGTGATAATTTGAAACATGGCTCAATTTGGGTTGCAAACCAGAATCTGACTTTTCTATATACAGACGTTCAATTTAGTTTATTCTGCCTGTTCTTTGGAACTTTCTCATTAATTAACAATTCCACATTGAACACTGCATGGGGATGAATTACGGCCACGACATCTGTTTGGTGAGTAGGCCTATGCTTAATGATTCTGATGAAAATACGCTCTGTCTTTATCAAACTCATGTTTTTGCATAGACTAACCAATTCTATGGCACTAGCAGTTCGCAAAGTAGGGTCGTCACTAGTTACCACAGCCACAAATTCTTAAACCCCACCTATTTCTACAATTGATTTTCTTAAAATCTGATTTTAAACCTTAACCCTAACCACACTGCTAACCTTATGCCTAACCTTGAATTAAGACCAAAAAGCTAATTTTTGGTTTCATTAATTTTTACGATATAGCCAGTTTTGACTTTGTGGCTGTGGTAGCCAGTGTCAACCGCAAAGTAGCCTAAACAGAAATTAGATGGGACGCAATTATTCCAAAACTACAGCTCGTTGTTGGAATACATATTTCCGTACTTCAGTCAACCAGTCCATTTTGAATTTGTGATAAAACTGTCGTCATTTGGCAAGGAATGTAGCTTGTGTATCCCATCAGATATGTTTTATAGGCTAAACAGGAGCTTGTGTGCACACACTCAGTACGCGTATGTAGAGGGAGCGGTCGGAAAGCATTTGAGTGAGTGAGACACGGAGGGGAAAGGGAATTTAGGGAGAACTGTTTGATGCTTGGCTTGGCTTCTTTTTTGTTGTGCCCCGCAAATGCCCATGCACAAAGGAACTCTTTAGACGTCAGAGCAAATTAACGTTGTCTTCAAGACAAAATTTTGACAAAATATTTTTACAGTATTTGAGAAAAAAAAAGATCTCTGGTTAGGGCTGTGGTGGTCACGAAATATTGTCAGCTGGTGATTGACCGTTAATTAACATAAACACATTTAGCATCTCCTGGCTTCCACACAAAGCCTACCAGCCACTGATGCAGACCTTTGGAACATCTACAGTCTAATAAATTCATGCAATATAGCCTACACTTTCACAATACATCCATTATTTATTTTAGACTAATCTAAAGAAACATGATATGAAGAAAATGTAGTCTATTTCAGAAGAACAGAATAGCATACTCTGAGTTGTCCTTATGTTAGGTCCTGATCTGGCTATGCCATATGGCTGTAGGCTACACTAGTTCATTTAGCAGACAAGATTTGCTTAGAATTCTGTGGCATTATTTTATATTATTTTATAGTATGAAGAATACAATTGAACAAAGCTGAATAAAATAGAAAGGATATTTTCTCCAAATGCGGCTATTCTGTGTTGAGCGGTTAACAAAGAAATAGGTACTCCTATAATTTAGAGTTATTCATGTGATAACCTTAGTTCTACAAATGTTGGGCTATATGTTTTAATTTTTAATACATTGTAAGGCTGCATGATGCGACTAATGATGATTTTTTTTAAAGTCGCATGAAAGGCATGAGCTCTGCTTTGTTTTTTTGCGCAGGCTGTGCACACTTCATCAGTCTCTCATTCACAATTTGACAAGCACTTGATAATGCCTAGAATTTCCCGGCGGCATCCCCTTTGTGTGGCCGTAATGCCATATAAAAAAAATACATGCCTTTTGCGGCCAGTGGCCGTTGTGCCCTTGGGCTAAATATAATAATTATAATTCCCTTCTCCCTGAGTGATGCATGCGCCGAAGCACCTTTCACTCACATGGCTCTCCATCACGTGATTGGGTCTTCTCACAGGCTACAAGTGAAGACAAACACATCGTGGACACAACTGCTCGCATCCTTATCCAATTCCGAGGTACATATTGAAGATATTGGAAGAACTGTCCACATTTACTTTTCGTCAGCCAACAAGATGAGTAGGCCTAACGAACAGCAAAAGCACTAGCCTATGTCAATCTACTATCCCCCCCATACTAAAAAGGTTGACCTATTCTATTCTGTGCGAGAAATAAATATTCCAAACCTAGTCTGGGACAGTTGTTGGATAGATCCCAAATTAATACAACCATGTTTCCGCAATGAGGCTGACGCAACAGATCAGAACTTTTAGCTTAAAATGTTGATCAACTATTAGAATATTTCTTCACATTATAAGAGCAGCAATGCGCACATTGCAGTAGGCTATAAGCGCGAATGTTACATTAGCAGGAAAACACAATTATCAAAAGTGACTTTTTATTATAAAGGTGAATTTCTAGGGTGAAAATTATCTTCCCCAAACTTGGAACTCACGCGCTGCTTATGTATGCCAGTTAGGCTCTACACCCCTTGTAAAGCAGATTAATGTGCTTAATTTTAAGAAGTTGTGTGCGACTATGATTCGAAAAAGTAAACAAAACAAAGGTATTGCCTTACGCTGGGCATCATTCACAAGTGATAATACAGTGGGGAAAAAAAGTATTTAGTCAGCCACCAATTGTGCAAGTTCTCCCACTTAAAAAGATGAGAGAGGCCTGTAATTTTCATCATAGGTACACGTCAACTATGACAGACAAAATGAGGGAAAAAAATCCAGAAAATCACATTGTAGGATTTTTAATGAATTTATTTGCAAATTATGGTGGAAAATAAGTATTTGGTCAATAACAAAAAGTTTCTCAATACTTTGTTATATACCCTTTGTTGGCAATGACACAGGTCAAACGTTTTCTGTAAGTCTTCACAAGGTTTTCATACACTGTTGCTGGTATTTTGGCCCATTCCTCCATGCAGATCTCCTCTAGAGCAGTGATGTTTTGGGGCTGTCGCTGGGCAACACGGACTTTCAACTCCCCTCCAAAGATTTTCTATGGGGTTGAGATCTGGAGACTGGCTAGGCCACTCCAGGACCTTGAAATGCTTCTTACGAAGCCACTCCTTCGTTGCCCGGGCGGTGTGTTTGGGATCATTGTCATGCTGAAAGACCCAGCCACGTTTCATCTTCAATGCCCTTGCTGATGGAAGGAGGTTTTCACTCAAAATCTCACGATACATGGCCCCATTCATTCTTTCCTTTACACAGATCAGTCGTCCTGGTCCCTTTGCAGAAAAACAGCCCCAAAGCATGATGTTTCCACCCCCATGCTTCACAGTAGGTATGGTGTTCTTTGGATGCAACTCAGCATTCTTTGTCCTCCAAACACGACGAGTTGAGTTTTTACCAAAAAGTTCTATTTTGGTTTCATCGGACCATATGACATTCTCCCAATCCTCTTCTGGATCATCCAAATGCACTCTAGCAAACTTCAGACGGGCCTGGACATGTACTGGCTTAAGCAGGGGGACACGTCTGGCACTGCAGGATTTGAGTCCCTGGCGGCGTAGTGTGTTACTGATGGTAGGCTTTGTTACTTTGGTCCCAGCTCTCTGCAGGTCATTCACTAGGTCCCCCCGTGTGGTTCTGGGATTTTTGCTCACCGTTCTTGTGATCATTTTGACCCCACGGGGTGAGATCTTGCGTGGAGCCCCAGATCGAGGGAGATTATCAGTGGTCTTGTATGTCTTCCATTTCCTAATAATTGCTCCCACAGTTGATTTCTTCAAACCAAGCTGCTTACCTATTGCAGATTCAGTCTTCCCAGCCTGGTGCAGGTCTACAATTTTGTTTCTGGTGTCCTTTGACAGCTCTTTGATCTTGGCCATAGTGGAGTTTGGAGTGTGACTGTTTGAGGTTGTGGACAGGTGTCTTTTATACTGATAACAAGTTCAAACAGGTGCCATTAATACAGGTAACGAGTGGAGGACAGAGGAGCCTCTTAAAGAAGAAGTTACAGGTCTGTGAGAGCCAGAAATCTTGCTTGTTTGTAGGTGACCAAATACTTATTTTCCACCATAATTTGCAAATAAATTCATTAAAAATCCTACAATGTCATTTTCTGGAGAAAAAAAATCTCAATTTGTCTGTCATAGTTGACGTGTACCTATGATGAAAATTACAGGCCTCTCTCATCTTTTTAAGTGGGAGAACTTGCACAATTGGTGGCGACTAAATACTTTTTTCCCCCACTGTATATCATTTATAAGTGATAGGCTAATATTGTCAACCATCAGACTATTACATTTACATCATTTAGCAGACACTCTTATCCAGAGCGACTTACAAATTATTGAGTTAATCTTGTCTTTACATACTGTATTCTCTCTGCCGCCACACGGCAAGTGGTACCGAAGCGCCAAGTCTGGGACAAAAGGCTCCTGAACAGCTTCTACCCTCAAGGCATAAGACTGCTTAAGAGTTAATCAAATGGCTACCTGGACTATTTGCATTGACCCCCTTTTTTTGACTGACATTCTTGCACTGGTTCTATGCACACTCACTGAACTCTACCCACACACTCACACATACTAACACTCCAACACACACACACACACACAGACGCCACATTCATAGACACACTTTCACACTTCACATATGCTGCTACTACTCTGTTTATTATATATCCTGATTGCCTATTCACTTTTACCCCTACCTACATGTACATAATTACTTCAATTACCTCGTATCCCTGCACATTGACTCGGTACCGGTACTCCTTGTACAGTACTGTAAATAGACTTGTTATTGTTATTTTATTGTATTACTATTTCCTTTCTTTCTTTCTTTTCTTACCTTTCAACTCTGAATTGATGGGAAAGGGTTCGTAAGTAAGCATTTTACGGTAATGTCTACACCTATTCGGCGCATGTGACATATACAATTTGATTAGATTTTTCTTTTTTTGGGGGGGGAATAAACCGACACCCCTGATCTAGGCCAAAATCCTCAGACGGAGGAGCTACTATGGTACCTGTATTGTCATTAAAGTAATGAATGGGAATGCTATTCATGGATATACTGTGCATTCGGAAAATATTCAGATGCCTTAATTTTTCCCACATTTTGTTACGTTACACCCTTATTCTAAAATTGATTAAATTAAATGTTTCCCTCATCAATCTACACACAATACTCCATAATGACAATTTTTAGAAATTGTTGCAAATGTATTACAGATAAAAAACAGAAATACCTTATTTACATAAGTATTCAGACCCTTTGCTATGAGACTTAATATTGAGCTCATGTGCATCCTGTTTCCATTTATCATCCTTGAGATGTTTTTACAACTGGATTGGAGTACACCTGTGGTAAATTCAATTGATTGGACATGATTTGGAAAGGCACACACCTGTCTATATAAGGTCCCACAGTTGACAGTGCATGTCAGAGCAAAAACCAAGCCATGAGGTCGAAGGAATTGTCCGTAGAGCCACGAGACAGGATTGTGTCGAGGCACAGATCTGGGGAAGGGTACCAAAACATTTCTGCAGCATTGAAGGTCCCCAAGAACACACTGGCCTCCATCAATCTTAAATGGAAGACGTTTGGAACCACCAAGACTCTTCCTAGAGCTGGCTGAACCTTCCAGAAGGTTCTCTGCAGCACTCCACCAATCAGGCCTTTATGGTAGAGTGGCCAGACGGAAGCCACTCCTCAGTAAAAGGCACGACAGCCCGTTGGAGTTTGCCAAAAGGCACCTAAAGGACTCAGACCATGAGAAACAAGATTATCTGGTCTGATGAAACCAAGATTGCACTCTTTGGACTGAATGACAAGTGCCACGTCTGGAGGAAACCAGGCACCGCTCATCACCTGTCCAATACTATCCCTACGGTGAAGCATGGAGGTGGCAGCATCATGCTGTGGGGATGTTTTCCAGCAGCAGGGACTGGGAGACTAGTCAGGGTCAAGGGAAAGATGAACGGAGCAGATACAGAGAGATCCTTGATGAAAACCTGCTCCAGAGTGCTCAGGACCTCAGACTGGGAAGAAGGTTCACCTTCCAACAGGACAAAGACCCTAAGCACACAGCCAAGACAACGCAGGAGAGGCTTCGGGACAAGTCTCAATGTCCTTGAGTGGCCCAGCCAGAGCCCGAATTTGAACCCGATTGAACATCTCTGGAGAGACCTGAAAATAGCTGTGCAGCAATGCTCCCCATCCAACCTGACAGAGCATGAGATGATCTGCATAGAAGAATGGGAGAAACTCCCCAAATACAGGTGTGCCAAGCTTGTGGCGTCAAACCCAAGAAGACTCAAGGCTGTATTCGCTGCTAAAGGTGCTTCAACAAAGTAATGAGTAAAGGATCTGAATACTTATGTAAATGTGATATTCTAAAAACCTGTTTTTGCTTTGTCATTATGGGGTATTGTGTGTAGATTGATGAGGAAAAACAACAATTTAATCCATTTTAGAATAAGGCTGTAACGTAACAAAATGTGGAAAAAGTCAAGGGGTCTGAATACTTTCTGAAGGCACTGGAAGAGGCACAAAAGGCAATACTTTTACTGAGGAGGGGCTTAGAGGAGGACCGAGTCAATGGCTTTAGGAACCATCTCTCTCTCTGTGATGGGAGACAATCCCTCTAATCTCGCTCCCATCTCCTCTGCCTCAGTTCCCCCCGGAAACCATGACGATGGTGCCGTGAACATGGGCCCTGGTCTGTTGCCGAATCAGGCCTTATCTAATGTGTGTGAGTCATAGACCACCTCCACACACATACAGCTCAGCCCGGCAACAGACCAGGGCCCATGTTCACAAAAAGTCTAATGGTTGGAGTGCTAATCTAGGACCCCCCCCACCCCACCTCCTATTCAATATGATTTAAAAGGGAAAACTGATCCTAGATCCTACTATGTGAGTACAGGCCCTGGACTAATTCCATCTGCTGCTCACTGTGCCCCACTACCTGACTGGCTGAGAGAGAAGAAAGGAGTGCTGGGCAGGCAGGAAGCCTCCATGACTCTGTTCTAGAGAAAAAGGGAGGAAAGAGAGATACTGTATAGGGAAGAAAGAGGGAAGGACGGCAGTAAACTAACATTCATAGAGGAAGGTCAAGCTAAGGACTAGTGCTTACTCATGTGTGCACTACCTACATACTCCTGTCATACTCAGGACTTACTCATGAGGTGACCCCCATCCAGACTAAACCATGAGATTATCTTGTAAAATAGAACAAACCTACATTGATATGCCAGTGTTCTACTAAGCAACTGAAAACTGAAACTATTCAGACTACATGGCTACCCCATTAAAGTGACTAGTAGTTATGTTATTTTCAGGCTAGAGACAGGGCAGCTATGTCTTCTCACCGCATATGAAGCAGGTGGTCTTCAGGACCTCTTCCTTCTTCTGTTTCTCACTCCTCAGGTCAGCAAAGGTGTCGATGATGACTCCGAAGATAAGGTTGAGGACAATGATGATGACCATGAAGAAGAAGAGCAGGTCGTAGATCACCCTGGCCGCAAACAGAGGCTCCTACAAAGAGAGAAAGGGGGGATTGGAGGGAGAGGAGTGGTTATAATTTACAACACATTATATAGCATTATAAACTCCAGATCACAACATACACAGTACTGTATCACACTATAGCCATTATTGTTGGTACTTTGAGTAGAAAGTGACACAGTGCGGTCTACAGACTAAACCAGGGATGAGCAACAGGTTTTTGGTCCAGCCCACCACTAACAGCTCAACCTATAAACTTATTTAACCAATAAAATAATCAAGGTCCATTTAAATCAATGTAAAGCAGTATTAGTTGATTTAGGTGTGTAAGTACTGGACTGGACACACTGTGACCCTTCAGGATGGAGTTTCCCACCTGTGGATTAAACACATATAACATTTAAAACAATAACATACAACATATGTAAAACAAAGAAATAACACGCAGAACATATAACACAATGACAATAAGGTCAGAGTAAAGCCAAATGTTAGACAGTGAAGGTGGGGCCCGGCCCTGTATCATATTGGGCTGACATATGATGAAGTGACCTGGGTCAGAGAGATAAGTGTGGGTTGTGTTTATTTGGGTACACAACTGAAATGTTTTTAAACATTCTGCAATGAAAGGTGGAAATGACCATCTCTTATTGGGCAGGTCC
Organism: Coregonus clupeaformis; assembly: GCF_020615455.1. Lineage (NCBI taxonomy): Eukaryota > Metazoa > Chordata > Actinopteri > Salmoniformes > Salmonidae > Coregonus > Coregonus clupeaformis. The sequence goes on along the minus strand of NC_059203.1, from coordinate 35,357,521 downwards.
AGGTAGTCCCTCCCTGTTTCAGTCTGTTTCTTCCATTTGGTGACCATATTGAACACTGCCCTGGTTTTTACATAAAGGCAGAATGGGGGCCATTGGTTATGAGCAGGGGCTTAGCCTGACCGGCCATGAATCGTGTGTTGATGTGAAACATAAGAACACTGGTGCAAGAGGCCAGATGCCACACAGTTACGACCTCAAGAAACAGTTACGCAAACAGGCTGAAATGTTGGGCACCGTATACAGGCTCTTCTCTCATCCAGCACCTCTTTTTAACTGTAACAAGCATTTTACACCATAAACATTTTGCTCTCTGTCCTTGTACTCTTAGATTTAAGTGCTGCATTCGACACTGTTGGCCATGATGTCCTTCTGGACAGACTGGAGAAGGCCTCTCCGGTCCAGTTCTAAATTAGTTTAGGACCTATTTAACCGGTCACCCTTGGTGAATATAACTCAGAGAAAATACATATCACATGTGGCATTCCACAAACGTTCGATTTTGGGTCCGGTACTGTTCAGTTTATATAAAGTATGTTACCCCTTGAAAGCGTTATCAGAATGTACAGCATTGATTTTCACTGCTACGCAGCATTTCACCAGAGGATTTTAGCTCCACGGATAAATTATTAGAATGTATTAGTGATTTAAATACTTGGATGGCTCACAACTTCCTCCAGCTAAATCAAGACAAGACCGAGGTACTTATTGTTGGAGCCAAAGCAGAGAGAGAATCAAGCTGCACATTTTATTTCACGGGCAATAAATATAAAACACCAGGTAAAAAAACCTAGGTGTTGTTTTAGATTCTGAACTAAATTTTGAATCACATATTAGGAATGTGACCAAAATAGCTTTTACCACCTTAGGAACATTGCCAAGGTGCAGCCGTTTCGCTCTCAGGCTGATACAGAGAGACTCATCCATGCTTTTATTACAAGCAGGCTTGACTACTGTAATGCTCTCGTCTGGTCTACCCAATAAAGCCATTGGTCAACTGCAAAACATACAGAATGCTGCAGCACGGGTACTGACCAAGACCAGACGGAGAGCACACATTACACTGGTTTTACAGTCTCTGGTTAAAGTTTTATTTTATTTTTTTAAGTAAAAACAAAACTGCAATTCATATCAAATGTAGGCTACAGGTCAAATTACCTTCTAGGGAGGCGCCCAATGAGTGTACCGGTTTATGACAGGAGTAGACATTTCTCCATGATGCTCTATGTCATCATCTGTGGTCTGACTGGTAGTTTAGTGAAAACCTACACTACATGACCAAAAGTATGTGGACACCTGCTCGTCGAACATCTAATTTCAAAATCATGGGCATTAATATGGAGTTGGTCACCCTTTTGCTGCCATAACAGCCTCCACTCTTCTGGGAAGGCTTTCCACTAGATGTTGGAACATTGCTGCGGGGACTTGCTTCCATTCAGCCACAAGCGCATTAGTAAGGTCGGGCACTGATGTTGGGCGATTAGACCTGGTTCGCAGTCGGCGTTCCAATTAATCTCAAAGGTGTTCGATTGGGTTGAGGCCAGTCAAGTTCTTCCACACCGATCTCGACAAACCATTTCTGTATGGACCTCACTTTGTGCACGGGGGCATTGTCATGCTGAAACAAGAAAGGGCCTTCCCCAAACTGTTGCCCCATAGTTGGAAGCACAGAATCGTCTAGAATGTCATTGTATGCTGTAGCGTTAAGATTTCCCTTCACCGGAACTAAGGGGCCTAGCCCGAACCATGAAAAACAGCCCCAGACCGTTATTCCTCCTCCACCAAACTTTAGTTGGCACTTTGCATTCGGGCAGGTAGCGTTCTCCTGGCATCCGCTAAACCCAGATTTGTCCGTCGGACTGCCAGATGGTGAAGCGTGATTCATCACTCCAGAGAGCACATTTCCACTGCTCCAGAGTCCAATGGCGGCGAGCTTTATGCCACTCCAGCCAACGCTTGGTATTGCGCATGGTGATCTTAGTCTTGTGTGCGGCTGCTCGGCCATAGAAACCCATTCCATGAAGCTCCCGATGAACAGATATTGTGCTGACGTTGTTTCCAGAGGCAGTTTGGAACTCGGTAGTGAGTGTTGCAACAGAGGACAGACGATTTTTACGCGCATCAGCACTCAGCGGTCCCGTTCTGTGAGCTTGTGTGGTCTACCACTTAGCGGCTGAGCAGTTGTTGCTCCTATACGTTTCCACTTCACAATAACAGCACTTACAGTTGAACGGGGCAGCTCTATCAGGGCAGAAATGTTACTGACTTGTTGGAAAGGTGGCATCCTATGACGGTTCCACGTTGAAAGTCACTGAGCTCTTCAGTAACGCCATTCTATTGCCAATGTTTCTCTATGGAGATTGCATGGCTGTGTGCTCGATTTTATCCACCTGTCAGCAACGGGTGTGGCTGAAATAGACGAATCCACTAATTGGAAGGAGTGTCCACATTATTTTGTATATATATAGCGTATTTCCAGACCTTATCAATTCCCACACAGGGAGGAGGCCAAACAGCTGGAAGGGGTTCTGAGGAAAATATTTATTGCTATAAACATCAGCTCAACCCTACAGATGATACTGAACTCTATAGTTTAACTGGGCCTGACTGGGTCTGTATTCAGAAAACATCTCAAAGTAGGAGTGTTGGTCTAGGATCAGGTCCTCCCTCTTATTCATAATGATTTAAAAGGCAAAACTGTTGCTAGATCAGCACTCTTTCTCTGAGACACTTTATGAATAGGGGCTCTGTTCTCTCCAGTGTGGCTGGGTGGGGATCTGGTCTGTGTGTTTACCTCTTTGGAGGGCTTTCTCAGGACGTCTCCAACCCCCCCTCCACTCCTCAGGCCGTGGCTTAGCACAGTGACGATACACATGAGCAGAGAGTCACATGTACGCTCCTTGCCATCCTCCATGTCTTCTAACAAGTCTGAGGGAGAGGGACAGGTAGGAGGGTTAAGCACACCCAAACATTTAAATACTTTATTTGAATCCACAAATCACATTACATAAAGGATTCAAACATTTCAAAGGTATTGGATACAAGGACACTTAAGGATACAAAAAGCACCTTCTCCACACAGCTAGGCTGCCCATAAAGGCTGAAACAGAGCAGTAACTCACCAGTTGCTTTGCTTTAGTCTTAGACAGGCCTGCAATCTCAAATCAAATTGTATTTGTCACATGCGCCGAATACAACAAGTGTAGACCTTACAATGAAATGCTTACTTACAAGCCCTTAACCAACAATGCAGTTTTAAGAAAGAACACCAAAAAAATAATCACCAAAAAATACAATATAAAATAATACTAAATAAAAGTAACAAATAATTAAAGAGCAGCAGTAAAAATAACAACAGCGAGGCTATATACAGTGAGGGAAAAAAGTATTTGATCCCCTACTGATTTTGTACGTTTGCCCACTGACAAAGAAATGATCAGTCTATAATTTTTATGGTAGGTTTATTTGAACAGTGAGAGACAGCATAACAACAACAAAATCCAGAAAAACGCATGTCAAAAATGTTAGAAATTGATTTGCATTTTAATGAGGGAAATAAGTATTTGACCCCCTCTCAATCAGAAAGATTTCTGGCTCCCAGGTGTCTTTTATACAGGTAACGAGCTGAGATTAGTAGCACACTCTTAAAGGGAGTGCTCCTAATCTCAGTTTGTTACCTGTATAAAAGACACCTGTCCACAGAAGCAATCAATCAATAAGATTCCAAACTCTCCACCATGGCCAAGACCAAAGAGCTCTCCAAGGATGTCAGGGACAAGATTGTAGACCTACACAAGGCTAGAATGGGCTACAAGACCATCGCCAAGCAGCTTGGTGAGAAGGTGACAACAGTTGGTGCAATTATTCGCAAATGGAAGAAACACAAAATAACTGTCAATCTCCCTCGGCCTGGGGCTCCATGCAAGATCTCACCTCTTGGAGTTGCAATGATCATGAGAACAGTGAGGAATCAGTCCAGAACTACACGGGAGGATCTTGTCAATGATCTCAAGGCAGCTGGGACCATAGTCACCAAGAAAACAATTGGTAACACACTACGCCGTGAAGGACTGAAATCCTGCAGCGCCCGCAAGGTCCCCCTGCTCAAGAAAGCACATATTCAGGCCCGTCTGAAGTTTGCCAATGAACATCTGAATGATTCAGAGGAGAACTGGGTGAAAGCGTTATGGTCAGATGAGACCAAAATCGAGCTCTTTGGCATCAACTCAACTCACCGTGTTTGGAGGAGGAGGAATGCTGCCTATGACCCCACCGTCCAACATGGAGGTGGAAACATTATGCTTTGGGGGTGTTTTTCTGCTAAGGGGACAGGACAACTTCACCGCATCAAAGGGACGATGGACGGGGCCATGTACCGTCAAATCTTGGGTGAGAACCTCCTTCCCTCAGCCAGGGCATTGAAAATGGGTCGTGGATGGGTATTCCAGCATGACAATGACCCAAAACACACGGCCAAGGCAACAAAGGAGTGGCTCAAGAAGAAGCACATTAAGGTCCTGGAGTGGCCTAGCCAGTCTCCAGACCTTAATCCCATAGAAAATCTGTGGAGGGAGCTGAAGGTTCGAGTTGCCAAACGTCAGCCTCGAAACCTTAATGACTTGGAGAAGATCTGCAAAGAGGAGTGGAACAAAATCCCTCCTGAGATGTGTGCAAACCTGGTGGCCAACTACAAGAAACGTCTGACCTCTGTGATTGCCAACAAGGGTTTTGCCACCAAGTACTAAGTCATGTTTTGCAGAGGGGTCAAATACTTATTTCCCTCATTAAAATGCAAATCAATTTATAACATTTTTGACATGCTTTTTTCAGGATTTTTTTGTTGTTATTCTGTCTCTCACTGTTCAAATAAACCTACCATTAAAATTATAGACTGATCATGTCTTTGTCAGTGGGCAAACGTACAAAATCAGCAGGGGATCAAATACTTTTTTCCCTCACTGTACAGGGGGTACCATTACAGAGTCAATGTGCATGGGCACCGGTTAGTCGAGGTAATTTAGGTAATATGCACATGTAGTTAGAGTTATTAAAGTGACTATGCATAGATAATAAACAGAGAGTAACAGCAGCGTAAAAGAGGGGGGCAAATAGTCTGGGTAGCCATTTGATTAGATGTTCAGGAGTCTTATGGCTTGGGGTAGAAGCTGTTTAGAAGCCTCTTGGACCTAGACTTGGCGCTCCGGTACCGCGGTACCAGAGAGAACAGTCTGTGACTAGGGTAGGGCCTTCCTCTGACACCGACTGGTATAGAGGTCCTGGATGGCAGGAAGCTTGGCCCCAGTGATGTACTGGGCCATACACACTACCCTCTGTAGTGCCTTGCGGTCGGAGGCCGAGCAGTTGCCATACCAGGCAGTGATGCAACCAGTCAGGATGCTCTCGATGGTGCAGCTGTAGAACTTTGAGGATATGAGGACCCATGCCAGATCTTTTCAGTCTCCTGAGGGGGAATAGGCTTTGTCGTGACCGCTTCACGGCTGTCTTGGTGTCCTTGGACCATGTTAGTTTGTTGGTGATGTGGACACCAAGGAACTTGAAGCTCTCAACCTGCTCCACTGCAGCCCCGTCAATGAGAATGGGGGCGTGCTCGGTCCTCTTCTTTTTCCTGTAGTCCACAATCATCTCCTTTGTTTTGATCACGTTGAGGGAGAGGTTGTTGTCCTGGCACCACATGGCCAGATCTCTGACCTCCTCTCTATAGGCTGTCTCATCGTTGTCCGTGATCAGGCCTACCACTGTTGTGTCATTGGCAAACTTAACGATGGTGTTGGAGTCGTGCCTGGCCATTGCAGTGATCAGGGAGTACAGGAGGGGACTGAGCATATACCCCTGAGGGGCCCCCGTGTTGAGGATCAGAGTGGCGGATGTGTTGTTACCTACCCTTACCACCTGGGGGCTGCCCGTCAGGAAGTACAGGATCCAGTTGCAGATGGAGGTGTTTAGTCACAGGGTCCTTAGCTCAGTGATGAGCTCTGAGGGCACTATGGTGTTGAACGCTGAGCTGTAGTCAATGAATAGCATTCTCACATAGGTGTTCCTTTTGTCCAGGTGTGAAAGGGCAGTGTGGAGCGCAATAGAGATTGCATCATCTGTGGATCTGTTGGGGCTGTATGCAAATTGGAGTGGGTCTAGGGTTTCTGGGATAATGCTGTTGATGTGAGCCATGACCAGCCTTTCAAAGCACTTCATGGCTACAGATGTGAGTGCTACGGGTCGGTAGTCATTTAGGCAGGTTACCTTAGTGTTCTTGGGCACAGGGACTATGGGGTCTGCTTGAAACATGTTGGTATTACAGACTCATGTTGAAAATGTCAGTGAAGACACTTGCCAGTTGGTCAGCGCATGCTCGGAGTACACGTCCTGGTAATCCGGTCTTGTGAATGTTGACCCTTTTAAAGGTCTTACTCACATCGACTACAGAGAGCGTGATCACATAGTCATCCGGAACAGCTGATGCTCTCATGCATGTTTCAGTGTTACTTGCCTCGAAGCGAGCATAGAAGTAATTTAGCTTGTCTGGTAGGCTTGTGTCACTGGGCAGCTCGCAGCTGTGCTTCCCTTTGTAGTCTGTAATAGTTTGCAAGCCCTGCCAAATCCGACGAACGTCGGAGCCGGTGTAGTACGATTCGATCTTAGTCCTGTATTGACGCTTTGCCTGTTTGATGGTTCGTCGGAGGGCATAGCAGGATTTCTTATAAGCTTCCGGGTTAGAGTCCCGCTCCTTGAAAGCGGCAGCTCTACCCTTTAGCTCAGTGCGGATGTTGCCTGTAATCCATGGCTTCTGGTTGGGGTATCTACGTACAGTCACTGTGGGCACGACATCATAGATGCACTTATTGATGAAGCCAGTGACTGATGTGGTGTACTCCTTAATGCCATCGGCAGAATCTCGGAACATATTCCAGTCTGTGCTAGCAAAAGAGTCCTGTAGCTTAGCATCTGCTTCATCTGACCACTTTTTTATTGACCGAGTCACTGGTGCTTCCTGCTTTAGTTTTTGCTTGTAAGCAGGAATCAGGGGATAGAATTCTGGTCAGATATGCCAAATGGAGGGCGAGGGAGAGCTTTGTACGCGTCTCTGCTGTGGAGTAAAGGTGGTCTAGAGTTGTTTTCCCTCTGGTTGCACATTTAACATGCTGGTAGAAATGAGGTAAAACAGATTTAAGTTTCCCTGCATTAAAGTCCCCGGCCACTAGGAGCGCCGTCTCTTGATGAGCGTTTTCCTGTTTGTTTATGGCGGTATACAGTTCATTGAGTGCGGTCTTAGTGCCACCATCAGTTTGTGGTGGTAAATAGACAGCTACGAAGAATATAGATGAAAACTCTCTTGGTAGATAGTGTGGTCTACAGCTTATCATGAGATACTCTACCTCAGGCGAGCAAAACCTTGAGACTTCCTTAGATATCGTGCACCAGCTGTTGTTTACAAATATACATAGACCGCCACCCCTTGTCTTACCAGAGGCTGCTGTTCTATCCTGCCGATACAGTGTATAACCCGCCAGCTGTATGTTATTCATGTCTTCGTTCAGCCACGACTCTGTGAAACATAAGATATTACAGTTTTTAATGTCCCGTTGGTAGGATATTTGTGCCTGTAGTTCGTCCACTTTATTATCAAGCGATTGTAAGTTGGCCAATAGTATCGATGGCAAAGGTAGATTAGCCACTCGTCGCTGGCTCCTTACCAAGCACCCCGATCTCCTTCCGCGATATCTCCTTTTCTTTCTACTGCGAATGACGGGGATGAGGGCCCTGTCGGGTGTCTGAATCAAATCCCTCTCGTCCGATTCATTAAATAAAAATTATTCATCCAGTTCAAGGTGAGTAATCGCTGTTCTGATGTCCAGAAGCTCTTTTCGGTCATAAGAGACGGTAGCAGCAACATTATGTACAAAATAAGTTACAAACAATGCAAAAAAACACATAAAATAGCACGGTTGGTTAAGAGTCCATAAAACGGCAGCCATCCCCTCCGGCGCCATCTTCCAATCTGAAGGCCACGTACCCTAAGCCTATGTACGTGGACAAGACTGCCAAATATCAGTGCCACCACCTAGCACATATATCCAAGGCTATCCAAAATGTGATAGGAGGGGCTGGTATTTAAGAAACTTGTCAGCAAAGCCTGCTTCATCTAACAACCAAGAGAAACCCACTTCCAAAATGAGCACCTTCCTCTGGCCTCCCCCCATAACGACAATATTTGGAGTATTTGGTACACAGAAAAACACAACATCAAACTAACTTCATTTTACACAAGAATGTTCAAGGATGCGTGCTGTCCCACCTCACTGGCTCAGGTCAACGAGGCTGTATGTACATGTGCAACAGTCTCCATTACATTTGACTCAGTGTGTAACATTCAAAACAGGTCATGGTTTGCCGGGCAGGTACCAGAGTGCTAGATTATATTTTGTTGGTAGAACCTGCAGCCTCACCTTAACAATAAAGGTGAGAATGTCCTCGCCAATGGCAGCATTCTGACACATGGAATGGGAGACAGAATGATCAGCACAGTCCAGAGCAGCACGTTTCCCCTGCAGCCTTCAGGCCAGTCCAGTGCTGCCGTAGCTTTGCCTGGTTACCCATCCACTTCGCTCCGGCCAACTGACGTTTCTTCTCCACGATGAGTCTGGATTTGCACCCCTCCCCGATGATTTCTAGAATGCGAACACATTCTGACCGTTCTGATTGGTCCCAGAAATCGATGGGTAGGGCCAGATTCGGCCTACATGATGACGCTATCAATTTTCATACTCTGACAGGTTCAATTTGTTAGAGACGATCCAATCGCTAATTAATTTGTTTTGTACAACGCCTTTCATTTTGAAGTCACACAAACGACTTCTAGGATGATAGTTTCAGACTGAATGTATGTAGCGATCGATAGAACAGCGGATTTCAATTCAAGGTGAGCATCAGGCAAGCTGTAGCTGCCTTAGCCTGATACCGAGGAGTGTTGTCCTCGATGCAGGATATTATGTTTTATCATGGGTGACAGAAGCCTCCACGACAACACAGGAGTCTGCCACAACTGCATCAGAGCCAGTCATTGGTTTAGTTTGTCACACACACAAAGCGCCTTGACGATGATCAAATGCCAATAATCTGATAAAGGCCTTTGAGAAATGATTTTGGTTGACAGAAACCTTTGCAGTAGGCCATAGGCTATTATTATTGTATAGTTTGCTGGAGTATTGTATTGTATTGTACTGTACCATCCACTTGAAGCTCTGTGGTGCAGTTGTTCTCTCCACTCTCAGACCGACACATCCCATCAGACACCAGCTTATTGGGCATAGTGGCCCCATTCTCTACAAGGGACATCAGATTAGTTAGCAACGTGCTAATGACAACTGGAAGAACAACACCTCCACATAACACTATTCTATAGTGTTCCCTGTCCCTGTACTACAGTGAGGGAAAAAAGTGTTTGATCCCCTGCTGATTTTGTACGTTTGCCCACTGACAAAGACATGATCAGTCTATAATTTTAATGGTAGGTTTATTTGAACAGTGAGAGACAGAATAACAACAAAATAATCCAGAAAAACACGTCAAAAATGTTATAAATTGATTTGCATTTTAATTAGGGAAATAAGTATTTGACCCCTCTGCAAAACATGACTTAGTATTATTTTATTTTTATTTTTTTTGGTACTTGGTGGCAAAACCCTTGTTGGCAATCACAGAGGTCAGACGTTTCTTGTAGTTGGTCACCAGGTTTGCACACATCTCAGGAGGGATTTTGTCCCACTCCTCTTTGCAGATCTTCTCCAAGTCATTAAGGTTTCGAGGCTGACGTTTGGCAACTCAAACCTTCAGCTCCCTCCACAGATTTTCTATGGGATTAAGGTCTGGAGACTGGCTAGGCCACTCCAGGACCTTAATGTGCTTCTTCTTGAGCCACTCCTTTGTTGCCTTGGCCGTGTGTTTTGGGTCATTGTCATGCTGGAATACCCATCCACGACCCATTTTCAATGCCCTGGCTGAGGGAAGGAGGTTCTCACCCAAGATTTGACGGTACATGGCCCGGTCCATAGTCCCTTTGATGCGGTGAAGTTGTCCGGTCCCCTTAGCAGAAAAACACCACCAAAGCATAATGTTTCCACCTCCATGTTGGACGGTGGGGATGGTGTTCTTGGGGTCATAGGCAGCATTCCTCCTCCTCCAAACACGGCGAGTTGAGTTGATGCCAAAGAGCTCGATTTTGGTCTCATCTGACCACAACACTTCACCCAGTTCTCCTCTGAATCATTCAGATGTTCATTGGCAAACTTCAGACGGCCCTGTATATGTGCTTTCTTGAGCAGGGGGACCTTGCGGGCGCTGCAGGATTTCAGTCCTTCACGATCATTGACAAGATCCTCCCGTGTAGTTCTGGGCTGATTCCTCAACGTTCTCATGATCATTGCAACTCCAAGAGGTGAGATCTTGCATGGAGCCCCAGGCCAAGGGAGATTGACAGTTCTTTTGTGTTTCTTCCATTTGCGAATAATCGCACCAACTGTTGTCACCTTCTCACCAAGCTGCTTGGCGATGGTCTTGTAGCCCATTCCAGCCTTGTGTAGGTCTACAATCTTGTCCCTGACATCCTTGGAGAGCTCTTTGGTCTTGGCCATGGTGGGGAGTTTGGAATCTGATTGATTGATTGCTTCTGTGGACAGGTGTCTTTTATACAGGTAACAAACTGAGATTAGGAGCACTCCCTTTAAGAGTGTGCTACTAATCTCAGCTCGTTACCTGTATAAAAGACACCTGGGAACCAGAAATCTTTCTGATTGAGAGGGGGTCAAATACTTATTTCCCTCATTAAAATGCAAATCAATTTATAAAACTTTTGACATGCGTTTTTCTGGATTTTGTTTTTGTTATTCTGTCTCTCACTGTTCAAATAAACCTACCATTAAAATTATAGACTGATCATTTCTTTGTCAGTGGGCAAACTTATAAAATCAGCAGGGGATCAAATACTTTTTTCCCTCACTGTATATGTTATGGATTTCCGGGATGTGAGGGACGTTGGTTATTGTGTGACTGTGTAACTCAGTAAGCCGTGGAAAGAATTTCCTCTCGACAGATCATTAACATCTAGCCTGGTCCCAGTGCTGTTTTACCAACTCCGTTGGAGTTGAGGAGTTGGCAAGACGGCAAAAACAGATCTGGGACCAGCCTAATAAACATCCCTGGTCTCCATAGATTTAAAAGAAATAGAACGGGCGCCCCCCATTCTGATCAATTATGCCATATTGAGTGGCCCCATAGCAGTAAAGCAGAAAGTAACTATTTCTATGGTCTCCTCCTCACCCAGAGTGGTGTTGGGAATGCGGTCCACCTCCAGGATGAAGTCATCCTTGAAGAAGATGTACCCCACGATGGAGAACAGGTAGACCAGGATGAGAGCCAGCACTGCTGTCAGTACGATGGAGCGACCGTTACGGGTCACACTCTTTATGACGTTCAGTAGTGTCTCCTCCCTGTACACCAGGTCAAAGAGCTGCACGAAGGAGACACAACACGGAGTTATAGCTAGACCTAATGTAGAAATAGAATGGAAAAAATATATAAATTATAGTAAAAAATAAATAAATCTGTTAAGACTTTTTTCTGACCATTATAAAGGTATTTTGTGTCTAGTTTGGAAATAGGTGTGTGTGTGTGTGTGTGGGGGGGGGGGGGGGTTGATACATTTGTACAAAAATAGAATCATTTGGATAATTAATGTCCTCTTTTTATGTGTCTCCTTTCATAGCTGTTCTATTTTCCTAAACAGATTCCCAGTCCTTTTCTCTATGACACCTAAGATTTGACATAACAGCAGTATCCTGTCATTCACATGGAAATATTCTGCTGCTCTGCATTTGCATTGGCAGCCCCTGGGCGTTGTAATTAGTTACCTAATGGAAAACATCCACAGACTCAGCCACATGCAGTACACCTGACACATCATAATAATATTATAATATAATATAATATGCCATTTAGCAGACGCTTTTATCCAAAGCGACTTACAGTCATGCGTGCATACATTTTTGTGTATGGGTGGTCCCGGGGATCGAACCCACTACCTTGGCGTTACAAGCGCCGTGCTCTACCAGCTGAGCTACAGAGGACCACATAATTCACCAGCAAGCATCAATCCAGCATCAATCCACACCTGAACTAACCAACAACAATAACATAACACAACCTGAGCCAGTTCCTGTTTGTTAAAAGCCCCTGTCCTTAAATACTCTGTGTGTGTGTCTGTCTTTGTGTGTGTCTGTGTGTGTGTCTGTGTGCCTTAAATGTGTCCTGAGACTGTGCTCGGAGCCAGAACCAAAGGCTTTTGAACCAGAGAGTTTGGCCATTGAGGTTTCTACCAACATTAGCTAATACTTCTAGACAGCTTCCTATTAAGTGTGACTGTGTGCTCACCAGCAGCCATATATATTAAAATACAGAATATATATGTAAATATACCAGTAGGCTGTAGAAGAAGACATGGACAAAGACCCCCAGGCTACAGATGATGAGGTACATAAGATGGTAAAGGAACTCAACGTCCAGGATCATGGCCTTGTAGCCCCGCGTGAACGTCCCTCTGTTCCCCACAAAACTCATCAAGAAGATGATCTTATTACACACCTGCAGGGACAGGAGAGATTCATATTTATTATCATTATTATTTTATCTAACCTTTATTTAACCAGGAAGTTCCATTGAGGTCAGATGACCTCTTTCACGAGGGAGACCTGACCATTAATGGAATGTGACATAACATTTAACTTAAAATATCCAGCCATAATGCTTTATAACTTATAACAAGGCTTATAATATGTTATTTCTTTCTATGCATAAAATGTGAATATTTTCATAGGACATGCACTACATGACATTCCATGATGACCATAAGACACAAATGTGATCCTACAGGACAGGCATTTAATGGATTAGCATTGGATTGTTCTTAGTAGTATAGTAGGAGTTGTAGTAGTTCTGGCGTTGAGAAGATGGGTGTGGGATCACTATCTATCCCCCAGCCACAGGGAGGGAGGGGAGACAGAGGGAGGAGAGAAATGCAGAAGGGGCCAGTTGAGGACACAGGGGGAATGGGCAGCGGTCCGTGTATAAGGGGCAGTTCCAGGGAATTTTGGGCAGCTGCAGGGGTGGTGTCAGCCTCCAGGGTCTAGTGACGCATTTCACAGCCAACCGCCTACACACTCAGGCTGTGCCAGGCCAGCCAGGGAGTCAGGCCAGCCAGGGAGTCACGCCAGGGGGTTACGCCACAGTCAGAATGGGCACTGGAATGGGTATGGGCTGGGGCGTGAGGGAGGTCTACATGGGGACAGGGTGTGTGGGTAGTGGGTACGTACAGGGGAGGGCATGGGCGGATGAATGTGGTGTGAAGGGGGCATGAGGAGAGAGGGGGGGCTACTGAGGGCTAGCAAGGTCATCTGGATTGACATCGGAGAACACGGAAATTAAGATTTAGCGTCGGACTACAATATAGTCAAACACACACATGTTTCCCGAAGCAGACGTACATTGAAGGCTCCAAGCAAGAAGAGGGTGGGCTCCAGGCCCACAGAGAAGATGAGGCGGAGGATGGTCGCAATGATGAGGGTGCGTACCCCGAGGGGCTGGGGCATGGCCACCACGATAGCCAACGATGCAAACATGCCCAACCAGAGCAGGGCAGACAGGTGGGGCTCCAGGGTACCTAGGGAGGACACACACACCACACCTTGTCAGCCTACACACCCCACTTCCACATAAGAATAATGCAATAAATTATGCAACTTGCTTCTGTAACCAGCCCCAGGCACTAAACCAGGGTCTTACTGCAGGCAGGCTTGTGTGTGTTTGCGTTCGTGTGTGTTTGCGTTCGTGCATGTGTGTGTTAGGGGGGGCCAGGAAGGAATGGGAGGCGGGGGGTAGAATTTGGGAAAAAACATATTGGGGAGAAAGGGGGGGAGAAGAGGAGAGAAAAGGGAGCAAGAGGAAAGAGGGAGCTAGTAATAGAAATAGAGCAAGAGGACAGTAATCCCCATTCATTTCTGGTTCCTGTAGAGGTCATATGACAGGTGACACTCGGCTGAGGCCTCCCGAGTGGCGCAGCGGTCTAAGGCACTGCATCGCAGTGCAAGCTGCGTTACTACAGATGCTGGTTCGATACCGGTTTGTGTAGCAGCCGGCCGCGACCGGGAGACCAATGAGGCGACGCACAATTGGCCCAGCGTCGTCCAGGTTAGGGGAGGGTTTGGCCGGCCGGGATGTCCTTATCCCATCGCCCTGTAGTGACTCCTGTGGCGGACCGGGCGCATGCACGCTGACACGGTCGCCAGGTGTACAGTGATTGGTGCGGCTGGGTTCCGGGTTAAGCGTGCATTGTGTCAAGAAGCAGTGCGGCTTGGCGGGGTTGTGTTTCAGGGGACGCATGGCTCTCGACCTTCGCCTCTCCCGAGTCCGTACGGGAGTTGCAGCGATGGGACAAGACTAACTACCAATTGGATATCACAAAATTGGGGAGTAAAAAATGATAATAATAAAAAATAAAATAAAAAATAATAGAAAATAAAGAAGAAAAAAAATACTCAGCTGAAAGAGTCATGAGGAATGGACTGACTGTCTGGGGTCTGCATGCTCTGCTTGGGTGTGTGTGATAAGAGCTCCATGTATAGTGTCTGCGGGCGACTGTACTGTATGTGTTGTGTCAGGCTAGGCTAGGCGTGTGGGGTCCTGAGTGACATAAGCCCCTACTCGTCAACAGGCAGACAGCGGCACACACTGATCTAGTTTGAGCATTCTTATCTAATTTCCATCCCTCATTCCAGAGCGGGGGGAGAGAGAGAGAGAGCGAGCGAGCGATTGAGGCCCTGAGCCATAAACAGAGTTGCTGAACCAGGCCAAAGGTATGTGGGGCCTCACGTGATCCCCTAACCCCCCTTCACACAGCTCTACTGTACTGTAGGGCGGGAAACACACGCACACTGGGCTGAACTGTACAGTGCTGTAATACTGCTGTAGTCTACAAGAGAGGCCTCATCCACAGCCATGCTACTCCACTCAGTTACAGTAGTTAGTGTGACTGCGTATAATAGCGTTCAAGTACATTGAAATGGGGTTGATGAGGGTTACTTTTCCACATGATAACATCTCTGTAGTTTTTGAGAGAGAGAGAGAGAGACAGAGAAAGAAGACAGAGGAGAGATTTTTAGCCTGTGATCCTGATCCCAGTCAGGTGGCCTGAGGTCAGAGGTCAATAGGTCAGAGGATGAGACGAAGGACGGAGATCACTGGGTCAGGGGGAGTTTGGGAAGGGAAGGCAAAGGATTTTGGGTCACTTCCCAGAGCCCAAAATGTCTCAACGGGAATATTTTACATTCTAAACCCCAGAGATCAGAATGCCCGGTACCTAGACTTACTGGTGTACTGTTTGGAAATATTTACGCTTGTGAAGAGGTAATAAAGTTAGCATATGGCAATATTGTATAAGTATAGCGTCAATCCCTCACATTGAAATACTCATAGCTAATAATATTATTGCCATGTGTTTACACAGATACAATTTCCCCCCATACAAAATTGTACAATACATTTAACTTGAGTGTGAGTACCATTTCTGTTGCATAATTAAGGAAATAATGTGTTATCTAAATAAGCCTCTATAAAACTACAAAACTACAAGCACACAGTGTAATATAAACACATCAGTCCATTGTCTACAATGACTTAACAAAATGTTCCACAGTTATTGTGCACTCAATGTTCCATAATGCACAAGTAGAGGAACACCTATAAAAAGGCACAAAATGGAGAAAAATATTATAGCCATCCAGTTGCACTGAAATACATGTAGAAGTCCATGTGATACAGTGCAACTGGGCCGGATCATATCACAGAGACCTAAGCCGTCCTCTGTTATTCCTGTTTTCAGCCCTCAGTGTTGTGTGTGCGACTCACGCAACCTTCCTCTGATCCAATGCTCTACACCAGCACTTCAAAGGGACATACAAATATGCTTGATCGCTCTGAGGGGAACAGAGCCGGGGCCGAAGCGCCCACATAAACAGACCATGCCATCAACACACATGAAAGAATCCACAATGGAAACAGCAAAAACCTGAAATCTCCTAAAACTCCTTCATATACAGGGAAGAGTCTGAGCATTGATTGAAGGTACATATGATGTCCCTAGTGACCAGGTACATGTAGACAATGGTTCATTTGTGAAAGTGTTTTCTTAAACCGACACTACATGCATAGACAGAATGAATGAATACCACAATCAGATGATTCAAAAGGACATAGCTACAGCATGTAAATCTTGAACCCATGTTCAATATTTTGAAAATCAATGAAATACCCTGATGTCCAGGGTTAGTATTGAATGTGGCTTGACAATCAAGGCTGGGGTGGGAGGGGTCAATGCTTTGGACCAGAGTCAGGGGTTAAAGGTTAAAGCTAGAAAATCGCTGGCACATGACTGACCTTCACGCAACCCCTCCAGGGGGTAGAAGAAAGCCACCAGCAGGTTCATGAGGACGGCCAGGTTGAAGGAGATGTTACTCCAGAATGACATGTTCCTGGAACACCAGTACAGTACAGGCTGGGCTAGAGGAGAGAGTGAGGGAAGGGGGGAAAGAGGTAGGGGGAGAGAGAGGGAGAGCGGTAGGGGGGAGAAAGAGGAGAGAGAGAGAGAAAGAGAACAAAAAAGAAAAAAGAGAAATAACAAACTTGACATTACACATTTTACCAATAACAGCATATCTATTGGACATTTCCTTATTTGGTATGATACTTTACAGCAGGCTCTGTATATCCTGTAGTACTCATAGCTGGAGGGCAGTGGTGTGTGAAAGCTGTGTGATACAGTGTATCAGTGCCTCGTACTGTAAGTGTGCAATAACAGAAAGGCTCAGTATTAAAGCACATACATTTTTATTATAGAATAAAGTGTTCAATGGTCAAATATTACACTTAACAGGTGCCATTTCTAGAATTGAGTGAAGAAAATGTACATCATTATAAGTATTTCTATATTTTTATTAGAAGTTTAAGCGGGGAGGAAAGAACCACAAAGGCAGAGGGGAGTTGAATGTCTCTGCTGTTCATGTTGGTTTAGGACTAGACACCCATGGGGAACATGACCATTAGACATCTCACTGTAACCTTTCCTCTACTGAAGCTGGCTGTCACCTCCCCTCCCCACAGATGACAGCCAATCTGGCCTGCTGGCACTGTTTATAGACGCTATTCTGTGTCGTTTTTCAGATTGGTTTTATTGGAAAATAGAAAATAGACGAGGGACTTTTCTCTTTCTGTCTGTCTGACAGTGAGAGAAAGTGTGTGGGCATGTGTCTGTGTATGCACAATGTGTAATTGTGTGTGTGTGTAGTGTGTATGTGAGAGTGTGTATTACTGTAAATGTGTGCGTGTGTGTGCTGTGCTCTCAGTTGTGATTCATACTGTTTCACGGCCCAGATGTAGCGGAATGCCCCTACAGCCCACTGACAGACTGACAAGACTAACAGACAGACAATGGAAAGAGGAGGTGTAATAGTGAAACACTAGCCTCTGCCAAAACACACAGAGAGAGGATGACACTGGCTCTATTAATACTAGCCCTGCAACAGCAACATTAACCCTTTCACAGCTTCTCTGGGTCACGTCATTAGATCACTAGGAAGTTTTGACATAACATACCACTTTTATATATATTTTTTATTTTATTTAGACTGCATCAAGTTAATGCAGTCAAATTTGAGAGGAAGTAGATGAATATCAATGAGTAAAACCCTCCTGAGAGGCCATTTTGAAGAGCTAGCTACCTCGTAGTTTCTTCTGCCAGTTCATCTCATTGAAGAGGTTCTCAGCGCTGAGGAAGAAGTCGTTGATCTTGCTACCCTGCTCGTCCCTTTCTGTGGTGTAATACACCCTCAATTTGGACTCACAGGTCAGGAACTCACAGATGTTGGGCACAGGGAACACGATCTCCTCCATGGTGCGGTCATGACGCACGATCTGAGAGGAGGACACACACAGGAACACACGCCGTCACTGTCAGCTCCATAGGTATAGAGTGGATCAGCGACTTAGGCCCCAGTTTGGGGAGCACGAGTGGGCCTGGACAGTGTAATTTAGCTCCAGGCTTGGAGTATTCCATTAGGCCTCAGATTTAGAAGAACTGAAATCTCTCTACGGCAGTGTTTCCCAATCCTGGTCCTGGGGACCCAAAGTAGTGCACATTTAGTTTTTTGCCCTAGCACTAATACACCTGATTCCACTAATCAAAGGCTTGATGAGTTAATTAGTTGGATCAAGTGTGTCGGTACTAGGACAAAAACAAAAATGTGCACTAGGGTTGGGCGGTATCCAGATTTTCATACCGTCATTCCGTTTCTGTACAATACTGGGGTATGCGGTATTACCGGAAGTGCACACAAGGGGCGCTATTTCACAAATAAATTATAATAACACACACACACACACATATATCTATCTATCTACATACAGAACCAGTCAAAAGTTTGGACACACCTACTCATTCCAGGGTTTTTCTTTCTTTTTACTATTTTCTACATTGTAGAATAATAGTGAAGACATCAAAACTATGAAATAACACATATGGAATCATGTAGTAACCAAAAAAGTGTTAAACAAATCCAAATATATTTTATATTTGAGATTCTTCAAATAGCCACCCTTTGCCTTGATGACAGCTTTGCACACTCTTGGCATTCTCTCAACCAGCTTCATGAGGTAGTCACCTGGAATGCATTTCAATTAACAGGTGTGCCTTCTTAAAAGTTAAGTTGTGGAATTTCTTTCCTTCTTAATGCGTTTGAGCCAATCAGTTGTGTTGTGACAAGGTAGGGGGGGGGGTATACAGAAGATAGCCCTATTTGGAAAAATACCAAGTCCATATTATGGCAAGAACAGCTCAAATAAGCAAAGAGAAATGACAGTCCATCATTACTTTAAGACATAAAGGTCAGTCAATACGCGAACTTTGAACGTTTCTTCAAATGCAGTCGCAAAAACCATCAAGCGCTATGATGAAACTGGCTCTCATGAGGACCGCGACAGGAATGGAAGACCCAAGAAACATCTGCTGCAGAAGACAAGTTCATTAGAGTTACCAGCCTCAGAAATTGCAGCCCAAATAAATGCTTCACAGAGTTCACGTAACAGACACATCTCAACATCAACTGTTCAGAGGGGACTGTGTGAATCAGGCCTTCATGGTCGATTTGCCGCAAAGAAACCACTACTAAAGGACACCAATAAGAAGAAGAGACCTGCTTTGGCCAAGAAACACGAGCAATGGACATTAGACCGGTGGAAATTTGTCCTTTGGACTGGAGTCCAAATGTGAGATTTTTGGTTCCAACAGCCGTGTCTTTCTGAGACGCGGTGTGGGTAAGACACGGCGTGGGTGAACGGATGATCTCCGCATGCGTATTTCCCACCATAACATTTACATTTACATTTACGTCATTTAGCAGACGCTCTTATCCAGAGCGACTTACAAATTGGTGCATTCACCTTATAGCCAGTGGGATAACCACTTTACAATATGTTATTTTTTTAGCTGGTGGGGTAAGGGGGGGTAGAATGATGACGTTATCCTATCCCAGATATTCCTTAAAGAGGTGGGGTTTCAAGTGTCGTTGGAAGGTGGTGAGTGACTCCGCTGTCCTGGCGTTGTGAGGGAGCTTGTTCCACCATTGGGGTGCCAGAGCAGCGAACAGTTTTGACTGGGCTGAGTGGGAACTGTGCTTCCGCAGAGGTAAGGGGGCCAGCAGGCCAGAGGTGGATGAACGCAATGCTCTCGTTTGGGTGTAGGGACTGATCAGAGCCTGAAGGTACGGAGGTGCCGTTCTCCTCACAGCTCCGTAGGCAAGCACCATGGTCTTGTAGCAGATGCGAGCTTCAACTGGAAGCCAGTGGAGTGTGTGGAGGAGCGGGGTTACGTGAGAGAACTTGGGAAGGTTGAACACCAGACGGGCTGCGGGATTCTGGATGAGTTGTAGGGGTTTAATGGCACAGGCAGGGAGCCCAGCCAACAGCGAGTTGCAGTAATCCAGACGGGAGATGACAAGTGCCTGGATTAGGACCTGTGCCGCTTCCTGTGTAAGGCAGGGTCGTACTCTCCGAATGTTGTAGAGCGTGAACCTATAGGATCGGGTCACCGCCTTGATGTTAGCGGAGAATGACAGGGTGTTGTCCAGGGTCACGCCAAGGCTCTTCGCACTCTGGGAGGAGGACACAACGGAGTTGTCAACCGTGATGGCGAGATCATGGAACGGGCAGTCCTTCCCCGGGAGGAAGAGCAGCTCCGTCTTGCCGAGGTTCAGCTTGAGGTGGTGATCCGTCATCCACACTGATATGTCTGCCAGACATGCAGAGATGCGATTCGCCACCTGGTTATCAGAAGGGGGAAAGGAGAAGATTAGTTGTGTGTCGTCTGCGTAGCAATGATAGGAGAGGCCATGTGAGGATATGACAGAGCCAAGTGACTTGGTGTATAGCGAGAATAGGAGAGGGCCTAGAACTGAGCCCTGGGGGACACCAGTGATGAGAGCACGTGGTGTGGAGACAGATTCTCGCCACGCCACTTGGTAGGAGCGACCGGTCAGGTAGGACACAATCCAAGAGTGAGCCGCGCCGGAGATGCCCAGCTCGGAGAGGGTGGAGAGGAGGATCTGATGGTTCACAGTATCAAAGGCAGCAGACAGGTCTAGAAGGACAAGAGCAGAGGAGAGAGAGTTAGCTTTAGCAGTGTGGAGAGCCTCCGTGACACAGAGAAGAGCAGTCTCAGTTGAATGACCAGTCTTGAAACCTGACTGGTTTGGATCAAGAAGGTCATTCTGAGAGAGATAGCAAGAGAGTTGGCTAAAGACGGCACGCTCAAGAGTTTTGGAGAGAAAAGAAAGAAGGGATACTGGTCTGTAGTTGTTGACATCAGAGGGATCGAGTGTTGGTTTTTTGAGAAGGGGTGCAACTCTCGCTCTCTTGAAGACGGAAGGGACATAGCCAGCGGTCAAGGATGAGTTGATGAGCGAGGTGAGGTAAGGGAGAAGGTCACTGGAGATGGTCTGGAGAAGAGAGGAGGAGGTGTTGGAGGAGCATGGAGGTGGAGGTGTTATGGTGTGGGGGTGCTTTGCTGGTGACACTGTCTGTGATTTATTTAGAATTCAAGGCACACTTAACCAGCATGACTACCATGTGGGAACTCCCTCAAGACTGTTGGAAAAGCATTCCAGGTGAAGCTGGTTTAGAGAATGCCAAGAGTGTGCAAAGCTGTCATCAAGGCAAAGGGTGGCTATTTCAAGATTCTCAAATATAAAATATATACTTACATTTGTTTACTACATGAGTCCATATGTGTTATTTCATAGTTTTGATGTCTTCACTATTATTCTGCAATGTAAAAAATAGTAAAAATAAAGAAAAACCCTTGAATGAGTAGGTGTGTCCAAACCTTTGACTGGTAGCGTACATACATACATACATACATACATACAGTGCATTGCAAAAGTATTCATCCCCCTTGGCATTTTTCCTATTTTGTTGCATTACAACCTGTAAATTAAATTGATTTTATTTGGATTTCATGTAATGGAAATACACAAAATAGTCCAAATTGGTGAAGTGAAATGAAAAACATAACTTGTTTAAAAAAAAAATAAGAAATTGATAACGGAAAAGTGGTGCGTGCATATGTATTCACCCCCTTTGCTATGAAGCCCCTAAATAAGATATGGTGCAACCAATTACCTTCAGAAGTCACATAATTAGTTAAATAAAGTCCACCTGTGCGCAATCTAAGTGTCATATGATCTGTCACATGATCTCAGTATATATACACCTGTTCTGAAAGGCCCCAGAGTCTGCAACACCACTAAGCAAGGGGCACCACCAAGCAAGCGGCACCATGAAGACCAAGGAGCTCTCCGAACAGGTCAGGGACAAAGTTGTGGAGTACAGATTATAGGGTTACAAAAAAATATACGAAACTTTGAACATCCCACGGAACACCATTAAATCCATTATTAAAAAATGGAAAGAATATGACACCACAACAAACCTGCCAAGAGAGGGCCGCCCACCAAAACTCACAGACCAGGCAAGGAGGGCATTAATCAGAGAGGCAACAAAGAGACCAAAGATAATACGTAAATATGTGTGCACACATGACTAAGTCACTTTGGATAAAAGCGTCTGCTAAATGGCATATTATTATTATAACCCTGAAGGAGCTGCAAAGCTCCACAGTGGAGATTGGAGTATCTGTCCATAGGACCACTTTAAGCCGTACACTCCACAGAGCTGGACTTTACGGAAGAGTGGCCAGAAAAAAGCCATTGCTTAAAGAAAAAAATAAGCAAACACGTTTGGTGTTCGCCAAAAGCCATGTGGGAGACTCCCCAAACATATGGAAGAAGGTACTCTGGTCAGGTGAGACTAAAATTGAGCTTTTTGGCCATCAAGAAAAACGCTATGTCTGGCGCAAACCCAACACCTCTCATCACCCGAGAACACCATCCCCACAGTGATGGTGTGGGGATGTTTTTCCCATCGGCAGGGACTGGAAAAGTGGTCAGAATTGAAGGAATGATGGATGCCGCTAAATACAGGGAAATTCTTGAGGGAAACCTGTTTCAGTCTTCCAGAGATTTGAGACCTTCCAGCAGGACAATGACCCTAAGCATACTGCTACACTTGTGTGGTTTAAGGGGAAACATTTAAATGTCTTGGAATGGCCTAGTCAAAGACCAGACCTCAATCCAATTGAGAATCTGTGGTATGACTTAAAGATTGCTGTACACCAGCAGAACCCATCCAACTTGAAGGAGCTGGAGCAGTTCTGCCTTGAAGAATGGGAAAAAATCCTAGTGGCTAGATGTGCCAAGCTTATAGAGACATACCCCAAGAGACTTACAGCTGTAATTGCTGCAAAAGGTGGCTCTACAAAGTATTGACTTGGGGGAGTGAGTTTGCTCAAGTTTTCATTTTTTTGTCTTATTTCTTGTTTGTTTCAAAGTAAAAAATATTTTGCATCTTCAAAGTGGTAGGCATGTTGTGTAAATGAAATGATACAACCCCCCCCCCAAAATCCATTTTAATTCCAGGTTGTAAGGCAACAAAATAGGAAAAATGCCAAGGGGGGTGAATACTTTCGCAAGCCACTGTACATATATATATATATACACATTTTTGACGCACAAAACTATTTAGGCAACAGGGATCTTGATCCAGGAGCGTATTGAATGTCTCTACTGTAACCAAGAAGCTTGATCTTGATATCTAGCCACTTAGCTAGCAAGTTAGCAAACCAAATGCTTAGCTTGAGCCCTGAGCAGGATACAGTTTATATGACACATCTTAGATTTCTTATAGTAGTACTTAATTTATAGTTATAAGCAGCGGTGTTCCACGCACCCCCGTGAGGCTGGTATTGAAAATCATAAACGGTAATGAAAATCATACCGTCGGTATTTTGAAATACCCAGGTATACGGTATATCGCCCAGGCATAATGTGCACCCCTTTGGGTCCCCAGGACCAGGATTGGGAAACACTGCTCTATGGCAAAAGGACACATTTGTGTCAATGACAGTTAAGGATATCCAGTTAGTAAACTGTGTGAGTGTATGTGTTTGATGTCACTGACCTCTATCTGAGCAGTGTGTTTGGCGTAGAACTCCAGAGCCTCGTCTCCCTCTCCGTTGGTCCCGCCTGGCTTCAGCATCACCTGCAGCTCCTTGTTGTGGCGCGCTAACTACAGGGTTCAAAGGTCAAATAAGGGGTGAAATCACTCGTAAGGAGTATGGCAGGCAAGACAGGAGACTGCATCTGACTCTGCTGAGAGAACTTATATACCTCAAATGGTTGGTTATCCATAAAACCATGTGTATCATTGGGGTAAACTAGGCCCTGTCCTCTACCTGGTGGGCCAGGATGTAGATGTTGTGGCCCACGTTCCTGGGGGAGGCAGCATCGTGCTCCTCCTCCTCCCCACTATCGTCGTCCTCTTCGGGATCCTCAAACTCCACCTCTCCCTGCAGGTAGGCCTTCTTGATCACCTCCACCTGAGGACCACACCACCCACAGAACCATTACCTTCAACGCTTTATACCTGACCAGAAACACTGACTGTCTCAGGAGGATAGAACTACACTGAACAAAAATATAAATGCAACATGCAAGACTTTACTGAATTACAGTTCATATAAGGAAATCAGAGGGAATTTAAATAAATAAATTAGGCCCTAATCCATGAATTTCACATGGGAATACAGATATGCATCTGTTGGTCAAAGATACCTTACAAAAAAGTGTGTGGATCAGAAAACCAGTCAGTATCTGGTGTGACCACCATTTGCCTCATGTAGCTTGACATCTCCTTCGCATAGAGTTGATCAGGCTGTTGATTGTGGCCTGTGGAATGTTGTTCCACTCCTCTTCAATGGCTGTGCGAAGTTGCTGGATATTAGCGGGAACAGGAACACAATGTCGTACACGTCGATCCAGAGCATCCCAAACATGCTAAATGGGTGACGTGTGGTGAGTATGCAGGCCATGGAAGAACTGGGACATTTTCAGCTTCCAGGAATTGTGTACAGATCCTTGCAACATGGGGTCGTGCGTTATCATGCTGAAACATGAGGAGATGGCGGCGGATGAATGGCACGACAATGGGCCTTGGGATCCCGTCACGGTATCTCTGTGCATTCAAATTGTAATCGATAAAATGCAATTGTGTTTGTTGTCCGTAGCTTATGCCTGCCAATACCATAACCCCACTGCCACCATGGGGCACTCTGTTCACAACGTTGACATCAGCAAACCGCTTGCCCAAATGACGCCATACACGCTGTCTGCCATCTGCCGGTACAGTTGAAACCGGGATTCAATCGTGAAGAGCACACTTCCCCAGCGTGCCAGTGGCCATCGAAGGTTAGCATTTGCCCACTGAAGTGGGTTACGACGCCGAACTGCAGTCAGGTCAAGACCCTGGTGAGGATGACGAGCACACAGATGAGCTTCCTTGAGATGGTTTCTGACAGTTTGTGCAGAACTTCTTTGGTTGTGTAAACCCACAGTTTCATCAGCTGTCCGGGTGGCTGGTCCCATCCCAGAAGTGAAGAAGCTGGATGTGGAAGTCCTGGTTGGCGTGGTTACATGTGGTCTGCAGTTGTGAGGCCGATTGGACGTACCATCAAATTCTCTAAAACGACGGAGGTGGCTTATGGTAACATTCAATTCCCTGGCAACAGCTCTGGTGGACATTCCTGCAGTCAGCATTCCAATTGCATGCTCCCTCAAAACTTGAGATATCTGTGGCATTGTGTTGTGTGCCAAAACTGCACATTTTAAAGTGGCCTTTAATTGTCGGGCAATTGGGGACTTCTGGGAACTGGTGGGGATGATGAATGGGGACTTTTTCAGATGAATGGGGACGTCTGGGGATGAAAGGGGATTTGTGGGGCTGAATGGGGACTTATATGGTCACGTAGAGTTTTGTGGGGACACGAGGCTCACCAGCTCCTTCGGCCTCATGTTGTACAGGATTCTCTCAGCGTTCTCACTGTCATGGCGACTCTCCATGATAGCCAGCAACAGCTTGGAGGCATTGTTCTGAGAGAGAGAGAGAGAGAGAGAGAGAGAGAGAGAGAGAGAGAGAGAGAGAGAGAGAGAGAGAGAGAGAGAGAGAGAGAGAGAGAGAGAGAGAGAGAGAGAGAGAGAGAGAGAGAGAGAGAGAGAGAGAGAGAGAGAGAGAGAGAGAGAGAGAGAGAGAGAGAGAGAAGAGAGAGAGAGAGAGAGAGAGAGAGAGAGAGAGAGAGAGAGAGAGAGAGAGAGAGAGAGAGAGAAATACATTTCCATGATATTAAACCATTATGCTCTTGTAATGAGATACGTCTAAAGTTAAAGATCAAATCCTTTCTGAGCTGTTTCTGTTCCTCCTTCCAAATAAAACAGACAGAATCCACAGGGCTTAGAGTGAAAATGCACTCTGCAGATATTTGTTTTGGCACCAAAGGTGCTAGCTTAGGAGAGATGAATGAGTTGTCCAGGTAAAGTAGCTTTACTACTGGTAGGCTTAGTGTGGAGACCCAGGCGGCTTCCAAAATGGCACCCAATTCCCTATATATTACACTAATCTGGTCAGAAGTACAGCACTACATAGAGACTAAGATGCCATTTTAGACGCAGACCAAATGTGAAGGAGGGCTACCTTGAGTTCCAGCACCAGGTCCATCCTCTTCTTCCCCAGTGGGTTGATGTCATTCAAGATCAGGGCGATGATGATGTCAATGCCGTTGGACTCATGGGTGGCTATGCAGTTCTGCAAGGAAACAAGAACTTGGGTCAATTTTATAAAGCACGGAGGAGAACACTAGATCAAGAACTATGCATGTCTGGACCCTGTCAATCCACCCAATGACAGTAGCAGTAGTATGGATGGAAATGGAAGCGGACCCAGGACAGGAGTCCATAACTGGTTCCTATGGTATGCATATGTGCTTGTAGCTAGTTCTTATGGCAGGGTTCTCCAACTGGCGGCCTGCGGGACGAATTTGGCCCACAGGTGGATCTATTTGGCCCCCCCAAGTTATCTGAGAATAAAACATGTTTTTTTATTGTTGGACATAAAAAACTGTAAAAACACCAGGAAATCAGCTCCAAGTGATAAATCTGTTCCCAAGTATTTCCAAACATAATAGACACGTGATCTTATACAAATGTAAGCAAGGTTTGACGTTATTATGTTTTTGTCAAATATTATATCTGTTTGGCCTTCTTGCGGCCAATTTGTAGTCTACAAATTATTTGTAATTATGTTCCGGCTACCGGACCAACCGCTCAAGAAACAAATCGTCCCGCGGCTGAATCTAGTTGATGATCCCTGTCTTATGGGATGGGCCCACACTGTATCTGCTTGTAGTTCTAATGAGAAAATGACAAAGGCCCATAGCTAATTAGTTCTAATGACAAGGGTAGTTAGCTAGTTGTAGTTCTAAAGGCCAAGACCCATCCCAGTACCTGATTCTCATGGCAGGGTCCCTGGCAGTACTCCGTCAGGCTCTCTACTGTCTGGTTGATGAGAGCCACGTTCTTCTCATTGATGTAGAGTCCCAGTAGACCCAGGCCTCCCGTTGTGCTGCCACAGATACAGTCCAGGAACTGCAGTGTCTCACACACCAGGTTATAGTTGTTCTTGTTGTTCTGACACCGAAGGAAGTTCTGGAGTGGAAAGCGGCAAGTGTGAGGGAAGGGAAAGGGCAGGAAACATCAGAACGCAAAGTCAACACATTTTATACACACCATTTTTTACTTTACAGGAAAACAATCCCACTTTACATTGTGTATTGAAAGGGAAATGTGCATTGAAAGTGTGTCTGACTCTGAACTGAAGAGACTTTCAGGTAACATCAAAATGAGGACAGGGTGACCCTGACTCCTTAGAGTACACAGAGAACATCCATGCATGCGTCACTGGGTAATCAGGACCATTGTATTGAGCTAACTGTTAGATTAGAGACGTGACGGCCAGGCCTCCATTACTGAATATAACCATCTATCGTATTACTCCTGATCCTCCCACCAACTCTGGCCCAGGGGAGATGACTCAGCTCAGTTCAGACGGTGAATACACAGCAGCAGCCCACACAGACCACACGCAAGAGACTGGCCGGAGCAGGAGACCAGCAGATAACCTGAAGACTGAGCTGGAGGGATTTTCTACAGGGCCAATTACCTGCTCAATGGTGGATACATCCAGCTATTGACTAACTAGCCTACGTACTACACCTCATGGTCATCCCACTAATCTTCATGAGCACTAGCAGCAATGTTAAATGGCTCGTAGACCACAACGCCATCCATTGCGCACGTACGTAAGTTTCACGTTTTATTCGTCGTATGTACGGGACACACATGGTATACACCATCCAACGAAATGCTTAATTGCAGGTTCCTCCTCGGCATTGCAACAACAATAAGAAATAAGAAAAGATAAGAATATGAACATAAAGTAAACGGCTCAGTAGAACAGAATAAACATGTTAGCATATCTATAATACAGGGAGGCACAATTTATAGTCCAATATTTACACGTGTTTTGGGGAAGGGGGGATTGGGGGGGCAAGTGTTTAAATTGTGCAGTATTTAGCAATCATAATAAGAGTCTGGTAGGAGCAGTTGTGATGTGTGTGTAGCATGAATGTCTGTGTGGGTGTGTTTGTGTGTTCGTGCGTGAGTGAGTGCATGTGTACTAAGGTGTGGAGAATGGATGGATGGATGGATGGGTGGGAGCACGGTCCCAGTGACGTACTGGGCCATCTTCACCACACGCTGGAGGGCCTGGCAGTCGTGGACGGAGCAATTCCCTTACCAGGCCGTGATACAACCGGTACAACCGCTCGATGGTGCAACGGTAGTATTTCTTCAGCCACCTTAGGAAATAGAGACGCTGTTGTGCCCTCTTAACAAGAGTAGTGGTGTTGTTGGTCCATGTCAGGTCTTTGGTGATGTGGACACCGAGGAACTTAAAACTGCATACTCTCTCTACTGTAGTCTCGTTGATGTGGATCGTGGCATGTTCCCTCCTCTGCTTCCTGAAGTCATCAATCAATTCCTTTGTTTTGCTGATGTTGAGGGAGAGGTTTTTGTCCTGGCACCACAATGCCAGTTCACTTACCTCCTCCCTATAGGCTGACACATCGTTGTTGGTTATCAGACCTACAACCGTAGTGTTGTCAGTAAACTTGATGATAAAGTTGGTGCCGTGCAAAGCCACGCAGTCGTGGGTGAACAGGGAGTACAGCTGAGGGCTGAGGAAACACCCCTGGGTGGCCCATGTGTTAAGAGTCGGTGTGAATGAGGTGTTGTTGCCAATCCTCACAACCTGTGGTCTGCCCGTCAGGAAGTCCAGCATCCAGTTGCAGAGGGTGGTGTCCAGACCCAGGGCTCTGAGCTTGGAGGGAACAATAGTGTTGTATGCTAAATTGTAGTCAATGAACAGCATTCTCACATACAGTAAGTTTTCCTCTTGTCCAGATGTGTTACGGCAGTGTGAATAGCTATGGAAATGGCATCTTCCGTGGATCTGTTGGAGTGGTAGGTAAATTGGAGTGGGTCCAGTGTGCCTGACATGCTGGCCTTGATGTGGGCCATGACCAGCTTCTAGAAGCACTTCATGATGACTGCGGTGAGTGTGACGGGGCGATAGTCATTTGGGCATGTCACCTTGTTTTCTTGGGCATTGGGACGATGGTGGTCTCCTTGAAGCAGGTGGGGACTTGGTTAAAATCACCTGCATCAATAAAGACTGCTTCCGGGTGAGCAGATTCTTGCTGGCTAATGATCTTGTACAGTTCGCTGAGTGCCGCCTTGGTGTTTGCATGTGGCTGTATGTTATTATTTTTTACTTAACACTTATTTTTCTTAAAAATGCATTGTTGGTTAAGGACTTGTAAGCATTTCACTGTTGTATTCGGCGCATGTGGCAAATAAAATTTGATTTGATGTCTCTGTAAAAACAGACACAGCATTCCCTGATGTAACTCTGCGATTGAAGCCTTGCTCTGAGTTCACAAAGGTTATTTTCCAGCGATTGGACATTAGCTATCAGGATACTACGAAGAGGAGGCTGCTTAGCCCGTCTTTTAGCCTAGCTTGGAGTCCCCCTTTCCGTCGTCGCTGGCGTTGCCTTCGGTCATCTTGGACAGCAGAAAAGGGTAAGTCCGCTGTGCGGGGAACAAAGGAGCGAATGTAGTATCCCAGATCTGGGAGGATGAGAGAGAAGTGATCTAGAAGTGTTTGTCAGTCGTAGGAAATTCTGAGCAAACAAAGTAATGATTAATGCAAGAATAGCCATAAAAAGCAAAGTCGAGCAGGAACCGGCAAGATGCATACCCTCCTCAGCGCCTCCATCTTACCTCACGGAAGGTATAAATTAGACTAAAGAGGCAGTGTCTGTGAGGGCTAGCTTCCCCTGGTGTTGGGCTGGCTGACTGACCTGCAGGTCTCGGTTGTGGTTCTCACAGAGCAGCTGGAGGAAGCGCAGGATGGGCTGCATGATGACGATGATAAAGCTCATCTCTCCATCGTCCTGGCCCTTGTCCCCGGTGCTGGGTGTGCCATCAGCCGTAGAGAAGTGGTCATCGGGGTCGGCCTCACGGCGGTACGAGTTGAAGGCTTTCTTAGTGGCCGACGAGGCCTCCAGCAGCTGCTCTCTCGCCTCATCTGTCACCACTACCACTGAGTCTTTAGCTGCAGAGACACAGGGAGGGAACCAGTCCACAAAGTCTATAAATCATCACAAATCTAGGTACTGGGATAAAAAGAAAGACTTCTTTGTGGCAGTTATTATTTATTGCTAATGTGTTCAGAGAGAAATTGACCTTAGATAAGTGTCATGGGGTAACTTCATCCTACTCCCTCAAAACCCAATAACGGCTGATATGAGGTGGACATTTGGATTTTGGTTGACCTCTGACCTTTCTTGCGGACGGGCACGTCCTTGTCGGGGGTGTCGTCGTCTCTTTTCCTGTTGCCGAGGTCGCTGGTGTTGACTGTCACCGTGGCTTTGATCTCCAGTTGGGCAAGCTTCATCCGGTCATAGAACACCCGGAAAAACTTCTCTGACTTCTTGTCCTCCGTCAGACGGCAGATGAAGGAACGCTAGCACAAAAGGAAAACAAAAAAGGTACAGGGAAGTAATGTTATTTACAACTAAAGATTACAAGGAGGGAACGTTATTTTATGCCACATGAATGATTGTGTATTATTGTGTGTAGCATACTTTACCAAATTG
The DNA here is from genome assembly GCF_020615455.1 of Coregonus clupeaformis. Classification (NCBI taxonomy): domain Eukaryota; kingdom Metazoa; phylum Chordata; class Actinopteri; order Salmoniformes; family Salmonidae; genus Coregonus; species Coregonus clupeaformis. The sequence continues at coordinate 35,326,690 of NC_059203.1, read as the reverse complement.
ATTACAATAGACATTATTGTTGATGGCTAAGTGTTCACAACACCACAGTTGTGGGTTTGATTCCCGCATGGTAGAAATACATGTGATAAATGTAAGACAGCTTTGGATAAAAGCATCTGCTAAATGACCATTGGGCTAAACACAGAGGTTCAGGTAATTGATCTATTTGATCAAAATAAGACAGGTCTGCTCTGCTGTGTTTATAGTACCACTAAGTACATATCATTAACGTATACACTCTCTGCAGCGCCTACTTCAGACAAGGGCAGTTCAGGTAATGTAATAGCCACTTTAACACTGAATATTACAATGGAGATGACCTAAAGTCACCTACGTAGTCACCTGGTTTGTTTCTCCACACGCCATTTAAGTCATGGGAAAACTGTGGTCGAAAACGCATTGTTGTTTACACCATTCTACTATGCAAACAGCCTATGACAACACAAGGGATTCAAGACCGGAATTCTCAATTTCTCTCTCTCTTTATCGCTGTGTGCCCCATGCATGCAGAAAACAATTAGACCATGACCATAGTCAGCCTCAGCCTGTTATCTGGTCACAGTCTACTGGGAGGGAGAGGAGAGACTCCAAACCAATGGCAGAACAGGCCCCGTCACACTGCTTAGGGTGAAAAACGACACGAGAGGGTGAAGCCTGCCCTACTTACACAGATAGACAGAGGGGGGGAGAGGGTGGAGGGAGAGCAGAAGGGAGGGAGGGAGAGAGAGAGAAAGACGGAGAGGAAAAAGGGTGCGAGGAAGAAAATAAGAAAAAAGGTGACACTTTACATGACACCCAGCGTCATAACATGTTACGACAGTCATAAATGTCATAACAGCTGACATAACTTGCCATAACCTGTTATAATATGGTCCTAACACGGTCATGACACATATTTAGACCTGTTGTGACAAAAATTGCATTACTTTATTGCTGGTTATGACACCTATATAAGTGTCAAAACCCACAAAACCTACCACACAAGGCAAAACATTCCATTACACCATAGCCTACGTGTCAACAGTGTGTTTATGTTATATAAAAATAAATACATTTCTATTATCATTGTAATTGCGCACATATTGATGTTAGACATGCACCTACCCCAATGCTCTGTTGCTGATGACTGGGATGAATGCAGGAGCAGATTTCAGGAGCAGGACAAGACACCCTCTTTTTGACTGATGACTGATATAAAGGCATGTACGTCTAGGCCTATCTGGCTTATATGATTATGATGGTCATAATGCTTCTTGACAGTGTCATAAAGTGTATTTTCTTGGTCCAAGTAAAGTGACACAGGATGGTCATAATGATCAAAAGTAAAGTGTTACCAGAATTTTTTTAATGAGAAATGGAAAAAGGAGTAAAAGAGGTAGGGAGAGATGGGGAGGGAGGGAGTGAGCGGGATAAAATGTTATCAGCTGGTATCTAGGCCAGTTCTGAAAGCTTGTTGCATAACTAGACTTATTTCCAGGTTAGGCGTAAACTCTGTTAAACTGGGGTAGTGTGTGTGTGCGCTTAAGGGCTAGTTTAACAGTGTGTGTGTGTGTGTGTGTGTGTGTGGGAGAGGCGGGATTGAAAAACAAAATCGTTTTAATCAGTTTGAATAAAGTGTCAACAAAATGGACAAACTCCATGTTACGATGTTATTTGAAAAGAGAAATGTGGTATGGAAGGCTTGTTGGCAGGAAGACGTTTACTACTTCACCAGTACAATGTTAGAAATATTAAAATTAAAATGGATGAAACATGCCAATCCTCCTTGGTAAACAGCCCTGGATCTGCTAACACACTCACAGTTGTGAAGTCATCTGCAGTCTGCAGTAATTATCTTAAAATCTGTACCAAAATCTGTTACTCAAATATATATGCAATAGGAATATCACTATGGCAGTGTTTTCACATATTATTTGTAGCGCACAATGAATCAATGTGGTTGTAGAGATAGCATTTTCAGAGTTTCCAAGCCAACATTTAATAGTACATTGCTGACTTGCTAGCAAAACATGGTATATCTATAGCACTTTCAGAAAAGTATTCACACCCTTTGACTTTTTCCACATTTTGTTGTGCTGCAGGCTGAACTTAAAATGTACTAAATTGAAATGTTGTACCACTGATCTATACACAATATCCCACAATGTCAAAGTGGAATTTCGTTTTTTTAAATGTTTACAAATTAATAAAACATTTAAGGCTGAAATGTCTTGAGTCAATAAGTGTTCAACACCTTTGTTGGGGCAAGCCTAAATACGTTCAGGTGTAAAAATATGCTTAACAAGTCACATAATAAGTTTCATGGACTCACTCTGTGTGCAATAATAGTGGTTAACATGATTTTTTGACTCTGTACCCCACATACAGTGGGGAGAACAAGTATTTGATACACTGACGATTTTGCAGGTTGTCCTACTTACAAAGCATGTAGAGGTCTGTAATTTTTATCATAGGTACACTTCAACTGTGAGAGACGGATTCTAAAACAAAAATCCAGAAAATCACATTGTATGATTTTTAAGTAATTAATTTGCATTTTATTGCATGACATAAGTATTTGATCACCTACCAACCAGTAAGAATTAAGGCTCTCACAGACCTGTTAGTTTTTCTTGAAGAAGCCCTCCTGTTCTCCACTCATTACCTGTATTAACTGCACCTGTTTGAACTTGTTACCTGTATAAAAGACACCTGTCCACACACTCAAACAGACTCCAACCTCTCCACAATGGCCAAGACCAGAGAGCTGTGTAAGGACATCAGGGATAAAATTGTAGACCTGCACAAGGCTGGGATGGGCTACAGGACAATAGGCAAGCAGCTTGGTGAGAAGGCAACAACTGTTGGCGCACAATTATTAGAAAATGGAAGTTCAAGATGACGGTCAATCACCCTCGGTCTGGGGCTCCATGCAAGATCTCACCTCGTGGGGCATCAATGATCATGAGGAAGGTGAGGGATCAGCCCAGAACTACACGGCAGGACCTGGTAAATGACCTAAAGAGAGCTGGGACCACAGTCTCAAAGAAAACCATTAGTAACACACTACGCCGTCATGGATTAAAATCCTGCAGCGCACGCAAGGTCCCCCTGCTCAAGCCAGCACATGTCCAGGCCCGTCTGAAGTTTGCCAATGACCATCTGGATGATCCAGAGGAGGAATGGGAGAAGGTCATGTGGTCTGATGAGACAAAAATATAGCTTTTTGGTCTAAACTCCACTCGCCATGTTTGGAGGAAGAAGAAGGATGAGTACAACCCAAAGAACACCATCCCAACCGTGAAGCATGGAGGTGGAAATGTTCTTTGGGGATGCTTTTCTGCAAAGGGGACAGGACGACTTCACCGTATTGAGGGGAGGATGGATGGGGCCATGTATTGCGAGATCTTGGCCAACAACCTCCTTCCCTCAGTAAGAGCATTGAAGATGGGTCGTGGCTGGGTCTTCCAGCATGACAACGACCCGAAACACACAGCCAGGGCAACTAAGGAGTGGCTCCGTAAGAAGCATCTCAAGGTCCTGGAGTGGCCTAGCCAGTCTCCAGACCTGAACCCAATAGAAAATCTTTGGAGGGAGCTGAAAGTCCGTATTGCCCAGCCCCGAAAAGAAGAAGGCCTGTATGGAGGAGTGGGCCAAAATCCCTGCTGCAGTGTGTGCAAACCTGGTCAAGATCTACAGGAAACGTATGATCTCTGTAATTGCAAACAAAGGTTTCTGTACCAAATATTAAGTTCTGCTTTTCTGATGTATCAAATACTGATGTCATGCAATAAAATGCAAATTAATTACTTAAAAATCATACAATGTGATTTTCTTGATTTTTGTTTTAGATTCCGTCTCTCACAGTTGAAGTGTACCTATGATAAAAATTGCAGACCTCTACATGCTTTGTAAGTAGGAAAACCTGCAAAATCGGCAGTGTATCAAATACTTGTTCTCCCCACTGTATACAAATCTGTAAGGTCCCTCAGATGAGTAGTGAATTTCAAGCACAGATTCAAGCACAAAGTAAAAAACAAACAAAAAAACTGACACTGAATATCCCTTTGAGCATGGTGAAGTTATTAATTATGCTTTGGATGGTGTATCAATACACCCAGACAATACAAAGATACAGGCGTCCTTCCTAACTCAGTTGCCGGAGTGGAAGGAAACTGCTCTGGGATTTCACCATGAGGCCAATGGTGACTTTAAAAGAGTTACAGAGTTTAATGGTTGTGATAGGAGAAAACTGAGGATGGATCAACAACATTGTAGTTACTCCACAATACTAACCTAAATGACAATGAAAAGAAGGAAGTCTGTATAGAATATAAATATTCCAAAACATGTATCCTGTTTGCAATAAGGCACTAAAGTAATACTGCAAAAAATGTGGCAAAGAAATTAACTTGTTGTCCTTAATATGAAGTGTTGTGTTTGGGGCAAATCCATCACTGAGTACCACTCTTCATATTTTCAAGCAAGGTGGTGGCTGCATCATGTTTTGGATATGCTCGTCATCGGCAAGGACTAGGGAGTTTTTTGTTGTTGATAAAAATTAATTGAATAGAGCTAAGAACAGGCAAAATCCTAGAGGAAAGCCTGGTTCAGTTTGCTTTCCACCAGACACTGGCAGACTAATTCCCCTTTCAGCAGGACAATAACCTAAAACTCAAGGCCAAATATACACTGGAGTTGCTTACCAAGACGACATTGAATGTCCCGGAGTGGCCTAGATACAGTTTTGACTTAATTGGCTTGAAAATCTATGTCAAGACATGAAAATGGCTGTCTAGCAATGATCAACAACCAACTTGACAGAGCTTTAATAGTTTAAAAAAGAATAATGGGCAAATATTGTGCAATCTAGGTATGCAAAGATCTTACCCAGAAAGACTCAGCTGTATTAGCTGCCAAAGGTGATTCTAACATGTATTGACTCAGGGGGTTGAATACTTATCTAATCTAGATATGTGTTTTATTTTTCATTCATCTTGGAAAACTGTTAGAATTTGTCTTCCACTTTGACATTAGAGCATTTTGTGTAGACCCCCCCTCCCCATTTTAATCCTAATTTGTAACAAAATGTGGAAAAAGTCAAGGGATGTGAATATTTTCTAAAGGCACTGTATAGTTTCACTTATTGTGAAAGTGATAACTCACTAGATTCTCACCAGCATCTCTCCTCAGTATCAAAATATTACGCAGTTTGAACAAAACAATATTATGTTGTGTCATGATTAGAGACCTGGCCATCTTGTGATGAGTGACTTCTCCTTCTACCACCCTCTATTCCAAATCAACAATGACATTGTTGTGAATTTATGCCCATGGGCAACAGACTCCAAAGCCCTCAGCCTCACCCCACCCCAACCCCCACCACTGTGCACTACACCACTCGCACGGGTGGTGGTGGTATGGGTTAGTGTTCATGCTATCCAGCAAAACCCAGTGCAATAGATAACTTGATGACAGAGTGGATAGTGCAGAGAGGCAGAGATGAACTGAACCTCACAATCTGGCAACCCACACACCACAGGGAGGGTGGGAGGGATGGATGGATGGTAGAGGTGGGGGGGCTGAAGTGTTCATGCCAGTCTCTCTCTCCCTCCCTCCATATCTCCCTCAGGAAAAAAGTATCTCCTTCCCATCTCTCTTTCTCCCACTCTCTCCCTCCATCTCCCTCTCTGCTCACATAACTCTGGTCCTCTGTTAGACAGCACTGGCGTGGGTGGGACCTTGGGGCCTGGGTGAGGGAGGAGGGGGGCAGGAGAGGCTATACCGCGGGGCTCTGACCGGAGACAAGAGCTCTTCACAGCCCCCCTCCTTCTCCTCCCCCTCCTCCCTCTACCCCTGGAGCGCTGAATCACTTACATAACACACAGACAGACAGGGAACAGACAGCCACACACACAGACACACTTTACATTGCTACATCAAAACAGAGCAGCTTTGGAGGACAGTGTGACATTTTCCGTGTCACGCGCACAGATACACACACACACACACACACTTCTCTCACAAACTCTCTCAAACTACATTGCTCTTATGTAATAACCACATTCATTCTCTACTCCCTCCCCACCTTTGTGTTAACATGCTTCCTCTCTCTACTAGGGCATCCGTATAACTAAAGCCACATAACTCTCCTCTCTCTGAGCTGGTGGCTGTGTTTGAATATCTATGTGCAAATGGGACTCAGTTGGCAGTGTTGCCAGAGATGACAGGGTTGGTGGAGTTTGGGGATCTGGGTTGGGTCAGGGTTACCATGTTGGGGGTATATGTTGGGTTTGGTGGAGTTTTGTGATGTTGTAATGTTGAGGCTTCAGTTTGGTTGTGATGGATTTATGACACTGGTGAGGATGAGAAGTATCATGTCTACTGTAATTGAATGAGCGTTAGGTTATGGCATCAGACACCTGGCACAGTCTACGGCCAACAGCATCTCTGTTATTCATACTCACCCTCTATCTGTCCCTCTCTCTCTCCCTGTCTCGCTCGGTCTCTCTTGCCATCTCTCTCCATCCGTCTCTTTCACCCTCTCTGTCTGTCTGAAAGAGGCCTAGACCCTTTCTAAGAACTGTGCTGAACTGATCTCCTCTAAATCCTAGAGGACAGGGGTCTTCCTCACAAACAGGAGGATGCATGGCATGCATCACACCACGTCATTGACGTTGCAACAACACGCTGGTACAAGTAATATGTTATTTCTTCTGCATTACAGCATGATCAAAACATCCCCCTATTATAAAAATACTTCAGTAGAATAATATAGAGATATAGTCACTTTATTAGCCTCAGAAATGTGTCAAAAACCCCTCCAAGTACATGGTGTTGGCAGAGGTTTTAACCCTTTCCACTCACACACCCCGTCATCCCGTATACAGGTTCTCTGCTTCACAGCACTGTATGGGTTTTGACTTGAGCACCGCTCATGACAAGAAGATGCCCCCATCCCTCCCGCTAATTGGGCTACTTTTCACATTTGTTGTTGTCGGAGTGAGGGAAAACTGTAAATCGAGAGGAGTCGATGTGTTTGGAAAGATTAGACGTTAAGGATGATAATAAATACCACTGATGACATACACGCAAACCAGACACCCATGAGTCCAAATGTGTACTTCACATTTCCATATTTGAAAACTCATGTAATTTACAGTATCAACGTTTATGATCTCTATGTTTGATCCAGTTATAAGGATGACATGCGTTATACCCTGGGTTGTCCTGAATAGAATGAGCCTATGTTCATCGTATTGTGAAGAAAATTAGCAGTGGAACACGTATTTGAAAGCACTCATGACTCCATTCTATGCGCATCAAAAATTACAATATTTGTCTGAAGTGGCTTTTGAAAGCCTAACACTAAGAACATATTGTATAACTTAGCTAGCCATGTTGGCAATAGAATAAGCTTTCAAATGATACCCACCTGACCCAGATTGCAATTTATAATGCATTTTTTTGGGATTGCATAAACAACAGTAATTGTGTGATGGTGGGGACGCAGGGCTGTGTTCTAAACAAAAAAACATGTGCTTGCTTCAGTTCCTCATTGGCAAAGCTAGGAGAGCTAAAAAAAAAAGCACCTTATAGTTGAAGGATCTTTCCTTGAGTCATAAAAGTGCATTGAAATTACTTAGGAACTGTGCACAGTTTGGAGAGGTGGAGAAACCAGTTAGACCTCTCACTCAAACCCTTGTAATCGTTTTTTCCTTAGTTTGCACCTACTCCAACATTTCAATGAATATTCTTATTATTTTACTGAATGTATCTAGAGTATTTTCAGCAGGGGTTGGAACCGGTTCAGGGAGCATAAAACCGGAAAATAACAACATTTGTTGAGGAACAGAATCAGAAAAGGGAACGAAAGTGATTTTATTTTTTAAAGCATGGGAACCGGTTAATAATGTTATTTTATGTTCTGGCAATTTTTTTCAGTCCCACAAAAAATGTAACAACAAAAAATGCCAAAGCCCTCACTCTGTTAAACGTATTCCAGTGTTCTTCAATGCTAGTTACACATTGGATTAATTAACTACAAAAAGGTAAGACGTGTTTTTATTTCTGGTGCCACTCTGCACACACAAGCTTGTTAGCTAGCTAGCTAGCTCTGGTCCATCTCTCGGAAGTTCAAAGTTCCTCCATAGAAGCCGCTCCTCCGTAGGTATAATTTTGTGGGCCTAATTAAGATAGCGCATGTCATAACAAGATGCCCAGCATTCCTCCACCCTCTCTCACTTTCTCCCCACCCGCAAACTTTCAGTAGCCTCTCGCGCCATACACTTCTGTCCATCGCACATGTGAACAACTATAGCCTAGGCAGCCAATAGCGACCATGCACTATCGGCTGCCTAGGCTAAAACAACTATAGCTTGCCCGCTCCATAGCAAGCTGTTCTATCCGCACAGATTGGTGAAGTCATTAAATGTCGAGCTAATGTAAAAAATAAAATAAAAAAGATTTCAGAAGTTTAAAAAGGAACAGAAAGGAATTATATATGCCGTTACTTTAAATTTTTTGCGAACTTGTTCAGAACTTTATTTTGCAGGTGGAACAGAACAAAAAAAGAATGGCTCTGCTCAGAACTAAACAATTAGAAAATAATTTAGGTTCCAACCCCTGATTTTCAGATTTTGTTATAGATAAATGCTGTGAAAAGTACAGTAAATATAAAATGCAAATAAAATCAACAGTGTAATGTTTGGATTTAGTCTTGTGTCTGGTGAACCGTTGTATCCTCACCTTTGGTCTGATAATTTCCCCATAATCTGCAAAGTATAATAATTATAATATAATATGCCATTTAGCAGACGCTTTTATCCAAAGCGACTTACAGTCATGCGTGCATACATTTTTTTGTGTATGGGTGGTCCCGGGGATCGAACCCACTACCTTGGCGTTACAAGCGCCGTGCTCTACCAGCTGAGCTACAGAGGACCACGAAAGTGTTCTCTTTCAATTTCTTCTGTTAGAAACATTTCAATGGGCCCTATCCATATAGGCCAATTTCCACGAGTGTAAGGGGTTAAAAAAGCCATGTGTGTTTAGACGACTTAGAAAGCGAGTGCTGGAACAGAGACAACACTCGACAGATTGATGATGAGTATATTAAGTAAGACATGGTGGTAGAGGAGTAGAGAATGGAGAGAAGCAAGGGATGGGGAGTTTCAGGAGTCCCCTGGAGTGTTGGGTAAACAGAGAGGCTGTCTGTAACCATGGAGATGAACCCTGAGCAGAATGAAAGTTGGGAGCGAGGCGAGGCAGGGCGAGGTGAGGCGGGGGCGGGTGGCTCTGAAAAACAAGGTCACAGCGCTTTCTCTTCACTCCTTCCGTTCCGCCACTTGGCATCAACAAAGGGATGTTATATAACAGCTATTTATATCCGCACTCCCTCTCTTCCTCTCCCTTCTCCCTCACTCATGTCAGGCAGCGCCACACACAGACTAACTGGAATTGCAGCTCTCCTACTCTCCTCATTCCACTGAATTCTCTTTTTTCCACTTACAGCCCTTTGTCCTCTCCTACCCTGAACTAGCCTCTCGTTTCCATCTTCCTCCTATCCTCCTCTTCTGTCCTATCCTCTCCCATGTTCCTTCATCTCCTGCCCTTCTGTCCTATCCTCTCCCCTCTTCCTTCATCTCCTCCTCTTCTTCCTATCCTATCTGGCCTGACACGGGAACCTTTAATACCGCTTTAATAAAATCACAGACCAGACATAATAGAAGAGAACTGATAACCTTGTGTCGTGTCTATTTTCCTCAAACACAGTCTAACTTCACACAGAAGTAACTCAGGACTAACATCCAGAGAGGAATCTCACTATCCCTAACTTACCGTATTTTCCGCACTATAAGGCGCACCGGAGTATAAGCCGAAGCAGCTAAATTGAATGATATTGAATGATGTGTACATATATAAGCCGCACTGGACTATAAGCCGCAGGTGTTTTAATGTTTAATTACCATATGTAAGGGTTCGTGCACAGAGGGGATTGTCAGGAAAGAGAAACTGTCTCGCTCTCGTAATGTCTGTCTGTCTCGCTCTCGTTCTGTCTCTCGTACCATTCTCGGTTCCACTTTTATTTTGCGCGCTACCTGTCTCACTCTTTTCCGGCCTCCAGCTTAAAGGTGGGGGGCGCGGACCGGTCATAGAGCCCATAGAGTTAAAGTTGGTGGACTGTAACCTGTAAAATCCATAGATTTAGGAGGTCTTCTAGTGGCCGTTAGCTGTAAAAATCCATAGATTAGCCGCACCGTTATATGAGCCGCAGGGTCGAAAAATTTGAAAAAAAGCGCGGCTTATAGTCCGAAAATTACCGTACTTGCTTCCTTACTTACTTATTAACACAAACAAGCCTTTATTGGTGTGATGTTGGTTCACCCAGTGTGTAGCCAGTCCAAGGCTGCTTCCTGGAAGGCAACCGAGCAGCATGACTTGTGGTTTTACGCCAGGTGCCCGACCACTGCTGAAATGTCACGAGTCACCGCTTGTGTGTGTGTCACAACCCAATTACCACTCACACAACCATTATCTCCCTCTCTCCCAGCAGTAGCTGTCAAAGGAAGGAGGAGTGTGGCATGCAGGAACAATCTAACGTTTCCTGCAACAAAGTGACTGGCGTTGATTGTTAAAAGAAAATAAATTAAGTTCGCTGGTGTGAAGATTGTCATAATCTCATACGTCACATGATCTAAAGTCTTGCCTGATTATGTATGTCCAGATATTGATTAACACCCGTTTATTATGAGAAGCACATTTATTGACTGTGATTGATAATGATGATAATTATCATGTGAATATATTACCTGAACGTGTTTCTATACCATTTTCATACCTTTATTGAAGTTGATTGTCAATTAGGTAATTGGTAGGGTTTGTGATGCATTCTGGGTAATGGGTGTTGCTACAAGAAGCATGTCATTGCTTTGTTTGATCGACAAGACAGACAGGTAACATGTCGGCATGCTGCCGGGTTTACAGGCATGATTGAAGCCTTTTGTTAGAGCTCTGTTATTCAGGTCAGTTTACCTTTTTGTTCATTGTCCTGTTTATTTGATTTTGTAAATAATTGAAGAGTTCGCCGGCACTTTATCCTCACTTTGCAAATAAAAAACCTCACATTGGCAAGAAAAAGCACATCTTCCTTGTATGCCTCTTCACTGTTAAAATCCTACCGCATGGTCAACCTCACAGCCGGGAACAAAGTCCATTGCTCAGTCATTAATGGCCTGCCCAGTGGCTGATGGAGTGACGAGTGAGTAAGGTGTAAGTGAGTGATTGATGGAGCGGGTGAGTGAGTACATGGTCAGGTTTATTTCTGTGTGATATGTAGGTTAGGAGGTAATGGTTAACAGTGTTATGTGAGTGAGTGTACACTACCCCAGGCTTCTACCCTGAACAGGTATCTGGGCTAGAGACATCAACACAGATAAAAGACCTGAGTAGATCCATTCTTCAAACGGGACAGAATAAAGTGAACTATCTATCCGTCCTCTGTTTCTCATCTGTGAAAGAGGCAGAGGCTAGAAAAGTGGTCTGAATCTGAGCGAATAGTACACAAACAAACATTATGCTAGTGTGTGTGTCATTTAGACAAATAACAAAATGTCAACACTCCAGCATATAAATCTTAAGAGTCAAAAAGGTTCTTGAGTCGAAATATGTCTGAGAAATCAATGTTTCATCGTACTGAAAATAAATAGGATGACGCTGAAATCTTTAATAATGCTAACCCTATATCTTCAAAAGGCAGAGTTGAAACTGTTGTTCAGCTCATCAGTCTAAAAAGGTAAACCTGGGGGTTTCTAAGAAAGACGTGATCTAGTGTGACCTCAGGTTTCTCACTCTACAGGGAGACAGGACAGTCCAAACACCACAGATGACAACTGCATAGAGACATCAAATGGTTATTTGTGGCGGTAACAGCGAGTGAGCATATGCAGAAGTATCCGAGTCAGAAATCAAATATCTAGCCTACCAAACTGGTTTGCATTCATGAACTGCTACAGTATGTTATGTCATAAAGTACTTTAGAGAAAATGTATACCCTCATTAGCATTAATACTTCAGCATTTACCCCTCTAAATTTCCACTCAGTGTTTCAGAACAAAACAACTACGTTAGAAGAGGAGCTCCAGTTCCTTTCCAGTCCCCCCCCCCTCTCTCTCTCTCTCTCTCCCCCCATTCCCTCATCCCCCCTCCCTTTCTCCCTACTGCCCCACTTCCAGAGGCCCAGCATGACCCAGTTTGGGCCGAGAGAGCGAGAGAGGAGGAGGGCTGGAATGTTTTGAAGCCTGAGACATTCTTCATTGTTCATTCACACAGGCCTTATGTAACACTGGTCACCTGATACTCTCTGCAACAGCCAGGTTAACAGGCAGGGAGCAGACAGAGAGGGAGACAGGTAGACAGGCTGCAACTGTGGGAAGCCAGGACATTATCTCTGCTAGTGGCTCCCTCACCCCTAATCTGATTACGCAAGCACAGGCAATCAGACTGTCAAAGGAGCAGACAGACAGAGGAGCAGGCAGGCAGACAGACAGACAGACAGACAGAGGAGCAGACAGAAAGACAAAGGAGCAGGCAGACAGACAGACGAGCAGGTAGGCAGACAGACAGACGAGCAGGTAGGCAGACAGACAGACGAGCAGGTAGGCAGACAGTCAGAGGAGCAGGTAGGCAGACAGTCAGAGGAGCAGGTAGGCAGACAGTCAGATGAGCAGGTAGGCAGACAGTCAGAGGAGCAGGTAGGCAGACGAGCAGGTAGGCAGACAGTCAGAGGAGCAGGTAGGCAGACAGTCAGAGGAGCAGGTAGGCAGACAGTCAGAGGAGCAGGTAGGCAGACGAGCAGGTAGGCAGACAGTCAGAGGAGCAGGTAGGCAGACAGTCAGAGGAGCAGGTAGGCAGACGAGCAGGTAGGCAGACAGTCAGAGGAGCAGGTAGGCAGACAGTCAGAGGAGCAGGTAGGCAGACAGTCAGAGGAGCAGGTAGGCAGACGAGCAGGTAGGCAGACAGTCAGAGGAGCAGACAGATAGTCAGACAAGATAAACAGACAGATTGATAGCAGACATACACTACCGTTCAAAAGTTTGGGGTCACTTAGAAATGTCCTTGTTTTAGTAAGAAAAGCACTTTTTTGGTCCATTAAAATAACATCAAATTGATCAGAAATACAGTGTAGACATTGTTCATGTTGTAAATGGCTATTGTAGCTGGAAACTGCAGATTCTTTATAGAATATCTACATAAGCGTACAGAGGCCCATTATCAGCAACCATCAGTCATGTGTTCCAATGGCATGTTGTGTTTGCCAATTTAAGTTTATTATTTTAAAAGGCTAATTGATCATTAGAAAACCCTTTTGCAATTATGTTAGCACAGATGAAAACTGTTGTGCTGATTAAAGAAGCAATAAAACTGGCCTTCTTGAGACTAGTTGAGTATCTGGAGCATCAGCAATTGTGGGTTCGATTACAGGCTCAAAATGGCCAGAAACAAAGAACTTTCTTCTGAAACTCGTCAGTCTATTATTTTTCTGAGAAATGAAGGCTATTCCATGCGAGAAATTGCCAAGAAACTGAAGATCTCATACAACACTGTGTACTACTCCCTTCACAGAACAGCGCAAACTGGCTCTAACCAGAATAGAAAGAGGAGTTGGAGGCCCCGGTGCACAACTGAGAAAGAGGACAAATACATTACAGTGTCTAGTTTGAGAAACAGGCACCTCACAGGTCCTCAACTGGCAGCTTCATTAAATAGTACCTGCAAAACACTTGTCTCAACATCAACAATGAAGAGGCGACTCCGGGATGCTGACCTTCTCGGCAGAGTTGCAAAGAAAAAGCCATATCTCTGACTAACCAATAAAAATAAAAGATTAAGATGGGCAGTCTGAGATGTGGCTTTTTCTTTGCAACTCTGCCTAGAAGGTCAGCATCCCGGAGTCGCCTCTTCATTGTTGACGTTGAGACAAGTGTTTTGCAGGTACTATTTAATGAAGCTGCCAGTTGAGGACCTGTGAGGCGCCTGTTTCTCAAACTAGACACTAATGTATTTGTCCTCTTGCTCAGTTGTGCACCGGGGCCTCCAACTCCTCTTTCTATTCTGGTTAGAGCCAGTTTGCGCTGTTCTGTGAAGGGAGTAGTACACAGCGTTGTATTAGATCTTCAATTGCTTTTCTTTCGAAAACAAGGACATTTCTAAGTGACCCCAAGCTTTTGAACGGTAGTGTAATTGCAGTGGACTTGTGCACACATGCATACGCGCGCACGCCACACACACTTGAATCTGCTCTTCATGATTTCTCTTCTGTTTGCAGAAAGGTGGATAGGCAATGCATTTCCAAAACAACCATTAGTGACGTTGGCTGCGTAAATCGATGAATGCGAAAAGCGTGGCGGGGTGAAGGGTGGTAGTGGTTGATCTACACAAGCCCTCTATAAAATTATGATTCCACCCACAACAAGATGTGCCTTCCTCTCTATGAGCCCATGATGAAGGCTAAGGGAGAGGTCTGTGATAATTATTCCACAAGGGGCTCAATGGTACAGGGGCTGATCTACAGTATACTAACAAATATACCTTGACAGTCCACAATACAGTGCGTTCAGACCATTGACTTTTTTCCACATTTTGTTACGTTACAGACTTATTCTAAAATGGATTCAAAAAAATTAAATGTCAGCAATCTACACACAATACCCCATAATGACAAAGCAAAAAACGGTTTTTAGAATTGTTTGCACATTTATAAAAATAAAAAACAGAAATACCTTATTTACATAAGTATTCAGACCTTTTGCTATGAGACTCGAAATTGAGCTCAGGTGCATCCTGTTTACATTGATCATCCTTGAGATGTTTCTACATCTTGATTGGAGTCCACCTGTGGAAAATCAATTGATTGGACATGATTTGGAAAGGCATACACCTGTCCCACAGTTGACAGTGCATGTCAGAGCAAAACCAAGCCATGATGTCGAAGGAATTGTCCGTAGAACTCTGAGACAGGATTGTGTCGAGGCACAGATCTGGGGAAGGGTAGAAAAACATTTCTGCAGCATTGAATGTCCCCGAGAACACAGTGACCTCCATCATTCTTAAATGGAAGAAGTTTGAACCACCAAGACTCTTCCTAGAGCTGGCCACCCGGCCAAACTGAGCAATCGGGGGAGAAGGGCCTTGGTCAGGTAGGTGACCAAGAACCCGATGGTCACTCTGACAGAGCTCTAGAGTTCCTCTGTGTAGATAGGAGAACCTTCCAGAAGGACAGCCATCTCTGCAGCACTCCATCAAATCAGGCCTTCATGGTAGAGTGGCAAGTAAAAGGCACATGACAGCCCGCTTGGAGTTTGCCAAAAGGCACCTAAAGACTCTCAGACCATGAGAAACAAGTTTTTCTGGTCTGATGAAACCAAGATTGAACTCTTTGGCCTGAATGCCAAGCGTCACGTCTGGAGGAAACCTGGCACCATCCCTACGGTGAAGCATGGTGGTGGCAGCATCATGCTGTGGGGATGTTTTTCAGCGGCAGGGACTGAGAGCCTAGTCAGGATCGAGGCAAAGATGAACGGAGCAAAGTACAGAGAGATCCTTGATGAAAACCTGCTCCAGAGCGCTCAGGAGTACTGAGTAAAGGGTCTGAATACTTATGTAAAAGTGATATTTCAGTTCTTTATATTTAATAAATTAGCAAAAATGTCTAAAAACCTGTTTTTGTCATTATGGGGTATTGTGTGTAGATTGATGAGGAAAAATTACAATTTAATCAATTTTAGAATAAGGCTGTAACCTAACAAAATGTGGAAAAAGTCAAGGGGTCTGAATACTTTCAGAAGTCACTGTATACCTTCACAGTGTGTTCAATATCAGGGGGAAATTACAGTACATCCAAACACAGTTACATATACAGTACAGTACAAACATATGCGTCACTCAAATGTCTCCCTTGTAAACAATCCAGATAGAGCAGCAGTCATGTGCCTCACAGTTTCAGTTCAATAATTCCCCATGGCCTCATGGGATTGTTTGATGTTGAAAGTAAACTATGTCTACAGTGGCTCAGCTCTGTCAGGAGAAGTAGAGCAGTGTTGTGGGGCATGGTGAGCCATCCTCTAAGGTAACAGGGAGGGAGGGGTGTGGACTAACGTAAAATGGCTGCCTTGTACAGGATCAATGCAGGCCAGTACTTGATAGACCAATGCAGTGGAAGGTCTAGTCTACTATAACCCCGGTACTGTTTCTATCCAAGGATTTACAGTGCCTTCAGAAAGTATTCACACCCATTGACAGTTTCTTGTGTTACAAAGTGGGATTAAAATGGATTTGTCATTTTTTGGTCAACAATCTACACAATATGAAAAATTTGAAAATGTGTAAAAAATTTATGAAAAATAAAACAAGTATTCAACCCCTTGAGTCAATACATGTTAGAATCACATTTGGCAGCAATTACAGCTGTGAGTCTTTATGGATAAGTCTAAGAGCTTTCCACACATGTCAAATTGGTTGTTGATCATTGCTAGACAACCATTTGCAGGTCTTGCCAAGTCAAGGGGTGTGAATACTTTCTGAAGGCACTATATTTTCCCCTTTTTTTCTCATCTGTGAAGTGTGTTGGGACCAATGATGCATGTTGTTTATGGTAGTGAAATGCACTTTAAATAATGTTTGGTTTGATTTATCATTCAGGTATTTATTGGGCTTCAGTCATTCCTGACACACCCACATCCTTATGATTGACAGGTGGCTCTGAGACTTACTTGGATGGTGGTGTTCCCGCCCTCCAGCAGGGCGATGGCCAATAGGATGCTCTCCTGGAAGACGCGGTCACTGGTGGTGTTCATGATGAGGTCTATGACGAGGTCGGAGGCTCCCTCCTTGTCCAGGTGACACTGCACCTCTGCCAGGCTCATCTCCCCTCGACTCAGGGCCCCTGGACCACCGAGACCTGGAGGGAGAGACAGGGGTCAGAGGTGAAGGTTCAGGAGTGTGGTTCTCCCTATTCTCCTGACTCATAGGGATAAGGAGAGGTTTCAAATCTTTATATCTAACATCTTACTACCACAGTCATCTATGGACACCTCCAAACTACTCAATCACAATGGAACCTCTGGCGAAATAAGAAAGTGCCATCCTCCAGGCAGTCGCCTACATGTGTATTTAATTGTGAAATCTTTACATATAAATGTACAATGTACTTACATATATAATTACAAAGTAAATGCACGTTTTAGCCACATTTCAAATAAACACACACACGCCTACAGTCGTGGTCAAAAGTTTTGAGAATGACACAAATATTAATTTTCACAAAGTCTGCTACCTCAGTTTTTATGATGGCAATTTGCATATACTCCAGAATGTCATGAAGAGTGATCAGATGAAGTCCCTCTTTGCCGTGAAAATGAACTTAATCCCAAAAAAACATTTCCACTGCATTTCAGCCCTGCCACAAAAGGACCAGCTGACATCATGTCAGTGATTCTCTCGTTAACACAGGTGAGAGTGTTGACGAGGACAAGGCTGGAGATCACTCTGTCATGCTGATTGAGTTAGAATAACAGACTGGGTGGTGCTTGAAATCATTGTTTTTCCTCTGTTAACTATGGTTACCTGCAAGGAAACACGTGCCGTCATCATTGCTTTGCACAAAAAGGGCTTCACATGCAAGGATATTGCTGCTAGTAAGATTGCACCTAAATCAACCATTTATCGGATCATCAAGAACTTCAAGGAGAGAGGTTCAATTGTTGTGAAGAAGGATTCAGGGCGCCCAAGAAAGTCCAGCAAGCGCCAGGACCGTCTCCTAAAGTTGATTCAGCTGCAGGATCGGGGCACCACCAGTGCAGAGCTTGCTCAGGAATGGCAGCAGGCAGGTGTGAGTGCATCTGCACGCACAGTGAGGCGAAGACTTTTGGAGGATGGCCTGGTGTCAAGAAGGGCAGCGAGGAAGCCACTTCTCTCCAGGAAAAACATCAGGGACAGACTGATATTCTGCAAAAGGTACAGGGATTGGACTGCTGAGGATTGGGGTAAAGTAATTTTCTCTGATGAATCCCCTTTCCGATTGTTTGGGGCATCCGGAAAAAAGCTTGTCCGGAGAAGACAAGGTGAGCGCTACCATCAGTCCTGTGTCATGCCAACAGTAAAGCATCCTGAGACCATTCATGTGTGGGGTTGCTTCTCAGTCAAGGGAGTGGGCTCACTCACAATTTTGCCTAAGAACACAGCCATGAATAAAGAATGGTACCAACACATCCTCCAAGAGCAACTTCTCCCAACCATCCAAGAACAGTTTGGTGACGAACAATGCCTTTTCCAGCATGATGGAGCACCTTGCCATAAGGCAAAAGTGATAACTAAGTGGCTCGGGGAACAAAACACCGAAATTTTGGGTCCATGGCCAGGAAACTCCCCAGACCTTAATCCCATTGAGAACTTGTGGTCAATCCTCAAGAGGTGGGTGGACAAACAAAAACCCACAAATTCTGACAAACACCAAGCATTGATTATGCAAGAATGGGCTGCCATCAGTCAGGATGTTAATTGACAGCATGCCAGGGTGAATTGCAGAGGTCTTGAAAATGAAGGGTCAACACTGCAAATATTGACTCTTTGCATAAACTTAATGTAATTGTCAATAAAAGCCATTGACACTTATGGAATTGCTTGTAATTATACTTCAGTATACCATAGTAACATCTGACAAAAATATCTAAAAACACTGAAGCAGCAAACTTTGTGAAAACCAATACTTGTGTCATTCTCAAAACTTTTGACTACGACTGTACACCTAATAAGGCCGGGCTCTCGTTTCTGCAACAGGTGCAACCAGGAGGCCGTTTTCATAGGAAGTAGCAGTACGTCGCCTACCAACAGCCAGAACTGGGTCAAACAAGTGAGGGGTGGGTTGACTGCTATGGTCTGGAGGGTTGCCAGGCTGTGTCTTGGTTCACATGGGAGACATGGTGAACCAGGAACTAGGCTTTTTTCTCTACTCATTCCCATAAGAGGCACAGGGGTCTAACAGTACTAGTACATTGTTTGACATGAACATGGCTGGGCAATTAGATATGCTATAACTGGATATTATAATGTCACTCTATATGAATGTACAGCTGCCACCATGTTAAGTGTGATAACACTACATCTAAATATACTGCTATATAGAAATACATAACACTTCACCTCCATCCTGGTGACTAGCTCATAGGCCTATATGCTGACGACACTACATAGAAAACACTCAATATTTTGACTTGAAATAGTGTGGTCAGATCAGTCACACAGTGCTTATTATGAGGAAATTAGAGTGTTCACAGTCACAGGGCCAGACAAGACCTAGACCTCTGTGTATGTATGTGTGTATGTAGATAGGCCTGTTGGTTATATAACAGAGAGATAATGAGAAGGCCTGTTTGGAAAACCTTGACATACAAACGCTACTTTAGGGGAACAATATCAATATCCCTATCAACCACCATCCATCACACAGACTTTCACCTCTCAAAGTTGCATTATCCGCATGATAGTGTGTGGGTGTGTGTTTATGTGTGTGGGTGTGTTTATGTGTGTGCGTGTCAATACAAAGGAGTCTTTTCTTTGGCAGGTGGCAGAGGTCCAGAGTTCAGAACGAGGTCAGAAGAATATGCAACGTTGTCATGTTTGGTTCTTGTGTGCACTAGAAAGAAACTCATGCTTTTTTGACAGTTTAGTTTCACTCCTTTTGTTCATCTGTATCTGGCAAATTACTTCTACAACAGTTTGTGACAACTTGCATAAAAGGTATAAAACAAACAAATTCGATTGTATGCGATTTTTGCGACATGGGATCAGAATTACCAGAGTTAACTTTTTCGTCCAAAACCATGGACAGACAGACCGAGAGATAGAGAAGAGGACAGACAGACACAGAGAGAGAAGAGGACAGAGAGAAGAGGACAGACAGACACAGAGTAGATGACAGATACAAATAGAGCAGACAAACAAAGGAGATGACAGATCAATAAATACCATATATAGATATCATACCAAGCGACAGAGTTGCTCTCACCTGATTGGCTCTTGCCGGGCCCTACTGGAACCAGGGTTGCGTTGCTGAAGGCCGTCAGGCTGTCCCTCCGCCCACCACTCCTACTATGGAAATTACCATAGTAACGGTTCACCAGAATCTGCCTCAGCGCCTCACCCTTCAGAGAGCGGAAAATGGCGGTGTATTAGTGTGATGATTTAAGAGAGGAGACTTGAGAGGGAGTCTATTATACAGTGTACATTATGTGCACCATATATCCATCATCATGTCAATGAGGCCCACTTGAAATTATTAAAGTGGTTTGAAGAGAGAAGGGACGCGAGGTAAACTGTCAGGGCCAGGCCAAGCCAATCCAAATAAACATTGTGTGCATGAACTGCACTGCTCTTAAGTAGTATAGTCTCGCAAAGATGAAGACTAGAGTTGAGTTCAGATGCCTAGTTTGGTTTGGTTGGAGTAGCGTTCTGAAAACACCAGGGTTATGGGTTTGATACCTGCATGGGCCACCTATGTTGCTGTGGATAAAGCATCTGTTAAATGTCCATATTGTTATTACTCTCCTGACATTCTCATTCACGTATTGAATAAACAGCCAATAACACATGTAAAGATCAGTCATCAAGCTTGTTATATCTCTATCCCTGGTAGAAGTGAGCCTGCGTCCTGCTACGGGAGTTTGGGTCCTAGCTGTTTTCAGACAGGCCAACAGGGTGGCCAGCCCTCCCACGCCGTCGCCATGACTCATCCAGAAACCTACCGGAGTCAGCACGACTACGCCAGGCCACGGCAACCACAGCATACACTGCTACCTGACAGACCTCCCATGAGGGAAACTGAGGGAAAGGAGTGAGGTGGAGGAGTGTGTGTGTGTGTGTTAAAGTCAGCCGTTGGTGTGCATTTGAGAATGAGAGCATCATTAGATAAGTCCTGCTACCATTGTAATGCTTCAGCTAGCAGAGACTAGCTAAACCACAGAGAAAAGAGCCTTATCTGTCACTGGTAGACGAATGGGCATTGTGTGAAACGAGCTACACAATCACACATTGAGAGCCAATCATCCAATCATCCAATCACGCTCCACACACTCACATCCTTGTCCTCCACTCCTAGTTTCCTTGGAGACAACAAGTGTGTGGAGGTGGGAAGGTAGCACATGTTGTTTAGGTTGGTTCAGCTGTGCTAGGTAGCATTACCCAGTCAGTGTTGGAGACAAACTAACTGCTAAGAGAAAGCCACTGAAATACAAGCTTATCCATTCCACACACAGAGACACACTAAGCTAACCATGATTATATGATGGGCACCAAGTCAGCTAACCACAACTGTAGGGAAAGGGCTATAATGGGGTTAGTAATAACAATCTGTAGAGTTCAGTGATGGGTTAAGGGTTCAGGCTAGGGTGAAAGCCTAACAATCTCAGTAGTCAGTCTTGATCGTAGAATGAGTGTTGGGGTTTCTGTTAGGGTTAGGTTCAGAATTACCTATCCTCCTCTGATACTATAGTTTAGGGTTATGGTCATGTTCATGTTAGGGTCCTCCAGTTGTTTAGGTTTAGTTGGGGTTCAGGGTTTATGGTTGTGTTCATGTTACGGTCAGGGTTAGTACCTACCCTCCTCTGGCCGTCCAGTATTTTCTGTGGCTGGTTGAGATCCAGCTGCTGATGCAGTGAGGTGGGTTAGTACAGCACAGCGGGCCAACAGAAACAAACGCAGGGTTAGTCCTGATGCAGCATTGGTACGGCCAACATACAGAGACACAGAGTTAATAACGTATTATGAATCATTTCATTCATTATGGACTTTAAGGTAACATGCAAGAGGCTGCCATAGGGTTGTGCCATGCCATTAACTGTGGGTTAGAGTGGGGTGGTGTGAAGGTTAGGGAGGGGAGGGGAGGGGTTAAAGCAAAGGGAGGGGTCAGCAGCGGTGATGATTAATATTAATCAGGAAGTGAAAGGTGAGGGAGAAAATCAACAGTTCACTGTCTGGAATCACTGCCTTTAACGTCTTATCCAATGTCACTCTGCAAAGTAGGCCACAATACTACTGTCCAATAAAGATATGCACAAATAAAAGTGATATATGGTCTTCTGTCTTAAATGGACCCTTGCCCTTTTGGAGAGGTGAGCAAACAAACATTGGGGTACACTTGAGCTTTTATTTTGTATAGGATCCCAGGTCACTTCTGCTATGTGCTACACATGAATCATCCAAATCCAGTATCTACATTTGTAATACCCGTTAGCTAGCTACAACTGCTTGGAGTAGCACCAGGCTCCCATGAAATCATGTTAATTACGTAAGAAGCAGAAACACTAGAAGGGGAGTGGATAGAGGTGTGGATGGGGGAGGGAGGGGTGAGGGGGAGGGATGAGAGGGGGTTACATAATATTGCTCAGGAGGGAACCAGGACACTGAACTAGTGACACACAGGAGCTTAGAGAGCCCATCTGTCACCAAAACAACACAGAGAGAGAATAACACAACAAAGCAAAACCATGGGTCCCCCTGAAACCAGGTCAGACAGGACAACACAGGGGCTCTACCAGAACCAGAAGGCTGTAGGTGTGTGTGTGTGTGTGTGTGGGGGGTAATGAAAATGTGGGTAATGAAAATCCCCTGAAGTCTCCACAAGGATAGTAAAACAAGGAAAATTCGCCCTCGTGGGGACATTTCCCACATCCCCATGAGGACAAAGGCTATTTTAAGCTTAGGGGTTAGGTTTAGGGTTAGGGTTTCTGTTAGTGTGTCCCAGTAGAGAAACAGAGGCAGGTTAGAGGTTGTCCTACTGCAGCTCAGTCAGTCAGAAGTGGCTACACCATCCTCCCCCCACCGTGACCACATCAAAGTCAGACAGCCACCGTTACACAGCCTGCTGATCAGAGCAGATATGCTCCCTCTCCACACCGCCCACAGGCCGACCACAGTGACCGCACAGCAACCCCTCATGCTCACCACATCCTCCCCAACAACCGTTCCACCGAGTTGGAATCTCCCCGCGGCAAGCCCCTGCTGTCAGTCTCTCACATCTCCAGCTTCCACATTAGAGGAAACACACACGCAAGCTTATACACACACACACACACACACGGACATGTACATGTACACACATCGAATGCAAAAACATTCCCCTTTTTTTTAGGTGTGTGTGTCTGTGCACGTCCATGTGTTTGTGTTTTAGCAGGCGGAGGGAGACTGAGTCATGTTAAAATTCGTTGGTGACTGAAATGGATCCTGGGGTTTACCGCTTGGCTGCCTACTGTGTCCAAACACCATAAAGACATCAAAGAAACCTAATTAAAATAGTCTGCTGCGCTCTGTCATTTTCACTGCAACTGATCTGCTTTTCTCAAACCTGTACCACCCAAGATCTGGAGCCAAGGTGAGTTCCACCCCAGTTCCTGGTGAGTGTCAACTCTCTTTTGGTAAAAATTGACTGGTCCGGAACTACTTTCGTACTTGGTTAACCATGGGGATCTATTTAGTAAGGTGAAATAATAGTTCAGAATGTTGCAGATGGATATGTAATATATAGAGCTGATACAATTCCCTATTCTACATGAGTATCAGATCTGCTCTACACCATTTGTTTCTGACTGTTCTGTGATGCTACACCCTTCTGAACAGAGCCCAGGTCCGTCTCACTGATTTGCCTTCCTCTTTAAATCCTGGGCCCAGGTGTTAAGGGAAGACTTTAAAACCTGGCAATCTGCGGTGGAGCCAACTCTACTACCTTACATAACAAACTGACTGAGAAGCAACACAGGCCCCAGCTCAGCTGGAGGACGAATCTGAATGTGTGTGTACTCTGCAGCCACGGCCTCACTTATCAGTAGCCAAGCTAAGGTTGGTCCATACTATACATTATAAAATACCTCACTCAACCGTCAATCACTGTAGTGTACACCTGTGCTTTCCTATCCTGGTCCTGTGGAACCCAGTCAACCCACAGGGTTCAAGCCTAACACTAACACACATGATTCGCCTTCACTTAACCAACATCAATCAATCATCAAGCCCTCGATATGTTGAATCGAGATACAGGTAACTGCCCAAATAAAGGAAACACCAACATAAAGTGTCTTAATAGGGCGTTGGGCCACCACGAGACACCAGAACAGCTTCAATGCGCCTTGGCATATATTCTACAAGTGTCTGGAACTCTATTGGAGGGATGCAACACCATTCTTCCACAATAAATTCCATAATTTAGTGTTTTGTTGATGGTGGTGGAAAACGCTGTCTCAGGCGCTGCTCCAGAATCTCCCATAAGTGTTCAGTGTGGTGAAGAAGGCGCAACAGAGCCTCTTCAACCTCAGGAGGCTGAAGAAATGTGGCTTGGCACCTAAAACCCTCACAAACTTTTACAGATGCACAATTGAGAGCATCCTGTCGGGCTGTATCACCGCCTGGTATGGCAACTGCACCGCCCGCAACCGCAGGGCTCTCCAGAGGGTGGTGCGGTCTGCCGAACGCATTACCGGGGGCAAACTACCCACCCTCCAAGACAGGAAGGCCAAAAAGATCATCAAGGACATCAACCACGCAAGCCACTGCCTGTTCACCCCGCTATCATCCAGAAGGCGAGGTCAGTACAGGTGCATCAAAGCTGGGACCGAGAGACTGAAAAACAGCTTCTATCCCAAGGCCATCAGACTGTTAAATAGCCATCACTAGCACATTAGAGGCTGCTCCTGCCTATTGAAATCACTGGCCACTTTAAGAAATAGAACACTAGTCACTTTAATAATGTTTACATATTTTGCATTACTCATCTCATATGTATATACAGTATTCTATAATATTCTACTGTATCTTAGTTCATGCCGCTCTGTCATTGCTTGTCCAAATATGTATATATTCTTAAATTCCATTCCTTACTTAGATTTGTGTGTATTGGGTATATGTTGTGAAATTGTTAGATATTACTTGTTAGATATTACTGCACTGTCGGAGCTAGAAGCACAAGCATTTCGCTACACCCACAATAACATCTGCTAAACACGTGTATGTGACAAATAAAATTTGATTTGATCTGGTAACAGACATACACAAAGACACCCTTTTAACCCTCTTTCAAAGTCACTGAGATCTCTTCCTCTAGCCATGGTATCCTAAATAATGGGCAACTGGGAATCTTTATACATGACCCTAAGCATGATAGGATGGTAATTGCTCAGGAACTCAGGAACCACACCTGTGTGGAAGCACCTGCTTTCAATATACTTTGTATCCCTCATTTACTCAAGTGTTTCCTTTATTTTGTCAGTTACCTGCAGTTAGTGCTGGGCTGGAACCAAACTGATCACCCCTGTTAGTTGGAACAGAATTGAAGAATCCTACAAACATATTTGAGAGCAGTGCATACAGTAACAAACAGTACATGTTCATGTGCATTAAGTGTGACCTACATTTCAACCCACACACATTCTCCTGCTCCGTCTCAGTGGAGCTGAGGAGATCCACTTTCACTGGAGTAGAGTGAGAAAGGAGTGGCGCCAGCCCTGTGTGAGCAGTCCCTTCCAACACACTACAACACTAACACGCCACGGAAACAACCTCTAACTTAGACTACACACACAGTGGGAGTGTCTGCAGGACTGTATGTGAGAGAGAGAGAAAGCAGGAGGGAGCGAGAAAAGGGGAAAGAGAAGGTGGGATGTTTTGAAGAAGCTAAGATATAGAGGGAAAAAGGAAGGAGAGAGAGAGAAGGAATCAGTGAGAAAGATGTTGGCTAGAGAATGTAGAGTGGGCGAGGTTGGCTGGCTTGCTTTCCTCCATAATGCTGTGTTATCAGAGCTGGCAGCAGGGAGGGAGGGAGGGAGGGAGGGAGGGAGGGAGGGAGGCAGGGAGGGAGGGAGGGACACTTAACAGGTGTGGATAGGGAAGGCTGTAGATAGATATACTGTATACAACCCCACCCTGACCCTGTTCCCCTCGACCCTGTACCCCCTATAGCCCTGACCCTGTACCCCCTATAGCCCCTGACCCTGTACCCCCTATAGCCCCCTATAGCCCCCGACCCTGTACCCCCTATAGCCCCCGACCCTGTACCCCCTATAGTCCCCGACCCTGTACCCCCTATAGCCCCCGACCCTGTACCCCCTATAGCCCTGACCCTGTACCCCCTATAGCCCCTGACCCTGTACCCCCTATAGCCCCTGACCCTGTACCCCCTATAGCCCCTGACCCTGTACCCCCTATAGTCCCCGACCCTGTACCCCCTATAGCCCTGACCCTGTACCCCCTATAGCCCCTGACCCTGTACCCCCTATAGTCCCCGACCCTGTACCCCCTATAGCCCCCGACCCTGTACCCCCTATAGCCCTGACCCTGTACCCCCTATAGCCCTGACCCTGTACCCCCTATAGTCCCCGACCCTGTACCCCCATACCCCCGACCCTGTACCCCCTATAGCCCCTGACCCTGTACCCCCTATAGTCCCCGACCCTGTACCCCCTATAGCCCCTGACCCTGTACCCCCTATAGCCCTGACCCTGTACCCCCTATAGCCCCTGACCCTGTACCCCCATACACCCGACCCTGTACATCCTATACCCCCCGACCCTGTACCCCCTATAGCCCCCGACCCTGTACCCCCCGACCCTGTACACCCCGACCCTGTACCCCCTACACCCCCCGAACCTGTACCCCCTATAGCCCCCGAACCTGTACCCCCCGACCCTGTACCCCCCGACCCTGTACCTCCTATAGCCCCCGACCCTCTACACCCCGACCCTGTACTCCCTATAGCCCCCGACCCTATACACCCAGACTCTGTACACCCCGACCCTGTACTCCCTATAGCCCCCGACCCTATACACCCAGACTCTGTACACCCCGACCCTGTACTCCCTATAGCCCCCGACCCTATACACCCAGACTCTGTACACCCAGACCCTGTACTCCCTATAGCCCCCGACCCTATACACCCAGACTCTGTACACCCCGACCCTATACACCCAGACTCTGTACACCCCGACCCTGTACTCCCTATAGCCCCCGACCCTATACACCCAGACTCTGTACACCCCGACCCTGTACTCCCTATAGCCCCCGACCCTGTACCCCCTTATACCCCCCTCCTGCGAAGGCAAAGCCAGTGTCTCTAGGCAAACAGCTCCTCTGCACTTTTATTGGTTATTACCTCTGAAGGTCACAGATCAGTGGAGGGAGGGGAGAGGGAGAGAGGTAGAGAGAGAGAGAAGCAGGCTGGGTTCCAGGGCGAGATGCAGGCTGGGTTCCAGGGAGAGAGAGAGAGGCAGGCTGGTTTCCAGGGAGAGAGAGAGAGGCAGGCTGGTTTCCAGGAAAAAGAAAAAAAGCTGTCCCGGTCCTTATGTAACCATCGCCCCAGAGCTGGGAGCAGCCCAGGAATCGTGCAACTTGCAGGCAGGGAAAACTAGGACACAGCCGCACACGCACACACACACACGCACCTTCCTAGTCCTAGATACACCATCACAGTGCCCCCTACTGACACCCTGGTGAAAGCCCAGCCTGCACATAGAATGAGGAAGACACTGAAAAGGTAGCGAATGGAGAGAAAGGAAAACTTAATAGGGAATTTGAGAAAAGAAGAGAAGATAAATAAATGGCACACATGAGAAGCCAACATTACTGGTCCAAAATGCATGTTATAGGTCAAACAGAAAGTGTTAGAAGTTCTATCAAACTCTCACTCTCCTCTTATGGCGGCAGGTAGCCTAGCGGTTAGAGTGTTGGGCCAGTAACCGAAAGGTTACTGGTTCGAATACTCGAGCTGTCAAGATGAGAAATCTTTTGATTTCTGTCTTTGAACAAGGCACTTAACACTAATTTGCTCCAGGGGTGCTGTACTACTATGGCGGATCCTGTAAAATAACACATTTCACTGCACAGTTTTTCCTGACTTTGTAGAATTGCAGGAAATGTGTTATAATTGCCCCATGGCAAAATGTGTAGAATTGCACGAATTGCATGTGGGTACGCAGACTCGTGAGCAACTGAGGCCCCTCACGATGAGTTCAGATTTTCTGTAGCCCCCACCGCCATCAAAGTTTCCTTCGAGAGACTGACTGGGTATGGCCACACACACTGGCCGCCTGCCATACCAGCATGGGACTCTGGAACAGCACAACACTATTGGGTAATGCACACACACACTTAGCTTCACTTCCTGATTGGGAGGGTGAGGAGAGTGAGTGGGTGAGAAAGAAAGGGTGACAGAGAAAGCAACCCAGAACTACCACTACAAGCCCAGGCGTACTACCTACAGATACATATCATCACCACCACATACAGCCACAAATATAATCACAGACCTACATTTAAGAGGAAAAGGCACATTGACAGAACAAGTGTAAGAGGGAGAGAGAAGTAGAAGAAAAAGAGGGACAACCTCCGGCATATCCATCTCATCATTAAAGGATCTGAGCTGAAAGAGAAGAGAGGAGAGGAGGGTTAGCATAGGGAGGATACAGGCTGCTGCTGGGAACACCACAACATAAGGGAACATATACCAAGTTTATTCAGACGGTAGATAAAGACTGTATTCAAAGCACTCATGTCGTGTGTATCTTAGCAAAATATCTTTATTAGTAAAATATGGAACGTCGTTTGGGTTTTTGCGTATAAAAAAAAATATATCAAATAACACTATTTGATATGTCAAATAAGCTTGTGAACCAATCAGGACCTGGATAGGACTGCAATTCACATCATAATTTAACTTTCAGTACTTTTTTACGTAGTTATTACTAATTGATTACACTAATCACTCCTATTTCATATGTCACAGCAATTCACCAATATGTATACTATGATGCTGGTAAAGTTTTGTCTCGCGCACCTGCCGCTGCTGCACGAGTGCAGACACAGTTCCCCTGCTCTGGGACAGTGCTGGTCAGAAAAACAGCTAGCTAACAGCTAGCTAACAGCTAGCTAGCTGATGGATGCAAACAATGTTCTTCCCCAAAAACATAGCAAAACAACAATCAGTTTCAGTAGCTATAGTTGGCTAGCTAACTATCTAGTTAGGTGTCATCTAAAATAACCCTAATTTATAAGACTGTTCGTATTTGATTAATTCCTTAAAGTCTAAGACGTTGGGGGGTGCTAACCTGACATATGGAATTGTTTTAAGATGGTCATACTATGGATCATTTAGCTATTTGATTTTTAGGACCCCTTTATGTATATACAAATATATATAAAGAAATGATTTGATAAAATATTGATTTTCATTAAAATGCAAATCAATTTATAACATTTTTGACATGCGTTTTTCTGGATTTTTTTGTTGTTATTCTGTCTCTCACTGTTCAAATAAACCTACCATTAAAAGTATAGACTGATAATTTCTTTGTCAGTGGGCAAACGTACAAAATCAGCAGGGGATCAATTTTTTTTTCCCCTCACTGTATATTGATTCATCGGTGCGTCAATCGACTCTAGGGGGATTGAAAGGGATATACAAATCATGCCATATTTGGAATAGATCATACTAAACAAGTTTGGAATGTTATATCAATTCAACAAAATAAAATTTTTTAAATTGACAAATTGGGGGCATACTTATTTCACGCCACAGCCTTACCTATGGATTGTGGATCAATGACATGGGGTATCAGTCTACTAAGTGACACCCACAGAACACAACTGTGAAAAGTTTCCACAAATATTAGAGTCGTAGCTTTTATTTCGGGACTCTGAAACCACTGTGAAATGAGCCACATTTATTGTCACAGTCAATCTACTATGTGTATTGAACACTATTCCAGAGGGAAAACAATACAACGTGGATGTTTTGGAGTCTGATAACTCTGAGGACATTTGAAAAAATAGCACTTGGGTACTGAGTAGACTGATACCAAATTTCATTGATCCACAATCCTTAGGTAAGGCTGTACAGTGCAACATGAATGTCAATACACACAATATGCTGACTGGGGAGGTGATTTCCCACAGTCAGTCACGCAATTAGAGCTACAATGCAAATATTTCTGTAAACTCTTCATAGTTGCGTTATGTGGGTGTCACTGAGTAGACGGTTACCCCATTTCATTGCTCCACATTCCAACACTCCAACCTTGTTTAGCATTACCTAGTCTAAATATGGCATGATTCCACTATTTGTATCCATTTGCATCCCTTTCAAAGAGGGACTTTTATTTTGTAGGCGAACCGCAAATTCCACTATTGTGGCTAATCCTTATCGTGGCTAGCTTCACAATGCATAACCCGGTCTGGTCAAGCCACATTAGCCAGATGCTTATAAAGTTTGGGGGAACAGGGTTAAGTAGCTGGCTAGCTGATTTAGTTCACTATCTAGCTAGCTAGTTATTTTCATGAACTGAAGTTTGATTTCAATAGGAACACAAGTGGCTGCCTAGCTAATATTTAGTCACATGGATTCCTAAATAATTGCTAAGAATATTGAAAATAACTGCAGTTTCTGCTGGTCATTGTTTTCAGGCTGGTTGCATTGGTGCTAGCTAGGTATCAAACTAAAGCTAGCTAGCTACCCCAGAAGTTGCTAATAAAATCTGTATCTAACATTTTTGATCCCGCTCGTTTGATCCTGATCTTTTTACAAATGCTCACACAGACGTTTTCCCATTCAGTCGAACAAATAATGCCTTATTACCAACGCGGTATTGTAAACACATTTTTTTACAGCATCTTTGACAGTTTTACTGATCGTAGTGGGGGCACTTGGCTTGCACTTGCAAATTTAGCACTAACAACATTCTATAATATACCTTTCTGTGTTTACAAACATTGGCGCACGAGTTCGATGCGCACAAGTTGGTGGCAGAACAAGGGGGAGTTCTTATAGAACGGCAGCAAAAAAAGCCTCTATTTACATTTTGCTTTTGAGTGCATTTCACACTACTTTTGGATCATAATTGAATTTTAAGGCTTTTATGAATGTTCTGCTTAATATAATGTTTGTGTCATCATCGCAAATCAACTGCATTATACTTAAAAAACACTAACTTCAACCAGTAAAATGTCTCTTTGGCTAGCTTTTGCTACAGCCTACATCAATTAGTGTTAGCATTCTGGCTAACAACTGCTGCATCCAAAATAGTTATTTTGCAAAGATCACAACCAAATATAATCTTAGCGACTGTTTAAGCAAGAATCAAAACATAATGTTAAGCGTATGAGAAACCCAAAAAGTTATTTTGTTTAGAAGTAATAAAAACGTAAATCTTGAATGGCCGCAGATAGTGATGGCTTTCTTACTGCCGCCAAGAGGGGGCCAGTATGAAAAATTTATGCACTCACTAACTGTAAGTCGCACTGGATAAGAGCGTCTGCTAAATGACTAAAACACGCTCATCTCTGCGTGACGTCAGTGTGTTGTATACTGGAAAATGGTCTACAGAAAAGGGTCTACAGAATTGTGTTATTTGACGTGTCAAATTAAAAGCTTATTTGACACGTCAAATAGTGTTATTTGACGTGTATATTTTTGGACACGCAAAGACCCAAATGCCGTTCCATAGTTTAGGGTGTTCGACAGATTGAAAAGTGTTGGTATAATAGAAGAGGGGAATTCCATCCATTCTGAGCCAATAGGAAGATGGACCATTGGGAGCTACAGTATATCTTCATGCTTGTCCTCACATATGGATGCTTTCATTGGGCCATGCAGGTTAGTTATTGGCCAGCCAAGTATTCATGAGGTCAGTCTAGATTAGCTTGGCCCAGCTCACTGTGTGTGTATATTCATTATATAGATCCATATCATTCCGTATCACATCAGAATAAAAATAATACACCCAGACACTGGTTGATGAGTCTTACAAGGTGAGCAATCCTAAAAAGAGAAGGTTAGACACTAGACAGAACTGGTCATCGATCCCACTGTGATGGAGAGAAAGAGATGTTCTTAGATGTCCGGGGCTGCAGTTGGATGTAAAGTGAATTGTGACGTGTTGTGACTTGTGTCCTACCTTCTCTCCGTATCCTCGGTCTTTGGTCATCATCTCTCGGAGGGTCTGCAGGACTTTGATACACAGCCTCTCCTCATTCTCCTCCAGCAGCTGCTTGGTGTGTTTGATCAGCCTGGGGAGAGACAGGGTCAAAGGTCACCGTGGGGTCACTAACCATGGGGGCATCATGGGGTTGAGGTCACAAGAGGATTGACTGGATGGGTGGGTTTGGGGGACACTATATTGGAGTGGCGGTATTGTGCACACATTCACATTCATATGTCATTTAGCAGACGCTCCTAACCAGAGCAACTTAACAGTCAGTGCATTCAAATAAGTTTAGTAGGGAAAATGTTGACAGCTGTGCCATACAGGTTGCAAAATAGTTGGGAAGAGATTTTCCTTGTGCTGATTCCATGGCACATGGTTTATGAACTGAACCACAAAACAACGCTTGATTCATAACTTAGTTTTTTAAATTAAAATTATTATACAAAATTCTTGCTACCAACAGAATGTTATGTATACTGAACAAAAATATAAACGCAACATGTAAAGTGTTGGTCCCATGTTTCATGAGCTGAAATAAAACATCCCAGAAAAGTTTCATACGCACAAAAAGCTTACTTCTCAAAAATGTCTCAAGTTTTGCGGGAGCGTGCAATTGGCATGCTGACTGCAGGAATGTTCACCAGAGCTGTTGCCAGAGAATGTAATGTTAATTTCTCTACCATAAGCCGCCTCCAATGTTGTTTTAGAGAATTTGGCAGTAATCCAACTGGCCTCACTAACTGCAGACCATGTGTAACCACACCAGGCCAGGACCTCCACATCCGACTTCTTTACCTGTTCTGTCTAGTGTCTAATTTTTCTAAGTCCGTCAGGAGAAAATATAAATTCATGCAGACACATGATAAATAACAGGTTCACTCTTCCCACGACCAATAATCTTATCCACAAATGTTCTCTTTTTGAAGGCCTTGGCCTCACACAACTGTGTCACCAAATATAGGTATTGACTGATCGTACGCAATGACTGAGGTACTGTATAAAAATGACCCCCAGACAGTGTTGTCAGAATGAGGGCTTCTGTAGTTCCACTGGTGTTGCTGCTGTGTGTGTCTGGGGCCTGGGCTGAGGGAGAGACCGACACAGACGACCACCACATCTGATTTCTGGACTGAGCTGAAACACCTTAGAGACATGGTGCACAACATGGGAGCCATCGTGGTCGAGCAAAGAGAGGAGCTGAGTGTCACAAAGACTGAACTATCCTTCTATAAGAGCCAGGTGGACGAGCTGGAGACATGGAATACAGGTAACATGATGATATGATAGTAATACTCTATGTGATATTATTATTAAACTAATACAGCTGTGAATAGATAGGCCTACCAATTGAATGTTGTTCTGGCCTTGGAAGCCAGACTGAAAACCAGTGAGAGCCAGGTGGTTGATCTGAATGTGGGGCAAAGCGTCACCAAGACTCAACTACAGTTCATCAAGTACCAGCTGGAGGAGATGAAGACGGGGAATGCAGGTAATGTGTGACAGCCATGTAAAACCTTGTTACTTCAATTACCATGGAGGCCAGACTGGGAACTAGTGAGTGTCAGTAGAGAAGTCGGTAAGAAAGTAGAAATGATAGTGATTAATCAATAATGACCAACTGGAATCAACGCACGCTCTCTTCTTCGATGCTGTATTCACAGACAGACCAAAGGTGGCGTGACACTACATTGATCTACCCCAAAGTCATCACAAATGTCGGTAAGGCTTACAACCAAGTTACAGGTACAATGTACTATGCATGTATTTCAACCATTGGATGACAAATACAAAATGAAACAATGTACACGTAACATACTGCATGTTTTGTCCTGATACAGGTCTCTTTACAGCACTAGTGAGATGAGTCTACTACTTCAGATACACGTCTGTGGTCAAATGAATTCAAAAGGTTTAGGTGTAGGCTTGTTTAAGAATGGGCAGAGAGCTGTAAACACTGCTGAATGTTATACTGATGGAGAGAATCTAATGCAGCAGTCCTCCTGGAGTTAGAGTTGGGAGATGTGGTCTACATACAGCTTCCATCAATCTACCAGATCTATGATGATTCAAATGGTTGTAACACCTTCAGTGGCTTCCTGCTCTTCACCGTGTAAGTTATATTATCATGTTGAACAGAGCTGAAGGAAGTGGTTGGATGTTTTCCTCCCACCAATAAATACATTCATAAAGAATTGGCAATGTGCCAGTCTTTAATTTGGTTTTCAAAGTGGTTTTCAAAATTATTGAAATAAATAAAACCATATGTCCATATATCCCAGGCACTGTATACTTTGTTTAGGGTGGGGGTGGGATTGTTAAGTTTAAACACACGTACTTGCAGATGAATCCGCCACTCTCACACTTCCTGCGGGAGTCGGTGTTCTCAGGAAAGAGCAGCTCTGGCCGATGCAGCACATCCACTAGGACAGACAGCTCAGCCTGGACCAATGGACGCAGACGGTCCTCTAGAGCCGACACTATGTCCTACAGACGGGGGGGGGGCAAGAGAGAGAGAGAGACACGTAAACCATACAGTTGGGTGTGTTTAAAAGGACGGACGGACTCACAAACACATAGTGTACCCACCTGCAGTCTCTCAATGATGTTCCTGTAGTCTCGCGAGGCGGTCAGTACTGAGTCTCTGCGGGCAGCGTTGCGGGCAGACATTCTCCAGGACATGGCTGTCTTCTGGACGATGTTGTTGGACTTCACAAACAGGTTGTTCACCTGGCTGTCCAGATCCACTGGGATGGCGATGGCTCGCCCTTTAGCTGTCACACACAAGAAAGCCCAATAACATATGAGTAGAGGACTGTCTTACATACAGTATGATACAACACTCATCTTTAGAGTACATCCCAATCATAATACCACTGCCTCATCAGGGGATTTGACTAACAAAAGGCCAACAAATTACTAACATCAAGTTGGATTTCTTTGACAATCTGCATAAATAAAGTGTTATATAGTACGTCAAATCTATACACACAGCAGGGTAGTTCATAGAACTACTTATTATTTTGAGTTGTCTTTGTTTGATTAGTTAGTTGATGATGTAATCCGAGCTACAGTAGTGTTGGGGCTAGTGTTAGGAATGTGTTGTCCTCCTTACCCACGTCAGACAGCACCTTGATACAGCTCTCCACTGAGCCCTTCTGAACTGGGACCAGCCAGTTACAGTGGTACACTCTGAACACTGCCTGTAACTGCTGAACAAACACTGGCTGCCTGGTCTGGGGACGGGGAGAGGGAGAATAATTGAGTTATAACACAGATCAACTATACTGAACAAAAATATAAACGCAACGTGTAAAATGTTGGTCCCATGTTTCAGGAGCTGAAATAAAACATCACAGACATTTTCGAGAAGCACAAAAAGCTTACTTTCAATTTCTTTGCACAAATTTGTTTACATCCCTATTAATGAGCATTTCTCCTTTGCCAAGATAATCCATCCACCTGACAGGTGTGCACATGTGCACCTTGTGCTGGGGACAATAAAAGGCCACTCTAAAATGTGCAGTTTTGTCACACAAAGCAATGCCACAGATGTCAAGTTGAGGGAGCGTGCAACTGGCATGCTGACTGCAGGAATGTCCATCAGAGCTGTTTCCAGAGAACTGAATGTACATTTTTCTACCATAAGCCGCCTCCAACGTCGTTTTAGAGAATTTGGCAGTACGTCCAACCGGTCTCACAACCGCAGACCATGTGTAACCACGCCCAGGACCTCCACATCCGGCTTCTTCACCTGCAGGATCGTCTGAGACCAGCCACCCGGACAGCTGATGAACCAGTGGGTTTGCAAAACCAAAGAATATCTGCACAAACTGTCAGAAACAGTCTCAGGGAAGCTCATCTGCGTACACGTCATCTTCACCAGGGCGGCAGGTAGCTTAGTGGTTAAGAGCATTGTGCCAGTAACCGAAAGGGCGCTGGTTCTTATCCCCAAGCCGACTAGGTGAAAAATCTGCCGATGTGCCCTTGAGCAAGGCACTTAACCCTAATTGCTCCTGTAAGTCGCTTTGGATAAGAGCGTCTGCTAAATGACTCAAATGTAAATGTAAATGTCTTGACCTGACTGCAGTTCGGCGTTGTAACCCACTTCAGTGGGAAAATGCTCACCTTCGATGGCCATTGGCACGCTGGAGAAGTGTGCTCTTCACGGATGAATACTGGTTTCAACTGAACCGCGCAGATGGCAGACAGCGTGTATGGTGTCGTGTGGGCGATATCCTGATGTCAACATTGTGCCACATCGTGGCGGTAGGGTTATGGTATGGGCAGGCATAAGCTACGGACAACGAACACAATTGCATTTTATCAATGGCAATTTGAATGCACAGAGATACCGTGACAAGATCCTGAGGCACATTGTCGTGCCATTCTTTCGCCGCCATCACCTCATGTTTCAGCATGACAAGGCACGGCCCCATATCGCAAGGATCTGTACACAACTCCTGGAAGCTGAAAATGTCCCAGTTCTTCCATGGCCTGCATACTCACCAGAAATGTCACCCATTGAGCATGTTCGGGATGCTATGGAACGACGTGTACGACAGGGTGTTCCAATTCTGGCCAATATCCAGCAACTTCGCAAAGCCATTGAAGAGGAGTGGGACAACATTCCACAGGCCACAATCAACAGCCTGATCAACTTTGTGAAAGGAGAAGTATCGCGCTGCATGAGGCAAATGGTGGTCACACCAGATACTGACTGGTTTTCTGATCCAACAGATGCATATCTGTATTCCCAGTCATGTAAAATCCATAGATTAGGGCCTAATGAAATTATTTCAATTGACTGATTTCCTTATATCAACTGTAACTCAGTAAAATCTTTGAAATTGTTGCATGTTGAGTTTACATTTTTGTTCAGTGTAGATAATACTATAAGGTCTATAGAACCATGCTATTGTATACCATGACAGGAATGCTTCCAACTCACACTTAATATGAAGTCTCCACCATTACAAATCAAACTTACACCTAACCCTGTGAAACAACATTATGGCCCACATGGGAAATCTGCCTCAGATTCTGCTGCAGCCTCACAACCTGTTACCTCACACCTCCTCAAACCCTTGCCACTTCTGACTGTGGTAGGGTAGAAGGAGGAGGGGTGATAACACCTGGAACCAGGCCAGCAGGGTGGGGGTGAAGGGGGGTCAAATAGCTACGCTACACCGCTGCTCTGCTCTAACTGCTGGGTTTAGCTGCAGTTAGCTTTCCCACGTGAAACACCAACATCACACCGTCATATTGCCCCAGCCAACCCAAACCCTTGTGTGACAACACCCTGTGTCAGAACAACTCACATTGAACATGACTAAACATGAATAGTTTGTATTCAGACAAAATGGAGAGGAAACATTGTATTTATGCTAGGGTTGTCCTACCAGCACTAGCTAATCAATCAATCAATCAATCAATCAATTTTTATTTTATATAGCCCTTCTTACATCAGCTAATATCTCGAAGTGCTTTACAGAAACCCAGCCTAAAACCCCAAACAGCTAGTAATGCAGGTGTAGAAGCACGGTGGCTAGGAAAAACTCCCTAGAAAGGCCAAAACCTAGGAAGAAACCTAGAGAGGAACCAGGCTATGAGGGGTGGCCAGTCCTCTTCTGGCTGTGCCGGGTGGAGATTATAACAGAACCATGCCAAGATGTTCAAAAATGTTCATAAGTGACAAGCATGGTCAAATAATAATCAGGAATAAATCTCAGTTGGCTTTTCATAGCCGATCATTAAGAGTTGAAAACAGCAGGTCTGGGACAGGTAGGGGTTCCATAACCGCAGGCAGAACAGTTGAAACTGGAATAGCAGCAAGGCCAGGCGGACTGGGGACAGCAAGGAGTCACCACGGCCGGTAGTCCCGACGTATGGTCCTAGGGCTCAGGTCTCTCAGTTGGCTTTTCATAGCCGATCATTAAGAGTTGAAAACAGCAGGTCTGGGACAGGTAGGGGTTTCGTAACCGCAAGCAGAACAGTTGAAACTGGAATAGCAGCAAGGCCAGGCGGACTGGGGACAGCAAGGTGTCAGCATGCCCGGTAGTCCTGACGTATGGTCCTAGGGCTCAGGTTCTCAGAGAGAAAGAGAGAACGAGAGAATTAGAGAGAGCATACTTAAATTCACACAGGACACTGGATAAGACAGGAGAAGTACTCCAGGTATAACCAACTAACCCCAGCCCCCCGACACATAAACTACTGCAGCATAAATACTGGAGGCTGAGACAGGAGCGGTCCGGAGACACTGTGGCCCCATCCGAAGAAACCCCGGACAGGGCCAAACAGGAAGGATATAACCCCACCCACTCTGCCAAAGCACAGCCCCCGCACCACCAGAGGGATATCCTCAACCACCAACTTACAATCCTGAGACAAGGCCGAGTATAGCCCACAGAGGTCTCCACCACAGCACAAACCAAGGGGGGGCGCCAACCCAGATAGGAAGATCACGTCAGTAACTCAACCCACTCAAGTGACGCACCCCTCCTAGGGACGGCATGAAAGAGCACCAGCAAGCCAGTGACTCAGCCCCTGTAACAGGGTTAGAGGCAGAGAACCCCAGTGGAGAGAGGGGAACCGGCCTGGCAGAGACAGCAAGGGCTGTTCGTTGCTCCAGAGCCTTTCCGTTCACCTTCACACTCCTGGGCCAGACTACACTCAATCATATGACCTACTGAAGAGATAAGTCTTCAGTAAAGACTTAAAGGTTGAGACCGAGTCTGCGTCTCTCACATGGGTAGGCAAACTGTTCCATAAAAATTGAGATCTATAGGAGAAAGCCCTGCCTCCCGCTGTTTGCTTAGAAATTCTAGGGACAATTAGGAGGCCTGCGTCTTGTGACCGTAGCGTACGTATTGGTATGTACGGCAGGACCAACTCGGAAAGATAGGTAGGAGCAAGCCCATGTAACGCTTTA
Organism: Coregonus clupeaformis; assembly: GCF_020615455.1. Lineage (NCBI taxonomy): Eukaryota > Metazoa > Chordata > Actinopteri > Salmoniformes > Salmonidae > Coregonus > Coregonus clupeaformis. Next base: position 35,287,768 of record NC_059203.1, on the reverse strand, counting down.
TAGGTTAACAGTAAAACCTTGAAATCAGCCCTTGCCTTAACAGGAAGCCAGTGTAGGGAAGCTAGCACTGGAGTAATATGATCAAATTTCTTGGTTCTAGTCAGGATTCTAGCAGCCGTATTTAGCACTAACTGAAGTTTATTTAGTGCTTTATCCGGTAGCCGGAAAGTAGAGCATTGCAGTAGTCTAACCTAGAAGTAACAAATGCATGGATTAATTTTTCTGCATCATTTTTGGACAGAACATTTCTGATTTTTGCAATGTTACGTAGATGGAAAAAAGCTGTCCTTGAAACAGTCTTGATATGTTCGTCAAAAGAGAGATCAGGGTCAAGAGTAACGCCGAGGTCCTTCACAGTTTTATTTGAGACGACTTTACAACCATCAAGATGAATTGTCAGATTTAACAGAAGATCTCTTTGTTTCTTGGGACCTAGAACAAGCATCTCTGTTTTGTCCGAGTTTAAAAGTAGAAAGTTTTCAGCCATCCACTTCCTTATGTCTGAAACACAGGCTTCTAGCGAGGGCAATTTTGGGCCTTCACCATGTTTCATTGAAATGTACAGCTGTGTGTCATCCGCATAGCAGTGAAAGTTAACATTATGTTTTCGAATAACATCCCCAAGAGGTAAAATATATAGTGAAAACAATAGTGGTCCTAAAACGGAACCTTGAGGAACACCGAAATGTACAGTTGATTTGTCGGAGGACAGACCATTCACAGAGACAAACTGATATCTTTCCGACAGGTAAGATCTAAACCAGGCCAGAACTTGTCCGTGTAGACCAATTTGGGTTTCCAGTCTCTCCAAAAGAATGTGGTGATCGATAGTGTCAAAGGCAGCACTAAGGTCTAGTAGCACGAGGACAGATGCAGAGCCTCGGTCTGACGCCATTAAAAGGTCATTTACCACCTTCACAAGTGCAGTCTCAGTGCTATGATGGGGTCTAAAACCAGACTGAAGCATTTCGTATACATTGTTTGTCTTCAGAAAGGCAGTGAGTTGCTGCGCAACAGCTTTTTCTAAAATTTTTGAGAGGAATGGAAGATTCGATATAGGCCGATAGTTTTTTATATTTTCCGGGTCAAGGTTTGGCTTTTTCAAGAGAGGCTTTATCACTGCCACTTTTAGTGAGTTTGGTACACATCCGGTGGATAGAGAGCTGTTTATTATGTTCAACATAGGAGGGCCAAGCACAGGAAGCAGCTCCTTCAGCAGTTTAGTAGGAATAGGATCCAGTATGCAGCTTGAGGTAATGGGATGGACACACACGTGCACCTGCATCCTCACGTTCTCGCTTACTCACACACACGAAACATTAGCACTCAGACATGTGTGGTCCCCATTCCAATAAACGTAAATAAAATACCTCTGTAATTTTCCCCAAAAGTGAGGCCTGCAGCAGAGGATAAAGCAGTCAGAGAAAAAAACAATTGTCAGTGATAATATTCAGGAAAAGCCACTTGATAACCTTGGGGGCCGACTAGGTGAAAAATCTGTCGATGTGCCCTTGAGCAAGGCACTTAACCCTAATTGCTCCTGTAAGTCGCTCTGGATAAGAGCGTCTGCTAAATGACTAAAATGTAAAATGTATCTCGCCTCCCTTACACAGTCTCTACACCAGGGATTATCAAGTAGATTGAGACGCGGGCTGATTTTTTCTTGAGCGGATAGTCAGGGGGCCGGAACATAATTACAAATAATTTGTAGACTGCAAAAAGCCCAAACAGATATAATATATGACTAAAACATAATCACATTACATTTGTATACGATCACATCTCTCTATTGTGCGTGGGAATACTTTGGAATAGATTTCCAAAATCAAAATCACTTGCAGCTGATTTGCTGGTGTTTTTACAGTCTTATGTCCAACAATAAAAAATTAAAATAAATGTTTTGCTTAGAAAACTTGGGGGGCCAAATAAAATCACCCGTGGGCCACATTTGGCCCAGAGGCAACCATATGGGGAACCCTGCTCTACACACTGGTGCAGATGTCCATAATAATGGTCTAGAACAGGGTTATTCAACTTTTACACTAAGAGGTCCGGAGCCTGCTGGTTTTCTGTTCTACCTGATAATAAATTGCACCCACCTGGTGTCCCAGGTCTAAATCAGTGCATGATTAGAGGGGAACAATGAAAAAAATGCAATGGAACTGGCTTCGAGGTCCAGAGTTGAGTTTGAGGGGTCTAGAAGGTCTAATTCCTTCTATTCTAGGAATTGAAGAGCAAGCCGTTTACCAAGAACTACATGAATGGACATTGAACACAATTATAAACAATTACTGTAAGTTCTCTACCAAGGATATGATTCCCGTTTACAACAGGAAAATGCCATGATAATCATTACAGACCGTCACAGGAAGAGGCTACAGCCCTCTATGGCTAGGATGATGATTACATTTACATTTTAGTCATTTAGCAGACGCTCTTATCCAGAGCGACTTACAGTTAAGTGAGTGCATACATTTTCATACGGATTAACTGATTAACAAATGAGGTTGAAGGAACTGAGGGAAGGAGGGGTGTACTGGCTTTCTCTGAAAGAGCCTGGTTCCCCTGACAGAACGTCACTCTCTGTTCAGGGAAGGGATGCATTTTAAAACCGTTTCGCTCGCACGCACCAAACACACATCTAGTCTAGGGGATATGGTCTAGAGTTCTGTGAATCAACATCAAAATTCTTCTAAATATGGTAAATCCATTTTAATTCAATCACTTTTTGACAGCATCTCTTTTTTGATTTAAATGAAACTTTCCATACATGTTTGCCCACAGAAAAAGTGGTCAGAATGTGACTTTTTGGACCTGAATGCCAAGAAAATTCAGGAGATAAAGGTGATGAAAGGATCAACGGTTTAGTTTGATATAATTTAAAAGCTTATAAACAGTGTTTTAAAACTAAAAAAATTCTTCAAAATAATGTTTTTTAATAAAAAATGATATATCAATTATCTAAAAAAGCATAAACTCAGATTTTTAAAAATTATTTACATACGTTGTAGCTTAGACCCTATTTCACATCATCTGAGGTTTTTGTGTTCTGCCCGCCAACGCTTGAGATACAACATGCTCTTGAATACAGGGTTAATAGAATGGACCTATCCCTTCAGACCACAGTAGTTTAGCTGGTACACCATTGATATGTACAGTGCATTCAGAAAGTATTCAGACCCCTTGACTTTGTCCTTATCAATCTACACACAATAACCCATAATGACAAAGCGAAAACAGGTTTGGCATTTTTGCAAATTTATTCAAAATAAAAAACAGAAACACCTTATTTACATAAGTATTCAGACCCTTTGATATGAGACTCGAAATTGAGCTCAGGTGCATCCTGTTTCCATTGATCATCCTTGAGATGTTTCTACAAATTGATTGGAGTCCACCTGTGGTAAATTCAATTGATTGGACATGATTTGGAAAGGCACACACCTGTCTATATAAGGTCCCACAGTTGACAGTGCAGGTCAGAGCAAAAACCAAGCCATGAGGTCGAAGGAATTGTCCGTAGAGCTCCGAGACAGGATTGTGTCGAGGCACAGATCTGGGGAAGGGTACCAAAACAGTTTTGCAGCATTGAAGGTCCCCGAGAACACAGTGGCCTCCATCATTCTTAAATGGAAGAAGTTTGGAACCACCAAGACTCTTCCTAGAGCTGGCCGCCCGGCCAAACTGAGCAATCGGGGAAGAAGGGCCTTTGTCAGGGAGGTGACCAAGAACCCGATGGTCACTCTGACAGAGCTCCAGAGTTCCTCCGTGGAGATGGGAGAACCTTCCAGAAGGACAACCATATCTGTAGCACTCCACCAATCAGGCCTTTATGGCCAGACGGAAGCCACTCCTCAGTAAAAGGCACATGACATCCGGCATGGGGTTTGCCAAAAGGCACCTAAAGGACTCTCAGACCATGACAAACAAGATTCTCTGGTCTGATGAAACCAAGATTGAACTCTTTGGCCTGAATGCCAAGAGTCATGTCTGGAGGAAACCTGGCACCATCCCTACGGTGAAGCATGGTGGTGGCAGCATCATGCTATGGGGATGTTTTTCAGCGGCAGGGACTGGGAGACTAGTCTGGATCGAGGGAAAGATGAACGGAGCAAAGTAAAGTGAGATCCATGATGAAAACCTGCTCCAGAACTCTCAGGACCTCAGACTGGGGCGAAGGTTCACATTCCAACAGGACAGCGACCCTAAGTACACAGCGAAGACAACGCAGGAGTGGCTTCGGGACAAGTCTCTGAATGTCCTTGAGTGGCCCAGCCAGAGCCCGGACTTGAACCCGATCTAACATCTCTGGAGAGACCTGAAAATAGCTGTGCAGCGATGCTCCCCATTGATCTGCAGAGAAGGATGGAAGAAACTCCACAAATACAGGTGTGCCAAGCTTGTAGCTTCATACCCAAGAAGACTCGAGGCTGTAATCGCTGCCAAAGGTGCTTCAACAAAGTACTGAGTAAAGGGTCTGAATACTTACAGTGAGGGAAAAAAGTATTTGATCCCCTGCTGATTTTGTACGTTTGCCCACTGACAAAGACATGATCAGTCTATAATTTTAATGGTAGGTTTATTTGAACAGTGAGAGACAGAATAACAACAAAAAAATCCAGAAAAACACGTCAAAAATGTTATAAATTGATTTGCATTTTAATGAGGGAAATAAGTATTTGACCCCCTCTCAATCAGAAAGATTTCTGGCTCCCAGGTGTCTTTTATACAGATAACGAGCTGAGATTAGGAGCACACTCTTAAAGGGAGTGCTCCTAATCTCAGCTTGTTACCTGTATAAAAGACACCTGTCCACAGAAGCAATCAATCAAATTCCAAACTCTCCACCATGGCCAAGACCAAAGAGCTCTCCAAGGATGTCAGGGACAATATTGTAGACCTACACAAGGCTGGAATGGGCTACAAGACCATCGCCAAGCAGCTTGGTGAGAAGGTGACAACAGTTGGTGCGATTATTCGCAAATGGAAGAAACACAAAATAACTGTCAATCTCCCTCGGCCTGGGGCTCCATGCAAGATCTCACCTCGTGGAGTTGCAATGATCATGAGAACGGTGAGGAATCAGCCCAGACTACACGTGAGGATCTTGTCAATGATCTCAAGGCAGCTGGGACCATAGTCACCAAGAAAACAATTGGTAACACACTACGCCGTGAAGGACTGAAACCCTGCAGCGCCCGCAAGGTCCCCCTGCTCAAGAAAGCACATATACAGGCCCATCTGAAGTTTGCCAATGAACATCTGAATGATTCAGAGGAGAACTGGGTGAAAGTGTTGTGGTCAGATGAGACCAAAATCGAGCTCTTTGCCATCAACTCAACTCGCCGTGTTTGGAGGAGGAGGAATGCTGCCTATGACCCCAAGAACACCATCCCCACCGTCCAACATGGAGGTGGAAACATTATGCTTTGGGGTGTTTTTCTGCTAAGGGGACAGGACAACTTCACCGCATCAAAGGGACGATGGACGGGCCATGTACCATCAAATCTTGGGTGAGAACCTCCTTCCCTCAGCCAGGGCATTGAAAATGGGTCATGGATGGGTATACCAGCATGACAATGACCCAAAACACACAGCCAAGGCAACAAAGGAGTGGCTCAAGAAGAAGCACATTAAGGTCCTGGAGTGGCCTAGCCAGTCTCCAGACCTTAATCCCATAGAAAATCTGTGGAGGGAGCTGAAGGTTCGAGTTGCCAAACGTCAGCCTCGAAACCTTAATGACTTGGAGAAGATCTGCAAAGAGGAGTGGGACAAAATCCCTCCTGAGATGTGTGCAAACCTGGTGGCCAACTACAAGAAACGTCTGACCTCTGTGATTGCCAACAAGGGTTTTACCACCAAGTACTAAGTCATGTTTTGCAGCAGGGTCAAATACTTATTTCCCTCATTAAAATGCAAATCAATTTATAACATATTTCACAAGCATTTTTCTGGATTTTTTTGTTGTTATTCTGTCTCTCACTGTTCAAATAAACCTACCATTAAAATTATAGACTGATCATGTCTTTGTCAGTGGGAAAACATATAAAATCAGCAGGGGATCAAATACTTTTTTCCCCTCACTGTACGTAAATGTGATATTTATTTTATTTTGCTAAAATTTCGAAAAACCTGTCATTTTTGCTTTCTCATTATAGGGTATTGTGTGTAGATTGATGAGGGGGGAAAACAATTTAATCCATTTTAGAATAAGGCTGTAACGTAACAAAATGTGTAAAAAGTCAAGGGGTCTGAATACTTTCCAAACATTCTGTAAATTGAATTGAAATGTTTACTTCCACAAAGATGACCACCGGTCCACCCACCGTCGAATGTCAACTTAAATGGTCATGTCTATTCTATGATCTATATTTCAATAGGTTTCCTATGGAGGATTAACAGTATAATTTAAAACAACAGATATTCCCATTCAAGTCAACATTCTCTGGTGTGTGGACCGCCAACCATCTTTGTGGTCCCATTTGAAAGTTGACATTTAAAATATAATTCCCATTTTAGTACATTTATCAGCCAAAATATTAAACCCACCCTGTATTCAAGAGCATGTCTTAACAACATATGTGAATATGCAAAAAAATCTGAGTTTACGCATTAAGATAATTGATGTTAAAGGTTAAAAAATGTCAGTTTTCTATTAAAAAACATGTTTTTCAAGAAATTATAAAATAGTTTGACAACCCTGTAAGCTTTTAAATGATAAACTCAACTGTTTATCTTTTCCAGTAATGAAGACATGGATGTCTCATGGTATGGTGGGGTATGCAAAATGGGTCAACTTTGAGCACCTTTATCTCTTGAATGTTTTGGCATTAAGGTAAAAAAAAATCACTTTCTGAACACTTCTTCAATGTTCAAATATGTATGGAGGGTTTTGTTCAAATCAAACAGGGTGTTGTCAAAAAGTGATTGAATTCAAATGGATTCACCATATAGGTAGGTAGGTGGGGAGGGTAGGGGGGTGAAACCAATATGTTATGTCAATTGAGGGAGGGGACATAATGTATGCATATGTGGTTAAATGTAGATTTGGTGTCTATTAGTATATCTATCCATACTTACAAACATGGTCCTGGCCACCTATACAATGACGTGATGAAAGAGAGAGAGGGGGCTGGGGGTTAGAGGTAACATAAGCTAGGTGTGGGAGGGGCCATGTTAGGAGAGAGACTGGTGCCTCTTGTGAGCTGGGAGCTACACTGTAATTACAGAGATACATTTGGTAATTTTTAACCTTTAACCATGACATAAACACTGTCTTACTCCGAGCCGAGCCAAACCAAGCTTTACTGAGCCGGCCTGGTTACACATTCACCATTGTCCTTTTCAGCACGGTTTCAATTATGTGAAAATAAAATATCTGATCCAACAGTTTAGTTTGGGTTGACACGATCATGTAAAATGGACAACATAGTGGTTAGTTGTTGGTTGCGGTGGTTACCTGCAGGCTGGTGGACTGGTCGGAGAAGGGCGAGCTGAAGAAGGTGGTCACGATGCCCATGACTGTCTCGGTCACGTAGCTCTCCAGGACCGTGTCGGCATGTTTGCGGTCACTCGTGTTGTTGCACACCTGCAGAGGTCACAAGGTCAAGAAGGTGACCACAACTCATTCCTGTTACACCTGCAGTTGTACTGCACTTATAACATCTATACAGTCTGAATGTCAGAATACTGAATGAATGCAGGCCTATGTACAGTATAGTACGGTATAGGGAGGATAAACTGTATTATGCTAATAATTATACTATTGTGCTCCAATGATGCCTTCTAAATTAGTTTCATTGAAACCCTGACCCATCAGTCATTCAGACATAACTATTGTGTAAGTGTTGTCCCTCACCCTGCAGATGTCCACCAGGAAGTTCTCAAAGAGCTTCCACATGTGGTTGCTAGTGTAGATCTCCTTCATCTCCACCTCTGTGTCCACATAGCAGTGGTTCAGGAAGTTGATGTAGGCTATCTTCACCTGGAAAGGACAGGATTAAACACAATCATTACACCCTGTCTATGCCCCTAGGAGTTGTTATACAATGATGATGAATGCATCGTGATAGTAGCTTTGGCCTGGGCTGGAGTACAGTGGCATGATGTTAGTTGATCTAGGGGACATGGTTGTACTGGGTTTGTCCCCATAGAGTGAGGCTCACTACTGTCTAACACAGAGAAGATGACAGCTAGTGGACAATTAGTTGTCCACAAGAGTGGAACAGGGGGACGAGGGCATTCAGGCCTTTGTGGGGACGGTTAGTTGATAATTGGTACTGTTCGCTTGTGAAGTCTTGGGGACCCACAGGCCCTTGCTCTAGACCTTCAAGTCTAACCCTAACTCCCTAAACCTAAGTCCCACCCTTCTCCCTAACCTCTGTATCTCCCATCCTTCATCTCTTCAGCTCACCTCAGGGATGCAGTCCTCGTGGGTGACCACCCTCACTATGTCGTCCAGAGGCAGCAGAGAGTTACATTTGATCTCAGTGTAGACGTTCTTGCCTTCAGTGCAGACAGCCAGCAGCTCTACCAGGTGGATGTGGTACATCAGAGGACTGTTCTCATCCATACGGTCCCGCTCCGACCGCATCATCGTCACCAGGGTCTGGAAGGACGCACGGTCATTGTAGAACACTAGCACATCCTCGCCAGCATTCACCAGCTATGGGGAGAGAGGGACAGAGAAGAGAGAAAAATATAGAGAGTCAATGGGTAGGTAGGTTGGAAAGGGATGGTAAAATATGTCAAAATATGATTTGTTGGTGATGGACTTGAGTTGCATATGATTTGATGGGCTAAGGTATTAAGTTGTAGTAATAGAAAACTCTTTGAGAATAACAAATTAACTGTCTTGAAAAGAGTCAACTAGACCGAAACGTTGACAAATACACATGCTGAGGTTAGCATTGAGAAAAGACCTCAGCCATGACGATGTCCTGACACTTCTTAATGAACTTGCTCTCGGCCTTGACGATGGTCTGCAGGAACTTGAGGTACTGGACGTTGCGGCCGTGCGTCTCGATGCAGTGGACAAAGTGCTGCACCACGCGCTCGTTGATCTCACTGCACAGCTGGAAGTTATTCATGAAGATATGCTGCATGGTGACTGCCTCGAGGATCTGAAGGGGGGAAGAGAAAGAGAAAAAGAGAGAGAAAGAGTAGAAGAGATGGTTAAAGTAAGACAGTGTTAATGTCATAGTAAGAACAGTGGTGAGGTCATGGTGGGTCAGTGTAGTCTGTCTCACCCCAGGGTTGAGGAACAGGTTGATGTGTTTGTGGAGCAGGGCCTGGTTCTGCTGGTTCCCTGCACAGAAGTTCTGCAGGAACTGGTGGGCCAGCTTCATGATCTCCTGCATACGCACGTCCTCCCCCTGAAGATAACACAGAGGATGAAAGGATGGAGAGCACGCAAACACAAATCTACAAACATGCCCACACAAACACAAATCTACAAACACACACATACCACATGCGCACACACACGCACCAGTACCTTCTCATAGGGGATCTGCAGTAACTCCAGCACCACGGTGTGAGCCCCCATGTTCCTGAGCAGTCTCTGCTGCTGCTTCTTACTCTTCCTGCCGAACAGACCCTCCTGAACACACAGCCTGCTGAGACGCAGCAGAATCTACCCACACACATACATGGGATAGACACAGTCAGCCAACGTGTGTAAACATAGGGTCTAGCTTAACTACGTTAACCATAGCTCTATCCGTCCCAGATACTTACAGTGGGGAGAACAAGTATTTGATACACTGCTGATTTTGCAGGTTTTCCTACTTACAAAGCATGTAGAGGTCTGTAATTGTTATCATAGGTACACTTCAACTGTGAGAGACGGAATCTATAACAAAAATCCAGAAAATCACATTGTATGATTTTTAAGTAATTAATTTGCGTTTTATTGCATGACATAAGTATTTGATCACCTACCAACCAGTAAGAATTCCGGCTCTCACAGACCTGTTAGTTTTTCTTTAAGAAGCCCTCCTGTTCTCCACTCATTACCTGTATTAATGGCACCTGTTTGAACTCGTTACCTGTATAAAAGACACCTGTCCACACACTCAATCAAACAGACTCCAACCTCTCCACATTGGCCAAGACCAGAGAGCTGTGTAAGGACATCAGGGATAAAATTGTAGACCTGCACAAGGCTGGGATGGGCTACAGGACAATAGGCAAGCAGCTTGGTGAGAAGGCAACAACTGTTGGCGCAATTATTAGAAAATGGAAGAAGTTCAAGATGACGGTCAATCACCCTCGGTCTGGGGCTCCATGCAAGATCTCACCTCGTGGGGCATCAATGATCATGAGGAAGGTGCGGGATCAGCCCAGAACTACACGGCAGGACCTGGTCAATGACCTGAAGAGAGCTGGGACCACAGTCTCAAAGAAAATAATTAGTAACACACTACGCCGTCATGGATTAAAATCCTGTAACGCACGCAAGGTCCCCCTGCTCAAGCCAGCGCATGTCCAGGCCTGTCTGAAGTTTGCCAATGACCATCTGGATGATCCAGAGGAGGGATGGGAGACGGTCATGTGGTCTGATGAGACAAAAATAGAGCTTTTTGGTCTAAACTCCACTCGCCGTGTTTGGAGGAAGAAGAAGGATGAGTACAACCCCAAGAACACCATCCCAACCGATGGAGGTGGAAACATCATTCTTTGGGGATGCTTTTCTGCAAAGGGGACAGGACGACTGCACCGTATTGAGGGGAGGATGGATGGGGCCATGTATCGTGAGATCTTGGCCAACAACCTCCTTCCCTCAGTAAGAGCATTGAAGATGGGTCGTGGCTGGGTCTTCCAGCATAACAACGACCCGAAACACACAGCCAGGGCAACTAAGGAGTGGCTCCGTAAGAAGCATCTCAAGGTCCTGGAGTGGCCTAGCCAGTCTCCAGACCTGAACCCAATAGAAAATATTTGGAGGGAGCTGAAAGTCCGTATTGCCCAGCGACAGCCCCGAAACCTGAAGGATCTGGAGAAGGTCTGTATGGAGGAGTGGGCCAAAATCCCTGCTGCAGTGTGTGCAAACCTGGTCAAGATCTACAGGAAACGTATGATCTCTGTAATTGCAAACAAAGGTTTCTGTACCAAATATTAAGTTCTGCTTTTCTGATGTATCAAATACTTATGTCATGCAATAAAATGCAAATGAATTACTTAAAAGTCATACAATGTGATTTTCTGGATTTTTGTTTTAGATTCCGTCTCTCACAGTTGAAGTGTACCTATGATAAAAATGACAGACCTCTACATGCTTTGTAAGTAGGAAAACCTGCAAAATGGGCAGTGTATCAAATACTTGTTCTCCCCACTGTATATGATAATACAGTATATTGAAAAGTTTAAAAGACTGTTTAGACGTCACCTCCTTCACCACTCTGTAGTTGTAGCTGCTGGTGCTCTCTGGTTTCTTTGGTTTATCTGAGCCACCTGAGTTGGAGTCACCCTAAAGAACAAGCAGAACAAGACCCTTAGCCAATGCATCTCTCCCAAAGGATAGCGAGCAGGCTAACACCAACGCTCTATTGCCATAGTTTAACACACAGAGCTAAGCACTAGGTGGCTAACTCCTGGTCTGTGGATGCCTACAACTGTATCTTCTTGGACTACTACTGTACCATCTTGGACTACTACTGTACCTTCTTGGACTACTACTGTAACTTCTTGGACTACTACTGTAACTTCTTGGTCTACTACTGTAACTTCTTGGTCTACTACTGTATCTTCTTGGTCTACTACTGTACCTCATTGGACTACTACTGTACCTCATTGGACTACTACTGTACCTTCTTGGACTACTACTGTACCTTCTTGGACTACTACTGTAACTTCTTGGACTACTACTGTAACTTCTTGGACTACTACTGTAACTTCTTGGACTACTACTGTAACTTCTTGGACTACTACTATAACTTACTTGACTACTACTATAACTTCTTAGACTATTAGAGTCCTGCATGTTGGAGCTCAAAGCCTAAGATTGTCACTGTACCCTGCAATCACACCTGCAACCCTGTACATGTGACTATTAAATGCTCTGAATCTACTACTGTAACTTATTGGACTACTACTGTACCTTCTCGGACTACTACTGTACCTTCTCGGACTACTACTGTACCTTCTCGGACTACTACTGTACCTTCTCGGACTACTACTGTACCATCTCGGACTACTACTGTACCTTCTCGGACTACTACTGTACCTTCATGTGTTGAGACTTGGCAGAGTGTTCCCCAGTGTCCATGCCCTCGTCTGGCCCCAGTCTCTTGTAGACCCACAGCTCAGACTTCTCCACAATGGAGCGTAGCTGGTCCAGGTCTGACTTGATCTGCTTGTAGTTCTCCACATCCTGACTAGTCACCAGCAACTGGACCTGGAGGCATGGACAACAAACCAGTAGGACACCAGTATGGAGGATACCAGATGTGGGATGGCTGCATGGTGTTTATGATTAGAGACAAATAAGAGTTTTACCTGATCATGTGACTGGACTAGGATACACTCTGGGCCCTAGTTGGAGTGTATACTTATAGGTTTTCCTGGTCAGGTCATGCAGTCATTTCCTGGTCAAGCATGACTAAAGCCCTACCGGGTACTTATAGACTGTTAGGATAATTGGAATTACTCGAAGGATATTAGGTAAGTGTGAGTAATGGGGTCATTGGTAGGCTACACAGTGTAATGGCAAATATGGACTATGAGTTAAGTAACTTCTAGGATAGTGAATACACTATGTATGACTATTCTGTATGTATGACAGTATGACTAATAGGACTACATTGGACATTTTAGTTATTTAGCAAACATTTGTATTCAGACATACAATAAGTGCATAATAATATGTCCAAATAAGTATAGCTAATGGGTATGCTTTTGTGATGCGTGAATCAGCTCAAAACCCTAGTCTTTCTGAGAAATGTTTATACAATCTACTCATGCATTTAGAATTGGCTACTTTAAATGAAATGTGTGTCATTGTTTCTATTATATTACATTAGGCGGGTGAAGGGCAGTTTATTTTTATTTTTACTGCAGGTCAGATGCGGGTCAAAAGATATCTGACCCATGCATCATTAGTACAGTGGGGGGAAAAAAGTATTTAGTCAGCCACCAATTGTGCAAGTTCTCCCACTTAAAAAGATGAGAGAGGCCTGTAATTTTCATCATAGGTACACGTCAACTATTACAGACAAAATGAGAAAAACAAATCCAGAAAATCACATTGTAGGATTTTTAATGAATTTATTTGCAAATTATGGTGGAAAGTAAGTATTTGGTCAATAACAAAAGTTTCTCAATACTTTGTTATATACCCTTTGTTGGCAATGACACAGGTCAAACGTTTTCTGTAAGTCTTCACAAGGTTTTCACACACTGTTGCTGGTATTTTGGCCCATTCCTCCATGCAGATCTCCTCTAGAGCAGTGATGTTTTGGGGCTGTCGCTGGGCAACACGGACTTTCAACTCACTCCAAAGATTTTCTATGGGGTTGAGATCTGGAGACTGGCTAGGCCACTCCAGGACCTTGAAATGCTTCTACGAAGCCACTCCTTCGTTGCCCGGGCGGTGTGTTTGGGATCATTGTCATGCTGAAAGACCCAGCCACGTTTCATCTTCAATGCCCTTGCTGATGGAAGGAGGTTTTCACTCAAAATCTCACGATACATGGCCCCATTCATTCTTTCCTTTACACGGATCAGTCGTCCTGGTCCCTTTGCAGAAAAAACAGCCCCAAAGCATGATGTTTCCACCCCCCATGCTTCACAGTAGGTATGGTGTTCTTTGGATGCAACTCAGCATTCTTTGTCCTCCAAACACGACGAGTTGAGTTTTTACAAAAAAAATCTCTTTTGGTTTCATCTGACCATATGACATTCTCCCAATCCTCTTCTGGATCATCCAAATGCACTCTAGCAAACTTCAGACGGGCCTGGACATGTACTGGCTTAAGCAGGGGGACACGTCTGGCCCTGCAGGATTTGAGTCCCTGGCGGCGTAGTGTGTTACTGATGGTAGGCTTTGTTACTTTGGTCCCAGCTCTCTGCAGGTCATTCACTAGGTCCCCCCGTGTGGTTCTGGGATTTTTGCTCACCGTTCTTGTGATCATTTTGACCCCACGGGGTGAGATCTTGCGTGGAGCCCCAGATCGAGGGAGATTATCAGTGGTCTTGTATGTCTTCCATTTCCTAATAATTGCTCCCACAGTTGATTTCTTCAAACCAAGCTGCTTACCTATTGCAGATTCAGTCTTCCCAGCCTGGTGCAGGTCTACAATTTTGTTTCTGGTGTCATTTGACAGCTCTTTGGTCTTGGCCATAGTGGAGTTTGGAGTGTGACTGTTTGAGGTTGTGGACAGGTGTCTTTTATACTGATAACAAGTTCAAACAGGTGCCATTAATACAGGTAACGAGTGGAGGACAGAGGAGCCTCTTAAAGAAGAAGTTACAGGTCTGTGAGAGCCAGAAATCTTGCTTGTTTGTAGGTGACCAAATACTTATTTTCCACCATAATTTGCAAATAAATTCATTAAAAATCCTACAATGTGATTTTCTGGATTTTTTTCCTCAATTTGTCTGTCATAGTTGACGTGTACCTATGATGAAAATTACAGGCCTCTCTCATCTTTTTAAGTGGGAGAACTTGCACAATTGGTGGCTGACTAAATACTTTCCCCCCACTGTATATACAGTATACTAGTTGTATGGTGGGTGGGTAGTAGTAGTGTACCTGTTTGAATGCCTGTAGAACCTCCTGTCTCTGGCTGAAGTGTCTGAAGAGCAGGTGGAGGGCTCGGGACACCAGGGGAGGGTAGTCATGCATGGTGAGGTGGAGCAGGACTCTCAGGAAGGTCCTACCACCATGGTCATCTAGGTCCAACGGGGTGTTCTCCTCACTGGGTGTGGGCACACAAGCATACATTTTTGAACACATTCACAAACACACACAACAAACTGTGAATTAGCCATGCCAAGTATGAAAAAATAACTGAAATGAGCCAGACTAATTGTTGCAGGTTTAGTGTATCACAACAATTACCTTCCACCAAATATCCCCTCTGCCTGCTCCTCTATGTTCTCAAAGTCCAGAGCTCCTGAGAAATCAATTCAGAGTGACCTTAGTAACACACAGAGAGGTGTCACGCCAAGTGATGGGTGCCATAAGCTGAATTCTCCTCCCACCTGGCATGTTGTTTGGTCCCTCATGGGTTCCTGCTATAGACAGATCAGACTGGGAGTTGCTCTCATCAAACTCCCTCTTAAAGATACACAGCAGACAGGAGATCCGGTAGTCCAGACGCACATTCAGAATGAACTGCAGAGAGACGAGAGGAACATGACACATACTAAATGAGTAAGACTAGTGTATTGTAGAGGGATTATATTAGGATAAGCAATGGGGGTTATGGGTGAGTGGTTGGGGTTAAGGAGGGTAACCAAGTTTGACGGGAAGGACGTTTGCAAAGGGGTGTATACAGTATACTGTATGTCCACATCCATTGCATGTATGCATCGATTGTGGTGTGTGTGTGTGTGTGTGTGTGTGTGCATGTGCGTGGGCCTTACTACCTGTAGTATCTCTATGATCTTGAGCTTGGTGTCCATGACCAGGATGTCCTGTTTCTCCGGTTCTGTTTGGGCCTTGACCTGGTCCCCGTTGGAGGGGTTGATGGGGGTGGTGGGCAGGAACCCCCCTCCTCTCAGGACAACCTGGGTCATCAGCTCCCCCACCCCGTGGATGGAGCGCATTACATTACTGCCTGGAAAGGCATGCAGGCACACATGATTGGCCCAACCATCATGTATGTGAGAGCACAATTGTTCGGTACTTTGTTGGCCATGGGGTGAATAATGCTCAAGCTTAGGGTTGCAAAATCCCAGAATCCAACCAGTATTTCTGAGAAAATCCTGGGAACTTTAGGAATGTTTCTGGAAATTTGCAACCCTATTCAAGCCCCACTGATGTTTGACCTTTCGCCCCTCTAGGGGGCAGTGTGTTACTGTGTCCTACCTTTAGTCTCATCTCCCTTCTCCAGCTTGTTGATGGGGAAGATGGTGCTGACGTGGACACAGTCCAGGATGGCCAGTAGGATCTTGGTCAGCCTCAGCAGGTCACTGAAGTTGTAGAAGCCAAAGTAGATGAGGTTCCTGGATAGATTCACTACCTGGGAACAGACCGAAAGAGATGGGGAAAGAGAACAAAGCTAGTGTAAATCCATGTCCTACTGAGACTCATTCTGCTATGACCAATAGGGACTGGGACTCATACTGCTTTGACCAATATAGACTGGGTCTCAGTCTATAGACTACAAAGGGAAGCACAGCCGCGAGCTGCCCAGTGACACAAGCCTACCAGACGAGCTAAACAACTTCTATGCTCGCTTCGAGGCAAGCAACACTGAAGCATGCATGAGAGCACCAGCTGTTCCGGATGACTATGTGATCACGCTCTCCGTAGCCGATGTGAGTAAGACTTTTAAGCAGGTCAACATTTACAAGGCCGCAGGGCCAGACGGATTACCAGGACGTGTACTCCGAGCATGTGCTGACCAACTGGCAAGTGTCTTCACTGACATTTTCAACATGTCCCTGACTGAGTCTGTAATACCAACATGTTTCAAGCAGACCACCATAGTCCCCGTGCCCAAGGACTCTAAGATAACCTGCCTAAATGACTACCGACCCGTAGCACTGACGTCTGTAGCCATGAAGTGCTTTGAAAGGCTGGTCATGGCTCACATCAACAGCATTATCCCAGAAACCCTAGACCCACTCCAATTTGCATACCGCCCCAACAGATCCACAGATGATGCAATCTCTATTGCACTCCACACTGCCCTTTCCCACCTGGACAAGAGGAACACCTACGTGAGAATGCTATTCATTGACTACAGCTCAGCATTCAACACCATAGTGCCCTCTAAGCTCATCACTAAGCTAAGGATCCTGGGACTAAACACCTCCCTCTGCAACTGGATCCTGGACTTCCTGACGGGCCGCCCCCAGGTGGTAAGGGTAGGTAACAACACATCTGCCACACTGATCCTGAACACGGGGGCCCCTCAGGGGTGCGTGCTCAGTCCCCTCCTGTACTCTCTGTTCACCCATGACTGCATGGCCAGGCACGACTCCAACACCATCATTAAGTTTGCCGACGACACAACAGTGGTAGGCCTGATCACCGACAACGATGAGACAGCCTATAGGGAGGAGGTCAGAGACCTGGCCGTGTGGTGCCAGGACAACAACCTCTCCCTCAACGTGACCAAGACAAAGGAGATGATTGTGGACTACAGGAAAAAAAAGAGGACTGAGCACGCCCCCATTCTCATCGACGGGGCTGTAGTGGAACAGGTTGAGAGCTTCAAGTTCCTTGGTGTCCACATCACCAACGAACTATCATGGTCCAAACACACCAAGACAGTCGTGAAAGGGGACGACAAAGCCTATTCCCCCTCAGGAGACTGAAAAGATTTGGCATGGGTCCTCAGATCCTCAAAAAATTCTACAGCTGCACCATCGAGAGCATCCTGACTGGTTGCATCACCGCCTGGTATGGCAACTGCTTGGCCTTCGACCGCAAGGCACTACAGAGGGTAGTGCGCACTACAGAGGGTAGTGCGTACGGCCCAGTACATCACTGGGGCCAAGCTTCCTGCCATCCAGGACCTCTATACCAGGCGGTGTCAGAGGAAGGCCCTCAAAATTGTCAGACTCCAGCCACCCTAGTCATAGACTGTTCTCCCTGCTACCGCACGGCAAGCGGTACCGGAGTGCCAAGTCTAGGTCCAAAATACTTCTCAACAGCTTCTACCCCAAAGCCATAAGACTCCTGAACAGCTAATCATGGCTACCCGGACTATTTGCACTGCCCCCCCACCCCATCCTTTTTACGCTGCTGCTACTCTGTTAATTATTTATGCATAGTCACTTTAACTCTACCCACATGTACATATTACTTCAACTATCTCAACTAGCCGGTGCCCCCGCACATTGACTCTGCACCGGTACCCCCCTGTATATATAGCCTCCCTACTGTTATTTTATTTTACTTCTGCTCTTTTTTTCTCAACACTTTTTTTGTTGTTGTTTTATTTTTACTTTTTTTGTTAAAAATAAATGCACTGTTGGTTAAGGGCTGTCAGTACGCATTTCACTGTAATGTCTGCACCTGTTGTATTCGGCGCATGTGACCAATAAAATTTGATTTGATTTGATTTGAGATGGACTGACCAATTACCTCGAAGGTGAGTTTGTTCTTCTCCTTGTCGGCGAATGGGAAGCTCTGACACACCACGTCTCTCAGGTAATTCTCGACAAACTCCATGGTCAGGGCAAAACGTTCCTTGATCTCATCCTTAGACGTGCCGTCGTTGTCATAGCTGGGACCAAGGGATACAGGTAGGGGACAGTTGAGAACTTACGACTAACTCTTACCATGATAATGCTACTCTCAACACTCCATTAAGACTGATGTGATTTTCTACCTAAGCTCAAATAATGTCCACACAAGACTTATCAGGCTTATCAAGGCTATGACACATTGTATTCCCTCCTTCACTCCAAACTGTGTACACTCCACTTACTCCATTCCTGATGGCCATTGGACATGCAAGTCATTCCTTTCCTCAATCCTGATTGGCCATTGTCCCTGCTACTAAATCCTTTCCCCAACCCTGATAGGCCGTCGGCCCTGCCACTCACTCATCAATGGCGATCTCGGAGGGGATCTCAGACCAGAGGCGGGCATACTTTACAGGCGTGACCTGTTCCTGGGGGTCGCGGTCCACGTGCATGTGCAGCATCATGCGGCAGAAGGAAGCGCGCAGGTCGTAAGGCAGGTCCTCATCAGACATGCAGCGCAGGATCAAGTCCACGTCCAGCTGGCCAGAGATCTTATTGATGGCCAGGTACTGACGGTCCAGACACATCCGTGCAAACAGGTTCAGCTGGTACCTGGGAGATAGAGAGAGGTAGGGACAGGGGCATCACTGCTTAGACATTTAGAGACACAGAGGCAACAAAGGAGACAATGAACAAACAGAAAGTCCAAGTTTCAAGGTTAATGGTGCATGCTGGTTCTCTACTTCCTGGTACTTTATTAATCAATTAATATCATTAGTTTCAGAACAAAGTGGACTATAAATGATTTCATTTATATTGGACCTTTTCCAAGTACTCATAGGAACTTGTAAGGGGAGAGGGGGTGGGTAGTACTTACCTCATCCACTCCCAATGTGTAGGACCCCATTTCCAAAATCAAGGATGAAACCCACATATACACACACACTAGTATTTAGACCGACACAGAAGTTATTCACCTTTTACAGTCACAGACAGTAAAGAAGAGAAAAATCCTGGTGTTGTTTCTAACCTGTAGTAGCTGACCACCTCTTGGTCCTCCTTGGCGCCTTCCTTGGCATCCTGGGCCAGTTCTCTGATGCTCTTACTCCTGATCTCCTTACTGCTGTCCTTCCAGAACAGCCACACCTCCTCCTCGTCCTCCTCAGACTCCACTGAGTTCTCTCCGATGGATGCTCCTTCGATCTCAAACCTTGACAGCACCAATCTGGGGAGGGGAGAATAAGTTTCCCCTATAACAACAGATCTAGGATCAGACTGCCCTATCAGCAATAATTATCAAGGGGGAATCAACATCTGATCTCAAACCTGGACAGCACCAGTCTCGGGAGGAGAGGAATTGTTATAACCCCTCTAACCACAGATCTAGGATCAGATTACCAAATCACCAATCATAACCATGACTATTCAGGGAGTGGAAACAGTATTAGATCTCAAACCTGGACAGCACCAGTCTCGTACCAGCCCTGCTCGAAAACACTGTATTCAAGTACAGTGGGGAAAAAAAAGTATTTAGTCAGCCACCAATTGTGCAAGTTCTCCCACTTAAAAAGATGAGAGAGGCCTGTAATTTTCATCATAGGTACACGTCAACTATGACAGACAAAATGAGGAAAAAAAATCCAGAAAATCACATTGTAGGATGTTTAATGAATTTATTTGCAAATTATGGTGGAAAATAAGTATTTGGTCAATAACAAAAGTTTCTCAATACTTTGTTATATACCCTTTGTTGGCAATGACACAGGTCAAACGATTTCTGTAAGTCTTCACAAGGTTTTCACACACTGTTGCTGGTATTTTGGCCCATTCCTCCATGCAGATCTCCTCTAGAGCAGTGATGTTTTGGGGCTGTCGCTGGGCAACACGAACTTTCAACTCCCTCCAAAGATTTTCTATGGGGTTGAGATCTGGAGACTGGCTAGGCCACTCCAGGACCTTGAAATGCTTCTTACGAAGCCACTCCTTCATTGCCCGGGCGGTGTGTTTGGGATCATTGTCATGCTGAAAGACCCAGCCACGTTTCATCTTCAATGCCCTTGCTGATGGAAGGAGGTTTTCACTCAAAATCTCACGATACATGGCCCCATTCATTCTTTCCTTTACACGGATCAGTCGTCCTGGTCCCTTTGCAGAAAAACAGCCCCAAAGCATGATGTTTCCACCCCCCATGCTTCACAGTAGGTATGGTGTTCTTTGGATGCAACTCAGCATTCTTTGTCCTCCAAACACGACGAGTTGAGTTTTTACCAAAAAGTTATATTTTGGTTTCATCTGACATTCTCCCAATCCTCTTCGGGATCATCCAAATGCACTCTAGCAAACTTCAGACGGGCCTGGACATGTACTGGCTTAAGCAGGGGGACACGTCTGGCACTGCAGGATTTGAGTCCATGGCGGCGTAGTGTGTTACTGATGGTAGGCTTTGTTACTTTGGTCCCAGCTCTCTGCAGGTCATTCACTAGGTCCCACCGTGTGGTTCTGGGATTTTTGCTCACCGTTCTTGTGATCATTTTGACCCCACGGGGTGAGATCTTGCGTGGAGCCCCAGATCGAGGGAGATTATCAGTGGTCTTGTATGTCTTCCATTTCCTAATAATTGCTCCCACAGTTGATTTCTTCAAACCAAGCTGCTTACCTATTGCAGATTCAGTCTTCCCAGCCTGGTGCAGGTCTACAATTTTGTTTCTGGTGTCCTTTGACAGCTCTTTGGTCTTGGCCATAGTGGAGTTTGGAGTGTGACTGTTTGAGGTTGTGGACAGGTGTCTTTTATACTGATAACAAGTTCAAACAGGTGCCATTAATACAGGTAACGAGTGGAGGACAGAGGAGCCTCTTAAAGAAGAAGTTACAGGTCTGTGAAAGCCAGAAATCTTGCTTGTTTGTAGGTGACCAAATACTTATTTTCCACCATAATTTGCAAATAAATTCATTAAAAATCCTACAATGTGATTTTCTGGAATTTTTTCCTCAATTTGTCTGTCATAGTTGACGTGTACCAATGATGAAAATTACAGGCCTCTCTCATCTTTTTAAGTGGGAGAACTTGCACAATTGGTGGCTGACTAAATACATGTTTTCCCCACTGTAAATGTGGTCTAAATTGAAGACCAAAAGCGAATTAGCCGAATCAGGTGTGTTGGAGCTGGGCTAGAACAAAAGCCTGCACACACAGCCGGTTGACCATCCCTGAGGTACATACAAACATGTTGGCATGAGGATACACATCACTAACACATCTAGGGGAAAGGGGGATACCTAGTCAGTTGCACAACTGAATGCATTCAACTGAAATGTGTCTTCCACATTTAACTCAACCCCTCTGAATCAGAAACGTGCGGGGGGGCTGCCTTAAATCGACGTAATCTGCGTCATATAGCTAGGGAATACAGTTTGGTTGAACCAAAAAGCATCACATGGAGTCCTGAGAGGACAAGGAGTAAAACTGCCTCTTCATTTGTGTGTTTGTGTAGCACTGAGAACAGAACACATACAGTGGGGGAAAAAAGTATTTAGTCAGCCACCAATTGTGCAAGTTCTCCCACTTAAAAAGATGAGAGAGGCCTGTAATTTTCATCATAGGTACATGTCAACTATGACAGACAAATTGAGATTTTTTTCTCCAGAAAATCACATTGTAGGATTTTTTATGAATTTATTTGCAAAGTATGGTGGAAAATAAGTATTTGGTCACCTACAAACAAGCAAGATTTCTGGCTCTCACAGATCTGTAACTTCTTCTTTAAGAGGCTCCTCTGTCCTCCACTCGTTACCTGTATTAATGGCACCTGTTTGAACTTGTTATCAGTATAAAAGACACCTGTCCACAACCTCAAACAGTCACACTCCAAACTCCACTATGGCCAAGACCAAAGAGCAGTCAAAGGACACCAGAAACAAAATTGTAGACCTGCACCAGGCTGGGAAGACTGAATCTGCAATAGGTAAGCAGCTTGGTTTGAAGAAATCAACTGTGGGAGCAATTATTAGGAAATGGAAGACATACAAGACCACTGATAATCTCCCTCGATCTGGGGCTCCACGCAAGATCTCACCCCGTGGGGTCAAAATGATCACAAGAACGGTGAGCAAAAATCCCAGAACCACACGGGGGGACCTAGTGAATGACCTGCAGAGAGCTGGGACCAAAGTAACAAAGCCTACCATCAGTAACACACTACGCCGCCAGGGACTCAAATCCTGCAATGCCAGACGTGTCCCCCTGCTTAAGCCAGTACATGTCCAGGCCCGTCTGAAGTTTGCTAGAGTGCATTTGGATGATCCAGAAGAGGATTGGGAGAATGTCATATGGTCAGATGAAACCAAAATAGAACTTTTTGGTAAAAACTCAACTCGTCGTGTTTGGAGGACAAAGAATGCTGAGTTGCATCCAAAGAACACCATACCTACTGTGAAGCATGGGGGTGGAAACATCATGCTTTGGGGCTGTTTTTCTGCAAAGGGACCAGGACGACTGATCCGTGTAAAGGAAAGAATGAATGGGGCCATGTATCGTGAGATTTTGAGTGAAAACCTCCTTCCATCAGCAAGGGCATTGAAGATGAAACGTGGCTGGGTCTTTCAGCATGACAATGATCCCAAACACACCGCCCGGGCAACGAAGGAGTGGCTTCGTAAAAAGATTTTCAAGGTCCTGGAGTGACCTAGCCAGTCTCCAGATCTCAACTCCATAGAAAATATTTGGAGGGAGTTGAAAGTCCGTGTTGCCCATCGACAGCCCCAAAACATCACTGCTCTAAAGGAGATCTGCATGGAGGAATGGGCCAAAATACCAGCAACAGTGTGTGAAAACCTTGTGAAGACTTACAGAAAACGTTTCACATGTGTCATTGCCAACAAAGGGTATATAACAAAGTATTGAGAAACTTTTGTTATTGACCAAATACTTATTTTCCACCATAATTTGCAAATAAATTCATAACAAATCCTACAATGTGATTTTCTGGATATTTTTTTCTCATTTTGTCTGTCATAGTTGACGTGTACCTATGATGAAAATTACAGGCCTCTCTCATCTTTTTAAGTGGGAGAACTTGCACAATTGGTGGCTGACTAAATACATGTTTTCCCCACTGTAAATGTGGTCTAAATTGAAGACCAAAAGCGAATTAGCCGAATCAGGTGTGTTGGAGCTGGGCTAGAACAAAAGCCTGCACACACAGCCGGTTGACCATCCCTGAGGTACATACAAACATGTTGGCATGAGGATACACATCACTAACACATCTAGGGGAAAGGGGGATACCTAGTCAGTTGCACAACTGAATGCATTCAACTGAAATGTGTCTTCCACATTTAACTCAACCCCTCTGAATCAGAAACGTGCGGGGGGGCTGCCTTAAATCGACGTAATCTGCGTCATATAGCTAGGGAATACAGTTTGGTTGAACCAAAAAGCATCACATGGAGTCCTGAGAGGACAAGGAGTAAAACTGCCTCTTCATTTGTGTGTTTGTGTAGCACTGAGAACAGAACACATAGGTACATATGAATGCAAGCCTTGCACTTTCGAGCCATGGCAAACATGGAGATATTAAGTGCTTTGCAATCATCAAGCATTTTCTGAAAGAACAGATGTTTACTGAATGGTATGATATTGTTCTCTACTACAGTGCCTTCAGAAAGTATTCATACCCCTTGACTTATTCCACATCTTGTTGTGTTACAGCCTGAATTCAAAATGGATTAAATAGATTTTGCTTTCTCACCCATCTACACACAATACCCCATAATGACACAGTGAAAACATGTTTTTAGGGCAGTGACAAAAAAATCTCAATTTAATCCATTTTAAATTCAGGCTGTAACACATCAAAATGTGGAAAAAGTCTGAAGGCACTGTATATTGCTAGATGACCATATATTATTAACCATAAACCTGGATGTGTGTGCAGGACGTACCACCCTGTGCTGCAAGCGTCATGGGAAATCTGGAAAAAGTCAAGGGGTGTGAATTCTTTCTGAAGGCACTGTAGGTAGGCATGTCCATTAGGACAACCATGAGGACTCATTAATGTGTTCTGTAGAGCTCAGGGTACACCAGGAGTAAACACTCCATCATATTGTCACCTTGAGCAGCTTGTCTGTATGACTGAAATAGATCCTACTGAATACACTTCCTTACAGAGAGTAGTACTGCACTGAAGATATCGCTCTTTATCTGCCATACTAGAACAACCTGTGATAGACTATAGACAGACAACCATTGGATATTGTTAAATGTTTGGAGAAAATGGGTTTCTATAAGGTATTGATTGATTCTTCAAAGGAGAAGAGAGGAGAGGAATGGAGAGGCGAGGAGAGGAGGCATACTTAGTCTCTATGAGGATGTCTCCGTTGGTGGGGTCCAGGACTGCGTTACAGATGAGCTCCTGGGTTACAGGGATAGACTTGTTCATAGACACACACAAGTCAGACAGGTAGTCCAGGAACCTGGAAGACACACACAGATCATTCAACGGACAAAGACGTTCACATGTAGACAAAAACACATTTCTATAGACCTATGATCAGCCTCCAATAAAACATTCCCCAAAAGCTTCACTTGACCACCAGACTTCAATTAAGTGCCACGATTAAATGACACAGGAAAACATACCATCTTCCCTTGAGCAGCTTACAATACACTCTACAGTGTTTTTACTCGCTTGATGTTGCAAACGGCCAACACATTCAGGCAGCCACCAGTCTTCAATCACATAGAACACAGCAATATATCATCTGGCTATAAGGAACATACAGACAGATACCAAGACATGCAAATTAACACACTAAAACCTGTACCAAAAACCTGTACTGTACACACAAATGTGTCCATGCACAGTGATCACATGCACATACAGTGGCAGGAAAAGGTATGTGAACCCTTTGGAAATACCTGTATTTCTGTATAAATTGGTCATAAAATGTGATCTGATCTTCATCTAAGTCACAACAATAGACAAACACAGTCTGCTTAAACTAATAACACACAAACTATATTGAATACATTTAAACATTCATAGTGTAGGTGGAAAAAGTATATGAACTCCTAGGCTAATGACTTCTCCAAAAGCTAATTGGAGTCAGCTAACCTGGAGTCCAATCAATGAGACAAGATTGGAGCTGCCCTGCCCTATAAAAATCACTCACAAAATTTGAGTTTGCTATTCACAAGAAGCATTGCCTGATGTGAACCATGCCTCGAACAAAAGAGATCTCAGAAGACCTACGATTAAGATTTGTTGACTTGCATAAAGCTGGGAAGGGTTACAAAAGTATCTCTAAAAGCCTTGATGTTCATCAGTCCATGGTAAGAACAATTGTCTATAAATGGAGAAAGTTCAGCACTGTTGCTATTCTCCCTAGGAGTGGCCGTCCTGCAAAGATGACTGCAAGAGCACAGCGCAGAATGCTCAATGAGGTTAAGAAGAATCCTAGAGTGTCAGCTAAAGACTTACAGATATCTCTGGAACATGCGAACATCTCTGTTGACGAGTCTACGATACGTAAAACACTAAACAAGAATGGTGTTCATGGGAGGACACCACGGAAGAAGCCACTGCTGTCCAAAACAACATTGCTGCATGTCTGAAGTTCGCAAAAGAGCACCTGGATGTTCCACAGCGGTACTGGCAAAATATTCTGTGAACAGATGAAACTAAGCTTGAGTTGTTTGGAAGGAACACACAACACTATGTGTGGAGAAAAAAAGGCACAGCACACCAACATCAAAACCTCATCCCAACTGTAAAGTATGGTGGAGGGAGCATCATGGTTTGGGGCTGCTTTGCTGCCTCAGGGCCTGGACAGCTTGCTATCATCGACGGAAAAATGAATTCCCAAGTTTATGAAGACATTTTGCAGGAGAATGTAAGGCTATCTGTCCGCCAAATTGAAGCTCAACAGAAGTTGGGTGATGCAACAGGACAACGACACAAAACACAGAAGTAAATCAACAACAGAATGGCTTCAACAGAAGAAAATACGCCTTCTGGAGTGGCCCAGTCAGAGTCCTGACCTCAACCCGATTGAGATGCTGTGGCATGACCTCAAGAGAGCGACTCACAGCAGACATCCCAAGAATATTGCTGAACTGAAACAGTTTTGTAAAGAGGAATGGTCCAAAATTCCTCCTGACCGTTGTGCAGGTCTGATCCGCAACTACAGAAAACGTTTGGTTGAGGTTATTGCTACCTAAGGAGGGTCAACCAGTTATTCAATCCAAGGGTTCACATACTTTTTCCACCCTGCACTGTGCATGTTTACACAGTGTGTTCAATAAAGACATGTAAATGTATAATTGTTTGTGTTATTAGTTTAAACAGACTGTGTTTGTCTATTGTTGTGACTTAGATGAAGATCAGAAAATTATGATCAATTTATGCAGAAATCCAGGTAATTCCAAAGGGTTCACATACTTTTTCTTGCCACTGTACACACACACACACACACACACACACACACACACACACACACACCTGGGCTCCCGGTTCTTCCTGACGAGGCTGACGAAGGTGTCTATCTCTGCAGCGGTGATGTGTTTCTCCAGCAGCTTGCGGTTGTTGTGGAGCAGGGCTGTGATGGTGTCCTCAGCCAGAACATCATAACCTATCTGCTTCTGCATGAAGCGGAACTGCTTGGCTATGTACTCCTATTGGACAAACACAGGCCCTGGTCTTAGTCAAACATTATCACAACATTGGGATTGTGGTCCTGTGTGGCTCAGTTAGTAAGTGCATGGCGCTAGCAACGCCAGGGGTTGTGGGTCAGATTTCCACTGGGGCCAACCATACAAAAATCTATGCACTCACTACTGTAAGTCGCAATGGATAAAAGTGTCTACTAAATAGCATATGTTACATTGTGATGCCATGCTATCAAATGAGGTTAAATAAATAATTGTGAATGAGGTCAATCAAATAATGTATGGTTGAATGGTTAGCCACTTCTGATTTAGAGTTTCAATGACAATGTGTTCATAGTGTAATCCAGCTTGCTACTAGCTCACTAAGACTATGCATCGTTGCCTCAGTATTCCTGACCTAACATTACCCACTCATTACTTCAACAACAACGAATTTACTGTAGTACAGGCTAAACTCATTTCTTAGGATTCATGGGTAGATAAAATCTGAGATTCCCCACATAAATTCCACAGACTACCTTTCAATTCCCATGGGTAATTCCCCAATTACCCCCCAAATTCTTCCCAATTTTCCTGGAATTGTTCAACTGGACTGACCAGTGTAACGTCATTAGACTACAGAGAGAATGGCGGTCCCTGCTAATGGAGACAGAATTAGTGCGGCTGGATCAAAGGCCTCCAGCATTCATCTGAGACTGGGAGAACAGAGCCTGTCCACAGTCATCAGGCAGCTTCCTCCTTCAGCAGAATCCAGCCACCATTCCAACAATTACACAGTATGTGAAAGTGGGACCAGAGAGACATCCTTCTGTGTCTGTCTGTCTGAGTGTATATGGATAATGTACGTTTTTGTAGGAGTGCGATCGTGTGCGTGATTCTGTGTGTGTGCATGTGTCTGAGAGCGGGGGTGCGTGTCTTGTTCCCTGAGAGGGAGGGCTGGGGCAGCTGAAAGTTTGATGAAGGCATAATGTGAGTGTAGTTGACACACTGACTAAAAACCACATTAAATTACAGCTCTCTATGCATGGCATGGTCTTTACATTAAAGGGATACTTCAGGATTTTGGCAGTGAAGCCGTTTATCCACTTGCCCAGAGTCAGATTAACTCGTGGACACAGTCTTTAAGTCTCTGCGTGCAGTTTGAAGGAAGTTGCTAACTAGCGTTAGCACAATGACTGGAAGTCTACGGTAACTGCTAGCATGCTAGCAGATACACTATATATACACACACAAAAGTATGTGGACTCCACTTCAAATTAGTGGATTCGGCTATTTCAGCCACACCCGTTGCTGACAGGTGTATAAAATAGAGCACATAGCCATGCAATCTCCTTAGACAAACATTGGCAGTAGAATGGCCTTACTGAAGAGCTCAGTGACTTTCAACGTGGCACCGTCATAGGATGCCCCCTTTCCAACAAGTCAGTTGTAAGTGCTGTTATTGTGAAGTGGAAACGTCTAGAACAACAACGGCTCAGCCGCAAAGTCGTACTCCACACAAGCTCACAGAACGGGAGCACTGATTTTCCTCGGTTGCAACACTCACTACAGAGTTCCAAACTGCCTCTCGAAGCAACGTCAGCACAAGAACCGCTCGTTGGGAGCTTCATTAAATGGGTTTCCATGGCCGAGCAGCCACACACAAGCCTAAGTTCACCATGCGCAATGCCAAGTGTCAGCTGGAGTGGTGTAAAGCTCGCCGCCATTGGACTCTGGAGCAGTGGAAACGCGTTCTCTGGAGTGATGATTCACACTTCACCATCTGGCAGTCCGACTGATGAATCTGGGTTTGGCGGATGCCAGGACAACGCTACTTGCCCCAGTGCATAGTGCCAACTGTAAATGATGCTTAGCTCATTTCATTCCGATCTCCTCTGCATTTTTGTAGCCATTTGCTACAGCCTGTCAACTATGCCTCTGCCTATCCCTGTTCTCTCCTCTCTGCACAGGCTACACAAACGCACCACACCGCGTGGCTGCTGCCTCTCTAACCTGGTGGTCCCTGCACGCACCCCACACCTGGAGTTCCAGGTCTCAGGCAGCCTCTGGAACTGCCGTTCTGCTGCCAACAAAGCTGACTTCATCCCAGCCTATGCCAACCTCCAGTCCCTCGACTTCCTGGCGCTGACGGAAACATGGATTATCACTGAAAACACTGCTACTCCTACTGCTCTCTCCTCGTCTGACCATGTGTTCTCGCATACCCCGAGAGCATCTGGTCAGAGGGGTGGTGGTACAGGAATCCTCATCTCTCCCAAGTGGACATTCTCAATTTTTCCCCTAACCCATCTGTCTATCTCCTCATTTGAATTCCATGCTGTCACAGTCACTAGCCCATTTAAGCTTAATATCCTTGTCATCTATCGCCCTCCAGGTTCCCTTGGAGAGTTCATCAATGAGCTTGACGCCTTGATAAGTTCCTTTCCTGAGGATGGCTCACCCCTCACAGTTTTGGGGGATTTCAACCTCCCTATGTCCACATTTGACTCATTTCTCTCTGCCTCCTTCTTTCCACTCCTCTCCTCTTTTGACCTCACCCTCTCACCGTCCCCCCTACTCACAAGGCAGGCAATACGCTTGACCTCATCTTTACTAGATGCTGCTCTTCTACTAATCTCACTGCAACTCCCCTCCATGTCTCCGACCACTACTTTGTTTCCTTTTCTCTCTCGCTCTCCTCCCACACTACTCACTCTGCCCCTACACAGATGGTAATGCGCCGCCGCAACCGTCGCTCTCTCTCTCCCACTACTCTCTCCTCTTCCATCCTATCATCTCTTCCCTCTGCTCAATCCTTCTCCCTCCAATCTCCTGATTCTGCCTCCTCAACCCTCCTCTCCTCCCTTTCTGCATCCTTTGACTCTCTGTGTCCCCTATCCTCCCGGCCGGCTCGGTCCTCCCCTCCAGCTCCGTGGCTTGATGACTCATTGCGAGCTCACAGAACAGAGCTCCGGGCAGCGGAGCGGAAATGGAAGAAAACTAAACTCCCTGCCGACCTGGCATCTTTTCACTCCCTCCTCTCTACATTTTCTTCATCTGTTTCTGCTGCTAAGGCCACCTTCTACCACTCTAAATTCCAAGCATCTGCCTCTAACCCTAGGGAAGCTCTTTGCCACATTTTCCTCCCTCCTGAATCCCCCCCTCCTCTCTCTCTGTGGATGACTTCGTCAACCACTTTGAAAAGAAGGTTGACGACATCCGATCCTCGTTTGTTAAGTCTAATGACACTGCTGGTCCTGCTCACACTGCCCTACCCTATGCTTTGACTTCTTTCTCCCCTCTCTCTCCAGATAAAATCCTGCGACTTGTGACTGCAGGCCGCCCAACAACCTGCCCGCTTGACCCCATCCCCTCCTCTCTTCTCCAGACCATCTCCGGTGACCTTCTCCCCCTACCTCACCTTGCTGATCAACTCATCCTTGACCGCTGGCCATGTCCCTTCCGTCTTCAAGAGAGCGAGAGTTGCTCCCCTTCTCAAAAAACCAACACTCGACCCCACTGATGTCAACAACTACAGACCAGTATCCCTTCTTTCTTTTCTTTCCAAAACTATTGAGCGTGCCGTCTTTAGCCAACTCTCTTGCTATCTCTCTCAGAATGACCTTCTTGATCCAAACCAATCAGGTTTCAGGACTGGTCATTCAACTGAGACTGCTCTTCTCTGTGTCACGGAGGCTCTCCGCACTGCTAAAGCTAACTCTCTCTCCTCTGCTCTTGTCCTTCTAGACCTGTCTGCTGCCTTTGATACTGTGAACCATCAGATCCTCCTCTCCACCCTCTCCGAGCTGGGCATCTCCGGCGCGGCTCACTCCTGGATTGCGTCCTACCTGACCGGTCGCTCCTACCAAGTGGCGTGGCGAGAAGCTGTCTCCGCACCACGTGCTCTCACGACTGGTGTCCCCCAGGGCTCAGTTCTAGGCCCTCTCCTTTACTCCCTATACACCAAGTCACTTGGCTCTGTCATATCCTCACACGGCCTCTCCTATCATTGCTACGCTGACGATACACAACTAATCTTCTCCTTTCCCCCTTCTGATAACCAGGTGGCTGGCAGACATATCAGTATGGATGACGGATCACCACCTCAAGCTGAACCCTGGCAAGACGGAGCTGCTCTTCCTCCCGGGGAAGGACTGCCCGTTCCATGATCTCGCCATCACGGTTGACAACTCCGTTGTGTCCTCCTCCCAGAGTGCGAAGAGCCTTGGCGTGACCCTGGACAACACCCTGTCGTTCTCCGCTAACATCAAGGCGGTGACCCGCTCCTGCAGGTTCATGCTCTACAACATTCGGAGAGTACGACCCTGCCTTACACAGGAAGCAGCACAGGTCCTAATCCAGGCACTTGTCATCTCCCCGTCTGGATTACTGCAACTCGCTGTTGGCTGGGCTCCCTGCCTGTGCCATTAAACCCCTACAACTCATCCAGAATGCCGCAGCCCGTCTGGTGTTCAACCTTCCCAAGTTCTCTCACGTCACCCCCCTCCTCCGCACACTCCACTGGCTTCCAGTTGAAGCTCGCATCCGTTACAAGACCATGGTGCTTGCCTTTGGAGCAGCGAGGGGAACGGCACCTCTGTACCTTCGGGCTCTGATCAGTCCCTACACCCAAACGAGGGCATTGCGTTCATCCACCTCTGGCCTGCTGGCTCCCCTTCCTCTGCGGAAGCATAGTTCCCGCTCAGCCCAGTCAAAACTGTTCGCTACTCTGGCACCCCAATGGTGGAACAAGCTCCCTCACGACGCCAGGACAGCGGAGTCACTCACCACCTTCCGGAGACATTTGAAACCCCACCTCTTTAAGGAATACCTGGGATAGGATAAAGTAATCCTTCTACCCCCCCAAAAAATTGTAAAGTGGTTATCCCACTGGCTATAGGGTGAATGCATCAATTTGTGAGTCGCTCTGGACTAGAGCGTCTGCTAAATGACGTAAATGTGCCCTTGAGCAAGGCACTTAACCCTAATTGCTCCTGTAAGTCGCTCTGGATAAGAGCGTCTGCTAAATGACTAAAATGTAATGTAAATGTAAATGTAAAGTTTGGTGGAGGAGGAATAATGGTCTGGGGCTGTTTTTCATGGTTCAAGCTAGGCCCCTTAGTTCCAGTGAAGGGAAAACTTAAATGCTACAGCATACAAAGACATTCTAGACGATTCTGTGCTTCCAACTTTGCGGCAACAGTTTGGGGAAGGCCCTTTCATGTTTTAGCATGACAATGCGCCCGTGCACAAAGCAAATGTCCATACAGAAATGGTTTGTCGAGATCGGTGTGGAAGAACTTGGCTGGCCTGCTGCACAGAGCCTGACCTCAACTCCATCTAACACCTTTGGGATGAATTGGAATGCAGACTGTGAGCCAGGCCTAATCACCCAACATCAGTGCCCGACCTCACTAATGCTCGTGGCTGAATGGAAGCAAGTCCCCGCAGCAATGTTCCAACATCTAGTGGAAAGCCTTCCCAGTAAGAGTGGAGGCTGTTATAGCAGCAAAGGGGGGACCAACTCCATATTAATACCCACATGTACATATTACCTAAATTACCTCGACTAACCGGTGCCCCTGCACATTGACTCTGTACCGGTACCCCCTTTATATAGCCTCCCTACTGTTATTTTATTTTACTGCTGCTCTTTAATTATTTGCTATTTTTTACTTATCTATTTTTTACTTAACACTTTTTTTTCTCTTTTCTTAAACTGAATTGTTGGTTAAGGGCTTGTAAGTTAGCATTTCACTGTAAGGTCTACACATTTTACATTTACATTTTAGTCATTTCCAGAGCGACTTACAGTTAGTGAGTGCATACATTTTCATACTGGTCCCCCGTGGGAATCGAACCCACAACCCTGGCGTTGCAAGCGCCATGCTCTACCAACTGAGCTACACGGGGCCCCTGTTGTATTCAGCGCATGTGGCAAATAACATTTGATTTGATGATTTTGGAATGAGATGTTCGACAAGCAGTTGTCCACATACTTTTGGTCAAGATTGTTTTGATCACGCGGACTGGGATATGTAGCTTCTGAAAATAATTTAGACGAATACACTGAAACAGTGACTGAGTTTATCAGGAAGTGTATAGGTGGTGATGTGCCCACTGTGACTATTAAAACCTACCCTAACCAGAAACCGTGGATAGACGGCAGCATTCGCGCAAATCTAAAAGCGCGAACCACCGCATTCAACCATGGCAAGATGACTGGGAATATGGCAGAATACAAACAGTGTAGCTACTCACCCCGCAAGGCAATTAAACTGGCAAAACATCAGTATAGAGACAAAGTGGAGTCGCAATTCAACGGCTCACACAGGAGACATATGTGGCAGGGTCTACAGACAATCACGGACTACAAAAAAAAAACAGCCACGTCGCCGACACCGATGTCTCGCTTCCAGACAAGCTAAACACCTACTTCACCCGCTTTGAGGATAACACAGTGCCACTGATGAGGCCCACTACCAAGGACTGTGGCCTCTCCTTCTCCATGGCTGACGTGATTAAGACATTTAAGCATGTTAAACCCCGCAAGGCTGCTGGCCCAGACGGCATCCCTAGCCGCGTCCTCAGAGCATGTGCAGACCAGGTGGTGTGTTTATGGACATATTCAATCTCTCCCTTTCCCAGTCTGCTGTTCCCACATGCTTCAAGATGGCCACCATTGTTCCTGTACCCAAGAAAGCAAAAGGTAACTGAACTAAATGACTATCGCCCTGTAGCACTCACTTCTGTCATCATGAAGTGCTTTGAGAGACAAGTATCATATCACCTCTACCTTACTGGTCACCCTTGACCCACTTCAATTTGCTTACCGCCCCAATAGATCCACAGACGATGCAATTGCCATCACACTGCCCTATCCCATCTGGACAAGAGGAATACCTATGTCAGACTGCTTTTCATTGACTATAGCTCAGCATTCAACACCATAGTACCCTCCAAGCTCATCATTAAGCTCGAGGCCCTGGGTCTGAACCCCGCCCTGTGCAACTGGGTCCTGGACTTCCTGACGGGCCGCCCCCAGGTGGTGAAGGTAGGAAACCACATCTCCACTTCGCTGATCCTCAACACTGGGGCCCCACAAGGGTGCCCCCTCCTGTACTCCCTGTTCACCCATGACTGCGTGACCAAGCACGCCTCCAACTCAGTCATCAAGTTTGCAGATGACACAACAGTAGTAGGCTTGATTACTAACAATGATGAGACAGCCTACAGGGAGGAGGTGAGGGCTCTGTGAGTGTGGTGCCAGGAAAATAACCTCTCACTCAACATCAACAAAACAAAGGAGATGATCGTGGACTTCAGGAAACAGCAGAGGGTGCACCCCCCTATCCACATCGACGGGACCGCAGTGGAGAGGGTGGAAAGCTTCAAGTTCCATGGCGTACACATCACCGACAAACTGAAATGGTCCACCCACGCAGACAGTGTGTTGAAGAAGGCGCAACAGAGCCTCTTCAACCTCAGGAGGCTGAAGAAATTCGGCTTAGCACCTAAAACCCTCACAAACTTTTACAGATGCACAATTGAGAGCATCCTGTCGGGCTGTATCACCGCCTGGTACGGCAACTGCACCGCCCACAACCGCAGGGCTCTCCAGAGGGTGGTGCGGTCTGCCGAACGAATTACCGGGGGCAAACTACCAGCCCTCCAAGACACATACAACACCCAATGTCACAGGAAGGCCAAATAGATCATCAAGGACATCAACCACCCGAGCCACTGCCTGTTCACCCCGCTATCATCCAGAAGGCGAGGTCAGTACAGATGCATCAAAGCTGGGACCGAGAGAATGAAAAACAGCTTCTATCTCAAGGCCAACAGACTGTTAAATAGCCATCACTAGCACAGAGGCTGCTGCTGCCTATTGAAATCACTGGCCACTTTAAGAAATGGAACACTAGTCACTTTAATAATGTTTACATACAGTGGAGAAAAAAAGTATTTAGTCAGCCACCAATTGTGCAAGTTCTCCCACTTAAAAAGATGAGAGAGGCCTGTAATTTTCATCATAGGTACACGTCAACTATGACAGACAAAATGAGGAAAAAAAATCCAGAAAATCACATTGTAGGATTTTTAATGAATTTATTTGCAAATGATGGTGGAAAATAAGTATTTGGTCAATAACAAAAGTTTCTCAATACTTTGTTATATACCCTTTGTTGGCAATGACACAGGTCAAACGTTTTCTGTAAGTCTTCACAAGGTTTTCACACACTGTTGCTGGTATTTTGGCCCATTCCTCCATGCAGATCTCCTCTAGAGCAGTGATGTTTTGGGGCTGTCACTGGGCAACACAGACTTTCAACTCCCTCCAAAGATTTTCTATGGGGTTGAGATCTGGAGACTGGCTAGGCCACTCCAGGACCTTGAAATGCTTTTTTACGAAGCCACTCCTTCGTTGCCCGGGCGGTGTGTTTGGGATCATTGTCATGCTGAAAGACCCAGCCACGTTTCATCTTCAATGCCCTTGCTGATGGAAGGAGGTTTTCACTCAAAATCTCACGATACATGGCCCCATTCATTCTTTCCTTTACACAGATTAGTCGTCCTGGTCCCTTTGCAGAAAAAAAGCCCCAAAGCATGATGTTTCCACCCCCATGCTTCACAGTAGGTATGGTGTTCTTTGGATGCAACTCAGCATTCTTTGTCCTTCAAACACGACGAGTTGAGTTTTTACCAAAAAGTTATATTTTGGTTTCATCTGACATTCTCCCAATCCTCTTCTGGATCATCCAAATGCACTCTAGCAAACTTCAGACGGGCCTGGACATGTACTGTC
The DNA here is from genome assembly GCF_020615455.1 of Coregonus clupeaformis. Lineage (NCBI taxonomy): Eukaryota > Metazoa > Chordata > Actinopteri > Salmoniformes > Salmonidae > Coregonus > Coregonus clupeaformis. The sequence goes on along the minus strand of NC_059203.1, from coordinate 35,251,952 downwards.
TTAAGCAGGGGGACACGTCTGGCACTGCAGGATTTGTGTCCCTGGCGGCGTAGTGTGTTACTGATGGTAGGCTTTGTCACTTTGGTCCCAGCTCTCTGCAGGTCATTCACTAGGTCCCCCCGTGTGGTTCTGGGATTTTTGCTCACCATTCTTGTGATCATTTTGACCCCACGGGGTGAGATCTTGCCTGGAGCCCCAGATCGAGGGAGATTATCAGTGGTCTTGTATGTCTTCCATTTCCTAATAATTGCTCCCACAGTTGATTTCTTCAAACTAAGCTGTTTACCTATTGCAGATTCAGTCTTCCCAGCCTGGTGCAGGTCTACAATTTTGTTTCTGGTGTCCTTTGACAGCTCTTTGGTCTTGGCCATAGTGGAGTTTGGAGAGTGACTGTTTGAGGTTGTGAACAGGTGTCTTTTATACTGATAACAAGTTCAAACAGGTGCCATTAATACAGGTAACGAGTGGAGGACAGAGGAGCCTCTTAAAGAAGAAGTTACAGGTCTGTGAGAGCCAGAAATCTTGCTTGTTTGTAGGTGACCAAATACTTATTTTCCACCATAATTTGCAAATAAATTCATTAAAAATCCTATAATGTGATTTTCTGGATTTTTTTTTCTCAATTTGTCTGTCATAGTTGACGTGTACCTATGATGAAAATTACAGGCCTCTCTCATCTTTTTAAGTGGGAGAACTTGCACAATTGGTGGCTGACTAAATACTTTTTTCCCCCACTGTATCTTGCACTACTCATCTCATATGTACAGTTGAAGTCAGAAGTTTACATACACCTTAGCCAAATACATTTAAACTCTGTTTTTCACAATTCCTGACATTTAATCCTAGTAAAAATTCCCTGTCTTAGGTCAGTTAGGATCACCACTTTATTTTAAGAATGTGAAATGTCAGAATAATAGTAGAGATAATTATTTATTTCAGCTTTTATTTCTTCCATCACTTTCCCAGTGGGTCAGAAGTTTACATTCACTCAATTAGTATTTGGTAGCATTGTCTTTAAATTGTTTAACTTGGGTCAAACGTTTTGGGTAGCCTTCCACAATCTTCCCACAATAAGTTGGGTGAATTTTGGCCCATTCCTCCTGACAGAGCTGGAGTAACTGAGTCAGGTTTGTAGGCCTCCTTGCTCACACACGCTTTTTCAGTTCTGCCCACAAATTTCTATAGGATTGAGGTCAGGGCTTTGTGATGGTCATTCCAATACCTTGACTTTGTTGTCCTTAAGCCATTTTGCCACAACTTTGGAAGTATGCTTGGGGTCATTGTCCATTTGGAAGACCCATTTGCGACCAAGCTTTAACTTCCTGACTGACGTCTTGAGATGTTGCTTCAATATATCCACATAATTTTCCTTCCTCATGATGCCATCTATTTTGTGAAGTGCACCAGTCCCTCCTGCAGCAAAGCACCCCCACAGCATGATGCTGCCACCCCCGTGCTTCACAGTTGGGATGGTGTTCTTCGGCTTGCAAGCGTTCCCCTTTTTCCTCCAAACATAACGATGGTCATTATGGCCAAATAGTTCTATTTTTGTTTAATCAGACCAGAGGACATTTCTCCAAAAAGTATGATCTTTGTCCCCATGTGCAGTTGCAAACCGTAGTCTGGCTTTTTTATGGCGGTTTTGTAGCAGTGGCTTCTTCCTTGCTGAGCGGCCTTTCAGGTTATGTCGATATAGGACTCGTTTTACTGTGGATATAGATAATTTTGTACATGTTTCCTCCAGCATCTTCACAAGGTCCTTTGCTGTTGTTCTGGGATTGATTTGCACTTTTCGCACCTAAGTACGTTCATCTCTAGGAGACAGAACGCGTCTCCTTCCTGAGCGGTATGACGGCTGCGTGGTCCCATGTTTATACTTGTGTACTATTGTTTGTACAGATGAACGTGGTACCTTCAGGCATTTGGAAATTGCTCCCAAGGATGAACCAGACTTGTGGAGGTCTATAATAGTTTTTTCTGATTTACTTTGATTTTCCCATGAAGTCAAGCAAAGAGGCACCGAGTTTGAAGGTAGGCCTTGAAATACATCCACAGGTACACCTCCAATTGACTCAAATTATGTCAATTAGCCTATCAGAAGCTTCTAAAGCCATGAATAGAAAGCCATTTTCTGGAATTTTCCAAGCTGTTTAAAGGCACAGTCAACTTAGTGTATGTAAACTTCTGACCCACTGGAATTGTGATACAGTGAATTATAAGTGAAATAATCTGTCTGTAAACAATTGTTGGAAAAATTACTTGTGTCATGCACAAAGTAGATGTCCTAACCGACTTGCCAAAACTATAGTTTGTTAACAAGAAATTTGTGGAGTGGTTGAAAAACAAGTTTTAATGACTCCAACCTAAGTGTATGTGAACTTCCGACTTCAACTGTATATACTGCATTCTATTCTATAATATTCTACTGTATCTTAGTCCATGCCGCTCTGTCATTGCTTGTCCATATATGTATATATTCTTTAATCCCATTCCTTACTAGTTTTGTGTGTATTGGGTATATGTTGTGAAATTGTTAGATATTACTGCACTGTCGGAGCTAGAAGCACAAGCATTTTGCTAGACCCGCTATAACATCTGCTAAACACGTGTATGTGACAAAGAAAATGTGATTTGATTTGTAGCATAGACTTCCAGTCAATGCACTAATGCTAGTTAGCATTGGCTCATGAAATGACCACGAATTTCCTTCATACTGGATGCAGAGACATAAAAATGGTATCCATGAGTTTATCTTACTCTGGGGAAGTAGATACATGGCTTCATTGCCAAAATCCCAAAGTATCCCTTTAAGTGCCATCAGACAGTATATAGGCTAATTGCATAAGTGCTGTGGCTTGATCTATAGGCTATAGGTTAAGACTCTGTCTGCTGGAACACTGTCCAGGACAGCATGTGAAAACAACCCCTATTCCCTTCCTTTACTGGAGCCTGTTAGGGTCTGCAGGTCTAAAGGTACCAGGTACTGTAGGTGTATAGAAGCCAAATGGTGATGATGACTCCACCTAGGCCTCCAATGGACTAAGGGGAATTTCAATCATATTCCTTACACTCATCTAGTACCTACAGATCAGCAAACATTGAAAGGTTTGGGGTTAGGTTAAGGGATAAGGTTGGGGGTAGTGGTTGTTTTGGGACCAGGCCAGCCGTGTGACCTGTCATACGTGTCCTTGTGTGGCCTTAGAAGGATCAGACCAGTAGGCCTGACCGTTACCACTTTGCTGTACCTGGTTCTTGCGGTAGTCCTGTTGAGAGTGGCGTAACACGCGGTAACACAGGCGACAGATGTGTCTGAAGGGGGCGTGGCGCTGGTCAGCCAGCTCCTCCAATCGCAGCATGGGCCCGTCCCCGCTGTCTGTGAATGGAGCCTGCAGCAGCTTGAAGATCTGGACACAAAATTACATCAGTTGGATGATGTTACATCAGGTTAAGAAAATGAATTTGTTGGAAAAATGTTTGGCGAAGTATGGCAAAGTTCATTATATAGGTTAATAGCAGACAAAGGAGCTTGCTCCAAAATGTATCCACATTGAAAATCAAGTAACTGTCCTGAGCCTTTATTCACCCCTTCAGTCTGTGGAAGTTCTAGTTGTCCCTTATGAATGACATGGTCCTCTACCTGTTTGAGGATGTTCTGTTCCCTCATGAGTTTCTGTCTCTCTCTGTTGGGCTTGTTGACCATGATCTCCAGAACATCCTGGCCATTGTTGGGGATGTCCACCACGAAGAACACCAGGTCCTCCAGAAGCTTGGTCACCGCCCTGGACGACACACAGGAACAGGAAGTCACACACAGGAAGAGGCACAACCATAGATATCCAGAGTTCGGTAAACTTTATTTGAGATTTAGAATCCTTAATGTTGATACCAAGAGTTCCAAGGACATTACATTCTGGTAAGGGTTTGGTGCCAACATTGAAGAGGTAAAGAAAACATAGAGCACCAAAATGACTGCCATGTACCTCCTCTCGTTCTGAGTGATGGTGCCCTTCTCCAGTTTGCCTGCGATGGAGGCCAACACTTTACTGGCATCGTTGGCAAAGTCCAGGTCTCTGACTTCGGCGGGCGAGACGGGTACGATGGCAAAAGCTTCTTTGTCTTCTTTCAGTGCAGACGTGCCGATCTTAAAATAACAACAGTGAAACTGATGAGTGAATTAGGATTGTAAAATTAAGTTAATTCTCATAAGTAAACTCACAAATAGAATAGTATTCAATAGTGCACCTGGTCGTCAGATCTAATGTCTATCTAATCTAATGTAAGGGTATTATTATATTATTGAGTAAGGTTTGGGTTGGACTGATTATGTGGGACACACAAAACATGATATACAGTAGTTGAAGATTGGGTTAGACAGACTATTGGTAAGGTCTCAAACTGGCTAGTCGAGCTGTCACTCACGCGTAGCATGACAGGTTTCTCCTCCTCCTTGTCGATGGGGTGGTTGGTGCTGTGGACCCATGTGTTGGTGCACAGGTGTCTGAGCCTCACGTACGAGTTCCTGGGCGCGCGCACAAGCACACACACAGAGTATTGTGAATCCAGAATGAATAATAAAGTCCTTATTGGGCAAGGCCCACTCTAGCACATACTAAGCATTGCCATACCAAACAGTGGAATGGAAGAGTGCCTCTGATTAAATACTGAAATACATCTCATCTGATGCATTCCAGTAGAGGAAGGGACATCATAATAATAGTGGTTACTGTAAGCCAAACACAACATCTTACAGTATCTCACATGTATAAAACTCAACCACACACTTGAGTAAGTAAGAAACAGAAACAGGGCCAGGGCCTGCAGTAAGTCAGTCTAGAGTCAGTCTAGAGTCAGTCTAGTCAGTGTGAATTATCCTTATCTTGTCCTCAATCACAGTCAACAGGTTATATCCTTCCACCTTCACAACCAGCATGCCACAGTTACACTGGTTCCTGTAAGCCAAAGCTTCCCTACTGTACATTCAGCTAGGAAGACAAAAACTAGACAGACCGACTCACACACTATTGCTTCATGACCTCATAAAAACTCCCTCACCTACTCACTCTACCATCGAGAAAACTCTCCCTACTCTCTCCAAAACACAGGCTCACACATGTCCTATGTCAACTTATACTGAAGACAGCATGACCATAACCCTGCCCACTCACCCTTTCCACTGAAAGTGAGAACAGGTGTCTTAATAGGGGGAATTCCACAATAATTCAATAAATGTGGCTGATAACAAACAAACACCACACATATGTAATCTAAAGATTATTTGTGTGTGTGTGTGTCTCTCTCTCCATTTCCAGTGGGAGGAATATGACCGGTTACTTTTCATATTGCAACATGTTCATTAGAATCTGATCTGCGTCAACAGTGGGCTACCTACTGTAGTCACTACGTTTTTTGGGGGACTTTCCAGACATACAGTCATCAGTGTAAACTGACTTGATAGCTAATCTAGCACTATCTCAATGGACAACCACCTATACCAGGGTGGGGTCAATTCCGATTTAAGTCAGACAATTCAGGAAGTGATTTGAATTTAAAATAGAACAACTTTTGAAAGAATAGTTTCTTCTTTTCAGTTTATTGAGAAGTCACTGAAAATAAAAGCACTTTTTTTTCAATTATTTAATTGGAATTTCAGTTTACTTCCTGAATTGACTGACTTTAATTCAAGTTGACCCCAACACTGACAGATACAGCCTGGTCACTCACCCCTCTCCCTGCACATGACCAGTTCCATCACACAACAATACAGGATGACATCTAAAGATGCATTTTAAATCGATACATTCTCATGGACGTAGTTAAAAGAGAAGTTACTTTCTAGAAAAAGTGCAAATTTTTTTACGAGTAAGGGAGTCCTTTTGCACAATGGCCCTAGTCCTACCTGGGTACCAGGGAGTCCCCCCCTCTCAGAGTGGTAGGGTCCAGCTCAAAAATGGAGGAGATGTCGTTGCCGTCAGGGACAGACACCAGGGTGTACATGACCTTCTCCTGGGGGTTCCTGGGGCGGGCACGGAGGTCCACCTGCTCAGAGTCCAGCTGGAGACACAACATGACAACAAAACAGTCTCATCAGATCACTACAAAGACAACATGACAACAAAACAGTCTCATCAGATCCCTACAAAGACAACATGACAACAAAACAGTCTCATCAGATCACTACAAAGACAACATGACAACAAAACAGTCTCATCAGATCACTACAGAGACAACATGACAACAAAACAGTCTCATCAGATCCCTACAAAGACAACATGACAACAAAACAGTCTCATCAGATCACTACAAAGACAACATGACAACAAAACAGTCTCATCAGATCACTACAGAGACAACATGACAACAAAACAGTCTTATCAGATCACTAGAGACAACATGACAACAAAACAGTCTCATCAGATCACTACAGAGACAACATGACAGTCTCATCAGATCACTACAGAGACAACATGACAACAAAACAGTCTCATCAGATCATTGCACAACCACATGGACATGGGGCACAGAAGACCAGGATCAATGATTATAAAGAAGAAAATGATTGATAGACTGGTCAGTTTCCTGTCAAATTCCTAGACAATGACCCAAAGAGCATATCCTGGGCAGGAACGTACTGAAGAAGATAATAGACTCACAACTCAAAGGGATCTCTTCTTTCACCACAATTTGAGAGCATACATTTGATCAAATTTCATATTTTTTCAAATCTAATTTATGCCAATATATAGGCTTAATTCAATACTGCACTAGACATCATGGCCTACTTTTCCTCTGTTATCACAGTGTATTGTGAAGTTTCAATAACAGCGTTATTACACATAAATATCATCAAATATGTATACATATAAAATATTTCAGTATTTAGGGTAATTCGTTAGAGTAAGTATGGGGTTAAACTGCAGCTGTCATCTTAGTTTGGGTCTTCTGCTGTGTTCACATGGTCACTATAGTGAATGATTGTCTAAAACTGTATCACCCTTTTCACTCTACGGTGCTGACCCCAACCGTACTGTTCTGGTTTGGATATTTTATTTTTATTTTTAAGATGTCCTTTCCAGCAACTATATGGTGGATGCATAACCAGAACAGCCAGTGCATTACAACTTGGCTTGGCTTGACTTAGCTCAGTAGTGCGAAAAGGGTACATGTCCATTCTCAGCGCCCTGCTCTGTTAGTTATTCAACCATGTGTTGACTAATGAGACTAGTGTGTGTCAGTGATATAGAGTCCAGGGTCTTGTAAAGAGAATTGTGTGACTGAGATCCATTCCTAGTGGTAGACTGCAACCAGCTGGCTAAAGGCAGACCAGCTCACATTAGTACCGTCAGACTTCTCTATGCAGACACCGCCATCTAATGGTATCATCGGGGAAGTGCTCTTTACTGTGACATGGGGTTCAAGCTAAGATAAACAAGTTAGAAGAGTTACAATAATCACTGTGTCCTGGGAGACACCAGTGGGATGTGACTGATTAATTTCACATTGTGTCAACAGACTTGGTTGTGACTGGAGACTTTGGATTGGTTCATTCAATGGGTCACAGGAAAACTCTGGATCACAGCACAATATCTGGGAATGACTGGTTCAGATGACCCACAGTATTCATCATCCCTCTACACCCTTCATAGTCCATTGCTACCAGAACAGGAGAATGTGACTCACTGAGGAGCGGAACTCCAGGCACTCTTCTTCATAGTCAGGGTTCACCTGGAAAACACACATACACACATACAATAAGCAAGCTAGGGCTCACTTCACAAACAGAGGTCTATCTCAAGCTATAGTAGGGCTCACTTCACAAACAGAGGTCTATCTCAATGTGACTTCCCTGGTAAAAACATTTATAATATTGTGTGTGCGTGTGGTAAAAGCAGTGTTACTGACCTCTGCAGCCAGGTAGTGTCCAGTGGCCAGGTGTTTGAACCTGAACAGACTGTTCCAGTAGCCAGCTCCGCCTCGACAAGGATCATGCTGTACCACCTGGCAAGAAGAGAAACACAGGTATCATTCACATGTCATATCACACACTGGAGTTGTGTACATGCACATTTTAACAACTTGTCAGACCATATAAATTTCAAACTAAAACGTAACTTTTAGTCTGCATAAATTGGCAGTTGTGAGGGAGAAGTCAAATTGCCATGATCTGAGGGGCTTTTCCCCCTTCTACGAATTATATTTCTATGCACTTCCTCCTCACCTCCACCTCCCATAAGGCTTTGCTGCTAGTTGCTGAGGTAGCAGACTGGCGTCCAGTGGTGCGCAGGAAGACATATTGTTTTTTCCGGTGGTCATCACAGGTGAGGAACTTCTCCTGCTCTGCATGAAACAGGCGCACCACGTCGCCCTGGCAACAAACAGACAGGAAGGTTGTTACCATAGAGACTGCTTTGGGAAGTGTTACTGCCTTGGGATAGATTATATAGGCTACCTATAACAATTAACAGTGTTTTGTCTTCAACTGGGATACCGGGTTCGTTGACCCATTATTATCTGATTCATATTGATTGGATGCTGGTCCAAATCAAGGCAATGTGAACTGTGAAAATCAGGCCTGATTGGTTGAGAGTTTTGATAAAACCAACCCCTTTTAGAATGATCTCCTGATTGTCACCCCATTTCATGAACAGCACGATCTTCCAGCTGGTGTTACAGTTGACCGAGTTCACCTGAAACACCAAACAGACAAAAATAGTTCCACAGGATTACCAGTTCAATCCCTTAATAAACAGCAACACATGCAACTATTATCACTGAGGGAATTTGATTATCTGGCCCGGTTACCCCGGTGGGAGGAGTTTGCACACGGTGAAAAGTGATTGCATTAGTTTTGGAACCGGGCTGCCTCCCGGGCGTGAGCCAGGTGCCCAGTTTAAAGCCGCCGGAGAAGTCGGCTCAAAACAAAAGTGACGTAGGCTAGATTAAGCATGTGGAGTAATTATTAAAATTCTGTGTTTTCACATGCAAAAGTCATTCCTTTTTATAAAAATGTTTTGTTTTGGCTTCCCAATGAAAACTAGTTTGAAAATTCAAACATACACTACCAGTCAAAAGTTTGGACACACCTACTCATTCAAGGGTTTTTCATTATTTGTACTATTTTCTACATTGTAAAATAATAGTGAAGACATCAAAACTATGAAACAACACATATGGAATCATTAAGTAACAAAACAAGTCTTAAACAAATCAAAATATATTTTATATTTGAGATTCTTCAAAGTAGCCACCCTTTGCCTTGATGACAGCTTTGCACACTATTGGCATTCTTTCAACCAGCTTCATGAGGTAGTCACCTGGAATGCATTTCAATTAACAGGTGTGCCTTGTTAGAAGTTAACCATCAAGCGCTATGATGAAACTGGCTCTCACAAGGACTGCCACAGGAAAGGAAGCCCCAGAGTTACCTCTGTTGCAGAAGATAAGTTAATTAGAGTTAACTGCACCTCAGATTGCAGCCCAAATAAATGCTTCAGAGTTCAAGTAACAGACACATCTCAACATCAACTGTTCAGAGGAGACTGCGTGAATCAGGCCTTCATGGTCGAATTGCTGCAAAGAAATCACTACTAAAGGACACCAATAAGAAGAAGAGACTTGCTTGGGCCAAAAAACACTAGCAATGGACATTAGACCAGTGGAAATGTGTCCTTTGGTCTGATGAGTCCAAATTTGAGATTTTTGGTTCCAACCGCCGTGTCCTTGTGAGACGCAGAGTAGGTGAACGGATGATCTCCGCATGTGTGGTTCCCACCATGAAGCATGGAGGAGGAGGTGTGATGGTGTGGGGGTGCTTTGCTGGTGACACTGTCGGTGATTTATTTAGAATTCAAGGCACAGTTAACCAGCATGGCTACCACAGCATTCTGCAGCGATACGCCATCCCATCTGGTTTGGGCTTAGTGGGACCATCGTTTGTTTTTCAACAGCACAATGACCTAAAACACACCTCCAGGCTGTGTGAGGGCTATTTGACCAAGACGGAGAGGGATGGAGTGCTGCATCAGATGATCTGGCCTCCACTATCACCCAACCTCAACCCAATTGAGATGGTTTGGGATGAGTTGGACCGCAGAGTGAAGGAAAAGCAGCCAACAAGTGCTCAGCATATTTACATTTTAGTCATTTAGCAGACGCTCTTATCCAGAGCGATTTACAGTTAGTGAGTGCATACATTATTATTATTGTTTTATTTTTTTCATACTGGAATCGAACTCACAACCCTGGCGTTGCAAACGCCATGCTCTACCAACTGAGCTACATCCCTGCCGGCCATTCACTCCCCTACCCTGGATGACGCTGGGCCAATTGTGGGCCGCCCCATGGGTCTCCCGGTCGCGGCCGGCTACGACAGAGCCTGGATTCAAACCAGGATCTCTAGTGGCACAGACCACTGCGCCACTCGGGAGCATATGTGGGCACTCCTTCAAGAGTGTTGGCAAAGCATTCCTCATGAAGCTGGTTAAGAGAATGGAAAGAGTGCGCAAAGCTGTCATCAAGGCAAAGGGTGGCTACTTTGAAGAATCTAAAATATAACATAACATTTTTTGGTTACTACATGATTCCATATGTGTTATTTCATAGTTTTGACTTTATTTCACAAAGTAAAAATTTTTAAAAATAAAGAAAGACCCTTGAATGAGTAGATGTGTCCAAACTTTTCACTGGTACTGTATATTTTATGGAAAAGAGTTGTTGTATGTTTCTGGACGATGCACCATGCTGCTTTGTTGACAACATGACCGAGCGGCACAGATTACTGTTTGATTTGAGAAGGGCACTCCTCCCTCTTCACATTATGGGCCATAGACCGGTGCACCGCGGCTCAGGTTAATAGAACTCCCTCACTGGTACTCTATAACTATAAAGCAGCACACCATTCTCACAGAATGAGCTGCAGGCTAGAGCTAAATGCAAATCCTATACATAATTTATGCAAATGTCGAGGACCATGGCACAATGCTGTAACGTTTGAAATGGTAGGAGGGGGCCAATACCAGTTCACACTCATATAAATACTGTACATACAATATCACTTCCACACAGCAATAAATAAAACACAGAGGAGAGGTGCTGCAGACAGCGTGAGGGTCTAACCTCATTACATCCTGGGTTGTCCACTAGTTGATGGGTGCTGGCATGAAGGGGCTGGCCAGCATTCACTGGGTTCAGGACCACCTTGTCCCCTATCACCACCTGGAATGAAACACACATTACAATTTAGTATGCATGCATTACACGTGTGCACGTCAGCTGCTAGGGGCAATGAAACATGAACAAAACTCATTTTAATGTGTCTGTCCACAGTCAAATACAGGATAGTATGTGAAGCTCTGAATCTCAAACTAAATCACTCATCCAGAGGGGCTATTACTTAGATGTAGTACTAGAACAACAGTCATGGCTCCACCTTAGGTCACCCTGTCCTGGGGCTCCTACTTACCTCAAGATCTTGGCAGGGAGAGCCAGGAGATTTAGGATCATGCGAACAGCTCTAGAGACCTGTCCTTAAAAGGCGGGGCTGAACTTCCTGATTCAGCCTCGGTTTCAATTCTCCTCATTAGGAAATGTGACAGGCTTGCTTTGATGTGCGTGTCCCTTGTGTGTGTGTGTGTGTGTGTGTGTGTGTGTGTGTGTGTGTGTGTGTGTGTGTGTGTGTGTGTGTGTGTGTGTGTTTCGAACATGGGAAGCGTTTGTACTTTATCTGTCAAAACAGTACACAGTTACAGTCACTCACCCTTCTAGATAACTTGAAACAGTCTAACCAGGTCTTGTGTCTGGAAGTTGCCTAAACTAGCTAGCCAACTTATTTAGCCAATTATCTTCAGCCGGCCGGTGTGCGACCGTGGCAAAGTTGGTTTGACTTTGGATAGCCTATATGTGGAGCTAGTTAGGAACCGTCAATAAATTACAGAATGTAAATGGGACAATTTTTAGATGTTGCACATGTTTTAGTTGTCTCATTAAATGCTTTCAATATCTGTACATGAATCTCTATAATTTATAGTTGTTTTTAGGTTTTTAAGTCATTGAAATTTGGAGCTATTGACATTTTAAAATATTGTCCCATGTACATTGTGTAATTTACTGATGGTCCCGTGGGCATCAGGATCGGGTCGCGTGAAGCTGCGCTCTGAATTGATGATTACACTTTTTGTTTTTTTTGAATAATACCAATGCCACATGCTGTGTTCTACCAGAGAAGCTGTTTATTGCCTTCAGTTGCTCTTTAAAGCACAAGGCTCCAGCATGGTGCCACTATAAGCCCAGTCAGTCCAGAGATAGATCTGTTCTGGCCCTCATCACAGAGGATTAGAGGGGAAAGCCGACCCCAAAACACCTGACCTGGGCCTGACCCCTGGTCCTGTCCCAGCCTAAACACTGACTTGGCCTGAGGTGATACAGCCATTTGTGCTGTTGTGGTTATAGAATGACTCCTGGCCTCTGCTGCTTTAATCCACTGAGAGAGACTACTATGCTGCACACACCGATAGCACAACTTGCTGGAACACACATGATCGACTGACGTGCGAGCTAGCTTCTACTTATCACCAAAAAGATGCTAGACGCAGTGCGGGAGAACTCACCAGAAAAGCAGAGTGGAAAATAGGCTGAAGCTAGCTAGCTCACAAAGCTTAGTTTAAATACCCAAAGATAAAACCAACACTCACCAGCAATTATTTAATATCAGCAACAAGTGTACTAGCTAGCTAGTTAGATGCAATATTTAGTGCTTTTAGCCAGTTAGCCAGTTACCTAGCTAGCAACGATAGCTAGCTAGCTAAATTTAGCTAGCCTAAATCACTAGCTAACTTGCAAGCTAGCTAACTGGCAAGCTAGCTAACTGGCAAGCTAGCTAACTGGTAAACACATTTGTAAATATAGCTACTTAAGCTACAAAATGAATACCTAGTTAGTTGTTTGGATCATTCAGAAAACATGTATATTTATTTAATTACTAGCAAAGTAAAAAGTGTGGTGTTTTCCGGCACATACACAGCCGTCATATTGGTCAGAAAACCTGTTTCTCCTGCCTTTATTTGATTCCACAGTTTTGATCGGTTGACTGACCCCAAACTAACATACACTTCATGACCACTTGTCGAACATCTCATTACAAAATCATGGGCTTTAATATGGAGTTGGTCCCCCCGTTGCTGCTTTAACAGCCTCCACTCTTCTGGGAAGGCTTTCCACTAGATGTTGGAACATTGCTGCGGGGACTTGCTTCCATTTAGCCACAAGCACATTAGTGAGGTCGGGCACTGATGTTGGACGCTTAGGCCTGGCTCACAGTCAGCGTTTCAATTCATCCCAAAGGTGTTCGATGGGGTTGAGGTGAGGGTTCTGTGCAGGACTGGCAAGTGCTTCCACACCGATCTCGACAAACCATTTCTGTATGGACCTCGCATTGTGCATGGGGGCATTGTCATGCTGAAACAGGAAAGGGCCTTCCCCAAACTGTTGCCACAAATTTGGAAGCACAGAATCGTCTAGAATGTCATTGTATGCTGTAGCGTTAAGATTTCCCTTCACTGGAACTAAGGGGCCTAGCCCGAACCATGAAAAACAGCCCCAGACCATTATTCCTCCTCCACCAAACTTTACAGTTGGCACTATGCGTTTGGGCAGGTAGCGTTCTCCTGGCATCTGCCAAACCCAGATTCGTCCGTCGGACAGCCAGACGGTGAAGTGTGATTCATCACTCCAGAGAACGTGTTTCCACTGCTCCAGAGTCCAACGGCAGCGAGCTTTACACCACTCCAGCCGACGCTTGACATTGCGCATGGTGATCTTAGGCTTGTGCGCGGCTGCTCGGCCATGGAAACCCATTTCATGAAGCTCCCGATGAACAGTTATTGTGCTGACGTTGCTTCCAGAGGAAGTTTGGAACTCGGCAGTGAGTGTTGCAACCGAGGACAGAACATTTTTACACGCTACACGCTTCAGCACTCGGCGGTCCCGTTCTGTGAGCTTTTGTGGCCTTCCACTTCGCGGATAAGCCGTTGTTGCTCCTAGACGTTTCCACTTCACAATAACAGCACTTACAGTTAACTTGGGCAGCTCTAGCAGGGCAGAAATTTGACGAACCGACTTGTTGGAAAGGTGGCATCCTATGACGTTGTCACATTGAAAGTCACTTCAGTAAGGCCATTCTACTGCCAATGTTTGTCTATGGAGATTGCATGGCTGTGTGCTCGATGTTATACACCTGTCAGCAACAGGTGTGTCTGAAATAGCCAAATCTACTAATTTGAAGGGGTGTCCAAATACTTTTGTATATATAGTGTAGATGTGCTGCGCCACTCCGCAAACGTTTTACCATAGGGTTTTGCAAGCTGCGGGGGTTTTGGCAAGTAGGAAGGTATATCTGTGAGCATATTAGATTGCCTTACACATTTCAATCACTCAGTCTGACTGATTGTTCATGTTTCCAGTAGCTGTGATTCAAGCGATCCTATATAGTATGCATGATCATTGCCATAGGTGTAACTCACACAGTCTCCTGTGAAGGTCTCCTATACATGCGGTAAAGAAGTAAATCGAACTCAACCAAAACAATGGAAATGCCATGGAAACACGTGGGGGAAAGATCCTGAGTCGCCTCATTGCCCCCCAGTAATATGTGCCTACATTTAGGCTATTATTTATTTGTGTATTTCACACTATGTTGAGGAAGAATCTGAGTATAAGGCTTGTATGGATGTCAACCCCAATACATGTTCATGTCATCATCACCAATCATCTGCATTACAGTTAAAAATGACTGACTACCTCCACCGATTTCTTTATAAAAATGTATGCACACATGACTGTAAGTCGCTTTAGATAAAAGCGTCTGCTAAATGGCATATTATTATTATTTATGCTAGCTATTCAATCAGTTTATAAGAACGGGACTTAGCATTTAGCAGTCACTTCTAAACCTGAAAAGGGAAAACTTCTAAATGTTATGCAGCGAAAACAGACAAATAAATCAAAATTGGACTTTAGTATCTATATTTGTGGGCCTGTTACAATACATAAATCATGACTGATTTGACAAATATCCTCTTTGTTAGATCAGATTTGTTGAATGTGCCCCAATCCGGCGTCCTCCTTCCATCCCCCACTTCTGCGTTCCATTGACCTCTTTACAGCATCTATGGTGCGAAGCTTGGAGAACCATATAGATATAACTCACAGTCTCCTATGGAGTGCAGCTTGGAGAACCATGTAGATATAACTCACACGGTCTCCTATGGTGCGAAGCTTGGAGAACCATATAGATATAACTCACAGTCTCATGTGGAGCGCAGCTTGGAGAACCATATAGATATAACTCACACAGTCTCCTGTGGAGCGCAGCTTGGAGAACCATATACATAGAACTCACACTGTCTCCTATGGAGCGCAACTTGTAGAAGGGTTGAATGTAGAACCAGGATCCTTCGTTCCCAGCCGTGTCCAGCATCACTCTCATGGCATTCTTCTCCAGCAGCGCAGGTAGACGCTTGTTCACAGTCAGGTACTTGTTACTCTTCAGATGGAGGAGCTGGGGGAATACAGCAAACATATGGGATGATACAATATGATGCGATACAATCTTATAAGATACGATACAATAACTCAGCTGTCTGTCATTTGTGTGATACAAACATACTGAAAAGTGTTGCTTGTGCACTTCATCTTCTTCATAGGGTTTATTATTGTGTTGTATGGCATTTCTCTGCCCTTATGGGTATGCAGTACGTTTTAGTCTCCACATAAACAGAGCAGACTTTAACTGAAAGGTTATGACTTAGAAAAGAATAAGCTCAATTCTGAAGCTAGAAAAACACTATCTAGATCCTCCCACATCACTGTTCTATTTATAAACAAACAGAATCCGCATGGATGCCTCCAGGGCTCTCAATCTCTCCAAGTTTGGAACCAGCAAAATATATTGGATGGGAAGCCAAGTAAACTGTGTGACGCTAAAACCCAATAGAAATATGTGGGGTATGAGACTCATTATGGCATAGATTGGCTTCATTGATGAAATAACTTTTAGCTGTGGATACAAGCCAATCATTGTTCTTCCAGACAATGAATATGTATACACCCACACACCTGAATGACGTTCCCATACTGAATCACCGTTCCGAGCAACTTTTTATTTTCTGAATCGTTTTGCTTCTTTTCCAAATCCGCTGCATGCTACACAAGTGAGGGAAAGAGGAGTGAGTTAGAGACCATTACTATTGCTACGAGCAACATTGCTACTGCTTTTGCACAAATGTATCCACAAATAATTATCCACATGGACTTGAGTAGGAGGGACTACTTTCTATGACAGAAATCTCTAATAAAATGAATGTAGCAACGGCAAGTGCAGTTAACAGCAAACACGCCTGCAAGCTTCAACTGAAGGGCTAGAACCTAAAACTGGCCTCATCACCATGGTAACACAGGATAGATCTGAATCTATCATTGTATGACTCTGTAGTCAGATACCAGAAGGCTTTAAATGGTATTGTATCAGAACAGGGCGGGAGTGAGAGAAGGGGAGAAAGAATAAGGGAGAGAGCTGAGAGAGAGAGAGAGAAAGAAGAAAGGTGGGACGGTGGTAGCACTGAAACTACAGTATGCTTCAGAAATGTCTATAAAAGGACCTGAACATTACCTCTACCTCAGCAAATATATACCCCCCTAAGAACACCCTCAAACTAGTGTGGGGACAGAAAACCTAACCCCTTTAAGAGAGCTCCTCAAACCATACATGTTGTTAAAGGGAACTGCAGGATGTAGTATTTCACACTTGAACAAGGGATTACAACAGTCAAGGAAAAAAACATGAGTGTAAGTGCTTTACTAATGTAGTTGTATTGGATTTTAGAAGTAGTGCTAGTTTAGTTATCTAAGAGGGCTCATCTATTGTATCTCTTCAGATGTGGATGAGCTCGTACCTCGGATCATTATACCACTGATTAATTTATATAATAAATCATTTAATACAGTAATATCATGGTAAGACAGTTAGAGATGGGTGAGGGTGGGGGAGTCACTCACGTGTAGTTTGTTGAGGAGGACCGTGTCTGTGGTGCTGTTTCCTCCGGGCTTGGCTGCCTTCCAGAACTGTTTCTGAGCAGAGTACCGGTTCATAGGACACAACCTGAACAGACAATCTGGACAGAGAGACAGTAAGACGATGAATAACAGTTAAAGAGGTGAAGGATGGTTAAGATTGAGGTGTTGTCAATGCATCTATATTGAAGTTGCTGAAACAATAACTTAGGACAACCTTCAATTGATCAGTGTAAATAAATTCACAGTGCTTAGTGACATGCTCATTGAAGCACACATAATTGCATCATCCTTCTCCCAGGGGTACATGCTAAAACACACGTGTGTGCACGCACACACTTACAGATGGTTTGCATCAGGTTCATATCCAGATAAGTAAGTCTCATGAGCTCAGATGAAAGAGGGGAGGACGTGACATGAGACAGGCCACTGGGGGAACATTAGTGAGGGGGGAAAGGGGATAGGGAAATCAGAATGTAACAGAGTGTGTGTAAGTGTCTGTCTGTCTGTGAGACAATTTCTACTGAAAAGCCGGGGGTATGATTGTATACAGTGGGTACTGTACAGTACCGTAGCACTGTTAAAAAGTATATGTTGATTCAACGTACAATTGTAAGGCAACCAGTCTTAATACGATTGTGAGTTTCTTCAGCAAACTCAAAACAACAAGTTTGTGTTAAAATGTTGAGCAAACTCAAACCTATTGCAGCTGGCTGCCTTACAATTATACATTGAATCAACATCTTATTTTTTTTAATATATATTTTTCAGTATGTTGAGATATGACAGGCTGAGATATATGACAGTCACTGTACATAATGCCATACAACAGACCAGTCCTGATAGTATTGTGATTCTACCAGTCATTTTCATAGCCACAATAGGAAGCAGACTGAGAAACAGCTCCTCAGATTTGCATGTGTCTCAGTTAACCCAACCGAGCAGAGTTTCACTTCTGGCATATCTAACGTACGAGTTGTTCACACATACTGTACTGTTTCAGTGACAAAAGGCTCCACTGATGAGACCAACACACACAAGTACTTAGTATGTCAATCATTTTGGCTAGAGAGGGGTATTATAACCAGCCCATTAAAATGCCTTGCATACTGGAGATGGTCAGTGCCAAAATCACACTTCATACAGTGGGGAAAAAAAGTATTTAGTCAGCCACCAATTGTGCAAGTTCTCCCACTTAAAAAGATGAGAGAGGCCTGTAATTTTCATCATAGGTACACGTCAACTATGACAGACAAAATGAGAAAAAAAATTCCAGAAAATCACATTGTAGGATTTTTAATGAATTTATTGGCATATGATGGTGGAAAATAAGTATTTGGTCAATAACAAAAGTTTCTCAATACTTTGTTATATACACTTTGTTGGCAATGACACAGGTCAAACGTTTTCTGTAAGTCTTCACAAGGTTTTCACACACTGTTGCTGGTATTTTGGCCCATTCCTCCATGCAGATCTCCTCTAGAGCAGTGATGTTTTGGGGCTGTCGCTGGGCAACACAGACTTTCAACTCCCTCCAAAGATTTTCTATGGGGTTGAGATCTGGAGACTGGCTAGGCCACTCCAGGACCTTGAAATGCTTCTTACGAAGCCACTCCTTCGTTGCCCGGGGCGGTGTGTTTGGGATCATTGTCATGCTGAAAGACCCAGCCACGTTTCATCTTCAATGCCCTTGCTGATGGAAGGAGGGTTTCACTCAAAATCTCACGATACATGGCCCCATTCATTCTTTCCTTTACACGGATCAGTCGTCCTGGTCCCTTTGCAGAAAAACAGCCCCAAAGCATGATGTTTCCAACCCCATGCTTCACAGTAGGTATGGTGTTCTTTGGATGCAACTCAGCATTCTTTGTCCTCCAAACATGACGAGTTGAGTTTTTACCAAAAAGTTATATTTTGGTTTCATCTGACCATATGACATTCTCCCAATCCTCTTCTGGATCATCCAAATGCACTTCAGACGGGCCTGGACATGTACTGGCTTAAGCAGGGGGACACGTCTCGCACTGCAGGATTTGAGTCCCTGGCGGCGTAGTGTGTTACTGATGGTTGGCTTTGTTACTTTGGTCCCAGCTCTCTGCAGGTCATTCACTAGGTCCCCCCGTGTGGTTCTGGGATTTTGCTCACCGTTCTTGTGATCATTTTGACCCCACGGGGTGAGATCTTGCGTGGAGCCCCAGATCGAGGGAGATTATCAGTGGTCTTGTATGTCTTCCATTTCCTAATAATTGCTCCCACAGTTGATTTCTTCAAACCAAGCTGCTTACCTATCGCAGATTCAGTCTTCCCAGCCTGGTGCAGGTCTACAATTTAGTTTTTGGTGTCCTTTGACAGCTCTTTGGTCTTGGCCATTGTGAAGTTTGGAGTGTGACTGTTTGAGGTTGTGGACAGGTGTATTTTATCTGATAACAAGTTCAAACAGGTGCCATTAATACAGGTAACGAGTGGAGGACAGAGGAGCCTCTGAAAGAAGTTGTTACAGGTCTGTGAGAGCCAGAAATCTTGCTTGTTTGTAGGTGACCAAATACTTATTTTCCACCATAATTTGCAAATAAATTCATTAAAATCCTACAATGGGATTTTCTGGATTTTTTTCCTCAATTTGTCTGTCATAGTTGACGTGTACCTATGATGAAAATTACAGGCCTCTCTCATCTTTTTAAGTGGGAGAACTTGCACAATTGGTGGCTGACTAAATACTTTTTTTCCCCACTGTATGTGTATATAGAATGAAAACCCCAAACACGTTCATTAAATTGATCTAGCAGCTGAATAGTTAATATGGAGACTACATAAGTGTTGCAAAGTAGATCTCTCTCTCTCCCTCTCCCTCTCTCCAGTCGTTGCAGCAGCAAAGTGACCAAATAAGGCTAGCCAGAGCAGTGGAGTGGGAAAAGAAAGAGAGAGGAGTGGACTCCATCAACTCCCCTCTCAATCATCCCTCCCTCCCTCCAAGCTCTCCTCAAGCTAACAGCTGTTTCTGCCCCCTTTTCTCTAGGATATGGTTTACACCATACAGTCCAAAACAGGTTCAGACAAACAAATAAGAGAAAGTGGTGTCGGGAGAGAAAGAGAGCGAGAAAGAGGAAAGTGAAGATGGAGGGAGGAGCTCTGATCTATTCCCTTAGAGCGCAATGCTCTGTACAGAGCGGCCCTTTGAAATGTGTGTAGCTTGTGTGTGTGCGCGTGCACATGGGTGTGTCCAAAACAGATGTTCCGTCTCTATCGATGGGGCTGATAAAACACATCCACCAGAGTCGAAATGGAGTGAAATGGCAGAGGAATGCAGGATACCACAGGGCAGTCGGACCGACTGAGAAATACATCTCAACTACCACAAAACAAGTAGCTAATTCCCTCCCTCCTCCTCCTCTGTCAGCCAGCTGTGGGAGACATCAGGGAATTCTGTGGACGCTCCTTCTCAGAATTCCCATTCGGACTCCGGGAAAAGGGGCGGGGAGATCGCTCTGAGGGCGACCTGGTAAACTGCGGCAGTTAATGATTCGAAACGTTGTTGACATTCCTGGTTTTAGCTGGCTGGTATTAGCAGAATATACTGTCTACGCATCACAGAACAGGACTATGACCCACTGATTGTCAACTCATGAGCTCACAGTCATGGACTCCTAATGGAGACCAAAGTGGAGCTAGCTAAACCACAAGACAATATGGCAAGCAAGCACAGCCCTTGAGAGTACAGAATAATTCAGAGATTGGACGCCCCCACTAAGTAGCCTAGTATTTCCCCAAGATTTCCCCCCCTTGGCGAGGCACAAAGGACCCTGAAGCAACATTCAGGGCGGCAAACATCAAAACATTCAAATTAAACCAATAAAGGCAACAAAACAACAGAGCTCAGACGTGCTGCCTCTGTCTTGAAAGCTGAAAGGAAAAACAGCGACACACACTGTGTCCTCAGAACATGGCCTTACACAAACACAGAGAGACAGAGACCCAGAAACAACAGCGACACACACTGTGTCCTCAGAACATGGCCTTACACAAACACAGAGAGACAGAGACCCAGAAAGATAGAGCGACAGAAAGAGACAGCAACAGAGACAGCAACAGAGACAGCAACAGAGAGAGCAACAGAGACAGCAACAGAGACAGCAACAGAGAGAGCAACAGAGAGAGCAACAGAGAGAGCAACAGAGACAGCAACAGAGAGAGCAACAGAGAGAGCAACAGAGAGAGCAACAGAGAGAGCAACAGAGAGAGCGAGAGCTATCAAAGGCCTGCCGCCAGGAATAGGGAGGCCTGTCTGGCCTGGTGGAGAGACTCAATAGCCAGAACCATCTCTAATCCAGACAACCTCAGAGGTCTGGGTCTATCCTCTGTTCTTATCCTGTTTCACAGTTTATAGAGGAAGCAACCTCTCAGCTTTATTGCATGTCCCAGACAATGGCGGAGTCTCGATGCTCTTCAACAGCTTCCTTCCCTTGCCTAACCTCTCCTTTACCTCATTGACAGGTAAGATCAATATGCTGAAGACATATCCACACCACACCTGGTAGCTAGGCCTTGTATTTTCAACATCTGGTTTGAGCCTGTGAAGTATAGAGCTGTTTAATGACCCAGTACACATCCATCTACGCAACTTTAGCTGTGACCACGAAGAAAGCAGGATGAAGGGAGGATAAAGGGAGGAGCAAAACAAACAGATGACAAAACCAGCCTCTGTCCAGCAGGAGAGATCCCTCTAATGTCTTCCACATGCTCTCACATTCTGTTATTCACCAACAAAATAGCTTCTATAAAACACACAAAGAGAAGGTTCTGTTCCTTCTCAGGTGGAACAAAAACATTCCAATCTTGTTCACTGTCAATTATCTTAGAAACAGAGTTTGTCCTGACTTCTTCGAGGACGGTTACTCCTGAGGAGACGGTAATGAGAAGGTTTTGAGAGAGATCATTGTGGAACGGAGCTAGCTTTATATATGCAACAAAGGTGGACATTATAACTGTGTTCACGAGAGGAATGGATGAGTCATCTCAAGCAACAACTACAACTTTTCAGAACATTCATAACTGCTACAGAAAGATCTACACAGCACAGACCATTCACTGAGCAGAGGTCCTATGTGCTTAAGGGAAAACTGAACAAGGTGAGATGATGAAAACAATGGGTCACTAGGTTTGTCACATGATGAAGATTAGATTAGTCTGCAACTTAAACACAATAAAGATGTGTCTGTCAACACAACAACTCCACACCATATTTGTTCATAAACACACAATCCTGCAATCACGCCTGGTGATTCCACAGTTATGGAACTGAAGGAATATGAGTTCTAATTTGGTCACGTTGAGCAGCAGTTGTCCAACCATTTCAGCACCAGAATGTATATGGTTGGATGATGGAGGTGAGAATGTTGACATGAGCCTTTATTTATGTGAACCCCAGCCTTTGCTGAGATGTAGCGACATGGACAGATGTGCAGTGCCTTCATAAAGTATGCCTTCACACACCTTGACTTTTCTATATTTTCTTGTGTTACAAAGTGCGATTAAAATAGATTTGTCATTTTTTGTCAACGATCTACACAAAATACTCTTTATTGTCAAAGTGGAATAAAAAAAAAAAAAACTTGATTAATTAAAAATAAAACGCTAATATATTTTGATTAGATAAGTATTTAACCCCGAGTCACTACATGTTAGAATCACCTTTGGAAGCGATTACAGCTGAGTCTCTCTGGGTAAGTCTCTTCAGAGATTTGCAAACCTGGATTGCACAATATTTGGCCATTATTCTTTTTTAAATTCTTCAAGCTCTGTCAAGTTGGTTGTTGATCATTGTTAGACAGCCATTTTCATGTCTTGCCATAGACTTCTAAGACGATTTAAGTCAAAACTGTAACTAGGCCACTCTTGGTAAGTACCTCCAGTTACCTTGCATTTTAGTTTTTTGTCCTGATGAAAGGTGGATGTGTCTCCCAGTGTCTGATGGAAAGCAGACTGAACCATGGTTTCCTCTAGGACCTTGCCTGTGCTTAGCTCTATTCCTTTTTTTTTTTATCCTAAAAAACTCCTTAGTCCTTGCTTATGACAAGCACACCCATAACATGATGCAGCCAGCACCATGCTTGAAAATATGAAGAGTGGTACTCCGTGATGTGTTGGGTTGGATTTGCCCCAAACATAACACTTTGTATTCGGGACAAAAAGTTAATTTATTTGCCACATTTTTTGCAGTATTACTTTAGTGCCTTATTGCAAACAGGATGCATGTTTTCACTCTGTCATTTAGGTTAGTATTGTGGAGTAACTATAATGTTGTTGATCCATCCTCAGTTTTCTCCTATCACAGCCATTTAACTCCGTAACTGGTTATAAAATTATCATTGGCCTCTGGTGAAATCCCTGAGTGGTTTCACTCTTCTCCATCAACTGAGTTAGGAAGGACGCCTGTATCTTTGTAGTGTCTGGGTGTATTAATACAGCATCCAAAGTGTAATTACTAACTTCCCCATGCTCAAAAGGGATATTCAATGTCTGCTTTTTTATTTTTACCCATCTACCAATAGGTGTCCTTCTTTGCGAGGTATTGGAAAACCTTCCTGGTCCATTTTAAATTTGGCCTGTAACACAACGAAATGTGGAAATCGCAGAGCAAAGACGTTTAGGGACCGGGGAGAAAATGCGATAACAAGAAAATAAAAAAGGGGAATGATTTTCGGTGCAAAATGTCCAAATTACATCAGTTTGACCGGTTGTAAGGAAATATACTGTAAAAAATATTAAACATATAAAGTGTTGGTCCCATGTTTCATGAGCTAAAATAAAAGATCCCAGAAATGTTCCATATGCACAAAAAGCTTATTTCTCTCAAATTTTGTGCACAAATTTGTTGACATCCCTGTTAGTGAGCATTTCTCCTTTGCCAAGATAATCCATTCACCTGACAGGTGAGGCATATCAAGAAGCTGATTAAACAGCTTCCTCTCATCACCATATTTGGTAGCGAGTGGAAACGCCAACCAGGATGCTTCACATTTAAACATCCAGTGAAATATCGGGCTCATTGTTCTAGGTGGCCACAAAATGAAGAAATTATTAAACTGATGTTGGACAATCAAATTCGATATGTAAATAAACAACATTTGTTAAGGCTGGTTCATTGAGAGAAAGCTTATTTTACAATGCTCCTGTGAAATGTGGCCCGCGCCATACATTTATGAAAGCACTTGTTTCCAAAGCTCAAATTATATCAGACTCTTTTTACAGTTCTAATGGATGATGTTAATAAATGTAATGTTTATTGTAAATTGAACTATCGTGGGGTCGTGACTTGTGTCTTATGTGATAGGCAGTTGGCTGCCTAGTGATTGCAACATTGTAACTCTCCGATGTGAATAGTTGGCAATGATGTCTCGTTTCCAAGTGCTACTGAATAAGCGCAACTGAAATGCATCCATTGCGAATGACACACATCGTTACTCTAGTCTATCAATCCACTCCAAATCTTTATACTATACATGACACAGGGGCGGCATAGAATGAATCTAGCCTAGGGCGGCAGCAGAACTGCTAGGAGCGGGCCTGACAAACACAATCATTTGCCTCCAATTTACTTGCATGTGCGGTGGACCTTGGCCTGCTCAAAGTGAGCCGGTGCTGTTGGGAAGTCAAAACTGTCCAACTCCTTGGAGCAGCTTGCTATGCGCATCAGCCTCGTTACTTTGTTCTCGAGGCCATCTTTACTCTGTTTTGGAGAAAGAATCCCCTCTCGGCTGGCACACTGGAAACGGGGATAATCACATAATCTTCGCCAAAGTTGCCCTTATGAGGACCTTGTGTCTTTTGTGTGAGTAAAAATAGAAACACACCCGACACTAATTTCCAAACAGCTTGAGGATTTATTAGCCTATGAAGTATATTTGCCTTTGAAGTTGGAGCTCATCGACTTGTATTTCCATCAATTAATAAAAACATTATTTTGCAATGGATGTTCGTTTTTTTTGGGACAATTTGGCCAGCCACTATTTTATCAGCTTTTCATAACGGAAACCCTTCTGTCTACCGGTGTCACCCCCGCCTTCCACTAGCTACTCCGGTACACAACAGGCGGGAGCGACACTGTGTGCTAACTCGCTTGCCATCTACTCTACTGGAGCGCCCCTGTCTACGTACTGGAATTATAGCTTAAAAATGGACCAATAAGTATAAAGAGGGGTTGCTGCAGATGCAGGAATGCCCACATGCAGGAACACCCCGAATTGCAGGCCGCAGTTGCACCCTTCTCACTTTTTCTGCCCGTTCCCAAAAGCACTTGGTGTGTAAGCTATTTGGCGCACGTACAATTAGGCTCTAAAGCTTATAGGCTTACGAACTAATGCCAGATGGTCCAAAATAATGAAAGATAAACCTCAATTTAGCCTATAGATATAAATTGCACAAGAATGATACATTAAATAATTTTTGAAGGTAATGTTTTCTCTTTATTCAACCCTACTAGGATGTCCAAATGTCCTGGATTGTGTGGGACAGTCCTGCATTTTGTCCCTTTGTCCCGCATTTCACAAATTCAAACACCAATAATAAAAAAGAAAAGTTGATTTGTCCCATATTTCAGTCAGACATTCCGACCGGTCTCTTGCAGTCACGTTGCACTTATGAAAAAATATATACAGCTCTGGAAAAAATTAAGAGACCACTGCAAATGTTTCTTTAATCAGCATCTCTACATGTATGACAGCCATTCCATTCCAGTGTCTGTTGAATTCCAACACAGGCACACCTCATTCTACTGAATTAGGTGATCACCTGAATCAAATCTTATTTAACAAGGGAAAGTATAAAAACCACTGCTGTGGTCATCACTATCATCTTGCAATAGGACCAGCTGGATGGCAAAAACAGTGCTAATAGTACCTCAAAAGTAATATTAATCAAAAAATAACTATTGACCATGCCAAAAGAGTTGAAAAGGAAAGTTTTGAGTGAGGAAAAGAAGGGTTCAATTCTGGCTTTACTGGCAGAGGGATACAGTGAGCGTCAGGTTGCTTCCATCCTTAGAATTTCAAAGACGGCGGTTCATAAGAACAAGGTCAAGCAGCAGACATTGGGGACAACAAAGCTACAGACCGGCAGAGGGCGAAAATGACTCTCTACTGACCGGGATGACCGCCAACTCATTCGAATGTCACTCAACAACCGTAGGATGACATCAAGTGACCTACAAAAAGAATGGCAAACGGAAGCTGGGGTGAAGTGCAAGGCGAGGACGGTTTGAAACAGGCTCCTAGGGGCAGGGCTGAAGTCGTGCAAAGCTAGAAAAAAGCCCTTCATCAATGAGAAGCAAAGAAAAGCCAGGCTGAGGTTTGCAAAAGACCATAACGATTGGACCGTAGAGGACTGGAGTAAGGTCATCTTCTCTGATGAGTCCAATTTTCAGCTTTGCCCAACACCTGGTCGTCTAATGGTTAGACGGAGACCTTGAGAGGCCTACAAGCCACAGTGTCTCGCACCCACTGTGAAATTTGGTGGAGGATCGGTGATGATCTGGGGGTGCTTCAGCAAGGCTGGAATCGGGCAGATTTGTCTTTGTGAAGGACGCATGAATCAAGCCACATACAAGGTTGTCCTGGAAGAAAACTTGCTTCCTTTTGCTCTGACATTGTTCCCCAACTCTGAGGATTGGTTTTTCCAGCAGGACAATGTACCATGCCACACAGCCAGGTCAATCAAGGTGTGGATGGAGGACCACCAGATCAAGACCCTGTCATGGCCAGCCCAATCTCCAGACCTGAACCCCATTGAAAACTTCTGGAATGTGATCAAGAGGAAGATGGATGGTCACAAGCCATCAAACAAAGCCGAGCTGCTTGAATTTTTGAGCCAGGAGTGGCATAAAGTCACCCAACATCAATGTGAAAGACTGGTGGTGAGCATGCCAAGACGCATGAAAGCTGTGATTGAAAATCAGGTTTATTCCACCAAATATTGATTTCTGAACTCTTCCTAAGTTAAAACATTAGTATTGTGTTGTTTAAAAATGAACATGAACTTATTTTCTTTGCATTATTCGAGGTCTGACAACACTGCATCTTTTTTTGTTATTTTGACCAGTTGTCATTTTCTGCAAATAAATGCTCTAAATGACAATATCTTTATTTGGAAGAAATGTTAGTAGTTTGTAGAATAAAACAAAAAAATTAATTTCACCCAAACACATACCTATAAATAGTCAAACCAAAGAAACGTATATTTTTGCAGTGGTCTCTTAATTTTTTCCAGAGCTGTATATATTAAGGGTGTGGTAGCTTAAATGTTTGTATGCCTGCAAAATTGTGTGTGCGTGCCTGTAAAGTGGGGTGTGTCTGCTTACATTGGGAGGAAATGGTATGCATACCTCAGCAGTGAGGCCTGGTGGCCTGGGTTAGTCTGGCCCTCAGCCAGCAGCAGGCTAAAGTAAGGAGGGTTATCTCCACCGTCTTTCACAGCAGCAACACAGAAATGCTGCATCCCTCCCAGCACACTATTTAATCTCTCCGAGGAGGAACTCTCCAAAATGGACGGAACACAGGGGGACTGTGCTCTATGCAGAAGTTGATCTAGGATCAGCTTACCCTCCCCAGATCATAACCATAACCATTAGGGAATGTAAAACTAACCTAAGATCAGTGTTTCACTCTAGGGGTAACCTCATCCTACACCGGAGGCCATCCAGCGGACACACACTACCTCCCCAGGAAGTCTCAAAAAAGCACTTACCAACCTAAAGTTTGGGGAGAAAATAGAAATGGAAGTACAGTAACTCCCACTGAGTATACACAGTGGTTTTTAGTGCTTGGCTAATGTTAAAAACAATAGGAAGAGACCGTTTCTTGTTTGGTTTAACGTCTGGAAAGAACATCCCATAAATAGGTACAAAGATATTCCAAATGAGAGTCCCATTTTGGTATAAGAATGAATTAGATCAGTTGAGGTCACAGTAGTGTTAGCCAAGCAGGCTACATCTCACCCTATACTAGCATCTTTTACTCTACCAACAACAATGCTCTTACTGTTAGAATATAGGCTACTTCAGGTTACAGCCCTGGTTAAAGCCTTACAGGACACACACACACAATTCGCCCTGAAATGAGTATACTCCTTTACTCACCCTCAAGGATTGGCAAGCATTGGATTGGTTCAATTTTGAATCCTAAACACGGTAATCCAATGCTTTCAAATCTGTAAGGGTCAGTGAGCGAGTGTGTACTTCACATTGAAGGGAGTTTAATGGAATCGGGCTACAGTCTATAGACCAATCCTATTCAAACCTTGAGGGAGCCACTGCCAGCTACAGCCATCATAATCACAGAAGGAGCATGACAACACCAATGAAGTTTTCACTGCCTGTGAACCTCTCGGTCTCCCTCTCCTTCCTTCCTTCCCTAGCTACTCTACCCACTCTCCCTCCTTCTTTCTCTCCCCGTCTCAGAGTCCCTGGTGATAAGAAGTGTCGCCAACACATGTCATCGCCACCAGTAGATTGGTCTATGCAGGGGGGGTTGCCATGGCCACTTTGATCACTTACTGGGAGTGCACACACAGACATAAACACACAGATAACTTTACTGAACATACACACAGATAACTTTACTGAATATACACACGCAACTTTACTGCACAGAAAGACAGACGGACAGAGAGACAGAGACAGAGTAGCCTCCTAGGGTTTGCGTTGGTAACAATCTCCAAGGAGGAGACAAACTCAGAACTTCCATGGGACATCAACAGTCATTCAGTGTGCTCTATCTAAGGAAAAAAAGCTTTAAGGGTTATAAATACAGTACAATCTCCCTGCTTCGCTCTATCAGACTGCAGCTAATGGGCACAATGTATGCTAGACAGAGCCCCACTCGCCTTCAGCCACATCGTGTAATGTAGCAACTAATATAACTCCTAGTATGTGGAATGCTTGTTAGTCTCAACTCCTTACAGCCATGCTGAAAAATCCTAATTTGCTCCTCTCAGGGTGACACTTACACCTACCATGGATCCAAATTACACCATCACAAAACACCATGCTTTTCTCACCTCTTCAGCTATATACACACAATAATACAGCCAATTGCTAAAACCTCACATAAATGGAACATGGAACGTCCACGCATATTGAAATGATGAACATACAGCAGTGCCGTGAAAAAGTATTTTCCCCTTTCTGATTCTCTCTATTTTTTCTCTACTGAATGTTATCAGATCTTTAACCAAAACCTAATATTAGATAAAGGGAACCCGAGTTAACAAATAACAAAAACAATTGTTACTTATTTTATTTATTTAATTAACAAAGTTATACAACACCCAATTCCCCTGTGTGAAAAAGTAATTACCCCTTACACTCAATAACTGGTTGTACCACCCTTTAGCTGCAATGACTGCAACCAAATGCTTCCTGTAGTTGTTGATCAGTCTCTCACATCGCTGTGGATGAATTTTGACCCACTCTTGCATGCAGAACTGCTTTAACTCAGCAACATTTGTGGGTTTTCAAGCATGAACTGCTTGTTTCAAGTCCTTCCACAACATCTCAATTGGGATTAGGTCAGGACTTTGACTAGGCCATTCCAAAACTACAAATGTGTCGCTTTGTAACCATTTTCATGTACACATGATTTTATTTTGGATCATTGTCTTGCTGCATGACCCAGCTGCGCTTCAGCTTCAGCTCACAGATGGATAGCCTGACATTCTCCTGTAGAATTCTCTGATACATTGCAGAATTCGTCCAGGTCCTGAGGCAGCAAAGCATCCCCAAACCATCACACTACCACAACCATGCTTGACCGTTGGTATGAGGTTCTTACTGTGGAATGCAGTGTTTGGTTTCCGCCAGGCATAATGGGACCCATGTCATCCAAAAAGTTGACTCAAGTTTGCCAAAAAGCACCTGGATGATCATCAAGATTCTTGGAAGAATGTTCTATGGACAGATGAGTCAAAAGTATAACTTTTTGGAAAACATGGGCCATTATAGCCACTTCATATGCGCACTCGCTCCGTAATGGGAAAAATATCCTTTCTATTTTATTCAGCTGTTCAATTATATTCTTCTTACTATAAAATCATATGAAATAAAATAATGTCATGGGATATTAAGCATATGTTGTCAGCTAAATGAACAAGCCTACAGCCTATAGCATGGAGCACAGACAGATAACATAGGCCTACAGTAGGCCAACTCCTACACTGTTCTTCTGAAATACATTTTCTTCATAGCATAATGTTCTTTAGACCTGACTAAAATAAATAATGGATTTA
The DNA here is from genome assembly GCF_020615455.1 of Coregonus clupeaformis. Taxonomy (NCBI): domain Eukaryota; kingdom Metazoa; phylum Chordata; class Actinopteri; order Salmoniformes; family Salmonidae; genus Coregonus; species Coregonus clupeaformis. Next base: position 35,221,616 of record NC_059203.1, on the reverse strand, counting down.
TTGTGATGGTGTATATTAAATTGATTTATTATACTTTTTTTTATGTAGATGTTCCAAAGGCCCGCATCAGCGGCTTGTATGTGTGGAGGCCTGGAGATGCTAAACGTGTATGTTAATTAACGGTCAATTACCTTGAGACGTGAGTATTTTGCATGACAATAACCGGCAGACAAAATTTCATGACCGCCATAGCCCTAGTCGCAAGTTCAGTTGTACTTCCTGTGATGGAGCTATATATAGCCCAACTGCAAACACCCGGATAAAACATCTTCCGTGAGCCTCAATATGTTCACAGCATGACATCTGAGCACAAAGCATAGACAAGATGATACACAAACAATACACACATACACTGATAAGAAAAGCTGATACAAACACACACAGATACAAGCATTCATACACACACACACACACACACACACACACACACAACAGCATCAAAGAGAGCAGTGCTTTTTGAAGTCCATGTGGACAGGGAGGGATACTGGCGATATCACCATAGAAACGCAGTGTAATACAATAAGAAACATCTCCAGTGGAACACACTGTGTAAACAGGCTGGATTTACTGAGGTGACATGATGCTGCGCAAGCTGCTATAGTAGGATGAGAGGGGACGATACCATTCTCTTACCTCTGAACTTTTTGGGGGGGTTGTTCAGGTCCCCTGTGTCAGGCTGTACCACACAGCGGTCATCTACCAGCCTGTGGAGAGAGTGGAGAGAGGAGACAATGACGGATGTCAAGTCAGAAACACACAGAGAGTCGGCCACACACCTTTCACATGCAAATAAACATGAACAGTTTCAACATAATAAATGTGCACCACATATAAAAATGTGCAAGCACACAGCTCTCTTTATTTTTCATATATAAGCCCCTGGCTCCAAACAAATGTGTACCCCTTTCCACAAGGGTTTTTGATTCTGGGTTAGGGTATATCTGCAAGAAACCAGCATATTTTCACATCGAAGGCTTTTATTTCAACTCATTGTTTTACAATAAAACCCTCCATTACATCCAAGTCCATTGTCAGCCTGAGATCTTGCAATAAAGCACCACGTACACCCATAAAAAGTACACTGTGTTTTCATAACACTTAACTACAGAGCTCTGTTTATTTTGACTCCCTCAGTCACTATATTTAGACCAATCACATACTTGTGATTACACCATGAGGTTTCTTGTATTGCCGTGGCTCCTCTACAGTCCACCCAATTATGAAATAGAAATGAGAGTGAGGATTAGCTGGCCACTGCCAGTGGGCGAACTGGCTAGCATTCCTGCCCGTGACAAATGTAGCTTTTTACTGGCTCATAATAACGGCTGCCTGGACCCCGGCCAGATCCCACATCCATCACAGTCGTGTTCCCGTGGAGTTTACACACACACAGACAGTCGTACTACACATGGACCTGTCTGTCTGCACCAGGGATACACCGCTCTGAACATGACACAACACACGGAGGCTCTGGTCTACAGTGTCTACCTCTGCAGAGCATTATACAGCATAGCTATACTGAGCATCTGATTCGTATTATAGTAAGTTGTCAGAAAAGAGAACCTATGACTAGGGCTGTGGCGGTCATTCAATTTTGTCAGCCGGTGATTGTCATTCAAATAACTGCCGGTCTTACGGTAATTGACCGTTAATTAACATAAACCAATGTAACATCTCCAGGCATCCACACAGCCTACAAGCCACTGATGCGGACCTTTGGAACATACACATTTTAAAAAGTTTAATAAATCCATTTAATATAGTCTACACCATCACAATAAATCCATTATTTGTTTTAGGCAGGTCTAAAGAAACATTATGATGAAAATGTAGTCTATTTCAGAAGAACAGAATAGCATATTCTGAGTCGTCCTGATGTTAGGCCCTGATCTGGCTATGCCATATGGCTGTGGGCTACACTAGTTCATTTAGCAGACAATATTAGCTTATATTCACGTGGCATTATTTTATAGTAAGAACAATACAACTGAATATAGCTGAATAAAATAGAAAGCATATATTTTTCCCCAAAGATTTGAAGGAGTGCGCTTTTCTGTGTTGAGCGGCTAACAAAGAAACAGGTCCTCATATATGCTTAATTTAGAGTTATTTATGCAACTTTAGTTGTGATACAAATGGTTAAAATGTATTACAATTCAAAACATATAGGCTAAGGCTGCATGATGCAATGAATTATGATTAGAAAAATATTGCATGAAAGGCAACACTGCTCTGTTTCTTGCACAGGCTGCCCACACTTCATCAGTCTCTCATTCACAATTTGACAAGCACTTGTCATGATGCATGTGACTATATGATTTGAAAAAGTCGCAAAAGAATGCATGCGCTGTGCATCATTCACAAGAGATAATATTTTCACCATTCAGACTATTCTCAATTTAATCTTGTCTTTACATACAGTGACTTGCGAAAGTATTCACCCCCCTTGGCATTTTTTCTATTTTGTTGCCTTACAACCTGGAATTAAAATGGATTTTGGGGGGTTTTGTATCATTTGATTTACACAACATGCCTACCAATTTTTTTAAACAAACAAGAAATAAGACAAAAAAACTTGAGCGTGCTAACTATTCATGTGACACTTAGATTGCACACAGGTGGACTTTATTTAACTAATTATGTGACTTCTGAAGGTAATTGGTTGCACCAGATCTTATTTATGTGCTTCATAGCAAAGGGGGTGAATACATATGCACGCACCACTTTTCTGTTATTTATTTTTAGGAATTTTTTGAAACAAGTTATTTTTTCATTTCACTTCACCAATGTGGACTATTCTGTGCATGTCCATTACATAAAATCCAAATAAAAATAAATTTAAATTAGATTGTAATGCAACAAAATAGGAAAAATGCCAAGGGGGATGAATACTTTTGCAAGGCACTGTATACTAAATAATATGTGTGCAATTAGTTTTAATTTAGAATAATATATATGCAATTAGTTTTAATTTAGAATGGGCCATTATCATGCACCTGTCGGAACAGAGGCAGGCTAAAAAAAGATGTCATCCGTATGCACTTGAATAACAAATGGAGGATTATTTTCCGGCGCTTTATTTTCATGCCAGCCAGGTAGGCTACTCCAGTTGTAAAGCGAAGCAATGTGCTTAATATTAGGAAAGTTGAGGAATAAATATAGTAGGCCTAACCTATAGAAACCTGATGGGATCCTCCTCTTTTTAATAGAGGCCATGAAAACTATTTTCTCACGCAATTGCATTGCCTACAGAAATGTTGCGCAACAGCTGAGGAGCTGGCTCTCGCTGTGCAACAGGTGGGGTTCCAGGGATCCTGAGCCTCTAGCAAGCACTAGCTTTACTAATCATCCACCTGCTGTGTCACAGCCACCCCCTTGTAAATCACATGTAAACAGCACCAAACCAGCAGTCGATGGCTTGTCTTCGCAAACTGGATTAAATACTCTTCAAATACATTGTCTGAGCAGCAGAGAGCATGAAATATCATCAATGTATAGCCACAGCAAGTAAGTGAGTGAGTGACTAGAACTGTGGCAGAAGCACATTAATAATGTTATGGCATGTCTTATAAGTTCCTGTATAGACTACAGTGCACACTATGCACACAGTGCAAATTGACCGCAAGAAGCCCAAACAGATATAACATTTGACTAAAAATAGGAAAAATGCCAAGGGGGATGAATACTTTTGCAAGGCACTGTATACTAAATAATATGTGTGCAATTAGTTTTAATTTAGAATAATATATATAGAATAATATAGAATAATATATATAAAACTTAATCATTTGAAACCTTACTTACATTTGCATACGATCACATATCTCTGTAGTATGCGTGGGAATATTTGGAACAGATTTTCAAAATTAAAATAATTTGTTGCTGATTTGCTGGTGTTTTTACAGTATTTATTTACAGGGGGCGCCAGTTAGGGAAACCTGTTCTAGGAGAATTCCTGTAGAGTGCATTTACAAGTTCTCACTGGTATTATGACCCTATATTTATTTTCTCTCTTGCTCATACACACACAAACATATCTTATCATTGTGTGTCCAATATTGTCTATGGATCACCAACAGTCTACACATACTATACACAGGCACCCTCCCTACCTTTCTCCATCTGGGTTAAATCCTTTCTCCCTCCCAGACACATCTCTCTCTCACACACACACACCCACCTTATCAGTGTGTTCATTAGTTCCCCCCTATTTCCCATTCTTCCCAGCCTACATACTATCATGGTCATGGAGCCACCCAGGACCAGACTTCCACTTCAAAGGGCTTAGTTTGCCCAGCACTGTTCTTTGGGAAAGTGGAAATGTCATTTACCCTTCCAAACCACTCTATATCAGTGGCCCACAGATGGCAGAGGGGCCCCTGAGCAGCACACACACAGCCCTGCGTGCCAGTACCTCCCTGCAACTTTCAGACTCACAGGCCACAACACCTCTCCTGTGATTCATCTCCACAGCATTCCTCTCTCAAACACACACTCATCTTACTGTTGGGACTCACACACCACCACTACAGACTAAGGTCCTTTATATATGCACTGCAGACCTTAATGACCTTCTCAAGTTTACATTAAGCTATGAATTTACCCTTAAAGGGATAGCTCCCTCCACAATTAAAGTTTGTCAGGCATGTTCAGACCTCAAAAGCAGGTGAGTTCATGTCCCATGGCATCTGCTGAGTAGATGCAGCTTTATTCCTCCATCCCAAATGATTGGGAAAGATATAGGCACCATCTAAAATTATTACATTAGACCAGGTCTGTTCAATGTCGGTCCTGGAGGGCCAAACCACTTCTGGTTTTCATCATTTCCTTCTAATCAGGGACTGATTCAGGCCTGAGACACCAGGTGAGTGCAATTAAGGTAGAAACAAAAAAACTGAAGTGTTTCGGCCATCCAGGACCGGAATTGAACAGCCCTGTGTTAGAAGAGCAATGTGCCCACCATTGTCATTCATTTGAGATGGTAAGTGATAATTGCTAAAGGAGAGAAGGGATAGGTGAACTTAACTCACCCCAGAGTGCTGATGAAACCATTAGTGGAGCCCTCTGCATACAGGGAGCAGATGTCCCCGATGTGCAGAAAACTGGACATCTTATCTGACATGTCTCACACACACACACTGGGCCACACCTGGAGGAGAGGAGAGGCAGGAATTTTACCACCATAGAAATAGAATCACAACACACACATTAAAGACCTGGGCAGGTCACATGGTCAGGAATAACTCAGGAACATAAGAGTGACATTTGGTACGTCTTCACTTTGTCAGGTCATCCTCCTAACCCTGTGAACTGTAAAGACATTACAGTCCTGCATGATAATATATAAATCATAGTTTATTTGCATTACAAATGAACAGGGAATCAAATCAAACTGGGGGTAAAATTGTAACATGAATGTGTATCTTGGAAACACAAGGCCTTGCCATCAGTGGATTTCAGATTCCAGCATCCACCTTGGATTTCCCTACATGACATTGTTCTAATGGAGCAGACCGTTGGTTTCCCAGTTCCAGTGAGGTGCATCGGAACAGAGGAAACCTGGAGAGAAAGGTAGCAGGAGGATTTGCATGGGGCCAGGCACTATCTGATGCTCCAACCTGGTGTAGCTGCGTGGGTGGGTGAGGGGTAAACAGTTAATGATTAGGAGAGGCAGAGAGAAACAGGAAGGACATGCAGCTGTGTGTAGTAGACCTGCTCTGGGCTATAGGGTGGAAAGAGTGATAGACCAGTCAGTTCACTGTGTTTTATTGTAACACTGATCCAGGCTGGGTTACAATCAGGGTTGGATTCAATCCCCTTTCAATTCTTTCAATTCAGGGAATGAAGTGAAAATGGCCCTTACTTTGTATTGGACTAGGACTGAATTGTAAAAGGAGTGACCCCAACCCTGATTAGTGGTTAGAATACAATGAATAAGGTCATGACTATTGGGGTGACACGTGGTCTAGTGCATGGTTAATGTACTACAGGTGTCACAGTGCCTAGTGAGTAAAGCAGTGTCCTGTGTTGTGTTGTTTAGAGCCTAGAGTCCAGTTGTTTTCCTGACCACTTAGTCTCGTGTTACCATACCCCCCATGTCTCGTTCACCATGAACAGCGAGGACTCCTGGAAACCGAGGCTACAGACCAAAACCGAGGCTACAGACCACTTGACCTGTCCAGGAAAAACTCCAGACCCTAACTGTAGGCTGTCATTGGGGCTTAGAGCTTTTCCTGTTCATGTGGCTGGTAAAGAAAAACTCCTGGAACATATTGTACCTCTTGAGTCCTGACTCACATTGGTGACATTTCAGTCTTTCAGAACTCAATGACTGAGCTCCTACTGTGCAAGTTTAGTAGCCTACCTACACACATATGTATTATTTGCCTACACTGCAACATCACCCATGAGTGAGTACACAGAGGTTGATCTTAACATATGTTCAGACCAGTCATCTTATAAACATACTCAAAGAAAAAAAACATGGAGAACAATTCACCCCATCATACCACCTCAAAACAACATAGCCAAACAATTAGTAGGCAACAGTAACGCATGACATAGGCTACTGTAACTTATGTTCATCAACATGATGCCCAAGTCAATGGGCAAATTGTCAGCATCAAATCCATGACCATGTTCAGCCCATCTCAGGCTACCTTACAGGGTAACGTTAGCCTACAAAATCACTTCCAACTTTACTGAACTTCAACACATCCCTGAGACGAGTTGCCTAATAAATGTGGAAGTCTGTCTCTCAGCTCGGGAAAAAAATGCTTTCACCAGCGTCAGTGCAAGAAATCATGACTGCCCGTTCATAAGGACATATATTGTTGCGCTTCTTCCCTCGCCACAAGTAATACATATTTAACAGGCGGGGATGCTACCCCAAACTGTACAGAGTTGTGCTAAACTTTACCTTCGCTGTGGTAAGTATTTGTGAACGACGCGCGCGGCTGGATCAACGGGACAGCATTACAGCGACATACCGCTTTCAGGTAATCTATAGCACGGAGATGCCGTCAGCGAGTAGAGTCCGATTTCTTTTTACAGCTAATCACCCTGCCATCCGTTCGTTGCCTACATCAGCGCTCTTCCCCGCTCTAAACTCTGTAGCCTCTCAGAAAACACTGGTCTCTGGGAAATGATGTTTCTTGAATGGTTATTTCAGATAAGTAACAAAACCGAAAGCACATTTAAGACTACAACTCCCACTGTGTGTTGGAGCGTTGCACGGAAACTTCTCCATCCAAGCTTTAGACAAATTGCTGAAGGAAGTGACATTGAATTTTCGATCAAGAAATACACTCACACATGCTATTATGGCACACATTGATCAGGATTTAACTTTACTGATGGCAACACAACTAATATCAATAATACATATACTGAGCTCGCCTCAACGTGAAAATATGATTGCGTTTCTAAAACGTTTTTTTTTTTAAAGGGGGTAGATCAGTTTCTACTTTACAAGTAGCTATGAACTAAATGTCTTTTGAGTATCTGCTGCCTTGTTACATTTTGACAGTAGAGTTACCGCCGTACATGAAGCAGTTGGGAAAGTGGTGGTATGTGCTAATTGTAGGGGTGGCCATGGGGCTGGGGATCAGACATGTCCAGTGCGAGAGAAGCAGGTTGAGGTTTCCAGGGTAAGAGTAGAGAAGAAATTGTCATATGCGGAGGCAGTGAAGAAAGTAGAGGAAGAGGGGTCAAGGGGGAGGAGTGGTGAGAGTAGGATATATGTACCAGTACAGTGGGATAGGCAAGCAAGTGATATATGTTTCAGTAAGATTGGATTTTTAGCGTTTATAGCAATGTTTATTAATTGTACTGCAGGGATGGAACGTAAGTCGAAGAAAATTGAGGTTGTGGTGGCAGCTGCAGAGAGATAATTGGGTGTGCGAGACTTGACAGCAGAAGAGTTACAGGGAGTGTTAATGTTAAGTGGTGATGTCCCATCATTTCAGGTTGAGGGCATGAGGTAGAAGTGAGTATATTTAAATAGTGGAGAAGGGTGGGGTTAATTATTAGTAATAGTTTTGAATTTGTGAGTGTTGTGTTAGATGGTAGGGTATTTCTTTGCTTTATTTTATTTTTCAAGCAAAAGAAAAGGGAGTTGGTGGCGGTAATGCAACAAATTGGATGCCAACCGCCGTTAAACCTCATTGAAGAAGAAGAAGACCACTGTACATGCCTCAGCTGACTGATCACGTGACTGAGAATGCGGAAGCAGTGCTCCATCTACGAACAAGTGGCGCTTAATGAATGGTGCAACAATGTTGCTTTATTGTACGTTTTTCTTATTTTCCCTTAGTATCAAAAATTATGCGCTGTGTGTTCAAAGCAAGCCAGAGCTCTCCGTAGGCACAGAATCTGAGACGCTCGTTCCACTGGCGGCAGAGGGCTCGAGCTGTGGCTGTCACAGCCTGAAGAGAGATGCAGTTGTGGATATCGAGAGGGAAAGCACCATAACGGGAAACCTTGCTGTCACATGAGAAGCATTCAGACGAATAGGGAACAAAGACATACTCGCAGTCAGGTATGCGATTCTATCAACCTGCACTGTTGTTGCGCACAAGCCAACTTTTCACGTTCTGACGAGACGAGATTTGGAAGGATGGCCTCGCGAGACTCTTTGATAGGCCAATGTGTCTTATTGTTGGTTCAGGGTTTTAAGTACTTGTTTGTCTGTAGAGGGTTCTTGTGTCTTTCATATGGTTCTATAACTATTTCTGTTGTCTGTAGACAACCTGGTGTCAGAGTATTTCGCATTATTCTGTATGTAAATCCGAGGCACTCTGTTTAATATGTTATGTTTTGTGTGGTATGTATTAACTTGTCCATCACCCATTTCGTGTATGTTACGAATTACAATTCGTATTATATGTTAGGAATTTGCAAAATTTACAATATGTTACGTATTTGCAAAACGTACTATATGTTACGAATTCTAGCTAGGTGGCTAACGTTAGCTAGGATAGGGGTTAGGGTTAAGGTTAGGGTTAAGTTTACATTTAGGAGTTAGATTAAAGTAAGTAGTTGAAAAGTTGCTAATTAGCTAAAATGCTAAAGTTGTCCATGATGAGATTCGAACTTGCAACTTTTGGGTTGCTAGATGTTCACATTATATGCCCACCTGGTCTCAGAGCATTTCGTATTATTCTGTACACTCTATTTAGTATATGTTACGTTTCGTATGGTATGTATTAATTTGTGAATGTCCATCACCCATTTTGTTTTATATGTTACAGATTTGCAAAACATACAATATGTTACAAAAATCTCGATGTACAATGGGTTCAAGGTTAAGGGAAGGGTTATGTAGTTGCAAAGTAGCTAAAAAGTAGTACGTAGTTAAAAGTTGCTTATTAACTAAAATGCTAAAGTTGTCTGTGATGAGATTCAAACTCGCAACCAAGTAACCATATCTTGTGTAACCATACCAAACGTAACATATCACACTCATTTGGTTGTCCCGGATTTACATTTACTATGTTACGTCTAGTGTATGAAACCAGGCTGCTGTAGATGGTCCTGATGTTTGTCTGTTGTCTATACAAACAAGTGGAGCTTAATGAATGGTGCAAGGATGTTGCTTTAGGGTGCACCTGGACCCCTTCTACATGGACGCTCATGAGGTCAGCAACCGCCACTTCCAGAGCTTCATCAACGCCACGGGCTACGTCACTGAGGTAGGTTTTAAAATGTAACTGACTTTTTTATTAAGATTAGTCTTAGATAAGATTGTGCTACCATGGAAAGGTAAATACCTGTCAATTTGTGGAAAAATCACCCTGATTAACTCTTTGGTATTATCCCAGTTTACCTATTTGCATATGGTCTTGCCTACGCCTAGCGAACAGTTTTTTAAATTATATGAGAAAAAAATATTCAATTTTATTTGGAACGGCAAGCCAGACAAAATTAAAAGGGCCTATTTATATAATGAATATGAATTCGGAGGACAGAAATTATTAAATATTAAAGCATTAGTCCTATCACTAAAAGCTTCAGTCATACAAAAGTTATACTTAAATCCGAACTGGTTCTCAAGAAAATTAGTAAGATTGTCTCACCCAATGTTCAAGAATGGCCTTTTTCCCTTTATTCAGATTACAACCACTCATTTTCAGTTATTTAAAAAGGAAATCATCTCCCAAATATCACTATTTCTAAAACAAGCCATAGAAAGTTGGTTGCAATTTCAATTTAATCCTCCAGAAACTACAGAACAAATAATGCAACAAATATTGTAGTTAGATTCAAATATACTAATTGACAAAAAACCTTTATTTTTTGACAAAATGTTTAAAAAAGGTATAATCTTCGTAAATGATATCATCGGTAGGACTGGTGGAGTTATGTCGCACATGCAGCTAACAAAAACATATGGAAATGTCTGCTCTACCCAAAATTACAACCAAATAATTGCAGCCTTACCGCAAAAATGGAAGAGGAAAGTGGAAGGGGGAGAAAGTAAGGAACTTGTCTGTCTGCCTTGCATTAAAAAACATAATTGGTTAAGGAAAACTGTGATAAATAAAAAAGTATATCAGTTTCATTTAAGGACCAAAGGATTGACAGCCGTCCCATATAGATTGCAAAATAGTTGGGAAGAGATTTTTGACGTACCGATCCCATGGCATAGTGTTTATGAACTGACATGCAAAACGACACCGGATTCAAAAATTATAATCTTTCAATTTAAATTATTATATAGAATTCTTGCTACCAATAGAATGTTATTTATATGGGGGATACAATCTTCCCAGCTCTGCAGATTTTGCTTTGAAGAGACAGAATCATTAGATCATTTGTTTTGGTTCTGTCCATTTGTAGCTTGTTTTTGGACACAGGTCCAGGAATGGCTAAAGGATTGCAATATTTACTTGGAGCTAACCTTGCAGATAGCATTACTGGGTGATCTGAAAAGTCATAGTCAATCGATCAATAATATAATAATACTTTTAGCAAAAATGTTTATTTTTAATTCACAATCTGTAGAAGCAATGAGAATAGAAAGGTTCAGAACTTTTGTAAAACATCAACAACAAAATATATGGCAAATAGAAATCCTATATGGATGGTGTTAAGAGATAGATGGGAGGTGTTGAATGGAGTTGAAGGATGGGACTAATAACAAATAACAACAAATAATAACAAGATAACTAATAATGTAAGCATACTGTGTCCATAATAAGTATATAGGTTGTATGTTGGGAGCTTTTGGGAAAGAGCACAGTTAGAAAGATATGGCATATAGAAGCAAACCGGATGGACATCATGAAAATGATCAGAGAGGTTGAGAGTAGAAGAAGTTCAGGAGCAAAAACAGATAAAATAGAATTATTGTAAAATTGACTGTGTCCATAAAATGTAGATTGGAAGTAGAGTCCTAAGCATTGTTGTTCACTAATTTACCCCAAGTAGGGAAAGGATGGTGGGGTTGAAAAGTAATAAAGGGGTATATATATAAAAAACATGGGGGATTGGAAGTGATGCAGACAATTACATTGATGGAAGTTACAATCTATCTGCAATATTAAGCTGATCTACCCCCCCCCCCCTTGACTTTTTCCACATTTTGTTACATTACAGCCTTATTCTAAAATGGATTAAATAAAACATTTTCTTCATCAATCTACACACAATACCCCGTAATGACAAAGCGAAAACACGTATATATATATTTTTTAATGTATAAAAAATAAAAAACTGATACCTTATTTACATAAGTATTCAGACCCTTTGCTATGAGACTCAAGTCCATCCTGTTTCCATTGATCATCCTTGAGATGTTTCTACAACTTGATTGGAGTCCACCTGTGGTAAATTCAATTGATTGGACATGATTTGGAAAAACACACATCTGTTTATACAAAGTCCCACAGTTGACAGTGCATATCAGAGCAAAAACCAAGCCATGAGGTCGAAGGAATTGTCCATAGAGCTCCGAGACAGGATTGTGTCGAGGCACAGATCTGGGGAAGGGTACCAAAACATTTCTGCAGCATTGAATGTCTCCAAGAAGTGGCCTCCATCATTCTTAAATGGAAGAAGTTTGGAACCACCAAGACTGTTCCTAGAACTGGTTGCCAGGCCAAACTGAGCAATCGGGAGAGAAGGGACTTGGTCAGGGAGGTGACCAAGAACCCGATGGTCACTCTGACAGATATCCAGAGTTCCTCTGTGGAGGTGGGAGAACCTTCCAGAAGGACAACCATCTCTGCAGCACTCCACCAATTAGGCCTTTATGATAGAGTGGCCAGACGGAAGCCACTCCTCAGTAAAAGGCACATGACAGCCCGCTTGGAGTTTGCCAAAAGCCACCTAAAGACTCTCAGACCATGAGAAACAAGATTCTCTGGTCTGATGAAACCAACTGAATGTCAAGTGTCATGTCTGGAGGAAACCTGGCACCATCCCTACGGTGAAGCATGGTGGTGGCAGCATCATGCTATGGGGATGTTTTTCAGCGGCAGGGACTGGGAGACTAGTCTGGATCGAGGGAAAGATGAACGGAGCAAAGTACAGAGAGATCCTTGGTGAAAACCTGCTCCAGAGCACTCAGGACCTCAGACTGGAGCGAAGGTTCACCTTCCAACAGGACAACGACCCTAAGCACACAGCCAAGACAAAGCAGGAGTGGCTTCGGGACAAGCCTTGAGTGGCCAGGCCAGTCCTTGAGTGGCCCAGCCAGAGCCCAGACTTGAACCCGATGGAATATCTCTGGAGAGACCTGAAAATAGTTGTGTGGCGACGCTCCCTATCCAACCTGACAGAGCTTGAGAGGATCTGCAGGTGTGCCAAGCTTGTAGCGTCATACCCAAGAAGACTTGAGGCTGTAATCGCTGCCAAAGGTGCTTCAACAAAGTACTGAGTAAAGGGTCTGAATACTTATGTAAATGTAATATTTCAGTTTTTTATTTTGTATAAATTATCAAACATTTCTAAAAACCTGTTTTTACTTTGTCATTATGGGGTATTGTGCATAGATTGATGAGGGGGGAAAAACTATTTAATAAATTTTAGAATAAGGCTGTAAAGTAACAAAATGTGGAAAAAGTTAGGTGGTCTGAATACTTTCCGAATGCACTGTATATGCACCTTTCTAAAGTTGGGCTACGGCGCATTGAGGCGTTGATGTGGTTTCTCATTCTATCATCTGATGGCATTCCCATAGACTGCCATTTTATCAGTCTCCTTTGATACTGCTTTGAAGCCTGTACAGAGGGGTGACTGCCCCCGAGTTAAACCATTGAGCAGCATTCACTCCGCTCCACAGCAGACAGCCAAGCCATTCTCCCTGCAGTAGTCCAGGTCATTTAGGCTGTATGGTGGAACAGTCAACATGGAGTATACGAGAGGGAATCAGTATGATATGATTCCAGTAACTGTTAAAGGTTCACACACACAGTACTGACATATACGTCTTCTGGAATTCAAGTTCATCAAGTTATATTACAGTATGATTTCAACATAGCCTTGAATTAAATGTTTACACAGTATCTTTCTTTACACACTACTTCCTGTGCGCACACGTCTTACTCTGAAAACTGGAAGTAAATTACTGCAAAGTGGGTTAGATTGAATTGAGCCCATGGCCTTACATGTACTGGACTGAGAGTGGACATCCGTGTCAGACTGTGTTGTGATCCTCAGGGGATGGAGGATATTGCGACACACACATTAGCAAGTAATCACTCACAGATGGAGGTCCTCACTGGGGGTTACCATGGTGATTGAGAGAGCAAGGGGCCAGGCCAGGGGGAGAAGTTCACACGCGTTGTTTTCTTTCTGGAACTTGATTTTTCATTATCCTGTTGTAATGTAGTCCCAAAGCTGAGTTGTGTAGATTGGCACATGATGTTCATGATGCCTGTTGAGAACTCTTTCAAGTTAAGACACCCACATCTTACACAATTGACTTTTTAGTTGTGTGGAAAAACAGTTTTGCCTTGGAGGCAAATTTACATTTGAGTCATTTAGCACTTCTTTCTATTTCTCTATGAACTAAACTCAGCAAAAAAAGAAACGTCCCTTTTTCAGGACCCTGTCTTTCAAAGATAATTCGTAAAAATCCAAATAACTTCACAGATCTTCATTGTAAAGGGTTTAAACACTGTTTCCCATGCTTGTTCAATGAACCATAAACAATTAATGAACATGCACCTGTGGAATGGTCGTTAAGACACTAACAGCTTACAGACGGTAGGCAATTAAGGTCACAGTAATGAAAACTTAGGACACTAAAGAGGCCTTTCTACTGATTCTGAAAAACACCAAAAGGGGTCACCAGGGTCCCTGCTCATCTGCGTGAACGTGCCTTAGGCATGCTTCAAGGAGGCATGAGAACTGCAGATGTGGCTAGGGCAATAAATTGCAATGTTCGTACTGTGAGACGCCTAAGACAGCTCTACAGGGAGACAGGACGGACAGATGATCGTCCTCGCAGTGGCAGACCACGTGTAACAACACCTGCACAGGATCGGTACATCCAAACATCACACCTGCGGGACAGGTACAGGATGGCAACAACAACTGCCCGAGGTACACCAGGAACGCACAATCCCTCCATCAGTGCTCAGACTGTCCGCAATAGGCTGAGAGAGGCTGGACTGAGGGCTTGTAGGCCTGTTGTAAGGCAGGTCCTCACCAGACATCACCAGCAACAACGTCGCCTATGGGCACAAACCCACCGTCGCTGGAACAGACAGGACTGGCAAAAACTGCTCTTCGCTGAGGAGTCGCGGTTTTGTCTCACCGGGGGTGATGGTCGGATTCACGTTTATCGTCGAAGTAATGAGCGTTACACCGAGGCCTGTACTCTGGAGCGGGATCGATTTGGAGGTGGAGGGTCCGTTATGGTCACAGCATCATCGGACTGAGCTTGTTGTCATTGCAGGCAATCTCAACGCTGTGCGTTACAGGGAAGACATCCTCCTCCCTCATGTGGTACCCTTCCTGCAGGCTCATCCTGACATGACCCCCCCAGCATGACAATGCCACCAGCCATACTGCTCGTTCTGTGCGTGAGTAACATCTCACAGCAAGAACTGGCAAATCTGGTGCAGTCCATGAGGAGGAGATACACTGCAGTACTTAATGAAGCTGGTGGCCACACCAGATACTGACTTACTTTTGTTCAGGGACACATTATTCAATTTCTGTTAGTCACATGTCTGTGGAACCTGTTCAGTTTGTCTCTGTTGTTGGATCCTGTTATGTTCATACAAATATTTACACATGTTAAGTTTACTGAAAAGAAACGCAGTTGACAGTGAGAGAACGTTTCTTTTTTTGCTGAGTTTAGTTCTGCAGGAACATGATGTGTAAGTCGCTTTAACAAGAGAGGGAGAGCGAGGGAAGGCCTGTGTAGACTGTTGGTGATCCATAGACAATTTTGGGGTGCATATTCAGTTGAAGTGGGGGCCTGGGAGAGGAGAGTGAGTCAGAGGTGGAGACTAAGCGTAAACACTGCTAGCTTAGGAATGTAACACTGTCCCCTTTTGCACTCAAGTAGTGTGTGTGTTTGTGTGTAGAAGCATGCAAGTTTGTGTGCACATGGTTGTGGTGCACACTCGGCCTGACCACCAAGACCGTTCCTGCCGAGTTGCGTTCTGTCTACCTGTGTCACAAAGCAGCTGATGTTGTGACCTCCTGGTTGTCAGGTGGCTGCTGCCCCCTGGTGGATGCCAGTCAGAGGGGCAGACTGCAGGCACCCTGAGGGCCTCGACTCCAGCATCACTAACAGGTAGGAGTTACATCTCTACATCACAGACAATTAGGAGCTCTAGGATCATCCTAATCAGAAAGAATAGAATCCAATATCAAGTCAAGTCCTGTCTCTACATCACAGAGGATTTACGTCTCTACACTGGATTATCCTAATGAGATCCAGTATCCCCCAGTCACTACTCTATGTCACAGACAGGTAGACGTCTGCTGATAAACTGATGCTTCTTATGGCTCAGTTGGTTTGAGTTGTATTGATTCCTGCTTGGGACAAATGTACTGAATATACAGTACCAGTCAAACGTTTGGAGACACCTACTCATTCCAGGGTTTTTCTTAATTTTTACTATTTTCTAAATTGTAGAATAATAGTGAAGACATCAAAACTATGAATTAACACATATGGAATCATGTAGTAACCAAAAAAGTGTTAAACAAATCAAAATAAAACCTTTTGCCTTTGGCATTCTCTCAACCAGATTCACCTGGAATGCTTTTCCAACAGTCTTGAAGGAGTTCCCACGTATGCTGAGCACTTGTTGGCTGTTTTTCCTTCACTCAGCGGTCCAACTCATCCCAAACCATCTCAATTGGGTTGAGGTCGGGGGATTGTGGAGGCCAGGTCATCTGATGCAGCACTCCATCACTCTCCTTCTTGGACAAAGATCCCTTACACAGCCTGGCGGTGTGTTGGGTCATTGTCCTGTTGAAAAACAAATGATAGTCCCACTAAGCCCAAACCAGATGGGATAGCGTATCGCTGCAGAATGCTATGTTAGCCATGCTGGTTGAGTGTGCCTTGAATTCTAAATAAATCACAGATAGTGTCACCAGCAAAGCACCCCCACACCATCACACCTCCTCCTCCATGCTTCACGGTGGGAACCACACATGCGGAGACCATCCGTTCACCTACTCTGCGTCTCACAAAGACACAGCGGTTGGAACCAAAAATCTCAAATTTGGACTCATCAGACCAAAGGACAGATTTCCACCGGTCTAATGTCCATTGCTCGTGTTTCTTGGCCCAAGCAAGTCTCTTCTTTGTATCGATGTCCTTTAGTAATGGTTTCTTTGCAGCAATTTGGTTACTACATGATTCCATATGTGTTATTTCATAGTTTTGATGTCTTCACTATTATTCTACAATGTAGACAATAGTAAAAATAAAGAAAAACCCTTGAATGAGTAGGTGTATGTTGCTACTGAGCCTTCAGAAAGTATTCATACCCCTTGACTTATTCCACATTTTGTTGTCTTACAGCCTGAATTAAAAATGGATTGTCTTTTTTTTTATCTCACCCATCTGCACACAATACCCGTTAATGACAAAGTGAAAACATGTTCAAAAAAATGTGGGCAAATGTATTACATTTAATACAGAAATGTCTAACTTACATAAGTGTTCACACCCCTGAGTCAATAGATGTTAGAATCACCTTTGGCAGCGATTTCAGGTGTGAGTCTTTCTGGGTAAGCCTCTAACATTTACATTTACATTTACGTCATTTAGCAGACGCTCTTATCCAGAGCGACTTACAAATAGGTGCATTCACCTTTCTTTGGGGGGTTAGAAGGATTACTTTATCCTATCCCAGGTATTCCTTAAAGAGGTGGGGTTTCAAATGTCTCTGGAAGGTGGTGAGTGATTCCGCTGTCCTGGCGTCGTGAGGGAGCTTGTTCCACCATTGGGGTGCCAGAGCAGCGAACAGTTTTGACTGGGCTGAGCGGGAACTATGCTTCCGCAGAGGTAGGGGAGCCAGCAGGCCAGAGGTGGATGAACGCAATGCCCTCGTTTGGGTGTAGGGACTGATCAGAGCCTGAAGGTACGGAGGTGCCGTTCCCCTCACAGCTCCGTAGGCAAGCACCATGGTCTTGTAGCAGATGCGAGCTTCAACTGGAAGCCAGTGGAGTGTGCGGAGGAGCGGGGTGACGTGAGAGAACTTGGGAAGGTTGAACACCAGACGGGCTGCGGCATTCTGGATGAGTTGTAGGGGTTTAATGGCACAGGCAGGGAGCCCAGCCAACGGGAGATGACAAGTGCCTGGATTAGGACCTGTGCCGCTTCCTGTGTAAGGCAGGGTCGTACTCTCCGAATGTTGTAGAGCATGAACCTACAGGATCGGGTCACCGCCTTGATGTTAGCGGAGAACGACAGGGTGTTGTCCAGGGTCACGCCAAGGCTCTTCGCACTCTGGGAGGAGGACACAACGGAGTTGTCAACCGTGATGGCGAGATCATGGAAAAGGCAGTCCTTCCCCAGGAGGAAGAGCAGCTCCGTCTTGCCAAGGTTCAGCTTGAGGTGGTGATCCGTCATCCATACTGATATGTCTGCCAGACATGCAGAGATGCGATTCGCCACCTGGTTAACAGAAGGGGGAAAGGAGAAGATTAGTTGTGTGTCGTCAGCGTAGCAATGATAGGAGAGGCCATGTGAGGATATGACAGAGCCAAGTGACTTGGTGTATAGCGAGAATAGGAGAGGGCCTAGAACTGAGCCCTGGGGGACACCAGTGGTGAGAGCACGTGGTGCGGAGACAGCTTCTCGCCACGCCACTTGGTAGGAGCGACCGGTCAGGTAGGACGCAATCCAGCAGGGAGGAGAATGTGGCAAAGAGCTTCCTAGGGTTAGAGGCAGATGCTTGGAATTCAGAGTGGTAGAAAGTGGCCTTAGCAGCAGAAACAGATGAAGAAAATGTAAAGAGGAGGGAGTGAAAAGATGCCAGGTCCACAGGGAGTCTAGTTTTCTTCCATTTCCGCTCAGCTGCCCGGAGCTCTGTTCTGTGAGCTCGCAATGAGTCATCAAGCCACGGAGCTGGAGGGGTGGACCGAGCCGGCCGGGAGGATAGGGGACATAGAGAGTCAAAGGATGCAGAAAGGGAGGAGAGGAGGGTTGAGGAGGCAGAATCAGGAGATTGGAGGGAGAAGGATTGAGCAGAGGGAAGAGATGATAGGATGGAAGAGGAGAGAGTAGCGGGAGAGAGAGAGCGAAGGTTGCGACGGCGCATTACCATCTGTGTAGGGGCAGAGTGAGTAGTGTTGGAGGAGAGGGAGAGAGAGAAAAGGATACAAAGTAGTGGTCGGAGACTTGGAGGGGAGTTGCAGTGAGATTAGTAGAACAACAGCATCTAGTAAAGATGAGGTCAAGTGTATTTGCACACCTGGATTGCACACCTGGATTGCACAATATTTGCTGACTATTCTATAGAAAAATTGTCAAGCTCTGTCAAGTTGGTTGTTGATCATTGCTAGACATCAATTTTCAAGATTTGCAATAGATTTTCAATATCGTCTTGGTAAGCAACTCCAGTGTATATTTGGCCTTGTGTTTTAGGTTATTGTCCTGCTGAAAGGTGAATTTGTCTCCCAGTGTCTGTTGGAAAGCAGACTGAACCAGGCTTTCCTCTAGGATTTTGCCTGTGCTTAGCTCTATTCCATTTATTTTTATCCTAAAAAACTCCCTAGTCTTTGCCGATGACAAGCATACCCATAACATAATGCAGCCACCACCATGCTTGAAAATATGAAGAGTGGTACTCAGTGATGTGTTGGGTTGGATTTGCCCCAAACATAACACTTTGTATTCAGGACATAAAATGCATTTCTTTGCCACATTTTTTGAAGTTTTACTTTAGTGCATTATTGCAAACAGGATGCATGTTTTGGAATATTTTTATTCTGTACAAGCTTCCTTATTTTGACTGTCATTTAGGTTGGTATTGTGGAGTAACTACAATGTTGTTGATCCATCCTCCGTTTTCTCCTATCACAGCGATTAAACTCTGTAACGGTTTAAAAGTCACCATTGGCCTCATGTTGAAATTTAGGCTGTAACACAACAAAATGTGGAAAAAGTCAAGGGGTGTATTATTATTAACCATAAACCTGGTTGTGTGTGCAGGCTGGACCACCCTGTACTGCATGTGTCATGGGGGTATGCTCGTACTGCTCCTGGGCCCACAAGAGACTAACCACAGAGGCTGAGTGGGAGTACGCCTGCATAGGTCGCCTACAGCACAGGTAGTGTTGTGGTGTGTGTCGATGTTTAAGGGAACCACTCATATTAATGTGTCATTTATACAGTCGTGACACATGTATTGGTCTTCACAAAGTTCGCTGCTTCAGTATTATGAGATATTTTTGTCAGATGTTACTATGGTATACTGAAGTATAATTACAAAGCATTCCATGAGTGTCAAAGGCTTTTATTGACAATTACATTACGTTTATGCAAAGAGTCAATATTTGCAGTGTTGACCCTTCTTTTTCCAAGACCTCTGCAATCCGCCCTGGCATGCTGTCAATTAACTTCTGGGCCACATCCTGACTGACGGCAGCCCATTCTTGCATAATCAATGCTTGGAGTTTGTCAGAATTTGCGGGTTTTTGTTTGTCCACCCGCCTCTTGAGGATCGACCACAAGTTATCAATGGGATTAAGGTCTGGGGAGTTTCCTGGCCATGGACCCAAAATGTTGATGTTTTGTTCCCCGAGCCACTTAGTTATCACTTTTGCCTTATGGCAAGGTGCTCCATCATGCTGGAAAAGGCATTGGTCGTCACCAAACTGTACTTGGATGGTTGGGAGAAGTTGCTCTCGGAGGATGTATTGGTACCATTCTTTATTCATAGCTGTGTTCTTAGGCAAAATGTGAGTGAGCCCACTCCCTTGGCTGAGAAGCAACCCCACACATGAATGTCTCAGGATGCTTTACTGTTGGCATGACACAGGACTGATGGTAGCGCTCACCTTGTCTTCTCCTGACAAGGTGTTTTCCGGATGCCCCAAACAATCGGAAAGGGGATTCATCAGAGAAAATGACTTTACCCCAGTCCTCAGCAGTCCAATCCCTGTACCTTTTGCAGAATATCAGTCTGTCCCTGATGTTTTTCCTGGAGAGAAGTGGCTTCTTTGCTGCCCTTCTTGACACCAGGCCATCCTCCAAAAGTCTTCGCCTCATTGTGCGTGCAGATGCACTCACATCTGCCTGCTGCCATTCCTGAGCAAGCTCTGCACTGGTGGTTTCCCGATCCCGGGAAATCAACTTTAGGAGAATCTTCTGAAAGGCTAATTGACATCATTTGAGTCAATTGGAGGTGTACCTGTGGATGTATTTCAAGGCCTACCTTCAAACTCAGTGCCTCTTTGCTTGACATTATAGGAAAATCTAAATAAATCCTTTCCTCCCCCCTCTCCTCTCCTTTCCTCCCCCTCCTCTCCTCTCCTTTCCTCCCCCCTCCTCTCCTCTCCTTTCCTCCCCCCTCCTCTCCCCTCATTTTTTCTCTCCTCCTCTCCTCAGAGGATAGTCATTGCTAGCAGGCTTGCTCAGCCACAGCTTTATCCATTGACACAACAGCGTTCACTGACTTAAAAAAAAACCTTGTGTTTAAAAATTCCATCCAAGCCTTCACTCCAACTGCCTTCAGGGTGTATGGGAGAATGAGATAGAAAGTAAAACAAAAGACTCAAGTGTGTCTCCCATGTGTGATGGAGGAGGAGAGAGGAGACGGTGCCTGGATCACTGGTCTAAGATCAGCTGCAGCTGCGCTGCTGTCCTGGAGTGTATGTTGTTTCCGGGCAGAAAATATGGTTAATATTTGAACTTCATGTTCATGTTCCTCTGGATGTGCTGAGTGATGGAAACCACTGTAGTCTCAGTCGAAGGTGAAGGGAGGGGGAGGGAAGAAAAATGGGGAAGGGGGAGCACTCAGTTATTTTTTTGGGGGGGGGGGTTGTCGGGGTGGTTGAATCTGTGTTCTTCAATACCCTCTCTGAGACAGCAGCGGGCAACTGCAAAGTAGGGCACTGTCGTCTTCCAAACCATCAAGAATAAACTAGTACATTGAAACAGTTGCCTCGTTCAGTCAATAGCACATACTGTACTGCATAGTACTATCAGTGCAGGGTTTTAGTTGTGTAATTTTAGCTATGGCTCTGTAGAGCACATCAATGCACATCAGTATTCAGCATGTGTACCTTTGTGGTCGGAGTAGGCCCCATGTAACTAATATTCAATAATTATACAAATGAGGCCCACCTCAGAGGAGTTCCGACACTGGCATCAGTGGAGAGTTTCTTGTTGAAGACCAGCCCTTATTGATTTACCCCAATAAACCTATTTGTTAATTTTTTTTAAACTAATGCATTCCAATCACGGCACTGTACTCTGGATCCACTATTGGGCCCAAGGCTCAGGGACTGGCTGTGTCCTAAATGGCCCCGTATTCCCTATATAGTGCACTACTTTTGACCATGGACCATAGAGCTCTGGTCAAAGGTAGTGCATAAAACTCGAAACTGTTTGGTGCTTTACTGCAGGAGGGACTAGTGCACTTCACAAAATAGATGGCATCATGAGGAAGGAAAATTATGTGGATAAATTGAAGCAACATCTCAAGACATCAGTCAGGAAGTTAAATCTTGGTCGCAAATGGGTCTTCCAAATGGACAATGACCCCAAGCATACTTCCAAAGTTGTGGAAAAATGGATTAAGGTCAACAAAGTCAAGGTATTGGAGTGGCCATCACAAAGCCCTGACCTCAATCCTATAGAAAATGTGTGCGCAGAACTGAAAAAGTGTGTGCGAGCAAGGAGGCCTACAAACCTGACTCAGTTACACCAGCTCTGTCAGGAGGAATGGGCCAAAATTCACCCAACTTATTGTCGGAAGCTTGTGGAAGGCTACCCGAAATGTTTGAGCCAAGTTAAACAATTTAAAGGCAATGCTACCAAATACTAATTGAGTGTATGTAAACTTCTGACCCACTGGGAATGTGATGAAAGAAATAAAAGCTGAAATAAATCATTCTCTCTACTATTATTCTGACATTTCACATTCTTAAAGTAAAGTGGTGATCCTAACTGACGTAAGACAGGGAATCTTTACTAGGATTAAATGTCAGGAATTGTGAAAAACTGAGTTTAAATGTATTTGGCTAAGGTGTATGTAAACTTCCGACTTCAACTGTACATACATACACACACACACACACACACACACACACACAGTACCAGTCAAAAGTTTGGACACACCTACTCATTCCAGGGTTTTTCTTTATTTTTTACTATTTTCTACATTGTAGAATAATAGTGAAGACATCAAAACTATGAAATAACACATATGGAATCATGTAGTAACCAAAAAAGTGTTAAACAAATCAAAATATATTTTATATTTGAGATTCTTCAAAGTAGTCACCCTTTGCCTTGATGACAGCTTTGCACACTTTTACAGCACCATCAACACAACACCAAATTATGTAATTTCTCGTGGAGTTCCAGACACTTGTAGAATCTATGCCAAGGTGCATTGAAGCTGTTCTGGCTCGTGGTGGCCCAGTGCCCTATTAAGAAACTTTGTTGGTGTTTCCTTTATTTTGGCAGTTACCTGAATGTCATATGCCACTACTCATTCTGGACACCTTTTAATCCTTGCATAGTTCTAGTAGTGCCTATCCTTTCTCCAATGCCCTGATCCTATGTTTCTGTATTTCAGGCTATACCCATGGGGGAACAAACTGAACCCTAAAGGCCAGCACTACGCCAACCTCTGGCAGGGAGAGTTCCCCCCACACAACCCACACAACTCAGGAGAGGACGGGTACACCAAAACTTCACCAGTAAGAGAGGTGGAGAGACAGTGATGGAGAGTGAGGGACAGAGAAAGAGAATGTGAAAGAATGAGACTGAAATGCAGTATATAAAATTGTTCTAAACAAAGGGCTCATGGGAGTCTGTTCACTCCCATGTTAGGGAGGCAGGGTGGCGCTTACCCACAGTCCATTGTGCTGAAACAGGAAGTTGATCTCTGATTCAGCCACTGCTTACCAACAGGAACTGGCATGTCGTTGGAGATTAGACACAATATCAAGAGTTCACAATGTCACACCACCACCAGATCACAGCTGCTATAGATATACATTTACATTTGTCATTTAGTAGATGCTCTTATCCAGAGCAACTTTAAAATAGCAATTAGGGTTAAGTGCCTTGCTCAAGGGCACATCGACAGATTTCTTCACCTAGTCAGCTTAGGTATTCGATCCAGCGACCTTTCGGTTACTGGCCCAACGCTCTTAACCGCTAGGCTACCTGCCGCCCTGAATAACATTTAGATAACATTAATGAACTGAATAGTAATAGTGAAATTATACTGTCTTACTTCAATAGCTGCTGTGATTGATGGTGTCTAACTTTTCCAGGTCTTTTGGTGTCACACTTTCTATGACGTATATATTCAGTACATGCAATGTTTCCATACATGCACAATAACATACTGTGACAGTGTCTGGTGAAGAAGTTTGTCATTCTAAGATGTTCATATACACTGAGTGTACAAAACATTAAGAAGAACTGCTCTTTCCATGACACCGACTGACCAGGTGAATCCAGGTGAAAGATATGATCCGTTATTGATGTCACCTTTTAAATCCACTTCAATCAGCGTAGATGAAGGGGAGGAGACAGGTTAAAGAAGGATTTTTAAGCCTTGAGACATGGATTGTGTATGTGTGCCATTTAGAGGGTAAATGGGCAAGACAAAATATTTACGTGCCTTTGAACGGGGTATGGTAGTAGGTGCCAGGCACACTGGTTTGAGTTTGTCAAGAACTGCAACGCTGCTGTGTTTTTCACGCTCAACAGTTTCCCGTGTGTATCAAGAATGGTTCACCACCCAAAGGACATCCAGCCAACTTGACACAACTGTGGGAAGCATTGGAGTCAACATGGGCCAGCATCCCTGTGGAACACCTTCGACACCTTGTAGAGTCCATGCCCGACGAATTTAAGCTGTTCTGAGGGCAAAAGGGGGTGCAACTCAATATTAGGAAGGTGTTCCTAATATTTTGTACGCTCATTGTATGTAGTGTTTTAATTAGCTATAGCTCTATTTAATATGCTTATCTCTCTGTCTCCTGCAGGTGATGTAATTTCCTACTAATGGCTATGGCCTGTACAACATGGTGGGGAATGCATGGGAGTGGACATCTGACTGGTGGACTGTTCACCACACCATGGATGAACGACGCAACCCTGTAGTACACACACGTTTATTTTATGTGGTTCTCATCTCTGTGAGGATTTCCTCTTCTTCATGTTCTGAAATTTTCTCTCCTCTCTTTTACAGACAGGTCCACCATCAGGCTGAGACCGAGTGAAGAAAGGAGGCTCCTACATGTGCCATAAGATCACCAAGACAACCATTAACTAAAGGGTTATAACTATACCATGGCCAATACTGATGCAGATGTGTAGTGACAGAATAGCAGTGAACACTAAGGAAAGGCAGTACTTTAGCTTATTGCAGTGTAGTCCAGTACACTGGGCCTTTCTGTATGGAGGGGCCTGTTGTCTGTGTGTGGTTCAGAGACCGGCTAGGCTCTGGTGTGTATTTGACTTCTATGCCCATGTAGACTAGCCTGACTCAGCTACCAAAGCTAGAGGGAGAGTCTTTCATCTTGAATAACACAATGTATTGTTGTAATTGGTAATGCAAGGGAGCTGCAAAAAACACTCAAACTGGACAGTTATCTCCATCTATACATTCAAAGACTCAATCATGGACACTCTTACTGACACTTGTGGCTGCTTTTTTGCCCTTCATGCTGTTGTATGTGCCTAACAATGTTTGTACTGTGTTTGTGCTGCTACAATGTGTTGCTGCCATGTTGCTACCGTGTTTGTGTTGTCATGTTGCTGCCATGCTGTATTGTCTTAGGTCTCTCTTTATGTAGTGTTGTGATGTTTTTTGTTTTTTATCCCAGCCCCCGTCCCCACAGGAGGCCTTTTGTCTCTTGTTATGCCGTCATTGTAAATAAGAATTTGTTCTTAATTGACTTGCTTAGTTAAAGGTTAAAAAAGTTGCTAGGTGATCCTCTGGGAGGCCCAATAGGCTGTCTTCCACAGTATACTGAGCTGTTAGCCTCGCCTCCTCGGAGAAGCAACTGGTGATGCAACCAGTCTGCCCACCAGCCCTGGTTGCCTTGGTGATGCGATGGACAGAATGCAAAACGAGTCCTGAGCACAGAGCTGGAATTGTTTCATTTGAGGGAGTCATGTGAAGGAGGAAAGGACTATCAAATAGGCTTTATGAATCTAAAACACACGTTGGCCCTGTTTGAATACTTAATTTTAATACTTATACTTGAGGAATAAAGCAATTATAAATGAGTGCGTGGTTTACGATTTTTTTGGGCACGGCTGTGCTGCAGTCGTAGTTACGAGGCAAATCTGGTCTATCAAAAAATCGAATCACATTTTATTTGCCACATGCGCCGAATTCAACCAGGGTAGACCTTACAGTGAAATGCTTACTTACAAGCCCTTAACCAACAATGCAGTTTTAAGAAAAAAAGTGTTAAGTAAAAAATTTAAATAACAAATAATTAAAGAGCAGCAGTAAAATAAAATAACAGTAGGGAGGCTATATACAGGGGGTACCGGTACGGAGTCGATGTGCGGGGTCACCGGTTAGTCGAGGTAATTGAGGTAATATGTACATGTGGGTAGAGTTAGTGACTATGCATAAATAATAAACAGAGTAGCAGCAGCGTAAAAGAGGGGGTGGGGGGGACAATGCAAATAGTCCGGGTAGCCATGATTAGCTGTTCAGGAGTCTTATGGCTTGGGGTTAAAAGCTGTTAAGAAGCCTTTTGGACCTAGACTTGGCGCTCCGGTACTGCTTTCCGTGTGGTAGCAGAGAGAACAGTCTATGACTATGGTGGCTGGAGTCTGACAATTTTTAGGGTCTTCCTCTGATGGCAGGAAGCTTCGCCCCAGTGATGTACTGGGCCGTACGCACTACACTCTGTAGTGCCTTGCGGGCAGAGGCCGAAGCAGTTGCCATACCAGGCGGTGATGCAACCAGTCAGGATGCTCTCGATGGTGCAGCTGTAGAACTTTTTAAGGATCTTTGTCGTGCTCTCTTCACGACTGTCTTGGTGTGTTTGGACCATGATAGTTTGTTGGTGATGTGGACACCAAGGAACTTGAAGCTCTCAACCTGTTCCACTACAGCCCCGTCTATGAGAATGGGGGCGTGCTCAGTCCTCTTTTTTTTCCTGTAGTCCACAATCATCTCCTTTGTCTTGATCACGTTGAGGGAGAGGTTGTTATCCTGGCACCACACAGCGAGGTCTCTGACGACCTCCCTGTAGACTGTCTCATCATTGTCGGTGATCAGGCCTACCACTGTTGTGTCGTGACCAGCCCTTCAAAGCACTTTATGGCTACAGATGTGAGTGCTACGGGTCGGTAGTCATTTAGGCAGGTTATCTTAGTGTTCTTGGGCACAGGGACTATGGTGGTCTGCATGAAACATGTTGGTATTACAGACTCAGTCAGGGACATGTTGAAAATGCCAGTTGGTCAGCGCCGTCTGGCCCTGCAGCCTTGTGAATGTTGACCTGCTTAAAAGTCTTACTCACATCGGCTACGGAGAGCGTGATCACATAGTCATCCGGAACAGCTGATGCTCTCATGCATGCTTCAGTGTTGCTTTCCTCGAAGCGAGCATAGAAGTGATTCATCTCGTCTGGTATGCTCGTGTCACTGGGCAGCTCGCGGCTGTGCTTCCCTTTGTAGTCTGTAATAGTTTGCAAGCCCTGCCACATCCGACGAGCATCTGAGCCGGTGTAATACGATTAAATCTTAGTCCTGTATTGACTCTTTGCCTGTTTGATGGTTCGTCTGAGGGCATAGCGGGATTGAAAGCGTCAGCTGTACCCTTTAGCTCAGTGCGGATGTTGCCTGTAATCCATGGCTTCTGGTTGGGGTATGTACGTACGGTCACTGTGGGGATGATGTCATCAATGCACTTATTGATGAAGCCGGTGACTGATGTGGTGTACTCCTCAATGCTATCGGAAGAATCCCAGAACATATTCCAGTCTGTGCTAGTAAAACAGTCCTGTTGCTTAGCATCTGCATCATCTGACCACTTTATTAACCAAGTTACTGGTGCTTCCTGCTTTAGTTTTTGCTTGACAATAGTTAAGCAGGAATCAGGAGGATAGAATTATGGTCAGATTTGCCAAATGGAGGGCGAGGGAGAGCTTTGTACGAGTCTCTGTGTGTGGAGCAAAGGTGGTCTATAGTTTTTTTCCCTCCGGTTGCACATTTAACATGTTGGTAGAAATTACGTAGAACTGATTTAAAGTCCCGGGCCACTAGGAGCGCTGCCTCTGGATGAGCGTTTTCCTGTTTGCTTATGGCCTTATACAGCTCATTGAGTGCAATCTTAGTGCCAGCATCGGTTTGTGGTGGTAAATAGACAGCTACGAAAAATATAGAAGAAAGCTCTCTTGGTAAATAGTGTGGTCTACTGCTTCTCATGAGATACTCTACCTCAGGTGAGCAAAACTTTGAGACTTCCTTAGTATTAGATTTCGTGCACAAGCTGTTGTTTACAAATATACACAGACCACCACCCCTCGTCTTACCGGAGTCAGCCGTTCTATCCTGCCGATTTAGCGTATATCCCGCCAGCTCTATGTTATCAATGTCGTCGTTCAGCCATGACTCGGTGAAACATAAGATATTACAGTTTTTAAATGTCCCGTTGTTGGTGGGATATTCTTGATCTTAGGTCGTCCATTTTGTTTTCCAATGATTGTACGTTGGTGCTACAACATGGTGATTCTACGTTGGTGTAGCATGGTGATTCTCTCGTTAACACAGGTGAGAGTGTTGACGAGGACAAGGCTGGAGATCACTCTGTCATGCTGATTGAGTTAGAATAACAGACTGGAAGCTTTAAAAGGAGGGTGGTGCTTGAAATCATTGTTCTTGGGGGGCGGAGCTAGCATGTTGGAGTGAACGGCTGTGTGTGAGAGGCTCCCGCAACTTTTTTGCGAAATAATCTAACCTAACTTACTTTATTGCACTTGTTACAACAAACTTTTCTTTCTAATACAATATTGTAACTTTCTATGTGAAAATGCCTAGTAATAAGCGACCAAAGGACAATAAATCCACATCAGAGGCCTACTCCCCACCAAACAACGAGACAAACATGGCGGAAGGCACAGGTAACAACGTGACACTTACAGAACTTACCCGGGCTTTGGGAGAACTACGTGTTGCTATAGCGGAGGATCTTAAGGCTACTATTGCTGAACTGGACACTAAAATCGAGAGCACCATTCGAACGGTCGCTCGCAGGGCCAGAGTATTGTGGACCTTGAGAAAGCTTCTGAATTCAACGCTGGTAGGATCGACGAGTTAGAGAAGCTATGCACGTCATTGCAGGATAATGTGCAGAGGCTTTCTGTGAAAGTGGTCGACCTGGAGGGCAGATCCAGGCGTCATAACCTTCGCGTGGTGGGTCTGGCAGAAGGGGTGGAGGCGGGCTCTCGCCCCACCGACTTATTCGCCAAGCTACTGAAGGATGCAATGGGACCGGATGTTTTAGGCGTCGGATCCCCTACTGGACCCGTGCACATCGCGCCCTTGTCCCAGTGCCTGGACCGGGCCAGCGTCCTCGCCCAGTAATCATCTGTTGTCACAGTTTCAAGACCAAGGATCTTATCCTGCGCGAGGCTCGAATGAGGGGCAACCTGTTACATAAAGGGCACCCCTTTCGTGTCTATGAGGACTATGCGCCCGATGTGGCAAAGCACCGCGCTGGCTACAGAGATGTCATGACCAAACTCTACAAACTCCATCTTCGCCCAGCCTTGCTCTTCCCTGCAAGACTAAGAATTACCCCGCCTTCCGGTGAGAAGATCTGGCTCTCCTCGGTTCTGGACGCAGAGAAGTTTGTCCGGGAATATACTCCAATCCCCCGTACAGGTTAGAGTGCCTTGTCATTGTGTGTTAAGGTCTGCTCACGGACTCGAATCCATACCATACCATAACGGGTGAAACCGTATTCAACGGTCTCAGCAAGGGCTACCGAACATGTAATACGATGAGCTGACCAATGGAGGGTGGTCAGAGCTCTCACTTAACGTTAATTTCACTTTCATTCCGACTGGGTTTAGAGCGATGCCTGTTTGGGAGGCCTTCCAGGTCGGATCATTGACACTTTCGGATGGATATACTTATATTCCCCTATTTTTATTTTGTTTCGTTATTTATTTTTCAATTCTTACATTATTCCTGTGCGTACATATAATAATAATTATTTGTACTTTATTATTATTTTCTCTTAGCATTTTAGTATTATGTATGTGTATATTTTAAATTTGTATAGATTATTATTCTGGGGTATGCATGTTTGTGTATGTAGATGTGTGTGTATGGATGTATGTGTGTATGCGTGTGTATGTATCTGTATATATTTAAGAATATTTATTTTATATGTATATTTTTTTGGGGTGTGTGTATGTATGTGTGCGTGTATACGTGTGTATATGTGTGTGTGTGTGCGTATATATATATATATACGTGTGTGTGTGTGTATGTATGTAGGTATACACATGTATGTATGTGTGTGTGGATGTGTATGTGTGCACATATGTATTTTAATTTTTTTACATTTTTATTTACTTTGTTATTTTTCTGATTGGGGGGTACGTTCAATTTATCAAAATCCTTGTTCCCTTCTCCTAACCCACAATATGTAACTGTACTGCTGTTTATGTCGGTTACTGATGGTTTATGTTTAGACCGGTATTGCTTAGCAATAGACTCTTGTGATGATACATCTTGCTTATCTCAGGGATTGACCCAAGATGAACCTTAAGTGCGCAATATGTTTAAGTTGCAACTTATTCTGTTTAGGTTTATTAGATGCTAATTGAACACTTTAAGTGCGGGAGCCTCCTCAGTTCATATGTTAGTAAAAGTTCTAGGATAGTGAGAGGTGAGCGCATAGTTGGGATTTTATTTGTGTTTTACCTCTTGTTCGAGGTCGCGCCGTGCTTTTTTGGCATCGGCCAGACAATGTGTTTGTTATTTTTATTTTCATATTTTTTTCTGTCCTATGTGTGTATGCCTGTTAAATGTGGGTTGATGGGGGGGTAAAGGTTGGGGAAAGTAGGGGAACAGGGTGGAGAGTAAAGGTGCTTGCGGGGGAGGGTGGGTTGGATACTGCTCGGGTGTAGGTGCTACATATGCTGATCGTGATGGTTTGGTGCGCTTTCTTACCTTTTTTAGTGAGTTACATGTTATGCAGGCCACCATAGGAACTACAAATGAGAGGAGGGCGGGACTTACATTCACTTCCTGGAATGTCAAGGGTTTAAACGAACCAATTAAGAGAGGCAGGGTCCTAGCCCACTTGAAAGCACTTTCGTCTGATATTATATTTTTGCAAGAAACCCATCTGAAAAACAAATCTCATAACAGACTTAAATGTAAGTGGGTGGGACAAGTGTATCACTCTAACTTCTCTGCCAAAACGAGAGGCACAGCGATTCTGGTACGGAAAGGAATTCCCTTTCTACATAAAACCACTATTGTGGATAAAGAGGGTCGTTATGTGATCGTAATAGGAGAGATCCATTCTACTTCTGTAACTCTACTAAATATCTATGGGCCAAACATTGATAACCCCTCTTTTTTCAAAAGAGTCCTTGCCCTGATTCCAGATATCTCCCATACTAATCTGGTCATTGGAGGGGACCTTAACTGTGTACTAGACCAATATTTGGATAGATCCTCTACCCGGCGAACCCCTACCTCCCATTCAAGCGAATTCTTGAATACCTACATAAAAAATTCTAACTTATTTGATATATGGAGGATCTCTAATCCCTACGGGTAGGGAATACTCCTTTTACTCTCATGTTCACAATGTATATACTCGAATTGACTACTTTTTGGTTGATGCTAAACTACTCCCCTATACCTGTAATGTGAGATATCATGATATTATAATCTCTGACCACAGTCCACTCACCTTCTCCCTGAGATTGGGTGACATCGTACCAAACGAGAGGGTCTGGAGGTTGAATCCTCAGCTCCTCACAGAACCAACATTCTGTGAACATCTTAAAGACCAAATTACATTTTTCTTTGATACCAACGACAACACAGAGACTTCCCCAGCATTATTGTGGGAAACGCTGAAGGCTTATTTGAGAGGCTGTATTATCTCCTTTCAGACTGCCAGGAGTAGGCAAAACAGAAAAAAATTGGTAGAACTGGAGGGACAAATTCACTTACTGGATAGGGAGAATGCTAGACATCCATCTATGGAGAAACATAAACAAATTATGTCTTTAAAATTTAAATACAATCAGATCCTCTCGGCTAAAATTGCTAAATCTTTTCTCTATGCCAAGCAAAAATATTTTGAGTTTGGTGACAAACCACACAAATTACTCGCCAGACAACTTCGAAAAAACGTGAGTGACCGAATGATTCACAAAGTTAAATCTGCATCTGGGGAATTACTCTCCTCCCCCAAAGACATCAATGACAGATTCCGTCAGTTTTATGAGACTCTATATACATCTAAAGCGGATCCTAACCCCTTAATTATGCAAAACTTTTTGGAGGACTGTAATCTTCCTGCCCTGAACCAGGAAGACTCTAACTTCCTGAATAAGGAAATATCTCTTGAAGAAATTAGAGAAACAATTAAATCTCTAAAGAGTGGCAAGACCCCGGGCCCAGATGGATACCCTGGTGAATTCTATAAAACATTCAGCAACATGCGATCTCCCTACCTGCACAAAATGTTGGTTCGGGCCAATGAGGATGGAGCTCTCCCATCTACTTTGGATGAGGCGTTTATTACAGTTATACATAAGAAGGGTAAAGATCCGGAAGAGGTAGGGTCATACAGACCAATATCCCTCCTTAATACAGACCAAAAGATTTTAGCAAAAACTCTGGCTAACAGGCTTAGCACTTTAATTGGCAAATTGGTCCATTCGGACCAGACCGGCTTTATCCCTAATAGAAACTCATTCTTCAATCTCAGGCGCCTCTTCAACATTATGTATTCTCAGAGGTTACCTAACGTGGACCTTGCCGTTATATCTCTTGACGCCTGAAAAGGCCTTTGACCAAGTTGAGTGGCCCTATCTATTCAAGGTCCTACAGAAATTTAATATTGGAGATGGGTTCATAAATTGGATCCAGCTTTTATATAGGAACCCCTGTGCGAGAATACTCACTAACCAATCAATGTCGCCCCGATTTAACCTTCACAGAGGGACAAGGCAGGGTTGTGCGCTGTCGCCTATGCTCTTCGCCCTAATTATTGAACCTCTCGCTCAAGCGATCAGATCTCATTCAGCAATACACGGCTATAATACTAAAGATACTCTAAATAAGATTTCCCTAATACGCAGATGATATTCTCCTCTATGTAACAGAACCCCAAGCTATTATTCCAGCTATTCTTGAGGTGATTAATTTGTTTGGTACCTTCTCGGGATACAGAATAAATTGGAACAAGAGTGAATTAATGCCCATACGGTTGCAAAACACCTCCTGGCTAGAACATCTTCCAGTTAAGTTATCTTCAGAAAAATTTATCTACCTTGGAATTGTAGTTACCAAACAATACTCCTTACTATTTAAAGAGAATTTCCCTTCTCTGATGCAAAATCTCAAGGCAAACATACAGTTTTGGAGAACTCTCCCAATTTCTCTGCTCGGAAGAATTAATGCCATTAAAATGGT
Organism: Coregonus clupeaformis; assembly: GCF_020615455.1. Taxonomy (NCBI): domain Eukaryota; kingdom Metazoa; phylum Chordata; class Actinopteri; order Salmoniformes; family Salmonidae; genus Coregonus; species Coregonus clupeaformis. The sequence continues at coordinate 35,188,300 of NC_059203.1, read as the reverse complement.
CTTCCTCCCACAACTGCTCTACCTATACCAGAACATCCCAGTATTCATACCTAAATCATTTACATTTACATTTTAGTCATTTAGCAGACGCTCTTATCCAGAGCGACTTACAGTTAGTGAATACATATTTTTTTATACTGGCCCCCCGTGGGAATCGAACCCACAACCCTGGCATTGCAAACGCCATGCTCTATCAACTGAGCTACATCCCTGCTGGCCATTCCCTCCCCTACCCTGGACAACGCTGGGCCAATTGTGCGTCGCCCATGAGTCTCCCGGTCGCGGCCGGCTGCGACAGAGCCTGGATTCGAACCAGGATCTCTAGTGGCACAGTTAGCACTGCGATGCAGTGCCTTAGACCACTGCGCCACTCAGGAGCCCATTTCATAAACAACTGGACTCTATTATCAATCCTTTCATCTGGGATTATAAAACACACAGGATAGGTAAAAAACACCTATGTAAATCCAAGATGGAAGGAGGATTGTCTCTCCCAAATTGTATATTTTACTATTGGGCCGCTAACCTCCGCGCTGTTACGTTTTTGCTGGATGACGCAACCCCGCCACCCAGCTGGCTTAGCATGGAGCGGGAGGAGTGTCACCCCTTCTCTATTGGTGCCGTGATTTTGTCACCTGTTAATCTGGAGATGTCACTTTACCGTAACAATCCTATTATACATAGCACAGTCCGAATCTGGAAGCAAATTAAAGTCCACTTTGAGCTTAGACCAATATCATTCATGCTCCCTGTTGCCAGGAATCCCTCCTTTGCCCCCTCTAACCTTGATAACACCTTTGAGCGATGGGGAGAGTTGGGGATAAGTACCATAGGGGATTTATATATAGGAGGGACCTTTGCTTCCTTTGAAGCGCTGAGGGAAACTTATAACCTTCCCAGAAGTAACTTTTTCAGATACCTACAAATTAGAGACTATGTTAGAAAACACCTTCCAACATTTGAGAATGCTAAACCTTCCATGTTTGACGGATGCATAAAAATATGCCCCACCTCAGACAAACTGATATCTCGTCTATATGACGCTTTTCAATCTGTTAGCGCACCCTCTACAGATGCCATTAAGGCAAAATGGGAGGAAGAACTAGGGACTGATATTTCGGTGGCAGACTGGGAGGATAGCTTGGAGTATATCCACACCTGCTCCATTAACTCCAGACATCGTCTCATACAATTTAAGGTATTACACAGATTACACTATTCCAAAACTAAACTGCATAGGATATTTCCTGATACATCCCCTATGTGTGATAAATGTCAGGCTGAGCAGGGTACACTACTCCACTGCTTTGCCCTATGCTCTAGTCTGTATGGTTATTGGTGTGGAATATTTGGGGTCCTCTCTGAAGTTCTGGAGACTTCAATAGACCCAGACCCGCTTCTGATAATCCTGGGAGTGTCCGACTCCCTAAACGGATTAACCAACTCCCAAAAACAACTCATCTCTTACAGTCTCATCTCGGCAAAAAAAATTATATTGTTGTTTTGGAAAAGGAGGGAAGCGCCCTCTACCAAATTATGGCTCAGCGAAGTGGCAAAAACTGTACACTTAGAAAGAATTAGATATATTCTGAACAATAAATTATCAACATTTGATCAAATCTGGCAGCCTTTCCTCTCTTACCTGGACCAGTCGGTGCTGTGAATTTGTACTTTTTAACGCACTCTCAATTGTCATATTTATATATACCTTTGGGCAGCGTGTGCTGGCCCCGACACTCGAGCAGTCGGGAGGGGAATAGGGTGGAATAGGGGGGATAAAGGGGGGTATAAGTGGGGCGGTTACATCTACCCTTTTTCTTTCTACCTGTCCCTGTTCTGTATGTCGTGTTTTGTAATATGTGTTTTGTGTCCAGAACTCTGGGTCTTGTTGTTCATGTCTGTTCTCTTATGTTTAGATAAGAACTGTACACATGTCTTTCATACCTATACACCATTCTTGTGTGTGTTCAATAAAAAATATTTGAACAGAAATCATTGTTCTTCCTCTGTTAACCATGGTTACCTGCAAGGAAACGCGTGCCGTCATCAATGCTTTGCGAAACAACAACAAAAAAGGGCTTCACAGGCAAGGATATTGCTACTAGTAAGATCGCACCTAAATCAACCATTTATCAGATCATCATGAACTTCAAGGAGAGAGGTTCAATTGTTGTGAAGAAGGCGTCAGGGCGCACAAGAAAGTCCAGCAAGTGCCAGGACCATCTCCTAAAGTTGATTCAGCTGCGTGATCGGGGCACCACCAGTGCAGAGCTTGCTCAGGAATGGCAGCAGGCAGGTGTGAGTGCATCTGCACGCACAGTGAGGCGAAGACTTTTGGAGGATGGCCTGGTGTCAAGAAGGGCAGCAAATAAGCCACTTCTCTCCAGGAAAAACATCAGGGACAGACTGATATTCTGCAAAAGGGATTGGACTGCTGAGGACTGGGGTAAAGTCATTTTCTCTGATGAATTCCCTTTCCGATTGTTTGGGGCATCCGGAAAACACCTTGTCCGGAGAAGACAAGGTGAGCGCTACCATCAGTCCTGTGTCATGCCAACAGTAAAGCATCCTGAGACCATTCATGTGTGGGGTTGCTTCTCAGCCAAGGGCGTGGGCTCACTCACAATTTTGCCTAAGAACACAGCTATGAATAAAGAATGGTACCAATACATCCTCCGAGAGCAACTTCTCCCAACCATCCAAGAACAGTTTGGTGACGACCAATGCCTTTTCCAGCATGATGGAGCACCTTGCCATATGGCAAAAGTGATAACTAAGTGGCTAGGGGAACAAAACATCGACATTTTGGGTCCATGGCCAGGAAACTCCCCAGACCTTAATCCCATTGATAACTTGTGGTTAATCCTCAAGAGGCGGGTGGACAAACAAAAACCCACAAATTCTGACAAACTCCAAGCATTGATTATGCAAGAATAGGCTGCCATCAGTCAGGATGTGGCCCAGAAGTTAATTGACAGCATGCCAGGGCGGATTGCAGAGGTCTTGAAAAAGAAGGGTCAACACTGCAAATATTGACTCTTTGCATAAACGTAATGTAATTGTCAATAAAAGCCTTTGACACTTATGGAATGCTTGTAATTATACTTCAGTATACCATAGTAACATCTGACAAAAATATCTCATAATACTGAAGCAGCGAACTTTGTGAAGGCCAATACTTGTGTCATTCTCAAAACTTTTGACCACGACTGTTGTCACGAGAATTTTGTTATCTCAATGGTTGAAGTAAACTACTTCTCAAGCTTTGAATAATTCCCAGAGGTTGTAGGTCTCTAGTTAATAATGAATTAAACAAAGTCCCATTTCTGCATTAGATCAGTATTTTATTCATGAGAGCTCTGGCCTCTCAAGTTCAGAGCCCATCCTTTATACACACACACGTCAGACGAAAATCCCACCCCGCTTTAGGCGGGCTGTATTTTTCCACTGTACACATATCAGTCTTTATCATATTCTGCAACATGTTTCATAACCTTCTCCAAGCCTAACGGTTTCTCCCCTCCCTGAGTTGGGAGGCCTATTTCCTATTATTGGTTTCACAGTTGTCACAAGTTGTCTGTCGACAGTTCTCCTTCTCCTTTGTTGTCTGACCTAACTCCTACTTATATTGCTAAATAGTAACACAATGTCATAATCTTAACTTGTCCTACTGTCACGTTGCTGTGGATTGGTGTGGTGTAGAATCAGGCGCAGGAAGCAGAGGATAAGTCCAACAAGACTTTACTAGAGCACACAAAAAATAATCCAAACAGCCCGGAGGCAAAAAGACGCACACAGGCGTAAAATAGCGAGCGCACACACAGGTGCGAAAATACTCTCCTAACACAAGGAGGAAGCTATGAAAATAGCGTACCGACACGGGTAGCGCAACAACACGACACGAACAATTACACACAACACTAAACTAACAACAAGGAAACTAAATAGGGTGCTAAATGAGACATAACACAAAACAGGTGTGACTAACAGACAAAACCAATCAAACAAGAAACATAGAGCGGTGGCAGCTAGTACTCCGGAGACGACGACCGGCGAAACCTGCCCGAACAAGGAGGAGGAGCCGCCTCGGCCGAAACCGTGACAGTACCCCCCTCTTGACGCGCGGCTCCAGCCGCGCGCCGACTCCGGCCTCGGGGACGACCAGGAGGATGCGGAGCAGGGCGCGTAGGATGACCACGATGGAATTCGGTCATCAGGGACGGATCCAGAATGTCCCTCCTCGGCACCCAGCACCGCTCCTCCGGACCGTACCCCTCCCACTCCACGAGATATTGGAGACCCCCCATCCGGCGTCTCGAATCCAGGATGGTCCAAAAAGTGTACGCCGGAGCCCCTCGATGTCCAACGGGGCGGAGGAGTCTCCTCAATCTCAAAGTCCTGGAGTGGACCAGCTACCACCGGCCTGAGGAGAGACACATGGAACGAGGGGTTAATATTCTTGTAATCAATAGGTAGTTCTAACCTGTAACACACCTCGTTCAATCTCCTCAGGACTTTAAAAGGCCCCAGAAACCGCCGACCCAGCTTCCGGCAGGGCAGGCGGAGGGGCAGGTTTCTGGTTGAGAGCCAGACTCGATCTCCAGGTGCGTACACTGGCCCCTCACTGCGGTGTAGGTCGGTGCTCGTCTTCTGTCGACCTATGGCACGCTGCAGATGGACGTGTGCAGCGTTCCACGTCTCCTCCGAGCGCCGCACCCACTCATCCACAGCGGGGGCCTCGATCTGGCTCTCATGCCACGGTGCCAGAACCGGCTGGTACCCTAACACACACTGGAAAGGGGTTAGTCTCGTGGAGGAGTGGCGGAGAGAGTTCTGTGCCATCTCGGCCCAGGGCACATATCTCGCCCACTCCTCCGGCCGGCCCTGACAATATGACCTCAGAAACCTACCCACATCCTGGTTGACTCGTTCAACCTGCCCATTACTCTCCGGGTGGTAACCCGAGGTAAAGGCTCACCGAGACCCCCAAACGTTCCATAAATGCTCTCCAGACTCTGGAGGTAAACTGGGGGCCTCGATCGGACACTATATCCTCGGGCACCCCGTAATGCCGGAAGACTTGAGTAAATAGAGCCTCAGCGGTCTGTAGGGCAGTAGGAAGACCCGGCATGGGAAGGAGACGACAGGCCTTCGAGAACCGATCCACAACGACCAGGATGGTGGTATTCCCCTGTGAGGAGGGAAGATCGGTAACAAAATCCACCGAGAGGTGAGACCAGGGTCGTTGTGGAACGGGCAGGGGCTGTAATTTACCCCTGGGCAAGTGTCTGGGCGCCTTACACTGGGCACACACTGAGCAGGAGGAGACATAAACCCTCACATCCCTGGCTAACGTTGGCCACCAGTACTTCGTACTAAGGCAGTGCACTGTCCGGCCAATACCTGGATGTCCAGAGGAGGGGGACGTGTGAGCCCAATAAATCAGCCGATCCCGGACCTCGAGCGGGACGTACGCCCGACCCACCGGACACTGTGGAGGACTAGGGTCGGTGCGTGCCCGCCCGCTCGATCTCCGCATCGACCTCCCACACCACCGGTGCCACCAGACAAAACTCCGGTAGTATGGGGATGGACTCCACGCACCTCTCCTCCGTGTCATACCGACGGGACAGAGCATCTGCCTTCCCGTTCTGGGACCCAGGGATGTAAGTGATCTTGAACACAAACCGGGCGAGAAACATAGTCCATCGAGCCTGGCGAGGATTCAGTCTCCTAGCTGCCCGAATGTATTCCAGGTTACGATGGTCGGTCAGAATGAGGAAAGGGTGCTGAGCCCCCTCAAGCCAATGCCTCCACACCTTTAGGGCCTGTACTACGGCTAACAGCTCCCTGTCCCCTACGTCATAATTCCGCTCCGCCGGACTGAGCTTCTTAGAATAAAAAGCACAGGGGCGGAGCTTAGGTGGTGTACCGGATCGTTGAGAAAGGACTGCCCCGATACCGGCCTCAGACGCGTCCACCTCAACTTGGAAGGGTAAAGTGGGATCCGGGTGCGCCAACACCGGAGCCGAGGTAAACAGGTCCTTCAGTCTCCCAAAGGCCCTGTCCGCCTCAGCCGACCACTGCAAGCGCACCGGACCCCCCTTCAGAAGAGACGTTATGGGAGCTGCCACCTGTCCAAAACCCCGGATAAACCTCCGGTAGTAATTCGCAAAACCCAAGAACCGCTGCACCTCTTTAACCGTAGTTGGGGTTTGCCAATTACGCACGGCTGCCACTCGGTCCACCTCCATTCTCACCCCTGACGCAGACAACTGGTAACCCAAAAAGGAAACTGACTCCTGAAAGAACAGACATTTCTCAGCTTTGACATACAGGTCATGCTCCAACAGTCTCCTCAATACCCTGCGCACCAGGGCTACATGCTCGGCCCGAGTAGAACTGTACACAAGAATATCATCTATGTACACCACTACTCCCTGCGCCTGCATGTCCCGGAAAATTTCATCTACAAACGATTGGAAGACTGATGGAGCATTCATTAACCCATATGGCATGACGAGATACTCGTAATGGCCGGAGGTAGTACTAAATGCTGTCTTCCACTCATCGCCCTCCCTAATGCGCACCAAGTTATATGCGCTCCTGAGGTCCAATTTTGTGAAGAACCGTGCCCCGTGTAATGACTCCGTCATGGTCCCAATCAGCGGGAGTGGATAACTATATTTCACAGTTACCTGATTGAGACCGCGGTAATCAATACACGGACGCAAACCTCCATCCTTTTTCTTCACAAAAAAGAAGCTCGAGGACGCGGGAGAAGTGGAGGACCGTATGTATCCCTGTCTCAGAGACTCGGCAATGTAAGTTTCCATTGCCCTTTTCTCCTCCTGTGACAAAGGATACACATGGCTCCCCGCGAGCGCGGCTCCTGTCTGGAGGTCTATCGCACAATCCCCCTGTCTATGAGGTGGCAACCGTGCCGCTCTGGTCTTACTAAACACGAGCGCCAAATCCTCATACTCAGGAGGAATGTGCAGTGCTGGCATCTGGTTCGGACTCTCCACCGAGGTCGCCCCCTACGGAAACACCCAGACATAACCCCTCACACTGAGCAGACCACCCTTTAAGAGCCTTCTCTCGCCACGAAATAGTAGGATCATGGGTAATCAACCAGGGAAGCCCCAGTACCACCGGATACGCAGGAGAGTCGATCAGATAGAGTTGAATCGTCTCCTCATGACCCCCTGCGTCATCATCCTAAGTGGCGCTGTGACCTCCCCAATCAACCCAGATCCTAACGGACGACTATCTAAGGCATGTACAGGAAAGGGCTTTTCGACTGGAAGGAGGGGAATCCCTAACTTAACACAGAATCTCCGATCTACAAAATTCCCAGCTGCGCCTGAATCGACTAGCGCCTTATGCTGGGAACGAGGTGCAACCTGTGGGAAACAAACAGGTAATGTAATGTGTACGACAGAAAGCTCTGGGTAAGTAGGGCGCCTACTCACCTGGGAGGACTCCCCACTGTATGACCTGCCATCAATCAATTTCAATCAATTTTATTTTATATAGCCCTTCTTACATCAGCTAATATCTCAAAGTGCTGTACAGAAACCCAGCCTAAAACCCCAAACAGCTAGTAATGCAGGTGTAGAAGCACGGTGGCTAGGAAAAACTCCCTAGAAAGGCGAAAACCTAGGAAGAAACCTAGAGAGGAACCAGGCTATGAGGGGTGGCCAGTCCTCTTCTGGCTGTGCCGGGTGAAGATTATAACAGAACCATGCCAAGATGTTCAAAAATGTTCATAAGTGACAAGCATGGTCAAATAATAATCAGGAATAAATCTCAGTTGGCTTTTCATAGCCGATCATTAAGAGTTGAAAACAGCAGGTCTGGGACAGGTAGGGGTTCCATAACCGCAGGCAGAACAGTTGAAACTGGAATAGCAGCAAGGCCAGGCGGACTGGGGACAGCAAGGAGTCACCACGGCCGGTAGTCCCGACGTATGGTCCTAGGGCTCAGGTCTCTCAGTTGGCTTTTCATAGCCGATCATTAAGAGTTGAAAACAGCAGGTCTGGGACAGGTAGGGGTTTCGTAACCGCAGGCAGAACAGTTGAAACTGGAATAGCAGCAAGGCCAGGCGGACTGGGGACAGCAAGGTGTCATCATGCCCGGTAGTCCTGACGTATGGTCCTAGGGCTCAGGTTCTCAGAGAGAAAGAGAGAACGAGAGAATTAGAGAGAGCATACTTAAATTCACACAGGACACTGGATAAGACAGGAGAAGTACTCCAGGTATAACCAACTAACCCCAGCCCCCGACACATAAACTACTGCAGCATAAATACTGGAGGCTGAGACAGGAGCGGTCCGGAGACACTGTGGCCCCATCCGAAGAAACCCCCGGACAGGGCCAAACAGGAAGGATATAACCCCACCCACTCTGCCAAAGCACAGCCCCCGCACCACTCCCTCACCAGGGGACCCTCCCCAGCACCTAGCCGCGGTGTGCCCTCCGCGGCCACACTTGGTGCAGGAGACTGCCCCCCTCGGGCTCCTACCTCCTCTCCCTCTAGCGCCAGCACCTCCAAGCTCCATCGGACTCTGCTCGGAGGCGCTGGAGGGTGGAATGGGAGGCCCCCACCTGGGACGTCCGCGGGTCGCAAGCAGGGTGTCCAGTCGAATGGCCATGTCCACCAGCTGGTCAAATGTTAGTGTAGTGTCCCTGCATGCTAACTCCCTGCGGACGTCCTCCCGAAGGCTACATCTAAAGTGGTCTATGAGGGCCCTCTCATTCCACCCAGCATCAGCCGCTAGAGTCCGGAACTCCAGCGCAAACTCTTGAGCGCTCCTCATCCCCTGTCGGAGGTGGAATAGACGCTCCCCCGCCGCCTTCCCCTCTGGTGGATGGTCGAAGACTGCACGGAAGCGGCGGGAGAACTCCGCATAGGTGACTGTGGCGGCGTCTATTCCCCTCCATTCGGCGTTGGCCCACTCCAACGCCTTGCCGGTGAGACAGGAGATGAGGGCGGAAACGCTTCGTATCCCGAGGGCGCCGGGTGTATGGTGGCAAGGTAGAGCTCCACTTGTAAGAGGAACCCCTGACACCCGGCAGCGGTGCCGTCGTACGCCCTCGGGAGCGAGAGCCGAATCCCACTGGGTTCCGGTCGATGGACGGGCTGGCTGTCCGGTGATGATGGTGCGATAGGTGGGGCTGTGGGAACCCCGCTGGTTTCCCATCGACGAAGGGTGTCCATGACGCCCTCCAAGGCGTGCCCGATCTGGTTGATCCGGTGCTCTTGACCAAGGAGACGCTCCTCCATGATGTCGACGGGTGCTCCTGCTGATTCCATGTATGGTGTGTAATTCTGTCACGTTGCTGTGGATTGGTGTGGTGTAGAATCAGGCGCAGGAAGCAGAGGATAAGTCCAACAAGACTTTACTAGAGCACACAAAAAATAATCCAAACAGCCCGGAGGCAAAAAGACGCACACAGGCGTAAAATAGCGAGCGCACACACAGGTGCGAAAATACTCTCCTAACACAAGGAGGAAGCTATGAAAATAGCGTACCGACACGGGTAGCGCAACAACACGACACGAACAATTACACACAACACTAAACTAACAACAAGGAAACTAAATAGGGTGCTAAATGAGACATAACACAAAACAGGTGTGACTAACAGACAAAACCAATCAAACAAGAAACATAGAGCGGTGGCAGCTAGTACTCTGGAGACGACGACCGGCGAAACCTGCCCGAACAAGGAGGAGGAGCCGCCTCGGCCGAAACCGTGACACCTACGCACACACATTACTAGATTATAGTCTTATTATTCTAATACATTTCACACCGTTATATCGTTTCAGGGTGGAATACTTTAGTCACAACATTTAAATCTTCTATCAACTGTACATACGGAATAATACAAAATGCTCTGAGACCAGGTTGGGTGATGTAGTGTCCACAACTAAAGAATCATTGTGGAAACTGAAAAGACACATATCCCAAAGGCATAATGCTGTACTACATGCACATGCTAACAGAAAGGAATGAGGTGGTTAGCTAGCTAAGTGTGCCATTGTAGCAATGTCTTAAGTTTAGTTCATTTTCGTTCTATTATCTATGCAATAGGCTATCATTGATTTTGGCCCAATAGGCCTGACACATTCCCTCTTTCAAGGAGCTTTCCGTTTTGATAGGGTTAAAAACCTTTAGGCCTACCTATATAAAACAAATATTTTTAAAAAACGTTGCATCCCTGCCAAGCAAGAGTGGCCCGAAGGGTACTTAGCATCCCAAGTGGCTCTCTGCAAGCACTGAGAGGGTATTCTCCGCTGCTGGCCTGGTCTCCAGGAACCATTGCATGAGCCTGAAGCCACAGACTCTAGCCAAACTCGTTTTTCTAAAAGTGAATTCAAAGGCACTGTAGACAGCCTAATATGGCATTTTTCATTTAATTTAATTCTATGTCACAGCCTATATGCGCAATTTATAGACTATAATAATTGAATAGATCAAAATGTTTAAATGCTGAGTGCTTAATGTTCCTGCCAGCCTAGTTTGTCGCACTTCACAATTTATTTATTTTTAGGCTAGCCTTGAAATAGGCTAATAATATTAGGCTACCTGACCTATTTAGCGTTTATATACTGTTTAATACGACATGTAGCCTATTTGAAATGTAGCCACATTTTCATGTTGTTTATTAAAATACTTTTCATTCAAATCATATGGTTTGGTTTCAATAGGCTACTTCAAAAACAAATGGAACCCAAAAGACACCCACCAATGACCACCCACTAAATTTGCCCAAGAGGCAAACAAAATAAAAACCCACATCAAACTTAAAGACAGGAAGCAAACCAAAAAGTTGCGCAAAACGAAAACAGGGAAGATCAGATAAAGGATTGTTTGTCTAGAAATCAAATAGGGAGAGTCAACTAAAGGTGTTAACCCTCCACATCGCTCAAGACAACTGGAGCACTGGGCCAGCCACTCTTAAATAGCACCTGGACCAGCACAGGTGAAACACCTTCCCACTAACGAGATAGCAACCAGCAAAGGTGTAACACATACTGACTAATGAGGTGACACAAATTGGTGTGCCCTACAGTAGGTGCTAACAAGCTTTACGTGCTAAAGTCCAACCTCAAAACATAAATGGAAAAACCTAAGCCTTTTACGACATATCAATTAATAAGGCTGATGGAACAGATCAGAATGTTTAGCTTAAAATGTTGATAAACTATTATTGCCTATGTGCGAATGTTCCAAAATGCAATTTGCGGGAAAACACCATTCTAAAATTCGCACTGCACATGCAAGCGGTTTTATGGACAGAGATATCTGTTCGAAATGTAGAAAGAGGAAAGATCTAAAGATGCAACAACTATAATGGCTTGCTAATATGACTAGGATAATATTTTGGCTGCTAGACAATTAACCAAAGTTGAAAGAAAACCAATTGAACAGTAGAAAGCATATGAGGAAGTCTTTATATAATAATTACCTACACGTTACTATGGTGGCATTTTAGCTATAGGCTACATTGAAGCTAGGTAAGACATGCCTCATAATATTAAGTAAAATGTCCAGGTTTCAAACAATTAAGGAACAGGTAAAATATAGTGATGCTAATGATAGGCCTAACCATCTTCTGGTAGATGGAAAGGCTTTCCCAAAAACCTTCTCTATTAAATGTAAACTAGCTACAAAGTAGCCTATGCCTACTAGGCAGAATGATTATTTGCATCAATCCAGTGTCCATTTGTTTTGCAAACTCCACCTCATGTGCTACAGAAACACCACTAACCAAACTACAGTGCTAGGTGCCTGCACACTTGAATTAAAGGGTAACTACATTTAAAAAATGTAATTTCTTAGATTTTTTCCAGACCTCAAAAGTGGTCTTCTGATGTGGTTTAAGCATTGTTATGGACTTAGAGCATGCAATTGGTTGTTTTTCTATTAAAAAGTGTGACTTTGAGAGCGAAAACCTGAAGGATGTTTTTTTTCAATATTAGGCCTACTATTAACATACACTGCTCAAAAAAATAAAGGGAACACTTAAACAACACAATGTAACTCCAAGTCAATCACACTTCTGTGAAATCAAACTGTCCACTTAGGTAGCAACACTGATTGACAATACATTTCACATGCTGTTGTGCAAATGGAATAGACAACAGGTGGAAATTATAGGCAATTAGCAAGACACCCCCAATAAAGAAGTGGTTCTGCAGGTGGTGACCACAGACCACTTCTCAGTTCCTATGCTTCCTGGCTGATGTTTTGGTCACTTTTGAATGCTGGCGGTGCTTTCACTCTAGTGGTAGCATGAGACGGAGTCTACAACCCACACATGTGGCTCAGATAGTGCAGCTCATCCAGGATGGCACATCAATGCGAGCTGTGGCAAGAAGGTTTGCTGTGTCTGTCAGCGTAGTGTCCAGAGCAACCAGGAGACATGCCAGTACATCAGGAGACGTGGAGGAGGCCAAAGGAGGGCAACAACCCAGCAGCAGGACCGCTACCTCCGCCTTTGTGCAAGGAGGAGCAGGAGGAGCACTGCCAGAGCCCTGCAAAATGACCTCCAGCAGGCCACAAATGTGCATGTGTCTGCTCAAACGGTCAGAAACAGACTCCATGAGGGTGGTATGAGGGCCCGACGTCCACAGGTGGGGGTTGTGCTTACAGCCCAACACCGTGCAGGACATTTGGCATTTGCCAGAGAACACCAAGATTGGCAAATTTGCCACTGGCGCCCTGTGCTCTTCACAGATGAAAGCAGGTTCACACTGAGCACATGTGACAGACGTGACAGAGTCTGGAGACACCGTGGAGAACGTTCTGCTGCCTGAAACATCCTCCAGCATGAACGGTTAGGCGGTGGGTCAGTCATGGTGTGGGGTGGCATTTCTTTGGGGGGCCGCACAGCCCTCCATGTGCTCGCCAGAGGTAGCCTGACTGCCATTAGGTACCGAGATGAGATCCTCAGACCCCTTGTGAGACCATATGCTGGTGCGGTTTGCCCTGGGTTCCTCCTAATGCAAGACAATGCTAGACCTCATGTGGCTGGAGTGTGTCAGCAGTTCCTGCAAGAGGAAGGCATTGATGCTATGGACTGGCCCGCCCGTTCCCCAGACCTGAATCCAATTGAGCACATCTGGGACATCATGTCTCGCTCCATCCACCAACGCCACGTTGCACCAAAGACTGTCCAGGAGTTGGCGGATGCTTTAGTCCAGGTCTGGGAGGAGATCCCTCAGGAGACCATCCGCCACCTCATCAGGAGCATGCCCAGGCGTTGTAGGGAGGTCATACAGGCACGTGGAGGCCACACACACTACTGATTCTCATTTTGACTTGTTTTAAGGACATTACATCAAAGTTGGATCAGCCTGTAGTGTGGTTTTCCACTTTAATTTTGAGGGTGACTCCAAATCCAGACCTCCATGGGTTGATAAATTTGATTTCCATTGATAATTTTTGTGTGATTTTGTTGTCAGCACATTCAACAATGTAAAGAAAAAAGTATTTAATAAGATTATTTCATTCATTCAGATCTAGGATATGTTGTTTAAGTGTTCCCTTAATTTTTTTGAGCAGTGTACTTGCACAGTACAATTTGGGTTGGCCTGACTGTTAGACAAATATGGGATTTATAATTTTAGGTCATTCAGAGTGTATGTCACCGTTTCTCATATAACTTTGTTGTGAACATGAGAAAAACACGTTCTCAAATTTGTAACTTAATATTTGCAAGCAATAATTGCATCTGTACACAGACTGGTTGGTTGGTGACAGCTCACGGGCCGTGTTGTCTGGCGCAACCACCTGTCAATCACGACATGCGTTACCAGGTTACTACTGAGACTGATTGCACAATGTCCACCAAATCCCAGTTGTTAGCTGGGCCAGATATATTTTCCCCTATGTCTGTGGCTGGGCTTCTTTGGTGGACATTGCCGCAATCAGTCAGTGGTAACCTGGTAACGTTGTGATTGGCAGGTGGCTGCTGCCAGACAACACGGACCATCTGAGCTGTCACCAACCAACCAATAACTGTATGCTGGTCTTTGAAAACCTCATCTGATTGGTTAGAAGAAACAGGTCAGACCTACCAAAGCTCCTACTACAAATCTGTTTGGTTTTTTCATGCTCACAACTGATCACAACTCATCAGTTACATGTTTGAGAATATTTACAACTACAGAATATTTTTTCATGTTCACAATTACACATTTGCAAATTGTGTTTACAACTACAAATCTATTCTACAAATCTAGTAAAATGATGCCTTTGCAGCATGAATAGAGGATGCTTTATGTATGAGCCGGTCCACGGGCGACACGAGTGTGTTACCGGGAATGCACATCAATCCTAGACGATAGTGCAGATCTAGCGGCCACTATCGGCTGCCTGATCAATGAAAAATAACCCCCACTTTAATTGTTTAATTTTATTTCACAATGAAATGGGGTTATAACTGATATTTAATTACATGTACACATTTGATGTGAATACGCAGAACTGTGCAGAACTGACGAAGATAAGCATTAACGTTGAGTTTCACCAAATATGATCTAGCCTTTTCATTTCCCCTCCCATATGACGACAGTCAGTGCCTGGTACGGAAATAGTGGATGGACTGTTGTTATTTTTTTTACACTTATGTGAACTCTAGTGTCGGAAATCCCAGATTGGTAACATTGTGGTTGGCAACCCGTCTATCTAGAGAGACGAATGTGAACCCATCGTCGGGTTCGAGGAACGCAAATGACATATAACACTGGCTAATACAGTACCAGTTTCTCGGACTTAAAATAAGAGGAGCCGTTGTCAATCCTAAGGGTGTCCGTGCGCCCATTTGATCTTCAGGTTAGGCCTATATAAAGTGAGTATTCTCATTCTGTGGAAGGCTACAAGTACAACAGCGTAATCAACAGAACGTCTACTCGGAATCATCAATACATGTGTTTGTGTAAACTACATTACTGGAGTGATGGCAGAGTCGTGTCACTTTGGGTAACTTAAAGCAGGCGTAGGGTGTCCTGTTGCAACATGGTGGACTATAGAAACAAATTGTGAAAGATCATTATTAGGTAACAACACCGACCAAGAACGTGCTTGCGTTTCCCAATTAATTTAGATATCTTATTTACAAACGGCTACTATGTGCATTTAGCATATCTTGAGATTAATTACACCATACAGATATTTTAATTGAAGTCAAATTTCATCCCCTGATGATATTCATTAGGCCTATTTACCCCTAATATTCAGTACAATTTATCCTCTCCGGGTAGGAGAATGAAGCGTATTAATGCCAGGGATAGAGGAGACCTATTTTTGGGGAGCACAAAAGACTCTAGACACACTGAGAGACATGGAAGACCTCCCTTGTTACAAGAATGTTCAGAAAGACATCCCACAGCCCACTGATATTGAGTTTCACATATCCAGTGTGACCCATGTCACCACAAAGTCTGGTCTTGATGGAATCTTGGATTCAGGTGGATTTAAGGGTGGGGAGAAGAGCCTCCTGTGGTGGGGTCTAGCCATCGACCATGATGATATCAGAGTTGCAGAAGACCGTTACCTGGAGAAGATCTTCCCAGACAGAACACCTGAACAGAGACAGATGCAGAAACCTTTCCTAAGCAAGTTCTGCACCTCACCTGCCTTCAGGAAGGCATCACGTTATGGGAACTTCAGGTTTACTTTCAGTCTGTCTGATCTCCTTAAGATGTACAGTCAGCAGATATGTGGTGGAGAAGAGCCTGTCCTGAGAGTGTATGGAACTACTGTCTACAAACAAGAGATCATGTACACAGTGCTTGTTCACAGTCCAGGTGTACGGGAATTGGAGAAGTACCCAGTTCTTAATAATGGTGGAGATGTTTTTATATACCAAGAGGGGACAATGGTCTGGCGTGCACAAGCAGTGTCTGAAACCCATGAGTTTCAGCCAGTAATACATAGGCCACAGGTGGTCGAAGTGGAGCCTTTTGATTGTTTGTATGAATATGACAAGTGGTATGTGTGGGACCATGTGACCCTGGCGTTCCACCTGCCAGAAGGTCAGACCCTACGAGTTGATAGAGAAAAACTGATGGAAAACCTCACTGCTTGTGAGGCTGTTGATCCATTTCTTGGGGTGAGGTGTGTCTCCAACAGCTACAACTGTACATGTAATTGTTGCCATCTGCACCTCTCAGAAGCGGAATACATCGTGGAGCAGAAAAGAAGAGACAAGCAATCGGACAGCAACAACAGTACCTCATAGGCTTTTGAAAGCTACAGGAATATTTATGCATATATGTAACTTAATTATGAAACCAGAATAACCAAACAAACTATAAGACATTTTTGTGAGGTTTCCGTTCTCATTTCATGAACTCATTCAGAATATCATCATTTGATGAGGATTAAATCCTGTCATGTGAGGTGTTTATAATTGATGCTATTAGGTATGTATATAATAATATAATATGCCATTTAGCAGACGCTTTTATCCAAAGCGACTTACAGTCATGCGTGCATACATTTTTTTTTTGTGTATGGGTGGTCCCGGGGATCGAACCCACTACCTTGGCGTTACAAGCGCCGTGCTCTACCAGCTGAGCTACAGAGGACCACATGTATTACCACTAGACTGTGTTTTTCAATGATCTTTTGTCTTGTTTCATATTTGATGTAGTTATGTATAGACATGATGAGGTTATAACCCATCAATATATTATATTTTTCAATTAAATTAAAATATTTATGCCTATATGTCAAAGTAAACATTGCCTGTTCATGTGGTGGAGCTCTTTTTCCCCACTCTCATTATTTATACCCCACATAAATGTTTATTGGTTAACACATACAGTGTTTTGTATCCTTGCTTTTACTAAGACAGGCTAAGTTTGAAAAAGTCATTCAGTCAGCTAAAAGAGTGCCCCTCTGTTTTTGATCCATCGCCAGGCAGCATCTTAACACATCCTCATTATCTGGTTTCACTGAACCTCTTGTGCAGGTCCACATGAGCATGTTGCCACCATAATAAAAACATAAAGGTAGCACCTTAACTTACAGTACTGTTTCCACTGTTGTTACCTGTGGATACTTTCTGGTACTTACTTCAAAGAATGAATCACAATTGGTAAACATCTGCTGCTTATTTCAATAGATCCAATGGAAACAAGGTCCATTTACCATTTTACTATGAAATGTCTCAGCAAGAACCTGATCATTACATATTGTAAAGTGCTATCTACAAAGAGACAGCTCACCATGATAAACAAGGACCTTCAAAAGACAGGTAAACAGCGAACACTAGCGGCTGTTCAGGCAACTTATTAACCTGATCGTCATTAATTTTTCAAGAAATGAAACTAGATTTCCTAAGTAGGATGTGGCTAAACACTTTGCTTACACAGACAGCCCATTTCTGATATCTTTCCCACTAGCTGGTATTTTGACCAATCACGTCAGATCTTTTCACATCAGATCTTTTTCAGAGCTGATCTGATTGGTCAAAAGACCAATAAGTGAGAAAAAAATATCAGAATTGGGCTGTCTGTGTAAGCGAAGAGTTTAGCCACATCCCACATAGGAAATCTAGTTTCATTTCTTGAGAAACACAGCCTTGAGAATCAGACTCAATACATATAGATACACACATACAATTGGGACATTTCATCTAGGAGCTGCCATACAGTGGGGAGACATCAACAGAAGGCCACCAATCTGAAACTTTACAATCAGGCAAGTCTCCAAACAAATTAAGTTATTGTAGGTTATGTTAAAGAAACAACAACATTTCATTAGACAAAAATGTGATTTAATTACACATACTTACATAATTTCATGAAGTAACCACATATATTTGGTGGCTATTTGTACATATGTAAATTATAATTAGCCTATGTCATGAAAGTTCAAGAATAACATATTATTGAAATAGTCAAAATTACCTTTATAGTTGCACCAATATTCGTATTATAGTTCATCCAACCTAGAAAGTGTAGTTCAGATGATGAAATCAATCTGTAAGTAAGGAGGACTTGAAATTGTGACTTTTGTCCAATTCAGAGATGGATGTTAGTAAAACTTTCCTGCCAACTTCCAGTTAATTAGGAGAGCCACTTTTTTACAGTGATGTTTGGATACAAACTGTTGTTCAGATACTTTTCTTGAATGATTGATTGAACTACTGTACAGGTTATTCACTCATTGTGAATTGACAAAAAGTATATACATCTACCAGACCGCAGATCTTCCATCACTTCCATCAAGCAGCTGTGTCCAAACTTGGAACAAAAAGGTAGATTGTATCACGGTAACAATTAAAATGTGTGTGTAAAAATATATACATAATTTCTAGCCTACTAAATAGGTGCGGAGAGCAGAATTGATGTCTGTGTTCAACAAACATTTGAATTATAATTTTTTTATCTTAGGGAAATGAAGTGCCGTAAAAATGCCAGATTTGTAAAGGAGACATTTTCCAGTGGAGAGCATAAGAATATCACCACAATTAAACAAGACAATACCCTTTTAGGAAAGGCAGAAATAGCTAGATACCTATCAAGACAAGACATTCCACCATACCCAGAAGCACCAGAGTACCATCTGTCCAAAGTGGCCCATGTCACTACAAAAAGAGGCCTTGACGGAATCTTGGAATCAGGTGGATTTAATGGCGGTGAGAAGAGTTTCCTGTGGTGCAATCTTCCTGTGGATGATGACGATATCAATGCAGCAGAACACCGTTACCTGGAGAAAATCTTCCCTGACAGAACACCTGAGCAGAGACAGATGCAGCAACCCTTCCTCAGCAAGTTCACCACCTCACCTGCCTTCAGGAAGGCATCACGCTTTGGGAACTTCAGGTTTACTTTCATTCTGTCTGATCTCCTAAAGATGTACAGTCAGCAGATATGTGGTGGAGAAGAGCCTGTCCTGAGAGTGTATGAGACTGTAGTCTACAAACAAGAGATCATGTACATAGTGCTTGTTCACTGTCCACATGATAATGAGTTTGAGAAGTACCCAGTTCTTGGTGATGGTAGTGATGATGCTGTCTGTGGTTACAGGAAGGGCAATGTTGTCTGGCATGCACAAGCCATGTCTAAAACCCATGCGGTTGGGTTAGCCATAGATGAAGTTAACCAAATAGTAGGAACAGATAGCGGTTGTGATGAATGGTACATGTGGGACCATGTGACCCTGGCGTTCCACCTGCCACAAGGTCAGACCCTACAATTTGACAGGAAGATTGTGATCGAAAACCTCACTACTTGTGATGCTGATGAAATGTTTATTGGAGTGAAATGTCGCTACAAAGGGCATGAGTGTGTGCGTACATGTCCATGTGGAAAATGTCTCGTACCCCTCGCCACAGCTGAGGAAATAGTTGAGGGCATACGATGTGATTACAAAACCAACTGTTGAAGTTTCCTTTGTCTTTTCCCCCCAGTAGCTAATTCAAAAAAGTAACTTGAGTATGATTAGGGAAATAAATCCAATCAACATGTGTGGTGTTTAAACTTGATGCTGTCACACATTTTGTTCAGTCATCTTTTGTCATTTAAGATTTATACAAATAATGTAGTTAAACAACTGTTTCAACAAATTATGCATCCTCATGAAATGGTGTTGTGTCATAGTTCTGTAGCCTTTTTCCATAGCACCCGAGTGTCTCCTGTGATTATGTTAATGTTAGCTCTAGTGTTATTTTTCAAAAATGTTTAATCTTTTTTTCTTATTGTTGTTGTAATTTCCTTTCCAACCTATCCCTGGATAAAGAGATGATGCATCTCAAGGGAATATATATATATTTTTAAATAAAGTTGGTCTGCTTTGGAAATAAATTCCAAGAATGTCAACACAATCATTGCCTGGTTTTATTGTGACATGCTACAAGAGATTTCATTTAACGGCCTGCTTCAATTTCCATCTTCCCAACAAATGATCATGATAATGCCTGCAAACATTTCCCTAACGTGTTTAGTATTTGAAGATAGTGTGGTTTAATATGACAACTATTTTTGAACAACCACCACTACTATATGTTTTTTTTGTTGTTGCTTATTTCAGTTTTGCTTTCAGAAAATGTTACCCTAAATTGTATGAGCTCACCTCTGATCAGAATATTATAATTGATCATATACAGTACACTAAGGAATGGGAGTCCTCAAACAAACAGCAATCCCTTGAACCCACAAAAACAGATGACTGTAACATTCACAGCTGTAATTTTTTAAATGTGTTATTTAGGTGTGTCCCTGACTCCTAGGACAAAGTATAGTAAACAAGAGAGTGTGCACTGCCCTCTTGTGTGTGAACACAGTGTGTGACAAAAATAAACTTGAAATATTCATGGACAATGTGACGGAACATGGCTGAAAACTTAATGTAACAGCAGAACAGAGTCATCAACAGACTCCTACTCCTTCCCTCCTCCATGGAACCATGTTTTCCACGCTCAACAGTTTCCCGTGTGTATCAAGAATGGTCCACCACCCAAACAAAGGGCATCCAGCCAACTTGACACAACTGTGGGAAGCATTAGAGTTAACATGGGCCAGCATCCCTGTTGAACGCTTTAGAGACCATTGTTAGATTAATTTGGATTTTAAGAATAATGACTAAAGGATTTCACCCCAAATACAGTATAAATGTTAGAATTATCATGTAGTGTCAACCCACTAACAGAGGGGGCGGTACTAAACATTCAAGGGTAAAGGAGGAGGCGGAAACTGTTTAAGAAAGCCACCTAAAGGTGGGAGGAGCATAGTGCCTTTGTTTGTCAAGAGGTATAAAAACAGTATGTATGTGTTTTTAGCGCCAGAGCTCTCCATGAATAAACATACAAAAAATCCTTCTTCGTGGTTATGGACCTTGAATCATTGATGATTAAAACCAGAGCCTTACAACCTAATGATTCAAGCTTAGGTTGAATTAGAGATAGAAATTCACATGACAACCATGCTCCGACGAATTGAGGCTGTTCTGAGGGCAAAAGGGGGCGCAACTCAATATTAGGAAGGTGTTCTTAATGTTTTGTACAATCAGTATCCATTGTTTCCCTGAACATTCATTTCTGAGGCTTTACATCTCCATTCCATAAAAAAAATATATATTTAGGTACAGTATTTTTCATAAATAGCAGCACATTACTTCTCATGGTAAATGTTAGTGGTCACAAGAGCTTTATTATAGCACCCACTAGAAGGCAGCACAGACTCACAAATACATTTGATACATGGATTAAAAATATTACCAAGATGAGCTGCACTGGTCTTTTTCATTTAGATCCTTTACAGCATAGTATTGACTATTATTCTCACACAATCAAGTCATAACCCCTTGGTTAACACGGTCTCCTAATCAACTGCCTGTATGCAGCTCACAGAGCAATAAGACACCATTCTAAACAGACAGAAGGGGATTGATGGCACTCCGCTAATGTATAAGACGCAGGCACACATCAGCCACCCAGAACATCCACAACCTCCTACTACCCTCCATCTGGTCATATCCATCTTCAGACCAGTCCCCTCCTCTCATGCCCTCTCCACAGGTATATTACTATCCTCTTTGAGAGATCCTGTTCCTCTGCACCCCTCTCCCCTTGCAGATTCATAGCAGTTTCTCTCAGCATGTTTGTAATGTGAGCTTTGTGAGAGGAATGATTTGGTCGGATCAGGAGGGAACAGTATATACACCATCTGTTGTCTCATGTTAACCATATTTTCCTGTGTCATGTGGCGTGAAGGTGGAATGTTGTACGATATTACCCCAGTTCCTTCACTGATTCCTGAAGCACTGATTGATGATGTGGTAATGTGGTAATATGGTGGAATAAAGTTATTCTCTCCCACTCTGATATAGCGTGCACACATGCACTCACGCACACACACACACAAACACAGAGACACATGTAGAACAGAGCAGACTGAGAGGGGGGTTAAGCCGACAGGATCTGTGCTCTCTGTACGGCTGATTAGACTCAGGGGAGTGGGCTCTGCTGCACAGTGTGAGTCTGAGCCGTGAAGCTCCATGTTGAGATACTGCTTATGTTCTGCTGTAGCACATTGGATGTGAAGTGGAACCACGTCCACATGGAAAAATAACCAGAGCCAAGAGATCAGAGGTCAAACAGAGATCAAAGGTCATGGTGCCCCATTATGATTTATAGCGATTGAAGGACTATAATTAATCAAACTGCTGAAATAAATGTACAACAACTGACTGAGACACATTATTTATATAAAAAGATCAAAATTGTATTTATTTCAACTTCTTCCTCATATACAACATTTTGTGTGTTGAAATCACAACAAAAGTAAGTGGTCAGCGACAGATTCTAGCAGATAAGAAAGAAATAATTCAGAGGAAATAAAAAAGCTACTACTGTACCTAGTAACTGTATGTTATCAAACATTCACATTTCTAGTGCTTTACAGAACGTTTATAAGCAAACTAATTCCTTTTTTTTCCCCAATTAAAATTGAAAAATAGTTTCAAATGATAGTTGATACAACATTACCGTACAATCGCTAACGTTATTCAGTAGACAGTTTAACAAGTCTAATCCCCTTAGTCAGCTTTTAATTGAAGTCCATACAAACTCCTTTACATTTCAGTGCACAACAGATTAACTGTTTTACAATAGAGAGAAAAAACAGTGTGATCTCTACCAACACTGCCAGGGTAACCTTTACCTAGACTAGTAGTCCCTGTTGCTGCATCACCGACCCTGAAAAAGTGAGTCCATGGCAACAAGCCAAAAGGCTGTGCTATTAAAAATGCACCACAGTAATAAAGCACAGCAACTAAGACAACCTAGAAGCTAGACACAGCTGCCATCTTGGAATAGTCCAAACGATAAAAGAGAAAAATAGTCAAACAAAGGCGATAAGCTATACTAATACAAATCCTGTCCTTATCACTCTGTTACGTATTAGCAAAGCTAAAAATAAAAACATTTGCAACTATCAGATTTTTGCCCCCAAAATTGCAAAAGTGTGTCTGTGTGTGCTGGGGGAGGGGCGGACTGGGCCGGGCCCCCTCACCACATGTAGTAGCTGCGTGTGGTGTCCACGGGGGAGGGCTTGCTCTCTGCCCCGCCCTCCTTGTCCTTCTCACTGTCCGCCTCCCACAGGTTAATGAGGGGCGGGTAGAGCTCATTGAGGGGGATGGATGAGGTCTTCTGCATGTACTTCTTCAGGGAGTGGTGATAGTTCTTCCTCTTCCAGCGGCGGGCCACGTACACCCCCATGGTGGCCAGGCTGAGAAAGGCCAGCATGGTGGCCATGACGACTAGCAGGGCGGCGCTGGGCCTCTGGTCCGACACGTCCAGGGTGAAGGTGATGCTGCGCGTGGTCACGTTAACACACGACTTGTGGGTCTGTAGGTGGATGTTGGAGACGGTGAGGCACACCTCATACTCAGTGCCCGGCTGCAGGTGGGTCAGGTTGTATTCTTGTACGTCGACAGGCACGCGTGCAGTGTAGGTGATGTGGGGATTGTCGATCTTCATGGTGGCCGAGGCCCACTTAAGGTTGGAGGTCATGACGTTGGAGTTGATCTTCCAGGAGACCAGGATGGAGTGGGACTCGGTCTGCTTGACGTAGATCTTCATCACCTCGACGCTGTCCAGCAGGGTGCCATTGACGCGGATGGTGGTGACGCGTGTGTCAGCCCCCTCTGTGTTCTGGGCCACGCAGGTGTAGCGGCCCGAGTCCTCCACCTGGACGTGGGACAGCCGCAGGGTGCCCTCACTGCTCAGGTGGTACAGCTCCGACACCGTGTCCACTGTGATCTTGCTCCCCATAGGAGACACCCAGTAGATTTCTGGCTCGGGCTCAGCCATGGCCCGGCAGTCCAGGCTGACACTCATGCCCAGCTCTAGGCTCAGGTGGCTGGGGAAGGTGTTGTGGGAGATGAGGGGCAGGCACTGCTCTGGTGAGTCCAGCAGCCTCACCTCTCTGACCCGCTGGCCCCGGAGCTCGGGTGGTGAGCTACACAGCATGGCCAGGGGCTCCATGAAGCGCACACTGGTCCTGTTAGAGCTCATCCACTGGATGACGCAGTCGCAGCGCAGCGGGTTACTGTGCAGGCTGATCTCGCGCAGGTTGGGCAGCGCCTCCACGGTGCACTGGTAGATGGCGTTGAGGGCGTTGTTGTTGAGCATCAGGCTCTCCAAGGAGGACACGTCCCTGAAGGCCGTCCGGTGGATATAGGACAGCTTGGGGTTGTTGGTGCCCTCCAGCTTGGTCAGCTCAGGCAGGTTGTCCAGGGCGTAGCGGTCGATGGACACCAGCTCAGCCATGTTGTTGATGCCAAGCTCCTTCAGATGCAGCATGTTCCTGAAGTCCCCCTCCTGGATCTTGTGCACCGGGTTCTTGTTCAGGTCCAGGAACTTCAGGTTGGCCACTTTCTGCAGGGCCAGCTGGGGCACTCGGACCAGCTTGTTGTCGTAGAAGGACAGGCTCTCCAGATTATCCAGACCCATCAGAGCATTCCCGGGAATGTCGGTGAGGTCCATGCCAGCCAGAACCAGGCTCCTCAGGCTCCCCAGGGGCTTGAAGTTCATGTCCAAGATACCAATGACGGGGTTATCGCCGATCATCAGGATCTCCAGGTTGGGTGTGGCCTCGAACCAGCGGCTGTCGATGACCCGGAGCCTGTTGGAGTTGAGGTGGAGGCGCAGCAGGCTGCGCAGGCCAGAGAAGGCTCCTGGGGCGATGGAGCTGATCTGGTTGTGGTTGATGTAGAGCTCCTGCAGGTTGCTGAGGTCCTGTAGGCAGTGGTCGGGCAGCTGGCTGATCAGGTTCTCCTCCAGGTGCAGGGTGGTGAGCAGGTTAATGTTGGCAAGGCCCACGGCCTCCACACTGCTGAAGTTGTTCTGGGACAGGTCCAGCTCCGTCAGGTTGAACAGGGCTTCTAGCTCCCCACTGGTGTGGGCGATGGAGTTGCTCTGGAGCAGCAACACCTGGGTGTCAAAGGACAGGTTGGAGGGGATGCGTGTCAGCCGCAGGTCATTGCAGTCCACTGTGGCTGCCTCCCTGTAGGTGGACTGAGGGGTGAACCAGGGTCGCACCTCACACACGCACAGCCGTGGGCACTCCCCGCCCCGCACCAGGGGCAGCAGGGGCAACAGCAGCCCTACACACAGCCATGCCAGCGGGGGCCAGGGGAGGGGGCTTAGAGCCATGCTGTCCGCTCTCTCTGTCTGGTCACACTGCTCTTAGAGGAGAGGCAGGGTTCTTGAGGAGGGCCTGGAGGGTAGGTGTGGGGTGTGACATCAACAACCAATGGTCATGGGCATCAGTGTCCTCCCTGTACAGGCTGGTAGTGGCTGGTAGAGCTGCGGTCCACGGTTAGTGTGAGTGTGTGTGTGTGTTTCAGAAGGGGGCCAGAGGATGGTCAGGGTTGTCCTCTTCCTCCACTGAAATACACAGAAACCAGGTCAGGTATTAGAGCTCCGCATTACATCGTTCCATTATCATCCCACAAACAGATGGTGATTTAGATAAAGAAGAAAGAGATATAGAGGGAGTGGGAAAGAGATACAGAGAGAGAGGGAGAGAGAGAAAGGGGTGAGAGAAAGAGGTGTGAGAGAGGGAGGGAGGGAGGGAGGGAGGGAGGGAGGGAGGGAGGGAGGGAGGGAGGGAGGGAGGAGGGAGGGAGGAGAGAGAGAGAGAGAGAGGGAGGGAGGGAGGGAGGGAGGGAGGGAGGGAGGGAGGGAGGGAGGGAGGGATTGAGAGTTCCCGGTGAGAGATAAAAGCCATAAAACCTGTCAGACAGGGAGTTGCATTTCGTTAAACATAGCTGATGTTGACAAGACTTTTAACCTAAATATCGGCATGAATTACAAGTCCATATCTGCTACATACTGACAAGGCAACATTTGTGTGAAACAGAGAGTAATACATTTAGTTAGCTGCTGACCTGGCTTCAAATACTATTTGAAATCATTTAGAATACTTTAGCTGTTTGACTGACCTTGCCTGTTACAATGGAACCAATAAAAAAGTCCCAAAAGCTCATACCCCGCCCCCCTGGCACTCCAGTCAGGCTAAAATAGTTTTCAAATAGCATTTGATCCCAGGTCTGGTTCTGTGGTTGGACCGAGAGATCTGACATCCTTTATAGTTTATCAGCAGAGGGTCAGAGTGGAGACAGCACCCAGCCTACACAGCACCAGCCTGCAGACTTCTTGGGGACTAATTTGACATGCCTAACAGGGCAGAATAAATCTGTGAAATTCCTTTTGTTGCTGTGCTATTGTGCAGAGGTTAATTTCTGTCTTTTAATGAGCTGTTACTCAGCCAGAGACTATTCAAAAACAGGTGAAAAAAGCAAACGCTGAGCATTCAAATTAGATTGAATCAGTCAGAATGTCTTGGTAGTACAGGCAAAACCACTCAACCCCAATGCCAGCAGTCTGACTGCTCTGGCCTATTAGTAGCAGGTTGCCTCTGATTAACAAAAGCAAGAAAAAAATGAAAGTGAGTCAGAGGTTTCAGTAAAGTAATTCATCATATCGGTGTCCTAATTCTCCTCCTTTTTAAATAAAATATGGATCATACTAAATGTTTACATACATTAAATGTGACAGATAGTCCTGCTGTTCTAACAGCTGGGTGAGTGAAGGGTAAACACATGAGTAGGTTATAAACCATAATGTATACATACTCCCAATGTATTGCATCCAACAACAAGCCTATAACATCTGAGTACACATTGTTTGCATATGGCTCACTATATTTGTGTATGCAGAAGGGCTGTCCTGTTGTTCAGAAAATATATAAGATTATGGTCCAGAATTTTAAGGTATGGACAATTCCATGGTAACAGAGTGACACTGAGAATCAGATTTTTCACTTTAAAATGTGTGTAACAGAATAATGGCACCAACAGCACAAACCGTCATTCTGTTACCAAACTTTGCATCTGCACTGTTCTTCAAGTACATTTTCAGTGGAAATAGTTAAAAGTAGACCTTGTGTATATAGTTGTATGGTTTAACTTTACAATCATTGGTTTTTGTTTGACATACATTTTAAAGTGAAAAATCTGCAAAGTTTGGTAACAGAATGATGGCACCAACAGCACAAACCGTCATTCTGTTACCAAACTTTGCATCTGCACTGTTCTTCAAGTAAATGTGTTTTTGTAAAAGTTTCAGTAGAAATTGTTAAAAGTAGTCCTTGTGCATATAGAGTTGAAGTCGGAAGTTTACATACACTTTAGGTTGGAGTCATTAAAACTCGTTTTTCAACCACTCCACTAATTTCTTGTTTAACTATAGTTTTGGCAAGTCGGTTAGGACATCTACTTTGTGCATGACACAAGTAATTTTTCCAAC
The DNA here is from genome assembly GCF_020615455.1 of Coregonus clupeaformis. Lineage (NCBI taxonomy): Eukaryota > Metazoa > Chordata > Actinopteri > Salmoniformes > Salmonidae > Coregonus > Coregonus clupeaformis. The sequence continues at coordinate 35,160,958 of NC_059203.1, read as the reverse complement.
AATTGTTTACAGACATATTATTTCACTTATAATTCACTGTTTCACAATTCCAGTGGGTCAGACGTTTACATACACTAAGTTGACTGCCTTTAAACAGCTTGGAAAATTCCAGAAAATGATGTCATGGCTTTAGAAGCTTCTGATAGGATAATTTATATCATTTGAGTCAATTGGAGGTGTACCTGTGGATGTATTTCAAGGCCTACCTTCAAACTAAGTGCCTCTTTGCTTGACATCATGGGAAAATCAAAAGAAATCAGCCAAGACCTCAGAAAATAAATTGTAGACCTCCACAAGTCTGGTTCATCCTTGGGAGCAATTTCCAAACGCCTGAAGGTACCCCGTTCATCTGTACAAACAATAGTACGCAAGTATAAACACCATGGGACCACGTAGCCGTCATACCGCTCAGGAAGGAGACGCGTTCTGTCTCCTAGAGATTAACATACTTGGTGCGAAAAGTACAAATCAATCCCAGAACAACAGCAAAGGACCTTGTGAAGATGCTGGAGGAAACAGGTACAAAAGTATCTACAGTCGTGGTCAAATGTTTTGAGAATGACACAAATACTAATTTTCACAAAGTCTGCTGCCTCAGTTTTGATGATGGCAATTTGCATATACTCCAGAATGTCATGAAGAGTGATCAGATTAATTGCAATTAATTGCAAAGTCCCTCTTTGCCACGAAAATTAACTTAATCCCCAAAAACATTTCCACTGCATTTCAGCACTGCCACAAAAGGACCAGCTGCCATCATGTCAGTGGTTCTCTCGTTAACACGGGTGAGAGTGTTGACAAGGACAAGGCTGGAGATAACTCTGTCATGCTGATTCACTTAGAATAACAGACTGGAAGCTTTAAAAGGAGGGTGGTCCTTGAAATCATTGTTCTTCCTCTGTTAACCATGGTTACCTGCAAGGAAACACGTGCCGTCATCATTGCTTTGCACAAAAAGGGCTTCACAGGCAAGGATATTGCTGCAAGTAAGATTGCACCTAAATCAACCATTTATCGGATCATCAAGAACTTCAAGGAGAGAGGTTCAATTGTTGTGAAGAAGGCGTCAGGGCGCCCAAGAAAGTCCAGCAAGTGCCAGGACCGTCTCCTAAAGTTGATTCAGCTGCGGGATCGGGGCACCACCAGTGCAGAGCTTGCTCAGGAATGGCAGTAGGCAGGTGTGAGTGCATCTGAGGCACAGTGAGGCGAAGACTTTTGGAGAATGGCCTGGTGTCAAGAAGGGCAGCAAAGAAGCCACTTCTCTCCAGGAAAAACATCAGGGACAGACTGATATTCTGCAAAAGGTACAGGGATTGGACTGCTGATGACTGGGGTAAAGCCATTTTCTCTGATGAATCCCCTTTCCGATTGTTTGAGGCATCCGGAAAACACCTTGTCCGGAGAAGACAAGTTGAACGCTACCATCAGTCCTGTGTCATGCCAACAGTAAAGCATCCTGAGACCATTCATGTGTGGGGTTGCTTCTCAGCCAAGGGAGTGGGCTATATCGACATAACCTGAAAGGCTGCTCAGCAAGGAAGAAGCCACTGCTCCAAAACCGCCAAAAAAAAGCCAGACTACAGTTTGTAACTGCACATGGGGACAAAGATCGTACTTTTTGGAGAAATGTCCTCTGGTCTGATGAAACAAAAATAGAACTGTTTGGCCATAATGACCTTTGTTATGTTTGGAGGAAATAGAGGGTTTCTTGCAAGGCGAAGAACACCATCCCAACCGTGAAGCACGGGGGTGGCAGCATCATGCTGTGGGGGTGCTTTGCTGCAGGAGGGACTGGTGCACTTCACAAAATAGATGGCATCATGAGGGAGGAAAATGATGTGGATGTATTGAAGCAACATCTCAAGACATCAGTCAGGAAGTTAAAGCTTGGTCGCAAATGGGTCTTCCAAATGGACAATGACCCCAAGCATACTTCCAAAGTTGTAGCAAAATGGCTTAAGGACAACAAAATCAAGGTATTGGAGTGGCCATCACAAAGCCCTGACCTCAATCCTATAGAAAATTTGTGGGCAGAACTGAAAAAGCGTGTGCGAGCAAGGAGGCCTACAAACCTGACTCAGTTACACCAGCTCTGTCAGGAGGAATGGGCCAAAATTCACCCAACTTATTGTGGGAAGCTTGTGGAAGGCTACACTAAACGTTTGACCCAAGTTAAACAACTTAAAGGCAATGCTACCAAATACTAATTGAGTGTATGTAAACTTCTGACCCACTGGGAATGTGATGAAAGAAATAAAAGCTGAAATAAATCATTCTCTCTACTATTATTCTGACATTTCACATTCTTATAATAAAGTGGTGATCCTAACTGACCTAAAACAGAACATTTTTACCAGGATTAAATGTCAGGAATTGTGAAAAACTGAGTTTAAATGTATTTGGCTAAGGTGTATGTAAACTTCTGACTTCAACTGTAGTTGTATGGTTTGTTAAGAAATCTGTTTCTCAGTGTCACTGTGTTACCGTGGAATGCCCATATATGACAATGTATATGTATATTAGTAGAGATTGGTAGGGTAAATGTATGATGCATATTTGATATGTATATTTGTCCCTATCTGAAGTGTATTGTGGATATGAACTCGGCCACTCTGATGTATTCTGTGTCTATCTCTTCAGAGATTACCCATGTTTCTCTCCCCCAGGGGATTATCTGCATATGCTACCGGCACAGTGACAGAGAGATACTTTTGGTGTGGTAGCAGCCAGCCAGAGCTCGCTGCTCTGACTGTGAGAACATTACACAAAACACCTAATCTACCAGAGCGGGCAGAGAAAGAAAAGCGCTCAGCTCGACTCTGCGCATTATCGTTAATGGTAGCTCTCAATTATGAGACACGTCTCTGGAAAGCAGTGGCAACACATGAGGGTAGAAATTTGCCTTTTAATGAGCCTGAATAAATAAATTAAAGGCCTGGAGCCTCTGGGCTGTGACAGTGTCAGCTCCGGCCGGGCCCAGGGTGAGGGGTGGATGTGGTGGAATGGGCAGGGCCGGGCCCAGGGTGAGGGGTGGATGTGGTGGAATGGGCAGGGCAGGGCCGGGCCCAGGGTGAGGGGTGGATGGAAGGACAGAGCTGAGCTAGTGGGTCTAGCTCCAGAGGACAGGTAGCATTCAGGAGCCTGCACTGCCGCTGGGATAGCTCCTCACAATGATTTCAGATGGGCCCCTGGCACCGCCGCATCCTCCCCTTTCCCCAACACATTTATGAGGCCCAATTATGGAAATCCAACACCGCAGTTTATTCTTCCTCTCCGTTTAAACAGCCAATACTGGCTCTATAAGGCCTGTCACAGGGAAATATGTTTTTCCTATATCAGTTTGGTGCTGCCAGTGATACGGGTATTTTCACTGTAGCAGTGATATCCTTTGTGCCGGGAGAGTAGTGTTCTCTAAACAGGTGACAGGTTAATGTACAGTGGGGAAAAAAAGTATTTAGTCAGCCACCAATTGTGCAAGTTCTCCCACTTAAAAAGATGAGAGAGGCCTGTAATTTTCATCATAGGTACACGTCAACTATGACAGACAAATTGAGAAGAAAAAAAATCCAGAAAATCACATTGTAGGATTTTTAATGAATTTATTTGCAAATTATGGTGGACAATAAGTATTTGGTCACCTACAAACAAGCAAGATTTCTGGCTCTCACAGACCTGTAACTTCTTCTTTAAGAGGCTCCTCTGTCCTCCACTCATTACCTGTATTAATGGCACCTGTTTGAACTTGTTATCAGTATAAAAGACACCTGTCCACAACCTCAAACAGTCACACTCCAAACTCCACTATGGCCAAGACCAAATAGCTGTCAAAGGACACCAGAAACAAAATTGTAGACCTGCACCAGGCTGGGAAGACTGAATCTGCAATAGGTAAGCAGCTTAGTTTGAAGAAATCAACTGTGGGAGCAATTATTAGGAAATGGAAGACATACAAGACCACTGATAATCTCCCTCGATCTGGGGCTCCACGCAAGATCTCACCCCGTGGGGTCAAAATGATCACAAGAACTGTGAGCAAAAATCTCAGAACCACACGGGGGGACCTAGTGAATGACCTGCAGAGAGCTGGGACCAAAGTAACAAAGCCTACCATCAGTAACACACTACGCCGCCAGGGACTCAAATCCTGCAGTGCCAGACGTGTCCCCCTGCTTAAGCCAGTACATGTCCAGGCCCGTCTGAAGTTTGCTAGAGTGCATTTGGATGATCCAGAAGAGGATTGGGAGAATGTCATATGGTCAGATGAAACCAAAATAGAACTTTTTGGTAAAAACTCAACTCGTCGTGTTTGGAGGACAAAGAATGCTGAGTTGCATCCAAAGAACACCATACCTACTGTGAAGCATGGGGGTGGAAACATCATGCTTTGGGGCTGTTTTTCTGCAAAGGGACCAGGACGACTGATCCGTGTAAAGGAAAGAATGAATGGGGCCATGTATCATGAGATTTTGAGTGAAAACCTCCTTCCATCAGCAAGGGCATTGAAGATGAAACGTGGCTGGGTCTTTCAGCATGACAATGATCCCAAACACACCGCCCGGGCAACGAAGGAGTGGCTTCGCAAGAAGCATTTCAAGGTCCTGGAGTGGCCTAGCCAGTCTCCAGATCTCAACCCCATAGAAAATCTTTGGAGGGAGTTGAAAGTCCATGTTGCCCATCGACAGCCCCAAAACATCACTGCTCTAGAGGAGATCTGCATGGAGGAATGGGCCAAAATACCAGCAACAGTGTGTGAAAACCTTGTGAAGACTTACAGAAAACGTTTGACCTGTGTCATTGCCAACAAAGGGTATATAACAAAGTATTGAGAAACTTTTGTTATTGCCCAAATACTTATTTTCCACCATAATTTGCAAATAAATTCATTAAAAATCCTACAATGTGATTTTCTGGATTTTGTTTTCTCATTTTGTCTGTCATAGTTGACGTGTACCTATGATGAAAATTACAGGCCTCTCTCATCTTTTTAAGTGGGAGAACTTGTACAATTGGTGGCTGACTAAATACTTTTTTCCCCACTGTATGTATGATGGTGATGAACTACCATGTATGATCTGCACATAATCTATGACTACGTCTCTCCTCTCTCATGCCTGCCCTTCCTGGGGATATTCAAATCAGTGACAGGGGAAAATAACATTGCATTATCATAAACAGATATGACAGTGATGAGCACAGGCCCCAGTGACTCCAACCCGTTTCAGCAAATCAAAAATGTTCTCAAAAAAAAAAAAACGTAATCTCCATCCAGGCCAATTTGTTTTCAATACTAGGGAAAATAATGATTAAATCCCAGCATTTTAGTCGAGGTGAAACCCTTTGTAGCTGTTCAGGCAGGATTCCAGTGGGTGTGTGTGTATATATATATTACAGCTGAGGACGGCAATTTATCTCTTCAACCTGGAGGAATGGAATCAGCCTTCCATAACTCTCCCGGTGAGGTGTGTACGCCAGGTCCTGCCGCTCTCAAACTGTTCCTCAGCCTCCAGTCAGATACTAATAAAATACCACATTTATCCCCATAAACACACTCAGTGCAACCTGAAGACAGAGACGTGTGCGTGTGTGGGCTGTGTTTGGTTTCACATCAAAACCTGACAACCATGTCTCTGAATTTCTACTTTAGAGCCAATATTAACATAGAACAGGTTTAGCTTGATTTCTCTCATGTGTGATTTCTCATCAAAATTCAGTGCAAACCTGGCAGAAACACAGAGCACAGGGATGTGTGTTTGACACAAACTTGACTTTGATTCAACATACTGCAGGTGTGGTATTTATAGTGTCTCTAAAAATACTTATTTATGCAGAAAATAAACAACATGTCAGTCCCTGTGTTTCATGTCTGCATATTTTAATCATGAACCTATGCATGATCAAAAGCCTATCTGCCAATACAACTTCTCAATTAGTTAACTTAGTCAGTGTGGGAGAAACTAGGTACTGGATCCTGGATACAATATAATGTGAAGTACATTTGAGTATCCGGTGAGTATCTGGTTGGTATGGCTGTTACTGTAAGAAAATCCCCTACCTCTAAGATACTGTTCTAATAGCCATGATGATATATATCAGTATCCAAGTCTAATGGCATCCTCTCTGCAATGTCCCGGCCAATCAGAGAGCCATCTCAGTGATTCGTACACTGTGACTGAACTGTACCATCAGGGCTTTATATTTCCTCCTATTCCTCTTCTCAGGGCTCAGGGCCTGGGAATGGACAATAAGAGATCTGACTGTCATCTCTCCCCCTCTATCCATCTGTCCATCAACCTGTCTATCTATCAATCTGTTGGTCTGTCTGGCTATACACTGTATCGTTATATCCAGCCATCTATCAGGCCATCTATTATTCCTCTCTCTCTTTTTCTCTCTCTCTCTCCCCACATCTCTCTCTCTCCCACATCACTCTTTCTCTTCCGCTCTCCTTCTCTTCTCTTAAATCGGAGGAGACAGGCGAGGTAATCGCTGTTTTCACACTGAGGCTATAAAAATCAGACACCTGGCACCAGGCTCCTGGAGGGCTGACGGCTCTGTGGGGGGTTGTATCCGGTCTGACCGACCGCTACCTCAGTGTGTGTGTGTGTGTGTGTGTGTGTGATGGGGGGCAAAACAATAATGACAGGGGACACCTCCAATGGAAACTGTGAGCAAACAAGGCCAGAGGTGCCCTCCCTCATCATCAAAGCCCAGAGAGACTACCAGGCTGTCCATCATGGCCTGAAAACAGAACACTGTGACTGTAATGAAAGTTGTCACGCTAAGCAAAATGACATTTCCCTCTGCCCACAGAGTGGTCTGAATGAAGGGAAACAGATGTTGTTATTTCATCCTCTCACTGACACAGCAGCACCAGGCACTGTTGACTTACACAGGACCCCTTCCTCTTAGCACTGCTGCTGATAGATACGGTGGCTAAAAGCTGTTTAATCCTGGATGGAAAAAACATTATAGCCGCAAATCCTACAAACTATCCATATTCTGATGGCAATCCTTCAGTCATTCCAAAAGTCTTGTCTGTCGCAGCCTTACCCACTATAAATTGAATGGGAAAATATAAAAATTTGTAATTCCCCATGGTTTGATTGAAACTCAAGTAACCAATAGACTGATGTTCTTGTTCCTGTGAAAGTGAACTGTTCCTGTGAAAGTGAAACTGTTCCTGTGAAACTGCTTAAAGAGTAGAACAGTTATGGGGGGATTAAGGCTATAGTCTACAATAACATCCTATACTATATACAGTATATCCTGTTAATACTCATAATCTACAGGACGTACATAACAATGCCTCAGGAGCAGACATAACAAGCATTGTTTTGGGCTTCCTGGCCAGTGACCCCTAGTCAGGTGCAACACTTGTCTGAAGAGGCCAAACTGCTTAACCCAGATACACAGAGATTCAGTGTTCACACATTGTTTGCACTTAACCCAGAACAACACAAAAGAGAAAAGCAGGTAGAGAAGAGGGCTAAAGGAGAGAGTGCAGAGATATGTCTGCTTTTACACTCACCTCTCATATCTCACCACACAGACTAATGCCTGTGTCACAGAAGGAGACCCAAGCCCTGCATTAAGCTTAGTTCTATAGTGAGTGTGTTTGGTGGGCCGTGGCCCTTTGTGTGATACCATGAGAGGTTGTGGGGGATCTGACACAGGGAAATTGAGTATGAGTTTAATTCCCTCCCTGACAAAGGGGATTTACATTTTTGTCATTATCCAAAGCGACTTACAGGAGCAATTAGGGTTAAGTGCCTTGCTCAAGGGCACATCAACAGATTTCTTCACCTAGTCGGCTCAGGGATTCAAACCAGCAAACGTTCTGTTCCTGGCCCAACACTCTTAACCGCTAGGCTACCTGCCTCTTCATTCTGTCACATCCTTTATGTGCTTGAGTTTCCTTTAAACACACATGCACTCATGCACACGTCTGGTTCATCCTTGGGAGCAATTTCCAAACGCCTGAAGGTACCACGTTCATCTGTACAAACAATAGTACGTAAGTATAAACACCATGGGACCACGCAGCCGTCATACCGCTCAGGAAGGAGACGCGTTCTGTCTCCTAGAGATGAACGTACTTTGGTGCGAAAAGTGAAAATCAATCCCAAAACAACAGCAAAGGACCTTGTGAAGATGTTGGAGAAAACAGGTACAAAAGTATCTATATCCACAGTAAAACGAGTCCTATATCGACATTACCTGAAAGGCTGCTCAGCAAGGAAGAAGCCACTGCTCCAAAACCGCTATAAAAAAGCCAGACTACGGTTTGCAACTGCACATGGGGACAAAGATCGTACTTTTTGGAGAAATGTCCTCTGGTCTGATAAAACAAAAATAGAACTGTTTGGCCATAATGACCATCTTTATGTTTGGAGGAAAAAGGGGAAGTCTTGCAAGCCGAAGAACACCATCCCAACCGTGAAGCACGGGGGTGGCAGCATCATGCTGTGGGGGTGCTTTGCTGCAGGAGGGACTGGTGCACTTCACAAAATAGATGGCATCATGAGGAAGGAAACTTTTGTGGATATATTGAAGCAACATCTCAAGACATCAGTCAGGAAGTTAAAGCTTGGTCGAAAATGGGTCTTCCAAATGGACAATAACCCCAAGCATACTTCCAAAGTTGTGGCAAAATGGCTTAAGGACAACAAAGTCAAGGTATTGGAGTGGCCATCACAAATCCCTGACCTCAATCCTATAGAATATTTGTGGGCAGAACTGAAAAAGCGTGTGCAAGCAAGGAGGCCTACAAACCTGACTCAGTTACACCAGCTCTGTCAGGAGGAATGGGCCAAAATTCACCCAACTTATTGTGGGAAGCTTGTGGAAGGCTACCCAAAACGTTTGACCCAAGTTAAACAATTTAAAGGCAACGCTACCAAATACTAATTGAGTGTATGTAAACTTCTGACCCACTGGGAATGTGATGAAAGAAATAAAAGCTGAAATAAATAATTCTCTCTACTATTATTCTGACATTTCACATTCTTAAAATAAAGTGGTGATCCTAACTGACCTAAGACAGGGAATTTTTACTAGGACTAAATGTCAGGAATTGTGAAAAACTGAGTTTAAATGTATTTGGCTAAGGTGTATGTAAACTTCCAACTTCAACTGTAAGTAGAGCAAGATGTCATTTAGAGATATCATCAGCCCTGTCTGTTTAATGCCATGGCCTCATAAATACATGTATTACTCTATGTTCCCAGACAGCACAGGGACTAATGAAGCTCATCACAGCCCCAGCAGCAGCACACAACCAGGGGAAGACACTTCAAGACAGATCTTGGAAGCCCTGGTCCCTTACCCAGGGTTAGGCAGTAGGGGTCTCTGCCTGTGGCCACATAGAGCGCACTGATTTTGTAGAGGAGACTGAGAGACACCCTGTCTGGAGGTCTGAACGGAGGTCTGGAAGTCTTAGACCCTTCATGAATGCTCTGTTTCCTGTCCTGCTGAGCTTTTCGTAACAGCATTAGGTTTCCTTGGGCTGAGTCCACTCTGCCAGCATAAGCACTCACTGTTCCACAAAGACTTCAATAGCTAAAACCTTCTCAATCTTCAAATAGGGACACCAAAGTACACAAAGGCAACCATATGAATAAAAAACAAACTGCCAAATAGCTTTTTTCCATTGGAGTCTGAATGAGAGTCTGTCTTCAGTATCCATTTTGCTCAGTGACTTAACCCTCACTTTTCAGATGCTCTAACCAAGTGCCACTGGCTGCTTCTGCAAAGAGGAAACTGGGTCTAATGAGAACATGATAGCACCTTTTACAGGGAAGAATAATGTGATTCTCCTCATTCATTTGTCCTTTTTCGTTGGGCGTAAAATGTGAGCAGTGTTTCTTAAACAGCAGCCGCACTACAGGCTCCCTCACAATCTTGCCGTCACCATGGTGACCGGCTATGCCACCGGCATGTCTGTTTCATACCCAAATGAGGAGACAGCTGTGTGTGCCATTAGGCGGCCATAGAGCGAAGAGCGACAAGAACTGCCGCTAGCACGAGATCACAACCATAAACATCCATATGCAATGACCAGATTAAACAACCGACACCGTCAAAAGAAAAGGCTGATAATTGCTATACCAGCAGACAATGGCTCCCACTATAGTGCAGCTGTGTTCAGTCGACCGCTACCAAAACAAGCAACAAGAGACTGCTGTTGCCTAGTAGAATCTACTGACTAGATCTACCAATGCACAACAGCATGTATCCTTCCCAAACAACAACTATTACCGCTGCATCACAGCATATCACAATACAGCAACCCCAGCCAAACCTAACATTCCATCGCTATTACAATGCTTCCAAATTACAGCTCCATACTGGAGCCCCCAGCCCCGCCATGTGCTGCTGACAGCCGGCCTGCCAGGCCTGTGCGTACCTGATGGGCACGCCATGTCCTTGCTGCATTGGCCTGCCTGAGAGGCACCCTGTTTTGGCTCCTTTGGTCTGCCTGAGAGGCACCCTGTTCCTGCTGCATTGGTCTGCCTGAGAGGCGCCCTGTTTGGCTGCATTGGCCTGCCTGAGAGGCACCCTGTTTTGTCTGCTTTGGCCTGCTTGAGAGGCCCCCTGTCCCTGTTGCATTGGTCTGCCTGAGAGGCACCCTGTTCCTGCTGCATTGGTCTGCCTGAGAGGCACCCTGTTTGGCTGCATTGGCCTGCCTGAGAGGCACCCGGTTTGGGCTGCTTTGGCCTGCCTGAGATGCACCCTGTTCCTGCTGCATTGGTCTGCCTGAGAGGCACCCTGTTTGGCTGCATTTGCCTGCCTGAGAGGCACCCGGTTTGGGCTGCTTTGGTCTGCCTGAAAGGCACTCTGTTTTGGCTGCTTTGGCCTGCCTGAGATGCACCCTGTTTTGGCTGCTTTGGCCTGCTTGAGAGGCACCCTTTTCGGGCTCCATTAGTATGCAGGTGTCTCGCTCCACATCACACAGGGCTTTGGTGCTGGTGGCAGAGCAGAGGTGTGGAGCTGAGCATAGGAGGAGGAAATGTTTCTGTTCAGCCAGAGAGAAGAAGAAGCGGGAGAGGACTGAGGAGCACAACGGCTTCTGAGCCAATAGGAATCATTTTCTGCTCTGCTCTTCCATACAGCAATGTAAAGATGATATCACTTAAAACAAGATACATATAAAAACCATATAATATGCTAACATTATTTAATGTGGCATGGTTTTCTGAATTATTTTGTTAGAGTAGGCTAATGTGATGCAATCTTGTATGTTTCAGTAGCTGAAGCTAATTCCTTACGGAACAGAGGTGCTGACATGAACTATTTATCTCGCTCTCCTTCTCTCTCTCACACACACATGCACACACACACACACACTTTGGCAAAGTCCTTTAACACTGCAGCAATATAGACTCAAGTCCAATAACTCAAGGGATGCCCCATGTGGGACAAAGCATAAAAATATCTCAGAATAATGCCCATTCATTCATTCCCTACCCAGACATTAGATAGGTAGAGTTAGACAAACAGCTGCCTCAGTCAGAAACATCTTTACAAAAACCTCACAATGGGGTGATGTGTTTCCCTCACCCCTTAGCTCGCAGTCACAATGGGAGAGGGTTGAGCTGGAGCACCCATGTCGCCCACAGCCGTCCCCCCTCAAACACCCCACTGACCTCCAAAACTAGAGCACACAGTGCAGAGTCAGTCCCAGGCTCTCTCAATGGGTCTCGACGACTTGTGTTGTGAACATACACACACACACATGCGCGTGCACACACACACACCGCGTTAAACACGTCTTTGTGTTGGCTGGTTCTCACGACTCCTGAACTGCTGGCGGAGGACACTGCTTTGTGTGTGGGGGTAGGGGTGTGGGAAGGCAGTGCAGTGCAGACTCACTGCCTGCGCCAGGCCTTCCTAAAGCAGGTTATACCTAACCTCTTCCCCCCTCTGTCTCACCACTCTGGCTAGAGTACATCCATATATGTCCGCGTTCGCAGAGTTTTCCCAAGACAAGGCCCTGGTTTAGTTGGCAAGCCCAAAGAGCACAGTAGTGAATAACAGGATTATTTAAATCAACTGAGCCTCGGCCAATTAACTTTGCACATTTCCATATCAGGCTCAATTTAATCAAGTTACAGAAACTGCAATTCCTTGAAAACAAAAGCCTTAACAACTGAAACACAAAACCCTGCTTAACTTTTATGTTGATTGCCTCTGTAGGACTATTCATCATGAGAACACTACACAAACATTATGACTCTCAAGTTCAAACCAAGTATGATCCAGTTTTCAAACCAATCCTCCACATTACCAAGAATTTACTTGTGTAGGTTTGATTGAATGAGACACTCAAAGCATCTTGGATCTGTGGCTTCAGCTTCCGAAAGCGTAGTAACAGGTGCCACTGTCGCGCAACAGCTGCAACAACAAAGCCGATGAGGAACCAACTTTTACAAAGGTGACCCAAAACAATGTAGAGTCACCGCCCCTACTAGCTCTCACCCAAACGTATCTTGAACAACCCATTGTCTTTTTATTTTCCTCCCAACACTTCTTGTCGAATTCCTCCACAGAGCAGTCGAGACATCTGCCAGCATCCTTCCCTTTCCTAGGAAAATTAGTATGATGGGGCACTAGAGACCTTAGCTGCCAGTTTTAGCTGCTCTCCCTGTGGACATGTCATGTGTGATGTTTATATATTATTTTTTTATGTGTGATGTTGCAGTTTGGGATTGTTACATTGTAGACTCTCATCCTCAAGCACCAGGATGAGAGAATGTGTGGGGGGGTAACACGTCTGGCATACACAATGGAATTCAGTGGTCCTTTAACTTCAGAATGGTGAGATAAATCGTTTCAGGACAGTGCAGCTCACTTTGAATCATTCAGAAACAAAACACACTAATTCTAGAATGACAGGAATGCATGTTTTTCGGCTGTTGTTTATAAAGCGGTTTTATTGGGTTATTGTAGCTTACTGTGTGGGTGCACGTTTGTCAGTGTGTCATCCCTCTCAGAAAAAAATCCATATGAATTCGCATTCTCAATCGATAGAAATGAATTATATGCACACATATATCAGACTACAGCCTCCGTATTATTGGCCACATGTGGGCTACTGAATGCGGATCACAGTGCCCTTGCAAATCCAATGGTTGCACTGATGCTGTAGCTACCCTACCCTTTGAGCAGCGAAATGAAATTCAGCCTGCTTCAAAAATAGAAATATGTACGGCCACAGTTCCAATGAGTTAAATAAACAAACAGCTTAGACTAAATATTTTATTTAAAATATATACCAATTGTGCTGTCACCACCACGTTAAGAAAGAAAAATGCAACCTACTGTATTTTCTCTTTCTCAATGACAGTCACATTCACTTCAATGCGTGAAAATTGCAGTGCATATAGGGAGGCATTGTTGTTTGTGGTTTGCATCCTTTGGCAAAGAGCAGAACATTTCAGAGAGGAACGAAAATAATATTCGGACCATGTCTAACTAGCCTATTCCGTTACTAAACCAAATTGGCTATCTCTGCCAATTAAGTTCATATCTGTTTTTATTCAAAAGCTAAGCACGCAATTCTTAATCATTGACTTATTTCACAATGGTTATCCATACTGAATATTTAAATTGTAGCATATTATAAATTAAAATGAGTTATTGGTCTCACCTTAGCGTTTTAGCATCCAGCGGACTCCCTACACACACTCCGGTGCTCCAGGAAAAACAGGCGATTTGAGCGCTCTGTCTTGAAAGATAATATTAAGCTTACTATATCTATGGAAAATAAATAATATAATATTTAACTTACAAAGCGACGTCTCTATTCAGAGAGGACAAGTTTTATTCTCTTCAGGAGCTGTTTTTTTCTGTCCTCTGTGCTTCTGCCGCGGCTGACTGAAGAGCTCTATCCTCGCCACTGGTAACCCGCGCAGAGCCTGCCTTGAGCTCGCAATTCTCTTGCCTCCTCTACCTCAACATGCGGGGAGCACCTGGCGCTGACCAGTGCAGCAAGTCTAGTCAACTGATTTCAAACGCGCGATTGGTCGCGCGGCAGTGCTTGTCACTGGTGCCCAACTAGGCCACCTCACCATCTGCTCGAGTTCTGCTGTGAGGGGAACAAAAGCTGCGTCGGACAGAAGCTCGCCATGGGAAAAACGAAGCGTGGATGAGGTTGGCAGGCCAAGGGATAAAAGGGTTTCCTGAGTGTCCAATGGTAATGTTCGAAGCTCCTCCCCGTGTCATTGTTTGGACGTTCCAGAGTTTTCTTTGTCTGAAAGTTTCCAATGTAAGGTGATGTGGGTCCATGTCCATGACCTCTCAAGTCAACTAATGGAATCCAAAAACACCCTACACACTCTGCATTTACATAATGACCTTGTGAAAGGTTTGGTGGCATTTGAGAGTCATGTTGAGGTGAAAGTCTAGGATGTAGCAGTATTTTTATGTCACACACACACAGTCAAATAACAAATCAAATTGAATCAAATTTGAGTGGCCCTTCACACACATTTTGCAGATGTTATCATAGGTGCAGTGAAATGCTTATGTTTCTAACTCCAACAATGCAGTAATACCTAACAATGCAAAACAATACACACAAATCCCCAAAATATAAATTAAGAAATATCCGAACGAGCAATGTCAGAGTCCGGAATATAAATATATATGTATATGATGGTATGTTTAGACAGTATGGACAGTAGGCTGCATTAATAGAACATGTGTAGTCCACTTTAGCTCAGTTGGTAGAGCATGGCGCTTGCAACGCCAGGGTTGTGGGTTCGTTTCCCACGGGGGGCCAGTATGAAAATGTATGCAGTCACTCTGGATAAGAGCGTCTGCTAAAATGACTAAAACATGTGTGTACAACCACAGTTATATAGGATGAGCCTTGGCTAGGATATAGTATATATAGTACCAGTCAAAAGTTTGGACACATCTACTCATTCAAGAGTTTTTCTTTATTTTGACTATTTTCTACATTGTAGAATAATAGTGAAGACATCAAACTATGAAATAACACATGGAATCGTGTATTAACCAAAAAAAGTGTTAAACAAATCTAAATATATTTTATATCTTCAAATAGCCACCCTTTGCCTTGATGACAGCTTTGCACACTCTTGGCATTCTCTCAACCAGCTTCACCTGGAATGCTTTTCCAACAATCTTGAAGGAGTTCCCACGTATGCTGAGCACTTGTTGGCTGTTTTTCCTTAACTATGCCGTCCAACTCATCCCAAACCATTTCAATTTGGTTGAGGTCGGGGGATTGTGGAGGCCAGGTCATCTGATGCAGCACTCCATCACTCTCCTTCTTGGTAAAATAACCCTTACACAGCCTGGAGGTGTGTTGGGTCATTGTCCTGTTGAAAAACAAATGATAGTCCCACTAAGCCCAAACCAGATGGGATGGTCCTCTGTAGCTCAATTGGTAGAGCATGGCGCTTGTAACGCCAGTGTAGTGGGTTCGATCCCTGGGACCACCCATACGTAAAAATGTATGCACACATGACTGTAAGTCGCTTTGGATAAAAGCATCTGCTAAATGGCATATTATTATTATTATGGTGTATCGCTGCAGAATGCTGTGGTAGCCATGCTGGTTAAGTGTGCCTTCAATTCTAAATAAATCACAGACAGTGTCACCAGCAAAGCACCCCACACCATAACACCTCCTCCTCCATCCTTTACGGTGGGAAATACACATAAACAGTTGATGTTGAGATGTGTCTGTTACCTGAACTCTGTGAAGCATTTATTTGGGCTGCAATTTCTAAGGCTGGTAACTATAATGAACTTATCCTCTGCAGCAGAGGTAAATCTGGGTCTTCCATTCCTGTGCCGGTCCTCATGAGAGCCAGTTTCATCATAGCGCTTGATGGTTTTTGCGACTGCACTTGAAGAAACTTTCAAAATTCTTGAAATGTTCCATATTGACTGACATTCATGTCTTAAAGTATTAATGAGGACTTGGTCTTTTACCAAATAGGGCTATCTTCTGTAAAGTCCACCTGTGTGCAATCTAAGTGTCACATGATCACAGTATATAAACACCTGTTCTGAAAGGCCCCAGAGTCTGCAACACCACTAAGCAAGGGGCACCACCAAGCAAGCGGCACCATGAAGACCAAGGAGCTCTCCAAACAGGTCAGGGACAAAGTTGTGGAGAAGTACAGATCAGGGTTGGGTTATAAAAAAATATCAGAAACTTTGAACATCCCACGGAGCACCATTAAATCCATTATTCAAAAATTGAAAGAATATGGCACCACGACAAACCTGCCAAGAGGGGGCCGCCCACCAAAACACATGGACCAGGCAAGGAGGGCATTCATCAGAGAGGCAACAAAGAGACCAAAGATAACCCTGAAGGAGCTGCAAAGCTCCACAGCGGAGATTGGAGTATCTGTCCATAGGAGCACTTTAAGCCATACACTCCACAGAGCTGGGCTTTAAGGAAGAGTGGCCAGAAAAAAGCCATTGCTTAAAGAAAAAATAAGCAAACACGTTTGGTGTTCGCCAAAAGGCATGTGGGGGACTCCCCAAACATATGGAAGAAGGTACTCTGGTCAGATGAGACTAAAATTGAGCTTTTTGGCCATCAAGGAAAACGCTATGTCTGGCGCAAACCCAACACCTCTCATCACCCCGAGAACACCATCCCCACAGTGAAGCATGGTGGTGGCAGCATCATGCTGTGGGGATGTTTTTCATCGGCAGGGACTGGGAAACTGGTCAGAATTGAAGTAATGATGGATGGCGCTAAATACAGGGAAATTCTTGAGGGAAACCTGTTTCAGTCTTCCAGTGAATAGTTATGCACGCTCAAGTTTTCTGTTTTAAAAAAATTATTTCTTGTTTGTTTCACAATAAAAAATATTTAGCATTTTCAAAGTGGTAGGCATGTTGTGTAAATCAAATGATACAAACCCCCCCAAAATCCATTTTCATTCCAGGTTGTAAGGCAACAAAATAGGAAAAATGCCAGGGGGGTGAATACTTTCTTAAGCCACTGTATGAAGTGGGTAAAACAGTATGTAAACATTATTAAAGTGACCAGTGTTCAATGACTATGTACATAGGGCAGCAGTCTCTAAGGTGCTGGGTAGAGGGGGTCAGGGTTGGACATTTTACTTTCTAAATGTAATCCGTTACAGTTACTAGTTACCTGTCCAAAATTGTAAGGCTTCCTGACATCATGTACTGTGTGAGAGCTCAAATAAATTATAATGGACCATTTCAGTGATTTTCACACTTTTTCCTGTCATGAATCCAAATTCCTTGAGCCCTTTTACTATCTTTTATTCACATTGAACGTCATCTTTGGATCAATATTTCGCTTCCTTTATCGTTTGCCCTTGAATTTATGAGTGACAAACGGATCCATACGAGATAACCTCAGAAAGGAAGAGCAACAGCGATGGTTTTCACATCCCAATTTAAGGCTGTCACCTGATACCCACTGCAGTCCAATGTGTAAATTATTTACAATACATTTTGTGGGTACAATTTCTAAGATGCAAAGTGTTAAATAATTTTTTACCAACCATTTCAAATAACTCTGATGTATTTCCTTGCATTTATTATAGCAATGTTGTTGGTATGATGGAGTCAGTAGAATTGACCACATATCGAGCTGGCCCTAGTTGACTAATGCACGCCCGATGAAGGACATATTGACTGAAATCTAAACATACCATTCACTCCCAGTCTCTCCTTTTGGCAGATCAAATCTATTTCTCTTAGTTTGGTAAACATTGAGAGTGTTCTGAGTGGATTCAGCAGTCATTCTGTGATTGCTGACCTCTCCACCCATTAACCTGCGTTGTGTGTGTGTGTGTGTTATGGTAGCCAAGGCAACAGCGCTCTCCCAGGGAAAGCGTTGTGGCGTTTCCTGTGGTTATTAGATCTCAGATCACAGAGCTGCAGGCTCCACATGTCCCTCTGGGAACACCATGTACAGATAAACATGTGCCCCTCATTCTCCTCTTCTCCCTCTTTAACCATCTCTCCATCCCTCCTTCCCTCGCTCCATCTCAATTCATTCTGTTGAAGGAAGAGACAGCATGTAATTAGCAGAGTCAGTGGTGCCTGTTTTCAGTGAAGGATGAACAAAATATGAAAAAGTGATAATTAGATGACTGTTTAAATGAATGAAGAGGGTCCAGAAAGAAGCCAGGAAGGATACTGTCAAATCAAATCAAATCAAGCTTTATTTATACAGCCCATTTCAGACATGGAATGCAACGCAATGTACTTTACAGGAAAAAACTAAACAAATAAATAAAAAATGAAAAGCTGAAATATTTACTACACAACAAACATAAGATAAATAAAACAAAATAATGACACAAACTGAACAACTAAAAAGCACCTCAAGGAAAAGCAAAGCTAAAAATATGTGTTTTAAGATCTCTTTTAAATATGTTCACAGTTTCAGCCCCCTCAGGTTCTCTGGCAGGCTATTCCAGAAGCTGGGGGCATAATAACTAAATGCTGCCTCTCCATGCCTCTTGGACATAGGCTTTGGAATAGTTAAAAGACCAGTGCCAGAGGGACCATAACTGAAAAGCATGTCTGACATTTACGTCATTTAGCAGACGCTCTTATCCAGAGCGACTTACCGTTAGTGAGTGCATACATTATTATTATTTATTTTTCATACTGGCACCCCGTGGGAATCAAACCCACAACCCTGGTGTTGCAAACGCCATGCTCAACCAACTGAGCTACATTCCTGCCGGCCATTCCCTCCCCTATCCTGGGCCAATTGTGCACCGCCGCATGGGTCTCCCGGTCACGCCCGGCTACGACAGAGCCTGGATTCAAACCAGGATCTCTAGTGGCACAGCTAGCACTGCCTTAGACCACTGCGTCACTCGGGAGACAATACATGTATTGGGGTGCACAATCGTGGATTGATTTAAAACCGGTGTAACGTGTGCTCTCCGTCTGGTCTTGGTCAGTACCCGTGTTGCAGCATTCTGTATGTTTTGCAGTCGACCGTCTGACCGACTGTCTCTTATGAGGGTCTTATTATGCAGATATGTTACAGTATGGCCATACAGCCCTGCATTATTGTGTATGTGTTGTGATGGATGGCTGAATAGGTCTTAAAGGGAAACTATTTAGAGTGTTTTACATTATTATGCACCACAGTGGTATTTTTTGTATTTTCACAGCCAGGAGTGTTCAACCAATGACGTCATTGGTTGATTGAGCCTGCTGCCTGATAAAACAATTTATGGAGTCATGTTTTGTTGCAATTATTGTGGCCTTTGTGTTTCGCCGATTGCACGATCACGCTAGCAGCGAGTAGATATGGTTGTCCTTGTTCAATAGAGCCAATGGACTTGTCTCAACAATGTTCCTATCTTCCACAACATTTCCCCTGGCTTTGTAAAGACTACAGCATGACGGGAGCTCTACTTCCTTGTCCAACTGTGTTCCCACGCTTGAAGGCAGGCTTTTCAAAATGGGGGCGGTACTAGTTTCTACAGGTTCACAGGAGCTATGTTACCGTGCATTGTCTATCTGAGATGGCTAAATAATTACAATGGCTGCTTCTGATGATTCCTCTTTCCAAAAAGAGCTGGACGACGAAACAGTTTTTTATGTTCTTTTACATACTAACATAGGGACATACTGCCCTATTCATTTGAGCCGTAATACACTGAAGAGGAATTGAGATAGCGAGAACAAGAATTTCGAGACCAGCAAGCAGCGATGGAGAGTTACGGTCAGACTCTGACTGGTGCTGCCTATGCGGGTGCTGCCGACAGAAGAGGAATGTCTGTCTGTAAGCATTTTAACTCAAAGGAGCCCATGGCGATGTTTTAAGATTTGCTTGCAATTTATTCTAATGTTTTTGCCATCTGTTTGTAGGTGTTGGAGGTGGGTGGTGTTTTGGACAGCCAAGAGACAGAGCTGAACCCAGAGGGCCCATCTACAGGTGGTTCAGCGCCCCTTGGTTAATCATCTCCCCAGCCTGATTCATCACCTCCCCAACTCCTCTCTCCAACGCCCAGGCCATTCTCACCAACACCCAACGCACCGTCCAGGCACACCCTTGTTATCTGCCCTGCAATCCATCAACCTCCGCCCAATCACCCTGACCCAGCTCCAGTGGCCGGAAGAGGAAGACGGCTGAAGATCCTTTGGACACTGACATTATACAGCGGGTAGATGAGTTTAAGAAAGGTAACGACTAGTTCATCTGACTCTGGGGAAGCAGATAAAGGTCCTCATTGCCAAAATCATGAAGTATCCCTTTAAGGTGGTGGGTAATTTACTGGTGTTTATTTTGTGTTTTTTCTCTTATTTCCCCTTTCATCATACTTTTCACTTGTGTATTACACTGTGTTTTATATTGCACAATTTTCCTCGTAAATATCTAACAGGTCTGCAAATGTCTTTGTCTGGTTATTTGTACTTGTGGCAGAAAATATTACTGTTCTGAATCAGTCACTCAGTAAACTTGTACTGCTTTGTACATGAGCTATGTAGATGAGGATAATGTCTTGGGGGGTCTGTCCTTATTGTCTACAGCTGGACAGCCATTCTCACCCATGTACCATAGCAGGAAGGTCTCCATTGAAAGGCCTCTGTACAACCTTGTGTTATGTTGATTAGGTAAATGTCTCGAGGGTCTAGCCTTATTATCTACAGCTGGACAGCCATTCATTGAAAGGCCACTACACAACACAAGGTTAGGTTAATATCTTGAGGGTCTAGCCTCCAAGAAATATATGACAGACTAAAATAACACAAGGATTAAGTGACTGTCATTATGTTAGTCTTTATTGTGATTTGTAAAGTGTGAATAAGAAAAACAGCAA
The DNA here is from genome assembly GCF_020615455.1 of Coregonus clupeaformis. Classification (NCBI taxonomy): domain Eukaryota; kingdom Metazoa; phylum Chordata; class Actinopteri; order Salmoniformes; family Salmonidae; genus Coregonus; species Coregonus clupeaformis. The sequence goes on along the minus strand of NC_059203.1, from coordinate 35,140,136 downwards.
AATTCAAACAGCAAAAACAAGTGTGTAACATATGACATATTGACAGTCATCAACCAGAGGAAGAGAACATGTGAGCTCATGTTTTCCAAACCACACTCCAACATTTTAACATTTACTATAGATAGGGTGGCACGTTTGATAGCAGCATCCTGGAAAGACACTTGACCAGCTGTGATTGGTGATTTGAAGGAGTCAGGCGCAGGAGGGTAAATCACAGAATAACAGGATTTATTCCGGGATACAGAGTATGCAGTAAAAAGCGTCAAAAACAGTCCAGTGCGCAAAATAGGCGCACTGGAACCAACAAGGCAACACGGGGAAAATAACCCGGCAATACAAAATACAAGGAGCTCCACCGAGCTTCACTCTCCTCACAATAAACAATCACACACAAAGACAAGGGGGCAGAGGGTACACTTATACAGGTACTGATGAGGGGATATGAACCAGGTGTGTGTAATAAACAAGACAAAACAAATGGAATGATGAGATGAGGAGCGGCAGTTGCTAGCAGGCCGGTGACGACGAACGCCGAAGCCTGCCCGAACAAGGAGAGGAAGTCGTGACAGTACACCCCCTTGACGCGCAGCTCCAGCAGCGCGCTGACACCGGCCTCAGGGACGACCAGGAGGACACAGAACAGGGCGAGTCGGATGGCGACGGTGGAAATCCCGCAACAGGGAGGGATCGAGGATATCCCTCACCGGGACCCAGCACCGCTCTTCCGGACCGTACCCTTCCCAATCCACGAGGTACTGAAGGCCCCCCACCCGACGCCTCGAATCCAGGATGGAACGGACGGAGTACGCCGGGGCCCCCTCGATGTCCAGAGGGGGCGGAGGGACCTCCCGCACCTCAGACTCCTGGAGCGGACCAGCCACCACCGGCCTGAGGAGAGACACATGGAACGAGGGGTTAATACGATAATTAATAGGAAGCTGTAACCTATAACATACCTTGTTCAATCTCCTCAGGACTTTAAATGGGCCCACAAACCGCCTACCCAACTTCCGGCAGGGCAGGCGACGGGGCAGGTTTCGGGTCGAGAGCCAGACCCGGTCCCCCAGTGCATACCCTGGGGCTTCACTGCGGTAGCGTTCATGTGTAGCGTCCCAGGTCTCCTGCGAGCGCCGAACCCACTCGTCCACCGCAGGTACCTCGATCTGGCTCTGATGCCACGGTGCCAGGGCCGGCTGATAACCTAACAAACACTGGAAAGGAGTGAGGTCAGTTGAGGAGTGGCGGTTGGAGTTTATAGCCATCTCTGCTCAGGGTAGGAAAACCGACCACTCCCTCACCGGTCCTGGCAATACGACCTCAGAAACCTACCCACCTCCTGGTTAATTCTCTCCACCTGCCCGTTACTCTCGGGGTGAAAACCTGAGGTAAGGCTAACCGAGATCCCCAACCGTTCCATGAACGCCCTCCAAACCCTTGAGGTGAACTGGGAACCCCGATCAGACACTATATCCTCAGGCACCCCGTAGTGCCGGAAGACGTGTGTAAAAAGGGCCTCGGCAGTTTGTAGGGCCGTAGGGAGTCCGGGCAGAGGAAGGAGGCGACAGGACTTAGAAAACCGATCCACAACGACCAGGATGGTTGTGTTCCCTCTTGAGGGAGGAAGATCAGTCATAAAATCCACCGATAGGTGGGACCAGGGTCGTTGTGGAACGGGTAGGAATGGTAATTTCCCTCTGGGCAGGTGTCTAGGAGCCTTACACTGGGCGCACACCGAGCAGGAGGAAACATAAACCCTCACGTCCTTGGCTAAGGTGGGCCACCAGTACTTCCCACTAAGACAGGTCACTGTCCGACCGATGCCAGGGTGACCAGAGGAGGGTGACGTGTGAGCCCAATAGATCAAACGATTGTGGACCTCCAGCGGTACGTACTTACGACCCTCTGGACACTGGGGAGGAGAGGGTTCACTACGTAACGCCCGCTCGATGTCCGCGTCAACCTCCCACACCACCGGTGCCACCAGACACGACGCCGGAAGTATGGGAGTGGGCTCCACGGAACTCTCCTCAGTGTCATACAGTCGGGACAGAGCATCTGCCTTAGCATTCTGGGAGCCCGGCCTGTAAGAAAGGGTGAAAACAAAACGGGTTAGAAACATGGACCACCTTGCCTGGCGAGGGTTTAACCTCTTTGCCGCTCGGATGTACTCCAGATTGCGGTGGTCAGTCAAAATGAGAAAAGGGTGTTTAGCCCCCTCAAGCCAATGTCTCCACGCTTTCAGGGCTTTGACCACCGCCAACAACTCCCGGTCCCCCACATCATAGTTGCGCTGAGCTTCTTCGAAAAGAAAGCACAGGGGCGGAGCTTGGGTGGCGTGCCCGAGCGCTGAGAATGTACAGCGCCTATCCCAGCCTCGGATGCGTCCACCTCAACCGTGAAGGCCAAGGAGGGATCCGGATGAGCCAGCACTGGAGCCGAGGTAAACAGGTCCTTCAGGCGACTAAAAGCCCTGTCCGCCTCAGCTGACCACCGCAGACGCACCGGTCCCCCCTTCAGCAACGAGGTAATGGGAGCCGCTACCTGACCAAAGGCCCGGATAAACCTCCGGTAGTAGTTGGCAAACCCCAAGAAACACTGCCCCTCCTTCACCGTGGTTGGAGTCGCCCAATTACGCACGGCCGAAATGCGGTCACTCTCCATCCTCACCCCAGACGCGGACATGTGGTACCCTAGGAAGGAGATGGATTCCTGAAAGAACAGGCATTTCTCTGCCTTAGCATACAGGTCATGCTCCAACAGTCTTCCAAGCACTTTACGCACCAGACACACATGCTCGGCCCTTGTAGTGGAGTATATGTATGTCATCAATATACACCACTACCCCTTGTCCGTGCAGGTCCCTGAAAATCTCATCCACAAATGATTGGAAGACTGATGGAGCATTCATTAACCCGTATGGCATGACAAGATACTCATAATGTCCAGAGGTGGTACTAAATGCCGTCTTCCACTCATCTCCCTCCCGGATACGCACTAGGTTGTACGCGCTCCTGAGATCCAATTTTGTGAAGAAGTGTGCCCCGTGCAATGATTCCATCATACTAGCTATCAGGGGTAATGGATAGCTGTACTTGATGGTAATCTGATTTAAGCCACGGTAATCAATGCACGGGCGTAAACCACCATCCTTCTTCTTCACAAAAAAGAAACTCGAGGAGACAGGTGAAGTGGATGGCCGAATGTAACCCTGTCTCAGAGACTCGGTGACATATTTCTCCATAGCCGCCCTCTCCTCCTGAGACAAAGGATACACGTGACTCCGGGGAAGTGCAGCTCCTACCTGGAGATTTATCGCGCAATCCCCCGGACGATGAGGTGGTAATTTAGTCGCCCTCTTTTTACTGAAGGCGATAGCCAAATCGGCATACTAGGCAGGAATGTGCATGGTGGAAACCTGGTTTGGACTTTCCACCGTAGTTGCCCCCAAGGAAACTCCTACACACCTCCCTGAACACTGACCGGACCATCCCTTAAGAGCCCTCTGTTGCAATGAAATTGTGGGGTCATGAATGGTTAACCAGGGAAGTCCCAACACCACAGGATACGTAGGAGAATCAATCAGATAGAGGCTAATCCTCTCCTCATGACCCCCCTGCGTCCTCATCAGAAGTGGGGTGGTGACCTCCCTGATTATGCCTGACCCTAACGGGCGACTATCTAATGCGTGCACAGGGAAAGGTTTATCAACAGACACAGTAGGAATCCCTAAACTACGAGCATACTGGTGATCAATAAAATTCCCAGCCGCGCCTGAATCTACTAGCGCCTTATGCTGGGAATGGGGGGAAACTTCTGGAAAAACAATATCTATACACAAATTAGCAACAGGAGGCTCTGGGTGAGTCGGGTGCCTACTCACCTGAGACGGTCGACCAGTGCCCTGCCTGCTGCCTCGACCTCCTGAGGACCCTCCCCAGCAGTGTGTCCTCTGCGGCCACAGTTGGTGCAGGGGACGGTCCCTCTCCCCGTCTCCCTAACCGCAGCACCTCCGAGCTCCATGGGGGTAAACTCGGAGGTGCTGGGGGATGGAATGGACGGCCCCCGATCAGAACGTCCGTGGGCTGCCAACAGGTTATCCAACCTGATGGACATGTCCACCAGTTGGTCCAGGGTGAGATCGGTGTCCCTGCAGGCCAGCTCCCGACGGACGTCCTCCCTTAAGCTGCAGCGATAATGGTCGATCAGGGCCCTCTCATTCCATCCTGCGCCGGCTGCTAAAGTTCTGAATTCCAGCGCAAACTCCTGCGCGCTCCTCATCTCCTGTCGTAGGTGGAACAGACGTTCACCCGCCGCTCTCCCCTCTGGTGGATGATCGAATACCGCCCGGAAGCGGCGGGTGAAATCCTCGTAGCGGACAGTACTTGCGTCTATTCCTCCCCACTCGGCGTTGGCCCATTCCAGCGCCTTCCCCGATAGACAGGAGATGAGGGCGGACACGCTCTCGTATCCCGAGGGCGCCGGGTGAATGGTGGCCAGGTAAAGCTCGACCTGGAGGAGAAATCCCTGGCACCCGGCAGTTGTTCCGTCATATGCCCTCGGGAGCGAGAGCCAAATCCCGCTGGACCCAGATGGCGAAGCGGTGACCAGTGTTGTAGGTGGGTGTTACGTAAGTCTTGGTGACTCCCAGATGTCCGGACCACTGGTGATCATGAGCGAGGGATAAAACATTTTGTCGAAAGGCTGTAGGAATCACTATTTGGTAAACAGCATTCCAATCTCCGCCAGCGTCAACATGGGATGTCCATTTACACATGAAGAGATTACCATCAATGAAGTATGCCATGTTTTTCTTCTTTAGCTCCTCCTCTGAGACAACACTAGAAAAACATTTAGCCAGGCTAATGTCAACCTTTTGGTTAGCGATCAGCTGCTCACGAGTAACTGGTAACTGTATTGCCTCAGCAACAAGTTCCACATCCTTCTTCCTTTCTCTGGACTGTTGGTCAGACTGCACCAGCTTACCAGAGGTAGCACCCGAACTATCCTCTGGGTCACACTCTCTGAATAGAATCGTGTTCGACAAATCTATCACTTCACCCACTTGTCGTGCTTGAGCACGTGACAGCACAAGCGGGGAACACATCTGGATAACCCTGTGCCAGCTCCTCGGAGAGAGACTGGTCACTTTTATCCAATACCTCCAATACGGGTATCACCTTTCCTCCGGCAATATCGTTGCCCATTATAAATGTCACACCTTTTACTGGCAACATATGACGTACGCCAACTCTGAACACTCCACTGACTAACTCAGAGTGTACGTTCACAAAATGCAATGGCACGGGGACGAATCCCATTTCAATTCCTTGTACTAACACACTGGAACCACAATATGTATTATTGGACAAGGGCAACACATCAGATAGTATGAACGACTGCGCCGCACCAGTATCTCTGAGGATTCTAACTGGACGCTGAGACGCTTCGTCATCTGATATAGAAACAAACCCCTCAAAAATGAACGGTTCATAACTGTGATCTGGGACAGGGACTTTCAAACCACATTCACTATGAGGCCTCCGTCTTGATTCCGGCCTTACAACCGCATTTAATCAGCCCAACACCCGTTGGCGGCCTGGCGTGCTGAGGCATCCCCTGTTTGCGTTTAAGCAGAAAGCAATCATTAACCAAATGTCCCACCTTATGACAATAGAAACAGTGACGCACATCTTTTGGGCGTACTGGATGTACTGCTGGTTACCCAGCTACACTGCATTGCACCACCTGTTGCTGGTTTTTCAATCACACATCCCATTGTTTAAAAGCCGGTCAGTTGTGTTTGTTTGAGAAGACTATTTCCGTATGTGAGTATGGATACTGTGGTGTCCTGTGTTTTGTGTACTCACTAAGTTGCTGGTTACTCTGTTTGGTAACTTAGAGAGACTATTTCCGTATGTGAGTATGGATACTGTGGTGTCCTGTGTTTTGTTTACTCACTAAGTTGCTGGTTACTCTGTTTGGTAATTTTGTTAGAGACTATTTCCGTATGTGAGTATGGATAATTGTGGTGTCCTGTGTTTTGTTTACTCACTAAGTTGCTGGTTACTCTGTTTGGTAACTTTGTTAGAGACTATTTCCGTATGTGAGTATGGATACTGTGGTGTCCTGTGTTTTTGTGTACTCACTCATTTGCTGGTTACTCTGTTTGGTAACTTTGTGTGTTTCTGGGAAAAGGGGAATTTAAGCAAGTTGCCCTTGGGCGTACATTACCCGTAGGAAGAAAACTGTCTAAAAACACTAGTTAGACCTGAGCGGACCACCCACTGTACTTTTGTATGATTAGCAGTAGCTTAGCGGTTCTTGAGGCAGGCAAGATCAGTTTAGGGGTGTTTTACACTATTGTTTCATTTCTTGGGTCCTGCTCAGCCCTTTTTCCCAAACCTTTACCGTGTGTTTAAAAATAAACCTTTTATGTTTGACGGTAGTTTATGGTTGTCGTGTAGTTTTTGTTCTCACTGTTCCATGTCATCATTCTAATTTGCATGAATTATGTTACGGGTCTCTTCTCCATCCACCCTAGACGTTTAAAGCCACGGGGTTTGTAACAGTGGGTGAGTGGTTGGAGATGGTGATGGGATACCACCTTTCTCCCATCGTTCCATTGTCTGGAATACTCGTTCCATGGTGACCCCGAGAGTCTGAATCATTAATTCCTGACGTTGGACTCGTTCCTCCATCGTCTCGGTTACTCCGGTTGCTCCTGCTGACTCCATAGTGGTGCGTGTTTCTGTCACGAATGTCGGTGGAATGCGGTAGGCCAGAGTCAAGCGCAGGACACAGAATGAGATGAAGAACCACTTTACTGAGTAGTAAAGAAATACAAGCAAAACCCTCCAAAACAACAAAGGAGGAGCAAAACCCGCTCACAAAATGACACTCGTACAATCAAATAAACACGCACACCAAACAGTGGACGTGAACAGGTTAAATAGGAAGACAAACTAACATAATAGGGAACAGGTGTGCAACAACAGACAACAATCAAATGAACATAGAAACATATAACATAGAGCGGCAGCAGCTAGCACTCCGGTGACGACGAACGCCGAAGCCTGCCCGAGCCAGAAGGAAGGGCAGTCTCGGCAGAATCTGTGACACTCTCACTGTTCAAATGAACCTACCATTAAAATTATAGACTGATCATGTCTTTGTCAGTGGGAAAACGTACAAAATCAGCAGGGGATCAAATACTTTTTTTCCTCACTGAATAAGTAACCTTGTTCATTCTCCTCAGGACTTTGAACGGCCCCACAAACCACGGGCTCAGCTTCCAGCAGGGCAGGTGGAGGGGCAGATTCCGGGTCGAGAGCCAGACCCGATCACCTGGTAAAAGACCGGGGCCTCACTGCGGTGGCGGTCAGCGTTGGCCTTCTGGCAACGCACGGCGCGTTGAAGGTGGACGTGAACATCATTCCACGTCTCCTCCGCGTGCTGAAAACAGTCATCCACTGCAGGATCCTTGGTCTGGCTCTGATGTCACGGTGCCAGAACCGGCTGATAACCTAAAGCACATTGAAATGGCGTTAGGTTAGTGGAGGAGTGGCGGAGAGAGTTCTGGGCATATTGGGCCCATGGCAAGAACACTGACCACTCCCCCGGCCGGTCCTAGCAGTAGGACCGCAGGAACCTACCTACAACCTGATTCACCCATTCCACCTGCCCATTAGACTCTGGGTGAAAACCAGAGGTCAGGCTGACCGAGACCACCAGACGTTCCATGAATGCCTTCCAGACCCTGGATGTGAACTGGGGACCCCGGTCAGACACTATGTCCTCTGGCACCCCATTGTGCCGGAAGACGTGTGTAAACAGGGCCTCCACAGTCTGCAGGGCTGTGGAGGGGACCGGGCAGAGGAAGGAGGCGGCAGGCTTTGGAAAAGCGGTCCACAACGACCAGGATGATGGTGATACCTTGAGAGAGGGGAAGATCAGTAAGGAAGTCAATACACAAGTGTGACCATGGCCGTTGTGGAACTGGTAAGGGCTGTAACTTACCCGCTGGGAAGTGCCTAGGTGCCTTACTCTGGGCGCACACCGAGCAGGAGGAGACATACACCCTCACGTCCTTAGCCAAGGTAGGCCACCAGTACTTTCCGGTCAGGCAGCGCACTGTACGACCGATACCTGGGTGACCAGAGGAGGGGGACATGTGTGCCCAATAGATCAGACAGTCACGGACAAGAGATGGCATGTACTGCAGCCCAGCTGGACACTGAGGTGGAGATGGCTCTGTGCGTAACGCCCGCTCTATGTCCGCGTCCATCGCCCACACTACCAGCTCCACAATGCAGGAGGCCGGGAGTATGGGGGTGTTGTCTATGGGCCTCTCCCCTGTGTCGTACAGCCATGACAGTGCGTCTGCCTTCACGTTCTTCGTACCCGGAATGTATGATAGAGTAAAATCAAACCGGGTGAAGAATAGGGCCCACCTTGCCTGTCGAGGGTTCAGCCTCCTCGCTGCCCGGATGTACTCCAGGTTACGGTGGTCCGTCCAGACGAGGAAAGGGTGTTTCGCCCCCTCGAGCCAGTGCCTCCACACAGTCAGGGCTCGGAAAACAGCCAACAGCTCCCAATCACCAACGTCGTAGTTCTGCTCCATCGGGCTGAGCTTCTTGGAGAAGTAGGCACAGGGGCGGAGCATGGGTGGATGCCCGAGCATTGAGATAGGACAGTGCCTATCCCTACCTCAGCAGACCAGTGGAGCCGGGACTTCCCACCCTTCAACAGAGATGTGATGGGAGCTGCAACTTTGCCAAAGCCCTGGATAAACCTCCGATAGTAGTTGGCAAAGCCAATAAAGCACTGCACCTCCTTAACTGTGGTTGGAGTTGGCCAATTATGCACAGCTGAAATGCGATCTCCCTCCATCTCCACACCTGAGGTGATAATACAGTATCTGAGGAAGGAGACGGACTGTTGGAAAAACAGACACTTTTCTGCCTTGGCATAAAGGTCATGTTCCAACAGTCGGGCCAGCACTTTGCGAATCAGGGACACATTCTCGGCAAACGTAGCAGAAAACACCAGAATGTCATGAATGTAGACCACTAGACCGCGACCAAGCATGTCCCGAAACACCTCGTTCACATAGAACTGGAAGACTGATGGAGCATTCATCAAACCGTACGGCATCACCAGGTATTCATAATGCCCCGTAGTTGTGCTGAATGCTGTCTTCCACTCGTCCCACTCTCAGACACGCACCATGTTACACCCACTCCGGAGATCTAATTAACGTATAGTCCCCTTGTTCAGTGCTCGGTAATCAATGGAAGGGCGCAGACCTCCGTCTTTCTTCTTCACAAAAAAGAAACTTGAGGAGGCGGGCGAAGTGGAGGGACGTATGAACCCCTGACGCAGGGACTCGGAGACGTATGTCTCCATCGCCTCCGTTTCAGCCTGCAACAGGGGATACACATGAGTACTGGGACTCACCGCGTTTACCCGGAGGTTTATCGTGCAATCCCCCGCCCGATGAGGTGGTAATTTGGTCACCTGCGTTTTGGAAAACGTGTGCGCCAAATCAAGGTATTCGGGGGGGAATGCACATGGTGGAGATAGTGTCTGGACTTTCCACCGTGGTTGCACCAACTGAAACACCTAGACACCTACCCTGACACTCTCGCGACAACCCTTTGCGGCAATAAAAAGGTGGGGTTGTGTAGTGCTAACCAGGGAAGACCTAACACAACAGGGAAATCAGGAGACTCAATAATTAAAAAGGTGACTTGCTCGCTATGGGTCTCTTGCGTAACCATAGTGACTGGTACTCTAGCTTCCCTAACGAACCCGGACCCTAGTGGTCGACTGTGAAGTGCTCTGATGAGAATGGAATGGATAGGGGAACCAATGTAATGCCTAGACAATGTGCAAATGACCTGTCCATAAAGTTCCCAGCTGCGCCTGAATCGACCTGCGCCTTACACTGGGGAACTACTGTGTAGTCAGGAAAGTGAATGGGTAGGGTACAGTGCGCAGAAGAGGGCTCTGAACGAGTGTGGGTGTTCGATACCTGGGGTGACGCGAGAGTGCCCTGCCTTCCGCCTCCAGACCCAAAAGAACGCCAACGACAGTGTGCAGGAGAATGTCCTCTCGTTCCACTAGAATGACACTGGCGCTGTCGTCCTCCGCTTTCCCGGATTGCTACTCCACCCAGCTCCATCAGCTTGTGATCCAGGTTAGGGGAGGGTGGAACGGGCAGGCCCCTTCCAGGACGTCCTCTAGCAACCAGCAGGTTGTCCAACCGGATGGCCATGTCTACCAGTTGATTGAAGGACAACATGGTGTCACGGCAGGCTAGCTCCCTTCGGACGTCCTCTCGTAGATGGCACCGGAAGTGGTCGATGAGGGCCCGCTCGTTCCACCCGGACCCAGCCACTAGAGTCCAAAACTCCAGGGCGAAGTCCTGCGCAGTCCTCATCCCCTGCCTCAGGTGGACCAGCTGCTCGCCCGCCTCTCTACCTTCAGGCGGGTGATCGAAGACGGCCCGAAAGAGGCGAGCGAACTCCCCGTAGTTGTCCAACGCGGCTCATCCTTCACTCCAGACCGCATTGGCCCACTCCAGGGCTTTCCCCGAGAGGCAGGAGTCAAGGGCGGACACCTTCTCCCGCTCCGATGGGGCCGGGCTGATAGCTCCAGGAGGAATCCCTGGCAGAGAGCAGCTGTCCCGTCGAACTCCCGTGGTCGGGATATATGGATCCCTCTGGGTGCTGGGGTGTGGGTGGCTGGATCCGGTCACCCAGCTGGTCCCAAAAGATCGGGTCCTCTCCTCTCCAGGCGTTGGACGACCTGGAGAACCCGATCCATCGCTTCTCCCAAGCTGGCTAGCATCGTCGAATGTTCCCGGACCCGTGCCACGACTCTAGGTACAGTGGGGAGAACAAGTATTTGATACCCTGCCGATTTTGCAGGTTTTCCTACTTACAAAGCATGTAGAGGTCTGTAATTTTTATCATAGGTACACTTCAACTGTGAGAGACGGAATCTAACAAATCCAGAAAATCACATTGTATGATTTTTAAGTAATTAATTTGCATTTTATTGCATGACATAAGTATTTGATCACCTACCAACCAGTAAGAATTCCGGCTCTCACAGACCTGTTAGTTTTTCTTTAAGAAGCCCTCCTGTTCTCCACCCATTACCTGTATTAACTGCACCTGTTTGAACTCGGTTACCTGTATAAAAGACACCTGTCCACACACTCAATCAAACAGACTCAACCTCTCCACAAGGCCAAGACCAGAGAGATGTGTAAGGACATCAGGGATAAAATTATAGACCTGCACAAGGCTGGGATGGGCTACAGGACAATAGGCAAGGAGCTTGGTGAGAAGGCAACAACTGCAATTATTAGAAAATGGAAGAAGTTCAAGATGACGTCAATCACCCTCGGTCTGCGGCTCCATGCAAGATCTCACCTCGTAGGGGCATCAATGATCATGAGGAAGGCGAGGGATCAGCCCAGAACTACACGGCAGGACCTGGTCAATGACCTGAAGAGGCTGGGACCACAGTCTCAAAGAAAACCATTAGTAACACACTACGCCGTCATGGATTAAAATCCTGCAGCGCACGCAAGGTCCCCCCTGCTCAAGGCCAGCGCATGTCCAGGCCCGTCTGAAGTTTGCCAATGACCATCTGGATGATCCAGAGGAGGAATGGGAGAAGGTCATGTGGTCTGATGAGACAAAAATAGAGCTTTTTGGTCTAAACTCCACTCGCTGTGTTTGGAGGAAGACGAAGGATAAGTACAACCCCAAGAACACCATCCCAACCGTGAAGCATGGAGGTGGAAACATCATTCTTTGGGGATGCTTTTCTGCAAAGGGGACAGGACGACTGCACCGTATTGAGGGGAGGATGGATGGGGCCATGTATCGCGAGATCTTGGCCAACAACCTTTCTTGAGCAGGGGGACCTTGCGGGCGCTGCAGGATTTCAGTCCTTCCTGGCGTAGTGTGTTACCAATTGTTTTCTTGGTGACTATGGTCCCAGCTGCCTTGAGATCATTGACATGATCCTTCCGTGTAGTTCTGGGCTGATTCCTCACCGTTCTCATGATCATTGCAACTCCACGAGGTGAGATCTTGCATGGAGCCCCAGGCCGAGGGAGATTGACAGCTATTTTGTGCTTCTTCCATTTGCGAATAATCGCACCAACTTTTGTCACCTTCTCACCAAGCTGCTTGGCGATGGTCTTGTAGCTCCATTCCAGCCTTGTGTAGGTCTACAATCTTGTCCCTGACATCCTTGGAGAGCTCTTTTGGTCTTGGCCATGGTGGAGAGTTTGGAATCTGATTGAATGATTGCTTCTGTGGACAGTTGT